>NW_027132610.1:41162500-43932960 GCF_026122565.2 Emydura macquarii macquarii | reverse complement strand
TTATACTTTTACATTTCACTTTCCAAAGTTTATGCTCCTTTCTATTTTCCTCAAAATAATTTAACTTCCAGTTTTTAAAGGATGCCTTTTTGCGTCTGCTTCTTTTTACTTTGTTGTTTAGCCACAGTGAGTCTTTAGCCAGTGTTTTAGTCCTCTTACTATGCTTTTTAATTCAGGGTATACATTTAAATTGAGCCTTTATTATGGTGTTTTTTAAAAGTTTCCATGCAGCTTGCAGGGATTTCACTTTTGGTACTGTAACTTTTAATTTCTGTTTAACTAACTTCCACATTTTTGTGTAGTTTCCCTTTCTGAAATTAAATGCTACTGTGGTGGGCTGCTTTGGTGTTGCTATCCCCCTCCCCCCCCCCCCCCCGGAAAGAGATGTTAAATTTTATATTCACCTCTTCGACCAGATCCTGTGCTCCACTTAGGACTAAATCAAGAATTGCCTCTCCTCTTGTGGTTCCAGGACTAGCGTCTCCAAGAAGCAGTAATTTAAGGTGAAAAGAATGTCTACAAGAATTGTTCTATGCATTTGGAAACACTTGTGATGCCTCCAGTTGTTACCTGAAAAGGATTCTCCTGCCAGTAATCCTAGTGATGGAGGTGATTAAAAAAAATGTGGCAGGATTCTCCAAATCCTTTTTATTTTAGTTTTGCTTTTTAAATGCCTCACTGAATCTAAACATAGTTTGTTTGTCCAATCTATACTTTTGTTCTACTTTCAGATTAAAAACAACCCTAGTCTAGTTACCCTATTAATAATCTCTTACTTGCTCTCTCTTTTTATAGATATAAAAAATTAGGATGTTCAAAGTGACTAGTAAAGGGGCTGCACTTTCTGATAGTCAGGTCTCTTCAAGGTGTCTCAAATTAGGAACCCAAAATTGAGGCAGTCAAAATCACTAGCCACTTCAAAAAACTCTTAGCTAAAGGGTCTTGTAAATCAGTATCTGGTCATTGTCAAATATGTTGTGGCAAATACTAAGATTCATTGGGGAAAGGTTTTGGCAAGCTGCTTTACATATTTAGACCCCCCAATCCTGCAGTGTGATCCAAGACAGACTCCTATGTTTGCACAGAGACCCACTGCTGCGTAGGCTCAGAGCTCCATCCACATAGATCAATTTGCAAGACTGGAGCCTAAATTTGCTGATTTTCAGTAATTCTGAAATTTTTTAAAGTATTTTTAATCCTTTCTCAACTGTATGTCTCTTTAATGGCAGTGAAAGCAAGCTGTGCTTGATAGCTGATTGAGCAGTCTCTAAAACACAGGTTTTTAGAAGTATTTAAGCATTGCTTTGTTCCATGTTGCAAGTCCTAAGTGATTTAGATGGTGAAGTCCCATTTTCAAAGTAAGTTAGACTCTTAAGGCCAGGTCTGTGAAAGTATTTAGGCACTAAAGATGCAGATAGGTGCCTAGCGGGATTTTCAAAATCGTCTCAACATCTAAATCCTACTATCACAGCATTTGCTGTCTTGTGGAAGTCTCTAGGATTGTCAGATGTTTTCCTCAGGAGTGGCCTTTTAAAGAGTGACCTAATGAAGGGATTACATAAAGTATTAGAATATTTACATTTTCATAGGAAAGAATCAGAAGAGTAAAGATGTATTGAGGATTAAAGCTCCTTGATTAGGTAGCTAGATGTTAGTTCTTAATCACTTCTTTTAAAGGCAGATGAGTGCCAAAAGACTTTTGATTTTCTTACTGGTACCTTGCATTGTTTTATGTCTCATGATTCTTGACAGACGGATGTAAAAGGTGTAGCACTAACCTCTAATTGTTCAGTTTTTCTTCCTGAAAATGGATGATATTGAGACTGATTATAGATATTTTGCAAGGACACAGTGTCACCTTTAGGGTTTAGAATTCAGGGCATTTCATTTTTTCTGTTATTTTTCCATCAGAATTACTCTGTTCAAAAATACATTTTGGAGCAAGATGATTTTGCTAGTTTCAAAGAACCAAAAGGATAGAGATTGGCCTGAATCCAGATACCCCTCACTATAGTATTCAAGGCTGGAATCACTATAAGTGGACATGCACAGAGGGGATTCACTTGATTCCAGCACTATCATATATTAGCACTGAGCTCAAATATGGCCACAGTTGATGATGTGCCTTCATATATCATGGGAAAGCCTGTTGTGGAATTTTCAACCACACTGAAAGCACAAAATGCAAGAATCTTGCAGGAAACCTGTAATCCTGAATCTTTGTATGTGATGTAATTCCTCTGATTTCAGGGATAAAAGGGAAAGCAGAGGCTGATCTCTGTGCATATGTCTAGGTTGCAGTAATGAAAATTTTAACTCAGTTACATTCTGCCAAACTAAAATTCCTCCTGAATATTCCATTATATATAGCAATTTCATATGTTATCCTAACTTTGTTAGGTAATGCTGCTGTACACTGATAAACATCTGCTTTGTTATACTCCAGAGAAGGCAGCATTTAAGTGTTGGACAAATGGCTTCCAAGTAATTCCTATAAGGCCGTGCTCCTGTCTATGTTTCTGCCTTTCCATCATATTCTTCTCTTTTCGTTAAGTGCTTTCTTTGGGGATTATGTGGGGTGTTTCTTTTCCCTCATCTGGGTTATAGTCCTGCGGAGGGAAATCTTTTGGGATCCTCCTTGATGAAGGAGTTTCGAGTGGATGGCCCAAAACACAGCTAGAGAGACCCAAATATAGAAGCACAACATTCCATTTTATAATAGATATTATCAGTAGTAGAAAATTAATGGGCAGTGAGGAATGGAAAACACACAACTGCATTTTCTCATTTTCAGAATGAGTCTGATTTTAATTTTTTCAGCTTCTGATCTCAGAAATCACTAGTGCTCATCAGAGATATAACCACAGTGCAAATCATAAGAATTTCAGAACAGTTTCAACATGAACCTTAAAAAAAAATAAAATCCAGCACTCACAGTCAGAGCATTCTCATTCCAATAGCCTGTGAAAGATCTCTCATGCCTGTATTGCCCTGGTCTATCTGCAGATGTTTACATCAAGTCAATTTCATAGATGCTGTTTGTTGGCTTTTTTTGTTTGTTTGTTTGCTTGGGGAACAAAACTAATGAATATAAGCCTCAATAGTTCATCAGTATGTTATGCAAGTAAATAGGCTAGAATGTGGCTTTGTAAGCCTTGAGCAAGAGGCAGCCTATAGCGGTGCTGCCCCAGAGATAGACAAGGAACCAAATTATTACCTCAACCACAATCTGGTCCCCGGTTCCTCCTTGTGCCAAGGGCAACCTCCACTGCTGTGCTGGCTGGAATATTGTGCTTGGTTAGAGTCAAGGCTATGCCTACTCCCTGTCCTGGCTCTCCCATTCCCTTCCAACCTATATGGAAGCAGAATTAGTGGCCCTGCAGAGGTTCCCTCTCATGCCGTGACCTGCAATATTGGTACCATATGGTGAAGCATGGGGCGTGATGCGTCAAGCAGGCCACAATCTGCCCCCAAAATGAATCTGCTTATTAACACATACTGTATATACAGGGACTATTGGTAAGACATCAGGAGTTAGACTCACAAAATAACTGCTACTTAGGTATCTAAAACCTTGAATCAGGCCCCACTGGGATTCATAAAACTC
This sequence comes from Emydura macquarii macquarii, assembly GCF_026122565.2. Taxonomy (NCBI): domain Eukaryota; kingdom Metazoa; phylum Chordata; order Testudines; family Chelidae; genus Emydura; species Emydura macquarii. Next base: position 43,929,353 of record NW_027132610.1, on the reverse strand, counting down.
AGTTCAGCTGCCCCTGAACACTGTGAGTACTAAACTTGCTTGGCGCCTAATTTTTTTCAGTAAATGTTCCTTCAGTGCCTATGCTTCTGCCTTTGAGCATACACACTATAGCCCCACTGTACTGGGACACTTAGGATCCAGGCTCCCTGATCCAATAAATTATTAAATTTATTTATCCACAGTGGAAGAGCTTTAACAGGAGAGACTGACAGAGCCTGATATCAGACTATCCCGTCACCCAATTGTTAGAGTACTCAACTGAGAAGTGGTAGATCCCACTTCAAATTGCCTCTCCCCGCTCAGAAGGAGGAGGTATTTGAATCACAGGGCTCCCATATACTAGGTAAATACGCTAAGCACTGGGCTAAAATTTATGAGTGAGGTCCTCCTCCTCCTTCTTCTTGCTAAAATGGTGCTGACACCTGATTGTCACCATGGGATTGAAGTTGAGAATCCCAAAAAGTGGGAAATCACCATATGCTATCATTTGCCAGCCCTCACCTGAAGAGCTCTGTCCAGCACTGTATGCACAAACCCTTCTATGCTGTTACAAAAACCAGATACAGTAGGTGACTGGTATTAGCAAAAATCAAATGCTACTAATTAGCAACTCATTTAGACCCTAAATGTTGGACAGGAAGTGAAGTTTTTGCACCGCTATGATTTGGAAAATTCTTCTTTCAGACCAGCTAAGTGTAAAAACCTCTACTGCAGTATCTCAGTCAGACAGATGGAATTCTACCAGAACATATCATTGATCATAAAGTAGCAAGACAGAAAATCATAAAGTGACTCAAGGCATTGAATAGTGGCTCAGGTGTAGTACATGCAGGTGATTAATGAACTCTTTGTCTACTATCAGTGGTATATCCATTTCAGGACAAAACTATTATAGGTTCTGTTGGCTAAGTTACAAAGATAAATTAAATAAATACATTCACGGCTGCCTGCTCCAGAATACAGAACAGCATTCCCTCCAAACAGTTGTACCTTTCAGTGCAGAGCACTCAAGAACCATAAAAGGTGAATGATCTCCCCCCTAGGAATAGTAACATTGGTTAAAATAATTTTTGTTCAGTATCAACTATTCACTTCCAAATCAGAGAACGACATTGGGTCCACACCAAAAAGAAAATTCCCAAACTTTTCAAAAGTGACTAGTGATTATGAATACACCCCTTGAGACACCTTGAAGCAGCTTGAATTTCAGACTACGGTTGCTCAGCCCCGCCTTTGAAAGTCAGGTTTCTTCATGGTGTCTCAAGGTAGGCATTCAACAACAGAGGAACCCATAATCACTAATTAAATTGAGATAGCTAGGACCAGGCTGAAAATCTGGTTCAAAATGTGCCCCTCACTGAATCACATCGAAAGAATTAGTGACAACTGCTAATTACTGCTTTCTCCATTTTCCTAAAAATCCCATGTGCTTGAAGAATTCTTTACCTGCTGTATAATTTAAACATAATTTCACATCTTCAGTCCTTTGTACATTAGAATTATGGTCTCAAATTCTAGAAATTTAGTTTGAATTAAATTCTTTGTTCCAAGAATCTGCTTATTCTTTTCTGTACCTTAGCTGATTTCAGTTATAAAAAAGGTATATTGACTGATGCAGATTTGCTTTTTACATCTTTAATCAGCATTACTTAAAACGCAAGTTGTCACATGGTTGATGAAATGATGATTTGACTTCTTTATGTTAAACATTAAGATAATTCTATTGCTGAAAAATGTGTTATCTTAAGTAGGACATTACAGAATACTTTAAAGATAATGTCACCTCTTCGAGACCTCTTCATGTTGTAAAAATGTTGGTGAATAGGATATCTAATGGAAAAAATCTACAGAAATGTATTTCTTTGCCGCTCATTTTCACCTTGAAAATAATTGCATTTGCAGGGTGTCTAACCTTAATTATTCTAACCCAGAAATATATTTACTTTGACATACTAGAGGTAGCAATCTGACAGAGGGGGAAAAAACATCAACAGCTTCAAGTTTGATACATATTCCAGGTAAAACAAACCTGTGAAGCATGAATTAAAATTACACATGGAAGAAGTGTTAGGTTCACAATTCTTTTCTTGATACCAAGAAATCTTAATGACATTGGGCTTTGCAGTTTATAAAGCTCGACTATCCCAAAACCACCTCCAGAGTAAAATGACAGCAGCTCAGTGGAAAATTCTTCTTCAGCAAGCCTGTTGCAGAAGTAGCTTATGTCAAATGGGTGCACTACATATTTAATTGAGGAAATATACAGGGACATGTGATTTTCCTGTATTAATACACAAGTGTTTTGTTGTAAGCTATTCTCTTGTTACACTGCTTGGTCAAGTGCAGAGGACAGAAAAGAGCTTAGCTCGGAATTCAAACATGCTGAAAATTACAGCTTGACCTTGAAATTCTGAACAGCTAAGTCAGGACAAGAAAATATATTTCAGAGTAGTAAATTGTGCATCTGAAAGGTTTAAATGTTGCTATTAAATACAGCTATTTTCTCCCTTTTTTAAAAAGTTCAAGTAGTTGCTCACGAAAGGAAATTGATTGACATTCCTAGGAAATGAATCTAGCTATTTATACTCAGAACAGGCATTGCACAGGCAACAAAAATGCAGTGCTCCACACAGTGCACTGGTGTAGGCTCAACTTTGAACTCAAGGCAAGAAAAATAGGGCATTAACATTTTTAAATAATCCCATAAAAACATTGCTTTGCCCACACTCCTTTAGGATATTAGCAAGGAGCAATGAAACTCTTCTTTCAGGAACCTCAAATTTAACACACTCATTTCATTTTAAAAATGGTTGGAATCAGGACTGGGTGGGAATATTTGGGAAACAATTGTCACTTGGAGAGCACCATATCACACATAGCTACCCCACACACATTATTTCAAACACCCTCTTACCTCTCAATGGGTTTTCTAATTAGTGAAATTTTACATTATCTAAAAATAATAATACAATATTCACTCATTTAATATGTCAGAATATTTTAATTCATTTATTATTCTTAAAATGCTTATCTGCCAGATTTACCTTTGTGATATTTTAAACATCTGAATTTGCTATACTATAAATATGTTCATTAATAAATATGCTGTAATTGGACCAATCTTTCTGTCTCTAAAGTCAGTGTATGTTTTGCGAGGGACTTTAATGGGAACATATCAAGTCTAATATTCTTAAGTGCCTGCGATGGTAAGAACTCCTCAATGCCAATTGGCAAAGTGTTCACTGGTCTGTAACAGCAACTTCTATCAGGCTGGACAAATTTACCATACCTAACACACTGCTTTCATAGTATTGATCCATAAATAATGTCATGAGAGATCTTAAATGAAAGTCAGGATCACAGTCATCATTAATATCATTGTGAAATGTACGTACTGAAACTATGTAAGGAGCTGTGTATATATACGGGAAAATATGTTTTATAATCTGAATCAAAGTAGGTTTGACAAAGAAGTTTCTGCCAGACAAAGGATGTACATTCATCTGTTTGCCTTGGTTTACATGTAAATTAAGCATTGTAAGCCAACAGAATGGATGTCCTGTTTGCATACAAAATCAACAGGAGGATGTGAAATCAACATGAAGTCAACAGACACTGAAGAATAAACCACATCATGTTTTATTGTCTCTGAGGCTAAACAATGCACTTTGGGAGATAAAAGGAGAAGACAATAGAACACAATTTTATCCTCCACTCAGGAAGCAATAGATGGATTCATGAAGTAGAGATCCCAGCCATGTTGGTTGGAGATGCTGGGAAATTGCTTTAGGTGAGATAAATTACTTTAGAAAAGGATTAAGCCTTGTCAAGGAAATTCAAAGGGAAATCTAAAATGGAGTCACAAATGCACCGTTAAAGATAGGGTAAGGGGCGAGTTAGCCAAGGAGCAGGAAGAATGATCACAAGGGAAAGGTTTTACTGGAAGATGCTAAAAGAAATGCCATATATAGAAATTATGCTTGCAGCTTTACCCGCAAGGCAGGAAACCACAGCTTCTGTTTCGACACAAGAACTTGTGTACTTACTGCTATATAAACCTTTGTAACGAACTACTGGGGGTCCTTCCTCTCTGAGGAAGCACCTTATTCTTAATTAAGAATAAACTGTGTTTTGCCACCCATTGCCTGGTTATTTGGACCTCCGCTGGGAAACGGACTTGGGCTGGTAGTCTCCTATCCATAATAGCCTGAGAAGTCAAGACTCTAGGAAGTGTGCTGTATTTTTGTCTTATATGTAATCATTTCTGCTTCCATTATCCTAAATCTCTTAAATCTTAGCTTTTGATAACAAACATGATTATTTTCATTATAAATATATCTCAGCTTTGTGATGCTATAAAGGATTTGATCCTGAGTTGTAACTTTCAAGCTGTGTGTAGTCTGTTTCCTTAGAGACATTTCTGAGAGTGTCCAATGAGCAGGGGCTGGACTGCAGGGAATGCTCCTAGGCTCAGGGGTCAGAGTGTGCCTATCACTAGCCTGCAGGCAGCAAGATCCGCGGAGGTCTGGAAGGTGGTGCTTGTGCTGCCAGCGGCTGTTCATTTTAGGGAGCTTAACTACAGTTGGTACAGACAAGACCACTTCATACGAAGGACAGGTGAGGGGCCTCACAAATCTGGATATGACTGGACCACTGTCCAGTACCCCAGAAAAATAAGTAAATTACCCACATTGTAAACAACTGTTTCACAATAGCTGGCAGGCATTTATGCTACACTAAAAAGCATTACATTGACAGCTATACTTGAAAATTACTTAAAGAGAGATAGAAATAGAGAGATAGAGCTCTTCTTCCAAGGTGTGCAAAGCATTACATAAGCCATTAAAACATGATGAATATATATAATAAAATCAATGTCAATTACTAAACCATCATGGTTGTGTTTATGATTTATTGACATATTCCTAAAAGGATGCTAAAGATTTTCATTTTATATTTCAAATACCAGCATCACACAGAGTTGGAAGTCAAACAACAGATATATTCCATCTAATTGTTTTGCCAGTGGATATTAAAAAAAATGTAAAATTATTACATGATGCCTATAGTAATAGCAATATCAGTATTGGTTGTGACTGCAGACCATGATCATTGAAGGTTATGGATAATGAGTCAGTGAGTGACTGTGCAGCTCCTATTGTGTAGAGCAGTAGTCAGATCTATGGAAGTCATGATTATTGTATAAATGGATTGGGCTATGATGATTTGAAGTAGGAAGGGGAACTAATGGTAAAGCACTTTCTGTCCACCACATCCTCCTTTCTCCTGATTCTGGAAATCCTTCCACTAGGGGCAAAGACAGATGCATATTTTTAGCATTCTGTAAGTATATATTTCCACTGTGTACCTGGCTGTATTTTGTATTTTTACTCTTGAAAGAAACCAAAGTAGTCAATTCTGTGTATCGAGTAGATAAGATGTAATATTAAAATTATAGCTCTGTATTTACTTGATGGATTGAAATGGTTTCTTCATAGCAGAATTTGGTTTATTAGGTACATAAATATGTTGGAAGTGTTGTTTGTTTGAGCAGAGGGACTTGTATATTTTCCTATATTATTTATATATATATATACACAATACAATACATAGGCTGGACAGAGGTTTCATAGACTTGTATCCTTATATACCCTTCCTTTTAAAGCATGTTCATGATGGCCTCCTAACTCTAACAGTCCTGGAGGTATAATACACATCTCTTGCCATTTTGCAGATTTTTTTCTCCTCAAAATATGTGACAAAGGGAACAGAAATATATTTATTTCCTCTGCATCTCACAAGAATACATTTCTGAATGCACTGTTGCATAATGAATTTTGCTGAGAGTAGAACTCAAATTGAACAGAGCTGGTCCATCAAACAGATAGATGGAAATAATTGTTAGACATAGTTCAATTCAGACAGACTTGAATTCAGTCCTGGATAGGATTGCAAATGTATTTATCTGAAGAGTCACTCATATAGTATATAGTCTTTTTTTATGGAAAGCACTTGAAGCAGCAAGAAAGGAAATGATAAAAACAAACAAACCGCCCCACCATAATGGCTTTGTACATCACAGTCCCAATAAACTCATGTCTTTAGAACATGGTGGGACAGTAAATGCTACACTAACTGTATTTCATAAGAAATTAATAGTTTTCTTTTCTGGAAAAATCAAAAAATGTTTAGTACAGGTTTCATGTTTAATTTTTTCCCCCAGTCTCTCATAATTATGTCACTTTTGCTGCCCATTGGGAAAAAGATGCCTTTTACTGTAGTCCTGTGAATTTACAGAGAATTATACTACAAAAAAATTGTCATTGTCTGCAGTGTCCCTGTACTAGGAAAAGCAAAGCAAAGGAAAAAAATATATGGCCAAAAATAGCAATAATATCTAACTTTTATAATGTTCCTTTCCAATAAAATGTCCAAAACAGTTTTTCATAGTTTAAAAGTGATACAGTATATACATATATCTATAGAAATCTGTGAGTAATGTATGACACACTTCACCCATTTCCAGTACTTTAAATGTGATTTGCTTACTTGCCTTTTTCCAGCTTTGAGCTTTCCAAAAGTAGTGGAGAGGACTCAGCACAACTGAGGTCTTTGCCAGGGACCTTTGCTGCTCTGGAAGCATGTTGCAGAGCTTCGCACTTCCCATCTCGTACTTGGCAAGCAAGGCTTCATGTGGTTGCTGTTTTTTCTTCCTCTGAGTCCTGCCATCATTAGGGCAATCTTTCTCTGACGATTCAAGAGAGCCAGACAGCCCACTTTGTCTGCAGCTCATGGAGGCAGGAGAGCAAGAAAAGAGAAAAGCCTGCGGAAGAGCCCTGCCTAGACTGCAAGAGTCTCTGAGGGCCTACTACAGGCACCGCTTTTCTAGGAGATGTACTTTCCTGCCAAACCACGCCAGTAACAGTGGCTTGTCAACTTCCTTGTCTTCCCAAGGGAAGGGCAGTAAACACAAGAGAGAGGCTCAGGAAAGAGCATCAGAGGTAACACTTGAACCTATAATCCCTGATTTAGGAGGCCAATACCTTAATTCATAAGACCACTGCTGCTGAACCTGAGTGCTTGGGCTCCCTGGTGAAAGAGTTAAGATGGCATATGAATTGAAGCATTGCCACTGATAGTTTCATTCAGCTGGGGATAGAAGAAGTGAGCCTTTCTGGCCTCAGCCAAGGACTGCTGTGTGATGCTTCCACAAGTTCTTTCATTTAAAAGCTGAGCCAGGTTATTTTCTGGAAGCTTTGCCATACTTGTCGACAATTAGCTCTTCTTGGCTCTAAGATTCTGGCCTTTGTCTTGGGATGGCTTCACCTGACATCTTGAAACAGCCTGATTCACTGTGGGGACGTGGAAAGACCCAGACATGACAGTGCAGGAGGGGGAGAGAGAGCTCTGCTTCATGATCAAAGGGTCAGGTTTTGAAGGCTCTCCTGTGTAGGCTACATCTCAGTTATGCTTGCATAGTTGTAGCTGAGAGGTTAAGGTGATGGAGTAGAAATCTATTGGGTAATGCCCAGATAGGTTCAAATCATGAAGACTTGTGTCTTACCTCTCCAACTCTTTCCCAATTTTATTTTTTTCATTTTCTAATAATTTCTCAGCTGTCATAAGTACAATGTGGGATTACGTGACAGATACTATTAACTACCTCTGGTTCAAGCACTGACCACCCTGGAGATGTAGCTACCTTTGGGGTAGAATATGTCAGTTATTTAATCTTTCAAGGCAACATTTTTGTAATGGTTTAGTACAAGACATAAATAATTACCTATTGAGTGGAAACTGTCTCAAGAATTTTCTATACCGTATTTCCCCATGTATAAGATGCTCCCATGTATAAGACGCACCTTAATTTTGGGGCCCAAAATTTGAAAATAAAGGTATTACGGTACATCACCGGTAAGTACCACTGTATAAGACACACCCAGTTTTTAGACCCCAAATTTTTCGAAAAAAGGTGCGTCTTATACATGGGGAAATACGGTAGGTAGCAATTAATTATCAAAATTGGGACTTGGTCTTTTACTCTTGAGATTTTTAATGTCCAAAATGCTTAGTTACTCATTGTTATGTTTTATCTGAAATTGTGATAGCTTGCCCTATTAACACAATGCTCCAATGAAGGAAATCAATGGGGGAAATCTGATCAACATTTTAAATGTTTGTACACAAATGCAAGGCATATGGGGAATAAACAGGAAGAACTGGAAGTATAGTACATAAAGTAAATTATTATTTAATTGACATAACAGAAACTTCATGGGATAAGTCTCATAACTGGAATATTGGTATAGAAGGGAATATTGTTCAGAAGGTACAGGAAGGGAAAAAAGGGAGGAGGTGCTGCATTATATATAAAAAATATATATATACTTGTTCTGAGATCCAGAAGGAGGTGAGAGGCAGACCAGTTGAGAGTTTCTGTGTAAAGATAAAAGGGTTAAAAATAATTGTGAGGTCACAGTGGGAGGGTCTACTATAGACCCCCAAATGAGGAAGAGGAAGTGGAGCTCAATGGACAGACAGGAATAACATTTGCTCCAGCTTTGTTCCAGAGGGCTATGGACTAGATCTTGAGTGGCTTGCCAGGAGTCCAGTGCTATACTGACGACATCCTGGACACTGGCAAGAATGAGGAGAATCACCTAAAGAACTTGGAGGCTGTCTCGCAAAGACTGGAAGAATATGGCCTATGAGTCTTCAAAGACACATGTGAACTCTTCCAGCCCTCTGTTGAATATTTGGGACATGTCAGAGATGCTACTGCCTTTGTAAGGCTCCTGTAAAAGTCAAGGCTATTGTGGAAACTCCACCTCCTTAAAACATAAGCCAAGTTCACTCTTTTTTAGGGCTATTGAACTATTATAGAAAGTTTATTCCACAGTTAGTAACACTATTAAAACCACTACATGAACTCCTTTGCCTGAACAAGGTCTGGAAGTGGATTGAAGCTTGTGATGTCGTATTTAACTAGGCTAAATGTGCATTGCTAAATTCAGAGGTTTTGACATATTTTGATCTGTCCTTACCTCTACAGCTAGCCTTCAATGGCTCTCCTTATGGCATGGAAGTGGTCATGTTACACATTATGCCTTCTGGAGAGGAGAGACCCTTTGCTTTTGCCTCCCGCACCTTAAGCAAAGCAGAATCTAACTTTGTCCAAATTGAATGTGATGCACTGGGAATCGTTTTTGGAATTCAGAAATTTCATCAATATCTGTTTGGACGGAAGTTCACATTTCTCACCAACCATCGACCTCTAACATCAATTTTTGGACCATGCATAGGCATTCCACCATTGGCTGCTAGTCGTATGCAACAGTGGGCATTGTTGCTTTCCGCACATACATATGAGATCAAATATTGGAGATTCACTCTGAACTGCAAAGCAGATGGTCTGTCAAGATTGCCTTTACCAGTTAAACATCAAAATATTGGCCAGAAAGAAATCTTTGAAGAGATAGAGAACACTCCCATCACTGCTACTCAAGTAAGTAGGGCAACTCGCGTTGACCCAGTACTGTCCCAAGTTATGGACCTAGTGATGCATGAAATGTCTCCATGGGACTCTCAGGTCTATCCTTCTTCCCTACATGTCCAGGAGGATGGAGTTATCAATCTATTCTGGTTGCTTGTTGTGGGGGATGTGCAGCATTATTTCACCACTACTGAGATTGTCGATTTTAGAACAGCTACATTCAGGTCACTGTGGAATAGTGCACATGGAAGAAATTGTACAAAGCTACTTTTGTTGGCCTGGCCTGGACAGTGCCATTGAAGAGAAGGCAAGAGTTTGTACTTCATGTCAGAGTGTGAGGAACACACCTCAGTTGATGCCCCTACACCTATGGGACTGGCCTGAAAATCTGTGGCAACATATTCATTAGGATTTTGCCATCCCATTTGAAGGAAGCATGTTCTGGTTATTGTCGATGCACACTCCAAATGGCCAGAAGTTTCTGTAATGCCATCCACTACTGCTGAAAGTACTATCCAGAGACTGTGTGAAATCTTTATTAATTTGGTCTGCCAGAACAACTTGTGAGCAACAATGGACCATAGTTTCAGGAATTTGAAAATTTTATGAAAACAAATCAGATATATTACATCACTTCAGCACCGTATCATCCATCCACCAGTGGATTAGCAGAAAGGTTTGGGCAGACAATGAAGCAAGCTTTTAAATCTGCTCGGGGACATTTGTCCATTCAAAAGCCTTTGGACACTTTCTTGCTATCCTACAGAAACACAACTCATGCTACAACCAAAGCATCTCTGCCCTTTCTAATGATGGGACAACAGCTGCACGCTTGCTTTGACCTGCTGAAACTCTCCAAAGCACAACACGTTGTGCAATGTCAAAAGCACAACCAAGTCATCAGACTTGCACACAGAGTAAAAGACTGAACCTTTAGTCCTGGACACCCTGTTCTAGCTCAAAAATATGCTTCTGGAGATAAATGGATCCCTGCTAGGGTCATTGCCTAGAAAGGACCTGTTTCCTACACTGTCCAGACTACAAATGATCTCACCTGGCAACAGCATGTAGATCGATTGTTGCCAGGTCATACAGGTCCCAAGGACACATCTTCAGTTGAACGGCCTGACCTCACCATTGCGGGTGAGGTATCTTAGAGTCAAGAGTCACCCATTCCTGACTCGCCTCCTCCATCCACCTCTGCAGCAGATACAGCACCCTCACCTGTTCGAGCAGATAGAGCACCCTCACCTATTTGAGCTACGAGTCCTGAGCCCATTGTTAGACCTGCACCAATAACACCTTCCAGTGCAAGAACACCAGAAGTCCATCATAATCCACTTAGAGAGAGAAGGCCTCCTCAATGGTTGAATCTTTAGCTAGGGCAAACCCACGTTTATGGGGCAGAATAATCCCCGGGGTTTAGCCGGAAAATGAGGCAGTCCACCCTCATTCACTAGTTTAGTGATTGTTCTGTTAAATGGGTGTTTTCATGAATGGGGGAGGAATATGTTGTATATTCTGTGTCCTGCCTAGCTTGTTGCCATAGCAACAGAGTTAGAATATTATGGGAGAGCTCGGCCAGTTCTGTCTAGTCTTAGAGTAGAAGAATAAAACCCTGTCTGTGTGTGTTTACATCTCTCTGTGTTTCTATCTTCTGGTTTCTCTCTCTGAATGTAACTAACTTCCAAGTATCCAAACACAACAATTAGCAATTATCTTTGATAACTCCTGGAGGACAGGAGAAGTCCTAGAAAACAGGAGAATGATAAACATAGTGCCTATCTTTTATTAATGACTTGGATAACGGAGTGGGGAGTATTGTAGGGCGCGCAAAAGTATTGTAATGCGAGGACAGCTTAGCATGGCAAGACTAGGTCCTAAAATCAGCTGCAGGCTTTATGAGAAATGGTAGGCCTGGAAAGTCCCTAGAGGATAAGAGGAACTACCCCCTGGGCCTCGAAATACTTTTGGAATGAAAATAGAAGTAGGCTGGCCACAAGATCAGCTAAAGGTCAGCTTCTGCTATGAAATAACTAACGTCAGCTTATTGGGGTGGTCCCTAGCTAACTACCAATAGACTAATAAAAAACAAGTATTAAGGCCCAATCCCTAAGTGGATTGAGATACACGTCACCTATTGTTAGGTGAAGTTTATTGCAGGGTTTAGGGGAAAAGGGATATATTAGGGACCCCAGGCACCACCCTGTCGAGGCTCTCCGAGATCTAAAAAATACGAACTCTCCGTGTCGGCGAAGCACAAGTATGCTTGTAAAATGTGTAGTTGACACCAAGCTGGGAGGGGTTGCAAACACTTTGGAGGACAGATTTAGAATTCAAAATGATCTTAAAAAATTGGAGGATTGGTCTGAATTTAGCAAAAAGAAATTCAATAAAGAGAAGTGCAAATTATTTCACTTAGGGATGAATAAAATTTAATTCAAAACTCCTAAATGGGGAATAACTTTCTATTTGGTTGTACTGCTGAGAAGTATCGGGGGGTTATACTGGACTACAAACTGAATAAGGCCATCACATTATGCAGCCATAAAAAAGGCTAATATGATTCTGGGGTGTATTAACAGGAGTGCTGTACATAATATACAGAAGGAAATTGTCCCACTCTGATTAGCATTGGGGAAGCCCCAGATGGAGTACTGTGTCCAATTCTGGGCATCACAATTTAGGAAAGATGTGGACAAATTGTCAAATAACAGGCTAAACTGGAACTATTTATCAAAGATTATCAATCAGAGATCTGTACAGAAAGAATAAATACAATACTACCCTTCAATGTAAGATAAAGAGCTGGGTCTCTGTCTCTTCTTCACTGTAACCAGAGGGATGTGTAGTTTCATTCCTCAATGAAGTTCCAACACCAGTGTCATTACATAGAGTTTTCAGATAAAGAGACTCTTTGCCAAAAGAAATATGTGTTCTGAAGTCATTTCTATATGTTTTCAGTTTATCTGATTTATGTGTGAAGTCCTAATTATTTTCATCTGAGAAGAAATGGTTAGCAGGGCAAAAACACTTTTTTGAGAATGAAATGTTGCCCTTCAATTGTATGAACAGATGTCAGCAAAACTGTTCTGTTATGATAGAACACTTCACCCTAAAATAGACAGAGCTCCCCAAAGGTGGCAGGCCGATGTTTCAGCCTGGAAAAGGTGGAGGTGGAGGAGTCTACTATTGGGATTGTAGGGGCCAAGTGAAAGGATGGCCCCCTGGCAGGGAGTGACAGTCATTCCAGCGGTTCGGTGCCAGCCCAAGGCGGTCGGCGGAGGGGCCGGGCACAGTCGGTATCACACCTGAGAGGTGGATATTGCAACTACGACGGTCAGTACAGGGGCAAGAAGGAAGGGAGAGGCGAAGGACACGCCCCGTACTCTGGGATGGGTTTGGGCTCAATGAGTTCATGAACTCTGTTTGCACTGTTTCCCCAAACCAGTGCGGTGTTATCTCTGTTTTGCCATTAAAAGGTTTCTTTCTACACTCAGACTCTGTGCTTGCGATCCCTTTGGAGGGCGCCCAGGGGATAGTGTGTAATTTCCCAGGTGACTGGGTGGGGGCTCGAGCCAGTTTGGTGTTGCATCATTTACAGGGACTACTTGGTCTGGCAGATGGGTTACACTGATTTATGTGTTCATCTTTTCAGAGAAGACCAACACTTTTTTGAGATAGTATCTTTCAGTGGATCTTTCTTTCCCCACAGTCATTCTTTCCTATCTGCTATGGGTTACACTGATTTATGTGTGAAGTCCTAATTATTTTCAGCTGAGAAGACCAACACTTTTTTGAGATAGTATCTTTCAGTGGATCTTTCTTTCCCCACAGTCATCCCTTATCAGTTTCCCTCATTTATACATGATTACAAAAGCACTATACATTTTATAAAGAGGATGGTTCTCAAGAACATCTAGAGTTTTATAGACATAAAGGGGACCAGGATTATTATACACAGTCTGCACAAAATTCCTGAATAGGGTTACTTATCTGTCAAGAACCAATGTTGTAGGCTTAGAATTCAACATAGTCTTTGTTAATGTCGTAAAGATTCTAAAGAATAGCTAAGATATAAATGAATCAAATATAGAGAAAAAGACTAAAAGGATTAGTATTTATTAATGAATATTTACATTGGAAAGAGTCCGGAGGAGAGCAACGAAAGTGATAAAAAGTTTAGAAAACCTGGCCTATAATGAAAGGTTAAAAAAAAAACTGGGCATATTTAGTCTTGAGAAAAGAAGACTGAGGACGGACCTGACAACTGTCTTCCAATATGTCAAAAACTGTTATAAATAGGATGGTGATCAATTGTTCTCGATGTCGACTGAAGGTAGGACAAGCAAGAGAGATTTAGGTTAGGTATTAGGAAAAACTTTCTAACTGTAAGGGTAGTAAAGCTCTAGAACAGGCTTCCAAGGGAGGTCATGGAGTCCCCATCATTGGAAGCTTTTAAAAACAAGTTAGACATACACCTGTCAGGGATGCTCGAGGTTTACTTGATCCTGCCACAGTATGGGGGTTAACTTGATTTCTCAAGATCCAGCCCTACATTTGTATGATTCTGTGATAATTGTGTAGTGGGGCCTTGATTCAGCGCTCAATCTTAGAGCAGACTGGTGTCTCCTCAGCCACTAACACCATTTCCTGTGATATGTAGATGGAGGTCTCTCATACAAGTAGTGAATAAGATTTTGCATAAAGTCTGGTGACACTTAGCATACAGATTGTGTTGTGGATCTAATGTATTCTGAATCTCAATCCAGAATCCCAAATTGTTCACTATTCTGTGCAGATATTCACAGAACTCCATAAACACCAATGGTGAATTCACAATTACAATGCTCTGTCTTGACACATAAAACCTAAGAGTAACGTTTTCCAAAAAAGTGATATAGAAAGGAGCGGCCCAAGTTATATAGAAGCCTAAGTCCCAGTGTCTTTCAGAGAAATAGCTTACAATCTCAATAGATAAGACAGGCAAAGAGCAGGAGAATGAGATAGAACATTCAAGCAGAGTCTTAGTTCCATGAGGTTTTTTTATTTGGTTTTGTTATTTAAATCTTTTCAGTTGGGTTATATTAAGAGGGGATTAGCTATATGTAAAGATAAAGGTGAGGGGGCAGGCAAAGGAAACAGTTAATCAGCAAGGAGATCAATTGTCCCGACTAAAAACTGTAGAAAATACTCTTATGCCAGTTTCATTCTCTGACTGGCTCCTGTCTTCAATGTCTTTCCCAAAACCCACATGTGTGGAGGGCAGGGGACAAGACACATGAGTCCTAGTGTCCTCAGGGAGTGGGGCTCCCCTACTCAGTTCTGGATAATCCTGAATGGTGGTCCCTACTGTAACACTCCTCTCTTCCTCCTCAGGACCTTTCCATCACTCATAGGATTCTGATGTACTCCATCAACTGACTTTACTGACACTTGCGTCGCTGAACAGTTTTTGTTGATAGTTACTTTTCACTGCCTTTCTACTGATCCCTCTCTCCCCCTGCTCTCTTCTGGTCCACAAATCTGTCTCCAGACCACTACTCTCTTTCAGCTCCTAGCTTTTCCCCTCCATCTTTTTGCACCTCTTGTGGTCTCTGCCTCCTTTCTGCACCTAATCACTCATTCCCTAAGTAACTCTCTCACTCTCATCAACTCAAGAAAACAAACCCTAAGTAGCCTGTAAACAGACCTGTGATCTGAAGTGCTAGAGAGTAAGGAGCTCCCATCTCTTGGTGGAAAAGGAGGAAAAACAGCCAGAGAGCTTCTTTATCAACATAAGCTGGATACTATATGGACAGAAGCTCAGGAGAGGAAGAAGCTGCCTGCCTAATCTGTTGATGAACAGGGGGAAGTATAGCTGCAGAGACAGAGAGGTTCATTTTCATAATCTTTCTACCCAGAACTGTTCCAGTGACACTTTAGGAGTCTCCATAATTGTTCACAACTCAGAATTGCGTGGGTAGGGGAATTGAACTAAGATCAGGAAAAAAGAGCTCTTAATTTGTTGCTAGGTTTGGAAACCTAGTAACAAGGAATCTGCTCCAGGGTTCCATATGTTACTGGTTCACTGAGCATTCTTAGTTGTTGGGAGGATTCAGTGAGCAGTGACATAGAGAGGGATCCTTGACAGGATGCAATGTTCTGGGGCTCTTAACTGCAGAGGACTGCAGCAAGAGCTTCATCAGAATGAACTCTGATGTGCTGCCTCTTACCCAGCTGCTAAATAAATCTGAAATCACTATAGCTGGGTTAGGTAGTAGAGCTTCAGAAAACGATCAGACAGCCTTCCCAAGGGACTGGTCTGTCTGAGGAATCTCAGGACTCTTGGACTGTGCTACCCACTGACACAAAGTGTGAGTGAGGTTTAGCAGACTTTAGAGAAGGGGAAAGTGATGTGCTAAAGGGATATTTGCCCATTGGATATGCACAATGGTGGGTGGGGACCAAGTTAATGGACTATTGCCAAAGTTACGATGGGGGAGTGTTTTATTTATCAGTTGTATGGATATATTGCTGCTGTGTTTTACCAAGTTGATGCTGTGTTCTCTTTTTCCCAATAAAGTTTTCCTTGTTTCAGCACAGACTCAGTGCTTGTGAGTGGGGAAGTATTGTCCATTAAGGGTACCCAGGAAAGGTATTTAGTGATCCCAAAAATTCAGGTAGGAACTCATGTCAGTGGTGCTTGTTAGTTTTAAGAGGAACTCCTAGTTATTTGAACACAGTCCGTGTTGCTGCCGATGACACCTGGCAGAAGGATTACATATTAAGAATGATGAAGAGAAAAAACACACTTCCATTATGGAATTTTTAGAACATCAGGATGTGCACATAACTAAGTAATTCCATGATCTTTTCCAGTGGGCTCTCATCCTCACCCCTTCACTCTTCCTGTCAGCTCAATAGTTTCTTAAGTCAACCTGTGCATCATCTCTAGGACTGCCAGCTCCTTAGGGGCAGGGACTGGCTCTTTACTATATGTCTGTACAATGGCTAGGACCATGTGGCCTTTGGACAGTTCCACAATACATAATAAATCTCAGGGGGAAAAAAGAATGTTGGCTAAGGATTTTTTTTTCAATGCACATTTTGAAGGTGTCCTCATATGTCCATGAAGTTACCTGTTTTTAGGAATGTGGAATATAAACATTCAATTCAACTTTTCATTCTTTGCCTAATTTCTAATAGCTACATTTGAAAATGTAAAAGCAAGCTGATTTTACTATGACACAACAATATGAGAAACAATGTCAGAGGTTTTGTTCTTTTCCATATAAAAAGGCAATCTCACCTAATGAGGTCTGCATGGCCACAAATCTAGCTTGAAAAATGAATTTCAAATAGCACGGCCTTAGGTCAAATATATGATGACCACAAGTTTGCTTTAAGAAGATTTGGCTTGCAATAGTATTTAGACCTTTACCCTTGGTGAAGGCTGGATAGCATTTTTAATACAATGAAAATCTCTCATCAATATTCAAGTGGGCAGGTCTGCCAGTTCTCTTTAGTCATTACAGGGTAGCTGGAAAACCAAAAGTACAATTAGTTCTTGATTAAAACACAGCAGAAAGGTTGAGTTTCTTTTAAAATCTTCTGAACTTAGCTAATTAACTCTGGTCACCCAGAATGTTTTCTACAACTACTCAGTTGACTTTGGGACAACGCCACACCATGCAATTAAGTACACATTTAATGTTTTTTTAATCTTCACACGGGAGAGAAGTTTTACAGACTGTAAGGGACTTTAGATTATAGAGAACCAATCTGTATTTCATCACCAGACAAATAGTAGGGAAATGCCTCTGTCCCCACAAGTCTTAGGGGAAAGAAAACATGTCTGAAGACCTGAATGGAGGGAGGGTGAGCTTGACTGCCCCAGAGCTTTCCCTCCTGCAAGAACACATGTGGAGATAGTGGCTGGGTAGGGGAAGAAGAAACATGTCTTTGCCTCTCTCTTCTGCCATTGTCTAGTGTGACACACTACACCCCCCACGTTCACCCTCATAGTGTAATTGTATATTTTTTAATGCAAGTATGTCATGTAAGATGTTTCTGGAATGCTCATGACATACTGAATATTATTGTTATAGTAATATGTTTGTTGCAATGTCATGTGTATGGTTATGAGGCTTCACTATGTGATATGCCCAAAGATGTGTCTCATGGTTTAAAACATATCCAAGCAAGACTCTCTGAGCAGAGGGGCAATTCACACCTCATTAGGACTTGAATTGAACAACCGAGATCAAAATTCCAGGAACAAAGGACTAGCCTAGATGTCAATAAACTAATCCACAAGGGACATCAGTGACTCAGGACATGGAGGGAATCATACACAGACATTGTTTATCACCTTACCCTGAAGGGGGAGGTGAAGCCCCAGAGTGGAGATGGAACATTTTAAAAGGGAGAGACATTTTGCTATTTGCCCTCTCTTCCACTTCCATCTACACACACCAGAAAGCAACTGAAGTGCTGATCACAAAGGGGGAGCCTGTCTGAAAGGAATCCAACCAGCCTGTGGGGAGAATCATCTGAGTTTGTAAGGTTTCAGTTTAGTTTAGAATGCGTTTTGCTTTTTGTTTTCTCTTGATCAAATCTGACTTGTTTTCCTCTGATTTATAATCACTTAAAATTTTTTCTGTACTTAATAAATTTGTTTGTTTATTTGTTTGTTTGTTTCATCTAAAACAGTGCACTTGGTTCAAGGTGTGTTAGAGATTCCATTTGAAGTTACAAAGCTGGTGCATATCAATTTCTTTGTTAAATTGATGAACTGATTATGAGTTTGCAGAGTCCAGTGGGCAGCACTGAACATTGTAACATGGATGCTCCTAGGGTTGCATCTGGGACTGGGAGGTATTAACAGGGGTCATTCTGTTGCATAATCTAAAGTGTGGCTTGCCAGAAGCACTCACTCACTCAGTTGGGAGCACCTTGCTTGCTGGAGGCTGTGTGTGATCTGCCCAGGAGTGGGAGTTCATAGAACAAAGCAGAGTAAGATAGGCTCCAGGAGTGGGGGATTGGGGTGACACAGTTATTCACCAGTCCAGATTGCAGAGGAGAATGTCACAGCTAGATTAAGGGGGGAAGGGAGAGTTGGGTGTCTCTCGTGCCCTCTCCTTCCTGTATGTGAAGCTCTTGAGCAACCATTCTGCTGTGTTTGCTGCCCTATAATGGAGGTTTAGTTTTGTGATGAATGTGGGAGTGCTCAGTGGTGGATGTTGATCTGTACTACAAAATGAATGTATAGGAGAAAAACCGTGCTCAGTGGTGGATGTTGATCTGTACTACAAAATATGTTTTATGTATAGGAGAAAAACCGAAAGTTCTGTAGCACTTTAAAGACTAACAAATTTAATTTCTGCTGGCATAAGCTTTCACGGGCTGTAACCCACTTTGTCAGATGTAAGGAATACATCTTCCAGTGAAATACACAAAAGCTTTCCCAGAGCTGGGGAAGGAGAAAAATGGAGCACCCTGGTGCTCTGCCTCTCCACTAACTGGGCTGGAAGGCTCTTGTCAATTTCATGATCCTTCCAGGTGTACAGCTGGAAGCTACTCTATGGAAACCCCACAAAACACTGAAAGTATCATCTTCTTTCAAAATCCATAGCTAACTCTGCTTTCTAAAGCCTTTGCCTCAGAAAACAATTTAAGCAATATATTTAGGATTAAAATACCCTGGCCAGACAAAGCCATTTCCCTCAAAAACCTACCAATGGGACTAACAAACAGGGATGGTTTTAACCAGTCTGAGCAAAATGAGAACCAGATTGAACAATGGCCCATTTCCCAATCTCAGGATAAATGGAGAGAAGAGGGAGTTATTGCATTAGCTGAAGTGGCTGGAAACATGAGCTAGTATAATATGAACGGAATATGCCCCCTTCCACAGCAAACATGGTGAAAATGTGATTTGTTCTTGTCAGTTTCCCAACACTAAAGAAAGCATGTCTCTAGTACCTTCTGCTTTTGGAACCCAATTTTTTTGTCTGTACCCAGTCAAAACTTTCACTAGTTCTAGAATAAATACTGCAAGATCTGGTTCTTGCTTTCAGTTCCAACTCTATAATTACTCCATTTCCAATACTGCCACTGTAAATAATATTAAGGTTACACACACCATTTAAAGGCCAGATTTATTCTGGATGCAGTGTGATGCTCAAACAATGTAAAGATGCCATACATCTCATTTAACTGGTCCAATAAACTGGGTATATGCCCATTTTTTATTTCCAGAACAATGCAAAGTAGCCATAATGTACCAGTGTATCTGGTCTCAAAAATTCAGTTACAGTTAGAATTCCTGCCTTAACTCAGATAACTGCCTTAACTGTCTTTTATCAGTAATACTGTGTATAAAACACAGATTGCTTGGCTTAGCTTCTTGGCATTGGCAATCGCCAGCATATCTCATTGCTGAAAATAAGATGCTTACTGGAAAATAGCCAATTTTGGCATCAAAAGCTTACATTTGCATCTACTGGCTGATGTTAGTTTGCATCTCAGCCTCAAAACAATTTAAATATAGGTGGGTTATATTTTATTTATTAAATATACTGATCGAAGTAGCTCAGGCTAACAAATATCTGCAATGAATACTTCCCACTACAGGTAAGTGAAAAGATCAAGGCAAAATGTTATTAATTAAATATGAAATGGAATAGATTAAAAGATTGGATCCTGTTTTTCAAGCTAGAAAAGAGAAACACCAAAATGAATTTCTTTGCCTCAGATTTAGGAACATACATTTTTTATCATTGATCCAAGGATTTAAAATATAAAAAAGAACAGAAAGTTAAAACATGTGGAAGCTGAACTGAAATTTTCATAGATAAAGAATGCAGACAAGCATGTTATTAGTATAGTAGTTAAATATTTTAGAAAATATGATTATGACTGGTTTTACATTTCAAACTTTCAAAACATTATAAGCACTTTTAAAATAACTTGAAACATTCATTAAAATCAGAATAGCACTGGGATTTTGAAATCACATTTGTACAAGGGATCCACTATCACTTTGAAAGTTGCTTACTATTAGTTTAGTAATCATTATTGTATTTTGGTTAAAATGGCAGTTCATGACATCAAAGTGACAGGTAAGTGGGAAGAATTTAGCTCTAGTGGCAAGGAATGTTAATGACCTGAGGCAAAGAATAAACTGGTATAAGGAACCAATTTTTTTTTTTTTTAAAGGCAGCAAAATGAATATCTGAATGAACTGGTAGAATGAATTTAGAAACATATTTTCAAGAAAGAGAGGTGCTAAAATATTGCATTAAGTTACCAGCTTCCAATGAAATGTGAATTTCTTTTTTTAAGATAATTTGAGAAAACTTTGTTGGCCTACAGATATATTTTAAATAGCAGTGTATCATTAAATACTGACATTAATTGCATGGTACCAAAAATGGATTCTGTGGAGGAAATATCTTTTGATAGACTGTTTTCTCATCTAAAGTGTAAACTTTATGGTTACAATTGTCTTTTTATTCACTTGTATTCCGACAAAAGTACATACTTATGAAACATCTGTAGTAAAGCTGGCTAGGGCACAAAGATGTCATGAACTATATTTTTATTTACCAACTCATACCTTATTAAGCAGTAGGGCTGTTACTATTGCTATCTTGGCACTTATATTTTTAGAAATATACAAGGGCACGGTTGCCTTCAGAACATTGACTCCATAGGAGATGAAGACTCTAAGGGTCTTTTTACATGCATTATTCCCCTTTATTCCCCATTATTCACTTTTTTGTCATATTTTCCTCCACTGTAAGTTTTGTCTTGTCTTTTAAAACCTGATCCAAAGCTGATGGAAGCCTACAGAAGTATTTCCATTCCACTGACTTCAGTGGGCTTTGGATCAGGCACCTAATTTGCAGCAAAGTTCTCAGAGCTTCCTGTGTAATCCAAAAACTGATACAAATTTTTAACCAGGAATCAGGAGTTACTTTTTTCTCTGGAGGTAGAGGGAATAAAATTTCAGAGGCCAACACACCAGTTCAACAATAGATGGAATCATGTGTTTAGGCACATCAATAATCCAAGTGAATCCAGTGGAACAACTCACATACTTAAAGTAAAGCAATTAATTCAATACCTTGCTGTATCAGGGACTAGATGAACAATAGGCTTGTTCTATCTCCCATTAACGTCAATGAGAGTTTTGAGGAGCATGATCAGGCCCCACAGCTGTAAAGGTGTTTTTGTTTGTTTTGTTTTTTAAGATCAGATCTTCTCCTTAATCTGTCTAAGACATTTCTAAAACACCTGTCAACTTGTCTGCTTTAAATTATGCTGGATCTAGTGGTCCGACAGCCATGTACTCTGCCTCCTGCCATGTACTCCTGCCCACGTGCAGAAAGTATAGTTCTGCCGACATGCAGAAGGTGTGAAATATGGCCAGCAAGCCATGAAATGCAGCCAAGCTACAATTTATCAGGATGGGAGTGGGGGTGGTTATTAAAACGGAGAGAGATCTTAATCTGTGTGACAGAACACAGATTTTGGAGATGGGAGAACCATGGATGAAGAAAATAGGGTCCATGCTCTCGGTGGCTCTGGATTATATGTTTATGTTCTCTTAGTGTCCAGGAAAATGTGGGTCCTATGTGATTACATAATTCCTATTGGACCTTTGCCATCACTGGTAGGAACTCAGGGAGCTTAACTTTTTTAAGCTACACAGAACATCAATTTACATAAAAAAGAAAGCTGCAAGTATAAAAACAAGCTGCACATTTAAAGATCATCATCAAAACTACTTCACAATGCCTAATAAATATTCATTTCCAAAATCCCATTTAACATTTTCTTAGTGAAACATTATTTTTCTTTGGAATATGCAAATTTGGCATACTCATGCTCTAATTTAATTATACAGTTTGTATAATGAAACTACTTGGGTTAAGGGAACCCTATTTATGGTAAACACTGTAAAGGAATAGTGTTATCTGTAAGAACCATACAGCTTAAATATTTCTGTTCAACATTTCAAATTGCCAGCATCATCTTCCAGTACAATTTCTCTATGATTATAGCTTTACTAGTCTCAGTAAAAGAATACCAGCTGGTATGGTTGTATTATTATTCCCATCCTGTGTTGGAGGGGACTAAACTGATATCTATTTTGATATTATTCCCCATCACCTCACCCTCAGAAACCATATCCACCTGTAGATCTTACTGTCTAATTAAAAATCTTTAATTTCAGTCTATGTGAACATCTACAAACAAGAGAGGATTCTAAAAGGGGTTAGGTGTGCTTGATGCATCCATCGTAGTGGAGTCCTTAATGACAACTTGTGCAATGTATATTTGGACAGAGATGGCTGTGTCACCAACCTCAAACATTCCAAAATCGTGAGTCAGGCCCCCAAAATCATGATATTTGCTTCAAAATCATGAGATTTTAAAAATAAATTTCCCATCTGATACCTAAGCCTTTAAGGTACATTTGAATGATTTTTTTCAAGCTTTTCTCTGCCACCATGAGCTGATTTTTTTAATGAAAGATGAAATCATGTGATCACATGTCCCCACGTATTGTGGCTTTAAGAAAAACACCATATAGCAAGAAACTGAATAAAATCACAAGAGTTGGAACACACCTTGATTTAAAATCTAAGTAACATTTCATTCTATGATATATTTTTATAACAGGTGGATCAGGCCAAACTCAAGGCAGGAGGAAGTGAAAGGCATATCCAGGAAAAGTATCTCAGTCACCTTTAAAGGAAACATGAAAAGTAGAGAAAGAAGCAGATTGGGAAGTGGATGATGACAGAAGGAGGCAGAAAAAAAGGATAAAGAAAAAGCAGCTTCAGGTGGGGAAATAACTGTCCAAAAATGTTCCTTTTCGCCTTTCAAAAGGTGAATCATAGAATCATAGAGTTGGAAGGGACTTTAGGAGGTCATCTAGTCCAACCCCTGCTCAAAGCAGGACTAATCTCAGTTAAATAATCCCAGCGAGGGCTTTGTCAAGCCTCATCTTAAAAACCTCTAAAGATGGAGATTCCACCACCTCTCTAGGTCACCCATTCCAGTGCTTCACCACCCTCCTAGTGAAAAACCTTTTCCTAATATCCAACCAAGACCACTCCAACTGCAACTTGAGACCGTTGCTCCTTGTTCTGTCATCTGCCACCACCGAGAACAGCCTAGCCCATCCTCCCTGGAACCCCCTTTCAGGTAGTTAAAGGCTGCTATCAAATCCCCCCTTATTCTTCTCTTTTGCAGACTAAACAAGCCCAGTTTCCTTAGCCTCTCCTCAGAAGTCCTGTGCTCCAGCCCCCTAATCATTTTTGTTGCCCTCCGCTATACTCTCTCCAGCTTGTCTACATCCTTTTTGTAGTGGGGGGCCCAAAACTGGACACAATACTCCAAATGCGGCCTCACCAATGCCGAATAGAGGGGAATAATCACTTCCCGCGACCTGCTGGCAATGCTCCTCCTAATGCAGCCCAATATGCTATTAGCCTTCTTGACAACCAGGGCACACTGCTGACTCATATCCAGCTTTTTAACCACTGTTATCCCCAGGTCCTTTTCTGAAGAACTGCTGCCTAGATCGTCGATCCCCAGTCTATAGCTGTGCATCGGATTCTTCCTTCCTAAGTGGAAGACTCTGCACTTTTCTTTGTTGAACCTCATTAGATTTATTTTGGCCCAATCCTCCAGTTTGTTTAGGTCCTTCTGTATCTTATCCCTACCTTCCATGGTATCTACCACTCCCCCCTGCTTAGTGTCATCCGCAAAATTGCTGAGGGTGCAATCTACCCCATCTTCCAGATCATTAATGAAGATGTTGAACAAAACTGGCCCCAGGACCGAACCCTGGGGCACTCCGTTTGTGACCGTCTGCCAGCTAGACATGGAGCCATTGATCACTACTTGTTGAGCCCCATGCTCTAGCCAGTTCTCTATCCATTTTATATCCAACCCATACTTCTTTAACTTGCTGATAAGAATACTGTGAGAGACAGTATCAAAAGCTTTGCTAAAGTCAAGGTATATCACATCTACCACCTTCCCTACATCCACAGAGCCAGTCACCTCATCATAGAATGCAATCAGGTTGGTCAGGCATGACTTTCCCTTCGTGAATCCATGTTGACTGTTCCTGATCACCTTCCTCTCTTCCAAGTGCCTTAAAATGGATTCCTTAAGGGCCTGCTCCATGATTTTTCCAGGGATTGAAGTGAGGCTGACTGGTCTGTAGTTCCCTGGATCCTCTTTCCTCCCTTTTTTGAAGATGGGCAGTATATTTGCTTTTTTTCCAGTCCTCAGGGACCTCCCCCTGTTGCCACGAGCTTTCAAAGATAATAGCCAATGGCTCTGAAATCACCACATCCAACTCCCTCAGCACCCTCGGGTGCATTGCATCCAGCCCCATGGACTTGTGTATGTCCAATCCTTCTAAATAGTCTTGGACCTGTTCCTTCAGCACTGCGGGATGTTCGCCTCCTTCCCATTCCGTGCCATCCAGTGAAGCAGTCTGGGAGCTGATCTTATCTGTGAAGACAGAGGCAAAAAAGGCATTGAGTACCTCAGCTTTCTCCACATCCTCTGTCACTAGGTTGCCTCCCTCATTCTCTAAGGGGCCCACACTTTCCCTAATCTTCCTCTTGTTGGCAACATACCTGTAGAAACTCTTCTTGTTCCCCTTCACGTCCCTTGCTAGCTGCAACTCCAATTGTGCTTTGGCCTTCCTGATTTCATTCCTGCATGTTCGAGCAGTATTTTTATAATCCTCCCTAGTCATCTGACCAAGCTTCCACTTCTTGTAAGCTTCTTTTTTGTGTTTAAGTTCGCCAAAGACTTCTTTGTTAAGCCAAGCTGGGTGCCTACCATATTTGCTATTCTTTCTGCACATCGGGATGGTTTGCTCCTGTGCCCTTCATAAGGTTTCTTTATAATAAAGCCAGCTCTCTTGGATTCCTTTCCCCCTCATATTAGCCTCCCAGGGAATCCTGCCCATCTGTTCCCTGAAGGAGTCAAAGTCCGCTTTTCTGAAGTCCATGGTTCGTATCCTGCTGTTCCCCTTTCTTCCTTTTGTCAGGATCCTGAACTCGACCATCTCATGGTCACTGCTGCCTAGGTTGCCACCCACTTCTTCTTCCCCTACCAAATCTTCCCTGTTTGTGAGCAGCAGGTCAAGAGAAGAACGGCCCCTACTTGGCTGCTCCAGAACTTGCACCAGGAAATTGTCTGCGACACTATCCAAAAACTTCCTGGATTGTTTGTGCCAACCTAGACCTCCCCCCCTTCAACTTGAGACCATTGCTCCTTGTTCTGTCGTCTGCCATCACTGAGAACAGCCTATCTACATCCTCCCTGGAACCCCCTTTCAGGTAGTTAAAGGCTGCTATCCAATCCCCTCATTCTTCTCTTCTGCAGGCTAAACAAGCCTAGTTCCCTCAGCCTCTCCTCTTACGTCTTGTGCTCCAGCCCCCTAATCATTTTTGTTGCCCTCCGGCTGGACTTTCTCCAAGTTGTCCACATCCTTTTTGTAGTGGGGGGCCCAAAACTGGACACAATACTCCAAATGCGGCCTCACCAATGCCGAATAGAGGGGAATAATCACTTCCCGCGACCTGCTGGCAATGCTCCTCCTAATGCAACCCAATATGCTATTAGCCTTCTTGGCAACCAGGGCACACTGCTGGCTCATATCCAGCTTTTTATTCACTGTGACCCCCAGGTCCTTTTCTGCAGAACTGCTGCCTAGCTCATCGGTCCCCAGTCTGTAGCTGTGCATCGGATTCTTCCGTCCTAAGTGCAGGACTGTGCACTTGTCCCTGTTGAACCTCATCAGATTTATTTTGGCCCAATCCTCCAGTTTGTTTAGGTCCTTCTGTATCCTATCCCTACCTTCCAGGGTATCTACCACTCCCCGCATCTTAGTGTCATCTGCAAACTTGCTGAGGTGCAATCTACCCCATCTTCCAGATCATTAATGAAGAAGTTGAACAAAACCGGCCCCAGGACCGACCCCTGGGGCATTCCGCTTGTGACCGTCTGCCAGCTAGACATGGAGCCATTGATCACTACTCGTTGAGCCCTATGGTCTAGCCAGTTCTCGATCCATTTTATAGTCCATTCATCCCACCCATACTTCTTGAACTTGCTGAACACACCTCTTTATGTCTCATCTTTTTTTTCTGTACATTTTTCCTCTATAACTTCCTTCTCAGTCCCTCACTCTACTTCCTCTTTCCCCTTCTTCTCCTTATTATTTATTTCTTTTCTTCTTCCTACTGTCTCTCCTCCTATGTTTCTTTCTTCTTTTTTGCCTGAGAGCAAGCCAACCATTTTCTTCTCTCCTGTTTCCATTCCAAGGCTAGGTTCCTGTTCTCTTTAGCCCCGAGTCTCTCACTGTTCATGTTCCTGGCTCAATTGTCTTCTTCCTTCTTTTCCCCCATCCCCTAAGCCAAAATATCCCCTTCATTCCACCATCCCCAAGACAAAGTCCACTTTCCTTCCAATCCTCCCACCACTACCTCTTTCCTGGGCCATTAGAACTGCTAGCTCAGCTTTCCCCATAAGTTTGTTTCCAAAATATGTATCAACAGCAGCACTGTAGGTTCTGAGCACATCACACCTACTATAGCATGTCTTTAACACAGTGGTACTCAACAACTTTTCTCTCACTCCAGCTCGACATAATGTCCTTCAGTAGGATAGCAAATTACAGCATATTAATATTCCTGTAGTGCAGTGCTCTCCTATTATGCTGCCATCCAGTAATTAATTTATGCTGCTCCTTAAAGTAACTAACCTCTATTTTGTACGCAATTTTCTTTGAATTGGTGAATGAATTAAGTTGCTGTTCAAAGGTCCCAAGCACACAAGCGGTGTGGGTCACTCTCTGCTGTCATAGGCTATCTAGAGTGGTCACCTCTAATAACTCAGTATTTGCCAACATTTACTGCACAGTGGTAGTTCCTGAGTTTCCACAGTGTATGCCTATGTTTAACATTTAAAATACATTGCAAAATTGATGATAACTGTTGGCAAATGTTGACTTTTTAATGTTAATTGCATGTTCATGGACACAGTGGAAAAGTGAAGTGGAAGCTGCAATGCTGGAGAATGGTGATAAGGGAGGTCAGATGAGGATGGATAGTAGGCAGTTGTGGGAGGGTTGGTGTTTAAGAGTGGGCTCATTGACACTGTTCAGTGTGCATGAAGACAGAAAGTGGATATGTCAAGTCACCTGGGAACAGGTTCATTGTGGAAGGCAACCTGCAAGCAAAAGCCTGAGGAGAAAGGAACCAGACCTGGAGAAAGAAAAATAGTGCTCAAAACAGGTACTTGCTGCCAGAATCTGTGCCCCCTTTAATTCATGGTTCTCTAATTTTGTCTTCAGTTGACACTGGTCTGATTATAAGTGGAAAGAGCATGGAGACAGCAAACAAAACTGTTGGGATGGTTTAACAATTGCTAAATGTAAGTGGGAATAGAAGTGGACTCCTTTGACCCGAAAAGTAAGTGTGCTACAGTGGAGGTAAAGGGCATGTTACAGTGTGATTGGCTGCAGTAAATCAAGTCACTCCAGCACCTCTGTTCAAGGGCAGGTGCTCCCATTTGGCCAGTTAAGAGGGCAGGGCCTGAGGGCTATAAAGAATCAAAGAGCCAGCTGGTGAATGGGGCTTATTGAATTATTCAGGCAGGACGAGATGAGAGCTGCTAGAGACCTAGAGGAATCCTGGAAAGAAACAGATGGTAGTTCCTGAGGAAAGGCTGAAGGTACAAGAGCAGCGAGAGGGATTTGTAGGATGGTGTCTTTGAGGTGGGGTGAGGTTGCTGGCAACAGCAGTATAGGGAGCTGCCGCTGAGGGCTGAAGGTAGGGAATCAGCAGAGGCCCTTACTTGTTGGCATCTCCAGAACTGGGGAGCTGGACCCAAAGGAACTGTGATAGAACCTGGGGAAGTGAGGGTTGCTCCTCTGGTAAAAATGATTTCCTTGTTGTAGGGGTTCCTGCTGGGAAGGGTAGGCTTGCACTACAGTTGGAAGGGCTGGAATGGCTCTCCTGGGAAGAAGACTGAAAAGAACCCTATGGAGTATAGTGGACTATACATTGGACTATACATTGGACTACACATTGCTGGACTAGAGCATAAGTTTACACGGAGTTTCTGGGGACCCTGAAAGGGGAAACTGAGGCAGGTGTGCCTGTCATGCTGCAACAGAGTGCTCCAGGATGGGCTACCATATGACAGCATATCTATGCAGATTATGTTTTTTCAGAACATAAGCTATTTTAAAGAGATAATACAAATGAACACATGCTAGACAATCATTTTTAGTTAGCTCTGTTTTTATGACTACTACTTAGTCTAACTATTCACATGAAGTTGTAAAAGTTCTCATTTTCTAAACTCAATGAGCCATTAAGCAAGTGACATCTATCTTGACAGCAGCTCAGGATTAGCACAAAAACTGCAGATTGGCTGTCCTTTAAAAAAAATAAAACTAATCTTGCCTCTGATAAATACACACAGTTACTATTACAGTATTTTCATCAAAAATACTTCGACTATTGCAAATGCTGATGTAAATTTACTTATCTCTCTAAGGTAATTGGCTCATCTTTAAGTCTCCATTGTAGTAAGACACTGTTACAGGCTCCCTTAAGATATTAAAGAGGCAGTTGAAGCACCGCCTATTAAGGTTGGCTGCACTTCTCATTATAAGACCCCATTTTTGGTTGCTTATAACTGTGCCTAACTTTAACAATTTGGGATGAAATATTTCATGCTGTGTGCCTGCCTCAGGCTGACTATTCTGGGGGTAGGCAGAAATATTTCACCTAAAACAGTACAGACATTTTCGAGAAAGAGACTGGGGGGAAAAATAGATTATTCTGTCCATGTTAAATTCTGGTGGCCTTCTCTTTGAAATGATTTAGCACCACCATGTTTGGCGCAGAGGGTTGAAATTTGGTGGAGGATAGCCTTAATTTCAGGGATGTGTCTTTTTGCTGTCCCTATGAAAAAATCTGTCCAGATTTGGACAAATTATGAGGCTCTGGAAAACCACAGTTTGTAAAAGCTCAGTATAGACTGGATGGATTCTAGCTGTTAAGATCTCTGAACATTCTGTCCCCTGTGTCCAGGAGCCTTCCCTTCATTATTCCTGTGTGTGACTGGACTGTGTATCTGCCATCCCCACAGAACAATTGAACATGCTTTATCCTGGGGCCTCTACAGGAGCAAAATGAGACTTCCGTTATAATGGCTGTTCCATGTTGGGTTGGGCACTGGAACTGAGAGCAAGGTGCCTCTCTCACCTGTGTGGTCAGTGACTTGCCCTCCACTGGTGCTCAGGTACCGTGGAGGTGGAAGCGATCAGACTCAAATGCAGAAAGGACAAAAGCTAGACCACAGAGAGGGAAAGGAGTAGACTGAGACAAGGAATTTGGTGAGACTTGGACTGAAAGAAGTGGGGGTCTGGGACTCTGTGTGCAAGGAAACTGGGATCCCTGCTTCTTTCACTACACACCTTCAATTTTTTTCTCAACAAATGAGGCATACATACAAGGGGTCTGAATTAAAGTTACACAGATAAAAGTTATGAAATGCCAGAATTAAGGTTAAGTGCTTGACTTGGGAACTATAATAACATTCTTTTACCAGAGCACTTTTTTTTTTTGGTGAGTGTTTATCGCACAATTGTTCATTAAAGGCTTAACCTTCACTGAGCACAAAATACAATATTTAAAGTATACTTATTAGGAAGAAAATAGATATGCAGTGAAATCCTGGCCCCATCAAAATTAAGGGGACTTCTGCCATTGACTTCAGTAGGGTAGGATTTAATCTGTTATAGTGATGTGTTCAGAAGGAACTCTTCTATTTGCAAGACTACCACACACAGATCTTTATCTAGTTGGAGAGCCAGGTTTTCAAAGGTACTCAGCTCCTGTGAGAACAATGGGAGCTCCTGGGTAGAGAACACTTTTTGAAAATTCCATCAATGGTGTTTGACTATAGAAGAACCATACAAAAGATGACAGTGGGTTTTTTTTAATATCATATAGTCCTTGGGTGCTTTACAGTGGGTCTAAATCTTCCTGGAAGAGAAATAAGTAACAAATTCAGATTATACCATCCTTATCCATTTTCATTAAGTATATGTATAGAAGGCCAAATATATAGGCAAATCTCCTGGAAGGACAATAGCATCTCCTGCGCCCCACACTCTCATTAACAATGTTGCACACTCTCAAGTGTGCACAATAACACTGAAAATCATTTAAAAAGAAATTAACATGATGCTCTAACTTGTAAAATATATAAACATAAAATATTCTCTTTTGTAATTCTCCCTGCACCTTACTTGATGTCATCTTTCTCTCAGATAACCTAACCTAATTTCTAGACTTCTCAGGGTGGGGGCTGTGTCATTCTGTTTTATAGTAATATAGTATTATCCAATATTTGTATATAATATCCTGAATCACTTATAAAGAGTCTCTTCCTGTTCAGTGGCCTATGTGAAATAATATTGGTGGACTTGGTCTACGTTCTAGTCCAGAGATGTCCAAAGTACCCCTACCCAAAAAAGCCCCCAAACAATTAAAACCAAACCACCCCACTGATAAATCCTTGTTGGGATCTCAGCAAAGATGTCCATGGTTGAATATACATATGGGGTGAGACTATCCCTCTAAACTATACCTGTAGTCACTGTTGGTCAGGGCTGAGAGACAGTGGCAGGGCAGTATGGAGGAAGCTTGTACAGATGCTTATGATATATTGTTCTGCACATCATCAGCCACTTTCAGAGGACAGATTGCTGGGCTAGATGGCCATTCTTATGTTATGTGGATAAATAAAGTATGTCAGATTTATCAGTTCAGCAGCTTTCATGAGCACTGAAGTTGACTAAAAAATCTTATAAGGAAAATTTAAAAAGCATTTCTTAAAACTATAATGGCACTAAAACACTGCAGAATGAGAACCAGTATAAACTGAAAAACGTAAATGTTCACAAGAGGATAATCAACTATAATACCATTCAGCTTTATGTATCAACTAATAGACTCCTGTGCTCTTGACTGAAACTAATGAAATAACTAAATAAGTGAAATATTAGATAATATACTTTGTTTAATAATTATATTTTCTGTATTAAGGGGATTTATGTAATTCCTCATTAAATGATATATTTAAATCCAACCAAACTCCTTCTAGTAAAGTGGTCTTTGAAACTTCGGGCATGTACTGCAGAAAGACGGAATAATGGTTCGATATTTTTCCATCTTAGCTCTCCACACTTATCATACGAGGAGACTTATACTCAGTCAGTTTTCCCCTTTCAATCAGTGCTGCCTTATAACATAACTATATTAAATTTATTATTATGAAACATCCAAGGATGGATGTAACACATTTTTTCTTATCCTATGTTTCTCACTTATTCCTCATTTTATATCATAATTTGTGCAGCAAATGATTCCTGCATAATTACACTTGAATTACGACACATTTTTTAAAGCGCTTCTGTTAAGTTTTCCATTTTGTGCATGTGCTTAGATTTATTTAAGCTAATGACTTAATTTTGATCATATTTAATGCTAACAAGTGCTGTCCCATGACAGTGCTCTGTTCAGTTGGACTATATGTGGACTGTATCATTTATTTATTCTTCAATATCTTTTGCCTGTACTGACATTAACAGGGCCAAAGTGAAATGGTTTGGAGATCAACTTATTAAATTGCTTTGCATGTTTTAATTGTTTTTTTGTTATGATAACCACTTACACCAAAAATGTTGTACAGTGTAACTAGAAGTTAGGATTTCAATACAAGGCTTACTCTATTCATGTTGTATTATAGAGGCATTAGTAATGACTGAATAGTTACATTTGCATTCCACTTTTCTGAGACTACATTTTTTCCCTGTTAGCTGACACAATTGTGCTGCTGTTAGTTGACACACAATTTTTCCTAGTCTTCACTAAACATTTAATTATGGTCAGGATCTCATCTGACTCAACTGTTCGTAATCGTGTTGAGAAGTAATTCCTCCATTCTACTCAGCACTGATAAGGCCTCAACTGTGTCCAATTCTGGCACCTCAGCTTGGGAAAGATATGGACAAACAGGATAACATCCAGAGGAGAGCAACAAAAATGATTAAAGGTCTAGAAAACATGACCTATGAGGAAAGATGGAAAATAATTTGGGTTTATTTAGTCTGGAGAAGAGAAGACTGAGGAGGGACTTAGCAGTTGTTATAAAGAGGAGTGTGATGAATAATTCTCTGTATCCGCTGAGGACAGTACAAGAAGTAATGGGCTTAAATTGCAGCAAAGGAGATTTAGGTTAGACATTAGGAAAAACTTCCCAACTGTAAGGGTAGTTAAGCACTGGAACAAATTATCTAGGAAGGTTGTAGAATCTCTATCATTGGACATTTTTAAGAACTGGTTATACAAACACCTGTCAGGGATGGTCTAGATAATACTTAGTCTTGCCTCAGTGCAGGGGACTGAACTATATGGCCTATGAAGGCCCTTTCTAGTTCTTCTATGATTCTGTATTCAAAAATAAAGAAATTCTGTTAAGTATACAGGTCCATAGAAATAAAAAAACACATCTGTTAAATGAAAAATCCTCAGACATTTCAATAACCTATTCTCTACATGAAGATTCAGGGGACAATGTGTTTTTAGTGGTTAGACAAAAGTTATTGGAACAAGAATTCCTAGGGTTCTTCCCTGTTCTGTCATTGACTCACTATGTGACCTAGGAAAAACAATTGCATTTCTCTGTGCATACTCAATGACAAAGAGGGCATAATTATTATCTACTTCACCGGAATATTATGAAGCTTAAATAGCTCACTTTTATAAAGCACTTCATAATTCTCAAATAAAAGTATATGTAAGTATAACTATACATTTGGGGATGTCCATGTTTTTCCAAATTTCCTGCAGATTTCTATTATCTCACCCTTGGAGTTTTTATCCTCTAATAACGAATTCATTTGCCCAATATGGCTTTCAGAAAGAAGCAGCATGTAAGAAGTAATTCATCTTGTAAGGGTTTGTAGGGGAAAAAATGGCTAAATCAAAACATTCATTAAAATACATTTCAGCTTTTCACTTCATTCATACAAATAGGTACAAAACATTAGGGCAGATATTATATAGGGAGGTAATAAAATATTAAAAAATTGAGAAATTCATTTAATCACTTCCCGTAGATTATTTGAAGACTAGGGAATTTTGAATTGTAAAAATTATTCAGGTGTTATGATTGATATTGATTATTTCTATTACAGTAACTTCTAGGGGACCCCAGTGAGTTCAGGGCACTATCGTTCTAGGCAGATATTAAATCACAGTCCATATCCTTAAGAGTTTACATTCTAAATAGATTATATGGAAGAGACAAAAGGAGACAGGTGGCACTCTGAATTAGTGTATTAACCTTTCATTTCTAGAGATCTGGATTAGAATTCAGATTTCTGTCTCAAAAGTACTAATTCTGCAAAGAGTTACAAACGTGTAACTTCATTCACATCCGTAGTCCCATTGAACTCAATAGGGTGTAATAAAGATAGGATATAAAACAAACCATAGTTAGTCATTTGTTTAACTGATTACCACCTATGATGGTTCTTGCAGAACCCAGGAGTGTGAGTCATCATGTTACCTCCCTTCCTCCAGTGAGAGACAGACTGCTTGAGTTTAACAGGGTGTCAGCTACTTGACTCTATTGGCTTATTAACCACCCAAACAATCTCCATCCCTTGCCATCCTTTATTTTTACTTGCTTGTTAATAATAGGTGCACCCCAGTCCCTGAACCCCTTTGAAGCATTCCATGCAATGCTCAGTCCCATTATACACAGAACACCCACAAAAATACCAGCTCTGCTGTCCTCAAGGAAACAGTGTACACACCAGCTTGGATGATTCAATTCAGGATCAACTTCTTGTATAATACCACAGCACTGAGCTATATTTATAGTGAACAAACAGTAAGATCAAAGATTCAAGAAATAGTGAGTAAAGATAATAGAAACAAAAGTTACGTACAAAACAAAATCCTAACACGATGTCTAGAGACTAAAGAGGCTAACATCCTATCTAAAGAGGTATATCTCATCTCAAACGTCCTTTGTGGAACTTCAGTCTAGGTTGATTGTGATCCTGTTTTCATGAATGTAATCTTACCTCTTTACTCTGGGAGGTAATCAGAGAGTATCTTCCTTGCCACTTTCTTATATTCCCCAGAGTTCATTGTTTGTACCTCCAGAGTCAGGATGAAACCTCCTCCCCATAGTTCATTCTCTAGTGTACTCACTCTTGTTGGTTTCACATTTCTTTATTGACTTCTTTTGAAAGTGGGGTTTACATTGTGTTGGTTTACAATACTTAATTTACATGCAGCCCAAGAAGGACAGGTGAATAAACATCCTTTGTCTGGCAGAAACCTGTTTGCTAACTCTGCCTTTATAGACTTAGGAACATGTACATACCTCCTTACATAGTATCTATACATACATTTTACGTTGATATTAATGACTGATGTGACTTTGACTTTTGTTTAAGACCTCACACAACATTCTTTGGTGAACCAAAATATGCATACCCGGATCAAGACATTCTTCTAACCCTCTTACAAGTCAGCACTGAGAGGATTATGGGTCACACCTCCCCTCTTACAACAGGGGTCATTCACTGGCTGATCTGTAGGCATTGGGTCATCACTCTTTTGCCTGGACAATGCATCTGCCACTATCTTCTTTTCCCTTCACATGCACATCTTCCCTGTCATATTTTGGACACTGATGCTCTTCCAAGTAGCAGTCTTGAAATGGTATCTTTGGTTTGATGTAGCCATACCAGTGAAGAATGGTCTGTCTCAACCCTAAATTTTCTGTTAAATGTATAGGGAATTAACTGCTTGATTGCCCACTCAATAGCATAACTCATTTTTGCTATTATAGTTCTGTTCTGTGTATCACTTATAATTGACTTCCCTTTTATATTTATAACTTCCTTTAATAACAAAACTAGATTCCATTAAGTTTCCTATTTTTCATTACTGTATCTGGCACATTATGTAGTATCTTAATGTTTGATACCAATTTAATCTTTTAATGTATTCATTCATTCACAGCGAAAGGAAAAAGGGGAAGTCTCTTTCACTGTACCAGCATTACACTCTTACAAAAGGCTGCAGCAACTCTGAGTTTTCCTCAGACAGGCTGAAGAAATCTTGCTGTTAGACCTTGAGGGTTGTGTGGATTTTTTGTTTGTTTGTTTGTTTTTTCTCAGTCCTCTGTCCTAGCTTTTCTATACAGCTTTGATGCCTGGGTAATTCTTAAATAGAATAACTCATAATTTAGGGGCCTTAGTTACTACAGTATTTACCTATATGAATAAATGTAAGTGTGTGTGCAACTATTTGAAGGATCAGGGGAAAATGTTGGTATGAATGACAACCTCTGTTGAGAACTGGAATTAACATGTTTATTTCAGGTCATGATTCAGATGGACAGACTTCCACCATTACACCTGACTACAAACCTTGCTCTTCATGTATTCCTTTCATGAATACTGTGTGAATAAAATATTAAGGAAAAAGCAAGACAGAAATAGATCCATGTGTGATTATAATATACAGTGTTTATTCCACCTAGTACTTTGCTTTCAGAAATGATCATTTGTTTCTAAGGAATTATAGACACTTTTTCTTTGTAATACAATGATTAAAGATGGGTCTCATGATCACTGTATTATTACCACAGTGTTGGATAAACCACAAAAGGTTCAGAACACAATTTGTGGTGGTGGGTTTTTCTTAATACTATTCTAAAGGGTTATAAGTTAAAGTCCCTTTTGGTTTAGAAGTTTCATGAGAATGGTTTTGAGATTTTTAGTATTTCCTGGTTTCAGCTAGTGGGGAATTTCTTATGAGATCCTTTCATACCACAAAAAAGGGTCTGTTCTAACAGAATGAAGGGAGTGCAGAAGTGTGAAAGATTACAGAAATTTTTGAAAGATTTGGAATAACTGAGCAAATATATATTTTAAACTTGTATGCCTCGGACCTTCATGTTTTCAACAAAAATTGGAGAAAATTACCCCACAACACCTAATAAAAATAATAATAATTAATAATGTGAGCCTTTCTTTCTAATTAGAACTAGTTTGTTCATTTCACAGGTATAGAGCAGTGGTTCTCAAACATTTTGTATTGGCAACCCCTTTCAGACAGCGAGTGTCTGACTACAAGCCCCTGTATAAATTAAAAACACATTTTTTATCTTTAACACTATTTTAAATACTAAATTAATTACCCCTGTAGTTTAAAATGAATTTACCTTTTTCACTGCTTTTAAATTAATACTAAAACACATTGTTATAACTACATTATTATAGTTACATTATTGTTATAAGCACAAAAGTTAATTTTTTTAAAAACAGTTACTGTTTAATTCTAGGTGGTGGTGAAGAAACTTTGTCAATATCACTTTTCACAGCAGATTGAGCTCCCCATTGCCACCCTTTCTTCTGAACTGCTACTGGCGGCAGGTGCTGCAGTTGGAGGCCTAGCTTGGTCTGAGTTGCTTGACCAAGTTGCCTGGCCACTAGTGAGTTGCTTGACAACTGTTTGAGGCCTAGCCTCAGCAGCCTGACTGCTTTTTACGATTGGCAGAAACCAATAGAGTGCTGAGTAACCTTGTGAGTATCTCAGTTACTGTACACCACAGCAAATAGTAAATAGTGTGGATTTTGTACAACACAGCAAATAGTTTGTTAGTTTAGAGTTGTATATAGATAAAGATGAACAAGGACAAGAGTTTATACATTTTACATTATGTTCTTTCCCTCCAGTTCTACTACCAGATGTTATTTTGTCCCACTTCTTTCTTTGTTTTTTGCCTCTTTATGTGGCTATAGAACCTTTTACTATTGGTTTTAATTCCCTTTGCAAGGTCCAATTCTACTTGGCTTTTGGCCTTTTCACTTTATCTCTACATGTTCTGAACTCCAAGAGATAGCTTTCCTTGCTGATCCCTCTCATCTTCCAATCTTTGTCAGCTTTCTGCTTTCTCTTAATCACCTCTCTAAGATACTTGCTCATCCAGCTTGGTCTATAACTCTTGCCTCTGCATTTTTTCCTCTTCTTTGAGATGCAGGCTTCAGATAGTTCCTGCAACTTTGACCTAAAGTAATTCCAAGCCTCTTCTGCCTTTAGATCCATGAATTCTTCAGTCCAGTCCACTTCTCCAACTAATTCCCTTAATTTTTTTAAGTTAACCCTTTTGAAATCAAGGACCTTAGTCACACATCTATTTTTGTTTATCTTTCCATTTAGTTTGAACTGAATTGGCTCGTGGTTGCTCGAACCAAGGTTGTCCCTGACAACCAGTTCTTCTACAAGGTCCTCACTACTCACCAATAGCAAATCTAAAATGGCATCCCTTTTTGTTGATTCAGCAACTGTTTGGTGAAGGAATCTGTCAGCTATGAAATCCAGGAAAATCTGTGCCTTATTATTATTACTAGCACTAATCTTCCAGTCTATATCTAGGAAATTAAAGTCTCCCATAATCACATAGTTCCAGTAGTATGGTCTGTAGCACACCCCAAGCAGTATCCCAAGGGAAGTCCTAGTAACTTTCTTCCGCAATGTGATTTTTGCCCAGACAGATTCTGTCTTATACATTGCATCATTTCTAATTTCTTTACAATTTACTTCATCTTTGATATACAATGCTACTCCAACACCTTTGCCTTTATTTCTGTCTTTTCTAAACAGCACATAGCCTTCACCAGCTGTACTCCAGTCATGACTACTATTCCACCATCTTAGTGTTATCTCTATAATATCTGGATTCACTTCCTGCACCAGTAGGTCTAGTTCCTCCATCTTATTACCCAGGCTCCTTCTATTGGTGTACAAACATCTTAATTTTTGATGTTTGGCTTCGCTCACATTCCTTACATGATTCAGCACAGTCATTCTATCACCAGTATTGCCTGTTAGACTGGTATCTACATGAGCCTTCCTCTTAATGTCCATTCTCCTACTGACTGCTATATCCTTTCTTATTTCATTTGCCTCTCTCTCAATGTTAAAACCAGGCATGGTGGTTATCCAGGCATCTCCCAATCATCCCCCCCAAATTCCTAGTTTAAAGCTCTATTCCAACCTCCACTTTCAAAATCTATTTCCCTCCCTATTCAGGTGAAATCCATCCCAGGAGAATAGTCCTCTATCCATGAATGCCTCCCAGTGGCCATACAACCCAAAGCCCTCCTTATAGCACCATAGCCTGAGCCATCTGTTGATCATCAGAATCTTGTCACGCCTTTGTTTTCCTCCTCTAGGGACAGACAGAATCCCACTGAAGATCACCTGAGCCTTGATTTCCTTAAGAGTCTTCCCCAGCCTGGCAAAGTGTCCCGTGATTCATTCCAGTGAGAATCTAGCCGTATCATTTGTACCCACATGAAGGACAATCAGTGGATTCTTTCCCTCTCCCGCTAGGATCCTTTTCAGCCTCAGATCCACATCTCATATCGGACAGACAGCACACCCTTCTGTTCTCTGTCTCAGCTCTGATTACAGGCCTGTCTGTTATTCTCAGTAGGGAGTCTCCAGTCACATAGACTTGCATATTCCTGGTAAGGGTGCACTTCTCTGGCCTCTCCCCTGTTCCTTCTGGCTGCACGTCCTCTAGTCTTCTATTCTCCTTTGCAATCTTCTGCAACCCATCCTGGACCCTCCTGGGGCTCTTATTTGGTGGTATCTCCATTGGTTCATCCACTCTTCATATAGAACTAGCTGCTCTTCTCTTCTTCCTTGTCCTCCCACCTTCAGTTACTGCCTGCTGTGCCCCTTTTTTATTTTCCAACTCTGAAAACCTGTTCTAGAGCTCTATTTCTCCTTCACTAACCTGTCTTTTATTCTGGTTCTCATAGCAACATGATTCCTCTGGCCACTTTCCTCACTCAGCAGTCTCCCCTCAGAATTCTTTGGTCCTGCTTCCATCTTCAAGTCTGGGTTTTTCCCTTCAGCCTCCCCATGCCTTTGCTCCATCATCTGCTCGAATCCTCTTCTAAACTCAACCAGAGTTTCCACCTGCATCTCCTAGCCCCAGATCTTCTCTTCCATCAGCTCTATCAGGTAGCACTTCATACAAAGCAAGCTCTTTTGAGGTACACTTTCCAGGATCATATACATCCTGCAGCTCCCACATCCAGTCATCTTCACTGTCTCTTCCACTGCTTGGGTTACTACCACTGCTGCCTCTATATCTGGAGTAGCTCTATCACCTATGTCCTTACAACATGCCCACTAAGCATTCTGTGTCCTCATTCAAATGCTTTCTAAAAATCAGGGCTCCATGAACTCAATTATTCTATTGCATCAGAACTTAGAACAAAACCCACTCACTCTTCGCAAAATAATTGTGCTGCAGAGGCCACTGTTTTTACATTTAAAAAAAAAAAAAAAAAAAAAAAAAAAAAAAAGTTTCTAGCCCTCATGTTTTTGAAGGAAACTTTCCCGATGTGAATGGAGTGTAAACCAATGTGTAACGTCTTTCTGGTTCTGAGCTAGCCTCAGCCAATAACTCACAAGGACGTGAGATCTGCTCCATTCATTTCAGTTGGGGGTCTTAATTCTAAAGCCTGTTTATGACAATTTTAATGTCAACATTGTTTACTATTTCACTGCTTATCATTTTGACATTCCACTAATGAGGAACACAGAGAAGCAATCCTTAGGCATACTTCCAAAAGCCAACAACTTTCCCACCGTACCCTCACCACTCCAAGCCAGTAGTTCTCTGCATACAAGCAGAGTATGCTATATGAGAGTAGAGAATGGGAAAATTCTAATTTTCTATTGCATTTTACCACTCTTCCACTCCACAACTCACTATATTTGTGTATCATAAAGAACTTTCATTAAGTGTAGCTTAACATACATCATAGTTATTTTGCAATACTTTTAAAAGCACAAGAAATAGGAAAGAACTAAGTAAGTGAAACAAAGAATTCAATTTTGGGGGTACATCAATACTAAAATAATTAGAGATTTATGTAGTCATAATTTTTCAAAACTTCTTGCCCAGTTAACCATGAAACAGTAAATATTCCACAAACTTTCCTCAAAGATTTGGAATTCAATCAGGTAGAACATTCCATTTGTATTTGTTTACAAATCAAAAGTTGCATATATTAACATTACAAATCCGACATTTCCTTTTTAAAATAAAGGCACGAGAGTTCAAGTTTATTAGTAATTAAAGAGCTTAAAAACAAACAACGTTTTCTTGAAGACTTTGATCAAGAGAGATATTTTGGGAAGAAATCAATATCATGGCACAAAGTAACTCAAATACTTTTCAGTGCAGAGATTTTAATTAGTTTGCCTCTTGAACCACATCAAGGATAAATTTTTAGAATTCTGTGGTTGACCATGCTCAGTGGAAAATAATAAATAAAAATGTCAAGTTGCTGGGAATGAAGCCGGGGGTAGCTGAGGAAACAAGTGATTTAAATCTGTAAATAAGAACAAGTCAACAAAGTATATTGAATATCACACAACCATTCACATATCTTCAAAGTCATAGTGCAGTTCAACTGAAAGAGTCACTGGCAGCACAAGAAAAACTTTCAAAAGGCTTTTCTTCAAACAATTTCTATTCTTGTAACATAATGATCTCCACAACACTCTTTGGGATATCACAAATATAGGATGACTTTATTTAAATAACTAGTGTATTCAGTGTTAGAATCATAGAGGATTAGGATTCAAAGAGAACTCAGAAGTTCATCTAGTTCAACCCCTTGCTTGAATCAGGACCAACCCCAACTAAATCATTCCAACCAGAGCTTTGTTATGATGGCCCTTTAAAACCTCTAAGGATGGAGATTCTATCACCTCCCCAGGTAACCCATTCCAGTGCTTCACCACCCTCCTAGTGAAAAGGTTTTTCTTAATGTCCAACCTAGACCTCCTTCACTGCAACTCACCACCATTGATCCTTGTTCTGTCACCTGCCATCACTAAGAACAGCCTAGGTCCATACTCTTTGGAACCCCTCTTCAGGTAGGGTGCTATCAAATCCCCCCTCACTCTTCTCCTCTGCAGACTAAATAAGCCCAGTTCCCTCAGCCTCTCCTCATAAATCATGTGTCCCAGCCCTCTAATAATTTTCATTGCCCTCTGCTAGACTCTCTCCAATTTATTAAGCTCCTTTCTGTAGTGGGGGGACACAATACTACAGATGTGGCCTCCCCAGTGCCAGATAGAAGGGATTAACCTCTTCCCTCAATCTGCTGGCAATGCTCCTACTAATGCAACCCAATATATCATTAGCCTTATTAGCAATAATAACATACTGTTGACTCATATCCAGCTTCTTGTCCACTGAAACCCCCAGGCCCTTTTCTGCAGAACTGCTGCCTAGTCATTCAGTCCCCAGTCTGTAGCAATGCAAGGGATTCTTTCATCCTAAATTCAGGACTCTGAACTTTTCCTTGTTGAACCTCATCAGATTTCTTTTGGGCCAGTCCTCCAGTTTTTCTAGATAACTCCGTATCCTATCCCTACCCTCCAGGGTATCTGCCACTCCACCCAGATTAGTGTCATCTGCGAACTTGCTGAGGGTGCAATACACACTATCCAGATAATTAATGAAGATGTTGAACAAAACCAGGCCCAGGACCAATCCCTGGGGCACTCCGCTTGATACTGGCTGCCAACTAGACATCAAGCCTTTGATTACCACCCACTGAGACCGACAATCAGCCAGCTTTCTATCCACCTTACAGTCCATTCATCCAACCCATACTTCTTAACTTGCTGGCAAGAATGCTGTGTAAAACCATATCAAAAGCTTTGCTAAAGTCAAGGTATATCATGTCCACCACTTTCTGCACATCCGCTGAGCCAGTCATCTCTACATAGAAGGCAATCAGGTTGGTCAGGCATGATTTACCCTTTGTGAATCTATGCTGACTGTTCCTGATCAATGTCTTGTCCTCCAATTGCTTAAAAATGGATTCCTTGAGGACCTGCTCCATGATTTTTCCAGGGACTAAGGTGAGGCTATCTGATCTATAGTTACCCTGATCCTTCTCCTTCCCTTTTTAAAAGATGGGCACTATATTAGCCTTTTCACAATCATCCAGGACCTCCCCTGATCATCATGAGTTTTTGAGATAATGGCCAATTGCTCTGCAATTTCATCAGCCAACTCCCTCAGCACCCTTCGATGCATTTCATCCAGCCCCTTGGACTTGTGCATACCCAGGTTTTTTAAATAACCTTAACCTGTTCTTTCACCACTGTGGGCTGCTCATCTCCTCTCCATACTGTGCTGCCTAGTGCAATAGTTTGGGTTGGGGGTGACCTTGTCAGTGAAGACAGAGGTAAAAAAAACATTGAGTACTTCAGGTTTTTTCATATCA
The DNA here is from genome assembly GCF_026122565.2 of Emydura macquarii macquarii. NCBI lineage: Eukaryota > Metazoa > Chordata > Testudines > Chelidae > Emydura > Emydura macquarii. The sequence continues at coordinate 43,886,391 of NW_027132610.1, read as the reverse complement.
TCTCTCACTAGGTTGTCTCCCCTATTAAGTAAGGAGCCCACACTTTCCCCGACCCTCCTCTTGTTGCTCACATACTAGTAGAAACCCTTCTTGTTACCTTTCATGTCCGTTGCTAGCTGCAACTCCAATATGGCTCTCTTTCTATCGTAAGTTAAAAAGAGCTCCAAGCAGGAGCAGTGCCTTTCTCACTAACAGTCTGCAGTGCTTAAGAAGTCCGTCACTATGAGTCTGAACCTGAAGTTGATGGGAGTCTTCCCATTGACTTCAATGGATTTGATCTGCTTTCTTATGGCAGAAAAGTGAAAAAGAGACAATGACTCTTTTTCCAGAGCTCAAAGATATAACATCGAGTTGAACAATAATGGCTCATCCAAGAAGGAAGGAAGTTCTGATTATGTTTGGAGTGCCTTAACCAAACGCTTGTCACTATTCCAGAATGCCACATGTCCATGAGATACGACATCAGGAAACTATTTTGGTCTAATTATTTTTTGCCAATAACATTCATTCTAATTTAACGTTTTATACTGTTCATGAAGTGGGCCCGATTTCTGTGAGCGTACTCGTTATGTGTAAGTATTTGCTGAATAGCTTATGCAAACAGATTTCAGCCTAGGGATTGTTCATGAACTCTGTTCTTGATCACTTCTGTCATTTGTATTTCTTCTGTGTGTGACTCTCATGGTCTTATTTTCACTCCCCGACTAAAATTTTTTAAACACAGGACTAACGATTAGCTTTGGCACGTGGCAATACAATTTTTAAGATGGATCATTAATTGTGCTATTAGATGAGATGCACACTTATTTTCACAATTACCCAGCAGTTATTTGAATACTGTCAAAAAACTGAGACTCACCAAGTTTTAGTGGGGTTTTTTCTCCACCATTGCAAGTTGAGACATGAGTAGTTCATAGTCTAGAATGTCAGTTCCCTCCACTTTTGCCCATGAAATGCAGCAAGACTAGGCAGGCAGGAAAATGTCTATCCAGCAGCACCTCAGGGCTGGAGTAACAGGAAAATATAAATATGAAGTATAGGTATGTACTCTGGTAAGTCAGATATTGTGCTGTGATACTGGTTGGAAAAAGATGACTTTTTAATGAAGATCACTGTCTCTGATAATGTTGTAACACAGACATTCCCAAACTGTAGCCCACTCTGCTGGTTCTCTGAGCGATGACTGATGATAATCAAGAGAGCTATCTGGTTACATGTGGCTGCTAGAGGTGAGAATACATGTGTGAGAGACACAAAATGAAAAATAGAAGTAGATGTGATTATCTTTTTTTAAAACAGACAAACATTCTCATATAAAAAAAATAAAGAAAAAATGTTGGGGCATATTCTGCACTGTTGTAAATTGGTCTATTTAGATTGAAGACCATGCAACTATTCTGATTTATACTAGTTGAGGATCTGCCCCATAATAATTTTGAAAATATTATCTTTTCATATAATTGATTTCTGTCAGTGCCTCAGGGATGTTATGATTGAATGACTGGGAGTTGTGTCACGCAATCACAAACCACAGGGGAGCTGTCCATGAGGCTAACTCTCAATTAAGGAGTTATCTTCACTATAAAAAGTTTGAGAATCCCCATTACTACCACAGACACTAGAGGAAATGTAAGTTAAGGGAAAGAAGCAGCTTTGGCCTAAGTCACCTTTTTACTAATTTTATTTATTTATTTATTTACTGTTCACTGTGCCAAAAATGAATTATTTTAAATCAATCCTGCCAATGGTTTTAGATTATGTGCATGTTGCAAAGTTAATAGAGAAACCAGAAGGACCTTAAAATTCCCCAATTCTTTGCAATTTCAAAGACAATATTAACTGAAAAAGTCTTAGGTACACAATAGATATGTCTATAACTGAAAAGTCTCACATCTACTCTACTACTCAGAATGCTGCTTTATTAGAACTGACTTAGCAAAAGCCAAACTTAATAATTCTAAGGTCAGTAAAGGAATCAATTTAAATTGATTCCAGAGACCTAGAAAAAAAACCCTCTTATTTGTTGTGTAAATCTGTGGCTAGAAAAATCTGATGCCACCATTAGGCGGATGAAACTGCTGTATATTTTGCAAACGAATCAGGTAGTCATCAGCCCTAGTGCACTAGCACCTTAGAGGTAGTCACAAGATGGGTCAAATACCCCAAATAAGGCCTCAGGATATTACACCCCCCTCCCACACCCACACTCACAGAGTCAATGCAAGCCAGTTGAATACTATTTATTCAATAAATGATATAATGAATGCCAGCAAAATTAATCAGAAAGATTTAAAATCCTTTTTCTCCAACTCATCCAGTGCTATTTAGAAAGATATTTGAAGAGCAAGTAGATTATCTTATTCTGGACCCTAATGTGCCAAAATACTCTATTGGTGAAATTTGCTGCTGTCCAGGACCAGCTCAAGGCCCATAAACCACTTAGAACCTATTTTGAGGTCTTAGGAGATACAATTGAACTGCACTAGTCCTCTGCAAAGGATGAATATCACTCTGTACACAAGTCCCTGTGCTGCCTGATTCAGAGCAGTTTTTCATCCCAGATTATTCTGAGTCAGGCAGAGTATGGACTTAAACCTAGATCTCCTCAGCCAATGCCATAAATCCCAAACTCTAGAGACACAACTCTCATGCTTGACAAAAACTTCATCAAAACCATTAGATCCCCACAAAATATTTCAGCTTTGCTGCAACAACATATTTTGGCAAAATGTCATTCTGCAGAAAATGTTCAACCAGCTCTAATGAAGAGGCAGTGCTCGTGAGAAACAGTCAGCTCAAATCTTTTTATGTCTGCATGAACCTCTTTGTGGTTCCATAGCCTTGATATTGCACATACCTTAACTCTGGCAAACTTGACAATGCAGTTAATAGTCCAGTGTCATTATGATGAAGCTGAGACCTGCTGCAAACTATTTTTGTATTTGCTTACATTTAAACATGAATTTGCTTTGTCTGCATTTGTGGCCTTTTTGCCTTTCTCTCACAACATTTGACAGAACACACAAATGCTTGCAGAAAAAGAACCTCAAGTATGCACGCTTGAGTATTCATACCAGACATTCTTTGCTGTAGTAGAAAGGGTCACTGACTTCCCCATCATGGCACAAGGCTCCCATGGCCATGGCACAGATGCAATTAAATGAGCCACCCTTTAATGTGATGAGGGCATACACTCACAATTACTTTGTGCCTATGGGCTGGTGTTGACAATTACAGATCAGTCAACACTTTGGCACATTTGATATGGAATGGGACAATTGCTTAGAAACATACCAAGGAAATAGGGTTCCCAAACCTCCTCACCAGTGCTCTGGTGCAGACATAGGCACTGGAACTTTGGGTGCTGGGGATGCTGCTGCACCCCCTGGCTTGAAGTGATTTCCATCATATATAGGGTTTAGAGTTGGGTTTCAGCACCCTCACTATACAAATTGTTCCAGCATCCCTGGGCACAGAAGCAGTTAAACAAACTAACTATTTCTGTGCTATAGCACTGGAGGGAGACAAGAATCCGATAGGCGCAGATTCAGAAATAGAGCATGCTTGCAATTGCTTTTTCTGAATGTGACCATAGATCATGAAAAATGTAATGCTGCATACAGCCTATGAATCTTACACTTCTTACTAGGAATCTCTCTTGGGCAAGTCTTAACATTTTATAGAATTACCTAGTTCTTTTTCTGTATCACTTCTCCTTAAATTGCTACCTCTCTGAGGGAAAACTAAAGACACTGTTTATGCCAGCTGAGGATCTGGTTCAATATGATTTACTTGTTTGACCAATCGCAAAAGGACAGCACAGCTTTAATTTCTAACTGTGAATATCAACCACTCACAGATAGCAGTTCAATCTATCAATCAGCAGAGTAAAAATTCCCAGAATAATTAATTAATAATAATCAAATAAATTCAAATATTAAGTACAGTTGAGTTTTTCAAGATCTGCTCATGGATATCCTGAGACTAAAAAAAAGATGTTTAATTTACTGAGCAATTATTCATTGAACAATTATCAATGAATTGTTCATATCCTCTATAGCTTTTTCAAAACATAGTATTCCTGGAATTACAGCATTTTAGAGGCCGTGTTTCTGAGCATAATTACTATATCAATCAGTAGCCTTTTTTTGATGCTGCAACACCATTCTCAGAAGCACCATTCTGCAGAAAGATATTTCAAATAACTGTTTAAAGCTTGGTGATCCACCTCATAGTAGGTAAAATTAATAACAAGATATTGAAATATTCATCCACACTAGGTTTCCTTAAAACAAACAAACAAATTTCTGTCAAATTTAAATTAATTTGGCCAGATTCATAGCTGGCGTAAATCAATATAGATACATTGACTTCAATATATCTATGCTGATTGTGCTCCGCCAAGACGGAGGGTTCATAATTTGAGATTTTGATAGTGAGAAAAAAGCAGCTGGATGAGGAAGTGCCCACACAAGCAGTTTATTTAAGCAGCACTTTAAGCTATGAGAGTTGAGAGTTACAAATTTTAAACTATTGCAAGCTGTTTACAGTTAGGAATTAGGCGCTTACCACAAAGAGGAGGGGGAAGTCCACTTTTTTACCCTATGAAGCGAGTTGCAACCAGGGAACTGACTCACCCAGGGCATCCGCTAGCGCTTTGATGGATTTACAGAGAGCCTTAGGCAGGGCGGCGCCCGGGGGTACCTAATATACCCCTTTCATTAATTCTAGCAATAAGTTTATTGGTTACATCTCAATCCCTTTGGGGATTGGGCCTTAACACTTGGTTTTTGTTATTTTGTTGGCAGTTAGCTAGGGGCCAATTCACAATAAGCTGACGTTAGTTGTTTATTGCTAAAGCTGACCTTTAGTGCTGGTTTTGTGGTCAGCCTACTTTTATTTTTATCCCAAGGGTATTTTTAGTCCCAGGGGGTAGTTTTTTTTATCCTTTAGGAACTTTTTAAAAGGTATTTTTAAGCCTGGCCCTTACAAGGCCTATAATGGCTTATAAAGCCTACAGCTAACTTTAGGGCCTAGTCTTGCCATGCTAAGCTGTCCTTGTGTTACAATACTTTTACGCACCCTACACTGATTTACACCAATTTAGGATCCGGACCATTACATAGGCTCATCAGATTATTTTGTAGCTCTTGCTTTTCATTGCATTTTTAGTTGTTTTGATTTTTGTTATCAAGTGCCCTGATAATCATAGTGGAGTGGCAGGGAGAGAGAGAGACAGAGAAAATGTGTGTGTGTGTTTGTGTGTGTCGTTTGGAGGGATGTAATTAAGCCACTTTAGAAATAAAAGTATTATTGTTTCTGAAGTATTATTATCTTTAATGTATAACATCCATTTTATCATTTTTTTTCCATTAAATACGATCTGAAGCTAGTGCTTCTTATATTGTAATGGAATTTAAATTAGAAGCAGTCCATAATTATTAAATTGTCTTAGTTTGTTAAAAAGCCTGAAATAAAATAGTTTATAGATTGTTTTATAGTTCTAATATCACACGTCAGTACTCCCTGGGTTCGTTTCATATGACTGCAGCAATGTTTTACATCACTTTTTTTTTTTTTTTTGAAAATGTAAATAGATGTGCCCACTTTCATTTAATCAGATATCTGGAATAATTCATATTATCTAATGTATGCAAAAGTCCTTTAGTGAATTAAGTGATAAAGTATGAATAATTAAAAATACTCGTGTCAATGTCTTGTGGAATAAAATATTTTTATTATTGTATTAGATTTCTCTGTGTGTGGGTATGTGAATCATAGACTATTAGGGTTGAAAGGGACTTCAGGATGTCATCTAGTCCAACCCTCTGCTCAACGTAGGACTAACCCCAAATAAATCATCCCCACCAGAGTTTTGTCAAGATTGGCTTTAAAGACCTCTAAGGATGAAAATTCCACCACCTCCCTAAGTAACCCATTCCAGTGCTTCACCACTCCTAGTGAATTTTTTTTCCCTAATATCCAACCTGGACCTTCCCCACTGCAACTTGAGACCATTGCTCCTTGTTCTGCCATCTGTCACCACTGAGAACAGCCTAGCTACATCCTCCCTGGAACCCCCTTCAAGTAGTTGACAGCTGCTATCAATCACTCTTCTCTTCCCCAGACTAAATAAGCCCAGTTCTCTCAACCTCTCCTCATAAGTGTATAAATGTACTGTGAAATTCTGAGAATTTTATTAAGCAAAAAGTGAAAGACCCTTGATATTTATTGCCTGCAGGAAGCAGATGCTAATGGCAATGAAATAGGAGTCTGTCTTGGTTGGCATTATTTTAAACAAATATCTTGGGATGTAAAAATGGTCCAAAAGCCACTAAAATCTGTGCTTGCTGACCAGATAGAATCTCTTTCTTGCCTTTAAGTTCCTATAGAAATCAGAGCCCACCAATTCACAATTTAATGGTCCAATGTCTCTTTGCTCTTTAACTCACAGATGTCAGTCAGTCTAGTAATATCCATTTCTGGAGCCTGAAAACTCCAATCCTACATGACTCATAGATCTTTATATTTCAGATCACAAATTCACAGTTTCTGTTTTTGCTAGTTGCTCCCTCACCAAAGTGGTTCCAAACTGGGCAGTCCTGTTATTGTCTCAGAGGTCTTTAGTAGTCATTACAGGTGACTGAATAATTTATCTAACATATTTAATCCTTTTTCTGTTCAAGAATTATCTGTGAGTTAGAATGATTTTTTTCAAAAGTACTTGCAATTTTTTACTGAGCATTTTATACGAATATATTTCAGCATGATTGAGGTTCCAAACTATCTGACTATCATTAGTCATTATATGTCCTATTATTTTTGTTACCCTGCCTCCCTCATGGTCCACTTGCTTTTCTCATACATGTGCCATGTGGCAGGAACTCTCATTTCTAGAACACCAATATCTTTGTACAGAATTGATTATCTGAACACTTGCTCACAGACTCCCTGAGAAATTATTTTTGAGCAGTTACTGTACTTCGTCTCCTGAGTTAGAGTACATTTCTGATCAAAAAGTGGCTTAATTTTTGTTTACTTGGATTTACAACAGAAAAATGGGCATCTATCCATATTCTCTAGTCATCCTTGACATAATTTATAAATATACATCAAGAAAAAACTCCAACATAACTAAACTGCAGCAACAGCACCTTCTTATCAATTAATTTGCTCTGTGTGTGTATGTAACCTACCAATGAGTGTGTATCACAGGTTTCCCGCTGCAGATCAAGCACAGAGGATATGAATCTGTTATAACCCAATAGGACTTAACTCTTTTTATCTTAAACTGTAACACCTTGTGCTTTTAGCTCTGGAAGTCCCAGGTCCCTGAGGTGTCATCACAGCTGTATCAGGGGAATATGCAGGTATTTTACTGCCAGTAGTATACTAGCTACAAATGGTTCTCAGGGACTCGTTCAAAAGTGTTTACAGATACATTTAATATCTATTTGTATTATCTGCTGAAATACATTTGAATATTTCCCAGTAATCATTTGGATGAATGAGAAAAAGCACCATTTGAAGATTGACATTAAGAAAGCAACCAAACAGCAAGGATCTGTAAAGGTCAGAAAAAATGTATATAAGGCAGAAAGCGGACAACCTTAAGTGTGGGTGATTGCGACTGCCTGGAAAGAAGATGCAGGACTGACAGTAGTGGGTCCCATAGGCAGCGTAAATGTACCATTAGGTGTATCAGAGGGATTAAATCAAGGAGGAGAAGTATGATCTTTCCTTAATAAGAAGAAATGTATGGAAATGACTGTAAATAAAGCTGGATGCTTTATTTCATAACATTGTAGCTTATGCTAAGAGAATACCATATTGTGTTGTGAATGCTGTATTGCAACTTCAGAATTTTATATATAGCTTATAGTGTTCTGTACTATCCTAAGCAGCTTATTTCTGTTTTACTGTATTGATTTTCAATTTAAAAAACAATTGTATTATAATTAGTAGTTAAAAAAGAAACACTTGTTTTCAAAGAATTTATGGTCTATGTGTCAATCCTTTGAGCAGAGGGCTACATCCGTGTTCTGTGAAAGGTAAACCAAGGTAGGTAGGTCTGGGGAGTTTGCAATGATTATAAATGGGAACCTCTGGTAAACTCTTGTAAATCACCTAGGGTGGACCACAGTTGTTACCCACTTATAGAAGTAAGGCTGGGAGTTGTATGGTTAGTATACCTAAGCCAGCATAGGGCCCTGTGGGTCCTTGAGTTTTAGGGTAACAGTGCCAATCATTTATCAGATGAATGAGCTGTGCCGTTGATTTATTCCTGACACAGTATGGAGAGAAACATTGAAGTTACCACTGCTGTTACCATCTGAAAACCCTGGATAACACACACAGAAAACAAGCTAACGGGGCCACTACCCTTGTGGGATTTGCCCTGTGGCAACAAAGTGAAGAATGCATTTTGAATCTTTGACCTCTAATCACACACAATGACCACTTGCCTTGAAGTTGGCTTTTTTTTGTTAGAGTTCTTCATTTGCATTCTATAAGGCTTCTTATTTGTTTGATGGGTTATTTAGTTACAGGCATATACACAATGTAAAGTTTGCTACTACATTATAACAAGATATGGATAAATGGAAACAATGCAAGTAACATCCTGCTAGTTTTTTAGAAGTCTAAACACAAAAACACTCATACATTTAACAATCACTTTGATCTATACTAATATACAAGTGAATTGGCTTGGTGCTCTGGGAAAAGCTGGCACCTGGTCTGCCAGTGTTATATAAAATACATTTTTTATAAGGCTCTTGGGGCCTGATTCAAAGAAGAAAATGTCTGGCTTCTGCCCTGAATTTTAGGGAGTTCTATTGTGCTATATTGTTTTTGCTGAATCACACTTTTATTTTTTAGCAAAAGAGCTGGAATAATTTCCTTTGAAGCTAAACTTTTTACAGGATACATAAAAAATATTATATTTATGCTTGTGTAATCCAAATTCTTTAATGGCATGATACTCTCATTAGATAGATTTAGAATTAGACTCCTTTGTCTTTAATACATGGTTTTTTCATGACAAAATAAGTGATTTTTTTTTTTTTTTAGATATGCATGCTTATTTTTTGTTTGTGAATGATTTGCTTTAATACTTTGCTATAAAGACACTGCCCTCTTGAACCTCTTATGATACAGAAGTATCTTAGATTCACTGAGGTGATTAATCTTCTTGAATATGTTATGGGCAAAGATTTTACCCTTGTAAAACTGTGAGATTAAAAATAACAGAGTAATTTGAATTTAGAACTATGAAAATGTCAGGGATTAACTAAAATAGGGATATTATGAGCCATTTTATCATACCTCAAACCTATACAAGTCAAATGTGATGCTAGTGAGTAGAAGGAATGTTCTAGAAGAGATGACTGTTGCTCTTCTCCTTTGACTAAGGGGATAGCAGCACATATTGTTAAGTGATCTACAATCCTCAGCTGTAGTTTGTGTGAGCAGGGTGAATTATTCCTGTAAACTGAGGAAGTCTGTTCTACGTTTAAAAATATGTATTTTGCTTTTATGTTTACAGCATACAAACATAAATACTCTTGCTGCAAGGTTGCAACATAACACTACTTTCTTTCTTAGAATTGAGAACAATAAAACACAAGAGTCCAAAACCAGAGAAATGAAACAGGCTGCTCTTTAAAATAGAGAAGCACAGCTCACCCTACCTTACTCTAAGCAGGTTGTCTCTAGACTGCTAGTAGACACAGTTCACACACTTCTCTACAGAGTCTCCCAACCTGCAAGAAGCTGGACCACTGAAATTTAAAGTGACAGCCTACAATTTTAACGGAGTTTTCAATATATCACAGTCTTAATATTGTGATACAGGAAAAGGCTGAAAAAGCACCCAAAGTGTATTGACTGGATCATATTTGACAAGTAACTATTAAGTAAAACAAAGACTTTCTCATGCAATCACTATAAATGAGAGAATACACACATTTTATAGCAATTTATAGATTTCTATTGGTCATGAGGATTGCTAATAGGAGAGAAGGGGGTGGTGTATGCATCTGTAGTGTCCTACCGCTGTCACTCTGAGGCATTCTGCTGAACAAGACAAATGCAGGAAGAATGCTTTGCAGATATTGATGGAAGCATGCTGAGGAACAGTACCTACATCTCCGTTTGGAAAGGTGTAAAATATACTTTCCCCCAGCACTTGTCTTCGGCCTCCAGCAGGGCTTTTTAGCTGGCCAAATAGCCTAAACTCAGGAAGCATTTCAGAGGTGTCAAACATCTGGCTCATGGGCCGGATACGGCCCACCAACCTCTTTGGTCCAGCCCCTGGTGGCCTTGCGTGCTGCCGCGAGATCTCGCGGCATTGTACTCTCTGGTGGCAGCGCATGCTGCCCTGAGATTTCGCGGCATCACACACTTCCACCAGAGAGTACAACACCGCGAGATCTCATGGCGTCACACACTGCCACGAGATCTGTGTACGCTGGTGGTAGTGCATGGAGCACTGTGTGCACGAGACACAGCGCTCTGAAAGGCAGGAGAGGGATAATGTGGTCTTGGGGCATAGCACAGAGCGCTGTCTGTGCAAGACTGCACTCCAAAAGGTGGGAGAGGAGAGAGTGTGGTCTCGGGGCATCGCAGGGAGCAGAACTGCTTCTTCATAGCCCACTCACTTCAAAACACATAGTACTTTCAGTTGCAGAAAAACGTTCCCGCTGCTGCTCCCAGTTTACCATTTTCTCCCACTTCAGTTGCTATTGCCACCCATACATCTTTCCAGAAGAACTGTCTCAAAAATACATTGGCAAATAGCTTAGGAAAGTCAGAAGCCAATTGTTATATTAGATTTGTTCAGAATGAAAGATATATGCTCCTTCTCCCTTTGGTGCCTAGTAAAGGCACATCTCTTCCACTGCATAATTTTGGGGTTACTCAATTCTCCGATAGAACAAGAAGTCTTCAAAATATCACTGTAGCTCTGCAAAGTAAAATACCATCAAACTGTGATAGTTACACACATTGTAGGAGGGTTTTACAGCTAAATAATTGAGACAAACAATACCTTGTGACATCGCAGAGCGCTGTGTATGCCAGACTGTTATGTTGGTATCTTGCATACACAACCTTGTGTAAGCTGGGCCTTGTATATACATACACAGCCTTGTGTAGGGTCTTGTATGTACATACACAGCCTTGTGTGGAGCCTTGTAATTATGTTATTGAAGAAAAGAAAAATAGATAAAGAATGTCGTGTGGGTCAAGAGAAGTGGAGAATTTTGTATTTCTTAGCAGAACTGAATGGAAAGCCAATGTTTGATTTGTATGCAACATGTAGCTGTTGCCAAAGAGTACAATGTTTGGAGGCAGTATGATACCAAGCATGCCGAGAAGTATGATAAATATATTGGGAAGTTGTGTGAGGACAAAGTTTCTGAACTGGAGAAGTTCTTGAAAAAGCAGCAATCGCTATTTACAAATGCCCATCAAGTAAGCGAAGCTGCAGTTAAGGCAAGCTACATGATTGTCCATGAACTAGTATGGTCATCAAAACCTTTTTCAGATGGGGAAATTATAAAGAAATGTATGTTAATGACTGCAGAATTAATATGTCTGGATAAACAGCAAGCCTTTGCAAATATAAACTTCTCGAGAAACACAGTTGCTGAGAGAATCAGTGATTTGTCAGCGAGCCTTAACAATCAACTAAAGGACAGAGTCCAGTCCTTTATTGCATTTTCGTTTGCAGTTGATGACAGTACGGATGTTGCTAATGTGTCACAGATTGCAATTTTCATTCGTGGTATTGATAAAAACATGTGCAGAACAAAAGAGTTTGTAGATTTGGTTCTGATGAAAGACACAACAACTGGTGACAATATCTTCAATAATTTGGTGGAAACTTTGGACAAATTAGGTGTAGACTGGATGCAAGCTGTGAGTCTGGGTAAAGATGGAGCACCACAAATGGTGGGTAGAAAAGCTGGAGTTGCTGCAAAGTTGAAGGAAAAATTGCTTGCTGTCAATCCGCAATATCAGTTTTGTAATTTACATTGCATTTTACACCAAGAAGCACTGTGCAGTAAAACACAAACTGGATAATATTTTGGATGTGGTTATAAAAACGATTAATTTTATATGAGCAAGAGCCTTAACCACAGGCAGTTCAACTGCCTTCTGGAAGTAACTGAGAAACCCAGTGGGTTACCATATCACACTTATGTTCTTTGGCTAAATAGGGGGCTGTACTGAAACACTTTTACAAATTGCGTGGTGAAATACAGTTGTTTTTGAATCAGAAAGGAAAGGTTATGCTTGAAATGCAGGATAATGAATGGCTTCAAGATCTTGCTTTTATGGTGGACATCACGGAACACCTGAACTGTCTCAACACAAAGATGCAGGGGCACAACAAATTGGTGACAGATGTTTTTGACAGCATTAGTGCTTTCGAGATTAAGCTTCAGCTTTGGGAAAAGGAACTTTCAGATAATAATCCTGCACACTTTCCAACTTTAAAATCTCGATGCAACACAGCTGAGTTTCATTGTGATGCTCTCACAAAAAAGTACAGCAGCAAAATTTCCAACTTAAGAAATGAATTCCAAGCAAGGTTTTCTGACTTCAAATACCTTGAGAAAGACTTTGCAATTTTCCGTAACCCATTTTCTGTCAATGTGCACAAGATCTCAGAGGAGCTTCAGATGGAAATAATCGAACTGCCGTGTGATTCTGTTTTGAGGGATAAGTTTTCCAGTGTTGATGTTGGAACATTTTATCACTTTGTAGGACCAAATTATCCCAGGCTAAAGTGTTTTGCTTCAAAAATTCTGTCCATGTTTGAGACAATGTATGTCTGTGAACAGTTCTTTTCTGTAACGAACATCAACAAATCAAGATTTCGTTCTCAACTTACTGATGCACACCTGAACGCAATGCTCAAACTTGCCACAGCCCAGTCCCTTGCTCCTGGCTTTGATGCAGTGGTCCAAAGTAAGAGGTGTCAGGCTTCAGGAAGCAACAGTAGCACTAAATAAAGTACTATAATTCTTAATCATTGATGGATTCTTTTAATCGTAAAGTTGTAGTAGTTGTAGAAGTGAAGTTTTTAATATCGCTGATATCTAGCAAATAAAATATAATACTACATAAAAATGGTTGTGCCTAGTATTTCGATTTATGGTATGTATAGCCCACTTGAAGTACATTTAATTCAAATCTGGCCCACCGTAGCAAATGCATTTGACACCCCTGCATTAGGTCTTCATTCTGGCAAGCTACAGTTCTTTTACAGTGGGGTAGAGGGAAAGAATATTTCTGTGCCCTTTACACCCCCTCTGTGATGCACCCGTGCAACGGCAGTCACAAATTAGCCCTTGATATTTGGAAATCTTTGTGATAGCTAATGGTTTTATATCTGTGGATGTTTGTCTCATGGATCCTCCAGTGTCCATACATCTTATAGCTATAAAAATTATTTAGTTCTGGACTTGACTTTGGTCCTCCCTTAGACCTATATTATTAAAAATAAACAAATTACTTCCTAGTCTATCATCTGCAATCTGTCCTACCCAGTACTGCAAACACCCTTTCGATCTCAATTCACCAAAAGGCAAAAGACTGACTGATTGGGTCTACCATTAAAATCCAATTAGATAAGCTGTTTTTGAGTGACATTTAAGACTACAACCACAAAGCAGTAGAGAAGTCAAAGGATGTCTCAATTCCACTTTGATGTAGTTTTGTCGTCTGTGAGGAAAATCTTTCTTTCTTTTACAGTAAATATATGCAGACAAAACAAGCTATAAGGGATTTTTAAAAAACACTATAGTCTTGTGCGATCATATTAAATGCCTTTCTAAATTAAAATAAAGAGATTAAAATTTGTTTTGGTGCACATAGATATAGGAAACAAATAAAAATGAACACTCCAGGGAAATATCTGAACAAATATAAAATCTCTTGTGAAAGTATTAAAAATTAAATTGTTACAGTTACCTGCCTTACAATATGCTAAACTACTTAATTATATTTTCGGGTTTTATAGATTTCTTTTGGAGCCCATTTTGAAAATAGTAAATGGCTCTGGATTTTTTTTTTTATCCTTTAAGAAATATAGACACGGTCATTCAAATGATCATATCTTTCCTGTGCACTGTCTTAGGAGTCAGGGCACAATTCTGCTCTCCTCTCTCATGGTGAGGAGTTCTGTTGAACTAGATAGCGGAATGAGGGTGTGTTCAGTGTGAAATGGCTTGTCGCCGCTGTGTCATCACGAAGGCATTGTGACTGAGAGTAATGTAATCTCTCCCTCCTCCTTTCTTGCTCCAGAGCACTAGAGGATGATGGGTGATGCCATGGCTCTAACCTCTCCTGTTTACTTTGTATAGTTCTCAACATTAGATCATGGAGAGTTTATATTTAACATTTATTTAGTTTTATTTAAACATTACATGATTCTAATCCAACTGTAACTAAAGCCTGGTACTGACTATTTCTCCCTGCAATCCAGTTCTCCACTTTCCAAAATGGAGGCTGACGTTTGGTCTCTGCAGCCACACCCACATCTTAACACAACAATAGCTACTTTACACAATATCCTTCTCTAGCTACCTTCTTGGGGTAGCTGTGGGAAAATTGTGAATGCATTGAGCTCAGTTACCATTTTATGCTTGAAACCATGCATGTGCAAGGGAATGGGTGGTGTCTTTATTCCCCATTATGCCCTGGCATTGCCAGGAAATCCAGATCATCATGTGACACAGAAGCAGCGGCACTACTCCCAGCATGAGGTACCCCAGAACATGAGTACAGAGAGTGGAATTAATTGTGGATGGTACCTCTTCTGTCTGATGCCGTGCTTGGAAAAGAGAGGCAACCAGACCACTCTATCTATACTGGATGTCCCTGAATTTCTATCCATTTACACATTATATTTGTTCCTAAATCTGCATGGGGAAAAAGAATGAAATAAAAAAGCTAATCTAGTTATTTCTAAAGCAGGCTGGGAAGGAAGAGAGAAATTTTTATTTTTACCTTTTGGGGCCCATACAAGTATCTATATGGACAGATGGATAAATTCCATTATTATAGCGTATTCTGCTCACTCCTGCTGTAGGAGGTTCAGCCTGAACTGACCTCAGATATCTACTCTCTGTAAAAGGATACATCAATCTGAGTTGTGCATGGCTCAGTTCAAAGCTAAATCATTGGTAGTCTCAAATTTAAATTCTTCAGTATATTCAGTGGTTCCCAAAATGATTAGTGGAGCTGCAGCTAGCAACCCCTCTTCATCCTGCCTAACCTCTACAGCTCAGAACCTTCTTTCACCCAACCTTGCCCTGGCTCAGGACACCATCTCCAGGCTCATAACTTTTCCATTTGTTACCAGACCACCAGTAATAACAGGATTAGAAATCCCCCATTTCCCATTCAAGAATCAACTCTATTTGTGGCCGGACCAGGAAAAGCAGGACCAAAGGTAGGATGAAATGATTGTTGCTGCAAGGAGCCCTATATTCTGCCTCTGTGAGGCTAATAGGAAAAAAGTCCCACAGAAGTTTGAATTCCCTACTCTGTTCCACCACCCTCTGCTGCTTACAGTCTATGTGCAGCAGGGCCAAAATACCATGGCAGCAGCCAGCTGAACTGCTGCCTCCATGGGTTAGAACAGCTTTGGTACCAAAAGGATTTCCTGATGGCTGCAGCTGCTACTGGACCCTGCAGTATATCATCCACTCTACATTGTAACGCTCTCTCTCTCTCTCTCTCTCTCTCTCTCTCTCTCTCTCTCTCTCGCTTTGCTGTCAGAACTCAGTGTCCAGACAAAGGCTAGGCATTGTAAATCCCCTTCCAGATTTCAAGTTGGGCAATCTTCCAGCACATGAGTTATTGTCTGAAATGCTGCCCCACAGTTGGAACACAGGGAAGAAATCCTGCCAAGCTGGTACGTGGCTTCAGCAACTCCGGAGGAGCCAAAATGCAGTTATTAAGCTTGGTCCAAGATCTGCTGTCAAGCAGACAAGAAGGCAGGTTCAGCAAAGGACTCCTGAATTTACTTGGCATTTGTCTACTCCTGAAATGCTACAGCAGCACAACTGCAGTACTGTAGCTGCACACATTGTAGTGTTTCAGCATAGACACTACCTATGCCAACAGAAGGGGTTCTTCTATCAGGATAAGTAATCCACCTGCATGAGAGGTGGTAGCTAGATCAGAGGAAGCATCTTCTGTTGAGCTAGCACTGTCTGGACCAGGAGTTACATTGATTTAACTGCTTCACTCAGGGGTGTGGGTTTTTCACATTTCTCAGCAATGTAAGTGGGTCAACCTAACATTTTAGTGTAGACCAGGTCTTAGTATGTTAGACTCTCTTCCCCACTGATAGATATAATTTTCAGCTCTCTGGCAGAATTGATTGTCCATGCATATGTAGAGGGCCAGTAGCACTCTTGTTCAAGAGTGTGTGAGCTGCTATTGCAAACGTGTGACCTTCAATGCCAAGTGTCAAAGGGTTCACTGCTCTGTAACAGCAACCCCCAACAAGCCTAACAGACTCATTAAACTGGTCATTAATATCATTGTGAAATGTATGTACTGGAAAGTTATGTATACACACTGAAATTATGTTTTAAAATCTGTAACCAGGTGTATGGGGAGATTTTGATAGACCAGTAAAAGGGCCAGGGGCCACTACTGATAGTGACAAGTATGACAAACAGCAGCCTTAGCATAACTAAAGCCAGGAAATGAGAAGAGCCTTTTGCTCAACCTTTATCTGACTCTACACTCTCTGTCTCCCCCGCCCCCATGAAGTCTCTGGTGGATGTGCTGGGATCTGTGACAAGAAGCTTATCTATGCATGCCCTCAGAGATGATTGTCAGTGCTTCAAGAAATGCAGATTCTGAAGGAACACGTCTGACTAATTAGTACTCTGAGACCACCTCTTGTCCACCCTTGGAAACTTCCCAACAAATGTTTAGATGTGTCATTGTCTATTAACATGGATAAATAGGTGCGGAGAGGTTTGGACTCTTGGGAGAATCTCTTCTTGGATACAGTTTGGGGTCCCCACTGGCAGCTGAAAAACCAGCCAATTGGATGGCTGCTGCTGTATCATTTGAAAGCCACCCCAAACTTCATAATTATTGAGGGTGGGCTGTTTTACTAACCTGTTGTGTATGTGTGTAAGTGCTTGAAACTAAGTAAAGTATAGCTTTAAGTGAGAGCACTCTTGTGTTGTACTATTTGTGTCAGCTATCTATCGGTTGGATGGCCGTGCTTCCATTCATTTATTTCCGGACACCACCTTGCATAGAGTAAGGTTAACAAGAGCTTTGGATTGAAAGAACCCTGGGTAACAAAGGCAGAGCTGACAAACAGGCTTCTTGCAGACAGCAGAGAAGATATGTATCTCTGTCAAATGTATTCATGAAAGTTGGATCCTGGCCATGCAGACTAGTGTCCCAGGGAGGTTGCTTTATCTGAAAAATTGCTTTAGACGAGGATTTTAACCTGCTAAAGTTACGTTTAGAATATAAGAAGTGTGTAATATCTCTTTTATTTGTAAGAGATGGTTATTGTGGTTGCTGTGCAGTAACTGAGGTTCTTCATGATGATTGTTCCTGTGAGTGCTCCACCCCTGTGCTTGTAATTGGAGATTTCAGTAGTAGTGCCTGGTTGGGTTGCACATGTGCTGTACCCATCTCACACCACCTCAGGTGGTTAAATAGCACTGTGTAAGCAATCCCCCACCCTTTGGTTCCTTCTCTACCACAGAGTATCTAGTATGAAAACTCCAAAGTAAAGGGGAGGTGGGAGGATAGTGAAGCACCCACAGGACAACCAACTCGAAGAACTTCAGTTACTACACAGGGTGAGTAACCTTCTCTTTCTTTTTGAAGAATGTCCATGTGGATGGTTCACTTTAGGTGACTATAGACCAGTGCCCCTCAGTGGAAGGGAGGGGCTTCAGAATTGCAGTTGCGGCGGATAATCAAACATTAAATCCTAATAAAGCATCTGATGATGAATGTTGTTCTATGGCATAATTTTGTGGCAACGTACAGGTGGACATCCAGGTTGCTGCTTTGTAGATGTCCATAATACGGATATTGTTAAGGAAGGCTATCAAAGCAAATAGTGCTCTGGTGGTGTGTGTGTGGGTCCCCACTGGGGGCTGTAGATGTTGTTGTTGATGATAAAAGTGAATGCAGCCGAAGATCCATTTAGACAGTCTCTGTTTAGATGTGGCATCTCCTTTGGATCATTCCATGAGGGAATGGAATAAGTTTGATGACTTCCTGAAAGTAAGTGTTCTCTTGATATAAAAGGCTAGTGTGGAGTGTGCGTCTCATTTATTCCCATGGGGCTTCGGAAAGAACAATGGGAGATAAAAGGGCTGATTTAGAGAGAATGAGGAGGCAACCTTAGGTAAGAACTTGGGATGTAGTTTTAAGGTAACTTTGTTTTTGGAGAATGTTGTGATTGGGGATGTGCCATGAGGGCTCCCAATTCCCCCACCTGTCTGGTGGATGTGATGGTGATGAGGTAGGCCACCTTAATAAAAAGGTGGAGTAGTGAACACATTATTAGTGGTTCAAATGGGGGTCTAGTAAGGCCTCGTATCACCAGATTGAGGTCCCATGATGGAATAGGGGCTTGTATTTTGGGGTAAATGTTACAAAGGTCCTTGAGAAAATGCTTAGTGATTAGCTGAGCAAAGATTGAGAACTCATCCACCTTGAATGGAATGCTGTAATAGCTGCAGGATGTACTCTGACCTAGCTCATGGAGAGGCTTGATTTCTCTGAGTTCCAATATATACTCCAGTATGGATGGGAGAGGAGAGAAAACTGTCATGATTTGTCTATTTTGGCACCATGTATTGAATTGCTCCATTTGTGCAGGTATGTATGTCGTGTAGTTGGTCTACAACTGTTTAGAAGAAAATCCCTTACTTCCTCTCAAATGGTTATTTTGATTTCTCAGAGCCATAGAATAGTAATGCCTTGAGATAGTATTGCCAGGTTTGGGTGGTGTACCTGACCCGAATCCTGAGAGAGGAGATGAGGTGGAAGAGGAAGAATTCATAGTGAGCACATGGCAATCTTTAGGAGGTAAGGAAACCACATTTGCCTGGGCCACATAGGAACTATCAGGATGACTCTAGAGCTGTCTGTTCTGATCTTGTGTATGACCCATGATAAAAAAGGGGTTGGAGGGAAGGCATACAGTAGGGGTGCGTCCCATTTGATGAAAAAAACGTAATCCACTCTGGAACTGAAGTGTTGGGCACAAGGCGTTTTTGGTCAACAAAAAAAGCTCTATAGCTGAGAACCCCCACTATTTGAATATATTACGTAGTACTCTGGAATTCATTTCCAGTGATGGTCCTGAGAAAATTTTCTGCTTAGTGCATCTGCAGTGATATTTTGGTATCCTGGTAGGTAGGAGACTGAGATGTTGAAGTTGTGGCTGTTGCACCAGTTCCATAGCAGTATGACTTCTGTGCCCAGAGAGTGTGACTGTGCCCTCTCCACCCAGATGGTTTATGTAAAACATGCAAGTGATGTTGTCTGTGAGGATCTTTATAGTGCTGTACTTAATCATAGATAGGCTATGGGAACATGCACTGTGAACCACTCAGACCTCCTGTAGATTCATATGAAGATTGGATTCTGACTGGGACCGGTGGCCTTAGACAGGATGATTGTGCAGGCACTCCCCCAGTCTAGCAGGGAAGTGTCTGTAGTGATTACTACCATTTTAGGGGTCTGTAGAAAGTGGACTCTTGTGCAAATATTGTTTGGTTGGTGTCCACAAAGGTAGAGAGTCTTTTACTTTGTTTGGCACTGTGACACATTTGTTTATGCTGTGTCTGTGTGGAACATACACTGTCCGAAGCCAGGCTTGCAGACATTGCATAGGCAGACTGGCATATTTGATGACGGATGTCATTGCGGACATGTGGCCCAACACTTGGAGGCAGGTCCTCACCAATGTCTGGACTGTTCAGTATCGTGGAGATGAGATTGAGTAAAGTCATGAATCATTGTTGGGGCAGCAAGGCTGTAGCCTCCAGAGAATTGAGGTAGGCCCCAATGAACTCCGGTTTCTGCACAGGTGTGAATGATGATTTCTGTGCATGAAAATAGCTACTGTGTTTTGGGTAGCTTCTAGTGCACCTTGTTGAGTCAATATCTTGGGTAAACAATCATCCAAGTAGGGGAATATAATGATGCTTTGTCTGCAGAGGTGAGACACCACCACCATGAGAACTTTTGAAAATACCCATGGGGGATTGGACAGTCCAAAGGGCAGTACTTTGTACTGAAAATGGTCTTCTTTCCCCACCCTGCAGACCAAGAGAGAACCTGGCCCTGCAGACCAAGCCACCCGGAACAGAGGGGTGGAGCCAGGGCCAGAGTAGGAAGTATAAAAGACAGGACCAGTAGCTCAGTCAGGGGGAATCTGCCGCTGGAGGCAGACGTGTCTTCTCAAAGGCTGTCGCCTAAGTCTGACCCAGGCCATGAAGCTGTTTGGCGCAACCGCTCCACCGACCGGAGCCTCCAAAGCCTGCCCGAATTGCTGGGCCCGAGTGACTGGGTAGGGCAGCCGGGCCCGAGTGACGGAGTAGGGCTGCCGGACCCTAGTAGCTGGGAGCAGCTCCCTAAGCCCGCTGGGTGAGAGAAACTCCCTGGGGCTGGCCCTGACCTGGAGGAGCTGCCTGGTGTGGAGGGCCCACCAGTGTGGGCGTGGCCCAGGGACAGCCAACTAGCAAGTGGCTGTGTCAGGGGCGAAACCCCGTCAGTATGTTGTGTCTGGAGCCTCGCTGACTCAGTGGCAAATGGCTTTGCCACTGATAGGGCCCTGGGCTGGGATGCAGTGGAGTCAGGTGGGCCTGCGTCCCCCTCCCCACTAACCACCTTGGGAGTCCTTGGTGTCCTCTACACTGCTGGCCAAAGGACCCCAAGTTTTGCCAGCCCCAATTGACTGTAAGGCCCAATTGACTGTAAGTCTGGGGGCTATAGACCACTAGACCTGCCCTGCCCACTTGAGAACTGGAGGCTATTGATTACCACACCAGCTCTGCCCGGCTTGAGGGCTGGGGGCTTCAACCTGCTTATGTGCCCCTCCCGCTCGAGAGCAGGGTTCCATGGACTCCTTCGCCAGCCCTGCCTGGCTTGAGGGCCAGGGGCTTTAGACTGTACCTGCCCTGCTACTTGAGTACTGGGGACAACAGACTGCTCGTCTACTCCACCCCACCTGGGGGCTGGGGGCAGTAGACCAGGGGTGGCCATCCGGCGGCTTGCCGTATGCGGCTCTTTGATTATATAAATGCAGCTCCACGCATTGTATGGGGTGCCAAAAGGTTTTTAACTTTCAAATGTGGAATTGACCAGCTGCCGCCAAAATTGATGGATCAGCGTGAACTTTCAGCGGAGGGTAAGGTAAATGTGGCTCTTTGCGGTATCTATAGCTATTTTTGGGCTCTTCGTTTCTGACTGGTTGGCCACCCCTGCATTAGACTAATCATCCCCCCCGCCCTGTTTGAGGGCCAGAGGTCATAGGGCCTTGGTACTGTCCAGCCCCACTTCCGAGCCAGGGTCTAAAGACTCCGTTGCCTGCCCTGCCCTGTCTGAGGGCCAAGGCCAATAGACTACTGGCCCACCCCGCCTGTTGGAAGGCCGGAGAGCCATAGACCCCTTACCAGCCCTTCTCTAAGTGAGGTCCAGGGGACTGTAGACTGCCAGAGAAGCCCATCCCGACAGACTCATAATCAGGGAGCTTATTCCCCTCAACAAAGGTGCTGTGGCCTTCCTCGGAGCCTGGGACAGAGAAAGGTCTGTGATGCCACAGGCTGGACCATGCCACCAGCCTACACTCCTGTGTGAGGGATGTATTGTTATATGAAAATACGTATCCTGGAAATTGAGGGCCAAGAATCAGTCCCCTCTTTAGTAAGTATGGTTGCTAACAGGACCATCCTGGTTGGGTCTTCACGAATTTAAGTTGTCTTGGTTAGTAAATAATGTAAGTAGACTCCGTTCCCACTTTCTTGTGTTGGTACTGGTTCTACTGTGCCTAAGTCTATGAGATGGTTTACCTCCTGTCGCAGTAGATATTTGTGAAAGAGGTCCCTGACAAGGGATGGGGGGAGGGAGGGCGGCTAGGGGGAATGGAGATAAATGGGATGGAATAGTCAGTCTCAGTGATCTCTAATACCTATCTGTCTGATGTGATGATCTGCCTACTTGGGTGGAATAGGGTCAGGGTGTCTGATGCATGGGAGGTAACTGGCATTACCCACAGTTTCAAGTGGTGGAATCTTGGGCTTTTGACCAAAACCTCAAAATTGTTGTCTTGAAGGATGTTGTTGGGATGCTTAAGGTTGGGACAGGGACTGTCATCGCGTTGCGGGCCTCTGCTTCTGTTTTTGTGGATCGTATTGTCTCTGGGGTTGTGTATATAGCATAGATTGGAATCTTTGTGCTGAGTAATACCTGCCCTGTTTTTTTCTTAATTGTAGGCACATATATATCTAAAGATTTCAGTGTTGCTCTAGAGTCCTTTAATATGTGAACAGAGTCATCCATTTTGGATGTGAACAGCTTGGGGCCATCAAATGGGAGATCCTCAACCATAACAAGGAAGTGTGTCACATGACTATCGACACAGTGATGGAACGTACCGCTGTGTCTTCCAAGTCCAGTGAAGCTTGCAAAGCTGTTTGAGCGAGAAGGTGGCCCACTGAAATGGTCACTCTGAATAATTCTTTTTTTTTCTTCAGGTAGAAAGTCAATAAATTCAGATAGTTTTGAGTAGTTGGTGTGGTTGTATTTGGCCATTAACACCTCATAGTTGTCAGTCCTAAATTGTAGGATCACGGAGGAGTAAGCATTATGACCAAAAAAGGTCGAGTCTCTTCCAGTCCCTGTTGTAGGGGGTGATTCTGGAATTGTGCTGTCTGTCCCATTAATTCACTGCTTCCACCACCAGGGATTTTGGTTTGGGATGGGGAAAAAGGAATTCCATTCCCTTAGAGGGAAAATATTACTTTTTATCCTCCCTTTTTGTTGCTAGGGTCTGCCAGATGGTTTTGGCCAGGTCCATAAGAGGAAGTTGATATCTCTAGTATGCCCAGCGACTTATGCTGGGAATTGGCCACTTCCTCCAGTGGTATGCCCAGGAAATCTGCCACTCTCTTAAAGAGTTCCTAAATTATTTAAAACCATCCTCAGTGTTGGAGGTGGGGGCATAATTCATTCATCTGGGAAAGAGTATGAGAGGTTGGCTGCTTGTGTATCTTCCTGGTTTGATGCCTCTTCCAGGGGTTCAGTGGGTCCTGATACAGAGGGTGAAGGGGAGTCTTTTGACCTCACCCTGGGTAGACTGGGAGGCTTATGGTGTTCTGGTCAATATGCTGTCCATGGGTCCCAGTAAAGGCCATTGTGGGGGGAATGCTATGAGTGGTCCATGGATGACCATACCAGCTCTGAGTTTCCAGTCTTGGGTGATAATCCTGTTGTTCTGATGGACCTGGTCTGGTAGATGTATGAAGAGGTGAGGATTGATGGAAGGAGTAGATTTCTCCTTCATCTTTGTCACTTGATAAGGGAGGAACAGACCTAGGCAATGTGGTGAGATGGATTGGTACCAAGTATGCTGGAATGAGGTCGGTACTAAGAAGAGGAGATTCTGGCATTGAAGAGAACAGGAGATACTTATGGTGAAGGAATTGCTTCAGTACCAAGAGCATCAGTACCAATGAAGGTGTTGTTGGTGGTGCTGATGTCTGCAGCACAGTTGTCGATGCCAATGATCGTGCACTGTCAGAGCAGAAGATGGCACATAGCCTTCTGGGGTGTCGAGGTGCTCAACATCGACTGCCTCAATGGCTCCAATGATACAGATATGGACAGTTTCACTTTCCCTTTGTTGTCTTTGTCCAAGCTAGCACACTTAGGGTCTTTTGCTTATGCGGTTCTCATGATACAGGATGATCCCACTACATTGGAGGTGGAAGGTCCTGGTGCAGTCAGTACTGATGGAATCTGCTGAGGTGAAGAATGCTGTTTCGTAGCAGGTTCCCAAAGAAAGGAAGTCAGAACCCGCTTCTTTAGTCACCTTCTTGGCAGAGTGCTCTTTTGCCTGAGCATGTGGAGGGGAGCCTCTGTCAAAGGCTACCTTAGGAGACCGGTGTCTACAGGAGGTCTGTGATTCACAATGAGTGCAGAGACATTTCCATAATGAGAAGTTTCAATTGCAGGTCTCTTGCCTTCTTGGCCTGGACTTTATGGCAGTATGAGCACTTCTGCAGGATGTGAGTCTTGCCAACACAGTAGACACACTGTGAATGTCCGTCCGAGGCTGGGATAGAGATTCTGCATGTAAGGCAGCATTTAAAATCCAGGCAACCAGGCATGCCCCTCAGAGAAGGGTTTTCTCCCATTAGAGATGACCACTAAGCTATTCTAAAGGGTCACTAAGAACTGAAACTTAATTTCCTAATGTAAAAGAAAAAGTGGGGGGGGGAGTTAGGGGAAAGAAAATAAACAGTGAAAGAGAAGTAACTATAAAACTAATCAAAAACTAACTATTGACTAAAAAAATAGACTAAAAAGGTTAAAGTACAGAGGTTCTGCTGAGTGCTCCTTCTCAAGTCACGGATGATAGAGAAGGAATTGGGAGGAGGGTTGTCACATGCTGCTATGTAACCGCCTGAGACAGCATGAGAATGGGGATAGTACATGTGTGATCCAGCCAGACACTGCTACTACAAATCTTCGATTACAAGTCCACAGTGCACAATCACCTAAAGTGGAGCAGCCACAGGGACATTCCTTGTAGGAGAACCTGATATTCTTATTACCCTTGCTCACTATCTTTTAAGTCTTAACCTTTGTTAATAAACTTACAATTGTTTTCATTACAAGTAGATTGCAATCCCGTGTTATTACACTGGAGCTAATATTTAGTTGACTTAATCAAGCTTGTGTGTGTTATGCTTACTTGGGACTAGTGAACCTGGAAATTACTGTGAGTTTCCAGTATTGGGGGGCTGGACACTACAGGGGACACTTCTGAGGAGTTAGGGACTGTGGTACAAGAAGTGCTAACCTGCAAGGCAAAGTGGGAATCAAAGGAGAGGAGAGTACTTGAGTGGCTAAAGGGGTGGGAGGTATCAGGGAGCTGTCACCCAGCTACCACAAGAAAGACTCCCTCTCACTGAGGCAGGAGAGATGTCCTGGACATCTGGAAAAAGTGTCACAAAAGAAGTGTTGAGAGCTCTGCTGGGTTGTCACACACTGAATCACAAGGGTGGTATTTTCCCCATGAATAAAAGCAGACCTTCAAGGTGGCACAATGTGTTGTTCCCTGACTGAGAATGGGGCACCAGTAAACTGGAGGTGTAATAGGCAGGTTTCATTTGTCACAGGTCTCAAAACAGACTTAACAGTAATGGCATCTTGAAGATCTGGCAGAGCTATGTGCACTAGCACATATAGACTAGAGGTTGGGTATAGTTCAAATGGCCAAATTCAGCTCCATAGTAACAAGCTGAGTGTGCTGGCTGTGCTCCCAATCACTGAGGAGTATACAGCTGGAGCAAACACCAGGGCCATTAGATGGATAAAGGACTGAAGGATCTGTAAAGCATACTGTGTAGCTGATAGCTGTGGCATTACCCCTAGTAACCAGCTCCACTTGTCAGTTTGCTGCTCCATATGTCAACTGTGTCCACCTACTGATACCCTGGTATTTAAACACAGGCAAGCAACTGCTCAGATTCCTTTCACAGAGAGCACATAGTCATATATCAAGGATGTTGCTGTCCTGTTCTCTAGCATCCCAGCTATCCTGGACATTCTCTTAGTAAAGAGAAGGATTCATGTTTGATGCTGTCATGTAACTCATGTTCTTACCTAAGAACATTCAGAGTAAATGTTTAATTTTCCTTTCTGAGTCAGATGCACAGGACTCAGTTTATTTGTAGTAATAAAGATCTGAGTCACAATGCTTTTAAGTACCTATATACTTCTCCTATATGAACTTTTGCTTTTACAAGAAGTATGGCAAAATGGTAATTACTGCAGTAATATACCCAAGGGCTCAACTCTGTAGTCCTGGCACAGGCAAAGTTCCCAATGAAGCATATAGAATGTTTTACCTAAATGAGTACTTCAAGATCAGGCTCATAGTCCTTCAGAATGATTTTTTTTAAATTACAGTTGTGAATATTGGTACTTGCATCTACCTCCAGTGCTCCAGTTTTCTGTGTAAACCTCTGAACAAAAGGTCCATGGCATGATGATAAAAGCAAGTCCAAATATGATAATTTCTCCTTGTTTCAGCTATATATTTACTCTAATAAAAATTATATATGCATTCTAATAAAGATAAATAATTAATTTGGCTTACTTCTTATATACTAAATTAAATAAGGTTTTCAGCAGATGTGGAGACTATAAAGTATCAGATTTCTAATATGCCTGCTTTAATTAAATTGTCTCGGTCAATCAATATAATAGAACTTTATCTGGAAGTAATAGTTAACTGTCTTATTTGATTCATTATTTCTTCTATAGCATGGAAGCTATATTTTCATGTTTTATATTAAAAATTCTGGGCTGTTTTGTGCTGCATAGTTTATATTTGGAAAGATATTCATTTCTAATCTGTTTAGCTAATGCATGTTTTGGGGAGGCAGGAAGGGGTTTAATTGCTCAATCTCAACTGCTTTTGATGATTTCTGCTGAAATTTTTTTTCTAAGTGCATTCTCTTGGTACTTTAATGAATTTATGCCATATATGCAAATGAAAAGCTAAGTACACTTACTGTGCTTTCAACATCAAATTGCAGTTGATTGTTCTTTGTTTTGTTCAGGTTAGCATATTATTCCAAAGGAAAATGCATTTTTACCTCTTACTAGTAAATATATTTAAATTAGGATAATATGCTTTTAGTATAATATAGTTAATTAAATGCAACTGTCTGCTGTCCTTACTTAAACCGAGTAGCACACCAATTCCAGAAGTAGATATATTGTTTTCCAGGAGGCTACTCATGGAGTGAAGGGCTATGCAATCAGAGTAAGGCTGACAGTATCTGACCCTAGATATACCAATATTTGCATGAATTGTATTACCATTTGTTCATTAATTCTATAAAAAGCAAAGTGCTGTAGCTTGATCTACACAAATAATGAAAGGGCATAAGTGGGAATAAATACCTCCCCATAGTACTTATAAAATAAACAGCAGGATCTTATTCAGGGGATAAGGCAGTATGCCGTGTTTATTATGAACACAGAAAAGAAAAACATTTCAAAAAGCAAATAATTGCCTAAAACACACTGTCATTCACACACACAGACACACACAGAGTTCTGCAGGAAGGATATAATTACCAGTCCCTTGTTGCTCTAGCTGAAGCCACTGGCCAAGTGGTTCAGGCACGAGGTTGGAGTCAGGCTCTCGTCGGTTGTGACACAATGATCCTTGGGGTGTGCAGAACGAACCCAAAGTTCAGGTTTCTTCTTCACACTTTTATACTTTATCCATCCCTGTTCAGGTCTATGGATTTTGTCATATCAGATAGTCTCCTTGTTTGATGTAATCATCAATTACGTTTGAAGTTGTAAGTGTGACAGTTTTCTCATTATTCCTTCATTCCAGTTTCACACTTTGTCCTTGGGTATTACTCCTTTGTCTTCTGGGGTTATCAGATTTTCGGCCAGCTGGGCAGTAAAAGTTCTTAAAACAAAGACATCTCATCTCCTCTCCCTCCTGCCTTCAGGGCTGAGAACATTGTCTCAGCAGTTATTTCCTTGCCATCTAATCTCAACATTCAAACCACATTCATTCCTCATTCATAATTGCTAAAATCATTACATTATTATTTCATTCTATTAATATCATTTTTATTTTTACCTGATTCACTAACTTAATAAAAATCCTTATACCTACACCGATTTCACTAGAAACAGAATACATATGCAGGAATCTTAAATCTTATTTGTCCCCTCATTGCCCTCTAATTTACACATCAACCACATTCCTGATACACATTGGGCATTTCATTGCACTTGTAAATTATCGCAATCAGATTTCAGAATGTTCCCAAACATTCACTCAAAGATGTAACAAACAGCAGGATTCTAATATGTCATAAATGTTAAATCACAGAATGTTTAGGCAGGATGTTCTTACTTCAGTTAATTTTCGTAGTGGAGCTGGGGTGGCATAAACAAACAATCAATGTGTCCAGAACCTTCTTATATATAATGCCTAGTTTTTGTTCTCTTTCTTAGTGTAAGGATTAACCTTTAAACTACACATGGTATCCATGGTTCAGGCCTGCTTTGGTTCAGACCTATATTACAGTATCACAGTGCAGGGGCCTGATGGGGCCTACATCTGTGCAGCATCCCTATACAATGGGTATGGGAATAAGCAGAAAATCAGTAGAGTTTTAGCTCTGCCTTCCAGTGCACTAGACAGCAAAGCTGTGCAGATGTGGAGCAGGTATGGTGGAGGAATTTGCTACTGGTTGGACCAAGAGAAAATTACTAACTCCTTGGAGCAAGTGGGGAAACAGGAGGGAACTGTGCATCTCTGAGCACAGCTACATGGTGTCCCCACTCCTAATCATACTCACACTGGGCTTGGGGTAAAATCACAGTGCAGTCCAAAGTTTCAGGTAGCTATTCTCCTTTGTAGAGTAGGAAAGAAGAGGAGGACAGAGAGAGAGAAACAAGTCTTCCCTCTACTTGTGTGGCTGGGAAAGAACTGCAGTTCCACAAGTTTAGGGACTGTTTTCTAATCCCTTCCCAAGGACACAAAACCCCAAAGATGAGTAAGAAAGGAGTACACAACATGGAAAGTAAGTGTGGCTAAGGTTCTGCCCCTTCATATTCTGCCCAGTGGAGCAAGCATGCCGCATGCCATAAAGCAGTATAGCAATTTGCAGACTCACCCAAACAATGAAGAGCTTCCCTGGGATTGTAGGCTGTGCCTACAAGACACAATCTAGTCTAATATATTCAAAGTCAGACATCTGTGTGGGT
Organism: Emydura macquarii macquarii; assembly: GCF_026122565.2. Taxonomy (NCBI): domain Eukaryota; kingdom Metazoa; phylum Chordata; order Testudines; family Chelidae; genus Emydura; species Emydura macquarii. Next base: position 43,857,333 of record NW_027132610.1, on the reverse strand, counting down.
TTTATCCTTAGTTATTTCCAGGTGCCTATGAAAAAAAAAACACTACATTTATGTTTTAATAGTAATTAGCACTTTGTGAGAAGTCACAGCAGAGAGATCAAGGTTTAAATGAATGGTCATAGATCAAATCACCCTCTTAACCCAAAGTGCTTCATTAGTTCATGGATGAGGCATCATGTCAAGGTATCTGGGGCATCTGCATTCCCACTATATTCTCTACATAAATAATTAAGTCCAAGGGTCATCACTATAGCTCCTTTTATAAGCATTTACTTTGTATTTAAACAATATATATATTTTCTTTGCACATAGGATTGCAATAATATCATTTTGAGCTACTCTATTTTGTTTCCAGGCACAGCTCTGCAAAAGACTGCTTTGCCATCATTAACTGAAAAATAGGGGAAAAACTGAAATAAAAGTAGTTAAAGTGATAAGAAGTAGGGTGGCAGTGATAGAACATAACCTTAAGATGCATAAGTTAACAAATATGTATATAGTAAAGAAGTAAAATAATGATTTAAAAGTTTAACAGTTTGGTAATTTAAAGTGTGTGATCAAATTGACATGCAGCCAAGAAAAATATCTGAGCAGTTTGAGCAGGTGGCCAATGTCTTGTTATGCAAAAGAGTGGGCTAAGGTTATATAAAGATCACTTGGGGGGCTGCAGGGAGGGGTCCAAAACTGCAGGGAGAGAGGGGTAAGTCAAGTGTACTCAGCTGAGAAACATGTGAGGGTCACAATAGATTTGGCAGTTATGATTGGTCTATAATTGTGGATCAAACAGAGCGGGTATGAAGGTAATTGGAGAATAAGGTAGGTTTCAAGAACAGGCCAGTCAGAACAGGACAAAACTTGCATATAAGGCAGAGAGCTGGCAGGAAGGAGTCAGTCAAGTTAGGAGCAGAAGAAAAAGATCAGAGAGACCTAAAAGAGCAAAGGAAGGAAGAAAGGAAGACTTAAAGGAAGATGTAACTGCAGAAAGACAGCTGCAGCAGCCGGCTGCTGGGACAGTGCAAAAGGACCCTGACAGAACAGAAGGAAGGAAGACTGCAGAGTAAGCATTCCAGCCATAGTATACAGTGTAGAATGGAAATAGGAATAATGAATGTGTATGCTTGGCATAATAAAGATGGATGTCATGTGTGTGTGTGTGTGTGTGTGTTTGTTACTATGTTTAGAGTTTATTAAGATTGCATTCAGTGTGCTTCATGTGATTGATTACCACGTGCAGAACATAATCACTTACGCCATTCCAACTGTATCACATTATGGTTTGGGACACTTTAACGTGTATACCTGTGCTAAGGCATTTATGTTTGTTTTAATTTAGGTTTAGATTAATTGTATTAGGAAAGGTTGACTAGACTAAATAAAGAAAACACTTTGTTTTGGAAAAGTACTTCCTGGACATCAATCCAAGGCAAGGATTGCTGTTTGCCAGAGGTTGGGAGTGGCCAACTGGATGGATCACTTTATTATCTGTTCTATTTATTCTGTCTGAAGCACCTGGCATTGGCCATTGTTGGAAGGCAGAATACTGGGCTAGATGGACCACTGGTCTGACCCAGTATGGCCGTTCTTATGTTTTGTTCTTATCCTTTGAGTGGAGGGCTGGATCCATGTCCTCCCAAGGGAGAACAGATCTAGTCTGTTCTTTCAGGTTTCCTGGAGGACATGGGGATATCTCTGGTAAACCCTGGCAATTTCACTAGGGTGGGCCCCCTCCTTTCATCTTGCAAAAACAGTTGAATGAGTCAAGTAAAGGGAATCTCTGGTAAGCTCAGGAAATAGCAATAGGTGAGCTATTATATATAGGAGTACCCGGGGTCCGTTTGGAGGATAACAGTTTGGAGTCCCTGGGTGGGCCCACAGAGCTACTTGAAGCTTTATTGAAGGCACAGAGCCCCCTAGTAGATAGGGAGATGTTTGTCACCAGGTAGTAACATTTTTTGTAGAGAATTATTTGTTTTGGATTATTATCTGCACCAACTGATTCTGGAGATGAAACAGTAATAGGAATTGGGGTGCCTAGGCTAGTGAGCTAGGTTAGTAGGAAAAGAATCAGGGGAACAGGATTCAGAAAAGTTCCAGAGGGGTAGTCGTGTTAGTCTGTATACAGCAAAAACGAGAGTTCTGTAACACTTTAAAGATTCAGAAAGAATTCTAGAGAACAGTTAGTAGAATTTTCAGGGTGGAGGGCTCATTATTTAGACACAATGCCAACATCACTGATGTTTTAGCCTTTGCCAATGACCGGTGTGGATCAGTGGTATAAAAGGTAGTGAGCTTTACTACGAGTGATAGAGCAGCTGCAAGTGGGCCTGGGAGAGGCCACAAACAGTTGTAATCAGACAATTGCAGCCCTGTAAGGATCAGTGAATAAGATGCATGGTAGTTTGTCGACATACCAACACCCTTATCACTAGGTGATTGTAACCATAGGCACAGTTTTGTGTATTAAAACGGTGGAGATTAAGGACTGCAACCTTCATTTCCACATGGCTAAGTGGTTGAAATAAGATCTAACATGACAACAAAAGGGAAACAGTCACAACAGCGCTTTAAAATAATGTTAGGAAATTGGTTAGCAAATTGTTAAGCAAATAGGACATGGTCCCTGTGAAGAAAATGCCTTTATTGGGGCTGGTGCCTATTGACAACTATATAAACAATAAAAACAACGAGAGTCCTGTAGCATGTTAAAGACTGACAAATTTATTTCTGCAGGCATAAGCTTTCGTGGGCTTCAACCCACTTCATCAGATGCAAGAAATAGAAATCAGATAGGGGGTATATATACACATCCGAGGGTAAGGAACAACGATGGGGAGGGTAGGTGTTAGCAAAGTCCATTCAGTTAGAGTAGATGAGGCCTATTCACAACCATTGATAAGAAGGTGAGAATGTGTGAACAGTGACAATTACGTCTTGTAATGAGATAACCATTCCAAGTCCCTATGCAGAGCCAGTTTGATTGTGTCAAGTGTGCATATGAGTTCCAACTCTGCAGTTTCTCGCTGACGTCTGTTTTTGAAGTTTGTTACCATTTTTTATGTCTGATTTGTGTCCATCTATTTTTGGCATAGTGACAATCCGGTTTGGCCAATGTACATGGCAGAGGGGCATTGCTGGCACATGATGGCATATATTACATTAGTAGATGTGCAGGTGAATGAACTCCTTATGGTGGTTAGGACCTGATGGTGTCACTAGAGTCGATGTGTGGGCAGAGCTGGCAACGGAGTTTGTTGCAGGATAGGTTCCTGGGTTAGTGTTCTTGTTGTATGGTGTAAGGTTACTGGTAAGTATTTGCTTCAGGTTGGGGAGCTGTCTGTAAGCAAGGATAGGTTTGCCTCCCATGGCTTGAGCAAGTGAGGGATCATCTGCTAGGATAGGTTGTAGATCCTGAACGATGTGTTGGAAAGATTTTAGCTGGGGACTGTAGGGGATGGCCAGTGGTGTTCTGTTGTTTTCTCTGTTGGGTCTGTCCTGTAGTAGGTGACTTCTGGGTACCCATCTGGCTCTGTCAATTTGTTTCTTCAACTTTCCAGGTGGGTATTGTAGTTTTAAGAATGTTTTATGGAGATCCTGTGGGTGTTTGTCTCTGTCTGAGGGATCGGAGCAAATCCAGTTGTATCTTAGGGCTTAGCTGTAGACAATGGATTGTGTTATGTGTCCAGGGTGGGAGCTGGAGGCATGAAGGTATGTATTGCAATGAGTTGATTTTCAGTATAGAGTGGTATTAATGTGACCATCCTTTATTTGTATTGTAGTGTCCAGGAAGTGGATTTCTTGTGCGGAGTGGTCCTGGCTGAGGTTGATGGTGGGGTGGAAATTATTGAAATCCTAGTGCAATTCTTTGAGGGACTCTTTCCCATGGGTCCAGATGATGAAAATGTCATAAATGTAGCGTAGGTAAAGGAGAGGTGCTTGGTGATGAGTTTTGAGGAAGCGATGTTCTAGGTCAGTCATAAAAATGTTGGCATACTGTGGGGCCATGTGGGTGCCCATAGCTGTGCCACTGACTTGAAGGTATAGATTGCCTCCAAATCTGAAGTAGTTGTGGGTCAGGACAAAGTCATAAAGTTCAGCTACCAGGTGTTCTATATCATCATCAGGGAAAATGTTCCTGATGGCTTGTGGTCCATTTTTGTGTGGAATGTTGGTGTAGAGAGCTTTTACATCCATAGTGGCTAGGATGGTGTTTTCTGGGAGCTCACCGATGGATTGTCGTTTTCTCAGGAAGTCAGTGGTATCATGAAGATAGCTAAGAGTGCTGGTGGCATAGGGCCTGAGGAGAGAGTCTACACAGTCTGACAGTCCTGCTGTGAGACTGCCAATGCCTGAGATGATGGGGCATCCAGGATTCCCAGGTTTGTGGATCTTGGGTAGCAGACAGAATAACCCTGGTCGGAGTTCAAGGGGTGTGTCTGTGTAGATTTGTTCCTGTATTTCTTTAGGGAATTTCTGAAGTAGATGTTGTAGTTTGTTTTGGTATTCCTCAGTGGGATCAGATGGTAGTGGCTTCTAGCATGTGGTATTGGAAAGTGGTCTGGCAGCCTCCTGTTCATAATCCAATCTATTCATGAATAGGGACTTGGAATGGTTCTCATTACATCTCATCCCCTATCTGATATCTATTTCTTGCATCTGATGAGGTGGGTTGCAGTCCATGAAAGCTTATGCCTGCAGAAATTAAATTTGTTAGTCTTTAAAGTGTGTGGCAGGCAGCCGACCTTCCCCTAGCGGGTCTCACGCTTTGGTTGCTTGTAGTGGGTCAGGGCGTCTCTAGTCACCCCGTCTTCCCCGAGGAGGGGGTAGGGACCCGGGCCCACCTGCTCCTCCGGGTCCCAGCCCAGGGGCCCTACGAGAAGCAGCTAGGTGCTGCTGGCACCGTGTTCCCAACTGCACTTCTCTTCCCCTGGGCTAATTTTCCCCCTCCTTCTGGCTTCTTGAGCCTGGTACCTTTCTCCAGCCTGTTCCTCCACAGGATCTCTGCACTTTGGTCTCTTCCTCCTTGCAGCACAGCACAGCACAGCACAGCACAGCACAGCACAGCACAGCACAGCACAGCACAGCACAGCACAGCACAGCACAGCACAGCACAGCACAGCACAGCACAGCACAGCACAGCACAGCACAGCACAGCACAGCACAGCACAGCACTCCTACTCCTCCCAGCTCATGCACTGTCTGTTTGGGGCGGAGGGCTTTTATGGAGCACCTGGCTGGTCCCTAATTGGCTCAGCTGCTCCTAATTGCCCCCTAACGAGACTCAGCTAATCTGCAGGGAACAGAGCTCTGAGCATTCTGAGGCTTACGTATCTGCCATAAATCACTTTCCTACAGCTTTCTGCTCTCGCTATATCACAAGTGCTACTGGACTCTCGTTGTTTTGCTGTATACAGACTAACACGGCTACCCTTCTGGAACTTTTCACTATGTAAACAATGGGAACAATGGATTTCCACCTAAAAAAAAAAAAAGGACTTTTAGGAAACCCCAGCAAAAAGGAAAAGAAATGGGCTGGTTTACAAATAGCAACAAGAGCCTTCTATTTGGAAGTAAATAAATGAATGAAAGAAATACAAAGGTTAAAAGAATAAAAAGCAAGTCAGAAAAAGAAACTGGCTAAACTGAGAGCAGAGGCTGGTGCATTAAAAGCAACCATGCTAACACAAAGTACCCAAATTTGCACTTCACAAAACAAATTAAATAAAAGGAAAAAAAAAACAGGAAAAATTAGCTTGAGAAGTTGAAAAATGGAAGTGAAAGTCCATACATAGGCAAGCTGCAGTGAGAGGATTGCTCTTGGATGCAGGAGAAAAAGGGGAGGTAAATCATGTAGCATGCAAAAGGCATTCTGGGCTGATCCATGAGGAAGAGTAGTGTATGACATAGTACATACTACAGTTCAAAAGAGCATTGTTGCTCGAGTTCAATCCAGCTTTTAGAGTAGCTACAGTCTCTGATCACCCTGAAATTACCCCTTTGCATGACATAGAAGAAAAAGAAAAAAAAACTCTACGAAATACAAGGAAAACATTCCTCTCCCCCAAGTAAAAAGCCAGATAAGCTATCAGTAGTGACCTTCTCCAATAATGGCTCACAGGGGAAAGGAGACCAAGAAATTAGACAAGACAAACCAAATGAAGGGGGAAAAAGAAAAGAAGATTAAAATAGAAATGTTGTCCCTTGTGAACACAAGGGAGCTCCTGATATAGGTAGAAACTGGCTTTGGAAAAAGTTACTACAATACGAGCCTAGAAAGCACATCAATGGGCTACCTACTAAAGAATTACTTTGGGGGATAGCACTCCATGAGAGAAACACACCTAAGGCTCTCCAAGACACCAAAAATCTAGCGTAGGGTGGCTGAGTGCCCCCTATTTCCCCAATGTCAGCAAAAAACCATGCTGGCTTAGTGGCACATTTAAAACAGGATGTATGGGGAAGACCCATAGTATATGTAGTATTTAATAAGGGAGCTGTTGGACAAGATATGCTAATAGACACAGGTGCCTCTTTTTCTTTAATTAGCACTAGGAAAAATAATGGATTTGGATGCTCAGTAGCAATAAAAAGATTGCAAGGATTTAATGAAGGCAAAAGTAAAGTGCCATTTAGCCCTCCAATTTGTTTTCAGTTGGGAACAAAACAAGGAATAGGACAATTCAGCCTGATGAATCTGGATGGCAATGGTATAATAGGGATAGAGATGTTAAGGAGCCTTTGAATAATGGAAGATTTGGTAAATAAAATATTGTGGGAAATACCCCCAGATAAAGCAAATATTTTAGAACAACCAGTTATCCTTGCAGCAGAATAGAGGTTAGGTGCCCCTAAAGCTGGTGAACATATAGAACGGCCAGATTGGCCAACAGAAATATTAAAAATTGCACAAAAGCACAAAAGTTTGGGCACTAAAAAAATGTGGAAAAATTGAGGCAAAGTACTGATTATTCGAGCTGCATTAGGGAGATCTAGGTTGAATATTAGGAAAATCTTTTTCACTAGGAGTGTGGTGAAGCACTGGAATGGGTTACTTACGGAGGTGCTGGAATCTCCATCCTTAGAGGTTTTTAAGACCTGGCTTGACAAAGCCCCGGTTGGGATGATGGAGTTGGTCCTTCTTTGAGCACGGGGTTGGACTACATGACCTTCTGAGGTCCCTTCCAACCCTAATAGTCTATGACCTGATCCTCCCAGCTCAAAAGCAATATAAATTCCCCGAAAAAAGTAGAAGCTAGTTTAGCCAGTATTATTTAGGGACTTTTATATCAAGGAGTTATCAGGGAGCAAAAAAGTATAAATAATGCAACCATTTGGCCTGTCCTGAAAGCAGATCGTAAGACCTGGAGGTTAACCATTGATTTCAGGCCACTCAACAAAGTAACCCCAATTAGTGCTCCAGTGGTAGGCAAATATCAAGAAGTAATAGAATCTATAATGGGAGGAGTTCAATGGTTTATAGTCCTGGACTTGGCAAATGCATTTTTTGTCGTACAGCTTTCACCAAATTTCTTGGTACAAATTTGCATTCACATTTCAGGGATGGCAATATGTATTCACTAGAACTCCACAGAGTTTCCATAATAGCCCAGTTATTTGTCATATGCATGTAATCAGAATATGAGGTGGAATGCCCAGCAAGGCACTGTATCCAAGCATTGTATCCTATGTAGATGACATTCTCATCAGTATCAAAACTAAGGAAATAAATATAAAAATATTACATCAGATTTTGCAGAAAATAAAAGAAACAGGATTTAAAGTTAGTCTAGGAAAGGCTCAAATATGCCAACAGCAGGTAAATTATTTAGGAGTAACATTCGGACAAGAGGGATGGTCACCAGGTAGGCAAAGTATAGAATTATTGCAAACATTAACAACCCCCACAGATGTATCCATCTTAAAGTCTTTTCTAGGAATGACCAATTTCTCTAGAGATTTCATTGAAGAATATGCAGAAATAGCTGCTCCACGATATCAATTGCTTAAAAAGGATAGTACTTGGGAATAGGGACTGGAACAACAGAAAGCTTTAACAAAATTAAAGAAATCCTTACCACAGGTTCCAGCCTTAGCTTATCCAAGAATAGAACAGCTTTTTTGTGCTCAGATTAGCTACTACCAACATTGGAATGAGCACAGTGCTTAATCAAGATCATGGCACAGGCCTTCGGCCAGTGGTGTACACTTAAATTCTAAATAGAGTAGAACAAGGATACACTCCCTGTGAAAAAGAGATGTTGGCATTGGTCAGGGCCTTGCAACACTGGGAATGGGAATATTTGGTAGCATTATCCCCAGTGCTCCTTAAAACATCTCACTCGCCAGAAAAAATCAGTGCTGGCCATGTATCTAGTTCTTGTTTAGCCAAATGGACGTTAGCCTTGTTAAACAAAAATGTAAGCATGGAAAAGGTCTCAGTTTTACCTCTAGTCCCATATGGCCTTATAATTGAAGGAGAACATCATGAGTGTACTTTACTAGAAATCCCCACCAAAGGGACCTATATTGTTTCAAAATGGAGCAATACTAAAGGAGACAATTGGAAAGGTGGATGTAGTTGGGTTTGCAGATAGATCAAGTTATTATGAAGAAGGAAGACTATATGCTAGATATGATGCAGTTAAAATATCAGATGAAATAGTTTTGAAAGGACAGTGCTAACCACATTCAGCACAGGCAGCTGAAATTGTAGCTGTGGCAATTGCACTGGAAAATATGCCAGCAAATGAAACCATGGCTTTTGTCATAGACTCTGAATGGGTGCTAAGAGCTATAATGGACTGGATGCCTCAATGGAGGAAAAAAGGGAATGAAATAAGCCCATCGTACATGCTGAAAAATTATCTTATCTATGGAATCTAGCACAACAAAAAGTACAGCCAGTAAGAAAAATGCTCATAAGAAAGACACTGAGGGAGCTCAGTGGAACAATAAGACAGATGATCACGCTAAAAAAGGAGTGAAGGAGGGGATGGTACGGCAGCCCCAATTCCAATCAGCCCCAATAACTACAGTAGAAAAAAAAAAGAGAACAAATTGATTTAGTAGTGCTACAGTAAAAGAATCCTGAAATAAAGACATTGGTAACAAAAGAATAATATCGGGTATGGAAAATTTGGCATAATGAAACAGGATTAGTGTTAGCTATCAAGGCAGAAGATGACATGTCTGTATGGGTTGTTCCAATTGAGATTAGATTAGAAATAATAATCTTAGTTCATAATAATGATCATTTGGGAATAGATAAAACCCTCAGCAGACTACAGGCAGCAGGTTGGTGATCAAGTATAAGAGCAGACATAGGCCAGTATGTGAACAATTGCTTGCCCTGTGCTGCTAACAATGCATACACTAAAAGAGTAAAAGGACCATTGGGACACATTGGGCCAGTTTACAGGTTATTGTCCACTTGCAAAAACTGCAAGAGGAAACCAATATTGCCTGGTAATAGTGGATCCTTTTACAAAATGGGTAGAAGCAATTCCCACAAGAAATAACATGACCCTAACCACAGCTTGAGTTCTGGTAGATCATGCAATTATTAAGTGAGGTATCCTTAAGGAGATCAATTCAAGTCAAGGACTACACTTCATAGGGGAAATTATAAAAGGGCTTTGCCAAGCTTTTAGAGTTAAACAAAGACTGCATATAGCTGGGGATCTCCAAGGCTCAGGAAAAGTAGAGACAACAAATAGAACAATAAAAACAGCCCTAAGAAAAGCAGTAAATCATCAGGATAAGGATTGGGATCAAAAGCTTCCTTTAATATTAATGGTCATTAATAGAACAGTCACTGCACATGGAGTAATGTTATTTAAGGTCTTGAACAGCAGAGATATGCAGTTACCTGAGCAATGATGGGTGATTGGAACACCTCCAAATGGGTTTTAACTGAGGGTACAAACAGAACAATGGATGCAACAATTGTTAAAGCCTATTGCTGACACACACAAACAGGTAGCAATAGCACTCAAGGCAAACATTAAACAGATGGACAAGAAAATGTGACCAATCCTGCATCAACAAAAATGGCAAATAGGATATATGGTCACGTACAAATGCAGAAAGGAAAAGGCTCATGTGCTCAGCCTAACAATGGGTGGGCCCACTAAGTATTATGAACAAAGCTAGTCGTACAACATACCAATTGGATATTTATCAAGGGAAAAAGAAAAGTATTCCTCTCAGCTAAAGAGATGAAAGGGAAATTCTGAAAGTTAAATTGTAAAATAACATTTTCAGTAATCCCGATTATATTTTTTATTTAAATATAGAAAAAGAAAAGAGTAGAAAGACAGTAAAAGGAAAGAATGCAGCAGGATAAGGATCAGGACACCAACACTTTCCTGGAGATAATGATGCAAGATATTGAGGAGTAGTTTAACTTCTTGTCGGATGTGCAGATAGAGGATCCTATTCCACCTTTTAAGGGTGGAAGACCCACTTCTAATAGCAACATTGGCAAGTGCCAATTATTTCAGGCCACTAGTAGAAATCAGTGTAGACAATGGACGTTTCCAGCAATTGTGTTATCTGGATACAGGATCCACCTGTTCTATACTGAATACCATCAGCAATCCATTAGAACTGATCCCCTACTACCTCTTGGTACTGAAACAAATATAAGGGTTTAACAGGATGGGGAGTATCATCCTACTGAGTCTCTCAGTAATGGTAGCAATAGGAAGAAAAGAAATCACAAACATACAGTTTGGGATGATGGACATGGGAAATAATGGGTTTGGAGTTGCAGTGATGGATATCCCAAAATAGCTCAGATGTTCAGTGGACTTTGTAAATAAAGTGATATGGGCAATGGACTAAACGTAAACTGTGAGTGTTCACTTCCAGTTGGTTGAGGAAAAACATTAATCATCAAAAAAAAATGTTATTGTTTTATAAAAATTTAATAAAACTGTTATACAAAAATCCTCCTCAGGGAAAGAAGTTTTCTTCTTTATTTGTTTTGCAGAAGCAAGAGGCCACATGGTGGAAGAAGAAGCTCTATTAATCCTGGCTTTTATGGATATGAACGATTTCTGGATTCTGCTATGGCGGTGTGAGTTTAGAAGCTGTGAAGTCAACAACAAATATCCAGAGGACAAAACATAACAAAACTGCTTTGGCTAATAGTGATGGTAGCTATCTCTTTGCAGTTCCTAAACCAAATAGTAAAAATGTAAAGATAAGTTACAATGGGACCTATAAGGGATATAAGAACAGAAAAATCCAACACAGGTTTCTCATTTCATTTACCCCTTCTAGTCCTTGGGGAACTTTAAGTCCCCGTGATTTCCCCTCACCAAGACCAACAAAGTATGAGTGGATGCTAAAGAAGGAAAAGACATGATATAGGGAAAGACAGTTCAAACTGGGCAATGGCAGTGTACCCTAATAAATGGATCTAACAGTTTCTTAATAGTCTGGAGTACCCCAAACACTACCCCTGTTATAACTGCTGCACCAACAAGTAGTATGTAGGCAAAAAAAGGGAAGAATAATATTACGATGTTATGCAAGTGGTGTAGAGGAATGAACAAGGGGGGAATGGAGTGCAGTTAATCAGACTGAAGTGTCAAATATCAGGGTAAACAAACATTAAACACCCAGTGGGTAACTATGGGATGAAGGAGAGAGCATCAGCATTGCTGTAATCTAAATAGACAGAAATATCAATGGGGCTGGACAAGAAAGGGAGAAATTTGGTCACATGTAACCAACATGATGATTATGAAGAGTGGCCCAGGAAAAGATAAATCTATGTTATGGTTCAAAGGAGGAGGGGTTTGCATCTAAGTATAGAGGATTAAGTAATTGTAAACACATTTTGAGGAAGAATCCCTCATGTGCTTTTGTAGCATGGTATGTCCCTAGGCAGATAAAGGAAGAACAGGGAAGCCATATTGTTAGATGGGCCCATAACAATATTAATAAAAGTAATGGTCTATTCAATATTATTGATCTACAAGGAGGGTATAATAGAATAACGATCCATTGCATGCCTCAGCAAAAGGTTGTGCCAAGGAATGAGTGGGACCTGCAACCACCCTGGTTTAAAAAAATAATAGAACAAAACTATGGGTTTAAGGAAGACAATACAGGCCAAGTTTTGTTTTCCTACTGGTGTGAAAGTAGCAGAAATATAACAAAGAAGCATGGAAGTGGGACATGGAGGATTGCTGGCCCTAATAACTTTAGAATCTTTATCATATTATGGGTATCCAAACCTGAGCAAGTTAAAATTGGTCCTTACATAATAAAAGAGGATGTTAGAAGGCAATTAATAATAGGTCCCACTTATTCCTTAAAGAAGGTAATGGTGGGCTTAACTCCCATGAATATCTCAGATGTAGAATCACAATGTGCCAAATACATAGAACCTCTGCGTAAAGGATGGAGGAAATGGGTAGAACTACAACTTTTACCAAAAACCCCTACTAAAAAAGTGAATAGAGATCTGCTAAACATAAATCTAGGAGGAGCAGGAACAGGTCTTGGAGTACTGAAGATGTAACAAATTAAATGCAGTGGGACAGCACTTCTATCTAAACCACTGAAAACATCTATAAAAGAGATAAATACTAGCCAACAGTTAATAGCTAATTTGCTTCCTGGGAGAAGCTACAAGAAATAGATCACTTAACAGTATTACAAACAGTGGAGGTATTAAAAAGCAATGTATCTATGGCATTAGCTTGCATACAAGCACAAACATAGACCAATGATAAAAGACATTATAAAGGATGGAAGGAGTGGTACTTTGCCATTAGAAATAAGAAGTATAATGTGGAAGCATGCTACTATGTCTGAGCAAAAATTGTATTGTTGGTGGAAAATGGTAAATTTTACATGTGATGTACAATTAAATCAAATTACCACTTATACAGTAATAATCTCTGATGCTCAAATAGAATGGATATTCTCTAGTGTAGCATTAGGATTAAATGTTAGCAAGAGTGTAATGCAACGAATGGAACATAAATTATGGAATATAAAGCAAACCTCTAAATGGAAAACTATAGAATTTGAAGCTTGTATGGAAGAACGAGGTATTGGATATGTCTGTAATAATGTTGCTGTACAGCAATATGATATATGCTTAAATTCAGAAAAAGGAAAATGTCATTACCAATTGAATCCTTTTCCATTTAATTGATCTGTGGTTGTGTATATAGGGAACAAATATGTATGTATTAGAAGTTGGTTAAACTGTTTAAAGTTAATTATTTGTTTAATATAATTCATGAGAACCAGTGTCTCTGTAAAATAACTGCTGTAACAGGATGTGTCTTTACTTTCACATCACCTGAAATGAAAAGTGAAGAAATTAGGGATCAGTATGAAATATATAAAAATGTTAACTCTCTAGGTATGAATATAAGTTTAGTAAGCAGTTACGTACTCATCCTGACTTACAGAAACAATTGCACAAAGCTCAAGAAAATGCAGAAAATGTTATGGTCACTACACCCCACTTGATGAAAATGAACATATTTTGGAAAGGGTAAAAGGAGACACTAAGCATAAATGGTGGGAGGTATTTTTGGAATACTTTCCCACAGCAGCAGGATTCTGTAATGATGTTTTACACACTTTTGTAATAATTCTTGTGTTTCAGATTTTGCTGGTAATTATGATTCTCATTTTAGTGTGCTGAATTAAAGGAGGGTTTAGGCAGCTAAAATATGTACAGTCTATAAATGTTAGGAGCGCTGTGATGGTGTACAAATTATGTAGCCTTAATGAGGCAGAATCTGGGGTAGTGAGGAATTGAGTCAGCGAGAAGAAACATTTGCTCATTCTCAGAGGAAAGCCTTGAGCTAATGATGGACAAAACTGAATGTCCACTGAAGTCACTAATAGGTGTTGGGTTGATAAATAAATATATCACTCAACAAGGAGGGAACTAATACCAAGGATTTTGGCTGCTCTATTTTGTTTCCATGCACAGCATTCTATAAGACTGCTTTGCCACCATTAACTGAAAAATAGGGGGAAAACTGAAATAAAAGTAGTTGAAGTGGTAAGAAATAGGGCGGCAGCAGAAGACCATAACCTAAAATGCATAAGTTAACAAATAAGTATATATTAAAAAAGCAAAATAATGATTTGAAAGCTTAACCGTTTGGTAATTTAAAGTGTGTGATCAAATTGGCATGCAGTTGTGACATTCCCCTAGTGCAATCTGGACTGGTGAGTGGCTGTCACCCCAATCCCCCTCTCCTGTAGCCCACTTTACCCTGCTGTGCTGTGAGAACCCCCATTACTGGACTGTTTACTCACAGCCTCCGGCAAGCCTAGCTGCCCCCAATTAAGAGAGTGAATGCTTCTAGCCAGCCACTCTTTCGATTATACAACAGAATGACCCTAGGTAAAATCCCCAAACCCAGATGCAACCTAGGAATGTCCATTTTACAATGTTCAGTGATACCCACTGAACACTGTAAGCTTATATAAATTTGTCAATTTAACAAAGAAACTGATATGCACCAGTCTTGCTAATGCAAGTGGAGTCTCCAGCACACTTCAAGTCAAATGCACTGCTTTAGGTAAAACAAACAAACAAATGTATTAACTATGAAAGGATTTTAAGTGATTATAAGTCAAAGGATAACAAGTCAGATTTGGTCATGAGAAAACAAAAGGAAAACACATTCTAAACTAACCTTAGCATTTTCAACAACCTTACAAACTTAGACATTTCTCACCACAGGCTGGCTGTCCCTTCAGTCAGGCTCTCCCCTTTGGTCAGCACTTCAGCTGCTTGCATTTGTAAATGGAGGTGGAAGAGAGTGAACGTGGCAAATGTCTCCCTTTTTATAATATTCCTTCTCCCCGCTGGGGCTTTGCCTCCACTCTCAGGATCAGGTTATAAACAATGTCCTTGTACGGTTTTCATCCATTTCCTGAGTCAGTGAGCATTGCCTCATCGTGGTTCCAATCTGGCCAAGGCAAGAAAGGTGACTCATTCATGAGTCCAATTGATTCTCCGTTGATGCCTAGTCCAGTTCTTTGATCCTGGAAAGCTGAGCTGGGTTTGTCCTATACATGCCTTGATGAGGTGTGAAGTGCCCCTCTGCTCCTGGAGAGTTTTTCCTGGATATGTTTCAAGCCATGAGGACACATTTTTGGGAATATTACATAGTGAAGGCACATAATCATACATGTGACATTGCAACAAACATATTACTATAGCAATAATGCTTGATACATCATGAGCATTCCAAAAACGTCTTCTATGACATACCTTGCATTAAACAATACACAATTATACTATAAGGGTGAACATGGAGGTGCAGGGCATCACAGTAGCTAAGAAGAGTAACTGGGCAGTTTAAGGAGGTGGCAATGACTAATATCTTGTTGGGCAAAAGGGTGGGCTGAAGTTACATAAAGGTCACTCTGGGGGCTTCAGGGTGGGGTTTAAAGTTGATTAAGATTGCTGTCAGTGTGCTGCACGTGACTGATCACTATGTGCAGAACATAATCACTTAAGCCATTCCACCTGTATAACATTACAGTTTAGGACATTTTAACTTGTATACCTGTCCTAAGGGATTTATGTTTATATTTTAATTTAGATTTAGATTAATTGTATTAGAAAAAGTTAGCTACACTAAATAAGGGAAACACTTTGTTCTGGAAAAGTACTTCCTGGGCATCAGTCCTTTGAGCGGAGGGCTATATCTGTGTCCTTCCAAGGGCGAACAGATCTAAGCTGTTCAGGAAGATTTCCTGAAGGGCATAGGGAGATCTCTGGGAAACCCTGGCAATTTCCCTAGAGCGGGCCCCTCCTTTCACCTTGCCAAAACAGATAAATGAATCAAGTAAAGGCAATCTCTGGTAAGCCCAGGAAAGGGCAATAGGTGAGCTATTGTAGGGGTACCCTGGGTCTGTTTTGGGGGGGTCATCATTGGCGATCCCTCAGGGCTGACGATTATCCATTTCAAGGGTTTTATTTTATATTGGTCCTTTGATGACTAAGGAGTCTGATCTTGGAGCCACAGACTTGTTGGTAGATGTTGTGCGTGGTGTTGGAAGGTGGGGTTGGGCCACAATTGCTGCATGACAGTTGTTTGTCCTTTCTTTTCTGGCATTTTTCTGTGACCAGAGTGAGGCAATTTTCCTCCAAAGTGGTAGCTCCTTCTCTGACAAATCTTCACCTGTTAGCCCTGTCTTGGGCTGCTGTCTGCCAGTGTGTGGTGTCGATTCTACATCTCTTGATGTTTGTCCTGAGAGTGACCTTGAAGCATTTCTTTTGGCCTCCCTATTTTGTTTCTATTTTGGTGAGTTGAACATACGATTGTATTGATAGGTGTGGATCAGGCATGCGCACATAGTGCCCATTTCACCTCAGCTGGTGCTGGATAATCAAGGTCTCAACCCTGAAGATGTTGGCCTCCATGAGGACACTGACAGTAGTGCGGCAATCTTCCCACTTTATATGGAGGACCTTCTGGAGAAAGTGCTGGTGCTGGCACTCCAGGTTTTTTTCTGTAGATCACCCAAATCTCACAGCCATAGAGGAGAGTTGGGATTATCACTGCTTTGTAAACTATAAGTCTAATGTGTGTTCTGATGTTGTGGTTGTCGAACACCTGGAGAGACAGTCTGTCAAAGGCCAGACTGGCACAGTGGATTCTGTGCTGAATTTTGAAGCCTTACATTTTTTGGAATAACAGCAAGAAACATCGTCCTCAACATCAAGTAATCAGTGACATAAAACTACCTATGACAATGCAATGGCAGAAACGTGACTGTTATGCTCAGAAGGAATGGAATGACCTTACAATTCAACTGGACATTTTACTATATTTCTCCCATGTTTAAAACTAGCTTTGTAACAGTTAAGAAATACTCCCTCTCTCCCTGACAAACATAAAATTACTTAAGTATAAGCAGGCAAAATAAAAATAAAATACAAAATAAACCAAAACAATCCAGCCATATTTCTCTAGCGGTCCCCAGATGCATTCATTTGATGGCTAAAGGCAGGGTATCCTCAGTGAGCATGGTTTTAATAATTTAGAGTGTTAAACTATCTTTCTAGGGTAAATTTGTGTTCTTCTGAAATATATTGCTTAAAAAGTTGTATTGTGTATGTGCCTAGAGAATGGTTTCTCAATCTAGAGGTCACAGATAGGTCCAAGAGGGTTGCAGCTGCCCTCTCTTTTTTAAGAGGGATGAGAGAGGGGATCCCAAAATTGTTTTCTCGGTTGTAACATGGGGTCCTAGTACGGAAATGTTTGAGAATCACTGGTCTAGAGCATTAGCTAGGCATAGTTTTATAAACTGAAAATAAACCAAGACAGCTTAATTGAGATTATAAATCAATATGCAATGGATTTCAATGTTTTATTTGAGTTTATTGTAATGTTTTGTCATTGAATATATATGGGCAGAGCTTAGTGTACTAAGAAAACAGCATTGTTATTATTACATTTTATAGCAAATATTTTTATACAGTACATTCGGCCTTGAAAATAAAGCAATAGAAAACATAGATTACAGTGTTAAACTCCAGGGATGAAAGAGCAGGTTCATATGAATTAAGAAGCAACCTCAGCCTTCACCCAAAAATCCAATGAACCCAAACAAAACAGATGATGAAGACAGGTCTAGAGGAGAGAAATGTTTTGACAGGGATTAAAAAAGAAAGGAGGTGTGTTTAAGGGGTTTTGTAGCAGTAAGAATAGGTATAGGGAACAACACATACACAATGTGTATGATTCTGGAAATATAAAATCAGGAAATGTTCCTTTATGGGGTATAACTCTATCTGAAGATTCTGATTGAGTTAAAGCTCCATAATTCATACAGCCTGCTCTTTATTCCCCTCATTATACATATTTGTTTTAATTTCTTTCTCTATTAATGATGAAATAGTGATAGTTCAATTTCTATAAAGGAGAAAAGCTATTATGCTGATCCTTGTGCATAATAAGCTTTATAACATCCAGGCTGCATGTTGTTGAACCAATCAATTAATTCAGTCAACTTGTCATTAAAAGGCAGCTTCTAGCGTAGGTCATTTGTCACAGCTGTGACTGGAAATGGAAGCAATAAAATTTCTGGAGGAGTGGCAGGAACATTGTCTGAACTGCACTATCTCTTTCCCTGCTATCAGAAACCACAAGAACTTGAATTAGGAAAGATGTTGCTTCCAAGTGTTGAAATGGGAAAAAGCTTGTCAGCAGTCTTCATCAAAGTCAACAGCAAAAGTGCGTAAACCTTGTACTACTCAATCTGATAAAGCTGAAGGAAGAAAAACATCCTTAAGCATTCTATCTCCTCTGTCAGGACACAGTATGTTCCAAACAATGTGATAAAGTTGATGTTTAAAGAGGGAATTTCTTAGTTTAAATGAGGAACAAAACGTAAGTATCTGTTATTAGTACAGTTTTTATCAGCAGATTATTTTTCACCTATAGATAAAATATTTAAAATATTTTAAGGATTTCAGTGAAGCCTAACACTAAAGAGGAAGAATGAATATAACACTGTTAGAAACTAGAAGTGTATCACATTATGCTACTAAAATTAAAGGAATCTTCAATGCATTTTGCCAGCATATTTTCTATTACATCTCCACATATCTCTCTGAGCAGGAAGGATAGGTTGAATTATTAAATGAGTTGATTATTTTTAGTTTGCACAGCACAATGGAATCTCAGTCATGTTTACTTTTAAGCACTAGCAAAATTTAAAGGTACAATAATAATAATAATGTATTTACATTGTGTTAATGTCTAGGAGCCATGATTATGTTAGGACCCCATTTTGCTAGGTGCTCTACCAACTACTAATAAATTAATAATTTAATTCTTCAACCTAACCTACCTGTTTGAAGAAATATGGACATTTCATACAAAAATGCTTTGATGATATTTTAGTGGCATAATGTACAAACATATTGTAAATGGCAGTTCTTGTCCCAAAGATGTTACATTCTACGTTTTGTTTATATAAATTTATGTTGATTTTTTTCAAAATAGTTATTAACCTTTAAGTAATTATGTTTACTAGTTTCTTTATCTTTTATTATTAGATATAGTATGATTGAGGCCAGATGCCCAAAGTATTCAGAGCCTGATCCAGAGCCCCTGCTCATGAGTAGAAGGGCTCCTATTGATGTACTGGGCTTTGGATCTCAATGGATGTCCTCCATCAGAGCAATCATAGCTTACAAGACTAACAAGTCTTACCTTACATTATGATTTTGAAGGCCCAAATCCTGGGCAGTAGCTGAACTGAACCTTACACTCTGACCATTTTTTGCAAAGCATACTCACTTGTTAATTCCCAGCCTCAAAAAGTAACTAGGTAATGTATAGCCCATTATGTCCCTGCATTTTACACTTCCCTCTAATGGGACACAGGTTATAGGGAAACATATTGTAGTGCAAATTCTTTTCTGAGAGGACCAGCTCCAATGTGGAATCTGTCAACTGTAGGTTGTGCTCTGGACATAAGGATTGGGGCCTTGTTGTTTTATTTGTGTTGTCGCAAGGACTAATTGTATTGCTTTATTGTATTTGTATATTCTAAGGCAACCTACATATACTTGCAGAAACTCAGAGCTTTTATTTGAGATGTCACGTATTCATGGACTTGTATATTTTCACTGTTGCAACCGTCACAACATTGAAAGAGCAGCAGTCATTGAATGATTGCTATTACAATGTCAAGATAAAAAAATATCATGAAAATTATGCTAGTGGACGTGTGTGGTAGTTAAGTTCAAGCTAATTTAAAGGGCAGGTGTTTTATTTTGTTTGTTTGAAAATCTTTATACAAATTGGCAATCTTTTTTTTTTTTCATAATTCTTTTAGGAAATCTTGAAAACATTGTAAAACTTCTCATACTTTCCCCATTTTTTTTATAAATATGTTTAAAACAAAAGCCAGTTTTTAGATAAACGTAGAATCATAGAATCATAGAATATTAGAGTTGGAAGGGACCTCGAGGTCATCTAGTCCAACCCCCTGCTCAATGCAGGACTAACCTCAGCTAAATCATCTGAGCCAGGGCTTTGTCAAGCTGCAGCTTAAAAACCTCTAAAGTGGAAATTCCACCACATCCCTAGGGAACCCATTCCAGTGCTTCACCACCCTCCTAGTGAAAAACATTTTCCTAATATCCAACCTAGACCTCCCGCCCTGCAACTTGAGACCATTGCTCCTTGTTCTGTCATCTACTACCATTGAGAACAGCCTAGCTCCATCCTCCCTGAAACCCCCTTTCAGGTAGTTAAAGGCTGCTATCAAATCCCCCTCATTCTTCTCTTCTGCAGACTAAACAAACCTAGTTCCCTCAGCCTCTCCTCATAAATCTTGTGCTCCAGCCCCCTAATTATTTGTGTTGCCCTCCGCTGGACTCTCTCCAACTTGTCCACATCCTTTTTGTAGGGGTGGGCCCAAAAATACTCCAAATGCGGCCTCGCCAATGCCGAATAGAGGGGAATAATCACTTCCCTCGATCTGCTGGCAATGATCCTACTAATGCAGCCAGTCACCTCTTCATAGAAGGCAATCAGGTTGGTCAGGCATGACTTGCCCTTGGTGAATCCATGTTAACTGTTCCTGATCACCATCCTCTCTTTCAAGTGCCTTACAATGAATTCCTTGAGGACCTGATCCATGATTTTTCCAGGGATTGAGGTAAGGCTGATCAGTCTGTAGTTCCCTGGATCTTCTTTCTTCCCTTTCTTGAAGATGGGCACTATATTTGCCTTTTTCCAATCATCAGCGACCTCCCCCAGTTGCCACAAGCTTTCAAAGATAATAGCCAATGGCTCTGAAATCACATCAGCCAACTCCCTCAACACCCTCGGATGCATTGCATCTGGCCCCATGGACTTGTGTATGTCCAATCTTTCAAAATAGTCCTGAAAACATGAAATACATGAAAACCTTTTATCATTATTTCAGGTACTGTAAATGGTAGCTGATTTAACTTTGCTATTATAGTGTGAAAGTTTGATTTTTAAAAGAAAAGCAAATTCTGACCTAAGTCTAGAGACGTTGCTGAATGCCTGTAATTACTGAGATTTGGTAACAATTATTTATGAAAATGGAACATCTAGATTGACGGTAGTGCAGAGTCTGACTTTTAGTTTACTATTCCCTTTTACATGGATAATTGCATTTTATAGCATAATTTTTGGTGCAATTGAATTAATTGGAAAAATCTCTAAATGAAAACACACAATTAGCTGATACTAGCTATATCAGTTAGAGCACTACACTACACAACATCTTTAATACATAAAGAGTGCAATGCTGCAACCCTTACTCATACATTAATGTCATTAGATGAGATGGTGTGCTGCACCTCCAGGAAGTATAGCACAAGCACAGCCTAGGGCCAGTGAGATCAAAGGCAGTGTAAAGCCACTTTTGTGGCCTGAGGATTTTAGACTGCTCAGGGGCCAAAATTTCTCCTGGTGCAACTCGTCATTGGGAGAAGTTGCTATAAATAATGGCAGCCCTGCCTGGAATATCTCTGGGGAGCTCTGTATTGTGGAGCTGCCCAGAATGGTTGTAGTCTCATGCATTATTTCATCCCACCCCTGCAATGAATCTACACTATGACTTGCAATGGGGCAATCTACTGCTGTTCTGTGTATGGCCTGTATGGGAGGAATTCTTCCTGGTAGCCAGTGGGCTTTTATGGCTCCTGAACAAGCGCAGCAGCATGCAGATGCTGTAGAAGAGGGAAGAA
The DNA here is from genome assembly GCF_026122565.2 of Emydura macquarii macquarii. Lineage (NCBI taxonomy): Eukaryota > Metazoa > Chordata > Testudines > Chelidae > Emydura > Emydura macquarii. The sequence goes on along the minus strand of NW_027132610.1, from coordinate 43,835,591 downwards.
TCCCTTCAATTGGGACTAATTGCATGAATAGAAGTTACAGGTTTGGGCCCAAAAACCTGAGAAAGATTAAATGTTTGGCCTAACTCCTTCTCTCATGGGATGTTTTGGCATTGATTTAAAAGGGAACAGGATCTGGCTTCATAGCAGTCCTTTGCAATCTATTTTATTACAAAGAAACCAATTACGTTCAGGCTATGGTGTAGTTGTCAACAATTCTGTCAATATTAAATCACAGATCTGAAATAAACATGACCTGATGGTCAGAATTTCATCTTTGTAAGTGACAACTAATGTATCTATTGGTAACCTAATCCTGTAAATGTCTCCCTCAAAATATTCTTTTTACTACCAGAGAAACTAAGGGCTTTAACTAAAGGTTCCAAACTCTGACCTAATAAAACACTTTTTCTTTTATGTTAATTTAGATGTCAGGCAAACATTATCTGCTCAGGTCTTAGTTTAGATCTTTTAAAAAGGGAAAAACAAAACAGCAATGCTGAAATATGTTCAAATGACACCACCCCCCCTTTTTGTGTGACTGAATCAAAACAAAAGTACATATCAGTCACAAAGCACAGTCTGCAGGAATACTCATCAAGACTGTCAGTTTTCCAAGCAGTTGATGACAGTAACTGCAGAAGCTAGATTTTAAATACCTGTTATGTTCTCATGTAGCAACTACAACAAAAGGAAAATGCTTTGTAATTACCACCAAATATCTAAATTCTCGATATAAATACAAAAGCAGAGAAATCCTTCTCATCACAAAGCACCATTGTCTATTTAACTGTTTAATGTATGGGTGCTTATTAAGGACCAGACCATGACCCTTAATGCACAGTTATGCAGGGGCATACTATTTTAAAAGGGTAAATGGGATGACCCAGGTAATTATAGGCCTGTCAATCTGACATCGATCCCAGACAAGTTAATGGAGTGGCTGATATGGGACTTGATTATTAAGGAATTAAGAGAGGGTAATATAATTAATTCCAATCAAAATGTGCTTATGGAAAATAGATTCTGCCAAACTAACTTAATGCCTTTTTTAATGTGATTACAATTTTTTTTGATAAAGATAATAGTGCTGGTGCAGTAGACTTTTGTAAGGAATTTATCTTGGTACCACTTGACATTTTGATTCAAAACTAGAAAGCCATAAAAGTAACATGGCACACATTAAATGGATTAAAAACTGGCTAACTGATGGGTCTCAAAATGTAATTGTAAATGGGGAATTATCATCACATTAGTGTGTTTCTAGTGGGTTCTCCCTGGGGTCTGTTCTTAGCCCTATGCTATTTAATATTTTTAACAATAACATGGAAGAAAACATATCACCACAGATAAAATTTGAAAAAGACACACAAAAAAAGGGGGAGTGGTAAATAATGAAGAGGACAGGTCACTGATGCACAGTGATTGGGATTGCTTGGTAAACAGGATGCAAACAATACATGTTTTAATACAGCTAAATGTAAGAATATACATCTAAGATCAAAGCATATTGGACATGTTTACAGGATAGGGGATACTATTCTGGGAATCAGTGACTGAAAAATATTTATGCAGGAGGAGTGGATAATCAGCTGAACAGGAGCTCTCAGTATAACACGGTGTCCAAAATGGCTAATGCAATCCTTGGTTCATAAACATGGGAATTGCAAGTAGGAGTAGACAGGTTATTTTAGTACTGTATTTGGCACTGGTGTGGCACTGCTAGAATATTGTGTCCTGTTCTGGTGTTCATAAGTCTATGTGGATGTTGATAAATTGGAAAAGCTTCAGAGAAGAGCCTCAGGAATGATTAAAAATAGAAAACATGGCTTATAATGATAGGCTGAAGGCGCTCAATTTTTCTAGCTAAAAAAAGAGGAAGTTAAGGAGTGACTTATTTATAGTATCTACATGGGGAACAAGCATTTTGTTAATGGGTTATTCAACCTAGCGGATAAAGGTATAAACATGATCCAATGGCTGGAAGTTGAAACTAGACAAATTCAGACTGTAAATGTGAATTTTTGACAGTGAGAGTGATCAACCATTGGGAACAATTGATTTAGAGTTGTGGTGGATTCTCCATCACTGACAATTTTTAAATGAAGATTGAATTTTTTTTTCTAACAGCTATGCTATATTATTTTATGGATATTCTATGGCCTGTTTTATACAGAAGGTCAGACTAGTTGATTACAATGGTCCCTTCTGGTCTTGGAATCTATGAAAGACTTAAAGAATGTTTCAGTTCCATGCATGATAAAATGAGAGCTCTCAGAATTAGGGAGAAGATAAAACATATTATAGGATTCAGTGTATGAATATAAATGGGAAAGTTACTTCCCAAATGAATACAATAAAAGTGCATCATAAATCTCAGCATGTTCAATTCTATGAATCTTTAATTTCCTCTATTACATTAGGGCCAGTTCTACCAATGCTTCATAATGTGAGAAGTCCTAGACTTCAGTAGGATTGCTTACAAGGGTAAGGAAAAGGGCTATTTGTGTAAGTTAAGTTTACATGATCAGGCTCTAAATGCTAAAAGAATTTGGCTGTCAAGTTTTTTTGATAATGGGCATCCATCTTATGCTATTCTTTTCCTGTTGTAAAAATAAGAATTTGAAAATCCTTTGGGTCAAAGTTAATTTCCATCCTTTCCATCCATGCTCTAGCTAACAGATAATAAATAAATAGCATGGATAATTAAACAATTATTTATACAGTGGTTATAATATAGTGATGATTATCAAAATCAATGTAAGAATATGATATTTGATTTTCACCAAGAAATGTAATAGAACAAGTTTGAATAAGCTGCTTCCATGATTAGATGTCTGGAGAAGGAAAAGAGTAGGCATGGAAGTCACAAAGGAAGCAAATTATCACTATTTTGTACTGAATAACTTAATCAAAGTGGCTTTTTAAAATAAGAAGTTGGCGATGCCCATTTATTCTATTATGCATGTTTTTAAAGTTGTTTATGGTAGCTCATCTGGCCTTATTTTTCAGCGTTAGTAGAGTATTTTGTATTTTATAATTGTCCAGCTGTGAAAATCCAAATGTCTCCAGCTGGCATTATGATTTTCAGAAGTCATTTTCCAATTATGATTAATTGCTTTGGTGTATGCATTGGCTTCTAACAGTTAGCAAATTTGGTATTGCATGTACTGAAAGATTTAAGTTTAGCATACTAACTTTCTTGACATTCAAATGCACTGTTATAACTACAATAAAGAGAGCACACGTGACTGGAGTATTACTTCCAAATACATGTTTAAAACTTAATACCACTGAAAGTCCCAGAAGCTTATAGCAGTCCATAAAGACAAAATAGTTAATAAAGTGTTAATCAAAGTAATTATGGCTTGATTTAATAGAAAATATTGCCTTATGCAAAGAAGTATGTGTGACACAGAGGCCCACTGGTTCCAACTAACAAGATTTTCACTACTATGTCAGCATCTCCTATCAGGTCTGACAAACTCACCATACTTAACACACTGCTTTGCTTGTATTTATTCATAAATAATGACTCGGAAGGCACCAAATGAAAGTTGTTGTCATGCTGGCCATTAATATCATTGTGAAATGTAGGTACTGATGATATTTAAATAGTTAGGTATACCTGAGCAAGGCAAAGTAAGGGCTCCCTGAAAAAGACTGTTTGAGTGGCTAACAGACTGGTTATGTCAGGGAGCTGATACCCAGTGTAGCATCAGGAAATTTCTCTCACTTGCTGAGGCAAGATGGTAATACAGTGACTCACAGTTCTGGGTATTCTGAAAAAGTGTTATGGGACTGGGTGCATTAGCCAGTTTTGAAAATACATGTTAACAATGTGCACATACTCTCCAAGGGTCTGGTTTCTCCACTCCACTAGAATGAATATTGCCACCAAGAAAAAAGTTTTTTCAGTCCTTACTGTAGCCAGCATGAACCATGGGTGAAATCCAGGCCTCACTGATGGCAATGGAAAAACTCCCATTAACTTCCATGGAGACAGGATTTCATCCTCAGTTTCCATATTCCACATATTGTAGGACAACAGGGCCAGACAGCAGCAGGAGGGTAATCCTATTTGCATTCTGGGAAGAGGGTGGCGCAAGCCCACCCACTGCTAAAGGCCCCTCCCCCAGACTAAGGGGAGGAGTCACTGGATCCAGGACACAACTGATTTCGTGGGACAACTAAAGGAAAAAAATGGGAATGGGTGTGGGGGTCACAGGGTAAAACAAAGGGAACAGGAAAGGGACACCGATCAGAGAACCCAAGACATCGCCCACTGCTCCCGGAAGGTATCTAGGGAGCCAGCGGATGCTGCTCAGAGGAACTCTGCTCGGATGTGTGAATGGATGGAGAAACAGAAGTAGTCCCCACAGTCGCAGAGCGCCTCCCTCTTCCCCGGCCAACCTCTTCTCCCTGGTCCTGTAGATGGCCACTTTAGCCAGGGCTAGGAGAAGGTTGACAAGGAGGTCCCGTGACTTTGTGAGGCCACGGATGGGCTGTGCATATAGGAACAGGTGCAGGGAAAAGTGCAGCCAGAACCTCAGAAAAAGGTTCTGGAGGAGCCGGAACAGGGGCTGCTGTCTGGCACGCTCAAGTTAAATGTGCACCAGGGTCTCCTTCACGCTGCACAAGAGGCAGGTGTTGGGGCGAGGGGTGAACCACACCAAGTACATGCCTGTGCTCACGGCTCCGTGAAGAAGCCACCAACTGATGTCCCTGGTGGGCCATGGGGTCAAGGTGAAATAGAGACTGGCCCACTGGGGGTCCTCACCCTCCGCAGATGGTATCAGGTCCCATTATTTGGTGTCTGGGTGGGACATGAGGGCAAGGAAATGGAGGGTGTGGAGCACGAGCATATACAGACGGTCCCTCGGCATGGTTCAGAAAAGGACCGGCTGCAAGTCATACAGCTGGTTCAGTGCGTGGGGAGAGGGTGTCCGGGGGGACTCACGGGGCCAGGACCCAATGAAAAGCTCTGGAGGAATAGGACTGAGGGGGGCAGGGAGCGCCCTCTCACAGGACCCACTCAAGATAATCCTGAGCAGCGGGGGACAAGGCTGCCCTCACCTTCTTGAGTATGCATCGGAGTGTTCGAAGGGTGGAGAGCCATGCGTCGAGCCAGTGCCTGGGGGTCCCCCTAGTCCCTTCGGTCGTAGTCCAGGAGATCTCCGATCTTGGTGACTCCTGCCAGGACCAACCTCCTACTTGTACTATAAAGACGTCTCTGCAGGGTCTGGAGTCGGAAGGCGTGGACCTGACTGTGGAGGCAGCACAGGCCCTGCCCTCCTTCCTCCAGGGAGAGACTCAGTGTAGTCTTAGCCAAAAGAACTCCAGAACTGTCCACTGGAGGTGGGCCAGGATTCTTGGGGGTGGAACCAGGGTGTTGAGCTGGTGCCAGAGCATGGACAGGAGGAGAGGGTGGGGGTCGTCCTCCCCCTAAGTGACGAGGGTCAGACCCAGGGACTCAATCTCCGTAAACTGAGGTGGCAATCATCTCGGCTTCCACGCAGAACACATATGACAAAGCCATGGGAACAGCTCCCACTGAGGCCTTCCGAGGGAGGGAATCTAGAAGGTCCTCCAGGAGGGGGGCTGTGCTGCCCCTCTTTGCTGCTGTGAATTTCTCCTCAACTGGCATCGCCCTCTTGACCTCACCAGGGGTGACGCAACAGAGGGCTCATCGATGGCAACCCCCTCAAAGTTGTTGGGGAGGCTCTGAGCCTTTTTCTGCTTGCCGTGCTTCCCGTCAATGAGCACCCAGCCCTCCAAGGTGGTGGGTGGGCAGGAGGGAAGCAGGCCAACAGGGCCCTAGACAGCAGCAGCAGCAGCACCTCCACTCCAACAGCACCTCCAACAGTAGTAGAGTGGTGAAGGGAGATAAATAAGCCCCAAAATGTTCCAGGTCTTGTTCCCTGCAGACTGAGCAGAGGTTACTACAAGTTAATTAGGAGCACCTGAGGCAAATTAAGGCCCAGCTACAGTCCTCACAAAAATGCCCGTGCTCCAGGAAGGGAGGGAGGAAGGAAGGATGGATGGACGGACAACAAATGAATGAACAAACAACAATAACTGACAGCAGTGTGGGAGGAGTGTTGTGATCAACCAGAGGAACTAGACCAAGAGCCATGAGAAAGGTACAAGAGAACAGAGAGGGGAGAACAGCCAGGGGAAAGAAGTTCAGCTGTGAGCAGTGTCAGAAGCACCTAGATGCTATTCATAGGGCCCCTGGGTTGGGGCCTGGAGCAGAGGGCGAGCCTGGGTTCCTTCCGCCTCTCCCCTCTCCGTGCACTACAGAGGAATGTCCAGAGACGGGGTCAACAGATGGTGCCCCGACCCACCACATGAGAGCAAGAGGTGGACCCACCATAGCAGAGTGGGCAATTTGTCACAATATGTACCTGTTTGATGATGGTACAAGCAATAGATACACGAAATACATTATCAGCATTGAGTGACCCCAACCATTTGCTAAGCTCTCAGTGGAACAATTTGTTTTCAGAAAAAAGATTTTCCCTTACTTCACTGAATCACATCATTTTCATATATTTTACTGTGTGTCTTGGAACCATAATGCTGGTGTGGAAAGAAAAGGACCTTCCTTCCTGAAAACAGGTTATTTTCCACGAACACTGCAGTTCATACCATAATCAATAGTCAGGTTCGGTAAGGATAGCTATTCAAGATATTGTACACTTAGGCAAATTATTTGCGAACTTCAAATGATTACTAAATTTTAGATTAATGATACACTGTAGGATCTCTAATTAATAGATGGAAATGCACATTGTTCACAGTTAACATCAATAGCTTTTTTTGTAAGTTTCACCATTCAATATGTAAATTGATTTTACATCCAAATTAATTTAAAATGAAGTATGATTGTGTCAAAGCAAGCTGCCTGCTTTTCACTTCTGCCCTTGTGATTTATAACAACTTCTTGACAATCTCTATTTAGTATGTTTGAAGAATTCTTTCCAGCAATGTAGCCTTATCTATGGTGCCTACTTTCATAAACATTTCAAGGCCTTCTGTTTCAGATGTAGTGGGCCAAGGCCCTTTTAAAAAAATCAGTACTCTGGTAGAAAAAACAGCAAATGAACACAATTTTAGGATTAGTTCAACACACACAAATGAAGCTCCATTTCACAAATCAAACTTCAGTAGTCCTATTCACTGTATTGTGATGTGCTTAAAATAATTTATATTTACATAATCTGGCTAAGGGCCTAATGCTGTAGTCCCAACTCAAACAAACCTCCCATTGACATCATGATTTATTTTTTTGATGAATAAGGACTCAAGCATCAAGCTCTTAACTTCTTATCACTCTATTGTTTCTCTTTAAACTAAAATTTCGAGCCTCAGCTATTTCCTGGGAGGCACGCGAGTACTGATACAATAATTCATGTACTAATCAAAAGTAATGGCCCAAATTTTCAGGCCTCAATATAGTGCCTAAGTGTGGATTTTAAAGTTTACATTTAGGCACTCATCTTTGAAAATGTTAGTTAATAAAATATTTTGTATTAGAACAATAATTAACATAAAATACAAAGGATTGCACTTTTAATTATTGAATAATGTTTATCATTTGTGCCTGTCTAACCAAATCAGTTCTCTGCCATTGCAGGGCTCTCAAGCATTGGAGCACCTTGATTCCTCCTATCGTATGCCTGTGACAGACAATAGTTTTGTCTCCTGAGAGCTGTAATACTTTAGTCAAATTAAGATTATTGGGCTCCGTACAATAAATGGGTGGGATTTAGCAGCCTGTGATGTACAGTAGGTCAGACTAAAAATTTTGAGGACCCTTCTTTCTTTAAACTCAATGAGTCTATCTTTTATACTCCCAAAAAAACTTAAAGAAAAAATGTTTCATTTATACAAGCAGTTGTTGGAGATCTACGCAGAGGACAATGATACAGTATATATAATATGGAGATATAGAAAAATATGAAGTTACTAGACAAAGTTTATACAAATGATAAGCACACTATTGTGTAAATAAATGCCAACCCACAGATCCCAAACTTGTTTTCTTATCCTACTGAATAACTGGACTTCACTTCACAAATGAAGAAATTGATAAATATTCACCTTTCCTAGGCTGAAATTTATATTTAATGGATAAAAAAAAAATTGCCTGGAGCACTAGTAACACAAGCTTGGGTCAAAGAATTCTAGAAATGTAGGACTGGAAGGGACCTCCACAGATCATCTAATTCATTCTCCTGCTCTGAGGTAGGATTAAGTATCAACGCAAAATTCAGGAAATATCAATGCAAACCATAAAGATACTCTAAAAATATTCTAAAACTTGGTTATAAAATTATGGGGGACCTGCTCAGCTATTATGTTGTAAAATCTATGTATTATCAGTACCTTGTACTATGTGCTGTATGAAATTCTGATACGTGTAAAGAATTTTGCTAGTGAACCATTTACTTACCACCAGAAAACAATATCTAAAACTATGCTTTTAAAAATTAGTAAGACACAGGCAATTTAAATATTTACTTTCTTCTGGCATCAGACAGTGGTCATTAATTCACAACCATCGTATTTATGATGGTGCACTCAATAGTCTAACTTACTAGTCTTACCAGATGTTTGGATTTGGCTTTTGATATCCAGACCCAGGAGGGTCATTTTGTCCTTATGATAGCTAAAGAGCTTACTCAATTAGTTGGTTCTCAATAAAAAGTTATAGAAATCACTCTGCTGTCTCTCTCCTTTCTCTGATTCAGCATGGGCATGTCACAGCTAGTGTCTATCTAACTTTTGTAACTCAGTCCCTCTAAGTGATCATAAATGTAATAGAATGACACCAGCTTGCTTGAAGCAGAGTTTTCTTTGATTCCTAGGACCCTCTCTGGGAACGTTTTCTCCCATAAATGTATTACACTGAAAGGCTTCTAGAGAGTCATTTTCATGTCAACTATTGTACCACTTGGCAATACATGACACTGGTGCTGATTCCCTTTGTTCACTGGTATCATCAGTTCTAAAGGAATCTATTATAGCTGGATGGCTTTCATATTGTCTAAATGTCTGCTGACAGTAAGAGAAAATAGTTTGTTATGTTGCTTCAGTTTATTCAATAGAAGTGGAAGGTTTCTGAGTTTTATAGTAAAAGACTATGGCCTGGTCTACACTGGTGATGGAAGTTGACGTAACGTCACTTACGTCTATCTCCTAAAGCCAGCATCTATACTGGCACGGTAGTTCCGTCAACTTAAAGCGTGGCAAAAGTCGACGTAATAAAACCACCTCGGCAAGTGACATAGTGCGTAAATGGAATTTCATGGGTCGAATTTGCATCAGTGTGGACAGAGCATAACATAATTCAACGTTAATGGCCTCCAGGAGGTAACGCATAATGCCCCATTGTGACCGCTCTGGACATTCACGTTCTGCTATTAAGTGGCCATGAAAACAGGAAATGGCTCCTCCCCTCATGCCCTGGGAAAATTTTAATTTTAATTTCCTGTGCAGCCAGAGTGGAGAGAGCTTTGAAGCTGAACTCATCATGGCTAATGCAAGGCCCAAACGCGCTCCAGCATGGAGTCGACCAGAGATCTTAGATCTCATCGGTCTGTGCGGCAAGAAGTCCGTTATAGAATCATAGAATCATAGAATATTAGAGTTGGAAGGGACCTCAGGAGGCTCATCTAGTCCACCCCCCTGCTCAAAGCACGACCAACCTCAGCTATATCATCCCAGCCAGGGCTTTGTCAAGCCTCAGCTTAAAAACCTCTAAAGATGGAGATTCTACCACCTCCCTAGATAACCTATTCCAGTGCTTCACCACCCTCGTAGTGAATAACGTTTTCCTAATGTCCAACCTAGACCTCCCCAACTGCAACTTGAGACCATTGCTCCTTGTTCTGTCATCTGCCTCCACCGAGAACAGCCTAGCCCCATCCTCCCTGGAACCCCCTTTCAGGTAGTTAAAGGCTGCTATCAAATCCCCCCTCATTCTTCTCTTTTGCAGACTAAACAAGCCCAGTTTCCTTAGCCTCTCCTCATAAGTCCTGTGCTCCAGCCCCCTAATCATTTTTGTTGCCCTCCGCTGTACTCTCTCCAACTTCTCCACATCCTTTTTGTAGTGGGGGGCCCAAAACTGGACACAATACTCCAAATGCGGCCTCACCAATGCCGAATAGAGGGGAATAATCACTTCCCGGTTCCTGCTGGCAATGCTCCTCCTAATGCAGCCCAATATGCTATTAGCCTTCTTGACAACCAGGGCACACTGCTGACTCATATCCAGCTTTTTATCCACTGTTACTCCCAGGTCCTTTTCTGCAGAACTGCTGCCTAGCTCGTCGGTCTCCAGTCTGTAGCTGTGCATTGGATTCTTCCTTCCTAGGTGGAGGACTCTGCACTTTTCTTTGTTGAACCTCATTAGATTTCTTTTGGCCCAATCCTCCAGTTTGTTCAGGTCATTCTGTATCTTATCCCTACCTTCCAGACACTCCCCCCATCTTAGTGTCATCCGCAAACTTGCTGAGGGTGCAATCTATCCCATCTTCCAGATCATTAATGAAGATGTTGAACAAAACCGGCCCCAGGACCGACCCCTGGGGCACTCCACTTGTGACCGGCTGCCAGCTAGACATGGAGCCATTGATCACTACTCGTTGAGCCCTATGCTCTAGCCAGTTCTCGATCCATTTTATAGTCCATTCATCCAACCCATACTTCTTTAACTTGCTGATAAGAATACTGTGAGAGACAGTATCAAAAGCTTTGTTAAAGTCAAAGTATATCACATCTACGGCCTTCCCTACATCCACAGAGCCAGTCACCTCATCACAGAAAGCAATCAGGTTGGTCAGGCATGACTTTCCCTTGGTGAATCCATGTTGACTGTTCCTGATCTCCTTCCTGTCTTCCAAGTGCCTTAAAATGGATTCCTTAAGGACCTCCTCCATGATTTTTCCAGGGATTGAAGTGAGGCTGACCGGTCTGTTGTTCCCTGGACCCTCTTTCCTCCCTTTTTTGAAGATGGGCACTATATTTGCTTTTTTCCAGTCCTCAGGGACCTACCCCTGTTACCACGAGCTTTCAAAGATAATAGCCAACGGCTCTGAAATCACCTCAGCCAACTCCCTCAGCACCCTTGGGTGCATTGCATCTGGCCCCATGGACTTGTGTATGTCCAATCCTTCTAAATAGTCTTGGACCTGTTCCTTCAGCACTGCAGGATGTTCGCCTCCTTCCCATTCTGTGCCACCCAGTGAAGCAGCCTGGGAGCTGATCTTGTCTGTGAAGATAGAGGCAAAAAAGGCATTGAATATCTCGCTTTCACATCCTCTGTCACTAGATTGCCTCCTTCATTCTCTAAGGGGCCCACACTTTCCCTAATCTTCCTCTTGTTGGCAACATACCTGTAGAAACCCTTCTTGTTCCCCTTCACGTCCCTTGCTAGCTGCAACTCCAGTTGTGCTTTGGCCTTCCTGATTTCATTCCTGCATGTTCGAGCAGTATTTTTATAATCCTCCCTAGTCATCTGACCAAGCTTCCACTTCTTGTAAGCTTCTTTTTTGTGTTTATGGCTCAGTTATGACTCAGCTCCGAGCCAGCAAAAGACATTTGGACATTTACGGGAAGATATCCCAGGACTATCACAACAGGGATGCACAGCAGTGCCACGTAAAGATCAAGGCACTACAGCAGGGAAGCCAGGGAAAAAAAAGCCAGGGAAGCTAACAGCCATTCTGGCTCCTCGCCCAAAACATGCCACTTCTACGAGGAGCTGCATGCAATTCTCAGCAGTGACCCCACCATGGTGCCGCCACACAGCATCGATACCTCCAATGGACCCCAGTCCTGGAAGAATGATGAGGACTCTGTGGATGAGGAGGAGAATGAGGATATCAGGGTGCAGGAGAACGGGGTGTCCGTTCTCCGAGACAGTCAGGACCTACTCCTGATCCCAGAGCAGTCCAGCAACACACAGGACAGCAATAATGATCCCGGGGAAGGCGCATCTTGTGAGGTTTTTTTTTTTCTTCTTAGCAGTTATGTCCTTTTAAATGGGGGGAAGGGGATTTCAGGGGTTTAGCGGACTTTACTGGGGGGTTACTCCCGGAACAGATTATTTATGTGCAGAGGTATGCTCCGAGAATCATCCATTGATATCTCAAGGAAACTTTCATGTCGGTCATCTGTTATCCTTTGCACAAGGTTTCGGGGGAGGGCAGCCTTGTTTCTTCCTCCATGATAGGATACTTTACCGCACCACGCTGCAATCAAGTGAGCCGGAATCATGGTGAAACACAGCATAGCAGCATAAGGGCCTGGCCAGTACCCTGCTGCATGCAGCAAATCTTCCCTTTCCTCATGCATTACCCTCAGGAGACTGATATCGCTCATGGTCACCTAGGGAAGGTGGCACATGTTTAAAGTACCCGAGCTATACAACCGATACCCTCTACCTCTCAAGTCCCCTTTTTATTGGCCTACAGAGTCATTTAAATAATTTTGCAAAGGTATCTGATGAAACTATTAACCTGCCCTCGCTGTACTCAGCTACACTGTGGCCAGCTCGTCCCAAAACAGTCATCTTAATTAAAGCGTGGCGCCTGGTCAGCCTCCTCATACAGGACATTTGAAATTAGCTTTTTAGAGATAATTAATCCTCTCTATAGCAGAGTAAAGTGCCCTTGGTTTACCATCTCTGTAATGGCACAGCGAGCCGACTCTTCTGAGATGCTCGGAATGGAATGTGGGTCTGGCTTAGCCTTGTGCACAGTAAGGGGAGTATTTTATACATTGTTGCATTTGCTTCATTTTTCAGGGTCTGCTAACAATGGCAATGTTGTGCATTTCTTTTCGATTTGTAGGCACCTAGAACTGCTGTGGAAAGAATATCACAGATCATAAAGAGGAAAAAAAATCGCAGGACGATATGTTTGGTGAGCACATGAATGCTTTCGCGACTGCTGAAACTGAGGTCCGAGCATGGTGGTTGACCTTGTCCCAAAGCATGCACAGGGAGAATCGAAGAGCAATGCAGGAGCATGATCGCAGCACCAAGCAGGAGATGCTGCGAATCATGTGTGAGCAGGCAGACAGGCTCAGGAAGCTTGTAGAACTTCAGGAGGAGCAGCAGCCAGCCAGAGTCCCACTGCAGTCCCTCCAGAACACTACTCCGCCTATGGCTTTGCTGCCCTGCCCCACTCCCAAGCGGTCTCGTAGGAGAATGGCCAGGCTGCAGTACGTGGTGCTCTCCACCCTGGTGGAAGCAAGCAGAAAGTAGTGGCAGCCACGCTGACAGCTGTCCTGCAAGCAACCACACTACCTCTTGAGACTGTGAATGAACACTCGACCCCCGCCCGCACCGAATGTTCATAAATAAAAGTTTGCATCATTTCTATACATGTCTCTTTATTAATTCATAGCTTGTTTGGGGAGGGTTTTGGAGGGTACTGATATCAATGATAGGGGGGATGATAAGTAAAGGCAGAAAACATTACTGCGTCTCATTGCAGAACCTGGTTTTCAATGCTTCCCAAAGGTGAAGTGCCCCATGGTTGGCTCTGAGTGTATTGCTTGCATCTGGCTGTTCAAAATTGGCAGCCAGTCTTTCTGCCTCCATAGGCAAACCCTGAAGGAAGCTTTCCCCCTTCGCTTCACACACATTATGAAGAACACAGCATGCACATTTAACTGATGGGATGCTCTTTTCACTCATGTCCAGCTTAGTAAGGAAACATCTCCATCTGGCCTTTAAATGCCCAAACGCACATTCCACCACCATTCTGCAAGTGCTTAGCCTGTTATTAAAATGTTCCTTGTCACTGACAAGGTGCCCAGTGTATGGCTTCATTAACCAAGGAAGCAAGGGATAAGCAGGATCTCTCAGGACCACTATTGGCATTTCCACATCCCCAATGTGAATTTTTTGGTCTGGGAAGAAAGTGCCCTCCTGCATGTTAGAGAACAGCCCTGAGTTCCTAAATATGCGTGTGTCATGCACCTTTCCAGACCACCCCACACAGATGTCAGTAAAACGATCCCTGTGATCCACAAGGGCCTGCAGCACCATAGAAAAGTACACCTTGCGATTTAGGTAGTTTGTTGCTAGGCGGGCAGGTGCTAAGATAGGGACGTGCATGCCATCAATTGTCCTCTGCAGTTTGGGAACCCAATCGCGGCAAACCCGTCCACTATGTCCTGCACGTTTTCCAAAGTCACTACCCTTTGTAGCAGAAGTCTATTGATGGCCCTGCAATCTTGAATCATGGCAGCTCCCACTGTAGAATTACTGACTCCAAACTGATTCCCAACCAAGCGGTAACAGTTGGGGGTTGCCAGCTTCCACGGAGCGATGGTCACTCGCTTCTCAACCATCAGAGCTTGTCTTAAAAGAGTATTCACTCACTTCAGGGAGGGGTACAGCTCCGCACAAAGTTCAAGGAAAGTGGCCTTTCGCATACAAAAGTTCTGCAGCCACTGGTCAGCATCCCACAGCTGCATAAAAATGCGGTCCCACCAGTCATTTTTTGTTTCCCGGGACCAGAACCGGCACTCCACCGACTGCAGATGATGCATTATGGCCTGCAGCAATCAGGAATTGTTCCGCTTGATGGCTTGTAGCAGGGCAGCCTTGATGACATCGCTGTTGCCTGTGCTTAGGATTCTCGCTCTCCTTTGAAAATACTCAAGGATAAGCCACGATGTATTTGTGATGCTCACAATAATAGTGCAGAGTTGAGCTGGCTCCATGTCTCCTCAGCAATGGCGAGTGCGCGGCATAAACAAATGGCATGAAAACCGGTTTCCTGTTTGTTTGGGGCAAGAAGGGAGGGCATTGCATCATGGGATGATGAAACTCGTCCCAACAGCCCACGCGGCTAGTTGCACTGTAGGATAGCAACCCACAGTGCACTGCTTTGAATGTCGAACCAAGCGTAGTAAGTGTGGATGCACGAGCACAGCGCAAAGAACGTGGTGTGGACAAGCTCCAGTGACTTCTAAAAATTGGCGGGTGAAAGACGAATTAAAGTAAGTTGACTTCACCCTGTGGTGTAGACATAGCCTATGTAAATTCAAGGTTTTCATTTATTGTGTCAGAAAGGGACATAGATAATGTTATCCATCATTTCTTAGCTTTTGACTAATCACTTGATTAAACAAGAAATAATTGATACACCTTGGTAATGTCATAGGCCATGGCTGATAAATTCATTTGATGAAGAGAACTAAATTCCATTTTTGATTATGGTCAGTGAGCTAGATATACATTTAGGATTCCATGCTCTCTTCCAGGCAGAGCAGAATATGTACAGACATTAATTGGCAGTTAGCACAAAGATGAAGAGCAGAATACAGTGTGTGTGTGAGATTTTCAAATGGGGCCCCTGGGAAGGAGGCACCCAACTTTTCATCTCTTCTCTGTTCTCCCTTCTTTTTCTTCCCTGCAGCAGCTCCCACTTCCCTCTCATTCTTCTTACTGTGAGCTTCACTACTCCATTCCATCTGCTAAAATAATCTGTATTGAAATAGTTACTGTTGCATTAAAGTATCCTCACTGGGACTTGGAGTTGACATGACAATGAGATTAACAGAAAGGAGTTAACACTCTGTGTCAATGATTCAGATTGTCTGCAGACTCAGGAAGGCATTATGTAAGTTTGAATGAGGGTCATTTTTAGAAATTTGCTGAGATGTCAACTAGATTTTACAGCTGAAATCTAACATGCAAGATTTGTCATTTTGTTGAATATCATAGCTATTATTTGAATGGAATTTAATACCCTTTTATTGAGTCCAGGAGCATGAGCTTATTAATTTTAATGCGAAGTTCTTCTTAGGTCAGTTTTTACCTTCAGATCAGGATTCTTAGTTATTCTTAACAGATTGACAAGTTTATTAATTCATCATGAATCACACAGGTATATTTTCAATAATTCTATACATCAAGTTTAGATACACCAAACTTTCTAGGTATGGATTAAATGTAAAATATAATTGCAGCTTTGTAAGCAACTAATGTAGGCCAGTGTTGGAACTGAGCAGTTATATTACAGAACAATACAAATCACCAATATTTCTTATTGCTTTTTTTATAGCTAGTTATCAATTCTGGAGTATTTCTGGTACATTTTTCTTCTTTTTTTGGCTGAGATAGATGTAGAGCAGTAACTATAATTTTACATTCAGATGGTTAAGCTGGATAATTGCATCAGCAGTAGTGGAGTGTATCGCTGCAATGCCTCCTTCATATTTTTTAATCAAGCATTGAGTATGGTCTGTTCTGTTCATGGTATTTTCTCACCCAGGTGAGAAATCACGACCAATGCCATCAACCCAGAAAGTAAACATGTAGCTGGCAAAGGTACGCAGGTCCTTTGATTTATTTCCTGCTACCAACTCACATAGACTAAAAGTTACTGGCTCAAAGAACTCTGGGTAATAACTCGTATTCCTAAATGGTTTAAAATTAAACCTACATTTTTTACATCCCTGTCTAAAACCTGATTAATTCCCAGAACACAATGGGCTATTGTGCATGGGCCAGCTGAACATTACCATTGTTTGTCAACCATTGGAAATTTTTTTTCTTTTTAGCAAGAAAGAGAGAGAAGCTCTATTCCTATGTGGTTATGAGAGATGCTTGCCTAGTGACTAACAATAGCTTGAACATTGTATTTATATGTCCCATTTGCTATTCCCGAAGTACTAGAGACTGGAACTTCAATTTATCTGGTGCCTCACTGAGACGTGGATTGTTAGTCTTCTATTCTGGGCAGAGGTGGGGTAAACAAAGGTACATGCTGGAACCTTTTTTGAGTCCTTGAGAGGGGAATAGAGTGATAACTTTTTCTGATTTAAGGGGCAGAAGGTATTAATAGTTAGTAAAATATATTGAAGGCATATTTGACTTCTGTACATCTCAGTTATGCTTCAGTTCTAATTGGAAAGCAGGGGAATGGATAGGAATTTAAATTTGAATGCTTTTGGAGGGACACGTTAAACACACAAATGAAACGTCCGTGAACACCCCCTCAGATTTTTTGCACCAGCAAAGAGGAGGCAGCAGATCTTCCTGGTAGTGGCCTTCTCCGTGTCTCTGCCCCCGGGGAGGGAGGAAGCAGCAGGGTTGGCTGGCTGCTGGCTGAGCTCCTCCTCCCCCTACCCCAACTGCTGCAGCCTGCTGATTCTCCTTCCCAGCCCCTGCAGCCCCAGCGCTGTTTTGCAGATCTCCTGCTGAGGTGAGTCATGGGGTTGGAGGCAGAGAGACACAGAGATTTGGGGGCGGGGGGTGTGCCCCTGTTGGATGGTTATTCTTTTCAATAATAATGGTTAGAAACTTACTTAAAAAATCAGAGTCTGCATTATCTGAACATGTGATTTGTACCTGGCCACATAAATGCATTAAGCAAGTCAGATCTGGCCAGCAAACCTGGCTTAACACAGAGGTGGCCTAAAACAAAATTGCCTGCTGTGACTAATTAAATAAAGCAACAATGGTGTTGTTAAGCAGACAGGTCATAAATGTTTCCCTCCTCACCACCCTCCCTCCCCCGCCCAAAAAAAAAGCTTTTATGAGAAGAGGGGAAAATGCTCAACTCAGAGTTCTGGTGTTTAGATGTTACATTCAGCCCATGAATAACATAGACTCCAGCTGGAGAGAGGGAGTTGGTCCCAGATCAGAATACAAAATCATGGTAAATAGAAACCTGCTGAAGTACTGGTCGACCAGACTCCTCTGCGCTCCTATTGAAGTCAAGCACCTAATGTATTCAGAAGGAACTGGAAAGACCTCTTGAAAGTTTCCGTAAACTGAGAGTGCTGAGATATCATATACTGAAGGAGAATCCACTGGTATGCGCACTACACCAATTCACCACAACAGAGACAATACGAAAGAGACATGCTAAGGGGAGTGCTTCACTGCACACTTGAAGTTGTTCTTTAAACTGTTTTATGAGCTCTGCAAGGGTCAGGTATCCTGACTGCCTTTCAGATAGTGTTTACAATCATAATTTCATTCCTATCCCTGGAGCTGAAGTGGTAAGTGCAAAGCATCAACTGTGGTATTCTCCCACCTGGAAAGTGAAGGTACTGTCACCACCTAAGAATACACTGCACAGCTACTCCCCCAACACTGTTTACTCCCCCTTTCAACAAGTTACAGGATCTGAACCATAGCAATTCAAGTTTGTTGGAGAAAATTTAATTTGATCTCTTCTTGGTCTTTTGAACCTACAGGTCACACCAATATGGGTATTAAATTCTCCATAACATTTTTTCTAATTCACTTTGCTTCCATAAACAGTGCTGCCATCATCTCTCACAACTGAGCAAATTCCCAAAAATAGTAATGAACAACTCTGGAGTTGCTGAATACTTTAAGAGGCTGGAGATTAACTGACATATAAAGAAAAAATCTCCCTAATTAAACTAAATGACCTGGCACCTGGCACATCCTCATTTAAAAAAAACCGAGGATCATATAAATTATGCATATTAAATACATGAAAAACATTGAGAAACTGCATTAAACCTTGTGCTGAAAGACAGTATTGATATAAAATGAAACACCTGCAGATGAAATGGACCCCCAAAGCCAAATATGAGAGAGAGCGATTAAAGAGGCGATCCAATTAGTTTCTTTCATAATCTAATATAATCAGTATCCGTTACTGTAATTGGAAAGCCAAAAAAATCTAGGACACATTTTCAAGGAAAACATTTGACTCATGGGATAAATGGTATTTGAATGTACAAATAAACACCACTTTCATAACAGCAGTTTAAGCATATGGTCCAGTTGTAGACATGGGATTTTGTGTCCCATTTTAATATCTGAGCTTTCAAGCTCAGATTCTGCCATTCATGCTCACAGAGCTGCACCTTACTGCACTTTAGATATAGGTGTCTAAAGTTGGATACCTAAAGTTAAGTCTCAATTTTGCTCCTTAGGTACCTAAAAATGCATTTTGGTACCTAAGTGTGAAAATTTTGGTAATAACACCATTTTCCCCCCATAGTTGGATTCCAAATAAGTTTGGGGTAAATCTCATTGCCCACCAATGAAGTGAAACATAGAAAATACTTAAATGTTTATAACAGTTTAGGTCAGGAAGTGAGAGCATAGTACCATAGCTCATTTGCACCCCTAACATTTTAGAAACCACTATAAAAAATGACCTAAGGTAGTTTTTCCATAGGTAATGGCACAGTTTTAAGGTGCAGTATCTCAGGACCTTCCAGAGCTAAAAGCAACTGTTCTGTGTCAGTTGGGCATTCTCACTGCATGTGAGCCAAGACCCAGGTGTAACTCTACATTCCAGTCCAGTACACAGAGCTTCTGGTCTCCAGGAAGTGAGTGTCATTTAATAAGAATGCAGTATTATTCAATGGAATTCAACCTGGACAAAACTGCATTGCCCCTATCCTGACCTTATTAAGCATTATCTTGCACAAGGATCACAGGATCAGTCCCCATGGACCACAACTCCAGTTGTTGTATAGCATCAGAGCTGCACTGTCTGGAAGTCATTTACAACAGCTGGGGCCCTTGCTCTATACTTGCTCACGCTGATGTACTGCATCTATTGCTATTTTTTTTTCTTATTCTTGTTTGCTTGCTCTGTATTTTTTTTATAATTGGTTGTGGGTTGTGTTTTTGTTTGTTTTGAGTTAGCTTTTTAATGTCTGTAAAACTTTAATATAAAGGAAATAATACCAAAGAAAGCATTTTAAAATTATTACAAAATCAGGTATATCCACTACAGAGCACTTTTTCAATAACTCATAATGACATCCATGAAAATACATCGACTAAGTTTAGGTGCCTAATTACATTTAAAATTATGTACAAGTAAAATTGTGTGCCCAGTCTCGCTTTTCCATTTTTATGTATGCAACAGAGCCACTTTTGTTTCATTTTAAATATTCTATCCTCTTCAGATTAACTATTTAACAAAAATGTAAATTGAATCGCTGTTTATAAAATAAATCAGAGAAAAAATTTGCAAGTGTTTTTTCTTCTTAAAAAATAATCATAGTACTGAGCAGCTATAATACTACCACAGTTGGCAGTGCCACCAAGAATAATAAATGTTCTAGTTTATCAGCTCCATTGGTACTGACAATTTCCTGGAAACCTCAGTTCTGAAGAGTTAGCACTCGTTTAAAAAAACATGAAACTTAGTTGCCAACTACTGCACGTCTCTACAGTAACCCAGAAAAGTCAACTAATCTACTAATATGGAAATGTATTAATTGTAAAGTGCTTCTATAGAACCAGAAGTGATCTATCAGTCCCTCTTCCTTCCTCTGCCCCCAGTTTTGATATGACACTAATTTTGGTGGAATTTCATAAATGTTTGCATTGCTTTAGATTAGAAGCACCCTTCCCATCTCTCTTTGTGCTCGGAACCATGCAGTTGTCCTGTCCCTGTGTATAGATATATAAAAAAGGAGTGTCTGTGAAAGGAAGTGAGTATCTATCTTTTCCAATGTCCTAATCTTAATTATTTTTTTCTTCATGGCTTCTCAGTTTCAGGATTTTAACTTCTTTTTTAAAGGGGAAGTATAGCTGTATTTTAGAAAAAAAACAAAAACCCAGCATGATTGTATGCATTAGTGAGTTTATAATTCTTGTTCTGCAAAGATGTGTGTAGCACTATGAAAACAGGAATGGAGGACCACTACCATCAGCTGCAACCAAGAGAAATGCTGAATTCAGCCAAATCCTCTTCTCTCACACTCATGCTTTTCCTGTTTAATTTTCAGTTTAGTAGTCATTTGTTTCTTCATCAGTATCACCCACTTGCTTTCTCTAGTACTAACTTCAGTAGGTGAAGCATGAAAGAGAAAACTGTCAATAGAAAAGATCAGGTCTCTCAACATTGGACAACTGTTTGTTTGATTGTCTATCAAAAGGAGATAGAATATAACCAAAGCCAGTCAATCTATTTCCAGTTCCACTGGTTCAGTAGTGACTACCTTATCAGATCTCTCAATTTTTTTAACGGCTATCAATTAATTTGCCTCCTCTGGGGCATTAAATGTATGTAATATAACCATTATTCACTCATTTCCAATTCTAGCTTGTCTTGACGCAACAAAAATAAAAATAATCTTATATGCAGGTAGCAGGTGATAATGCAAACACTTAGCCCTGGTAGTAAGTAAAGCTGGTTGGAAATTCTACAATTTGAAATGTTTTTTCATTGGACAATGCTCATTTGTTGAAACCAAAACGTTCCATGGAGAAGGTGTGCTTTTGAGGAAGGTCTGACAGAAAGCAGCCATGGTTCAGGTGGAAACCTGCCTGGTTTCCTGACAGCTTATCTGCCTGTCTCCTCAGCAGCCTGCTTGTTGGGCTGATGGAGAGCACCAAGCCTGGAATCCTTTGCTCTGGAGCTCCTAGCCTCAGCTCATCCACGGCTCACCAGGTGGACTACCATAGAGTAAGGCTCTTGAATTCCCAGGTCCTCTACAGCTTACTAGGTGAGCTGACAGGTAACCGGGAAGCCCTGAAAGTGCCAACTCCCAAGCTAGCAATTCTTCAGCAGCACTGGCACCCAGGGCTTCCAATTTCTGCAACTGCAGGAGAAGCCCATCAAGCAGCCTGCCTTGCAGCTGGGGCTTCGTTCGCTTTCGCTAAAGATTGTGGATGTTTGGCTTTCATTCAGAATCAGAACTAAACCAAATTTCAAAATATCAAAAGCATCCACTAAATGGAATGACCTTTTTCCTTCCAGCTCTAGTCAGAAGTTTGAGAGTTCTAATCCTGTTTTTTCTGCCCTTCGCTGGCTGTGTGATCTTGGGTGAGTCATTTAAATCTTTCTGTCTCAATTTCCCCATATGTAAAATAGAGCTAATGCTTACCCACCCGCCCACTCACCACACAGGAGTTCTGTGAGGATTAAGTAGTTAATTGTTGTAACCTGCTTTATACTTATAAAGTGCCCATATAACCACTAAGTATTACTAGTGTTCTACATTACATACAGTAGAGCACCTGATGGACATCGGCCTTCCTAATACTAAGTTAGACTCATTTGCATTAAACTATAGTCTCTTAAACCTATGTACCTCCCCCCTTACTGGGTTACTGATATGTAATAACTGCAAAGAAGTCTTATTTGGTGTAACTTACATACCAATGAACCAGAAGAAAGTGTTAGTTAAAGTAATGAGTAACCCACTTTTTACTTACACTTTCTTAACACCCTCTTCCAAGTTGCTTTTTTTCATTAATTCCATTCGTTTTGTTCCTCCACATGTGTGTTATGCCAATCTAAGCTCCCTTTGGCTCAGAGGTTAAATTCACACATGGGTGAAAAAGGGGGTTATTATACATTAAGTACAGTCATTGTGAGTGTAAATCAGTGTAGAAGGAGTCTGAATTGGAGAGTAGCAGTTGGCTTAGACCCAGCTGAGAGAAAGAGCTGAAAATTTTAACCAGCAGATAAGAGCATTTTGAGGCAGGCTTTGAAAGGTGTTTTGTTTTCTGCCCATCTGTATGTAACAAATTCCTCTTTGCCATTATCACACCATGACATACCATGATTAATGGTATTCTGGGATACTCACCATACTTGACTGAGAAAAATCTTTTAGCTTTCCCCTGCCTCCTGCTGCAGAAAAGGAGCACAGACACTTGTTGCTTTCATCATTAGAACGACTAATTTACTTGATGGGTTTATATTTTCAAGGCTATTTCCATAAGGAAATACATGAAAACTGAGATCAGGCCTTCACTTCTACGTCGCAAAATCTCACAATTTATGTTCTGGCTTGTTTTCTGCCTGTGTCTACAGAATAGTCTTGCTTATTTATTTATTTGAAAGATTTCCATTTAAGTTAATGATTTCCCCTCTGACCTCACAGACTGACAGTTGTGTACGAACAAGAGCTGTAGTGAAGTTTTATGCAGATCTTTACTTGGTATTTTGCCATAGACACAGTGGAGTATGATAGGTGTTCTTCTTCTGTCAGCCAGTTCATTACACCTTTAATCAATATTTTTCATTTTTGGTTACAGTAAAGAGACATTTATATATAGTGATGAATTAAGCTTTCTTTGTGCCAAGTCATATAAGCCTGTGGATTTCTTTATAGCCAATGCCCTTTGCTGATGAGAGCTATTCTATAGTATTTTTCATAGCCCATTTTCTTTCTACAAATTGTATTTCTTCATCCATATTTCTATTTTCAGTCTATTTTGTAGCTTAACTTCATTCTCTGTCCATCCATTCCTAATTTATTTTTTGCCTTTTCCTTGTGTTCAGTTTCTTTCTATATATGTTCTATGAAGTCTAGCAAGCTTGTTAGATAGACGTTGCTTTCCTTTTATTCTATTATATATTTATGCTTTGTGTTATCTTTTGTGCTGTTTAATCCTTGCTTTCTTATGACTGCCATTACTGATGTTGGAGCTACCTTTGTAAAGGGTGATTTTCTTTGTAAAAATAAAAATCAAAATATCATACTCTTCTCCCATGTGACTGCCTACAGCATCTGAAAAAAGGCCAGTTAGATCAACCTGACTCTTGGATCATATATTGACTGTTATTTACTACCTCTACTCAAAAGGAACATCAATGTAAATTGCACCAATGTTTGTAACAGCTGGACATGGAAAAATAGGTTATGCTAAAAGAAAAGTTGTTCCGAGTGTAGGAAACAAGAATCAAACTGTTTTTCCCTTTATTCTGCATGATGAACTTACAAATTATGATCAAGCATTTTGATTATGATCAGTCAGAACTTTAGTGTTTGTTGCAATTACAGAGCAGAGAAAGTGGGCAATTATAAGAGCAGATACTGTTTTTCAAGCAATTTATCATCCTTTAGTATATTAAGGGACAGATCATGGCCAGTCACCCCTCTGCCAATCACTCACAGTATGGGTGGCAGAAAAGGGTGGGGAAGCAATCTCTGCAGAGCCACTACATTCCCTCCCACATAGGTGGTTGAAGCAGGAGTAGAGAATGGAAAAAGCTTTAGATTGTGTCCAACTCCAATGCACCAGCAAGCACAGCTGCACCTTTGTGCCATAGCAAATCATAGGAATGGTGCAAGGCATTCCACCCAGAGCAGGGCGAGAAGAGGCAGGCAGGTTGTGAAAAGAGAGCCTCCAAGCTTTTCCTAGGGCAGCTGCCCCATGCACAGGGCTTGTGGCAAAGCCACAATTTACCCCTATGCCCTTTGTAGTTACAATGAGCTTCTGCTGACATAATTCAGGTCTTATGCAAATTCCCACAGGAGGAGTTGTTCAGGTGCAAAGATCACATTAGCCTTCTTCCTCTGGAAGCCCTGATTCAATGGAGACAATCTCTCCTGGGAAGGCTTCTCTGGAACTGGTAAGGCTGCCTTCTGCTGGTGGAACCCCCTTGGACTGAATGCAGTACAAACCCCACCTGCCCTCCTCAGTCTCAGAGTCCACCACTGTAATTTGTAATCCCTGCATTAAAAGGATTGAAGCAAGCATGACATATTGTTATATTCCATGTCAAGGGCTATATTACTGTATTGTTAGATGTTCACAACTATTGAATCAAGTGTCCCTATGAATAAATGTGCTTAAACTCAAAATTTATTTTCCATATATACACTATAATATAAGCTTAACATTTTCTCTTTAAATAAACAAACAGAACTTATTTAACAGAACTTAAACTTATTGGGCCTAATTTTCCACTGACTTATACTAGCTGCACTCCATTCATGCTTGAAGTTTCTTCTGATGTATACCAGGGTAAGTGAGATCAGAATCTGGCCCATTTTCTGGAATATGCATAGAAAGCAAACAAAAAAGTGGTATAAACACAACCAAATAAATGTATTTATTTAAATATTTATTTGAGCAAATATTAATGTTTGAGGTATTCTCCCAAATTTGTATCATCAGAGTGACACCAGAAAAGTCCATAGCAAACAAAATCATATATATTTTAAAGAATGGCAATTGCTTTAAAAATAAAACTCTAATGTCTGGCCAGGAATGGATGGAAAAATGAAATGAAAACCTAAAAGAGATAAGATGAGGGAGGAAGATAGAAGACACAAGAGAGAGGGACTTAAGACAATAAAGATTGAAAAAAGGAGGACAAACAGACAGACAGTTTGATAAGCATTGGGAAAAATCCTGGCTTTACTAAACATCAGTGACAAGTCCCATTGACTTGGATTGCACCCACTCTGCCTTATTAAATAATGTATCCAAAAAGGTTCTATGAAGCTGTAATTAAATTGTGCAGTTCTGGTGGAGTGAACCAACCATTCTTTCCTCAATGGAACTACAGTTTGGTTTGCTAGAAAGGGGTAACGTTTATTCATTCCGTTACTTTATTTTAATATATTTGTTTGTCTATCTTGTAGCTCCATTGAAGAGATTCCATCCAAAACTCGGAGCAGTAAGAAGTAATATATCAAGGTTGTGCTATTTACAATTTTGTCAACCACTCTTGTTATAAACAATATTGACAGTAATATATTTGACCGTGATTTATATATCTTTCGTCCCTGAGGACATCTGTCAATGAGATGTTTTGTCTCAAGGGCACTAACCTGATGCAGAAATATATAATAAAGCAAAATTTTAAAAATAATTGATAGAGATGTGCTGAACTAGCCAAAAAAAAGTAGTCAGCTAGATCTTCAGCATTTGCAGCTTCATTAACACTGCAGACTCTTTAGTGCACCCACTGCTGCTTTTCACTATTTACATTTGGATCAGATGCCTGCTACCCAAATGGATAGGGGGTGTTGTATCAAAAGAAAGCATTCTTCTTGGTAGTTTCATCACACTGTGTCAGGAGATGAAGTCTGACAGAAGTCTGATATGAGCTGACAACCATTAACATTTAAAGAATATATATGGGTCCCCACAATCAGCGCAGAGGGCACCTATTCAATCATTAATGTTGGTGATACTACAGTCAAATAGATGAATGCTTGTTGAAGAGTGCAGTTTTGGGGATAGCTTTATAACTAATGCTTAAATATTGGTCATCTAGAAAGAACTGGTATATACTGTCATATACAGTTTACCCTTATACAGAGTGAAATTCTCTCTTAAAAAGTTTCATGCCTCACTTACATCTCACTTAAAACATTAACTAGGCGAATTTCACCCTAATGCATCATGAAGCCTAACAAATTTATTTTGTATTACTTGTATTGCAGTAGTTTCTATAGACCAGTTAGGGATTGATGTGCCAAAACACTAAGTGCCGTATACACACCTAATTAAAAAAAAAACCTGTCCAAAAGAACTTACAATTAACACTATCGATTAAGTTATCTTGGACTAGCAATTATAACTTTAGGGTGGAAGGAACTTTTTAATTTTAGCCAAATAAAATTGCCAAGATAGTTGCGTGGTTAAATAGTTGCTCGACACACACTGAAGCTGCTTTTGTTACAGAAACTGTACCACTCAAAGTCTTTCTAAACAATATAATTGTAGTATAAGAATGCAGATACCATAGAATCAAAAACTGGAGACAAAAGGGCCAATAAGTCATCTAACCCAGCCCAAAGCAGGAAAAAAATTTACAGTACAATTAGACATTCTCTGTCTAATTTAAAAAACAAAAAAGCTGAAGGGCTTTCGTTACAGTCCTTGAAATATATTTATTCCATATTCTAATCAAATCAAACTTAATGTTAGGAATTCTATCTTGAGCTGGTCAATATTTTTTCAAAATTCAACCTTTTAGTGAAATTTTTAATTGAATTTTCAAATTTCAAAGGTGTGGGAGGGGCGACCATGAAAATGTCATAATATTTTCCCAATTCTTTGACCAGCTCTATTCCAAAGTAACAAATTCATTTTGCTATTTATCTTTGTGAAGCTCAGAACATATAGAATAATATTAAATTAGTAACATGCAGCTTATATTGTTCTTCTACTATTATTTCTACATATCATCTTCCCTACCCGTCCACCTTAAACAATTTTTCTTTCAAATCAGGTGTATCCTTTAGAATTTTTTCAAATTTCTTAATTATATTTTAGTTAAATTATACTTATTTAGTTCATTTCCTGTTTTTTTCCTAAATTAGTCCTTGTTAGCTTCTCTGTTTTCTGAATCCCCCAATTTAAACAATACTAGTCCTTGGGGCACACAGAACTTTGCAAATATTGCAGGCATCAATATTATCATCTTTTTGTCCATAATTTGAGCCAAATTCTATTCCTCATGTCAAACCTGAGCACAGAGGCTTGTGTGATCCACACCAGCAACTCCAGTTATCTATTGTATGGTCTTTCAGTTTCTCCCTTAGTGTTTTCCCACTGCAGACTGATGGAACACGTTTGCCTGGAAAAAGATTCTTTTTTCCCCCCCCAAATCCTTTGACTAAAAATGATTGGGAAATATAGATTCTAGAACCTGTTTACTATTCAGCACCACCCCATATATGTTATAGACTTCTTTTCTCCTGGGGGATGTCTGTGTGAAGTTAACTAGAAAGCAGTAATTTTACCACTATTAGGTGTTATTAAAAACAGAGAGAAAATGGAATTTTAAACAATAAAACAGTTTGTATAACTTACCTAGATTTACACTTCCCCTCAGTTAGACTAGATAAAGTGATTTCAGCTTAGTTACAGAGAAATAGAAAAGCAAATGGCTTGCATCCCTTGAAAGCAACTCCCTCTCTGACCACTCTGGCCTGCCTGTCAGCATCATTGAGGTCTAGGAGAGATGAAGCTTCTCTGTTCCTCCCTCAACCTCTTTATCAGGCTTTCCTGATCCAGAGAAGCTTTTCCCATTTTCCACACCAGTTTTCTCCAGTTCCATACACACTCAATAGTTCTTAGACTCACTGTTTCATCAAAGAGATGGACTGCTGAGGGTATGAAGACCCTTTAATGATGAGTAATAGCCAACTTTCAAAGACTTAATGACTTAGCTCCAATATTGCCTTTCATAGTCAATATTGGATGGTTGTATCTAGTTTGGTCAGACCTCTTGTTCTCCCCAGCTAAGCAATTGCTTTGTTTGCTAAAAAAAAATTCTGACTTGTGGGCAGGTCCCCAGGCTTCCTTCACAGCTTGATTCAAGGGAGGTCCTCTCCTGAAAATGCAAAGTACGAGTGGAGTTGCTCTATGACTGGCACAGCAGTGTCAGGGCTGTAGTGGCATTTGAAGCCAGTGTGCTCCCTCTCCAGTTATTGGGAGTAATTACTAATGTATTGGTGTAATTGCGGATCCACCAACACCAATCCTTAGTTTTCTGTCTTGCCCTCTCTATCTAAACGCCCCTTGCAAAGAACTTCAAATGCAGTTTTGAGCAGAATAGTTCTACAGCTCAGAAGAGGGGGTAAGCCCCTTTTGCAAGCTGCTTTTATCACTCTCCCTGCTGCACACACTCTTCAATATGAAAAAAAATATATTTGTTTTGTTTGTCTTTAGGGCTTTCCACACACACAGGGAAGAAAACAGAATTTACACTATTCTGTGTTTAGCATGGCACATGCTCAACAGTGTACAGAATACACTAAAGCAAAAAGCTATATATGTATGCACAAGTGGCCAGTAATGATAACCATAGAAAGGATAGTTTTCAATAACTTGATCTGTGTGTGGCTAACATTTTTTTCCTTGGGTCTTCTCTCTTCACCAATATATTTTATTTAGGCTGGATGCTCTTTCTTAACTGGCAAAAAAATCTGTGAACACTTTAAATTGTACAGCAAAGGGGTAGCTGTGAAAGTTTTATTTTACTGATAGTTCTTTATTTTCTCCTCCAGAGAAACAAAGTGTTAATCTGAGAGTCTGAACTGATTTTGTTAATCAGGTAAATCTGCAATTCAAGTACTTGCCATTGCCTAAAAAGCTTTGATGAAAAAAAAGCGATGAAAAAAATCTCAAAATAAATGGATTTAAAACCCATGGGAAATCTACATTTCACTCAAGTCACCTGACAGCCTAAAATTAGCCTTTCAGTCATCAGCAACATATCATGAAGTTTGTCTATATAGGTAAACTTTTACTCTTAAGTGTGCCATCACGTTTTAGAATGTATGAGATAAATGAGCTCTTTCCACTGAGCTCTGCCTACTAATTCGCTGCTTTGTCTTTCAGCAAACCAAGCAGCCTAATATGAGAGGTGCAAGTTGGCTCATTTATACTACTACGAGAATTTCAGTGAAAACCAAGGTGAGCAAAGTGGTTGCTCTTTACAATAGTGGGACTACACGTTGTTCTATCTCTTCCATTTCTCATAAATAATTGAGTCCATCCAAAAAACGGATTTTTATCTGAGTGACTGGCAAATATATCTGTGAGCAAAGCAAATGGAAATATGTGCCTTATTTAAATATAGCATTAAACAAGGAAGGTTTTCCACACTGGAAAATTGCTAATTGTATTAAACTATCCAAGTTCTAAGTAGTTCAGGGAGGATACACATGACAATTGAGCTGTAATTTTTTACACTTCGTTTCACAGTAGGACTTAGTGAATATAGAGTACTTAAACTCATGTACTTAAACATGTGCCCATATTATAAATTTCTTTAACAATTGTCATGGTTTCTGTTTTTAACTAAACTAATTATGAATATTTATAAAATGTCCCTTGTTTTTCCATGTGCAGATTTGATCCTAAATTGTATCTAGCATTTCACATTCCAGTAGCAAGAAAATGCAAGAAAGAAACATTTTCTCTTCTCCCCCCATTGTGTGCCTCCTTGACATTATTAGGAAGCAAATTGTCAGAAATATAATTCCATTCCTGAGAGCCAACTCAAGGAATTGTAGTGAGAATGTAGCAGTAATGAACAATATTGAGAATACCTTAGACCAAATATATTATTGTTAATACATACTATTGTGCACCAGTGAACACGTCTCATAATCTGCCACAATGTCAGGAAAGGCTGCTGGGACAATTTTATGAAAGCTAGATTTGAAGTGGTAGATTTAGTCTTGAATATTTAGTCATACTCTCCTTGCCGCAAAGGTAAAACAGATGACAGTATGTTATTTCCCTTCCTTTTGCAGATGAAAATGAGAGGATAATGTAACATGCAGTGTGTCAACAAGATGCTTTGAACATGTCCTATTAAACTAAGAATCTCCAAAGTTTGTTTCACTGAAGTCTCCTTGCACTGATGGAGGATAAACCCTTTGACAGCTGCCTATTTGTAGGGAGCTAATGACCAAAGTCTTTTTGTCATTTTCAGTCCATCATCGGTATTTTTGCTGAAAGCAATACAGCTCAACAGAATGATGAGCCATACAAGCATATGCCCCTTGACAACACAGAGTTGCTGATAGAAAACTAAATTGATAGGTATAATTCCCTGGGGAAGCCCTGAACACCTGCAGGTCCAGATGTCTCTCCATGAAGATGCAGATTATGATGAAATAATTCAATTATGAAATAATCAGGCAATGATATATTGAAGAGTTTTGATTTGGTTTGCTCTACCGTGACCTCTTTCCTTTGCAATTTCATCTCCAGCTTGATCATACAATGTGGACAATGTGGTGCTTTGTAATTGTCATAATTTGGTTTTCTCTGTACGATGCTGGGGATAGCTGCCAGTTTTTGAGGCAGAGATGATGCAGAGAAACACACTGTGCTCTCACTTTCCTCCTTTTACTTTTATTTCCTTTAGTTTGAAATAAAAATTGATCAGACCGAAAACATACATTTGATTTGTGTCTGTTTGTGTAAAAACATAAGACACTAGCCCAATAATCAATTTAAAACCAATTGAGAGACAATAGGCCTGCTTAGCCTATTAAGACTTGGGTTTCCCATGTAGTATGGAAAATCAAATTAAAAGTCTTCACTAGAGGTTCCAAAATAAACAATACTTCATTAACTGTATGTGAGAGAAAAAAATTGATTTCACCCTCTGGGGAGAAAACATCTTTCATGTGTATTTAGCTTTTACACATCTCTTGTCATTCCATCCATTCAGGCCCTTGGTGGGATTTCTACCTAAAGGGGTGCTCAAATATACACTGATTTAAACTCACTGAAAGCCAATTCTTATGGCCTTACTGAAGTTTGGATCAATGTTTCCTACAAAAAATGCTCTGAAGGAGGAAATATCCATAAGAATGCCCTCATGGAAACATCCTCTCCAATTGTCCTAGGGAGGATTAGTTTCCTTCTATCATTTCAAGTAATGGGCTGCGGGGTCCTCTTTTAAATTTAGGGAACCAAAGGAGGCTAGGTTCCTTTGCCTCTCCATTGACTCTGAATGCCATCGGTCCCCTAAAACTCCCTGTGACAGAGAGAGCAATTTCCTGAACAAACCATATTGAATTAAGTTATACCTTACTGAAGTAAATTTAAGAATCTTTGTCATTCATTGTATTAAAAATGCAAATGTGTATGTATTATTGTGGGATTTTTATATAACTTCTTTGGGGACGGAGCCAGGACTAATCCTGGGAAGTGTTCTGAGCTTTCGAAGACTCTTAAAACAATGGGATAGACAAAATCAAACTTTAATTGAGTGGGTTTTCTAGGAAATACTTGGGAAGAGGAAAATGCCAATTACTCACCCATCCTTTTGATGGTGCATCCTGAGGGAAAATAAAACATTGTTACATGAGGACAAAATGATAGGCTCAAATTAGATAAGAGTGACCTGAAAATTCATGGCTGTGCTTGTTCTGAGCCAAAGTGGTTATGAACTTGTAAACACAGAAAAACCTCTTGATGTGGTTTCACAGACTGTTCACTTGCCAGAGCACCTGTTGGAGTTGGGGTGATTTCTGGTAAGCTTACTAGCATGCGTGTAGATTCTTTTATTAATTTTAATATGTTTTCTCTGTAATCCTTTTATTATAAGAATAAATGTATTTGCTAAGAAGAAATTATGTGGAAACTTAGCTTTGAGCAATTACGTTGTTTGTAGCTTTCAAAGACTTAACAAACACAGATGCAGGCCTGTTTAGGCAGTCTGCCTTGCTGGGAAATAACACAGTGTAGGTGGGGAACAGTGCAGCCTGGAAAAAACCCAGTAAGCAGAAAAAGAACCATGTAGCAAGGTCCAAGATTGATAACCACTGGGGAGCTAGAAATTTGAGAGTGGGGTATCTTTGCTTGACCATGGAGGGACAACACAGGTGCAGTTGCTCTACACTATGACATTTCCCACCATGGTTCTGGTAGTATGGCTACACTGAAGCTGTGAAACTGTGATACCAGGAGCTCTCTGTGGCAGTAGCTGCCCCATGGGGTGGGAGTTGACAGGAAAAAAAGAAAGTCTGGCCTATATAATACTTTTTAATTAAGCTTTGCAGTGCCCAGAGTGGGTATAGTTTGTATGTGCATCCCTCCAGTCTGCCTACTCCTCCCCTACCAACCCAACCTCTGCCTTCTCCCCTGCTGTTGTATATAGGTGGTTCAGGATGGTTATTTTAGGATAGTTCCTTAACGTGTTCTGGGGTGGGGAGTTTTGCCTAGTCCCTGGGGGACATTTTGTTCATTAATAAAGAAGCAGGTATTGAGACCAGACCTTGTGTGTTGTGCTACATACCCTGAGCAGCTGTAACATACTGGCGATGAGGTGCACTGACATATCAAGTGCAAAGCTCTGTACCTGGACACAGTGCTGTCTTTGGCGCTCAGGAGAAGCTGCTTTCTGGGACTGGCTGAGAAGGGAGAAGCTGCTGGGGCCTAGCCTTCTTGAAAAGCCAGAGTGAGAACCAGGGGAGTGTGGAGATGCAGACTCTCAGCTCGTCAGCAACACACAAGATAATGGTTCACTACAACAGGATGGATGAATTCAAGCCCCAGAAGGAAATGTGGACACGCTGCATAGAACATGTCCACTCTTACCTATTGGCTAATTGTGTAATGGCATAAAACAGAAGTTTATCCTTCTTAATGTTGCAAGCCCTATGGGCTGATTCATAATCTCCTGGAGCCAAGAGCTTCTTAAACAGTGACACTTGAGGCTATACTGAAAGAAGTGACAGATCGTCATGAACCAAAACAGTATCCTGTGGTTTAAATGTAATTCCTGTGTCAGGCCACTTAATGAATCTGTCTCACAGTTTGTGGAAAATATACATTGGCTGGATAGAAAATTGGAAATAGTTTGGAAGATACATTGAACGACTGTATTGTTTGTGGCATCAGTGATGAAGCTATGCAGGGAAAGATACTGGCGGAGCCCATTCTAATGCTGCAAAAGACCATGGCTATTTCAGAGGGGTTCTGTAGAAGGCTGCCAGTGGCATCCAGGACCTTTCACAGCTCCCTACCAAATGGATCAACAAGTTGGGGGATAGGAAATGGATGGTCAAACCATCCCAGGAAGGTCCAACCTCCAGACCTGCTAATGCTAGAGGGAACAGGGAACACTACCAATATGTATGTGTGGGGGACCATTGTCCAATGGAATGCAGGCATAAAGACTCAGTGTCATTTTTTTTTTAAAAAGGGGGCATTTGGCTGGGTGCTGCAGAACCAGAGGCAGGGAATGTGTGGATACATGGAAGAAGAGAGGAAATAGGACACACCTCATGGAAGGAGCATCAGCTGGGCACCAGGAACCAGAAGAGGAGGAAACAGATGAGGTGTATGCTCTCTTGAATCAGACAGACTCTTCTAAGGAAATGATCCAGCTAGAGTTAAATGGGCAAAATGTAAAAATAGAGCATGAGAGAGGGGCAGTAGCTATGGTGCTAAGGCAAGAAACATACAAAGTTATCACTGATGCGTGCCCCAGCTTGACTTTGTCCCCTACCCATGCTATACTCACATCCTTTACTAGGGAGAAAATTTCTATACTGGGGAAAGTGGAAGTTGAGGTGAGGTATGGGCCCCAGAGGGCTTGTGTCCCTCTCTCTGTTGTAGCTGGGGCAGGGTCAAACCTTATGGCCAGAACTGGTGTTCTCCCCCTTGAAACTGGACTGGAAAAGACTACTGAGACCTCTGTGTCACAAGTGTGGGATCCTTTTGGAAAAACATGAGCAATGTTTAGAGAGAAGTTGGGGTAACTCCAGAATCTCAAGGTGAAAATACATGTGGATCCCACTGCATGTCTTTAACTGTGCAAGGGTTGACTTGTTCCTTATGCTCTACAAGCCAGGGTAGAAGAAGAACTGCGGCCTTTAGAGACTGCGGGGATTATCTGGCCAGTGAAATTCTCTGGACAGACTGGTCCAGTAGTGCCTGTAGTAAAAGCTGACATATATGTGGCAATTACAAACAAATTGCAAACCAGCCTACCCACTTAAAGTACTATCCCATTGCTTGTATAGAAGACCTTTACAACAATCTGGCAGTTGGATTCTCGTTAAGAAGTTAGATATGTTACAAGTTTATCAACAGTTAGTCCTGGATGAAGACTTGCAGATTGTAGTCACTATTAATACAAATAATGGACTCTGTAGTCACCCACACTTACTGTTCGGGATAGCTTCTGGTTGCGTTATTTTCCAGTGGGGCATGGAAAAATTATTGGCTGGATTGCACCATTTTGTGCTATACTAGTTGTTGTATTTGTGACAAGAGAGACAGAAGTGGAACATCTAGGGAACTTAAACAAAGCCCTTCAAAGGTTAAGAGAAGGTGTGATTCAAGCACTCAAACAGTGTTTTCATGTTCAAGGAAGTGATTTATTTAGGACATAGGGTTTTTGGAAAAGGACTGCAACCACTAGAAGACAAGGCTAAAGCCATCAAAGAAGCTCTGGTTCCAAAAAATGTGAGTGACCTTAATGAGAACTTTGGCTTTTTAATTAATTCCTTGGAAACCTTTCAATGTGGTTTGCTCCCCTTCATTCATTACTCAAAAAAAAGGGGCAGAGTGGCACTAGGGTAATGATCAGGAGACTGCCTTCAAAGAAACCAAAGAGCTTCTGAAATCAGCCAAATACTTGGTGCATTTTGATCCAAGTGTGCCCTGTTACTTACTTGTGATACTTCATGCTACTGTGTGGGAGCAGTACTTTTACATTGAATGGAAGATGGCATCGACATGCCAGTCTGCTATGCTTCATGCTCCTTATCATTGGTGGAAAAATAGTCTTTGCATTTAAATAGGGAAGCCTAGCTATTGTTTTTTATGTCAATATTGCTGTGGGTGACAATTCAGTATAATTATTGACCATAAGCCACTTTTAGAACTTTTGGGGGATTCCAGTGCTTTTTTACTTCTGCATGACTTACTGCTAACAGCCTACCAATATCAGCTGATGTAAAAGCCTGGACCAGCAATTGCAATGCAGATGGTCACTGTCAGCTACTGGTGGGCAGAGCACCAGAAGACACTCCTGTACCTCAAGACATGGTGCTAATTTTAAACACAGTACAAGAAACTCCACTAACAGCTAAGCGGATTACATAGTGAACTGAGACCCTATTCTGTTCCAGGCCTCGCATTTTGTACAGAATGGATAGTCCAATTTCATATCTTCAGACACGTCTTTTACAGGCATTTGGGAATTAAGCCTCCAAAACAGATTTATACTCTGGGGATCATTCACCCTGGGATGACCCAAATGAAAACTCTGGCCAGAAGTTACATCTGGTGGCCATGTCTAGATGGAAACATAGATCAAGCAGTACTGATCTGTGCCACATGCCAACAGTTAAGAAAAGTGCCTCAGGTAGCAGATTTATCATCATGGGAATGCCCAGCTAGGCCTTAGATCAAATGACACATCAACTATGCTGGTCCCTTCCTTAGTTCAATGTTCCTTGTGGTGGATTCACATTGTAAGTGGATGGAAGTCATTCTGATCAAAGTAGCTACTTCATCTATAGCTATTGAGCTTTTTTTCTTGTTTAGCGCAGACTGCCTGAAGCTCTGTTCTCTGAAAATACTAGTGAACAAGCGAGCCTGAACAAGGACTGAGTAAACTTTGAGTAAGGACCTCAGGGTATGATCCTGGAAAAGTATGAGTGGACTCAGCCTTGTTTCTGTACAGTAATGTGTATACAGTACAATGACACCACTGAATATGAATATTTCACAAATAGATAATCTTTTTATTGATTTACCAGTTTGATATCTACACTGGCAAGTGGAGTAAGATGCTACTCAGGCTGAGTAGTACCTTATGACACAAGAAATCCCACTGAAATCAAGATGAAAAGATAATATATATCAAAGATTTCAGTTCACATGTATTGTGTCAAAAGAAATACCCCAACAATCTATGTTTCAATTTCTATGGAACCTGAAGAAACTGAATTTTCTGCTGATAAAAATGATTCAAATCAACACACATTTGTGCAACTTTCAGATCTGTTCTGAAGAAATCAGCTCTTTTTTTCCAAATAAGTTATACTGTGCTGACTGCTCTTTTGAACACAGAATGACAATCTAGTGTTCTGTTCCCTACCACTGGCAGTAAATTGAAGCCCTCCAAAGAATTGCATGCTCAGACTCAGTGACTTGCAAGAAAAAACTTGTCAGTATGTCACACCATTAGGAATTTGAATTCAAGCTGAAAACTTAAGCGTTTCTTGTCATATCAGTCACACTTACAAACTCCTGTGTGTTGTCAGATATTGGTCTAAAGTAGTAAGACAGTTGAATATGGATATATCTTTTAAAAATGCAGTGTGTTTACAAACAGTCATCGTCTCTTTCTCATTAATGATCAATATAAATATTGCCATCTCTGATTCCATTTCCAAATTGCGAAGTCTCTGAATACTAATGGATATTGTGCAGAAAAGGCCCAACTTACTTTGAAGTTTGCAGATGCCAGGAAACAATTAGCATATGTCAGTACTGATGAGTGCTACCTCTATTGCAGAAGGATAGTCATTGTATACTGCAGGAGTATATTAGAACCACTGGGAAAGAGACCCCAGTACACAAAGTGGAAGTGACTGGTGCCAAAGAAGAGACAACTTGGAAGAAGACAGTGAAGCATGGTAGCTGTGGTAGCTTGTGTTGCACTCAAGAAGGAAATCTAGTTCATGATTTGTCATTGTGCTACCCTAGTTTGATGCCAGAATAACATCATTAATTTCAACTGAGTTAGGTTAGGAGTCTATTACAGCAGTGGGTGGGTGAGGTTCTGTGGCCTGGGCTGTGCAGGAGGTCAGACAGATGATCATATTTCTCCCTTCTTACCTTAGAATCTGAGTCTAAACCTCCATGCAGTGGTGACTCAGGACCTGAGGTCAGGGTACTTTTATGAATGACACTGAAACTGTTTTTCCTTTTGTTCTGTTTATTTATTTATTTTTTGAAAAAAAGATTACTTTGAAACATATTATCACTTTGTTTACCCCCAATATTTTTCATGCTCTAGATGAATGGAATGTTTTCATGTTTTACATTTTCAAATAAAGGCTCTTTCAAAAGATACTGTTTGAACATATTAGTGCAACATCGGAACCCCTCACAAAACAGCATCACACTATGTGGTATGAGCAGTAAGATGAAAATGGATAGTCTACTTTGATTGAGATGAGTGACATGGAAAAAATTAAACAACATCAATATTTAAAAGTAAGGTGGCTTTTTAAAATTATTTCAGTTTTAATAATGCAAGGTGTTATTAGAAAAAACAAGGATATTTTAATATATGATTTTCATCTTGGCAATGTCCCTTTATTAGTTCAATTTCAGAAGGGGATAAAATAATATTAATATATTTTGATCCCTACAAGTTTAATCATTACAGGGCAAAAGCACAGCAGAGTGAAACGTCTAAATTATAAACACAGTGAGAATGGTAGCTCTGAGAGAGAACTGTGAAGGAATTAAATTAGAAGGAACTGTGCTCCAGTATGTCTTTGGGTTATCAAAATATAAAAGCTTGAAAGAGCAGCTTTGCTTACACATATGCCCTTCACAACTTTCTTATCTTATTGCACATATGAACTAAACAGAAGACTGTCTTCTTGCGCCTCTCCCTTTCTTGTATGAATATTGAAAAGTATTTCATTTTCATGGTCTGATCATACCTTAAAATTTGGATCTCAGACTAGTTTCACAAAGAAACATGCAGGGGAAATGAAAGTCATATCCAAACTCTTTTTGGTTAACTTGGAGAAAAAATCCTGAAGGCATTCCAGTTCCACATGATTTATTATAGTACAATACCACCTAGACCCCTCCTATTTGGTTACAGTATGTGAATATTTAATATGGCCATTACAACTGAAGTCTGGTGTGAGACAGAAGTTTTCTGAGCTATTAATCTCATTTAAAAATAAATTTAAGGGTCAATACTTATTCCGCAGGAGCTACAAATCATTTAAAAATTAGGAGATGAATTACGATAGATCACTTAGAGCAAGTGAGACTAGATCCAAGTTAAGAAATATTAAAATTTCCAGCATAGAGAACAAATTTCAGAACTGCACTTTATAAGACCTGCAGAGTGCTTTGAATAGGTTCTTTAAAATGCAGAAGTGAATAACGCCAACATTTTGTTTTCTAGTTACTTAAAGGGAAAAAACAGAAAGCAGATATTCAAATCAGTTTCTTTTTAATATAGTGTTAAACCACGTAGAGTAATTTTTATCTTGTCAGAATTTGAGATTAGGTGCTGAAATACATCTATTGATTTGTATTTGTGAGACATTTTACACAAAACTAAATGGTATTTGAATACACTGAGAAATAAAATATTTGAATCTCCTTCCTCTTCTGCTTACTAAAGAAATGTCATCTTATTTCCTAATCACGTCTCTAAGCAGAAGCATACTGACAATAAAAAGCATGGGACCAAGAAAGGAATCCAGAGACACTCACCTTAAGGCAGCTGTACAGTGAATTAACAATACCAGCTAATATGTCCTGTGTCTAGCTGAAGAATGAACAGTCAATTATTCAGATGTATAGCTATAGATTTTTTTTTTAAAGATTCTGATCCCAGATGCTATAAATGGGGCTATAACAATACACTTTTCAGGAATCTGCTTACTGAATCTATCAATGAATACTTACCTTGTGTAGAAGTTAGGGAAATATCTCTTTATTTCTTATTCCTGATCCCCACCCAGCACGACCAGACACCACCACTAATGAATCAAATTAAACTTCCGTGCATAGTAACTGCCACTTGTATATATAGGGAATGTTTATGGGTATGTACATTTCAGAATCTAAATGATCTAAACTTAACAGAGTAACTATGGGTCTAAAGCACAGCTACATTATCTGATAAACTAACTCAGCTACAATAGTGGGGAAAAAAGCATTATACTAGTGGAAGTGCATTGTGTTCCCATCTGAAGTCAGGGGTATATTGTATATAGAGAGGAACATGCACAGAGAAATATCTTGGAGGGTATCCACAGAAACCAGGACCTTTCTAGTCTCCTATCATCATGCCTCAATCAAAGTGATCTCTGAAGGAATAGGGTAGTATTGGTTTTACAGGAGTTCTCCCTAAGGGCCTGCACCTTCTCCCATTAAAATCAGACATGAAAGGGTTAATTTTCAAATGCATTTTTTTTAAAGTTGTAAATGACTGAAAAATGAAAATAGGAGCTGTGAGTGAAAAGGTTTTACTGCAGCATGTATTACTGTACATATCGTGCATGCATTTACTTTGTGTGGCAGCCCTGAATGTGCTCAAAGAATGGTTGTGGAGCAAGAAGTGTTTAAAGTAGAACATGATTAAAAAAGGGGTTGCCCTACTGCAGAGTTGAGTTCTGTGGGGCCCACAAAACTGCACTCTAGTTTTAAATAGAAATTTTAAACAGTAGAGGTTTGAGTGACATGAATTTCAACAAAACAAGTGATAACTGTGCTCTCCAGCTGCAAGCAAACCCAGGTCGTCTGTGTTGGAGGCCCAGTGCAATTTGAGTTGCTTGACCACTGTTTTGGGGCCTAGCATAGCTTAAGTTGCTTGCTTGACTATTCTGGCCACAGCAACTTGACATGTTCCAGCTGGCAAAGACAAATAGGAATACTGAGTAAACTTGCAGATGTCTCAGTTTCTGCATAGCACGGAACATAATAAGAGGAAATACATAACATGTACATTTGCAGCTGCATATAGATAACGGTGATGGGAACAACAAGTTATCCTTGAATGTCTGGAGGAACATTTTTCCACTGCCAATGGGCATATTTTGTTTACCGCCCCTCTTATTACCTAACTTTTTTTAATGACCCCAATTATTATAATAAAAATAAAATGTACTTAAAAATAAAAACCCAATGTAGGTAATAAAATATATAATAAATAATAAATAAGTAATAAAAGTTGTGTATAAAAAAGAATAAAAACTTAAACAAAGGGACCCGCTCCATCAACACCTGATTCTGTGAAACGCGCTGCTAGTCAGACCAGAGGATACGGTGAGTCCCTGGCACTCCGTCCCCTGAAAAAAGCCATTCCTGCAAACAGCCTTCTGAGTTACTGTTTAGTTCTCCATGCTTAGTAAGTATGATATATTGTAGTTAATTTTAGGCTTTGTATTTAACTAGTATATTTATAGAAAACCTTGCACATTAAACCTTATTAATCTGCAAATCAGGCGTACCGTGTTTCACTGGTATCCACACTGATTACTAAGCATCCAATATCAACAGTTTGTACCATGAATCCTTTTTTGTCATTCCTTCAGTTTTCAGCTCAAGAGGTTGCCTTTCGGAAAGGTTACTGCTCAGTAAAACAAAATGGAAAAAGGTTTACATTAAGGATTAAAATAAGAGAATAAAAATGTTTTCTGTTCTCATGCGAGGAGGTATTCAAACACTTCCTAAATCACTATCACATACAAATCACTAGAAAGCTCTTTCAGCATTTTAGATATCTCTGTAGATAACTTGGAATCCAATACGCATCTCAGAATTTGGAAGCCTCAGATCCTGTCTACACTTACCTCCGACATTCGGTGGCAGTCGACGGGAATTACGGAAGCTACACAAAAAACTTGCATAACTCCCATTGACTTCTCTGCTCCTCTTCTGCGTGACGTATTCACTGCACACGGTTCCCGTCGACGCAGCACTACGCCACTTGTGAAGGTGGTCTTAGTATGTCGATATCTGGATCGACTGAGCAGGTCTTCACTGATCGCCCAGTCGATCCAGAGAAATCTATCTGAAGTGTAGCCGTAGCCTCAGATCAGTCACTGAAGAACAATAATTTATGTCAGCTCAACTGTCTGTACTGTAATTAAGCACAATTATGTGTGCTTACTGTGCCAGGCTCTAGCTAGACCTACAGCAGGATTAATTAACACTACCATGGAGCTGGAACACTGCTCATTCCCAAGAAATGTATAAAATCAGTTAATTTAGTAGCATTCTCATCTCTGGTTGGGCAAGAAGGTTGTAGGCTGGAATTCTGAGACAGGTCTTGCGCTCACATGGACTGCAAATAGGAGTAGAACACTATCTGAGAGATGCATCATGAAAGGTGCCTTCCATCAGATGAGACATTAAATTGGAATCCCCTTTTTCTGGCTTAGATTGCAATGCAAGGGAAAGCTAAAAATACCTTTTTTTTTAGTTTTAGAAAGGATTTGATAACTATATGGCAGTGGTTCGCAAGCAGGGGTTTGGGTACTCCTACTGGGTATGCAGAGGTCTTCTGGGGGTACATTAACTCATCTACATATTTGCCTAGTTTTATAACAGGTTTCATGAAAAGCACTAGCGAAGTCAGCGCAAAATAAAATTTCATATGGACAATGACTTGCTTATACTGTATATACTATACACTGGAATGTCAGTACAATATTTATATTCCAAATGATTTATTTTATAATTATATGGTAAAAAGGAGAAAGTAAGCAATTTTTCAGCAGTAGTGTGCTGCGGCACTTTTGTATTGTTATGGCTGATTTTGTAAGCAAGTAGTTTTTAAGTGCAGTGAAACTTGGGGTAAGCAAAGACAAATCAGAATCCTGAAAGGGGTACAGTAATCTAGAAAGGTTGAGAGCCACTGCCATGGTGTACTAGCCAACAAATGAATACAACAGGTTAATGGCCAGAGCTGTGTGAAGTATTATTAAGGGTGTAATAAAAATCTCTATGACATCCTCTCTTATGTAAGGTATTGTTTATACAGCCATCACTATAGTATTTGAGTGCATTGTCTGTTACCTATCAGTCACATAGGACTGATTATGGAAGGGTGAAAGTCTTGTATAACTGAAGTTATACCTGTTTCTCTTTAAAGCTGATTTATACTCCTCCAAAGTCTACAGCCTGATAATTAAAAGGTGAGATCAGTAGCTGGGATAGATTTTGGTGAATATTTTAGTCTGAATTAAATGAGTCCAATCTGAAAATTATGTTAAACTTTCATGTATGTTCACTTTCACTCGTGTGTACACACAGCTGTCTCTAAAAACTTGTCTTTAGTGTCTTGACTTTTAAACAAGCAGAAACCCACTTGCATTTGTGCTCTTACATTTGTATGTGCTATGACACACAGAAACCA
Source organism: Emydura macquarii macquarii (assembly GCF_026122565.2). Lineage (NCBI taxonomy): Eukaryota > Metazoa > Chordata > Testudines > Chelidae > Emydura > Emydura macquarii. The sequence continues at coordinate 43,793,247 of NW_027132610.1, read as the reverse complement.
AATACCTGGATATCTCTTGCACTTGTCATATTTTCACATGTAAATGCATGCAGATTTGCACAAATGGGTGTTTAATTTGAATGTGCTCATTTATGGACAAATATAGGCATGTACAATGCACATGTACACCTTGGAATCTCTTTCAAAGACCAGTGAATAAAATATTAGAAAGCATATTAAAGGGAATAACCGATCCTGCACTGTCATTGGTATGGGCTAGAATGATTATATAGTCTTTTTCTTCTCTCATTTGTGTGTTTCTGCAATAAAAGTTAAGGCTTGCACTTGCTCTCAGGGAAATTAGGTTTTGAGAACTTTGGGGACGGATTATGTCTTTTCATGTGCCTAGGCATGGTGTCTAGTACAACAGGGCCCCAATCCTGATGGATGCATTTGAATGCTATCACAAATAATAATTATGAAGGGGTATATTCTGCCACCCTCATTCACACTGAGTAGTCACTGAAGTCAAAGCAAATACTCCAGGAGTATGCTGAGTAAGGCTGTCAGAATCTCGCCCAGAGTGGCTTTAATGTGTTGTAACTTAATCCCCTTTGAAGGAGAATTACACTACAGCACACTAAGGCCACTATACTTTTGAATGAGCACACCTACACAGGTGCTTGAAACACTTTAACTAACGTGCTTTAACTTCACATCTTTAGTTAATTTGGCTTAACTTTCCAGAGTGTGCCTGAATAGACATGCCCTAATTTATTTTAGGAAAGATTTTAAGAAGTACTGCATACAATGGGGAGATAGAGAAAACAATGGTTTTCAGTGATGTATTTCTTTAAAATATGTATTATAAAATGGAGGTATCAATTTGCTTTTAGCACAAATAGAATCTGCATTTATTATCTGCTACTGTAATTTATAAGAGTTTTCACCTCAGTGTTGATAGAGTAGAAGATATTTTACATATGAGTCTATCTGTTACTCTTCCCAGCAAACATTGTATCTACATCTAGAAAATTTATTTATCACATTGTTCGATAGCATTATGTAATTATTTAGTTCTTACTGAAATCTCAATAAATTGTTGACTCATGCGTCGGTGTTTGCAACCCCACAATTGGGTATTTGGTATTCTGTTAATACAAAAGCTAACCTTCTTATTCATTTGTCACTGATAATTATTAAAAGAATAATGTAGGCTGCAAAAAGCAATAGAAAGAACAAAGAATTCAGGTTAGTAACACATATGTGGTAATAGATGGCCCCTTAGGTGAATATAAAGCTGCATTCATTTGAAGGCTATGCTGATGTCACAAAATATGAGAGGACAGATTGAATCATTTATATAAATATCAGTAGAACCCTGACAGACTGCATTCAGCTGTGCAATCATGAACAGTAAGGCCACCTATTGTTAGGACTTAGCCACACAATTTCCACTAAAGTCAGTGAAAGTTGTTCATCTAAATTTCTGTGTGCTGCTTAGCAAATACCTGGATAAACTCACAATCAGACTTTTCCTTTTAAGTGACTTCAGTGAATTATCACTTTTACTGATGGAATGTTCTCACTTTCACAGGTGGGGGTGACAACTGGGTGACTCAGAAAATATAGATGCTTTTTTGGTTTCATGGTTGTGGCATCACAGGTACTCACTTCATTTGGAGTGCAAGAGGAAAAGTGAAATTTACCAGTTTCCTGCTTTCTGAAAAACTGTAGGACAGCACTCAAAGCATCAGGAAAGCAATGAGATTTTGTGTTTCTTCCTTGAGGGCTAGACTGCGACTTGAATTATACCCTGAATAGAGAAGTAAGGAAAGTAAAACCACCTTGGGGTACCTGCATTTCAGGCACACACACTCAGAGGTAAGGGGATGTTGTATGCACTTTTATGCCCACACTGGGCCAGATGAATGGGAAAATAGGCAGAGAGAGATGTCAAGAAATGGGTAGAGCCTTGGCTCTAGTTCTGAACAGGCTGACCAGCATAGCTGAGCTGGTGTGGTAATTGTCATAATTTACAGCAGTAAATTGTAATTGTGATTGGCTAATAGTAAATTACTACCCCTGCCTGGAACAAGAGAAAAACAAGCAGGAAATTATGCTTCACAGTGTCCCCGAGAGCTAGTCTGGGATGGTGCAGCTAATGTTCAGGGCTGTTCCAGAACAATATGCATTGGAGTGAAGAAATAGAATAAGAGAGAAAGTAGAAAGGAAGACAACATATCACAGAAGAGGAGTGGGAAAACAGGTGGAAAAACATAGAATGAGAGGATGTATGAGGTGAGCTCTTGCAAAGATGAAGAGAGGCATAGCCAAATAATGACTGAGAAAGAAATGAGACAATGGATAGTGGAAATGGAGGGGAGAAGAATAAACCACATGGAACTAAAGGAGTTGCACATTAGAAGAAAGAATGGCCTTACAGGACGAGAGGGAGGCTCTTTGTTTGATCATTGATTTAAAATGGATGTCCTTTGACCTTTACTACTTGATGAGCAAGATGTTAATCCTGGCTAATTATCCTGGTGTCAGTTCTGCATATATGACATCCATAACAAAAGTGAACTTAACTAGATGCCATATTTGTACTTACTAGTTCTAAAGACACATAGCAGCATGGACATCTTAAGGTATATCTACATGGCAATTAAGCACCTGCAGCTGGCTCAGGACAGCTGACTCCGGCTAGTGGGGTTTGGACTGCAGAACTGTAAAATTGCTGTGTAGGTGTTTGGGCTCTGGACTGAACCTGAACTCTGGGACTTTGTGAGTGGGGAGAATCCCACGGCTGGGCTCCAGCCCAAGTCTAACACATACACAGCATTCTTTAGCCCCATAGTCCAAGCCCCGCAAGTCTGAGTCTGTTGACTCAAGCCAGCCGCAGTTGTGCCGTAGGTCTTTCATTCCAATGCAGACATACATATAAGGGCTAGATTCAACAGGAGCTCTGATGGTGAAGGTGTAGGTGAGAAAGGTTTTACCCCCACTTTGCACAGATGCAAAGGACTACACAAAGTTCCAGGCTGTGGAAAATCAGGCATTTACTTTCTATGATTCTGTGAACACATTTTTATATGTTAATATTTGCATTTTTAAAAGCCTTTCACTGGGTTCCACTTTCACTTACACAGGTAAATCAGGAACAACTCATAGACTCATAGGTTTTAAGGCCAGAAGAGACCATCATGATCATCTAGTCTGATCTCCTGCACATTGCAGGCCACAGAACTTCATCCACCCATTCCTGGAACAGGCCCATGACCACTGGCTGAGTTACTGAAGTCCTCAAATCTTTATTTAAAGACTTCAAGTTACCAAGAATCTACTGTTTATTCTAGCTCAAACCACCATGCTGCAGAGGAAAGCAAAAAACCAAAAATCAACAACTAAAACAGGGTCACTGAAATGAATGGAAGTACACTAGTGTAAAACTGGTGTGAGAGAAGAATTAGACCCATGAATTTTATCTTTCCAGTGGATGTTTTTGTGATCTCAAATCATTAAACATAGAGAAGAGATGATCTGAAGCTTTAATATCCTCACCTTTATTTCTCTGCATTGATTTTTTTTTCTTTTACCACTTTACAAGTCCCCTAATAAACTCGTGAAAGAAAAAAGGTGAGGCACTATATCTTTTAGAGAATAAATGAAAGCAGTGCATAACTGTTATTGTCCTCTGCAGTGCTTTGTTTTTATCATTCTTCCTGTGATCATGAAGAGAAAATAGGAGCTTTGTTTTTCATGTTTATTTTTTGAAGTTAAAAGAGAACAAGATGCTAACAAGCATAGAAAGGGATCAATGCACTTAATCCTTTATAACACACAGTCCCAAGTATGATTTTCTTGGGCAAGAGTAATTGCATTTATTGTGGACATCTCTGGCTGTGCTGGTCTGAAGTAGATGATTTAGGCCCCAATTCAGTAAGGTACTTAAAATGTGCATAAATTTAAGCAAATGAATAGTCTCACAGACATCAGTTCGAAAATCAATAATACTTTGACTTCAATGGGACTACTTACAGGCTTAAATTTAAGCACATGAGTAAGTAAATTGGGCTTTTAGCTCAAATTACTGAATGCCAATGACAACACACAAAACAAAACCCAACCACTACTTTAACGTGACCATAAACCTATTCCATGTAGAAATGGGACAGCAATAAGTACTGTTTGCTAGAATTTCTGAAATACTTAAAGGTCAGATTCTGCCAGGCACATTCCTGTTGTGGTGCCTTGCAAGGAGTCCCAGTGATTTTTTTTTTTTAAATTAAACCCTACTTTCCTCTCTCCACATCAGTTTTTGAGAGCATTTGGTTCTATGGTTTTGGTATGTGCCCATCTTTTGTTACGAGTTAGCATAATGGAAACAAACTAGGCCAGAATCCCACTGGAATTATGCCTCCACGTGACGCAAAATTACCATAATCTAGTTGCAAGTGGCTAGCAGATAATTGCCATGTCAGAAGGGAACTTCCTGCAGGTATAGCTGTACCACTGGACATATCCTCTGTTGTCACTGCCTCCTGCCTGCTAAGGAGAGGTAAGGTATGTGTTGGGAAAGAAGAGGGTTGTGGGAGAGTGGAGCTCTGCTATGTCAAACCTCACTGGCATAGAGTCCATTAAGAATCTCAAGTAGGAGTGAAGAGATTATTTTAGCTCTGTATTTGGTACTAGTGTGACCACTGCTGGAATACTGTGCCCAGTTCTGGTGTCCACAATTAATAAAGGATGTTGATAAATTGGTGAGATTTCAGAGAAGAGTGAGAAGAATGATTCAAGGATTAGAAAACATGTCCCACAGTGATAGATTCAAGGAGTTCAATCTAATTATGTTAACAAAGAGAAGGATAAGGAATGATGTATGTACCTACATGGGGAATAATGGACTCTTAAATCTATCAGACACAGATATAAGCATGATCCAATGGCTGCAAGATAAACTAGACAAATTCAGAGTGGAAATAAGGCATAATTTTTAACAGTGAGGGTAACTAGCTGTTGGAATGATTGGTTTGATGACTATTTTAAAATTAAAAGTGGATGTTTTTCTAAAAGCTGTGCTCTAAGAATTATTTTGAGGACATTGTATAGCTTGTGTTATACAGGAAGTCCAACTAGATGGTCACAATGGTCCTTTTAGGCCTTGGAATCTATGAAAGACTCTTTGTCAGTCTTGGGATTTACAGCAGCTGCTGGGCTGCTTTCTGTATTGTTGGGGATGGGGCCAATGCATACATACCCTGAGAATCAAGGAGCTGTAACAGGCTTCCTGACACATACTCATCCTTCCACTCCTCGTTCTGGTGCAGGGGGAAATCTGGCTGACTGTTCACGAGTTTCAGATTGTTTACAAAATTAGATCTCATGTAGTTAAAGATGTAGATATAATAACATAACCTCCTTCTGAAAACTAATTAGCATTAATTGATTAACATTAACCCAACCTCATCAGCAAAGCTAAATGCATTAACAGAAAACCAAAGGCCCATATTTTGAACAACATCTGCAACAATTTATAAATGCTACTATAAATGTGCATCTAATAACAGTTATTCCTACAAAAGTATTTCCACCTGCTTGCATCAGCACATTTTTAGTAGCATCATTGTAGCAAGGCGCTGTGGCCTTTCTCGGAGCCTGGGCCCCGAGGACAAGCTGCAACCCCCTGCTGGGTAGATCAAGGCCCTGAAAACCCCCCCTGCTGGGCAGAACAAGACCCTGCAGGCCAAATACCCCAGGAGAAAAGGGACAGAGCCAGGACAGGAGAGGCCTGTATAAAAGGCCGGCCTAGCAGCTCAATCAGAAGGAAGCTGCTGCTGCAGACAGACGTGTCTTCCCCGAGGCTGATTTAGGCACTTGAGGCTAATTTTCATTGAAAGTCAGTGCCTAGAAAAAAGAAGCTTTTGAAAATCTTACCCATAAAGCCAAACTCCAGCATCAGATGAGCTCAGTAGAATAACTCTAGATACACAGGAGTCTAAGTGAGAGCATAATCTGACCTTTTCATTGTACATGGGGTAATTCTTGTCTTACATTATTAATTACAATTAAATATATTAAAATATATTTAATTTTACTTCAGTGTCCCTTCTTATGCCTAGTTCTTTCGTTTTCTTTTCTGGGTTTTCTTTCTGTTTTCTTCTTTCCTTCACACTCTTGGCGTAATTCACTGTTATTATTTCCACTGAATATTAAAACTTTTGTACTTTATGTACTTTTTACTGTTTTATGATTGTAATTATTGGACTTCATGACATTTCAGGAATACTTTGTCTTAACTGACATCCTGTTTAACATTATTGTCAAAGTTCAATAATATATATTATACACAATGAAAAACTTTGCAGGGGGAAATATTTACTGCATGTGAACAATATGCACTTCATAAAATTTAGCAGGGGTGGAATTGTGGCCTCAAACCCCTTGTATGGTGTAGTGCATTGTTGTGTAGCCCCTCTGCCAATTGAAATCAGCAGCAATAAGGGTTCAATATCTACAGGGTTCCTTTTCAACAATACAATACAAAACACATTTAAGCCCCCATCCAGTAATCTGGGACAATTACACAGTACCCTGAGCACCTCTAAGAGGCGATACTTCCCCTCTCACAAGCGCAGAGGCTGAGTGTAGAAAAGAAACTTTTAATAAAAAGAGGGTAGTGACCTGGCATTAACTTGGGAAAATGCCGCAAGCAGGATTCATGAGCATAAAGCCATGAGCAAAACAGCCACCCCAGACTATGTTAGGTAGCGTCTTTTTGCCTCAGGTTCTTAAATCCAGCAACCAAAAGTTCCTTTAGCGTGCCCCTTCTTTCTCCTTTCACCACATCCCACTCACAGTTGGTTTCCGTGGTCATTGAAGACCCAAAGTTCAGAGGTGCATCTGCATTAGTTCACCTTCCATCCTGGTTCAGGCACTCACTCTGGCATCTACCGCACCACTTACCACTCCGCCCCACCACTCTGCAACTTCTGGGATGTCTTGAGGTCCCACCACTTAACACAGCTCTCAGTGATTTCAGCTGTTATGGTGGGAGCCTTACAGCAAGTGTAGACAGGGCAGCCTCTTGTGTCAGAGACACTGACTGAAAGCAAGTCTAATACTTATGTCTGCAACAAGACTCTCAATGGAGGCTTAATCAGCTCTATTATACAGTGGAAAAAGAAAGGATCAATTGTTGCCTTAAGCCAGGCCCACCCCTCCAAATATAAGTACCTATCCCCACCCTCTTTCAACTTTACCAGGGTTTGGCACTCCGGTGCCTTGCCTAGCCAGTGCAGTTTAGTTGAGGGTGAGTCCCTCAATCAGGATATGCCAAACACAGTTCTGATGCCCTTGATTCACACAACAAGGATGACAACCCTTTATTACCCCTGCCCCACAATAAAAAAGTGACTTGTGATCCATCACCAGCCAAAAGTGATTATTTGGGCAAAACATTCCCATCATGTTGTGTGCCTGGGCAGAGTGGTCGTGTTTCTGCAAAGTCAATTCATGAAGTCTTCTTGCCCAACTCATCACTACATGTCAGGCTAGAGCTCATGCAGACCCTATTTACAGTTGCAATGACCCACAAGCAGACCAGGAAGCAGACTGTGAGTGTATGACAATAAATAAATTAATAATATTAATATCTAGGTCTTGTATAGTGCTTTTGATTGATAGATCTCTAAGCACATTACAAAGGAGGTCAGTATCATTATCCTCATTTGACAGATGGGAAAATTGAGAGATAAATTGACTCCTCTAAGATCACTCAGCAGGCCAGTAGCAACACTGAGAATATAACCTAGGATATAAAATAATATATCCTGAGTTCAATCCACTGTTCTAGCCACTAGGCACACATTGCCTCAGTATTATCTTGTGGTAAAGGGTGATATGGTGTACCAGCACTATGCCTAGCACATTTTCTGTCCCTCCACCCATTCTTTAACCCATCCTATCCATTCTCCACATAGGGAGAAAGTAATGGACTTGTGGAGGCAGCTCTTCTCTCCATACCACTACCCACCATAGGGATAGCTGAATTAGTGTTAGACACATATCACCCCAGGATGACTCTGTTTCACTACTGAACTTCCTACATTAGCACTGTAGTCTTCCTATACTAACTTCAATAAAATGTCACTGGCTACAGTATGAGAGTCAAATGGTAGTAAAAAGCAAAGCTTTCATCTATTTCAATAGGGCCAGAATTTGGTGCTCTATTATGAGATAACAAGTCCTAAATCATCTACCAGTATTCTTGTTACTGAGTTAATTTCCACACCAAGACAGGTGCAGAGATTCAAGAATATCTTAACCCTCGAATTAACCACTTTGAATGATCTGTTCATTCACAGCACAGAGAACTTGTGTGTAGACAATTGCTTATCTACTTTTTCAGGGACGAAGCAAGTTGCAAGTCCCACAGTGAATGTTGATTTATGGCCAGTGTCAAATGCCCATTAGAAGAAGAAAAATATACATTTTAATGTATTTATTGTTTTGGTGGTGAGCTGAACTTTTGTCAATTATTTCTTCTTAAAATGAACTTGTTCAGCATATGACTTCTTGTTTCTCAATCCTGATTGTTTTCCCCTGAGCAAGTTTCCCATAACTTTTTTTTATCTGCCACCTTTAGCAATTACCAGTGGGACAAGGTACTCGTTCCTTGAAAAGCAGCAGAAGCATCAAAAGGATGTAGTATAAGAAACCAGTGCCAAATATATCTGCCATTTTCAGAGATGTCATCTCAGCATTAATTAATTCAAATACATGCTTTCTACTGCATTCCATTCACAGCTATTCCAATTAATTGAACATACAACACAAATACACACAGTTTACCAATATATTCGCTGTACATGCAATGGAGAGATTAAATTTTTCACTTAATTTGAAAAGTTATTAGCTATCCACATTAGAGGTAGTTACAAATAATGGCCTTACTCCTGCAATGCACTCCTTATGGTCAGACGCATGCAGAACTCCCTTAACTTCACTGGAACTCTGTTTGTGTGGAAAAGCTTACAGGACTGATGCCAATATGGGTTAAAAATAATATTTGAGATCAGACAGAGAAACAGACAGAATGAACCCCCTTTTGGGTAGCAAATTGTCCTCGGATTAATCCCTGATTTTCAACAAGTGTTTCCATTGTTCTCATTCACTGTACAGGCAGTGGGTTGTTTGTAATGTATTCACTTTGACTATTCCCTTTTTGTTATTAATTATTCAAGTTGTGTGACTGGTTGCCTAAGTCTCATAATATTGTTTCTGCTCCCAGACTGAATGCTTAAATCGTTTTCAACAGGAGAACAACAAAAGACAAAGAGCAATTAAGGAGTAACAAGCTTCCCATGTGAATCTGTAGATGAAAAATTGTGCTATAATTAGATTTGATTCTCAGGTGTTCCCATGAATATATGGCAGTTCTCAGAAGACTTGTGAATAATGGATAGTATAAAAGGTGAAATTATAAAAGTTATAAAGGCAAAATCTCCATGGGTAGATTAAGGCCTTTAGGCTGCCCCAGACTGCACTGCACTGAGAGGATACCAACAGGGAAGGGCTGATGAGCTGATTCAAGATTGCATGGAGGCATCAGGAAGGAAAGGCGAGGGAATGAGATGCTCCTTTACTTCCCTGCCCTCATTCCAGCTGGGTCTTAGCAATCTTCTTAATTTCTCTGCTGTTGTATGTTTTCCCCTCATGGGGTCATGCTGCACCAAACGTAAAGTTCTGGGTTAGATTTAGTGCTCTCATACATCTTCATCCCCGCACACTGGTCTCTTCTCTATGATATGTCCGCCTCTCTCATGCTTTGATCCAACTGTAGCCAAAGTACTGAAAGCACTTTATGGGATGGAGCACCTGCTGTGCCTTAGCCAAGAACCCAAGCTGTGTGTCAGCTGAAAAAGCAGCAGTCAAAGGATGGTTTCTCACTCTCTGAGACAGACTGTAGTGATTTAGTCTAGAAACAGTCTAAGTGTCTTACATACAACAAAATGTGATTAGAAAATTCAGAGAAGATCCAATTCAATCAGTGATAAATGGTACTAAGCCCAGGTTTGCCTAAATAGGCTAAAACCTTTGGGTTACAGAAGAGAAAATCAGAAGATAAAAGCCTCACATCTTAGATTTCAGCTGCATACCTCCCAAAGCTCCCGCCTATCAATATTTCAATCGGAGAGGAAATGTTAAGAGTTAATGATCACCCTTTTGGCCTGGAGGCCTCCTCATTTTACCCTCCAGGTTCTTCTGGTGTGTCCATGTGTCCGGAGAGATTTTGATAGATCAGTACCACCTGATAGTGTAATATTGATTATCATATTTGTTGTTAATAGCAGCCAGAATTGGTAGGCTTTTGTGCAGACTGGAACAGCCTTGGCATGACTAAGCTAAGAGGGGAGGGAAGCCTCTTGCTCAACCTTTGCCTGACACTGCACCTCTCCCTGATGCTCTGGTGGATGTGCTGGGATCTGTGTTTCAGGAAAAGACCAATACATTTATTTATGCCTGCTCTCTGGGAGATGTTTGTCTGGGCCTCAAGATATTCAGATTCTGTAGGAACACGTCTAGTTAATTAAGTATTCTGGCAACCTTAGGTCTAGCTTTTGAAACTTTTTTTCCTCTTTCTTGACATGTTGTTAATAAAACAAGGATAAATGAGGGGGGGAGGCTTGGACTTTTTGTGATCTCTTCTTGGACATAACTTTGGGATCCTACGGCACTGGAAAATGAGGCCAATCGGAAAGCTGTCACTGTTTCCACTGGAAAGCTGCCCCAGACTTCAGTAATTGTTGAGGGTTGGGGTGTTTTATTAACCTATTGTGGATGTGTGTAAGTGCTTGAGCCTAAGTAAAATATAGCTTTGAAGTACGATCACTTTTGTGTTATGCTGTTTCTACCAGTCCATCTATTGGCTAGATGGCTGTGTCTCCATTTCACTTATTTCCTGACACCACCTCGCACAAAGTAAAGTTACTACGAGCTTTGCATTGGCAGAACCCTGGGTAACACATAAATGATACTAGTTAATACAAATAGAAATCTTTGTGGGAAAAAATGCTAACACACATCAAAGCCTGCTTTTGAGAGGTATTGAGTCCTGTAAAGTGCTGAAGGCCTTCATCTCATTGTCTCCAATGGGAGAAGCAGGTGCTTATACCTTTCAGAATTTGTCTCACATAAGATTATGATCACATAATTCAGGTCACCGCTGCCAATGACAGTGATTTCTAATAATGTCTGTATCACTCTTACACTGGAATAACTACATTAAACCAAACATATCCTGTAATTACATTTACAGAATCTGAGTCAATATGTTCTCAGTGGTATGCAGAAGAATATTCCTCACTACATCATTTACTACAAAACAGATAGTGTACAAACACTTCTGATTATCCTGAATTTATCTGGCTTTTACAGTATTAACTTTGCAGGGTCAAAACAAATTAAGACTATGAAGACTCTTGTAAACCATTTGCAAACTAGTTACTGAAAGTGAGATTCTCAGGCAGTCCTATAACTTGTCATTAAAGATAAGTGCAGATGGTGTTTTCACACTTAAATCTCCTTTCCATCTGTGGTCTGTATGTATGCAAATCAATGAACTAATTTCAGAGAAGAGGATTCTGTTCAAGTACAAAATCTCAACTAGTCTAGTTTCAGAGAAAATGGAACTTTTTATTACTACATTTTCCTAGACAATTGCTCTTTCATTAAAACAGTTTGAATCCAAAGACTATGAATTCCATTTACGAGATGGAAGACGTATTGCTTTAAAATTATTGCATTAAGAGAACACTTTGTCCTACATGAGATTTCACCGTAACAGACTTAATAGTTGTTCATTTTTTTTAAGACAATCAGCCTGTCAGAGCATTCCATTTTATTTACCCTTATCACAGACAGTTACTGCCCATAATCTCAGAAACAACGTCCAGGGGAGATGGAATAGGAAATCTGAATTAATAGCTTTCAAAATATCGCAAGATACAGGGCCAGATTGTGCTTGGCTGTCATCCATGTATATAGCGGGGAAATAGAAGAAATCTCCCCTCACATACACACACAAGAGACAGCTAGAATTGCTCTGGGAAGCACAAGCACTGCACCCCTTCCTATTTTCTTGGAGATGAACAGCACACCCAAACTATGGTGGGAACTATATGCTCCCACAACTAGACTATAGAGCAGGACCAGCAAGATGGAGGGGAGTAAACTGCCCCTCATGAAGAGGTGTAGCAGTGTGTATGTTCCTTCGGTGCATTGGGTAGCTCTGGGAGGCATTTTGACTCCTGGTGACCCCATGGGATATTCAATTCCATTCCAGCCCTAATGATGAGTTTTCTCTTCAAGGCATGAGTCAGCCCATAATTCTTAGGGGAACCACTCTGTACCATGTGAAATTACTGTAACACTGTAAAATGATCCGTGTACTTTTAAATTAGAATAAAAGTACACAGCAGCTTTCACACAACAATCTCAAAACACTTTCTAAACATTTGCTAAGTAAGAATCACAACTCATCGTATACGGAGGTAGGTATTACACAGAGATTTGCTGAACATGCTGTGTTTTTTTGGTTTGTTTTAGCAAATCTATGTTTTTGTTGAATTTTGGTTTTGCTATCCAAAAGCCTAATATGACTTCATCTCATTTGAACCATCCAAATGTAAGGCGGATGGTTAAAGGTTTCAGATTTGGATTGCCTCTAAAATACATTTGATAGACGTTGAGGAACTGAAGATATGTGACTTCACAATGGCTGCCTGGCAAGGGCTATATTGTGGCACTGCAATCTGCCATAAGAGTTGGCCATATTGTGCCTTGCCAAGAGTAAGCTGGAGTCTCAATTGTCTGTGCAGTTCCTCTTTGCTACACAGACAGAAGGAATCTGCTATTAAAGCAGAGGGCAATGTTGACCAGTAAACTGAGAAGGCGGAGCGATATTATGATTACTCTGGCCTGCCCACAAGGGAAAGCTGTAGACCCACAAAGACTGCCTTCTCTCCCCATTGCTCTGCGACTCTTACTACCATACATGGTGTCAAGAGGAAGGTCAAGTCCTGCCATGTGTCAGAAGCTGTGTCAGTAATAAAGAACTCCCAACCCCAAGGACTGGTCATTAATCATACCCTTCACATTCATCTGACGTTGATAAACTTTAAAATTTGCATCTCCTCCTTTCTGTCAAATAAAAATATTCCTCCCAGGCTTTGTAGGTGCTGAAGTCAATATATTATGACATTGCCCAATAGACATTAGTGTTCTATACCATTCTGTTTTTATTATCCAAACTTTCCCATTTCCAACACATCTCTAGTTTCACATCTCAAATTCTTGACCATTTCAATTATGAACATGAGCATTCATCTGCTGTACTCTTTCACATATTATTTCACTGTCTTTTATTAATGGAGTATCAATTTATGATTTTAATATTTATGGATTACAAGTTATGATTATGGTCCAATAAAAGTTTTCTTTTTTACAGTTTTAACAAAAAAATGTTCCTTATAAATCATAGAAAAAGCTAAAGACACCAGAATGACATGACAACACATGTGCCTTTTTATGTCAAAACTGTAAAAATTCCTTAAACAATGCACCAAAAACCCTTTCAGTGAGCTCCATTGTTTAGGAGATAGTCTTATCTTATGTAGAGAAGGAGAGGAAAATTTCAGGCATTTGTACAATGACTTCATTAAATTCCATCCATCAATAAAGTTAAAAATCAACTACTCCCCAGGGGTGGGGGGAGTTATAGACACCATCATCACAATAAGAAATAGTAAACTATAACCATCCGTATAAAAGAAACCCGCAGACAGATGCAGCTATATCAATAAATCAGGCTTCCCATTCTAGACATACTAAAACATCCATTGTATGTTGCCATGGCACCCTAAACTCTTGCATCTGCTCCAAGAAAATCTAATCTATGACTTAATTAAATTGTGAGTTCCAAAACCAATCCTACATCAGGTATGTAATTCCATATTACACTTTTGGGGATAGTATAAAAACACTACAAAAATGTATATTTTTAAAATTCTGTAGTATTTTTCCTAAAAAGGAATGTTTTCAATGGCATGTAATGTTGAACTAAGCCATGTTGATGTATTAAATATGTACGATTCTAAAGAATCTTTTAAGTACATACTGTGGGCCAAATTAAACCCGTAACAAATAAAACAGCACTGAATATTTATAGACAGCTTCTAACAACATGAAATTGTCAAGAATTAATTACTTGACATAAGTTTGTCAGATTGAATTGTTGTGGCAATACAGTGTTTACGATTCAGCTCATAAAAGCCCATTTAAAGTTCTTTAATAGGCAAAATTTATAAATGTTTAAATTAGAATACTTTCCCCAAAAATGTACATGTTGAATCACTATCTATCAGCTAAAATTGTTTGGAAGCTTTCTCCCTACTCTAGTGTCAAGAATTATATTATACATAGTCATATTTGGTTTACTGTGGTGGTGAAGGGTTTAACTCAACTCAGTGGGGATGAAAAGTTTACCCACACTATTATAATGACATTCTTGCTCTCGAGCCAACACACAATAATGCAATATTTTTTCTTTCTTTCATACAAACAACTTGATTCAGCTAAATTCAGGAGTGGCACCAGCTTCTTCCCAAAGCAGCAGCTGAGGTGGCCTACAGAAAAATGAAGCCTGCACTATACATCTTTTGGGCACACTTACTTATTTTTTTTTTAACAACACACATTTAAACGTGTTTTATCTGTTATACTCAAAGGAGAATAAAAACTATATGCAGACAGATTAGTTTTAAACTTCATCTATGGCAACTCACTGGTGCAACACTTATTCACAGAAAATCAATAGGAAGAAAAACTAAGCAGATAGATAGATACTAATAATATTAACAATAACAACAATAAACAAATGCAAACAAATGGAAAAGTTAACTATTTGCACATGGAAAGAAAATGAAACAATAACACACACACTACTATTTAAAGCAACATAAACAACGATGGACCATAGCTAAGTGCACCTTTTTTCCCGTGCCGAACGAGCCCATATTTCCATTCCAATCAAATCAAAACCCAATCATATACATGCCATCTTAAAATTCAAAACATTTTTAAGGTGCTGGGCACTCTGCCCCTGATCCAGGAAAGTACTTACAGTTGTGCTTAACTTTAAGAACAAGTAGTTCCATTGTCTATACATGTGCTTAAAGATATGCTTAAAGCTTACAGATGAGCACATCCTTAAGTGCTTTAATGGATCAGGGCCAGAGTGCCCAACATCTTGCAGGATTGAGTCCTATAACATCTGTCATGAAACTATGAACTAATAAAACTGGCATAAACTGAGACAGTTAATAGCTACTTTGATAAAATAAGTAAAAATAAAAAGTTATTGAAAATGATCGTCAATGATGAGCTAGCCTGAAAAAAAAGGTGTTACACTAATTCCTGGAGACAGCCACTGAAGGACTCAAGTGGAGGTTCTGGGAATGAGTTACACAAGTATGGGCCTTCTCCATTCTGGGAGCTACCTGTTATCTGGTCCATTTGGAACCTCACTGCCCATACCAGACTGACCAACAGTCACTAAAGTAACTGGGACATTGATAATTAATCAATTTACATCTTCTATCTCAGGAACACTACTTGGCAAATAACTATAGTTATTAAGGATCAAAGTCTGACCATAGATGTACTCTTGTTGCACCTATTAAACTCAAAGGGAGGAGCACATCAGGAGCTCATGAGGGAGCACATCAAGGGCAGAAACTGATACTAAGATACAGTTTATAAAAATAAGTACACCTATGTAACTGTCTACATAATGGTAAAATGACATGAAAGCATTTAGGGACTGAGGCTCACTTATATTAAGGGCCCTTTTACACTGCTCTGACTGTGTGCATCGTGGGCCCTTACAGTGGGCATACATATCATTTACTCCCAAGTCAAGCCTCCTTTATGCTGAGTGAATTGTGTAAAAAAGACGTTTGTGTAAATGAGAATCGCGCTCCATATATTTAAAAAAAATAAATTTATTTTTTATGTAAGAAAACATAAATTAATTCATTTATTACTATTATTATTATTTGCATTTATAAATGTCTAAAAGAGATTAAAGTCTCCTTCTTTTTGAAAAAATTCTACCACAAATATAATTTCAGCTAAGATTCTTTAATCCAAAAATGCAGCCTGGAGCAAATATCTGTAGAATCATAGAAGATTAGGGATGGAAGGGACCTCAGGAGATCATCTAGTCCAATCCCCTGCTCAAAGAAGGATCAACCACAACTAAGTCATCTCAGCCAAGGGTTTGTCAAGCTGCTGCTTAAAAACCTCTAAGGATGGAGATACCACCACCTACCTAGGTAACCTGTTACAGTGATTCACCACCCTCCTAGTAATAAAGATTTTCCCAATATCCAACCTAGACACCCCACTGCAACTTGAGACCATTGCTTCTTGTTCTGCCATCTACTACCACTGAGAACAGCCTAGCTCCATGCTCTTTGGAGCCCCCTTTCAGCTGAATAAAGGCTGCTACCAATCTCCACTCATTCTTCTCTTCTGCAGACTAAACAACCCTAATTACCTCAGCCTCTCCTCATAAGTCATGTGCTCCAGCCCCCTAATACTTTTTGTTGCCCTCCGCTGGACTCTCTCCAGTTTGTCCACATCATTTCTGTAGTGAGGGACACAATAATTCAAATGTAGCATCACCAGTGATGAATAAGATGGGAATAATCTCTTCCCTAGATCTGCTGGCAATGTTCCTACTAATGCAGCCCAATATGCCATTAGCCTTCTTGGCAGTAAAGGCACACTTTTGACTCATATCCAGCTTCTTGCTACAGTCAAGATATATCACGTCCACCGCTTTCCCCACATGCACTGAGCCAGTCATTTCATCATAGAAGGCAATCAGGTTTGTCATTCATGATTTGCCCTTGGTCTATGCCTAAAAGATCTATGCCTAAAAGATAAGATCCTAATGGCCATGATACATAAAATAGAATGGTTACAGAGACTTTAATGATAAAGCACCGTTATGCGATGGAGCTGAAATAATACATATTTCCATAAACTCATTCTTTCAAAATAAGACAGGTGAGATATATAAAAATAACTATTGAACTAGTTATAATTATGAATTAAATTGTTACAGATGTTGGAACTCTGCAGCCTATCATTTTAACAACCTGAGTATTTAAATTTGTAAACATTTACATGACACACTTTTTAAAATGTGTAAACATATGTTTAGATAATACAGTATAATGCTTCAGCATAATATATTATTCTATCAATTTTTTTATGTTGCTTTTCCCTTTTAAAAACTTGCTTTTAAAAACTTAAATAGTAAATAACAAATGATTAAGACATCTTTAATTAATTAATTAATTAATCATTCATTCTTGGTTTTGCAGTGTGACAATATATGCCATATGTGCTGCAATAGTTAAGGATAATAGGGCAAGTTTAAGAAAAAAGTGGGCAGAAGTTAAGAATGATGAATATTGATTTTAGATTCTGCATTTCCTTTCTAGATGATGATTGTAAAAGCAATGTAATACTGAAAAGAATAAAACATATCTCTAGTTAATTCTTCCAATAATGTCAGTTACATGTAATTATCAAACTTGAAAGCTAGTATAAATGTAAGTGGAAACAAAAGAGAAGGAGGGGGACAGTACTGACTAGAGTCTTCATGATTTGGAGCTCTGGGTAAAACGGTATTTTTACTGATTCAAAGCCTGCTGAAGTTAGTAACTGGTTTTATGTTGAAGTCAATTGGCATTGGATCAGGCCCTTAATGTATATATGTGCTTGAACTTAGCCTATAGGACTAGCCTGCTTGCTTGCATATATATGTATATCTGTTCTTATAAATTTAAGTATGGTTGTTTAATTATAATAGAGACATAAATTTATATTGCAGTATTTTAGCTGTAATGCAAGGTACCAACAGGCCACATCCTGTATGAAAGCTAAGCAGTTAGTATATATATGTTCAGGACCTTTGGCCCAAATAAGTAATAATAAGTAAAAGGATAAAACATATATGGCTATAACCTTTACCCTAAATAAATCAGGAGGCATCATAACGGAGGGAGGGCGGGGCAGGGCTGTCACAGATTATGCCCCAAGTAAACTTCACAGGTACACCACAAAACCCACAAAACGGCCAAAAATAACAAAGGTGCGATAAACAAACTGTATGAAACCATCTGGAAAGAATGTGAATATGTCATTAATACGCACAAACCTGCCAGCCTATAGAATATGTGTACCCTAATACTTTGGGGGTAACAAATCCAAGTTTGAACTTAAAAGAAGAACCCATATTCTCTGGGTATAAGAAGGGGCAAATCGTGCTACTTGGCGCGATCGATCGTCAGCTACTCCTGCTTGAAGCTTCTTTTAGTTAGTGTTAAAATTTTGTTCTTCCTTTATACTTATTATTTATAGTGTTAGTCTTAGTCTTATAGTTCTTAGCCCTTGAGCATTGCCTACTCCGCCACTCTACACAAGAGTTGAGGAACCAGACATCTCTCTCAACCAGGTCATCAGGGAAGGGTGTGATTATATTAATCCAAAGCATATAGTACATATATATATATATATATATATATATATATATATATATATATCATATAAGTCTCTAAATTAAGATTGTATTATCCATTATCCATTTAATTATTCATTTTCTTTATATCAATCATTTGTCTATCATTTTATGTTACCTTAATAAAAGCTTATAAAAATTAAACAGATGTGGCTATCACTGTGAACCTTCCTGTTGTGCACCCCGGGGTTCCTATAAAACTCTTCTGGAGCTTGGTTCTGGGACAAGAACCTCGTTATCTTCTGACCGAAGCAACTGGCGAGCCTATAAACGCATTCAAATTACTAAGACACCCAAAATCAGGCTACAGACTGGAGAGCCAGCCATGAGACTCGAGGAGTGTCTGACAGGAATTCTAGGTGTTACCAGGTATTTGGACACTCACCTGAGGTAAATTGAGCTAAAGAGCAAAAAGAGCTATCTGTGTATGAGTCTGGCAGGCTGCTTGGAAACACTGGAAACTTGATTTCCTTTGACTGTTTTTTGGCAGCAGCCCCAGAAGTATTTTTCTGTTTCACTATAGAATTTTGTTTATGTGTAGCAATTAATCTGTACTGTTTTAAAGTGATATGCATGTTTAAGGGGCTTTGGAGTGTAGGAATAGTATTAATATTAAGGTACCTGAAGTAAATGTAATTGCAGTAGCACCAGGGCCCGGTGACCCACACTTTGAGGTGGCAGAGGAGTTGATTTTTGGCTCGTTTAAGCCGCCAGAAAGGCCACAGTATTTTCAGTCCCTACAACTCTCCTGGGCTGTGCCCAGATCTGTCTATCACCAGCTTACCCCGGCTGTTTGGTAGGTCCCGACTGGGTAAAAACCTCTCAATCAGCTAAGAACACATTAGACATCGAGGGAAGAGAAGGGAACTCGCCTCCACCCTTCTGTTGTTTTTGGGACTTGTCTGAAGTAACTGAACCCACAGTATCTGCGGTGGTAGGGGGCTGTCACATTAATTTTATTATAGATACTGGGGCAGCAATTAGCATTATCCATGTCAAAGACCCTAAATCCTCTCCTCTGTCTTCAAGGCGTACAAAACTTCTATCAACTTTTGCAAATAAACAGATCATAACCACACTGTCTAAACCCATCAAAATACAAATAGGCCACCTGCAAAAAACTCATACCTCTGCTCTAATAAAATTGGCAGACCCAAAAAACAGCTTACTAAAATCTGATTTCCTACACAAACAGGGATGTGTTATTGACTTAATTAATCAGTTGTTGTAATTTACAATGCAGGCAATTGACTACCCATCGGTGATCGTGCCTAAGTGTGGCATGGTGTCTACAGTGAAGGAATCAAAACCAAAAGGCTATAACATGAACATAATAGTGGCTAAACACACAAACCAACCTGAGTTACAAGCTTTGCTCTGCAAGCATGCAGACGCATTTGCTACACACAAACATGATTGTAAATGTATGGCAGTCACTGTTGTAAAAAAAGAAAATGTACGAGCCCAAAAACAATATCCTTACCCAAACCAAGCCAAACCATATGTAAACAAGACTGTTAAGTCTTTACTAACACAGGGAGTACTACGTAGGTGTACTTTCACTGCCAATTCCCTTATTTGGCCTGTTAGAAAACCGGATGGTTCCCGGCGTCTCACAATTGATTACAAACACCTTAATCAAAATGTCAAAATGCCAAAATGCCAGACGTTCTCAAGTCCTTTAATCCAGAAGCAGCATGTTTTACTGTTCTCAATATCAGTGACAGCTTTTAAACGTTACCATTAGCTCGCATTTCCCAGTACCAACTTGCGTTTAGTTTCCAGGGAGTCCAGTATACTTAAAATCATTTACCCCAGGGATAAAAAATTCCACGGCACTGTTTCATGCGCAAATAAGGTGGGTACTGTCACAATTCTCTAAACCAACTGCTTTGTTCCAGTATGTAAATGACCTTTGTATAGAAACTCATACCAAGAAGGAACACCTGAAAAGGCTTAATGAGCTCCTTCAGATTCTAAAGGGAGCAGGCTTAAACTGTAATCCTGGCAAGGCACAATTAATGACTACTCGTGTCTCTCCCTTAGGTCTTATTTTGACAAAATGGGGTCAAACCCCAGCACAACAAAAAGTGGACACAATACAAAAGTTGCCCCTACCACACAATGCAACAGCTTTAAAATCCTTTTTGGGTTTAACTGGGTATCACAGGAACTTCATTCCCAATTTTGTTTCCATCGCAGGTCCATTGTACTAATTTTTTAAAAAAAATGTTCAATGGGAATGGACTGAGCAAGACGCAAAAGTAGTATCTCAGTTAAAACAGTCCATTGTCAAGGCTCCTGTGTTAATCACTCCAAATACAAAAATACCCTATCATCTGGAGGTGGCAGTAAGTGTTAATGTGTTAGCGGCTGTGACTTCACAAAAAAAACATGGAAAAATCCAACTCGTGGCTTATGCCTCACGTTTAATGTCATCAATTGAGCTTAAATATAACAATTGTAAAAAATACCTGTTGGCCACTAGTTGGGCCATTCAACATTTTTCTTTTCTAATTGGCCTCAGCCCCATCATATTACACTCATCGCACACACCCCTTCAGTTTTTGTTGTCCAATAGGTTAAAGGATGGGCAAGTCTCAAATGTTCGCTTAGCCCACTGGGCATTGCTGTTGCAAAAAAAAAAAAAACGCAGTAAAACCTGTTACCAACTGCCCTACTGTATAAAGGAAAACCACATATGTGTCCAAATACTGTTCAACACCATAAAAGGGGAAAAACAAAAAAGTTTTTCCTACCCTTAATACAGAAATCAGGTTCCTTCAAGGGATACCAGCTTTTTGTAAATGGCTCTAGTTACTATCATAAAGAAAAACCTTATACTGGGTTCAAAATCTATGCGGTTCCACCAAAAAAAAAAAAAAGCCTTAAAAAAAGGCATATTCATGCACCCCACATTCAGCCCAATATGCTAAATTAGCAGCAGTAGCTTGTGTATTAAATACTGTGTGCAGTTCTCCATCACCACTACAAATCAAAACATTTGTCTGTTTTCAAACTCAGCATGGGTGTGCAATTACAAAGTTTCTACTATGATAAAAAACTAATAGGTTCACATCTTCAAACAAATCACCTATTAAGTATGCTTCACTGTTAAAATACATCCAATGGTTAGCAGCAAAACTCACTACTCCGGAAAAGCCAGTTAAAGTAAAAAAGATAAGGGCCCACTGTAAATAAAAACCCTATACAATAAAAAATAAGAAGGCCAACAAATTGGCCAAAAAAAAAGCCCAATCAAAAAAATCCAAAAGTAAAAAAACCCAAAAGTGTCCCAGTACTATCTCTGGTCCAAAATGCAAAATTGCCACAACTAAGGTTGTAAAAACTAACATACCTAACTTAAAAAAAGTGCAAAAATTACATAAAAACATAGTAAAAGTAACCCAAAAGCTTTCCAAAACAAACTAAAAAATGGTCACTCACAAATCCCTTATACAAAAAATACGGACAGCATTTACAAATAGTAAACAAAGTTCTAATGTATACAGCAGGTCCTTTCCTGGTGTGGGTAGTTCCAACAGACCTACAAAAAGAATAATGTATATGGTTCATAACACTCCAACAGAAGGGCATCAAAAAGTAAACAAAACTGTCCAACGTCTTCCTTCTGTGAAATGATGGCCGCTTCTAAAAATAAATGTGTAACAATACTGTAACAACTGTTTGACATGTGCTCAAGCCAATCCTACTCCATCCAAAAATATGCGCCATTAAAATCTCAGGTATATAAAAAACCATGAATGGCTTTGCAAATTGACTTCACAGGTTCTCTGCCAAGGACCCAAAAAGGCAACCAATATCTCTTAGTAGTTGTCAATCCTTTTTCAAAGTGGGTAAAGGCATTTCCTTTAAAAGCCAATACTGCAAAAGCCACAGCCAGGGTACTAGTAAAACAAATCTTCTCTCAATAAAAAATCCCTGTAAAGGTAAAATCAAAGAAAAAATCACTTTACTGGACAGTCCTTTAAGAACTGCCTTAAATTAATAGAAGTCCCGCAAAAACTACACATCCCATATAGACCCCAGTCATCTGGGATGAGAAAACAAACTAATCAAACTATAAAAATAATGTTAAAAAAACTAGTTAATGCCAATAAACGTAACTAAAACACCCTCATGCCTTTAATTCTAATGGCATTGAGGGCAACCCTGCTGTGTCTACTAACAAAACACCCTTTAAGGTAATAACAGGCCAAAATATGCGGTTACCAAAACACTTAATCTGGCACACCAGTGGCACTCAACTAAAAAAAAATAAAAATAAATACATACCTACAAAATCTGCAACACCATTTAAATCAGGTCCACATGCAGGTAGCAGTTAAATTAAAAAAATCCAAACAAAAGGCAAAGGCCAACTTCAACAATCCCCCCCCACAAAAAAATACTTAAAAGGTTGGCAATTAAGTAACGCTGTTAACTTACAAAATATCAAAGCATGAACTGTGTCACCAATAAATCAAACCATTCCAAATCATCAATAAACTCAGTTCAGCAGTGTATAAAATTAAAATAGCAAAAGGTAAGCGTAATAAAAACAAAATTTATCACATTAATCAGTTAAAGTTATATTAATCATCCCAGTCTCAAAAGCAGCTTTCTCCTCAGAAGCTAGGTAAGCAACAGTTAAAATTGTTGCCGCTAAACCACAGCAGTCCATCACCATAAAATAAATACTGGTATTCCTAATTTACCACACCCTTATCATCGCTTTAAGGGTAAAACTAAGCCAAAATCAGAAATTTAAAACTAAACTGTTATAAAAATACAACAAATCACCCAAAACCAAAAAACACGGCAACATGTACAGCTCAATTAATTAAACATTTAAAGCAAAATGCACCTAAAAAAAAAAATAAAAAAACTATTACAGTCAATCCAGGCCATATGGTTACCTTAGAAATGCATACCAAACCTGTAAAAAAAATTTCTATAAATTCATTCCTTCACCTTGTAAATGCTTTAAGTATTAATGTGGGGGTAAATATTGTCAAAAGTTAAAAAAAAAAAAAAAAAAAAGTAAAACCCTCACCTAATTTAAAATTTAAAAAATATAAGGTAATTTTGGGTTAAAAATATACTCTAAAACAAAAAAAATTAATAAAATCTACACACACAAAAACTAAATTGTCTGCCTAAACTAATAAAATGACATTAACTGTATATAATATTTCCCCACGCATATCTGGTAGTTATAAAGTGGAAGTGTGCACCACCACTCATGCCCTCAAACTTCCTAATAATTGTGTTTGGTAAAAGTACATTAAATTAATAGTCCAGTCCTCAAATGTAAATAATCTCCTACAAAGTGTAAATTTGGGCTCTAATCCAAATCTTGTCCACAGTCCTATGCAATAGGTTAAAAAAAAAAGAAAGAAAAAAGTAACCTTTCAATATAAATTAGTCAAAGCAGTTTTATTACCATCCAGTGGCTAAAAAAATCTTGCCCTTGTATAATAACTCAAAGGGGGGAGGATGTAAAGCGTATACCTCCTCACCAACAAATTCAACTTCCCTCAAACATAAAGTGCCTTATAAAACCTGAAAAAACAAAGCCAAATGTAATAACTTAATAACAGTGGGTAAATTAACCCTATACAAAATCAAATATAAAAATAAAAAACAGCACAAAGTATGTATCATAGCAACCTTCCAAACTAAATAAAAAAACAAAAAATACATACTAAATGTAACTTTTAAGTTAAAAGTCCAAAATCCAATGATCAATTATTATCACAACAATTCAATGCAAAATAATGTAACTTGTCCAGTGGGAAACCAGGACCCGCTAGTGGTCTTACCACAATACCCATATCAATGGTATTGGTTAACCAAGTCCAATTCATGCATATACCCATAGTATTAAATCTTTCTAGTCAGTCACTGGGTAAATTTAGTTATTGCAAGCATACCAAAGTGGCTTCTTTTTTCTCAGTGCTCCTTATAAATAAAGTTGCAGCTTACCAACAGCAAATGCAAAACATTACTCTGTTGGAAATGGGCAACAAGTTCCATACCCTTAAACAAAAACGCAGTTTAAATCCTCTTAAAATTTTGGGGTCTTTAACAAAACTATTTGGTTAAAAAATGTCAATCTAAAATCAAATAAATGTTTAAAAAATTCATAAACACATAAATTATGTGTTACGAAAAAAAGTTAACCAGGTAATCAACCTAATGTTACAAAAAGTAAAAAAACTAGCTCAACAAAAGTAATTCACTATTTATAATATGCATAACATAGCCCAATTGTTTAATAAAACCAAACTTAAAATTAACTAACTGGTCACTATAAACAATAATCAGCAAAAAAAACAATATCTAAAAAAAAAAATTATCTGCTCCGCATATAAAAAATATGTTATAAATACTATCACAAACACATTGCAAGCTCTAAAATTAAAAAAGGTTCCAAACCTAATAAAAAATAAACATGTGGATTGTTTCCTTTTTAGCCCTTGAAAACATTTAGGGTAATACCAACTTAGTAATTGTTTAAGTCTATGCCAGCATCTGACATTAAAAACAGTAAAAAATATAAAATCTGTAACACCTCACCCCAACCAAAACAGTTGTTCTTTTTCAAAAATTGTACAGTGGCACAATCCTTGTATGTCTCATTCACTATTTCTTTGCTGGTGTTTAACCCAAACAAAAATGTGTACAAGCAATTGGCAGCCATCCAGTCAATAGATCACCTAAAAAACAACATCTACAAAAAATGTGTCAATGTGCCTCCCGTGGTAATCTATCACACTTCAACTCAAACATAAAAAGTTCCACAAATGGCCTGTTGCTCTAAAAAAGGGCCTCAGTACATTTCTAGGTGTAATGTGTTTAAAACAAATACTGTCATGTAAATTACAAAGAAAATTACAAAACAAATCATCCTCGTCATGCCTGATAAGGCTAACAAAGTAAAAAATTCCAATAAAAAGGGTGTCCTATGCTAAAAATGGCCAATTTGGCATGGTAACCAATCAAAAAAGGTACTACTATGGTCCCTTAAAGTGTCAGGCCACACACCCAAAATTTTGATTTATTCCAAAGCAACCTATGTTAATTAAAAATCAAGCAATTTCCTCTGTTCCCTTTAAAAACATCACTACCATTCTGTCCAACCCAGTTTATCAAAATTTAACTATCCAAAGTACACTAATCTTCTTTGTCTATATACCCCCACTAGGGTTATCACTAAAATCATTATTGTCTTGTAAAAAACCCCATCTTGTACAAATTACCAATAATATAAATAAGGCCAAACAGGCTATTACTCAATTAATAAATAAAACCAGAAAACCTTCACCAGGCCCCTCGGTAAAAGTCAAATTGCAAAAATGCATTGTTGTACAAAAAATTGCAATACAAAATATCTTCATCCTATTAGGATGCATGCAGTGTAAATTTAACAAGTATAAGCCAAAACCCAAATCTAACCAGGAGCAAAATACTAATGTTGGCACATATGTATCCATGGTACCCACAATGGTCAGGCACCAAATCATAAAAAAACATCACTGTAATACTCTTCCTCCACCATAAGCCGTAAAAAAAGGTAAAAATAATTACTCCCTCAAACAATTAACCATCCATATCCACACTTGTGTGATGGGGTTCATTTTGCAACCACCCCATCAAAGGGGGGGGGGGGGGGGGTTTGTAGCCTATAGGACTAGTCTGCTTGCTTGCATATATATGTACATCTGTTCTTATAAATTTAAGTATGGTTGTTTAATTATAATAGAGTCATAAATTTATGTTAAAGTATTTTCACTGTAATGCAAGATACCCTACAGGTCACATCCTGTATGAAAGCTAAGCAGTTAGTATATATATATTTGGGACCTTTGGCCCAAATAAGTAATAATAAGTAAAAGGATAAAACATATATGGCTATAACCTTTACCCTAAATAAGTCAGGAGGCATCATAACGGAGGGGGGGCGGGGCAGGGCTGTCACAGGTTATGCCCCAAGTAAACGTCACAGGTACACCACAAAACGGCCAAAAATAACAAAGGTAAAATAAACAAACTGTCTAAAACCATCTGAAAAGAATGTGAATATGTCATTAATACGCACAAACCTGCCAGCCTATAGAATATGTGTACCCCAATACTTTGGTGGTAACAAATCCAAGTTTGAACTTAAAAGAAGAACCCATATTCCCAGGGTATAAGAAGGGGCCACTCATGCTTCTTGGTGCGATCAATCATCAGCTACTCTTGCTTAAAGCTTCTTTTACTTAGTGTTAAAATTTTGTTCTTCCTTTATACTTAATTATATTTGTAGTCTTAGTCTTATAGTTCTTAGCCCTCAAGCATTGCTTACTCCACTCCTCTAAACAAAATTTAAAAAAACAAACCTCTCTCTCAACCAGGTCATCAGGGAAGGGTGTGATTATATTAATCCAAAGCATATAGTAAAAATATATATATCATATAAGTCTTTAAATTAAAATTGTATTATCCATTACCCATTTAATTATTCATTTTCTTTATATCAATCATTTGTCTATCATTTTATGTTACCTAATAAAAGCTTATAAAATTATACGAATTTGGCTATCACTGTAAACCTTCCTCTTGTGCACCTCGGGGTCCCTGTAAAACTTTTCTGAAGCCTGGTTCCGGAACAAAAACCTCACTATCTTCGGACCAAAGCAATTGGCAAGCCTATAACCCATACAAATTACTAAAACACCCAAAATCAGGCTACAGAACAAACTGTAGCTAATGGGCCAATTACACACTATTGCTGTCTAAAAATCTTCTATAGTTAAATAGTATTTTCCCCAGTAATCTTGGTCTTTGCCCTTTTAAGTAAAATGAACATTTGGTTATTCCTAATAACCAAATAATAATATTAATAACCTAATAACCAGTTTAGGACAATGCACAGAACTAAAATAATTTGGGTGAACTTTGCTGCTTTTGGATGGATTGAATCATATGAAGGTGAAGGTACATTCCACTAAATAAAATACATTAATTTCACCAAAATCCAAGTGTGACTCCAATATCTGAAGCCACTGAAGTGGATAAGGAGAAGCATCTTCTCACACTAGAAACAAGTCCACTGGCTCTGGCAGTACAGTTCATTTCCCAGCATTGGATTCATAACATCCCCTCACCAGAGAAGAATAGGAGCAAATACTTGCCACCCTTGAACCTGCTGAGCAAAGTAGAAACTGGTTGTTCCTGGAAAAAGCTGGTTTTCAGAGAGAGAATTGGCAGACGTTGTGTGGGGAGGGGCAGAGGTTTAAAACTTCTGGACAAAGTATTAAGTGAAGGGAGCGGGGAAAGAGCTAATCATACAAAAAGGAACTTCAGAGAACTGGGGAAGCAGTGGGAGTGGACGGTTCCCACCTGAGTGGTGCAGAGATGGGGGGCTTCAGGGTGGGTTCCCCCCCTTTTTTAGTTGGCCCCAGTCTGTCCATGTCTTTGGAGTCTCAGCTTCAGGGATTATACCTTGACGTTAGCAAAGCTTTTGATATGGTCTCCCACAGTATTCATATCAGCAAGTTAAATAAGTATGGGTTGAATGAATGGACTATAGGATGGATAGAAAGCTGGCTAGATCATCAGGCTCAATGGGTAGTGATCAATGGCTTGGTGTCTAGCTGGCATCCAGTAACAAGCGGAGTGCCCCAGGTGTCAGTGCTAGGGCTGGTTTTGTTTTATATCTTCATTACTGACCTGGAGGGTCGGGTGGATTGCACCCTCAGCAAGTTTGCAGATGAAACTAAACTGAAGGCAGTGGTAGATACTCTGGAGGGTATGGATAGGATACAGAGTGACATAGACAAATTAGAGGATTGGTCCCAAAAATATCTGATGAGATTCAACAAGTACAAGTGCAGAGTCCTGCACTTAGGATGGAAGAATGTCATGTACTGCTAGAGACTGGGAACCAACTGGCTAGGCAGCAGTTCTGCAGAAAAGGACCTGGGGGTTAAAGTAGACAAGAAGCTGAATATGAGTCAACAGTGTGCCATCATTGCCAAGAAGCCTAATGGCATATTGGGCTGCATTAGTAGGAGCATTGCTAGCACATTGAGGGAAGTGATTATTCCCCTCTATTTGGCACCAGTGAGGCTACATTTGGAGTATTGTGTCCAGTTTTGGGTCCCTCCACTACAGAAAGGATATGGACAAATTGGAGAGAGTCCAGCAAAGGGCAACAAAAATTATTAGGGGGCTGGAGCACATGACTTATGAGGAGAGGCTGAGGGAACTAGGCTTGTTTAGTCTGCAGAAGAGAAGAATGAGGGGGATTTGATAGCAGCCTTTAACTACCTGAAAGGGGGTTCCAGGGAGGATGGAGCTAGGCTGTTCTCACTGGTAGTAGATGACAAAACAAGGAGCAATGGTCTCAAGTTGCAGTGGGGAAGGTCTGGGTTGGATATTAGGAAAACCTTTTTTCTCTAGGAGGGTGGTGAAGCATCGGAATGGGTTACCTAGGTAGGTGGTGAAATCTCTATCCTTAGAGGTTTCTAAGCTGTTGCTTGACAAAGCCCTGGCTGGGATAATTTCATTTGGGTTGGTCCTGCTTTGAGCAGGGGGTTGGATTATATGAGCTCCTGAGGTCCCTTCCAACCTTAATAGTCCATGATTCTATGATTGCTCCAAAGCTGCTGCAAAGGAATTTTCTTACTCTGCTTATTGTAATAGCCTGTAGTTGACTTCAGAACACCCACCCCTGGCCAAGGGTGCATTGGTATTGCCCTGCTCTGCTTTTCCCTAATTCAGGGCCCTTTTAAGAACTCTTACCATTAAAAAGATAGTTCCCACAAATCCCCTCTTGGGGTCCAATTTACTGAGTCCTCCAATACATACCGGACTTCTAGGACTCAACCCTAGAGTCCCTCTCTCCTGATTAATCCAAAATAACAAAACAAACTCACAGAGTTTTCATCCCAGTTGGCCTTTATAGAGTATGTCTACACTGTAATTAAACACCCACAGCTAGCGTGTGTCAGCTAACTCGGCTCAAGGGGCTTAGGTTATGGGGCTGATTTAGTGCGGTGCAGATATTATTGCTCAAGCTGGAGGGATCTTGTCAAAGGCTTTCTGAAAGTCCAATTAAACTGGATATAGGACAGGCTGCCCTGCAGATATGGTTAACATTGCAACTGCCCACAGTTATTTTTATGCACAGTTCTTTTTATGCAAAACTATTTTATTCTTAAGGTAAAATCACTACGGAGAAGATATATTAAAAACAATAAAAACATGAATGCTAATAAGAGTACCTGTAATTTGCTACTATGATAACAAAGCTAAAGTGTTTGTTATGGATTGTCATCTATACACAGGCTTTTGTGAGGTCAGTGGATGAGCAGATCTAACTTGCTGGGCTGATGCCAAGAACCAGGCCATTGTTAGGTTACTGGCTAACCGTATGTCTGTCTTGCCAAAGTCAAGGTACAGACCTCCGTTGCTGCCTGGGCATTTGTAGTTCACTGGCTTGGTACCTCTACTTTGCTAAACCTATGTCATGGCCCCAGCCATTGTGAGTTTATTAGCCGAGAACTATTAAACTGCTTAATGAAGTCAAAGAAGAGACTTTTGTGAATTTGCGGATGAGCACCTCTAATAAATTGCTGGGTTCATGCTAAGGCTAGTCCCCTGTGAGCTTACTGGCATACACATCTAGTATTCTGTGTGTGGGTACTGGCTCGCCTATTCTTGCCTAGTTGGCTGGTGTTCAGACACACTCTAGCTCCTCAGGTGTTATTTCCTGGGATGTGTCTTTAATTAGATTTTGAGTAAATAAGTGTTTTTCTGTTCAGGGATTTGTCAGTGAAGATGCTTATGTTCTCACAATCTCCCTGATGCACTGTTTTGGCTGTGGTGAGGGATTAGGTACAACAAAGAAGAGAAAATTTGTTTTTCTGTGTCATGGCTGGTTGCATGCCATACTTACAACTCTTATGTTTAGCAGAAGTGAAAAGAAGGAGATCATCAGTAAAATGTTGTGCTTCAGTTGGCTGTTGTCAAGGACAAAGTCTCTGTGAAGTTATTCAGCCAATGCCAGTACCATGGTGGGCTGATATCACGACTCAGATCACTGTGGGGTTACTGACTTAGCATCTCAAGTTTATTTGTGTGATATCAAGAAACAGGACTCCATGAGTTTTATAGATTCAGTACATGTAGCTCTCTAGGCTAGTGCTGTGGCTTTGTATAGATGAAAATATCCTTGTTTGTATTAAGATGGCCTTTAATAGGAAAGAAAAAATTAAACCCCTGCTGAGCAACAAGGAAATTTGCAAGAAGCTTTAACAACTATGGAACTTTCAACTATTGTGCCCTCTGCTGCTGCTTCTCTCCTTTTCTGCTCTGCTGCACCTTCTATCACCAACTTCTCCACTGTACTACCTCTCCACTCCTATGCTCCACATACACATTGCACTGCACTCTAAGACTGCCAGATCTCCTCCTGATCTATAAATCCTGACTCTTTTTAATGGTTTTTCTTTCAATCCTGGTACCCATTGTGTCAATCAGCTTTAAATATGCTAATGATCAGTCATGCTGGACCTGATTGAGAACTTGTGCTTTTCATGCTGAACCTAATTGGGAACTTACACGTCTACCTGACTGACCCCTCCTATCAGGTATTTTGGAGTGACCTTTATCTCTAGACCCTTCCAGATCATTCTAAGGCCACCATTTTTATTTCCTCAGGTAAAATACCTGCAGCCACCATCTTGGATTTTAGCCATGACTGCCTAATACTATCATTATTTATTACTTATTAAAATCTTCAAAAACTAAAATAACAGCATTTTATGTCCACCTAATCACTGTCATTCACTGTTACCATCTTAATTATGCTGTGCCAAAATTAAGTTGTTTTTCCTCTGCTCCAGCTGTGTGACAGGGAGCTGTCTGTGGTGCTGATTCTTTACACATGTCAAGGCAAGTTAAAAATCTCTTGTATAAGTCCTCTCCTGGTTGGGTGATATACCTATTTATCAACCCAAAACTTGTAACTCGTTGATGAATTCAGTGGATGTTTAGTTTCATCCAGCACTGATTCAAGACTTCTTTTTAGGACCAAGCAAATTCTTCTTCCTACTGATAAAGTTCATCACCATCATTGATTCTTCCCAAGGCTACACATTTCATGTGTCTTCAAGACTCTTTTGATATTGGTGGATTGTACAGATTTTAGCTGTCTGAACTTTCATTTGGTCCTGCATACCAAAATAACCAGTATAATTGCAATCACAATCTGAAACATCAAAACTATTACAATAGGATGCATTGAAGAATCCTGTTGCTGTGGCAGACCATCCCAAAAATATCTCCCACCAACTATGTTTGGATCTCCTTTTATTCGTTCTATAATTTGTTCAATTTTGTCAGTTGAGCAGTGAATAGTGATCACAACTTTGTGTTCATTCCCTTAAGCTCTTTGCAATTGTCTTTGTAAGTCAGGATGACTTATTAACAGACTAACTAAATTTATATTCATCTCTAATGATATTAGATTGATCTTTTCATATATTTGAAACTGATCACTTACTTCCTGACTTTTAATTTTGGGTAGCATGAACCTGAAATCACACCCAATCTTAGAGGTTACATTACAGAAACATTGGTTTTGTGAGGGTTATAAATTACATTAAACAAATGATTAACTTCAAACAACTTAAATCAACTTCTAATACAAACACATTTGGTCCCTATACACACAGCCACAGAGTCAGTAAATGGAAAAGGATCTAACTGGTAATGACATTTTCCTCTTTCCGCATTTAAACATGCATCACACGCGTGTATCATATTGTTATTGCAGATATATCCAATTTCACATTTTCAATACAAGCGTCAAGTTCTATAGTTTTCCCTACAGATGTTTGCTTAATCCATAATTTATGTTCTGTTGGTTCCATCACACTTTTGTTGACATTCAAACCTAATACCACAATAGGAGATATCCATTCAATTTGAGTGCTAGACATCATCAGTATGTATGTGATGATTTGATTTAATTGTACCTCATATATAAAATTTACCATTTCCCACCAAGAATACAATTTCTGATTAGAGGTAGTAGCTTGTTTCCACATTATACTTTTTATTTCAAATGTTAGAATTCCACTCGTTCCATTTCTCATAAAGTCTTTTATCACATCATTAGTCCAAGTCTGTATGTATTACCTTGTATACTCTTCAATCTTATAAGCAGAGGTTCTGTGTATCTGGCACACTGTGGTTGTATGGATGAAATGTTCATGGTAGTTTAGTATTCCACTACTTTCTATAGAGAATAGATGGGATCTATTATTAGTTGTCTTTTAACATCTTCTTTCACTATATATGGCTCCATATTCATTTGTTTACTTTGATTACCTATAAGTGTTACCTGGCAGCTCTGTGTTTTTGGGGAACCAGGGTGCAAAACAACTACTCTCTCTGGCTCACCTGAATCCCCTCCCCTCCCCCCGGCCTCTGCTTGAACCAGATCCATTGACATTTCTGTCTGCTCAAAACTACAGAAGTCTGGATACTTCCTTCTTCATCCCATAGACTGGTGAAGTTATCCACTGGGTATGGTCCCCTTTCCTATTCACTGCTCTAGTTTGGTGGACTAAAATCCACCATTTTTTTACTTACAGCGAAGAATCATTTACTTATCATTGTAACATTATTTCTCCCTTCTTTTGCCTGAACACTATTTGTTGGTATGTTAGCTCTAGCGGGAGTACTGATTATTTTGTCAGGAGCTGCAAAAAGATCATTGGAACATGCAAATATTCCTGAACTATCTCCTAGATTACATTGCCATTTTCAAGTTGTAACTGCTCTTCCACATATGAAGCCTTTTTCTTCTTGTAGTATCCATTTACATCCAGTTGGCCCTGGTGTTAAGGAAGGAAACTCTAAACAATGCGCTGAGGAGTAATCTTTATCCTGAACCCATCTCCTCCACAGGCCCTCCATGTCTATCACCAGGTAAGGAATTTTTGATACAATGGTAAGATGGAGTAACAAATCATATTTATTATCACCAGTAAGCAAATAAAGCAAACATGATAGAACAGCTTGAGAGTTAAATCGAGAAATAGACTCAAAGCCAAGGCCCACTACCATAAACATAAAACCATGGATACAGTTAAGATAAATCATAAATCAATATGTCACCATTCCCTCGTCAGACAGGGACAAGGTGAATCAGGTTGAGTCAAGAGGCACACATACAGGAATCAGGAGTCAGCAGTGGATGAGGAGGAAAAAGGAACAAGGTAAGTAGTGTTCTTCTACTCTTCAATCTTGATCCGAGGATCTACTAGAAACACGGCAGTCTGGCTGTCACTCAGATGGACAGCAGCATTCCAGAGCAGCCTACAGTCTTAAATATTTGGACACATTTTAATCAGAATGCTCTATTTTTCCGTTTCACTGCACACGGTACTAAAATTTGCACCCGACACTTTGATTAGTGTGCACGTTACCAAGATTTTGCACACATCTCCATTTCCATGCATAACAAGATCTTACTATACATTTTCCCACCACACTAAATGGGCATTAGGTAAGCAAAGCAGAAAAGATTATAAACCATTTTGAATCCAACCTTAAACTGATGAGCGGAGGTTATACGAATTCAAAGTTCCCCAAGACTTAGAACGGGAAAATAGAATAAAACACCTGTGAAAGCCTTCTGTAGCAAGAGGTTTACTTAATTTGGCCTGCATTAGAAAGTTTATCTCTCTTACAGCCCCATTGTAACTTCAATCATTTTAGCTGTTTCTAAATATGGCAATGTAAATACACAACAGACCTTACTGTTTTGAATACCAGTTTGGTTGTCTACTGAAGCATTGCTGTCATCCTCTCAGCATCTAAATTCACATCACCATAGTAGAATCCAGTATCCACTAATGCCCAGAAGAGCCAGGATGAATAGAACTGCATCTTCCACCATCTGGCCTTTTACTTCTGTAAAACAAAATAATGAAGGGCCTTTTTTCCTCCCTGAGGAGTATTTTATAGATAATATCTTTATTTAAATCAAGTACCATATCAACATCTTATTATCATTAAGAATGTTTTTTGTTAAATACAATAATTAACAATATTTACTGATAATTTATTGAGCAATTCTATTAAATACTATATGCTATCCTATATATCTAAAAATCTTACCTAACATTCACTATCTATACTTATTACACTATCTTCTAAATATCACTTTAATCCTAACAAATTATCCTTATATTATACTAATTAAACTAACATTTTTTCTAAACAATTTATTTAATTAAGCTAACATTTTAATTATACTATACTACCTATATATTATCTATCTATATATCACTATTATTTACAATACACTAATAATAATTTATTTTTTTCTTAAATCTTTTATGCATAAATATTTCTTATTTTAATGAATGTCATAGAGGACTCTATTAACTAAATCAATTGCACTTTTCAGTGGTGTTACTATGTCCATGCCAACTATTCCAAAGCCATTGGCTCTGATTTCCATTAATACAAACTATATGTTATTTAACCTTCTATTTCCTATTTCTAGACTTAATGGGATGGTTAACGGGATAAATCTTTCAACACCATTTATCTCTGTGATTGCATGGCGACCCGATGTCCAGTACTATGCTACATTCAGATCTCCGCACATATTAATAATTGAGCATTTGGATCAAGTGTCCAAAGAGCAAATCTGGTGGATCCATCCTTTATCTATGTTGTCCCCCACTAGAAGCCGCCCATGCTTGTCTACATAGACATTTGATACCGAAGGGAACTCTAGTTATTCCAAGATTAGCTATAATTCCTGAACATTTAATTCAGGAAGAGGCTCAAGCAACTCTCTCTCCCATACTTCCTGTTTTGTCTCATCCCATATCTCTTTCTTTAGCTGTAGTCAGGGATGTGTTATTTCTTCTTGGAATTGCTTCTACCCATTGTGTAAAAGGATCGACTATCACCAAGCAATATTGGTTTCTTTTTGCAGTTTTCGTAAGTGGACCAATATAATCATTTTGCAGCCTGTCCAAAGGACATTTGGTGTCCTACTGGTCCTTTTACTATTTTAGTATCCGCTTTATTAGCTGCAGAGGGTAAGCAATTATTCATGTACTGTTCTACATCTGCTCTTATACTTGGCCACCATCCTACCATTTGTTATCTATTGAGGTTTTATCTATGCCCATATGTCCATTATCATGAGCTAAAGCTATCATCTCTGATCTAACCTCAGCCGGAACAACCCATACAGACATATCATCTTCTGTTTTAGTAGATAATACTAATCTGTCTCGTTTTGTCAAATCTTCCATCCTTTTCTTTTGATACTAACTTGTTTATCTCAGGATCCTTTTTCTGTAAAGCTAACAGATCAATTTACTCTACTTTTTCTTTTTCTACTTTAGCTACTGGGGCTAATTGGAATTGTGGCTGACACACTATCTCCTCCTTTGCTCCTTTTTCAGCCTGTTCATCTGCCTTTGTTGTTCCACTGATCTTCTTCAGTGTTTTTCCTATGAGCTTTTACTTTATCCACTAGCACTGGCTGCATTCTTCGTTGAGCTAAATCCCATTAATATGATAATTTTTCAGCATGTACGATGGGTTTACCATCTGTTGATTTCATTCCCCTTTTTTCCCATTGGGAAATCCAGTCCACTATGGCTTGAAATACTCATTCGGAGTCTGTGAATATAGCCACAGTTTCATTTACTGGAGTATTTTCTGGTGCCACGGCCACAGTTACAATTTCACCTGCTTGTGCTAATTATGGCAAGCATGTCGCTTTAAAAAACAACTCATTGGATATCTTAAATGCAGCATATCCAGTGTATGGTTTACCTTCTTCATAGTAGCTTGATCCATCTACACACCAAACTATATGTATTTTCCCTATTCCTTCATTTAGTATTGCTCCACCTAGGAACAACACAGGTCCTTCTGGAAGAATTTCTGGTA
The DNA here is from genome assembly GCF_026122565.2 of Emydura macquarii macquarii. Lineage (NCBI taxonomy): Eukaryota > Metazoa > Chordata > Testudines > Chelidae > Emydura > Emydura macquarii. The sequence continues at coordinate 43,756,664 of NW_027132610.1, read as the reverse complement.
GGAGACACTCATGTTTTTCTCCTTCAATTATAAAACCATATGGCAATGAGGATAAAATTGGGACTTTTTCCATACCTATGTTTTTATTTAACAAAGCTAATGTCTGCTTCACTAAGTGAGGACTAGATATATAACCAACATTAATTTTTCATGTTAGAACATATTTTACTGGTGAATGGGATGTTTTGAGGAGTAGTGGGGATAATCCCACTGGATATTCCCAGTGTTGCAGAGCCCATAATAATGCCAATATCTCTTTGTCACATGGAGTGAAATCTTGTTCCACTCCATTTCGAATTCCAGAAGCATACAACACTTGCCAAAGGCCTGTACCGGGTTCCTGGCTGAGGACTGCATTCATTCCAGTTTTAGTAGTGTCTAACTGAAGCACAAAAAGCTTCCCTATGTTTGCATAAGCTAGGGCTGAGACTTGCGCGAAAGCTTGCTTAAAATATGTTAAGACTTCCTCCTGTTCCAATCCCCATTCCCATTTACTACCCTTTTTTTAATAATGTATATAATGGACAGGTTTTTTCTGCATAGTTCTCAATAAAATCTTCTGAGAAATTACTAATTCCTAAAAATGATCTTAAAGTGGATATATCTGTGGGGGCTGGCAGTGTTTGCAATAATTCTACTCTTTGCTTGTCTGGTGACCTTCCTTCTTGTCCTAAGGTTACTCCTAGGTATTTCACTTGCTGTTAGCATATTTGAGCCTTTCCTGGACTCACCTTAAACCCTGATTCTTTTATCTTCTGCAAAACCTGATCTAAAACTTCTAGGTTTTTTCCCTAGTTTTTTGTGCTAATAAGAATGTCATCTACATATGGTATAATGCTGTCTTCATTGAACATATTTTCCTGCATTTTAATCACATGCATATGACATAAATCCTGTAGAGTCCTGGTGAATACATATTGCCATCCCTGAAATGTAAATGCAAATTTGTACCAAGAGCTTTGGAGTAAGGGTATGGCAAAGAATGCATTCGCCAAGTCCAGAACTGTAAACCAATGAGCTTGTCCCATTATAGACACTATTACTTCAGGATACTTGGCTACCCCGGGGCAGTCATAGAGGTTAGTTTATTAAGCAGCCTGAAATCAATGGTTAAACTCCAGGACTTATCATCTGCTTTCAGGGCAGATCAAACGGCTGCATTATTCATACTTTGTTGCTCTACTATAACTCCTTGATCTACCAATCCCTGAATAGTTTTTAACAAACTAGTTTCTGCTCCTTTCTATTGCTTTTGGGATGGGGGATCAGGTCCAGTAATTAGAACATCTGTGTCAATTTTCCCATATTCTGTTTTATTAGCAACCCAAACTTCCTTGTGCTTTTGTGCTATCTCTAATACCTCCATTGGACATTTTTTCTGCTCTGTAGCTTTAAGAGTGGCCAATCTATATCCTGCTTCAATGGTTATTGGCTGCTGTAGAACACTGGCCATATCTAGGGGCATTTCCCATATTATTTTATTCACCAAATCTATTATTACCTGAAGACTTCCTAATACATCTATTACACTATTATACCATTGTCATCCAAATACATTAGGCCAAAATGTCCTATTCCCTGTTTTCTTCCTAACTTAAAGCATATTGGAGAGCTAAATGAGACTTTATTTCTGCTTCATTAAATCCCTGAAAATGTTTGTTATTACTGGGGGCACAAATGAATTCTTTTTCCTAGTAGTAATTAAAGAAAAATTGGCACCTGTATCTATCAGCATATCTTGTCTGAATGCTTCCCTATTAAAACCTACATATACTCTAGGTCTCCCCATATATCATGTTTTAAATGTGCCAATAGGTCAACATGGTCTTTTGCTGACACTAGGGAGATAGGGGACACTCAGCCTCCCTATACTTGATCTTTGGAGTGTGATGGAACTGTAGGTATACTTCTTTCATGTCGGGCTAACCTTTGAAGTTGTTCTTCAGTAGGTAACCTAGGAATCTGATCCCTAGACTCATACTGCAACAATTTTATTCAAATCCAATCTCTAGATAAGTCAGGGGCTCTTCTGTGTTCCTGAGGGACAAACTTTATATTTTTGTCTCCTTCCTTTCTTTGTTCCCTTTATTTTGTTTGTCTGGTGGATTCCCTTTTCCTTGTGGATCATTGGACCATTATTGTAAAAAGTTACTGTTGATACCTTATCTGACTTTTTCTTTGGGGTTAGGAATGCTTCCCTCTGTATCTCATACAATCATTTTGCCTTTTCCTCTATATAGTGCAAAAGGGTAAACTCAGGGTGATTGGAGACCATCGCCATCCTTAAATCTGGATTAAACCCAAGTAACAAGGCTCTTTTAAATTGTGCTACATCTTACACTACTCTGTTTGGTTGGATTAGTCCAGAATATTTGTATACTAATTTCTTTCTAGAGGTATATGTCTCTGGCCTTTCTCCTAGTTGTTGGATTTTCCCTGTGGAGCCACACAACTGAATCTTCACTGGAGAAGAAGAATCTCAGTACTTCTTCCTCTTTAACATTCTTATACCCTTGTCCTCCATCCTGGATTTCAGAAGGGAGTCCAACAAAGTCCCCTGAACTCATACATTCTTTTTTTCAGGACTGAGAGGTCTCCTCCTATTAACCCAGGCATTCCTAATGTTTTAGCTAACCATCCAACTATTGTATTTTTAGGAGGCCTAATTACTGATGCTATAGGAAATGGTCTTTGAAAATTTTCTAATTCTTCCCTTAATGGACCATAGGGTCCTAGGGAAAATTCTTCTGAATAGTCAAGATAAGTAAAATCCTCATTATCTGATTCTATTTCCCTGCTACTCCATTGGTTATTATTAGACTTTACAGCTGCTATTATTCTTTTATTAGTTCTTAATTCCTCTTTTAATGCACATATTTGCCTTTTGCATGACATGTGATTAATTTTCCTTTTTTCTCCTGCATCTGAGAGCATCACTCTCACTCCCACTTGCCTATCTATTGCTTTTTATTTCCATTTCTCAACTTTTTGGACTAATTTTTCTTGTTCTCTTTTATATTCATTTAATTCATTTTGTGAGGTGATAAGTTGAATAGCTTCTGTAAGGTAGAAAGCCCTATTAGAATATTAATGTATATAGTTATATAAGGTACAGTTGAAGTCAAGTTGCCTGAACCTCAGGCTAAACAAAATGGAGTTTCTGTCTCCAGCTGCGGTCACTGTTACCAGCAGATCCTTGGCACAGTGCCAGGTCTTTTAATCTGCCTGACAACACCAGTAAAGGTGGGAAAGCCTCCTCTGAGTAGGTCATGGTGCCGGGTGCACCACTAAAGAGTGCCGGGTGCAAAGGGTAGTGCCGTGTGCACACCCTCCCAGGGCAGGAAATTCTAGCCCTAGAATTGGGTCTTTGACATCGGCCCAAGGCTATATGAGTTCAGAGCACTCAGTGACAGTTGCTGTCCGTTCCAGTGACAGTGCGGTGGGTGGTGAGAGAACATCTTGGTTGTAGTGTGGGTAGGCTCAACGAGGACATGGATAAGAAGCAGACGCTATCGAGGACGAGAAGTAGACGACAGCAGGATGTGGAGTAGAAGCAGACGGATACCATCTAGCAGGAGGCTAACAACGCCTGGAGGCGAAGAGCAGACCGTGAGCTAAATAGCAGAGACTGTTTAGGGGTTGTCCCAGGGTTGAGTTAAAGGTATTGGGTCTGGGGTTCAACTCCATTGTATTGACCCCCGTGCGTTTATTGTGTTGTCACCTTAATAAACTGATATCTTTGTTTTGGAAACACACCTTGTCTGTCGTGGACTGTAAGCCATTGATCGATGCATCCAGAACAAAGATCCCTCACCCTAATCCACCTGTTAAGATCCCCAACACTTCTGCTTCCAGACTAGCCAGTTCCTTATCCCATTTTTCTTTTTCTTCTTTTTCTTCTTGTATTTCTATCATTAATTTATCTGCTTCTGAATCCAGGGCACTTGTTGCTATTTGTAAGCCTTGCAGGCCAGCTTGCTTCTTTTCCTTTTTACTAGGTTTTCTGAAAAGAATTCCATTTTTTCTCCATTTGAACGCATTGTTCACATTGTCTACACAATTGCCGGTAAGCACCAGCCCCAATGAAAGTGCCTTTTTTCCAAGGACCGCATCCTATCTTCTTAACAAAATCTCCTAACTCATCTCCCAACATTGCTTCCACAATGTCATTGTGACTCAGTTTCTCTTTTGCTGCTATATTAAATATTGCTTCTACTACTTAACTAGATGAAATTTCAGATTGTGACCCTCAATTTTCACCCCTTTAACTTGTAAACCTGTGCTATTGTCCTCAGAATAGTGCTTTTATTCAGAGGTTCCTACAATTTCTCCAGGGTGAAATCTGCCTCTGGGGGCCTCCTCACCCTGTTTCCCTTGGACCTCCTTGTCCTGTTTTCTGTGGGCCTCCTCGCCTTGTTTACTGTTAATTCACAACCCAGGGATTTCAAAATAAATCTAATCCAAGACCATGGTTACATCCACACCTGCATCTTGTAAAACAAATACTTAACTATAGAAGATCTTACCAATATATCTTAACCACTTAACTATACAAGTTTTTTTTTTACCTTAACCCTTAATCCTTTATGATTTAACAAACAACATTTACCTGCACTTACTTTAATCCTGATCCTGACCATATCTTTTTACTGGTACATGATGACGCCAGTGTTTGGCTATGACAGCCCAAATTAATAAACAGCTTAGCCAAAACTATTCACGGGACCATGATGACCCCTGTGTTTGGGTATGTGGCCTGTACCATACAGGATGTCAGACTAGATGATCACAATCATCCCTTCTGGCCTTGGAATCTGTGAATTTTAGGTCAGGTCTACACTGTCGCTTAAATTGATATGACTTACTTCATTCAGGAGTGTGAAAAAGCCACACTCCTGAGCAACACAAGTTACAGCGACCTAAGCACTGTCTACACCGGTGCTATGTTGTCAAGAGATGCTCTCCCGTTGATATAGCTTCTGCCTCTTGCAGAGGTGGAATAATTATACTGACAGAACAGAGCTCTCCTGTTGGCATAGGGTGTCCTCACCAGATGTGCAGTTCTAGTGTAGACTAGACCTTAGAAACAAGTATTATATCTTATAGTGTAACTGTTTTGGTTTTTCAGTCACACTTTAGAAGTGACCCCCACCATCTTCACCACCACAAAAACTGCCTTTTCTTTACCACATACTTTAATGTACTGGAATACACTGTATATTTATAACTTCCAATAACCACTTATTGGAATTATATATATGTCAACACCATTCACATTGTGATTAATATATCTCTAAATCTGCTCCCTTAATGAACAATTAACTCAGTCTTACCAGTTTTCTTTACCTCACACTTTCAAACTTTCCATTAATAATAAAACAGTTCTTCACGTAGCTTTAAAAGATACTATTACACAGCTCCAACTTCTTGCCTTCTGGGATGGAAAATAGGCAATAACAACCATTACTCTTGGATGCATAGCAACAAAGCATGTGGTGGACTCAGAAATGCCAAACTTATTTTCTAACATAAAAAGTGAAATGTTTTTTTCCTGAGTGAAAATCCATTTACATTTGAATGCATTAATTTGCAACTGGCTATAATTTAAATGTTAACTTTTATCATTTTCACAGTAGATCAAACATAGACTAAGAATATTTCTAGTCATAATGGAATCTCCTGTCTACAGTATGAGAGTTGGCAGGTTGCTAACATATATTAGACGTAATCCTCTCAGCAAACACAGAACACAGGTAAAATATGTTTTAAATTATGTAATAAAATAGAAAATTTTAGTGAGATTTTTATTAAGGTATTATTCCCAATCCCTTATCAAATAATAAAGTAAATCAATTATGTCGTACTTTGGAGTTACATTTTTAGATTTATAGTGTCATTTAATAGTTAAGAACGGTGAGAGGTTTTGTGTGTGTGTGTGCGTGAATATTTGAAATAAAGCATTTTTGGCTGGCCTTGAATTTGTATTTTAATCTTCAATCATGATGGGAGGCTGCATGAACTGAATCACTTTAGCAGGAAACGTAGGTGTAAAAATCTGTTCAGAGTACATTTAGTGCTATTCAATGGAATAAATTATACTTGAACAGAATTATTGACTAAATAGCTGTGACTTGTTTCTTAGGCAACCTGTGCAAGTGATAATGAAAGAAATGATGCAGCCATAATATTTTAAGCAATTACTTTTAGCATTGTTTTACATAAGACTTTTGCTTCATATTTGGACATTACCTCCTGACTGACTGAGGAAGAAATAATCAAGCATGGGGAAACCTTTTCCTTCTTTTTTCTTTAGTGGAATGCCAAGATGGAAAAGTTGCTCCATTTTCCCTAATTTTCACTAGAGCCAAAACAGTCATTTCAGCATTATCTGGGCTAATCCAATTCCCCCATCTGGATGGGGTATGTTTAGTTTCACACAGAATGCAAATCCCAGATGGGCAGGCCTGTAATTGTTTGCATCATGCAAGCAGTTGGCAATATGTCTAAGTTTTTACTAAAATTTAAACAGCAAATAATATGTCTGCCTATATCAAAATCAATATCAATGGTTGGTAGCTATCTATTTTTATATCAATTTATGCATTTCTGTTTGATACAATTTTTAGGTTTATGTTCTATGCAGAAAAGGGCTGGCACATCAGAAAAATATCACTCTATTGTGAATTTAATTACAGCAAAAGTTCAGATCATTCAGATTTTAGTATGCAAGTGTCATTAATTCCATTTCTTGTTAAAAATAAAACATAGCAAAATCTGTCAATGGCACAAATACAGTAACTCATTTCTTGTTTACACTTGGAATCTCAGCCAGCTTTTCCTACACAAACCCCGATCAAAATCCTATACACAAAGGAGAGTTTAGAACCAGGAGCCAATGAAAATGAAGAGGAGAGTGGGGCAAAATTTTTTATCTGAAACTTTTTTTCCCCAATCAAAAGAGGCAGATTCAGATCTAATAAAACATAAATGAATTTGGCTAATTGTTTGTTTCAAAATTCCAAAAAATAAATATAAAAATTCATTTTGACATTTTCTAAATGAAACATTTTGTCTTTTTGATTTTCAATGACTTCTTGTTGCAAAATTTATATCAGTATTATTTTAAAAGTTTAAAAAAATCTCAACCACAAAATGAATATTTCAGGTCTAATAAAATGTTTTATTCAATCCAAAACAGGTTTGTTTGGGTTTTTTTTCCGCTTTTGGTTCAGCAAGAAACTCAAAAGATTTTCTTTTTGGTCAAACCAAGATGAATTTATTTTTCAGTACAGCAAGCACACTAAAAAAATCAGATATTTGTACAGTTCTAATGATGATAAATACCAGTCTATTTTATTGTTTTACCTATCTCAGGTTAACTGCCAACTGTATTCACGCACAAGAAGAGAAAAGAAGGATGCTGTTTCCCCCATTCTCTTTGGGTGTGAGCTTTGATGCTAAGTATCAAATAAAAGCGAGAGTGCAGAGCTCCCTTGTTACAATGGCCTTCATAATAACAAACCTTAGGCTATAATTAACTTGGTCCCTGGATCACAACTACAGTACAGTTAAAAAAAAAAAAAAAAAAAAAAAAAAAGCATGTTGCCCATGCATGCACAATTTTTAGCCAGCGTCATAGGTGGAGCTTCACAAAAGTTGCATTGTGTCTCCTAAACAAAAGTGTCACAAAAATATCTGTATGAACCATGCCTCCAAAGCAAAAATCAACTTCTGTTGCAACAAATTATTGATTTGATTATTGATTATAGAAATTATTGATCATTTGAAAAATAGAGCAACTCAGGCAGATCTCTGTCATGAGCATGGGCTGTCAAAAAGCACGACTGGAACATTAAAAAACCCAGAGAGATATCTGAGTGTTTATCCATAAAATCAACACTGACAAAGGACAGTCATGAAAGAAATTAAGAAAATCTGATGATGATGCACGAGATGAAGCAGTCTTCCTGTGATTCCAGCAGTGTCAATGGTAACCCTGTATCTGGACCAATCATGTGCAAAAAAGCAAATATCCTTGCAAAGCAAATTAATCCTGAAAAAACTTTCAAAGCATCTGATGGATGGCTGTGATGATTTTTTTAAAAAGATGTAACATTTGGGAACTGAAAATTGTTGGTGAGTCCCACTCCTGCGATTACGAGGCTCTAGAAAGCTTTCTTCCAAAGCTAAAGCAATCTTTGTCAGAAGGAGGTTATACACTGGAGCAGATATACAATGCTGATGAAACAGTGTTTTTTTAGAAATGTGTGCCTGACAAGATATTGTCCCAGAGGCAGATACAGTGAAGGGATATAAAACGCCAAATGAAAGGGTGACATTTCTGTTCTGTCCAAATGCAAGTGGAAGTCACAAAATTACTCCGCTTTACACTGGTAAGTCATGACAGCCACAATGCTTTCATCATGTTAATACAAAGTCAATTCTTGTGACTTACAAGAACTCCAGTTAGAGGGGGGAAATTTTAAACAGTGTTTGTTTTGGGGTTTTTTGAGGACTATGTCCCTAGTATTACGAAATACCAGTGACGAACACATCAAGATGGAAGAGACCTGTTACTCCTGGACAAGTGCCCAGTGCATCCCCTTGCAGACCAGTTAGTAACATCTGCTGGAAAAATTAAAGTTGTCTACTTACCTAAAAATACAATGTAAAAAATCCAGCCAATGGATGCTGGGACAATTACAGCATTCAAGAAGCAGTACAGAAAAAGGCCACTGTGGGAAATCCTAGTAACAAGGAATACAGGTTACCTGACCTTTTTGACAATCTTCACCCTAAAAGATATGATATATCTTGCAGGTGACACATGGTCTGGTATTCATTCAGGAAATGTCAAAAACATTTGGAACAAGATGTTAGGATCCTCCCTGCCAATTGTTAATCAAGATGCTGGAAAATGACAACAATGAACAACTTCTTTTGGATATCCAGACACTTTCATTTGCTGGATGAAATTGAGGATCTCGAAGCTGTTGTGAATGACTGGATCACATGGATGATGACTAGGTAGTGACAACATTGCTGACAGATGAAGACATTGTAGACAAAAAGTCTCTGCCCCATTTGCATTTGAGGGAATAAAGGGATCAGAGATTGCTATTTCATGGATGGAAACACAGGACATTGAGGCAATAAAAATCCTGGAACTCCATCAAATGTTGATGTTGGCTCATACAGCCTCCATGTAATTGGCACATCAAAGCAAAATTGATGATTTTTTTTAGAACTGAGACTTAAATCAACGTTAGGAATATTTATTTTTTTAATTGAAACTGAAAATTTGTTGAGGTGCTTTAAATTTTTTCATGTTATATCTTTTTGCTGGCATGGAAAAAGTAAACAAGACCTCAACAAACACAGGGTGGGTTTTTTCAGTCAAAAATTCATTAATGCCTATAGTCGAATGCCCTGTTGCAACATCAGAACATATCATATCATTAAATATATCCACCACAGGTGGCTTTGCCATCATCACTGGTACAGATGATGTACATCATTCTTATGATTTCCTCTATCTCTGAAGAGAAATAATTGTTCTATTAGCAACTCAGCAGCAGCATCACTAACCCTACCACTGACTGAACTATATCCACTGGGAAACTTAAACGCTAAAGTCAGTTTAGATCATGATATGTGGCTGCTATGCAATGGTCACAGTGAAGTGGGAAAAACAAAAAGAATGACAACTGGCAAAGACAAATGGACTTTGCACCGAGGACTGTGGATTACTGATACTTCCAAGACAGTCACCACCAGAAGGTCTTGTGGAGACACCTCAAATCTGGACACTGGCACCAACTGTATTTAATTGTCATACATAGAAAATACCTACAGGATGTTCTCCACACAGGCCATGCACTTGTATGCTGCAAAATAAGGCTTTCACTACAGAAATTACATCATACCAAAATTGTTCCCCATGCATTAACATCGACAACATAAAAGACCAAGGAAGGTGTCTGCAATTCACTATGAATCTCAGGGGAAAAGTTGGTTACACACTTGTAATTGGAGGTTCTTTGAGATAAGTGGTCCCTATCCGCATTCCACATGTGGGGATACACATACTCACCATGAGCCTGAATCTGAATTTTTTGTAAGCAATGTCTGTTGGCCTTCACATGTGCCATAGCCCTCCCTATGCTATGAAACGAGATCATAAAAGGTGATGTGGACTGACACCTAACCAGTTTCTTATTCTTACAGCAGTTCAAACAATCCGCAGCAGAGGTGACAGAGAGCAGGTATTGGAACACAGATAGGGACCACACATCTTGAAGAATCTTGAGTTACATGTAAAATAACCTCCATTTCTTCTTCAAGTGATTGTGCCTATGTGTATTCCACATGTGTGAGATTATAAGCAATAGTCAGATGGTGTGGGTTAGTGGACACAGGAGTGATGGCTGACAGTAGTACTGCTATCCCTACAATTGTATCTGAGGTATAGAAAAATACTGGTAAATGGATTATCTGACTCATATGAAACTTGGAAACTACTTTAGGAATGAATCTAGGGTGTGGTTACAATGGGGTTCTTTATAGAAGATGGTATGTGGCAGGTCCACCATGACTCTTCTGGCCAGTGTTATGGCCACAAGAAAGGCCACCTTCATGGATAGATAGGCCATAGAGCATATAGATAGCGGCTTAGATGGGTGAGGATTAGTGACCGACAACTAAACAAAATTGAGGTTCCAGTGAGATGAGAACTTCACCAATGGCAGAAAGGATCTAAGAATCCTCTTTAGAAATCTAGTTGTGATAAGATGAGTAAATACGGTATGGCAATCCACCAGAGGATGGAAAATGCTGATTACTGCTAGAAGCACAAGCAAAAAACTGAGCACAAGACCTAAAGATATAAGGGTAAGTAGATATTGTGAGATAGCAGGGATCCCTGCTGATTCTGGAGACAAATTGCACTTGTGAGCCCAAGAGGAGAAACACTTCTATTGTGCTGAGTAATAGCTTCTCATAAAGTTTTTTCTGTTTTAGTTAATGATAGATTGCACCCTTTTAGAACATGAGCACTCTATTTTTGATGCCCATTCAAATACTGGGTTCTGAGCTGCAATGATCCCAGATTAGAGTGCTTGAACCTGCCATTGTGCTGTGTTAGAAGCTCCAGCAATGTGGGCTGTTCACATGTGGATGCACTGAGAGCTTCAGCAGATCCATAAACCAGAATTGTTTCAGCCAGTTGGGCACAATCATGATGACTAGAGCTCTGTCTTGGCAGATCTTCCATAGAACTTGTGGAATCAATGGGGTGGAAGGGAAGGCATACCCAGGGCATTCCTGAGGCTCTCCTGTATGGAGAACTTGTGCCTGCTCCAAGGCCACTGTGCCGACTTAGGCTTAGTTTTTAGTATGTTTGCAAGATGGACTTGAATACTTTCACCATCAACACCACAAGCTGGGAAGAGGCAGTGAACAACAGGCTACACGGGAGATCTGTGCTGCACATGGGAGTCAAAGAAAGATGGTTTAGACACAGGATGAAGAACGATGGGTGAGAGAGAAGAAAGTAAAGAAAAAATGCAGAAGGCCTCATGTGCTAGAAGAGCATTGGCTTCATCATCTGGCCCTACGCTTTATACCTGCATTATATATGGCTGTGATGTGGTGCTCACCCCACACAGGTTTTGGAGGGTTAAGATAGCTAAGCAAGCAAATTAACTGCCCAGGTTGCACCTGGAGAAGGAGACGGAGAGCAGGGAATTAAGTAGAACAAGTTCGGCTGGGCAAGAACGGATGGAACCTGTATAATCCTGGAAGCTGGCAACAGAAGGGACTGGAGGGAAGGAGTCTTCAAACACTCTCTGGAAGAAGGCATGGGTCTCTAGGGCTGGAGGCAAGTATCCTACAGTTAGTTCCTGGGAGGAGGGAGTGTGGCTTGGCAAGTCCAGAGAACGGGAAGAGCCAGAGTGGTAGGCAATGCTCAGGGGAAAGAGCAACAAGGTATAGGACAGGTCAAACCTTGGCTGCCGATGAGAGGGCTCTGAGCCAGGACTTGAAGTAAAGGGAGGGCCGGGTCCCCCTACGAGCCATGGACAAAGTGGCACTGGCACAACAGTGAGCAGGAAGGCTGCCTTAGCCCATTTGTCAGGAAAGATTTGGAAGAGGGAAACATTTATGGCTGAGTCATGAAGAGGAGGCTGTGGTTCTAGAATGACAGAGGTCCTCAGGGCAAGAGGATGATGGGAAAGACACTGCTGGGGAAGGGCACAATGCCTGGCCAGAGCTAATCCTCAGGATGCCCAGAAGGAGGTGCCACCATCTGTGAGTGAACCCTGTGAAAGTGGCAAGGACTAACACTTGAAAATTGGACTTTTTGGCTGCTCATGATGGTGCAGAATGAAATATGGTAACTGAATTGCATTGGCATTTACAATATCATCATTCGAGGTGGACGGTTGCCATTCAGTTCCCCTTTGTGATTTCAGTTGCCAAAGAAACTAGATACATTTTAAGGGGAGGAAGCCCGTTTGATGTTCAACGGCATTATATCTTTGGCAATAAGTACTGGAAGTATTTTGATTTTATTTTCCTCTTTGATTTAAATTACATATTCTAGCCCCTACATTTCCAACTGATTAATTTAATGTGACAATTCATGAGTCACTTAAGAAACTTGTTAAAGGACTATTTTGGGTTGCTGCCATTTTAATGGTGGCTGTTAAGCACAGGTTGTGTTTAGAACTGACCTATTGTTTAACTTTCATGGCTTATAGTGTCAATGGAAACTCTGTAAATCTTATTACGTAGGCTTAGTTCAGTAAAAAAGAAAAATACATACGAGACAATAATTTCAAATTTCAGTGCTCAGTCCTAAGCACCTAAATCCATATAGCATTTAGGTGTCTACATAAGTGGATTTATTGTCAGAGAGACTGAGCACCCATACCTCCAACTGACTTCAGTATTAGTTGTGAGTGCTCCGTGTCAATGAAAATTAGGCAAATTATTTGTGTCCCTGAATAAAGATTTAGATGCGTAACTTTAGGCATCCAAGTATGAAAACATTAACCTTGCCTTTTTCTTATTATTGGTACTACAGCGGTGCCAATAGTCCAAATCCAGATTTGTTCCATAATAAAGTAGCACCTAATATAGAAATACATTTAGGTGCTAAGTAATATATGATCTTCTCTCATGAGGAATGATATGGACTTTGGTTATAATGAAGCATACTCTGTGGCACATTCAGATTTAAGTTACTATTGGGATAGCTACCCAGATAAATTTTATATTTAGCACCATAGATACTAGTCTTCTTGTGTTGGAGAGGTCCTGGAGTCTTTAAAATTCATGTAATTTGGTGACTTATGGGGAAATAGCAGAGTGTCTGATTTTTAAAGGTATATAGGTGCCTAAAAATGCAGATAGATTCCTAGTGGAATTTTTTTTAAGTGCCTAGGCACCTAACTGTGTCTTTAACATCATAAATGCCATTAACAATCTGGCTCATAATTCTTGAGTTAAGATGAACATGAAATATTTGTTCCTCTTTGTGTGCCTGGTTATATTTAAACACTCAATGAGGCATACACATGCACAGAAATAGACAACACAAATTACTAAGAAGCTACAAAATTTCAAAAATGTCATGCTTTTAGCTCTGTATTTTATTTTCTTCCAAGAAAAATGTTACCTTTTCCTTTTGTTCTGCACTGTCTCTTCATTTCATCTTCCTGCCCACTACTCTTACAATATATGCCATCTATCTATCTTATACAATAAACTTTTGGTGCAAGATTGTGCTTTATTACTCATCATTTCCATGAACATTAATGATGCAACAATAAATTATTCATAATCATTTTAAGGTACATAAACATTCTGAGATATGGCAAAAAAAATAAAAATGAATCTACCTGGGATGGAATATCTAAAAGTCCTGGAATAAGGATCTGTGGGGAAAAAATACACTGGCAGTACCACAAATCTTGGCATTACATTAAGAATGGTGCTGAGGAAATTGTGTAGCGAAACATGGTAAATTATTTAATAGTAATGTCATTGTAGTAGGCGTTGACTGCAGCAGTCTCCGAGCCAGAAGCAGAAGACTGGTACAGCCATTAACATCATGTGTCTTCATTGTTTCTTGAAGCCTTTCATGTGTTGATTGAATTGTTATGGAAAACCCTATATGTGTAAGAAGCACAAAGATTTCTAGGACTTCAGGTTCTTGCTATCACTAGAACAAAACCCATAAATTGGCAGCCTTTCATTTTAAAATGTTAGATTGCATAATGTTCTACAAGTCTACTGTTTTCACTGTTGACTAATACATCTTTCCACAACATGTTTTAATATTTAATGAATCTACATAAACATAGCACATTTATTAGGTAACTGTCGTCTCTCTCAGAGAAACAAAGTAGCAGTAGATTTGGGAATGGTATCCGTTATTAGGTCCTACAGTAGTTTTAATCATTAATGGAAATAACCACCAGATAAAAAAGCTCTCTCTCATATTAAACAGATTTTGGACTGAGATCTAATTTTCACAGTCTTGTGAAATCACAAGTCCCTTTACATGTAAGCAGGAGACTCCACGTAGAAGATTTGCAGATGGGCTGGTGGCAGCGTACAGAACTTGTACATGCTGAAGGTTGGAAATTCACCTGTAGTTGCTGTAATGGGTGTGGCCAGTGAAAAAGATGCTTCCTGACTTTTTTTCAATATTATTTGGGTGCACTTAAGCAGAGTTAGATAGCTGCAAACCAGGCAGGGGGCTGGCAGATGGAAGTCAGAAGACCCAGGTAAAAGAAGGTCTTCAGACAGCCCTCCAGTGGGACAGTGCTGAGACTCAGAAGTGGCAGCAGATAGGAAGAAGGGCAGTTGTGGCTGTGGGGGGGGGGGGAAAACTCAGGATGGTTAATGGGAAAAAAAAGAGGCAAGCAGAGTTCCCGTCAGCTGCCAATGCCGAGAGAGAGGCAAAAATGTTACATCAGTTTGGATTAAAAATGTATTAAAGAGATGGATGGATCAAAGAGTGAGCATAGTAAACTGAGGGAGAAGACCACTGAAGACACCCCTGTTATCAGCCAATCAGCTACATTCACATAACTGTCGCTACACCAATTCTGCCATGACCACCCCTCATCCCCCACCACCCATTCAGTGCTAACAGTCAACCCACGACCTGACCTTACTAGGGTATGCCTATGTGATCGGCTGTGCCTTCGGCTCCCACGTCATATATGGGAAACAAAACTTAACTGACCATGGGAAACTAAACTTAACAGCAACCAGGAAACGAAACCTATTGCAAGTATCCCCCGGAAAATCTGGTGCTGGCACGAAGCCCATAAGAGGGGTCTTATCCAAGCCCCTGGCTGAGAGCCTTCCCGAACTACCAGCCTGATCACCTGGTCCGGACTCTCCCCCCCGAGTGCGAATCGTCTGTTAGCCAGCCGAGTTTGAGTTTTTACGTTTATTATGCTGTATGCCCTTCTCGCCTGGATGGTAAGGAGTTAACTGTCAGTCTGTGTTGCAGCTTTACATTCCTCTGCAGCTAGCTGCCTGTGTTACATTTCTCCCTATCAGTCTGTAACTTGCAGTTAACTGTTTGTTGTCTTTTCAAATTAGTTTGTACCTGGCAGTTAACTGTCTGTTTAAAATCATTCTGTGTCTTGCAGTTAATTGTCAGTTCAAATTCAGTTTATATTGTATAGTAATTGTCTATTTCATATTCTATTGTATTAGTCTAAAAATAGTTAAAAATCTATATTATTCCTGTTGTTTTACAATACAATTAATTTAGTCATTAATCGACTCATTATTGACTCTCGGGGATCATTAACCTGTCAGAACAATACCTTTTGCAATAGAAATTAAAATGTACTAATGGGGGGTGTGGGGTCACTCAGAAGTCCCATGTACGCAACCTGAGTTGCACTCGGTCTTTGGAAAATGGTCCCTGTTGAGGCTAAGCAGGGCCATAGCACAAGAGAATCAACAGGGAAAGCAGGTGAACTTTTGGTGTAATAACTGCTCTGTTATTCTAGTTCCAACAATTTCTCCCAATGATTGGTTCTGAGGATCCACAGAACCTTTATCATGATGGAACTGCACTGTTTGAATGGCAGTGCTCCAGGGAATAAAGCACTTTATCATTAGCATTCTTCATGTTTCAAAAGCCAGTGAAGTATCTTAATAAACTTTCCTTATCACATTATTTATGAAAACCAAGTATTTAAAAGTAAGATAAGTTTTAAAAGGTAAAGGCATCATAAATCGTATACATACTAAATAAACATGCATGTCTCATGAACACACAATAACCTTAACTCTGACCTGTGACTGGTTGCTTTTAATGTATTATTTTTGTTGTCTTGATATTAATATCTAAATGGCACATATGATAATTAATATTTTAGCAATTGATAATTGAATATTTAGTAAAGTAATTGCAATTTCTTGAAAATTATTTTGTGTATCCATTTTAATAGGAAAAATGTATAACTATGACATTATTGATTCATAGCAAAACCATGCAAATATCTGGACTTACACCCTCTTAAAAATCTTTTTTTTTTTTCATTTAGGATCTTAAAATATGGAGTTAGAAGTCTAACATTTGAAATCATTGGCGTATGAGTCTGTGAAGAACAGTTCAAATCTTTCCCTTACATTTCTAACTGAGCTCAAACCACATATTTTCACAGGCTTGGAGTTCAGTGAAATGTGTTTTTTTGTTTTTTTTTTAATTTTCATGTGTCCTTGAACCTGAACCACCTGGTTCCAGTCAGAAGACTGGTAAATGATAACACAGTCTGTGCTGGCCTGCTGAACATGTGGGAGCTTGGTAAGGGATTGTGCCTGGGCCATTAAAACTGCATCGCTCTCTATGCAGGGCTGTGAGGACACAAATGTGCTAATACTAAAAGAAAGGCTACAGTTTCTCTATTTCTGACCCTACTAGAAACAGGAAACACTGGAATTCTCATGAAAGAACATTACATTTGTGAGCTTTCCCATCTAATTTTGAAGCTCTCCAAGTCTGATACAGTTTGGATATAGTTAGGATGATAATTTGAATGTTTGGGGTCTTTCTCAAACACAGCAAGTCATTAAGCAATCTTAAGTTTTACTTAACATTAACTGTAACCTTGCTATTGCTGCTAATTGTAATAGCAGGTTCAAGGTGTGAATGCAGCAACATGAATACTGGGGACACTTGCCAAACTAGGCCGTCAGTAACACCCATGACTATATTGTCATTGATTTCAACAGAGTTGTACAAGTGTGACTAAAGGAGGAACTCGTTCCATTATATATATAGTTGTCCAGGAAGATATATCTATCTAAATAATTTCAGAGCATCCTTCTATATATATGAAATTATTGAGCCAGACATGAATTTGCTTTTGGTGAACTTCCAAGTTTCCATATTTCACCTTTTCCACAGTATTAGCTTTCAAACAAAAATATTTTAAAATGTTGTGATGTTAACTTCAATAGGAGATTGCAAATGGTGTCCCATTTTCATCTGGCCCCAAACCCCACTTATTTCCTTTAGCAGGATGAAAAAACAAAATAAAACAGAAGAAAAGCAAGTGTACCAACAGAATAAAAAGGCTGACTTTGGGTCTTATTTTATTTCCTTCCTGGTTCCTCCATGGATAAAGATAAAATGACATTCACACATTATACCAAAATAAACCAACATTCTTGGTCTGAACTCATATCAGAAAGACAGCCAGGCATTTTTATTCAGCACTTCTAGAAGAATACTTGTTCATTATCTCTTTTTTTTCCCTAGTGTATTCACGCTTGTGCCTTCATTTACATTTCTTCACTTATTTTGAAGAAACTTTCAGAGATCCTTTTCTGCTCCAACTAACAAACTGAACAGCATGGGACTTGAAACCTGAATTCATTCCAAGTAATTTTGTTAAATTACAAATATGGTTAGTTGCAAGTATTTATCCTAAGAGAACATTCATTAATGGTCTAATTTCTGTTATTATAGATGGCACAGGTAGCAACGCCTACAGGTAAGGATGCCCAATACTTCCCATTTTAAGACCCTGTTTTCAGTAGCTTAAAACCTTGTCCATTTAACTTATAACCTTGTCCATATAACTTCAAACATTTGGGTTGAAATTTTACATTCTGGGTGTCAGGCAGGGGCTCTGTGAAAAAAATAGTTTTGATCATGTAATACACACAAGAGGGCTGACTGGATGTTGCATGGGCAACCTTAATTCTGACATTTCCTAACTTTGGAGCACTTGACTTTGCCCTTAATAATGTTCTTAACACAAGCTATTTCATATGTAATACATATAAAACTCTTAATATAGCATTATCGCTCCAGGGTTCTCATGTCCATTCCCATCGCTGAAATATCTAAGTGCATCCAAAGAGTGAGAACAAACAGCTCAGTTTGAAATATGTTCATAAAGGGTGTTTATCAATGCTTCCCAAATAAACAAATTAATAAACAATCAAAGTCTGATCACAGATAATTCACAGAAGGGATACATTTACCTAATAAATTAATCACAACAATTTTTTCCACTAGCTTTTTTTATACTTAAACTGAGCCCATGAAACGTGTGTCCTCAGATAATCCAGGGAGTCTGCCCTGTCTGATTTTGAAGCATCTGTTTCTAATATTTGTATAGCAGATTTATGGAAAAAGGAGCAGTTTTCTAACAGAATATATTTCCCCTCTATCTAACTGGCCCCTGCCGGGTAAGAACGTGCTATCCAGTATTCTTCATTTGTTTCAGCATGCCTCTGAGTCTGGCCAATAGAAAGTCTGGCTATAATGCTAGTAGTGACCCCAATACAGATTGGTTAAATTTCTCTGGGAAGTAAAAGTGGTAACCATTACATCCCGATAAAACATTATTATATATTCCCTTCTGGATCAGGGAAAGTTTCAGGACGTTCCTCTTCAATTACTGAAAACACTAAGGAATCTAAGCTAGGAGAATTGGGTAAAAATAGACTTGCCTATATTTACCAAGAAAACCCAGGTCCTTTCACAGATTTTCTATAGTCCACAGGGGGTAACTTCTGAGAGTTCCTCTAATGCTGACACATTTAAAATATCACTTAAAATATTAGCATAATTAAAACTAGAAATCTGAACAAGCAAACTACTGATTTCATTGCCATGTAAAAACTCTTGGGTAATGTATACATTGAATATCATGTATGTACACCAGCACACACTCTCTTCCTGAGGCATATTCAAAGCTGGAGTGCATAGGAAAGATTAGATTGGGTTATTAAAGACAGATGTTACCTTTGCCAACTGTTATGTCTAAGTCTTTTCGGCTGTTCATGTAAACAGGCTGAGCTCTCTTGATATCGAGTTATATTTATTTACATTTACCTGAGGAGTGGAACCCTTATAGGAGTGGGTATAGAACAAAGTTTTAGTACCTCCAACATCCATTGTAGCATTAATGATGGAGGATTTAAGTCTTCCCAAATCTAAAGCTGCAGCTGTACCAGGAGACCACGTTAAAAGAAGGAAGAGTCCTGTGGTATGGGGAAGACACTGTTTAGTGCAGAAATCTGGAGTACTCTACCTTCTGTCTTCAGGTACCCAGTCCTGGTTTATCCAGTCATAAGAATGCCCATCTAGGAACACTGTGAGAATAAATGTTTTGTTCCAGAACTTTCAAAGGAGTTTTTTGATTTCCTGTTGTTTTTACAACTTTTATTCCATGCAATCCAGGATATACAATATGGGCCAAAAAAACTGGTCCTCTCCACTGTATGATCTAGTGATAATACTTCACTGGTCTCATATCAGTTTCTTTCCTGTTAATAATGACTTCCCTAGAGAGCAGATACCATATGAGAACCTTTTCAAAGTCCAGAGTATCAAAGCAATCTAGTCTGGGTTGCTGTAAGTTCCCATGCATTCCTTTCATTGTGCTTCAGATAGGGATTCCTGAAAAAAGCTGGCTGAAGCCTAACTTTCACCAGTATATCCAAAATTTTTATTGAAAATAACGAACCTCAGTCCAGAGAAATCTTTTCTGCTCTTTCCCCACTGGCCATGTAGATCGTAATTTCAATTGGCATTGCAGTTCCTATTATTATTTACCATTTGTAGTATTATAGTACCTGGGAGCACTTGTCTATTAGGCTTCCTCATAGACCACATCTACACTTGGAGCTAGGGGTATGATTCCCAGCTCTCATACCTATACTTGTGCTAGCTTTTATTCAGCTAGCACATTAAAAATAGTAGCATAGCTGCAGTAACATGGACAGCAGTGAGTCCAGAGAGCAGAAAGCCCAGCTGTTCCAGTAACAAATCCCTGGGGCCAAGGCAGGTTTGTACTCAGGGTGGCTAGCCCATGCTGCTGCTCACCACTATCCGTGTTATTGCAGCTGTGGTACTATTTTTAGCATGCTAGCTCAATGAGAGCTAGCACAAATATGACTATGAGAGCTGTGAATCACACCCCTAGCACCAAGTGCAGATGTAGCCATAGTCTTGGGGAAGCTGCAGTGATGGATGATCTTGTATCTTCTGTCACAGAGTCCTTCTACAATGTCAAGGAAATTCAAAGGGAAATCTAAAATGGAGTCACAAATGCACCGTTAAAGATAGGGTAAGGGGCGTGTTAGCCAAGGAGCAGGAAGAATGATCACGGGGGAAAGGTTTTACTGGAAGATGCTAAAAGAAACGCCATATATAGAAATTATGCTTGCAGCTTTACCCACAAGGAAGGAAACCACAGCTTCTGTTTCGCCACAAGAACTTGTGTACTTACTGCTCTATAAACCTTTGTAACGAACTACTGGGGGTCCTTCCTCTCTGAGGAAGCACTTATTCTTAATTAAGAATAAACTGTGTTTTGCCACCCATTGCCTGGTTATTTGGACCTCCGCTGGGCAACGGACTTGGCGGGTAGTCTCCTATCCAGAACAACAATATGCAGCTTCAGGACAAAAACCAAAACACCACCACTGAACTATTGCTTTCCAGATGGATGGAAATACATATCCAGTCTTACAAAGTTCATTGAGAATTGGATATGAGGGCTATTATCAAAACTAAAAGTCCCGTTTCAGGAGTTAAATCTGTAATCACTGATTGCCTTTCTGGATAGATGTATATGGTAAGTTAACCATCAACATTAAGTCATCCAGAAATAGAGAGCCTTGCACATTAATTATGGCTACCTCATTTGCAAATCAGAATATGATTTCTTTTGCAATGTTAATAGGTTGCTAAACCATTTAATCTCAATTTATAGTTCCTTCTTCAGTGTACGAGACAGAGGTGCAAGTTAGCTGGCATTATTTATGTTTGTCACCCAGAACATCAATGAGCCTGGATAAGTAAAAAGTCTGAGGGTTTTTATTTTTTTTAAACATACACACATCTGGAAAGACTAACATTTAGACTGACTATAACCCTGATTTGCTCTAGATAGTCAGACAAGATAGACCCAGGAATGTGTATCCCCTCTTGCTATGAAAACAACAGTAAAAGAGCCACTGAGAAAAGAACTGATGGGGTGTGTTTTTGTAAGAGCTGCAGGTCCCTGCTATCATGTGATAGTGGATCCAATACAATTCAGCTTTGGACTACATAATACAGGAAAAAGGTAAGTTAAGACCTTGCTAAATGTAGAGCCCAGTCAGTCAGAGGTGCATCTGTTTTTTTCTTCAGTTAATAGCGGCTGCATAGCAACAGCTTTTCTGTAGTCCACAGAGACATAGGCTTCATCAAATATTGGTGGAGACCCGATGAGGTAGACAAGTACTGTACAACTCCACAGCTGCAAGTTACAATGTGAAAGAAGGTGCTATCTCCTATTAGTAAACAATAAGGAAAAATTGTTCTCCATTGGATAAAGATAGGGTACCGGTGGCTGTGAGAACAGCAATTTATATACTTCTGATTTTTCTAAGCAAACATAATTTCCACATTTTTTTTCTCCATGCAGGAAGAAGATGGTCTCAGAAGACCTAACACACAAAACAAAACAGAACTGGAGTGCTTCCTACTCCTATGTCCCATCTGACTTTTTCTTTGTCCAAGGTAATTTACAGAACACTTTTACATTTGACTATTGAACTTAATCAGTTACATTTAGTTTACAAAGTTCTACACAAGTATTATCAGACCAAATTGCCTCTGAGAGGCACATTCCCTTCCTGAGTGTCCTGGTTGGGAAGGGCACTGTACCTTATGGTGCTCTTTGCCTATTCTGGAAACTATTGTGGAGAAAGAGAAAGGCGATAGCCTCACTTACTCTCTACCCATTTAGAGCTGATGGGTGTCCCAGGGATAATGGAGGCAGAATTCTCAGAGCTCATTCAAGAGCAGGGAAAGTAATGAATGACACTTTTTGCAGGGAACATTGGAGGTGGAAGGAGGCTCCTTGTACACTTCACACTCTGCATGCACCTGCTTAAGGTGCCAGACAAATCCATCTGTCCTAGTTCACTTCATCAGATGCAAATGGGTTGCAGCCCACGAAAGCTTATGCCCGCAGAAATTTGTTAGTCTTTAAGGTGCTACAGGATGCTCATTGTTTTTGCTGTATACAGACTAACACAGCTACCCCTCTGGAACTTAAGATAAGTATAGATACCAATCGGGTAAGTATTTATTAAAACATCTATCAGTTGTTATAGAATCCAACAAATCAGTAAGTTGCTTATAACCATTTCAGATATCTTCTACTGATGTACTTATAGCCTTTTATAACATACTACTCATGTCGGTACATGCTCACAACATCTATTAGTCATTTATTTATGATCTACAAGTGTACCCTTAATATAAAGTGTGAGCATTGTAATGTTCTTAATTTGAGCAGAATAATCTGTTCTTACAATCAAAGTTAATTCATTTTTCCTAATATTAAGACAATATCTCAGCAGTTTCCTTTATAGTACTGACTGACACTGTATTGTAGAGTAAAAAAGAGAGCTTAAGTATAGATAAATTGCTACTAAATCCCCAGTGTTTACCTATTTAGTAATATGCTTAAAGAACACACATACATTCATCAAGTGATTGCCTTTCTTTTCAGAAATCCATGTTCTCTGCCATTTACTAAATTATATATATATTAAACATTGGATATAAATGTTTCATGATACAGAATTTAAGCATTTTTTATTTTTAATTAAGAATAACACAACACATTTCCCAACAAATACAGCAAAGTTAATTGGATTACCAATAAATATTTAAGGAGATAATTGTGCATACAAGAATGTCCAGAATGCACACAAATTGTCAACTTTATATACAAAGGCACCTCATTTAATTTTCAAAGCATTATTTGGACTAGGTGAACTTTTCTATTGAATACATGATGAATTTAGCACAGTCAGATGCATTAGATGCCAATTACTTCAAATTCAAGTTGAAGTTCTTATGCGACATGAACTATTCAGAGCCTTTTGTCTCTGAATGAATCCAGTCATATGTGTCATTTTCCATATCATTCTTGAAGATGTCCTGTTTTATGATATATGCCACAGAGGAAAAGAAAATGTTTAAAGAAAGTTTCAAATTATAATAACTGAGTTTGCTATATATTTCAATTCTGTAATTTAAATATATAAATTTCAGTCTTCCGGCTGAAGAATTTAATTTATCCACAAATCAAGTGAAGCACGTGGAAAGCAGCAATACAAATTTCCTTCTACTATCCCAACGACGTGCCTCTGCTACAAATTACAATTTGGAAAGGAGAAGAATACACCCTCCTGACGTACTTAATCTTCAGTCTCTCCACCATGTGATTAGTAAAAGTGTAGCCAATTCTAATAGTATTTATGATGTGTATACCAATCAAGTAGGTATGGGACTTGTGGCTACCAATTCCATTGACATATAGCTTCAGAAAGCAATAACTCTCAATCACTGCTAGCCTTGGCTGGATATGAGCCTCTGATCTAGAGATGAAAAGTTTCATCTCCCATTATCCATCATACAGTGAGAGAGAGGGAAATACAAAATTAACAAAAATTGCTTCATTGATGATTACGTACCATAGATCACCTTTAGTGATGTCCAATGCATGTACTATGTTCTTGTTGAAGCACCTGTTCTTATGTTGTCATTTAATAATTCCACTCTACTCTCATGCACAGGGCCGGCCTTTGGGAAAACAGAGCTCTGGACAAACTTTATTTGCTGCCCTTTAGCAGAGTAGCAGCCAGGGGAGCAGCAATAGCTCTGCAGGATTCATGCTATCAGGAGGGTGAAGAGAGAACATGCCCTGCCCCACAGCCCCCATTATCTCCTCCCTCTACCTCCTGAGTGGGCATGGCCCTTTGGTATCCTCTTGACCATGGTGCCCCCCCTGACCACAGCACCCTGGAGGGTCACCCACATCACCCACCTGTTATGACAGCCCTAATCCGGCAGAAAAGAAGCTGTAATAGAATAAAGCACAGAACAAAAGCCAGAACAGAGCAATAAAGACATTTGGATTCTAATGCCAGCACACAAAAGCAAGAAAATGTAAATTATGACTGCCACTCCAGCCAAAATTATCTCATGTGACTAGTAATTGTGGATATCCAACATTGTGTCACCTTATAGAAGCTTGATTTTCAGACTGCACTTGTCTCTAACTACCACCTCATCTCCTTTCTCCCTTTCATCTGTAAGTTTATGGAAAGGGCTGTTTACAATTGTTCTCTGGAGTTCCTATCCTCCCAGGCTATCCTAAACCATCTCTAATCTGGTTTGCAGTCAACTGAAACTGCTTCACCAAAGTTTCTAATGATCTTCTCTTAGCCAAATCTCAGAACCTGTACTCCATTCTCCTCTTCCTTCACCTGTCAATTGCTTTCAACGTGGTGATCATGCTCTTCTTTTTTGAAATCTTGTGCTCCTTGGGTTCTGTGACATTCCTTTCCCGGTTCTTGTCCTATTTCTTTAATTGCTTCTTTAGCATGTCCTTCAGAGGATCATGGATTCAGAGATTACAAGGCCAGAAGGGACCACTGTGATCATCTAGAATCTTTCTCCATAAAATGTCTAACATACAGCCTTTCCTATCTATCCACACAACTAAAACTTTTTTCTAGATTCTCACTGTCCTGTGTCTCGATTACTGCAACATCCTTTCTTCCAGCCTTCACAAATTCAATCGTGCTCTGCTGATATCCTTTCAGAATGCTGCTGCATAGATAATTTCCCAAGCCAGTTGCTTTGAGTATGTCAGCCCTCTATTTACATCCCTTTTCTTTGTCATATCCAGGGGCCACTCAAAACAATCTGCTATTCTAGGCAAAACTTCATCATGTCATCCTCTTCCTCATAGGCCTAGGACAGCAGAATTAGCCAGGCCACTCCTCCATCATGATGGAGGATGTCTCAGGCAAATTTGAGTGAATGACATTACAACCCAGCACATGGGCTTGCAGTGCTACTCAAATTTGGCCCAACTGTCCCTTTGTCAAATCTTCTGACCTAGGTAGCTGTCTACTTTGCCATTAGCTAGAGCAGCCCCCGATTGTACCGAACATAAGCTACTTGTCTTCACTTTCAAAGCCTTCTGTGACCTATCCCCAACTTACCTACCATCTCTTATTCAGTATGAAAAAGTTGTATCCTGCCTCTGATTGGCCCATGGTATCAGCCTTCATTACCTTCTTGTTAAATTTTCAAGCAGGCATTTCCATGGTTTCTCCCAGGCTTAGGAGGAGCTCCCTGTAAACATCTGCAAAACGAACTCATTAGCTTCCTTCAAGACCCTTCTTAAAACTCCATTTTGCTCTGAGCCTTACAAAAAAATTGACAGTGTTTAAGCTGTGTGGTGCAGAGACCACTGTCTATCATGCTGACAAATATTGTCTCATTGTTTCCTTGTACTCCCCCAATTGTTGTCTCTTGTTTTAGACTTAGATTGTAAGCTCTCTGGTGCAAAGACTGTCTTTTTGTTCTGTGTTTGTACAGCACATAACACAATGGGGTTCTAGTCCATGACAGAGTCTCCTAGGTGCTATGATAATACAAATAATAAATAAATAAAGATGTTTGGTGCTCAGTACTTTCTAGAAATCAGGTCCCTATAAAGTGTCTCACATTGGGCAGCCAAAAATGTAGGCATTCAAAATCACCGCTGCTTTTGAAAATTTAGACCTCCCATTCTTAATGTACATAAGTATTGTCCCACATGATTAGATAGGATTCATTTTCAATGCTATCTACAATCTTATGAAGGAATTGCACAAATAAAGAATGTAGTTTGAGATGTAACTTTGTATTTCTTTGGGATTATGTTCCAACATTCTTTGAGAGCTAGTATACCTTATCATATATATATATATATATATATATATATATATATATATATATATATAAACACTGCTACATATAGGAAATACCAGACTGGAACAGATCAGTGGTCTATCTAGTCTGGTATCATGTTTCCCACAGTGACCTGTGCCATAGTTCCTCAGAAAGCAAGTTTCCATTTTCTGACTAGCTGTAGGAGAAGTAGGAAGAAATTAATGTGCATAGAGAAGGGAAAAATATTATTAACATTAATTTTGCAAAAATAGATGGAGAATTAAAATAGAGAAATACTGTCAAGGTTTCCAGTATGAATTTGTTACAGATGTGCCTTTTGCACTAACATGGGCAAGACTGTGAGAAAAGATGGCATCAAGGCTTATTTAGATTGGACAAAGTCAGGAGGGGAGGAGAGCAAAGGACCCAATTCTCAATGCCTTGTTCCATGCACTCACTTGTGGCCGTACATAGCTGGAATTGAAGTCCAATACATGGAATGTATATTTCTTCCTTTAGCAAGGGTGGCTGTAGCTGAGTTGTTGCCATCTTCAGGCCCAGGGCAGTTTTCATAAGTTTAGACACCTCAATCATAGTGGTTACTACAGGAAGCTCAACAAATCCTTAAAATTAGCAATTCTCCTGCTGTTAAGAGGTGCTATGTGGCAAATGTCAATAGCATTTGTAATAATGGAAAAGTGATCATACAGAAAAAATGGAGAGGTATTGTCATATCATAAATCACACAGGCATGATTTGCTCTAAAACTCAGTTGCATTAATGGTCAGCAACTGCTCTGTTAATATAAATTTCATAGGATTCCTACATTAATGTTCAATTGAAAATCCATCTATCCCAGGTGATGTATGCTATGGCTAGAATCTGACATTAAAATGTAATGTGTTTCCAGCTCAAAATGAAATAAGGTGATATATGAAGAGAAAATTCAATTAATCAATACACTCTTATTCATGAAACAAAAGGAACTTCATATATAAAACCTTTCACTATATCAAGACTAATATAAGTTCAGTAGCAACTCAGATATAATGAAGCAAGAAAGGGCTTGTTTGAATCAAGTATTAATATATGCACCAAGAAAGTATTAAGCAAGAATGAGTTATGTAGGAAACCATAACCATTTGTCAATTATTTCAATTAATTGCATATAGAAAAAATAAAATAACTAATGTTGGGCATGAGACAAACTTCATATCCAATCTGAATTTTCCCAAAAGTTTTTGGATTGTTTGGATCAGGGGTTTTGGTACAGATCCATCCCTAAATAAAAGTATGTTGTATGACAGAGAGCAGCATCCTAGGTGTTTTGTATGAAAAAGTTACAGCATGATGGGAAGCCAGATGACTTCAACTGCCAGATGTACTTCCAGATGTATTATACTATTATACTATTAAATCCTTAAGTTTTGTAGTGAGGGATGGCCAAGCTTTAAAGTAAAATAATTGTTTTACATTAAATTCTATTCTATCTTTATTTAAAAAGCTCCAAAGGCTACTTAGATGTTTTGGAGCTCTGTCTGAAAGAAAGGCAAGAATTTTGATTACCATAGCTTCACACTGCAGCTAGCCTTTTGATCTAATATGACAGTTTTGTTATTATTAGGAACTATATCCTTCACACCGACAGCACCCTTTGACATTAGTTACAAATGGCTGATATTCAATTTTGTGTCTGGTTTTTTTTGCCAGCTTTCACTTACAATGAGCAGTATGTCAGAGTAATACAAGTTCTGAAATAAAACTATTAATGGTTTTTGTGTAATTCTTCACTCATACATTTCCTAAATGCAGAAGATGTAATGCAATGGGGTGTATAAATAAAAGGACAAAAGACAAAAGATTAAGGCTATGATATTGTATTTATTTTCCTGAATTGTGGGGGGCAAGAGGCAGGCAATATATATTATATATTAAAACAATTTTTTCCAGACACGTTTTAGAATTACAAATTTCTAATAAAATTTTATGGACTAATTTAGTAATTCTAATACTTTTAAAAAGAATATTTTGGTTATAACAGTTGTAGAAAGTATTAATTAAGCCACCTCATGTGTTAATTTAGATGTTCTACTGAGTTAGCTGAAAGACAATCAAGACTGTCAACAGTTAAAAAATACAAAGTTAATTATAGTAGTAGGACTGGAATCCCAAAGAAGCTACACTTTCCAGAACAGAAAATAATTTATACTTCTGCATTTTTCCCCCAAATCTGTTGTGTCAATAAAACTCTAGAGAAATACTGCAATAAAATGTTTAGCCTACTTTCCTTGGCATTTCTTAGAACTCCTTGCATTTTCTTGTTGGATGGTCTTTGTTTTGGTTTTCTTTTGATTGTCTTTTTGTCATCCTATCACATATCATGCCATTTCAGAGAGAAATGTTTTAATCAGTATTCTTTTCCTCTCTGCATTGCCTTTTCTTCATTTGACCCAGCAACAAACTTCTCCTACCCTCCCCCGGTATATGTGACAATATTTGACACATTTGACTTCTTCCATAGTTGTGTTCTGTTTGATTTTATATTGGGATATGCCTGCAAAGCTGTAGTTTAGCAGATGGTGAAGAGTAGTAAAATGTTCACAACATTTCTTATAGAAAAAAAAAAATGCACTGATTTATTTATTGTAGTTACCATACTGTTACTTCCTGGTGAAACAATCTGTCCTATTAATCAATTAAAAACCATCTATTGCATGTCTTCCTTGTTTATCTCTTAGAGATCTACTTTGCCAGATTCCTGACGAATAGAAGGGATATCTAAGGAAGTCATGGCACCACAGCTACTTCTGTGCTCTGCATAGTTCAGTGTAAGGCCAGAAATATCCAAATGTGGCTAGTGCTCCCTGTGGTTAGAGAAATTAAAGCAGACCACTGTTTGATGGTACTAGAAGTCATCCTAATCTCAGTGCTGTCACCTATCCTTCCCCAATGAAGAACAGGAAAAGGAAGAGCTGAGGGCTGGCCTGGCTCTCCATAGCACAAGTACAAATGTCCATATATAGGCTAGGAAGGATTAGATTTTTAATTGGTAAATGTCTATTTCACCATACACAAACAAAAACACCAAAACATATTTCCATCAGTGATAACTGAGGTTTACAGAAAGAGAGTAAGAAAAATGCTGCTTGAGAATTTATTAGAGCTTGATTTAAGGACATTGACTTTGTATATTTTGACATGTGATGATGACAACTTTTGTTTTAATAGTTACAAAGCTCTAACTTTTTGACTCTCAGTGTTTACTGTCATTAAATAATTATTGTCCGACCCCTCCACATTCTGATCCCCCATAATTTCCCACAACTGTGAACACTTACATTGCTGAAAATCTAAAAATGCTTAAAGTAAACATCACAATTATCCATGAAATTATAAAACAATAAAAATTGAATTCTGCCAACCCTATGTATATAGGATTCCAGTGCTGCATAGAGCTCAGCACCTTGTGTGCTGCCTGTGCAGCAGATATTTAGGGGAAGGAGAAGCAGCATAACTGAATGTATACTTAGACACTGGGTATTTAGTGGGCAGGGAAGCAGAACTGAATGAGTGATATACCTGGAGAAGGAATTAAACAGATCTGGGAGGCATAGAATAGAGAAGGAAGCAAAACTGGGAGGCAAGCAGGAATAACTGGGCCCCTGGAGGTGAGGGTTGGGTAAGGGGTGATTGAATGGGGATCTGATTTGGGGGGGAAGGAGAGGAGGAAAATTAAGACAGACAGAAAGGAGGGAGATAATGAGTGTCCTATTTAGAAAAGGGAAGTAAGGAAAGTAAGAGGAGATTGGGGATAGGATGAAAAGAGAGAGAGGAAGGGAGAGAATTGTAGGGGTGAGGCATTTAAAACAAAGATGCTAGGGGTGTATAACTGTATGCCCAACTTCCTCTTCTGCCCCCTCCTTCCCAAGGCTTTCCTCTGTAAATTACTTCATTTCATACGTGAAAGGCCACTTTGAATATTCTATCCCAGGTCTAACAATAACCCAGACAGAGCCTGAAAAGACAGCAGGCAATGTTAAAGAGTCTGGGCCCAAACAGTTTGGAAACCACAGATCTACATAGCTTTCCAGTGACCAGCAAGTTATACCCTTGGCTGACAACTCATTTGTGCAACTGAGATGAAAAGTCTCAGCACTACTATACCCACCTTAAGGGTTACTGTAATAAATATGTAACATGCAGAAGTGACAGTAACAGAAAGCTATTTACTATGTGGTTCCAGTCACATGACATGGATATACCTTTGTCACAATGAAGAGGCCAGATTCCACTGCCTTTACTGGATAGTCTTTTAATTACCTAAGTACAATTCTAAGTGCTTTCATGACGTGCAAAAATTCTGCTAAAGTAGCTTGTTGGCAGTAGGATGGATTTGTTATATGAAAGATTTCCATATTAAATGTGGCATGCTTGTGTGATATGAAAGTTTCAATAATCAAATCAGGACATTTTAGAATTCCTCTTTTGGGACTACTGATTTAGAAATGTTGACTGTTTAAAAATGTTGCCTTATCCTAAAAATTAGACACTAGACACACTTCTAATGATGTCCTGTAGCAGTTGCTGTTATGCTTGTGTAAATGAGTTATCCTTTAAGCTACATGATTTTAATCTCACTGTAAATATCTAATATCTCATTTATAGGATGTCTTTTACTGCAAGACCCCCAATGTGCTTTACAAGCTATATGTACAGGAATCACTTCCCCTGCCAAAAGTGCGACTTAGTAGTTGCTTACTAATGATACAATATTAACACAGCACAATCATGTAGAACAGAAGCTGGCAGAGGAAAAAATGTGCTAGTGAAGGAGAAATAGAGCTCAGGAACAGGTTTGAAGAGTTAGAAAATGAAGAAGGGACACAGCATGTGGTTACTGAAGGTGGAAGGGCAAGGAAGAGGAGAAGAGCAGCTAGTCCTATACAAAGAGTGGATGAGTCAATGGAGATACCACCAAATCAGAGCTCCAGGAGGATACGGAACACTTGCAGAGGATTGCAAAGGAGAACAGTAGATTAGATGACTTGCAGCCAGAAAAAACAGGGGATAGGCCGGAGACTAGCAACGTCACCAGGAAAAGGCAGGTCACGTGATTGGGGACTGTGTGCTGAAAAGAAGAGACAGGCCTGTAACAAGAGTTGATCCAGAGAACAGAAGGGTGTGTTGTCTGCTGGCTGCTAAAATATTGGATGAGATTAAGAGAGCTTTAAACCAGGAAGTTGAGGGAGATAGTTGGGAGGTAATCTCCACGCCTAATTTTAAAATTGAGAGGGAGGAAAATGAAGTAAAAAAGGACACAGCAGTGGGGAGCAGAATGGACATGAAGAGGAATGGTAGTGCAGATACCAATCTTATAGGCTATATTGGCAGAAAATGATTGTGCTAAATCAAGTAAGGAACATAAGTGAAGCCAAACAGCAAAAATTAAGAAGTTTGTATACCAATGCGAGGAGCCTGGATAACAAAATGGAGGAACTAGAGCTACTGGTAGAGGAAGTGAAACCAGATGTTATAGGGATAACAGAAACATGGTGTGGAATACTAGTCACAACGGTATGTGCTGTTTAGGAAAGACAGATATAAAGGCAAAGGTGGTGGAGTAGCACTGTATATCAATGATGAAGTAGATTGTAAAGAAATTAGAAATGATGTAATTCATAAAACAGAGTCTGTCTGGGTAAAAATCACATTGGAGAAGAAAACTACTAGAGTTTCCCCTGGGATAGTGCTTGGGTGTGCTACAGAATACCAGGGGACCTCTTTAATGAAGTAAATACTACGGAGAACTGTGTGATTATAGGAGACTTTAACTTCCCAGATACAGACTGGAGGACAAGTGCTAGTAGCAATGATAGGGCCCAGATTTTCCTGGATATCATACCTGACAGATTCCTTCACCAAATAGTTACTGAATCAACAAGAGGGGATGCCATTTTAGATTTGGTACTGGTTAGTAGTAAGGATCTCATAGAAGAACTGGTTGTAGGGGACAACCTTCCTTCAAGTGACCATAAGCTAATTCAGTTTAAACTAAATGGAAGGAAAACAAAAATAGATCTGTGACTAGGGTCTTTGACTTCAAAAAGGCTAACTATTAAAAAATTAAGGGAATTAGTTGGGGAAGTGGACTGGACTGAAGAACTCATGGATCTAAAGATGGAGGAGGCTCGGAATTACTATAAGTCAAAGTTGCAGGAACTATCTGAAGCCTGCGTTCCAAGGAAGGCGAAAAAAAGTCATAATCAAGAGTTGTAGACCAAGGTAGATGAGTAAGCATCTCAGACATGTGATTAAGAGATAGCAAAAAGCTGACAAGAAATGCAATATGGGAGGGATCAGCAAGGAAAGCTACCTGGAGGTCAGAACATGTAGAGTTAAAGTGGGGAAGGTCAAAAGACAAGTAGAGTTGGGTCTTGCAATGGGAATTAAAACCAATAGTAAAAGGTTCTATAGACATACAAATAGGAAGAAAACAAAGAAAGAAGAAGTGGGACCACTGAGCACTGAGGATGGGGTGGAGGTTAAGGATAATCTAGGCATAGCTGAATATCTAAACCAATACTTTGCCTCCATTTTTAATGAGGCTAATGATGAGCTTGATGATAGTGGTAGGGTGGCTAATTGGAATGAGGATATGAAGGTAGAAATTGCCACATCCAAGGTAGAAGCCAAACCTGACCATCTTAATGGGACTAAATCGGGGGTGGGGGAGGGGGAGGAGATAATCTCCATCCAAGAATATTAAAAGGAACTAGCACATGAAATTACAAGCCCATTAGCAAGGATTTTTAATGAATCTGTAAACTCAGGGTCTGTGCTGTATGACTAGAGAATAGCTAATATAGATCTTATTTTTAAGAAAGGGAAAAAAGTGATCCAGGTAACTACCCTGTTAGTTTGACCTTAGTAGTATGCAAGGTCTTGGAAAAAAATTTGAAGGAGAAAGTAGTTAAGGACATCGAGGTTAACGGTAATTGGGATAAAATACAACATGGTTTTAAAAAAATGTAGATCATGCCAGACCAACCTGATCTCCTTTTTTGATATATATTTTTAGATAAATCTGGAATAGCCTTTTAAGGGGTACAATGGGGGCAAAAAACCTAACTGGCTTCAAAACTGAGCTTGATAAATTTATATAGCGGATGGTATGGTGGGACAGCCTAGTTTGGCAATTAACTTATCTTTGACTACTGGTGGTAGACATGTCAGTTACCTGTGATGGGATCTTTGATGGGGTGGGTTGTGAGTTATTACATAGAATTCTTTTTTGGGTGTCTGGTTGATGAGTCTTGCCCACATGCTTAGGGTTTAACTGATCACCATATTTGGGGTTGGGAAGGAACTTTCACCCAGGGCAGAGTGGCAAAAGTTCTAGGGGTTTTTCACTTTGCTCTGTAGCCTGGGGCACGGCTCACTTGCTGGTGGATTCTCTGTAACTTAAAGTATTTAAACCATGATTTGAGGACTTTAATAACTTAATCATAGAATAGAGGTTTATTACAGGAGTTGGTGGATGAGGTTCTGTGGCCTGCATCGTGCAGGAGGTCAGACTAAATTATCATATTGGTCCCTTCTGACCTTAGAATCTATAAGTCTATGAAACTTGCAGAGAGAATTTTGAGAGGAAGAATATAGTTACCTAAATGGAATTTGGCCAGGCAACACTGTCTAATAATCTTGCTGCTGTAAAAAGTGACATGGGATGTTTAATACCAAGGATCACAACACCCCCTCCCATGGGAAAAAATAAACAAACAAAAACATGGGAGGAGACTATGGAGGAGGAATCGCTGTGAAGATCCCAGTTGTTTTATTCATGTTAATATTTCAATCTATATAAAAGAGTTTTTGTAGGTTTCTCCTTGCATCTGATGTTGCTATGGAAGTGTCTGTTCATCACCAGACACAGAGCTAAAGTGCCACATAAATCAGTGGGACTTGTTATTGAATTGAGGTCCAGTGTGCTGCTGTATACACAAGGCACAGATTATGAGCATTTCAAACACTAATGAATTTGTTTATTAAAGTAAGCAGACATCATCCAAATCATGCAGCATGATTGGCAGGCAATGTGCCTAAAAAACCAACTACCATAGTATTCAACTAGATCAAAGCAAGCAGCTGTTTCCATTAGATATGCTGTTAAACTGACAATGTGTGCAGCTGAATTAATAGAGTATGTAGAACCGTCAGCATTGAAATAAGCAACAAAAATGTTGATTTGGATGATACAGTTCAATCGGTAAGTATATACAAATTAAATAAACAAATTATGCAACTACATCTAGAAAATATCCAGCTACAGAACTAGCAAAGCATGTAACCCCATCAGCAAAATGATAACAAATCTAAACCATTAACATTTTCAGCAAAGTTAGAAAAACGTTATACATACTAAGAGATGCACATTATGAAGTGTTCTTCCTACTTTGGTTTCTTTCCTATTGTTGCAAATATGCTCACTTTTATAAATGCACAGAAAATAAAATTTATGGAACTGATCAGTCAGTCCTTATTCAAGCAATACTACAATTGACTTTAATGGTAATTTGCCTAACTAAGGTCTACAGGATCAGACTAATATTCTTCATGAT
Organism: Emydura macquarii macquarii; assembly: GCF_026122565.2. Lineage (NCBI taxonomy): Eukaryota > Metazoa > Chordata > Testudines > Chelidae > Emydura > Emydura macquarii. The sequence goes on along the minus strand of NW_027132610.1, from coordinate 43,721,762 downwards.
GATGTTAGGCTTTTAAAATCATAAAGACAAAACTGCAACTACCCCTACATTATCTACGTGCTATAGTAAAACTTAAATATGACCTTTATGGCATATTGTTTCCTCCCTACTCATTTTTTAATTTTTTAATGAAGACACTCCAGATTGCTCCATACTCCAGTAGTATTAGGAATTATATCTCTCAGCCTGACAAAGACACAAAAGGGGACAAACAATTAGCCATGCAGGAAATGTGAAATGATGTGTGATTCTTTCCTTTAAATAACTCAGTTTCATTAAGGTTCAGCAATTGAACGGAAAGGAAACATCCAATTAGGGGAGAACATAGGCAACTTTAGGACCTAAATGTGTGATGTATTTTGAAATGAGGGACATTTGAGAGATATGTTAACAATTCTTAATTACAGAGTGTATTTTTAAATTTGCTATTAATATACTGAATCAGAGAATCAGAGAAGATTGGGGTTGGAAGGGACCTCAGGAGGTCATCAAGTCCAACCCCCTGCTCAAAGCAGGACCAACCATAACTAAATCATCCCAGACAGGGGTTTGTCAAGCCTCTAAGGATGGAGATTCCACCACCTCCCTAGGTAATCCATTCCAGTGCTTCACCATCCTGAGTGAAAATGTTTTTCTTAATATCCAACCTAGACATCCCCTACTACAACTTGAGACCATTGCTCCTTGTTCTGTCATCTGCCACTACTCAGAACAGAGTAACTCCATCCTCCCAGGAACCTTCCTTCAGGTAGTTGAAGGCCACCATCAAATCCCCCCTCATGCTTCTCTTCTGCAGACTAAACCAGCCCAGTTCGCTCAGCCTCTCCTCATAAGTTGTGATCCAGCTCCCTCATCATTGCCCACCACTGGATTCTCTTCAATTTGTCCACATCCTTCCTGTAATGGGGGCCCAAAACTGGACACAGGACTCCAGCTGTGTCCTCAACATTGCCAAATAGAGGGGAATAATCACTTCCTTTGATCCGCTGGTAATGCTCCTATTAATGCAGCCCAATATGCCGTTAGCCTTCTTGGCAATAAGGGCACACTATTGACTCATATCCAGCTTTTTACCCACTGTAAGCTCCAGGTCTTTTTCTTCAGTACTGCTGCCAAGCCAGTCAGTCACCAGTCTGTAGCAGTGCATGGATTCTTCCATCCTAAGTGCAGGGCTTTGCACTTGTCCTTGTTCAACCTCATCAGATTTCTTTTGGCCTAATCCTCCAATTTGTCTAGGTCACTTTGTATGCTATCCCTACCCTCCAGAGTATCTAACACTGCCCCAGTTTAGTATAATCTTCAAACTTGCTGAACATGCAATCCACTCCTTCCTCCAGATCATTAATGAAGATATTGAACAAAACCAGCCCTAGCACCGATCCCAGGGGCACTCCATTTTTTGCCAGCTGCAACTAGACATCGAGCCATTGACCACTATCCTTTGAGTGAGATTATCTAGCCAGCTTTCTATCCACCTTATAGTCCATTCATCCAACCAACCCATACTTCTTTAACTTGCTGGTAAAAATACTGTGGGAGACCATATCAAAATGTTGCTAAAATCAAGATTTATCACGTCCACTTGCTTTCCCCACATCCACAGAGCCATATATTATACAGAGATTGTGTAACAAAGCAGGGCTTCCTCTATTGAACTTGCAAAGCCACACAGCCACGCCCATAGTCTTTTTTAGACTTAAGCAAAACCAGCAAAATGGATCTTCAGCTCACCTTGTACTATCAAGGCTTTACCTCTCAGGCTCTCACTATCTCTCCTCCCAGCGGATTCTGACAGTCCTGCTGCTCCTGCTTCCTGTTCTTGTGCCTGTTCCCAGAGCACCGCCAGACCAGGTTTTTTCCCTGGAGGCCCCTTGTCAGAATAGGTCCTCTTAGGTTTTCACTGCCTCGCCTTGCATCCCAGAAGACTCTGGCAGTCCTGCTGCAACCTGCAGCTTCCTAGTTTTGATTTACCAGGTCTTTGTCACTGGGTCTCCTGCAGAAGCCCAGTTGCCCTCTGTGATGTTCCAGAAGAGTAACCAGAATTCTGAGACACTTCACCACAACCTGCCCTTAATGTAAAGCAGTCTTTTCTGTGCCTACTGTAGCTCAGCACCCTGAAGCCAACAGCTTTTGGCAACACAAGCAGTGACTTCGAGACTCCCCTGAGACCTCACTTTCTCTGTGCAGGCTGGTGATAAGCACATGACAAACCCTGAGCCCTCCCTGCAGTGTCTAGTCGTTAATCACTGGACACTCTCAGAAGTTCCCAGATTTGCTGTCTCCAAATATTTGATTCAACTGAGGATTAACATCTATATAACATCACAGCCCTGAGATATATTTATAATAAAAGCAGTCTTCAGTTTATGATAAGATTCACATTTAAGAGACGGTGAGTAAGGATAATTAGAAACAAAATGCTTACATATAAAACAAATAAAACTCAAATCTGGGTCTACACTTTATCAAGCATTCAGCACTCTTCTATGGGGACTGCTGATCGGCTGTTGAGTGGAATGAAAAGCTCTGCACAGCAGCATATAGGTAACTCCAGACTCAACTGGAAGGGGAAGCCAGAGGAAAAAAAAAGTTCAGTTTCTCTTTTGCAGGATAACACCAGGAATGGAAGAAGTGCTGGCTCCCCATCATGCCTGGACCAAGTAAGGAAAGAAGATACCCATGAGCTCCTGACCAGTCTTGAGTTGTAAATGTAGTGCTGTGGGGTGATCTGGGAGCAGAGCAGACATAGAGGATCTGGAGGGCAGACGTGGCAGGCAGTGGGGATCTTGGAATGAAACAAACTGTATCACTTGCCTTTGTTACAGATGCTAAGAATAGTTTTAAACTTGAGGTGCTTTGATTTTCTTGTTAATCACTCTCACTTATAGGTACGAAATGTCACTTTAACGTGCTGTACCCCATGTACACTCTGATAGTGCGATTTCCGTATCATTCATGTTCACCCTTATAGCATAACTTGGTATTGTCTGATACAAAGTATATCATGTAAGGTGTTTTTGGAATGCTTATGACATACTGAACATTAATGTTATTGGTAGCACGTTCCCTGCAATGTCATACATATGTACAGATATGAAACTCTGCTATGTCATATCCCCGAATGTGTGTCTCACATGGTTTGAATAGAGGCAGGCAATCACAAAGCTGAATGGGGGTCACATCTTGCAGTGGCATGCATAGAGGAACAATAGACTGGCCTGAGCACCTGATAAGTTTATTTGAGTCATGTAGAGGGAATCATGCCCATTGCTGGACAGGGCCAATCACCTGACCCCAGGAGTGTCAAGGAAACTTGTTAAAAGAGAGAGAGGCATCTTTGTCTCTGGAGCTCTCCCTCAGAATCCATCTTTTAAGCAATATCAAGGTCAGCAAGAGACTGCCCACTGGGCGGGGGGAGGGGAAGGGGTGGGGCTGGCTGGAAGAATCATCTCAGCCAGCCTGTGGGGTAAGCTAACATCAGAGACTGAAAGGCTGCTAAAGTGTTGAATTTCGTTTAGGATGTGTTTTATTTCTTTTAGTTAATTGTGGTCCAATCCTTGATTCATATTAATCTGATTTATAATCACTTAAAATCTTGCTGTAGTCAATAAACTTGTTTGTCTTATCTAAAACAGTGCATGTGGATTTCTTGTGTGTAGAGACTTCACATACTGTGACAGAGCTGGTGCATATCAATTTCTTTGATTAATTGACGGACAAATGTAAATGAACTTTCAGGGTGCAGTGTACAGCACTGGACCCTGTAAAATGGCAGTTCCTGGGGTTGCATCTGGCACTCAATCCCATCAGCAGCTGGCAAGAAGAGCTCCTTCACCAGGCCAGGAACTGATAACTCGCAAGAGGCTGGGCTGGGCCGACTCAGGAATGGGTGGCCCACACAGCAAAGCTGAGTAAATTGGGGCCCAGGAGTGAGGGATTGGGGTGACACAGCTACACACCAGTCCAGATTGCAAGGGCGGAACATCACAGTCACAGAGGTTAAAGGGGAAGAAATCTGGCCCTGTTATTAAGACACTGGATGAAGCGTTAGTTCATAAACTCCATTCTTGGCTGAGCCATATGCTTCCTCTGTGATCCTGAGAAAGTCACTTAACCTGTCTGTGCTTTTCACCCTGTATCCTGTCTTCTGAGTGTATGGTTTCTGCACCTTAATGAGCATTAATGGTAATTGTATTTTTCTTCTTACTAAAAATACAAAAAATTGTTAAACTTTTAGTTCAGTTTCAATGAACGTATCTGTAGCTTCAGTTTAAAAATATATTAAGGACATCACAATTTAAAAAACAAACAAACACTCTTATAAGCCTAGGAAGTTCAGAGTTCATGTTAAACTTAAAATGAATCCAGGCATTTGAATGTCTGGCAATGCAGTTAAGGTGCGTAGTGACTCCCACTGATTTTAGAAGTCAGTGACAAACTTCAAAAATAAATCCCACTATAATTGAAATCTTCAGAAGGAAAACATTATTAACATAACTCTGGTCTAGATCAAATTCCTTTATCATTATTGTTCTTCAAAACTAAAGAAAATATTACCATATTAATAGCATGATATATGTTACTCCTTCTAGAGTCTGAATCCTGAGTCTGATTTCCTTGTCATTGATTATAGTCATCTAGTTCTCCTTCAGAACTTTTTAACTATTTCGAAAGGTCATCCAAAATGTTTTATACCTTCAGCTTTAATAGCTTTTGTGGAACTTGCAAGAAATAGCAATAAATACTATGAAGATTTTTATGTGGTTTCAGTTTCATGATAATTATGTTCCTAAGTATGTCAGGAGGTATTTGCAAAATGGAAGCAAATAAAAATAAAATCTTTGTTCCCTCCATCCTTTTGGTTTGGCAAATAATCAGATGACTCAGGGCATTCTGTGAACCAGAAACAATGCACTGAAGATGGGGATCTATCGTCTGAACAACTTATGTTGTTTTGGATGCCATGATCCAGGAGCAAAAATAAGGATCAACAAAGTACAGTGATGACAGTTTAAAATATTGAGTTTTAAGTAGGGATTTTACTCTGACCATGCAGATGATTCTGAAATAGGGACTTTGATCAGGCCTTTGTGTGAGGTAAAGCACATGACATGTGCTGTACACATACTTGGTCTAATGCTTTGAAGTTCACACATCGTACTGGAGCATCAGTACTTCAAAGGAGCTCTGCCAGATTTCACGGAAGTGCAGAAACTGCATTGGAATGCGCAATAGCATTGAAAGTATCAAAAAGAGTTAAATAGCTAAATCTATACATATCTCTTGAAGAGTCACCTCTACCATTCTGCCCTGCCCAGATGAGGTAATATTTCTTATTGAACAGCAACCCAATCCGAAATGTAAAAAGTGTATATTAAATTACAATGAGTGTTATTTCTCTGATTCTATGGGAATCATACTACCGGAGTAGTAGTTTTACTTATCACCATAAAACTACAGTTCATACTGAATGATACCACTAGAGTCGTAAAAGCATTTCATTTTCAGCTACATTTATGCTTTGTTAAAATATCCCTGTATACCCTATTACATCTAACTACAGCTGGGACTCAAAGTGGGGAATTCATCCTTGTCCTACTGCTGGATCTACAGGATCACAAAGTGACCAGAAGACTCCTCCCGAAAGGGAAAAACTCTGGAATAAAAGGCCTCCCAGCTGACTGAGCTCTGCCCTGCTAGCATAGACATGTCTCTGTCCATCCCCCAAACTGAGGAGCTGACAGTGGATGGAATAGACAGGGTTGGTCGCAGTAGGCTGGGAAAGACAGGGCATATAGCTGCAGCGTCCCTATTTTGGGATAGCACAAGATGCAGTAGCAGCCCCTGCAATCATAGGAAAAGACAGAATAGTCCTCTAATCTGTGCCAGAGGCCAAATTGGCCCCCAACAGTCCCAAGATGGAGCCAAAGTGTACTTTAGCAGCACCTGAAACAGAAAGTGAGAACCAGGTGCACAGGAACAGCAAATGGAGATTTTGGATAGAGATCGGAGAATTAGTGTGAGAAGCTCTATTTTTAACAACAGTTCTAGACTCAGTGTCATGATGGACAGGAATGAAACAGTGAAGGTGACCAGATAGCATGTGTGGAAATTCAGGACGGGGGGTGGAGGGTAACAGGCATCTATGTAAGACAAAGCCCCGAATAACGGTACTGTCACTATAAAATCAGGATATCTGGTCACCCTACCTGCAATGGATGTGCCAGACTTTCTTTCCTGCCTATATCTAGATGGGACTTTCTGTATATGAAGTGAAAGTTGTTGATGTGCTGGAAGAAAAGATTAGTAAGGACACGTACTGACACTGTGAAGCATCAGAGAAGCTCATGAGTATATTTGTTACACAAGTGACTTTTAGTCTCTGTGAGATGGTATCAGGCAATAAAACCAAAGAAAATGCAGATCATCCACCTGCTATATAGCTAGCAAAGGCACAAATCAAAACCAAGTGCTTTTAACTTTAAAGATTTACTTAATGGTCCCCAGCAATCCCCATCGGAATTGCTTTCACCGACAGTTTCCACTTACTAGTCTTAAGAACATACATTATTAGAGTACCCCAAAATTTAATATTACCCCCACAAGTCTGAGGCAGTCTTTGGGCAAATCAGTCACAGATTTCCAGATCCTTTCATCTGCACCTGGGGATTTTTCAATGTGTCCATGAAGCGATCCACCTGACTCAGGCTTCCTACCTCCCTTTTATACTCCAAAAGTTACAGTAACGTCAATCAAAAAGTATTGCATAGCTGATCAAAATGGAAATAGTTGTCAAACAAAGATAAAGGTTATAAAGAATGTCAAAACTGGATGCAGTTATGGGCTTTTGAGCAGTTAGTCTGGCAAGTGTGCCAACTGCCTGCTTTTCACCCCCGCGTATAAGAGGGCATCGAAAGACAGGTTCAAAAGGGCAGAAAGAGTCAGACTCACCCTTCTTCCCTTCCAGCTTTGCCTTGGCTGAACTAGATACTAAAGCAAATAAGCAATAAGCAAAATCATTGATCATCTCAATAGCTGGCAGTGCCGTAGGCACCTGGTGATTTGCTAAAATGCCTCCCTACATGTTAACACAGAGATTTAGCAAGCATCACCAACCCAGACTCATTTATGAAAGGAATTGGCAACTGAGGAGCTAGAGAATGTGGAATCCAGAGAGGAGGACTGCAATTCATAATCACAAGAGGCAGAAGGACTAGACAGCATTCTACATGGCTGGAAGCAGAGGAGGATGGGCAGGCTCTGATCACCAGAGAGAAGAGGCCCAGGAAAAATTCCACACACCCAGAAGTAACAAACCCTTACAAGGAATTCAGTGTGGAAACCGCAGAAAATACTTTTTTGAAGATTGATCTCATCAAATGGAATGGAGTGCTTTGTAGGACATATCTGAGGCTGGCTGCTCAATCCAACTTACAAGAAAATTAAGCATGTCCACAAAGATGTTCAACCATTCAAGGAAGACAGGTGATCCTTGTCGGAGATTCTATTTTAAGAAAAATTGAAAGAACTTTCTGCAAGGTAAAAGTGGACACAGGAAAGCATGCTGTCTTCCTGGAGCCAAGATGTGACTCTAAGACTGGAGAGGCTTCTGGAGTCTGTGAGCAAGGATGCAAAAAAGGATGATGCAAACAAAGGAAGACAGAAGGCACAAGATTCTAGAAATGAATGCCTGGCTAGGTAAGTTGTGTAGGATTGAGGGGTTTGATGTTTTGGAAAATTGATTCCCCTTCCATTGAGATGGAGACCATCCAAACTGTACAACTCCCTCTTTCCATGGAAGGTTGACCTATCTAGAGGACAGGCTGGCTAGATTACTCAGATGGGCATTAAACTAATAACAAAATTAGACAATGGAAAAGGGAAACAGATGAGTATTCATTTAGCATGAAATCAAAATGATGATACACACACACAAATGATCTATTATATATAGAATTTATATAGAGAATATAGTTCCAGGGGGTAGCCATGTTAGTCTGTATACAGCAAAAACAACAAGAGATCTGTGGCATTTTAAAGACTAACAAATTTAATATTTGCAGACATAAGCTTTCGAGAGACTTCAGCTCTCTTCTTCAGATGCAGTAATACAGAAAATAGGTAACATTTTCTGTATTACTGCATCTGAAGAAGAGAGCTGAAGTCTCTCGAAAGCTTATGTCTGCAAATATTGAATTTGTTAGTCTTTAAAGTGCCACAGATCTCTTGTTTTTTTTAGAGAATATAGTGTTACATGTAGATTTACAGAGAGAGAGAGAGAGAGAGAGAGAGAGAGAGAGAGAGTTGATAGCAATGAATATATAACAAAAACAAAAAGGATTTGTGTATAATTATAAGCTTCTAAGTGACATTGATCTCAGACAAAATAATGGAATGGCTGATATGGGACTTCATAAAGAATTAAAGGAAGGTCATATACTTAGTACCAATCAATATGGTTTTATGGAAACTGGATCTTGTGAAACTAACTTGATATGTTTTCTGATGAGATTACAATTTTGGGTGATAAAGGTAATAATGTTAATGTAAGGCATTTTCTTATGTTTAAGTACAACATCCAATGCAGCAAAGCAGTTAAACATATTATACCTGTCGGCCAGGGTACGGAGTGGCTGGAGATGGTGGCCTCATATACCCAATTTAAGTCCTTGCCTGGAACCCCACCAGCATGTGCGCTGGATGTATATTAGCCATGGAATTATAGAGATGAATGGTCACAGGGAACCCGTCAGCTGTAAAGGCAAATTCATCCCTTGTAGACTTTGTTCTTCCTCCACTCCCCTCAGTAGCAAGCCATATAGGGTGTTCAGCCTTCTGATAATTGCTGAAACCCACAATTGTCAGAGCTTTTCCCAGAGGGCCAGGAAGAAAACCTGCAGCCGCCAGACCTTAAATCTACCCCTCAGCCTCCTCCTATGGACTGTATCTCTCAATAACATCCAACTGCACGACAGATCTGTCAGGCGCGCAAACCCAGGTTGAAATCCAGGTTGGCCTTAGCTTCTGACAGTGAAGATATAAAAAAGCTGGAAAATATAAAAGAACCAGTCAGCTTTCAGCTCATGGAGCCTTTCTATTTTCCCATTTTCTGGCTTCCCAAATGGGAAAAAAAAATCAATGTTGGTAACATTCCAAGCTTGGGAAATATCTTTATAACAGGGAATTATCCTTATAACAGGAAATTACAAGCATTTGGAAACATGGGGTAATATTTTGCAACCTTAATTAAAGTAGCAGATACCATTGTCTAGTAAGATAAACAATGACTAACTCTGCAATTCATAAATTTGCTGATGGACTACGACACTGTCACTCACTAGATAATTGCAGTAGGAAAGTGAATACCTATCTTAACAGTGGAGCAGGAGTTAACTAGATTCTGCTATCAAAGCTATCCAGATTGCTCCTGACATATAAGAAATATTGGCAGCAGAACTATATTGTTTTATAGAAAATTAGATTATTTTCTATAGTCTTGTATACTAGTCTACTTCATTTGCATGCTGAGGATTTGCTGACCACTGTCATGGTTAATGGCCTAATGATTAACAACAGAAGATGCTTTTTTACAGTCAAATGAATTGGAATAATTGTTTCATTGAATTTTGTGAACATTAATTTATTAAATTGGTCCTCAATGTGCTGGAATACTTCCAATGTCGTAAGTGAAGGCACAGCAACAACCATTTGGCTCTATGAATAAGATAATTTCTGCTTGGAAGAACTGCAGAAGGTAAACTGTTCTTTTACTGGGTGTACATGATTCTGAATTAATCAAAACATTACTCCTGGTCAATATTGAGGGAAGAACATATATTAGGGGTACAGTGAGGATGTAAAAGGTGAGTGAATATCTCTAAAGAGGCACTGATAATGCCAGTATGGAATCATGATAGTGACTGAAAATAAGATATGAAGACAAAATTATCACTAGGGAAATGAATATTGTCTGATATTCATATTCAGAAAGAATTTGTGTTTGGGGGACTAATATTTCAATAATTTAGCATCTGGATATTTAGGTCTGTATTTGGATTTGGTAAAAAAATAAAAATGAGTAAACAATTTACAATTAACACTAATATATTTAGACACATTTTATGTTGACAGATTGTGATTTCCTTAATTTTGCTTTTATTTAATTCTAGTGAATGACTTCAAATAGTACTATGTAAGTCTTTGCCACTCATGCTGTGTTACTTTTTTGTGAGATATCGCATGGTATCATTCTTATTACCTAATTCTTATGGAGTTGGATGAGTGAATAAATAATATATATGATTTTAAAATGTGGTTTCCACAAATAGTTGCTCATTTTTTAAATTCACTTTCTGTTAAGAGTTGTCCCATTAAAAATGGGATACACAAATATTTGCAGAAAGCAAACACTAAATAGTTTAGAGAATGACTAAAGCAAATACATTTAAAAATTCAAGTAAATATTTGGAATTCTGTGTGTGTGTGTGTGTACGCTTTCTCTCTCTCTCTCTCTCACTCTCGCTCTCCCTCCCTTCCTCCAATCCACCATCAGAACATTAAAAAAAATCATTGAGGTTAAAATCAGAATCATGTTCGTCTGGGAACTTAGAGCAATAACATCATACAATTAGTAGCCCCCTAGCAATATTATATAACATTCTCAGGTGATCCACTGATCACGTTAGCAGTCAATGTTTATCTCAATGTCCATTCTTAAAAAACAATACTTAGTAGTCCAGTCTTAAAAAAAACCAACCAGGCTCAATTATAAGATATGTTAATAGTTCAGAGAGAGACATAATAGAAGTTTAAAAATTTGGCAATTTCTCCTATTTCATATTCATAAACTGTCTTGGATCCAACTTCTACTATTATCACTACAGAAGTCCAGCGTAACTGCTAGATATGGGACTATTTTACCTCAGGGAAAAACACGTTCTCTTGCCCATGAAAACTCAAGAAAATGTTTTTGTATGTGAATACTCAAGTCAAAACTCTGTATGTTTTCTTAGCTCTAATTTCCACTGCAGATGTCTAATTTAGGGATTTATAAATCAACCATGAAAATTCAATATATGTTAAATCTTGATATAAAAAGACACATTTTTTTCAAGCATACCATCTTTGCATTCACATATCACATTTATTGTGCACAAATATTATTTTGTGAAAACAATTGCTTGCTGTGGATGCTATGAGCATACATGCAAATTGTACAGATAATTTATTTGACCATATTAGACTATTTGTCCTGAAAGTTTTCAAAGCACAGCAGAAGTGAGAACAAAAGAAAAGCAGCAAGAAGAATAATTAAACCATTATCCAGCAGTAGTAACTCACTACTTGGTTTGTTTGCACTGTGAGTAGCCAAGAAGCTTATGGTGATCTTTGGAGAAGTACTGATGGATGCCAATAAAATTAATCTCTAGGCAAACAGAAACAGAAAGCAATTGTTATTATTGAGTTACAGAAGAATGACTCTAATCCATGTCATACAATTACAGTACTGCTTGCAGTACAGTGATTTATTTTATTTTATTGTGATGAGGATGTGACGGTGCTCATAATGTTGGTAAAAGAAGGTTTGCTTTTAGTCAAATAATATAAAACTGAAGACTAGTCTAAAAACCCAACTAATTTGAAACAGCAGACTGATGTCATAAGGGGAACTCCCATTGAATGTAAGTGCAAAAGCACTGTAAGATTAAGACCATCTCAAAATCCACCATTAGACTCGGCATGTGTGCCTGTTCACTCTAAAGTAAATGGCACCTACAGAAGGTAGACTTTTGGGGGGGGATCTGGGGGGAGGGTTCTCAATGATGAAGCTGAAAAAATGCCATGCTTCCACGAATGCTAGAAATATACTTTTTTTGTAAAACGAAAGGTGAAATTCTTAAGTAATAAAATGAATGGACAGGAGCTGAGGCTTTAAGAAAACCACTAAATGGTGTTATTTTGATACAAGTGCAAGAGCTGTGAAACCTGAAAACATGTGCTTTATAAGCAGTGCCAGGAAGGGCTGGTCGGAAAAATTTTGACAAAACGGTGCCATTGGGGGACCCAAAAACTGTGTCCAAGAAGATATCAAAGAGTCCAAACCCCTCCCTCCCTATTTATCCTTGTTAGAAGACAATAACACAACTAGAAAACAACTTGTTAAGCAAGCAGTTCCAAAAGCTAATCAAGAGGTTGTCTCAGAATACTTATTAACTAAATGTGTTCCTGCAAAATCTGTATGTCTTGAAGCCCTAAACATCTCCTAGAGGGCATGCATAGATAAGCTTCTTGCTTTTCTCCGTAAAGACATATCCCAGCATGTCCACCAGAGACTTCATCAGGGGCAGGTGAGGGTGCTGAGTCAGAGAAGGCTGAGAAAAAGGCTCCCCTCCCCTCCTGGCTTAGTCATGCCAAGGCTGCACAGGCCAGGCCTGCAGAAAGGCCTACTGATTTTGGCTGCTGTTAACAAGAACTATGATTATCAGTATTACACTATTAAGTGGTCTCTGGCCCTTTTACTGTCTATCAAAATCTCCCTGTACAGGTGGGGAACCAAAGGCCAGGAAGCCTCAACTCCCAGGCTCATGATTCCTTGAGTTCCCAGATCATCCAAAATCCCCCTAATCCATGGCAGCCTAAGTAGTGAAAATTTCTCATTTTTTGTGTCTTGTTCTAAATCAGAACAAAATCTCTTTTCAAAATCTTGAAATCCTCTATGAAATGGAATTACCACTCTCCACTCAGTTCTAGATCTGGATTTTATGACTAGAGATGAGACAAAATCAAGAACATTTATCTGAACTCCATTAAAGTTTTATGGGTAGGATAAATGGCACCTGGATCTGAACCATCCTTATTTTCAGTGTTTGAAACATAAAATCACTGCAGTTTTTTCACATTTTGATTTGTTATGAAAGTTTTGCAAAGCTCTACAGTTTTGCTAAGGTATATTGCACTGTAAGTACAATGGATGCTTCACCTATACTGCACAGATATTCCAGCATCCCTTCTCGGACTCTGAAGGGGTTGGTATGAAGATGTTGAGACTATGAAGACTATGGGACTATGAAGAGGCTCACAAAGTTACCACTAGAGCAGGGGTGTCAAACTCATTTGCTATGGCGGGCCAGATTTGAAGTAAATGTACTTCAAGTGGGCCATACATACCATAAATCGAAATACAAGGCACAACCATTTTTATGTAGTATTATATTTTATTTGCTAGATATCAGCTATATAAAACTTCAGTAAATTCACTGCTACAACTACTATTTTACGATTAAAAGAATCGATTAAGAATTATAGTACTTTATTTACTGCTACTGCTGCTTCCTGATGCCTGACACCTCTTACTTTGGACCACTGCATCAAAGTCTGGAGCAAGGCACTGGGCTGTGGCAAGCTTCAGTATTGCATTCAGGTGTGAATCACTAAGTTGAGAACGAAATCCTGACTTGTTGACGTTCATTACAGAAAAGAGCTGTTCACAGACATATGTTGTCCCAAACATGGACAGAATTTTTGAAGCAAAAGACTTCAGCCTGGGGTAATTTGGTCCTACATACTGATAAAATGTTCCAACATCAACACTGGAAAACTTATCCCTCAGAACAGAATCACACTGCAGTTCGATTATTTCCATCTGAAGCTCCTCTGAGAGCTCATGCGCATTGACAGAAAATGGGTTACGGAAAATTGCAAAGTCTTTCTGAAGGTATTTGAAGTCAGAAAACCTTGCCTGGAATTCATTTCTTAAGTTGGAAATTTTGCTGCTGTACTTTTTTGTGAGAGCATCACAATGAAACTTAGCTGTGTTGCATCGAGATTTTAAAGTTGGAAAGTGTGCGGGATTATTATCTGAACGTTGCTTTTCCCAAAGCTGAAGTTTAATCTCGAAAGCAGTAATGCTGTCAAAAACATCTGTCACCAATTTGTTGCGTCCCTGCATCTTTGTGTTGAGACAGTTCAGGTGTTCCATGATGTCCACCATAAAAGCAAGATCTTGAAGCCATTCATTATCCTGCAGTTCAGGCATAACCTTTCCTTTCTGATTCAAAAACAATTGTATTTCACCACGCAATTCGTAAAAGCGTTTCAGTACAGCCCCCGACTTAGCCAACGAACATCAGTGTGGTATGGTAACCCATGGGGTCTCTCAGTTGCTTCCAGAAGGCAGTTGAACTGTCTGTGGTGAAGGCCTCTTGCTCGTATAAAATTAACTGTTTTTATAACCACATCCAAAACATTATCCAGTTTCAGTGTTTTACTGCACAGTGCTTCTTGGTGTAAAATGCAATGTAAATTACAAAACTGATTTTGCGGATTGAGAGCAAGCAATTTTTCCTTTAACTTTGCAGCAACTCCAGCTTTTCTACCCACCATTTGTGGTGCTCCGTCTGTAGCCAGACTCACAGCTTGCATCCAGTCTACACCGAATCTGTTCAAAGTTTCCACCAAATTATTAAAGATATCATCACCTGTTGTTGTGTCTTTCATAGGAACCAATTCTACAAACTCTTCTGTTATGCACATGTTTTTATCAACACCACGAATGAAAATTGCAAGCTGTGCCACATCACTAACATCCGTACTGTCATCAACTGCAATCGAAAATGCAACAAAGGACTTGACTCTGTCCTTTAGTTGATCGTTAAGGCTCTCTGACAGATCACTGATTCTCTCAGCCACTGTGTTTCTCAAGAGGCTTATATTTGCAAAAGCTTGCCGTTTTTCCGGACATATTAATTCTGCAGTCATTAACATACATTTCTTTATCATTTCCCCGTCTGAAAAAGGTTTTGATGACTGTGCTAGTTCATGCGCAATCATGTAGCTTGCCTTAACTGCAGCTTCGCTTACTTGATGGGCATTTGTAAATAGCGATTGCTGCTTTTTCAATAACTTCTCCAATTCAGAAACTTTGTCCTCACGCAACTTTCCAATATATTTATCATACTTCTCAGCATGCTTGGTATCATAGTGCCTCCGAACATTGTACTCTTTGGCAACAGCTACATGCTGCGTACAAATCAAACATGTTGGCTTTCCATTCAGTTCAGCAAAGAAATACAAATTTCTCCACCTCTCTTGAACCACACGATGTTCTTTCTCCAATTTTCTTTTCTTTGCTAACATAATTACAAGACCCTACACAAGGCTGTGTATGTATGTACAAGGCCCAGTTTACACAAGGCTGCGTATGTATGTACAAGGCCCAGCTTACACAAGGCTGTGTATGCAAGATATCATTATAACAGTCTGGCATACACAGCGTTCTGTGATGCCCCAAGACCACCCTGTCACTCTCCAGCCTTTTGGAGCGCAGTCTCCCACAGATAGCGCTCTGCGCAATGCCCCAAGACCACCCTGTCCTTCTCCAGCCTTTGGCGCACTGCCGCCAGAGCACAATGCCACGACATCTCGCAACATCTCGCAGCGTTGTGCTCTGGCGGCTGCCGGCCCAGCACAACGCCGCGAGATATCGCGGCTGCCGGCCAGCACAACGCCGCGAGATGTCGCGGTTGCCGGCCCCAGCACAGCGACATCTCGCGAGATCTCGCAGCGTTGTGCGCGGCTGCCGGCCCCAACACAACAGAACGGCTGCCGGCCCCAGCAGAACGCCGCAACATCTCACCGCCACGCACACGGACCTCGCGGGCCAGACCAAAAAGGCTGGCAGGCCATTTCTGGCCCGCGGGCCATATGTTTGACACCCCTGCACTAGAGTGTTGTATTACCAGGAGTCAGTGTCTGCACCCAGTCTGCTATAGGGTTGCTGTGCCATATTTCATACAGAGTAGCACTGTAAAGAGACATCTAGGGAGTCTAAAATTGTGCTGCTCAGAAAAAAAACAAGTAACCTAGCAGTAACATTGTTTGAATCTGGAAACAAGTTTTCTATTAAATACTGCACAAATATGCCTGACAGTTTCTTTTAAGCAATTTTGGGCTCATCAAGTTTTAATTTGTTGCAAAATTTGGCAGCAGGCCAGAAAAAAGAAAGATAAAATTATTCATATTCTGAATCTTCAGTTTCAAAGTCAAATATTGCTCTCTAAAAAGGCTCATTATTGGTAAAGGGCCCCATTTTCAAGCCATTAAAAAAAAAAAGAAAAGAAAGAAAAAAATGCAGATTTTGGATTTGTAATGAATCGAGAAAACTTATTTCTAGAGTTTTTACCTTTGTTTGCGGATATTTTGCTTGGTGAGAAAGGGCTGGAGGGCAGGGAAGGTTTCCCACATGGGCAGTTGGTATTAAAGGCAGAGCCTAGCCTCCCCTCCACTCCGTGGTGACCCCGCTTCTTTCCCTGCTGGGAAGACAGAAGTTTTTATGCTCCATGTTCCCCTTAGCTGCCCGGGAACCCATCTGCATGGAGCATACAAAGCTCAGCACGCCAGGCATGCAGGCAGCCTGGGACTGCCGCCAGCGTTCTAAATTCTCTTCTCCGGTCTCAGTTTCAATTTCTCTTCACTCTCTGCCTGTCGCTGTCTGCTTGGCTGGGCTCGGACAGAGCTACAATCTAAATCTGCTCTCAGCCTGCCCTGCTTGCCAGACCGGTTCCACCTCTGCTTCCTGCCCCTCCCCCCCCCAGGTGCCTCCTCTGTCCAGCCCCCTACCCTGTTCAGTAATCAGTTTAGAGTCCCTTCAAAGACACTCATTTGTTGTCCAGATAAGGGACATGGAAAGTAAAATTTAAGGGAAGAAGCAGCCTGGCTTGGTGTTGAAAGCAGAGCTAGGAATGTGCAGATTTGGGGTTTTATAATGGCCCCCTGTCACAGTCTTGCAGTGTGACATTGGACTACCAGTCATTTAAGGCTTGATCTCAAAGGGAGTCTTTCCATTGATTTTAAAAGGCAGTGGATAGAGGGGACTTAATCAGCCTGTGCCTCAGTTTCTCCATCCAAAAAATAGGGATAATACTTGCCTGCCTCAGAGAAGTATTGTGTAGCTTAATTCATTGTTTCTGGTTAGATGCTTTGAGGTTATCAGAGGGGAGGTGCTTTAGCAGTGCTAAGTGTTTTCACAATTAACCTTTCATCCATATGCACTCCTCCTGGATCACAGGAGATTAGGATTTTATGGGACTCCTCCTCCCCCTGATGCTGGAGTACATTGCCAAAACAGGAGTATGGGAGTGGGGAGGCCAGCTGGGCCCACTTCCATTATCACCTTTCAAAGTGAGAGAGCTAGACAAGACAACATGCCACCAGGCCAGCCTTCTGCTCTGTGGAGAGGGTGGGCCATTCCCTTCCCTTCCCTTCCAAGCCACTGCAGGGCTGGCCTGGGCTGGAATTGGATCACTCAGGGTGTGTGGCAGAGCAGGCACCACTATGCTGTCCAGTCCTTAGGGCCAGTGCCAGCTATGCAGCGCCAAGTAGCTGACCAATAAATGGCCAGGAGGAATGAGTCCCCCTCCACATGGTCCAGAGCCCTTCAGAGCATTCCCAGGAGATAAGCAGCAGGCTGGCAGCAATTAAGGGCACCTAGAGACAGTGAATACTTCCGCCCCCCCAGGTTTTTTTTTACTTGTTTAAGTGGCAGGTTAGCTCAGTAGGGGAGAGTGGCAGGACCTCGGTGTGTGTGTGTGTGTGTGTGTGTGTGTGTGTGTGTGTGTGTGTGTGTGTGTGTGTGTGTGGAGAGGAGGGGGACCGAACGGGGAGAATACACTGCACATATGGCAAGGGGATTGAGTGGGGTGTAAGAAAGGAGATGTGTTTTTTGAGCTGGCCTGGTGCAACATGGCATTGGCTGCCATTTTTCAGACTAGTTTGGGGTGGTGGTTTCTTGGGTGAAGCAGAATTTGGGGACACAACACAGCAGGGGTAACATTGGGTGACAGTTCTTTTGGGAACCGTACAGCAGCCAGAGTGCGGGTGAGGGCAGCAGGTTGGGGGCATGGTGGAAAGGGGCAAGGTTTTTAGGGGGAGGGTAGCAGCTCTGGGGAGGCTGGCTGGGCTTGGTGAGAGGGGCAGTGTGTTTTGGGGAGCGCTCAGTGCTAGAAGGGTGCCTGGGGTTTGCCAGTACTGGGGGCAGAACGAACATGTGAGATGAGGGAGCGGAGGGCTCACACACATCCCTGCCCTGCTGTGCTGAGGGGCTGCTGCAGCAGCACACATGCCAGAGCAGCACCACAGCAAGATGTGTGAGTGTTTGGCATCGGCGAGGGAGGGAGGTTGCCCAGCCAGCCAGGTCCTTCTGCTGTGATATGGAGCCTTCTCTCACCCTCCCAGTTCACCTTCTCTTGCGTGGCTGTCTGCACCCTTCCTTCCTCCTGCCCGACCTTTCTGCATCTCTCCCAAGCTCCCTGGGGTCTGTTTAATGCACCCCTGTCGCCTACCAATGTTCGGGTCTGTTTGGTAACTTCCCATCGCCCTCTTCTCAGCCAGGGAGGGAGGAACAGGCTAAGGCATCTTAGGGCAGCCAGCTCCCATCCTGCACGCACCCAGTCACCTACAAACTGGTGCACAGCAGCTCACGCTGGTCTGGGTGGCAGCGACATGAGGGATTCAGTCAGCAAGCCAGGAATTCACAACGCAATGCGATGAGCATGGGGGCCTGAGGAGGGGCCTGGAGTTGAGCAGGGGTGGAGTGTAAGTGGAGCCTAGGGTTGGGGAAGAGGTGGGGTGGGGAGCTAGCTTTCCCTGGGGGTAGCTTCACCATCTGCCCAGGGCTCACCCACATTGCCCCCAAACAAAAGCCAGTGGCTCTTAGTGGGTTAGCCTCTTAGAAGGCTGCAAGATGTGCTGTAGCTTAATGAATAAGATTGTTACAAAGACTTATTGAATTCTACCTATATTGTTTCTAAAAGGATCAATTATGTGCTGCTGTTCCCCTTGCAGCACAAATTTAGTTTAGGACTTTGTTGTGGCTCTGGAGGGATAGAAGTAGCACTCCTGAGGCATTATGAAAAAAACAGGAGCATTTCTTGGAGAAGATGATGAAACTCAAGTTTCCAGATGCTCATAGTTATTGCAAACAATCAAGACTGTTATTTCTGAGTAGGCTCAAATATAAAAGCCACTACACTTCAACATTTTATAACAGAATTATGTTGGGAGTGGGGGCAGAAAAGGTTTGTGTGAAGGAGGTTGAATTTCAAAGAAATATCCTTCAAAAGTAGATGCTGAGCAGTTTCTTCAAGTCCACTATTCTTAGAGAAAAGTAGAAACTTTTGATCAATTCTTAACTTTCATTTCCTCTTGCACTCTAATAAGTTTTGTACAGAAGTTTTACATTCTAAGGAGAAGATTTTTCAAAGACATAAATGACAGCTTAACTGCCATTTTTGTGCCTTCCCTAAAATCTCTCCCGAAATGAACAGAGAAAGCACTACATTTTATGCCAAATCACACTTAGATATACCTAGGAGGATCTGTTGAAGGCATCATTCAAAACTTTTGAACATAAATTAATGAAGTATGATACAGAATGCTAAAGTCACTAACATGCTATTATGATAACCTTGCATTAGTAGTTTCAGGGCATCTCTACTATATCAGATAGCCTTTTTCCAAACCACACAAGCACGAAAAACAACTGCTAAATGGAGCTGTTAGGTATAATCCAATGGGGTATCAAAAAACAATGTACTGTATTAAAATCTATCAAGGGTATACAGTTGCATAGTATGAATCCAGTGATCTACTCACCTATAAGTAAGGATGCACATAAGCAATATAAGCAATAAAAGCAATATTTATTAAGTTGTTCATTCCTTGTCGAGCACACCTGACTATTTCATTCATTTACATAAGTATAAAAGATCTAGAAAAGGGAGTGTTTTATGAGAAAACTTCCCCTAAAGCATTGACTCACACTTAAACCACTAAGTAGTTTAAGTTGGCAGAAAATGCATGAAATCAGCAAAACCAAAGAAAACTTAGTAGCATTTTGGGGATTTCAAAAATACTGCTTATCCGGCATCATTGCTGTGGCTGCCTGGAGGCTAGTTTAATTAGGCTACAATTCATATGCCAGAAAGTAGTTTTGTAATTACCTTCAAATGACCAAATCTATGTAGAAACCTAGGGAGGATTATGTATTCCCAGTAATAAGCCATGCTAAGATTGACTGGGATTTGTTATCTAAGGCATTTATTTGGCAAAAATCTTTAAAGTGTATAATAAAATGAATGTGTATTCATATAATGGATATATTTAAAGAATATATCCAATATACTGAAATACAAACAACAGGGATTCAAATATGTATATTTCAAATTCTTCCCAAAAACGCAGCCCTGTGTACTATTCACTGCCGAGTTAATTTAAATAAGCATATGCCCTAATATGTTTAGAAATGGTTTAGTATGTAAGATTTGGGACTAAATCTGACTTCAGTATATAATTATTATTCTTAATTATTTTTCATTATTTTGGGACATCTACTGGAATCACTGAATTTTAGGAAACCACCCTATCATTCCTTCTGGTCCTTTAAAAAGGATACATTTAGTTTAAATAAAATCAGATCAATAATTTAAATTGTGCCTACTGAATAAAAATAAGCCTCTTAAAAAAAAATCCCCTGTACACTATAATTGCTTTTTCTAGTCTAATGTTTAGGCCTAGTACCTATACATATATTTGAAATATTTTTGAATACTTCTGATCAGCATAAATTCAAGTTCTTTGAACATTTATCAAAAGGGGGGGCTGACTCCACACAAAGCATTTTAACACCCCGGGTGAGCAAGCATATTTACGCCCCGAGAGTTGACGCATGGGAGGACATGCAGGATCACGTGCCCCTCAGATTTCTGCTATCCATTTAGCACAGAGCCTTTTTCAAACTGTAAGGCCAGCAGCCAGCAGATTGGAAGCTGGTGGGAGCCGCCCAGCCTGCTTTGGACACTGGCTCTCTGTGCTGTGAACACTGGGGCACTGGCTGCCTGCGTGGCAGCCATCCTTGCCCTGCTCCTCAAGCTGGGCTGCCTCTGCACTGCTGGGTGCTCCCGAGGCAGGGAGGGCGACACCACTTCGAGCTGAGCCCCAACATGCTCTTGGCTCTCCACTGAAGAATCCTGGCTGCCAGCAGCAGAGCCTGCGTGCAGGGGCTGGCTCCAGGGGGCTTTGCCAGCCGGTGCCCAGCTTTTTGGGGGGAGAGGCAAGAGTACACCACGGGTTCAGCTCAGACCTGTGCCACCCACCCTGTTTAAAGAGCATCTGACCATGCAAAGGCGGCTTAGCTGAGGGAACAAGGCAGGATGGAATGCCAGGCAGCCAGCCAGTGCCTCCAATCCATCGGCTTCTGGCAGGAAGTGACAGTTTCCAAACAGAGGGGGCACGCCCCCTCCATTTGGAAACCTCTGTGCTAAATGGAATGCAGAAACCTGGGGGGGTGCATGACTCCATGTGCCCCTCCCATGACACCCCATTTTTCCTTCCCTGCGGCTTTTCATCCTGGGCGGCTGCCCCACTTGCCTTGCCCTGGTATGGCCCTGACTGAGAGAGCCATTTCCTCATTTCGGAAGCAATATTTGGAAAGGAAAGGATCTATAAAGAGCAGTAATTTAAAAGAAGATATCCTTATGCAACTAGCTAATGAAAGTAAACTAGAGTAAACCATTGGACTATATGGAACGATAGGCATTGATGTGGACACACAGGCAAAACGAGGACAGACGCATGGAATTAAGCATCAGGCCACAACTCTTATTCAACTTTAGCACAGAGGAGGGGTGCTAGCCACCCATCATCCTTACTCTCCTATATCAGGCATATAAAGGTTCTAATGCAAGAGTTACAGTGCTCCTTACTCTATAAACTCATAACTTGGGGCAGGCTTTCCTCAGGCTATGCCCAGGATTCAGCTCTTTTTGAGTCTAAGCATGCTTCCCTTTGCAACAGGACAGTGGGTGCAGAAGGGTGAGAACCTCAGCCTGTGAAGGTCACAAAATCTGACCTTGGCCTGTGAAGACCACAAAGTCTGACTCTATTCCATAAACCCAAGGACTCACACCAAATCCCAGGTCTTTTACTTCTGGGAACTGTTTATTTTATCCTTTTAACAACTCTGGAAACTGGCCCCAGAAGCTCTAGCTACTAGGTTGGCTACTCCCCATCCCAACCACACCATCTGGTGTCACAACTCCTGCTCAATCAATTTCCTCACATTCTGTAGCCATACATCAGCACCTCCAT
Organism: Emydura macquarii macquarii; assembly: GCF_026122565.2. Lineage (NCBI taxonomy): Eukaryota > Metazoa > Chordata > Testudines > Chelidae > Emydura > Emydura macquarii. The sequence goes on along the minus strand of NW_027132610.1, from coordinate 43,699,619 downwards.
CTGATAAATGTATGCCACCATCTCTGAAAGCTTCTGACCAAATGTAACAGTTGTCTCAGGAACATCTTGGTGACCAATGGCTCCCTCCCCCAGTCCTTTTCTTTCTAGCTTTATCCACACAGGCTGAGTCTGTGCCCCTCCCCCCCATCAAACCCACCTTGAGAACAGTTCTGACCACAGAAACCTCACCTCCAGCCATGATTGCCTAATGAAGCTAATATCCCTCTGGATTCTGTCTCTTAAATTGACTCCAGCCCTCCATATCGTTCTCCCTGAGGTGAATAACCAGGACGTGAGGTAGGTATGCTCTGTTCGTCAGTGAATGCAGCAGAAATTGTAAGAGCTGATCACATAGTATGCCTCTTCTGCTGAACTGCTGCATCCCATCGCTTCAGCCCTGAAGCCCAGCTGAGGTCTGACTGCCATCCTGGCTGCCCTCTTGTGGATCCAACACACTACAAAGTGCCTGTAACATCAAATATTCTGTATGCTTTGGGCAGCCTCTGAAACAAACAAGTGTGTTGAGTTAGTTAAATTTTACTGTTTCATGCCATCTTTTCTTTGGTGCAGACACAAGTCCTGTAAGACCTTGATTTCCAGTCTGCACCTGCTGCAGGCCAAAGCTCCATGCAGCTGCTGACATCACTGTCCTGGTCCTGAAAGAATGGGTACCAAATGTTCCTGGGTCAAGACTGCAGTAGCTTAAGGATTTTCTCAGTACTGTGCCAGATTGATAACTTGACAACAAGCTGTCATCACTGTGTGTGAACTGGGGGCCTGGCTGAGGGTCCTGAATTTTTAGTAAGGCTCTTATTGGTTTTATAGGGCACAAGGACTCATCTCCACATTCCTTCAACACCACATAAATCCCTCTGCTCTTCTGGTCTCTTTTTGAGTATCTCAAATGCAGGGACACTGCTCCAGCAAATAACTGGATATCTGTTACATTTAATGCATAGTCTGCAGCTGCCAGAGGCAGCAGCTCATTCACATTAAACTTTCCACAGAGGCAGCAATGACTGCCATCTTAAATCAAATGGCCTTCCTTCCACAGCTTCAGACCCACAGTAAAGCCTATAATAACCCTGTCAGGGTTTCCGGTATTATGGGTAACCTGTCATCCCTCTGGGAACCATCTCTCCTGGACCACCTTCCTAAGAGCTTCCATACTACAAACCACCTGCATGGGTCTGGAAAACTTGCCAAACTACTCCAGTCTCTAACAGGACAGGCCTGCTAACAGCCAGAGACAGTGGAAAGAGCCTACCCAGAGTAGGTCAAAGACACCACATATTGTACCACCTTGTCAGTGAGTACGGGCCACTGATGCTCTTCCTGTGCCCTAAATGCCACAAACACTGAAAGACTGTCCTTATAAGCCCTCAGAGTCCACAAAACTGCCTAATCCTTATTTAGTCCCACAGTTGTCATGAGCCAAAGTTCCAGAGTTGTTGAGGCATCACCCATGAATCCCGACTGGCAAGTGGGGCAAGTTCCTGGAATCTGTCACCTTGAAATCAAGATAGATCATTGGCAACACCATTATCCACTTCCAGGAAATGCACTGCATGGAAAAGAATGTTAAACTGCAGGCAGTTTAAAACAAAGGTCCTCACCAACCTCATTACCTGAGCAGTCTTAGCCAACAGTCGTTCACAATATGGACCATGGATTAGTTTTATCGTGGCAGAAATGGACTTCTTTTGTTCTTTTGCATTTCAGAACCTAGCCAGTGAGAAAAATTAACATCATATCTGTTTGCCTCTTTATTGAAGTGGGTATGTGTTGCATTTACTGTGTATGGCCAACAACTCTGACTGAATAAAGTACCACTTCTTAGCTCAGATGGACGAAATGAAGGTTCTTTTCCCCTCTCTCCCACCTGCCAACTAGAATAAGGAATGCAACTGTGGATAAACTGTGTCACACTCTGAGATTTTAAAACTCAGTGTTATTTGGAACTCAGAATTCCAAAATCCCTGAATTTATAGTGATGATATGAAATGTTTATATCTAGCTATTTGAAAGTGGATAATTATGTAAAATTAATGAAATAACAAAATAAACAAAATGCAAAAATTCTACATTAAAAATAATCAGTTACTCAGCATGATGTGTCAAATTGCCAATAAAACAAAACACCAGAAAAACTGATTGTAAATGATGCATATTGTTTAACTGTAATTCATGTTACTTCAGTTTAAACTCTTATTTTGCATATTACTTCATGGAGAAATCAATCATGCTCGTGGATATCTGATCAACTCTGATAAAGTACATAAAGGAAACAATCAAGCGATTCATTACTCAGTCATGAGCAAAACTATGCACCATCTGCAGAAAATTGCCTTGCTAGCTTTCTGGTATAAGGGATAATGAATAGAATGTAGTGATAGACCTGCTGCTGGAGACACCTCTGTCACCCAAAATGTTCCTATACTGCATTTTGTTTTATTTACATGCATTGTTATTGCCACTGTTTGTTATTTGATAGCACTCCTTTTGTTTCTGTTTCCATTTGGTAATATTTAGCACAGTATTCTCAGTGAGTTTGGAGCGGGATAATGGGACACTGGAAAACACCATGCTTTGGACACTACAACTTGTGTCCTCCATATTGTAACTTTAGTTTTCAGTAGTATTAACACTAAGTTCAAGAATAGCTCACTCTTTTATTGCATTTTAAGTCATTGCCCCTGAAAACACACTTTTTTTTTTCATTTTCAAACCATCACAGAAATAGAGGATGGCAATATGAAAAGAAAAGAAAAGAAAAGAAAAAAAAATACTTAAAGAATGGTTAAATTCCCCCCCAAAAAGTCAACGTATCTCTTTCTGTGTAAACACAAACCACCTCTTGTGGGATGAGCATATCATCCAGCCCTGTTCTAGCATATGATTCAGAGGTATTTCATTTCCAGTCAGGTGTCCCCTGGGGCTTTTCAGTGGCTTTCTACTGCAGTGCTTGCCTTGTGTTCTCAAACATAGAACCTTTTCTAAATAGCTTGCCTTCTCTGACCTTGGCTGGTCCATACTATTCCTTTCTCTCCTACCCAAAACTTCCTGTTCCTTTCACAGTGATTCTCTCTGGTTTATACATCCCTCCACCAATATCTGATTCCTTTATTGTGCTGCTGGTAACTTTCTACTCCACAAGCCCTCAGCCCACTACAGACAAGCTAGATGAAGTGGCTTATTTCAGCTCCCCACAGCCAACCTCTTGTTCATATCCATTCACCAGTTAAAGGTAAATACTCTGTCCCTTGTATGGTATATAAGTGCCACAGTTCCTGTCAGCCCATGATGGATCCACAGACCTGTATTATGATCAGTGGAACTGAAGTCAGAAGGCCCATGTTCCCTGGAGAGATTATTATTGATGGGACACCAGGGAAACAGGGAATGCTGGGGATTTGGGCTTGAAGTAACTCAGTAGTGCACAGAGTTTAGTTAGTTCAAGTTGTTCAACATAACCTGCATTCAGCATCACTTTGTGAGTGAAACAAGACCTAGACACATTCCATGATGCAGTTGTTTTCATAGTAATGACTTCATAACATTAACCAGATAAACTAACGATAAATTAGGTGAAGTATCACACCCCAGAACTAAGTTTTTTGCGACCCCTACATAGTGCTGACACAATGTATGGTTAAGAAAGTTTAAAGAAGTCCTGTGCATTAATACAGCACATTTAGTTGTACTAAGTTGCAGAGCAAACACCAATAGCCTGGGATAGGTTTTGCTTATTGAAAGTATTGTCAACCATGTGGGGATAGGTTTAGTCTATTTAGCAAACAAAGGTTAATTTTTTCCTTAATTTCATCCCAGCTTGAAGATTCCAGTCAAGCAAAATGTTCTGGCAGCCAGTTCTCTAGCTTCATAATTAGATATCTAGGCAAAGAACTTCCTAGAAGCTCCATGAATGTTTTTCTTCCACAATGCTAAGTAATTGGCAGACACCATGAGCCTGCTTCTTCTGTTGCTTACTCCAGTTTTACACTGGTATAATTTCATTGACCTCAATGAAGATTTTTCCAATATACCCAATGAATAAAACTGCATTATTTAAAACAGTTCTATGGCAATCTTTGAAAGGCAGATCTCAGTCAGTAGGAACAAAATGTCTCTTGGAGCTTTAGGAATAGCTACTGCTCACAGTGGTTCTATTTCTAGACGCTGCATAGTGTTTTAAAGCATAATCATCATCCTTTAGGAAAAGTGTGTAACTGGATAATGGAGTCAGTTTTAAAAGAATTCTAGAAAAAAAAGTATTGTTGCACTTGCACATAGTATCCTGCAAGAAGCTCTGAGCCTAGGGCCACCCTGTGGAAGGGCCGCAGGCACCCAATCAGACTCTAGACTGGCCGGCAGCCCAGTCTGCCCGGCAATCAGACAGCTGGGCCCCGATAGGTCCTGCCGGGCGGCCAACCAGGCAGCAGGGGGGCGGAGCCTTAGGGAGGGCGGCAGCTATAAAAATCAGGCCCTACAGCCCAGAAGGGAGAAGGCTGCTGGCGGAGACAGACGCGCTGCCTCGCCGGTTGCAGCAAGGGGCTGAACCATGCCAGGCTACTGCCGCAGGTAACCCCCTCCCGGCCTTGCGGCCCCGGCGACCCGCCTCTAAGGCCTGGGTTGGGCCTCCGGGCCCTCTGGACTGGCCGAGGTCTCCAGGCCCGAGGTGCTGGGCCCAGCCTCAGGCCCGCAGCGGCTGGGACAAACCCCCTGAACCGGAGAGCTGAGAGTTCCGCCCAGAAGCTGGTCCGGACCTGGACGAGCTGCCAGACGCCCAACCCCTGGAGGCAGGAACCAACCTGGAGGAGTTGCCGGAGTCTGAACTGTACCCCCAGCCCTGCGATCTGGAGGAGCTGCCCCTCGCTGAGGAGCTTCCCAACCTACCCCCCGTGGACGCAGAAGGACTGACTGGCCTACCCCGTGCGGTGTACCCCGACGACCCAGAGGACCCGACGGACATAGGTACCGGGGAACCCGGGGAGGAAGAAGCCCAGGGACAGCCAGAGGCGTGGCTGTACTAGGGGTAACGCCCAGTCGGCGTGTTGTGGCAGGAGCCCTGCCGACTGAGTGGCAACACCCATGCCACTGCTAGGGCCCTGGGCTGGGACGCAGTGGAGTTGGGTGGGCCTGCGTCCCCCTCCCCTCCCCCCTGATCCTTGCCGATCCCCAAAAGGGAAACAGCCTCTACCGCCCGCTAAACTCGAGCCCACTGCTCATTGCTCACCCGCCCTGCCCGGGGGCCGGGGCGAAAGACTCCTTGCTCGCCCGCCCTGCCCGGGGGCCGGGGCGAAAGACTCCTTGCCCGCCCTGCCCGGGGGCCGGGGCGAAAGACTCCTTGCTCGCCCGCCCTGCCCGGGGGCCGGGGCGAAAGACTAAAAGAATAACATTCCCCTGTTGTATAGGAAGGCACAGTGGCCTTCCTCTGAGCCTGGGCCCACGGAAGGGCCGCCAGGACTGGACCGGGCAGGAGCCCGTCCTACACACCCCTACAAACTATTTTTCTTATTCATTTTGTAATCTCGTTTGCTTCATTGCAAATGGCATAGAGAATTTAAAATAAGGTCTTTAATTGATAGTCAGTGATGCAATGTGTGAGGGAAATAATTTTGCTTCTATCTGCATCTGCAGCAAAAAAATTTGAGGTTGAGAATAAGTACTTAGAATCCTCAGACCTCTTGTGTAGTGAGGAAGTTATGGAATCGAGTGATACCTTCCCTAAGAAATATTCCCGAAGAGACAAATTGTTCAAAGTTACTAACACCAGTACAATATCCATGACAAATGCTAAGGAAATGTCACATTTGAAACTGATATAAAACTCAAAGTTTGCCTAACTTTTAAGGAAAAAGAAATATGAAAAACATTCTTACAAGCATACCATATAAAATAAGCATATATTAGCCTGATTTTGGGAGAAAGAGAAGTACTTAGCAAGGATGGATGCATTCATTTTGCCTAATTTGTGTTTAAAATCAGGTTAATGAAAATTAACAGAGAACTAACACAGGAGTGTTGAACAAAAGGTCATATGAAGTACCCAAAGACCAAAAGCTAAACTGATTAAAGGCATGAAACATAACCTGAAATGGATAAGTATATTTCCGGGCATCTACATACCTCCATGCAGCTCCAATATTCTTTGTTCATGACACAGTTATCCGTTCAAGAATGGGATTTTAAACTAGAGGAGTCTGGAACCTGGTTTCACAAAGAAGAAAATATCCTTTAATCCATCTTTAAAATGAAGGATTACAGGCATAGATATCTTTCTTCTCCTCACAATAAACCAAAATGTTTTTATTCTTCTAAAAGCCACCGTCATGTGCAGATAAAATGTAACACATATGACTCTAGTACTTGTGTAAGAGATTTGATGGCTTGAGATAGAAATTAGGCAAATAGATATATTGATCAATAAGAAAAAAAACACAAACCACTTTGGGCAGATAATCTAAAAATAAATTAAAATGTATTATTCCTATATGTAATGATGGAGTCAATATCTGCAGCGACCAAATGGTGAAGAAATGTCTTTACTGAAATCCCAGTTACTACAGAAAAAAGATTCCTAATGAGGTGGAACTAGTTAGTTCAAGAAATGTCAAAATACCGTAACTGATCAAACAACATTTAAATTCCATGGCTGTACAAGTGTCTTGAGAAGCCATTGCAGAGAACATTCCTTACATAAGAGTTAACCCACTGAAAAACCTCTCATTGTTTCTCCGATTTAAGATGTAACAGGCATTAGTCATTTGAGTAATTGATTATGTTTGACATTTATAAATACAATTTAACCATAATAAACTCAATGGTTTCAATCTGTAATGCACTATACAGACATTAGCTAAAGAGAGCCAGATCCAGAAGCTGGTATAAATTGGCTTCACGAGCTGAAGATGTGGCCTTTAAATGTCACAATACCCTTGTGATTAAGCATTATCCCCTTTTTACAGATAGATAACACCAGGTAGTGCAGTGCAGTGAGTTGCTCAAAGCCATAGAAAGCAGTCATTTTCTGAGCTGAGATTGGAACTCTGTGGTTCCTGGGCTGCCAGTCATGTCCTCAGCCCAAGTATGTACGCTAGGAAATGAGGATGAGGACGTCAGCCATTCCACTAATTGTGCATCCTGGACGAAGACAACAGCACAGCTAGCGACTTCAGACCCAAAGAAAAAGGGGCCTTCCATCTGTAAAAAAGTGTTCACGTGGTTTATTTAGTTAAATTATGCCACACACATTTGCGGGGAAGGACTGAAAAATGCAAAAGACTTGTTATGTTTCTCCCAAAATCTCAGCTACCACAATACAATGCAGTCGTCCTAGAACACTGGAGGCTAGAATGAGAAGGAGGAAAGGTCAAGTCAGGGATGACTCTTGCCCCCTCTATCTTATTTGACAAAGGACAAGATATACAAGGATATGAGTGTGTCAGTCCTTATGCTGCTGCATGCACACAACGCGTGTACTTGAAAGTTCTTTCCAGTTTTAGACTATATCTGGACCTGGTAAAATCTCTATGCACTTAAAATGAGGAAGATGGTCAGAACTAGTAATAGCCATAGAACTTGAATGAACTATTTAAGTACTACCACTGCAGATTACCATTCTGGTTCCCTGGTTGTAATATATGAATTTGAATTATCCTACAAAGTATGTACAGAGACATGTATTGATATTGTGCTATCCTTATATTAAGACTCTCAAATCTCATTTATATCAAGGCCTCTTTACACTTCTCTGACAGTTTAAACAATCTTTAGATGGTTACACCCCACTTTACCCTAAGGCCCTTTTATTCTACCCATGTAAACTAAAATCAGATCCATTTTCTTCTGTACTACCATGGGACATAGTGTATCATAATACAAACAAATGGTTAGAGTCTTAACGGAATAAATCAAGTGTGCCATTACCAGAGATGAAAATGCTAGCAGTGAATAACCGCAGTAGTGTGAAATGTTGCATAACCCTGGTAACTCAGTGGTATTTGAACATTTTGTGTTTGGCAGATGACATCATAAATATATTATTATACTCTCCAAAATCACTAACAAAAACAGCAAAACCCTTAAGTCCTCACATAAATACATTTAAGAGATCAGAAACAAAGTAATTTATTTATTACCAGAGTGACCTTTTTCTTTTTCTTTTCTTTTCAAAAAGAGTACCCCTGTGGAATCTAAATATGGATTTATGCTTTCTATTTTTTTTCCTTTATTCCCCCATGCTGTTTTATTAATCACATTTTCTCTGTTTTTCCTCTATTCCTCTTTCCTTTTCTTTTTTACTCCCATCTTGCTTCTTTGTCATGCATTCCTTTCTGTAACTATTATTTTATAAAGTGCCGCCATTAATCAGTTTATTGGTTCTACTAGTCAGCCTTTGCTTTTTCATCCTTCTTGATTGTTACACTGGCTTTTAAGGAGTATATTTATGAAGTAATTTATAGTCTTTTCTGAAGTTTTGTTTGTTTATCTGTTTGTTTGTTAGTGTTCATGTTCTCCATTCAGGTTTAGCAAACTTATATCTTTGTCATTAAAAAGTAGACAGGCATCTGATAATAAACATGTAACTCCTTTACCAAAACTGACTGGTGCTATATTTTTCAAGTCCCCAATCCTGCAACCATTTATGCATGTGAGTATCTTTGAACACTTGACTAGTCTCACTAAATTCAGTGAGACAACTCATGTGAGTAAAAAGTTATTCATGCATCAGTGTGTGCAGGATTGGGCCCTCAGAGTAAAATAGGATAAAATGAACGCATTAAGGCTGTGTTGTCATTGAAGTCAGTACAACAGCAATTAACAAGATACTTGTAAACTATGAGTGGCCAGTTGTTGCCTGGGTAAGTTATTAAGTAAAGGTGGCTGACTGACGTTCACTCGACTGTTTTCATTTGGATTTATTTGCTTTATTTAATGTGACTTGTGCAGAGAAGCAAAGAGAAGTCTGTTTCTCTCTCAGATTACCTGGTTGTAAGAACACATCTTCCAAGTAATTCCTATAGTTCTGATTCTCCATTGATGCATGCACAATGAGTGAAATTCACCTCTATGCAAGTGGATCTGCAGAAGGCCCTATGTGCTCTTTAAGCCACTCCACCACCACAACCGACTTCTCACTCTTAATTTAAGGCTGAAATGACGCAGAGTCTTAAGTGAGCCTTCTGCACAGGGGAAAGTTTCCACTCAGTCTGTACAGCTAAGGAACTGAGGAATTTGAAAAGAGCAAGGAACAAGTAATGACAGGTAATACATTTTAGTATTCAACTCTTGCCTGTGCTATTCACTAATCAGATATGTGCTCACCCATAATTACAATTAATGCCTTATATGAACATCCAGAATTACAAATCATCCTGCTACTGTTACTTAAAGAAAATAGAATAAAGTCAAGTGTCAACTACCCATACTTTTTAGGGTTATCTCTAGTTACAGTACTGCTGAGAAAAGATTCTGATTTTTCTTCAGGGTAGTGTTTATCTTTAGTTTAGTGCTAGCTGCTAAATAAATACATTTATTTTTGACATTGCTTTAAAACAGAATATAATTCAAAATAAGATACTGAACAATTATCTATGGTACAGAAAATATTAACACTCTTTTTCATGGTCTCCATTTCATTAAAGTACAGCTACTATTGCACTTCTGTCACTAATCATCATGATAGGCTACTCCTAGGGATGCCTTGGACTACTGCTACAATTGCTTTCTTTAAATAGATAAACAACTTCCATTCCATTATTTTAAACTTTTGACATTGTGGTAAAGAATTTGAATACTCAGAGGTAAAACTATCATCTCCTGTGTTCTAAACAGCGGAGAGGAAATTGTACTAAAACCATGAATGGATCCTATCATATATTTTAGAGCCCCCCAGATAACCTGCTTAAAATTATCTTGTAGAAGGAATTATTCTCCATAAATGAAATTCAGGTTTAGCCATTAGAAAGCATGGACAGTTTACAAGACCATGAGGTGTTTGTGGGAGGGGATTTCTATACAACTAAATAATATAGCATATGTGGTTTCCTGAGTAGTTTATGAAGTTCATATTCCACATAATTGCCTTACTTCCCAGCTGATTATGCTTCTAAATTTCTATTCCTATAAGAGAAATGGAGAGTTCAGCACCCAGCCTGAGTTGCCTGTCCGAACATCAGGTAGATGTATGGGAGGAAAAATTCCTTCTCCACAGAACCTCGAATGGTTAAGCAGCTGCTATGCTGAGATTATGACAGCCCAGTGGTCAGAATATTCCCTTTCTCACTGGGGGGGAAGAATGGAAAGATCTTCCTGGCAACAAATCTTCCATCCCCATATTCATCCACTTTTTACTGTGCAGAGAGCCACAGAGGACCACTCATCTGATATGTGGAGTGGGGTTAGTTCCATTCTGGGGAGAATCCCTCTTACTTCTGGAGGAAGAGGCAGGATTTTCACCACAGAACATGAAAGGAAGGGCTTCATATATGGGTTGTGTTGTTCATTTTTGTATCTATGGTAGTTACTGTGGCTTATGCAGATTATACCTTTCTGAAACTTCAACTACTTGACATCAGCAGGGACAGATTTCCAATTAGGGGTGCCGGTACTCTAGGGGCTCCTAAACAGGGGCTAATTAGGGGCTCCTAAACAGATTACAGCAGAGGCCAGAAGCCGGAGCCTGAGGTGACCATATTTCCTCCACCTGGAGTTAGCCAAGCCGGTCGCTCCAGCCCCTCTCCTCTCCGTGCGGAGCTGGCTTGGCCAGCCCCTTCTCTCTCCTATCGCCACCTTCCCACCCGGTGCAGAAAACACAAAGATCAGCTGTAGGTGGGGGGGCAGGGGAGGGCACTGAAGATGTAAGGTGTAAATCCAGCCCTGGACACCAGCAAAAAGTCAAAAACAACTCTCAGTATTTGTGATATCAGCAGTGTGACCTGTGAAAAAGCCTTAAGTGCAAGAGTCTGATGAAAATGTTTGCATATATATACACACACACACAAATCAGAAAGGTTCCTCTGAAGCTGTGAGCTGCCTGAGTGCATATAGGCGTGAATGTCAATGATAGAGTGGGAGACAGCAGTTACATTCAAAAATAAAAATACTTAAACAACCAGATTTTCAAACAGGATACTTGTCCCGCAGCAGGACAAGGCAATGATTTTAATGGGTGTTATGGTAATGCTCATAGGAGTATTTCGCAACTGGTAGGAACAGGAAGAGAGAGGAGCCTTCATTAGAGGGAGGAACTTCCATGCATTTACCTTCTTTTTTTAAGTTTTCTTCTCTTCCCCCTCTCCTTTTTCCCTTGCTTAAATCTGCCACCACCTACTTCATCCTCCCACTTTCATATCTCCCCCTCACATTTTCTCTGCTAAAGGTATTCGTTCTATAATCTCCTCTCTCATTCCTTTCTCATATCTGCTCCTTTTGTTCCTCCTTCCTTTTGTTTCTCCTTCACTATCACCATCCTCCGACCATCCAGTGCTCAGCAGTGGTGCACAGAAAGTAACTACAGTCTTGCACACCCCAAGAGTTGATAATATCATGAGACAGACTCCCCAAATATCATGATTAAAAAAAAAAAAAGATTAAATAATGTTTGAGTGACTTAGTTATATTTTTAACTTGTCCTGCTCACTGACTGTGTATACATGGCAATTAGAATAGTTGGTTCACAGTAAGAAATACAATTTTGGCCACTGCACACCTACATCAATTAATTGTGTGGCCCCCAGACTTCACATCTCCCCCAAAACAACTCCACCCACCCTGCCACAAATAAATCCTGCATTCCCCTTCTTGCTTACTCCTCACTATCACATCTGCCCCTTGCCCTAGCCCTGGTGTTCTCCTGCAGCTGTGGAGGTTCTTTCTTCATCCACTTCCAGACCCAAGACAGCAGTTCCAGGGGGTACTCTTCCCAGGCCTGGTATCAGAAGAGTAGATAGGAGGAGGGAGAAGCAGACCCACTACTAACAGGAGAGGAGGGGGAAAGATGGAGCAAAGCAGTCCTGGAACCTGTGCTTTTTCAGCTCCCTCATCTCACTCTTATAAAAATGTCATTGGCTGCTCCATTCCCCTTTTCTCCTATACAAGAGTTTCTCTCTGCTCCTGGCCACCTGTATGGGTCAATGGCTGCCTACAAATAATGGCAGTGCATCTGTAGGCTTGGCAGTTGTGGTATGCAAAAAGTTTCAGACTCCACATCTGACTAAATGGGGTAGGGCTGAGTCAAAGGGATTGTTCACAGAAAGCGGTCCTAGAGAGCAGAATGGCAACATGGTATGACATGCTTGGGAATAGTCTCTGTGGTGCATGGACCCTATGGTGCTTACTTGAGGCCAGATTGTGCTGGATCTAATGCATTTGTGTGCACGTTGGGAGAGGGAGCGGTCTTAAGAATTCTAATTTGGATATACAAAGTCCAAAATATTCTTTTTCAAATGGTAGGTGTAGCAGCATGCTATTTTTACATTTTCACATCTTTAGTATATTCCACAGCCACCTTTATTTCTATGCATAACCCTGTTTGGACTTTTACTCTCAATTATCAAATATGAATTTTTTGTTTACAAGAGGGTTTTGTATGAATTGCAAGAAGAGCCTACTGCTAAATGCCTGCCATCTGCTAACAAGTTGGCTTTTAATTTAAGATGAAACTCTAACTTTAGGTTACATATTCCCTTTCAGCAATCTGGAGTTTAGATTAAAGTTTATATGGTTTAGCTCTAAGCACTGAATGTTCTTCAGTTAAGAAGGTTATGCTGAAAATAGCAGTATAGGGATTTTGTATGTTTTAAAGCTTTAATTTATTTTATTGTTTAGGTATAGAAGGAGCAAAATGCAATTATTACATGACACATGCTGCACTGATTTCATCTATATCCAAGATTGAATTCTCTGCTGAATAAATTCAGCTTTCCTCCAGCTATCAACATTATTTGTCTCTAAAACAGCGAACTTTCTTAATTCAACAGTCAGCAGTACTGTGAAAATATTGATCTGCAATCAACTGCTGACAAAGTTATTTTGTTTAAGCTGTATATTAACTGAACTGCAAACACAGCATTACAAAAAGCATATATGAGAATGCTTTCTACCAGTCACAAAAATTCATTGCAAACACTTCATCTAAATGACATTCTCTGTTTTACCCTACCTTTGATTTCCACAGCAAGCAGCATATAGAGTAGATTGGTTACTTATTTTTATAAAGAATATAATACCATGAGGAACTTTCCTCTGCTGAACTAATTTTAATTTCCCTATAGGCATGTTGTGGTCTGCTCCTGCCCCTTACTATGATATTTATTTATTTGAGTTCCCTCTACCAGCACCTTCACAGTCTTGTGCAACAGTACTATTCACAATGTCCCCAGTATTTTTGGCCCTCTCCTCAGGACCCAAGAGGAGCAGAGGTCTCCCTTCCTTGAGGCATCTGTAAGACTAGACTCAGCTAGCCCTGGTTCTCTCTCACTAGGCAACTCCTTCCTGCACTTCTTTATTGGTCTTGAGCTGATGGGCTACTTGGCTTATTAGCTTACCCAGGCCACCATCCTGATTACTAATTCCCTTTAATTACCCCAGTCAGTTTTCTCCAGCAGAACTCATGGGTATCAAGAGTGCTGGATCATCTGTTAACTCCCAGCACTGTCACAGAATGGTAAATAGATAAATAAATCTGAAATTTCTCTGAAGAGTTATTCACACTGGGAAGAATCCTTCACAGTTAGATGCTCTTTTCACTGGAGAATCCCAATTTGCAGAACAACTTCTTTAAACCTTCTAATAATTTGGATTCAGGGAACCAGCCAAGTTGCATGTCATCAACAAGTTCTGCTCCACTTCATTTGAAATATTATATTATTAGCGTCCACATCCAGTGACAATATGTAGTCACAACTGCAACTGAAGTTAATAGATGCTGTGCCTGCTGATACTAGAGTTGAATTAAAATTTGATCTTAAGTAGAGCTGGGTAAATCCCTTATGAAAAACTCATATAGAATTCAACAGGGATTAAACCAAAAGGGTTCTATGGAAATAAGTGTAAAAATGTACCAAATTTAATAGACAAAACAATATCATCTCTTTGATTGAATACACATAGAAAAGGGCATTTATGTTTGAATAGGGACATCAATATTGGTGCAGAGTGTGTTTGGCCTTGCAGAATTTCAGTCATCCAAGGAAGGAGCAGAGCCAATAACATGCAACTTAGTTGGTAATCACACACAGTGAATAGTCAAAGATATTTGTCAAATGAACTAATTAACACAGTCAAATAGTCAAATGAACTAATGGCAACTAGGTGCCTAACTCTCCGTTAGCTTTCAATGAGAGTTCAACATCTATTTGACATCTGTGCCTTTGAAAATCTCCCTTTAAGACAACAGTTTGCAAACAACCATTTCTTGCCATAAAGTCTTTGAACAATTATGAATAAAGACTCAGTTCATTCTGCCTCCATGCAACCCCTAGGGCATAAATCATCACAAATGGCTTGTCTTTACTGCCAAGATGACTCAAGTTACAACTCAAGTGTTGTACCTAATTCATATCCATTCTATACACAAAACTCCTTTACTTAAGTACAGTGGTGGTTTTAACTCAAGCTGACTAATGTGTGTGACAGGAGAGGGTGGAGGAGGGATAGAAGCTAAAAGTCAAATAAGCACAACTTGTCAGATGCTAACATGACTACTCTAATAATGAGGATGCAGGCTAGAGTCCTTTCAGTCCTGCTAGCCCTCATATGCCTTTCCAATGCCTGGCCCAACTCACTCCAGGTCTAAAAATCAAGGGATGTATCTCAAAAGTCTTCGCATCACGCATTAGTGAGAACAGTGCCGATGTGGACACAGCAACACTAGTGTTATTTTGAAGCGTGACTAGGCTAACTCAAGAGCAGTAACTCAAGTGCAGATCATTAAAGCTAACTCTGCAGTGAAGACACACCCAAAGGGAATGGGAAGGGCATGATCTTGCCTCCAGCATTCTGACCAACATTTCTGGTAGGGCAAGAAGAGGGACTATGCTATACACCCTAAAGAGGCACACTGAGGGAGCATCAATCTCAGATGATTTAGTTGGGGTTGGTCCTGCTTTGAGCAGGGGATTGAACTAGATGACTTCCTAAGGTCCCTTCCAACTCTAATCTTCTATGATTCTAAGCCAAAATTCTGCCTCTTGGGGAAGGTGCAGCTCTGCACCACCATCACCCAACTGAAACTGTGATTTACAGACACGACTCAGCTCGTATTGTTCATTCAATGACTTGAACATTTACCTTATTCCTTCGGTATAATTAAGTTTTGCTGATAGTTAACAAAGAGGCTTTAGTGCACAGTGCCAAGTCGAAAAGGGTCTCAAGCTAGCTTAATATAGTTTAAACATTAGCTAAGATTATTAATTTACAGTAGTTCAAGATTTCATCAGGGTGGCATAAAACTGAAAAGTACTGAAGTCCATTCTACCAGACTAGGGCAGTAGGCTGACCTAGTTATGAACTGAATCTAATTTTAAAAGTAGCAAAGGACTAACTACTATAATGTGGGAAACTGACTGTAAAACAATGAATAATAAAATATCCTGTTATAAAATATTTAACTCACACTCTAGGAAATTAATAAAAATTTAAACATAATGAATACATACTTGGTCTACAAGTCACCATAAATTGGCCTTTATGTTTAAAATGGCCTTGATTAGTCATTTTACTGTTCTTTGTTATATTAAAATGTCAAGAGTGAATACCACCAATCAGAGTTAGTGGAAATACAGTCATATAATCAGCTGAACATCTAATGTATTTTTTTTCTGACCTTGAAGATATTTTAAGAAATTCCATGCTTTTACCCTACGGCAACTCAAAGACTGACACAAACTATTGAGTTCAGTACAAAGAAGACCGATGCTCTGATTTTACAAGAAAATGAAATTCTCACCCATTTTTTCCTGTTATAATCTTAAACTTCCAGATGATAAGCAGCAGTGAATGTCCATAAGAACTGCTTCAGTTTCCCTTCTGATACACATTCTTAATCCTTGTGCTCATTGTTGACAATGAGGGTGCAACATCAACCACATTTTCTTGAAAAGACATGTCAATATGAACATTCACATTAAATTGGAGCAATAAGTCACCCAAGGTATGTATACTCTGAAATCTGAGGTATGATTGCAGCTTGGGTAGACGTACCCATGCTGGCTTTATCTATGCTAGAACAGCCATATAGATGAAGCAGCAGGGACTTCAGCACAGGCTGCACAACCATGCTTGGGACCTGCTTTCCTTGCTAGCTTGTGCTGACGTTCATGCCCTCACATTTACACTGACATTTTTCTCTATCATGGGTGTATCTACCCGAGCTGGAGTCACACCTCAGATTGCAGTGTATACCTACTGTTAGTATCTAGAATGGAGATAGTAGTTCTTCCCTACTTCACAGGAATACTGTGAGGATAAATATATTAAAGAGGCTCAGAGATCATGGTGATGGGGACTAAGTACCTAATATACATAATTTTCAATATTATTTTTCACCTACATATATGGGTAATACCCTGCCTTTCCTCTGCAAAGAAAAAGACAGGACAAGATGGTGGATAATCACTGGTGAAGAGAAACCAGAAAAGAGTCTGGGCAGCTGTAGAATGTACCAAAGTTAAAGAGGACAAATCATCAAGGTGCAGAGCACTCTCCAGTATCCCTGAAGTTCATCCCTATTGAAGGAGGTGTTCAGCAAGTAGTCAGATCAGGCCTACTGCCCTTACTCTGTTTGTTCCAAATGCAAATGAGGCCAATCTTGAGGGCAGGTCCTTGCCACTACCATTCAGTGGGTCATGCTGTGTGAGGCCACACATCATGTGAGAGTGGGAAAAGTAATGTATTTGCAGCATTTTTGCTAAACAGTCAAAAAAATGCACCACAAGATATATTTTACAAATATAGTTAAACTAGTCATCTTTCTTGATATTAAAAATAAAAGATAAAACTAGCTTTTAAATTATAATGTAAAATAAATTGAACATAATAAGGCTGAATATAATGTATGGTAATATCAATAAATACATTTAATTTTGTGGTGCCCATCTATACTAGCATTGTGTAAAGTGCAACAGTAAAACCATAAAAAGAATTTAAAAAGTGTACAACAGATAAAGCAAAACAAGACAAAACTCACATGCTCTGCCAAAATGTTTTCAGAGAAAGAGAACTTCACATCTCCTAAAAAAATATCACCATAAAAGACTGATAAACTTACTCATGAGACAGCAATGAGGATACCTGTATTCAACTGTTGATAAAATCCTTATCTTTTTGTTTAAGAACAATCATCTATTGATATAACCTCCTCCTCATTTCAGGGTTTAAAATAATGCCCTATTGTCTTTGGCAGTCCATAGAAGGGCAGTGTCTCACAGTTCTGAGGGGAAATGGAACAAATTGGATATTTATTAAGTGTAAGAGTTCTGCTGGCTTTCCCACAGATTGATACTGGGCCTATTCTAAAGGTTATCCATCCCAGTGGATCTTCACTGCTTGTGAAAGTTATAAGAGTTGTAGACTTCTGCCCTAGAGCTATCCTCAGTTCAGACATCCACAATCCATCCACTTTTAACTGATGTTGTAAATTCCATAAGCCAGAGGTATGTGTGCAGTGTTTAAGATCTTTTTAAGAAGGCAGAGATGATATTTTATAGTTTTGTTTTTTTTTAACAGATCCCTTAAAACAAACCACATTTGCATGATATTACACTTTAAAACTATGGAAACCTTTTCTTGAAATCTGCTTTAATTTTTAAGTCTCAGTGAAAACTGTAAACATGCCCAAGGCCCCATGCGACTCAGACACTATATAGGGAAGTGAGAGATTAGCAAATTTAACTCAAACTCAAATTTTGCTGGAATTATTACCTTAGAAGATGGGCTTCACTTCCTTTGCAAGAGGCCAGTGGTTTAGCCTCCTAAACCTGTGGGTTTTAGGAAAGCTGCCAGAGATAAAACATCCTCACTAAGGTCTCTTGCTTCTGCAATGAGGACCATCCCTATCCCTGGTTCTCTATATACCTGGACAGCATGGCTCTTGTAAGATCATTGCTGCCAAGTGTTTACCTGAAATCTAGCTGCCAAATGGAATCCTTTTGAGATTCATGGCATGGAGGGGGAGATAGTCTTCAGTAACTTGTGCAACTCGGGTTTTAGAGAGAGGACAGAACACAGAGACCGCCAGCTGAGTCTTTCAACTGCTCCTACATTTTCAGCCTGCACTATCAGAACCCCACAGGGAGCTGTAGAGGCAGCACTTCTCTCCATGGACTCCCTCTCCCTCCAGTCAGGATGCATTCCTGAGGGCTCCAGTCTGCAAACAGAGGCACAAGTGTTTTCTTAAAATAAATGAAAACATGTTTTTTAATACGTTTTCAGTAACTGAAAACTGATTTTTGTTTGCTTTAAACAGAAAAAATCCAGGTTTTCATAGCCAAAAAAGAAAAAAAAATATTGAAAAAAATTCAAAGAATGTTTTCAATGAAAATAAAATGTTTTTGTCAAAATTTGTTGTGGAAAACAAATCATACTTCACCAGCTCTAATCAGAGCCTTTGAAGAGAGAAGTTGAAATGTGCCAGGATCTTGCAACCAGGTTCAGATGAGAGAAAAATAAAAAAATAAATTTGAACTTTGAACCCAACCAATGTTTATAGTAGCTTAACTTTTCTAGGAATGATGCCTAAGGATGTAATAATATATGCAGCCCAGAAAGGAAAAGACTGAAAAATTTCTAAACTTCCCTAATCAGGTTTATCTTCCATCTTTTCTCAAACTGTGGCTTCTTAAGTCCCTCCTCCTGTTTAAAAGAGAACAAAGCAGTACCATGTGATTTATGTCACCAATCACAACTAATCAATACAGCTCAGATTTCATATATCAAGTCTGAGATACTTGCAGTGACCTTTTTGTAATATATCTGTAGTGGTCAATTGAAAAAAAGTCAAGTAAATTGGAAAAATGAATACATTTAAAAACATCATGATCTACTTGTGCATGATCCGGTCCCAGTCCAGTAAAACACTTATGCACATGCTTAACTGTCAGTCTGAGTAGTACCACTGAAATCAGTGTGCTTAAATTAAGCACGCACATAAATGCTTTAGTAGATTTGGGCGTCTGTGAACAGCCAAACAGAGTAAGTATGTTAAATTCCTTGCTGTGAATTAATCACTGAATGCTGCTTATTGGTTACCTGTATGAGACTAGTCTGTATGAGGCATTACCCAGAAAGACAACTTTCCTGACCAAGACCACTTCTGGCTAGTATGGAAGATATGTTATCCCCCAAAATAGGGTCACATAGTAGAGTGCCAACCAGAAAATTAAATCAATCAAGAATCAAGATTGGTTACCACTCTAGAAATAGTGTATTAACATTATGTAGCAAGCAGCCCACTGATTTTGTAATCACTGTCAGATTTTATCTCCAAGATTGATGTTGCATCCTTTTCAGATGCAGAAGTACATTTAGTAACAAAATACAACACAAATATCAATACCCTGGCAATAATCAGACCTTGGCCAACTCTATTTTGGCCCTTTTGGTGTTAGGAAAGCACTATTTAAGAAAAGGGAGACACAAAATGCCCCAGTCACAAGCAGAAAAGAAACTGTATTTAGTAGCTTTAACTCTGAGGAAAAGCTAAGTGTCTGAGCATATCTACACATGGGAGCTCTCAACTAGATATTAACAGCTTCACTGTACAACAGAAAGTCAGTCTGTGCCTCCTCAGCAAACGGAGTCCTTTTGCTGTCAGCTTGATGCCTTACGAGAAAATAGGTAGACTTATGCTGCGTGCTAATATTAGTTTAGGCTAATTTCTTTCTTTCTTTTATTTCTTTCTTTATTTTGTATTCCTTTCAATATAGCATCTGTTCTCTAATATCATTTTCCTGGTCTGAGTTATTCTGTGCTATCCCAAGGACAAGATTCACCTCCATCCCCCATACAAATGAATGATTCAGGTCTTCCTTTACCAGTTGGGTAGGAAAAAAATACCACTCTTGCTTTACAATTTTACATTAAAAATGATAAAATACTAATAACAATGGTATAATAAATAAAATAATAAAATTAAGCAGCTGCGAAGTTGCTTGGCTGTTTTAATTTATGCCTATTGCTGAAAGGATAATTTGACAGAGCATTTTGAAGGCCACTTTTACTGGATCACTTCTAAAACTCATTTAACCTATTCATATTTTCTCTTTGGCCGCAGTTCATAGCTACTTTCTCCAATATTTGTGCAAGATGAGAATAAATGTTCTCTCAGAAAAAAATATTTTTACAATTTACTGTGACAAATATTGTTTCTCAAAAAACTTATTTCACCCCCAGCTCCACAATCAAATCAGAAACTAAGAAACCCAGAAGCAGAATCAGGTCAATTTGAAATATGGATTTAAAAGGAATGAAAGACTGTGTCCCTACAGTGAGAAATTCACTGTAGATACTTAGACAACTAAATCCTGCCATTGGAAGGGTTGAAAATGTTTAAACATACTTTAAGTTAGATAATGATGTTTTTTCAAATACTGAAAGGAAACAAAAAGAGGTCATTAAAAATGAAGACAGCATTGCGTGGCTGGGGAACAACTGACTGTGATATGATCAACAACATAAAAGGAGAACAAAAAAAAAAAAAGACAGAAAAGCCAAATTAGACCTGAAACATCAAACAACTTCAATTAGCACCAAAGTATGGTGGCAGAGTTAAAAACATTTAGTGAAAGAATTAGATGACAAACAACATACACAAACTCAAAGCTAACATTGTTATACAGATGAAATTTATCATTACCAAAATAAGAAGACACGGCAATACTATCCTAGCACAGACTAATTAGAAGAGGAGGAAAATGGCCTCCCAATAGTTGTACCTCTTCACAAAATGCAGTCCAATTTATGCAAGAGTGTTTTAGCCCAGTACTGGAAATATCGGTGCACAAAAACAGGAATGCATTTTTACTAGAAGTGTGCCTAAACTACAAAGTTTGAGAGTTAGGAGAAGGGGTTCAGAGTCAACATTTAGGTATCAGCCCATTTCTATTTTTTCTTTAATTTGCATGAGGTTTTATGAAGTTTCACTTTGCTTTGTAGGTAGATTTTGGTTTGGAAGTCTTGTTACAAACTTGAAACTTAAATCATAGTCACAGCAAGAATTTGTTAAGATTGTGAATCTTTCAAGTGACCCTGAAGAGTTTCAAGTTAATTGTAGGCAAGTATGGTTTTACATAACAATCATTTACAATATACAGGTTCACTTTCTTTCATTATGAAAACAATTCAGACCTGAGAGTGTACACTGATTTTCACTTTGTGAATGTGGGTTTATTCATACTCAGGTGTGACACAATACAAACCATGTCCACCTTTATGGTGTGATTGTGTATCATTCATGTTCACCTTTATAGTGTAACTGTGTATTGTTTAATGCAAAGTGTGTCATGTAAGGTGCTTTTTGGAATGCTCATGACATGCTGAGCATTGTTGTTATAGTATCTTGAAATGTCATATATGTGTGTATGAAGTTCTGCTATGCAATGTTCCCAAATACGTGTCTCACATGTTTTGAAGCAGATCTAGGAGAACCCTAAGAGCAGCAGAGTGAGAGTTCATGCCTCACAAAAGCATGCATAATACAATCTAACTCTTCCAGGAACCATGGATTGGCCTGAGCATCTGATATGGTGATACTCAGTTGACTCAAGTGGAGGAAGCCATGGCAGACATTGCTGATCACCTGACCCCAGGAAGAGACATTTTAGTCTCTTGAGCTTCCTCTTGCATTCAATCTACAAGACAACACCAAGAAATTGATAGACTGTCCACAGGGGGAGGGCCTGACTGAGAAGGAGTCATCAGCCAGCTTGTGGTGAGCATTATCTAACTTTGGGAAGCTACTGGAAGTATTAAGCTTAGTTTAGTTTTTGCCTTTTACTTATTTTGATCAAATCTGATTTATAATCCTCTGGTTTATAATCACTTAAAATTGTTCTGTATTTAATACATTTATTTGTTCGTTTTATCTAAAGCAGTGCTTGTGGTTTGGGTGTGTGTAGAATCTTCATTTAGAGTGACAAAGCTAGTGCATATCAATTTCTTTGATAAATTGACTAACCAATGAGCTTGCAGAGTCCAGTGGACAGCACTGAATTCTGTAAAACGGAAGTTCCTAGGGTTGCATCTGGGACTGCGGATATTCATTGGGTCACCCTATTGCATAATCCCATGAGTGGCTGGCCAGAAGTACTCATTCACTAATTCAGGGACTGCTTACTTGCAGATGGCTGTGCATGGGCTGACCCAGGAGTGGGGGCTTAACACAGAGGGGCAAGTGCGAGACCCAGGAGTAGGAGGGTTGGGGTGACACAGAAATATACCAGTCCAGATTGCAGAGGGAACGTCATACCAGGTCTGTTCATTCGTACCCAATTCACAGATTTTAGACATACCAGTGTTCATGAAAATATTTAGCAATTGCCTAACTCTACTGGTGGCAATAGGCAGACAGCGGCTATTTATTTCTATCTCAGAGCTATGGACTGGAACTGGACTGGAAATAATCTGCATCTAGATCAAGAATAATGACCTGAAATTGAATTTGGGGGAAAAAAATGGTGCAAAAAGTGATGTATATTGAAGAAGTTTCTATATGTGACACACTTGCCACATCTAACCTCGAGTTGTCAAGTCTGTCCCTCTGTATTTTGTTTCTGGAAACCCTAACTGTGACAGGTGCTAAAGCTGCTATCAAACACAAATCTGGACACAATGATCCACACTTTGTGACGCTAAGCTTCATTATTGAAAACTGTTGTATCTGTGAATAAAACCATTGACCCTGAAAAAATCACTATTTCACTTAAAATGCAGTAACCTCACTTCTTAGCAACACGGGCCTCCAACAGTACATCACCTCAATGCTTTTCTCTCTGGGTTAGCTCTCTGTGGAACACAGAATTCAATTAAAGGGCTTGTTTCTAATGTTCAGAATCCTGCATGAGACTAGATCAGTTATCTGAGAAACAATCTTCCTCTGTGTCACCACAGCTGCTCATGACTGCTAAATTGTACTAGGACAACAGAACAATTAGAAGATGAGACTTACTAAAAGAGTTGGGCAAAAAATTTTGGACAAATAGTTTATGCACTAAAAAATGTTTGTGTGTGTTCATCCCTTTATAACCTTTAGACTAATAGTCAAGACACTTACCTGGACTGTCAGAGACTAAAACCTGGCCTTCACTACTGAGTTAGGTTGACATAAGGCAGCCTATGTTGACCTAACTCTGTAAGCATCTACACTAAGGCCTGGTGTACACTTACTGGGAAATTCCTCAGCAGTCGACAGAAGATATGCAAGCTATGTCGAGTAGCTTGCATGTCTCCCATCGACTTTCTAACTTCTACTTACCGCAACACCTTCACTTCACTGCGCCGATGGGAAATGCACTCCTGTCGATGCAGTGTTACTTTTTTTCTGTAGGTGGATTTATTAAATTGACTTCCGGATCGATTGAGCGGGTCTCCACTTCTGCTCAATCAAACCCAACGAATCGATCAGACAGCGGCGAATTTGCCACCGTCAGTGAAGACATACCCTGAAATGTAGCTCCCACCAATGTAATTTGCCCTTAATTACTCCAGCTCCATGAGAGGCGTACCGCTTAAGTAAATGTAATTAGGTTGATGCAATGTCAGTGTATATACTGCGTTGCTTATGTCAATGGTTGCTGTACAAAAAACATCCCACAATGCCCCATTCTGGCAGTTAAACTGGTGCAAGCACTCCTAGTGAGGACGTGCACTGCCAATGCAGAAAACGTAGTGTGGACATGTAAAACCGATTCAATTATGCAGAGGCTGTAGATCAACATAACTTAGGTCAACTAAATTTTGTAGCATAGACCTACCGTAAGGCTTGAATCTCCAACTCAGGAATTTAACCTCATGTCTTCCCCCTACTCAGATAAATTCCCTAGCTCTCAGTATATAGGTTATTCTCAGGTTTTTGAGAATAACTCAAATTACTCTCAATCGCTCTCTCTCATGTGAGAGCTGTTCCACCTTGTATTAAATACTTAAATATTCACTGGCCCAGAGAGTAAGAGAGAGAATTACTCCATAGCATGGTGATTAAGGAACTCAGTTGGGAGGTAGAAGATGTGTACTCAAATCCTTCCTCTGAGACAGACAGAGAAAAGATGTAAAACCACATCTTTTATGCCTACCCTCAGATAAGTGCCTTAATCAACAGGCTATAGTGTCATGCTCCCTGTCTTTGGCCCAATGAACATTTATGTATTTATACAAAGTAGAACAGCTTTAACAAAACAAAATGAGCACAGAATAGCTTTTAGCCTGGGCATTCACTTGGGAGGGGATGATTTGAGATCATGTCCCTCTTTCAGAGTAGTTATTCAAATCTGGGTCTCCCCCATTAGTTCTCTAATCGCTATGCTAAATGTTATCAAGAGGGGAAAGAATGTATGCACATGTGTACATTCAATGGCTTGAAATGGGCTTTTTCCAATTTGCTGACAAATTCCATATATTTTCAAAACCAAATCAGACTTTTCCTCTGATTTTTTTGGTTTGCTGGCTGAACAGAAACAAAAAATAAATAATTCCCCTCCCCCCCACACACACAGCTTTACATTTGCAGTGATCAAAGGTTCACTGCATGGGAAAGGATAATAGTGAAGTTGGATACACTTAGGTAATGTGGATTGAGAATGAAAATG
Source organism: Emydura macquarii macquarii (assembly GCF_026122565.2). Classification (NCBI taxonomy): domain Eukaryota; kingdom Metazoa; phylum Chordata; order Testudines; family Chelidae; genus Emydura; species Emydura macquarii. Next base: position 43,674,816 of record NW_027132610.1, on the reverse strand, counting down.
CTGCACCTAGGATGTTGAGAAAGCAGAAATGTGAAAGAAAAGCAAAGGCAGTGAATTTTTACTTGTCAAAATGGAATGTAAACCTTGCTGTTCAATGTTTTATTGCTTACCCTTAAAAAAATACCAGAGTGTTCTACTGTAATTGCTCCAATCCTTTGAAGCGCCAGTACTGCAAGCCACAGTGTTTTAGAACATTACTTCAGAATTCTGTATTGATTTTTAGGAGAAAATAATGAAAGTTGGTTCCAAATTCAGCAAAACTCGCATCCCTAGTCTCTGTGAGAGAGACTGGAGATTATTCTATAGAAATAGGCCTGAACAGTATTACTACAGCAAAGTTACAGTGTTTGGAACTGAATAGTCCATAACGCCTTTTTATTTAGAAAGGTTGTTCCCTGAATTATGCCTCTAAAATGAAATCAGTTGCAATTTGTACCTATCAACTCTGCTTCAGCATTACAGATCCATTTCCAGAGTGCAGAAATAGTGTCTGAAAGGCTGATTCTGTTCTGTGGTGCAGATATATCATGCACTAGAAAATGAAAGAGCTGACTGCAGAAGAAGACAGGTGATCAGATAAATCTGAAGGAGAAATGCCTGGTAACAAGTAATGAGTTTGGGGAGGGAGAGAGGGATTAGGAGATGTAGAATATAGGGAAGAATTTCTATAGCTGAGTTATTAAAGACTTTGACTATTAATTCAAAATATTAAATAAGGTGAATTTTGTGCAAAAAACATTTTGTACAATAAAATATGTTAAATTTTTCAGTTGAACGCAAAACAAAATTAAAGCTCCCTTATTAACAAAACATTTTGTCATTATGTTAATAGATTGATTGATTTCTGTATCATAATTAGGTGGGCTCTCTGAAGACCTTTTGTGAAAATTTAACTCCGATGATAAAACATAAGTAAAACATTTTTCTTAAATATGAATTATACCTCTCTGTTCCTTCTATGATAATAGCCAAAGCTTTAATAATGTGCTATTCAAAAGAAACCAACATTAAAACAATAAAGGTACTTTATTCCAATACAGTCACAGATGCCCTTTTCTTTGAGTTTGACTGAGTGTATCCAAATTTCATAGGGAACTCCGGACAATATTATAGATTTTACTGATACCTTACTGGCCAGCCACATTAGCATAATTTTCCTCAGAACTCATTTGCTACTCTTGGGGGAAAAATTGGCCTTTTTGCTAATGTGACTAGTCCCATTAGACATAGTGGAATTGCTCGCATAATTAAGTCAAGCAAGATTCAGTCCCTTCCAACCAGTTCATTATCTCATGCTGAGAATAGGAAAGAGAAGTGCTAGTGACTACAGTTTCCAACAAAAGGCATAATGATTGATAGAACCCCTGTCCATTTTGGTTTATTTATGGAAATAAATGGGCTAGACACATGATTAAAGCTAAGCTTGTGCTCAAGTGCTTTGCTGGATCAAAGTCAGAGGTCTCAGCATCTTGCAGGATTTCATACAGAGGAATAGATAGTTTAGGTAGATTACTTAAGGTCAACTTTTAATGATCTAATCCTGCTTCCACTTAAATCAATGACTAAAATCCCATTGGCTTCAATCAACAAGGATCAGGATGTAAATGAGCAGAAAATCCAGGAACAAAACTCAGGAGTCAACATTACCTCCTACTCCTTCCTCCAAACATTTCCACTGTAAGAAGATCAAAATAGATAGATATACTGTAACATATACTATGCTCAAGGCACTAAGTTAGCACACACTTTAGATGGGATGCTCTAACTAAACCAAACAGAGGGCTCATGTTCAGATTTGAGATAATTATATGTAATGCAGCATGCACTAGGTGTGAAGTGTCTGGTAGAGTCCCACAGGGGTCAGTAATTACTTAACCTAGTTTTAACATCTTAATTTATGGTCTGGAATAAAAGGTTCAATTATACATTCAGTACATCCATGGATGATGGCTAGAGAGGAGTGTTTCAAACACAAAACAGTCCTAGAAAAACAGAAAAAGAGACAAGGTGAATATAATGAGACCAACTGTGAGGAAGTTTAAAATATTGAAGAAAATCCATCTAAAGAACACCTGGAAGGAAATGACTGGAAATCAGAAAATTTGAGGAATGCCTTATAAACTCATTATATTCAGCTCCATTTATAAACTCGTATAATTTGCCGTTCTCTATCATATCCTCAGTTCTTCCACCAGTACAATGGGAATATGACTTTCCTACTTCACAAGGATAAAATCCATGAGTGACTGAAGTGCTCAGATACTATGGTAATGAGGACCATAAAAATACCTGCATAGCTTCAACTGTTTCCCTGAACACCATTCATCCTGTGGAAAAGCAAGTATGTGATCATGTAATTAAAGACTGTATCATAATGCACAAGGGGGCTGAATTAAAGTTGCAATAACTGCTGAAATTCTGGCATTTCCCAGCTTTTGACTGCTTGACTTTGCAACCTAATTAACATACTTTTAAGAATTATGTACTTAATTTCTAAAGTAATTTCATAGGCTTTTTAAAAAGGAAAACAATAGACTCAAATTCCATTATGAAACATCCTCTTCCCCTTCCCAATTATCAATAGAATCTGAACTCTGATTTTTCAGCACTGCAGTACAGCTTGCACTATAGGATGGACTACAATAGCTGCCAGATGAAGGCTGCTATCCCAGTGAGTATGATTCGCTGCTGGAACTATGTATGGAATACATGGGAATGATTTTGAGGACCTTGGCTTGGCTTTCTCCCTCCTCTACCACATGGGAAGAACTCCTTTTCCAGCTGGTGCTCCTGGAGAGGGGGATGGGCCGCTGGGGTCCAATGCAGTATGGCAGTGGCATAAATCTTAGAATAGAATTTTAATAGTAATTTATTATGACTTTTTCTCACAGTGCAAATGAGGGAGAAGGGAAGTTGTGTTTTACAAATATCTGTATCTCAGCTAAATCTAAATGGCATTTCACAGGATAAAGAAAAGGCACTTCTCAGGCCTCAGGGCTCTCTGTCAAATTCAAATTCTGTCAAATTCTACTGCAAATAAGAGAGGTGTTGGAGCTGGTTGGTAAACAGTCGCAAGAAACATTTATAATGGAGTGTAAGACAGCCTTGACCTTCAGTGATAGAGGCAGTAACAGAGCCTCTGGGCTCAGGTCTATAAGGAGACTGGCTGGAATTTGGAAGAATAATCACTACATGGCACCTTTAAACACCTACGTTAGAGCTACAACACAGAGCCGGAGGGGAATAAGTTTGAACTATTAGGCAACAGCTCCTGAGGGGTGGGCATTTTTTTGCTTAAATGGACTGGCTTGAATGTTCCAGGGGGTCTAAGGTACATGAGATCAGCATGCAATGTAGGGCAGTACTATTGAGCCAGCCTCAATTCGCAAGTACATTGTGCCTCAGAAAGCCACATATCTTCAACTAAGGGAATTTCCTTCGTGATTCACACTGGAAGACACATGTGTGAAAATCCTGCATAGATTCAGAGAGAAAAAAAGCACTTCCCTTATCCTCTAAAAGAAATACACAGATTTCCACATACAAATCAAACCAGACAAGAAATTGTGGGTTCTTTCTGTTTTGTTTTGTTTTTTTGGGTGGGGAGGGGAGCCCAAATCTCATGGACAACATTTTGAAGGTATGTAACATTTTAAAGTGTTCACAACATCTAGCTTCTGAGAGAAAAATAAATCAAATGCAATTTTGCATGTGGAGTGCATGCTGTGTGAATGGGAATCATTTTATTCTTCATTCACTCCTAAAACCTTGAAATATCATCGCTCCTGCAGGATGATTTCCATTGAACAACACTGTTGCCTATAGAAATAGCTTCTTTTTTTTTTTTTCCCCCAATAGAAAGGAGGAATTTAAAGATTTCAGGTCTGTGAATATGTATAATAATGTTGCATTATTGTATTATTGTTCTAGGTCTAGTGTGATGATTTTCCTCTGATAAATCATTAAGTGCTTCTCTAGTCCCCTTCAATGTCAATATGTTTTGAGATTTTCCTCATAAATCTTGTTCTAGTGATCAGTGCCATAAGGAAATGCTGACATTGGATAAAATTACTGTTATAGAAATATAGAAAATGTCTGACAAAAGATTCCAAAATTAAAAGCTACTAAAATGAGTATATATGCTTGGTAAGATGGAAACTGAAAATCTGTGGGTTCTTCCCCAAATGACTTTTTTTTTATTTGAGGGAGAGGGTTTCAAAAGAATATCTATAGCTTTTGAAGAATATTGACTGTAAAAGGCTTTGGACAGAAGAATTGAATAAACCATTAAGACATTAAGACAGAATCTAATTCCTTGATCTTCATGCTGCAACCTCTGTGGCGTACATCTTTAGAGAGATGATCAAAAGGCCATAGATAAAACTCAAGTGGATGACAGGATCCTAAAATTCAATATAACAAGTTTTTTCCCTGAAACTTTTACTGCAGATGTCAGCAAGCTTTCTAGCCAACACTATTTATAATTCTATTTATTTCAGTAAAGCTGCTATGACATCTTCTGTCAGCCTAGGCATTTGGTAAAGATCCTGAGATACAGAAAGCAGACACTTTTTACACCTATGTCAGGAACTTTGGTTTAGGCTAAACTATATATTTGTGGGTCTGGATCTGAAATAAAATTAACACAAGCATTTGAATCAGGCAATTCTTTGAAATGTTTGCACTATGGCAATGACCTTATAACATGTACAGAGCAGGCTGAACCTTTTAATAATATCTTACTCTTTTAATATAAAACTGTTTATGTTATCACTGGCTACAATTCTTCAAAAAAGCAGAGCTGATAAAGCACTTATTAGACTTTTACATGTGTTGTTTATTTTCTTGACCATCCTTACAATCTTTTTGCATTATAACTTTAAATTTACAAAACAAACATCCCTCAGGTTCTACAAAGTGCATAGAAAATGATACATGAGTGGAGTCGGAAAAATAAAAAAAAATTGTGAATGGACACTTTTATTGTAAGGGTGTAAACCAGTCTGGGATTACCACCTTGATTTCTTCTACATGGGCAGCTAAGATTCCCTCCCCGCCGCAACAAATGTGGTTGTCCCCATTTTCAGGCTCTGGTCTCACTCAGGTAAATTAAAAAATAAATAGTGATCCTCTGTGATCCTCTAAAAGATTTATCTGTATTCTGCTTGTTCTGGTGTAGAGAACTGTGCCAAAGTTTTTCATAACTGGTCTCTTGTTGTTAATGTATTTAGCTCCCATGGGCCAGTTAGTGCATGACACACTGGCGCAAACTAGAATTTACACTCCATTGGTGTGCATTAACGCACTGTGTACACAAGCCCTTACTGACATTTCAGGACCTTTTCAGTTTGCCCATTACGCTGTCTGTCCGTTATTATTTATTTATAACTATTTGATATTTTCAACATCCTATGTTCAATTTATTCATTTAATCTTTGTAAGCCCATCATCTAGCCATCTTAACTTTCTATATTTATGTTTTAATTTTACTTTAAATACACATTTAAAAGAATTCTGTAGCCAATACTTTAGCAAAGCAACCTAAAATTCAATGAACTCATGAGAAACACAGTGTTGTTAATTAAAATTACTTAATGTGTGCTTTTATAATCTATTTTTTCAGTCTAATGTCCTCACCAAACCTAGGGATGTTTAGCTTTCTATGCAATCTACAAAATGTGTTTACATCCAAGTTTTTCATGTTCTTTAGCACCCACTTGTGTGCCATGTAGTTTATATTAAATTAGCCCAAGGATTTCAGTATTGCCCTTTGCTGATTCAGCCTGATTATTTTCTTTACCCCAAAAGTTTAAGCAGATAGTTTTATGTTATTGTCACACTGGCAGGATGGCGGGGTGGAGGGGGGGGGGGACATTTATTATATTATTTAACATCAGTATGTCAAAATCATAATAATTCATATAAGATATGCCGTGTCAAGTACTGTTAAAAAGGCTATAATGTGCTAAGTAAGATGATAATGTTTATGTTCATGTGTTATATGTGTAATGGAAGTTATGGATATGGCTGATATATCTGTATTTCAAATTGTGCCGTGTCTGGGTGACACCCCAGACAGGATGGCTGCAGCACTAGCTTGCTTAGCAGCCCATTAAGGAAATTCACAGGTACAATGGACCCAGGGGGAGAAGCCAGGGATGTACCTGATGAGTCACCAGGACTTACTCATGTGACTCTGGACTCCATCTTATTTCTGTACATTTCCACAAGCAGCATGGCAAAGGCCAAAGGACATAAAAGGCAGCTGCACCACATCCATTTTGTCTTCAGTATTCAGCCTACCTCTGGATCAACTCATCTACAACTGAACTGAAGATGTGAAACAAAGGACTGAGACCCATCCACGTACTGGATGTACACCAGAGGGACTATACAAGCCTGCAAACTCCACAATTCTATTAGCAACCAGATATATGGACTTTCAAATCAATTGTATGTATCTGATTGCTTTAATCCTTTAACATTTCTCTTATAGTTTGTTTCTTTCTTTTTTATAATAAACCTTTAGTTTTAGTTACTAAAGGTTTGGATAGCAGCATGGTGTTTTGGGTAAGATCTAAGCTTATATTGATCTGGCAATGTGGCTGACCCTTTGGGGTCCGGAGAAATCTTTTTGGTAAAGAGCATAGAGTTTTAAATAATTTATCTCTTTACTAGTGGTTGATTGGAAGCCAGAGATTGGAATGCAGTAAAGGGGGCTATGTATATTTTGTTTTGGTTTCTTGATAACCAGTGTGGGGAATCAGAAGCTCTGTTTGTGGCTGGTTGGGAAGTCTGACTTTAGTGTCACCCACCAGTGCTGGGAGAATCTGCTCTCCTTTTATAGCCTGCCCTGCCCTTGGCATTTTCAGGTGGCTACCCTAGACATGGATGGGTCACAATTATCCAGAAACTTTTTCCTTTTTTACACCCCCCCCCCCCCCCCCCAAAATCAGCCACATTTCTGTATACATGCCAAATGTTTTTATTCATATGTATTTAAACTAGAGTCCAATTCAAAGATTTATCTGAAAATTCAACTCCTTGGCCCTCACAGCAGCTAACTTTGCAATTGCAAGGCTGTAACAAAGCATCCAAAAAGGAGAGGCCATCCCCTTCCAAAAAACAATTCAAACTATACTTTGCAGCAGGTAATCAACTTGTGGTATATTTTTATACAAAATCTAATTGATCTTAGATGACAAATTAGATATCAGACACTTTTCTAGGCAGAATAATGATCTTTGAAATACCTGACTGTGAATTATAGATTTCAAATCAAATTAGCAGCTCCTAAGTGTGTCTGGCTATAAATTTTGCTACACAGACTATTCTGGCTGGGTGGACAATTAAATTGTTGCTTGCATTTCATACAAAAAAATAACCTAGAATTATATAACTCTAGCTGAAAAGCACAAATGCAAACACTCCCTTTCCCATTCACTGCATACCTTCAATCAGAGCATTTTTCAGCAAAATATGAAGATGCAGTGACACTGAAATGTTTTGCAAATTGATGTTTGTTTCACCAAACTGTTTGCACGAAAAGAAAGCAGAAAAAGTTTGAAAAACGTTTCTATTTCATATTTTTTAAAAGAAACTTTTCAATTTTTTATTCAAAATAGCTTTTTCTTCAAAATTTCCTTCAATTTTATTAATGTATAAAATGTTAGACATACCTGAAATCTAAATACAATTTTTAGTTTCAGTTTGAATCCAAAACATTTTTTTCCCTGAGTTTTCGGTTTGCCTAAATTTTGAAAAGATCTGTCAACCTGAAACCTTTTTCAGAACTGCCAGAAAACCAAAAAAAAAAAGGTATCCCCACAGTTCTACTCAGAATTGCATTTCTCCCTAGTCCCACCCCTTCTCCTAAGGGACTAATTACATGGCAGACATCAAAGAATGCTATCCTCCCCCTCTCACTGGCAGCTCCACTTTAATGTTCTGCTCAGTCCCTCTTCCTCCCAGCTCTCTCTTCTGACTAGCAGGTGAATTATTTTGCCTAGCTGAGTTGCTGCTCTCCTTTCCACTGAGGCATCTCAGTTGTCTCTCCTTTACACTCACTCAGCCCATTTCACCATGTTTCTCTCTGCCTAGGTAGCTCGATGTTGCTGTGTCTGATGTTACTCAGCATGCACTGAACCTTCCTAATTGTCTGTGTCTGGTGCAGAAGAAACTTGGCACTTTAGGATTTTTCCCAATTTGATATAGACTGAGAACACCTATAAGGAGGAAGAGAACAAGAATAATCCTGATTTGGTGCCATACTGGTCAATCTACCTCCATGGAAAGATATGGAACCTGGATCAAATAGATTCTGAGTTGGGAAGTTAGTGAACAGAGTGTTCTGCCTTGGTTATTATTCCCCTATTTTCTTAGCCCTCACAGAAATCCTGCTATGGGAGTCATTGAGATCTTGTAGCGTGAGGACAGGGAGGTAGGGAAAGGAGTTCATGGCAGGAGGGGATTGTGAAGGGGTATGGCTGTGAAGGTGGCATTATATGTCCCTGAGCAATTTTACTCTGCAAATCTATTATTTCTTCACTGTGAAATTTATCTGGATTCCCTGTACCCCAAGAGAAGTTGACTGACAACATATATCCTGTGGACAGGGATCAGGGAGCTGAAAGGAGCCAGAGAGAATATGCTCTTCACACACATGGGGTTGGCCTGTGTGGTTTCCTTGAGATTTGTTCTGATCTCAAGGTAGAGGGAACAGAAGAAAGGAAGAACTGTTTTTTAGGGACTAACGCCAAACCCTACCTTCTGGAAATTTGATAAAATTCAACTCAGAGACTTCCATCCCCAAACATGGATGACCTCAGCTGGATTTTTGTTTCTCTGACAGTTTTAATATAAATCTTGCAAATATCGTTCCTTCACCTTTACTTTCCCCAAATTTACTCTTATCAGTTGTTTGTTTCATGAAGAATGCACTAAATAAATTGGACTTCAAAGAAAACTGAAAATATTCAAGGAAATGGTATTTTCATACAGGGTGCTTTTGGATAACAATTAAATGGTAAAGAAACACCCTAGAATTTGACTCTTTTCAGAGGTCTTGAATTCATTGTTTAGCTTTTTGTTCATTTATGTACAGCATAACAGTAGCCCAAGTTAATTTCATCTTCACACTGTAACTGTCATCCCAGCTAGATCTCGACCGCAAAGCAAAACCCTTGCAATATGTGAACAAAGCTATATTTAACAATTTTTTTCTAAACAAGCTTTTAAGGAAGAACAGACACATTTAAGTGCTACCCTCTTTTCTCCCTTCCATTTTATCTCCTGAATTGGCAGCTGCTAGGCTTTAAGACAGAGGATGTAATTATCTTTGTGTGGATAGCAATTAAAACAAGATAGCAAATTTGCCTTCTGCCAGACAGTCGGCAGCAGCAAGGGCCGGGCTCTTTGTCTAGGGGTCCCTGTCAAAGATACAACACCAAACTGTCTCGAGCCCCCACCCAGTCACTTGGGAAATCACGCACTATCCCCTGGGCGCCCCAAAGGGCAATACTTCCCCTCTCACAAGCACAGAGTCTGAGTGTAGAAAGTAAACCTTTTAATAACAGAATAGAAGTAACACAGCACTGGTTTGGGAAACAGTGCAAAAAAAATTCATGAACTCAATGAGCCAAACCCATCCCAGAGGACTGGGGTGTGTCCTTCGCCTCTCCCTTCTTGCTTTCCCCTGTACTGACCATCATAGTTGCAATGTCCACCTCTTGGTTGGGACCCAGCCAGTCCTCCTCTGCAGGCTCCAGCTGGATGCAGGTTTGACCAGGCCTCCTCTGCTGCTGCCTCCTGCCACCTCCGGGCCTCACTGAGTTCCCACTGCTGGCTCCCGCCGTCTGCTAACCAATCCTGGCATCTGCAAGCGCTGACTGCTCCTGGCTCCCCCCATCTGCCGGCACCAACCGATCCCACCATCTGCTGGCATTGACCACTGTTGCTCCTGCCATCTACTGCCTCTGACCAATCCCGCCATCTGCAGGTGCTGCCCACTGCTGGCACCTCTCTGGTGGTTGTCAGTCAAGGTTTCCCAGTCTCTCTAGTGATTCAGCTCTTAGTGAATTTCAGCTAATGGGAAAACCTTCTGCTGACCAGAGGCAATGTCCCTGCTTTTAACAAATAAAAGACTCTGAGAGGAATCATTAATTCTACCATTTAACAGTGGGAGGAGATCATCAATCCATGCCTGAAGGTAGCCCTTTGCCAGGACAGTACAATCTCAACAGGAGACTTCTCACCCCCCGCCCCTCTAGCAATGCTGAAACATCCATCTGCCACCCTTTTTTGGACTCTGTTAGGGTGAGTGAATTTTTTATCAAAACAGGCTAAACATAGATCTGATTCCATTTGTTCATATAATCAAAGGACAACATTTCATTACCCCTGCAGTTAACACAAAAGTGACTTGTAACACAATACCAGACACGTTGACCATTTCGCATCATGCTCAACACCTAGTGTGCTTATGCAGTATGCTGAGTACTTAATTGTACTCATGCAGATACAAAGCCCATGCAAATAACATGCCTCCCTTTCAGCTGCTGAGCAGGGCGAGTGCCGCTCAGACGCTCAGACCTTGCTTTCACTAGCAATTCTTTTGGAGTTTTACTAATAATTTTCACTTTGTTCCTCCCTCACTGGTTAGGGAATTAGGTTAAGGAATGTTTGCTGCTCTAGTTTTGCCCCAAAGATGTTTAATTTAGATGTTGTGAATGAGTCCAGAGACATCTGCAATATATATAATATGATATTTAGGAAAAGTGTTTCGGAGCCTTGGACTTTCAAGTCTGATTTATCTTCTATTTCGCTGTAATCCAAGCTTCCCTACACCTGTGTTCCTCAACTCTACCTTAGAACTCTGCCTCCTAGGGGTGCCCCTACAGGTGTCAGTAGCCATTTGTACCTTGGTTACTTGGCCAAGGCTGTTAATTACCAAGACTCTTGGTAGGTTGTTATATGTGAAACTTCCCTTTCCATTAAAAACTGGAATTAGACCAATAACTCAGACCACTGCACAACCCTCAGATAGCAGTGATTTAGGATTGCTAGTGACCTAGGCTCAATTTAAATCAACAACATTTTATTGAAGAGCTCCAAATCCTGCTCCAAGTTACCTCATTTTATTGCCACGCAGTCTCCCATGTTCTTCAATTTTTCTGGTAAAGTATAAATGGGAGTAGGGAAATAGGATTACCTACAATGCCACATCTTTCCTTCATGGTTGGTGAAACCCAGCTGTAGTGTTGTAGCTTGTCAATGTTAAAGAATATATGGTCAAGCATACTTGTATTTTATAAACAGGTTTTGATGATTAAGCCTACTAGCTAGAGTGAAAATTAATTGTAATACCAAATACAACTCACAATCTTCTCCAAATTCCATAACCATGCCCCTCCACTTTAAAGAAACAAAGCATGGCTTAGCAACCTCAGCACTCTTTTAACATAGGTCCCCTTTTTCCCCCAGTGGAATCATAACTCTTTTTTTCTAATGTATTCCATCCATTGTCTCTCATCCACATCTATTCAGGCACTTATTTTCACACATCCCCTCACACACACAGTTTAGAAATTTTACCAGGCATATAATTGCCAGATGATTAAGCCAAATAGCCAATGACTGATATAAAAATGAGGCAAAAGGATTGAGTAGCCAGGAGCAACTGTTCATGGGAAGTACCCAGTGAAGAGTCAGTCCTCCCCCACCCCAGCTGTTGGGTGGGAATGGAGAGGGTGATGGGATTCCTAATAGGGTGATATTATTGTGCCAGATACTAGAGTCCCACACAGTATCACTGGGGCCATTGTATAGCAGAACTTCAGAATTATGAACACCAGAGTTACGAACTGACCAGTCAACCACACACCTCTATTTGAACTGGAAGCATGCAATGAGGAAGCAGCAGAAAAGAAAATTAAAAACAGGACAATATTGTGATAAACTACTAAAAAAAGGGAAATTAAAATTTTTTTTTTAACAAGGTAAGGTAATTATTTTTGTTATATATAAATATAACTATTTAAATTAAGATGGTTAAAAGCAGCGTTTCTTCTGCACAAGAAGTTTTATTGCAAAACTGTATTAAGTCAATGTTCAGTTGGAAACTTTTGAAAGAACAACCATAATGTTTTGTTCAGAGTTACAAACATTTCAGAGTTACGAACAACCACCATTCCTGAGGTGTTCATAACTCTGAGGTTCTACTGTATTCAGTTTATGAATTGTTTATTGTATTCCTCTTCAGGATTACCACAGCTCTTTCAGGAACTAAAAAAACAGTAGAGGGTGATTAAGGCAAGTCATTGATACTAAACACCTCCAGAGAAGTATCATCCCCTCCGAAGTCTTGTATTTTCCAGTGCAAGCTGAGTTTTCCAGAGAGTAGGAAAGAAAGAAAGGGCTTTTGGAAGAGAAGGATGAATTTGAAATGACTTGGGGCCTTCTTTCTGATCCAGCAAATGGACTGCACCTTCTGTCTAAGAACCCCAACCCTTGTGGAAGAGTTGGAAAGACTTTGGCCTACTAGGGCCCCATAAAAATGATGAAAACAATGAGTCCTGTAGTACCTTAAAGACTAACAAATTTCTGCGGGCATAAGCTTTCATGGGCTGCAACCCACTTCGTCAGATGCAACAGTCTGTTATGCCCAACAAAGAAATGAGTGGGATACCTATTCTTGAATGAACAGAACAAAGTACTTGGTAGCCATAAAGATGCTTGAGGAGAAACAGATTGATATACTAAGCATTTACCAAGTTTGCCAAAAGAACAACCTTTAAACCCATCCAAAAGTCAGATCTGCACTCACAGATTTGCAAAAAAAATAAAAATAAAGGAACTAACTCTGTAGAAATTCTGAATAGTTTGTACTGCTGTAGATTATCATAATAATGGTTTATGGTAGGAACTATGGAATCAGAAATATTCAAAAAATAGGGTTTGATCCTGTGTTTACAATTATCAGATGTGCTTCCCTTCCTACTGTAAGAGTCAGTTAATTTGCAGTTCTAATACCATTCTAATGCAGGTAGTTCAATATCGTGTCAGGCAGCAGCTGGCTTCAGCAAATTTGAAATTAAGCTGCAAAAAAAAAAAAAAAAAAAAAAAGCCACACTCTTCTGATGCAGTTAGTTTGACAACATCAGTTTGAGCCCAGTTGTGTCAGATAGTGCCCTGAATTCCACCTTCCAGCACTTCACAGGATTGGGCCTTATTATAAATAAAAGTTGTTTTCTCTTATCTCAGCAATTTCAAATGCCTTCCAAAACACTGTAATTACAACTACTGATAAGAGAAGAATTCCAGGAGTCAGCAACTAGTTGTCCGATAGTGGATGTAAATAGAGGAGCCTTTCTCTGGCAGGTTATCATTAATGCAGACCCTCTTTACAAAAAGAGGACATACATTATTTATTTCAAATTTATATTCTCTCATTCTATCTGGTTCTGAGAATCGCTTTCCAGGTAATTCAGGCTCTGCTTGCTCTCTATTGTAAGCATCATCTACACTAGTGACAGAATATGTGTCCATGAGCATCCCCAACCATCCATATCTAAACACCAGGAGCATGGGTTTCAAGATATGTACAGGGCAAGAACACTCGTATGCCACAAACACAATGCAGTGTTTTCCCCTTTTCAGTGGGGAGGTGAGTGGCTTGTGGTCTTGATCAGAAAATTCATGGAACAGAGCACAGTTGACGTGTGACTTTTTCTTTCCTTGTTCCTTTCTCTGCTCTTTGCTGGATGAAGGGACCAGGTTTCCTGATGCTCAAGGGACTGGCTTGGGAACGGGTGGGCATTTGCAGTTATTCGTTTCTTTCCCTTCAAGCAGACTCCATCTGCTATTTCAGAATATAGTCTATTTCCATTCAATTTACCTCCCAGTCCTGTAAGCATATGTCCACAAATTTCTGGCACAGCAGAAACTACAGCTGATTTTTAAGATTCAACAGCAGCGCAAATGTGCTTGTTCCACCTTTATAGCCCACCAAAGCTCTCCATCAGTGATATGTAAAGGGGTGACAAGCAGCACAAACATCTTTCTGGCATAGATTGCTGGATCCCCACCACAGGATTGGAAAGCAGTCTGGTACTTTCAAAACTGCTATGTTCTCCTACATATGGCCAGCCTTAAAAGAAGACTTTGGGAACCATTCATGTTTCCCCCACAAGTAAATACACCCGCCAGCCCAATCACACACTTAAAGATATCGTTTTAAAAGAAAACCCACAACATTAGGTCATGTTCCATACCATTTTTAACAGCTGCTCTTTCTCAGGGGCTGCAAAAATTATCTGAGAAAGAAGGACACTGAAACAATCATTGGCTCTAAGAGAAAAAGCCAGAAGCAGTTTGACTTTGTGAGGAAAAGGAAGGAATGGGCTGTTGAGAGAGAAGAATGTTTTTCCCAGGGGCAGGAGTCAGCAATGATCTGGTTTCTGAAACAGGATGCATGGTACAGGGAACAGGATCTTGCACAAAGGGACCAGGATCATGGGCTGTCGCTGTCCCTGGTACAAATGGTATTGGAAAAGATTCTGGTCCCATTTTCTCCAGTAGCCACTGCCAGTGTATGGGAACTGGCACCTCCATCTTGAGTTACTCCTCCTTCATCTGCAGCCCAGGGTGCTCCTGAGGTGGAAGATCCAACCCTCCACCTTCGTGATGGGGGGGGGTGGCAGGAACAACACCCTGCACCGGCATCTGCAACCCTGGCCAGGGGGAACTCTGTGAATGTAGAGGAAGGAACAACGAGCCTGGGACTGTGCCTGAAGGCCAGGATGTATCCAGCTCTGAATCCCTGCATAGGAAATGCCCCCTTTTGTCTTCTCAGATCATTTTCTCTAGCTTTTCCCATCTTGTTCAGGGAGGGGTTCCCACCTCTTTTTAGGAGAGAGGGAGATCAAGACAATAGATATGAGGTCATAGGCATTAAAGTTCTCAAGGACCTACAAGCATTGAGTAATCCCCATAAACTGTCTGGCTAACAGTTGTGAAAATTTAACATAAAATGAAAGTGTGATTTAACTGGCAAGACACTGTCACAGAACCAGCACAAACCAGAAGGTGCTAAATCTGCACCAATTACCGGTAACAAGTCATTACCTAAACAACTTGGTAATGACTGTTCGTGGGAAGGGAACTAAACTGTTCATCAAAACACAAGTGAGTGGGAATGTTTCCTCTTATGTTTTTAAAACAGCTGGATGGGGTCTAATGCTTTGTTTGGGAAAAGGCTGAGGTCATCCCCTGCATGCCTGCTGTTCCAAGATGCAGGCACAAATTGCATCCTGGATTTACCTGACCTGCTGCAATCCAGCACCAATATGAATGTTCACTGGATCAGGATGTCTGTAAAGGTGAATGCCAGTCCACTCCTTTGTCCACTGTGTCCTACAACACTTGCCTTTTGTCTCTCAAATGTTACCAAGGGCATAGCACACCACAATAATGCTGATGGCACTGGCCACACTGGCATCCAACCAGAAACATAGGCATCACCAACAAGCCATCAACCATCCATTGGCACAATCCATCTTTAGTTTGAAATTGAATACCTGTTTTTCAGGGTCATTGATGTCAGGCTAGGGTTTCCTTAGCTAGGGTAGGAGCTGGTACGTGTGATCTCCCAGAATAATTGAGGGCATGGAGACACCATACAGAATCACATCATTTCTGGGGAATAAATTCCCTTCCTCCATCTTTAAGAACAGTTGTGATCTCCTCAGCACCTAGGAATCATTAATCTCTCCTGTGTGGCTGACGTTAGTGTTCGTGAACCTGCCTTTGTGATCCACTAAGCCTTGAAGAATGAGTGAATTGTAACTTTTTGGATTGACATACTCACATGCTCCTTTTGATGGCAAATTATGGGGATGTGGGTGCCATCAATGGCCCCCATGAAGTTCGGAAATCCCATTCTCTAGAACCCATCTATAATTTCCAGAACTTTTGTGATGACAACAGTGACCACCTGTGGGTAGATTAGAGTGTTGATAGTTTCACAAACCCACTCCACTATGAGCCTGACAGAGGACTTCCCCACCCCGAAGTGGTTTGCAACTGATTGGTAGCTGCCAAGTGTTGCCAATGTCCAGACAGTCATAGCCATCCTCTTGTACACCAATATAGAACTGAGTGTTCTCCTGCTGTTGGGATGGGGCCAGACACTCACAGAGCTCTAGGAACATCTGCTTCCTCATTCTGAAGTTCTGCAGCCATTGGTTGTTTTCATCCCAAATTTGCAAGTCAATGTGATTGCACCAGACCATGCTGTATCTTCTGGTCTGAAAGTAGTGGTCCACCCATGGTCATAAAGTCACAACACTGGCAGTCTCCTGCATCTCTGTGTCATGGGATGACAGTGGATCAGTTACCATCCCAGTTACCTATTTTCAGCTTGTGAGAAAGATCCAAGTCCATTCACAAATTTCTCACCAGTCATATATTGCACATTGGTAGAACCCTGTGCGGATTCACGAATGTGGATCTGCATTCGATCCACCCCCACTACCATCAGCTTACCTCCGACTGCCATCCGCAGTCTAGTCATCCACACCCATACATACCTGCTGCTCTGGGGCCCACAATCAGCTGTTTGAAGCCAGCCCCGCTGCAGTCTCCAGCCCTGATCAGCTGTTTGGGGCCAACCCCTCCAGCAGATGACCAACAACTGATCGGCAGCGGGAAGGGGAACCCTGCAGAACAGTGATTGATTGGTAGCCTGCAGAAGAGCCTGGCCAAAGAGCTGATAAGTGGGGCTCCCCTGTGGACCGCCAATCAGCTGTTCGACTGTGTTCCCCTGCCAACCCCAGGATGGCCCACAGATTGGTGGCCAGCCTCTACCCCCATCTCAACAGTGGGGAAGCAGCCTCAAAGACTATGAGCTGCAGACAGCTGATGGCCCACCTTTGAGATCCGCATCCAATCCATTATCCGCAAAAAAATGATTCACGGATATCCATGGATTTGCAGGGCTCTACAGATTTGTTCCTCAAAAAGGAGCAGGAGCAGAAACACATCATTGATCATTTGCTCCATGTTTTCCACCAAGATGGGAAGGAGAGAGAAGTGAATGGACACTGATATTGGCAAATGTGTGAAGGTGGCAGACAGTACTGCAAAGGGTTCCTAGAGTGTCTCCTGTGATGTACAGAACCGTGGGATACTGCCTCTGAAATGTTAATGCCAAATGTGCGTATCAAATGGTGGCAGTGTAGACGAGCATTTATATGTGTATGCACCTTGTACCTGTGCCCAAGACAGCACATGGGTATGTGGCACATGCATGAGTATAAACATGGATAAGCACCTGAGTATATGAAACAGTGTAGACATAGCTTCACTGGCTACAATCTATGACTAGTTCTTTAGCATGGAACTCCTTCCCTGCACACTCTTTCCTTCTCTACAGTATTGGCTGCTTGCAATATTGTGGGACCTCCCGGGGTACCAGAATTTTTGAGGGACCTTGCCACCATCTTACCTTTGTGTGAATAAGTCTTACCTTTGTCTGCTGTGGAGCAGTTCCCTGACTCCATCAACCTTTGGCAACACAAGCAAAGCCTTCCAGACCTACACAGACCTTGCTCTCTTTGTACAGGTTAGCAGCAGACACACAACAACCCCCGAGTCTGCCAAGCATCCCTGTGGAGTGCCTATCCCCTGGTTCACTGAACACTCACAGATTTTTCACATCTTTTATTCCCAAAGCAAGAGTATACACCAGCTTACAAGATTCAACTCAGGATCACCACTCTGCTTAACACATAGCAGTTAGATATATTTATAAATGAAAACAAGAGTAATTTTATCAACAAAGAACAGAAATTCAAATGATAGTAAGAAAGAATGCACATTCCAGGGAAACAACTGGCTACCTATAAAACAAAATCATAATTCACTTTCTGGAGCTTAACCATAACTCACAAGACATTCCGCTGTATCCTACAAAACAGCTTACTGCAAATCTTTTTCTCAGCATTTTCAGCCAGGATGGCTGAGATCCCCTTTTCATAAGATCAAGCCTGCTGGCAACTTGTTTTTCTAAGTTGAAGGATGACAAGGTGTCTCTACATCCTCAGCTATGAGACCAGACCTTTGATTTTTGCCTGAAAATAGGGTGTGTCCCCCACTGTTTTTCTCTTCATGTTAATTTCTTTCTGAAGTCTCTGCAAGCTCTTCACTGGCATTTGATTCAGTATGCTAAAAGAAAGACACACAATATGCAATGGTCCTCCAGGGAAATAAGTGTTTCCTACTACCTGTCTGGAGAAGTTTGTCTCAAGGCACTCTACTTTTGAGTGACTTGTTTTTAACTACAAGGCCTAGAGAACATAATTTCCAGCATACATACATAACATCACATATTTTCTGTACATATATCTCACAATGATTATGATCAGTGTGACACAGGCTTTCAACGGAGACCTTATATCGACATATTTTGGTGAACCCAGGGGATCCCTGTATGTCCTCTGCTAGTTATGTCCTCTGCTAGTTGGCACTAAGAGGTCCTTGAGTCACAAATACCTACACCTTTAGTTCATTCTGACACTTTGGGCTGGAGCTCTCAACGGGCAAGAACACCAATCTGCAGGAATGGATTGATCTGGCTGTTTCATGTTGTTTCTTATTATTTTACATTTAGCAGTTGGACTGTCTTCTAGGACATACTATGGACTGCATCTGTTCATTCAAGTGAACTATCTCGGAGATCTCGACCTACCTTTAACTATATCAATATGGTCTATATCAATATAGTCTGAAAAATCCTTTCAGGGAGAGTGTTGTACTATTGAAACTGTCAGATTTTGTTACTGTTCTTCTTAAGAACTGTCCATACTTGCTGCTCTTATCTCTTTGACTTAAAATTTCTCGGGGTTGTTTAAAACTCCTCTTCCCAGGCTGCATTTTTTTCCCCCTCAGGGTATTTTTTTTCTGAGGAACACTCACTCACTTTCTTCTTTGCCAAGTATTCTCCTCTTTCTTCTTTGATAGGAAACTGTTCAACAGATTATCTCCTAAAGGGAACATTGGCAGGGTAACAGCCACAGCTACTTTATTATAAACAAACACTCCTGTGTGACACCGACTAATGCTGTTTTAATAGAATAGAACAACAAACAAATTTAAAGTGTTTCTCTACCAGAGAGAGGAACAGTCTTATAACCTTCTCAGTGAAGGTTATCAAAACTGAGAGAATGTAAACTTCTTTCAGTCCCGAGGAGGGGGAGGGAGATAAAATTATATGTCTGCTGTTTTATACTGCCATTACAGTTGTGACTTTCCAAAAAGGTAAAACAACCAAGATAGTGTTCTGAACAACATAAAAGTTAACATATAAACATTGCAAAACATGTATGGGTTTCCCAAACCCTTACTCGTAATGAGTAGTGTTTTTTTATAACCCAGATCCAATGGAAAGAAATGAGACTACAATGGGACAAGAGTACGAAAATCAAGACAGTTCCTTTTGCAATCCTTTTAGATTACATATTAAAATATACAATCCTTTAGATTTGGGTAGGAACTGTATTTTCTACACTAACTCATATTGAACAGCGCTTTACTTTTTTTCAAGTGCTACTGATGCCAATGGGACTATTTTCAGAGTAAAGTGCTTCTTGGCATGAGTAAGGGTGTTGGGGTATGGTCTTGTGTTTGGAAAGTTCACAACACATTTTGGGCACTGTGCAATATTGTATAGTACTCATCATTTAGCATATCTACATTGACTGCTTTCCCCTCTGCTTTAGAATTTTGCCTGGGGCAATGACTAATACTGGATCCTTCCATGCTCAAGTCTTCAATCTTTACTATTCTGAGTAGACTTCAACAAATCCCAAAGCAATCAAATGGGCCTTTTTCTAAAAGCAGTTAGAAATCAATCAACGAGCCTCATGGTAGAGTGAGATACTGTTCAATTGTTGTGAAGATTGAGGCTCTTAGCAAAGAAGGTAATTATCTGTCCCTGCATCTCCCCATCAAAGCGTAAGAGGAAAACAAAACAAATGCCAAAAAAAATTAAAACAAAAGAAAAACCACTAACCGCTTCTTGACCCAGATACAGTAGGTGTCTTATGCTCTGAGGGATGACATCATCTTATCTTATCTTATCATATCATTATCTTATTACCTTATCTTATGCTCTGAGGTATGACATTCGCTTACCTTTATCTTATACTTATCACAGCACCCCGCACCCAGAGCTGTGCATGATGGACCCTACAAACAGAGAGTCTACGGGCACTAGGACCCACATGGTGCCTTCCTTCCCCCTTGCTATATGGCTTGGGGGATGACTGCAGTAAGGAGTCAGGCAGATAGCTGGAAGGAGCAGAAGCAGCCAAAGAAGGGACCTTTGGACATTCCAGTGAAAAGTATAGAATGTTCTCCGACTTTCTCTGTCCTGTGATGATTGACTGTTTGCTTCAACCCTCCTATCCTCCTTCATTTCCCTCATAGTCTCTTCACCTCAGCTTCACTCCTACTCTTTTCTACTCTGCCCTTTCCCTCTCAACTCCCTTCCCTTTTCTCTCCATTTAACTTATCGCCTCCTAATTACTCTCACCAAATAAATAAATAAAATAGCATTTTAAAAAATCATGGAACTAACATGCCATTTGCTACTATCATATTGTTCACTCTGCTTGTGTGTTCTCCCCTTTCCTCCACCTTGTGTCTGTTTTGTCTATTTAGACAATTGTCACATTGTTTCCTTTTACTCACCCATCTGTCTGTCTGTCTACATCCATTTGTTATCTCTTGTTCTATATGTACATTGTAAACTCTTTGGGACAGGGACTGTCTTCTTTTTTTTCCCCCTATGTTTAAACAATAATTAATGCAATGGGGTCCTGGTCCATATCTAGGGAATCACACTCCATCAAGGTCTGGCCAAGGACCCTGGGAGGGCAACCAAGAGGGTCTGACACCCAGGAGAGCTGTAAGGCTGCCCTCTGTGGGCCACTTCCTACCATCCTTTTATTGTCCAAAGTGAACAGACTGTAGCAAGAAGGTGGGAAGAGGGTCAGCTCTTTGCTTGGTGCTTCTTCATGGCCAGGTGTGGAGTGGCAGCGCTCTCTCTCTCTCTCTCTCTCATCCCATGGCTCCCCCAGCCAGGTAAGTTCCAAGTCTCTTCCTTTCTGGGGTAGTCTATAAAGAAAACAGGTGTAATTAACACAAACAAACTGAGTTAGTATGCAAGAGAGAGAAAATGCCTCCCTCTCAGGATGTAACAGTAGCAGATCCTTCCTTCCCTCCGGGAGGGACCTTCAGGCAGTTGTTGTTGGGAGATCCTTCTTTCCCTAAGGTCTTTGCTCAGGGGCTGCAAGTTAAAGAACTTTTCTCTTCCCTGGCCTGCCCACAAATGAGCTGCTCTGCTTCTTTTTTAGTGCCTCTACCTGTCTGTGCATCTTTTGCAGGTGTGACGGGGAGGGGCTGATTTAGCCCAGAGCAGCTCCTTAGCCCCTTGTTGCCCAGAGAGGACTTTGCAGACCCCATCATAGATGGGAATATAGAAGCAATGCATTTCTTTTCTCCCCCACCGACTTACAAACTTCCCACTCAGCCACACATTCCCTATATTTGAGTTGCTCAACTCACAAAGTACTCTCTGTAGACCATGAAGCTAAAGCAAATAGACACCTAAACAGTACTAATAATTCAGCCTGCTACTACATGGCGTTGGGACATCTGTGCAGAGAGGGTCCCCCTCCCTCCATTTCACACAGATCCAGGGGGCATGATCAAGGCCTCAATTTATACTTGTGTAGTATGTCTTTCAGTTTATTTCTTTAAATGTAATCTGTCTCTCCCATGTGTTTCAAACATTATCTTAGAAAGCCATTTCTACCAGGGTATATATTTACATTCTACCAGGGTATATATTAACAACAACTTCAGAATTCCCCCAGTATTTAGCTGTCACACACTGAGTACCTTTCCCAGATATGAAGATGAGCTCTCTCTGCTCTCGAAAGCATTTCTCTTAACCAACAGAAGTTGGTCCAATAAAAGACATTACCTCACCCAGCTTGTGCCTCTGAAAATAATAATCCTTCTTTTGAAAACAACCCACCTACCCCAACTTTCCCAACTGCAATACAATTAGAAAAACAATTTTGCTGCCAGCCATATTGTTAAGGCAGAGAAATAAAAGAAGGAAGATTGAGCAAACATGATTTTTTTTTTTTTTTACAATCCCCATTACGGTACTGGGAAAAGTAATAAAATGAGATAATGAGTAGTGCTACTGTGAGACTGAGTTACAATGAAATAATCTGATTATAACAGGTGCTATCATTTTGTCACACCTGACACCATTTTAAGATACTGGTGTAACTACATCAAAGGAAAATCTAACTGAAGAGATGATCAAGCTGCAAAAATTGCTCCCATTAAACCTAAACATAAAAGCTGAATTATTACTTAAAGGAACTCCACTGAAAAAATGGCTGACCTATTTTAATTAAATTTTGGATATTTTTAACAGAATACCTGTTTAATTTCACCTAATCTGCCAATTATTACATATAGAAAGTAAACACCCATAGAATGCTTAATAAAACAAGTAATAGTACTTTATAGTGGTGTAATTGCATTGTTATATCATTGCATTAACTTAGTTAGAAGGTACACATTACAACTTGGCACATTGTTACATTGCACTGTATGAATAAATAACATACAAATAGTGTGCTATGAAATGGAAAGATTTTATACCTGACAACTCAAAATACTAGCTTAAATAGCATGTATGCCTCTGAGAAAATATATTCTTTAAAGACTAAAATCATAGACTGTCTCAGCAATCAAAACTCCACTGATTGCAGCATCCACTTATCATTGGGGTAAATCTGGAGCAACTGCATTGACTGTACTGGACTTGTTTTGGATTTCTTCATGATCACTGAAGCAAATCCCAAAGGGATAGACCCTCCTTGCAGATCAAGCACCATGTGGAAGAACCTCCAGTTAGGTCTATGGAATTTAACCTTTTTTCTTCCTTTCTCTGGATGGTAGCTAATAAACAGAAAATATGCTAATTACCTGTATAGCATAAACATGTGGGGTAAATACAGTTTTATTAGATGGTGTAGAATTTAATTACTTATACATGTTTTATGGTAAATCCTACTCACTTCACTCTCATGAGAAGTCCCATTGGTCTCAGTAAGACTACTTTTGTGAGTAAGCTAAGCAAGATTGTGCCTTTGACATGATTTGCCAGTACAGTATAAGAAAGCTTAATGCAGTTCTAATACTGACACTGAGCCATGAATAAGAACTACTTTACAATAAAAAGAATCCAGCCATCTGAACTTTTGAACTGCAGTTAAGTACCTTGTCACAAAAACTACTCTTAATATTCCTGTGGTAGTCACTTGTTTGTTGGCTTTTGTAGCATATGTAAAAATCTATTTATACTCTAATATATGTCACATGACTTTTTTAAGAAAGTATTTTATCATTACTTGTAGGATTACCATATTTCGGGTTCCCCAAAAGGAAATGCTGCTGGAAAGTGGGGAGGGGAAGCTGGAGGAGGGGATAGAGTTGGGTTTGATGTTCGTTGTAGAGTTGGGTGTGTGTGTAGAGTTGGAGGGGGAGCCTAGGGGGTGCTAGAGGGGCATGTGTACTGGGAGGGGGTATTTCAATGGTGTTAGAGGGCGGTACTTCACTCTTGAGGTGGGGGTCAGTGCTGTGCTCCCTGCCACGGTGGCAGGGTGGATGGTGCAAACCTGGGACACAGAGACAACCATCAACATCAATCAGCACCTCCCTGTGGGGCTTTCCACCTTCCCGGGGCTCGGGGGTGGGGCTTAGGTGGGCAGGATCCGGCATCTGTGAGGGACCAATCAGATATGGATGCAGGGCAGGGACCAGTCAGGAAGTGGACCAATTAGGGCTCCTTCTAAGCTGCAACATCTGCTCCACAAACCACCAGTCATTTCCTGTTCTCTGAAAAATCTGACAGGATACAGGGCACAGAATCAAAAGAGAGGCAATATCTGGGAAAACCCAGAGCTATGTTAAGCACAATTACTTGCCTTTGCTGTTCATTGTTTTGCACTATGCAGTGTCACCTCCGTAAGCCAGGCATATGTAAATCCAAATTCTGAAGTTCAAACTGCAATTTAAACTGTGTTTAATATATTCCCAATAACTGACTGTCAAGCAGTGTATATTTTGAAATTTCAATGAGAATTTCAAAGTAAAAATCTCATAATAATATGAACTGGAATTGCCATCATTGTGACAATCTTAGGTATAATAATATAATAGAATTATTAAACTCCTAATATGCCTGTATTCCTGATAGTAATCACTTTTTACACAGAAATTTGAACTACTGGGTGGGTTGGAATTTTTGTTTTCCTTATAGCATTTTTGTTGCTTATGGTGAAATATGTTTACAATTGTTTGTTTTATCTGATCTTATAAAGCACCCTGTAGACTAGTTACATGAAGGATGCTATATAAATTCATACCTATTATAACTGTAATATCTTGATGTGTAGTTTGTTTTTCACACAATGAAAAGCCCGTTGAAAAAGTACTGAAGTGGTGCTGTCTGAGAAGAACCTATTTTAGTCTTATAGAAGAAAAATAAAGCTGAAAAGAAAAAGGAATGAAGCCTGTAAGCTGATTTATTGAGCTATTCTGTGGTGTAGACCAATAGTACAGTCAAAATATGCTTGTTTTCTTTTTTAATCAGCATGCATTTTTATAAATAGTTATGATAATATAACTGGCTATAAATAGTAAAAATTTATCCATGTGAAAATATGCAAATACAGTATGAGAATTACATGAGGTGACATACACTAAATATTTTTTTTCTGCAGAAGAATGCTTTAAGGGATATTAATCTAAATAATAAGGAACTTATAACATTTCATTCTACTGTGTAAATTGAGTAGAGTAACTGGAAGAGACAATTAGGAAAACCTAATGTCACACTTCAGCTGCATTTCCCCTCTGTAGACAAGAAAGGGAATCATAGAAACATAGAAGATTAGGGTTGGAAAGGACCTCAGGAGATCATCTAGTCCAACCCCCTGCTCAAAGCAGGACCAACCCAAACTAAATCATCCCATCAAGGGATTTGTCAAGCCGGGCCTTAAAAAACTCTAAGGATGGAGATTCCACAATCTCCCTAGGTAACCCATTCCATTGCTTCACCACCCTTCTAATGTAAAAGGTTTTCCTAATATCCAACCTAGACCTACCCCACTGCAACTTGAGACTGTTGCTTCTTGTTGTGTCATCTACTACCACTGAAAAGAGCCTAGTTCTATCCACCCTGGAACCTCCTTTCAGGTAGTTAAAGGCTGCCATCAAATCCCCCCTCATTCTTCTCATCTGCAGACTAAACAAGCCTTATTCCTTCAGCCTTTCTTCATGAGTCATGTGGCTCCAGCCCCCTAACAGAGTCCGTCATCTCATCATGGAAGGCAATCAGGTTGGTCAGACATGACTTGCCCTTAGTGAATCCATGATGATTGTTCTTGATCACCTTCCTCTCTTCCAGGTGTTTCAAAATGGATTCCTTGAGGACCTGTTCCATGATTTTTCTGGGGACTGATGTGAGGCTGACTGGTCTGTAGTTCCCCAGAAACTCCTCCTTCCCTTTTTTTGAAGATGGGCACTATATTTGTCCTTTTCCAATCATTTGGGACCTCCCCCAGTCACCACAAGTTTTCAAAGATAATGGTCAATGGCTCTGCAATCACATCCGCCAACTCCCTGAGCACCCTCGGCTGCATTGCATCCGGCCCCATGGACTTGTGTATGTCCAGCCTTTCCAAATAACCCTGAATCCACTCTAGGCTCTTGACTCCTCGGTCTCTCTCCCTCCTGATTGGTGTATTTCCAGACTGCATAACTCCCTGCCTACACTGTGACCTCTCTAGAAAAGTCAGTCTGTCTAAGGCAACCTGCTTTACTTTTCTCCTCAGAGATGGTAAAGAGGTAGGTAAATAGGATAATTGCCACAGTTAAACTATGACATAGATCTTTCTAAGCAAGCATGTTTATTCTCAATGAAAATCCATTACAGAGAAAACATATTAAAAAAGATCTTACCCACATGCCAACAACAAATTTACCAGAGATCGGTCCTTGAATCCATTAAGAGCTCTGGCCAGTGAACAGTCTTTCAGACACCTTAAAGAGGTTTTCCTGTGGTCATAAATTGCTCTGAGTTGTAGCTATGATGAAGCACACTCAGTCTTATGAGGCCTCAGTAGGCCAAAGTCCTCCAAACCCTTCCCTAAAGATTAGGGTTCCCCTTGGAATAGAGGCCCTGTCTGTTTGCTATGTCATAAAAAGGGTCCTGAACAGTTTAAATTCTGCATAGTTACCCAAAAATCTTGTCTTTTTCTGTTGACCCTTGGAGAATCCAATTTGAACCAGTATATGTAAGCCTCTCTCCAGGTGGTGGTAGCTCTCTGGAGGTGTTACAACCAGAGTTAATTTGTCTAACCACTCCCCATTGTACTTAGTTATTGGAGTGCTGGGATTCTCCTTCCCCTTCTAGTTGCATACAATCCCTGCCCTACAGTGATATGTAAACTTAATTCAATAAGGTTTGTCCAGGATATTGCAGGAAATTGCCATCTTAGTCTGCTTGTAAAATGGTTATGAAACTTTCTTCAATCTAACAGCAAAATTAAAAGGAAGCTAATAGTGATATATTATAAGATTTATTATTTAGAAATGCAAACAATATGAATACACAGAAAATAAGATGCTAATGTGTGCAAAACCCTGAATCATATTTAAATATTTAGTGTTGTGCAATGATAGGGTCATGTTAGCACCTTTGACTCTCTGGGCCCATTTATTCCATTTAAATTAACACTATAGCATTCTGCTCAAATTTTTTTTGTCTTGGCTGTCTTTCAGGGAAACATGACATTACCAGTGCTTCTCTTGATGTCTCCTTGGCTTTCTGCTGCCTTCTCTGGCATCTTCTGTCTTCCTTTTCCTCAAAGACATAAGTAGCTCCACCCAAACAATAGCCCACCCTCCTGCATTTGCATGTCTCAACTCCTGCTCCAGTCCTGCAATGCTGGCCTGTGATTTGGGTGTTGGCTTCTATAGTTTCAGCTATTACTAAACAAAGGGACATTTAACTGCTCCCTCATTTAGCCTGAATGGAAATTAGCTGTCATGTTTACCAGCACTACGCACAAATCAAAGAGGCACTACCTGGGAGCCGCCCAATTTACAACGTAACAGTATAATTTTGGACACGGCTACACTACAAAGTTTACAGTCTCTAAGCTCTCTAATGTAGCCACTCTAAAATGGCAGGAGAGGTTAAGATTTTAGACAGCTTTCCCATTGACTTAACTACTCCAGCCCCTGTGAGCGGCGGTAGCTATGTCAGCGGGAGAAGCTCTCCCACCGACTGTCCACACCAGTGCTTATGTCAGGGTAACTTATGTTGCTCAGGGGAGAGAATGAATCACTGAGTGATATAAATTATGCTGACATAAGCTGTAGTGTAGGCATAATCTTTTACTTCAAGAGAAGAAACACAATGTGCTTCAGCCAGCTTTCCTAGGACAAGTTCCAGTTAAGCACATTACTTCCAAGTTCTCCTTAACTGAGTAAGCACTTAAGTTCTCAATTAAACCTGAACAGAGCTAGCAATGCCATATTTTGTTGAAGGTTAAACACACAAAGATATATACTTGCAAATGTGGATAGAATTAAAGTACAGGTTTCAGTGACTGGACAAGAGAAACATTATGTTAAATTCAGAAGGCAGTCTTACTCCTTCTTCCGGTTCTCTTAGCCCATAAATTACACCAATTACATTCCCTTACTCATACATGTTTACCAACACATAACTTACAGATCACATCATTGTCCATTCAGTTAAGTGAAATCTCAATTGATGAAACTTTTGCAAGTTTATCACAGGTCTTATGATGTGTGTTGTTTTACTTACAACCCCTGCTCCTGAAGTCCTACAATTGTTGGAGACGCAGTTTTCACTGAAATTCCCCCCACCCCAAAAGTAAGCTTCTAGTTCCTTTGGCTGTGGGTAAAAAGTGTGAAAAAATGACATGACTGTACACTAAAGGCTTAAAACTCAAAAGGAAAATTTAAAAAATCCAATATCTATATCTATATCTATATATTTTTAAATCTCATGATATTTTAAGCCACACATGATTTTTCAGTGCTTCAGTGTTGGTAATATTATAGTTTCTACTCCTCTCTTTCAGTATCTCAGTATGTATTAGTAAACGCCTACAAAATGAGGGCCAAAGACAAGAGTAAGCTGGCTACCCCTAAGTTATGTTAAACCTTAGAATTTCTTACCATCTTTGGTGTGTATGTTACAGCAACAAACACCATATGTATATTACAGAACTGTACCAGTTCAACTAAATTGATTTTTAGATTGTTTTAGTTAAACTGGTGCAAAATCTTAATGCAGATGCACTTAAATATTGCTTGCTTACATTGCATTTTGTACTTGATTTTAAAACTAATTTAAACTGGTGTACATTTCTAGTGTAGGAAAGGTCTTGGGATCCAATAGACATAGGATCCATTGCATATATACCCTTACCAAATGCAATTTGCAGTACACCATTTTATACATCACCTCTAATGTAGTCCAGTATTTTCCTGGTACAATCATTTTTTTTTTGTTCTTTTTTTGGGGTGTGTTTGGGGAGGTTAGGTCAGCATGGGCACAGAATGAGTCTGAGGGGATTATATCATTTGTTTGTTTATTGCAATTTATAAAATGTGCCAATCCCATCTTCTCAAAATTTCACGTTCAAAATTACATAAATTAAACAATTCCCACAAAATTTTAAAAAATATATGAAAAAACTTGATTTCATCAAACCATCACAAACTCTTCCACCACCACCAACTGTTTAATACATCTCCACTTAAACCTGCAGCCTGTTCTTCAGAACTTTGGCCCATCTAGGACCAAGACTACAAATAGTCTCCCCTTTATCTGCTGCATACAAATTAGAATGCTGCATCTCATTTTATCTCATCTCATGCAATTGTGCTCTGCCCTTTTGCTCCTCACATAGTTTCCCATAGCTACTCAGTCCACTGACTTGGCTCATTATCTCTTTATTTGGACATACTCCACATACATTCATATTTTTTTTATTTCTCATGTGTATTTTAGTTCTGAATTAACCTTTGACTAACCTCCAGGTGCTCATTTTCTACTTGTTCTTGTTATCTGGTTAACCCTTCATATTTCACACAGTTGTTAAATTCAGAAACTATTTTGCTCCAAGAATCTATTGTAACATATTTAGCTAATGGATGAGAAAAAGCCTAACTTTATTAAACACATGTTCATCAAGGTGTCATACTTTTCCCTC
Organism: Emydura macquarii macquarii; assembly: GCF_026122565.2. NCBI lineage: Eukaryota > Metazoa > Chordata > Testudines > Chelidae > Emydura > Emydura macquarii. The sequence continues at coordinate 43,645,414 of NW_027132610.1, read as the reverse complement.
CTCACACCCATTACTTCTCTCTCACCAACTGTTTCTACCCAGAAGAGCATTTTGGCTGTTTATGAGACAAATACTTATGTTTTAACTGTTGTGCCTAAAAGCAAAAATCTCTAGCAAATTATATATAATTGAATTTACAAAGATAATTGAGTACAATGTATATACTATCACATGTATTTACTACCAATGTATTTACTGTCAAAATCACCTCAATCAAAGAATTGCTAAGGATGGAAATCATGTCTTTAAGCAAAATATAAGCACTTTGAGATACTGCACAAAGAATTATTCTGTCCAAGAATTGTTCTCTGCAGCAAAAGGAAGAGTAGAGATTAGATTTATAAAGTTCCAGGTGTAGATCACCAAATAACAACTATGTACAAACAATTCTCAGGCTTTCTTCAAAAAGTTTGGAAACTTGGAATGTAGATTATGTATCACCTGTAATCAGCAATGGAATAGATTAAATTACAATATTGTAATATTATTCTTTATTTGTCATTTTTAAGCTACTGGCTAGTTAATACTTGACTAGGACAACATCCCATGAAAATGTTAGAAATAGTACATAAAACATGGATTAATCACAAACCCACTCACAAAAAAAAGTCCCTCCCAAAATCCATACATCTCAGTAAATTTGTTAACAATGTTAGCACATTGGTGGCAAGCATAGTTTAAAATAAAAACACACATACACATTCTATCTAATTTACACTAACTACATGCCTAAAACATTTGTTTAACTTTATTTCTTCAAAGACACTAGAGCAGAGCACACAGAAAACTTCAGAGGACATGTGGGAAAATGTTGTCTGCATAGAAGGCAGCATTTCTTTTTGATCTTCGCTACTCACAGCATGCTTAAAGTCACTGTATCAAACACAGTCACTGCCAAAGCAAACGAAGAAATACACACACACTTCTACAGCCTCATTAAAAGTCTCCAGAACTATATATTGCCAAAGACAGTACCTGCCTTTGTCTTGAAAGTAAAATGGTGAGTCCCATATTTGCCTGGCTCTGCTTCTATCATTTGTGTCAATTCATGTGTTCACTTACCTTCAGTAGGAGACAGAAAATATAAAATTTTAAAGGAAAAAAACCAACCTGCATCTACCTGTAGCAGGAAAACAAGCTTAGAGCAGAAGAAAACAACAAAATGTAATGAGAGAAATAGAATAAATCTAAGACAGCAACTGGAAAAAAGTGACAGAGGAACCAGAAGATATTTTCCACTTTGAAGAAGTGCTTAAGTCTTTTTTTTTAATCGAAAGGATTGTCAAAACATAAATGTTTATAAGAACAGCCATGGAAATCTGAAGATGGTAAAAACAAAACAAAACTTCAGATTAAATTGTTGAGAGCAATACTCTTTTGGATAAATGAATAAACTAACGTCATGCTTAAGTGAGAAAATGCACAAGAGAATACTATGCAAAATTAATCACTTATGGCACTATAACATGGACTATACAATGTTTTCTATCTTTAAAAAAAGAAACTGATATCTTGCAAGACAGAGACTTTAAGGAAGAAACTGCATGGCTATCTGCCTTGTTTCTCAATAATAAAATGAGATGGGAAGATTATAAATATGTTTTAGCACCGAGCAAATTTTAAGAAGTGTCCTGGGACCTGATCCCAGAATCTTCACTGAGGCAAGAGTTGTATTCAAGTTGTGTAGCCATTCAATGTATAAAAGTGTCTATCACATAGTCTGTTTAATATTAAAATATTTAAATATATAAAACTTGTTGACTTCCTAAGTAATCACCCTCATGCTTCCAGAAATGACCTGAGAAAGGAGAGTACTATTGCACTGAGAAGGTAATTTTGAAAGTACAGCAGATAAAGCTGTCGTTTTGCAAAATGACTGACCGAGTATGTTATGTTATCAACAATTGGTTAATAACATAGTATAAGCATCCGGACTGGCTAATAACTTAGGTTAGTTAATAATTAAATACACACACACACAAAATATTTCCCCATCATACTGTTTAAATATGAATATATAGTACTAAAATAAATGAAACAATGAATTCACACTACTGTGGCTCTTTTGGGTAATGTTGATCGCTAATTTGGCTCCAGAACTACTGAGGTCTGAGCATCACTCACTCAGGCCTGGTCTACACTGCTGGCAAAATTCGGTGGCAGTCGATGGGAGATATGCAAACTATGTAGAGTAGCTGGTGTATCTCCCATTGACTTCCTAACTTCTGTCTAGTGTGGCGTCCCCACTATGCTGCACCCACAGGAAATTCCCTCCTATCAATGCAGCGTTAATCTTTTTGCGGGGATGGATTAACGCCGTCGACTTCCGTATCGGTTGAGCGGGTCTCCACTGCTGCTCAATCAATCTCGAAGAATCGATCTGGTGACTCCAACAATGCTGCAGTGAGTGAAAACACACCCTTACCCTTAAACCATGCAGGGCTTTACAGAACAGTGTTAACCTCTTGAATTGCAAATGGAAGCAAATAAGGAGTCAGGGTAGTATTTGGAAAGGGGAAACGATTTGCTCAAGGTCACATAGTGCTGAAACAGAACCCCGGTCTCCTACTCAAATACTAGTGCTCTATCCATTGGTATTTTTCCACATTTATGTCACATACTTTATAGAAAACTACTTTAGAAATGTTTCAGGGAGTTTTTAAAGTGACGATATGGATATTCTTTTCCTGACCCCTATACCTGTAAAGACAGGCTGTCCTATTTACAATGAGTTCAAATTTACACTGCTTTGCAGGAGAATAAAATCATAGCTAAATCATTTTAGAAAGCATTACACATTATTTTAAACAGGTTTTTTTTAAACAAGGAGGGGGTTGGGTTTTTTTTTTTACACAAAATAATGTCTTTGTTTTAAGGTCCAATATCTTAGGATTTTCCAGATCTAAACACTGTATACCCCAGTGGAAAGCTGGGAATTTTCCCTTACTAATGTTACATTGCTAACCCGAATATATCATAATATATGGCGTTAAATCTGTAACTAATTCAGGATTGAATGTTGCCCATTTCGCACCTCAGACCAGTGTAATGAGGCTAATAGAGAAGAGTGGGTGAGGAAGGAGTTCAACTATGGGGGTAGTTCGAGAAAATCTATTTGCTTTAAATTCTCACTGCTTGAATTGCACTCAGGTTTGAATGTCCAGAATAGTCTTTGTAGTAATGGACTGGTAGAGAGAATTCAGTTGAGGCAGTCAACAGTGCATGATAAATTCAATGTATCACATCAGTATTTTTATTTTATCTGTGTCTAGAAGAATAATGATGTGTAAACTACATCACATCATTGTTTTTAAGTAGTCATTATGAAATTACTGCATGGAGGACAATCATCAGCAAATGTTCTTTATAATGGCTACGGTAATTCTGCAAAGAGGCAATTACCCAAGACAGTAATCCTCATCTGAATTTATATTTGGAATAGAATATTCATGACAAACATTTCTGAAATTTAGCATGCGGGCAGTATTGTTCTTACATTTACATTTTCTTATGGCTCAAACAAACAACTCAGTATTTTCCTAACAAATAAATATAAGAAGCTCTAACCATATTATTAGGGTGGCTTAGCAAGTATGTCTTTTCTCTAGAATACTTTGGTTTATGGTTATGCTTTTTTTCTCTGTGTTTTCTACATTTAAATCTTCTGTGCTTGGAAATACTTACAGACAATGCATTTAGTGAATGGCACATCGCAGTTTCCTATGGAAATATACTTTATATCAATAAAATATATTAATAAATATATTAATAAAATGTTTTAGTTTATTATATGGTTGATGTTGCTGCAATGAATGACAAATGAGATAAAAATTGCTGCCAAATTATGTTAATTTTAAGGGCTTAACTTTTTTTTGTTAGATATAGAGGCCCTATTTGTGAATGCTTGATGTGTATGTGTGTAAAATACAACTAATATTACATGTAATAAACATGCATGCACAGTTTAGATTGCACAGGTATCCTTGAATTATTAGTCATGAATTTCTAGTAGAGAGACAAGGTGGGTGAGGTAATATCTTTTATTAGTCCAACTTCTGTTAGTAAATATTACCTCACCCACCTTGTCTTTCTCTTCTCTTGAGACCAACATGGCTACAACAATACTGCATACATGAAATTCTAATGTTTTGTTTCCCATATGTCTCTGTAGTTTATGATACATTTGTTTTTAAAAAGCAGATGAACTTTTGGAGTGGAAAAGGTAGGAATGTCAGCACAGAACCGTTCAACTTTCTTGATGTCTGAAGATCTATGTCATTTACAGTTAGTAGATCATGTTTTTGAAAATAAACTATGCAACACACAAAAACTTTCTTGAGGAGAAGAGTGATGCAGAGGAAAGCATAGCAGGCTGAGAGATAAGTGACATGCGTTCTAGTCCCAGCCTTGTCTGTGAGCTTGGGCCAATCACATGACCTCTATTTCCCCTTCCATCCCTTTCAGTCAACCCTCGCAGTGAGGGGAAAATCCACCAACAGCTAATTTGCATATACAGTTTTATAACATGGGAGCTAGACCAAAAGTAAAGTTTGTTCTGTTGCCTCAGGACTAGCCTAGGGGAGAGACTGACTAAGTGAATCAGGGGAGGCATTAAACTGCACCTGGTCTATAGCCACACAGCGTATCTCCCTGAAGTGCTGGTTCAGCTATGGTGCCATTTGCTTCAGATAAAGAAGGTTGAAACTGCCCCCTCTCCCCCAGCTCCTTCTTGCACCTTCCTTACCACACACACACACAAAGAGAGAATATAACAGCTCTATGACGCTTCATACTACCATGTGCTGGGAGTTGCCCTATAGCATATGAGGACAAGAGAGTGCCCAATGATACTTTTATTCCCTTGCTCTAGAATGCTGAGCAGGTCACAATCTGAACTGTAATTGCTAATTAAATATATTCATATTCTTTAGATAACTGATTGATGATCAAATGAGCCTAATTTGGGTACTGAAACATTATTTCTGCCTGATTCCCCAAACCTAAAGAGATTCTTTAAAATGTTCTGAGAAGGCATGTGGAAAAGAATTAAATTATGCACAAGAGTTTTAGTTTAAAATAATAAAAATGTCCATACTGATGATACTATTGGAAACCTGTTTGAGTCCAGCCCTTGTTCTTAGTGACAGAAAGTTGTCATCTCATGGATCTTTGGGGGCCTGTGTGAAATGATGTGGTGGGGTAAATCCTGTTCCTAGAAGGGTGTTTGCCACAAAATATGCCACCAGAATTGGTCCTCTGTTAGCAGGATAAGCAGAAAGGTCCAGGAACAAATGATTCTGGAAAATTAACTATCTTTTCATCTCTAGAAGTGGTCCCTTCCCGGACAGGTGTCACAGCTTGCCCATTTCTGGGCACACAACTTGTCCAACACCAGTGTCTCTGGGGCACCAGCCCAGCCTTTTTATCCCATGAATATTCTTTTCAAGACACTTGCTTGTAAGTAGTGGCTGATCCTGGCTGCTTTTCTCAACTCCATTTTAAGGCCCCTGCAGATCTCTTCAAAACCCACTGACTGACTACTCTTCCAACTGCTGGGTATGAAAAAAACACTGAATTTTTATTTAACCAGATTAAACATAACAAACATAACAGTGGTGTTCAGTAACTGTTCTATTCTTTACCACCACATGGACAGCCTGATTCTATAAGAGCCCAGCACTGCTGCCCTTCCAGTTCACAGTCTGTCTCTCTGACCTCCTCTGTGACTGTCCTTCCTCTCTCCTTGGGGTCCAATCAATGATTCTTCAATTTGAGCTTCTATCCAGGAGTCAAGGCAGGAGTCAAGCCTCTGTGTCCCCAGTGCCGTATGCTCTTTTGGTCTGTGTCCCACAACATATGCCATCCTACAAATTCACATGACACTTATCCACTAGCAACATCTCATATCATACAATTTCAGAGTAAAATAGCCTCTTCTCCACAGCAGGTTAGAGAACATTTGTGTGAGAAAGCTTGCTGTGTCTTGCCTTCCTTGTGTCTGTACTCTGCATAAATACAGGTTTTCCCTTCCAAAGACTCTTAGCTGAGCCTTCAGAAATTCTTGGGTCCCAAAAGGCTTTGGATTTAAATTGTTGGTTCGGCCTCAGGCAAGTAGGACCCTCTGGATTTGATCATACAAAGCAGGGATAGGTTGATTAGTGCTGGGGGCAACAGTTGCTTCCCCTCTTTTCACTGATCCTAGGATAGATTGCCTTTAGAAACGAGCTTCTTTGTTGTTTAAACTATAATTAAGTTGTGGATACTTGGCCAAATATTCTGTTGCCTATGTGTGACTCTGAGCCAAAAAGGATTAAGCACTAGTAGGCTGAATGACCCAAATTCAACCTTTGAAGACATATTAGAAAAGTATTGAAATAGTAGTAAGGGCCATTCTTTGTAGATAATTAGCCAAGACATGTTAGTAGACCCAAGTGTTTGAAATGCAAGTCTTTATTGTTAGAGAATTAGAAGTAAATACTGATTATGTTTGTCTGTCTTTACCTGTTAGATGCTTCACAATATGATTTTATTAGCTGGTAGATGGCAAACTGTCTTTCCTGTCTCTTACTGTGATCTATTAATTCAGAGATCAAATGGGAATATTAACATTTACATGAAACTTGGGTGTAATGATATAATTGTCTTTATTTCTCTTTGAAATTTGTAGTAAACTACGTTTGAATGGATAATGACCTTATGATAATCAATTCAACTAATTATCTGTGTATACATAAGAAATGGGAAGTTTTACTTCAAAGGACAATGTACATTACTATTCATCATTCAAGGAATGCCTGTTGTGTCAAGAAGCTATCTAGCCTGACAGAGGACTATAAAGGAAGTTTCTGACCCAATCCTGTCATCTCAGATATGCTTAAATTTCATTGGGAAGGGTTAAGTCTCAAGACTGAAGTTTCCAGCTCTAGTCTGGATTGCCCTGATATTTGACATGGACTGCCTATTTGGACTCTAACTTGATGAACTGATTCTGGAAAGAACTTTTGGCAGCTCAGCAGCACACCATCTCTACTATGAAACTGACTTAAGAACTTTGTTCATGTCTGTATGTGTAATTATCTTTTAACCAATATTCTCTCTTTTCTTTTTAATAAATCTTACTTTAGTTAATAAGAATGGACTGTAAGCATGTATTCAGGTAAGATCCAAAATCTTCATTGACCTGGTGAGTGATGTGTCCGATCTCTTGGGATTGGTAGAACTTCACATATTATGAGCAAGATTACAGTAATCCTCAAACATGTTTGACTTGGCTGCCTGGGTGGGAGCCCAGGGCTGGATTGCTTTAAAGGGAACTGTGTTTTTGACTTCTGGATAATCAATAAGATATTATAGAAGCTGTTTTGTTGCTGGCTTGGTAAATCTAATTATTAGAATAACCACCATATTGGGAGATTGCCTGACCCATTCCATGCTGTTTACTCAGAATGAGCAATCTCAGTGTGGCCCCTCCAGCGATAACGGTCACACTATGTCTGTTCTTATTGGTCCCTGCTATTTGGAACAACAATGTATGTATAACAGACACAGTATGTAAATAGTACATCTGCTTCAGTTAACTTAAAAAAAAAAAGGACTATGATAATTGGTAGCAATTAGCTTCTTTACCAATGTGTACAAAATAGCCACCTATTATGATAAGAGGGTCACACACTTCATCACTTATGTAGGCTGAGCTGTACACGCAGCTCCTACTATCACCATCATTCTAGAAAATCCAAAAAGTATGTTTCCACAAAAATTTCCACTTTTCTAGTTTTCTGATATTCCACAAAAATCAACTGACTTCTGACCAGAGTGGGGGTTCTGGACACTACTAATCCTAACCTAACCCTAAATTCATTGCTTCAGCCCTGTACCCAGAGGGTAAGTCTAAATTGTAATTAGACACCCTCAGCTGGCTCATGCCAACTGTCTCAGGCTCATGGAGATTGGGCTAAGGGACTGTTTAATTTCAAGGCAGACATTCAGGCTTGGGATGCAGCCTGAACTCTAGGACATTCCCACCTGACCAAGCTTGGGCTGGAGCCCAGGTTCTAGGACCCCGTGAGGTGGGCGGGTCCCAGAGCTCAGACTTCAGCCTGAACCTCAATGTCTACACTGCAATTAAACAGATCCTTAGCCTGAGCCTTGCAAATCTGAATCAGCCGGCATGGTATGTAACAGCAGTGTAGACACACTCAAAGTGACCATATGGTGAATTTAGTGGAGACCAAGTTTTTCCAGTTTTCACCAAGATCAATATGGTACTACTTATTAGTTCCTGAAATTTTGGAAATGATCAGATGTGTTTATCAAAAGTTACTGCATTACAGACAGAGAAATATCATGAAGCTGAGTGTAGTGTCTTGCTTCACTTTGCCAATAATTTAGATACATAAGAACAGCCATACGGGGTCTGACCAGTGGTCCATCTAGCTCAGTATCCTGTTTTCTTACAGTGGCTGGTGCCAAATGTTTCAGAAGAAATGAATAGAACACGGCAATTATTGAGTGGCTATTTCTTTGATACCTGGGCAATCAAGGAACGTTCAGTTGCCCTCTGAAATCTTTGATCTTTCTCATCTGACTTCTGAAAAGCAAAAAGAAAGAAAGAAAGAAAAAAAGCAAAGAAAGCAATTAATGCTGGGAAACACACCTGAGATAGTGGCTAATGCACAGTTAACTTGACCTATAGCACAGACATAAAGTGATGCTAACATATCAATGGGAAAGAAATATGCATCCCTTCATCCTTGCTGCAGGAAAGGGAAGATATGAACAATCTGGATGTCTAGGAAGATAGACTCTGGGGTTGTTTTTTAGTTTTTGCTAATCATAATGCAATGAAGCATTAGCTGATAATTTAATTGATATAAAAAATTGAAGATGGGGTGTAGAAATATATCTTATTATACTCACTGTGGGTGAAGGTAAGTAAGTTCAACACCTGCTTGGAGACATGCAGAATCAATATGAAATTAAGAACATACCTAATTTTATTATTTATTAGAATTACCTACAATATGTAATGTATCTTACAAACCATATAGATGTTCTCTGTCTTCAAGACCTTATCATTTAAAGGCAAATATCACCCAAGATGTGAAACCTATAAGCTTTAAGTGAGACAATAGGGCAATGGACAAATGGGGTAGCTTGGCTGCAAATTAAACTATATTATTAGATACTAAAAGATACTATGGAAATAATACTATAAAAGAGACTATGAAAAATATACCTTTTGTGACAGAGGGGGGTATGTTTGTATCAAATGATGAACTCTATCTTGAATTATGTGCTAAACACATGCCTAACCTTGCCCAAGGCTAGCCTGTCAAACTGCATTTTAGACAGCTGCCTTGCCCAGGAAAGGTGCTTGGCATCTCATTGAAGCACTAGCACTGAGAAACCATTGGATGGGATTGTCTCATCTGCTGGCCCTCCCTCACAGAACAGTGTTTTTTGTTTTAAAATAGGGAGCCTCCACTGGGGTAGAGGTGGGAGAATGGCGGGGAAGATGTCTGTAATATTATGGATTAATAAGAATTGTTGTAGCCACTAAGTATCTGACTCAAAGCATCCTGAAATCAGTGCAAGTTGTTTCTCTGACTTCAATGGACATTAAAAAACCATTTAAAATGTTAATATGGGCAATATATATTGCTTCACATATTAGCATACTTCATTTAGGAAACTGAGTGCTTTGTTAGAAAACCATTTGCCTTCAAACAAACTTTTCTTTTGAACGACTGCTGGGAGAATATCAGCAAATTCTCTTTATTTTGGAATTTGTTTTAAAGTTCTTTGATTTTTTTAAAAAGGGAAGTTTGACAAAACCCCAAGTCCACTTCTGTTAGGAACAATCTCTGCCACATGTAACATGTATGTATGATAGAACAATGAAGTACTATATTATTTTCATTTTGAGCTTGTGCTGTAAAAGCAAGGCCAGATGGAGAACAGATCCATATAAACAATGTCTTCATCATCAAACAAAGCATCAAATTTTTTTCAAGATTTACTGTCTGAATAAGTCATTGTTATTGAACGTATTCAGTACTCGCCAGTATCCATTGGAAGCCTGGTGGAGAAGTAACTTGAATAAACCAAGGACATGGACTTCTGAAAAGGCAGCAAATGGTTTGAAAGCAGAAAGATTAAAAAAACTCAGCTGATTAATATTCCAAACTGTAGAAGAGAAAACATAAATCTCACTTCAAGAGAATTGGAAAGGAGATTCTAAAATATTTCTGTCTTTCTGCTTATTTTTCTTCTGTGTTTAAACAGATTTAAATCAATAATATTACTAGTACAGTAGACAAAAGTGAAATTTAGAAATTTAGAAAGACTGAAATTTAAACAAGGGTCTGGAAATTGGGACTTCTTAGTTCTATTTCTAGCTCTGCGAAGGTGATAAGTGATATTTTGCAAATCACGTAAGGCAAGACGGGTATTTAGCCACAGCCCTGCATTTGGGGATGGAGTAGTTGCACAGGTCCAAGGAAAGCCACAACAGGCCAAGAAACAGATGTGGGAAAATAAACAACAAAAGCATCAAAGATAGCAGAGTGAAGAGGATGGGAAGCAATCACCAATGATTCATGCTTTGTGTGACTAGAGCTAGAGACAGATTATCGCACTTCACAAATTTCCCATTCGCACACATCTCAATCCAGACCTGAAATTCATTGGGGAAGTAGAAGTGGAGGCAACACATTATTGTCCCTTTGGCCCAAGCTATTAGCAAATCTTTGGGGTCTTACTGGGTTGTTTCCATTATAAAGAGAAATTGATTATAAAAATCAGGTATTTCTTTGATGTAATCCTATTTATTACAAAGAATATACACCAAGTTCTGTTTCCCTAAATGCAGTAGAAATAAAACAGCAGGCAGTTTCCTTGCTCACAATGTCCAAGCTGCCATTCCAGCCAATCTTGTGCTCCCAGGAGTTCTGTTCCTTCCTTCCTCTCATGGTCATCTTCATGACTGTTTCTCTTGTGGTTTGCTGGCTTTTTCCACTTGCTCTCTTCCTCTCTCATACACACAGTTTGTCAAACAAACCCTGAGCCCTCTGTATTTGTGATCAGTCACAGGGAAACCCCTCTTATTCTCCCGGGTTAGTTCTTGTTCAGATATTGCCACATGGCCCACTACCTTGGGCAGTAGCTTCTGTTGGTTCTAGCTATCACTATGTAAAATGGCTTAATTGCTCTTTCCATTTCAAACTGAATGAGAGATACTTATCACACCCATCAGCTTTAACCAAGTCTGTGATGGACAACAGTCATTAATACTTTCTAACATACCACCACTTACATTTCACACTGTAGCTCGATAAAAAAAAAAAACAGGAGGGGGGAGATTAAAACAATAACAAACAAAAAATGATGAACTAAAGCTAACATGTTGCACACCATCAGGGATCAGGGTTGTTGTTTTTTCCCTGAACATCCATTTCTTTTTCCCCTATGTGAGCACCATTTCCCAAATACATGCACAAGACAAAACTGCCATGAGGCATTTGTAAATCATCTTGTTGAGATTTTTCACAGATCTTTTCTATATTCATACTCCAAGTGCTCTTGCTGCACCACTTGTCATAGCTCAGTATTTATGAAGCAGCATATGCTTCACTAACTAATCTGACAAATAGATCTATAGGCAGAGCAGTGCTTGAATTAGATAAATTATAGTTATCTCTTGCAGGACATGCTGAGGTCTTTAAGTCCATTTAATTGTGCACTCATGGCACCTCTGGTAATGATCAAATCAGATTTCACAAGTTAAGCAATGTCAGAATGCCTCAGTACTTGTATAGGAGACCTCTAAGTACTGCAGGAAATAGTCCTGCTGATTCAGTACTTCACAATCTGCTCTTTGAGTCAATACTAAGACAGTGCTGTGTTACAATATTGTGTAAGACAGTGCAGTGCTGTGTGGTGACATGTAAAACCCAGGTCCTGACAAGCTGTGTTCATTAATGATCCTATGACACTTTTTGCAATGGTTGATGTGTTAGCCCTCTGTGGATTCAACTGGACAAGGAATTCTTCACTTCTTATCCTAAATTGTTGAGAGTGTTACTGTGCAGTAGAGAGTGTTAAACAATTACTATGTTCCAATGCAGAGGTGGCTATATTCCACTGGTGGAACACATCCTGGATGTAGTGAAGCTCTCCCCACCAAAGCCATGTCACCCATATCCCAGGGTTGCAAACTAGTCCTTGTGGGGTTGGAAATTAGCCAGTGCTGCACTTCAAGGATACTTGGTCTGGTCACTGAGACTTGACCAGGGTCCCCATGCATAGGCTGCAGTGTCTTCTAGCTGGGATGGATGCTCCTTTTTCAGAGGAATGTAGTCAGCTGATCCTCAGCTCGGGATCAGTCATAGTCTCTTGCCTCTGCACCCCCTATAGAAACTGCCCACCCACACAACATACACTCCTGGGCAATCTGACTGTTCCCAACCAGAGTTCAATTTACTCCTGGAGTCCCTTTTGAGTTCAATTACCTATAGTCTCTGGCAGCATTCCCTAGATCTCACCACCACTTAATGGCTGGGAGCAGCCTTCCAAGGCCCCTTCTCTGTATCAGGCTTGCAATGTCAGTCTGCTCCCAAACAAAGCGGGAAAGGGGAAGGAAAAGAAAGGACAGCCACTATGTAGGACTGAGCTGTCCTTACTACTGGAACTCACTGGCCTCTCCTCCTGGCCAATCTACCCACCCATTGCAGTAGTAAACTTCACCTTTTTCTCCAGGTGGAACATGTTTTACAGGTGCATCTAACTGGTGCTCGCTGAATGCAGGAATGCTCTAATGAGTGCCTTTCTATCAGTGGAATGGGGGTGTGTCCCATCACATACTCTTACCCTTAAGGCCAGAAAGGTTGCTTGCTTGAGCATCTCCTCGGTGCCCAATCTCCCTGGAAAAAAAATCTGCATTTACATGCTCTTTCCCTGCTCGGTGCTGCACCCAGAAGCTCTAGGGCTGAAGTCCTAGATACCAGAGCTTATTCCAAGGGTATGAGTCCTCCATGGAGTGTAACCACCACAAAGGCACCTGGTCTGTGACTAGGAAAAAGGGACTACTAGGTATACCTGAAGGATCCCACTTGATAGCCAAAACTTCCTTCTCAAGAATTGAATATGATCTCTCCCTGGTGTGATAAAGTCAGGCCAGAGGGCTGCAAAAAGGCATACCAAGGCCAGAGTGTGAGCCCAAGAATGCCTAAAGCCCTGGTTCCTGCAAGCAAGGGAGAGATTGTTGCAGGGCAATTAGAGACACCTGGACCCAATGAAGGGCCAGTCCAGGTGTACTTAAACCCTGCCTTCCATAAAGGGAGGGGAAGAAGCTATCAGAAGGCTACAGCTGGAGGAGATCCCCCCCGAGACAGTGTTTCTCTGCAGCTATAGAAGGAGAAAAGCCGCAGAAGGAAGCTGGAGCAAGGTACCTCCAAGTGGAGACAGGGTTACTGGGGACTGAAGCGTGAGACCCACTAGGGAGAAGTTGGCTGTTTACCACACTGAGAAACAACTTTCTGCTTAAATATAGAACTGGATGCTCGTCTTCCCCAAGTCCTGGGAGAGCACTATTCTCATGCTGACACTAGAAGCATTTGTAGAGAATAAACTCCTGGGTGAAGTGTGGTTTGGTAATGACTGGTGCCTGGATCAGTTACACCTTCATGGTATTAAATGTTTAATTGCACTGGTCATCCCACTGGACCTTCTTGGTATCTTTGCCTTTTAGCAGATCAGTCAGGGGAGCTGTGATAGACTTGAAGTTGGGGATGTCCAAAATGATTTTGACAAACTGAAGAAATGGTCTGAAATAAACAGGATAAAATTCAATAAGGACAATTGCAAAGTACAAGGTGAGGGAGGTAATATATTTGAGCACCTTCCATCAGTAAGGGAGACAAGTTTTCAAGCTGCTACACAGAGCTCTTCTTCAGATCTGGGAAAGGTACTCAAAGTGTTACTGCTAAATACAAGATTGAACAGATAGTTTAGCACATATTGTAAGGGACTATTCAAGGCAAAGTGGCCCATTAACACCTGTGTAGCCATAGAACAAAAAGGGGTATTAGTGGGTTACACATTGTTGTAGTAAACCATATATCCAGTGTCTTTATTAAGAGCATGATTTTTAGTGTCTAGCAAAGTTATGAATTTAATCTCCCAGACTCATCTTTTGAAAGTATTGTGCAGTTTTCCTTTGAGGATGAGGACTGAGAGGTCAGATATAGAGTGATTGCTTTGTAAAAAGTGTTCACTGAGGTATTTTTTGTCTTTTATCATTATTCTATGTGAGTTCATTTGAGAGCATAGTGATTGTCTGGTTTCACCCACATAGTTATTGGGGCATTTAGTGCTTTGGATAAAGTACACCACATATTGTGATAGGCATGTGTAGGACCCATGGATCTTGAAAAGTGTGTTGTGCAGGATGTTGAACATAGCAGTGGAAATATGTCTGCAGGTTTTGCATCTGTTGTTCTGGCGGGGTCTGGTGCCTACTTGAGTTGGTGTGTCCTAGTCTGTTGGAAGCTTGTTTCTGGTGATGGGCTCTTCCTGGTTTACCTTGAAGAAGAATTTCTGGACAAATGCATCACAAAACCAATGATATACCTGAGACACATCAATGAGATTTTTATCCTCTGGACAGATGATTTAAACTTCCGCACAGATTTCCACCACAATCACTCATCGATTCAACTCGCTCTGGAATATTCCCACACTAGCATCAACTTCCTGGACACCACAATTAGCTTCAACAATGGAATGCTACAGACAAAAAAACCCATGGATAACCACATCTACCTTCATAGATCCAGTATCCATTCCACATCTTTGCTGTGTCATAGGGCTAGGCACTCTCATTGCCTACGTGACCAGCCAGCAATCCTCCACAGGAATTGCAAATTCTTGCTTGCATCTTTTCTCTATGTGAGGCATGGCATGTGAGGCATCAGTGTTCTCAGTTTTTGTCCTCTCTGAGGGGCTAGTTGTTGGGAATTTCCCAGACTAACAATAGGTTTCAGTGACAAATATGAGGGTTTGTTATATAACTCAATATACAATAATGATACATATATTTCAACAGGACAGCAATGGTCAACAGATTATGTCTTTTCATAGACTATCTCACAAAGCATACTTTGCACAAGATTTAATAATTCTGTAAAAGTGGTGACCATAACAGTGTAGACTGGCACAGCTGCCTCCTCATTCAAGGACACCACTTGCTCTTAGGCATGGCTAAGTGTCACATCATCACATTGTTCTTGGACGCAACTTCCCTCTTGCAGTAGGGCCTTGAGGTCTTCTGCAGGTGCCAGCTGTTCACATGTATACCTGGCCAGCCTGGTTCTCAGGACATCATTTTCTCAGGATCTTCAGCATCCCCATCTTTCTAGCCCACGGTCTTCACCAACCAGGGCTTGTCATGAGGTTCAGCTGCAGCACTGGTCAGTTTAACTATTTACTGAAAGAAGGAACAAACTCAGCTAATTTATCAGCTAGTGCTATGGTAATTGAATTGGTATGGGTCTCGCTGCTAATTCCAGTTATATACTGGGTAAGGCGTTACATCTCCATGTAGACACTGTCACCCAACCTTCTGCATATTCGCGTTCCATCTATTGGAATCTAAAGGGCTTCAGCCCAGTTGTTTTCATCACTGTGTGGTTGTCTGGGTGATGCTTCATCCAAGCTGAGCCCTGTGACTTGCCAAGGTCTTCCACTCTCAAGTAGCTGAGATGGGGTTTGCACATGTCTTCCACTGTGGCTAGGATCTAGTGTCTGCTCGCTGGCAGCCAGGGCCATTAGTGGCCCTGGTTGGCGAGTGGGTGGAGGCCATGCATGTCCCATTTCTAGTGATCCATTGGCTGCAAGAAAATTCTACTTCCGCTGCACCAGTTCCATCAATTATGTGGAGCAATGCTGGAGCACCCTCCCCCAGCCTCTCATTGGAAGCATGAATACAAATTGCTTCATTAGGACCAACTCTGCAATCTGGGCCCTGTGACACTCCTCTAGATAAATCCATTGTCAGCAATGTTTTTAATTTTTGAGCTAGCACTCAGGGATGTACCCCCTTCAGGTACATCTTTGCTGTAAAGTGTTGCTGAGGTGTCTTCTTGCTTTTAATTCAGATAATCTAAAATAATAGCCTTCATTTGACTGTAGTCTCAAGCCTGCTCAGGATCAAGATTACAGTGGGCCAACTGTGTCTGTCCTGTCAGGCATGAAGTTAAAACTAATGCCCAATGCTCCCGCAACCATTGAGAGTCCATCACAACCCTCTCAAAGGTGGCGAGGAATGTCTCTGGATCATCATCAGAGCCCATCTTAGTTAACTTCACTGACATGGGTGACAGAGCTCCTCTTGGTCTATGGGGTTCTGTGGGGTTTCCCTGTTCAGGGGGAAATGATTTTAACTGTTGCAGAAAGTCTCTCTGGAGTTATTGCTCCAGGGGACACAACCTTCTTGAGCAGCTGCTGCTGTGTTGTTTGGGCCGGCTGCTGGACCATCCACTGCTTCAACATCTGTTGCTGGAAATGCTGCTGCTGGTTGGCCTATTACAGCTGCCAATATGCAATCCACTTACATCAGTGCTCAAGGTCCATCTCAGAGGAAGCCCCCTCTTAAGTTCTGCATGAGTTTGTTTCTGTCTTGTATCATAGGGCTTCTCCACCAATTGTATTCTCCACCAATCTGTATTCTCCACCAATTGTCAGCTTACATTCAGGCTGGGCCCACCCTTGGTCCCTTTCAGTCTTTTTTTGCTTCTGGATCCCCATAGTAGCCCTTCTCCCCCTGCCTGCCTGGGCAATCTCACTGCTCCCATCAGGAGTTCAATTCACTCCCAGGTTCCTTCTTGTCTATTTACATTTAGCCCCTTGTGGAATTATTGGCCAGGGGCAGTTTTCCAGAACCCCTCACCTAGATCATGCTTGTAGTATCATTCTGCTCCCAAATAAGAGACTGGAGGGGAAGGAGAGGCCATCTGGACTACACTTGCTACTGGAACTCACTGGCAGCCTCTCCTCCCGGGAAAACTCCTCATCCCCATCCCATTGCAATAGAGAGCTTCAGCTTTTTAAGATCCCCTTCTCTGGGTGGAGCATGTTTTGCAGGTGAGCCTAACTGGCACTGACTGAATGTAAGAACACTCAGACTTTCTATCAGTGGGATGGAGGCATGTCCCATCACAGAGCATCTATAAAGTGCATCCCCTTATGCATTATTTGCTGCTACCCTAAACCATCAGTCTTTTGATAGCAAGATGCTTGAGTTTGTGACTTGTGGCATCACTCTGTTCCCCTTCTTCCCCCACCCACCTTCACCACACCCTCAGCTGTTCCATTGCTTTGCTTAAAGCCAGATTACAATTTCTTAAATGCCAGTTTTCTGTAGTGCACTCACTCACTTTCCTCCATTTTCTTTGTTAAACAGATGATGATGTATTGAACAGATGGCTTTCATCCAAGCCATCCACAGTGCAAGCTGCATACCGCAGGATGTGCATTTAAAATAACTGATTATCATGGACAGAAAGATCAAATTTGATAATATTTTCTATAAATAGCAGATTTTAGTGAGTGAACGTACTAAAATGCAACATTCTAGTGTAGTGGGTATATAGGAATTCACTGAGTTAGTCAGTTATCTCTTCCAAGGGCTGAAGTATGTGAACTCAACAATCCTTTGAGATAAAATACATTAAATAAACATTTTTTTTTTTTTTCAAATGTATTCACTAATTTTGGATGCATCATGTTTTGGGGGCCCAACTTGAAACCAGAGCTGACAGTTTCAATAAGTACAATTAGGACAATTAGTGGGCAGTTGGAAAATGTAGGGCTATATAATATTTTATTTGTATTAGAGATCTCAGTAGCTTAGTTCCACACATAAATAATCTGTTCAGCAGAATGGGAATCCTGCCCTCCCAATTATCCAAATCACTTGATTGTCATAAAATAGATAGATTGACCATGACTGGTAGATCTGGAGAATATTTTGAAAGTTCTATGGGCTATTTTAAACAGAAAGCACTCCAACATTATTATATGAATAATGTAGTATTTTTAAAACTATGATTTTGCTTACATATCAAAGGAGTGAAATTATTTTAATGTAGAAAAATTGTCCAGAGCTCTCATTTCAGAAAAAAAACTACATTATCCTCAGTTCAAGCAGGGGAAAGGTCACACTTTTTCTGTATAATTCTTAGAAGGTTTCATTTTTAATAAGTCTTTTTGCTTTCATGTGCTGCACTGCCTGCACAATTACTCAGATGTTATAGGCATTTTGAGCTTAAAAAAATGCCTTACCAGGATTAAATTTGGCCTAGTATGCCTTTTAACTGCCAAGGACAAATAAACAAACAGAATTGTATTATGTTATAATTTAAATTCCTAAGATTATCTGGTAATCGAATATAATTGTCAAGTGCAACAAACTGAAGAGACTTTTAAACTTTTGTTATTTTAAATCAACCTCACCATTTCAAATAAATTGCTATGACAACTAGAGTTCTGACAAATAACTATAAATACCTATTAAAACAGTAGTTAAAACTTAAACTTAAGCATTTCTATAAAACTTTCCCTAAACCCAGTAGTTATTCTTATTTCACTATTTAGCCACAGAGAAAATATGTAAGACTCATTTAGAGCAAGTTATCATTTATCATTTTTCATTTAGTATTAAGGAGTCTAAATATTTCATCTGGAAGAGTCTAGGGCCTGATCTAGGACCTGTGTACATCATTGGAGCCAAGTTGAAGTCAATGATATGAGATTTTACACCAATTGAAAATCTGGCCATACATGTGCAGGGCCCAGCTCAGCTTTCTTACTCACAGTGCAAGTTCATCAAATACAAATATGATTGCATGGATAGTAAAGATAGAATTACATGTATTTTCTATTACACGGGACCTATCTTAATCATATTCCCTCTCCCCACAAAAAGGCATAGAATGATTTCCTGTTTTCCCCCATAATATTTCCCCTTCAATTTCAGGTATTCTCTTATGAATTTCAGAATTCTTTCACTATGCTTGAATTTGGGAGTTTAATCTCTTCTAAAGTGATTAGACGGGTGGCAGTTTATGGGAAGAGTGTTTTGCACCTTGAACAGATGTCTGGGAGGTTGTGTTTAATCATTGGACTACGGCAAAAAAAAAAAAAACAATCTGAAAAGGCCACATTTTTTGTTTGTGACTAAAGCAGGTCTTTACCTATACTGAGAGCCAGGGAGCAGTCTTAAGTCACATAAAACCTTGCCATTGATGATTTATATACCTTGTTCTTGTGTTCAGTACTAATGTGCCTGGATTGTCTGATCAGTTATTTTATTTATGATGGTCATTTTAATAAAAAAAACTTACTTTCTTAACTTTGTCCATCTGAGATATTTCTGAAGATCTTTCTGGATAAGTTGATCTTGAAGCTCATCAAACCTACAGAGACTGACACTGTTAATTTTGTTATCCCTTTCTATGTATACAGGCCGCTCTTCCCATTCCTTCTCTTTAGAGAATGACTCTTTTCCCTCCTTAATGCCTATACGTGTTCGTTAAATAGTGTAAAGCATGCAGCTTTAGGCTGAGATATCAGCACTATAAAAGAGTAATTACTATAATTATGCAGAGAGGCTAGTCTTTGGCTAGATCATGCTCATAGGGGCCAATTGTGGCAGAGACCCTCCCCACATGGATCTCCCTCTTGCCATGAAGGAGGAAGGGGTCAGCTGCTTTTATATCAAGGTTTCCCCCTTTCTTCACAGAAGGATCTCCTCAGGTCCAAGACTCCACAAATGGAGATGGAGAGGGATCATATGGTGCAAGACACAGTATTAGTTTTCAGTAACAATGTAGTGAAGATTTTTCAGTTTTGCTGTTGAGTGATTCTAAAAGATCCTTTGGGGTTTTTTTTCAGAAGGAAGGGCCAGCAGAAGGCTGATAGCCAGAGGAATAGCTTAAAAAACAGTATTTTCTTATTTTTGGATTTGTTTGTTTACGTGTTGACAGTTCACTTGTGTTCTTGGCAGCTTCAATTGCTTCTGACTAATTATTTCACATTTCATAAATCTATGACAAACCCTTTAAAAGTTGTTACAAATCTTTCTCCCTCCACCCCAACTCACTTTTAAGGACAACACTTTTAGGTGTCTGATCTGAATGAGGTTTAGCCCACTTCACTCACCATTACTCATAATTAATAAGTGGTAAATCAGAAATAGAAAACAAATATAGCAATAAAGTAGGATTCTGCTTGGCTGAGCTGGAGACAACAGTTTAAAAATGTCAGCCTAGGTCTTCCGCTGGTTTAAATAATAGCTCTATTGAAATTAATAGAGCTACATGGATTTGCAGCAGATGAGGATTACACTCATAACTAATACAGTCGCCTCCCCAATAAACTCTAGACTGGCATCCAAGCAGGAATATAAAACCTGAACAACACGCACAACTTCAAGGGAAGCAGATGCTCACACACAATGCAATTCTGTGGGCCTTGCAACCCCAACTACTCCATTCGTGTGGAATACAATTCAAAGCCAGCCTTGGGGTGGCTGAGGATCTAGCACCATTTAAACAGATATTGTTGATACTGGATGCTTAGTGATCAGTATGGATATCAGTGAGACAGGGTACGCCCGATTTGCAGATCAATAAGGTTTAATGTGCAAGGTTTTCTATAAATATACTAGTTAAATACAAAGCTTAAAATGAACTACATCATACTCACTAAGCCTGGAGAGCTAAGCAATCACTCAAAGGCTGTATACAGGAACAGCTTTCTTCAGGAGCCCTGCCAGGGAGTCAGTGGATCCTCTGGTCTGACCAGCAGCACTCCCTGCGGAATCTGCACCCCTTTTTATAAATGTTGACTTTTTAACTTTTTATACCTTTCTATATACAACATTCACCTAATTACCTCCCTACTAATTATTACATATTCTATTATCCACATTGGGTTCTCACCCTTGACTACATTCCATTCTCACCATAATAATTGGGGTCACCAAAACAACATCTGTTGATAGGAGAGGCAGTGAGAAATTATGTCCCTTGGCCGTGGAAAAGTGTACTCCCAGAAGTTCAAGGATAACTTATTTTCCCCCTCACTATTATCTATGTGCAGCTGCAAGCATACATGTTATGTATTTCGTCTCATTATGTGGTGTGGCATGCAGAAAATGACATCTGCAAGGTTACTCAGTAGTCCTAGTTGTCTCTGCCAACTGAAAGATATTAAGCTGCAAGGCCAGAATGGTCAAGCAAGCAACTTAAGTTATGTTAGGCCTCAAAACAGTAGTCTAGCAACTCAGATTGCACTGGGCCTCCAACAATATTAGTATGCTTGGCATCAGCACACATGCCATGTAGTCCGTTTCTGCTGCTGTCAAACCCCTGCCAGCATTCATACACCACTCCTGATGGGTAAGTTGGAGCATGTCAGTCCAGAGCTTGGATCCAATACTTTTCTGGAGGGTAAGGGAAGGACTAACCACATATGCTTTGGAAATGTGTTTGGTACAGCATGTCCAAGCCCAGTTATTGACAATGTCGTGAGAGAATGAATGAGATTGAAGCCAAGGAAAATTTGTCTTTCAAGAAAATTCTACAGAGAACTTTGTCCTGATCCCTTTGAAGTCAAGATTCCCACTTACTTTAACGGAAGCAGGACTGAGTTGCAGCAGGTTGGAGGTACTTCTCATGCATCATTAATAGTGACTAAAATATCAAAATGAATGGTTTTATGATAAATGCTTACTGAAAAAAATAGCCACCGGAATTCCTGGTGAACTCAAGGTGATGTGCATTCCAGTCTTCCTGTAATAAAGTGATTGGCTTCTCTAAATGTTAGACAATACTGTTCTGATTTTCATCACAAATAGATTAATCTATCTTTCTGATACACAGTAATAAAGTTGCTGTGTGCCTTAACTTTTACACGTTGACAGCATCTTCTAGTGCAGAATATCAACATGCTTTACAATAATTAGTCAATTGCTTCTCTTGTTACACCAGGAAGCTGGGTAAGTAGTATTAACCCAGTATTATAGATAAATCAGTTGGTGACTCAATTGTTCTAGCATCTCTGAAAACCAGGCCATCTATTTTGGAGCCTGTACATTAACTGAGAGGCCGAACTTCAGACACCAGTTTTGAAAACATTGGGTCTAAAGATCTGTCCAAACTCACAGAAAGAATCTGTAGTAGAGCAAGAAATAGAACCTGGGATTCCTGACACTCAGTCCCATTATAGAGTCTCAGTGCCATCATTTACTCCTTAACAAAATAAATACTCTACTT
This sequence comes from Emydura macquarii macquarii, assembly GCF_026122565.2. NCBI lineage: Eukaryota > Metazoa > Chordata > Testudines > Chelidae > Emydura > Emydura macquarii. Next base: position 43,623,077 of record NW_027132610.1, on the reverse strand, counting down.
AACTTTGAGGAAATTTGGGAAAAGGGAGACCACTTAGTGCAAAGTGAGATCCTATCAGGAAGCAGAGGCATACCCAAACTCAGATGAGGTGTGCTCAGCTGTTTTATAAATCAGTTCCTGTATTTAGCTCCTCTGCTATATAAACACCTTGCAATGTGGTGGCTGCTCCTGACAGCTCATTGGCTGATGCTATGCCCTGTCATGGTAATCTTGCTCTACAACCTCAAGAAATGTAAAGCAAAGAAACACAGGTACTAGAGCTTATTAAAAGCATTTTAAATCACATAAGGACCATCTGTGCAAGTCTTGTTGGTGAGCATATACAAATAAAAGTAGTCCCACTGAAGTAAACTAAACCTTTGCAATACTTACATGCTAGCCATTATGAGGAAGTGTTGCACACTTGGCCCCATTGTAGTTACAGGCATCAGTACCCTTATCAAGTGCAGGAAAATTGCAGCCCAATTCTTTTCATCATCCCATAGCTGAACAAAGGAAAATATTCACTCAGGCTTTGATCTTCTTATAAACATCAATTACTGAAAGAAATCTGTGCCTCAGAAACTCATTTAGCTTGATTCCAGCATTTCTTGAAAGCCTCATTTCCCTACAGTTGCATCAAAGATCACTTCATTATTTTGGTAGCTGAACATTTCAGCATAAATGAGTCAGTTCACTGGGAGAATGGCAATCTCGGCAGGTCTTCTACCTCATTCTCAGATTGTCACCCCCCATCTGGATCCATATTCTGGATACTTGTGTCTGACCATGACCCTGATGCAGCTTTTGAACAGAGGGCATAACTATTAAAACTCATATTTATGTCCCATAACTTTTACAGCACTTAACTGTCAGTGTTGAAAAAATACTATTTGATCTCCAGCAGCTTTTTCTAGACCACTGTGTTATGGAAAAATATCTTACACAATGTAATAAGAGTTGGAGCCTATGCATTAGGATGGTTCAAAAAATCCATAGCTGGAATGCACATACAGTTAATTTCCATAGAATTTTTTAAATTATCCTAGTAAATTGCTTTAGATCCTTACAGGATCCATAGCCATTCAGTTCTATAGGATTTTTAAATAAAGAAAAGCCATGGAAAATCTGAGCTTTGGTGTGCATACATTGTCCTAGATAGCTGGCTTCCTGGTGCTCAGAGCTAGTAACACATTCAAACAAGTGATACACTTATTTTAGAGTGAAAAATCAGACAGGTTGCCTTTCAGTGTAAATTGGTGAGTTTCCAGTGGCAGAAGTGTATTTATCCATTGACCATCTAAATACATGCTGGACTGATCTTTTTCTTATTCAGCATTTTATGTAACTGTAAGTGATATGTTGTTTATCAGATGTAAATACAGTGCCAGTTTCATTTCCTGTATGCCAGGCCTTGCACGTAGACACTGTCCCTATGCAGTGTCCAGTCACAATCGCTTATCTAGCTCTAAGGTACTGCCCATGATGATAGCCTCCCCAAAGGGGATCCATATAGATGGAGCGGTCCAATTTCTGGCTGTGGTGTTCCAAGTAAACAGGTGTAGCAGGGGCTAATCAAGTCCATGTTTTCCCAAAGCCCTCAGGAGGATTTGTACCTCCCTCAGGCACAATGGCTCAGACTTTCAAAGGTATTTCAGCACCTTACTTCCATTGAAGTTTATGGGAGTTAAATACTAAATACTTCTGAAATCTGGGCCAATGTCTCCAGAAGTTCCTGCTGGAGTAGTGCATCTCCACACACACCCATAAGAAAGGATTCTGCCTTAAAGACACAATATATCCCACACACATACTGTATACAAGTGTTTCTCAACTTTTTTGATACCAGGGACTGGCTTCCTATACTGTGTCAGGGAGATCTCAGGGACTGGTGCCGGTCCATGAACCGGTCATTGAGAAACATTGCTGTATACCATATGCACATACAAGAGAAAACATTTCTTTAAATTTAAGGTAAAGCCTCGATTACACTGCACAAATAAAATGTGAATAAATAAAGTCTGAATGATCCTAATGACTGTTGACGATAGGAGTCTAATATATTTTCAATGTGATAATCACACTGAATAAATGAACCATATGTTAAAAGAAACGATGTATGTTGGCAAATATGCCAGTGCAACTTGCAGGCTATAATTAGGTATAACCTGAGTTAGCAATTAGCAAGGGAAATTTGGGGAAGAGGGAGATGATATTTGTAAAGTTAAGAGATAAAATATTGGAATTACAGCTGTTAGGCTCTAATGATGGCATTAAAGATTTCACTTTCTCATACTACAACTGTTTCAAAGTCAGTGGTTTCAATCTGCTGGGGGTTACATCTTCAGTATTGCTTTGAGGTTCAGGTTTGAAGAACATGTCAATGTAAAACTCATTTGAAACCACTGAGCTTAACTGAATTTTGTGTTAGAAACCAGGCAAAACTGAATTCTATAGTATTTCAATGCAAAATGCACAATTAAAAAAATGGAGAGTAACTGGCTAGGCAATATTACTGCTGAAAAGGATCTGGAGATTATAATGGCTCGCCCATTGAATATGAGTCAACAATGTGAAGCAGTTGTAAACAATTGTATGTAAGACATGGCATGTAATTCTGTGTTTGCCCACACTTCAGAAAAGATGTGGATAAACAGACATCATGGGGCAAGTATTGTCTACATTGTTGCAGTTGTATCATTTTTAAGAATGTTACTTCAGTCTGCCACTAACAATGGCTACCTTGTTACTTATTAGATTTTTCATTCTATAGAAGAACAGGATGGACAAACTCAGCCTTTACGGCCCAATCCTCAAGAAATGCTGTGGAAAGACTATCGCAGATTACAAACGGGAAAACAAAAAACAAAAAAAAACCAAGAGAGCATGGCAGCTGACCTTGTCCCAGAATATGGACATGGACGTGGACAGGTGTCCTAGAGTCGCAGAGAAATGCAGGAGCATGATCGGGATGTTACCATGCAGTTGGAGATGCTGCGAATCATGTGTGACCAGGCAGACGTGCTCCAGAATATGGACATGGACTTGTGGTTTTCAAAGCTGTGTGACCAGGCAGACGTAATGCAAAGCACTCTACGGTTAGCTCTCAGTGTACTGCTGGCATCTGGCTCTCAAAATTAGAGGCCAGACTTTCTGCCTCCACAGCCCAACCCTGGGGGAACCTCTCTCCCTTTGCTTCACACACATGAAGAACACAGCATGCAGATATCATCGAAGGGAGGTTCTTTTCACTCACGTCCAGCCTCATGAGGAGAGTCCTCCATCTGCCCTTTAAATGCCCAAAGGCACATTCAACAACCATTCTGCAAGTGCTTAACCTGTTATTAAAACACTCCTTGTCACTGTCAAGGTGCCTGGTGTACGGCTTCATTAGCCAAGGGAGCAAGAGGTAAGCAGGATTCCCCAGGATCACTATTGGCATTTCTGCACCCCCAATGTGAATTTTTTGGTCGGGGAAAAAAGTGCCCACCTGCATATTAGAAAACAGCCCAAATTACAAAATACGTGTGTCATGCACCTTCCCAGACCAACCCACATAAATGTCGGTAAAATGACCCCGGTGATCCACAAGGCCCTGTAGGACCATGGAAAAGTACCCCTTGCGGTTTATGTACTCAGTTGCTAGGTGGGTAGGTGCTAAGATAGGGATGTGTGTCCCATCAATGGCCCCCCCTGCAGTTTGGGAACCCCATTGTGGCAAACCCATCCACTAAGTCCTGCACATTTCCCAAAGTCACTAGCCTTCATAGCAGAAGTCTATTGATGGCCCTGCATACTTGAATTCAGCAGTGCCCACTGTAGATTTACCGACTCCGAACTGATTCCCAACCGAGAGGTAACTGTCTGGGGTTGCCAACTTCCACAGAGCGATGGGACTTTCTTCTCCACTGTCAGAACTTGTCTCAAGCGAGGATTCACGCGCTTCAGGGATGGGGCCAGCTCTGAGCAAAGTTCGAGGAAAGTTGCCTTTTGCATACGAAAGTTTTGCAGCCACTGGTCATCATCCCACAGCTGCATAACGATGCGGTCCCACCAGTCTGTGCTTGTTTCCCGGGACCATAACTGGCACTCCATTGACTGCAGATGATGCGTTACAGCCTGCAGCAATCGTGAATTGTTCTGCTCGATAGATTGTAGCAGGGCAGCCTCAGTGGCATTGCTGTTGCCTGTGTTTCGGCTTCTTGCTCTACTTCGAAAACACTCGATGATAAGCTGTGATGTATTTGTGACACTCACAATAATAGTGCAGAGTTGAGCTGGCTCCATGTCTCCTCAGCAATGGCGAGCGCGCGGCATAAATAAATGGTGTGAAAATAGGTTTCCTATTTGTTTGGGGGAAGAAGGGAGGGGGAAGGAGTGTTGCATCATGGGACGATGAAACTCATTCCACTAGCCATCGTGGCTAGTTGGGCTGTGGGATAGCAATCCACAGTGCACTGCTTTGAATGTCGAAACAAGTGTGGTGAATGTGCATGCACGAGACCTGCGCAAACAGCGTCGTGTGTACATGCTGCAGTGATTTCTAAAATCGGCGGGTGAAAGTCGACTTTAAGTAAGTCGACTTCACTCGGCAGTGTAGACATACCCTATGACAAGTGGAAGAGAGATGGAGCTAGAACATAGAGCTGGAGTAGGTAGCAGGGAGTGAGGAGAGGGTGACTGAGACGAGATGAGGAGAGGGGAGCAGAGAAGAAGACACAGGAACAAGGACAGTCTGGAGCGACTAAGGGAAGAAGGGTTTATAGCCATTAGAATCCATTCCCTTCAGAAACTGAAATAAAAGCCTTGATTCCTTGCTCTGATCTGAGCAAATAGTTGTGGACTCACTGGCAAAATGTGTATCTCAGCTTCCTCTAGTGTCTGGCTCACAAACTATTATTGTTATCAGTTACTTGATTAGCTCAAGAGGTGGAGGTCTGTGTGAAGGATCTAAAGGTGCCTGCCTTGATGATAAATAATGTGAGAGCCAATATTCTTCCACGTGATCCCATTTCCCTTTTTTCAGTTTGCTTAAAAAAAAACACCTAGGAAATTACATTTAAAAAAAAACTTTTGAAAGTATGTGAATGTTGCAGTCAAGGACTCAAAAGTTAGGAAATGCCAGAATTAAATTGAAAGCATAATTTGGCCCCCTTCTGCGTATTCATTTTGTCTTTAATTCATATTATCTTTAATTACATAACTACATGCTATTTTTTCCATAAGTCTCCTGCCTCTTTCAGTGCATAAGATGGACATGCTCAAGGAATAAATCAGAACTGTGCAATTAATAAGGCTATTGTCTGCAGGACCCCTGCAATTTTTGTTTTCAGAAGTTGGAAGGTAGATAGAGAATGAAGCAGGAAACAGCAGGAAGAGAAAGGATGGTCTCTTGGTTAAGGTAGCTGAATGCTGCCCTGGAGAACTGGATTCTATCTCTGGCTTGGTCTACACTGCCACGCTGGGTCGATGGGAGATACACAAGCTTTGTACTATAGAATTTCTGTCAATTTATTTATTATGCTCCCTTACTACGGCGTCTTCACTGTACTGTGTTGATGAGAAATGCCCTCCGGTGACACAGCATTACTCTTTTCTGGGGAGGTGGAGTTACTGTGTCAAACAGAGAGCATTTCCAGGATCAATTGAGCGGGTCTCCACTGGCCACTCAATAGGTCCCACTGCGTCAATCCATAGAGCCTGATGCAGTGGAATCAGTGTAGACATGCCCTCTGTCTCTGCCATAGAGTTGGATGCTGGCCAAGTCACTTAAACCAAAGTTTTCACAATGATCACTAACGGTGTGGTCTTCATTTTCTGGGTGCCCAAATAGACACCTGTGGTCCAATTTGCACATGCTGAGCACTCTGAGCCACAACAGAAATTAATGATAGCATTTTATTGATTTTGAGGACAGCTAAGCAATGTGAAGTACTTTGAAAAATCAGACTCATAGACTCTAAGGTCAGAAGGGACCAATATGATCTTCTAGTCTGACTTCTTGCACAATACAGGCCGCAGAACCTCACCCACCCACTCCTGTAATAAACCTCTAACCTATGACTAAGTTATTATCAAATCATGGCTTAAAGACTTTAAGGTACAGAGAATCCACCAACAAGTGAGCCATGCCCCATGCTACAGAGGAAGGTGAAAATCCCCAGAGCCTTTGCCAATCTGGTGATCAGTTAAATCCTGAGCATGTGGGCAAGACTCACCAGCCAGACACGAAAAAAAGAATTCTCTTTAATAACTCAGAACCCACCACTTCAAATGCCCCATCACAGGCCATTGGCATATCTACCACCAGTAGTTGAAGATCAGTCAATTGCCAAATCAAGCTATCCTATACCATCCCCTCCATACATTTATCAAGTTCAGTTTTGAAGCCAGCTAGGTTTTTTGCACCCACTGCTCCCCTTGGAAGGCTATTCCAGAACTCCAGTTCTCTGATGGTTAGAAACCTGGGTCTAATTTCAAGTCTAAACTTCCTGATGGCCACTTTATATCTATTAGTTCTTCTGTCCACATTGGGGCTGAACTTAAATAATTCCTCTCCCTTTCTGGTATTTATCACGCTGATGTATTTATAGAGAGCAATCATATCTCCACTCAGCCTTCTTTTAGTTAGGCTAAACAAGCCAAGCTCTTTGAGTCTTCTTTCATAAGGCATGTTTTCCATTCCGCGGATCATCTTAATAGCCCTTCTCTAAACTTGTTAATCTTTCTTAAATATGGTGTAATAGAACTGCACACAGTATTCCAGATGAGGTCTCACCAGCACCTTGTATAATGGTACTAACACCTCCCTATATCTATTGGAAATACCTCATCTGATGTATCCAAGGGCTGCATTAGCTTTTTTCACAGCCATATCACATTGACGGCTCATAGACATTCTGCAAACAACCAATACGCCCAAGTCCTTCTCTTCCTTTGTCACTGCCAACTGATGGATCCCCACCTTATAGCAGAAATTCTTGGTATTAATTTCCAAATGCATGATCTTGCACTTTCCACTATTAAATTTCATCCTATTTCTATTACTCCAGTTTACAACCAGATCTTCCTGTATGATATCCTGATCCTTCTCTGTATTGGCAACACCTCCCAACTTTGTGTCTTCCATAAACTTTATTAGCACATTTCCAATTTTTTTGCCAACGTCAGTAATAAAAAGGTTAAATAAGGTTGTCCCAAAACCGATCCCTTAGGAACTCCATTAGTAACCTCTCTCCAGCCTGACAGTTCACCTTTCAGTATGACCCATTGTAGTCTCCCCTTTAATTAGTTCCTTAGCCAGCTTTCAATATTCATATTAATTCCCATCTTTTCCAATTTAATTACTTATTCCCCATGTGGAACCATATCAAATGCCTTACTGAAATCTAGATAAATTAGATCCACTGCATTTCCTTTGTGTAAAAAATCTGTTATCTTCTCAAAAAAGGAGATCAGGTTGGTCTGGCATGATCTACCTTTTGTACAGCCATTGTTGTATTTTCTCCCAATTACCGTTAAACTTTATGTTCTTAATTACTTTCTCTTTCAAATTTTTTTCCAAGACCTTGCATTCTACTGAGGTCAAACTAACAGGCCTGTAGTTACCCGTATCACTTTTTTTCCTTCTCAAAAATAGGAACTATGTTAGTAATTCTCCAGGCATAAGGTACAGCCCTTGAGTTTACAGATTCATTAAAAATCCTTGCTAATGGGCTTGCAAATTCATGTGCTAGTTCCTTTGAATGGAGATTATACAGCCCTCCCCCTGATTTAGTCCCATTAAGCTGTTCAAGTTTGTCTTCTACCTCGGATGTGGTAATTTCTATCTCCATATCCTCATTCCCATTAACCACCCTACCACTATCCCCAAGCTCATCATTAGCCTCATTAAAAACAGAGGCAAAGTATTGGTTTATATATTCAGCCATGCCTAGATTATCCTTAACCTCCACCCATCCTCAGTGCTTAGTGGACCTACTTCTTCTTTCTTTGTTTTCTTCCTATTTATATGGCTTGTAGCCAGGCGCTGTGGACTTCCTCATAACCTGGGCCCAAGGAAGGGCCCATCCTCAATGCTTAGTAGTCCCATTTCTTTTTTGTTTTCTTCCTTTCTTTAAATAGCTATAGAACCTTTTACTATTGCTTTTAATTCCATTTGCAAGGTCCAACTCTTTGGATTTTGGCGTTTTCACTTTACCTCTACATGTTCTGACCTCCAAGAGGTAGTTTTCCTTGCTGATTCCTCCCATCTTCCATTCCTTGTAGGCTTTCTGCTTTCTCTTAATCACCTGTATGAGATCCTTACTCATCCAGCTTGGTCTACAACTGTTGCCTATGATTTTTTTCCCCTTCCTTGGGATGCAGGCTTCAGATAGTTCCTGCAACTTTCACTGAAGTAATTCCAAGCCTCGTCCATGTTTAGATCCCTGAGTTCTTCAGTCCAGTCCACTTCCCCAATTTATTCCCTTAAATTTTAAAGTTAGTCCTTTTGAAATCAAAGACACTAGTCAGAGATCTATTTTTGTTTATCCTTCCATTTAGTTTGAATTGAATAAACTCATGGTTGCTCAAACCAAGGTTGTCCCCTACAAACAGTTCTTCTATGAGGTCCTCACTACTCACCAATACCAAATCTAAAATGGCATCTCCTCTTGTTGGTTCAGTAACTATTTGGTGAAGGAATCCTTCAGCTATCACAGCCAGGAAAATCTAGGCCCTATTATTACTACTAGCACTTGTCCTCCAGTCTATATCTGTGAAACCCTCTCCCCCCCGATTTAGTCCCATTAAGATGTTCAAGTTTCGCTTCTACCTTGGATGTGGTAATTTCTACCTCCATATCCTCATTCTTATTAGCTAACCTAACACTATCCCCAAGTTCATTATTAGCCTCATTAAAAACAGAGACCAAGTATTTGTTTAGATATTCATCCATGCCTAGATTATCCTCAATGCTTAGTGATCCCACCTCTTTTTTGTTTTCTTCCTATTTATATGGCTATAGAACCTTTTATTATTAGTTTTAATTTTACAAAGTCCAACTCGACTTGGCTTTTGGCCTTTCTCACTGTATCTCTACATGTTCTGACCTCCAAGAGGTAGCTTTCCTTGTTGGTTCAGTAACTATTTGGTGAAGGAATCTGTAACCTATCACAGCCAGGAAAATCTGGGCCCTATTATAACTACTAGCACTTGTCCTCCAGTCTATACCTGTGAAACTAAAGTCTTCCATAATCACACAGTTCCCAGTAGTATTTACTTCAGCAAAAGCCTTACAGAGGTCTCTATCCATGTCCAAATCAGATCCCGGTGGTCTGTAGCACACCCCAAGCACTATCCCAGGGGAAACTCTAGTAGTTTTCTTCCCCAATGTGATTTTTACCAAGACAGACTGTCTTATCAATTCCATCACTTCTAATTCCTTTAAAGTCTATCTCATGATTGATATACAATGCTACTCCACCATCTTTGCCTTTATATCTGTCTTTCCTAAACAGCACATACCCTTCAAGACTTATACACCAGTCATGACTACTATTACACCATGTTTCTGTTATTCCTATAATATCTGGTTTCACTTCCTCTACCAGTAGCTCTAGTTCCTCCATTTTGTTACCCAGGCTCCTTGCCTTGGTATACAAACATCTTAATTTTTCCTGTTTGGCTTCGCTCACGTTCCGTACCTGATTTGACACAGTCATTCTACTGCCAATATTGCCTATTAGACTGGTATCTACACTACTCTTCCTTTTAATGTCCATTCTGCTCACCACTGTAATGGGGAATGGGACAATGAGAATCTCAGCTGGGCACCCAAAAATAGTGGACACTTTTACATTAATGTCTGTGACTCAGTTCCCTACGTGTAAAATGGAGAAAATACCATATCACAAGGGTGTTTGTAGATAAATGCATGTGTGTTTCTTAAGCACTCAGATGCTGTAGTGATGAGCTCCATAAAGAATCCCAGTAGGGAATTAATCTTCAGAGCAAGGTTGGGCTAATGTGCAATGAATAAGACATAGATCCACATTTTACATGGTGAAGAGAAAACACAATATTGAATAGCTTCCAATTAAGAGGACTGTCCATTCTGTGTGCTGAATGAGTCAAGGTCCTCTGTAAAAAATAACATGTGACCTTGTAAGTGAAGACTGTCATAATGCATACACAGAAGGAGATTGAATGACAGTTTCACAGGCAACTAATTCTGGCATTTCTTTTGCAAACTTAGCATTTAATGTAGGTTTTTTTTTTTTTAATGCAATATACATATATTTAAATCACTGAACATTACTGCTTCCAAAATTCAGGACTAGATATTAAGGTCATTATCCAATTTAATGAGTGCCAACATTTTAATAAATGCCTACAATTAAATGTCCTAAGGTGAAAAAGTGGTTATTTCATTCTTTTCTCCCTGACAAGTTCACTGAGATTGGCATTTGTTTACTGCAAAACTCCATCTAAGTAAAGCAGAGCAGACATGGGATTGATCTCTATCAAACACATGAGTAAATACAATCCTGCAAGTAGTTTCATTGTAGTGCTTACAGGACTGGGACCTATGTATGACTGATATTATCAAGGCTTCATGTCTAATGTATTACAAACAAATGCCTGAATATCTTAACTTTTTACCAATATGTCACATTGCATAATTCCACCAAAAAGGCCATTTTTCTACCTATCTTCTGATCCTTGATTTGACTTTACTTCTTTCTCCCCTTGGATGCATGTTTGTCTCTCGTTCCCCCACAAGCTGTGTAGTTCACTGTGCTTCCTGCCTTTCTTTACATGCTACTTTATATGAAGAGAATATAAAGTGAAGGGCAGTGAGAAGGAATCCATTGCCTTCCAGGAGAAGCAACAAGGATGAACAATATTGACCTTTTGTCTCATGCAAAGAGATAGAAAGGGCTGGAGAACTGCCTCATAGGGAGAAGCCTGGAGGAGGTGTGGGAGGGTCACTCTGCACCCTCAAATTTTGTCTTGAATCTTATGATATTTCACCTTTTTTTTTTTTTTTTTAAGTCCCATCTCCTAGAGTCATGTGAGAAATCTCAGATTTCATTTAAAAAAACCCAGACATTTCTAGCCCTCGTGGTTGTTTAAAAAACCTTGAAAAGATGACCTGAGTACATTCTACAGTCTCAGATCCAAAAATGCAAAGAAAAATTACATATTACATATAACTATAATCTTGTAGTTTTTAGCCAGCCTCTCAAGGGTTTTGAAAACTTGGGGTTGGCATTCAGCCAGGAGCAGAGTTCTACTTTTGTGGGGCTAAGACCTCCACAGAGCAGCTGCCTTCTCCTGCTGCACAGCTCCTGAACAGAGCAAGCTCCAGTGTAGCTAAAGCGTGGCACAGCATTCAAAGGTAGTTGTCAAGAGATGTCTGTAAGTCCTGCAGGAATGGTGCCCTCTTCCTGCACAGTTTAGAGCTGCTTATCATGTGATGGGAGCTACCACAGTGATCACAGATTCACAGAAATATTTAGGCATTGGTCTACTGAGCATTGGCAGCATCTAACTTCCAGGCACCTTGCTGCTCAGTGCAGTGGAATTCCCAGCCACAAGTTAGGCTTCCAGGATTCCCATTCATTGCATGGGGAGAAGTAGGCCTCTAAGGAAGTGATCCTCAGAAGCCAGGAAGTTGAAAGGGCAGCTGCTTAAGTTAGCTGGGTGTGAAATGCAGAGGAAAATGGTGTGGTTTAGGCCCAGATCCTCAAAATACTTAGGCATCTAACTTGATCTGGCCCTCTAGGCACCTGACTGATGAGTCAAAGTGGGGACACCTCCCCTCAGTTGGATTCTCAGCAATGAACCTGCTCCTGGAATTAGGCATCTAAGCCAGGTCAGACATTTCTCATGAAAAAGCACAGTGTACAGGGAAGGGAAAGCAAGAGACCCCAAAATAGCCAATACCTTAGTGGTTAGAGTATTCCTTTGGGATATGGAAAACTGATTTAACTCCCTGCTCCACTTGATCTGGAGCAGAGTCCTTAACCCACAACCCTGGTGAGTGCCCTCGTAAGCAACAGGCTATTGGCTACTTTGGAATGGGAGTCTCTTCTGTTGGAGCTGCTCCACTTTGTATAAATAATTTAGATATTCAATGGATCCACAACATGAACCCTAGTCTCCTACCTCCCCGGAAAGGACTCCCACCACCAGAGAACACACACACAACCACTCATGACCTGTTTGCCCAGGGTCTCTCTTGTGACAGGCGTCAAGTCTTAGGAATGCTAGAGTACATCTCTGGGATCAGGCTTCACTATCAAGACAGGTGAGGAAATGCCTAATTTGAGAATTCTGCTTCAAGGCTGCAGGGCTTTGGCTTGAGTTTAGGCTCCACGTAGCTTATTAGCTGTCGGACAGTGTCCGTGCATAGACAGCTATACACATGCCTACCAGTGGACATTTGCATGCTGAGAAGACTTAGGCACACTGACATTCTCAAAATGCTTCTCAGCTGGCACCTAAGTTTTGGGCTTAGGCATTTAAGTATCTTTGTAAACCTATAAGACTGTTAATGTCAACTAAGAATCCTTTAGAGTGCACCAGCAAGGTTTACATGGAGCAGTTAGAGAACAACACATGAATGTGCTCTACAAATCCCATTCTTCTACAGCTCTTTGCTGGCACTGTGTGTACAAGCTTTTAGGGTACACATACATTATTCTATAAGCCTGCATGCTGAAGCAATTGGACATTCTTTCATGGAAGGAAGGATGGTCCAGGGGTTAGGGAGTCTGGAACTCAGGAGACGGGTTAAGTTTCCTGCTGCACCATAGACTTCCTGTGTGACTGGGGCAAGTCACAAGGCTAGAGCCACAAAGGGGAATTAGACTAAATGTCACAACACCTAATGTTTAGGTGCACTGCCACCTACCAGAATCCACAACCCCAAGTTAGGTAGCCAGGCTCCCTATACAATGAATGGGCAGAGTTAGGTCCCTAAGAATGGAATCCACAAAAGCCAGCATACGGAGTAGGCAGGCAACTAGACTAACCAGTAGGACATGTCCAGCAGAAAGGTGGGGCCTAAATCACATTGCTCAGAAGGAGGAAGGCACCTCCCTCCATCTGGGATTCTCCATCAACCCACTCCTGGAATTAGCCACCTAAGGCAGATCATCACTTCTTCTCAAGAAACTAAGAAAGAGGTGGTGGTGGTGATGCCTCCACTTATATCCTATAGCTTAGTGATAACAGCACTCACCCAGAGTGTGAGAGGTCTGGATTGAAATCTTCATGGTAATTTATACTGGCACTGAATATCACTGGGCTAAGAAAATCATGTGAGAATGACTCTATAGCCTTCTGGTGTGGACATGCACCTGGGAGATAGGAAATCCAAATTGAAATCCCTTTCCTATGTCAGGTAGAAGGGGGAAATTGAATATTGGTTTCCCACACGCCAGCTTTGTGCCTAGACACTGGGCTAAGTATTATAAAGGAGGCTGCAGCCTGAAAAATACTTTTGGGGCTGAAATTAACTATTCGTCAAAAAAAAAAAAAAAGAATCATCCAGCTCCATTTGGCATAAGTGTTTTATGATCGATCTGGGGAAATGCAATATTTATCTTTTCTTAGACCAGTTACTGTTTTAATAATTTTTGAAAATATAAATCTGTTCTTTTTATTTTGCAATAGGGCCCTGTCCAGCTCCCACTGAAGTCAATGGAAAAGTTCCCATTAGCTTCAAAGATAGCTGGATCAGACCCTAGAAATATATCTTCTGTGATGACTGCCATTTCCTTGCGGCACCTGTGATCATTCTTCTACAGACTTTGAAACTGCAGTGCAGCACTTTTATAATTTAATGTGATTTTTATCCCTGTTCCCTTGGCAGTTTCAGTAAAACTTGCATTAAACTTTCTTCTGGGTATACTTTAGAAAAAAACGCGTCAGGATAATATTTATTATTAAAGAACATAAATATTTGTCTTTGTCTTTCTTCTTTTTCTCTTTTCCTCAAATGTACTTTTTAATCCTTTTATTAAACCGTAAGTGGGTTAGTTTTGTTCTGTATCCTATTCTATCACTTCTCCTTACCCAGGATTCAGTCTACTGGTTAACTCTTAAGCAGTCTTCTTTCACTTATTAAATATTTCTCTTCAATGCCTCCTAATTCACCCCCATCAAGCAGCTGATATTTACTCTGTGATTTAAAATATATATGTAAACTCTTGTAGCCTTAAGGCTGTATTCAGACTATCTGCCATTATCTGCAACTATACGGATACACAAAAGTGAGGCTGTCCCTCTTTGAGGCTTTTAAGATCAAAAGTTGTTATGCAGGCCTTGAGATTTGACACTTTAAAAACCACATTAATCATAAAAGGATGGCTTTTTTTCCAAAATGGCTGGTGGGGGTTGTTTTTGTTTTTAAAAGCACTATTAAGTCTAGAATAAAACTTTGTATTGAAGTAAAATTATGTTTAACTCTCTATGTATTATAATATGTAATGTCTTCTCTTATTAATACCATCTTGTCTAACAGTTCCCACTTGGAAAGGTGGTTGGCACAGTAATAATAATAATAAAAATGCCTTCATTGTTCAAAATACTGATTACAATGGCTTCTGACCACAGTAAATGTAAACAACATTACCACTAGAATGCTTCCCATTTAATTAATATACTTTTGCCCTTATTTTAAATGGTTGACTAAAAGCAGTGTGGAGAGAAACATTTTTCAACTGTAAATGCGTGTCTGAAGTGTGTTGAGTTTTTTACTGAAGAAAGTACAAAGGCTTAGTTAGCAGTATGTAGCCAAAAGTCTGAACTATCTCTAAACTGGACAGATTTCTTGGATCTACAAAATTAGCCCTAGAATGTAATGATAATAGTATTATTTGTGGTATTTTACCATCCTGGCTTCCAGCTAGAGCCAGAAAATGCAGAGGTGCCTTTAGATAATATGGTGATTGTGCTCGAGTCATAGCTAAGATGGACAGACAGGTGCACCAATGGAACGATAAGCAGAAAATGTAAACTAAACTTTTTCCAGTCTCATTTTTTGTTTGAGTTCTGATCAAATTTCTTGTTTATTACGGTGTCTAGATTTCTTTGCCTCATCCTTATAATGATCACTATCTCATCGTCCTTATAATAATCACCTTCCATAGTCCAAAATCCCTAGAGGTGGAGAGAGATCTATATCATTATCATGCACAAAACAGATTATTATTACTTTCTCATGATAAACTAATCCATAATATCAGAGTTTGTGTCTTCTGGGTCACTAGTACCACAGCCTTCTGCCACAGATGGTGTGTCCAATGTATTAGTACTGATCATTTGATGTAGGTGCGCGCACGCACGCATGCACGCACACCCCCTTCCCTAGATGTTTCAGCTCCGGTTCTCCATTTTAAGAGAAATTATAGGAGAGGGTAGTAATTCCTGAAGATGAAAAATGATTCTCTTTCTAGAAGAGACCCCCAAACTATATCACCAGGCCAAACCAAAATCTTTGTTACTGTTGCATATGTAGAGAGACACATGAAAAGGAATGCTGCTTCTACTGTTGGTTTATCAAAAGGAAGATATTAGAATTACATACCATATATGCAGCTTCATTTGGGCCAAATTGTGGCCCATTCTGCATACGGGAGTAAGGTAATTCCTTCTGACATGTCTGAGGTTGGCACACTAGGTCATGCTAGTGTATTCAGGTCAACTCACTTGTGTATTAGTATAGATCAAAGTGATTGTTAAATGTATGAGTATTCGATGTTTAAAACTCATGAAAACTGATGGGACGTTACTTGCATTGTTTTCACTTGCATGTATCTTATAAAAACATGATAGAAAACATTTACAGGGTGTATTCTCCTGTAACTGAATGATACATCAAAAAAGTCTCCTGGAATGTTAATGAAGAACTTTAATAGAAAAGTGCAAATTTCAGAGCAAGTGGCTATGATATGTGATGACTGGAGATCAATGACTCAAAGTGCATTCCTCACTCACTCACCATCAAAGGAAAGAGCCCACCTGGGTAAAGACACTGTCAGCTTGCTTTTGGTCAGAAGAAGCTATACTTATGGATTCAGGGAAAGATCCTTTATCTCTGGACTGTTTGGATTCTAACAGGGTGGAATAACTGAATGAGAAGACAGATTCCTGGAGTTATTCTGGGTAGCCCTGACAGACTTTTGGGAAACTGACAGATTACTACATCTCTGCTACCATTTGTAATTATAAAATGTGACTCACTTGTATATATATTTTACCTGCTTTAGCCTCTCAATAACTCTCATTTCCTTTCCTTTTTTTTTTAAGCTAATAAACCTCTAGTTAGTTTACTGTAGAATTGGCTGCCAGCATTATGTGAGATCCTGAGTACCAACTGATCTAGACTAAGTGATTGGTGTCTTGGGACTGAGAAAAACCTGATGTAGTGTGATTTTTCATTTAAATGACAATTATCACAAAGTTCAGTTTGCCTGAGTGTCAAGATACATGGGAGAGTCTAGGGGGACTGTCTGTGACTTCATGGTAAGACTGGTATAGTGATCCAGGAGTTTGCATTTGTTACTGGCATAGTGAACTCCAGTTATAGAACATACCACCAGGTTGGGGTCTCTGCCCTTGCTTTCTGACAGCCTGCGCTGAAGGAGGTACTTTCAATTGTGAGCCACTCCAGATAGCGTGACACCATGGGCAGCACCTCGGCGGGGAGAGCAGCCTCCCCAGTGTCTCTATATTACTGTGTGAACATGGGTGGGGAATAGTCAGAGCCTTGGCTTCACCCCACAAAGTGCCAGCCGGCCAGAGAACATCCTCTGTGACAGAGATAGGGCTGGCCCTACTTTTTCCCCACACACCCATGGCACAAAATAGAGACTGGACCAGGTGGCAGAGTATGATTGAGTCACAGTCTGCTCCTCAGGCAATGCAACTACATGCTGCCCCAGACACACTGTGGATTGTACACCAACAACCATGTCCTTTATAACTAAATACAGAAAAGCTTTTTTAAAGCCATCGATTAGTTGTGGCTATAATCCCATTAGGACAAATTTTGCAAACCTTAATCACCTTGAGTAGTTGCATTGATTACAGTCAGCAGAGTCTGGACGGTGATAAATTGGGAAGGTGCTGCTACTAAATACATCCCTATTAATGACTTAGCAGGATGCTGCAGCTGTCTCATTACTTTTGTGGAAATGAGGCCAACTTTGGTTAAAGAATTTGTTCTTCTCTCTCCTTATAGCCCCACCACCACTTAACTGGATCATTCCCCATGATGACACTCTATCTCTAAATTAACATTTGTCAAAGATTTGTCTGCACAGCCCGCAGAAGTGAGCCTCCCAGCCCAGGTTGACAGACTCAAGGTAGTAGAGCTAACTCTACTACTCTAAAATGAGCTATGTAGACAGCATTTTGAAGTTTGGCTGGAGCTGGAGCTCTCATGCTGAAGCCCACCCGCATTCCTAGGCTTCATTGCTCAAACTTCAACACAAGTCATAACCTCAGAGCACTGTCTACACAGCTCTTTTTAGAATCCTAGCATGAGCTGCACTATCACAGAATTATAGTCTTATAGAAGATTACGGTTGGAAGGGACCTCAAGAGGTCATCTAGTCCAACCCCCTGCTCAAAGCAGGACCAACCCCAACTAAACCATCCCAGCCAGGGCTTTGTCAAGCCACACCTTAAAAACCTCTATGGATGGAGGTTCCACCACCTCCCCAGGTAACCTATTCCAGTGCTTCACCACTCTCCTAGTGAAAAAGATTTTTTTTAATATTCAACCTAGACCTCTTCCTCTGCAACTTGAGACCATGGCCCCTAGTTCTGTCATCTACTACCACTGGGAACAGCCTAATTCCATCCTCCCTGGAACCCCCTTTCAGGTGATTAAAGGCTGCTATTAAATCCTCTCTCATTCTTGACTTCTGCACACTAAACAAGCCTCCTTCCCTCAGCCTCTCCTCATAAGTCATGTGCTCCAGCCCCCTAATCATTTTTGTTGCCCTCCACTGTATTTTCTCCAATTTCTCTACATCCTTTCTGTGGTGGGGGGCACAGTATTCCAAAAGAGATCACACCAGTGCTGAATAGAGGGGAATAATCACTTCACTCAATCTGATAGCAATGCTCCTGCTAATGTAGGCCAATATGCCGTTAGCCTTCTTGACAATAAGGGCATACTATTGACTCATATCCAGCTTCTTGTCCACTGTAACTCCTTGGTCATTAGCCAGTCGATCCTCATTCTGTAGCAGTGCATGAGATTCTTCCATCCTAAGTGCAGGACTCTGCACTTGTCCTTGTTGAACCTCATCGGATTTCTTTTGGCACAATCCTCCAATATCTCTTGGTCACTCTGTATCCTATCTACCCCTCCCCCCAGCTTAGTGTCATCTACGAACTTGCTGAGGGGGCAATCCACCCCATCCTCCAGATCATTAATGAAGATATTGAACAAAACCAGTCCCAGCACTGACCCCTGGAGCACTCCGTTTGTTACCAGCTGCCAACTCAACAACAAGCCGTTAATCATTACCCATTGAGCCCATTGGTCTAGCCAGCTGTCTATCCATTTTATAGTGCATTCATCCAACCTATACTTTTTTAACTTGCTGATAAGAATACTGTGGGAGACCATATCAAAAGCTTTGCTAAAGTAAAGGTATATCACATCCACCGCTTTCCCCACATCCACAGAGCCAGTGATCTCATCATGGAAACCTGACTCTGTCAACCTGGGCTGAAAGGCTCACTGTCACAGGCTGTGTAGACATACCTAAAATAGTTATGAAACATATGAAGCATGTTTTTACAGATATAAACACTTCCCATTTATTTGAAAATTTAAATAAGTACCTTCATACTTAGTCCTATGCAGCCCCACAGCCTCAGGAGCAATTTCCTGTAAACATCCACAAAGATACCTCAGTATGTCCTTTCAAATTTCTCCTTAAAAATCTTTTACCATGGTGCCTACAAAAAATAGACAACAGGTAGACTGTTAGGCAGGTCCAGGAAAGGACTTTGCTTAGCATTGCAATGTTGAGCATCATGGGGTCTGAGTTTTAGGCACCAAGAAAATCACAGAAACAACACTGCAACTCATAAAGCCTGAGTTAGGCACCTAGGTTCCATATAAAATGAATAGGGAGAGATAGGTGCCTTAGAGTGTGACCTGCAAAGCCAGCACACTAGGCACACTAGGCCAGCACACTTAGGATCCGCCTAAGCTACACAACTGGAGATAACAAGAGGGGTAAGCCCCACACCTCTCATAGGGGAAGGTGCCTTATTCTGGGATGCAGGGAGGATCTTATCTCTGCTAGTGCTCCACAAAATGGGGAAACATTCGACTTCCTAAGCCATCTGAGGAGCTCGATCTGGTAGATTTGCTCAGAGGTGACTTAACTCCACAAAACAGTTGGGTGGGGGGAGGGAGAAAGAGGTGGTGTTCCCTTATAATGTTTATGGTATGTATATGTATGTATAGTGGTTAGGGTACTTATCCAAGATATGGAAAACCCCAGGTTCAAGTTCTCCTGACTTGAAAAGGGGTCTGCCACCTCACAGGTGAGTTCACTAGGCTATTCTAGAGTCATTCTAATTCTTTCACTGGCCCATTTAATATTGAATTATTGAATTAAAGTGGAATAACTTCAATAGCAGAGATTAAGAAAGGCCCACATGAGAATATTCCATAGCCCAGTGGTTAGGACAGACACCTGAGAGATCCCTGTTCAAATCCCATCTCCTCATCAGACAGAGGGGGCAGTTGACCCATGGGTCTCCCACATTTTGGGTGAGTACCCAAACGACTAAGGGAGTGCCTCCTTCCTCTATCTTGCTGTTTCATGAGAATTCACTTGAGGAGCTCAAGCTGGTAGGAAGGCTGTGATCACACACATGACTTAGGCAGCCAAATTCCTCTGTTCATCAGTGTGTCAATTGCTCTAGGATTTAGACAGGAGATTGGTGCCTAGATTGAAGAAGCAGAGCCTGTTCCCAGAGACAAGCATGTAGGCTTTAAGTAAATGTAGACACCTACAGCGTCAGGCGGCAGCGGAGTGAAAATTTGGAGATCATAATTGTGCCTAAAAACAGAACTGGGGTGCCAAAGGACCTTCATGGATCACACCCTGATAAGCCTATTATGTTGATCACTGTTGTGTCACTATTCACTTGAACTCCTCTGTCTGCCAGCCTCCATCTGTCATCTCTTGTTTTATACTTGCATTATATGATCACTGGGGCAGGGACTGTCTTCTTGTTGCATGGTGCCTAGTTCATTAGGGTCCTGGTCCATGACTAGGACTCCCACACACTATGGTAATACAAATAATAAGTACTATCAGAAGAGAAAAATGCCAGCAAAAAAGTAAATCATTAATAAATGAATAGGTAGATCATAATAAAAGTGGTATGGACAATTAGGAATTAATGAAGACTTTGTCCACATGGCTGTTGATGAAAGCTGGTAAGGGAATATTCGGAAAATCTGAGCATATATAAGTAAGCAAATCAGTATGATATGAATCCCACAGTCTTAAGGGAATTAACTAATGAACTCACTGAACCACTTGCAATTATGTTGCAAGCATTATTGAGATACAATAAATACCAAAGGATTTGAAAAAAGCAAATGCAGAATAATGAGATCTATAATTAGACTTTGGTTCAGAATCCTCAGGGAAGTCCCATAAGTGCCAGTGTTTGAACCATTTAAATGTAACCGGACATAGCACTAAAGAATTGTGGCTTGATCCAAAGCATACTGAAGTCAATGGAAAAAACCAAGATTGGTATTTGCAAAAAATGGATATTGCCTAAAATGACTTTTGCAACTCTCTAAAAGTGGAAGAGAAAAATGATACAACAAACCGAGAACTCCTTCACAGCTCTCTAAAACAAACACAAAGAAAAAGCCCAACCCCGTGTTTACTAAATACAATAGCCAAACTTTCACCTACTGTTCTGGCCCAGATGCTTAAAGGAGCTAAGGCAGCTAACCCCTAGTTTTCAGAAGCACTGGAAGGCTGTATACAGGAACGGCTTTCTTCACCCTTCTCAGTTGTAGAACCCCTCCCCTAGAGTGCTGGCTTTTGTGGATCCCATTCTTAGGCACCACTCTTTCTCCCTGCATTGTATAGGGAGCCTAGGCAGCCAGCTCAGAATTTGTGGATCCGATTGTTGTTCCACTGAGTTAGGCACACAAGTCCCTTTGTGGAGCCAAACCTTAATCTTTGTTGCCCAGATTCATAGACGTGAGGAGCCTGAATACCTTTCAGCATCTGGACCTTCATTCCTCATCTGTAAAATTGGGATTAATATTTTTTCCTCAAACTCTATTTTGATTTTTAAGCTTTTTGGGGTAGGGACTCTCTCTTAAAACACAGTTGTAGAGTACCTAGTAGAAGGGGGCTCTTGATGTCAACTAGGACCTCTAGCTGGTACCATAATTCAAACAATTAATAAAATAATAAAAGAAATCTCACAAGAACATCTGCTCTCGTGAGATAACCAACCTACTCTTTCACACTGCTTAGTTAGCTTGGATGCTTATCTGAACAGAAAGAGGCCCATCTACTCTCCCATCTAATGCACTCCTGCCATGTGACAAAGTATCTCCCTCTTCCTCATCTCCTCCAACTAATATACCAGTGAAATTCACCAACTGTGCTCTAAAACAAAAAACAATTTTTCCCCCAAAAAACAGCTCTAACTAAAAGTAATTACACATACATTTTAACTTTATCTTGGTAATTGAAGTTGCAAAGGTGAAGAGCTCTAGAAGCATTAGATGCATTTTTGAACTTAGTTAAAAAAAATTGGCCTCAGAATATTTTATTTAGAAAATATAAACAACAAAACCCAGTTTGTTTTTTTCTATAGTGATGATAAATACATTTTTAAAATTATTTAAATATAAAATACTCTATTTTCACTCTCACCTCAAAAAAGGCTTGGCTAGTGAAAGTGATTGAAATCAGAGCCACACATCACAGCAGAGGTTTGGCACAGAAAGTTAAAGGGTCAATTCCACATGCTGAGAAACATTTCAAAGGCAGAGTTTTACCTACAGTGTACAATCAGCAAGTGCTCAAGTACATAGTGCAGAGGGCATCTGCAGAGCAAAATATCCCCATAGAAACAGTATAGAAAATATTATAGCTATGCATTAAGGCCCCTAAAATTCATGTGTTCATAAGTATGATTTTCTATTGGGGAAAAACATTTCTAAATCTTACTTTTATTATTTTGCTGTGGGAAGGCAAGTTAAGGTGGAGGTGGGAGAGAGCGAATGCTTCTCCATTCGTTTAAATGCTGTTTCCTCGTTTAAGTAAAAAGCTGTTAGAGTCCTATCAGAATGCAGCAGTGAGAGCAAAGAAGACAGTTAAGTAGCAACAAGTGTGGGGATTAATAGGTTAGCTGCTGCAGCATCTTCTTCAAGATGTAATTCCTCTATCATTTTATAAAAGCATGTGAAGGAGGGGTGGTAGCATATCCAGGTCTGGTGCCTGAGCCAAGAATCACATAATGGGCTCTTCTGACTTGGTCTCCTGTTTCCATAATAATTTAAAAACATAAGGCATGTAGAATGGAGAGGCAGTGGAGGCTAAAAGTAAATCTGAAGTCTTGTGCTTTTACCAAAGAAATAGCATCGACAACATCTTTCTTCTTCAATGCAGCAGGAGTTGCAGCAAACAACATCAGGATATTATGGACTAAAAAAATATGAAATCAAATGGTTTTGCTTTAGAGAGGGGGTGCAAATATTTTACTGAGGCCATTTAACTTTGTGTTCAGGGTTCAAATGAGATCACAATCTCATTGCAAATTAGAGTAAAAAAATCACTGACTTCCAACTGCTTTCACATCGAATCCATGGAAAGCTGTCCATGTTGTACCAATGTGCTATTTACCCTGTGTGTGCAAAAAAACACCCTAACCTTTCCTGAAGGTGAAAACCTTGATCTTGCAATTGACCTCACACAGAGCTCAGCAATTTAGTTTTATAGGTCAGTTATAGGATTGAGCATTAATCTGAGGACACACCCATATTTGAGAATTTGTCTGTTACTGGCTACCTTTACATCTTCAATAGAAATTAATTGTTGATCACACACCAGAGACCTACACCCACTAACCAAGTAACTTTAGTAGATCTTTGCCATAATATTGCCAGGAACATTAATTATGACAAAATTAACAAAGAAAAATATTATCAAGCCCTGATTTTGAGAACTGCCAAACAGCAGAACTCCTAAGGAAATCAGTACGAGTATTGGGTACTCAGCAGAACTCAGTATCAGGACCATTTGCTAAAGAAGGATATATAAAGTGTTGTATATGTTACAAAGCAGCTGTAGAAAAACCCACACAACAGTAGCTGTCTGCAGCCTGTACTATCTTATAATGCAAGAGGGCAATAAAGGCTTATTCCAAAGCAAGAAATGAAAATAGGAAAAAACAATAAGAACACCAGCAGCATTTCAAAATTATATGTGACAGAAAATCAAAATGTAAAATTTTCTTATGAGAACTACCAGTGGAGTTATGCCAAGACTCTAATGTCAGAATAATTTTAACAGAAAAAACATCAAAGCCTAAAAATCTATTTTCATTAGAGAAAAAAATCAAAAGCAAACAGACTCAAGTAAATAAAATAAAATTAAATAAAGCAAGACTCACTCTTTACATTTGCCAACATTACTATCAGGGGCTTGGGGATCAAATTACTTGCTTGTCTTTCTTAAGAAAGTTTAAATGAACATGGTTTCTCTGTAAACTCCAGCTAGCTGGTTACTAAGTGACTGAAGGTTGATTTATCAATTAGCACAAATTGATCACTCATTAAAGAACACAGCCCTTCAACCACACAGCAACCTGCCAGTGACATACACAGGTAACAGAAACTCAGAAATTTGGATTATGTATAAATCATGTTTAAGGCCCTCATCCTACAAATGCCAAAATTCTGGTAACTTTAATGGGTCAGCTCACACAAGTACAGTAGCATAAGCATTTAGCCCTTGCAAGCAAATTACCCAAGTTTGTAAGTTTTTGCAGGAACAAGCTTTAAAATTGCAGTTAAAGAAACACACTCAAGGTTTACAGGATCAAAATGATAACTGATCTACTGTAAAAATGATAACACTGTAAGAATTTTAAATATGTAGTTTTCAGAAGACACTCACTCATTGGCAGAGAATTTACAGAAACAGCTATTTATTTTTTTCCGTGGCCAAAAAAAAAAGTTTGTGTGCCCTCTGCTGGCTTCAAAGTAGTAGCTAATTGTTGTTCCAGCAATTATTGAAGATAAGTAAGGCATAAAACAAAATGATTGGCATGAGAAGAAGATTCAATAGAAATTGATTTTTTAAAGACAAAAATCTGGCTACGTGAATTTCTGATCCCCTCACAACACAGGAAAATGTTGGCTAAATGGAGAAGCACAAGACTGACATGGGGGGAAAATATAGATACCCCCAAGACAGTCGTTCGATTAAAATATCACCTATTGAAATAGGGATAGGAAAACCCTGTAGAGTTATGTTTTTGCAGGCTTCATTTTTTTTTTTTGTGAACTCACAAAAATCAATCCAAAATCTGTGAAAACTTTATTTTCTTCCCATAAACATATCCATATATTTTTCGAGGGCTGTTCAATTAATTTGTAACTAAAGCTATGATGCAAACAATGCAGTAAACTGTGAAAAATATTTCTGCATGCTGTTTTTCTCCTGTCCAGGAACATAAATAACTGAACAGACTAATGATGAGTTGCCTTAATCTCTGCAGAAGAGACATGAAGCGGAAGGGTAGCATTATGTGTCAAAAAACTTTACAGTGCTAGGGAGCCACAAACTGACAGTGTAGTTAATACATTTTGAGAAAGGTTACAATGAATGAAAACCAGCAGAGAAATAACCATGGCCAGACCAATATGAACAAGAGGACAGTGGCAAGTACCCTTCCTAAGTCACTTTAAGCCACAGCACATTGTACCCATGAGACATTTTTACTATCCAAACTTCTATTGTACTAATACAGCCAAAAGAGAAAAGGTTTCTATGTTACACAGATGCAACTTTATAATCCAAAAAACTATAAGAAAGTACAATCCAGAAACTACAAGCAGAACAAAAGCCATCTTGATGGATCTGTTTCCTACTGACAGTCTGGAACTGATTGAATCTTTATGCTACTACTTTGATGGACCTCTTAAAATTGCCCATTTCTGGATCTGAAAGCAATAATCTGACTAGCCTGATCTTGCAAGGTTATGGCCAAATTATTACTCTTAAAAGCAAAGCTATGTAGGGTAATGAGGAGATGGAACACGCAAATGGTAGTGTCTGTAGACATCAAGCCTTTGCAAAACAAGCTATCTCCAGGATATTGAGGGGTACCAAGAATCAGAGGTACTTGCTACACATGTAAAAAAGGCAAGCCTCTGGCCATTCCCACACTGTATTCAGACACTCTTCTCTGGGGAAAGCTGTTTTAGCAGCATACCTGGATTTCCATAAATCATAACAATTGCAGTCAAATTCTTTAGATATGCTGTAGTTAAACTACAGCTAATGGGGAACTTGAAGCTGAAATGATATCAGCTGAAAGGAAGTCATATGGCCTGTGCTATGCAGGAGGTCAGATAAGCTAGATGATCACAACTGTCCCTTCTGAACTTAAAATCTATATGCCTGTGAAACTGTGTCCGTCTCCTGCAGGGGAGTGTTAGGAGGAAGGGACTTGCAGTATTGTCTCCTGCCACCAGTGCATCCACAGAGGCAACTGTGATTTAGGTCTCTAGATTTTGAATTCCTAAATTGCTCATCCACAAGTACAGATGTCTATATAACAATCCTTCCAGGCCTTTCTCTTCCCTTAATAGCATTGCTATTGTGTCTTAAGGGAGCCATAAATCCTGTATTGAAGAGAATAAAATGTCCTAGGGCTGTGTTTGTTTGTGGCAAGAAGTTTTCGCATTCTGTTCCGCCCATTGGATTACAGCCAAATTGTATACTGTCAATCCACTGCGGGGATGACACAAGAAATTGCAAAGGCAGAGGACCCTAGAACTCTACTGGCTTCACTTTAACTTGTTTATTATGCTCTTGGTAGGGAATTTCCTGGTTCCTCTTGTTTACCAGCATACAGTACCAGAAGGGTGTGGAGACATGCAATGTATAATCTCACAGCACAGGACTGCTACCTGCATTGTTAAAAACATAACACAGAAGTAGCCTGATTCAACTTTCTTTGTTGTACATTTCACCTTTTCTAAGTATTAACTCCTGTAGTTTGTTTGCTCTGTAACTCAAATCTGCCGTGAAATTAGCTGCCTACATGAAGGCTCCCATTTCCACTCTGCTGTCCACTGTTCTCTCTGTGTGGTGTTCAGTGATCACTTAGTCTCAGATCCACAAAGAGACTTAGGCGCTGAATGTTGCAATGCCTAACTTGTAGGCACCTAACAACCCAAGAGAATCCACAAAGCCTGAGTTAGGCACCCAGGCTCACTTTACAATGCATGGGGAAAGATAAGTGCCTAAGAGTAGGATCCACAAAAGCAAACATGGTAGGCAGACAGCTGCCTAAATTGGCCACTGGGAGATACCAAGGAAAGGGTATCCTAAGCCCCATCCCTGTTACAGAGTGAGGCACCTAAATCAGGGCTGGAGGGAGGTGCCTATCTCTCCTTGGGATCCACAGTTGGAAACCCTCTCCTGGAGTCAGGCATCAAAGCCATTGCTTGCAAGGAGGGCTGATTCCACACAAGGTGGCTATAGGGGAGGCAGTCTTCCTTATAGACTTTAGCCCAGAGATTAGGGAACTCCCCCAGGATGTGGAAGACTCCAGTTCAATTCAATTCCCTCCTCTTCCTGATGACAAGAGGGGATTTGAACAGGGTTCTCATCTCTTAGCTGAGTATCCTAATCACTGGGCTTGGGCATATTCTGGTGTAGGACTCTCCTGTTGAAGCTGTTTCACATAATTAAATATGGCTTGTGCCACAGAGGTTGTAACAATGACTGTAGCCCAGTGGTTACAGCACCCATCTGACAGGGTTGAAATCCATCTTCAAGTCCTTTTCTCATATCAGTAGGAGGAAGTATTGAACTGGGCTTATTACCCACATCCTGGGTGAATGCCCTAACCACTAGCTAAAGGGAAATCCTCTTCCTCCTCCCCTCCTTTGGCTGTTAGGGGTGGAGTTAGGTGTGCTTTGAGAATCCCTATCGAATCAGGCCCCACAAGCAAGATAGGCAGGGAAATGCTTATCTTCAGTCAGTCTGGAGCTTAGTCATGAGATAGCCACTCGGATGCCTATCCTGAGGTGCTGTATACAAGCCCAGAGGTGGGAATCTTTAGGGTAAAAATGTAATTACCTCCAGAGTTAAGCAGTAGCTGAGCTTGGGTTTGAGTAGCTTACTGCTGCCTAAATTTTGGGGCTTATGTGCCTAAAATAGAAGTTTAGTGCCTAAATCCTTTTGTGGCTCTGTGCCTCAGTGCTTAAGGAGCTTGCCAGGGACCTGTTTTATTCTGTATTTTGTTCCAGTTGGTTGTGTAGAACAACAAGAGCTTCACAGTACCTCACCCAGACTTACTGTCTGGGGAGCTCAGCCCTTAAGGCCATACCAAGACACTCTTTGTTTACATGCTCAGCTTCTCTTCCTCTGAACCAGTACAATTATCATGCCAGTTATATAGTACTCTCCAACAGGGTTGTGTTGCTGCATTTTATTTCACTCCAATTTTCCTTTCTCCCTTTTGTTCTCTTCACTTATACTTGAAATGCCAACTCTTCCCTTACTATATTCACATCTATCCCAGATCATTACAATTCTACACATAAACCTCCAAGTATTTTGTACAAAGACCAAATGTAGAATAAAGTCATTAATATGTAATAATGAATCTTAATTAATTTTCTCAGACTTAAAGTACTCTATAATCTTAAAGCAAGAAAGACTTGAGGCAGGAACAAACTTGATATTCAACTTAAGCAGATAAACTGGTCACCTGCTGGGCTAATGTTTTGCTTAATCATTAATTAACATTAGGCTAATGATCTATTTTACACACAGTTTAATAATAATCACCAAATAAAAGTGCACGATTACCATGGATTTAACATAGTATGGCTAGTCTCAACATATTGTATAGGTGCCATAGGATTTATCCCCTACACCATTAACCTATTGCATGATTTACTTGCACAGCTGTTGCATGAGAAGTCCATTGAAGCACTGTTGCCTTCAGATAATTTGATTCAGGGCACATCCGCACTGCCCCAGAGTTCGGGCTAAGGGGGTGTGAGTAGCACTGTGCATCAAAGTGCATGCATTTAACTCCCCCAGTGGGTGCCAACTTAAAGGTCCCTGGTTTACATTATGTTGTCCTCTTTGAAGAGTTTTGTCAATATTTAAATTTTCCAAGGGGGAAACTGTGCTTGAATGTTCCAACAAGAAAATGGAAACAAAATATTTCATGTGGTTCGAGTCAACATTATTTTCTGTGTCCACCTCAGCCCACATCATGCTTATTCTTATACTATGCTTATCACTGTGGTATCTGACTGCATTAAGTAACTCGGCTGTGTTCTCTCATCCTTTCTCCTCCCCCCAACAGAAGGGAAGGATGCATAGTGGAGTGTCTTGTTTTGGTGGTGATGGGCTTTTTTTTTTTTTTTTTTTTTTTAACATATACATGAGAAAGTTCCTGGCACTCAAAGCGGAAGGTGGTGAAGTTTGTGATGGTTCTTAATTGCCAGTCTTGGAACAGCCCATGAGAAAGCTCCAGCTACCACACAGACTAACTTTACCCTTATAGTAAAGAAGTTCATTGTGCCTGAGGAGCATCATTGTTGACCACAACCCTCATTCCGGAGCTATAGAAAGTTTTTTAGATATTCTTCATCTACCTCGTGGGTGTCAGCCAGAGGGACAGAATGACATGTATCATGGGAGATGTAGTCCAGCCAGGAAGTATGGGTCAGAGGAAAGAATGAGGATAGAAGGGACCTGGAGTTAGAGCTCCCATGAAGTGCCACAGCAGCTCAAGTAGCTGGAGATTAACACTGACCAGGCTTTAAACCAAACTTTTCAATATTGTCAAATCCAAAGTTTTCCAAAGTTTTCGTTCCATAAAAAAATATTGCCACTTTGACGTTTCATCCAAATCTGGATTGCAAACAAATGTTGAGATGTCAGAATTTTCTGCAGGATAAAAAATCTGTTTTTCAATAAGTTGTATTGAGAAGTACTTACTCTCAGGAGTAGTCTCATTGACTCCAGCATTACCCAATGAGATAAAAGTGGAGAAGAATCAAGCCCAAAGTTAATTTTCTGCAGAGTCTTTTAGGTTTCTGACATTTAAATATATGTTTCTTTGCCATTTTGTGCTACTAAGAGCTAAATTTTCTGGCCATTTTATTTAGATGCCTAAATCATAGCTGTTGACTGCTGAGCATTTTTGAAAATCTGGCCCTAAATGTTTTGAGGCTGTGTATGCTATATTCAGTATGTCAGCTTGACTCTGTTCCCAGGACAATATGAGAGAAATGTCTTCTCTCTTTTCTCTCTCTCTCTCTTGAATTCTCCTTGTCTTCCTGGCAATAAGCCACATGGTACCATGGAATATATGTTATTATATATAGTCTGCTGGCATTTGTTGTGGTGGGGGTTGTTTCTCTGATTCTGTTAACTCTGTTTATAGGGATTATAATGGGCATAGACATTATTCTATTCTGTTAACAGAATCAGAGAAACAACCCCCACCACAACAAATGCCAGCAGACTGGTAGATATCAGGAAGGTTCTTAAAATATTAATCATATTTAATATTTTAATATTAATAAAATATTTTAAATAATATTTAATATTCTTAAAAACAAAACTATGTTGTATTAAATCATGGGGTGAGTAAGAGGAAGAGATTAGAATTGCTATGTCGATTTACATTTACAAACATACTTGTAATGGCAGAGCGGAGAGCAGCTTGCTGGACTCAGACCAGCTGAAAGGAAAGGAGAGACAAGCATAAGGTGAAGGGACCCAGGCACTTTCAACTTTACTCTTTATATGCCTGTGTGCCTTGGTGCAGACACAGTTTAAAAGGTGTTTCAGTTTAGGAAAGGAAGTTACTTCTTGGGGCTGAATCTAAAGTGTGAATAAATAGATGGCTGGAATGTACACCAACATTTCAAATCAGCTGTTAAATGAGGAAGGTACAAAAACTGAACTCAAAAATTCATTCAATCTCTTGGACACACTTTTTTTTATAAAAACAGGCCCTATTTGATGATAAAAGCTCTGATAATTTACCCCTAAGTGCTATAAAATCTCACAATAAAAAAGAAATAACTCAAATATGCAGTAGCTCCTACTACTTACATACACACACTCCCTTGAAATGAAATCACTAAAATTTCTGTTTCATCTTATTCTAAATATATCTGAAGCACCTTGAAGATCTGTGTAAATGTTAGTGATGGGCAAACTTCAAAAGGTTCATTTCAGATACACCCACTGACTATTATCTGCACTGCATATGGATCTGAAGCTTGTCTGAAAATGTCTGAATCTTTTCTGGCTTCTATTTTTTTCCCCTCTCACTCTTTTCTATCTTCTGTCCATCTCTCACTTTCATCTAAGCTCAACATAATCTTTCATCATTTATTCATCTCCATTCTTCCATTTGCCTGAGACTTAGTAAAATCACCTGTGTCCCTAACTCCTTCTCCCTGGCTCCTATATCGCTCACTCTCTTTGGTGACTTTCCATTCAAGACAGGGGTTATCAAGTGGGGTGAGAGGGGAGGAGCACAGATTTGTTCCATAGAGTAAGC
Source organism: Emydura macquarii macquarii (assembly GCF_026122565.2). Taxonomy (NCBI): domain Eukaryota; kingdom Metazoa; phylum Chordata; order Testudines; family Chelidae; genus Emydura; species Emydura macquarii. The sequence continues at coordinate 43,592,246 of NW_027132610.1, read as the reverse complement.
TTCAGAGTATCCCCCTCCTATGCCCTAGAAAAGAGGTTGTCAACTGGGAGGGTGCAGCGTCCTGGAGAAGTATATCAAACTTTTGAGGTGGGGAGGCACGGTGAGCCTTCTGATGGTTTGATGGTTATGACAGAAGTGAGAGGAGGCCAAATGTCAGGTCACAGTGCCACTCACTCAGGTTTGGCACTGCCAGATTTGACTGAGTGTCATTGTGACCTGGTGCACAGGGTCACAGAATCTTTCTGGTTTGGCCCGGCCACCCCTTCTACCCTTGGCAGAATCTGCCATCCTAGCATTCTAAACTTCTAAAATTATTCACATATCTCTAGAAAATATTCCTTCCTCTTATTCAATACAAATCTGCATCATTCCATAAAATAATCATAATCTATTATATAATGAATACTGAAAATGTCCTTGGGATGCCCGGTACATAGAGGAAGACATCAACCCTTACCCAAGAAATTTATAATGTAGAATAAATACAAAATCAAAATCTTTTATCTGCTTTATAAGTCAAATGAAATTATACATTAAGAGTACAGATACATAATAAATTGCTGGGCCAGATGAAAGTTCAAGCTAAAAGCTATATAACATGCAGAAAAATATGTTGTATCTATGATGGAAACTTCCACAGAAAATTCACTGATTCCACAATATTATTTATGCTTCCTACTTTGTACAATGTAGGGTGTGCAAAAGGATAGCCTCTTCTTGGCTATAATTGTCATAATTGGATATGATATCGGCTTGTCCAGGCTTGCCCAGGCAGTCATCACCAAGCAGTTGCTGTGATCAATGCAGTGTTTAAATAAAGACCACTTCAACCAAATCAGAAAAGTGTCTGCTGTGCTGGATGAGATACCAGAATGTGCTGAACTGTGGGGTTTTTGTTTTGTTTTGAAATAACTGATTAGTCATAGCAAACTCTGATGAACAATAATGCAGTGTTCTCTACAGGGTGCCAGCTCTTTACTGATTACTTTGTTCTCCCAGGAACCAATCAGTAATTGTTATCCTACCTTAGAATATTGATGCTCTTTTTCTGCCCAAGCAGCTAGTCGAAGTTTCGGGCCCTGCAGAAGTTCCATTAGGGATCAGAAACTGATGGAATCTGGTGCTTTCTTTGATGCAATCTTGTTTATTTACACAGAATATAGAAAGTCCTGCTTCTCCAAATGCAGGAGGCCCAAAAAACTAAACAAGTACTTTCTTAGCTTACAGACCCAATCTTCTCTTAGCCAGTACCCCAACGCTGAATCTCTCTCTAGGCTTCTCTCAAGGCCACACTGCCACGAACAACTGTACTTGTATTTCTCCTCAGTGGTACATCTAGGGCAATCACTCTCAGTTTCCAGCTCTCCAGCTGTTCCTTTTCTGAGTAGGGAAATGCATCTCTCTCCCTTCTGACTGGGGTATTCCCAGGCTGCACAGTTCCCTGACTTCACTGGGTATTTCCCTTGAAAGACAATCTGCCTAAACAGACTTCCTTGCTTTTTCCTCGGGGACGGATAACAAAGTGATTGCTACAGATATGTTACCACACAGCTCTTTTCTAAGCAAGCCTAATTTATTCTTAGGTAAAAAGCCTCACAGTGAAAAATTATTACAAACAATAAAAGAACCTGCACATATGCTAGTAAGCTTACCAGACCTCACCTCTCCCTATGGGTTTCTTTGTGGTTACATGTTCATCAGGGCCTCAGCTCAGAACAAGCACACAATCTTATGGGGCCTCAGTAGGCCAAGTCCTTCTGATTTGCCCCTAACGATTGGGGCCCTCCATAGACCATGGGTGTCCTGTCCATTAGCTGGATCAGGAAGAAGGTCCTGAGTCACTTTAAAAGCCAGGCTTTTGTCCAGAAGTCTTTTCTTTGACTGTTGGTATCTGGAGAATCCAATCTGAACCAGCATTATACATATCTCCTCCGTGATAGGGAGATCGAAGGATGGCTTCAAAGGATGACAACTGAGGTTAGCATCAGAAGGTACATACAATGCCACACTGCCACATACACAATTGCATTTTTAATGCCAGGCACCCCAAAGCTATTAACCCTAATTCAATAAGGTTTATCTTAATTCAGTAATGTTTGTTCAGGATATTACAGGATATTGTCAGTCTGCCACACACTCCATGCTCTAGACTTCTGCTTGACTTTTTTTTTTCTCTCCCTGAGTCTCTCTCAGTCTCTTGTCTGTACTCAAATTTGTCTTTCACACACACATAGATACACAGTTCTGTCAATCAAAGCCTCAGTCCCTGCATTTTAAAACTCTTGACTTACATGATTCAGCTTCAGTGTTTCCATCTGCCTGTGTTTTTGGTGCTACTTCCATTTTTTCAGCCACGAGATTCAGTCACCCAACCAATTATGTTTAGTCCGGCCCCATACAACATAATAGTTAAACCATTTTCATGTGCTAACTGGAGTGACCTCAGAATAAATTCTCTCTGCTCCAAAGAATCTAAGCTAATAACTTGAACATACTGCCCTTATTCTTTGTCTTTTGATTTTTCTGTATTAGAGTGTTACTGAACAATTTTAGATGTTTCATAGTAGTGTTTCTTGGAAAGTCATGGGTAACTGACTGGAACAGCCATTTTAAAATAGTATAGCCAAACTTGGGGGGAAAAACGTTCAGAAGGTTCAAACTCTGTTTGTGCATGCAAAACTTTGCATATGCAATCATTTGCATGCACACTTTGCATACAGTATCATTTGTGCCAGCTTCATTTGTTTAGTATAATAGACAAAAATGTGCTCAGAGGGGGAGGCCAGGTTTGGGGACATGTTAGGAGTTTTGCCTCAAGGGTGTTGAAATTTTTTCAGTCTCAGTAGTTACTTGCTGATATTTTTCTCCCATTCTTATCCATTCTTATCAATATGTTGTATTGTACTTTTAAATCTTTGACATGTAGTGCCAGATTATTTCTGGCCTTCTGCAGAGGCACAAAGGGATTGAGATTACTAAATCAACTGTGCAACATATGTAAAACTCAGAGACAGTTCCAAGAAAAATTCTTTCAGAGATGCATATTTCCCCAAGAATGTGGGGGCAGGGAGATAGAGCCATTTAACTGCATACCCTCTGTATCTGCTTAGAGAGCAGACTGGGCATGCCATGGGAGCACAAGGAAGAAAATCATAATCTCAAAGAGGTGGCCAACCTTTATGATCATCACATGAATGGGATTATATCAAGGATGAGCCAGTACTGTGTCATAATCTAGGTACTTCTGTTATCCCGAAATGTAGGCTTTGGGACGCCCCTAGAATAACCTGCCTATTGCCTCCTTAATGTCCTTTTATTGGGGTATGAGTCTCCAGGGAAGTTAAAGTGTACTTGAAGGACATGGTTATAACCTTCAGATAAAGTGATTGACACAGGAAGTATGTATTCCAAAACAAAGTATCTTTTATTAATGTAACTAACAATGTGATCTAAAATCTTAAACAAGACACAAATCCCTTTCACAAATCCCTTACTGCAAATTAAAAAGCATTTAAACTACAATAGTATACAGTTTACATTATTATAAGGAATACAGATGGCCAGTCTTCTTTAGATCGCTTACAGCATTTCATAAATGTGCTCTAAATTTTACATAGGTAAATTGCAATTAATAACAGAAATTTATGCACTATATACTATATACACTATATACACTACACTACCCTATACTATACTTATGCTATATTCTTATTGAAAACTAGTAGGCTTATTTTATAAATCCTTTTGCATTCCTCTTTAATCAATGTAGCTGCCTGCTGCTTCTATTTGCTTTTGTTGCTTGCTTCTTGATCAGCTCGGGTCAGTCAGTTCCACTCAATCTTCTGTGGTCAGATCTCTCAGCAGCTTCTAGCTTCTTTTTCAGCAGTTCTTTTTCCTGGTTCTTAATCTCTTTGTCCATCCTCTTCTGATTGCTCCCTCTGTTCCTGAGCCTCTGACTTGTATACTGTGCTATCAGCTGTCAGGTCTTTGTCTGAGCATGTTTTGCTGCTAAACATTATTACTTCATTTTTAGACACCTGCCAATACACCATGCATGTTCACTGTTGCTGATTACCTCAGAGTTATGATTCTGCCTATCCTTTCATTCACTTGGTTTTTTCCAAGGTGCCATCTTTAGCTAGTTGTTTACCTCAACTGGCCTTTCACTCACTTGGCCTTTTGCCAAGATGCCATTTTAGTACTCCTGGGTTTTTGGTCAATTAACTGAACTTTTCACCCTATTTCAGTAATGAGCACGTTCAATTTTGCAGCTCCCATTTTAGGGTGGACAATTTAATCTTAGGGATAAGTTTTTAGGTTGGACAATTTAATATCACAAAGATGTTGCCTCAGCTTTGCAGGCAGAATGAGCCTCTTGGCCAGGGTAGAAAAGCAGGGGCTCTCTGTGATCAATATGTAGCTTGCAACAAAAGGGAAAAGAGTGAGGATGCATATCATTGGGGATGGTAGCAGCCAGGTGCAGTAGACTCATGGAAAGATAACATCACCAAGAGAACCCAGCTGCAAATCCTAAGTGCAGCTCTTCAAAACTGGAAGAACCCTAGGCCTCAGATTAGAGCTGAATACCAAAGCTACAGTTTGCCCAAAGAGTTTTTATAGAAACTGTGCTTAACTGGTGGTGGAAGGAGTCTTTGACTACTTAAGCAGTCTTGGAAAATGGTGGGAGCCATAAACTAATACATCTCTCAGATACTATCTGTGGGTGAAATTAACAGGGTTGTACAGCACCAGGCCTACTTTTTGCTTTGAGAAGGAAGCAGTGAGCATTTTATGAGTAGACAGATGGAGGCATGAGAGTCTTTTGGTAATTCTCTGTTTAGAAAGAGGCTTAGATAAGAACTAATAAATATTATACAGTAAGAGTTCTTTTGATTTTTTCCTGAACTTTATTTTTTCTTCCTAAATACATGTACAGATAAATTCCCTGTTTCATGGGCCCGCTTTCTTGTTTATATTTAGAACCCATAGATTTTAAGAGTTGTAAATAAGAATTAGCTTGTCTTTTTTCCCCCACTTTATACAAAAGTTGGTCAAATGCTGACTGTTAAGTTAATTAATTGATAAATGTTGCCATATTTTGTTCAACAAATTTATACGATGACCCATTTTTCCCCCTGCATTCAACCAACAATAACTGGTTAAAAAAGAATGCAGCACGTTATTGATGGAAGGTGCCGAAGACAACCTTACTCATTTAGCATCATTCTGATTTCTCTATAGAAATGTAACATTGAAGCCTGGTGCTGCCAGCCGACAATGAGAGATACGCAAACTACATAATGTAGCTTGCATATCTCCTGTCGACTTATTTATGTTGCCATACTGCAGCATTGATCCATTGCATCAACGGGAGACGCCCGCCGATCAATGCAGCCTTACTCTTTTCAGGGGGAGTGGGGGAGGGGAATTAATGCGTCAACCAGAGACTACTTCCGGGATCAATTGTGCATGTCTCCACAGCCCACTCTATCGATCCTGCTGCATCGATCTGTGCAGCCCTGGTAGTGAAGACATACCCTGAGACAGTCATTATTCCTGAGCTCTTTTTACAAAGGAATTTGAGCATTTTTTTGGCACACTGGATTTAATTGTCCAACATTTCATATTTACGTTGAATGGAAATACTGATAAGAAGAAGCTATACAATAAATGTAAATCCTATTTCTTTAAAGACAGACTGAGGTTGGCTCTAACTATTGCCTCCAACCAGGAACAATTGACTTGCAAACTGAGATCCTGTCATCACAGTGCTTTTGCTGACAAAAGTGCAGGCCAGATCAAAGTGGGATTTGAAATACTAGGTTCTGAGAAGGGAAACTGAGTTAGACAGGGAGTGAGGATGCAAGCAGATATAGGGAACAATAGATATTTTATGGAGAATAGAGACTATTTCATTCCCTCAGATAATTCACTGTAAAACACTACATTGCTGAAATGCTGTTATAACCTCGACCTACATGTTTGATATCATAAAGAATTCTGCCATACCTTTAATATTAAAAATGGTTATACACTATAAAAGAATACAATGCAAGGGGTACAGAAAACTCAAAATATTTAAAGGAGAAAGTATCTGACTGATGAGCTATATGGTTAAGAGAGGCAGAAGTGAAAAAGGAGTTGCTGGAACTACAAAATCCCTTTTTGTTCATTGTAACTCAACTTAATGGGACCCTATTGAGATGCAGAGTGTTGTACTAGAAATGTTATGTAGAATATTTCTTTTGTTTTAATCTGATTCTCCCTCTATTCTTAATATTTTTTTAAATTAGATAGACCACTTGTAACATGACAGCAGGGTGGGGGAGACTCTTAGCTGATGTAAATGGGTGTCATTCCCTTGAATTCAATAGACATTCAAATTTACACAGAAATCTGTTCAGAATCTGGCCTACTGACTGTTCAGGGAATCTCACAGACTATCTCAGAAAAGTTAAACATTCAGCCTCTAAAGTAGGGTAGTGAAGCAAGGGCATAGACAAAGGAGTTCTCTCTCAGAAGGTATTACAGCCTGTTAAATGCATGAAAAATTACCTAGATTCAAGATCCTGAACAATATTTAGGTATCTAGCTCCCTTTTGGGGACCTGGGACCTAAAGAATTGGGCAGAAGGAGGGAAATGTCTCTTTCAGCACAACAGTGAAGGGGGAGGGGAAAGAAAGTTCAGGCAGGGATGAAAGAGTATCCAGGAGAAAACACAGGAGAGAATAACTTAATGGCTCAGCTGATTGTTACATTTCCTGTGTCAATGGTTATAGGGATGCAGCTTGTTTTAAAAGACATGACTTGGTAGAAAAGAAGAGTACAAGGCTTTGTGGAGATCCTTTTGTAACTCTTTGCAGTCTACTTTGGATTTAACTATCTTGTGTCATTTTGTATCATCTGCCAACTTTTATGCCTCACTGTTTACCCGATTTTCCAGATCGTTTATGAATATGTTGAACAGTACAGGTCCTTGGGGCACCCCACTATTTATCTCTTTCCATTCTGAAAATGGACCATTTATTCCTATCTTTTCTTTGCTATCTTTTAGCCAGTTACTGATTCATGAGAGGACCTTCCCTCTTATCCCATGATTGCTCACTTTGCTTAAGAATCTTTCATGTAAGACCTCGTCAAAGGCTTTCTGAAATGCCAAGTACTATATTGACTTCTTCACACTTTTTTCATGTTTGTTGACCCCTTCATAGAATTCTAATAGATTGATGAAGCATGATTTCCCTTTATAAAAGCCACATTGACTCTTCCAAACATATCGTATTCATAATTCTGTTCTTTACTGTAGTTTCAATCTATTTGCCTGGTATTGAAATTAAACTTACTGACCTATAATTGCAAGGATCACCTTTGGAACCTTTTTAAATAATTGATGTTACATTAGGTATCCTCCAGTCATCTAGTATAGAGGCTGATTAAAGCAATAGGTTACATACCACAGTTAGCAGTGCTGCAATTTCATATTTGATTTCCTTCAGAACTCTTGGGTGAACACCATCCAGTTCTGGTGACTTATTACTGTTTAATTTATCCATTTGTTCCAAAATCTCCTCTATGGATACCTTAATCTCGGACAATTCCTCAGATTTGTCACCTAAAATGAATGGCTTGAGTGTGGAAATCTCCTTCACATCCCCTGCAGTGAAGAATGAAACAAAAAAGCAAATGAGCTTCTCTGTAAAGGCCATGTCTTGAATTCTCCTTTAGCATCTCATTTCTCTACTGGTTCAGTGATTGTTTGGCAGTTTTCCTGTTTCGGATGTACTTAAAAAAATGCTGTTTATTTCTGTGTCTTTTGCTAGTTGCTCTTCAAATTCATTTTTTGACCTGCCTAATTATACTTTTACACTTGATTTGCCAGTGTTTATGCTCCTTTCTATTTTCCTCAGTAGGATTTTACTTCTAATTTTAAAAGGATGCCAAGGCATCTAATTTCACATATAGTGCCACTTCCCTCAACAAATATTTCCTATATATTTTGTACCCTGGTATTATCATGTCCCATTGATTATCATCATTTCACCAAGTTTCTTATTTCATACCAAGAACTTAAGTTCATCCATCTTATTATTTAGACTTCTATAATTTGTATACAAGTGCTTATAAAATTTGTTATTTAGTTGTCTGCTTTCATGTAATGTAATTCAATGGGATTCTCTCTCATTTTACTGTTTCTCTTCAGTTTCTACCTACACTTTATCAACTTCCATCCTCTCCTCTTTACGAGGATGTAAAGTATCCCCTTTAATAAATCCACGCCTAAGGGATCTCTGTGTCTGAACTGTGTGTTGCTCCATACCTGTTGGCTTGCCCCCAATCCTTAGTTTAAAAAAAAATTCTTCCAAAAAAAATCCTTTACAACCTTTTTAATTTTACATGCCAGCAATCTGGTTCTGTTTGGACCCATCCTTCCTCTATAGTGTCCTCCTTTCCCAAAAGATTCCCCAATTCTCAATAAACCTAAATCCCTATTCCCAGCACCATCATCTCATCCTGCAGTTCCGCATGTCTAACTGCCCTGAGCATGAAACTGGAAGCATTTCAGAGAATGCTACTATGGACATCCTAGACTTTAATCTCTTACCTAACAACCTAAATTTGGCTTCCAGGACTTCTCTCCTGCCTTTCCGTATGTCACTGGTACCTACATGTACCATGACCACTGCCTTCTCCCCAATACTGCACATATGTCTATCTAAATGTCTCAAGAGGTCTGCAATCTTTACATCCAGTATGCTATTCACCATGCAATTCTCTCTGCCATCACCAATCCAACAGTCTAATAATTGAACATCTGTTATTGTTATTTGTCTCTTCCTTATAATTGGAATCCCCTCTCCCACAGGGTATCCTCAGTGGGAGAGGATACCATGACATCATCTGAGAGAAGGGACTCAACTTGGGTGTTCACATTCCCAGGAGAGCATCTAGAGTGTTGGAATACATGGTATTCTGGGCCAGGTCTCTTTAAACCTCTCTTGTATAAATACATAGTAATTAGAGCAGGGAGACTAGAACCTAGGTCTCCTACCTCAGTCCTCTAATCACTGGGCTATACACTCACTCTGGCCCATTGGATGTTTAATTTATATAAAGTGGAACAACTTCAACAGGCAAGACAAAGCACCCTGCTGCAGGATACTCCATAATCCAGCTGTTAGGGTACTCCTAAGAGGGGAGGAGACCCAAATTCATATCTCTGCTCCACAAGAGACAGGGGGATTCATGTCCTGGATGAGTGCTGTAACCATGGCACTAAAAAGTTAAGCAGACCACCACATCCTCCTCTGGCTGTTTTGTGTGGGTTTAGACATGCTCTGAGCATACCTACCAGATCAGGACCCGAAGGTAAGCTAGGCAGGGTTTAGGAATGAGTTAAGCACTGAGTTGCTGGGCAGTGTCAGGATTTAGGTGGGTTAGTTCCTTGGGGACTTTAACAGTGGAAACTTAGGCACCTAGGGAAATTAGGCATCTACAGGGTTAGGAGCAGCTAAGCAGGGGTTTTGAACATGCCAGTGGCATCTCAAAACCCCTGCTTAGCTGCTCCTAACCCTATAGATGCCTAATTTCCCTAGGTGTCTAAGTTTTTATTTAGGCACCTAAGTCTCCATTGCAAATCCCATCCACATATCACAGATACAATTGCCAAAGGGGTTTTGTGCATTCAGGCCTGTGTATTCAGATATTAATACATAAAAAGTGCTTCATTGAGAACCCACTGAAAATCAGGCCTGTGTAATCCATACAGATGCAGTTTAATGGATTCCTTATTTTTGCCTATGTGTAGTTATTACTCACCAGTTTATTTCTAACCATATTTTATATGAAATCTAAAGGCCAAATTCAGCCTTAGCGTCACAACATTGTCTTCAATAAGCTGCATCCTCTTACACTAGGGATGAATTCAGCCTCTTGAAGTCCAGATCCCTTTTCATACTCTTCAGCTTCCCATTAATAACCTGCTTTAATATGCATTGCTGTGTCGGGCTTAATCTCTACAATTCCTGACAAGTGGAAATAAAAATTAGGCAAGACAAAATACTGTCTAGCCTAGCTTCACTTGTTTTTATTTCTTCTCTTTCTCTTCATCTTGACATTCGTTAGAACCATAAGGCTTTCATTAGATAACTAAAGAAAGCTCAACTGCACAGGAAAGCAGGCAGTGCAAAAGTGCTATGAACTACATCACTGAAAGCAAGAAATATCAGCTCGTTATTATTGAAAATCCCCAGATCTACACAATGATCATTATTTAAGTTATGTAATTTTATCCATAGCAATTAAAGTGTTGAATTTATTGGAAGGATAATTAAAGGAGCAGATGAGAAAGTGAACTGCAGCAAGGAGAAGAAAAGGTTGTGAATTATGGTTGTTAACTGATTTTGCTGATTTCTCACCATTTTAATGGGAACTCCCAGAAATATTGCGACAGAAACAAGCACAATGTTTCTAGGGGGCACAGGAAGGGTGCAACTGCTGCTACACAATGGCAAAGCTAACCCCATTTGCTTCGCTTCTAACAAAACAAAACAAATGCTATAATGTAGGGAGCTGCACATGTGGGGTTGGTGAAGGGCTTGATCCTGCAAGGTGCTAAGCACTCTAGCCCCACTCCACCAAAGCAGCCTAACACATGCTTAACTTTAAGCATGAGTTCAAGGACATGCTTAAGTACTTTGCTGGACTGGAACCATAACATTCAGTATTTGTCAGGATTGAGCCCTAAAAGAATGAGGGATCATATCAACTAGCCATGCCTGTATTTAGAGCCTAATCCTGTAACAATAAAGTCAATGGGAACTTTGCCTTTGATTTATTGGGTGCAGAATCAAGCCCTTAAATCTGCAGAATTGATCTGATCCTGAAAAGTGAGGACATTAGGAGAGAAAGGAGGCATATAATGGATGAGAATCTGTCCAAAATAAAGCAGTAAGTGAAAATCCAGTGACTCAGATTGGATAAATTCCTTGCCTTCGGGAGGTGAGAAACAAATTGGATCTATGGCTTGGTCATGGCGGGGAATATCTACAGTACTAAATTGCAATTCTACAGAATCCTTGTTAATGGGGTATACTACAGCATATGCATATTAATGTGATGTATATATTTACATTACCATTAACCTACCAAGAATGTAGACCTTTTCAAGATGCTATTAGTATCATTTAGAGAATCAATTTTAGACAATTATTTTGGATTAGGTAATGGCAAATGTATGATAAATAAATTTAAGAAGGCTCTTGAGGATATGAAACTATTATTAAATTAGAACTTCAGCTAAAATGAGAAGGTCTGATTATTACAGTTTCATTAGTTGTATATTTGACAGTGTCACATAACAGTTTTGTTGATTGCACATAATTTACTGTGCTTTCAAAATTCAACACAACCAAGTCTCTCTTTTTTTTAAAAAAAAATACAATTTAAAATGCAGACAGTTTTATTTAAAGAGGAACTGCAAAGTTAGAATGGAAATTGAATTAAGTCCATATATTATTTTTATATGTACACACGTACACACACACGATGACTGGCAAATGTTGGGATCATTTGGCATATAAATACGTTTAAATTTACTTTTCATAAAATTATTTTCCTTCCATAGTTTCCTGGTCCATTTAAATCATCCCAGAATATATCATTCTGACTCTGCTGATAAAATCAGCCCCATGTTATTTTTCCCTGAATAGTTTGTTTTACCCATCTATAGTTATAGATTTGTGCCATCTACCTTGCTACTCAACAGAAAGAAAGAAAGAAAGAAAGAATCATGTTTATTATGGTAGTGCCTAAGGACCAACCAAAAAAGGGGCACCATTGAGCCAGGCACCTTACAGATGGTCCTTGTCTCAAAGAACTTACAATCAAAATAGACAAGAGAGACAAAGTGTGGAGGAGGAATCTAACACAAGTAGAGTGATCAACGTGATGGCAGCAAATAGCATGGAAGCTCCATATTTGGCGTGGGGGGGAGGATAATTAGGAGGGTTTATGAAAAATGGGAAGAAAAAGTGAAAGGAAAGGGTTGAGGAGGACAGGGCAGGGGAAAATAGGGTAAGAAGGCAGGTGTGGGATAAAGCTGAGGCAAAGATATTGTGAAGAGGCAGGGCAAGGACAGTCAATCAAGACAGGGCAGAGAAAGGCCAGTCAAAATATAGAAAGTGCTCTGAATATCCAGAAGTCCCTCCTTTTATCAGCTTCTGCAGTTGCTCCTTCCAATTGGAATCTCTGGTTGGCTCCTCTGCAGTTTTTGCCTAAGGCCAGGGGAGGGGATAGCACCTGGATCCTAGTGCCCCCAAAGTGTGCGGTGGGGTCTCCCCTGCACAGTTCTGGATCCAGGGGATGCCAGAAGCAGGGATGGCCCCTACAAGGCCCCCATTATATCTCCTGCCCCACAGTGCAGCAGTCCCTGCTTTAGCTGCTTCTGCTGAAGTCTGTGGCAAATCTATCAGCTGAAATCTATCTGCTCAGCTAAACATGGCAAAGTGCTGCGTGTGTGAATATGGCACTTTATCTTTCTATAGTGGATCTGCACAAACAGAAGCCTTGTTGGAGAAAGAGGAAAGCAATGAAGTGGAAGGAGAGAGAGAATGAAACCATGAGAGGCAATAAGTAACTCCTAAAGGAATGCACAGTCCTATTCAAAGCCCTCCTTGAGACCAGTCTTGTGTACCTGAGACATTGCCTCTTCCTCTGTAACAACATTCTCTCATGAAGTCCCTTTCATTGAAACCATGGTAGCCTTGACCAATAGAGGAGGCTTGTGAGATAAATCACAGGGCAGGGATCTGGGTGATGGAACTCTGTGTGATAAAAAATAACCATGGTCGGTCTCAGTGAATTGAGAATCAAAAGCAAACACATATTTCTTCAATTCAACAATAAGTTTCACAGAAACAAGGTAGGTCAGGTAATATCATTTATTGGACCAACTTGAAGAAGAGGTCTGTGTAAGTGTGAAAGCTTGTCTCTCTCACCAACGATGATCCAATAAAAGATATTACCTCACCCACCTTGTCTCTCTGATAACCTGGGATCAGCATGGCTACAACAACACTGCATATAATATTTTTCACCCACACTTATGTAAGACAAAACTCCACTAACTATACAATTTTTTACTCCCCATAATCAGGCAAAGAGGAGGGATATAAGGGAACTTCATTACCTTTAGTTTTTGGGAGGGATTTAGATGTTGTGGTGACAGGGGCCAATGGTAGACTTTACAGATAAGGAAATTGAGGCTCAGAGAGGGAGTAATTTGCTTGTCTAAAATCACACAGAATTTGTGGCAGCACTGGGGACAGAATGCACATCTCCTGACTCACTGTCCTGAAACCAAATTACAAGAACATCCTTCCTCCATATTGGCAGGGCTGCCATCTGTCACTAAGGCCTGGGTATGAACAGCAGTCCTGGACATCCCATTATTCCTTTGGCAAGGAGGTCATGTGCTTAGTGTGGTAGTTTTTGCAGATTCTTGAGAATATACACTTGAGATTTGGGAATCACTTGCTGACAATCACAACCTCTGCTATGTCATGCCTTGCATATTATTATTTGGTTTGTTTTGACAGATATATTAATAGTCTATCCCAGTGCTTATATTAGGAACTCCAACTGTATGGTGGGTGCGCTTGTATGGTGGGTGCGATTTGTGGTAGGGAAGATAGATAATGTTTTGGAGGGATGCAATTTTTGGGTACTAAATTTGAGACACCTTAAAAGGGCCTGATTTTCAGACGCTGGATGCTCAGAACTTTCTGAAAGCCTCTTTAGGGTGTCCCAAATTAGGTGCCAAAAAAGAAACACTTAGAATTGCTAATCATTTTTAAAATCTTGACCAAAATGAATTTAAGAAAGTAAATCCACATTACAATCGTGTCAAAACAGACCAGCTTTTAACTAAATTCCTAAGACCCAAATGTTCCAACCTTGAAACTTGAAATTTGGATTTGGATTTTGCAGCTAGGGCCCATTATTGATTATAATTTTCATGGAGTAGCATGCTCAAGATGAAGCATATTAGGTGCTCCTGCATATGTGGAAAAGAAACTACAGTACTTTAGTACTTCAAAAGAAAAAAATGTATCCTAAGTTAATTATCCTCAGACATTAAATACATTGCAATTCGACAGCTTTTTCCATTACTTTCTGTTTCAGATTTCTACATTATGAGCTATTCTCCAGGGACATAATCAATCTAGGATAGATGTTAGTAAGCACAAAATAAAAGTTACAAGAATACAGACATTATCAACTTGTCTGGAAGTAGCTCAGCTCATTTGCCCTTGCCTCATTGATTAGCAGCTGTTTTGGTACACAAAGCTCTCTATAGCTGATCTGGCAGACTCCTTCTATCAGTGCCCCACCTTTATCAGGTTGGGGCCTTTTCATTTTCCTTTCTCCTTCCTAATGCAACAATTGTGCATGCCTGTATTAAATACATGACCTCTCCAACACTGTATTAATAACTGTTTCTCATGCAGATTTCTTCATGTCTTTCTCTCATAAATAGAATTTTAGTATAATTGTTCTATTTTTGTCCAAGAGCAGCAGCTGCTTTGTTGATATAGTATCACAGTTCAGATGAGCAGTCCTTGCAAGTCCTTCATGAAATTCTAAAGTAATTGCAGCCATTCACTCTTTAGTTCTTGTTATTTATTAAAAAAATATTTCAGGTAAACAGAAACAATTCAGTAGCAAGCAAATATGAATAAGAGCATGGCCTAAGGTCCTGGGATCTTGGTTACTTCTTATTGTCCATCTAAACATTGGAAGAAGAGCAAGCATACACCCATTCTATTTTAGACCTTCAAAACACCTTATTAGCATTTGACAATGTACTATCATTAGTATGTAACCTACTTAATTTCTTTCACATTCAAATCCCTAACAGTTCCAGTGCTCTTCATGTCTTTGAGACTAAGTTCAAATCTATTACATTTATCCCAGACACTTTAAAGTCTAACAGAACACTGCATATTTACACACATTTCAACTTTAAATATTCAAAACACACAACAATAAAGCACTACATCTACACCCTTTCATGCCTTTCTTATATTTTATATAAATAGAAATGGATCCTTTACAATTTTATAGGCCAGATCCTCAGTTTTATAAATTAGCGTAGCTATTTCCATCGACACCAACTGAGGATCTTGCTTTCTGCTTTCAACAACTGGAAGTGCTAACAATTTCCCTCTCTTCCCCCCCACCAATTTATATTACATTATGCTCTGGTTTCAGAAGGATAACTCTAACTGTCTTGTATTTTGTTATTGGATTGTGGAACTTTTCATAAAAAAATAAGTTACAGAGTGATGTATTTTTTAAAAGTAACTATGAGTACGTCTACACAACCCACAACACTGAGCCTCGCAGGTCAACAGACTCGGGCTATTAGGGCTTGCACTAGTGTTCTAAAAATAGCTGTGTAGACAGTGTTTTCAAGTTGCAGCTTGTGCTCTGAGGCCTAGGGAAAATGCTGAGCCTCAGAGTCCAAGCTCCAGCCCCCAGAACAACTTCCAAGTATTGTCTACCTAGCCTTTTGCAGAGAGGTAGCACAAGCTCCACGAGCCCAAACCTGTCAACCTGGACTGGGAGGCTCACTGCTGCAGGCTGTGTAGACATACACTGCAAAGTCTGATCCAACTTCAGTGAAGTCAATGTGAGTTTTAACATTGACTTCGATGGCAGTAAATACATCCCAGGGTATACATGAAAGGTACAAACAGCCCCCCAAAAAGGAATTCCTTTATTTAACTGTGTGGCAGGGCCCACTCGCCCTTGCACCTGCTCAAGTCCGCAAATAGCTCTGAGACCTTTATGCTGGTAAAACACTTTGTGATGCTGAGCAACAGTTAAGCAACCAGCAGGATGTGTGACCTGAAAACAACCTGTAAGGACATATTAGAAGAGCATTGAAAAGGTAAAGGGCCATTCCTTGTAGACAGTTAGCAAAACCATGTGAAATGGACTATTGGCATTGATATGTAAGTCTGTATTGTTAGAGAATCAGAAGTAGATACTAATTGTATTTGTCTGTGTTTACCCAAGAACTTTACTCATATCTATATGTATACTGATCTTTTAACCACAGTTACTCTCTTTCTTTTCTTTTGTATTAATAAACCTTAGATTTAGTTAATAAGGATTGGCTGTAAGCATGTATTTGGGTAAGATATGAAATATTCATTGACCTGGTGGGTAATGTGTACAATCTCTTGGGACTGGTAGAACTTTATATATGGTGAATAAGCTTTTAAGTAACTCTGACTATATTAGACTTGGCTGTTTGGGTGGAAGCCAAAGGCTGGATTGCTTAAAGGGAGCTGTGTTTTTGGCTACTGGATATCAAGTAAGGTGTTATAGAAGCTGTTTGATTATTGACTTGGTGGAATCTAATTACAGAATAAACCATCATCTGCCCTATTCTTCACAGTTTGCCCTGATTGAGCATTCTCAGTATAACCTCTCCAGCAACCATGATTGCACACCTGGTTTAGTTTAATTACAGTGTTGGTTCCCACCACCCTTGTACATTACACAGCCTTACTTCTAAAGTCATAGGGGGCCCTGAGTTTCTGAAGCAAGCAGAAAAGAGCAATCTCTTCCTTTCTGTCTGCTTCCTCTGTTTACTTATTTCCTGTGCCTTTCGGTACCATCTCCCGCCGACATAGATACACCTCTCACAGAAGCAGCAGATATGAAGCTGACAGGAGCACTCTCTCCTGTCGGCTTAGAGCATCATCACCAGAAGTGCTACAGTGGCACAACTGTCTTAGTGTAGCTATGCCGCTGTATGAGGTAGCCTCAGTTGTTGTTGCCCAGCACTCTGTCACAAACTGCAAATATATATCTAGTGTGGGCAGCATATGGACAAGCTTTCCTGAAGTTGCCATTCTACTCCAAGAAGGAAGGGCCATATCTTAGAGAAAAAGGATAGTTCATGCTTTCTGATTATCCCCTGCTTGCCATCCTTGCTGAGATTGCCAGCAATTGCAATTGTGACATGAAGTTATTGTGTTTACTTGGAAATATGTTCACACAACTTGTTTCACAGAGGGCACCAAATATTAATGACTTTTGGTCTGGAGTGCATTTTTGGTACGCAGAAGGATCATGGCAGGTGCCAAGAGGCAGTTCTGTTGCATCTTCAGGGTCTGTTTGCAGAAAGGCATATACTAAGAAACAAAGAAAGCCACTTTTATTTTAACACTCCTGTGACTATTCTCATCTCTTGAGGCTTCTTTTTTGTTAGCACTGAATTGAACATAAATCTAGTTTGAGTATTGACTTGGGTGTATTTCTCAATTCACATGATAGACAGTGCTCAGCAAATCTGGACATTCTGCAAAGATTTTCCAGGGCTTTGAAACAATCTCAGGAGGTGGTGAAACAGGTACTTTGATACCTGAACATCAGTTTTTGGCAAGTAAACAACTGTGCACAGAAATTCGAAAAAAGAATGTTGAAACACTAATGTCCCCCCTCCCACGCCCATCTCCCCAGATGTTTGCAGCTATCATTTATTTAATACACAGCCCTGGTTTCTATCACATAAGAACTCTGCCAGCTGACTGCATTTCCACAACAAAAACAAATGGTGGCACGGAAAAGAAGTGACATATTGTAAATACAAAGACTGCCTTTACAGCCACACCATTTGAATCATCTTCTGCTGCTTTCTTTTTCAAGCATTGCTGCTTTGTACTTGGGAAACGCAGAATTTAAAAACACCCCAGCTATCACACAAAAATAAGTAAGAGCCTGACCATGCAAGGTGCTGAGCACCTTTACCTTCCATTAAAGTCAATGGGAGCAGGGGGGCACACAGCACTTTGCAGGATTGGGCCCTATGAGAGAAACAGTCTTAGAAAATATTCTTTAAACATTCCAATTAGCTCTTGAAAGATGAGATTTAAATTAGTAAATGTTGACGATCAACTTCTTTTTTTACCCCATAAACAGATGAAACACTTTTGCTGTTATTAATTATCAACATTAATGGAAAATGTTTAAAAAAATTACACCAAATTCTTGTGCTTGTGACAACAGGTCAGTTATTTGCCCATTGGCTAATAATAATACAAATATCTGATTATGAAATAGGAGCTCTAATTTTTAAAGGTGATAAGCACCCACTGCTCACACTGCAGTTAGCCCTCAGCATTTCAGATAAACCCACAGCATATGTTAGCACCCATGCATTTGAGATTGTTCATAGCAAGGCTGGGAGGAAGATCTGGTTGATTAATATGATTATTACAGTATTGTTTTAGCTCCAGGTCCCCAAATTCAAGCTGGAAAGTTTTAATGAGATTTAATGTATTTCATATACTTGTATTTGAAAGAAAGATCTGTTTTAAACTGCATTATTTTCCTGTGTGGGGTCACCATATTGTTGGCTGTTAATCCTTTGTTTAGCATATTTAGATTCTGATTAATTAGCAAATTGGAATGGATTTGCATCATTAGCAATTCCTCATAACAATGACATGGCAGGGAAAGCAAAGCCAATTTTGTGTTGATTTGATAATTATTGTTTCAGCAATTTTCATTATTTTTTCTTAAATGTTACACTTTTTTGTACAAAAAGGTTTGAAACAATCACTATTTAAATATGTAGAAATATTTTAGATTAAGTTACCCAACAAGGATGTAATTTTGATTTATGACATCCACTTTATTAATAAAAATTATGTTTTCTGTGTAGATTGAGATTTTTAAATTGGGTAATAAATGTTGCATCAGCCTCTACAGCGTACGCCAAAATGTCACAAAGGTCCCAGTTCAGCAAAGCACTTAAACGTGTGCTTAACTTCCATTCACTTTAATGGGGCTTGAGAGTGTACTTAAATGATATGCTAAATTGAGGCCTAAATATGCAACAAATTAACTGGATTAAAAAATCTCATCTGCTTCTTCTACTCTTGCTGGGCCTAGTCCTGCAGAGTTCTGAGTCTTCAAGTTAATGGGAGTTAATGATGAGATGACTAGCTCTGTGGATGTGTGGACAGCGGTGGACATGATATACCTTGACTTTACCAAAGCTTTTTGTAGGAGAGTAAAGACTTAAAAGCTGGACAAATGGTCAGGCCTAAGTTACAGAGAACGGGGTCATGGCACGGGCAAACCTTGTTTCTGTTAATTGGTGTGAATTCTAGTTAGAGTCTCTTATCTCTCTTCTTTTCCCTTCCTTCCTGGCCATCTGCGCCAGGGATGAGGCTAATAAAATCACTATTGCCACGCCTGTGCAAGGCCTTTGGTGGAAAGAAAGCATTATCTTCCTTCCTGCCTGGCATACCTTTACTTCAAAGAATGTTAGTAATGTTAGTGTAAAATTAAAAGGTTTTAAGGTGATGTGTATGGTAATCCTTTAAACAACAAACAGGGGCGGGTATTATTGTATTCATTATGTAGTTGTTAATATTCATTTTATAGGTGTCAATGTAACTAAATAAGGGTTTATGGGGAGTTGTTGGAAAAGTATACATTTACATACTGTTATGGATAAAAGGATTGTAAAGTAACCCCCTTGTTGCTCACTTGTTGCGTAAAGGTGGAACAAGCACGCATCAAAGGGTTCTGTCTCCCCTGTCTGCCCCAGGGACAATCTTTTTGATATTTCTAACATCTGGCGTCACGAACAGGATCCCAAGGGAGAGAAGTGCCTGATCACCACTTCTTGCCATGGATATGGGTATGCTGAACAGGCCCTTTATGCTAATTACGGTCAAGGAATATATTAATAAGTTGGTAGGGAAATGGGGGGAGGCATATGTAGGGTCCCCGGGGGACATCAGGACTGGCCAGCCATCCAGGGGTGGGTGGAAGCATCTCTCACATCTAGGTATTCTCAGGATAAAAGAAAGACTATTGTGGTGCAGGGTCTCTGTGTGGGCTTGTCTGGGTTATGGGAGAAAAATGCAAATCTTAGGAGCAAGGTTGAAACCTTGCAACAACTCACGGAGGAACAACACACAGTTAAATCATCATAGTGTGCTTACAGTTAGAATGGCTGAGAGACATATGGAAGTGTTTAATCACCTTAAGTCAGAGAACCTGGCCCTGAAGGGTGAAGTGGACATCTTAAAGCAAACTTCTGTTCCCGGTCACTTCTTTATCCTCCCCTTCCGTCTTGTCCCTCTGCCCCTCCAGCCTATGAAGATAAACTCAGTCCCAAAAACTCTAACCCTGTTTCTCCTATCATAACCCGGACAGTTTTCCGTGTTCCCAATACACCTCCTGACGCAGATCTTCTCCATAGATCTGGTATCCAAATTCTCTCTGCTCTCAACCAGGAAGGAGAAGAGGGCCCCACCGTCCATCATGAAATTACACTCAACTCCTTGACAGACAGTGACTGTGAAAGTTTGTATAGAGAGCTGGGTCCCCCACCACAGGAGTGGAATCTATTTTTGCAATGGTTAGCATGGCTGGAGAGCCGGTTAATCTGTTATACCAGACAAGATTTAAAGCTAGCCTGGGAGAATCCTTTAGGTCCCCTGTCAGAAGCTGTGGGTCTCCAGAGCAAGATTTATCAAAATATCATTCTCAATATGGCTAGAATTTTATTTGGGGTGTACTCACTCATGGCGTCGAGGTGGAACGAGTAGGCAATAAAGGGTTCCATGTCCCCAATCCACCCCAGGGACAACTTGTTTATTTCTAACACTTTTCATACAGTCTCCCACAGTATTCTTATCAGCAAGTTAAGGAAGTATGGGTTGGATGAATGGACTCTCAGATGGATAGAAAGCTGACTGGATTATTGGTTTCAATGGGTAGTGATCAACGTCTTGATGTCTAGTTAGCTGCCGGTATAAAGCAGAGTGCCCCAGTGGTCAGTCCTGGGGCTGGTTTTGTTAAACCTCTTCATTAATGATCCGGAGGAGGGGGTGGATTGCACTCTCAGCAAGTTTGCAGATGACACTAAGTTTGGGAGTGGAGTGGTAGATATCCTTGAGGATAGGAATAGAATACACAGTGACCAAGAGAAATTGGAGGATTGGGCAAAAAGAAATCTGATGAGGTTCAACAAGGAGAAGTGCAGAGTCCTGCACTTAGGATGGAAGAATCCCATGCACTGCTACATACTGGGGACTGACTTGGTAGGCAGAAGTTCTGCAGTAAAGGACCTGGAGGTTACAGGGGACAAGAATCTGGATATGAGTCAACAGTGTGCCCTTAATGCCAAGAAAGCTAACAGCATATTGGACTGCATATGTAGGATTATTGCCAGTAGATCGAGGGAAGTGATTATTCCTCTCTATTCAGCACTGGTGAGGCCTCATTTGGAGTAATGTGTCCAGTTTTGGGTCCCCCACTTAAGAAAGGATGTTGATAAATTGGAGAGAATCCAAAGGAGGGCAATCAAAATACTAAGGGGCTGGAGCACCATAACTTATGAGGAGAGGCTGAGGGAACTAGGCTTGTGCAGTCTGCAGAAGGGAAGAATGAGGAGGGATTTGAGAGCAACCTTTTACTACCTGAATGAAGGTTCCAGGGAGGATGGAGCTGTTCTCAGTAGTAGTAGATGACAGAACAAGGAGCAATGGTCTCAAGCTGCAATGGGAGGAGGTCTAGGTTGGATATTAGGAAAATCTTTCTCACTGTGAGGGTGGTGAAGCACTGGAATGGGTTACCTAGGGAGGTGGTGGAATCTCCATTCGTAGAGGTTTTTAAGGTGCGGTTTGACAAAGCTCTGGCTGGGATGATTTAGTTGGGGTCAGTCTTGTTTTGAGGAGGGGGTTGGATTAGATGACCTCCTGAGGTCCCTTCCAATCCTAATCTATGATTTTATGACTCTAAGGTCACTAAGCACTGGGGCTGTTCAGGTCTTTCAGGGGTTAGGCCACTGGGCACTACATTTGTTCTCCATTCTCTAAAATTAACTGAAGCTTTTGGGAGTGGATTGTTGACTCTGGTGAATGGGGCAAAGATATTTTTCTGTATTTAATTAGATCAACCATAATTTATGGGCTTGATACAGGAACTGCTGGCTGAAATTCTATGCCCTGTGTTCTGCCTGAGGTCTTAGTAATGATCATAATAGCCACTTCTGACCTCACAATATATTAATCTAGAATGTTGTGGAAGGATACCTCAGGCTCTCTCAGACACAGGAAGCCAATGGTATTTTGTATTTGCTTAAAAATTTCAAATGAAAATAGAAGTTTTCACTCATAGGGAAAAAATAAGAGATTTTTAAGGGCAGGACTGACATTTCTGGGCATCTCTTCTGACTTTCTGCATAACAAAAACCATAGAAAAGATTTCATTAGTAATTCCTGCATCAAGCCCAATAATATGTTGTTGAACTGGAGCATATCTTTTATAAACGACATCTAATTGTGATTTGAAGACTACAAGCGATGAAAAATCTTAAGTGATATGGTGGATTCTCTAATTGTTCATCACCTTCTCTGTTAAAAACTTGCACTTTATTTCTAGTCTGAATTTATCTAGCATCAACCACCTGCCTTTGTTTGCTAGATTTAAGAACCCTCTACTATTAATTGAGCTCTATGGTCATAATTAGTCTCATTAATAACATGAAGTGTTTGCAGGATTGGGGTGTATTTTCTCCCCTTCAGAATCTTCTGCTTCTTGCTTTCCCTTTCTCTCCCAATCCCAGAAAACCCTTTATTCTCAGTCTTGCCTTCATCTGCATCTTCAAATTCTCTTTGTCTTTTTTTCTCCCCGAGTCTTGATGCTCTCTCTCACACACTCTTTCCTTCTGGTATCTGTAACTGAACTACTCAGTAATAGAGTAATAGTGTAATGTAATTAAATTTAGCATTCTCATGAGGGGAGATACCAGACAAACCCATCACAATAACATTTAACTTTAAAAAGGGGAATTACACACAAATGAGGATGCTAGATAGAAAGAATTTAAAAAGAGCAGTTGCAAGGATAAAATGCCTGAAAGCAGCAGGAAGAATACTTCAAAATACCATAATGGAGGCTCAAATTAAATGTATGCCCCAAATCAATAAAAGTAGGAGGACCAAAATAATAGCTAATCAGCACAGTAATGGAGGCCATTATAAGCAAAAGGGCATCCTTTAAAATTTGGAAATCAAATCCAAATGAGGAAAATGGGAAAGAGCACAAATTCTGGCAATAAAAATGTAAAAGTATACTAAGGCAAGTCAAGAAAGAATTTGAGAAATAACCTGCTAAAACCACAAAAACTAAGAGTAAACATTTATTTAAGTACATTGGAAGCCTGCCAAACAGCCAATGGAGATATTAGATGACAAAGGTATTGAAGGAGCACCCAGTGAAGAGGTCATTGTAAAGAAACTAAATGAAATATTTGTATCGGTATTTACTTCAGGGGAAGTAAAGGAGATACCTATATCATAGCTATTCTTTTGGCACAATAAATCTGAAGTACAGCCCCAAATTAATGTGGTGGACGTGATATACCTTGACTTTATCAAAGCTTTTGATATGGTCTCCCATAGTATTCTTATCAGCAAATTAAAGAAGTATGGGTTGGATGAATGGACTATCAGATGGATAAAAAGCTGACTGGCTCAATGGGTAGTGATCAATGGTTTGATGTCTAGTTGGCAGCTGGTATCAAGCAGAGTGCCCCAGTGGTCAGTCCTGGGGCTGGTTTTGTTAAACCTCTTCATTAACGATCCAGAGGAGGGGGTGGATTGCACCCTCAGCAAGTTTGCAGATGACACTAAGCTGTGGGAGGGGGGGTGATAGATATCCTGGAGGATAGGGATAGAATACACAGTGACCATAAGAAATTGGGGGATTGGGCAAAAAGAAATCTGATGAGGTTCAACAAGGACAAGTGCAGAGTCCTGCACTTATGATGAAAGACTCCCATGCACAGCTATAGACTGGGGACCACTGGATAGGCAGAAGTTCTGCAGTAAAGGACCTGGAGGTTACCGTGGACAAGAAGCTGGATATGAGTCAACAGTGTGCCCTTATTGCCAAGAAGGCTAACAACATATTGGGCTGCATATGTAGGATTATTGCCAGTAGATCGAGGGAAGTGATTAGTCCTCTCTATTCGGCACTGGTCAGGCCTCATTTGGAGTACTGTGTCCAGTTTTGAGTGCCCCACATCAGAAAGGGTGTTGACAAATTGGAGAGAAGCCAGTAGAGGGCAATAAAAATGATAAAGGGGCTGGAGCACCATAACTTATGAGGAGAGGCTGAAGGAACTCTGCTTGTTTAGTCTGCAAAAAAGAAGAATGAGAGGGGATTTGATAGCAGCCTTTAACTACCTGAAAGGAGATTTTAGGGAGGATGGAGCTGTTTTCAGTAGTAGTAGATGACAGAACTAGGTGCAATGGTCTCAAGTTGCAGTGGGGAGGTCTGGGTTGGGTATTAGGAAAAGCATTTTCACTATGAGGGTGGTGAATTCATAAGAGGTGCGGAAAAAAAAGTGCTATTTACCTTTTCATACAATACAAAAAACAGGAATCACCTGATTAATAGGGAGTAGGTTTAATACAAAGAAAAGGATGTACTTTTTCACACAATGCACAGCTAAACTGTGGAACTCATTTCCTGGGGATATTGTGAAGGTTGCAAGTATAAAAGAGATAGGAAGTTCATGAAGGATTGGCCCATCGATGGCTAGTTGCCAAAGTGGTCAATATTGTAATTTAATCTATTCCATTGCTGATTACAGGTGATACATAATCTACCTTTCAAGTTTCCAAACCTCTTGAAGAAAGCCCGAGAGTTGTTTGTTAATAGGTGAAAATTCTAGAGGGGTAGCCGTGTTAGTCTGTACACAGCAAAAACAACAAGAGGCCTGACAATTGTCACTGTTCACACATTTTCATTTTCTAATCAACGGCTGTGAATAGGCCTCTTCTACTATAACTGAACTGACTTTGTTAGCACTTGCCCTCCCCATTGTTATGTTTCTCACTATTGGATGTATATATATATCACCTATCTGTGGTTTCCACTTCATGCATCTCATGAAGTGGGTTGCAGCCCATGAAAGCTTATGCCTGAAGAAATCTGTTAGTCTTTAAGGTGCTACAGGACTCTCATTATATCAGGAAAAGGGTCCTTTCTAGTTTTGGGTCTAATCTGGAGATAAAGCTGTTGGGGTAGGTTTGGATCTTGGGCTTCAAATCTGAACCCTCCTGAAATTCAAAAAGGTCTGGATATAAAACTCCAGTTTTGACCAAGATGTTATTTTTAAGGCATCATCTATCTTTCTATCCCAACATTTTATGTGTTACTGTGTTGATTTTTCTATGATGCTGCTCCAAGTTAATAGGTATGATGTGCTTTCCCTAGTTTTCAATTTAAAGAAGGAGCATTCCAATGATGGACATGTTTAGGTCTTTCACATGGTTGATTCTGAGAGCAAATTTTGAGCCCATAAAGTCTGGCTGGTCTTGTAATTTATTTGAACTCACTCTTCCATCCCTAATAGTTTGCTGTGTAACAGCTTGAATTTGACTCACAAGTTGTCTTGTGAATGATTTATTTGTTTTTCTACTTAAAATGAGATAAGTTCAGAGATATTAATCACAATGAGTGCATTTTAATTAAATACTTAAGAACAAATACATCATTTATAATAATTGAAAATCATTTAATTAAATATCTACTTGCTAATTATGCAGCATCTCTTCAGAGATGAGTACATTAACTGTTTAATCTGCTTTTTAAAGTGCTTTCTGGCAGAAGAAATGGAAAATGTAGATGTTGTCCACTTAAATAAATTTAAGTAATCTTGTAAGCTGCAGGCACTGCTCTAAAATAAAACATACTTTGAAAAAGTATTATTTTTTCATCCTTAATGAAGTTGTGTATACTGAAATGAAATTCAACTAAACCAAATTGTTTGTTGATTTGTTTTTTTCCCTGGATGAAATTACAAATTCATTCATACAGTAAGTGGAACAAAAGTGAGATAATACAAATTAGAATGGTGAGTGTACTATGCAACAAAGCCTTTAACTGGTCCCAATTACTATAAATAAAGAACAAATAACGATCCTACAACACTACTGCAAAGTGAAGCAGTGCCAGACCACACAGTTTTACACAATATAGAATAATTATTGTACAATAATTATTGTAAAGCCAGTCACACCACACTCCACACTTTCTTGGACTGGAAAACATTGATGGTTTGGGGGTCTTGAATGCCCAACTTTCCAACTGAACAAACACTACCTAATGAAGCATAGTGATACCTCTGTGAGATATATAAGTAAGAATATCACCTTATAACTAAAGGGGAAACTTCGGCAGTCTAAGGCCTAAATAGTCAAGTGTTCAATAATTTTAGATTCCTCCTATTTTCAGTGCCCAATACTTAGGCTCCAATTCAGGAAAACACTTAAAAAATGTTTGACTTATTTACATACTTCAGTTACATTGACTTCAAAGGGACCGAATCATGTACTTAAGAGCCCTTTCTGAACAGGCATTATTTCCAGCATGATGGCCCTAGAGCCTGATGTTCAGAGGCTTATGGCACCTGAAGTTCAGATTAGTTTTCATTGGAGTTGTCTGCATTCATCCCATGAAAAACAGGTTACAACAGCCCAATCTCTCACATGTTGAATCAAAATGTTAATTTTACTTAGGTTCATATGTGTTTACACGAAGCGGTCTTATGTTTCCCAAGACGGGCAACCAAAAAAATTAAGAAACCCAAAATTATTGGACTCTTGAAAATTTAGGCTCTACACAGGAAGTTAATGGCAGAATTAGGATGAGAATAAGAGGTTTCTTGTTCTCCGTCTGATATGCAGTCCATTAGAATATGCTGCCTCTGGCATCACTAATATATATTCACACATATTATGCTGATGCTTGTCCTAAATCTCTAGATTTATTGAAATAACAGAAACAAAGAAATATAGGAGTCTCCACTCATGTACTACTGTTAATTAAAGGATTCGAGATTTAACATTCTATGAATGTAGTCTGAATGAAATTTGTCCTCCTATCCATTTGTTGTACATCCTTTTAAACTAAGTACTGCTTGCGAGTGAAATGTATTCCTATGTAAATGGCCCATGTAAGGGGCCTGTATACTATTTAGGACAGCAAGCGGGATGTAAATGGGGCTGATGGCCATCTGCAGACCTTCTGCTGTGATGAATTACACCATAAATGTGTAAGTCAGGATTTTATTGTAAACCTGTTTTTCTTGAATAATGACTATTTGATCAAGAAAAAGACAAATATACTGATTCAACATGTGATGTAACAGGGATTTGATCTTCTGACTTCTGTTTTGTAGCTAATATCAGGAAAAATATATGTGTAACTCCCTGTGGAATTAGTTTTTCCTGACATATTACTCTAAGCCTTTAGGGGACTCACCCCTGGTCAAGAGCAGCAATGGCTACAGAGTCTCAGGACTCTATTTCCCAGATTGCCTACAGTCCAGGGTGGAGACAGAACAAGCTGGAAGCTACTACTACCAGAACCAATCAGAAGCCTGAAATTGGAGACAAGAGATTTGGTTTTACTTTCGCTTTTGGCTTTTGGAGTGGAGAGGGAGGTTTTCCATTAAACTTCCCTTTCCTACCCCCTGGGAAACCTTGAACTCTGGTTACTGGGTCATTGAAGAGTGTCAGCCCAGCAGACACCAGCAACCCAGGAGGCTGAGGAGCAATTCCAGGTCAAGCTACCAAGAGCCAGCCTAACTTTCCATTGGACTCCAGTCCATGGAGCCTCTGAAAGATGCTACCACTTTGGTGGTGAAGACGCTCTAAGAAATTCTGTCTATTTATTTTCCATGTGAGTTTTTAGCAGGAAAACAATTACAGTGTTGCATCACCCCTGAAAGAACTGATTCTCAATTCATTATCTAACTAGGCAGAAGAGGGAACTGGTTGGTTTCAGTCCATTGGAAATATTGGTAGCTGGAGGGTTTAATGTATTGTTGATATTTTATTATTCTATTTACTCCTATTCTTTCCATATCTCTTATTCTTTGTTCCCTATACCTAATAAAATTATCCTATTCTTGATACTTCTTGCTATTTTGGGAACTGTCAGGGTGGGCATAAGGGAGAAAGCAGGGGCAGAGGCCTTCCAATAATCGGTGGGAGGGCACAAAGCTCCTGTGGCCCCCTGGGTCCCAGTATTCCATTTCCTGGGGCCCGAGCAGGAAATGAAAGCTCCTCGTGTGCCCTCCCAAAAGCTCTGGAATTTAAATTCCTGAACATGCCACTGGAGACTGTATTTATTATTTTCTTCCTTGTGTATTAGACTATACACCTAGAATATTATTTGGTAGCACACATTTTCCTAAGTGACAGCATTCCTTGTATTGCAGACACTAGGAGCAGTCATCCAAGCAGCAGGTAACAGGGAGAAGGCTTGATCCATGCCTTGAGAGAAGGGCTACAAATGAAAGTGAAGAAGAAAAAGAAAAAAAGGGCTATCCAAAATGTATGGTGTGGAGATATTCATTTTTTTTTTAAATACAATGCCCAAATTCAAGCATATGCAA
The DNA here is from genome assembly GCF_026122565.2 of Emydura macquarii macquarii. Lineage (NCBI taxonomy): Eukaryota > Metazoa > Chordata > Testudines > Chelidae > Emydura > Emydura macquarii. The sequence goes on along the minus strand of NW_027132610.1, from coordinate 43,563,736 downwards.
GTTACTAAATTAAAATAATTTAAGAATTAGGCTGCAGCTTCTCTAGTAGAAGCCTTAGTTCAGAAAAATATTTGCGCATGTGCGTAAGTTCATCCTTGTTCAGAAAAGTATGCATGCATGTGCTTAACTTTATGCCTATGTTTGAGTGCTTTCCTAAACAGGAGTGCTTTCTTTAAATAAGACATGAGAGAGGGAAGACAAGACTAACTATATGACATGACTATCTTAGGCTATGTCTACACTACCACTTATGTTGATATAACTTATGTCACTCAGGAGTGTAAATAAGCCACCCCCATCCCCGAGTGACATAAATTACACCGATGTAAGCAGCAGTGTGGACAGAGCTATGAAGCTCTTCCGCTGACATATCAGCTGCCACTCGTGGGGAAGTGGATTAATTAAGTCGCTGGAAGAGCTCTCTCCCATCATCTTAGAGCTACTATACTAGAGAGATTAAATCATCACAGCTGCATCAGTTCTGCTGCGCTGCTGTAATATCTCTACTGTAGCCATAGCCTGAGTTATTCAGTCAGTTGGAAACTTTTCTCTTGGATAAAACCAGAATTAATTCATGGAGAGAAAATCCAATCATAAAAATATAGGGAAAAGGGAAGAGTCAAAAATCTTCAATGCTTTATATGATAATTTTTACAACAAATCAGGTGTAAATGTGCCTCCATTTTTATAAAGTATGTTTACAGGCAACTGAATTCTTAAGCTCTCTTAACATCACTTAAGTAATGCACAGGGCCTTGTAGGTAAATTTCACCTTAAATATACTTAAATATACTTATCTGATTGTTGAAGAAGCACACACTATATTGTATTAAATGAACTTTATCCATAAAGCAAACATTATCCAAGACCTACCTTGGGATATACAATTATCCCACAGATGTAGCAGTTCAAGAAAGGCAAAATCCTCCTCAAAATTTATTGCTGGGGAATTTAGTAGTCATGTCATTACATGGGATTTATCACTAGCCAATTAATCTTTTTAAGCCTGCAGTTCCACTTTTCTTTGGATCTTGCCCTCTTGCTTGAGAGGTTAAAAGCATGTGAAGTCTCTAAGTATTTGTCTTAAATCCTAACTCTAACTTTGGTTATGTTCCTATAAGAACTGTTAAGAATAATACAAAGTTTGATTGTGACATATGCTACGAATATAAGCTATTGCATTCAAGACTGCTGAGGTAACATGGTCCACAAAAATATAGCATGTAAATGGATTTATATTTATATTTATCTCTTTCTTATAGCAGCAGCACCATCCCATCATTTAAGCCACTGCTTCAGTAAAAACACCCTTATCTGGTAAAATTAATAGAAATGTAGTTTCTATAACTGCAAGAAAATCTTAGGTTTTTTTTTTCTTTCAACCATTTTGGAAGCCACAGAGCTATTTTTACACTTTTTTTGTCTTGTACTGTGCATTTCTGTCTCTTCATTGTTTCTGTAACTTGCTAATTAATAGAGCAACACACTTTTAATGATGAATAAAAACTAAATTGTAGAGCTCAGTAGTAAAGCTACATATTTTTCCCTTTTGAGATTCTGACATATAAAGAATTAGATTAAATTGATATTCTCATCTGGCCTGTCATTTTCTGATCCCTACACTATTCTTTATCTTTCATTATCTCTACATGATATAAATGACTAAGTCATCATGAATTTTGAAGTATATGCAGCAGCTGGCTCTTTTCATTCTCATTATCCAGCAGACCTAAAAAATAGAGAAGGAAAAGCAGAAACTCTCATCAGCTGAAGCAGATGCTACCTGTGAAAGGAAAATGATTCTTCGTCCAATGTGCTCAATTACTCTCCTTCTCTATAATGCAACCATAAAGAAAATTGTCTGAGTAGGATTTTACTGCTTGTTTTGGTTGGTTGTTTTTACAGAAGTAAGCTTAGTAACCCAAGACTATAAAGCTGTATTGTTCTCAGCAGATACATCTTGGCAGTTACTTTGCATATTCAACAGTAGACTGTAATAACACCCTTTATGTTACAGACTGAAACTGTATGGCTAATTGATGTTAAACTACAATCTTTTAATAGTTTTTTGTTTTTGTTTTTTGTTTTTTGCTTTAACAAGCATTTGTTTCACAGTGTTATGCTGTTTGGGGAAAATTGATTTGTCACTCAGAAAACAGATAATTTTGCAGATCATCTTATTGTTGGGATTTCCTCCAAGATCTTTTTCCACTCAGAAAGTTAATAATTAACATATGGAAGGAGGCCTCAGCTACACTTATTAAATGTCTAAGAATGTTTTCCAGTGTAATCTTAGTGTTTTAAGAAGTTCATTCTCATTTAATTTATTCCTATGTGGTAATCTGCTTTGTTATATGTTTTATTTTGGAGAGTGGATTCATATATATTAATTTAAGTGGGCTTCATGGCAATAATTTTTCATCATATTTCATTTGTTAACAGGAAAAAAGGAAATGTTTGAGCCACTGAATGTAAAGGAGATCTTTTCATCAACCTAGGAGCTCAGTTCTCACCACACATGTGAATATCTCTTAGAGCTCCTGTAAAACTTTAATAATTCACAAATACTCAGTTGAATAAAGAATAGATGGATCTCAATTGGTTTTATGCTCCTTTGCTACTTGCCTTCTATAGATATTCTGAGTATGATTTTTTTTAGTAAGAATATTTGGAAAGAGTGATTTAAGAAAAAAATGCTTCTATTAATGCAGCTGAATATGCTGTTAGCTTTCTTGGCAATAAGGGAACACTGTTGACTCATATCCAGCTTCTTGTGCACTGTAACCTCCAGGTCATTTTCTGCAGAACTGCAGCCAGTCAGTCCCCAATCTGCAGCTGTGTATGGGATTCTTCCAAGCTAACTGCAGGACTCTGCACTCATCCTTATCAGATTTTCTTTGGCCCAATCCTCCTATTTGTCTAGGTCACTCTGTATCCTATCCCTAACCTCCACCATATCTACCACTCCTCCCAGCTTAGTGTCATCTGCAAACTTGCCAAGAGTGCAATCCATCCCATCCTCCAGGTCATTAATGAAGATGTTGAACAAAACCGGCCTCAGCAGCAACCCCGCGGGCACTCTGCTTGTTACCAGCTGCCAGCTAGACCTCAAGTCATTGATCAGATTGAAGCTCATGATCTAGTCATCTTTCTATCCACCTTATAGTCCGTTCATCCAACCCATGGAGGAAGAAAAGGTACACATAGTGAAATGAAAGCAGCCTGGATGTGTTTGACAGCAGGGTGACAGAAATGGACTAGGCAGCGCAACATACTGGATACCTATTGAGAGGGCACCCTGTGTTGTATCTTAGTTGTTCTTTTAAGTCTTAATCCTACATAGAGGGTATCATGGAGCTGCACTGCCCCCTGGGGAGCATTGGGAGCATTTAAGTACATGCTTTACTTTAAGATTACTGAGTAATCTTACTGAGGGTCTTAATTGACTTCAGTGGGACTACTGCTATGCTTAAATTTATGTATCTGCTTAAGTGCTTTGCTGGATCACTCTTAGAGGTATTTTTCCTCCCAGAACATCGTATTTGCAGAGGGAGAACTTCCATGGCTATGTCCCTTTATGAGAGTTAAGTGATTCACAACTTTGTGCCTGGCCATTTCTACAAAAGTGAATTTCACTGTATAGCATGACGACTAGAAAGACTCCTACTGACTTCATTGGCCTTTGAATCAGGAGCTGTATGAGTAAAGGTCAGTGAGTCGTCCATGCACAATGGCAACACAATGTTGAAAATAAGGAATCACTCTACTTTACTGGTTGAACCAGCTTTCAGATAATTACTTCAAGCATTTTAAGCACACTGGAGTACAATTTTATTTTAATATCAGCATAGTTTAGCAATCTTGATAAAATAGCAGAAGTTATAATTGTGTTGCTGACACTGATTTTTTTCAAATCAGTTTTCAGCTAAATTTCCTTCAATAATTTTACTAAGCAATTTTTAAAATGCACTCCAAGCAAGCCTGATGCTTATTGTGCTAAAAGAAAATATTGTTTAGCATACTCTAGCAATACTGCAAAGGTAGTCATTATTCATGACTTTTTACAGGAAAAAAAAAACAATCCAAAAAAAAAAAATCACACACTGCTTGCCATCAAACATCAAAACATTTCAGCCTTGTACGGTAGATCATTGGCCTGGAACACCATGTCCAGTTCCCATGGGAGGGAGCTCTGGAGTAGGACACTATGCTAGGTTCTCCTAACTCCATTACAACCTTGAAAAAAGGTTTTTACCTTGAGAACTCAGCAATCAGCAGAGTCCTACACTAAGCAGACGCTCTTGGCAGCTGAGTTCTCATGGAAAATCTGCCTGGTTAGTTACATCCACTGATTTTCTATCCAGTTCTGGTGGGGAAGCAAAGCCTTTTAGAACCCAAACAACAAAAGTCTTAACTAGGTTGTTAGCTCAGCACCAAACTCCTGCATGTTCTTAACTGTTCACATGTGATAAGTGATTCCAGGATCCAGGCCTATGTGAATTATTTATTACCATTTACTAAATTTAGTCAATGGGTAAATATTAGACTGTCACACAAAGGTCAGTAAAATCTTCCTTTGATTATTATTAAAAAATATAGACCGTCTCCCATGCCCACCTAGATAATTATTTTGACAAAGATTCAGAACTAAAAGTTGTTAGAAAGAAATGTGGAGGAATCAGAGACTACACCATAACAGCCCATGGTTTGGTTTATGTCTATACTACAACAGCATACCTATGGCAATGAAGCTGTGCCACTGAAGAGCTCTAGTACAGACAGTTCCTACATCGACAGAAGGGTTTTTTCTGTCAGTGTAGATAATCACCTTCTCAGAGGCCGTAGCTATGTTGACCTGAAACAAAATGTTTTGTTTTGATTTTGAGGTTTTAAAAATATTTGTTTTTAAATAAAGTGGAGGGAAAGTCCAAAACATAACATCTTTGTGAAAGAAAAAGTCAAGGTTTTGACATTTCCAGAATTAAAAAATAATACCCAAACAATTCGCTGAAATCAATCCAAATTTCTGAATTGTTGCAGTTGACCCAAACCTGCATTTTTGGACTGAGTGCCTGCACACACAAAAAACTCACCCAGCTGTACTTGCAACTTGTCTTGCAAAGATGCTGGAGAACCCATACTGCTGCTAATTCATATGTTCTGTACACCTTTGTATATTTAATTATTTGAAATACGATGAATTGTGCATTGAGATTGTCCTATAAATTAGCCCTCACCAACCCTTAAAGGAGATATCACTGTGTTGATGTAAGTCAGAGTAAAAGTTCTCAGTTTGGCATGTTAATAGTGTGATGCCTCTTATAGCATCTACATTAACCTCTACAGAAAAAGCTAACATTATTTCCTCAGTGTTTTGTTTTTAACAATTGGGATTACAGTTGTGAACAATCCTAAACAAGTGTGGAGGGATGAACCATATGCCATAGGTCTTCTGTCAAAGTTTTTATGAAATTTCCTGCAGTTCCATTCATGATGTTCTTCATTATATCTACCTCCCCCTCTTTGGCAAGTTGCATAGAGAAAACTCTTTCCATGCAAAGAAAAGCAGAATAATGAACTGTAGTAAATTGTCATTCAAATGGAAAATCCATTTTGTGCTTTACATGCAAATTCTGTAACATTATTATTTTGATATGATGATATGTTTTTACTTTAATAGGAATGTGATTCCACTGGAGAGAGCAATCAAAGAAGTAGAAGCTGAAGTGGCTGCAAAGTAAGCAGAAATGAGAACAAGAGCATTTCCCTTTATTGAACTGATGTAAAATCTCCTGGTCCCAAATCTGTTCCTTGTTGAAGGTCAAAATGAACTTTCTTCTTTGTGGGCCTGTGATGGGGTGTGAAAACTCCACACTGGAGAACAAGGGGTTAAAGATCATCTGTGGGCCCAGGCAGTCCTGCAAAGCTTGCACAAGCTGGAGGCAGAACTTAAAAGGGGAAGCAGATCCACTCAGAAAGAGACAAGCAGTTAAGGGGAACGGACTTCTGCTGTGAGCTCTAGGCACATAACCCAGGAACAATTGTTGCCTGAGACCTAAGCCTGCAAAGGAGAGATTGGTGACTGTTTGGGAAGGTCAGCAACCTTATTTTCATTTAAGTTCTTTAGTTTTTCAGCTGTCTTCAGTTCTCTTCCCCCTGGGGGATGTTTAGGGGTGAGAGATCTCAAGTAGGAAATGATCCAGAGAGGCAGCTATTTAGCACCCCAAGGGTCTGGATGGGTGCAGTGGAAAGAGTGGGCCCAGGCTCCCTTATCAACTCCGGAAAGTGGGACAACAATAATAAGAGTCTATCCCTCTGTGGGGAATCCAGCTGGAGAAGACTCTGAATACACAAGGGTCCAGGCCCTGAATCCTGGAGCTAAGGAGAAAATCCTGAAGCCCTTGCAGGTACCAAAAGACTTCTCCATTATTGGAGTTTTCTTTCTGCATACCTCGAAAGGGATGGACTAGAATGTGTGATGTGGATGGAGGACTGAGCCACAAAAGAAAGGTCTACCCCTAAAGGACGGAGTTGCAGAAAAAAGAGGAACCACCAGCAACACCTCTATCTGGCCACTAGGTTGGGGAGGCCACGGGGAGGTTTGCCTTTCACAGAGCCTGATCCCAATTCTATTGAAGTTAAAGGATTTCAACAGGCTTTGGATCAGGCCCATAACTCAGAACCAGGAACATGTACAGTACCTCAGTGGCACAAACTGAACACTGAGTATCCTCCCAGTGTTACTAAATCACCAAGGCTGCGCACTCAGCAAAGGAAGAAGCCTCTTTATTACAGTATCTACCATCAACACCTCAGAGATTCAGAAAAATACTTTGCATGTGAAAATTTAAGTGTTTAGTAACATTAATGAACTAGCTTTATAGTACCTTGGGTCAAATGCTCCTCTGGGCCTAATACCACAAAAAAAAAAAAAAAAAAAAAAAAACAACTCACTGCACTACTTCAGTCCCACTTAAGGTTATAAAATGTGGTTTATGTCGTGCATAGACCTTGTGCAGGACTTTTGTACATGTATAGTGGGAGAAATGCCTCCACCTTATGCCTTTGGATAGACCCTTTGGACTTTTCCGTGCTGAAAAGTGAAATGTAAGTGTAAGATACGAGTGACAACAGAACAACTCCTACTGTGCCTCATGCTTGTACAGTTGTGGTTGAATTCTAACTCCATGTTTTCTGATAAACATTACTCAGGTTCTTTATCAGACTTGTTATTACAGACCATAGGTCAGGTGAGGGAATATGCTCCTACTAACTTCTGTTTAAGAAAAAAATAGTACGTTTCAAAATGAACACTAAAGTATATTTTAGCAAACAATGTTAACAAGGCATCAAAACTATGTCCACGAAAATATTGCAAGCAACCTTTACTAATCAGTGATATAACTATCTAGCCAATATATTATGCAGTAATGGATACCCTACTTGTTCATTCTAGTGATCCATTAATAATTCCATTCCTGACGGTTCATATTCTGGTTTACATAAATCTAGACTTTTGCATTTTAATGTCTAATGGATGCACTTTCTTGTGTTACAAATCATAAACCTTAACTCCTATACAAAAGACCTTCACAGAGCATTAATCTTTGTTTGCCTGGCCTCTATTCAGATTGTTTTCATTTTAATCTTTATGCATAATTATAGAGAATCAATATTTCAATTTATTCCAAGTCCCGGCAACAGCAAATATACCATGAACAGTACACTTATGGAGATAAAGTAGACTGCCATCCAATGACCCAGAGAAGATATAAAATATATTCAGTAATTGAATAAATCCTTCAAAATTGGGGGTGGAAAGAAACTTGCTTATATATTTATTTTTTGCAGGTCTGAGTACCAAAAGGAAGAAAAAAAAGAAAAAAAAATTGCTGCAAAGTATAACTGAACTTTTCTATACCACCACTTTTTGGAGCCAAGAATATTTTTATAAAGAATGTGTGAGGCTGTGAAAAAAATATTAAGATTTAGCTCAGACAGTATTATAGTGCCATAGTATTTTATAGTGGGAATGTGTTTTAGGGAAATTTCAAACTACCCTAAATGTTCTTGTTTAACATTTCCCAAGAGAAGAGGGTATTTTGTAAATCATGGTTTTGACAGTGAGTAGTGTTAAAAATACCTGAGCCAATATAGACGAATAGTGATGTCTGTAGATACAATCTCTGTGGTTTTTATGAATGCCTAGGGATATGGAGAGCTGCTGAATCAAAGACAGAAACCTGTAAAGAGAAACTAGGTGTGTAGAGGAGCAAAGTAGGAATGGCCATACTTGATCAGAGCCATAATCCAATTAGACCAATATCCTGTCTCAGACAATATTGGAAGCTTTAGAGTAAGGTGCAAGAACCACGTAGTAGGTAATTATAGAATAACCTACCCACAGAGAATGTTTCTTCCCAACCTCTGTGCATGTTGTGAAAAAGTATATCCTTCTATCCCTTTTAAATTTGCTGCCTATTAGTCTTATTGACTGATCCTTTGTAAACAGAAGTGCTTAATCTCCTCCTCTATACTGTAAACTAATTTGCATATCTTTCTTATGATCCCTCTCATTTATCTCCTCTTCAGCGTGAACATTTCCAATGTTTTCACCCTTTGTATAGAAGCTTTTCCAGACCTCTAATCATTCTTGTTGCTCAGCTTTGAAGACTTTCAATTTCTGATCCATCTTATTTGAATTAGGATGACCAGAATTGAACATTATTCATGAGGAGGATGTATCATTACATTATATAGTAACATATTTTCAGTATTATCCATCCCCTTCCTGATACATTCTAACATTATGTTTTTGTTTTGTTTTTTTAATTCCAACTACTTATTGAGCACAGCTCTTCATTCAGCTTTCCACAATGATGCCCAGAACTTTTTCCTTGTGCTTGCATTTTAAACTTAGAACCCAAGAATGTGTACATGTAGTTTGTTATTTCTATAAAGTGCATTACCTTCCATTTATCAACATGCAAATTTAAATTGCCCACTCGTCTAGCTTTGTTAGAGGTCCCTCTTGAAGCTCCTCACAGTTTTCCCTTTTCTTAACTAACTTATTGCTCACTATCCTTTCCAGATTATTAATTAATATATTAAACACTAGTCCTTGGAGGAACCTCCACTGGTAGTGCCTCACCTTTGTTTCTTGAAAAAAAGAATGGGTGCAAGATAGTTCGCTCCACAATACTCTATCATGAAGATGAAACAATTAAATCATTTACCTTTTCAGCAACATCCCCATCATCCTAAATTGTTCCCTTTATTCCAATGATCAAATGAACCTACAGATTCTCTTACAGCCCTTCCTGATACTGATCTATTAAAATAATGTATTGGAATATTTTTTCTTTCAAATATTTTGATGTTTGCTGTTCAAATTCCATCTTAGTCCTCTTAATATCCTGGTGTAGTACCGTAATTCCTATGTGCCAGTTCTGATCAGCACCTCTCAGTGTCAAGCCTAAGGAATGGAGAGGCTAGAGCTTGTTGAATTTAGGTAGGTTAAAAGGCGAGGAACCAGGGCCTGATGGGGATGAACCTCTGACTTTTTTTTATATCATGTACTGAGAAATGTGTTGAAATTGCAAGCTATTGCTTGTGAATAAGGCTAAGGGAGAATTTCCAGGTCCTGCGTGCTGGCTAAAGGTTGCTGTAGCAATGCATCTGAGCAGAGTTATTCTGGAAAAATCCATTTTATAGGCAAGGTGGGGTGAGTTGTGCTTCGCTGCCTTAAAGAACTGCCTGTTTTCTCTTCCTCTCTCTGGGTTCCAGTGTGTGTTCTGAATTCTAACAACTAAATTATATACAAACATAAAATACTTTTGCAAGTTGTGAAAGATACCTCTATGGGGTTATACAAACAAAATATCTGAAGCAGACCAGACCTGAACCAGAAACCCAAATTCAACTCTCTCCTTCCCTGATTTTTGAGTGGCAATTGGGGGAGGTCCCTGATGATTGGAAAAAGGCAAATATAGTGCCCATCTTCAAGAAAGGGAGGAAAGAGGATCCAGGGAACTACACACTGGTCAGCTTCACCTCAATCCCTGGAAAAATCATGGAGCAGGTCCTCAAGGAATGCATTTGAAGGCACTTGGAAGAGAGGAAGGTGATCAGGAACAGTCAAAATGGATTCACCAAGGGCAAGTCACGCCTGACCAACATGAATACCTGAGGTGACTAGGTCTGTGGATGTGGGGAAAGAGGTAGATGTGATATACCTTGACTTTAGCAAAGCTTTTGATACAGTCTTCCACAGCATTCTTATTAGCATGCTAAAGAAGTATAGGTTGGATGAATGGATTATAAAATGGATAGAGAACTGGCTAGAGCATAGGGCTCAACGGGTAGTGATCAATTGCTCTATGCCTAGCTGGCAGCCGGTCACAAGCGGAGTGCCCCTGGGGTCGGTCCTGGGGCAGGTTTTGTTCAACATCTTCATTAATGATCTGGAAGATGGGGTAGATTGCACCCTCAGCAAGTTTGCAGATGACACTAAGCTGGGGGGAGTGGTAGATACCCTGGAAGGTAGGGATAGGATACAAAGTAACCTAGACAAATTGGAGCATTGGGCCAAAAGAAATCTGATGAGGTTCATCAAGGACAAGTGCAGAGTCCTCCACTTAGGACGGAAGAATCCCATGCACAGGTACAAACTGGGGCCCAACGAGCTAGGCAGAAGTTCTGCAGAAAAAGACCTGGGGGTGACAGTGGATAAGAAGCTGATATGAGTCAGCAGTGTTCCCTGGTTGCCAAGAAGGCAAATAGCATATTGGGCTGCATTAGTAGGAGCATTGCCAGCAGATCAAGGGAAGTGATTATTCCCCTCTATTCAGCATTGGTGAGGCCACATTTGGAGTATTGTGTACAGTTTTGGGCCCCCCATTACAAAAAGGATGTAGACAAGTTGGAGAGAGTCCAGCGAAGGGCAACACAAATGATTAGGGGGCTGGAGCACAAGACTTATGAGGAGAGGCTGAGGGAACCAGGTTTGTTTAGTCTGCAAAAGGAAAGAATGAGGGAGGGATTTGATAGCAGCCTTTAACTACGTGAAAGGGGGTTCTAGGGAGGATGAAGTTAGGCTGTTCTCAATGGTAGTAGATGACCAAACAAGGAGCAATGGTCTCAATTAGCAGTGGGGATGGTCTAGGTTGGATATTAGGAAAAAGTTTTTCACTGGGAGGGTGGCGAAGCACTGGAATGGGTTACCTAGGGAGGTGGTGGAATCTCCATCTTTAGAGGTTTTTAAGCTGCAGCTTGACAAAGCCCTGGCTAGGATGATTTAGCTTAGGTTAGTCCTGCTTTGAGCAGGGGGTTGGACTAGATGACCTCCTGAGGTCCCTTCCAACTCTAAGATTCTATGATTCTATGCCAAAGACACACAAACTGTCTCTATTTCACTATGCTATTTCTTAAAAGGAAGATGTGCAAAATTCCTCCTTGGAGAATTATCTAAAGTGTGAAATTATGCTTTAGCTACCCTCGTTTCAGAAATCACAAGACACCTAACTATATACAATTCTGTACTACTTTCTTTGTGAACAATTATTTGAAAAAACAACTTACTATCTGGAAAAATCAGAAATAAGTGAAGAAAATGTGTTAGTACATTTTTTGTGCTGCTTTTGAATTTTCATTTTGGCAATCTTCTTTTATGTTTTCCTTTGATCTAGCTAAATATGTTCTTTCCACTCCCACCTATGCTTGAATACGAAGGCTACAAATTATCCAGATGAATGTTATCTAGTTTTAATCCTAGAATACACAAGCTTTCAGAAGACTGATTTTTTTCCTAACTGAATAGTTTGAAGTAGACTAATTTCAAAAGTGAAAATAATTCTAATAATGCTCATCAGTTTAGCACCCACAACAACAGGTTGAGGGCACTGCAGTGCTCTAATCTGGTAATGAAGACATACATCACATCAGAGAGGAAGCGGTGAAGACATTTAGCTAGCTGAAGATAGAAGATGACCTTCCTGGCCACTTTTCTAGGTGGATATTTGTACACATTAAGATGTTCAGGGATAATGATTTGATTCAGCAGCATTTGATGTCCGGACAGGTACAATCAGATGTCAATATTTAAGTAGAAGTTGAGACATTATCACTGCAAGTTATTGGACTGATCTTGCAAATGTATGAATAAAATTTCTTAGGGACAATCATTTATATAACGACTTCCTATGCCTGAAAACTGTATATTGATCAGATCTACAAGTTTTCACCAGTGCCACCCTCTATTTTATCATTTAAAAAAAAAAAAAAAAAAAAAGCTTCTTAGAGGACAAGCCCAAGACCAGAAAGATTTTGAATGTACATTTTAAAACTAGTTTCAGACTCCTGAAAACATTTTAAAACTAGTTTCAGACTTCCATGGAGCACAGGGCCTGTGTACTTAAAATTCTGAATTCTTATTTTGATATTTTGCAATTAATATTTAGAAGTTTTGAAAATTGGTCTCGAAAAAAAAAATCAAAGAGAAAAGCAAACATGTTTCAAGAAGCTGAAGAAGTCACCTCTATTCTACTACAATCAGCAAAAGCTATGTTCTTCTCACAACTTATTAAAGGATTTGACTGTCTTCCTTGGCACTCAACATCTTTGTCATTAGCACTCTTGTAAGCACCTTTCAGAAGAATCATATGAAAACATCATATGAATTCCAAGAGGAATTAGCAGTTTTGACTTGAGTGGAAAAAGAAAACCCCTATTTTCAAAAGCTTGTTCACAAGCGGAGATTCTACCTTTGTTAGTTTTGTTGTAAATAATATTACTAGATTCTACATAAAATACAGACAATTTCAGAGCTGAGTGCCTATACCACTTACACTTAGGGTATGCCTATTCTTAAAATGCTACAGTGGCATTGCTGCACCCTTGTAGCACTTCAGCATAGGTACGACATAAGTAACCCACCACCCTGAGAGGCAGTCTGGAGTTTTTTGCATCCGAGTGACATAGTTAAGCAAACATCATTTTTCTAGTATAGACCAGGCCTGTGAGTTATTTGGGAAGCATTACATAAGTATTCTGACTGATAAATCTTTCAACATACAAATGGTAACAATGAAGTCATGTGAAAGAGTACATTTCCAAAGCTAACGGGCTATGGCTTCACTACAGCAATTGAATGTGCTCAGAGGGAGCCCTGTATACCTGTAAATTGCAGAGCTCAGCAGAAGTGCAAAGTAGAGCAGGATTAAATTTTTCACACAACTTTTTTCAGTATAAAGATGCAGGTTCTGTGACACCAAAACTCTTCAAATCATGCCCATTTCACCAAATTGCTTCAGTTGAAAAAAAAAATGAAAACATGTTTCAATTTCAGTTTGAAATGACTTTCAAAATATTCTTTAATTTTATTTTAAAAAAATGTAAAAGTCATTATTGAAACAAAATATTAATTTTGTTTAATGAAGACATTTTTCAATCTGAAACTTTTTTTATAATATTATATTACACACACACCACTTTTCAATTCCCTTAAAGTTTTTAAAAAATATTTGCGGTATGACTAATTATTACTTTGGAATTGCTAGCAAGCCAAAAAAAATCTGTTCTTTGCCTCGGTCTAGTGCAGAAATCCACCCACATGGACCAAACTGCAGGACTGGAGTCTATATAGGTTACAATGCTGCAGACACTTGCACATGTGAATATTTTGTGCATGTGAGTATCCCACTGAGTTATTTATGCATATAACTGTCTTCAGGATCAGGGCCTATAATGTTTCACATTCCTTCTTTAGTAACAGAATTATTCCTTTTTTTTTTTTAAATACATTGTGGGCCTGATTTCACTTCAACTGTTTTTTCTTCTGTGAATTTAATTGATTTCAGTTAACTATGACACAGATCAGCAACAGAATTGTGATCATAACCAAATTGTTCAAATGAAAACACATATGCAGTATTTCAGAAAAGAGTCACTTTTTCATGAGATTTTTTGTAAAGAGTGTTATATATTCTTTAGGACTAAAGTGGTCAGCTGTAAAAAATGTTCTACAATTTCTCTTATGGGAAACTGCATTTTTTTTCACAACTTTGATTTGTGTCTCAGAATAAAATTCAGTCTCATTTATTTTTTAAACTTATGCACAGATTTTATAATTAATGACAACATGAGTTTTCTCCACAGGGATCAATTTACATTAAAACATCAAGCATAAAAAACTATGAATCAGAGCGTCATTTGTACGTAGTAATGTCAAGTGGCAGATGGGACATAGTTTATAGCCAGAGGTTGCCCTGCAGATATATTGGTGATTACTGTACAATTTCCTGCCAGGACAAATTCTCTCTGTGATAGAAGTGCTAAAAATTGTCAAACAGGCTTTTATTTATAAAGCAAATCAGTGGAGAACTTGAAACAATTTGTTGTGGTTTTATTCAAAGCTTAAGACAAAAAGAATAATTTAAAAATCTTTACAGCTCAGTTCTGGTGGGGGGTAGATTTACTGAATATATAATTAATGTTTCTGTGACTTTTTTTTGGAACTGCGCTGTGACTACATAATGGATAAAACAAAGCTGAATGAAAAATTCATCTGACAAATTTATCTCCCCTTTTCCTGTTTGCAAGTAGTCCATAAGGAGCTTATGATTTCATTGGTTATTTGAAATTATTCACTGAACAAACTGATAAATAATACTAGATTTGTAGATTGTTCAGAAGCAGCTCATTTCGTGTATTCAGTATCTGAAATTTCTACTGTGTTGGCTAGTCTTGATTGGACACACAGGTTATATTATTGTGTCTGTTCCCTTATTGGAGGAACATAATAACTCTTAAAATTAGGTTTTGCATGTGAATCTGATTAATTTCAAAGTTTGCTTCTCATTAATATGTATTGATTTTAAAGCTATGAAGAATAATTGTGATCATCTAGCCTGACCTCCTACATAACACATGCTATAGAACTTCACCCAATAATTCCTGCATCAGACCCTACTTTCTGGAGGAGCTATAGCATTTCTATTAGAAAAAATATCCAATCTGGATTTAAAGATTTCTAGTGGTGGGAGTTCCACTGCATCCCTCAGTAAGTAACTCCAATGGCTAATTATTCTCACTGCTAAAAAAATTATACCTTATCTCTAGTCTGAATTTGTCCAGCTTAAGAATATGTTCTAGTAACTGTTTTGGTGACCATTCCTGCCAGAGTAGTCAAAGTGAATACAAAAAAGAGCAAACTCAAAGTAATTAGATTAATTTCTCTGATCAAGCTAATATTTATGGAAAGTGTTAATTATTTGTCCAGCCCAGTCTGCAAATTAATAGGAAAAAAGATTGTAGCTCACTACAAACAAAATACAGTGAGTATACTGCATATCCAGAGGGATAGTCTTCTTTCCATTTTGAAACACAGACATGAGATTTTGACTTTTCATCCCCATTTGGGACAGGAATTTTTTTCAAAATCTTGAAAGCTTTTCTGTCCCATAAAAATGATTTCCTACCCACCTCTACTTTTGTATAGGCTCTTTTCATTGTAGGTGAAATTCATTACTATGCATAGGAAAGAAAAAGCAGTAAGGGAAAAAGGAGGAGGAAGCACAGTAAAGAACAAAGAAAAGATGTATTAATGTGAGTGGATATATTTGTATTTATTAATATAAGATAATAATAGTTTCCATGTAAAACTGGTGATCTGTATACTACTCTTATATTAAGCTGTCATTTATAGATGTTTTTATGATGCCCATTGTATCTGACTTTAATGTCAATTATATTTTTGCAATCATAATGCTTTAGATGTTACATTTTATTTTTATTATCTTTTTATGATTTTTAATGCTAATTTTCTGCAGCAGTAAAACTGTTCAGATTCAGAGAACAGTGGAATTTAAATTCTCATTTTTCTCTTCCACTGACTTACTAAATGTTATGTCTTAATATGCAAAGCTATTTATTTTTCAATCAATTATCAAATTGCTTATTTTAGGCAAATGTTGGTAATATGATCAGTCAGCTGTAAATTTCAGCACAAAACTTTTGTTTTCTTACTGGAAGGTTGCAGCATAACATTACTTCATTTCTTAGAATTCAAAATGGTAACATGCAAGAACCCTAAATGAAAGAGACACACATCAGGTTGCTTCCTAAAACAGAGAGCCACAACTCAACCCATCTCTGACACAGTGCACCCTCATGTACACCCTTATGGTGTAATTGTGTATCATTCCTGTTCACTTTTATAGAGTAATTGTGTATTGTTTAATGCAAATTGTGTCATGTAAGATGTTTTTGGAATGCTGATGGCATATTGAACATTATTGTTATAGAAGGAACCTGTTAAAAGTAGAGACATTTTGGGATCTCTCTCTCTCTATTCCACCTCTAACTACAAACAACATCAAGTAACTGAAGCATTGATCACAGGGGGAGAGCCTGGTTCGAGGCCTACCAGCCAGCCTGTAGTGAGAATCATCTAAGATTGTAAGGTTGCTGAAAGTGTTAAGATTAGTTTAGAATGCGATTTGCCTTGTATTTACTTTTGATCAAATCTGACCTGTTTTCCTCTGATTTATAATCACTTAAAATCTCTCTCTATTTAATAAATGTGTTTCTTTATTTTTCCTAAAGCAGTGCATGTGATTTAAGGTGTGTTAGAGACCCCATTTGAAGTAACAAGGCAGGTGCATATCAATTTCTTTGATAAATTTACAAACCAATGAGCTTGCAGTGGGCAGCACTGAATATTGTAGGACAGCAGTTCCTATTGTTGCATCTGGGACTGGTGGTGTTCGCTGGAGTCATACCATTGCATAATCCCATGAGTGGCTGGCTAGTGGCATTTATTCACTGAGTTAGGAGCAGCTTGCTTGCTGTAGGCTGTGTGTGGGCTGACCCAGGAATGGGGGTTCACACAGAAAAGCAATTATAAGATGGGCTCCAAGAGTGAGGAATTAGGGGACACAGCAATACACCAGTCCAGATTGCAGAGGAGAACATTACACCATCTTATTCCAAAGTGGCTTTCTGCACATTGACTGACTACGTGCTTCTATACGGAGCCTCCTACTCTTCAAGCAGGACCATAAACCCCTTAAACATTGAAGTGACAGCTTGCAATTTTAGTACAGTTTGCCATACACCACAATTTTTCCAGCACTTTCTTGAAAACTAGATGGCCAGAAAACTGAAAACACTGCAATTTTGAACAAGAAGGATTTTGTCTTGCCCCAACCCTCCAAAGGGAAAACCCTTTCACAGTTGGAGAATAGTACTTGTAATATCATTAACCCTTTTCATGGCTGAGTGAAGGATTGTCCAGTGCTATCCGTTGCTGCAATATTCATTGAGCTTTAACCAAATCAGACCACTTTTTAGGCAGCAACTCAAAGACTAAACCTGTAAGGCCACTCTTTAGGCAGCAACTCAAAGACTAAACCTGTAAGGCTCCAAGCCAATTTAATTGTTAGGCATAATCTTCCAATAGAAACTTCATGCCATTTTGGAAAAATAGCGTATCAGAAGATAACATCAAATGCAGATAAGTTGGATGTAAGCAATGATCATGTTGTTAAAATATACACTAGTTTCTAAGAGCTCTCCTATATTTGCAAAGGGATCTGCCCAGGTGTATTTTTGTATTAGGAGCTAGAGCGTGACAAGATGATGAAGCAGCTAATAGCACAAATGTTATAGCTGAAAATATTTTGAGAACGGTTTTCTCAGCTTGCTATTGCTCCTGTGATCAATAATGTCTCCGGGTATGTTTATGCTGTACTAAAACACCCACTGTTGGCACAGTTCAGCTGACTCAGGTGCATGGGGCTCAGGTGTGGGGCTATAAAATTGCGGTGTAGGCAGTTCGACTCAGGTTTCACTGCAATTTTATAGCCCTGCTGCCTGAATCCTGCACACCTGAGTCAGCTGAGCCAGCCAGCCACTGGTCTGTTAGCGCAGTGTACACAACCAAACATCTGGCCTCAACAGAAAATGTGGACAGCCAGGCTGTGCACTGTAGGAAATTCTTTCAAGGAATGCTCCCCAAGCCAATACAGCATCTGTAAAGTTGTTCAGTAACTGCAACTCCATCTGCTGCACATCTCCTAACCCGGGGACAATAGCTAGTAAATCCAGTGTAATATGGTGACATATCCACAAGCCTTTGACACAGCTTGCCCTCAAAGATCTAGGCTGTGTGACACAGGCATGTGCATCACATGCACGGGTCCCAAATCCAGCCAGACCTTTGTGCAGTGGAACCACATTGATTTTGCTAGCAGGGGGAGAAGTCCCCAAATTTGCAAAGGTGGGGCTGGCTTTGCTCTTTTGTGAAGAAAACAAGATTATTTCAACTGAGTAGCATTAAAAAAGGTTAGTGCAGCCCATTAGTCATGACTGACACTAATGTGAAGAGACTCCCATTTAATTACAACTTGCATGATGGTCTTCAACCAGGTAAAGGCAGAGGGATATGGAAAATAAACAATGTCTAATGTTAACCAAACCAAACTGAACCAGAGTCTTATAATGCTTTATGGCTAGGCCTAAAGGTGAAATGGAAAACTTCTGTTTGTGAAGCTATAGTTCTATACTATGCTGATACTGCATTGGTAGTTTTACAAAACAGACAGAATAAGAAAGATGATCTTATTGATGCTTAGCCAACATGTAGTCTATATCAAGGTATGGCTAGTATAGGTGACTAAGCTTAGCTGACTTCTGGTATGATATATTCAAAACAAAATACAAAATGGTAAGAACTGGTGTATACATTTTGGTAAAGTATGGTGTGTGCCATCAATTGTAAACAAGTATTTTTTTTCCTGTGTATAGAAGGGGAGAGAGAGAGAGAGAGAGAGAGAGAGAGAGAGAGAGGAAGGAGCAAAGTTAACTCATACTTTGGACAGACAGACTGAATGCTGTCAGATTTCCAGCCGGTTTGGTAGTCTAGTGGCTTTTCTTTAGTGTGCTGATCCATCTTTGATTAATAAACTGACTGAGCCTGTATTATCTGATGTCTAACAATAAAATGATTGAACCCTAACTTTAAGAATTCTTGTTCAAAGGGTACACCAAATACAGGGTCCATATTCCAGGAGAACTCCCTCTGAAGCTACTGAGAGTTTTCCCTGACTTAAGAAGGGCAGCAAAATGTTGGGAAATGTCATATGTAGGTAGCATGAATCACAGCTTGAGTTGTTGTTTCTCTATAGGATTTAAATTCAGTTCCTGTTTTTCTGTTGTAAAAACATTTGAGCTGATATTTTAAAAACTACCAAGGAGACTCAGATACTCATTTCCAGTTTGCGGGCTTTTGGATCCCTTTGCCTCTCTAAAAAATCCCACTCTTGGTAGTTATCAGTCAGACACTGGGGATGGACATGACCTATTTGATTATCAGATCTCTCTTCCTACAAAGACAGGAGTGTTCCTTATAGTATTTTCTTCTGTATCCAGTGCGGGCATAAAATAATAGATGTTAGAGATGACAAAGACCAATTAGATCATATTTCATGTCCCACTATACATTTGAATTTTTAAAATAAAGAAAAAATACCCACTCATTAAACCCACTGATAAATTTGACTCATTGTAATTCCAAACAATAATGTTTTAGCAAAGTGCATAAAGTGAGTTAGAAGCAGGTTGTTGGTAGTACTGTTATACAGTCTTAGACAATGGTTTCTAATTAGACCAACTAAACTAAGCAATGTTGGGCAAGATCTTTTCTGGACAGGAAATCTTCAGAGCAAACTCCAGATGCTTCAGGAAATAGTACTAATGATTAAAATTATTTGAAATCTTTCCCAATTAAAAAAAAAATGTGCTTGTTTCCATTTTCCAAGATTCAAGATCAATACTTTCAAAAATGATTTTGCTATTTAATCAATAAAATTCTGATTAAAATATCACAAAACAAATTTTTCTCAAACACTCTTTTTTCATTTAAAAAAAATGGTCATTTTTCAAGGACAAGGTCTTATTTGGAGGGGAAAAAAAAGACCAGTTATACTAGAGATTCAGTGGATGGCATGTTCTCCGCTTAGTTGACACTGAATCAGTTCCCCAACATGGTGTTAGTGGGTGCTGTATTATTTCAGTTACCTTTCTGATGAGACGTAAAACTGAAGTCCCAAACATCCATTGACAATGAAGACCCATTTGCATTTTTTTCACAAGAGTAACATTGTTAGTTTCAAATCTGGTAGTTCCATTCTGCATACTTACTTTTTCTCCTTGCAATTTCAACTGCAAGGTATTTTAGTTTGCAAAACCATTGCATAATATTGTATGATGCAATATCTGTGATGATTGTCTGAGAGAGAGCTACTTTTCAGTGATGATTGAATGGTTCCTATATATAGAAGATCATATCTGGAGTGGCCAAACTATGCTTTGTAAAAGACCAGAGGTTAGAGAAAAAGGTGACTTTAAATCCATCCAGGAACCTAATTTACAGCAGCCTCAGGACTAACTGATAATGGCCCCCCAAGGCCAATCTTGCCCAGACATGCCTCTTTCCACCTGTGGTTATCCCCCCTTCATTGTTCTGAGTTTTTTCTAAGTAGCATGGCTCTACAGCTTCCTTGCAATGTAAGAGCAACACAAATGTGCTGGTATGGAAGAGCCAGGGATCTGTAAAATGGTTTGGATTCTCCTGTTCCAATTATGTACCCTCCCACCTCCAAAGAAAAATGAGTTTATAAACTTTCATATAGTTCTTTCTATGAAGAGCTCTCCCAATACCTAGTATGTCCAGTGACAAAAAAACAAAGTTAAAGTAATTCTAAAAATGAATATCATTTGAAATGGTTTTATATAAAAGATTCAGAAGTAAGAGACAAATTGTATCCCATAAATGGGCTTATTATAAGTTGAATGGGAATGCTATATGCTTGGTTAGCATACTTGAAAGTAGTGAAATATTAAATTTCTTATTTGCAACCAAAGGTCCAAATTCATCCCTGCTGTGACTACACTGACTTCAGTGACTTTTCATCTACAATATATGTGACACATTGTTTATATAATGCTGCCCACACAGACTTTTCTTTGAAATTTTCTTTTGTCTCTCTGATGTCAATTGTGTAGCCAATATAGTCTAACGATCTCACCATAAGCAGTATTTAGTTTTAGTGTGTCAGTAACCCCTAGCATCAGTTCACCCCCAAATGAATATGTGGTAACAATAGGAGATTAAATTATAGGATCTGTAGTCATGCTATAGTGATGAAAGAACATCTTCCATCAGTCACGAAGAGTTTGGCCCAACAGGTTCCCCTTCCTTTTAAAAGTGGAAAAGATGCCAGCTGAATTCTAACTAAAGAATGGACACACACATACACCATTGCCTTGTTCTATCACCCAATACCATTACAATAAAACAAAACTCTGCTAAGAGTCACATCAGCTTCTACAAAGAGTACATACATTATTAAATGTCAGCTATAAATATATTATCTATAAGCAATGACTTTAAAGAATATATTAGATACATGTCACAAGCAAAATAGGTAACGTGAAGAATATACTCTCAGATATATCTTCACTCATTTGATAATGACAGTACAGTAGATAATAAACACATTACTGTATAATCTATTTGCCCAGTGGTGGAAAGTCTGCTTTCAGGATTAAACTACAACCAATAGGGTTCATTTTGTTCCCCAGAAGCTATGATTTTTGTATAATCTTTTCTACAATGCATACATTATATGGTTTAAAATGCTTCCATTCAGTTGATTTTCCAGAGTACTTCAAAACAAAAGAATTATTTGAATTACTGAATAAAATCACCTCTGTGAATTAATCTCTTTAAAAAACAAACCTCTCTGCCACTATGAGTTAATCTCTTTATTAAAAAACTGCAATTCAGTTGAAAGTGGACATTTACCTCAGGTGCTTCAATTAATTTCAGTCCCAAAAAACCGCATAAAACACAAAGATGAGAACCAACTGGAGAAAAATAGAACCCTACTGGAAAGCTTTGCTTTCATTTGAAACTACTCATACCTTTGAGGTTCAGGAAAAGTTTAGTTTCTCCCACAGTCCATGCCCCACTATCTTTTCCCTTTTTCCCTTTCAAAAACAAATAAAGAAATTGGACTCACACACCTCTAATGCATGCTTTCTTTGTGGAAGATGAAGTAGCTTTCTCCTTTTTCCATGGTAGGGTCTCTCTGTGATCAGAACTCCTTTTTTCAAGACAGCAAGAGTTTGACAATAAGAACCAGTAGCCTTTCTAATGAACACCTTTCTACCACTTTCTTTTGTAGTTTGGGCTCATATTCACAAAGGGACCTCAATGCCTGAGTCCAAAATTTAGGAGCCACTGAGATCCTCAAAAGTCTGGTTAGACTTCAGCCTAATTCTATAGGTACAGAGGCACCGAAATTGTCATGGTAAAAGTCCCCTAGATAGCTAGGTTTCTGTTTCTAGGCATACACAGGCAAGCACCTCTCATATGCCTAAGTCCCAGCATGATCCTCAAACCAGGTGCAGATAGGTCAATTCACACCTATCTTGCCTTCAGAGCCTGATGTGGTAAATATGCTCAGAACACACTTATCTCCACACAAAATACAAGAAGGAAGCAGACTTCCTTATAACCTTCAGCCCAGCTGTTAGGGTTCTCATCTGAGGCTCAGTCTCTTCAGCTGAAGCTAGTCCATTGTGATGTTTATAATTAAATATGCATTATGTCAGGGACAAAACAAAAATGAATCTATAGCCCAGTGGTTAGGATCTTCATGTGAGATCTGGGAATACCATATTCAAATCCCTGCTCCTCATTAAACTGAGAGAGAATTGAACTCCTCTTTGTACCTCCACCATTCTGGGTACTGGCTGATTCAAGAAACAGGAGAGTGTCAAAATGCCATCAGAAAAGTTGTTCTCATGGTATTTATGGCCTGACCAAAACCAGAGTATTTGGTTGAGAGTATTTCTAAATGGCATGGAGGTGGCTTTGTAATTCTGGATCAAAGCAAGAAAAAAGTACCATATTAATTTATTGAGTTTTTCTTTATTTTCACTTGTGACATCAAGATAATTAAGAGCCTATATTCTCTTTTCTTGGATTTCATTATAGATCTCCCTTGACCTTTCCACGTCCTTTAAACAGGCTATATCCCATTTCTCAGCTTCCATCTATTCCTTTGTGCCCTGCAACAGAAGTTTTCATCCATTTGTTTTATTTTCTTCACCTTCCTTGCCCTCCATTTTAACCCCCCCCTCCTTTTTGCAATTTGCCTCTCAGTCAATCCTGCCTTAATCTCATTTAATATCTGCATCCGTGTAGCTAAACTGAGCATTTTTGCTAACACAACCTTCTATACCATTATTCCAAATAATTTGCTCTAGCAAAATATGTCACAAAGAACAATGTCCAACATTACCATTTTTTCATGGATGTGGTCTTGTATATCTCTAACAGCTTTGTAAAGGATGCTTATATCTATTTAGCAAGAAGTGCTGTAAAGTTATACAGTTGTAAACACAGTGCTGTTTAAGCAGTGCAAGCTAGATAATCTTCTGCTATGATTTGGGGGAGGGGAGTGGAGGGAAGCAAAGAAGTTTATAATTCTTAAAATAAGTTAGGGAAAACCATAGTTCAGTTATTCAATTACTGTCACTAATTATTTGTGCAATATGTGAAATAGCACATCTCTAGCTTTTCAACATTAAGGTTCAGAACAAATAAAACATTTAGTTCACTAGAAGCAAACCTCTCTGGGTATTAAATCTTCTCTCGTTCTGACCATCTCACATTCAATCCCCTTGACATTATGTCATTACAGTTCTCTAGTTTACCACTCATGAGAGGACCACTCTGCAGAGCCATATTTACCCTGCAGCTAGTTTAAAATAATAAATAAAATAGCACCACTTTGTAAATAACCTAAAACCATATGTAAAAGAATAAAAAGGATCTAGGTATAGCATATTCCACATTGATAAGATTTGTCAGATGCTAAGCATTGGGAACTGACTTTCCACAGTAATATTAATGGAATTAGGGAATTTACGATATTTATCCAAAAGTCTAATACTTAGATTTTTTTTAAAGACATGAAAATATGTAATATTCACCACCTCTGCATCTAAGGCCCTGATCCAGAAATGCACTTAAGCTTAAGTTTAAGCACATGAGTAACCCTACTGAAATCAGTGGGATACTCGTGCTTAAAATAAACAATGTTCTTAAGTGCTTTGCTTGATTTAAGGCCCTGAATGGTTATTTTTACAGTACCAGGCAATGTTTTTATAAAAGCTTATAAAAGGATAGAAAGTCATAAAAATGCCAAATGTGGCAAGAACAAAATACATTTCTTATCCTCCCTCTTTTCCCAGAAAAAAAAAATCTTTCTGACAGGGCTAGTTTGCTTAGCCTTACACTAACAGCACAGCGTGAGCAAGGAACAGGGCTTGTTCTGCAAGGGAAAAGTCCATACCTGTAATACCCCAGAACTTGGAGAATATAATATTCTGCATTAGAATTTTATTGCCTCCCCATGATCAAATTGTAGCTGGGGTATTTTGGAAGATGCAGCCAGCCTCAATATATTGGTCCCAGGTTTTTGCTGAAGTATTCAGTGGAATGGAATATTCCACTTAAAAGTAATAATTAAGTAATGACCCAAGGAACTTCAGCATGGTTTGAATTGAAGTTCAGAGTTTAAGGCCAGAAGTGGCCACTAAATCATCTAATATAATGTTCTGTACAATCACAGGCCTCCAACAACACCCAGCACCTGCATGCTAAACTGAATAACCAATAAGCTTAATTGCAATGTTAAAACTTGACAATACAAACATGGTAATTTATTAAAACACTACCAACAACACCATCACATTTACCTCAAACAAGTTGCTATAAAAGTATTTTTCTGGGCCACCTGCTACCCACGTAGTTAACATTCCATACTATTTAAATATTTGATACCACACCCAGCACTGGACTTTTTGCTTGATTCTCCCCTCAGGGAGTGGGGGTTTCTCAGCCCAGTAACATCTAGTTTCTGTGAGTTGGTATCGGGAAATAAAACAAAGGAAACACGGTATCTCCACCTGCTATATGTTTTAAGCCACGAGACATATCTTTGGGCATATCACATAGCAAAGCCTCATAACCATACACATGGCATTGCAACAAAACATATGACTATAATGATAATGCTCAGTACGTCATGAGCATTCCAGAAACATCTTATATGACATACTTTGCATTAAAAAATACCCAATTACACTATACGGGTGATCATGAAGGCTGCAGTGTCTCACACGGGAAGTCTCCACTTATAGTCTTGAGCACATACAAATACAATTGGTGGTTAGAGTACCCAAAAACGTGATAGCTACCTCACAAGTCTGAGGCAGTCTTCGGGTGAATCAGTCACAGATTTCCGGATGGCTGGTCCTTCCATCTGTGCCTGAAGATCTTTTCAATGTGTTCATGAAGCTATCTGCCTGACTTAGACTAGCTACCTCCCTCTCATACTCCAAAAGTAACAGAGACATGTCAGTCAAAAGAATGTTACCTAGATGACCAAACAAATCAATCGCTGGGAAGAAGCAGGAGCTACAGAGATATGTCACTAAAAGAATATTGTTAAGCAAGCAGTCTTAAGCTGTTAGTTTGATAGCTAAATTTCCCCATACCGACAATTCTAAAATACATCCAGACTTTCTGTTTTTCACAGACATTTGCCCCAGCTTATTCAGAGAGAGGACACAGAGTCAGGCTCACTTCATGTGTTCACTGTCTACCCTTCCCCCACTCCCGGATTCCTAGTTATGCTAAGTTCCTGCAGAGGCCTGAATGTGGCTAAAAGCAGCAAGCAGAATAATTGGTAGACCATCCCCGTAATTGGCAGTGACTTGGATACCAGGCTGGTTGCTAAAATGCCTCTGTTCAGGTGAGGAAAGGACAGTGGTGGGAAATGTAGCCTGAAATCCCACTATGAAAGTAGACCACCAAGACATCACCGCTTTGGTCCCAGTCCTTCCATAGGTCCTAAGTAACGTCCCCTGTGCCTGCAACCTGGTTCCTCTTTCTGAGAGGGTAGAGAGCACAGAGGGGAAGTTATTGTTCCAAAGAAGCAACATACAAATAAACTCTCCTTATTCCCCATCAGTCCTGCACAGGATTAATTCCTGGTGCTCTGCTCTTTTATTTTACCCCCACATTTCCCCATCAGTTGTGAATGAGATGGTATCACTAAGATTCAACTGGTTTCCACAGATCATTTTGTACTTCAAGTTTAGTGTATTTTTATGGGGTAAGGTATTCTGAAAACACTGAAAACTGATCTTTATAGCTGAATGCCACTTTATAGAATTGTAAACTCAAAGTCATGTATGTGTTGAATGGTTTCCCAAGTGCTGTAGCTAGAATTCATACTGAGATTACTGTATTTCCTTTTATTTTTTCCTTTCTGTTTATGATAATACAAATATTGAATCAATGCAAAATACTAAATAATGTGGGAAAACTGTTACATGGGTAGGGGTCAAATTCATTGCTGACATAAATGGATGCCTAGCCATTGATGCCAATGGAGTTTCATCTACTTTACCTAACATTGATAATGCATGAAATATGAGTGGTTTTGGCCTGGAAATCCAAGGAGCCATTAGGTTTTGCCTTTGTAAATAACCTGAGAATTTATGGAGGGGAAGCTTCAGTTCAGCTTCCTTTTTATGATTAAACATGTGCAATGACATGCACTAACAGAAGGGCTAGTGAAGAGAATGTTTTCATCAGTGCTGACTTCTCCTCTAATCTTTGTGATGATGTCAAATACTCAGTTTCAATCACATTATGAATTATCTGGAGCATGCTAAGATTATAGAGAGTTCATATCTTGACAAGCACTGGATATAACCTGGAAGCATTCATGACTTCATGAATGTAATGTAATGTGAACTGTAGCCTCTGCAATTCAGGCTTATGATAGGGTCAAAGCCAGAAGTTTGTATGATGTATTATTTCTCATTTATCTCTAGAGTGCTGCAAAAACATTGTTCCTATCCCGAAAACAAACACATCACTTCATCTCTCTGACCCTGAAGCGTGCAGATCACTTTTAACACGGTTTATAATTTACTGAGTTACTGTTGTGAAGTAAATACACTAATTTCCCCCATTGTATATTTAAATGCATTGTACAGTATTATTCAGAAGTCAGAAAAGATGGATATTTAGCCCACTAGTAGAACTGAAAAATGTGTGCAATCCTTTCTAGTAAGTGTGCTTTTTTCTACATGTGAATTGAACCACTAACTAGGAACCCAGTATCTTTCCAGACAGCATTTTTATATTCCACCTCTTCTCCATCCTTGACTCCTTGTCCCAGTCCTATTGTCTTTACCTACCACAGTCCTAGTCTCCATTCTTTGTGTTTCTCATCTCAGTCTCACCCACCCAGTCCTAATTTTTCTCTCCAGAGTCTCCACCCCAGTCTCCCCCATATTCCCTGTCTCAGTTTTTTTGCCCAGCCATTCCTACTTTCCCCTCCCATAATCTTAGGTCTTTGTACCCAGTCTCTTTGCCCAGTCACGGTTTCCCCTTCCAGATCTATTGTTTGATCAATCACCACGCCTCTCCCCCCCCACCACACACACACACACACAGCCAAAACCTACATTCCTCATCCTGACTGACTCCCTGTTGCATAGGCTACTTGCCCTATCTCCACCCTCTAACACACACAATTCCTTGTCCCAATCTTTTGGTCCAGCTAGTCCTAGTCTCCACCCCTGATTCCTCATCTGATCTCAGTCCCCCCAAATTTTCCCAAATTTCCAGTCCCAGTTTCCTTGCCCAACCAGTCTCAGAATCCTCTGCTATGCCTCTTTCTCAGTCACCTTACCCAGCCAGCCTCAGCCTCAGCCTCCTCCACCCAAACTCTCAGTCGCAGTTTCCCTCTTCCTACCAGGGTCTACTTCCAGGCTCCAATTGACTACATCTCCAGAATGGTCTCTTTTCCCCTCTACATTTCAATCAATCAGCTTTTTCATCCACGGTGCCTGGACATTGAGAGGACCGAAAGAAGAAACTTTCCCCTCTGCTTTCAGTTCTAGTGCCCATCCCAGGGCTGCAATCGCAAGGAAAGTCTTGCTCAGCCCTGAGCTGGGGCAAGCCCAGAGTGATTGGAATCTATTGGGAACTTGGCTGTGAAGCTCTAGGAAGTCTCTAAAGAGCACGTGGAAACCTGATTTTATATAATCTTAAATTGGCCAAATTTGAGCAAAACTGGGGAAAGCAAAAGACACATCTCTGACACAGTAGCCACCTAACTGCCAAATTTCATATCCCTGCTCTGAAGCATTTTGAGCTTCTCAAAATAAACATTGCCAAATTAAAAAAAAACAACATGCATGTAAAAAACAATGTTTTCCCTAGACTTTCACAAAAATGGCTGAACAATTTTTACTTGAAATTTGCTATCTCCCTCCACACCCCCTCCAGGAAAAAAAAAAAAAACCTGAGGAAGACTTTCAGAAGGGAAAATTTCAGCCCAAACAATTGATGTTTGGCAAAGTTATAAGCAAATAAGAACAGAGTCTTATGACGGGCTGTGACTGATGACCTTCATAATAGGCAATGCTATCAATACTGCCTATAATAAAAGATGATTCATTACCATGGGGATGTGCAGGAAGGGTTGATAATAGAACCACCAGGGCTACATGTGAGAAAGCCAAGTCTGTTCCAAGCCATCACCACTTGAAGGGAAACCTCCGTGCTTGTGCTTTACTTCCTTTGCATACCAAAGCAGCGTAAGTGGGGAGCCCATAACTAGAGCTAGCCAAAGATTTTCAGTCAAAACTTCCATTCCTTCTCTGTCGCCAATGAGAAATGCAGATTCAGTGACACCAAAGGAATTTGTATCAGTTTTGCCAGATTGTTTCAGTTAAAAAATATCTACTAAAATATCAAAGTTTTGTTTTTATATTTTAGAAAATGTTTCACCTTTTCAGTTTGAAATGGATTTTGGTTGGACATTTCCTTTAATTGTATTTTTTTTAAAAAATCAAAAACTTTTTAAAAGGGTCAAAATTGAAAAGTTTCATTTTGAAGATGTCAAAATACAAAGTTTTATTCAACTCAAAACATTTGCTTGGTTTTGATTCAAACATTTTTTTAAAAAGTTGTTCTTGCTTCAGTCTAAAAAAAATTCCCCCACCCTCCAATTTGCCATTGAATGAAAAAATCTGTAATTTACACAGCTCTGCCCATAGTGTACCAATCATCTGGTACACTAATGGTCTGCTGCTGCTAAAGGAGCCTTTCTAGTGTCTATGCCTCAGTGCAAAGGGAGTTGGCTCACTCCCCTGCCCCTGAACCCATGCTCACTACTGTGTTTCTCTCTAGGCTCCCTCCTCATTTCTGCTCAATTCCTCCCTTAATCCACGTCAGTTTATCTGAAGACCGTCTGATCCACTTGCACTGCCCACCCACATTCTCCCTGTTCACCCCTACAGAGAATATAGAAGTGTAGGACCAGAAGGTACCACAAGAGATCTGGCCCAGCCCCTGTGCTGAGGCAGAACCCAGTATACCTAGACCAACCAAAACACCTTACTGGTGTTTGACTAACCCAATGGTTCTCAACCTGCAGCCCATGGGCCAGTTGTGGCCCAATGAGCACACAGCTGCAGCTCATGTGACATCCTCAGGGCCACACAGGTAGTAGATATATTGTGTGGATGAGGCCCACATAACACAGAGAGCTGCAAATGCGGTCCAGAATGGTAAATAGGTTGTGAACCACTAGTCTAACCTGTTCTTAAACCTCCAGTGATGGGATTCCACAGCCTCCCTTGGAAACTTATTCCAATTCCAATGCTTAACTAACCTGATAGTTAGAAAGTTTTTTTCTTTTCAGCTAACCTAGATCTCCCTTGTTGCAGATTAAGCCTATTACATGTCCTGCCTTCAGTGAACATGGAGAACAATTGATCTCTATGTTATAATCTCTTTATAACAGCTTTTAACATATTTGAAGACATAGCCTCACTCAGGCTTCTTTTCTCAAGACTAGATATGCCCAGTTCTTTTTAACCTTTTCTCATAGGTCAAGTTTTCTTAACCTTTTGTCATTTCTGTTGTTCTCCTCTGGACTCTCTCCGGTTTGTCCACATCTTTCCTAAAGTGTGGTGCCCAAAACCGAACACAAAACTCCAGTTGTAGCTTCACTTGTGCTGAGTAGTGGAGAAAATTACCTCCCATGTCTTACATAAAACACTCCTGTTAATACACGCCCAGAATGATATTAGCTTTTTTTCCAACTGTACCACATCACTGCCTCAGTATTCAATTTATGATCTAATATAACCCCCAGATACTTTTCAGCAGTGCTACTGACTAGTCAATTATTCCCCATTTTGTATTTGTGCACTTGATTTTTCCTTCTGTAGTGAAGTATTTTGCACTGATCTTTACTGAACTTCATCTTGTTGGTTTAGGACCAGTTCTCCAATTTGTCAATGTAATTTCCTTTTCTCCAAAGTTTTTACAACCTCTCCAAGCTTGGTGTCATCCACAAATTTTATAAGTATACTCTCCATTCCATTATCCAAGTTTTTAATTAAAATATTGACTAGTACCATACCCATGACTGACTTCTATCGACCCATCCAGATATGTCCTCCCAGTTTGACAGAAAAACATTGATAACTACTCAAAGTCTGGTTTTCCAATGAGTTGTGCACACATGTATAGTAACTTAATCTAGACCATCTTTCCCTAGTTTCAGAGGGGTAGCCATGTTAGTCTGTTTTCACTAAAACAATGAGAGTTCAGTGGCACCTTAAAGACTAACAGATGTATTTAGGCATAAGCTTTCATGGGCAGAAATCCACTTCTCACTCCACCCCCAATCCACTAGGCCATTAACCAAGTCAATGGAGATAATTAGGTTGTTTTGGCATGATTTGTTTTTGATGAATTAGTGCTGGCTATTGCTTATAAGCCTGTTATCTTCTAGGTGCTTTTAAATTGATTAATACTTTGTTCCAGTACCTTTCAAGTATTCATGTTAGGCTGACTGGTTTATAAATTACTCACATCCTTTTTTGTTCCTCTTTTTAAAGATAGGTGCTACATTGCCCTTCTCCAGTCCTCTGGGACCTCATATGTCCTCCATGAATTCTCGAAGATAATTGCTAATGTTGCCAAGATGGCCTTTACTAGTTCCTTATGTACCCTAATATGAAGTTCCTTAGACCCTTCTGACTTGAATACATATAATTTATCTAGTCTTTAACCTATTATTTCCCTATTCTGGTTTTGTCCCGTCTCCTCTTTTCATTAATATTGTGTTAAGAATATGGTTACAATTAACCTTTTTAGTAAAAACTGAAGAAAAAATAGGTATTAAACAACTTAGCCTTCTCGATGTCAACTGTTATTAGCTATCTTCCCCATTAAATAGTGGATGGGCTTACAATTGTCTTTCATTTTCTCTTGCTCCTATTGTGTTTAAAGAATCTATTCTTATTGTTTTTATGTCCCTTGCTAGCTGTAACTCATTTTGGCCTTAACCTTTCTGATTTTATCCTTACTTGCTTCTACTATTCTCATGTACTGCTCCTTAGCAATTTATCCCTATTTCCACTTTTTGAAGTACACTAGAACCTCAGAGTTATGAACACTTTACAGATGAAGGTTGTTTGTAACTCTGAAATGTTTATACCTCTGAATAAACAGTTATGGTTGTCCTTTCAAAAGTTTACAACTGAACATTGACTTAATACAGCTTTGAAAATTTACTATGCAGAAGAAAAATGCTTCTTTTAACTATCTTAATCATAGAATCATAAAATATTAGGGTTTGAAGGAACCCCAGAAGGTCATCTAGGCCAACCCTCCAACCCCAACTAAATTCCAGCCAGGGCTTTGTCAAGCTGGGCTGTAAAAACCTCTAGGATGCTTCACAGTCCTCTTAGTGAAAGAGCTTTTCCTAATATCCAACCTAGACCTCCCACACCGCAACTGAAACCATTCCTCCTTCTTTTGTCATCTGTCACTTTTCTCTTCTGTAGACTAAACAAGCCTAGTTCCCTCAGCCTTTCCTCATAAGTCATGTGCTCCAGCCCCTAATCATTTTGATTGCCCTCCGCTGGACTCTCTCCAATTTATCCACATCCTTCCTGTAATGGGGGACACAATACTCCAAATTGTAATTTAAATAAAACAAGCACAGAAACAGTTTCCTTACATTGTAAAATCTTTTTTTAAACTTTCCTTAATTTTTTTAGTAGTTTACATTTAACACATTACTGTACTGTATTTGCTTTTTTCTTTGTTTGTTTTTTTTCTCTGCTGCTCCTGCTGCCTGATTGCAAATGAGGTGCGTGGTTAACTGGTCAGTTTGTAACTCTGGTGTTCAAAACTTTGAGGTTCTACTGTATTCCTTTTTTGATTTCAGGCCATTAAAGAACTCTTGATAGGAAAAATAGTAAGAGGCCAAAATGGTTCTCTCTTTCCTTTATATCAGGCTAGTTTGATGTTGTGCCCTCAGTATTGTCTTTTTTTGAAACTACCAGCTGTCCTGAATTTCTTTGCCTTTGATTTTCTTCTCATGGCACTTTACTTTTAAAAAAGCAGACTTTAACAACCTCAGAAAACCTACCAATTATCAAGGGTTGTTAAAGTCTGCTTTTCTGACATCCTTTGCCTTTATTCTTCTGCTTTCACCTCTTTCTTCCTTAGAATCATGAAATCTATCATTTCACGATCACTATCACCCCAATTGCTTTCAATCTTCAGATTCACAACTAATTCCTCCTTGTTAGACTCAAGTCTAAAATAGTTGTCCACCTGGTTACGGCCTCAACCTTTTGAAACAAGATGTTGTTCCCCGTACTGTTCATGAACTTAGTGGATACTGTTTTTTGATGTATTACTTTTACAGCAGATATCTGGGAAGTTAAAATTCTCCATTATATTTGCTACATGATGTAGAAATGCCTAATCCACTTTTTCCTCCTAATTAGGGATCTGTTATAGACCACCTACCATGATCTTAGCCTTGCTTGCCCCCACCACTCAAAACGAGGGTATATATTGATGGAAAATGAAACATTTCCTCCCTTTCCCCCCCCCCCAACTTGAACTAGCTATATCCCTCCATACTAATATTCCAGTCATAAGATTTAGCTCCTCAAGTCTCTATCATAGAATCATAGAATATAAGAGTCGGAAGGGACCTCAGGAGGTCATCTAGTCCAACCCCCTGTTCAGAGCAGGACTAACCTCAGCTAAATCATCCCAGCCAGGGCTTTGTCAAGGCACAGCTTAAAAACCTCTAAAAATGAAGATTCCACCACCTCCCTAGGTAACCCATTCCAGTGCTTCACCACCCTCCTAGTGAAAAATTTCTTCCTAATATCCAGCCTAGACTTCCCCCACTGCAACTTGAGACCATTGCTCCTTGTTTGGTCATCTACTACCATTGAGAACAGCCTAGCTCCATCCTCCCTGGAACCCCCTTCAGGTAGTTAAAGGCTGCTATCAAATCCACTCTCATTCTTCTCTTTTGCAGACTAAACAAGCCTAGTTTCCTCAGCCTCTCCTCATAAGTCTTGTGCTCCAGCCCCCTAATCATTTGTGTTGCCCTCCATTGGACTCTCTCAAACTTGTCCACATCCTTTTTGTAATGGGGGGCCCAAAACTGGACACAATACTCCAAATGCGGCCTCACCAATGCCGAATATAGGGGAATAATCATTTCCCTCGATCTGCTGGCAATGGTCCTACTAATGCAGCCCAATATGCTATTAGCCTTCTTGGCAACTAGGTCATACTGCTGATTCATATACAGCTTCTTATCCACTGTAACCTCAAGGTCCTTTTCTGCAGAACTGTTGCCTAGCTTGTCGGTCCCTAGTCTGTGGCTGTGTATGGGATTCTTCCATCGTAAGTGGAGGACTCTGCACTTGTCCTTTTTGAACCTCATCAGATTTCTTTTGTCCAGGTCACTTTGTCTCCTATTCCTACCTTTCAGGGTATCTATCACTTCCCCTAGCTTAGTGTCATCTGCAAACTTGCTGAGGGTGCAATCTACCCCATCCTCCAGATCATTAATGAAAATGTTGAACAAAACCGGCCCCAGGACCGACCCCTGGGGCACTCTGTTTGTGACCGGCTGTCAGCTAGACATGGAGCCATTGATCACTAACCATTGAGCCCCATGATCTAGCCAGTTCTCTGTCTATTTTATAGTCCATTCATCTAACCTATATTTCTTTAACTTGCTGATAAGAATACTGGGAGAGACTGTATCAAAAGCTTTGCTAAAGTCAAGGTATATCACATCCACCGCTTTCCTCATACCCACAGAGCCAGTCACCTCTTCATAGAAAGCAATCAGGTTGGTCAGGCATGACTTGTCCTTGGTGAATCTGTGTTGACTGTTCCTGATCACCTTCCTCTCTTCCAAGTGCCTTATAATGAATTCCTTGAGGACCTGCTCCATGATTTTTCCAGGGATTGGGGTGAGGCTGACTAGTCTGTAGTTCCCTGGATCCTCTTTCCTCCCTTTCTTGAAGATGGGCACTATATTTGCCTTTTTCCAATCATCAGGGACCTCCTGCAATTGCTACGAGCTTTCAAAGATAATAGCCAATGGCTCTGAAATCACATCAGCCAACTCCCTCAGCACTCTTGGATGCATTGCATCTGGCCCCATGGACTTGTGTATGTCCAGTCTTTCTAAATAGTCCTGAATCTGTTCCTTCAGCACTGAGGGATGTTCACCTCCTCCCCATTCAGTCTGGGAGCTGACCTTGTCTGTGAAGACAGAGGCAAAAAAGGCATTGAGTACCTTAGCTTTCTCCACATCCTTTGTCACTAGGTTGCCTCCCCCATTCTGTAAGGGGCCCACACTTTTCCTAATCTTCCTCTTGTTGGTCACATACCTGTAGAAACCCTTCTTGTTCCCTTTCACATCCCTTGCTAGCTGCAAATCCAATTATGCTGTGGCCTTCCTGATTTCATTCCTGCATGCTTGAGCAGTATTTTTATAATCCTCCCTGGTCATCTGACCAAGCTTCCGCTTCTTGTAAGCTTCTTTTTTGGGTTTAAGCTCACCAAAGACTTCTTTGTTAAGCCAAACTGCGTACCTACCATATTTGCTATTCTTTCTGCACATTGGGATGGTTTGTTCCTGTGTCCTCAATAAGGTTTCTTTAAAACACAGCCAGCTCTCTTGGATTCCTTTCCCCCTCATATTAATCTCCCAGGAGATC
This sequence comes from Emydura macquarii macquarii, assembly GCF_026122565.2. Taxonomy (NCBI): domain Eukaryota; kingdom Metazoa; phylum Chordata; order Testudines; family Chelidae; genus Emydura; species Emydura macquarii. The sequence goes on along the minus strand of NW_027132610.1, from coordinate 43,528,507 downwards.
CTGCCCATCAGCTCCCTGAGGGAGTCAAAGTCTGCTTTTCTGAAATCCATGGTCTGTATTCTATGTGACAGGGCCAGACCTGATGGCTACAGGAGAGTAGTGGAGGGTATCTATATTAGCCCCAGGATCAACAAATCCCTGTTTCCTGTGTGATCCAGCTGGGGCTACTCCAGGGCAATTAGGCCCGCTGAGGCCAATGAAGGAGCAGCCAAAAGGCCAATCAAGACTTGCCCCAGCAGTCAAAAGCCTCCCTTTCAGGCAGATGGGGGAAGCTGACAGGAAGTTAAGAGGAGGAACAGAGTGGAGCAGAGCTGATACAGGGTTTAGAGCAAACGCCGTTGCTACCAAAACCCAAAAGGTAGCAGAGGCAAGGGGGGCGCCTGTCTGGGCACGGCCAGGGATCATAGGCACACAGGCCTGAGAGAGAACCTCCCCCTCCTGGTTCCAGGAAGCAGGCCACAAGCACTGGGACCGAGGACAAGCGACCCAGGGAAGGGAGTAGCTCACGGACTGAGCAGTTTTGAGACTACTCCACACAAGGTCCCTGGGTCAGGGCCTGGAGCAGAAGGCGGGACTCGGCACCCCCCTGCTCCCACCCAGGTATATCGCTAGCCTAGCCGAAGAGGGTGCAAGACCCACAGAAGGGCAGAAAAGGCCGCCCTCACCACATCTGCTGTTCTCCTTTCTTCCTGTTGTCAGGATCTGAACTCTACCATCTCCTGGTCACTGCTGCCTAGGTTGCCACCAACTTTTACTTCCCCTACCAAATCTTCCCTGTTTGTGAGCAGCAGGTCAAGAGGAGCATGGCCTCTAGGTGGTTGATCCAGCAATTGCACCAGAAAGTTGTCTGCAACACTCTCCAAAAACTTCCTGGACTGTCTGTGCTCTGCTGTATTGTTCTTCCAGCAGATGTCAGGGTGATTGAAATCCCCCATAAAAGCCAGGTTTTGTGAACTGGAAACTTTCCCTAGTTGACTGAAGAAAGCCTCATCTACCTTGTCCTCCTGGTCTGGGGGTCTATAACAGACACCCTATATCATAATTTCTTGTCTGTTCCAGGACTTCCAATTCCTGCTGCTTGTTTCCCAGGCTTCTTGTGTTTGTGTATAGGCACTTGAGATAACTGGCCGATTGCCCTACTTTCTCAGGGCAATTCAGGAGGCCTCCCCTGTTGCACCCTCCTCCTTCTGCTTCCTCTTGGTGTCCCACTTCTCCACTTATCTACCATCCCCCATCAAACCTAGTTTAAAGCCCTCCTCACTAGGTTAGCCAGCCTGTCTGTGAAGATACTCTTACCTCTCTTCGTTAGGTGAATCCTGTCTCTTCCTAGTAATCCTTCCTGGAACAACATCCCATGATCAAAGAACTCAAAGCCCTCTCTCTGACACCACCTGCGTAACTAAACATTTACTTCTGCAACGTGACGGTCCCTACCTGGACCTTTTCCTTCAACAGGGAGGATGGACGAGGACACCACTAGTGCCTCAAGCTCCTTTATCCTTCTTCCCAGAGCCACATAGTCCGCAGTGATCTGCTCAAGGTCGTTCTTGGCAGTGTCATTGGTGCCCACGTGGAGAAGTAGGAAGGGATAGTGGTCTGAGGGCTTGATTAGTCTCAGCAGTCTCTCCGTTACATCCTGAATCCTAGCTCCAGGCAAGCAGCACACTCCTCTAGTTTCCCAGTCCGGACGGCAGATGGATGACTCCGTCCCCCTTAGGAGGGAGTCCCCGACCACCACCACCCTTCTCTTCCTCTTGGGAGTGGTGGTCATGGAACCCCCATCCCTAGGACAATGCATCCCATGCCTTCTGATCAACAGGGTCTCTTTCTGATCCATCCCCTCAGATGAGTTTTCCAAATCATTCTCTGCCATAGTACCTGTGCAGAGAGCCTGAAAACAATTTCTAACCTCTATTTGCATGATGGGCATATAGGTTCTCTTTCTTCAGGAGATCACATGCTGCCAATTTTCTTCCCCGTTCTTCAATCTCCTCTGCACTGTCTTCTCTGATTCTTCCTCATGCTTTGCCTACAGTAACAAATCATGTCTTCGATCTATGATGACAGTTAATTTATAATTTAGTTTGTATACTAAAAATTCCAGCTCAATTTGTTTCTTCCCCATACTCCTTGCATTTGTGTATAAATATATAGGATGTTGAGTAGATTCTCCCATTGTTTTCCAGCTGGAGTTGCTCCTATGACCCTATTCTAATCTTCCATTCCTGCCACCACCACACATACACCATTTAGCTCTCTGTAAGTATTTGGCACCTGACCCCCTTTTAAACTAGTTTAAACCCCTCCTCACTAGACTGGTGAGGTGGTGTCTGAAAATGCTTTTCCTCTTCCGGCTCAGGTAGATCCCATTTCTTAATAGCAGTCTGCCTTCCCAGAATAGCATCACATAACCTCACCCTCTTAAGTCCCACCTCATGATACTGCTGCCTACTACTGGTAAATAGCTGTGGTGCAAGGTTTGAGCTGCACCTTTCCCTCCTCCTCAATAACCTATCAGATCTCCCCCCATGCCCACCTATTACACAGCCTGCTTCCCTATATCCCAAAGTTCCCCATGCTGAACAAGGCTGCACATTCAAGGCAGTAGGTTAACAAGGTCAGATTGACAGAGGTTGAATTTAAAGAGACAAGGGGGTGAGGTAATATCTTTTATTGGACCAATATGTATTGGTGAGAGACACAAGCTTTTGAGCAACACAGAGCTCTTCTTCAGGTGTGGAAAAGCTTATTCAGAGTGTGACAGCTAAATATAAGATGGAACAGATTGTTTAGCGTAAGTAGTTAACACATTTCAAGGGACAATTCAAGGTGAAGTGGCACCTTGAAAGGAGGGAGAGTGGGGAAAGTTAACTGGTGGGTTGGGATGTTGATCTTGACAGTTTGCTTTTTCTCACAGCAATAAATTAGGTTCAGACAAATAATGGAAATAACTGCTTGTGTTGGCATTTATAATTAAAACTGTGGCATATGTCAGACATTACAGGATGAATGTGTGAGAGGCATTTGGACTTTGTGTCTGTGGTTATTTAAGCTAAAAAAAGCACTGTCCCATGATTTTTTTTTAAGGGGAAATTTTAAAAAGCTCATTTTGAAAGAGTTTCTTTTGCCAAACAAATAAATATGTAAATGGAAAATTAAATAGGCCAATGAACAGTGATAATATTAAATTTGGAGACTAGATTTAATCATTAGTGTGTAAAAATGAGAGATTTACTCTTTTGACTAAGTAGTTCTAGGGCACTACTGCAATAAGATCTGCAATAAGGCAATCACATTTTCGTGCTAGGAGCATACAAAAGCACTAAATGAACACTCATGGTGCTAAAAATTGACGTTTTATGATATACCTTTGATCAAAAGACACAGAACTGGGCGTATAGAAACATCACATTCAGGGAGCTGCTTTCAATTCAAAACATTCAGTAACTGACAGCCTGAAGTCACATCAGTTGGACCTTTAAACATCTTGCTGGATCTTTATTTTTAAGCAACTAAATTACCTCTGTCTCTCTCTTCAAGCCATTCGTAATTTTAATGGACTTTTTAGCCTATAAGGGAGAAAAGCACTAATCAACTTAATAATGAGACTGCACAGGAACTAAACATCTGTCTTCAGAGCTGAACACAATGCATGTACTAGCCCACACAGATTTTTGAAACAGCAGGTGGATAAGTTATTTGTGAGTAGCTTTTACAGTAGCCAGAATGAGAAAATAACTTTTCATTAACATTGCTTGTAGCCTGCTGTAATCCTCACTTATGTTACAGCACACTAAATGAAAAATAACCAATAGAAAATATCAGTCTGACACAGAAAATTCTGTACTTATTGACTGTATATGATAAATTTTGACATCCAAGAAATGTAGTACACAGTATTAAAACAACCTGTTAATATAAAGCCATTTACAATGCAACACAGAGGCCACAACCAAAACTGTAAGACATTATATAAAACATAATACACAAGCCTGGTGTCTTAAAATAACTTCCATCCTCATCCTGCAGAGTGAATTCCATTGAATAATATTGAGATTGTGTGAAAATGAACACCCGCTTCCTGCAAGATAAGGAGAATTTAAGGTGCCAGGAAAAGCAGAGTGGGTGCTTTTTAAAATAAATGAAAAAAAAAAAAAATACAAAGAAAGAACAAAAAAGGTACAATGAAAAAATCATAACCAAATGCTAAAACTGAAGGCCACTAAAACTTTGTTGCTCACAAAAAGGCCAGGAAAACAAGTTCCAAAAGAAAGTCCCTCTCCTAGGATAGTGAAAGTTTTTAAACTGAAAATAAGAACCTTTAAGCTTCTCATCTGTACATAGTATCTTTTCTTATTTCATTTTATATTGATATTGTTAATAAGTAGTGCTTAAATAACTATATTGGCATATGTGTTAGGAGTTTAAGGCTGGGCTTTGTGAATACAAATGCCAAGTCTACTTAGATAAAATTGCCTGGATTGTTGAAATCTCCATTACAAAGAACTGCAATGTGCCTTAAATCAGAAGGGTTGGCCCGGTGATTCTGAAATGTGGCACTCCAACCCCAATATTGTGATTACACAATATGGAGTTACATAAGCAAACAGTGTGGAGGGCAAACACATTGTTATTTACACAGGCCCATATTTCCTAAACAGGAAGCTAAGACTTAGTTTCTGTGCTACATCCTAAACAGATCTCCTGGAACGACAAGATTTTCAATATAGCTCATTAGCCCACAGACAGGAATGTCTATGTGATAGCTTTGACTCTGTGAGGTGTCTTCCATATTCCATATGTTTGAGAATTCACCAGATGGACAAAGAAAGGGATCATGACCACCGGGGAGGATGAGAGAGCAGGAAAGTAGCTCAGCAGCGTGCACAGGAAGGATTCACATGACTTCTGTTATTCTTTCTTCTCTCATTCCACAGAATGAATAGTCCACGTATTGTGAAGAACCTGGGCGATATTTGTATTTTTTATGCTGCTGAGGAAACACTGTTGGTGATCGAAGATAAAATAACCGAGACTCAGCCTAAACACAGGTGAGTCATGGAATTTCATCAGGCCTAATGCTTGAGAGGGATTCTCAGAGAGAGACTGGAAAAGGTCAAAAATATACAGCTTACTCTGAACCACAATATATAAAGATCATAGATGGCAAAAATGTTATCCCCACTTTCAACAAGTGGTTCACCATAGTGTGTGGAGGGGGGATGCAGGTGGGGGTTAAACTTTGGAAAGGTCTTCCTTATTTGGTTGAAATAGCCTGAAATTTGTTTACCTTCAAGGCATACTGCAAAGCTTATCCCTTTATATAGGATTTTTTGTCAGTGCTGGTCAGAAAATGAGAATTCTGTTCCATAAAAAATTGAGATTTCAAAGCTTTTTGAGCCATTTCAAAACAAAGATGGGACCCTTTTGACATTTAATGAGATCACTACCCCAGAGTAGCCCCATTCACCTGGTATGTGGGAGACCCACATTTAAATCCCTACTCTAAATTAGGCAGAGCCACGATTTGGACCTTTGTCTGTCATAGTCCAGATAAGTTTTGTGAAAGAGAGGCATGATAAATGCTGATTTTAGTAGAAGAATGGGATTGTGTTTGGAGTTAGTTTTATTGTGGTTGGGTTTTTTCTGGCTAGATACTGGTTTTATTTTTTAATATTTGAAAGAAAAGGTATGTCAATCAAAATAATATAACAAAATATAGATACCCCATGTAACTCCCGGAATCAGACTCTGAAATAGATGTGCCTGGGGACTTTAAAATTGAACTGAGACATCATTATTTGGAATTATAGCACTGTGATAACTTTCACACAGATTCTCTGGTGGCGGCTTCTAGAAATGGCTACATTCTTCCTTTGATAACTGTGAGGGAAACTGTAAATAACTGAAGACAAAAATCCACAGGATTATCATTTTTAGCATGTCTTTTGATCTCAGAAGACATTGACCAAGGATTTATGTCACAGTTCTGGGGTAACTGCACCTCTGAACCCTTTGTGGCGTCTCCACTCAAGGTTCTGGCTTCTATCCATCACCTCTCTTGGCACAGGAACGCTCATCCTTCTTCACCAAGTTGTGGGACTTAGGCTGCAATTTGCCTGCAATTCACTGTACTTATTCCAGCAGGTCTGACTTTTTTAGTCCAATGCCTGCAGTTCTGCTTTCTTCTGGAAGCTATGACAGGATTACTAGTAATTCCCATCTCCTCCATCAGAAGAGATAGAAGTTAAGCCCTTCAGACATGGTGGTTAACAATGCAAGATGGAGGGAAAACTGGGTTACACATATGCTTTCATAAAAACAAACCAGAAGTTTCCCATTTCTTCACAGTAGGAAACTGTATATCAATCTACCTGGCTGTTATCAACATTCTGCATCTTTGGCAAGTTCTACATATCCTCATGAATTTTCTACCTTTAAAGGATTAAAAGTGACCACATCTCTACAAAATGAGAGATGAAGAGCAGCCTAACAGTCAGATTCATGTCATTGACCTTAACGAGACAGAACTGAGCTCAGGAAAATCTGATTAGGGAACAAATGATACTTTTATTGCCTATTTTAAAAGCATACCAAATTTACTAGATTAGAGAGAACTTAATCACACTTTGAAAATATGAACCCAACACAGCTGGAGTACAGAACACCAAATAATTTGGCTACAACATTTGACTGTGATCCTGAATCTCTTTAGTTTTCCTCAGTTTTATGACTGAGGATATGAAGTGATAATTGTGATGTTTGAAGACTAGGTGCCAGCTCATACCAAGGCTGTTGGCCTCACTGAGCACTGACAAATACATAATTGGAAACCAGTCTGGCTTGCCTGTGTGTTAGTATTGTTGAAATAGATATTAGAGAGTAATAAAAATGTGTTTAGACTTTATGAAATATTCTTATAGGATACTGCATGTATTAATCTTACTTATGTCTTTATCCCATTTTATAAGATAACATTTAATTGTTTGCTCTAACTATAAAAAATGTTTTCTAAGACTGTAAACCCCCACAGACAGTGGAGATGCATTACCAAGCGTGAAACCACAAAAGGTTTACCACAAAATGTGTTATCTCCTCCACGGCAAATGAAGGCCTACAGACACCAGACAAGATATTGTGAAACATCAGTGGACAAAAGACTTTGCTGATTGCTTCCCTACATCCCTGAAGAAGGTATGTGCACAAACTCTCATCCTATTACAGCTTTAATGCTGGGGGGAAAGAATAAAAATCCCTGTTAAGGAGAACTTGTATCCCTATGTTGTTTGAACTCTGAGGGGCAAACATTTTTAAGCATAAGCAAAGAGTCCCCACATGTTTAGCTTGGGTTAGCATTAAAGGACATATAAAGCTTGCATATTATAGTAGCTACTATCATCTTTTGCAGCCTAAGACTAATCATGTGTGTATGTTTACCTGCTTTAACCTTGTAAATAACGTATTTCTTTTTACTACTTAATAAACCTTTAGTTTATAGTTATTATTAACCTTATTGTTATAGGATTTTCTACAAGTGTTGTCTTTGGTGGGAGATCTCACACTTGACCTGGGGTGAGTGACTGGTCCTTTGGGACTGGCAGTAACCTGATTCTCAATATGTTTTTAGTGTAAGGAAGCATCTATCACAAAGGCAAGCTTGCCTGGGTGGCAAGATAGACCACAATGCCCAATAGGACTGTGTGACTCCATGGTTAGGCTGTTATAGTGCTTGAGGAGTTCATACTTGATACTTTGTTGGTGAAATCTAAATTTAGGAGACACAACCAGTTTGGGGTTTGTGCCCTGATTCTTGAGTCTGCCTTGAGACTGGCATCCACAGCTCTGAGCCACTTCAGAGAGCTTGACAATAATAGATTTTAAAAATGTGTTTAAAAATCAATGGTGAAATTATGCAGTTATAATTTCTTGATAAAGGATGATCTTGATATTGATCTTGATAAAGGATGTTCTTCCTTATCCACCCTAAGAAACTGGCTTATGACAGGTACTGCAGTTGACTTAGCTCTGCAATTTTTCATATTTGCTAGTAAAGAAAGGGAAGATCTGATCCTTGAATTTGCTCATTAGAATCACTGTTTCCTGTGGCAACACCATCCAATATCTCTTCTTCCAGATCACACTTGAGAGCAGAAGTGACAGCATGGGTTTCAGGCTTGCCACAGTTTATTTTGTCACAAGAATAGAAGCAGTATAAGGATGCCAGAACGAATGTTTATATTTTTGATTGTATAATATATTTGTACTGCAGCAAACAGTCAGAGGCCATGATCAAGATCTGGAGCCCATTGTGCTAAGTGCTGTACAAGGACATAGGAAAACAGTTCCTGCTCTGCAGAACTCACAGTCCTATAAAGTTACTTTCCTTCAGTTCATCATATTACCCTAGTATCACCCTTCCAAAATGTTTTGGAAGATAATGTTTGAAAGGATGCTTGGTAATTCCTCTTTAGAGATATTGCCTCTGTTCTGTCTGATCACTGGGAAATAAATCTCCTGCCAGATTCACTGAGTCTTGGCTAATGTTGCAATTGTCACATCAGCATACCTTTGTGATGAAAATACTGTAATAATAGCTTCAATACTCAGAGAAGTTCTGAAATATTTAAAGATATTATAATAGAAAGATGACATTTGAAATAATTACATAGACTATCTTAACTAATTGAAGATAAGCTGTAATTAGATTCCAGTATTATGAAATGGTTTACCATAAAGATTATAATGTAAATTAAAAAAAAACCCAAAAACCTCATGCTAATTTTTCTGGAGATGTTTTATTTTTAAGCATATACAATGTATATACACGAGGGACAAAAAAATTTGCCTGGTGTAATTTAATTTAAATGAAACCATGCCAATTTGCATTGACTGAAGTTCTATCCTCAAGTTCTTTTTAAGCTCTGTTTCTGATGTGCACAAGGGATGTATTTATTTAAATCAAAAAATGTGTGTTACTGTAGCAGCTAGGGGCTCTAGTTATGGACCGGGGCCCCATTGTGCTAGGTGCCATATGAACACAGAACCAGAAGATGGTCCCTGACCCGAAGTATCTCACAGGCAAGATTGATACAAACAGATTGATACAAACGGACTGATGGAGGAGTACAAGGAAACACTGATACAATACTGATCAGCTGATAGGCAGTGGTCTCAGCATACCAGTAGCCTGTTTTATAGGTATCACAGCAAAGGAGAGTTTTAAAGAGAGTGTTAAATATTAATAAAAAGACATGTATATACAGGCTCCAGTTGACCGTTTTCATATTTAACACTAAGGGTCTGATTTTGCTACCCTTATTTATGTTGAGTAATGTTTACATAAGTGATCCCATTGAGTAGTATGCATTGAATTCAATGGACTAGGCAGTGTGACTAATGTGTGCAGAATCAGTTCTGAAGATTATTAAAGTTAATGACAGTCATGTAAACACCTTTTTGAAATTTACTCATTAAGGGAGCTAAATTGTGGTTATGGAACAATTGTTCTTGTTCTGTTGCATCTATTACAACATATACCAAAGGTGTATTATGCAAGACATTGGCTCTGTCTTACATATTTGGCGGCAAATTCACCACCATCAGATAGATTTTTCCGGTTCAATTGAGCGGCAGTGAAGCATAGTACTGCATCAATAGGTACACATTTCCCGTTGGCACAGCACGGCGGGGACGGTGCACTTAACAGAAGTTACGAAGTCGATGGGAGTTATGCATGCTACTCTGTGTAGCTTGCGTAACTCCCATCGACTGCCGCCAAATTTTGCCGGCAGGGTAGACCAGGCCTCTTAATAGTTAGAAATTCCTTTGTCAACACCCTCTTTTTCAGAGGGTTTGGAATTTCACAGTCTCTCAAGTAGTTCCTTGTATGTAATTGAATTAAAAGCTTTCTCCACAGTAACTCATTCATGTGACAGCTTTCCCTCAGAAATCTGCAAAAAAAATTAGCATGAATGTGAAACAAACTGTGGCCTTTAATGAAATAAGCCTTCCAGACAAGACAAAAATCAGATACTAATTAGTGCTATCATCTGTGATAATTTTAATTCACAAGCAGCAACAGAAACATCATCTTCTGTAGAAACGTGATACAAGAAAGACCTTAAGGAGGGAAACTCAGATAGGAAAGACTTTGAACCTGATACCTACTGACCATTCTGTAGAGTCCTTGATATCAAAACAAAAGGAGACAAGTAGTTTAACAGATTGCTGCATAAACCATGTGGAAGAGAATATTATTTAATCATGTGGCGTGATGTGTAAACGTGGAGCTTTTCTGATTATTGGTTTAGTTCCTAGGACTAACCCGCCATTAGAATAATTAATTTCAATTCCAAGGTTCCTAATTTTATTCTAAAATAAAGCTCTCTAACAGCAGAAGACATAGGCCTGAATGCACAAAAGGAATTAGTCACTTAATTTCCTGTTTTAGGTGCATAAATCCCAGTTTTGGGACCACTGCGATGCACAAAACTGCTGTTAAGCCCTGTAGGCCCCTAAACTCACTCAGCTCCTAAGTTTTTACAGAAAACAAGTTTCCTAGGTGACTGTGTGTCTGCCTCTGGGCATGTACATGCTGTCTCCCTTTAGGCACCTCTCTGTTTTCTAAGCCACTCTCGCTGTTTACAGTTGCTGTAGCTACTGCAGCAGCTCAAGGGCTCTGGACTGCTACAGGGCTTGGCAGCTCCCTGGCAGGGTAGGGGCTCCCACTCCAGTAAGTCCAAGAATAGGAGCAAAGTCCTTTTGCACTGAATGGGGAGCTCTATTTCCTACCGCCTTCCTACTTTATAAATAAATGGCAGTGATTTGGACATGTATCTATGCATATGTATTTGTTTTTCTAAAGTTAATTAAGTATTTTAGGAAAAATTGTCAGAGCGGCTACCAGCAAGTGTCGGTGACCACACTGCAAGACCACCAAAAATTCAAAGAACCACACAAACCTTATTATTCCTCTGAATGGGAATTCCAGGAAAGGACTGGAAATTGCAGAGCACATGGCTTTGGGAAAATTTGGGACCGGGGGCAAGGGTGCTGAGGTCATCTTATTATGTGTAACCAAAGCTGGCGTACAGTGTGTGGTTGGGGTGTAACAGGCAGGCTGCTGGAATCAAAGCTGAGTCAGAGCTGCTTAGCACATAGACATTCAGTGCAAGCTTGACCGCAGGCTGTCAGCATTCAAGCTGTTAGCCATAGCAACAGAGCATTGAAGGCACACATGGTTACAGGGCAGGCACTGATAACCCTCAGTGGTCTGGATTGCACCCCAAAATGTGCCACTGCCTAAAATGTGTGTGGGGCCTGATCCAGTACAGGTGCTCAAAGTATGCCTACTAAATCAGGCCCCTCAGGCCAATTCGCACAGGACAGCTGGAGGAGGACTTCCCTCAACTTTTACCCAGGTGAGGAGACCCACAAGTTCAAGTTCCCCCTCCACCAGATGGGGAAAAAAGGGTATTTGAATAGCAATCTGCCACCTCTCCGGTGAGTGCTCTAACTGTTGGGCTATGACATTCTGACATATGGGCTTCCTCAGTGTCCCCAACTGAAGGTGTTGCACTCTTGATAAATAAAGTCATTGGAGCAGGGAACTGGATGCTGGGTCTCCAGTCTTCCAGGTGAGCGATCTAACCATCAGGCTACATGTCATCATACTTGTGCTCTTTCTCAGGCCCAAATGACTCTCAGCAAGGGTGAGCACACATGTACACACAAGCACAAGCAAGAGAATGAATCTACCCAGCTGATTAAAGTACTCACCCATGACATGGGAGACTCAGGCTCCATTTCCTCTACCCCAATGATTCTAATTATTTATCCACTGGTGAAGCTTTTTCACTGGAGAGATACCACATCAGAATATTCTATAGCAGTCACCTGAAAGGTGGCAGATGCTTGTTTGAACCCCTCCCAACCCTCAGGAGGAGTGGGGACTTGAACCAAGGGTCTCCCACATCTTGAGTGAGCACCTTAACCACTGGGCTAAAAGTTATGAAGGAGCAGCTCTTCATCCTCACCCCCTTCTTGCTAACAGGGTAGGCCCCTAATGCCAAGAGAATGTTTGCAGCTGAGAATTCAAAGCAGCATCCTTTTGTGTATCCAGGCCATAACTGAGTGCCAGTATATTTTTAGCATGTGCATCATGCTGTGATAAGACATCTTCCTACATGAGAGCAAGTTACTTGTGCTTCAGTTTTGTTCGCAAGTCACTCTAACCCTCTTAATCTCTAGTTTCGATAAAAAGTGCAAGTTTCTCTACAAGAGTACATAGAAAAGGTCTAGGATAAAGTCTTCAGTTTAAAACATAAATAGCCATTCAGAGTACATGTTTAGCCACAGGTAGAAGCTCTTCATTAAAATATTAAATTTGTAGGTTTTACGACTGAAGGATCAACATAGATAATTCAGATTAACATCATGGTAAAGATAATAATCACCACTTTTCTTATGTTCAGTAGAAGTGCTTTGTTAAAAAGCATTAAACAAAATAGTGATTCAAGAACCTGTCGTACACAAACTGTAGAACTAGTTTCTATGATTTGTGATCTATATTAAAAAAAAAAAAATACACTATAAGAGAAAATACTGAAAATATTCTTTCAAAAGGTCAGATGGCAACTCCTTAATCACACTGGTGAGTGGTTATTCGTGATAGTACTTTCACTGAAACTGGGATTGCTCCTGTATATACCCGCTTACCCATGTAAGAACTTCACAATCTAGTCTGGAAAATTTATCTTTAAGGATGACAATATGCAGCCCCTTAAATTACATTAGAATTCTTGCTTTACGGAACCACCATCTTACATTTGAGAATGTTTGGACTCGGACTTTACTGTGAAAAGTATTCTTTTGTCAGTTTTTATTTCTTTGAATATATTGAAGTGTTTGTGGCACTCTATGACTCATAATAGCACCCTGGAACCCCATCTTCATCATTGTCATGTAATTATGGTATGTTTGTACAAAGTTGCCTTGTGAGGTATCATTTTAAAAGTCTTGATCTGTTAAATAAGAATATCTTGTTGGATTGCATTTGATATCGTATGTGAAGTTATGAAGTATTGCTGTATATGTTACTAAAATATGTTGTGAGGTGAGATGCACCCACAGCCAGCCTTTCACTTATAACAATGAAATAACCAGACAGCATTAATGGCTCACCAACACCCAACAAGGAAAGAATCCACTATCTCAGGAACAGAGAGAGCATGTAGATAATGAACACTGCTTGATCATGGGGGAAGCTGGAAGAAGCTATAAAAGAGGGGAAGTAAAATCATCACTTAGCTTCACACCCCCTACAACTCAACACCTGGAAGAAATGTCTGGAGGACAAAGACTTAGAACTGGGGAGCAGTGCCAGGCTGGAGGAACTATTCTAGCCTGTATATTGAGAATCTGTAATCTGCTTGTACCATCTGTCAGGGTGAGATATTGGTAGATTCAAATCCTGTTTAGTTTGTAGGACTTAGAGTGCAAATTTAGTTTTGTTTCTTAAGTAATCAACTCTGATCTTTATGCCTACCACTTTTAATCACTGAAAATCTATTTTTCTGTAGTTAATAAATCTGGTTTATATTTTACATAAAATAGTGTATTTTGGTCTGAAATGATTGGGAAATCTGCAAAGGCTGGTGCATATCCACTTTCCTTTCAAGAAGTGGTGAACTGGATAATGAACTTACATGGTCAGGCTTCTGGTACCATTCATGTGATCTAGCTGGGTGTGGGGCCTCACATGCCATTGTGCTAGGTGATAATAGTGCCTGGAGGAGTTTGCTGCTTGTCACTAGCAATTATTGTGGGAGACAGGTCAGGCTGGAGAGTTAAGAAGGCACAGTGGTCCCACAGTTCCAGGTTGTTCCCCGGGGGAACCTGTCACAGTGTTACATGAAAGATAGTTTAAAAATAGTACTAAATAGTACAAAAAGTCTTAGAAATATTTGGTTTGATAGATTACTACACATGGATTTATTGACATTACTAGTGTCCCTGGCAGAGGTAATGATTGATCTTTGGTCTATGGGGTCTGGTTACATTCTGATCTATTATAGATTTAGTATACTGATATTTCTTAAAGGCATGATTTTGCCATTTTGTTATTTGTTAGTAGTGTCTTTGAGAGTAACCCTACTAAAGTCAGTGGAGCTATCTGCTGAGTAATTGTTCACCAATTTCGCTAACAGTTACAGAACTGAGATCTAAATATGGCTATGTACCCTTACAAATTCTTGATCTTTGAAATAACTGGTTATTGCTTTTGCACAAGCCCATATGATAAAGCGTATTAATATTATTGTATAATGGAAGTTATTGTTGGGGCAATCGGCCTGTTTTGATTAAACCTCTTTAGAAACTAATGGAACCAGAGATTCCAAAGGGCTCAGAATGATAAGATTGTTCCTCTGACAAATTGCTGTATTGATTGCTGGAATATTATACTACTCCTATTGCCAACCATCAATAACGCCTCTCCGAGGAGCCCTCTTACGAGATCTCTTAGTTATCACGGGTCACGTGAAAACTAAAGTGGGAAGGAGGATGGCAAGTATACCAGTGCCTGAAATCTTGACTTGAACCAGATTGTGAGAACGGTATTTTAAAGTTGTATGTTATGGTTCTGAAAGAAGCAAATTAAAAAGAGTTTGAAGTCACTATAGCACCCACAATCATCATTTATTTCAGGTTGTGGGCAACCTGAGTTAATATAATTTCTCACTTCTGTGACTATTTCAAGTACCTACCATTGTGAGAAAACATTTTCCTATTTTACACAGGAAACTCTCTGATTCAGTTGGTACTGTCCACAGAAACAGACTATATGTCTGAGGGAACTAACACTGTCTTCTTAGCTTGAATTTTGGCCAATATCATTCTCTGAAGAACTGGAGGGGCTAGGAACTCTGAGTATCAAGTTATACTTAAGACCCGTATCTTTCCTGACTAGTAAAGGCCTGAAGAGATGTATTGGGCCCACTGTTCACAGAGATTGTGAATGCCTACTTGAGGGAGGGCAGAAGAAAGACAGGAGGAGGAAGAGATGGAGTTTTAGGCAGAAGTGGCATTGTGTATAACATTGGCAGTGATACTGAGGAGTTTGAATATGATGCAGAATTGGAGGTATGGAATGGAGTAGAGCCCTTCCTCCTCCTTCTCCCTCCCACTTCCCTTGTTCCTCACAGTCCAGGGTCTTTGGGAGGGTGGGGGATGTTTATTCACTGAATGCACAATTCCAGAATGGGCGCAGACTATACGCTACAGGACAATCAAACCTGATTGGCTGAGGGAAGTGCCAGTCTAAAGCAAGGATAAGAAATTCACTACAGACTTCCTGGAAGCCCTTGGGTCAACAAGTGGACAGGATGAGAAGCAAGCAAGCTGGCCAGCAGCTCATATTTCAAGAAAAAGAGCAGGAGCAGCAGCAGCACTGAGCAAGGGATAGATAGAAGCTGCTTGAAGAGTGTTGCTGCACAAAATTCCTGCACATGGCCCCCCCTCGCATTTCCCCATCCATTCGGGCTAACAGTCAACCCACGACCTGACCTTATTAGGGCGTTACCATGGATACGGCTACACCTTTGGCTCCCACGTCATATATGTGGAGTGTAACTGACCAGGGGAGACGAAACTCCCCAGCAACAAGGAAAACTGCAAGGGTCCCCCGGCCAATCCAGTGCTGGCACGAAGCCCATATCATGTTCCTGGGCCAATCAGTTAACCCTTCATGTCCCATTTAGTTCATAAAGAGGGGTCTTTCCCAAGCCCCCTCGGAGAGCTGTATCGAAACCAGCCTGATCAGTTGGTCTGTCCTCCCCACGCACGTCTTCGCCCTTCCCCCCGAGCGTGAAATTAGTTTTGCCGGGCGTATCGATTTAAACGTGGAATGCTGTTGATAGCAGTCTGTGTGTTCGTCTGTGTGGTGATGGTGAGAAGCTAACTATCAGTCTGTATTTTACAGCTACGTTGTCTGTTTAACTGTCTGTGTGAAATCTCTGTGTGTCTGTGTAAAAGTATTCTGTCTTGTAATTCACTGTTTCTGCCACTGTGCCTTTACCGTCTGTGTAACCCCCCCCTTTCTGTTTCCTGCAAGTAGCTAATTGTCTTTGTAGCATAGTGGTAAGAGTCCCTGTCTGTTACATGAGAGACCAGGGTTTGATTCCTGGGCAGGGAACCACTGTCTGTTTAATATTAGTTTAGGTCTTTATAGTTAGTTGCCTGTTTAATATCTTGTTATATCAATATATGTTTTGTGCTTAATTCTTTTTATAACCTTTTATATTATTCTATATTTTATACTTAATTGTTTGTTTAGATGAGTATAACTAGTTAAAAATCTATATTACTCCTATGTTTATAATACAACTCATTTATTCCCTAACTGACTCCTTATTGACTCTGGGGGATTGTTAACCTGTCAGAACAAAGAGAAAAGTCAAACCAGACACGGAGTGACCCAACAGAACCAAGGACTGCCCCTCCCCGCTTGCACACTGCACTCCAACTACATCATGTAAGATTGGACAGGAACTCAGGACAGGAATTCAGGGATGGAGGCAACACTGTTCTCCACAGAGATCTGGTTAGTTAGCCACTTGCCTATCTAGGCATGGGGATTGAATCTAGCTTCTGGTGGGGGGTGGAGTCTAACTAGCATTAGGGATCTGCTGTGGAAATTCTCCCTGGTATTGACTTGGGGTATGGTCCAGTGAGATAAAAAGCATGGTCCTACTGCCAAGTGTTTGTCCCTTGGGTCAACCCTTTTCCACCAGAAAGGGGAGAACTGTGTTTAGTCAGAGGCTGGAAAACTGGGATTCAGAATAACCCCTGCCAACTCCTGAGTGAATGCCTACATATGACAGAGGTGAAGTGGTGAAGCCAGTGAAGAGGGGTCATCAACACAGGTGCTGTGGCCTGATCACAGCAAGAGAAAGATTATGACCCGGTCTACACTGACCGGCAATTTTGACTGCAGCCAACCGGAGTTATGCAGGCTATGTAGAGTGTCTTTGTCCTTGATGGTAGCCTTTGCCTGGCTCTGATGACTTCTCTCATTCATTGCAACCACAACTAATGAACCTGGGGTGGATTGTAGATAAAGCTGCTCAAACCTCTTGGACAGAACCTGGTATTTCTATGCTGTTTATTTGGCCATCAGAGAAATAGAGGAAGGGGTCTGTCAGATCATGTTGGCTGATTACATAATAGCCTTGTTTATAGGACTGGAGAACATCAGCGAGATTGTGTTTATTCTCCTCAAACCAGCCCCAGAGAGGCTGACATTCTCCTGAGTAGCTCCTAGTATACTTTAAAATCATCCAGTAGCAAGGAAGCAAGGGAGATGACTTTCTGAGTAGGTCCTGGGATACCATTACAGCCTGTAATATTGGTAGTTGTTCTGGAGTCAGCAGTAGTAAGTCAAATGCCCAGGAATTGGGAGGATGTTTGCTACCAACTTCATCAGTCTCTCGGAACCAGTGAGCATCTCTCCTGTGAAAGGGGCATCTACTCATATGAGCAGATGTAGAACTGGATGTTGGAGGCATACCCCAATGCAAGAAATAGGCCTGGGAAGGAAGGGGCACAGTATGGTACAAGCCTAGCCCAGTCCCTAGAGGATTGCTTCTCCTATCCCTGTATTACCTATTTTCTGTATTACTACATCTGAAGAAGAGAGCTAAAGTCTCTCAAAAGCTTATGTCTGCAAATATTAAATTTGTTAGTCTTTAAAGTGTCACCGAACTCTCGTTGTTTTTGCTGTATACAGACTAACACGGCTACCCCTCTGGAACTCTCCTAGCCCTGTTGATGAGAATGATATGATGGGCTCTAGACTCTGTACACCAGGAAACTTGAGGAGCTGACTTCAGAGTCCATTGGAGAAACCAGGGTGCCATGGTGTTAGGAGGGTCCTCAGTGACCTTGATCGACTTATATTTACAGCACATTACCAGGGACAATATAGATGACTTCCTAGTCACTGGTAATACTCAGCCTAAGGGGTCCTGGACCAGCCCCATGGATAGTGGTGCTATCAAGCCTGAGGCAGATGGTGCCATGGACAAATGAATCAGTGCCGACAATTTAGAAGGCTATGTTGGTACTGACAGGCATAACGAGTATCTAGGCACAACATAAGCCTCTGGTATGGATGGTATCGACATGGGCTGCTAACCAGTAGTGATCAGGGAAGACTGTTCAGTCACCACTGAAGAAGTAGACTGTCTCAATGAGAGGGCACTGAAGTCAAAGGCTCAAGTCTGAGTGATCTGGCACCACGGAGCAATGAACCAAAAGGCACAGTATCTTTGGTATTTAAAGGACTTTCTCTAGATGAGTCCTGCACACTAAGCTTTGAGGACTTTTGCTCCTAAGGCTGGGACTCCAATTCTTTGGGCCTCGAAGAAGACAGGTCCAGAGATGGGATTTTCTCTGGTCTCTTTCAGCTCATGTAGCAGAAAGAGCACTTCAAAGAGCTTCCCTTAGATGACTGAGGGGCTACAAAACTGGTCTATGGGCAACCTTCATAAGGATACATCAGCAGGGCTCCACACTCAGCGTCTGCATTCTAGTCTTGAAGCTGTGCCAGAGCACCTGTCTCTGAAGTGGCCCTCTCATGAACACTTAAGTCAGCAGTGAGGATCACTAACAGACATAGGCATCTTGCAGCTAAGTACTAAAAATGTGAACTTTTGAGTAGCTGTTTGCAGGAACACCAATGCTTTGACTATCAACCACAGATGGCAAAAAGGAACTGGAGGAGGGGTGTCTCTTCCCTTTATGCCCTCACCAACAGCACAAGGAATTTGGCGGTGGGAAAGGCTGCCCCGATGGGTACCACTAGGGAATACTCTTTAGCACCAGTGCACAAGATGTGCATACACCTATGGTGTAATGGACATATGCAAGCACTTAAAGAAGATCTAGCATGATAGTGGGTTGGAGAAAGGTACCCAGGATTCAAGCACAGTCCCAAGAAGAAGGAACACTTAGCGCTTTCCCCAAAGACAGATCATATTTGAGCCTATGGAACCAGGCTAGAAAAATGACCTGATGGTCGATCTCTTCAGAGAAACTCCTGAGAGTCAGACGGGAAGAACTGTCCTGATCAGAAACAACTGGGGAGCAGAGGGGGAGCCAGGATAAGGGTTTTGACATTGGAAGTGACAAAGAACATAAGAACAGCCATACTGGTTGACACCAGTGGTCCATCAAGACCAGTATCCTGTCTTCTGAGCAGAACAGGGCAATTATTGAGTGATCCATCCCCTCTCATGCAGTCCCAGCTCCTGGCACTGTTTACTCTGTGAGGATTTAATAAGTTAGACCCCAACAGAGGGATGTCATTTTAAAATTATGTGATCCATGTGAGGAGCTGAGGTAAGGCGACTGCAGTGCCAAAGCATGGGGCAGTGTGCTACATCTTATGTACACAAACGTGAAACACATACATCTGAAAAAAATCTAGTTAAGAAATAAAAGTAGATAGTATTCTAGAGGCAAAGAGAGAAAATTAGAATGAGACCCAGTTGTGGCCTGAAAAGAAGAGAGAGACAGGGTCTTGGAAAGAGTGGGACAAATGCTACAATAAGTGTACTCATAGACCTTCAAATAAAAATAGAATTTGCTTTGATGGTGTTTGTGACCCCTCTAAATTGCTTTCTGTCCACACTTATCTAAGCATATTTTTGCTTACATTACCAGTGTATTCCTGGAAAGACACAACCCCAAAAATATCTGTACAGAATTCTAAAGCTCTTTGCAGGTTCCAGAATCATCCAACCAGGAAGTAGGAACAGTATCATTTGACTTAGGTGACAAATCACAGAGCACATATAACAAATTACAAATGGTCACAGCCAGCAATTCATCAGCAATCCACAGACAGATATATTTGCATAGATCTTTTAGGGAGGTGTTTTGTTTTTTTTTACAAAATGATTAATTTTCTATGTGGCTAAGAGCTGCAAAAGTTAAAAAAATGCTTTGAACTGGGTTTTTCAAATGTTTCAATAATCCTTATCTGTTAAGTGAAGACTATTGTTCTCTCACTGAAGTAACAAATCTGAAACCATTTTAATAATTTGTTCTCAAGGGAGTTTAGAAGTGAGCAAACCTGAGTCCCTCCCGACAGGGAACCCGAGACAAGTGGCTGCAGCAACATTGTGGGGCCCGGCCAGAGCCTGCTCACTGCTGGTATTGACCAGCTGGAGCCCCTCTATGGTGTTCTGGTCTTTCAGTTTTTCCCTCAGCTGCACCTCAATGTCGGTGACGCTGATCTGAGGCTGGTGCTGTTCACTCAGTACAGCAGGATGGACTGTGTCACCACCGAGCCTTGGCTGCCAAACATGCCAAAGATGGGGCGTTAACTAGGTCTGGTCCAGCCCTTCCCTCATCACTGCACCAGCTCCCCCATTCCCACTGGGCCCTGCAAAAGCTCCCCACACTACCCATTTGCCCCTGCCCCACCAACAACCCCCCTGGATCCTCCCCACCACTCTCCTGCGCCCCCCCCAGATGTACCAGTGCCCCCCACAGGGGGGCAGCACACCTGTCTAGCTCTGGGTTGCTCAGACAAGCTCAGCTTGGCATAACAGAGAAATCTTTGTGAGCTTAAACAAAAAAAGGAAGCTTACAAGAAGTGGAAGTGGTGAGATGACTAGGGAGGGGTATAAAAATACTTCGAGCATGCAGGAGTGAAATCAGAAAAACCAAAGCACAATTGGAGTTACAGCTAGCAAGGGACATGAACTATGGGTATGTTAGTAACAAGAAGAAGGCCAGGGAAAGTGTGGGCCCCTTATTGAATGGGGGAGGCAACCTAGTGACAGATGATATGGGAAAAACTGAAGTACTCAATGCTTTTTTGCCTCTGTCCTGACAGACAAGGTCAGCTCCCAGATTACTGCACTGGGCAGCACAGAATGGGGAGGAGTTGAGCAGCCCTCAGTGGTGAAAAAACAGGTTCAGGACTATTTTGAAAAGGCTGGACAGAAGAGAGGTGCAAATTTTAACAAAGAGTTTAATTAATCATTGGAACAGCTCATCAAATGTTATGGTTGATTCTCCATCACTAGAAGTTTTTAAATCAAACTTGGATTTTTTTTCTAAAAGATATGTTCTAGTTCAAGTACAGCTTTTGGACTTGAAGCTAGAATTCATACAGGGAAATCCTGTGTTCTGAGGTCAGCATAGATGGTCACAATGCTCCCTTCTGATCTTAAAACAGATATAACAACTATAAACAGATAAAACAACAACAACAGCTTTGTGAATGAAATACTAGAAGGTTACAGAATATTTAGTCTGCTTGCTAGTAGAGCGGCCTATACTATATTTTGGTTAAAATACCTGTGTCCTCCAACAAATGTCTCTTCACCATGACTGATCAGTAATATTGGTAATTTCCCCCCCTGAAGAGAAATTTCAAATGAAAGTTTGTTTAAAGTATTTTGTTGAAAAATGTTGGTCTTCCCTTAGGAATTTTTGTACCAATTTGAAAATAAAAGCTTTTCTTTTGAGTTGACATTTCAAAATGCAACTATCATTTTAAGTTGAAATGAAATTTTTGTTTAGGTTTTCAGATTAAAGAAACCCAAAGTGACATTTTAAATGAGAACAATCAATAGTCATTTCAAATCAGCATTCTGACAAAGTTTTAGGTGTTTTCTGTTTTGTTTTTAAACAAAAAGCTGGAAAAAACCTTTTTCAATTTCCAATGAAAGTTTTAGTTTGAACATTTCCCATGGGAAAACTGATTTTCCCCCCCCAATCTGAACTAACATCTTCCATGTGAAAAAAAAAAAAATGTTGGTTTTGACTAAATTGAAGAGGTGACAGTGCTTAGACTTTTTGTTGTGGTTTTGGACAAATTATTTCTACAGTGTGGACACAGTGGTTTCTCAGGTGTCCATGGAATTCATGTAAACTGTTAGCATCCTTTCTAGACTGGCACCAGATTAAGGCCTGAAGTGAAAAGCAAAGGTGTGAAACCTTTGGCAGAAAGGTGTTTTGTCTTCTAAGGGCAAAACAAAGAGATAGAAGCACAGGAGAGTTGCAAAGTAGACTTTAAACAGATATGGAAGGGCAATATTAAAGAGGATTGTCTAATTATCTTATACATTTGACAAGCTTTAGAGGCAATGGCAGCACTGAAGGGGTACTACTAAAGCAATGACGGGTGCACTAAGGAGAACTGATACTCAGAACCCAAAAAGCAAGACAATTTTGATCAAATGAACAGTAATGGGGAAGTTTTCTGAGAAGGCTTTTCAATCAACAGTAAAACTATTTTTTGTAAAAAAGTTTTGATGAAAAATTTTCAGGCAACTCGAATTCGGTTCCTTTCCTTTATCCAATACATTACATGCCTATTACACTGAACAAGAAACATGTTTCTTGATTATTTGGGGGGGGGGAAGCCTCGCACTACCATATACTAATAACCAGCATTCTCTCCTCTGCCTAAGAACTACAGATTTATAGATTCTAAAGCCAGAATGGACCACTGATCATCTAATCTGACCTGCTTAAAACCAGCCATGACTTCCCTGAATTAATTCCTGTTTAAACTAGAGTATATCTTTTCTAAAAGCATCCAATCTTGATCTAAAAATTACCAGTGATTGAGAATCTATCACAACCCTCAGTAAGTTATCCCAATGATTAATTACCCTCACTGTTAAAAATTTACACTTTATTTCCCATCTGAGATGTACTGATAATAGGTAGAATTGGCAGCTTTTCTACTGACCACCACCTACATTGCACTTTATGAGAGAAGGAAATTTTGAACAGCTCCTAGATGCAGTAATTAATAGTTGCCTAGCTGTTTTTCTTATACTTTTTTTCAAAATAGATGCATATTTAAGATGTTCCCTAGAATAAATTCCTTCCCTTCTTTATATCATACAATGAAATGCAATTAAATTTTGTAAGATATCCATTCAAATTCTTGTCCTGATCCTGCACCCTAGAGATGGTCTCTCCTTCAAGAGTCAGTCATGATCTGCATAGGCACAGGAATCTGCTTTCACAGAACTAATTGCAGGGTCAGGGTCTCTCTCTCAAATCAAATTGAGTGATATAATACAATACAATGCAGAAGATAATACATCATGCACATTATGGAAAACAGGGTTCATATACACTCAGACCACAAGATATATACATTTTCTTAGAAGACAAAATACCAATCCTATGAAATAGAAATTACAGATTATGTGGCTACATTTTAAACAACATAATTTTGCCTTCAGATTTTAGCTTGATGAAGGGAGAATATGGTTTATGCCTTTTTAAGATTAGGAATGCACATTCATATGCTCTTTGAAATTGTTCCAACAATATATTTTAATAAGGTTCAACAGACTACTTTAACTACAATAGGACTTTCAACAGTAAAGTATCAAACTTTCTTCCACCTATCTTGACCTCCCCATTAGCATAAGAGCTGTGTGTATGGAGAAAGGGGGAAGGGGGTGAATTTTTTATTAGACATACTTGCATATTCGGTTTTTAATCTAGTGCTGAACAAAGGTGTAAAGAAGTTGCCTTATTTTTTATTATTAGTATTATTTCAGAGGCCTTAGTTATGCATTATTAAAATACAGCATACCATGGCTGGATGCAGGAATATTTGCTGCTTATACATGTATGCTCTCTAGTGGCTTTACATGAAATGTAATCAATTTCATATGCTTTTTGGTAAAATGAGATTATTTTTTCTGAATATAAATTACTTGTAAGCACAGGATGTTTTACTAAACTAAACATTAGCCATATAATGGATTATTAACTATGGCAATTTCTAGGGGGTCAAGTCCCATTGTCCTTATTCAGCCAAGAATAATATTAAATTCTAATTAACACCAATACCACTGGTTAGTTGATTTCCAAACCTGAATTATGTTCATTTTATAAACTATATATAGTTTGTTTTTCCTTTTTAACATAATTTAAAATGTGTACAATTACCATGCAGGTATGCCATAGGAGTAAGCAGATGAGTTAGGTGTACAATTTCCATCTCAAGATATTAAACCTGAGTGATTGAAGAGTCCTTTAGGACCAAATTTACACCAAATGTTCAATTTCTATTACAGTAATACCTAACATCCCTTCCCCCGAGATAGTAAAGTGCCCATGATAATGGGGGATGCAGACACATTAAAAAGACAATGCCTGCCCCAAATAGATCTAAAGATGAAAGTGGTGGGAGGAAGGAAACTACTATCGCACAAGCACCTCCCTTTGCATAAATGAAAAATCCACATTTTTAGATAGAAATTTTACTAAAAGTGGCATTATTTTAGTTACACTTGGAATTCATGACAATCAAAGAAGCAAATATGATAAAACTGTTTCATGCTTTAATTTGTGTTTCAGCATTCACAGACACTCACTCAGACTGTTTGGATTGGATATAGTAATTTTAAGTGAAATAACTAGTTAGTAAAATATTAAATAGATTTTTAAAACACAGACATTAAAAAACAAACAATGGCTCCAATAACAGTCACACACAGTATAGTACATCATGGACAGGTTTATTTTGCAATTACCAGATTTAGAAAGTAAATTTGTTTTGAGGTGCCCAAGTGTTGCCTTTTCCTATTGTTCACGTATTATTTTATGATAGCTTAATTTCACAAGCTGTCCTGTTGATTCTGTTTTGTAGTGTAGTATGTAATTTAGAGTTAGTATCTACTATACAAGCTTCTGATTTATTTTTTCACTAACTTTTTTGCAGTGCAAGTACATACAGTAACAAAAATTCATGAGGCCAAATGGAGCTGATATTAGTATTGAAGTCCTACAGTCTCTTCTATTCTTCAGCTATTGCAGATGAGAACAATTCTATATGAGATATTATTTTCCATCTGTGCAGTGCTGAATTAGGGAATTGGCCCCCCACCCTCACAAGCATGATCTTGAGTAAAGAGCATAGGCTCAGCAGTTTTCATATAACTGAGAATCAGAGAAGTAAGATGAAAAATACCATTCAGTTATCTAAATTCTCAGTCTCTTCTGTTGAAGCTGTTCCACTTTGTATAACTAACTAAATAGTAAATGGAGAAAATGGAACAGAGGTGTTGTTACCCCTCCTTTTTCCCCACAGGTGAGTGCCCTAACCACCAGGCTATAGTATGCCTCTCTCTGGCTCTATGAATATTAATTATTTATACAAAGTAGATCAGCTTCAACAGTAGAGATTGAAAGCCACCAACAACAGAATAGCCAATAGCCTAGTAGTGGGGAACTCACCTGGGATATGGGAGACCTAGATTCAGGGAGACCCTGATTTGAATGCAGGTGTCCCACATTCCAGGTGAGTACTCAATCATAGGGCAAACAGAGATCACCACTGTCATTTCCTCAATTTTCTGACTGACACCTACGTCTCCTCATAAATCTAGACCTTCATTTCCAAGTTTCATTTGTTTTCAGGTAACCAAAACTGAAATGAAATGCTGTGTTGGACTGGTTTTGTTTTTTTGGATTTTTACTCACCAAGAATTCTGGTTGACCCAAAACAATGTTAATTTTCACAACTGCCAGCAAGCCAAAAAAAAAAAGTCAGTTGTTGGCACAGCTCTTGTTCCATTTAGTAATCTGACAACTAGTGAAATGGAGCCTGCAGCTTTTTTAAATGTTCTTTATCAAGAAAAAAAAAATCTTTGAAAGAATAGATGATGGTCCCTGAGGTAAGTGCCCCTAGAAGTGTCAGTACTTTCTCAATTCCTCTCTATGCTCTGTGAGCCCATTACCCAGATGAATGGGCACATCTAGGTAGACACAGCTCCATATCAGATTGATGTTACCTACCTATGGTAGTGACAAATTATCTGGATTCTTAGATGAAGGCCAAAAAGGAACTATTATGATCATCTAGACTAATCTCCTGCATAAAAATGTGGCATAGAATATCACCCAGCAATTCCTGCATCAAGACCATAACTTCTGATAGAGCTAGAACATATCTTTTAGAAAGACCTACATTTAAGTTCACGGAGTTGAAACACATGGGCTTTGTAAAGTATGTTGTTCACATGACGCTGCAGCATTTTTTTGAATAAATTGTTTGTGGCTTTGCTTCTGTTTCGCATACAAGTATTACTAAGATCAAAAGAAATATTTCTTTGTTCTCATTACCTTAATCTCTGCATGAGTTATTTCAGCTGTGGGATGAAATAGCATATTTGTCTTCTAAACAAAAGGTTGCTGAGTTCCATGATGAAAAGAAAAGAAATATGCATTGCGCTTTCACTTTTTGCCAATGTCACAACCTTTTCTTTGATAATCCTCGATGACATAAAAATAAAGCTGTCCTTTTTGTTATATTAGGATCTGAGTGCATATGAGCAGGGATGAGTTTCCAGAGGTTAGAGGTTTGGGCTTAAGTCAGACCAAGCCCAGTGGCAGGCCCTGTATCATGAATACATGTAACTTTAATACTATATTACTGAATTCTACATTAATCTGTATCCTCTTTACAACAGTGACTTTGATAGTAGATCAGGCCATTGGTATTTCTGAGCAGTGAAAAGGAAAAAGTACAATGTGGTGGGGGGTAGGTTGTTGTACTTAGAGGGTGCTGAGGCAGGACAGACCAAAAACTATACAGAGTCAGATTTCCAAAACCACAAGATAATCCATGTCTCAACACCTGTACTAGGGTACGTCTGTAGATGAGCCAGGACAATCACCTATCAAGGCAAATACAGATATCTTAGCAGAATAGAATTAAAGAACTGAACAAAGTGGACAGTATATTGCTTCTTTCAGAAGCTTCCTTCATTACCATTGGTGATGTCACTCCCTATGAATCACAGCATATTTGAGGACTAGTAAAGTAGGAAACTCCCAAAGGCTGCAGGAAGACTACAGTTAAAGTACAGGAAAGATAGCCACCAATCTACATATGCTGTCCTTTGAGCTCTGAATTCCTATGCTTCACATATCTGCTATACCCTCCCAGTGGCATGAAGATTTTCAGTGGCTTGAGACAAGGAAAATCCCTGCCACCCTCCAGCCTGTAATCCAGCTGTGCCACTATCTCCCTTATTAACAGTCCTGCTTCTGCTGCAAAACGTCTTAAATATATTTGACCAATAACCAGCAGAAGGAATGACTTCCAGCTATCTTGATGAGTGGAAAGAGAAAAGAGCCATTCTGTAGAGCTTCAGACTTAAAACCCAGTAGTTCTGTAAAGGCTCTTCCTTTATATATCCAACGTAGCTAATCTGTGCCCCAGCAGGTCATTGTCAGTCCCACCTATAACCATAGTGTGATTCCCAATGCAGCAAGGACCCACATTCAGGAACATTTTTTAAAGTATGTTATAAAGTTCTGGTTCTGAATAGAATCAATACTGTTTAACTCACAACAGGTTTAGTTTCCTGCCCCTGACTTTTTGTTTATTAAACTTATGATCCTGTGTTTTAGCAGATTTTTACATAATAGGTTAATGTCACATTTTTTACAAATTATAAAGAAGTTAAGTTAAACATTGGCATATCTATCCCAGATTTACACATAGTAATGACTTTTGAAGACAAGAATGTGTATCTAATAATTAAGCAATTAAGTCCCAACAGTGCATGAATTATCCTTAGATAACACCACATCTTCAGGGTATTATAAAAGATGAAGCAAAGCAGAGCTCTTTCCACTATCCCATATCTGGTATTATCAGACTCTCTGGAGGTTCTCACTATAATTATAAAATAAAATTATTGTAATTAACGTAAACAGTGAATTTTATTTTTAATCTCTTTCAGTATCATTAGTGATAAGTATAGGTAAGTGTATACACACACACCCTACACATATATGTTCTGTAGTATATAAGAACTGTCAAGCCAAGCCACAACATTCTTATGATGTTCAAGGCAAGAAGACCTCCAGGTAATTGAGTCATTTTGCAGTCCTCAACAACATGCATCATGGTTTATGGTTGCCCACATCAACATACTGGACTGTCTCTAAAACACCACCAAAATTCCACTGCAGCACAAATTCCATGTCTAGTACAAAACTGGTTCCGAAGACTCCATTGCCTTCATGGTCAATCTAACTTGAGTTGATGCTGAATGGGGTCTGGAACAAGATAATTATTTGCCACTTTCTCTATGGACCATGAAGCTTGCCACACGTCCTCTATTGCAAATCCCTCACCTGGTAAATTTATTCACAATGAATGCCATGAGGGCAGATGACTATGTGATGGATTAAACAAGTCTTTAACAGTAGACATATCACACAGTTTCATCATGAGCTTTGCTACGCTGTCCTCTCTGCGAACACTAGGCGGAGAAATATTTCAGAGAATGGGTAACTATGGTAAAGGAGTAGATTTAAGTGTGTCTAAAATAATACGCATGATGTAATTTAGTTGTACATCAATCATCTTTGTGTGAGACAAGCGAGCCCAAACTTTAGCACAGTACTCTGCCAATGAATAACAGAATACACACTTCAGCCTTGGCAATTTTTGAGCATTAGCTCCCCATGTTGTTCTGGCCAGTTTTCCGAGCAGGTTGTTGCACATTTTGACCTTTGTCTCTGTCTTTGTAAGAAGTTCATGATATATGATCATTCTATCCAATGTGATGCCTAGATAGATGTGGTGTGAATCATGCTTTATTCACTGACCATTGAGAACTATATTCAGCTGTCTGCCTGCTTGTGCATGATGTAAATGGAAGACGCTCAACACAGTCTTACTTCCACTTGCTAACAGGCACCGTCAGTGACAATATTCGGCCATGACATAGCTGCCATATCAACATTCAGAACATTCTCAAGTATGTCAAAAGGAGTGTGATTGAGTGCTGAGGCATATGTCGTCTACATAAACAAACTTGCAAGTATATGGTAGGTCATTCGAATATAAATTGAATAATGTTGGAGATAATACTGATCTTTGTGGAAGGCCATTCTCTGGTGCCTCCAAGCACTTGTTCCAATATGTACACAGAAATGGCAATTTCAAAAACTGAGCCATTATAGATACTAACCAACCTGGCATAGTTCTAGACAATTTCCCCAAAAGGCCTGTGTACCAAAACATATTCCATGCCACCGTCAGGTCAAGGAAAAATGAACCGGCCTTCAGTTTATGTTGGAATCGATTTTTTATGAAAATTGTAAGTGCCAGCATTTGATCATATGTTCTATGACCACAGCGAAAACCAGCTTGTTCTGGTGCCAGCATGCCTTCCACAGATGGTAAAAATCTTTGCGAAATCAGATGCTCAAGCAACTTAAAGTAGATACTTAGATGTGAAACTGGTCTGTTGCTCAAAAGGAAGTGTGGATCTTTCCCAGATTTCCGCAAGGCAATGACTTTCGCTTGGCACAAGATTCTAGGTAGTCTGGATTCCCACAGAACTTTGTTGAAAAATCAAATGAGCTATTCCTGAGCACAAGAACTTAAGAACTAAGAATGGCTACATTGGCTCAGATCAATGGTCCATCTAGCCCAGTATCCTGTCTTCCGACAGTGTCCAATGCCAGCTGATCCAGTGGGAATGAATAGAACAGGTAATCATCAAGTGATCCATCCCGTTGGCCATTCCCAGCTTCTGGCAAACAGCAATCCCTGCCTTTCCTGGCTAATAGCCGATGATGGTGATGATGGCATTGGTGAGGTCGCATTTAGAATATTGTGTCCAGTTTTGGGCCCCCCACTACAAAAAGGATGTGGACAAGTTGGAGAGAGTGCAGCGGAGGGCAACCAAAATGATTAGGGGGCTGGAACACAAGACTTATGAGGAGAGGCTGAGGGAACTGGGCTTGTTTAGTCTGCAAAAGAGAAGAGTGAGGGGGGATTTGATAGCGGCCTTTAACTACCTGAAAGGGGGTTCCAGGGAGGAGGGGGCTAGGCCGTTCTCGGTGGTGGCAGATGACAGAACAAGGAGCAACGGTCTCAAGTTGCAGGGTGGGAGGTCTAGGTTGGACATTAGGAAAAAGTTTTTTACTAGGAGGATGGTGAAGCACTGGAATGGGTTTTTAAGCTGAGGCTTGACAAAGCCCTGGTTGGGATGATATAGCTGAGGTTAGTCCTGCTTTGAGCAGGGGGTTGGACTAGATGACCTCCTGAGGTCCCTTCCAACTCTAATATTCTATGATTCTATGAACCTATACTCCATGAACTTATCTAGTTCTTTTTTTAAACGCTGCTTTAGTCTTGCACTTCACAACATCCTCTGGCAAGAAGTGCCACAGGTTGACTATGAGTTGTGTGAAGAAATTCTACCTTTTGTTCCTTTTAAATCTGCTGCCTATTAATTTTATTTGGTGAACTCTAGTTCTTGTTATTTACTCCTTCTCCTAACACACTTAGTTATTTATTTTCTCCACACCAGTCATGATTTAATAGACCTCTATCATATTCCCCCTTAGTCATCTCTTTTCCAAGATGAAAATTACCAATATTATTATTCTCTCCTCATATGGAGGCTATTTCATACCCCAAATCATTTTAGTTGCCCTTTCCTGTACATTTTCCAATTCCAATATATCCTTTTTGAGATGGGGCAGATTGATCTGCATGTAATATTCAATAATATGTAATATTCATGAGGGTGTACTATGGATTTATAAAGAGGCAATATGATATTTTCTGCCTCATCTATTAATTTCCTAATGATTCCCAACATTCTGTTAGCTTTTTTGACTCCTGCTGTACATTGAGTGGATGTTTTCAGAGAACCATCCAAAATGACTCCTTCTTGAGTGGTAACAGCAAGTTTAGACCCCCATCATTTTATATGTATAGTTGGGATTACGTTTTTCAATGTGCATTACTTTAGGGCCTTAGACTGTAAACTCCCCATGGTAGGGATATTGCATTTTTATTTGCTTGTCAGGTATCAAGCTTCAGAACGGGGAAGGGAGTAATGATTGTTCAGGGGTGAGATAAAGGAGGATGGCATAAAAGAAAACTATCTGCATCTTTCCAGCTCAGCTAGAGAAGAGAGCTCAGATGATTCAAATGTGAGGATTAGGACAGGGAACTCATCAGGGTCAAAGTTTGTGCCAACACTGATTCATTTGTTGGCTGAAAGTACTATACTTCAGCCTGTCATGGTCTAATTGTGAAACAAAGGCCCAATGAGAGAAAGTGCAAGAGAGAATAATTTAGGATGTTTCTACTGATGTTCCAATCATTTCTATCATTAAATATTATTTAATTCACTCAGTTTGATGACTCAGCATTTATGACAGCAACAATCCACAATAACAGATGCAAGATAATAGCACATTTGTATGGAACATCTTCTGCAATAACCCCATATGAGACTCCCCATCTACCCCTCCCTGGTTCTTAAAATAGGTCCAATACAAAACTGCAGCTTCCTAATTCTCACTGCTGAAACCCCTGCATAGAAACAACTAAAATCTCATATTGGATTGTACTTGGTTTACTCAATATTATGACCATATGATTCCTACAATTTCTCCTCTTAAGTACTCATACTGTACCCACTCCCAATAGGACATTTGAGGATGTCTGACCTCAGAACGCCTCCACTTCAGGGAACATGAATATCAGGGCCTGCCATGTGGCCCAAGCACCAATAAAGACATGCACCTATCTATTCACAGTGTCTGTCATAGGGTAGACTTCATCTGCATCTTTCAAGTTGAGGGGGATGTAAGTAAACCTATTGGCCTGAGTCTGATAAAAATGATGTAGACTTCCATGTTCAGAGACATAGGGCTATCCACCACAACTTCTTGGTTTCTTAGTAGCACAGAGATAAGGGCAATTACTGCTCCTTTTGTGTCAGGTTCAGTTCTTGTTTTAGTTCACTAAATGGTTGCACTGACTGGGAAAGTAAAATATACCCAACTGATAAAATTGAATTCATAGACCTTTCTAACCTGGAATTTTTCTGTACCATTTTTTGTTCCCTTCATTGTTCCGAGCACCCTTTTTAACATGGTATTTTGTTGTAGTGTAAGAACTCTTTCCCATCCTTTATGAGCTGCAGGACTGAGTTTGGCAATCTTTCATTTTTTTCTCAATGCAATCTAGAAAACATTTACAAACCTTTTGTACAGGACACCAGAGGGTGTGAAGGGGCAGGCAGCAACATGGTACTTTGAAATCAGTACCATAAAGGGGAAAATGAGGGCAACACACCCTTTACCCCCCATCCCAAAATTGTTGTTTATAATAATGCAAAGACTTGATGCTTTTGAAATACTGTATATATCAGCAAATTGCTGTTTGGATAAAGTTGAAATTAAATGGTTTGTGATTAAAAAAAAAATTCACCCAGTGACTGCAGAGTTTGTTTGTAGAATATTCCTCCTGACCAGAATATAATTTCTAGTTTTCAGTTTCTCTCCAAAGCCTGTACAAAACCTTGTTTTTTAAACATGCTCTGGCTTATTTTCTCAATGCGAGAAAAAAAGTTCTTCTTTACACCAGAGACGTATTTTAATTACATAACAGCTCTTTTAATAGCCTTTCTGAAGTCTGCTCTCACATACTTGATCCACTGCTTCAATTGTTCTTATATCCAGCTCCCCCATGTTACCCTACATACAAAGCCATCCTTGTTGGACTAATAAGATAGCAGTAATTGGTACACTAAACCTATAAATGTTAAAAAGGGTCAATTTACATTGACGAAGTAAGCATCTAGCAGAGATGGCTTTGAAAATGCAAGCTGATCTCTAATGCTGGACCTTTGTCATGGTGATTTTTCTAGGAATTTATGGGATGCCTTTTAAGGTCAGGAGTTTCTTGATTTTTTTTGGGGGGAGGGGAAATCACAAAAGTATTTAAAGTGCTAGCTGGTGCTACCTGCCAGTTATGCCAGGACCACCAGCTTGATCATACATAGCTGCCTACAGCTCAACCACCAGCTCTACTGACCAACCACTGTAGCCTCTGTTGTGAATGGGAGTGTACCTAGGCTCAGATTTTTAGAGGTATGTAAGTGTTGCTGCATTGAATATTACAATGCTTAATTATAATATTCCATAGGGATTCAGGTGCCTAAATCCAATTGACTAACAAAAGCACCTAAATCCTGTTTAATATAATATTCAGGCTCCTAAATCAGTTCGGCATTGCAACACTGAGTGCAGCAAGACCTAAATACCTTTGCAATCAGGGCCCTAGTGACTAAGTAATGGGATATAGAGAAAACAATTTCCTAATGCCAGCTCTGAAATCGGCTTCCTCTGTTACCTTAGCCAAGTCATTTAATCATTCTGCCTTATTTTCCCCATCTGTAAAAACAAAATACTATTTCTGTGCTTCCCTAGGAGGGGGGGCTATGACACTGGGTGTCCAGGTGCCAGCTCCATGCCATGGCCCCAGGCCTCACTGGATGCTGAGAAATGCATAGCTGGAAACTACTCTGGCTCGCCTGTGTGTTAGCATTGATAAGATATAGATTAGAAGTGTAAGAATGTGTGTGGTGTTTAGACCTTATGAATAGCTTGTAGGATGCTGCATGTATTAGTCTCACTTATCTACACCTTCTGTTGCAATGCAATAGCAAATGTTTGCATTGTAAACCTCTAACTGTGTCACTCAAACAGGAAAGAAGCCTTTCCTAATGCAAATGCTGGCTTCCTACTGAAGATGTTAGGTCCTGTCTGTTACCCAGGTATTTTAGAACCCAAAATAGTGGTAATTTAATCTGTTTCTTTTAGGTGGTGTCAGTAATAAGTTAGTGGGAACACAGCTTCTTCATTTGATGAATGATTGTACTCAAATCCTAGTTTTAAAAAATTACATGCTGGTTTGTAACAAATATATGTAATAGGTTTAGAGCATTTTAAACACAGTTACCCAGAATCCGAGATGGTTTTGAGTGAATAACAGCAGGTCATTGATGGCCAGTCACCTTCTCGCTGAGAAGTACGGTATCAGAAGAGTCTTTCAAGACTCTTGTTTAGGAATTGCTTTAAGAGGTATTTTTTTACTTAATTTTGTATAGCTAATTTAAACAAAGCACATAATTTATAGTGTCTTTGAGTGGGTTACCATAGTAGGTAGGTTACTGATTTCTTTTAGCATTAACAAATTACTTTTTACTTATTTATTAAAGCATTTTTAGGTATAAACAACAATAAAACGTATATGTTGAGTCACTTTAAACCAAGGTTTTCATTAATTTTTTATGGTATATTTTATGGGCAGAGGTATGTGAGACAGCCACTCAGTAAATCAGTAGCTATGCTAGGGATGCCTGTCCTTCAGGCTCTGACTGGTGGTCAAAGTGGCTGAGCTATCAGAAAAGGATGGTTGGATAGAGAGATGGCAGGAAATCTTGACTGACATCTTGCTACTTGCCTCTTAAGCTGCTGCTGCAGCTGGCATGGGGGTGGATATACAGTGCCCTCTGAATCTGTCAGCATGGGGCAGCAATAGACCTGATGGCTTTTGCAGGGACAAAAGAGGCTGAAAGTTGAAGCTCTGGACTGGGGAAACAAACCATGTGATCCCATGAGCTCAAAGGTAAAGAGAGCAGATGCCCCATGGGGACAGGGTCCGCTTGTTGCTCAATAGTACTGTGGTGGATAAAGCTGAGTGTTAACTACTGGTGTTTGGGAGTGATTGGTAGGTCAATTCCTGCCCCCCGAAGGGGCTCTTCACCCCAAACTGAGGGGGTGAGTTTCAAACTCCCAACTAGTAAAGCAGTAGCCCCACCACAGCTACTTTTCAAACAAACAAATCAGAGACATGAGAAAACAGGCCAGAGGTAACAAATGGGATGGCAGTAGATAGAATGGATCAGAGATATGAGAAACAGCAATGAAAGGGGAAAAAAGTTGACGCACTAACATTTGGTCACAATTTAATGTATATTACTTCATTGACACTCCTTTATTCTATTGTACTTTCTAGCTGATGTTCCATATCTTTGGAAGAAAACATAAAGATTAAAGAGGTTGTTCTGGCTCTATGTAAAAAGTGAAATCAATGTAGACCAAAAAGAACCAACATCAAATTCCACTCGGATTTGTGGCCCATGAAGCATTTGGGTTGGATTAGATAAATTTCACTATGTTGTATGCTGCACAGTTCTAGATCTCTGGCTTAACTGGAGATTTGGACTTATTTATTATTTAAAAACACTGGCAACTGTACACAGGTCCCAGTGTTAGCATATGTGCTTCATTTTTCCCAAACAAAAAGAGACAGGTTCCAGCCTGAAGACTTTTTTAACATAACAAGTTTGGAAGGTGTTCCAAAGAATCACTGCTGACCTTCCCAACAGTCTATGGTTACCTCTGCCTATATAAATTTCCTGTGCTTACACTGTAAGCATAGTGTCTCTTTAAGGTTGTCATTCAACTGTATATGGCGATCCCTAGCCTTGTGCAGTGGTGCACATGCCAGTCATACTGTGTAAGATAGACCAGTCTGCTAATAAAATATTGTAAAATATTCTATTGTGTGTGCATTGATATACATCTCACAGAACAAGAGAGGTCAGGAAAAATAATTTCTACAGCTCAAACTATTTCCATCTCAAATGGAAATATTAGAAAAAAAGTCATTTTATGTGTACCAGACTTGTGTCAAAATAAACCACTGCACCAGGAAAAAAAGATCCCTTAATTTTGTCCTCTGTAAAGTTTTTCTTTGTTGTTTGGAGTATCATCATACTTTGACATTATTTACAATATCAAAAGGAACAATTGCATTAATAACCAGGAGATAGTTCTTTATGTTGTCATTAAGAAAATGTAGGTGACACATATTTAAATAACATTTAACATATCTGCAGAGTGGAGGTAGCAATCCACAAGGAACATGGAATAAGTTTGATCCTATTACTAGTTGTATGGAGCTAATCAAAAGGGTAAAATATTCACTTTAAACATTTTGCAGTTGTCCCACAAAAATCTGAGTTTTATTTTATTTTATTTAAGAAAAAATAAAGTTAAAGGTGAAAGTATGTTTCATTGGAGTCCAGCTAACTTCCCAAAACAATATTTCATTTGTGTAACTAATGTAATGTTGTGTAACTAAACATAGGCTTGTCTGGAAGTGAACATGTAACAGATCCACCCTGTTCCCTATAGCAACATAATGCTTCAATATTCTGTCACATACTCAAACTTAACTTTCCCCCCTGAAGTCTGCAATGCTTGAGTATGCATTTCCTTGCCTTCTTTATTCTCTGTCTCCTTCCCTCAGCATTCCATTGATTCCCTTTTTATAATCCTGCTTTACTGATCCTATAGTTAATTCCTCCTCTGCCTATCTTAAGTATCATAAGCAGGATATTTTTTTTCATGATTTCCCTTCTCTTCCCCACAAAAATATATTAAAAGTTACTTTTGGGCAAGGTCCATAAAATACATTTGAAATTCCTAGACCAACCCATTTTGAAGATGACCAAAAAGAGTCAGATAATTTTAAAATTAGATTTCAGGGACCTTTTCTCAACACCAGAGGCTTGATTTTCTGTTGCCTTGCACCATGTGCAGTCATGCACAGCATAGATGTCAGAAATATTTTTTTCCCTGGGGAATATGTGGTTGGGGGAAGGAGAAATTGGACTTGCTAAGTAGCCTGATTCTGGAACAGCCATTGCTGTTTCCTATATGGTAGATATTTAGATTCTATTTTATTTTAAAATAAAAACCTCTCATACTTAACTATTTTACAAATAACATCTTTCCAAAAAGAGGGAATAAAAACTGATCATCAGCTAACTGATGATCTACACCATGGGCTTGGGTTTAAGTCATGCTAGTTCTAAACAGAACTGAATGTTTTATTTAAAATATACCAGATGCATTTTCTGATTAATATAATTTACAGTCTCTTCACCCAGATGTATAAGATGGGTGAATAAAGGGAGAAAAGTTGATTTTTAAAAATCCCACAAAATTAATTAAATAAAAGTTAATTAATTTTATTCAGACAGGTCTAATCACCTTACTTGAATCTCTCAGACTGGATGAAAAAAAAGTATGTTCTCTGTATTTGGCATAGTTCATAATTCTAAAAATGAGTCCAGAGCAGCCACTGGTAGCATTTTCCATCTGGATGTTTTAAAGCTCAAAAGTAGTCAGTATTACATTGTATAATTCTGTTTGTTGAACTGAAAATATGAAACTTTGAAATAACTGAAATGTAACTTTTCCATTGTTACAAAAAAGTGTATAAACAAGTCTGCTAATGAAGACTAATGAATATAATGAATACAGACAAGTTACTTCAGCATTTGACATTTCATAGTCAAGCAGAAGAGATATGCTAATGAAAAGCATAGACAAGAGTGTTTGATGCAATTAAAAAGTTGATCTTAGCAGAGGCACTGTTTTAAATAGCTGGTAGCATGGTTGAGTACAATTTTGTTATGTTTAATCTGTTTAAAAACAAGCCAGAAGACACTGTCTTAAGTGAGCAAAGAGGTTATTAGTCAGCTGATATAGATTATGAAACACATCTAAAAAAAAAAAAAAACAGTGTCCAATCATATTTAAACCAGTTTTACTTCACCTAGACCTCATGAGTATTACTAACTTTGGGAAGGGAGTGTCATGCACTTTTCATTTGACAGCCCTACTCAGAATTTAAAGCCAGAAGAAGCCATCATGACCGCCTGCACGTTGCAGGCCACAGAACCTCATTTATCCACTCTTGCAATAGGTCCATAACCTCTGGCTGACCTAGTGAAGTCCCCAAGTCTTGATTTAAAGACTGGAAGTTAAAAAGAATCCAGTTAAAGCCAGAAAGTGACCCACGCCCCAGG
Organism: Emydura macquarii macquarii; assembly: GCF_026122565.2. Lineage (NCBI taxonomy): Eukaryota > Metazoa > Chordata > Testudines > Chelidae > Emydura > Emydura macquarii. The sequence goes on along the minus strand of NW_027132610.1, from coordinate 43,490,741 downwards.
CTGCAGAGGAAAGAGAAAAACCCTCATGGACTCTGACATTCTGACCTGGGGGAAAAATTCCTTCCCAACCCCAAATAGTTCAATCAGTTAGACCCTGAGTATGTGGGTGAGACCCACCAGCCAGACACCTGGGAAATAATTATCTGTAAAAACTCAGATCCTTTCCCCATCTAGTGTCCCATATCCATCTGTTGGAGATATTTACATTTAGACGCAGATGGACATATACCATTGTTGACAACCTCATTATACCACTCCCTCAAACTCACCAAGCTCGGTCTTGAAACAAGTTAGGGCATAAAAAACCTCACTATTCTCTTTGGAAGGCTGTTCCATAACTGCACTCCTCTGATGATTAGAAACCTATGTCTAATTTCAATCCTAAACTTGTTGATGGTCAGTTTATATCCATTTTTTCTTGTGTGCATTGTCAAGCTATCTGGAGTGCCAGCCTCAGGTCACATCATTAAGAAGCAGCGAACAAACCCTAAACTGATTGGGTCTTCTATACTTAGGTGCCACCAATCAAGTATGAACACATCAAGCACTAAAACATGCTAAGCATGGAGCCACAGACAGTCCTTTGGGTACTCCAGTTGATCTTGCCATCCACGTAGGCTTGCCTTAGTGATAGATAGTACCTTATGCCAAAAAGATCACAACAATATTCAAGTTATTCTCAGACCCAGAGGGCCAATCACTGATCCCAGATCAATTGTACTTCAGATCTTATACCAAAGACAATGCTTGTAGTCAATCTTATAATAAGTTAAAGATTTTTTAACGGAGAAAAAGTAGTAACTTATTTACAAGGCTAAAGCAAATAAACAGACACAAATGATTCAGTCTTAGGTTCCAACAGGTAATAGAAGCTGTTCTAATATGCTAGCTCTGTATATCCGTTAGGGCTAACCCAGGTTAAGCAACTGTGGATCCCTTGCTTATGCTCTCCCAAAGTCCAGGTATCATAGATATCCAGTTTCTTCCTGTCAGAGATTTTTATTCCCTTCCCCCAGTTCAAGCTGATGGGACACATCTCCTTGCACATCTCCTCTTATTGGGTGTGTGGAGAGCAGTCAAAGTCCTTTGTTCTCTGATGTTCCACAATGGTTTGCCTGATGTCTAATGGGCTTTCTTTTGTTGGGCAGGAGATAACACCTCCTGTGGTGAACTGGTATTTCACACTCAGGCTATGTCTAGACTGACAGCAGCCAATTTGCTGCCGTCAGATTGATTTTTCCAGATCAGCTGAGTCGAAGTGGAGACCCGCTCAATTGACCTGGAAATCGACGCTATTAATCCACCTCCACCAGGTGGAGTAACACTGCATTGATGGGAGTGCATTTTCCATCAGCGCAGCAAACTGAAGACACTTCAATAAGTAGGAGTTAGGGAGTTTACGTATCTTGGTTATCTCCCATCATCTGCCACTGAATTTGGCGGCAAGTGTAGACATAGGCTCAGTAATGCTCCTCTCCTGACAGTGGGGGTTTACAATTTCAGAGCAAACACTTAAATGTTATACGGTAACATGGGATACAAATATCATAAGTGAGATTACTGCATGCAGGAATTTACAAGCATTTCATAAACACTAAACACATTTTCATAAACCTAATACCTATTTTAAACAATAGTAAAATAGGTGAGCCAGACTCATTTCCAGCTATTCTTTTGTAATGTTCAATTGAGGCCTAGGGGCCTGGGCATGAGCTGGAACTTGGTCTGCCAGCAGCACACTAACATTGGCACTTAAATAATGACTTTCCCTTCCTGGTATTTATCCCTCTGATGTATTTTTAGAAATCATTCATATCTTCCCTCTGCCTTTGTTTTGTTAGCTAAACAAGCCCAAGTTCCTTATGAGAGGAGGCTACAGGTAGGTTCTCCATTCCTTTTATTATCTTAGTAGACCTCATCTGCACCTATTTCAGATTAAATTAATCTTTGTTAAAGATGAGACCAGACTGTACACAGTATTCCAGATGAGGGCTCAGCAGTACCTTGTACAAATGGTTATGCTTCCCTGCCTCTACTGGGAATACCTCACCTAATGCATTTTATTACAGAATTGGCCTTTTTCATGGCCACATAGAATATTAGGGTGGGAAAGGACCTCAGGAGATCATCTAGTCCAACCCCGTGCTCAAAGCAGGACATACCATTAATGGCTCAGTCATCCTGCGATAGATCAATACACCTATATCTCTCTCCTCCATCTCTTCCAACTGATAAATCCCCAACGTATGGTAAATATTCTTGTTAGTCCCCAAGGTGCATTATCTTGAATTATTACATTTTCATCCCATTTCTATTACTCTAGTTTAAAATCATCCAAATCTTCTATGATATTTCAGTCCTCCTCCATATTGGCAATGCCTCCCAACTTTGGGTCATCCACAAATTTTATTGTCAGACTCCCACTTTTTATGTGAAGGCCATTAACATTCTCATTAATCAAGACTGGTCCCAAGAACAATCCTTGAGGAACTCCACAGGTAACCTCCCACCAGCCTAATAGTTCATCTTTTAGTATGACCGATTGGAATCTTCCATTTAGCCAATTCCTTATCCACTTTCCAATTCATGTATTAATCCCGCATCTTTTCCAATTTAACTAATGATTTCCCATGTAGAACTGTAGTAGACTGACAGACAAATGAAATCACTGGGAGAAACATTTAATCTAATTAACTTACATTCATGGACCTGTGGTATATCGGGGACGGGAGGAGAACAATTTTAAAGTGGTCAGGCCCAATGCTTTTAAACTTCTCATGTGCTTTCTAGGGGAAAGACAATCTTAACTCTAAACTACAAAAGTAGATATAATGAGACAAAATAATTAATTATGTGCCAAAACATTATTGTCGATCTTCATATACAGTTGCAGAGTTCATATACGTTATTAGTATAATGATCTTTTCTATCTTCAGATTTAGAATTAAGCTTGAGAAATTCCCATTTATACAAAATGTAATGACTAAGACATTTGCATTTGGAAGAGGTGTTGAAGTTGAACATTTGTGACTGTGTAAAATTCAGTGAAGTACATACAACCCCTGCTACCCTTCTCTTCGTTAACCTTATCTTAACTTATCGGTGAAGCACAGACCGCAATTCTGTCTTTTCAGAAAGCATCACAATATGAAACCCAGAGCCACTGTATTTAAATCCTGAATTTTGGTCCTATTAACAGCTCTCATGCACCTTTTGAGCAAGAACTATCACAGAATTGTTTTATATACAAATATTTATATTTAATAAAAAGAAAACAAATACTTTGAACTGAACTTAAAATATTCTTAAAGAACTTATTACCTAGTAGCTTTTGTTTATAAAGTCTACCAATGTTCTTCCTATACAGACTTTCACAAACCCTGCTGCTTATACAAATGAAAGTCAGTAAAACAGAAATATAATTTTTAACACCTTTATCATAGTGTTTTACCATAACATTAACACTTATTTTTTCACACACATTTCTTCATTCTCTCTCCTGCAGTTTTCTTTGGATCTATTATATATTTGTATTCCATAGAATCATAGAACCACAGAAGGTTAGGATTGGAAGGGATCTCAGGAGGTCATCTAGTCCAACCCCCTGCTCAAAAAAAGACAAACCCCAACCAAACCATCCCTTCCAGGGCTTTGTCAAGCCACACCTTAAAAACCTCTACAAATGAAGATTCTACCACCTCCCTGAGTAACCCATTCCAGTGCTTCACCACCCTCCTAGTGAAAAAGACTTTCCTAATATCCAACCTACACCTCCCCTATTGGAACTTGAAACCATTGTTCCTAGTTCTGTCATCTACTACCTCTGATAATAGCCTAGTTCCATCTTCCCTGGAACCCCCTTTCAGGTAATTAAAGACTGCTATAACCGCCCCCCCCCATCCTTCTCTTCTGCAGACGAAACAAGCCTAGTTCCCTCAGTCTCACCTCATAAGTCATGTGCTCCAGCCTCCTAATAATTTTTGTTGCCCTCCTCTGAACTCTTCCCAATTTGTCCACATCCTTTCTGTAGTGGGGGACCCAAAATTGGACACAGTACTCCAAATGAGGCCTCACCAGTGCCGAATAGAGGGAAATAATCTCATCCCTCGATCTGCTGGCAATGCTCCTAGTAATTCAGCTCAATATGCTGCTAGCCTTCTTGGCAATAAGGGCCCACTGACTCATATCCAGCTTCCTGTCCACTGGTCCTTTTCCCATATCCAGTATCTTGTCCCAGGTCCTTTTCTGCAGAACTGCTGCCTACCCAGTTGGTCCCCACTCTGTAGTAGTGCATAGGATTCTTCCGTCCTAAGTACAGGACCCTGCACTTGTCATTGTTAAATCTCATCAGATTTATTTTGGCTGAATCCTCTAATTTGTCTAAGTCACTCTGTATCCAATCCCTGCCCTCCAATGTATCTACCACTTCTCCCAGCTTAGTGTTATCTGCAAATTTGCTGCAGATCCAATCCACCCCATCCTCCAGATCATTAATGAAGATGTTGAACAAAACCGGCTCCTCTGGCACTTCGCTTGTTACTGGCTGCCACTAGACATCGAGATGTTGATCACTACCCGTTAAGCCCAATGATCTAGCCAACTTTCCATCCATTTTATAGTTCATTAATCCATACTTCCTTAACTTGATGATAAGAATACTGTTGGAGACCATGTCAAAAGCTTTGCTAAAGTCAAGGTATATCACGTCCACCGCTTTCCCCATATCCACAGAGCCAGTCATCTCACCGTAGAAGGCAATCGGGTTGGTCAGACATGACTTGCCCTTCATGAATCCATGCTGACTGCTCCCTATCACCTTCCTTTCTTCCAAGTGACTCAAAATGGGTTCCTTGAGGACTTGCTCAGTGATTTTTCTGGGGACTGAGGTGAGGCTGACTGTCCTGTATTTCCCCGGAACCTCCTCCTTCCCCTTTTTGAAGACCTCCCCCAGTTGCCACAAGTTTTAAGGATAATCGTCAATGGCTCTGCAATCACATCAGCCAACTCCCCCACAGCACCCTGATATGCATTGCAACTGGCCCTATGGACTTGTGCATGTCCAGCCTTTCTAAGTAGTCCTGAACCTGTCCTTTCAGCACTAAGGGCTGCTCACTGTCTCCCCATTCTTTGCTGCCCAGTGCAGTAGTCTGGGAGCTGACCTTGTCTGTGAAGACTGAGTCAAAAAAAAGCATTGAGTACTTCAGCTTTTTCCACATCATTTGTCACTAGCTTGTCTCCCCCATTCTGTAAGGGTCTCACACTTTCCCTGACCTTCTTCTTGTTACTAACCTACCTGTAAAAACCCTTCTTGTTATCCTTCACATCCCTTGCTCGCTGCATCTCCAGTTCTGATTTGGCCATCCTGATTTCACTCCTCCATGCTCGAAAAGTATTTTTATACCCCTCCCTAGTCATCTGACCAAGCTTCCACTTCTAAAATTGCTTTTTGTGTTTAAGCTTCCTTTTTGTGTTTGAAAAGCTCCTAGGAGCCTCAGTCATGGAACAGGACCCCATTACATTAAGAGTTCTATAGAAACAGAACAAAACGATGGCCCCTCTCCCAAACTGTTTGAAATCTAGTGTATCTGCCTCCATTGTTACCTGAAGTTCAATGTATGTCACCTCTATTCTTTAATGATCACATAATAACTTCAACATGTCTAGCCATATTCAAACACTTCAGTCATGTCAGCAAGCAGAAAGTTTTGTCAGTGGATCCTTGTGAGCAGCATTCAGTTCTTTGTTAATAGTGGACTTCCTCTCTGGAAATGTACAGCCAAAATTACTATAGGTTTTCATATATTAGGACACAGAATATTTAACCCCCTGGATTTCTACAGGAACCTCACTGTATATGGCTCTAGCCTTTTCTCCATAAGCCCAGCTGAGTCAAATAAAGAATTTATATTTCACTGAAATCAACCTCGGTTCATTCTCTTATTAAGAGAGAGAGAATCCCAATTTAAAATAGATAGCCACTAACTAAATGTTACTTCCACATGTTCCATAGCCTCTAAGCTTGTAAAAGCACTCTCCTGGTCCTTCATTTTGGTCAAAAAGGACAGAGCATGGGACATACCTTTTATAAATGCTAGGTAAAGCTACAATAGACCTCATCTTTAGCTAAAAATGTTCCAGTTTTTTAGATCCAGCCATGACAGCAGCCATATTTTCTGGCCTTGCCTCATTGTTGTTCAATTAAGTCCACTGAAAACTTCCAGTGCTTATATATAATATTGTCCTCCACATCCCTCCCACCAGTGGGCTGATTGGCTCATCTCTTAGAACAATTCAGTGCCTGCCCTTGGAGAAGAGAGGGGGGAAGGCGACAGCAACAGCAGATCTCTGATAACTTCAGGTAAGCCAATGAGAATGCTCAGTAACTACCATATCCCTCTTCTGTATTTTGCAGTGCACTTCTAGCTGAATCCCTGGCTCTGTTCTGCATATATGTAAAAATTGTGATAACAAATCCTTTCCTCCCCCTCACTGTGACTCTCCCTTTCTTTAGATTTTAAAATAAAGTGCTGTAATAGAATAGTAGGTGGGTTCCACATTAAAACATACAAACTCCTACAGAGACTGCAATTAAATTATTTACAATTTGCTTTTGCACATATATAATCTTAGTGTGGAATCTTTAGGGTAGGGGAATCAGAAGCAATGTTAATGACAGGCAAAACCATTTGAAACAGGGTATACAGAATTATAATTATTCCATAATTCTTTTCTTCTTCTTCTCTCATTCCTTGAATCAGAAAGGAAATGTATTTCTATAAAAAAAAAAAAAAAAGTCAAGTTTGCTAGGCAGATTTTGTTCTTTTATAGACACGTGATGCTTTTTTGCTCATGGCTCTGTTGCCCTCTTGATGTTTGTGATCTTTTTGTGGACGTGGAAGAGGAACATAATATTTTCTTCAAATTAATGATGCATTGGAGTCAGCCACACAGAATACTTGAAACACCCGCAGAGAAGTTATTCAGAGAAACATAATACCATATTGCAATGTATGAAAAAAGATTATAGACAAATTATTCCAGTGGAGAACTCCATTTTAACCTCCAATTGAATTATGGACTCTTACTACAAATATTCATACCTTCATTAAAGCAAAATTTTATCTTTAATTTACCTTTTCAGAGATAAGACATATTTTCACAATTCTACTATACAAGTGTCTTAATAAGAAGACAGAGAAGAAGGGGCCGATTATTTTCTTATCAGGAAGGAGTCATTATTCAAGAGTGGTTTGGTTTCATGACCCACTTATGAGATTAAGATGATGACTCGGTAGTAAAAATAATTTAAAACCCTCAAAAGACTCACATCATTGACTCAGTGTTGTAGTTCAGTGGCATTAACTCTTGAATAGTCACAATTTCAGTATTTCATAGATTATAAAGTCAGACAGTACCATTATGATCATCTAGTCTGATCTCCTGTATAGCACACGCCATGCAATTCCCTGAATTAATTTCTGTTTGAACTAAAGCATGTATTTGAGAAAAAAAATCCAATCCTGATTTACAAGTGACCAATAATAGAGAATCCATCAGAACCCTTGGTAAGTTGTTCCAATGGTTAATTGCCCTTTCTGTTAAACATTTACACCTTATTTCTAGACTGAATTTCCATAGCTTTAATTTTCAGCCATTGGATCTTATTACACGTTTGTACATTAGACTGAAAAATCCATCTATTAATAAATTTCTGTTCCCCCTATCTGGTACTTATAGAATGTGATCAAGTCACCTTTTAACCTCACCTTGATTAAATTAAGCAGATTGAACTCCTTGAGTCTATCACTATATATGACATGACATGTCTTCCAATCCTTTATTTATTCTTGTGGCTGTTCTCTGAACCCTCTCTAATTTGTCAACTCTTATGATTTTATCATGAGTCTCACACTAAGACCTGAAAATTGAAAAGAAATTCTACAAAAAGAATGGACAACATGGACAAACATGGAAACATGGACAAATTGCTAAGGATGAGTATAAAAGAGTAGCACCAGCATGTAAGGATAAAAATCAGAAAGCAAAGACACAAAATGAGCTGTAACTAGCAAGCGACACAATGTATTATAGAACCTTTTCTTATTGCCTTTTAAGAGTAAGAGAAATATAAAGGAAAGTGTATGCCCACTACTCTGAGGAGAAGGAGAGCGAATAATGAACATCAAGAAGACTGAAGTGTTTAATACCTATTTTGCTTCAGTGTTCACTAAAAAGGTTAGTTGTGACAAGATACTTAACACAATTAATATTTAAAATAAGGGGGAAGGAGTGGAACCCAAAATAAAGGACAAGTTAAATAATGTTTAGACCTATTGAATACATCCAAGTTATCAGGCCTGATGAAATTCACACTAGGATACTGTAAAAGGATTGGGGCATATTCTACAGCTCCCTTCTCCTAACAGACCCAGCTTTGCTTTTGCTGACTCAGCTCATTCCCTGAGTTTATTCTGTCAGAGCTTTCTCAAGGAGGCAGTTTCTGTGAGGGTTAGTTGGTTAATTTAAGCCTTCTTAACAAACAAAATAAAAAACTTGTAGACTCTTCCTTCAAAAGTCTGTGCAGGCCAAGTAGTTCTTTCTACAAGTCTGTCCCTCATGCCAGTAACCAAAATTCCCTGGATCTTACCTCAGAGCTTCATAAAGGACTCTATACAGTCTCCCTGCTGTCCATTTGGTTTTTGAAACAATTCCTCTCTGCAGAAGATCCAGGAGAAAGCTATTGGGAGAACTGTATCTAGCTTCTCAGCTTTCTAGAGGATGTTACAATTCCTTTTCCTATTGCATTTCCTGACCTCCTTTTAGGGGTCTGCTAATTAAGCTCAAGCTCTTTCTCAGGTGTACCAACTAAGGCTAAATCACCTAGCTAGATAGATAGATAGTAGCTTCTGACCCCAGAGGAATGGTATCCCTTGTACCTTCACAGGTACTGACAGAACTAGATGAAGCATTCTCCAAACCATTACTGATTATCTTTGAGAACTCATGGAGGATGGGTGAGGTCCCAGAGGAATAGAGAAGGGGAAACATAGTACCTTTCTTTATGAAGGGGAACAAAGAGGACCAGGGAATTATAGCCTAACTCTGATGCCTAGAGAAATACAAGAACAAATTATTTAAACAATCAATTTGTAAGCACAGAAAGGATAATAAGTTTATAAGTAAAAGCCAAGATGGATTTGTCAAGAATAAATCATGCCAAAGCATCATGGGGGGAAGCTGTAGACATGTATCTTGATTTTAGTAAGGCTTTTGTCCCACATGTCTTTCTTATAAGCAAACTAGGGAAATGTGGTCTAGATTAAATTACATAACGTTGGTGACATAGTTTAGGGAAACTGCACCTGTTTTCCCCTTCTGTAGTCCAGCAAAGGGAAACTCACATATTAAGTCTTAAATTCAAGTTCTGTTGAAAACATAAATCACAATCCATGGTCAAGAAAAGCCTGGAAATGTAGTCTGGTGTTGTTTTCGTATGTTGAAAGCTAGTGAATATTTGCCAGTCTCAGATCTTTATCCCCAGAGACACCAACACCTCGTCAATTATTTCTTGAACCATATGTCACAGATCTGGCCTGGTGCCACCTGATGGTACCCACTGCATTGCGGGGAGGGAAATCCAAGCCTCTGTGTGCTTGGACCAACAGATGATTTAAACTTCCACAGTCTGAATGAAGTCCACTCACTGCCACAATATTGCTGGTCCTAGGCCCACTGCCAGGGCATAGACCTATGTGGCACCCCCTATTGAGAGCTGGAACCTGCTGTCCAGCTGCCTAGTCCCTCTGGGCACAAATGGCTCCCTTGTACTTAAACAGGCACTCTTCCAGAACTCCACCCCAAAGGTGTGAATCTTCGGTTTGCAATTAAAATATCTCAGGGGGGATGTGGTAGTTGTGAAACATTTAACATGCCTCTGCACACTATACCTATAGTCTAATACAATTATTTCTATTTTACTTCATCATATAGTGCACGAGAGACAGTACAGACTATACAAACCAATAAACCCTATGCTCATTTCCTTGCCTGTGTTTCCTCATCACTCCAGGGCATTCTTTGGCCTGGTGTTATAGTTCCTTCCTGGCATTGTTCAGAGTCCTTCTGGCTGTACTTGTGATCTGCAACATGAAGCCTTCTTTCCCCAGGTCAACTTGCTTCCTTTGCTCTTAACTAATCTGACCTCTTTCCCTAGGAATCCATAAGGCTATCTGTCTTAGGAAATCAGGGAGAGTCCCCTACCTGATGCAGGCCTCTTTATGCTGGGTTGATTCTCCCTCCTTTTGAGCTAGAACCAAAATGGCAGTTAAAGACCATCCATTGTCAGCCTTTGTTATCATCCCTTGGAATTTCACACACAGAAAGTTTATAATTTCATACAGAATTTATAAATTTTAGACACATTATATGTCTTCAGCAAAACAAGGTGGTCTGACATCCATGCCTTCCTCCTGGTGCCAGGTAGTCTCACTTCTAGGTCTTTTGAAAAGATATCAGGTGATACCTAAACCCCACATTAGTTCTCTGGGGGGGTACCTGGTTAAATTTTGAGGATGGTAGAATGAATAAAATTCTTTAATAATATGAGGGTGGCAGTAGTGACATGTCAGACGGCTTATTTTCTCTCCTTAGTGTAAAAACTATCAAAGAACAGGTGGGAAGGCCAGACAAGCAATATGTCTTAAAATAATGTGTTATTTGATATTGTTTTCTGAATAATTTCTGAGACTAATTCTTGGTCCATCAACTGAGGGTGAGCAGTTCAGTGCAAGGATTTTATTTTCAAATTTGAGCTATGGAGATCAGTCACTCAGTATACTTCTGTTCCCTGACTGGATGTAATATAACCCACAGCATCAGATTTTTAGTGCAAATATTCACATTTTTTAGTTCAAGATTCATTTTCCATGAATATTCTTCAAGATTTATTTAAAATTAACTGTTTCCAAAAACTTTCGTGCCCAAGTCATGTTCTGATACATTTGCAGAAATAGCATAAAAGAAGCAAAAACATAGGAAGAAGCAAATTCTATTTTGTTTTTAATTTGAGAAACTATTATGTTTATGCTTCTAGCTACTGTATAATATGGGGCTTTCTATGCACTGAGAGCTTCAGCTCAATATTTAAAATTATTTCATTTCTCCGGGATCAAAGGATTATGTGCCACCTGAGGGTTTTTATAAAAAAGAAAAAAAGGGTTCAACCTCATGGGAAACATCTTCTTTGGTCTACAGACTGGAAAGAATCGTTGATGTTTTATTGCATGATTGCATCTTGTATCTTTATATTGTTTTTGTAATCTGATCTTTAAGAGATTCCCAGAAAGGGAAATCTTTTCAGGTATTCGCCAGGGCTCTTCTACAGTAAGCATGTCAGAAATGCATGCTATTTACTTTTTATTAAGAATTACCAAACCAGAAAGAAAGCAAAGTCAAAATGAAGCTCCTATGAAAGAGATATTGAGCTCTATCTTTTTACATGGAAACAAACTACTAAATGTACTTAGATGTATTTGCCAATCCACATTCATAATTGATTATATGGATTGGATATGTTACCATAAATGATCAGTACATTAAACTTAATCCCTTCCTACATTCTATATTCTTAAAGTAACAGATGCTTTATTTTCTTATTGGTCAGCAGATCCATTGACTTCAACAATTCAGGATCAAACCCCAATAACTTTAAGTTTGTTAAACATAATACTAATTTAAAACACACAAATTGTAATCAAAGGAACAATAGTTGTTTGTTATTTATATTCAAATATGACATACAGATGTCTAATACAAATTGTTATAACAATTGCACTAGACAAAAATGTTTGGTAACTCAATTTAGATCATTTTCCCAACATTTGGAAGCTCACTCATATCTTATCTAAACTAGCCAAAACTCTTGAGTCTTTAAAATGAAGCTGGGTATTCCATGCAAATATCATAATATTTTTTGTGCTTCACGCTTCCAGCTGGGCCGGATAAAAGAATAATAGCTTCTGTCCCAATATTTAAACTTTTCCATTTGTAGTCTTCAGTAAGACTCTTTGTGTGAGTAAATTGAAAAAATTTGTCTAAAAGTTAGTACTGAGGGATGAAAACTGACCACAGTTAGTAAGTTTTTAAATAGCTGTGTATTTTGAATAATGATGCTTAGGGCTAAATTCATACATCAGTGGAATTACTCAGGTGTAAGGTTGGGCAGAACATGGTCATTAATGATCAATACAAGATGTGTTTGTTGGAAATAGCCCATTTTAGTGGGTTTGCTAGCATATATGCTGGCTTTTCTGTGTTCTTGTGTGAAAAGGTAAACTCTCAGTCTTATAAAATATTAAACTGTTTAGATGAAAATGTATAGACAGATGTAAGTGGAGATAAAAAAATTGTCAAAAATTACTTATTTAATCTTTAGTTTCATTATTAATGTTATAAGTAGTACTTAGCTAATGTAACACAATGAGCACATAGTAGTGTGTAGAAGAGGGAAGAATAGCAAATAAAGAGAGGGATAATGTATGATATCAGAAAGGTAACAATTTAGTTCATTTTAGAGGTTACTTGATTACATGATACATCATTGCTAGTATAATCAGGATAATGATGCATAACCACACTAGTCTATGTACCTCATAAAATCTGAGGCAGGGAAGAATTACAAGATAAGTGGGTGTGTCATTACAACAAGGGGGGTTGTCATAAAAAAATTCCCTTCCAACTCAACATAAGTTAAATCACAAAAATGCTTTCTTATACTGGAATCAGAGTGTTCTTACAAGTAGTTATACTGATAGAAATATATTGGTTTAAATTTACATCTTACCTTACTCCTGTAGAACTTTCCCATGTAGACCAGCCCTAAGTATAAGAGAAGAGACGATTATTATAAATGAGTTTGCAAATAACCATTCCAGTACAAATTGTCATTTGACATGCAGATTACAGTGTGCATGTAAGTCAATATAAAGGGAGGGGACTTACATTCTTGCTACAATACTGCAGTCATTTTCTTAGTTATTGTCCTTAGTACTTTGTTCTGGCGCATTCCTTTAGCTTCATTTTTGGGATGTGGCTACATCTGGCTTTGCAGCCAAATCCTTCACCGTGTACATTACCCAGTGAAATGGCTATTTTGTTAGACCATTTCCTTAGCCCCAACCCAAACTTTTATCCAGTCCCTTGGACTGGAGTAACCTAAAGTATTCCAGCCCCTTCCCTAGTCTCTTTCTTTACAGAAATACCATACCAAAATAAAGTTCCCCTTCCCAGGATTCTTTGCTCTGAGACCTACAACTCCCAGAACACCTTTATGCTGGGTTGAGGCAAGGAACTGTGTAGTGCTGATCTATAAACCTGCTTTGAAGGCCCAGCACACACTCAAACACCATCATTTCATAAGCAAATGTAAGCATGCTATCGCGAACACATATTTGCATGTGCAGTGCTTCTACTCAACAAAAAAATCTTGACTATTACTATAGATTTGGACCAGAATTTGTTATTCAATTTTTTTCCCCTTTAAATATACTGTATTTAGCATGGGCCATGAACATTTTTTGCCATTTTAATGAAACATGTATTTCATGAAGATGAGCAAAAACATTTTGACAATTCTGTTGATCATTCCACTTTTTTTTTATGTCAGTGGAGATGACATCTCTGCCAGATGTTTTGTCTATCCCTATTCTGTTAAATGAAGATTGACACTTCAATAGAATACTTTGTGACAATTCATTTTCCTCCATTTATAGTTTCAGTAAATGCTTGTAATCTGATTATAGTGCCTTACAAAATTCTACTGTTCATTCATTTCAACATAATGTAACATTTTTTGCATAGTTCATATGTATTTTGTTACAATGTCCGTGCACATTAAAGATAAATATAATGCTTTGCTTTTCAATATTGAGATTTTTTATTCTTTCTGACTTGACTTGATTTTCTTGAACACCTACCTACTTTTTCCCCTTAAATTTATGCTAAGGTTTTGGATTTTGTCTCTTGAGTAGTTTTCTGCGGTTGATTACACAAATCCCACTATTGGGAATTCCAGTTCCTTTCTGATTTACTATTTCTTTACTTTTCATGCTTCTTTTGTTTTTGTGAGAGAGCTCTTCTAACTTTTCTAGGTTTTTATTTTCATGATTATTTTTAAATGATTGTATGAATTTTCAGATACTTTAAGGCAATCAGAAAAGAGCATACTTTGTTCAAGTAACATGAAAAAGAAATAATACAAATACTTCAATTATATTTTATTATTAACATTTCAGTTTTAACAGCAGTGGGGGTGTCAGGTAATAAAAAGAAAAGGTAACTGTCACCATAAATTAGTTGAGATTACATATGAAACAGGGAAACAAAGAACTAATCAGATGTGTTCATAATGTAGCATTAATTTCAATTATTTAAAAAGACAACATATTATCAAACCTATTATTATTCTTATCCAGTAAAGTTACAATCACCTTCTCAAACAAGGAAGCCAAGCAACACAAACAATCTTTCTAAGCTTATTTGCAATTCATTTTCAATTATTTATAAATCTGGTAAATAAGAGTCCTTGGTAATATTTTCATGAAATGGGGAAATTGTCTGTAGAATATTGAGATAACTGTTTCCAGACTTAGTTCTTGGATTTTTTGTTTAGTGAACACCTTGTGGTTTCTTGTTTTGTCTCTTTGATAACTTAATTCACTGAAATTGTAGTGAATAACTGTCTCTTTATTTTTTTCAGAAACCAGTCTTCCATCTCAATCATGAGAGTTTTACCAGAGACTTCAACAGGAGTTGGATGAAGATCTTAGTGTTTAAATCCTCTGTTTTTAATTTTCATGCTTACAAAAAAATGGATAAAAATAACAGACCAAAAATAGCTGTGACTGTTGCTTTTACAAAGCAGCTACTCCAAGATTAATATTAAAAGATGGCAGTTTGTATTATTATTATTATTAATATTAAGGTCATTCTTTTAAGTTTAAAAGGTCTGTTTTAAGGTAAATTGTCAGCAAATAATGCAGAATTTGTGGGCCTGATTCTATTCTAACTAACACTGGTTTGATAAAAGAATACCTTCATGGCTGCAGTAGTGTTAAATTTGATTTATACTGGTGAGAGAGAAAAAAGAAGATCAGTACTGTTTACCTCTTTTTCTATTCATTTCCCCTATCAATTGCCTTAGGACAAATACATTTTAATTAACTATTTTTGAAGACTATTCAATGACTTTTCTCTCCTGAGAACGGGTGCAAAGACTTATGTAGCCCAAGAATTCTGCCAGTAGGAGTTTGACTCCTGGTGGGGACACCCAACCTGGAAAGGTCAAAGGATAGGACTAAAGAAAAAAAGCAGTCCACTGGTTCTTCAGGTTGCCGTCTGAGTGATAGGTCAACAACCTAGCCTCATAAAAAAAATTAAGTTATGGAAACATAACAAGGTAGCCATTCTGACAAACAGCATGATATATGCCGTGTAGTTGTAGCCATGTTGATCACAGAATGTTATAAAAAAGATATAACCTCACTCACCTGATCTCTCAAATAGCATGACAGACAACAATGGAGAAGACTTGTTTGTGCCCTAAGCAGCATCTGACAACAGGGGAAAGACTCAGATGTGATTGCATTAATTGTAAACTTATCATTTAGCTCATCGACGTCCATTTTGCAGGCTGGATCATTATAATACAGTATGTGTGGAAAGTTTGTTTGCTGCTTGCAAATCCCAGGAATCTTCCACTTCTTTCCTTGCTGCTTCCCAACACCAAATTCTCCTCTTATTTCTACTTCTTCATCAAATATATTAACGGCATTTGCATGGAAGTCCCCAAGTTATAACAATGAAATTAACTTTGTTTTTAATTCCATTCCCGTCAAAAGATTCTAGTTCATGAACATCTTGTGTGACTTCAAGGATTGATCTCTCTTGACTATTTTCATTATTGACTGGTTCACATCTTAATCTCAATAAACACCACAAATGAGATTTCAGAAGTGTACAGCATTGGCCTAAAATTCCTCCATTAAAGATTATGGAGAGAGTTCCCAAATATGCTTTTGTCAACTCTTAGGACCACATTCCATCCAGGGCCTAATTTAACCCAAAATTACTGTCATGTGATAGTACATGGCCAGTCAAACTATAGATTGGGGTGAATGTTTTAGTAAGCAACATTAAAGGGATTTGATCATTTGTTTTACATGATGGCCAAACATGAGTTGGTTCGCTACCTGTCTTCAGTGACTGAGCATCAGTTTAACCTTTGGAAGAACTGAACACTAAAATGTATCCCATCTTAAGCTGTGTATGCCCCTCTACTTCATTTCCATCCCATTAAGTAAATCTACATGGTTTGTTGTACAGACAGGATGCCCAGACCAATTTCACTCACCACTAATCATACAAAGTTGAGCCATTAATATTTGTTAGGATCTCCAGGCATAAGAAACAGTATGAGTAATCTACTAGTTAAATTAATTGAGGCAGATAAAAGGGTGCTGTGAGTACTTCAGGTGTTTGATTACAATCCTGAAGCTGAGGGGTTTGAGTCTTGCCTGAACTAACTGACAGGCCACCCACTTACAAAATGGGTACCTGATCCATTGGGTTAGCGCAATCAAAGGCAATTGGACATGATGCGGGCTACATGACTCCCTTGTGTACTGTTGGCTATTAAACTGATGCACTTTAACATCAGTCCATTGCTTTGGGGGAACTTCTGACTCTGAGACAGAAGTGGTCAAGCTGGGAGTTAACTCTATATCCATATTCAGTGGCATTAAAATTATTTCTGAGACATTAGCACATTTCCAATTTCAATTACCCCTCATCATTTAGAAAAGATTTACATTTAATTTCCAAATATTCCTGTTTCAACTAGACCTAATATGCTGTTTTTAGTTATTTGTAATGTTATCTCGAGCATGAAATTATGAAGTTAATTTTGCTAAATGTGCCTATTTTCCCCTTAGCAGGAATTGCCTTAAATAGAATCATAGACGATTGGCATCGAAAGGGAACTCAGAAGGTCATCTAGTCCAACCCCCTGCTCAAAGCGGGACCAACCCCAAATAATCATCCCATCAAGGGCTTTGTCAAGCCGGGCCTTAAAAATCTCTAAGGATGGAGATTTCACCACCTCCCTAGATAACCTATTCCAGTGCTTCACACCCGTCCTAGTGAAAAAGATTTTCCTAATATCCAACCTAGACCTCCCCCACTGCAACTTGAGACCATTTCTCCTAGTTCTGTCATCTACTACCACTGAGAACAGCCTAGTCCTATCCTTCCTGGAACCTCCTTCCAGATAGTTAAAGGCTGCTATCAAATCCTCCCTCATTCTTCTCATCTGCAGACTAAACAAGTCTAGTTCCCTCAGCTTCTCCTCATAAGTCTTGTGTTCCAGCCCCCTAATCATTTTTGTTGCCTTCTGGTGGACTCTTTCCAATTTTTCCAAATACTTTCTGTAGTAGGGGGCCCAAAACTAGACACAGTACTCCAAATGAGGCCTCATCAGTGCCAAATAGAGGGGAATAATCACTTCCTTCAATCTGCTGGCAATGGTCCTACAAATGCAGTCTAATATGCTGTTAGACTTTTTAGCAATAAGGGCACACTGTTCATTCATGTCCAACTTCTTGTCTACTGTAACCCCCAGGTCCTTTTCTGTCGAACTTCTGCCTACCCAGTCAGTTCCCAGTCTGTAGCAGTGCATGGGATTCTTCCATCCTAAGTGCAGGACTTTGTTCTTGTCCTTGCTGAACCTCATCAGATTTCTTTTGGCCCAATCCTTCAATTTGTCTAGGTCACTCTGTATCGTATCCCTGCCCTCCACCGTATCTACCATTCTCCCCAGCTTAGTGTTATCTGCAAACTTGCTAGATGGTGCAATTCACTCCATTCCCCAGATCATTAATGAAGATGTTGAACAAAACCAGCTCCAGCACCGACCCCTGGGGCACTCTGCTTGTTACTGGTTGCCAACTAGGCATCAAGCCATTGATCACTACTGTTGAGCCTGATGATCTAGCCAGTTCTCTATCCATTTTATAATCCATTCATCCAACCCAGACTTCTTTAACTTGCTGATAAGAATACTGTACCTTTCTGTAATACTTGTTGTTTGGTTACTTAGTATGGAAATCTGATACTTTTTATGTAATGTAATGAATGGGTTACTCATTATATATCGTGAAGTCTCAGAAGTATTGTGGCTTCCCTTAATATTGAATCAATTCATGCTCTGAAATAATCAATCAATATGGTTATCTAAAGAGACTTAAGTTTTTCAAAAGTTGACCCTTGAGTAAGGCAGTCAGACACTACTATCCTGAAAGCCCTTCCAGAGCTCTATGAGATGGTCTTTCTGCCCTCAGAGAACTGTGCTATGTTTTAAAGTGGTGGCTTATTCCACATAGAATAATGATCAAGGGGTTTTTCAAAGGACATGGGATCTATTTAATTCATATTTCAATTAACTGATTAATTGATTTATCTACTATTATGCTTCTTTATTATTTCCATAAATTTATTCAGGTTGTCAATACCATAGCACCTGACTATCTCACAATATTTAATGAGTCTTATCCTTATATCGGCCCTTAGAGATTGGGAAAGATTATCCATATTTTTTCATATGAGGAAGTGAAGCACAGTGCAGGTTAAATTACTTGTCTAAAAATCACACAGGATGTCTGTGGCAAGACTGCTGTCTATTGAGGTCTTCTCTTGAGGTCTACCCATTAGGCAAACCAACCTACCACAAAGCAGTCTTCCTGTTTTGTTTTTTAACCAGTGTATCTCTCACTTGCATTCCTTGACTTCTGTATTAGCCTGTGCTACTGCATACCCTTCTTGTTTAACAGTGACAAGATGGCTGAAATGACTTTTCCTAGGGTCCATAAAAAAACTCATCCAAAAGGCAAAATATTTCCCTTTCAAATGCATGGAGTAGATTGAACCAGAGAATAGTTGATTTTGAAAGGTTTCTATGCCTAGACCCTCCTACAAAGATCTTTCTCTCCCTCCCTCCCAGTCTTCAAATTACACAAATTAAACATTGTACCATATGGCTTGGAAATTCAGAGAAGCCTAAGAAGAAATAGGTACTCAAATCTCATTGAAATGCAATGTGTGCAGCCCTCAACTCTTAAGATCCTTAAAAAATCCCACCCCAGATAATCAAAATATTTCTATGGAAGCTCTGTTTCAAATACTGGGTGCACACTGCTATTTGAACTGAAGATCTGTTTCTTGATTTATTTTGAAATAGGAATAAATTGTTTTTTTTAATGAGTGGTGGTTTGTAAAACATCTAATGTTTTAGACGGTGATGTGAATGGTCCCCTTGTTGCTGCTGTAGCATAGAGAATGCAATATTAAAAAGAATAAAGGCACATTAGGGGATACATTTCAAAGAACAATGGCCCAAGATGTTCAAAAGTGTCCAACACCTGTGGGGCAGATTTTTGAAAGACCTTAATTCCCACTTAAACTTGTAAATGAAGTGGTCACATTTTCAACAGTGTTAGCATTCAGCAACCTGTTTGAAAAGAAAAAAAGAAAAATCAGGCTAAGGGCCAAACTATCAAAGGTATTTATGTTCCTAAAGATGCAGATAGATGCCTTGTACGATTTTTAAAAGAACTTAATGGCTAGAGCCACGAAGGAATTTAAATACCTAACTTCCACGTTAGACACTTAAATTCAAAATTTAGATCCTCAAAACCCCTGCTTAGTGGTCACCTACCTCTGTAGGCACCGCAATTCCCATGGTGTCTAAGTTACTGTTGGTCTCCTCTGTTGACCTAGCTCCTAGGGGCTTTTGAAAATCCCATTAAGCACTTATCTGAATCTTTAGGCAACTAAATACCTTAAAAAATCTTGCCCAGGAACTTTTAAATCCAACTATTGCACCATCCAAAAAAAAGTAGAAGTGCAACTGGTATAAGCATTACTTCTTCAGAGACCATTGCTAGTAGAAACGTGTTTGATGAGAGGCACATAAGGGGGATGGGGCCAAGAAATACCCCTGCAATAGAATCACCAAATGAGTGCACCTGGGAATAGTTTATAAATAGGGTGCAAACATATTGTACCTGAACCTGTGACTAGGGACCAAGGGAACATGAGCTGCTTTGGATAGCCTCATTAACTAAATAATTTTTCATGGAGCATGCAAATGCAAACAAACTGTCACTTCACAGCATTGTTGTTGGTTTTCATAAAAAAATGAAATGCTTCCTGCTCATGTTTTGACCAGCCAATAAGCTCAGAGAAGAAGAGAAAGAAGTTGTTCTTAGGCCTTGTGGGAAATGCAGTCTGTGACTATATTCCCAAAACAGAATGTACAGACCATGGGTTACTGTCATTTTTTCACAAGCGAAAGAAGTGTTTCAAAATTATAAGTAAACTACCCCGAACCTGTAAGAAAATTTAAATGGAAACCTAGTGTCAAGCACATACAAAAGCATGCTTTACCTTTTGTTAAAAGTCATAACTGGGGTTTGAGTTTCTAGCAACAGGTGCTTTTCAGAGAACCGTCAGAGATGACACTGGTTTATACTCGTGGTGATTTATAGCCATCTGCTTCTTCATTTTGAAGATGGCAAAAAAATGGGGGATAGAGGGGAGCCTTTTACTTTTCTATGCCCCGTATCTTAAGACTCACATCTGATTAAGGTGCAGTTTTACCAAAACAATCTCACATACATGAAGATCAGTTTTATCAAGGTTCGAATGGGTGGTAAAAATATCAGACATATGCACAACTAATTTCAACCTGAAGTATGCAGACAGTATCAGATTTTCCTCATATGAACTGTTGACTTAATGGCCTAAATATTTAAAAATATGGGCCTCATATTATCCATCATTTGGTACATGCTATCACTTGCGCATGCATTTTTGCAGTATTGTTTGTACTCAGAAATTATAGCATGCTAAATCATTTTCTCTGCAAAAATTGATTGAGGGTTCAGGAAGGGCATCTACAATGATGCATTTGTCTATATGTGATATTGTACATATTTTGAATGCACATGGTTTGTGCATGCAAAGTTGTGCACAAATATATGAAGTTTTTTTTTGAAGGTCCTTTGAAAATATGAGCAAATAAGTGTATTTTTAATGCATTAATTATTGCTATATACATATACCTTGAATTTACTTGGAAAATTGAAGTACACAATAAATATATTTGTTAAGTCATCAGGGAAATGCTGCATAATAGAGCAATAAATCACAATATTAAAAATAATGTATCTTCTTAAAAAGTTTGACCTGGCAGCCATCTTAAATGCCAGCTACATAATGTAAGAATTTCAAGAAAAAAAAAAAAAGATAGTTTTCTTTCCTTCCCCCGCGAAAGAAGATCATACCTGGGTCCTTCAAGTCTGTTGCTTTTGGCTGAACTTCAGCTGGTGAGAAAGAAATTAATCACCCAAATAATTCTTCTGATCTTTCTTCAAATTGTAGATATCTCACTAAATTTTTACCAGCATGTGACAAGCTTTCTTTCATTTAAAAGAAGATATAGCTTGCTTCAGAAGAAAATAATGTAGTCCACTATTAACTTATTATTAAAGATACCTAAGGGCAAATCATCAGCTGGTGAAAATAAGTTTGGTTCCTCTACTCTTGGATCATCAGCAGTGAAACAGTTAAGGACTTGATCCAAAGCCCATAGAAGTCAACGGAAAGATCCTAATGGGCTTTGGAACAGCTCCTAAATGAATTAAGCTAAATGAATTGAGTTTAGATTAATATGATTTTGTTATGGGTGATATGACCTAAGAGAGTTGGAACAACCTTTAGATTCATTTGTTTTGAGTAGTAAATCTAGATGATTATCGGCAGAAATTAATCTGTCTATGAAGATTGGGTGAAAATTGTCACTGAACGACAGGATGAAATGTGAAAGATGTACTTTATGCGTGTTATGTGCACATTTTGTGAGCAAGAATCATTTTAACTTTATATGACCTCAAAAAGCTATCATGCAATCTCCCAATGATATTTCTTTCCAGATATTTTATCTATCCTTTGATCAGACCATATAAAATTTTCCGTCTATATTGCATTCAGTTATCTGTATACTGCAGTGTTAGTTGCGGAATCTTGGGCAGGGAAGAGAGAGGAAACATAAAACTCTTTTGACAAACATGCATGCAAACAGGCTTTCCTGTTCCTAGGTATTCCTTATATTATAAAATAACAAACCTTCAAAACCTGTTTGTGAAAACCACTGAAGATTTAAAATCTGTATTAAATTACAGGTATATATTTAAAACATATCTTTGTTTTCATTTAGACACATGTCAATTACTTACAACATTAAACAGGCTAATACCACAGTTTAACTTTCCAAAAGTCACACAAACTATAAGCCTTCCATCCTGAGCTTTTCCCACTCAATCAACCCTGGTTTCCAGAAAAGTCTGGGAAAATAAATGAGCCTCAATATCAAGAAATTCAGGCTGGAATGAAGGAGACAGTCAGTGCCAAAACTGAAGACTCCCCATTATATATCATCATTAACAAGCTCACTTTCTGTCATTCATTATTAAGGAAACCCAGTGTGATCAAATAAACACAATTTAGAAATACTGAGCAGCCACAATCCACAATTTAATTTAATAGTCATTGTGGGTTCTTAGAACTCTCAACCACAGACCAAATGACTGAAGTGTCAAATAAGAGTTAACATAAAATGTTGTCATGGATTTCAAAGAGTTTAAGTCTAGAAAGAATGATAAATTATCTAGTCTGACCTTCTGTATACCACAGATCATTACATTTCACCCACATACTCTGTGTTGAGGCCAATGACACCAGTTAAACTACAGCATTTCAGTTGTCAGTTGACTAAACTGTTTTGTGCCACAGAGAAAGAACTGGAGAAATTGAGGGGGTCAACATTACCTGAAGTCCACCATTGATTAGGTGGGATATGCAAAAGTGATCCTAGAAGGTGATCCACACTTCATGCTATAAAGGAAAGTAAAAATCCTCCAAAGTCCCTGCCAATCCAACCTGGGGAAAAATTATTTCCCAAATCTTGTGATTAGTATGACCTTGAGCATTTCAGCAAGACACACCAGCCAACCAGTCATCTAAGAAAATGGTTTCTCTGTACCACCTGAGAGCACTGATCCACACTGTCTGGTGTCTCCTCTCCAGCTATGGTCAATATATCATGCTGCAGAGGAAAGCAAACAGACAAAACACAGAATACAACTGACCTATTGTCAGAATATAACTAGTCAATTGTGCTTCCGGGGGGAAAAATGCAGGCAACTAGCTGAAGCCTTGAAGCCTGAGATTTTATTATACTCATTGTCTCAATGCAGAACTGCAAGTGTTATGAATATGTTGTAGGCGATGCAGAGCTTTGTGTTCTTTCCAGTGCTCACAAATGGAGGGGATGAACAGAGGGATTAATAGATTCACAGATTCCAAGGCCAGAAGGACCACCAGAACTATCCAGCCTGACCTCATTGATCATTCTTGTTACTTTGCCAAAATTGTCTGTGATGAAGAAGCCACATGATATTCTCTGAGGTGCTGATGCTCTGAGGTGACTGAAGAACGCACCAGAAATTCTTTTGCAATACTTTTGCAGATTCTTATCATTGTGTTTTGATATGGAGCAGAACCATTTTCTATAAAATAAACTACTGCTGGTCTTACTGTTTGATTGTGGTGAAATAGTAGAAAATAATAATGGTTGCTTAGGTCATGAGAAAATGGATTGTGTTAGAGGGCTGTGTGAAGTCAGATGGTGTTTTACTGGTTACCACATATTAATAAATGTTCTTTTCATATCAATCTGCTGCTGCAAAGAGGAAGTGAAGGGGACCTTTCTTGTATGTTTTAACTCATTTACTTCTTTGGATACATCAATTTTTGCCCCAAAAATAATCTATCATATTGCTTTCTTTTAAATATGTACATGTGTATGATGACTAGGGGTACAGAACACCATATCTAGCATGTTTTGTAGCAATTTCTTTTATTTTTACTCTATTTACAAAAATTACAAATTCTCAAAATGCAAGTCTAAAATAAATCTCTATTTTAACATGCATATTCTTACTCAAACTAGTCTAGCGAGCAAACTAAGTGAACAGGAAAGTCTCAT
Source organism: Emydura macquarii macquarii (assembly GCF_026122565.2). Lineage (NCBI taxonomy): Eukaryota > Metazoa > Chordata > Testudines > Chelidae > Emydura > Emydura macquarii. The sequence goes on along the minus strand of NW_027132610.1, from coordinate 43,466,584 downwards.
ATTGTATCCCAAAGCATGTCAAACTCAGGCTCCATTGGATCTCTGGAGGGAACAGGTACTAGGCAGTCTCCACTCAGACTGCTCAGTTGGAAGAAATGGAAGAGCAATGAAGTTTTGCAGTTATTAAGTGAAATTATTCAGTTTCTATTACAGAAAGGAGATTTAACAAGAGTGCTCTACATCTCTGTCTATGTAAATATTTATTTAGCAGACAAGGTGGCAGTATACACTCAACAATATGTAGCCTAGCTCCTGAATTTTCTGGGACTAATACAACATTAAAAACATTTTGTCATTTCAGCTGCATTAGCAATAGTGCAAAAGAGGTGTTTCTTATTTTATTCTGGTGCTATGGGGCAAAGAATGAGAATATAGAGCTGTATGGATTTTTTGTAAAGTTAATTTAACATGTCTTAACTTTGCAAAAAGTTCTCATTTGGTTGGATGGCTGAACATATGGTTTGGATATTATTTTGTCTGAACAGGCTTGTCTATCTCCAGTTTTCAACCTATGTAATAAAATACCAAACAAAAAACAAAACAAAAAATTAGCATAATCCACCGTACACTCAGAGAATAACACATGCCTGGAATAGTTTTACCTTATTCAGTTTCTGAAAAAAAAAATACAGGAGGTCATTGAAAAAAAATATCTGCATGAGAAAAACACAGTAGGAAGAAATCAGTCTTGATATGCTAAATGGATTTCATTCATACTCAGATGTAAGGAAGTGTGCATGCACACTGAATTTAAAAAGAAGATTTAGATATTTCATGGATCAACTGTTTTAATACTTTCACAGGTATAATTCTATTCACCCAGTTACTGTACATTAAACAGAATTAACTTTATGACTGGCACACAAGACAGCAAAGACATTCAGTCAAGGGTGAAATGTATCTCATGTCCTTCAGCACCTAGGCACCTGTGTGTTACATTAAGAATGCAGTTAGGAAGCTACACCTTAGCACCAGTGGAGGGTATCTGGTACATTTCACTGTTAACTGTAAATTTACTTCCCTTTATTATTTCATGTCACAACTTTAATGTTTCCTAATGATGCAGAATCACATAAAAGCATATTATAATTAGCTACTGCAATTAACGGAGAATCTGAAGCAATGATCATAACCCTTGCCAAAGCTAATGATAAATAATAAGGCATCCAGCCCTTCACTAAAGGTGAAATGAAGGACTGGACACAGGAAACAGACGTTTGAGAACCAGAAAATGAAAAATGAAAAATATTGCTTATGTTGAGTCACATATAGTATATGGTTTGTCCCCCAGGAATGGTATCAGTGACATAGAAGGCTGAGTAGTTACGGTAGGACAAGGAACACTGTGCCCAGCAAAACTCATTAATGCTCCTCCAGAGAGTAGACTATACACTCCTCAGTGCTTACTGCTAGACTCCTGACCCTGCTTCCTTGGGGCCAAGTAATGACACTGCATGCTTTGATCAAATTCCAGCCTGGCATTCAGACAACTGCTGGTACTTGTTCCTTTTCTGCCTTATTCTTGCACCAAATGTTTCAGCTAAAACTCTATCTTTCCAAACCTGAACCCCTTCCTCATTTCCTTTCCTTCCTGGATTTGTACACCTGAGGATTCTGAATAGAGCCTATTCAGTAGGTGGTCATCATTTATGGAATTTACTTCCTCTATTGTTTTCTCAGAGACTAGGGGCTTGATTCAATGACCAATGCAATCAATTCCCATTGATTTAAGTAGACTTTGGATCTGTCCTTGAGTCCACTATTTCAGGGATCAGTTTCAAGTCTGTACTTCCTCTCAGTTTTGTACCTGAATAAAGGTGATTTCCTTGGGATGGAATGTTTTGTTTTTTTCAAGTGGGGGGAAGAAGGTAAGTGTGATACTCTGTGTCTTAAAGCAGCACCCCAGAACCCCATATTCACCACTGTCATATAATTATGATATGTTCTGTATAAAATAGGCCTTATGAAATATCATTTTAAAAGTCTTGGTCTGCTGAACATTAATATCCTGGTGGATTGTATGTGCTATCACTGTATGTGAAGTTATTAAATATTGTTGTATATGCTACTAGAACATGTTGTGAGGTGGGAAACCTTTCCCTCACTCATTCACGGAAACAATCCACTGCCAGGGATTTGAGGGATTCATGGGGATTCACATGGCAGAGAATGTAGTCATGGAAATCTTTCCTGTGAGGGAAGTGGGAGAGTGAGTGACTGCTGGGCACCAACCAGAGATCTTGGCGGAGGCTATTGTCTTGGCAGAGAGCTGCTTGATGATCCTTGGACCTGAAAAAGAAACACCAAAAGCCAGTCTGGGGTGTGCCTCACCCTCGCATACCACTGAGGCCAGAACCCCTCTGAGGGTATCCAAGGGAACTTGGACACCCAACTATAGTGCAGGGCTAAGAGAAGAGCCTGGAAGCCCACCCTCAGGTAGCCAGGAGAGATTTGAGTCCAACAGAGTGCCCCTTTCTGAAGGGGACCATCTAATCAGAAGAATTAACAACAGAACATACTTCTCCCACAGGGAGCTGTCTTGAATGTGGGCAGTCAGGTCATTTCAGATCAGACTGCCTATTCATGGACTATAATTACACACAGGACTGGACAGTGGATAACTGAATTCAGAAAAGGAGCACAGGGAAAATGTTAGGCCCAAGCAAGTGAATGTGGTAAAAGCCAGACTTTAGTCAGGAAGCAGTTTGTGGGACTGGGAGGAAAATCTAAAGTCATGATCTACCGCCAATGTATCCGCAGGGACCTATGATCCCATCTGAAGAGAGAAGTGTAATTGACCGTGCAACATGACACCAAGACAGTGCAGGCTGGAGTTGCCAAACACCTAGCCATTCTGGTCATATTTGGGTGAGACTGGAAGTTTTTCAGGGAATTTGTCAGGGATGGCATAGCACAACCATGAAGTATGTAGAACTGGGACCAGAAGACCCAGGAAGACAGGAGATGGCTGTGGTGGCAGAGAGGGGGATCCACAAGTAGAGAGATCTGTTGAAGGCTGTAGATCCGGGCGAAGGATCATACTCATGAGTAAATGATCTTTCATCTGAACTGAATTAGAGCAGTAGGAGTCTACTACTGCTTCTTAACCTGGGTCTGCTGTCTAGCAAAGTAGACTTTGTGGAAGAGCAAAGGAATGACCCAACCCTGATTCAGGTTTATGAACAGCTCACTATGCAAGCAACAAAGTGTTAGAACCTTAGCAGCTGAAACAGTGGCTCCATTTTGAACTAGTAGGGGAAAGGACGTATCGGGCAATGAAGGATGCTAAGACAGGGAAGGTAAGAATGCAACTTCTAGTATTAAGGAAGTTCCAAAGGAGGGTATTCTAACTGGCCACTAAGGGAAAGAAAAGACACTAAACAGTGTGACCACAAAATTCTACTGACTAGGCTTCCACTGAGAAGTGCAGGACTACTGTGCTTCATTCCCCAAATACCAATTGACTATCCAAAAATGAGTCACAAAGGCTTTCCTAGTACCACTACCCATTGTAGGGTGCCCTTTGAAAGGACAGGCATACACCTGGTGGGTTAGCTGAAAAAGTCTGCATCAGGGTACAAATAACTATTGGTGATTTTGGAATATGCCACCGGATACCCTGAGTCCGCCAATATTCTGAGCAGTCCCAGGTGGAAGACCCCTCTGCCAGTGGAGAGCTGGGCATCTCATTACCTCACTATGTCATACTTCTCCTTGCCTCTGCCTCTTACTTGATCCCTTTACACCTTCTGCATCCCCTAACTTCAGGAGGTAGGGTTTCAGTGCAGGAACATTCACACCTGACAGAACCGCCTCTACAAGCTTTGCACTGCTGAAGGTTCTCCTACATCGGGTGAATTCTACAGTACAAATCTGTGGATGCTTTTATTTCACTTTCTACTGTGTAAAACTTGTAGAGATTCCTGCCTTAGAGCAAAAAAATTCCTCCTGGGTACTGCACATGCACTTATTAGACCCTAGTGAATAACTTGACACTAACTATTTAGTGACCCAAGGATTCCTTGTATTACTGAAGAGGGAGAATATTGCAAACATGATAGCAATAAATAGTACATGTGGGTTTTCATGTAAGAATTTAAATGAAAACAAAATACTAAATGTACATATTGAGACCTCTTACACTCTGTTGGCTGTATTATATATGCATGAAATAGACATAAGGAAACACAACATGTTCCTGCCATAGAAATGATTAAGAAAGTTGCTGCCCTACTGCTGTTCAATGTGTTTACATTAAACAACAAGTATTCAGTTGAGTGGGCATGAAATACAAACCAACAAAATGCAGCTTAATTGTTTTATTATTAATTTATAGATCATTATTCTCTTCTACTGTGACCCTATACACTAATAGGATCAAATGAATGAATCAATAAATAACGTAGGGAGAATGTGATACTTTAAGTGTGCCAAGTAAGCAACATATACAATTAGATATGCATTTATATTTTACTACAAAATATATTTATTGTAAAATATTTTTATATAATTTTGAAGAGCAACACCCATTTGGAGAGAATAACTTCACATAGGCTTTGCTAAACACAACATCCAGTTTCAGTCACCTCATGACACAACTTATACTACCCAGTGCAGTATACCCCTTTCATACTCTTTCTTCTGCATCATAATTTTAAAATGTGCATGTAAGTGCTTAATACTGCTAAGGAATTTAGAATAAGACAACTATTATTAATACATATTATATATGTATTTATTTATAAAGTTGCATAACTTTGTATAGACATTCATGGTAATATGAAAGGACACAGGGTGAGATTCACACTCTCCTCTGGCCCCTTTACTTCAGGTAAAAGGGCCATAGTTTTGTAATGGATCTCTACAAGCCCCATTTCTGGGCCATGGAGGATGCCTTCTGATGCAGGACTCCCTTGCAAGCCTTGGTATAGGAAGCCATGTCAGCTCCCTCTCCCTCTTGGATGTGATTCTTGTATTGTGCCTCTAAGATGCACAGCACAGAATTGCACCCAATGTCTCTACCTCCAAAGAGCTTATAAGGTACAAAATGAAGATGAAAAAAGAGGGACATAGGGAAAGGAGGGATGGAAGTCAGTCTGGTTATCTAGTGAGGGAATATTAAAAGTTCAGATATATAGACTATATATACAGACTGAAAGGAAGAGTACATAACCTAAGAGCTGAGGGGAACAGTCAAAAGCAAAGCAAAAAGCTGGGCTATCAGCAGACATGTAAAGGATGCTTGGCAAACAGAAAGAGAAATGGAAGAAATGGCAGCAAGAAAAGGAATGAAGATAAGAATAGGAGGAGAAGATTAAGGGAGCAACAGCCTAGTTGAAAGATAGGGGGTGAACTGAGGAATTATGAGATATTATTATTTTTTTATTACAGTAGCATTTAGAGCATTTTAAAGAGAAACACCCAGACATGGAATGAAAATAAAACAAGGGCAGGCAAATACCAGCACTTTCTGAGCTATACAAAGATAAGACGACCTGATCCAGGAAGCACAAACATGGATAACTTTATGCACATGACTAGTCCTGCTAGGCCAAATCTTCAGCTGATATAAAATCCTGTAGCATCACTGTCTTCAATGACAGCTGATTTAAGCCAGCTGAGGATTTGGCCTATTGATTTAAACTATTCACATCAAATTACTCACAGAAAATTACTTAAAATTACTCACATCAGAAACTCAGCAAGGCTCAGGGTTTTTTATACTGCTTCTGACCTGCTTCTAGTATGCCCCCTTTCTCCTGTTTGGTGAGAATGCATGCCTGTCACTCTGTCAGTGTGGGAGGTGGAATCAGTACACACATGTCCCTGGCTGCTTCCATCCCCAACCTATTTGTACTTCTGCATATATCTTTGTGTAGGTGTCAAACAACACATAATCAGACTAGGGACGTAGACAATTTATTTTATTGGGATGTAGGGGCTGGGGACTAATTTCGGTTCCAAACTGAGCATCCTTTATTTATTCATGCAATTGTAGTTTTTGGGGGTGGGGGCTAAAGGTACATATACAGACAGAAAAAAACATTACATTACATGGAGGATACAAAAATACCAGGCACCTTGGTACCACAGAAACCCAACTTATTGTGACCCTCTCACAGGATGATCTAGTCAGGGCAGAGAGACAAGCTGAGATGGTGGGGAATCAGTGGCTACAAGTAGTGTAGTAACTGATCTTCTGACAGAAGCAGGGGTCTCCCAGAGCCGAATGGCCTCCTATTGCTTTGAGCTTGCTTTCGCACAAGACTAGTCAGTGGAGACTGTGGGCAGTCGCTGGACAACTGGCAGCTGTGATACATAGAGAAAATAGAGAAAAAGTGTCCAGATACTTTCCCTCACCTTTCTGCAATTTCATTGGCTAAAATCAGACCGCTCCGTCTGTCATTTTCTCACATACAACCTCCCTACATTCATCCACCTTTTAAAATGAGCTTAAAGATAAAATGTAAATACAATGCATATGTAAAAGAATAGGTCAGAGATGGGTGAGGAGGTCTAATATACTTGGACAGAGTAATGATGGATAATGTCAAAGGAAGATGAAGAATACTTGAACTGACCCAATAAACTAAACTGAGCAATTTATTACCAAGAATCAATATGAAAAGTTTAGTAGAAAGTTGTTTTTAGTGGACCCTTTTGACAGCAAAAGACCATTTCTTAGTCAAAGAGAAAAGGAAGTGGCCCTAAAAGAATAAAACAGCAGTCTGTGATTTCTCTCCAGTTGTAACTTCTGATATATGTAATGAAACCCATGCAAGAGTTCCAGAGGGGTAACCATGTCAGTCTGTATTCAGCAAAAACAACGAGAGTCCTTAAAGACTCTAGCACCTTAAAAACTAACACATTTCTGTGGGCATAAGCTTTCGTAGGCTGCAACCCACTTCATCAGATGCAAGAAATAGAAATCAGGTAGGGGGTATATATATACACATCCAAGAGTAAGGAACAACAATGGGGAGGGTAGGTGTTAGCAAAGTCCATTCAGGTAGAGTAGATGAGGCCTATTCACAACCATTGATTAGAAGGTGAGAATGTGTGAACAGTGACAATGTCTTGTAATGAGATAACCATTCCAAGTTCCTATTCAGACCCAGTTTGATTGTGTCATGTTTGCGTATGAGTTCCAGCTCTGCAGTTTCTCACTGAGGTCTGTTTTTGAAGTTTCTTTGTAGAAGTATGGCAACTTTCAAGTCAGCTACAGAGTGTCCTGGGAGATTGAAGTGCTCTCCTACTGGCTTATGGATGTTACCATTTTTTATGTCTGATTTGTGTCCATTTATACTTTTTCATAATGACAATCCATTTTGGCCAATGTACATGGCAAAGGGGCATTGCTGGCATATGACGACATATATTACATTAGTAGATGTGCAGGTGAATGAGCTCCTGATGATGTTGCTGATGTGGTTAGGACCTGTGATGGTGTCACTAGAGTTGATGTGCGGGCAGAGTTGGCAGCAGGATTTGTTGCAGGGATAGATTCCTGGGTTAGCGTTCTTGCTGTATGGTGTGCAGTTGCTGGTGAGTATTTGCTTCTGGTTGGGGGGCTGTCTGTAAGCAAGGATAGGTCTGCCTCCCACAGCTTGAGCGAGTGAGGGATCATCTTCTAGGATAGGTTGTAGATCCTTAATGATGTGTTGGAGAGATTTTAGCTGGAGGCTGTAGGTGATGGCCAGTGGTGTTCTGTTGTTTTCTTTGTTGGGTCTGTCCTGTAGCAGGTGACTTCTGGGTACCCGTCTGGCTCTGTCTATTTGTTTCTTCACCTCCCCAGGTGGGTATTGTAGTTTTAATAATGTTTTATGGAGATCCTGTAGGTGTTTGTCTCTGTCTGAGGGATCAGAAAAAATCCTGTTGTATCTTAGGGCTTGGCTATAGACAATGGATCGTGTAATGTGTCCAGGGTGGAAGCTGGGGGCATGAAGATATGTATTGCAGTCAGTTGGTTTTCGGTATAGGGTGGTATTAATGTGACCATCCCTTATTTGTATTGTAGTGTCCAGGAAGTGGATTTCTTGTGTGGACTGGTCCAGACTGAGGTTGATGGTGGGGTGGAAATTATTGAAATCCCAGTGCAATTCCTTAAGGGACTCTTTCCCGTGGGTCCAGATGATAAAAATGCCATCAGTGTAGCGTAGGTAAAGAAGAGATGCTTTGGAACGAGTTTCGAGGAAACAATGTTCTAGGTCAGCCATAAAAATGTTGGCATACTGTGGGGCCATGTGGGTGCCCATAGCTGTGCCACTGACTTGAAGGTATAGATTGTCTTCAAATCTGAAGTATTTGTGGGTCAGGACAAAATCACAAAGTTCAGCTACCAGGTGTGCCATATCATCATCATCAAGGAAAATGTTCCTGATGGCTTGTAGTCCATCTTTGTGTGGAGAGCTTCTACATCCATAGTGGCTAGGATAGTGTTTTCTGGAAGATCACCGATGGATTGTAGTTTTCTCAGGAAGTCAGTAGTATCACGAAGATAGCTAGGAGTGCCTGCAGAAATGTGTTAGTCTTTAAGGTGCTATATGACTCTCATTGTTTTTCCATGCAAGAGTTTTTCCTCCCTGAAAATAACTATAGGGTATAACATTTGAGAGGTACTATGTAGATGTGGCATAGGTGAGGCCATAAGAAGATGGGCATTGGGTAAAGCTGAGTACTTGGGCATGTCATTCTGGTAAGGACTGTGTGTGTGTACGTGTGTATATGCACATGCTCATGTGTGTGAGTAAACATATTTGTGCTCACATAGTGATGGTTTAATTGCATTTTCCTATATCTATACTGTTGCTCAGTTATTTTTCCTTGGGGACATTGATGTGTCTATTTATTAGTTTACTTAAAAAAAATGTCAACTTAAAAAAAATGCTCAGCACCCTAGATAAGTGTTCTGTTATTGGGGAGTTGTAAAAAACTAACAAAATATTATTTTAAATGCCAGGTTGAGTTAAAAATGTAGGTATAAGAGCATGCTTTCATCATCAACGTTTCCTAACCTTTTATATTCCTGCTGTAAGGCTGTATTTCATATCAATCTAGTTAATATGTTTATTTTGGCAGAGTTACCTAAATTGACAGTGGTGAGAAAATCACTATGTTATCTGGATACCTTCTAGTTCAAGTGTTGTATCACTTTGCAGTACTGTTGTATCCATTTGCTGAAAACTGCAAGTCAATGGATATTCTTTTTGGCATTATGAAGGCATTATTATTTTGGTCAGTAATCTCAAACTGTTATTAACAAGAACAAGAACAGAACATTTCTTCTTGTCACTTAAAAACTTGGCTGACTTCAAAACTGAGCTTGATAAATTTATGGAGGGGATGGTATGATTTGGCAATTAACTGATCTTTGACTACTATTGTTAATTATGCCAATGGCCTGTGATGGGATGTTTGATGGGATGGGTTCTGAGTTATTAAAGAGAATTCTTTCTGGGTGTCTGGCTGGTGAAATTTGCCCACATGTTCAGGGTTTACCTGATCCCGATATTTGAGGTTGAGAAGGAATTTTCCCCCAGGGCAGATTGGCTGAGGCCCTGGGGTTTTTTCACCTTCCTCTGTAGCATGGGGCACAGGTCACTGGTGGGTTCTCTGTACTTTGAAATGTTTAAACCATGATCTGAGAACTTCAATAACTCAGTCATAGGTTAGGAATCTATTACAGGAGTGGGTGGGTGAGGTTCGGTGGCCTGTGTTGTGCAGGAGGTCAGAGTCGATGATGATATTGGTCCCTTCTGACCTATGAGTCTAAATCTTCCTCATTTCATCAGCTGTCAACTACCCTTCAAGCTTGTATCAAATTCAGCTGACAGTCTAGAATGGTCCTAAGTAAATATTCTGAAGGATCAAATTCATTTTCATTAAATGACATTTTTTGTGGGATTTTTTTAGTCCTATAGGTTTGCTTTTTGAATGATAATCTACTTGTCTTCAAATCTAATATCTAATGACAGAATAATATTACATTTTATTATCATTATTACTAATATATTTGTATATTTTATTGTATAAAATTCTGCTTCTTTCCTTTGCATTTATTAACATTAATGAAACTCTTTGCCCTCCTCTCAACAGGAATTACCAGTTTCAAGATATATATATTTTTTTCTTTTTTCCACCGTCCACTTGTCTTGACACCAGCAATACTCCCAGCACTACAGATGTTGTCGCTAGACAACCAGACATGGTCTTTGACCAAAAACTTTCTTTACATTGTCAAATCTTGCAGAGATCACTTTCTAAATATTTTATGGATCTGCAGGTTTCTCAGCTTCAGCAAAAAATCCTGGTTCACATGCTTGTGATCTCATATCTCAGTTTCTATTATGCCATTTATGTTGGTCTTCCAGAATTCTCTCCAGACAGACCAATTAGTCCACGCCATGGAGCATATTTTTGGGGGGTCTCCTGTTCTTCCTTTTTCTTTCCTCCTCTGGCTTTCTATTTGCAGCTATTACACCTTTACATTCTGTGTACAGCACATTTAAATATCTAAAGATTCTACTGTCTGCACACACAGACAGCCATTTAATGTTCAGTTCACTGCAGATCATCTTAGAAGAAAAACACATTATGTCCTCTCTCTCTCAGAGACATTACTTTTGTTCATTCTTGTTTTGTTATTTTTATTGGGGACAAATCCAAATATCTAGCATTTCACCCAAGTACCTTGGAAAATGCACAGGGGTCAGGGACAGGCAGAAGAACAGATATCCTCCCTTTGTGAGGCCATAGAGTGTCTTACCATCAGTCTCTTATGTAGGCTCCCTCCATATTTTTCCTGCACATCATCACCATTCCCCAACATTCCCTAGGCCTGTTCATGTCCTGATCCACCTTCCTCTAATGTACAGGAGAAGCCTTTAGAGCTGAATTCTAAGCCTCATTATGAGCATGTAGCCTCCCTGGAATCTTATACTTACTTTGACGGTGGAATGGAACCAGTTCCACTCTCTGCAGAACCTACTCATTCAAAGACGGAGAAGCTGGATTTGGGGCCATAATCTAAAATAAAAACCTGACAGTATTGTGGGTTTGGTTAAACCTTGTTATTATGGTTTGGGTGTAACCACCCTCTTTCACTCAGGATCAATGTAAAGAAGTGACTGATAAAAAACAGTCTCTAAACCCAAAACACAGGCACATGTCTCTGCACAAACAAAAGGTAAATTCAAGGAATTTGCTGGGCACATAAGTTTGCTAGGTATGGTTTGACCAGTGGGGGGTATCTGTAGGAGAAGCAGGTGACTGACAGCTCACTGGAACACCCACAACACCCTGAATTTGGCTAACTTCTCGAGTCAAAAGGGGTAACGGTATCTCCATTTGCAGATTGTGTGTAGAAACACATCATTTCCCTCTTTGGTCTCTTTATTCATCTTCTCACAGTTTTCTTACCAAAATTCATTCTATCACAATTTCATAGCATCAAGTTGTTACCTGTTCTTTTAATCATATTTAACCATACTTCCAAACTCTTGTTTTTTTTCCTCTCCTACATACAGTTCTTTCTAATGGTTTGAGGCATATTCTTTTCCTCATGTTGTCAGCCCAATAATGTGTTCATCTACCAATGTGTGTCAAATCTGTTCTGGAAGGATTAGTCCTCAAGCACATTCAGTCCTTGGTCACTCTAGGAGACTACGAACAAAAGTGCTGGATGTTATGGTATTTCTTGTGATGTTGGTACATCCACTTGAAATTGAATGGAGCTGTTACCTGTGGTTTCCCAGAACCCAAAGTGGTGGTAACTTAACTGTTTCTTTCCAGGTACTGCAGGAATAAATAAGTGGAAAAACAGCGCTTCTGTCTGATGAAAGATTAATACAAACCATATTGCTTTTATCTAAAACTACTTTTTATTAGATCTCAAACACACACATACACATACGCTGTTGCAAGAGAACATTTCGAAACACTTATATTTACCTAAAATCAATAAATGGTTTAAAGAGATCAGCAACTAGTCTTCCAGGGGCCCTTCCTTCAATCTAGCTGCTGGGGAACTGAGGTGTCAGATCCTTGCCCAAAGAAAGATTCCTTAGACCACTCCAAAGCAAATTTTTTCACCTAATCTTTTATAGCTAACTCCAACTGAGTCACCAAGTCTCTGAATTTCAACAAATTATTCATTATCTCAAAACATTTCTAGAATCATAACAACAATATGTCAGGGGCACTTAAAACGAAGGCTGCTATTCACTCACTTCTTCTATTCTCATAATACATTCTGTGATGGGGCACCATCCCCTCACTGGCCAGGAAAGAGTTAAGAGGGGGTTTGGAGAGACTGCACAAGAAATAGCCAATAGGAAGGGGCCGTGTGGCAGCCAGTCAGGGCCTGGGAGGCCAGCATAAAAGTGAGCTGAAGAGCAGAGCAAGGGGAATGACTACCAGGAGCTCAAAGAGGAAGGACTGTCAGCACCCTAGACAAAGCAGTGACTGGCCGCTGGGGCTCAGCAGAGCCAAATGCCCTGAAGCAAGGGTGGAGACGGTACTGGGGCTATGGAGAAGTAGCCCAGGAAATCTATGGAGGAGTTGTGGGGGAGATGCCACAACAGGCTGCCACACAGAGGGTCCCGGGCCGGAACCTGGAGTACTGAGTGGGCTCGGGTCCCTCCCCTCCATCCCCAGATCACCATAGGAGTAGTGGCAGGACTACGGTAGCCACAGTGGGAAGTGGCAAGAAAGAACTGCAGAATCCCCCAGAAGGGGGGTGGGACAGGGATTGTGACTCAGCTGGAGAGCCAAGTCATGAGAAAGAGGGTCCAGCGGAGTTGAGATAGATGATGAGCCACTGCAGAGAGGTGTGTCTGCTTGGCTAAGAGCTGATTTCCCCAGATAGTCAGCAGGAGCCACCAAGGCTGTGAGTCAAACCATATTACACATTCACTTCTTATCCCATCCTTCCATTCTTATTAGCAAACTGCAAGTAAGCAGCTGTCTGACCTTGCCTTCTCAGGGTCCTAAAGCTGTTCTTTACTATGAGATATTTTCAGCTGGCAGTGGCTCAACACACAAAATTACTGATTGCAGTACTGTCAAATTTTGCGGTACAAGCAGTAGTGTCAAATTCTGGGGTAACAGTGCCATAATCACATTTTACATAGGCAAGAATTCAACATATATTTGTGGTCAGTGCCGAACTAGCTCTGAATCTGTGATCTAGAGCGGAAAGGTTTATTGTCCCTTTATCAATCACTTGCCCATCTGGGCCACTTCTTGCATCCAAGGCTGTGAGTTATCTTATTACCCCCTGCCTCTAGTGTGAGGGGGACACAACCAGCCTGTCAGACACTCAAACACTCTGCTCTGGGCTGGGCTATACCAGCCCTGCCTTTGTTCTAAAGGTTCACAATAGATGCAACCCAGCCCCCAATTCCCTTCAAAGTGTTCCCCTGTGGAATCCAGTCCCTGACCACTGTATACCCACAGAAATCCCAGATCTTCCATTCCCAAAGGAACAGTGTACCCCAGTTTTACTTTAGCTCACTGCTCCTATATCGCACACAACACTTACAGTAAAATAAAAGGAAATCTATTTTAAGAAAGAAGAGAGATTCAAATGGAAAAAAGTCAGAGTGATGGAAACAAAGAGTTACATACAAAAACATAAAGATTTATTATTTTACCTTTTCTATCTAATAAAGTAGATTCTCACCCAAAGTTCAGTCTTTTGCAATGTTTACTAGTCCCAAGGAGCCAGGAGCCAGTCTTTCATGAAGCATCCCTGCTCATCAAGGTAAGTTTTCAGTAAATGGCTCCAGAGTGTCTTTCTCCATCCTGAGATATACTGAATCAGGCTTTTTTCTTTTTTCCGAGACAGGGTGATCCCCTCACTGTCATATCATTCCTCTTCATTTCCAAGTGGTTTTGATCTTTATAGTTCATCTTTGATGATTTTCCAATTACTTTTCTGGTTTGGTGCAATGGTTGACAATTGAACAAGACATTATGTAAGTCAGGGAGGGGTGACAACTCCCTCTAACTTGAATGGGCTATCACTGAGACATATTATTCCGTACTGACTCATTTTCACTCCACGACCATAAAGCATAATTTTCAATATAGTTAAACTATTCCTTAAAATATTAGCCGTACACACCTCTCACAATGAATGAGTATCCCTAAGTTAGAAGCTTTCAGTTGAGACCTCCATCACTGAGACATATTATTCCCTAGTGACTTCATGACCAGAAGGCATAATCTTTAATAGAGTTACATTATTCCTTAAATATTAACCATACACACCTCTCTCAATCAATATGAGTATCATTAATTTACCTGCTTTCAGTATAGACCTCACATGCTACCCTTTATGGATAAATACCATGAGAGTGATATATTGGGTGTAGTGAGTTTATCAGGTCCGAGGCAGGATTTGTTTGTAAAGAACAGTGAAACTTCTGCTAATTGACACCAATAGGCCTCTCTGTCACACCATCCATTTCACTACCATATTACACTGGCAGTATTTCTTTCATCTTCAAGGGCAAGTTGCTGCAGCTGCTCAGTGCTGAGAGGCTTTGAAAATGATTGACTCTGCTGTGCACTCACAATAATGAACATTAATAAAAACTCAGTTCTCTCTATTTAAAACTTTTTCTAGATTTTATGTAGTGAAGACATAGCTTTTTAATATTCATTACTCTTTCTGTGAAGGGAGAACTGACAATATTAAAGGCTCCTGATCTCTCCACAGAATGAGTGGCTGTTACAGCATTATTTCAAAGAGGAATTGACACAAAGCGGAGAGGCAGACAAGTTGGGGCCTGGTTCAAAGGATTCCCAAATTTCTAGGAAGCAGCAATGGAAATCTAAAAAGGGAATGCATGGGCTAAGAAAAACTTCTATATATAAAATAAGATTCAGCCTGGAAAACTGCAAGTTGCCTAACTCATTCCCACAAGAAACAATTTAGGCACCTAAGCCACCTGACTCCAGGAAAATGTTTCCCTTTCATGGATCACTAGTAGAGATAGGTCCCTCCCTGAAGCAGCCTGGACTATCTCCATGAGAGGGGCTTAGCACACACCCTGTCCGTGGCATCTCCCAGTGGCTAATTTAGGTGGTTCCTCACCTAGCATGCTGGTTTTTGTGAATAACATTTTAAGGTACCTATCTCTATCCAGTCATTGTATAGTGAACATCAGCAGCTAACTTGGCTTTGTAGATCATTGTGTTGTTCCTGTGATTTTCTAAGCACCTAAAAGTTAGGAGTTGCAATGCTGAGTATCATGGCACCTAAGTGCCTTCATGGACCCTACCCCTAGTGCCTATATATGAGGCTAGGGTCTCAACAGGGTGAGCTGACTGCATCTCTAATGTGCGTAAGAGAGATTCTGTAAGTATGCTGGGAGAAGCAACCGGCAGTGTTGAGGCAGGACACATCAACAGTCCTGACTGAGGAAGTTTATCTATCATTTGCAAATCTGTTCCACTTCTGTATTTTGTTAGATCCAGCAGTCTGCCTAGTCCCCCAGCAGCAGGGGGACTAGTGTGCATTTTTCATTCTGCTCTTAGCAAGGCAAGCATGATGTGCTAATGCTATGAAAATTCTGAGTAATTGCTGCTGAAATTACCACATGCAGTAACTGCACCCAGAGGATTAAGGTAAGAGATTGTTACGTGAATTAAAGGACTCAAACCTTTTCTGAGGTTCCCCTGTGTTGCAGAACCCCTGCAATAAAGGAATGTTAATGGGCAGGCCATCTGTTGAGATCAAGTGCTACTAGGGGAGCAGTTTGTGCTGGGAAGCTTACAAGTGTAAAGACAGGAAAAGGAAACATTGCTAAATGGGAAGGGTTGAGAGAGAGAGAGACCAAGACAGCTGTCTGTTGGTGATTGGGAAGTGAGGTCTAAGTTGAGATTTCTGAAAGAGGGAGTTGCTACTGTGCAGTTTGCTACTCCCTGTGTTGCAGCTACACAGGACTTCTTCACACTGTGTAAATAATTTCTTTATTTAATACCTTAACTCTGCATCAGCAGTTTCTACTCCAATGACAGAGTGACCTGCCAGGCCAGCAAAATCTTCTGCTACTCAGCAAAGAGATTTAGGTGTCTATCTCCATGAGAGGGGCTTAGCACACACCCTATCTGTGGCATCTCCCATTGGCTAATTTAGGTGCTTTTGACTAGATGTCTGTAATACACTCTATATAGGGCTGCATATTTTATTCCAGTATCTTTTATTAAGTGCTCATATTGTGCCCATTATTATGGTATCTGAGTGCCTACTTGACACCACGTTGAATCTCTGCAGCATATAGTATTGCAGACTCCTAACCACCACCACCTCATCATCATATCCCTCCTACCTACATCTGTGCTCCTATCCTCTATGCCAGGGCTTGCTGGGGGGAACATAGGGCGGTGTAAGTCACCCTGCACAAAAGGGAATTCTCCTCTCTCTTGCATTGGTTCTCTAATGTTTTTTACACTGCTGCAGCCGCATACAAGGGCCATAGAGAAGGAGAGAAACCCTTTCTACATCTAAACTTTACTGCCAGGCCAGAGCTATCTTCTGTAAAAGCTCACAGTGTGATGAAGTAATGCACTTCTATTTTTCTTGTTTATCATCTATAATTCAGTCCCATGTCCTAGATAAGACCCAATATTGTCACTGTCTAGATCTGCTAAATTAATTCTGGACTTCATTAATATCCTCCCATTAACAGGCTATTTAATTTCAATTGTACTGTAGTGAATATTATCATTAGTAAATACAGACTCATCTATCTTAGATAAATTAAACAATCATTGATGGAACTAAAGATGTGTCAGCATTTATAAGATATAAAGTACAATCCCCCCAAATCAAAAAGAACATGAGAATGGAAACTTCAGTTAATGAATCACTGAGAATCTGATATCAAGAGAAAAAAAAGACAACTGCTCTTAAAAAATCCAGGCAATGCTTGCTCAGTGTTTCAATTTGTTCTGTGACAAGATACTTCAGAGGAGCAATCAGCCAAACATGGCACATATGACATTGAAGTGTTGGCTTTTTAAGGTGGGTAGCACACTCCTGATTTTGTCTTCACTTGTGTCACAATTTGAGAAACTGTCCCACAAAAAAAAGACTAGTGCCTGATTAGAAACATTAGAGAACCAAACCAAGTATGGGTTGGATGAATGGACTATAAAATGGATAGAGAACTGGCTAGAGCATAGGGCTCAATGAGTAGTGATCAGTGGCTCCATGTCTAGCTGGCAGCCGGTCACAAGCAGAGTGCCCCAGGGGTTGGTCCTGGGGCTGGTTTTGTTCAACATCTTCATTAATGATCTGGAGGATGGGGTAGATTGCACCCTCAGCAAGTTTGCAGATGACACTAAGATGGGGGGAGTGGTAGATACCATGGAAGGTAGGGATAGGATACAGAAGGACCTAAACAAACTGTAGGATTGGGCCAAAAGAAATCTGATGAGGCTCAACAAGGACAAGTGCAGAGTCCTGCACTTTGGACGGAAGAATCCCATACACAGCTACAGACTGGGGACCGATGAGCTAGGAAGCAGTTCTGCAGAAAAGGACCTGGGGGTAACAGTGGATAAAAAGCTGGATATGAGTCAGCAGTGTGCCCTGGTTGCCAAGAAGGCTAATAGCATATTGGGCTGCATTAGTAGGAGCATTGCCAGCAGATCACAGGAAGTGATTATTCCCCTCTATTCGGCATTGGTGAGGCCGCATTTGGAGTATTGTGTCCAGTTTTGGGCCCCCCACTACAAAAAGGATATGGAGAAGTTGGAGAGAGTCCAGTGGAGGGCAACAAAAATGATTAGGGGGCTGGAGCACAAGACTTATGAGGAGAGGCTGAGGAAACTAGGCTTGTTTAGTCTGCAGAAGAGAAGAATGAGGGGGGATTTGATAGCAGCCTTTAACTACCTGAAAGGGGGTTCCAGGGAGGATGGAGCTAGGCTGTTCTCAGTGGTGGCAGATGACAGAACAATGAGCAACGGTCTCAAGTTGCAGTGGGGGAGGTCTAGGTTGGACATTAGGAAGAAGTTTTTCACTAGGAGGGTGGTGAAGCACTGGAATGGGTTACCTAGGGAGGTGGTGGAATCTCCATCTTTAGAGGTTTTTAAGCTGCGGCTTGACAAAACCCTCGCTGGGATTATTTAGCTGAGGTTAGTCCTGCTTTAAGCAGGGGGTTGGACTAGATGACCTCCTGAGGTCCCTTCCAACTCTATGATTCTATGATTCCTGCACAGGGACAAGAGTTGGAAGATGGGAGTTAAGCTAACTTTGTGCTCTCTCTCTTCTGGAGTTGCACAGCCCCTCACTGTAAGACCCAAGTGATAGACCTGCTCAATTTATGCTCTGCTTCCCCTGCCCCCTGTTGGCTTTGGAAAGCAGAGAATAGCCATGGTGCATTGAATCTGACATGGCTTCTGCCCCACTTTTGATTCACCCCTTCACTGTGGCCTGAGAGTCCTCACACCAGTTTTACATTGAACAGGGAAAGCCCTCTACACTGGATTTTCTTGGGGGCTGGTTCACCTCACTCAGCGGCTCCTTCACTGCAGAGTGGCATAAAGGAGTGTTAGTGTAACTGAGAATGAAGCCCCTTGGGTTGTGATTAGAATTCAGAACCATGTGTAATACATTTGATTACTAGAACTACTTGATTTAAGAGGGGTGTAAAACTATTTATCTGCTATTAAAAGATATATAAACTATCTCCATTTTTTATGGGGGAATTGTTCATTAGATTAACTTGGAGGGAAGACGAGATTTTAATGCAAGCTATATTACTGCTGGCATAATCAATTTCTCTCATGGTTTTGATTGTAAATTACTCACACATTGCTCATTTCTCATTTGATTAAATTAATCACAAGGAGAAGAATTAAGGCCATAGTTTGCAAAGCACAAAATGTACATAGCAATATTTTTAATTACTTTTTGTAGTTTTACTATTAATGAAAGAGGGAAAACAATGTGGTGAAAGAAAATTAATAAATTAAATATTTATCAGAAGCATTATACTATTATACAAAAATGAAGTAGCTGAGTTATTGTTCCCCAGGTAAGGATAAAATCATCTTTTTCTTTTCTTTTTTTTTGCATGTTGTAATATTTAACTCTCAAAGAGCCTAATGCAAAGCCCACTGAAAGTCATTGGAAAGACTCCTATTGTCTTCACAGTGCTTTGGATCAGGCCCACAATGCATTTTCAATCTCTGAACTGCACAATAGACACTTGGTCAATGGCTGCTTGCCTTGCTCTTGGAAGTTCACTGTACTGTGTGTGTGAGGAAGGTGAATGAGCTCAGCTGACTCAGTTAACTGATACTCAAAATACCCCTTGAGGTAGGTAAATATTATTGTCCACATTTAACCTATCAAAAAAATGCACCAGAAAGGTTAAGGTCCATATTTTCAAAAACAGATCCTACTTTTAGGTGCCCAATATGAGATTTCTAATGCCTGGTTTACAGAGTTGCTGAGCACTCACAATTCCAGTTGGAGTCAATGGGAGCTTCAGCAACAGCTGAAAATTAAGGCCTATGTGTCTCAAGTGGGGAACCCCCAAAAATGAGGCACATAAAATTGTAGGGCATTTTAAAAAAATGTATCCTTAAGTGATGTGCCTAAGGCATGGTGGTAGTCATTGCATGAGATGGGATTATAGTTTCTGAATTCCTGTCTCCCAGTTCTATGCTAAATCAGATAAAATCTCTCTGTAGTATAATCTGTTATTGTATATAACTGATCAATGTCTTTGAATTATGGATACTGAAGAACCATGGACTAGATCTTCAGCTATTATAAATCAGCATAATGCCATTAAAATCAATTACTCCAATAATGTTAAATTTCCTGATTTATGTGCGAGTCCCATCTCAGTCACAATGGTGTATTAATGTACTAGTCTTTCAATATCCTTAGACATTTTTAATAATGATTTTTTTTAATTGGAGAAAAGATGCATGAAGATAAATATACTATAGTGAGTGTGAAAAGAACATTTATTTCAAAAAGAGAAAATAACGACATGCCATATTGAAAAACACACTATCACCTTATACACTAGAAAGTTTCTTACGCACCCCAAAGCAAAGTTTGGTGACATATGCCCAGTCTAAATTAGAGCTTACATAGATGGTGATGCACTACTGTCAAAAGTGAATAAGAACTATCTTCGTGTAGATGCAATTCAGAGACTGAATTCCGTGTTCCTGCCCTATCTGAAAACCTAATTTTGCTTCAATCAGGTCAGGAATTCAAGGTCTGCCCTAAATATTATAGCTCAGTGTATGGCCTGAAATTCGAATAGTTGTGCATTAAAACAAATGCATATATTTTTCACATGTAAGATCATCTCACCATTGAATAAACATATCACATTGTTATTTGAATGTAATCAGTCAAATGAATATGAGCGTTTATTTCCACATGTGCATATAAAAATATGGGCACAATACTCATACATGGTATATTCAACCTTCAAATGTTTTACTAATTCAGCAAAAGGCCACAAGACCTTTGTGGAGTTTGTGTTCCAATTCAAAGATCAATTTGGAAAAAAAAACAAGACCAAAAATGCACCGCCCTCTCCGACAAAAAAACAAAACAAAACATGGAAAACATATCTTTTCATGTTAAAAAAACCCTCAAAAATGCCCTTTTTGATTTTTTCCAAGTTTTACCCCAATTATGTTTATTTTTATTAACGGCATTAAAATGCTGCCCATCACTGTATACTCTAGATGCACTTAAAACAGTCTGGCTTGGAGGCAGAAATATTTCTCACGTAGAGTGAAGCTAAAAGTCCACAATTCCTCACAGTACTATAAATGTAATGGCTGGATAAGAAGAAAATCTATAAAATGGGATTAGAAATCTCTTGTGCCCTCAATCCTTCGTGGCCTTGATTGGCCAGCCCATCTAATGCTTGTCATGATATGTACTACCCCTTTCTATCTGAATACCTCCTTTAATGCCAGTTTCCTTATGGGTTTTGATGGACAGGACAGACTTCATCTGGATGCTACCTGCAGCTCAGCAGGGTGTAATTTCCTTATATTCTTCCCCATATGAATTTATCTGACAGTGCCTCCACAAACTTCGCTCCTTCCTGGCAAGGTTACCAGGGCAGCTTGGAAGGAAAATTCTAACCACAGGGTAACCCCCACTTACTTGCCACATATTTGTAGGCTCCCAAGAAATACCACAAACACACACAATATATTTAACAGAGTAATTGTAATACACAGGAAATAAATATAACAGTATAAAACACTACTTTCAGGATCACCGCTGCCCAATTGATAATACCCATGAATTTCCCCAGTCATAATGACCTGATATAGTGAGAGTAAAATTTAGTGTCCTGTCAGTATGCATACTTTGAAGGGCCCCTGTGACAATGATCTTTTGTAGTAGCAATAAGTAACTCACATGCAGGATAAGATGGTAAGTCCCTCCACTGATTTAATAGGCAGCAGGTAATAAAATCCCTAAACCCTTATCGCTCGGCTTGAGGACACACTTCAGGGAATAGGGGATCTCACAAACAATTTTCCTAACTATCTGCCTATAAAATGGTGCACTCACAATGCCATGAATGCTCCTCAGGTGCAGAGATGAGTCTGGACTCCTCACCAAATGCAGAGAAGCTGACAATCGCTGTTTGCAGGCATCCTCTTCATGCAAGAATCAGGCTCCTTCTTTTCCCAAGATTTCCCGTAACCATGAAGGGATGTAGAGGTCAGGTGCAGATTGTAATAATTATTCTAAAAATCCTAACTCTAATCTCCAACCCCAGCACCCAGACACAATCATAGCAACTGAGCAATTTGAACTAGCAGGCAGAGTAACACTTGTCATTTGATAACTGATTTATCTAGGGAGGAGAAGGACTAACGTACCCTGGCTGGGTAGGAAGTTGTCTCAACAAAACTCATCTAACTGAGAGTTACCTTAAACAGGGAAAGGACCAAGCTGAGGGATCTTGCTTCCAGGCACCCAGACTTAGTTTCAGAGGGAAACTTTCATGCACATGCAAATCATGAGCTCACCACACATCAAGTCCTTCCCTTTCAGTGGCTGGTTCCAGACTCCTCCAAAATGACTTCTCCCCTCTCCCAGTGCTCCCATAGATGGGCATGTCACTGAGGACCTTCCTTCCTTATCAGCCAAGCTAACTGTTCTTCCCGGGATTTTACTTATCAATCAGTTGACTCTAACTTCCTTCTTTCTCTCAGACACTGCTCCTCCTCTGATCAGGCGTCTTGGTGGCCATTCAGGCACACTTGCTGACTGACAGGGGCCACTATCACTTAAAATAATCTTTGTTTCTCCCTTTTGGTTGCCTAGCAGATCCTAGGTCTACCTTTGACCCCTACCCCCTTACCCCTCTGGGACAGCACACCTCTGCCTGAGTTACTAGCCTAGAAACAACCAAGAACCAAGATAAGCTTCTTGGAGATTACAATTATAAGAAAGCATTGAATGGAAAAATGGTTGTTGAGATTATTAGCAATTCAGATGAATAATTATGTACAGGGAAAGAGAATCTATCAAGGGAAAAGATTAATTCTTTGCCTTGGCCAAAACTTACTCCCACCCCATGTAAAGGTATTTTGCCAATGTATCATAGCTGAGGTTTAAGTTTTATTGAATTGATAAATCATACGTATTTATGATCTACACCATAATTTACCAATGTCTATCTCCTCTCCAAATGAAGGTAACTATTTTCAGCTAGTTAATAACATTTCGAAATAGTTTCATGGTAAAAATATACATGCTGAAACCAATTTGAATATTTCTCCAAATCTTAAAAATGAATTGTGCAAAGGCAGAAACCTAGAACAGGCATCGGATCATTTCAGAACATTATGTTCTTTAATAAAAAAGAAAAAATATTAAATTGTATTTCTCAGAAGGAACATTTGTTTGTAAAATGTTGTTTGTTAGTTAGATATATTTGATGCAAGAATAATGGTCTTTTTAATTGTATGGAAAGAAGATTTACCACATAAATTGAAATGAATTCATATTTCAGTCTCCAGGTAGCTGTTGCATTTTAACCAGCTTCTTTTCTCATATTCAGAAGCTTACATGTAATCCTGGATATCTCAAGATTTTAATATTCTGTACTGAAAAGTTTTAAAAGACATTGATTACTCCAAAATTCATGTTCTCATTATAAAATTTTATGTCTATTTCTTTTTCTTTTTTAGTTTGTGGGAAAACATCCTTTCAGAAACACAATAATAGAATTATTGTACAAAAGACAATATGACTAGTTAGTGTAACAATTAATTATTGCATTATGACAAAGGAATGGAGAAAGAATTAACTATTGGTTAAATAGCTTGCTGTCTTTCTAAACGACACACTGAAAAATCAGCAGGCACAAAGTTATTTTGATTATGTTTTATATTTAGAATTTTTAAACACAAAAGAAAAAGAAGGTATTTGTAATCTAAACCAAAACACTAAATTCTGGAAGTGTCTACTTAACTTAAATATACTGCATCATTCAGGAAATAAATGGGTAGTGTCAAATATTGGAGTACTTTTGTGTGGGCTTAGAAACAGCAATATTTGATGTCCAAGTCTAGGGTGGCAATCCAATGAATTGCTTCAGGTGGTGCATAGTGGAAGGCAGAGACACCACCAAAATATGATCATTTAGGACATTGATTGATGAGGTGTTCCATTGTTTAAAGTCCATTTCTACAAACATACATAGGCTTTCTCTAAAGTTCCCATTTATGGAGAAGGAGGCACATTTGCAATTTGATGTGCAGATGCAATTCAAATGGGACTATATTTTCTGTGGGAGTAAAAAAACAAAGATTCTTTGGTTGGATCCTCAATGAGGTGTTTGTTTGTGACAGTGGCGTTCTTCCACCTTGCTATCCATTTCTCAGATTTGAGTTGGAATCTTGATATGACATTTAGGTCCTCATGTATCTGAAGAACGTTCAAAAGAATGGCCATACTGGGTCAGACCAATGGTCCATGTAACTCCTGTCTTCTGACAGTGGCCAATGCCAGGTGCTTCAGAGAGAATGAATAGAACAGGTAATCATCAAGTGATGCATCCCATAAGCCATTCCCCACTTCTGGCAAACAGCAATCCCTGCCTATCCTGTCTAATAGCCATCAGTCTAAAAGCTCATGAGTGGAGACTCCAATGCAGAGGGTAGGTTATGGAATACACATCTGCATCACATCTCAAAGGACCACATTACAGTAAGTAACCATTTCTTCTTCTTCGGTATGTAATGAATGATTTTACTTTATTATTCATTTATTGTGCGATGTTATGATTTATTAACATGTCATATCATATATAATCATTGCATGTTAAATAGAGTTAAATTGTAGGATTATAGAAATATAAGATTGATCAGTATTTAGAAAGAATAATCATGTATTAGGTATCTAAATAAGGAAGGCTGAAATGCAAGGCCTATACCTGAAGCCTGGAAGATTTTATTTTAGATATTTTAGGCCTTGGAGATAAGAAACATAAATAAATGACCGAAGAATAGCCTGATGCCCTGGGATTATTGGAAAAGAGATACTAAGGAGCAATATTGTGAAAAATTAGCCAGAAGGTTCATTTTAAATCACAAGAATATTGTAGGGGCACATCTGTTTCCAACATGTGTCTTAACCACAGGGTACAGGTTATGCATCAATGCTAATGAGAATAAAGAGAACCTACACAAAGTATAGGAATCAGGGTAACTTAAGTTTCTGGGGACACCAGAACAATAAGAAAAGAGGGATGACATTTTCATATACATTTGTAGAATGTAGGCATAGGCAGATTCACATTATAAAAAGGCAATGCCCAGAGTGGGAAATTCCAGCAGGAAGCATCCTTGTACTGTTGATCATTCTATGAGAGACCCATCAGACCCTAACACTATCTAGGAGGATATAGGTATGACTGTAACTATACCTGGTGCATGGAGTTATGTGTGCTATGATATTCTTAATTGTGTTGGTAACTTTAATACAATTGATAAAAGATAGTAGACCTTGTTCTTGTGATTGTATGTGTTGCTCACAGTTGCATCTTATGTGGAATGCAAATGATCAATCAATTCAATCTCACATTTTGGAAGTTCTTCATGAAGGTCATTTTAGTATTGTAAAGATGGAGGCCATAGACCGGAGTCATATCTGGTGGCCAGGGATCAACAAAGGTATTGAGAGGAAAGTGAAATGCTGTACTCTGTCAGCAGATTCTGCATGATCTTGGCCCAGCAAGTCTACAGCATTGGTCGTGGCTTTAGACTTCTTGGGCACATATTCAAGTGAACTTTGCTGGACTGTTAGAAGGTTATATGTTTTGGTTGTAGTCAATGCTTATTCAAAATGGCCATAAGTTTTCAGAACAAGTTCTACTGCAGATACCAAGACCACTGCACTTCTTTGTAACTTGTTTAGCCAATTTGGTGACTAGAGACCTTGATTCTGTTCTGAAGAATTTCCAAGGTTCCTAGCTTCAAATGGAATTCAGCACATACACTTTTCTTCATACCATCTTGCTACAAACAAATGAGCAGAATGCTTATACAAACACTTAAGCATGCCCTAAAAGCTACAAGTCTATCTTAAGTTATCAGGAGAAATTGGACAATTTCTTGCTTATTTACAGGAACACACCTAATGCTACTACCCAGGATCACCTGCAATTCTTTTCTTGAAGCGATGTTGGCATAACTGTTGGAACGTGCTCCATTTTGATATTGTCTCACATATAGCCAAATACCAAGTTATGCAAATTGATTGATATGAGACTCATCATAATTCTTTTCAACTAGGAGACTTAGGGTGGACTTACAACTATGGCTGTGGAGTCAAATGGGTACTTGATAACTTGGAAAATGCATGGGATCTGTTTCATTTATGGTAAAACTATCCAATGGTATTTTTTGGAAACAAAATATGCACCTGTTGCAACCTTCACTGGTGCTGGAGTCCAAGGATGTTCCAGTAGAACTTGTGACTTTCTAAACTGGAATAATAGAAATGGGATGAAATGTAACAGTGTAAAGTGCAAGGTCATGCACTTAGGGACTAACAGCAAGAATATTTGCTATAAGTTGGGGACTTATCAGTTGGAAGTGACAGAGGAGGAGAAAATCCTGAGTGTATTGGTTGATCATAGGATGACTATGAGCCGTCAATGTGATGTGGCCATGAAAAAAGCTAATACAGTCCTAGGATGCATCGGGCGAAGAATTTTTAGTAAAGATAGGGAAGTTAGTACCATGATACAAGGCACTGTTGAGACCTCATCTGGAATACTGTGTGCAATTTGGTTAACCCATGTTTAAGAATGATGAATTCAAACTGGAACAAGTGCTGAGAAGAGCTACTAGGATGATTTGAGGAATGGGAAATCTGCCTTATGAGAGAAGACTCAAAGAGCTTGGCTTGTTCAGCCTAACTAAAAGAAGGTTGGGAGGAGTTATGATTGCTCTATAAATACATCAGAGGGATAAATACCAGGGAGGGAGAAGAGTTATTTAACTTAAGCACCAATGTTGACACAAGAACAAATGGCTATAAACTTGCCATCAGCAAGTTTAAGCTCAAAATTAGGTGAAGGTTTCTAACCATCAGAGGAGAGAAGTTCTGGAACAGCTTTTCAAGGGGAGCAGTGGGGGCAAAAAACCTAACTGGCTTCAAGACTGAGTTTGATATGTTTATGGAGGCGATGGTATGATGGGACTGCCTTCAATGGCATGTGACCCATCTGCAACTGCCAGAAGCAAAAATCCCCAGTGGCCTGAGATGGGACACTAGATGGGGAGGGCTCTGAGTTACTACAGATTTCTTTCCCAGGTGTCTGCCTGAGGGGTCTTGCTCAAATGATCACCATATTTAGGGTCTGGAAAGAATATTCTCCTGGGTCAGAATGGCAGAGACCCTGGGTCTCTGGGGTTTTTCGCCTTCCTCTGCAGCATGGGGCACTGGTCACTTGCATGTTTAAACTAGTATAAATGTTGAATTCTTTGTAACTTGAATTCTTTAAATCATTATTTGAGGAATTAAGTTACTCAGCGAGAAGTTAGGGGTATATTACAGGCATGGGCGGGTGGGGTTCTGAGGTCTACAATGTGCAAGAGGTCAGACTAGATGATCACAATGGTCCCTTGAAATCTGAGACTCTGTTCTTCCAAACGAACCTCCTTCTATTACAACTCCTAATTTTGATAACTTATTTGGTACCAGATCCAGTTGACTCCTTACCTTTGACTGTTGCTGTTGTTTAGGACATGGCCACACCACCATCACCACATTATCCCATGAGAGTGAGAAAACCAATGTTGCACTCAACTTGTTTAGTTAATGAGTTGCTATTCCAGGGCAGAATAATCCTTTGTAATTTGAGAGTCTACAGTGGTCCACCTGCAATTCTTGGTTAGGTTATATAATGTTTTATGTTAGTCACATAAATGATAATGTGTGAATGTATATTTGGAAAGTTGGGGTTTTTTTAAGTAGAGCAGAGTAATGTGATGTCCTGTCCCTTGAAATGTTCAAGTGCTCCCTCTTTCCCCGACAAAACACCTCAGTTTTGTGTTGGTTTCTGTTTTTCAGTCTGAACAATAAAAGTCTTCATGGCAGCTAGCTGGGCTTAAATGAACTCCTCTGTGTCTGTACCTTCTTCTCTGCTGGGTCCAGATATAACAGGTCTCTTTTCTCCCATCATGAGCTATTTATTCCTCACCTGTTACTAACAGGGTGCATATTTGGAGATACAAACTGTGGATCTCTATGATACACAAGTTGTTTTTACAGCTGTTTCTTCTTTTCCAAGCTGCTAATTTAAGCCGTTCTCGCTGTACACAGAAATGTTATTAATCAATGCAGAGTAGCATTAAATATTGAAAAGTATGTAAAATATATCAATCATTTTCTGTGATGGAGTCATATATATTAAAGAGGTTTATCCCCATTGATAAGGGTTTTAAAACCTTTAATATTACAAAAGTGTATCATGTTTACTGCTCTTGTACAGCTCACTGTTCAGTTTTTCTTTGAACAAACTGACTTTCTCAAATCAGGGATTTGTGGATCTAGACTTCACAGTAACCAGTTAGGATAAACTGTGATGCTAGTATACTCAGGAGCTATTTGGCTTTTCCTTTTAGTATCCTGAAGACAAACCATGCACACACAAAACTGGAGCCACATTCTCAGCTGGTATAAATCATTGCAGCTCCACTGAGTCCAATGAGGTGATTTACATCATCAATTTACATCAGCTGAGAATAGGACCCAGGATGAATAGTAACAGTCCCTGTTACTATTCATTCTGGGTCCTGGATGAATAGTAACAGGGAAGAGACTGATCCAGTAAGATTAAAACATTAGGAGAATCTATTTAGGGATTATGTTCGGCCCATGAAAGTGAGGGTAATGCCTCCTCACATTATTCGGTTGTTGCTTACTGGCCCATCAATGCTATGCTCTTTGTGAACTCCAGCCAGCTCCGCCCAGCTTAAAGGAGGTTCTGTGAGGAAAGCTGGCTGAAAATTTTCTGACAAAAGTAAGTTTCATTGGAAAATGATTTTTTGCTGGAGCACAATATTTCACCCAATCTATTGCAGAGTTGACAAAATCTTTTATCAAAACATAGTCCCTGGTGTTCCAAGGTCAACAGCTCTGCACCAGAGAGTCAGCCAGCCTCCAGAATCCCAGCTGAAGCTCAGTCTCTGTGGATTGACAGCTCACCCCCACTCCATGGCAGAGAGCCAAGACCGCTACACACTGGGCCGTGGATGGAGCTCTGAGGATTACTAGATTTCCCACTCAAGCAGAGGCTCTCAGAATTTCCACTGTCCCTGCTGACTTGGAACAAAAGCAAATTCAGAAATAGTAAAACATCTCCTGATCCAAAGCCCCTGAGTTTTGGCCCACTGTACTTGCAAGGATGCTGGTGAATAAAAAAGGAAATAGAAGGAATCAAAACAACAAATAAAAAACCTCAACACCAGCCTCAAGTTTGAAATTATATATTTTTTGAAAGAGCCCCTGATCAGATCAGTGTTCATAGGCAACAAAGTGACATACAGGGATTCAACTTGCATGCCTGAGCCTCTGGAACACAAAGTGGGGAAGTTCACCATGACAGAAGGCCTCTGAGGGATAAAAACTGGGGAATCCTCAGAGCTCTAAAACAGGACTTAGAAAACTTTAGAGGTGGGGAACCAGAAGGTGGCTGAGGTCTTTCATATCCAGTATATGCCAAAGAGCTATACAAAACCATGTGTTAGATAAAAGCAGTGCAGGAACCACGCAGGGCAATTTGGCAGCTAGTACATTTTCAGCAGCAGCACCCCAGAAAATGTGCATATTAGGAGCAAACATTCCAGCAGACATTTATATAATTAGACTGAGAGCTCAGAGGAGCTTTTTCTGTCAAAACTGAACATGACCTCAAGTACAAAAATATTGTTTACAGGTGAAATATCTGGTACATTAGTGGTACATCATCTTGTGATACCATCCCATGCAACTCCCAGAAAAGACGCTGAACTCAGGGAGAATGAACCCTACATTCACTAGTTAGTGTGGGTTAAAGGGGAAAGAGGGCCCAGGGTGATAGCCTAGCATTTGGGAGACCCAGTCCAATGCCCTTTACTACCAGAGTTCTTGTGTAATCTTTGACAAATCTGTGCCTCAGTTGCCTAGTTGTATAATGAGGAAACTGCACTTTCTTCACAAGAAAGATAAATATGAAGATAAATACACTAAAAGATTGTGAAATGCTCAGATACTATGGTAATGAGGGTCATATAATGACTTAAGGTATTGAGGCAATAGACACAGGGTATATTTGCAAGGGCTGGCAGTGGACTAGTGTGACATTCCCCCTCCTGTAATCTGGACTGGCGTGTAGCTGTGTCACCACTATTCCTCACTCCTGGGCCTTGACTAACTCTGCATTGCTGTATGAACCACCAACTCCTGGGTCAGCCCACGCCCAGCCTCCTAAGAGTAATCAGTCCTTGGCCCAGTGAAGGAACACTTCTGACCAGTCACTCATGGGATAGACCCCAAGCAAACACCCCCAGTCCCAGATGCAATCCCAGGAACTGCCATCTTACACCGCACCCTGCAAGCTCATTTACATTTGTCCATTAATTTAACAAAGAAATTGATATGCACCAGCTCTGTCACTCAAAGTGAGGTCTCTGTACACACTCAATTTGCATTCGCTGTTTTAGATAAAACAAACAAATACATATATTGACTACAGCAAGATTTTAAGTGAATCTAAGTCAGATTAGTATAAATCAAAAGGTTAATAATGAATCAAGGAGTTAATCACAATTAACTAAAAAATAACTTGTCTCCCAAACTAAGATTAATATTTCAGTCTTTTACAGTCTATGACATTAGCTTACCACACAGGCCAGTTTCAATGCATCTTGCAACCAGGTTCACCTTGTGGGTAGTTGCCAGTCTTTGATGTTGCTTGGAAGATAGATTCCAGGGGAGAGCCATGAGACAAGACGCCCTTAGCTTTTAACAAATTTCTTCAACACCCCCTGGGGTCAGGTGATAGGCCCTGTCTGGCAATGGGCATGACTTCTTCCACCTGAGACAAAATGCTCACAGGTGCTTAGGCCAGTCCATTGTTCCTGTATACATGCCTCTGCTTTGCACTGAAACACAGCTTTGTGTTTGTCTGCATCTATTCAAGCCATGTGAGACACACATTTGGGGATATGACACAGCAGAGTTTCATATCTGTACATATGTATGACGTTGCAGGAAACATGCTACCATTACAATAATGTTCAGTATGTCATGAGCATTCCAAAAACACCTTATATGACATACTTTGCATTAGACAATACACAGTTTCACTATAAGGATGAACATGAATGATACACAAATCACATTATAAGGGTGCACATGGGGTAGAGCGTGTCACAACCAGACCTGAAAGATTTGCTTGGATATTGGCAGCCAAAAAGAGACAGCGATGGCAAATCATATGTTCCTCTGTTAAATCACATACATTAGAGATTAATCCCTCCTTTTTTGTTTACTGGAAGAGCAGTTTCATTACAGAGACATATTAAAATAAAAATATAACAAAATACATTTTATGTTACCATTGATCTTTATGAATGTAGCACTAGTTTGGACATTAAAAATGTAGTTGTATCTGCTTCTAATTATTAACTTTTTAAACATTATTAACATTAATGAGACTGTTGCTTTTCTTTTAAACATGAATGCAGCATTGTAAAATTTATAGCTGCAGAATATCTGAGTTCAAAGAACTGAAGTTTGAGATAGTCTTTAATATCCCCAGGTATTTGTAGTTAGTATATTTATGAGTTTACATCTCATCAGTACTAAACCCTTAAAATAAAAAGACAAAAACAAAGAAAATAAATAGCTAAAAATGATGAGGAAAACCTAATTTGTTAGACAAGAACCCTATAGAAGAGAGAAAGCACAGAAAGAGAACAAAATACAAATTATGAATAAAATACTGGCAGCAAAAGTAAAAATATGAGCAACAAATAATGTAGTTGTAGGTATGTCGATCTCAGGCTATAAGAGAGACAAGGTGGGTGGCTTAACTGAAGTCAATGGGACTACAGTTAAGCATATGCTTAAGTGCTTTCCTGCACTGAGCCCTATTTCTTCCAATGTCCATTGAACCCCTTCCTCTTCCTATCAGCTACACAACTCCCCCCAAAAAACACCAAATATTTTGGAATCAACAAATTATACAACTAATAGGACATAAGCTATTCTTTATTGTTTATTCCCATTGCTCTTGATTGTTCAACTTTCTCCCTAATTTAGATTGTTGAGGCAGGGACCCTGTTTACACGTCTTACTAAAGCCCCTAGGTTTTCTTCAAAATAAGAAGAAATAACAATAATTTTAAAATAAGCAGAAAATGTGTGGAGAAGAGTGAGCCTTCCCTAATGTCATTGTCTTCTAAGCAACAATTGCAAACAAATTAGTTACTGAGGGATTGTAAGCCATGTTTATATGAGGTACTCTTTCAAGCTTTTGGCATGCCTTCAAAAGCACTCTCTGGATATCACTTAAAGGACTAGGTGAACAACACAAATACATAAAAATAATATTACTGAAACTCTAGCAACTTTTAATTAGGCACATAGAAAAGTGTTGGACAGGAGGAGTCCAAGGGCTTGATACACTCTTACAGCAACGTGTCTGGCAGGGGAGAGGTACTTCAAACTGTACATGAACATCACTCTTGAGAAAGGATTGCTAAATCCAGAATTCTCCAATTGCAATTTAGCCGTAATATTGAGACTAATATTTTTAATCTTTAGAAAAGTGCCACAGGTTCATTCGCTATCATAAGTGATTAGGTTTACAATTTACTAGTTTTCAGTTTATGGGATATTTGTCTTTCTCTGAATTTTCAACCTTGTCTGTTGTTGGGTTTAGAATTTATCTGACTGGACAGATCTTGGGCTCAATTTTCTTCTTACTTATACCACTTTTACACTATTGACTACCTATGGAGTTACTCCTGAGGCACAGTGGTGTAAATGAGAACAAAATCAGGCCCATTGAGTTCCTCCCTTTTCAGTCTCCAAATAATAATTGTTTAAAACTACAACTGTTTTCTAACAGACCAAGAATTTGAAAGTAGGAATCACATCTGACAAAAGGAGGGTATTCATTACAGTCGACCAAGATACTACTCTTGAATTTCAACAGGTCTACGATCAGCTATTCACTTTGGCAGTCAATATTTTCTTCTGCTTTTCTTTCTTATTCTCTTGGTAGTTGCAGAACTGTAACTGGCTATTCACAGGGGTAAGCAACTCCTTTCCAAAGTCAATTGAAGTATCATTCCCTCTCACTCTAGGTTATGGCAACTGTACTGAATCTGGGGAATGCAAACCCTATATCCTCATCAGTTCTGAAGAATGAAGCTGATTTAATTTATAAAATAGTTATAAAATATACATACATATATATTTCACAAGGGAAATGTATGTGGAGAGATATGCACATTTTAGAAAGGTATGCTCTTCAGGATACACCTCTGCAGAGCTGTGATGATCCTACTTGCAAAGACAAAATTAATTGACCAGGGTTTGACAAATGACCTGAAGTGAGGAGGTTGGTTGGTTTTTTTTGTTTGTTTGGTTGGTTGGTTTTTTTTCCACAGTAGGTTACTGACATGGAGGATGAGAAAATTAATTTAGATAAAATAATAGCAATCCAACTATTCAGCAAAACTCCAAAGTGTTATGAATCGGAACCTTTGGAAAGTAAAACGTCTTTTTTCCTTTTAATTTTGGCGAAAAACCAAAATAAAGAAGCACTGAATATCAGAACAATAGCTATTCTGAACATAGTCCCCTGACCTGGTTGAAAGTAGTTAAGTATTAAAAATCTCCTGAAAATGCCTATACTTGTGAGATTTCAAGACTGATTTTCCACCCAAAATGGATCAGGCAGATTTCTTTAAATTTCAAATGAGCATTGAAACATATAATAACTGAACCAATAGTAGCATCTATGTAGGTAAGTGCAAGGCAGCAGTCACTATCAGCTTTTAAACAGAGATATACTGTGGGCATTCAACCTATACTGTCTAGTAGTTACATGTGGCCTGGCCTATATACTCAGGAGCTCTTCCTGCATGCATTTGACCCACTAGTTAGAGACACAGGCCCAGTTACAAATGGGGAGGAAGTTATTTAGAACCACTAATACAAAGCTTGCCACTGAGCTCTCCTGTTGCATTGTTCTTTTCCGCAACTCTGCTACTACTTTCCCTGATCCTTTATGCGGCAATGACTGGGAAAGAAGCCAGGGCAGCAGATCCAGCAGTGTTCCTTGGAGTAGGACTAATATGAAATGTTATGAGATAACAGTATGACTGTATGAGTGCCTGCACTTAGGCAAATGCTTGAGAGCTGGTAGGCATGATTTATTTTTTATTTTTTTAACAGTGATGCTTAACATTGCTGTAGATGTGACTCTCAGTGGTACACTTTGTTTCTGATAGGCACCAGCAAACATCAGCGAGCTAGCATAGGTGTCTGCATATTTACCTTATAAATGTCACCAGCGAAGCAGTAGACTGGACTATTTTTTCTCTTTACTGAGGAAAAAGTCTTGAAAATAGCCAGCTATTTTTGCCATTTAAATGTCTGCACATAAAATCTTTACTCTCATACACATCATTTTTGTCATTCAAATATAGATACAAAACTGGTTTGGGATCTCATTCTGAAAGGGATCATAAACAGGCCTTTCTTTTTTGTCCTGAATTTCGAGGGTGCCGTTAACTACATGCTTTCAGTTTAATTCTTTCATCGAATGTTATAAAACAAATGCAACATGTAAGTATAATTGTATTACTGTAACTATGGTCCTGATCCTGCACAGTGCTGACCCAAGGTGTACTGACTGGCATCTATAGGGCTCCACGCAGGAATAATGGTGCATCTCTGTGCAGTGATATAAGATGATAACTGGGATCTATAATATCCCTAATAAATGTTTTCTAGAAAAGTACAATCTTGTTAATAAAACATACTGTAATGCACATGCTGGTACTGAAGCCATGTTTTTAATCTAATGTGTGGAGAGAAGAAGTGAGGAAGAGACATGGATTTATGCTGAATCTTGTGTCATTGCATATGGACAGAGAGCAGGGCAGGGTATTTAGTTAGAAGGACCCAGAGGTATCTAGAGGAGGGTATGTGATGGTTCCTGGGCACGCACAGTAACTGTGTAGATGGTTTCCCTTAAGGACAAGCACTCTAGCAGGTTCCATGCATTCACTAAAAGCTGAGTTAATTGTGGGTCATTGGGGAAAAGGTTATAAATAAGGGGAATTGGAGATAGCCTTGAGGACTCAGCAACTGAACAATGCTGTGCTAAAAGGTGTCTGCTGCATCCCAGAGCCTTTGTATCTTCTAGACGACAGACTTCCTATTTTGCCAGAATTTTTGTCAGCGGTGAAGATCTATGGACTGTTTTTGCTAAGGAAATTCTGAAGGCAATACTGCAGGGATGACATTCTCCTCTGGTACTGAGAAATCCAGTTGGCACACATGCACTTTTGATGCCACATTACAAACACTGAGAATTCATCTCTGTGAAAAGATCAGGGAAAGTGTATATGAGTGTGCAAGTACTAGAGTATACCTTGCTCTAAAATTTATATAACAGCAACAAAATGGAAAATACTACTAGTTACTGCAAAAATGTTGTTTAAGAAAAGTGTTCACAAGTATTCAAAATACTGGATAAGATGTTAATGCATATTACATTTTATTCTTTTTGTTAAGAAAACATTCTAAATAGACTGTGCTCTGGCCTTGCTTCAGCAGAGAGATGGATTGATGTGCAGGAATAAAGGGTGCGTATTAATTATACATAATATTTCCTCCACATACCCTCAACCCATTATAATACTGTGGCTTATACCCTTTATCTCCACTACCTCCAAATAAAAGTGGCAGCCACTGGATTTGATCCTGGCTCCCTGTTTCTCACCCATCGAGCACCAGCAGAAGGAAGAACAGCATGAACTCTGATGAGTAGAACTGAAGGTTTCAGGAAGGACATAGTTGGGTATGATACAAGGGCTCTGAAATAGAGTTGGGTGAAAAATGTCATCTTTCGGGGGAGCGGGGG
Organism: Emydura macquarii macquarii; assembly: GCF_026122565.2. Lineage (NCBI taxonomy): Eukaryota > Metazoa > Chordata > Testudines > Chelidae > Emydura > Emydura macquarii. The sequence goes on along the minus strand of NW_027132610.1, from coordinate 43,430,904 downwards.
AAGCAGACGTGAATTTGTGTCAATAGTAGTGACTTGTTTTAGTCAAAAGTTGTCAGAAATTTTTTAATTATTTATTTTGACATTTCCAAAATGAAACATTTTTGATTTTTCAAGCTAGATTCACAGGGAGACTTAGGCACCATTCACAAAGTAATGATTTGGGGATTGGAATGGAAGGGTTATTGGTCACTTCATACTGAACATCCCAGTGATTAGGGCCCTCATCCGGGGTATAGAAAACCTAGGTTCAAATAGCAGCACTAGAGCAGGGACTTTCACCCAGATTTTCTATCTCCCATCTGAAAGTACCAACCGCCAGGTTATTAGTTATTCTAGGTAGGTCTCTGTCAATCTCTCCTGTTGAAGTTCTTGCACTTTGTATAAATAATGTAATATTAATTGGAGAAGGGACTGAAATTTGAATGCTCTAACCATCAGCCTACAGAGTCATTCTCACTCTGCCGCTATGAAAGCTTAAGTACGTTATACAAAGTGTAGTATCTGCAAAAAGGAGAGATTAACAGGAATCCTTTCCAGAACAGCCTGGTGGTTAGGACCCTCCCTTGGACTATAGGAGATGTAGGTTCAAGTCCCTTCTCCTGTGCATGCCCTAACTTCTAGGCCACTAGGTATGAAGAAGGAGTGGTTGTATCATCACCTCTCTTTTGTGAATGGTGCCAAAGGCCTCTCCTGAATCTAACCTTTCATTCCTTTGCTTTTATTTTTAAAAATGAGCCTGAAATCAAAACAAAACCTTTCATTTGACACAAAATGAAGTGTTTTCCAACTTTTCAGTTCACAAAAAATCCACTTTTGGGTTGACCTGAAACAATTTTTTCCCCTTGATTTTTTTTGAGAACTGTGAGTGAATCAAAAAAGCAGCTATTCTCACAACACTGCTCCACAGTGCAAGCCAAGTTGCAGCTACTGTCTCCAACGCTGGTTGCAACATACTCAATAAAGATTTATTTCTGTTGTTCTAACTACTGCTAATGAAACTGTCACAACTGAGATGTGGCTGCTCTACTCCAGCGGTCAGAGCAGGAGTCAGGCTGGGTCAGACACGAGGTGTTCAGAGTCTGAGACAACGCAGTGGGCAAAACCAAGAGTCAGATGCTGGGAGGCAGGCAGGGTCAGGTTATGAGGGGGTCAGTAGTAGGGGCAGGTATTGCAGGGGAAGCAATCCTAAGCTGAGAAAAACCTGTTGCACAGACCATTTCCTGTTCCTGTGCTTGGTTTAAATAGAAGCTGGGAACCAATCAGGAACCCCAGCACTCTGCCAATCAGATCCTAATACCGGCATCCTATGTCAGAGCTCAGCTTCTATTCTGACAACTAGTAGTAGGTAAGTGGGTAGCTGACTGGAACTTACTAAAGCCGAAGAGCCCTGTAAAACAGCATTCAAGACCCACATTCCCTAACAGAAACACAACAGGGGCCTGATCCTGGCATTACATCAGTAGAGGATCAGGCATAGTGGAGCTCTTCACGCAACCCTCACCACTCCCACCCCGCCACGCACAAGCTACGACAACTTCTTCCTCTTACACTTGCAGAGATGGCAACCTCTGCTTTCAGAGAGTTCCGCTACACAATGGAAATTCTCCACAGGCTCTCTGGCTGTTTTAAACTCATGAGGCCATAGGAGAGTGAAAAATCCATTCCTTAGCTTCCCTCTCCATTCAATTGCCTAGCCCAAGCTTACTTTAGAAATAGGGGATAACTTTGTGTTTCGATATATGGTAAGAATACTGTTATTAAAATAAACACAGGAAATGGTACTGTACATGATACTAACAGAATTCCTCTGTACTAGTAACTGGAATGACAACTGCCATTCTCAGAGGGACAGTATAGTTCTCATAATAGTATACCATTCCCCTTACTAAGTATAATATCCTGACTGTCATCTAGAGAAGTGAGTTGCAGTCCATGAAAGCTTATGCCTGCAGAAATTAAATTTGTTGGTCTTTAAAGTGCTACAGGGCTCTCATTGTTTTTGCTGTATACAGACTAACGCAGCTACCCCTCTGGAACTTTATACCGAAGCTGCCTCTTAGAAATACATCTTCCCTGGACTGCAGTAGATCGCTTCTGCAATTTCTCTCATCAATGTTAAATTTCCATCTGGCTATTTTTAAACAGTTCCAATGTTTGTTTCTTTAGTTATTTATTTATTTTAGTAGTAGTAGTAATAGTAGTAGCATTCATGACTTCTCATGTGCATTAATTTTCTCTTCCAGACAACATAATTTTGTGCTATAAAACTTCAATCAAGGTCACTAGGATATACATCCCTCATAACAACTTCCCCAAAAGTCCAAAATCAGAAGCTGGTTTTGCATCACTTATACGGAAGAATTTATTTGAAAGGTTTAAAAGGAACCAGAATAATGCATTTAAAAGGTTTATAACAAGTGTTCTTTATTGCAATGATTTCTTCTGCTGAGCTTCAGATGTCAAGGGAAGATTCCTACTATGCCTCCTACAGTACATTTAACCAAAAGATAAAAATTTTAAATGAGATGCACCTAAGAATACATTATACAGTAACTTTTTTAAAAAAGAAATATGACTATTTGAAAGCCCACTACTTTTCAGTGTTCTGTCAATTGTTTCATCGTTCTATGAAATAATTAAGAACTATTCAAAACTGTTAAAACAATGATTTGTTTTTCTTATTTGGGTGATTTGCATGTTTTACTCTTTTTTAAAAAAATTGTGATTTAAATTGTGCTTATTTTTCTTTGTGCTTTGCATATATAGGCGTTTGCCTATGATTTTCATTATATTGTAAATAATGTTATATACAGTCTAATGTACTTTTACATTATCATTGTAACTTTTAGAGGCTTTTGGATGAAAACGTATCTTATTGCCTATAAGTCATTTAAAGATAAGAATAAAAATAAATAACTGTACATCTGAGTTTCTCCATGAAAGTCTGTCTTTTCTTTACAACTGTAGTTTTGTGGGTAGCTGTATGAGAGCAGTTAAAAAAAAAAAGTCTGTGTACACCCAAAATGCCAAAACATTTTTACTACACAACCTAGGCCCCTGATCTTCCAAACTCTTGCACACATCTTTATTTATGTGTCAGGCCACCTGTGAAACAGCTCACACAAAACCATGTGGGTACGTGTCTGCAGGATCAGGACCATAGTCTGTAAGGTTGAGAAAATGTTTTGGGATTCCTAAGAATGGAAAGGACTAATTATATTAAAAAGGGTCTGGCCTTATGTAGCTATACAAGGGCATTGCAGGAAATGAGGATTCCCCACCACCACCAGTACTGGACAGACTGGGTTAGAACTTTCTGGCTCATGGCTCTAAGTTGGCAGAAAACACAGGCGCTACATGTGAGATATTATTTCAGAGAGAAAGGGGAGAAGAATAAGGCAAAGGCAAAGCTCCCCATCCCATTGTGTGCCAACCAGTAGAGCTGGTTGGACATGTAGAAGGTGCATCCCATCAAAGCAATATTGCAAAATACTTCCTACACCCAGCACGACTGGACAGCCTTGGGAGACGTACCTCAGGACACATTGCTTCTTCTGAGCTCCCCCAAGGTCAGTGTACCTGTGCAATACCCCTTACTCAGAACCTAGTCTTAAAGAAACAATCTAAGAAAAATTATAAAAGAACAAAATAATATGTATCCCTTAATTCTCAGGAATAGTTCATTCTTAATTGTTATATTTTTATTATCAATATTTGTTCACTATCTCTGGGGAAACTTACAAATTTCAGCAGTTATAAAATCACGGCCACAGTGAGTAAAAAGAAAACCTGAGGTATATGAAGTGCCAGATTTTAGTCTAAACATCCAATCATTGTTACTAGACTTATACATTTTGAAAGTAGCTAAAACTCAAAAGTGAATGACATTTCTTCTGTAAATGTGTATCTTTGAACCCATATATATATTGACATAGTTACTACATATTACTCCTGCAAAGAGTCCAGCTGAATGTGCTTACACAGATTTCCTCTACCTTCACATGCATCGAATGCCAATCAAAGTATTAAACAAAATACAAATATTAGGGACATTACCTGTTTGCGTGTGTGTGTTTGTGTGTGCATGTGTGTGCGTGAGCATGAAATTATAGGAGATGTTAAATCAAGTCAACTTCTGGGATTTCACTTACAAGACAGGTTATATATAAGGGTTTACCAGACTTTGTGAGGGTAAATGTGAAAGTGATCAGCTCCAACAAAAGCTGAAGGTTACTGTGATATCCATGGTGAACACAAGCTGCCCGAATGGCACATCTGCATCTCATCTATGTCAATTGACATTCTCCCTTACAGCTTCTTTTACAAGGCAGCTTCTCTGTGCTGGTGAGATAATTCTGTTTATTCCAAGCATCTGACCCATTTGCACAAGTAGTAGTCATGGAAACAGCGATGACAATCTGGGTTCCCACCTGTAACTTTGCCCTCTGCCCTTCCTGAATAATTAAAGTGGCCCTAGGTTTCCTTCTCAATATGTAGCAGTGAAACTTTTCATGACACAGCAACAAGGCTCTAGGTATATATGCAGTGAACCCTTTCTGAGGCATGGACTATCTGAGCATAGAAAATAAATCAATTGTGTATGCTCTCTACTGCATTGAATTCTCAGTCAAATCAAAATCAGTTGTCTCCCAAATAAAGAAGGTCTTCTCAAGGAGAGCTACTTCCATGACAAATTTCACCTTCCAAACTCTACCAAATTGTTCTGACTGTAGGGCTGATCAAAGTGTTGCTAATAAAAAAAAGTATTTTATAATGGGAAAGGGATATATTTTAAATTTATTTTACTGTTCTCAAGCTCAGAAAGAGATGAATTTCTTCAAGGTATTAAAAAAAAAATCACATTGGGTTTGAGACCAAATGTCTGATCCTCAGCTCTGGCCAAATAGTGCTCAGTCCAGTTTCCAGGGAAAGTGAAATCAGGGTAGGATCCAAAAAAATCACCTGAAACTCTGTAGAGTAGTCTGAAGCATAGCACAGTAGTACAGTCTCCTATGAACTGCTCCACTATCACTGCCAGAGATCACTAGAGTGCATAACGCTGTGGCTCAGCCCCTCAAGTATACCAACAGGTGGTCCCTACAGCAAGTGAGGGGGAAGAGGGTGGACACCACGTCACATCACCCCAGGATTCTCCCTGTATCACAGGAATTGCCAGTTACCCTCATGGGGAAGCTCTACATTCCCTTTGAATTGCTGGAGCAGCACTAAAGGGACAGATTTAGAGATCAGAATCCGGCCCCAAGAATGGAAAATTCCATAATGCAATTCAAAAGCCGAATGCAATTCAGCTAAAAAGGTATAATGGAAGCTTCATGCAGCATTAACTGTGCCTACCACCCCAGCTATAGTATATTACTAGTTACAAATTTGTTGTGTTGAAATAATTTAGCCATATATAGAGTTAGATGGTATGATAGCAGAGTAAAGCTGTTCAAAAATAATTACTTGGAAGCATCAGAATCTGTCTGATAATATACAATAGGATGCTAGTCACTAAAAAGTTCTCTTTTCAATATGTATACTTAACTTTATGAATTCCAATAGGAGTTATGCACATATATCAAGTTTATAATGGAACACTGACATAGTTCAGTTTGACATTTAAACTGTCCAGATATGGATATTAAATGCATCTTTTTCTCATCAGAAAGTTGTTTTTAATGTTTTTATAGCAGAAATAGACTTCATAGTAAGGATGATTCTCCCTTCTCACTCCCCAAAAATTATGTTCCCGGCCTCACCAGGAAGCAAGATTGGACATTTTTTCCCCAAGAGAACAGTAGCCATTCATTATCTAATTTATCTCCTTTAAATCCTTTAAAAGTGGCAGGAATGAAAATAGTATGTCGATGGAAATGCATAAAAACAGAAGAAATATTAGAAAGACTTGTCATGGCCCCTGAAAGCACGTTACTTATATATTTTATTTCCCAGGATGAGATCTAATTATTCCTTCAGTGATCCTGGCATTTCTAATTCAACATGTGATAGGCACTTCTACACATTTATTATTCTTCAGGTGAAAAAGTACTTCTTAATGTCTATTCTGAATTTATTTCTTTCATTTCCTCTTACGCACAACAATCCTGTCATTTGAAATCAGCTGGAAATAGTTACTTGGATTGCTATTATCCACTCCATTTAACATTGTGGGTATTTTAATGTGGTCTTACTCTTTGGGAAACCATCTTCTCTTTTTAAGAGTATACAGGGTTCACTATTTACAATCTTTACCATCTGCAATGAATTAATTAATGTTACTGTGGTATTCCCATTCTATGAATAGGGAATACCATGAATATTGTATATTTTTCATTGTACGAAAGGTAAAAGCTGTAGACATTGTGAAAAACACTGTGTATGTATATGGTTAATTAGAGAAATGATTAACAGTTTACCAGAATTCAAGGCACCACTAATAAAAGGAGGCAGAGAAAAAAATGTTTTTGTTTGTTTGTTGGAAGGAAGATTTTTCACCCCATTATGATCATTGCCTAGATAATAATGATTACCAGACTCCCAATATAAATCACTTTGGCGATAAAAGGTTTATTTCATAATACTAAAGAAGAGAAGTATTTAAAGCCAAGGCTTCTTCTCTTTCTTCTTTTTGTGGTTAGCAGGTATCCAATATGTGTTTCTCAAGGACAAAATGACTGAGCAAATGGACTGCTGCTTATAAAGATTAAGAGAAAGAGAGTGAAAAGGCAAAGTCACAGGAGATCTGAAGGAGAATTAAAAGGAGTTGAAGCTCAGTTGCTCCCAGTGATCTTCCCTTCCCAATGAAAAATAATTAGGTAGTGAAGCAAAGATGAGCTATTCATGGAAGAAAAGTAGGAATAGCTTGGTCAATGTTAGTGGCTTATTAAGACTTGTGAGCAGTTCTTGGAAGATGAAATGTCAGCTATAGCCATCAAAAAGAAGGATGAATAGAGTGTATGATAACTCATTTGGACTGGATCAATCCAGGATTAATTGGAAAGGTTTATAGCTACTGAAAAGACTTGGGATGAAATCTTGGCCCTGTGGATATCAATGGAACTTCTGCAGTGGGCAGGATTTCACTCTAGCTTTTTCATGCCTCTATACCAATGATTTACAATCTTTTTTCATTTGTGGACCCCTAAAAAATTTTGAATGAAGGTGCAGACCCTTTCGGAAATCTTGTACGTAGTCTGCAAACCTCCAGGAGTCCTCAGACCACAGATTGAAAAGCACTGCACTATTCTAACAGGGTGACTGGGAAAGGGATGCAGAGTTTGTTGCTACTGCTGAAGGAAAAATAAAGTGAGATTTATCAAGACTGCATAGCACTTGAAACTGTGGATCATCTGCTCTCTACCATAATTAGAGTGCTTTTTAATGCTATTTAGATAAATTCAAGGGGGGAAAACATTGTGATTGCACATGTGACTGAATTTTAAAGTTATCTCCATGTCCCTACTGATGATCCTAGGAAGGAACTAATAATGATGAAATCCTGTATCCATCCAAGTCAATGGCAAAACTCCCATTTGCTTCAGCAGGGCTCGAATTTCACTCACAGGACAAGCCTACAATAGAACTGGTACATCAGCACACTGCACCAGTGCAGCAGTGCAACTGCACTGATGTAGCACATCTGGTGAAGACACTGTATGCCGATGGTAGACCACTCTCCCATCGGCATTATTACTCTACCTCCGCGAGAGGCAGAAGCTGGGTCGGTAGGATAGCGTCTCCCACCGACATAGTGCAAGTGTGGACAGCGCTTAGGTCTCTGTTACTTGCAACGCTTTGTGTGGGGGTGGTTCACACCCCTGAGCAATACAAGTTATATTTACTTAAGCAGTAGTGTAGCTCTGCCTTCAATTTTTAGACAGAAGTTGTATAAAATACAACTTCATAAGCTCAATATAGACTTTATTTAAGATACAGCATTTAAGCCCACTGTTTGCATAGAACACCTAAAAGAGTTCTAGCCAGCTGTCTACAAGGACAAGAAGAATTATTAGTCCTGCATAAAGAGCAAAAGGTACTTAGTTATGTGGATCATAACAAGCTTTTAGACCATAAACACTTCAGGACAGTTAGCAAGAAGACCATGTCTTCTTTTATGTTTGGAAGTACCTAGAAAACTTGAATTTCTAAAAATTGTGCTGTCAATTTCTCCACTTCTAGGAGAGGGGGAGGAAATTCTCTAGAAAAGGGCCAGTTCATATCTTGCCTGTTGGACCTTCTGACTAAGTTGATCACAAAACCCCCATTATATGCTACAGCATTGCCTTTCTACACAGTATTATGTTAGTTCTCCAACTTTTTTTCATCCTTTGGGCATGGCCCAAGCCATAAAAGAAAGATTCTCCATCCTAGAATCCTCTCCCTTTCTAATCCCATCTTTCTCCAAATGTTTTATTCTGTCGACAGCCAGGGGTTGGTGGACCATTCTGGATGCACAGACAACATTTTTAAACCATTAGAGGTTTTTATATACCCTTATCAGTTTCTCAAATGCCAGTGAAAAATGGAGCTTAGTTTCTTCTACTTCACTTATTCTTTTCATTTTGCATAAGCATAAATCGGCATGACAGCCTCCTGAAATCAAAACCTTCTTCCAAATTACCATAATTCACAGTAATACAAAACATGGAAAGACATGCTCAACACAGCTTACTATGACACTTTAAAAAAAAATATTGCTAACAAATGAGGGAAAGAATGTCTTGACTATACAACTTACATGTTGGAAATTGTTATAGTTTTTTTTAATTCTCTTGAAATATATGTAGCGATATAAATATGAAAAAAAGGAAAAAGATTGCAAGAAGGGATCAATATGGAGCCTCTACTCTCCCACCCTCCCATTTCTGATTAGAGCAGCACACTCAATATAGCACAACTAATTTTCGACCAAAGGAAGTAAGCAGTGTATGATGGAACCACGCTCCATCAGCGTACCCTAGACACTATTTCTGTTCATTCACAATCATGGTTTAACTATATTCTAATAGGACAGTGATAGATACACCAGAAGCACATAGATGGAAATACGCAGAGACAAGAGCTGATTGTTGCAGATTTTGTATCATGTATTTGTGTCTTTAGGATACATATCAAAGGCCTGATTCATCACTACCTTGCAAACTGTGTAGTCATTAATACCTGAGCTAAGTATACGTAATACCTATCAGAACAGAAAGGTATCATTTCCCACTTACCTGACAGTGGTGTAAATGAGTACACAAGGTGCAAAGCAATAGATAATCTGGTCCTGAGTAGAAATAGCAGTTGCTGTACAAGGTGAGGACACATTGTAGAACAAAAGCAAATATATAGCCCTCTCTGCCTCTCCCCCTCCATAAAAATTCAAATGTATACTTGTGTGCTCTATCATACTGACGTATTATTCTTTTTTGAGTGTGTGTGGGGGGGAGGGGGTTGGATTTTTTTTTAGAATTGTCAAATTTAATTTAATTTAATTTGATAACTGACACTGTGAATTGGAAGTATTGGCAACAATATGCAGGTTTGTACTTTAGATCTTTTTATTATGCTTATGAAAAATAATTCATTATATACAATACTGTGCAAAAATTCATAAATAATGTCAGGTAATTTAAAAAGAATGAGTTATTTTGTACTTCATAATATATGAAGCACCAATGTACTCTGCACATTTTGTAAAATTACCATGATCAATTTTCAGTGCAGAATAATGTTAAATGGTACTAGTAGTGGATACACAGGTGCAGTTCATGAATTCTGATTTTAATCATGATAACCATCAAATTAAAATGTAAATTAGGACTAATTTACAAAAATACTTTAATGGGTTCCAAAATACAAAGGTAAAATATACACAGAAATATTAGCAATGTTGCCAAGCAACTTAGGTTTCAAGATCGTCAAAGAGAAAATTAAGAAGGGGAAAAAAAGACAAATGAAAACAAGACTTCTAATGAAACTTTTGTTGTGCATGAATCTCCCATCATTTTACGTAATCCATCTGAACTCTAAGTGGTAAATGGCTGTTGCAAATGTCAGCTAGTATTCACAGTATTACAGAGAGTCTTCAGAGGGTTTCCTGTGGGCAGGAGAGGGAGAATTTATTTGTAATGATTCAATCTCTTTTTTCTGTGTAGTGTACTTTAGGTTCTATATTCTGTTCTTAATGGTTACTGCCTGAATAGTCTCATTTGGCAAACTGCACTGAGTTGATCATTGGGAAACTTTTGCAACTAACTAATTGCTTAACTCATTAGAAAATGTTAGCTATCTCAGCAACAACAAATTGGATGAATAATCCTATTTTACATCTAATTTCATTTTGTCCCAGGTTTCATAAATACAGACCATAAAGGAAAATGATGTCTAATGTATATTCAGTGATAATATAAAAATAGTTCTTCAAAAAAAAAGAAATAGTTTTGGTTCTCTCTGTCACAGGGGTGCTTCTTCAGCTACCCGGTGTGCCTTGCTGCCTAGCCTATTTCCATGGTACTTCAGTCACAAACATACCTAGGTTGTTTCCCTTTCTCCACATATAACTTTATTCCTTAATTCTCCACCAAAGAGACTGAAAGAGGTATACTTCAGGAAGAAAATTCTACACCACTTGTCTCTTCTGTGCAGCTCTCCCTTCTACTGCATGTTCCTCACCATTACATCCTCTCAATTACTATTAATCATATTATTAGTGCTGCAATTACCACCTAGGTGTTCATAACCATAGAATATTAAAGTTGGCAGGGACCTCAGGAAGTCATCTAGTCCAACCCCCTGCTCAAAGCAGGGCCAACCCCAACTAAATTATCCCAGCCGGGGCTTTGTCAAGCCAGGCCTTAAAAACCTCTAAGGATGGAGATTCTAGCACCTCCCTAGGTAACCCATTCCAGTGCTCCACCACCCTCCTAGTGAAAATTTTTTCCCTAATATCCAACCTAGACCTCCTTCACTGCAACTTGAGACCATTGCTCCTTGTTCTGTCATCTGCCACCGCTGAGAACAGCCTAGCTCCATCCTCCCTGGAACTCCCCTTCAGGTAGTTGAAGGTTGAAACCAAATCCCCCCTCACTCTTCTTTTCTGCAGACTAAATAAGCCCAACTCCCTCAGCCTCTCTTCATAAATCATAATCCCCAACCAAAAGTGTTTAATTGCTGACAGCTGAGCCTTCATCCTTTTCAGTAATGTCAGTGTTCAGGGTGCTGTAGCTAGCACTCCATCACAATCTCAGATCAATTTATTGACTGTGGCTTGTTTATTTATTTAATCAATCAATTCCTAGATAGATTTAGAAGCAGGACAATCATTTCAAACATGACACTTTATTCTTTGTGTACCTCTGGTTTCCATTTGGTTAAAAATAAATGTGTCTTTTATTAAATTTGCCTTGAAAAACTATTCCCCACACACACAAAAACAAAAATAAAAAATACTCTTCAAACCTCAAAGGGAAAGAAAGTTATAAAATGTTTGAAAAATGTAACATAGTTACTGCTATACCAGTCTAGGTCACTGATTCATATCATACAATCTCTTGTCTCTGTTTGTGGTCAATAAAAGAGGTTTCAGAGAAAGGTGCAAGAAATCCTGCAATAGATAATTTTCTATAGGAGAGCAATTTTCCCCCATTGGTTAGTGTTTGTCTTATTTCTCATCATTGACATTTGTTTGTTAATATTTATGGAGATCTCTCTCTTGTAACATGTGTAGTCTATAACTAACTAGTCTCATTCTGGTCTCAGTTCTCCCACTCTTACATGTACATCCTGGTAAAATCTTGGCCTTGTTTAATTCAATAAAAACTCCCACTGACTTCAGTGTGGCTAGGGTTTCACCCATTAAGTTCTACCTTTGTACACAAAGGGTGTGATGCTCCATTCCGTGATACCCGTTTTACCCTGGTAATCCAATTTGATGTCAGTGACACTGATTGTGTAGTAAAGTGGTAGTCAACAGGAGTATGAGTAGCAGAATCAGGGCAACTATTAGTAATCTCTACTGTAATATCTTTCTAGTATTAAGGTATTTATAACATATTATAAATGTGCAAGTTTTACACAGCTGTAATATACTGTTAGTACATTTAATGTATTATCCTAAATTGAACCTACTAAACTGGAGAGGCTTGGAGTAAATAATATTTCTATTAGAGGACTCTAATGATCTTTCCGTTTTAGTTTTCCTTGTTTGAGTTTCTATGCCATGCATACTTGAAGACCTGCACATTTTCTTATGCTAATGACTGCTTCTCGATATGCATACAGCATACACTGACTCACTGACTTAAGCATTACAAAAAAAAAATCCATAGTCATCACTGAAGAGAATAATTCTTAAACCACCCAGGCATGAAAAGTCACACTGATCTAAGACAAAGTTAATTGAGTGAAAATTCAATACTTACTTTGTTTGATTAAAAACAAGGCAAGTTTTCACTGATCTGTGCCTGAAATCAGGGGAATGTTTTCGTGTTAATTCTAATACAAGACCAATAGTACAAGTAACAGCCTTTGTTTATTTGTTCGGTTACCTGTTAAATGACAGAGTGCTTTAATATTCCTCCTAATTGAAAATTTACAACAGGATTTCTATATTACAGGGGATTACATTGTAATGTAGTGTTTAGGAAGACCGAAAACATCTGTAAAGATTAGAAAGGAGTATGTAAATATGTTCAACTGACCCAAATGGTTATATTATTTGTAACAGTAGCAAAGTAAATACAATTTCTGACATGTAGTCTAACCAAGTATTTTCTTCCAAATTCAAATGCAACTTTGTTAGTATTTGTCTGTCTGGGGATCTGTGACTGATTGTCTGTTTACAGCATAAATTGAACTAATCATCTCCAAACTGTCACTGTCATTGGCTGTAATATTTCTTACATGACAGCCTTTCATTGGAGAGAAGAAAAATATTTATAAGGGCTTGTCTGAATTACTCGACTGAGTGGCTCAATAAGCTACCAAATATATTGCTTCAGACAACAAAAGAATCTTGGCCTATTTGCAATATATTATGTAGGATGTCCTGGTTTATATAAATTACAGTCGGGCATTGCGTACTTGCTTATGTTAAGGACTAAGGATAGTTGTTGGAAGTATAACTGGGAAATACCTCTGTAATGGAGTATTTAGGTATCCATCTGCCACGTCCTTTACCATGCCAAAACCAGATCAATGTTTCTGGAAGCAGCATTTCTAGAAATGATTATTCATGGTTCTTCTTCAGAAGAAATGGAACCCGATCAAATACCTACTGAAATCCATGGGATCTTTTCCCTTGACCTCTGATGCAGGCCTATGGAGAGTGGTGAACATTACCCTTCTTTTAAAACCGTTTTGAATAGAAATTGGATAAAATCCATTATGTTAATGTCTCTGGAGTCTCTACTAACAGGATGCATATTGTTTTCTATGGTGCAAAAATATGTTTATTTCTAAGGACAAATGGGTGCCACTTCAGAGAACATATAAGACCAGATCCTCGATTTGTGCAAATCGGAGTATTTTCATTTCAAGGATCTAACCTGCAGGCTGCATTTTTTGAAAAACATGCTACAATAGTTAACATAGGAAGCAAGATTTCTTTTTCTTTCTCTGCTAAACAACTGTTTAGTAGGCCAACTTAGAGAAAACCTCCCACACATACCTTCCAAGCAAGAGAAATCCAAATGAAAATTGAAGTTGCTTTTTCATTCATCTTACTATATCTTGTCTTATCTTTTTTTTATCTTTTTTATATGGGCAAGCATTTCAATATTGAATTAATAAAGTAACATAGGGCCATTTGATGATGTGGAATTTGTTTAATATCTCACATAAAAATGAAAATTATGACTTGTATTACCAAACAAATGTGACAGATGTCTGTGGTGGAATGATGTGATCAAGAAAAATTATACATCAGGGGCCCATTTCTACTACCCTTATATTACACAGTACATTATTCCACACTGAAGTTCCATTGAAATCAGTTGTTTTCTTTTAGAATTTCTTGGGCTTCTGTTGTGTACAACCAGAATTCTTCTGTCTCATAAATGCCACATGTCCTTTTGTGGGTGCAGCATAGGGACCTAAATAAAATAGAATAAATAGAATAAGTTTAACTTCAGTGAATTACATGTGACATAAAGAATAATTCAGTGTAAGCAAATATGGCAGAATTGGCCCCATAACTTGCACGAGTTGAAGCTCACTGTTTTCACAAAATATATAAAGCACAGAAACAACAGAAACATACCCCAACATCCTATCACTGTATATTTCCTTGATCTCCATGTACTCAAGGAGAAAAGATACAGGGACTATAAGTTCATATGTACATGATACTGGCTAGAGCACTATGCTTTATTGGGTTTACACTACTGAAAAACTTTCCAGTTTTGCTTCTGATAAGTAGATAATGTTACCAAATACCTAATGCAGTACTCTAATTATTCCTTTAATATTATTTAATTATAAAGGTTATTTTTAAAGATGAAGTCATATCATAGCATAAAATCAATGATGGCACTTCAGACTATAAATGAGGGGACATAAGAACTTGGCATAACTATCTGATGTGTGGTTACTTTCACCAATAATGTTGCAACACAGACAGTTTATTTCTGTATGTTTAGATTTTGCTTTGTTTTTGTTTGTTTTACTTTGCCTTATTCTCATGCATAGCTACTGTATGTGTTACTGTTTTCTGTTTCATATGTGTGTGGCTAAGGCTGACATCTTAGTTTCTGTGCATGTCTGATAAATTTGACAGAAAGCAGATAGAAAGGGTACCCAAGTATAAAAAGCTGGTAATGGCTGAAGGAGCTGCCTTTTGTAACAATGTAAATCATCACTTCAAAAGTTTTCACAAGCTTCTTGAAGAACACTACAGGGATCTCGGGTGATGATGCTATGTATTTTTTAGCCGTGTTCCACATATGTTCATACAGTCATCCCATAAAATAATAGTGTATGTAACCACTAAAGGTGACACATTTGATTGCATATTTAGCATATTTAGCATATTTAGCATTCCTCTGACACGGTGTACCCCATGTACACCCTTATGGTGTGATTTATATATCATTCATGTTCATCCTTATAGTTTAATTGTATATTGTCTGATGCAAAGTATGTCATTTAAGTTGTTTTTGGAATGCTCATGTTTCCTGCAATGTCATACACATGTACAGATATGAAACTCTGCTGTGTCATATCCCCGAATGTGTGTCTCACATGGCTTGAATAAATGCAGAAGAACACAAAGTTGTGTTTCCACACCCAGAAGAGGCATGCATACAGGAACAATGGACTAGTCTAAGCACATGTGAGCATTTTGGCTCAAGTGGAAGAAGTCATGCCCATTGCCGGAGAAGGACGATCACCTGACCCCAGGGGGTGTTGAGAAAATTAGTTAAAGGCTGAGGAGTCTTTGTCTCGGGGCTCTCCCATGTAATCTATCTCCCAGGTGACATCAAAGACTGGCACCCACCCACAGGGAGGGGGAGCCTGTGCAGGACACATCATAGAATCATAGAATATTAGAGTTGGAAGGGACCTCAGGAGGTCATCTAGTCCAACCCCCTGCTCAAAGCAGGACTAACCTCAGTTAAATTATCCCAGCCAGGGCTTTGTCAAGCTGCAGCTAATAAACCTCTAAAGATGGAGATTCCACCACCTCCCTAGATACTCTAAAGATGGAGATTCCACTACCTCCCTAGGTACTCAGACCAAGCCAGTGTGGTAAGCTAATGTCATAGTCTGTAAGAGATTGAAATATTAATCTTAGTTTAGGAGGCGAGTTATCTTTTAGTTGATTGTAACTAACTCCTTGACACATTATTAATCTTTTGATTTATATTAATGTCACTTAGATTCACTTAAAATCTTGCTGTAGTCAATAAACTTATTTGTTTGTTTTATCTAAAACAGCGCATGTGAATTGAGTGTGTGCAGAGAACTCAATTAGCATAACAGAGCTGGTGCATATCAATTTCTTTGATAAATTGGCAGACAAATGTATATGAGCTTGCATCAGCCTAGTTTCTTTTATCAGAAGTTCTGTATCCTTGCTGGATTCTCCAGAATGACAGAGGGAAGGAAGGGAACTGCTTCATTTCCACCTTCCAAGGAAGAAAGAAACAGAAATATCATATCAGTTCCCTCTCCATCCCTGTCTCTCCAGAGTGGGAAAGGCAGTTGAGAGCACAATTGTCCCACTACACAGATGTGTGATCCATATGTGCACACACAATTTGTTTGGCTAGCTTATTGCCTATTGGGGAGCATGGACTCCTTTCAGGTACCTTAATTCCATTGGTCCTTTTGTATTCCATGTGCCATATATCACCACACAAAATGATTTGGTGTTACTTTACTACATGATATCAACACTAGAGCTTGTCAGCAAGTGGGCTTGATTTTCTGGAAATCAAAAATTCAGCATTTGTTATTGTCCAAAAATATTGGCCCCACACTGAAAATATGGATTTAGAAATCCTGCCATGTTGTCCCATAGACAAACTACATCTCCCATAATGCATCATAGTCACCTGTCTTGCTGATGTACCACAGTGCATTATGGGGGATGTAGTGTGGATGAGACGCATAGGCCATAGAGGAAAATGGTGTGATGAGGCAACTAAACTACAGCTCCCATGTGGCACAATAGCAGCATTTTCAAATCAATTTTTGTTTTTGTTTGTTTTTCCAGCCAAAGAGATAAAACTTCTGGTTTAGTTGTTTTTTGTTTGTTTGTTTTTGTTTTTTTTAAACCAAATTTCCCATGGAAATCAGATATATTTTTTAAAATTATTTAATTGAAACCCCAATTTTCCATCAGAAAACTGTTCTGATGGAAGATTTTCAACCAGCACTAATCAATACTCACGAACTTCTGTCAAAGTTTGATGTACTTTAACAACTGGGTAAAACCCAAAGGAAGGGGCTAATAGGTAAGAGATGTCTATACATATCCCCTCATGGCTTCCTGACACATTCCATCATAGATGGGGTTTGTGCACCTCTGTGGAATCAGTTGCCTAGAAACTAGGCAGATTCTCAGGGATCTGCAGGGAGCCAGAGCCATTGACAGCCAGACAGACAGAGGCTCCATGCCAGCTCTTTGTCCCTGGCAAGTACCTTTAACTACATGGCAATATAGTTCCCACCAGGAACAATATGATCTTGGCTGCCCCAGTAACCCCCATTTAAAGGATGATTCCTTGTTGTAGAGGGAGCTTCACAAGAAAGGTAATACAGCCCCAGGAACCACCCTGAGAACTACAGAGACTTAACCCATTGAGAGGTCCCATGAGGGAAAAAAATGCCTTGGACAAACATTTCCCACACTACAGGTTTGGTTCTAAGGTGGACATTTTGCTGTTCTATTCTTTACAGTGGAGAGTAGTATACAATCCTGTATAATTTGTGGTACTTTTTCTTGTCAATTAAAAGAAAAGAAAAAGAAAAAATGATTGAGGGAGTGAGACTAATCCAGCCACTTTTCAACTACAAGGACAAATTTAAAAAAGAAACAGAAAACTTCCTTTTCTTGGATTCTCTTGGCTCTATTGTCTTAGCCTCTTCATTGTCTTCACTAATCAAGTCATTCACCAGATCATCATACCTTCCTTTTATTTTCCTCTAGGCACACCAATTACCATCTGTTATAGATGTAAATTAAAATTATGACATTAGAGCGTGCTTAACAAGTTGTATTTACATGAATTGAAATATTTTGTCAAGAATGCACCTAAAAATAATCTGCATGTATCATTTCAGATCTGCTTCTGGGATTTTAAGGATCTTGAATAGTTTTAGTAGAACACAGTGCCAACCCCCCCTTCTTCAGAATATGAAATACATTATTGCCTTTTTTTTAATAGCCACAGGCTCTGTTGAACACTAGAAGTCTTATAAAAAGCCAGTATTACAGCTTTAGGCATTTACATTCCCTCACATAACTTCAAAGATTAATTCCCTCAGGCCTTTTATAAAAGAACAGTTCAAGTGAATCTATGTGTTTTCAAATTCAACCCCTTGTATGAGTTAAATGGAATTCTCCTGAGCTAACGTATATTGTTTGCTTAATGAGTCTCAGCAAGTGTGCATAGTATGTACCATATTATGAAGTCATATAGGTCCTTTTGTGTCATGCCTTATCCTGATCCACTGGAGTCAATGGGAGTTTGTGATTGGCTGCAGTGAGAGTAGGATTAGACCATAGGATTACATTACTTTTTAAACAGAAGTAAAACCTATTCAACCAGATGTTCAGTATACACCTCTTATTTCCACAGTACTACAGAATGATTCTTGTTTCTTTAATACATCTAAATGTGTGCTTCAGTCTTGCTTATTAGGCTATTCTAAGAAGTGTAATAGACTCTTAAATAAAAATATTTCCTAATGGTTTGCTATTTTGACTTCTTGCCAGCTCTTCTTCATTAAAAACATTTTAATTGATTTTTGATATTTTACTAATTGCAACCCAGATATTATTAAAACAAATATTTTTTGTGAGCTTTTCATTATGATTAACTGAATGGTCTTTTCTACCCTTGTGCCAAGAGCTCTGAAATGCAAGGGACCATGGAATTAAATCCAATTCCAGTGTACTGACATACAGAATAGTAATTTTCGAATAGTGCATGGCATGTGCAAGGCAGTCCTTTGTAGACGAAAGACAATCAGGATACCCAGGTTCTATTCCCTACCCTGTCACAGACTTCCTATGTGACTTTGTGTAAGTCACATAGTCACTCTGTAACTCAGTTCTCCATCTGTAAAACAGGGATTTAGTGCCTACCTCACAGGAGTGTTGTGGGGACAAATGCATTAAACTGTGAGGTATTTGAATATTGGTGATGGGAGCCATATTAATGCTTTATATAGATAGTCTCTGAATCTTCTTATACTGGGTCTGATCCAACTTCCATTGAAATAAATGAATATATTTTGACTTCAACTGAGTTGTATTGGGTCTTAAAAGCTTCAACTGTAGGATTGAGGCCTACAAAGTATGTAGGTTTTTAACTCAAGAATTCAGCAAATGGAACATGGATCTGAGTCTCACAAGCACAAACTGCTCTATTAGTTAAAATTTAGGACTGAAGATATGTTTAATTTAAAAATCCTCAGAAAATAACTCTCAGTTGTTTCATGCCCAAAGATTTCAAAGAATTCTTTGTTATACACTGGTGCTGTTATTACAGTTTTCCATCTCCATTCAGTGATTTCCTTCACAATAAATATTCACTTTCTAGGTAGTTTGATAAAAATGCAACTGATAAAATGACTCTACTCATAAAAATGCAATAATAATAAACAAAATTGCAGCGAATGATGTTCTGTCATGTAGCTGATAAAAAGCAATTAAAAATGAGTGCTGCGGTGATTGTAAACATGTCTCCAACATCAACATACTACATTCTGGAAATGAGTAGAGGAAAGCATTTGACAGCCTTATTATGTCAGTGCCAAGCACCCATCAATATTTTGACATAATTAAATACAATGCAAATTAGTAATCACAACTCCTTTTTAAGGAACCAAGCAGTAATAGCTAGTGGAGATAACTAAGAACAGTGTGTTTCGTCAGCCACGGTGTTTAAGGTACTGTTTTGTGGGGCATGGTTGGGGAGATTCTGAGTAGACCTCAGTGAAAGTTACTCTCTTGAAGAACTGTAGTAGCCCTATCAAACCTGCAGGAGTTTTCCCACATAATACAATGCTTACCTTGGTCCCTTTCTCCTCCCAACCACTGCTTGTGAGTCCTGGTGCAGACCTGCCTATGTCTCAAGAACTCTAACAGTATGTCTACAGCACAATTAAAAACCAGAAGCTGGCTCAAGCTTGCTGACCTGGCCTTGCAGACTTGGGCTAAGGGTTTGTTTACAGTCTAGACATTCAGACTTGGACTGGATCCCTGGTTCTAGGACCTTGTAAGGTTGGAGGGGCTCAGGGTGTGCAGCTCAACCCCAAACATCTACATCACAATTAAACAGCGCTTGAGCCCCACAGACCTGAGTGAGCTGGCATGGGCAAACTATGGGTGTCTAATTGCAGTGAAGACATATTCTTATGGCTCAGCAACCTTCTTGCCTCCCAGTTCTGTTCCCTCATGGGAACAAGAACATCTTTTGGAGCAGTCTAATTAAGGGACGTACTAGAAGCCTTTGCATTTGATTTAAAACTTAACAAAATACTAGAAAATATACTATAGGTAACACACCTGAATCTGCAGAAGGATGGACTAGATCATAGTTCTTTCCTATCTCTTACATCTAGGATTCTGTGAAACAGAACAAAATTGATAGCATTATCCTCCCTAATGTATCAAAATAACTATTTTTGACCCTATACTGTACTAAAAACATACCTCAGTTAAAGTCAATAATGTCTTTTATGGTGCACATTTTGAATTAGATTTGAAGACTCCCTTCATTATGTCATAAAGAAACACATTCAATTTTCTGTCCATAGTAAGAATTGTGCACATGTTCCCTGGTGGAATATCCATGGGAACATATATAATATCATTAGCAATGACACTTGCTTACAGGCAGAGACACTGCTTTCAGATTTAAAGTGCACACCAATGTAGTAAGGTTTGCTTTTTTTTTTTTATCAATTTTTTGTTACAATCACTCACATTCACTGATCAGTTTTTAATGACACCTATCATATTTTAGATGAATCACTGTAAGGAAAACAGATTCTGCTTGACTGGAATGAAGCCAAATACCACTAGTTTAACTAAGCTGTGGGTAGGGTACAGAAAAATGCAGTTTATTGTCAGTGTACATTTAATCTAACAGCTGGTATATCTTTACTGATATGCCTGTAGAGAAGGCTGCATCATATATATAAAGTGAGGTTTTATCTTATTTTGCTTTGTTTTACCAAAGCCTTTCCCAGTAGTTTTGAGACAGGATTGTGAAAGAAAGAAATGTAATGTGTTATCCCTCTAATGTGTCATGCACATGAAATGAAAATGCAAAAAGTCTTATTTCAGGTGAATCACAATGATCATTATTGATATTCTTGATATTGATAAGATGTGATAGGGTCCTCAGAGGGCTGGGAGGCCTATGGTTAGCATCCACTCAGTCATTGGGCAATGGTAGGGGAACTCTGGTCCACCCACTCAAATGCTTTAGGAGGGTTGGCAGCATTTGATCTCCAAGGTCACTTCCTACCATTGTTTCCTTCCGCTTCTGGTCCCAGATAAGGAAAAAAAAAAAAAAAAAAAGGAAACCAAACCATCAACCCCAACCAGCTTCAGCATCCAGTTCTGGTACTTGAGGGAAGTGTCTCTAGCCTCTTTTGGCAGGAGCCTACAGGATAGATCTCTACTTCTCTCCAACCTTCTGAATAGGGTTGCTCCCTATTGAACCCTGTCTTCAGTTGGAGCATGCTCTGCAAAGTTGGCGGGGCCAGGCTACCTGTGCCTAGTAATGTCCTTTAACCCGGTGTGGGTTTGTATACCCCATCACATAGGATCAATACATTGTTTTGCAAGGCTGCAATCTCTCTCTCCTGAGTGGACAAATTATGAGATCCCAGGCCAAAAGGTTAATCTTGGTTAGGCACCTCAGTTATTACGACCTTGTAAAACTATAGCCCTTCTGTCATTGTTACTATTGTACAAGTCTTTTAAAAAGTTCTTGTGTATTGTATGAGTAAAGTGCTGCAGGACTGTATGTAGCCTGTCTAGATTGAGGGCATCACCCTCAACTGAACTGAACTTGCTATACAAGGGGTTCGGATGCCAGATCCCAGTGGAGGGAGACAGAAAGAGAGGAAGCAAGGACAGACAGACACACATTTCTGCCTGATGGCATGGGCTCTGCCTAAGAACCATAGGCACTATTTGACCTGTCCCTCCCCTGTTTAAAGATAGAGCTCATTAGGCTCTATTGAGAGTCTTTTGTTATGTTAATGGACCACTAGAGCTGAAATCTCTAATAATCAGGTCTAAATGCTTAGCCCCGCTGCGGGACAGCATTACTGTGGAAGAGACTGCCCAGTCTGCCCTAGCAATGAGGTTACTCCACTGAGAGTGGAAATCACTGACAGCTGGATAGAACCTCAAGAGATCAACTCGCAGAGGCCACAGTAGAAAGGCAGGTGGCAACAGAAGGTGACGGCGCAGGGACATCAGCAATGGAGCAAACGAAGGCACGGTAGAGTGAATGGCGGTGCAGTGGCGGCTGTAGGCAGCAATGCAGAGCGAACAGCTGCAACTGTGAGCCAGTTGTGATGTTGGCAGCAGCTCAATCTTTCTTCCCCTCATCCCCTGGGTTGGAGGTGAACTCACATGAATGCACATCTGAATTCTGGGTCTCCACTGACCAAGGAGAGCAGCTGTGAGTGGGGTGTGGCAGAATGAGTGGGGAGTGGCATATTAACGGGACATTTGTTTGTTGGACTTTCATGCTGCAAGGGGAGTAATGGAGGCAAAGGACACTGCACAATGTACTCTGGAGCAGAAGTTTTGCTTATGATCAGATGTATTTGAATCATTGTTGTGGTGTTTTCCCAAATTAACACCAGGTTCCTTTCCTCTTTTTGTTAGAAGATTTCTCTACTATATACAGACTCAGTGCTTGTGAATGGGGAAGTATTGCCTCTTAGAGGTGCCCAGGGGAGGTGTTTAATTTTCCTATGTTACTAGGTGGTGGCTTGAGTCAGTTCTGTGTTATACCGTTGAGAGGGACCCCCTGGATATTGAACCCAGCCATTGTTGTGGCCGACACCACCTGGAACAAGGGTTACTTGAGAAGAACCTCCTCCTCTCTGCCTCTTCCTCTGAGAAGGTTTTCATGAAAGAAAATGAAAAGAAAAGGAGAATGTTATTATATTGACTTTATAGGGAAGGAAAAGGAACAAGTTCATATTTAATCACAAAGTATAATGGAGTGTTATTAATTCTTATGATGCACTGTTTTCATGACATGGTAATCAACTTTTTCAGAACAGTGCTGGAGGGGAGATGGAGCTACCTCAATATATGGAATAAGATCTCCCCTTTGTGAACATATACAGTATAATGTAGTAAACTGATGACATCTTCTTTGAGAAGGATAAACAACATCGATTTCCTTATCTTTCGTCAGATAATGTGTTCCCTTTCCAGCATACTGTCATCCTACTGCCATTCCTGCATGTGAGTTTGTGGCTGAGTTAATAAGTTGTTCCCTAAGGAAAGGATCTGAAAGACGTGAGAATAGCACTGAGTTTTCCTGGGCAGGTGAGGGTGCTTACCAGTCTACACTACTGAACAGAGACCTAGAAAAGCAACTCAGCCTTGACCTGCCACTCAGCACCATTTTTTTTTTTGGTCTCTTTTGATTAGCAACTAATTATATGCTGAATTTTGATGTTCAGAAATTGTGCACAAGGGGAATAAGGTAAGAATATGCACTCCAGTTTCCAGAGGTGAATGCATTAACTCACTGGCAGGCTACTCCCTCCTGAGCCGCCAATTTCTTTTTAATTGTTGTCAAGTGCTATGGCGCTGGTTCATGAAGTCAAATTTCATTTCATTCTGCAAGAGAATAGCAATTTTAATGTTTGATCTTGACATAGCTCAGTGACAGAGTTTTTGAATAATATAGCATTTAACCATAAAACACAAAAATGTATTTATCAAGTTCCTGGGATTCAAGTGATTTTTGTATTTTTTTAAGTCTTGCACAAATAGCAAATATATCTAATGGTTTATTAGAATTCCTGGGTGCTCTCAACTTAAAAGTCAAACATTTCTGAAATCTAGAATCATTTATTTATAAAAGCATGAGTGTAATGGGGTCTACAAACCCCATGCTGAGCATAGAGAGGGGTGGGAAGAGAGTCTCTCCTGTTTATGAGCAAGCAGCTTGATCACACCCCCACTCAGCTTCCAATCATGGAGGCAGGCACCCACAGTTGCAACCAATAGAGAGAAGGTTTGCTATAAAGGGGCGAGTACAGAGAAGGAAGGGGAGGCTCAAGGTCCTGGGATAGCAAAGGGGTGATGGCCCTGCACCAAGTTGCCTCGAAGAAAACAGTGAGGAGATGACAGGAGAATTCAAGTCCTAAAATTGTAGGGCTGATAGACTTAATTGGATTTGAGAATCCAAGCATTGACCTTAGTAGGGCCATTCAGGAGAAGCAGAGACTCCCTCGAAGGACCCCACCAGAAGATAGTGACAATAAAGCATTTATTTGCTTGAATCTTTTTTGAAAGTGACCGTTCTTAGGCACAGCATTATGAAACGTTTAGTGTGTGGTAGTGGCATCCAAACGGACTGTGTGCATCATGCTGGTGTGCAGCAAGGTGGGGGTAAACATCTACAACACACTAACTCTTCAGCTAGACACCTCAATGCCTAGTATCTTGGTTCCATTGCCTGTCATGTTCTATTGATTGCAAACCAGAGATATTATTCTGTCCTTAGCTTCTACTGATGTCAATGGGCACACCGGACAATAAATGCAGGATCAGAGCCAAATGCAGCTTTGAAATATGATTTCTGATAAGGCAGGGCTGAATCTTGTTTTAAAATTACCTTTTGTCTAAAAGGATTGAGATGATCATTTTATGGATAAAAACATTTGACATCTGCTGGATATTCCAGGGAATAAGGAGAAGACTGGGTATTTATGGCTATTTCTTATTTGTAAAGTAATTGCTAAGTTTTTTTCCTTTGGTTAAAATTAGTCTAATTGGCTTTACACCTAGTAGAGGTTTCATCATGTAATAATGCCACATAGTATGTCTTATTGGTCTCTGGTTATAATTATTGAAACAAGGGCACAGTTTTATATTATAAATGTAGTTCTCTGAAGGAAGAAAGCATTTTAGCTTTTGTAATATTTTTTAACTCAAACTTGATGACACTGTAAAAAACACAAGCAGTGTTTAAAAGATTGACAAATCATTTACTTCAGTTACAGCAGCTATAGCACTAGTAGATTTTTGATCTCAAGATAACTTACTATCTCAAGTGGGCTTTTAATTATAGCTTCATAGAAAAGATTAAATATAACTATGAAAATAGTAAACATCAGAAAATTTGAGTATAGAAGATTTTCATGGTTAAAAGAGAAATTAAACTTAGAGGTAGATAGTGAAAAGTTTTAATTAGAGATGATTTGAGACAGAACCTGGTCTTAAAGATAAGGCACAGGACTAGGAATCAGGAGACTAACTGTGAGTTGACCAGATGCTCACTGATTCCAGTGGGCTTTGGATTAGGCCTACACTATAATGATAAGTGCTGTAGGAAGGTCTAT
Organism: Emydura macquarii macquarii; assembly: GCF_026122565.2. NCBI lineage: Eukaryota > Metazoa > Chordata > Testudines > Chelidae > Emydura > Emydura macquarii. Next base: position 43,405,632 of record NW_027132610.1, on the reverse strand, counting down.
AAATAAATTACCTTTAGCACTTTCATTATAGGAGAAGAATTAATTTTATACAACCACCTCTCCTGGGAAATAGATATACCTCAATCAGAAACCCATTGTAAATTTACTTAGACCAAAACATCAGGAAATATTTGCATTTTGTTTCTTCAATAGACAAACATTTTATTAACAGGTTGGAAATGGAATTATATACTGTATCTTGATAAAAATAAGCATTTATCCATCAGCCAGAAATAAGACAGAAGTTTTAAGATTTTAAAAAAATTACAAAAAGTCTTTAAGGAAAGATTGCAGGATTTAAATTTGAGACACTTTGGTATTATAGCTTCTCTTAATGGCTGAATCAAGTAACAACAATCTTCCCATGGACAATAATGGGGATGTTCATTTTCATGAGAGATTCAGGAAAACAGAATGAACCTTTCAAAGAAGCATAAAGGATCTTGATGCCTATCTATATTTTGTATGTTTTATTATGGTATATTATTCCACTGCTTGTTCAGTGCTGAGTAGAGCTGTGTGAAGTGTTTCCATTCAATGTGAAGTGTTTCAATTCAATGTCAATGACTGATTTTGATCTTGTTTGTTTCAACTGAAGCAAAAAATCAACATTTTTCACTGATGAAAAAAGTTCTGTCCAGAACAGTGAAAAATGTTGATTTTTTGCTTCAGTTGAAACAAACAAGATCAAAATCAGTCACTGACATTACCAAAATAAAATATTTTTAGATTTTTCAGGCTAGATTCACATAGAATTTAAGAAGCATTCATAAAACTTTCAGAAGGGTAGCCGTGTTAGTCTGTATACAGCAAAAACAATGAGAGTCCTGTAGTACTTTAAAGACTAACACATTTCTGCGGGCATAAGCTTTCATGGGCTGCAACCCACTTCATCATATGCATCTGACGAAGTGGGTTGCAGCCTACGAAAACTTATGCCCACAGAAATTTGTTAGTCTTTAAAGTGCTACAGGACTCTCGTTGCTTTTATTCATAAAACTGAGGGTGAGGAGCAGCTGCCACCAAACCCTGAATCCCCATTCTGGTGCAGCGACTGTAATCCAGATGTCCCAAGTAAATGTCCTAACTACCAGGCTATTGGGTATTCTGTTGTAAGTCCCTCAGTCTGTCTTGTTGGATCTGCTCCATTTGGTATAACTAATGAAATGTGTAACCCAATCCCGAGGTGTGGCTGCAGTTTTCTCTCTTTAGGATTGTGGGTTCTAGGTTCACCTTATAAGGTTGCTTGGTGCCTCCACACAAAGAAACCCGTCCTACTGCAGAGAACACCACTGTAGTCCAGGGGTGAGTCCCACAGAGGCTTAGTGTGGTATTTCATATGCACCATCTCCAAAGTGGTTACAAATATTATTGGAGCAGGGAGTGGAATCTGGATGTCCTCCCCTTCCCATGTGACTACCCGAACTCCCAGGCTTCAGATTAACTCTCATAATCTCTTTCTGGCCCAGTGACTATCCAAATATTTTAAAGTGGAACAGCTTCAGCAGATGAGATTGAGAGAGACCTACACCAGAATAGCTAGTAGCCTGGTGATTAGTGAACTCATCTGGCTTCAAGTCCCTGTTCTAGTGCAAATGTTTGAACTGGAATCTCAGGTGTCCTGACCATGCAGCTACTGGGTAGAAGAGGGGGCACCACTACCGCCTCCTATATTTCATTAATCTAGCCCTTCATTTTCTTTGCTTTCATTAAAAAAGGTTAAACATATCCAAAATGAAACTTTCACTTTTCTTGATTCACCAAAAATTCAGTTTTGGTTTAACTTGAACCATTTTTATTTTATTTTTTTAAATCAGAAATATCAGTTATTCACCCAGCTGTAGTGCTGAGTACACAACTGGTGTTTAACAAGACACACAAGAAAGCATTGTCCTTGTCATAGCCAGCTACTTAAAGAGATGGACGACACAAAATGTACCTGGAGGTAGTTAGTTGGAGGTTTGCTTTATTTGTTAAGGTTGAATAATAGTATTTTGACTGATGTGGGTCAGCATTTCGGAAGCTATGGTAGTAGTAAGTTTTGATGTGGGATTTTAGAAGAAAGAGAGAGGAGACTTTGCACACTGGGATAGGGGGAGCTAGATGGATAAAATGTAAGATGATAGAAAGCATGAAGGGAGAGGTAAGTCTGGATTTGTTAGGGAAGAGAGGAGATGCACAGTAAGAAATAAGAGCAGAGAGAAGGTGGGGGCAGAATTGTGCAGGGACTTTAGTCCACAGAGGATTTACCTCACTCACTTGGATAATATATTCTATGAAAAAGAGAGCATTAAGACTTTAAAATGAAGCCCTTAAAAGTGAAGAAACGTCAATGTTAAAGTTGCATGTCTCACTGCTGTGCATATGCATTATAATAGCTTTTAATTAAATAATTCCAGACTATTATTTCTGCAGAACCTCCGCCTTTTCCAGGGTGAAATTCACTTAATTATGCAGAGAATCCTGCACAAAGGCCTCACAGGGAGATTGCAAGTGCAATGACCATTTAGGTGGTGCTTAAGGAAAGAGTTATGCACATTGGTTCAGAAAGCTACATTAGATGTGGGCTGCGGGAACCATATTTTTACATATCCAGAAATAGCAGCTAAAGACTGGGAAGGAGTGCTACTTAGCAGCCCTACACTTGGCTACAGGTTTGGGGCTGGATTTTAACTTCCCATCCCCTCTGCAGTTGCCTCTCTAGAGCCTGATACTGTACTATTGAAGACAATATTTTTTTTGCCATCCCAGATCAGATTAGTGGTACATCTAGTCTAGTATTCTCCCTGACACTAGCAGTTACTTCAGTGGAAGGGGCAAGAAAACCCCTAAAGGACAATTATGGGGAAAAAATCTGTCCAAAGGGCAAGTTTCTATCTAGATTGAATCAACTAATCTTAGGCCTGATCAACACTGGTGACGGAGGTCAACATAACGTCACTTATGTTGTCCTCCGAAAGCCTGCGTGTACACTGGTACGGCAGTTCCATCAACTTAAACCACAGCAAAAGTTGACATAATAAAACCTCTTCCACAAGTGGCGTAGTGCCTAATTCAATTTTACTGGGTCGATTTTGCGTCAGTGTAGACAGAGCATAACGTAATTCGACATTAATGGCCTCTGGGAGATATCCCACAATGCCCCATTGTGACCGCTCTGGACATTCATGCTCTGCTGTTACGTGGTCACGCTACCCAGAAATGGCCCCTCCCCGCATGCCCCAGGAAAATTTGAATTTTTATTTCCTGTGCACACCCCCAATGTGAATTTTTTGGTCAGGGAAGAAAGTGCCTACCTGCATATTAAAGAACAGCCCCAAATTCCGAAATATGCGCGTCATGCACCTTCCCAGACCACCCCACATAGATGTCGGTGAAACAACCCCTGTGATCCACAAGGCCATGAAGGACCATGCAAAAGTACCTCTTGCAGTTTATGTATTCGGTTGCTAGGTGGGCAGGCGCTAAGATAAGAATGAGTGTCCCATCAATGGCCCCCCCACAGTTTGGGAACCCTGTCTTGGCAAACCCATCCATTATGTCCTGCACATTTCCCAAAGTCACTACCCTTTGTAGCAGAAGTCTATTGATGGCTCTGCACACTTGAATCACAGCAGCGCCCACTGTAGATTTACCGACTCCAAATTGATTCCCAACTGAGCAGTAACAGTCGGGGGTTGCCAGCTTCCACAGAGAGATGGCAACTCTCTTCTCCACCATCAGAGCTTGTCTCAAGCGAGTATTCACGCGCTTTAGGGACAGGGCCAGCTCTGAGCAAAGTTCAAGGAAAGTGGCCTTTCGCATACGAAAGTTTTGCAGCCACTGGTCATCATCCCACAGCTGCATAATGATGCAGTCCCACCTGTCTGTGCTTGTTTCCCAGGACCAGAACCGGCACTCCATGGACTACAGATGATGCGTTACGGCCTGCAGCAATCAGGAATTGTTCTGCTCGATGACTTGTAGAAGGGCAGCCTCAGTGGCATCACTGTTCCTGTGCTTCGGCTTCTTGCTCTACTTCGAAAATACTCAATGATAAGCCGCAATATATTTGTGACACTCACAATAATAGTGCAGAGTTGAGCTGGCTCCATGTCTCCACAGCAATGGCGAGCGCGTGGCATAAACAAACGGTGTGAAAATAGGTTTCCTGTTTGTTTGGGGGAAGAAGGGAGGGGGAAGGAGCGTTGCATCATGGGATGATGAAACTCATCCCAACAGCCCTCATGGCTAGTTCCATTATGGGATAGCACCGCACAGTGCACTGCTTTGAACGTCGACACAAGCATGGCGAGTGTGGACACATGAGCCCAGCACAAAGAGCGTGGTGTGTACATGCTCCAGCGACTTCTAAAAATCGGCGAGTGAAAGTTGACTTTAAATAAGTCGACTTCACTCTGCAGTGTAGACATACCCTTTGACTGATGAACTGAAGCATGAGGCTTTGTATCTGAGCTGCTTAGAAAATAGGGAGAGTCAGAAAAAACTCATTCATTCTTTCATATTGAAATACAGGAGATTTTGACCAGCTATTGTTTATATCTGTGGTGCGTCCCAGGTTACCCAAGGTTGTGAGGTTCCTTGCTATAACCTGCTTGTAGCAGGATAAAGCCTTATCTTTGCCTGAGGTATTTCAGTTCTCAACACCACTGGCCTCTGGCAACACAAGCACTGCCTCCCTGGCTTCCATAAGTCCCTTTCTCTCTTTACAGTTTAACAATGTGCATACTCCAACCCTTGTGTTTTCCAATGTCCCACCCCCTGATCCACTGGACACTCACAGAATTCCCAGATCCTCTGCTCCCAAAGGAACTGTATATCCCAGCTTACCAGTTACATTTTAGATCAGGGTTCCAACTTAGCACATAGCACTTAGATTTGCTTATGGTAAAACCAAGACATTTATTTAACCAAAGAACGGTGATTCAAGTGACAGAAAGCAGAAATATTGGAAGCAGGTTTACCTATAAAGCAAAGTTAAATGTGCATTCTAGAGCATGGACTTAATTAACAAAAGACCCCTTTATCAAATAAATTTTAGTTCACCCCAAAGTCTTTGCAGCATTTTTCAACCAGACTTGGCTGTGATCCTTTTTTCATGAAGTAAACACACTGTCGGCTTGTTTCCTAGGTAAAGTATGCATAGTGTGTCTGTGTCTCTACAGCTATAGTCCAAAAAATCCATTGTCTTCATTTGCAAATAGGGCTCCCTCCTGCTGGTTTATTTCCCCATATAAATTCCCTCTTCTGAAGATTTCACAGTCCCTTCATTAGCATTTGGCTTAGACTGTACATGGACAAACATTGTGAGCTGTGCAATGCTTAATTTATATAGCCAGATAAGTAGATAAAAAATGTTTATTTCAGGCAAGAGATTTTTGTTACCTTCTATTGACCAGTCCCAAGTCACAGACCTTAAGAACAATATATATCAATTTTTCCTTTCTCACTCCACTCAGATCCTTATATATTATCTGTACATATATTCACAATGGTTAGGAGCACCAGTGTGACACAGGCTCTTAGTAGAGACCTTACATAACACTCTTTGGTGAATTAGTATGTAGATACCAGACCCATGAATCCCTGTTACTCTTATGCACCCCTGTGCCTTTTGCCTGTTGGTGACAAGAGGCACCTGAGTTACAAACATCCCGCTAGGGAAAATAGAATTATCCAGTCTAATGTAACTGTAGAGGTCTTCATTATCAATTTATATGGATATCATTAGTAAGTGGGTATTTAGGAATGACTGAAGCAGCTGAAGGCTGACTAGTGGTTGGTTCCAGGAGAAGGGAGGAAGGGCAATGTCCTGCTGTTTTGGCTTTTTTATTATATTTAATGTTAAGGAAATCTAGAACAATGTTTCTCAATGACTGGTCCATGGACGAGCACCGGTACCTGAGATCTCCCTGACACAGTATAGGAAGCTGGTCCCTGGTATCAAAAAGGTTGAGAAACATTGATCTAGAGTGTAGGATGGCCGTTTTTATGTAACTGTATGTAAATCCAAAATAATACATAAAAATGTGAATGTTTAATTCTTTCAGGCTTCACGTCAGTGAATTCCATAGGTTAAATATACACTTTCTGTCTCTCTACCAATTTTTCTCTACACTAATATTAAACACTTATTTTTATTATGGATAAAAATTAATTCTGAAAGTACAAGTTATTTTGTTACAAGAGTATTAGAAAGAATGTCAGATGTACAAAATAAGCAATGCAGCAAACTTAGACCAGAATAAACTAAGTGACATCATATATGTATTATAAAAGTTATATCAGTGGTAGGGAGGTTAGCTCTGTGAATGAAAATAATATAGAAGAACTAGATTTTATTTCATTCTACATGGGCCAGATTTTCTCAAATAGATAATGTTATTTTAATATAACCAGAAAGTCATTCAATTTCTTTTTTTCTTTTCTGAACCATATTATATAGTTATATATATATAGTTATTGAAATGACAGGGAGAATTAAATTTATCCTTGGACAGTGAGTGAGCAGAAGGGGGGTTGTACAAATTGTAAGTTCTACTTTAGTTTCAGATGTGTGTTTAAAACAAACAAACAAACACGGAGGATGGGAAACTCTGAGTTTCCCCTCACAGATTTTGCTCAGTATTGCTCTCAGGAAAGTGGGATTTAGATGGTGCTTACATAACTGCTCAGAGGTGAATTTCACCCACAGCTGATGTGATTGCATTCACATGGAAATTCTGAATTTTAGGGGTGGGGGGAATAACCAGAAGGAAAACATACTACTGTGTTTAATAAAAAAATGTCTGTGAATTATAGAATTAGGAATTAAAACTCAAGTGTTAACCAGGTGCTGAGTTGGCAGAGAAAAGGAAGCTTTATTCGTTATTTATCTATAGTTGCTTGTACTATAACAGGCATAAAGAGGAGCTCTATTTTCTTCAGCAATAATTCAGATGCCTTGTTGGGATAAACTGTTCGGCCTTCAGCACCACAGTTTATCCACTTGGGAACCAATTATTGACTTGTAAAATGGAACACCTCTCCCAAATATAATTTAAATAATTCATACTCTAAAATTAATGCATATGCATCAAACTACATCAAGCATATTCATAAATATTAATGAGTTGTACGGGACTTTCTCCTTTATAGTTAACCTCAAAAGTTACCAACTTTTCATTCCCACCTGCATTTTTCAGCTTTCAAAAACATAAGAACAAAAATCACATGCAGTGCTCATCCTTTGGTTCCTGCTTATTATTCTTATATGATACAGTAGATGAGAATGTTTTTATATCCTACATAAATCCTCAAACCTCTATGTTAATAATCAGCATAAAGAGTGACAATTTTTAATACAATATAGTTCATGAAAGCTGGTGAGTCAGAATTCTGATAAGCATTAATAAATCTTCATGAACATTACAAACCTCAGAATTGTCTGATTATTCAGCAGCAGTGCATGAATGTCCATGTATAGTGGTAAAAGACTGTAATTATCAGTAAAGATTTTCTACCCATTCCATCTATTTCTAGTTAGAATTAAGACTGCCACAAATATTCTGTACATTAAGAATGAACATTTTGTTGAAAAAACCTAGGTTGCCTTTATAATTTTAAAAAATTAGAGCTCCCTGCACCCACACAGTGGATGTACACAGTACTTCTCTTCACCCCACAGTATATTTTAAAAATGGCAGTGAAAAGCAACTTTGAAATGTTTACTATTTCTTCCACCTACTCATTTCCAATTTCCTAACACTATGTTATTTTGCAATGTCCATGAGCCAGATTGTCCCGATATAGGTGTATAAAACACAAAGGATGGGAACAGACTTTCCCCTCACAGACTTCACTCTGTATTACTCCCTGGAAAGAAGGGTTTCCTGTCCACCCTAAGGAATGGGCAAAAAGTTTCACCTCAAAACCCAGGGGATATTGCAGGATCTTCCAGAGAGAATGGAAAACTTCACAGAGACCCTCTGCCTCCATAATGCCTCAGTGGCTTCTGACACTACCTCTTGACTCCATGAGAACACTACTTCAATGAAGGCATACTTCAAAAAGTCCTCCTACTTTCTGAAATACCTAGAACCACATCACTGAGTGTGTGAAAAAGTTAATACTTAACTTTTGTGATGAATCTCCAGTAGGTTGGTGGGAGATCCAAGGACAGCACTGAAACTTTAGTCCTGCTCCTTCCCATCCCATTTTATACCATTAATTCCAGTTCTTACAGGATTACCATGGTAGATGTTTGCTCAGGCCTGACTGGGTTGAGTCATTTTTCCAACTCAACCCTGACCCTTCCCCCTGAATTTTCACCGCTCTGCCTGCCACCTACTGCTCCTGCAGTCAGCGATCCTTCTCCTGCCCAGTATTGGTGTGGTAGCAGCTCTTGCCATGCGTCGCCTCCTGCTGCATTGTGTGGTGCTGCCACTCCTCAGAAGGCACGCTCACTTCTGACCACAGGACAGCAAGATAGTGTTAGCTGGTAGGAGCAGGACGTGCAGCCATCCTGGTGTTGGACCATTGGGCAGGAGGAAGAGAGCCAACCTGACCTGATTCCAAGAGGATCCAGGTGTTTTCCACCCAAACCATCCTAACACTGGTAGTCAGATCCTATCTGGTTCAGGTTTGGTTTAGGGGGCTCTAAGGAATATAATATTCCAAAGGCCAGGGTTGTCTTTGGTTATTGCCTTTTCCATCTCTCTGAGTAATAGGGTGATTTGTCTCTGTTATTAACATTTCAAAGAGAGCTCTGGTGACTGCTATTCAAATGGGACTGGATCTTTGCTTCTCTTTAAATGGCAGAAAGTCCAGAACCTTGTGATAGGTCCGCATCAAATTACTGGGCATGGCTGCTGTAATGTGTTTGTGACTGTGGCTGTGTGAATTCACCATGAGCTGGAATTGCGAAGGGACACATCAGGGCGCATGTCAGAATTTAAGCATGGATGTGAAATCCAGTCAATATGACCACAGATCAGTAGAGGGCACCTAGATAAAGCTACACTGGTCTGGTGTGAAGCCACAACAGTGTGGCAGTGGGAGGAGTCCCAGAAACAAAATAGTTAATCCAGAAGATGGACATGTCCACATGAAACATATTTCAGAATAGATGATTTCACTTCCAAAGCTGATTAATCAAAGTTGGATAATATGCTATATAAATTGAGAAGAAGCATTTGTGTGTCTCATTTCACATGCTGCCTGTTGTTCCCATCTCTCATCCTTCTAGCCAATTTTAGAACTCGCGGGAATTTTTCTATACTCTCCCTGTCCAGTTTTTTTCTGTTTCTTGTCTCTGTTGTGATATATAAAGGCGCAAGGAACATAGAGCAGAAGAGTGTATTCAGATACGGTGGTGGTGGTGGTACATGATACTTGGGGCTAGATTGTGTTTATACTGCACCATCCCAGGAACAATGCAAAAAGAAACCATGCATCCTTCCCTGCTCCCACCTTGCTCCATGAGTAAACTACTCTGCTACTACTAGCCCTTACTAGTAGCTGTGGAGGGGTTGTAGTCTGCTACTGGCCTTATCAATAGCAGATGACTGCTGCACAAGTGCTGACTCAGCCAGTGCCAAGGTTCTGTTCTTCACTCACTCTTTTTCCAGTTGATCAGTATGGGAGCAGTGTGTATGCAATGAATGCTGGGCCCTATATATTTTGACCAGTATCCATGGGAGAACTCATAGGGTGTGGGTAAGGACAGGGCCTCACTTCCCATTATGATTCTGCATGGCAACAAAAGCTGAGTGATGGTCTAAATTAGAAAGAAGGGAAGCACTCTAGAGCCCACAAAAGTAACAGAGATAGGTAGGTACATTGTTTTGTGGAAAGCAAAAATATACACAATACAAGAAGTGAAAATGATGTTCTGTTTAGCACCTGACAGAATGAATGACTGGCCATGACAGGAAGAGGAACTGCAGTGTGAAGATGGATTTTTTTAAAATAAAGCAATCTTTTGTTTAAAGAGCTTTGATGAAGTGATTTTGTGCAATTGGAGCTAGACAGTGATTTAGGGACATGGATTGACTTGGAATAGAGGAGGTGAAGTTACAGCCACATTATCCACAGGAGAATGATTTTTTTAAAAGATTCCAAATATATTTCTAGAAAATGAGCTCTGAAGGATCAAAGTAGTGCTTAATTTGTGCTAGTGCTTTCAAGGAATGAGCCCGGGCACGTCTAGGCCTGGCAGTTCGCAGCCCCAGCACTTCTGGGCCTGCTGCATCAGTTATGAAAGTTAAAAAAAAAAAATTGCTTGAGCCCTAGCACCTAATTGCTGGAGCCCGGGCACATCTTTCATTACAAATTAAGCACTGGATCAGAAAGATGGTGAAATCAAGCAGCAGGGGAGTAGATAAATGCTTGGGGAAATATATTAAAAACACTGTGACATATATAAACACGTGATCATTAAAACATTTTTTTTAAGTGAGGCACATGAAGAGAGGTGACACTGAGTGATCAGGGCAAACTAAAATGATGGCAGGAATGCAGAAAGGTTGGGAAAACTAATACGTAAGTATAGAATATTTAAGCATGAATATATACATATTTAGAGAGAGAGATGCAATAAGGAATGAGGGAATGACAGTGCTAATTTCATATAACAGAATTTATGAAGAAATGGCTACTTCCAAGTACTGCTTAATCAACCCTCAAGTAGTTATGAATTCTGCTGAGACTCAGAAAATATTCTTCATCAAATTCATCTGGGAACACAAGAAGTAGTACACTGATTAAGAGGTGATGCATGTTTCAGGCCCCAGAAGTAATTACATGTCTGTGAGTTTGGACTGCAACACATTCAAGGGGTCAATAAATGATGGGAGAAAAGAAGAGCAAGACTGGCTCACTGAGGATTTTGACTTGGAGTGTTGATTGTACTATTCTGTCATCTCAGTAAGTTTGCATTCAGTTACAAATACAAGTAGATTGAGAAATATTAAAAAGGTAATTATTTCTGGCCTTCACTTATATGGCTAATGCTGTGCAAAGCTTGGTGGTTGCAGTTCATATGAATGTCAACTACTTTAAGTTTCAGGTCAAGTGGTTTCACATCCCATGATTTTCATTTTTGGATTAAAGTTCATTTAAACTTTATATGGGGAGGCTAACTTAAAAATGAAGTTGATTACTTATGTTAAGATCTCTGTGTTGTATATGGGTTCATGAAGACATGAAGGTTCAGTGAAGATTTGTTTGAACCAGAAGCAGAACCAGAAGAGTTGCCATAAAACCAGCTGAAGAAATTTCCATTCTGTTACAAAAGAGTTTTGAAAATATAATGTCTGTGTGTATCCTGAGACAGGACACCACAATGTTTTGAGTTTTCAGAAGGACTTTATTTACAAATTAGTACCAAAAAATCTTTATTTTTTCACTTATAATTTAAAATATCAGAACCTTTAGGAACTTTCCCATAAAGGGGAACTTTCATACTAAAACCAGTTTATTTGACCAATCATTTTCCGTAGTCCTCATATTTTTCCCAATATTTATGTCTAGACCTGTGCAATAAACAGAAATTATGTTTCACGAGGGATTTTGAAATTTTAAAATTAGTTTTTGTTCTGATTCAGGAACAAAACTAATACATTCTGAAATTCTCTGCAAAAGAAATTCTGCCTTCATCCCCAATCAAAACATTTCATTTTCACAAAAATCAAATGCTTTGTTTCAGTTTAGACTTTAAATTTTTGTATTAATATAATTAACAATTTTAATATTTAATAAAAAGAACTTTGAATGGAAATGTTAAATTTTGGTGAAATTAACAAAATTTATATTTATATTTTGACAGAACTGCATTTTCTAATAGAAAATTATTTCATCAAAGTTTTTCAGCCAGCTCTACTTGTGTCCCTTCTGCTTGATCATATAGGGGAAGTCATACTTCTATATTTGTGACTTCATCAACTTTCCCCTGAAATGAATATTTCACAAATTCAGTATATACTGAGCAAAAGAAGGGAGCCTGAAAAGAAGAAGCACTTTTTTAAACACAAATATATTTAATAATTAGCGGAAGTGGTAAGAAAAAAATAGGAAAATCAAGTGAACGTTGAAGGGTTTTTGCTTTCAGTCTCAAAGTATGTGTGTGCTTTTCAGATTTGAAAGTCATTTTTTAATGAACTCTTAAAGAATATTTGATGAATCATTCACAAACATTCATCATCACTTTTAAATTAATTATCTTCATTGTGTTGACCACATAAATGATTAGTGCTAAAATATGCAAATTCAGGGAGTTTGGATGGCTCTGAGCATTGCAAATGGGAAAAAAGACTTTCATTTCTAGGTCGCTGGTTTGAATTCAGCCCAGGTCATTGTCTAAAAGTTGTAGTCATATCATATGAAAGATTGGTGGTCTAAATCTTATTTCCAATAATAAAAAAAAAAAACCAAAACCCACAGATGGGACTAACTGGCAAACTCACTGACAGCTCTAACAGAAAGGCAATGATTAAGTGACCATGGAGAATGACTTATTCTCACATACCTAGAGGCAGTGTTTAAACAGTGTGGGGGTTGTTTGCTCTTGACAGCTTTTAGCCCCACAACTACCCTATATGGAAGTGATCTCTTGAAAGTCTTAGTGAGAGGTTGTCATCCATTACTCCACCTACCTCTGGGCACACCAGGCATTAGTGCAATAAATGCTGAAAGCTTGATCCCCAGAAGGAACCACAGAATGCCACAGTGAGACCCCATTATATTTGTTCAGATTGGTATCTAAACACCTAAATCCTCTCTGATCTTTCAGTGATGTGGCTATGAGGTTGAGGATGTGTCACCTCAACAATAATATTATAAAGCCACCAGCAGAAGTAATGTGCTAGCCCAAGTGCATTACAAGCAAATGAGAGAAGTTAGGAGAGCTTCTACAATTGCCTCAATATTGCCATATCTACTAATCTCCTCTACAACAGCAAATCCTTCCATTGTGGAGTTTCTCTCAAATGAAGGAGCAACTCACAGGATGTCTTACGTAGGTCAATGCACAGTAGGTCAGAGTGGTGGCTAGACCTTCATTCTTTCCTGAGGTAAATGTGATGTCAAGCCTGTAAGAGGCAGGACCTGTGAAGTAATAATTAACCACCGTAAATGCACTGATCCCACCACTCCTATAAACAAGAGATTACTTAACTAATGAGACTGTAACCTTTTGTAACCTTTATGTTGAAATGTTCCCAATTAATATTAAATTGTTAAAGATAAGGGTGCAATTAGTTTTCAGGTTCAAGGCTCTTGGTTGGTTACAGAAAATGTATTTAGTAAAGAACCACTAGGCAACACTTTGAATGATAAAACCAAACTTTATTTTAAAAGGAAATGAATAGTTAAGCAAACAGGCATGCAATGACCACATACACTCAAGTATGAAATAGTGTAGCGATGGCTGATCAGTCCATTAAGAGTGAAGCACAGTCTTATCATCCTGGAACCTAGGAGTACTCTTTTGATGGTAATTGGGTCTCCCCTGCAATCTAGCAAGGGTAATCCTTTTGTAATCCATTATAATACTAATTAACATTAAACTACCATTTACCATAATTATTTTTCCATTACTTCCTTCTTGCCTCTTAACATTATTTAAATTAACATTTGCACCAATATCCTTCCCATACTATCATTGTAGATAGCATTCTCCAAAATTCTCAGAACAATTATTAAAACCTTGCTCAAAGCCATTATAAACAAAACATAGCAGTAACATAACCCTGGGTAATGTCCTTGCTAACTTCAAATCTCCCTTTTTACTGTCTCCAACTTATCTTTAACTTTCTCATGTTAGCAACTTCAATTTCCCATACTACTCTACACTTAAGCTAACTTAGGCCCAAAACCTAACTTCTACATATTTCTTAACCTAAACCATCCTATAGGCTACAAGACACTGATGCAATGTGCATCTCCCTAGATATAATCAATTCCAGGAAAGCACTAGATACCTCAAATGCAGCATGTGAAAAATTGTCTAGGGACATAACTTTTTCCTAATAATATGCCTCAAAGGTAAAAATCCAATAACTCAAGATCATCAGAATGCACAGGCAAGAGATGGAAGACAGGGTTAGTGAGCCACAGCAATTAAGCCAATAGAACAATGTCAATTTATACCAGCTGAATATCTGTCCTCTTCAGGGTCTTTGGCCACAGCCATAAGTTTGACATCTTTCATGAGCACTCATTTCATACATTTTGTTATGTGCCTCTTTCCACCATGGGAAGGAATTGTATGTGGGAACGAGTCAGATCACACAGGAACAAGTCAGTACTGTTTGCGAGAAGAATTTTTAGGAATGTGTAGAAAGGTTCCCTTTAAAAAAAAATGCACAAGACATGAGACACCCTTAAATAAATGGGACATGTTTCTACTATGTCAAAAGTGGAAATGCTGATATATTAAAAAATGTGGGTGAAATTGTGTATGAAACATACATTGCACTCATGAGGCCAGCAAAGTTAAAAAATTCCTCAGTTTTCTATCATCCATCATCTTTAAGACAGACAAGTGCAAAATGACTGGCAAGAAAACGCATGTAGTGTCATAAAGATAGATGAAAAAAGGAAGAATTTATTGCAGAAATGACAAAAATGACAGTCAGTGATGTATGTTTTGTTAAATATAATGATAAATAAAGACAGAACAGTTCATTTCAAAATTGATACAGGAGCATAAGCAATTTGTGGTATCAGTGTAGTTTTATGACAAGCTAAGCTCAAACAACAAAACAGTAGGTTTATGTTCTACCTAGGAGAGATGCTGCCCATTTGGCCCCTCCTACAAAAGTGACAAGTAGTATTTGGAATTTTAAATGGTAGAGGAGGAAGGAATGGTGACTCAAACACTCTTTCATCCCTTACTTCACCACTTTTCAAGGTGCACCTTCCTCTTTCCTCATTTTACATGTTCAGCTCTTCTGACTATGAGTAGTGCGCACCAGTGAATAGTAAAGCCAAAGCTTTTACTTGCCACCCACTTTTTATGGAAGAAATTATTAGGCAAAAAGCCCTTTTTCTTTCACCTGCAGCCAAAGCTGCAATCCCAGGAGAGTACTCAGCCAAATTGGAGAGTAAAGTCGGGGGAGGGTTAGTAGTCCTTATATGTCCATATGATAAATATGGGCTATGACAATCTAGCCCTAAAACACCCTGTTGTGCCCTCTATTATGGAAAATAAATGTGGGGGCTGAAAGAAGATGGCAGTGTCATTTAAAATATTTAAGAGTAGAAAAGACTAACCTATTTAAAATTAGAAAATGGGGAAGATATCATTAGAATTAGGCAAATATTTTAAAATGTGAGTGAACATTTGTGAAACTCCTTTGCTTCAATCATCTTTGGAGCCTTTGTGTGTTCACTTTCTGAGAATATTTCAGGAATTGGATTTTACTGGTACAAATGTTCATGGAAATTAAGTTTCAAAGTCCCGTCTGAATATTCATGCTTAAAACACTTGCTCAGCTAATCAGGGAGGAGAAAATATACCATCTGATGAATTATGACCAACCAACAGAGCTGGAATCAGGTGGCCAGCTTTGTCACCCTCATAAGGCACAGGAGTTTTGCTTGAGTAGGGACTGAGTGAAAACTGAGACTGGACCTAAAGATGAAACATTAATTTTTCACATCTGAAAGGAGATTATTCAAACTTTAAAATGACTTAAAACATAGAAAATAATCAATATTAACTTATTAAAATCAAACTACTGCATGCTTTTGTGCACAAATACACTAGATATTAGTGAAAACAACGGGAAAATGTCAGACTGATGTTTGGGGGTCAGGCTCAGTCTGCTCACAACTCACTTTCTTCTCCAGGCAGCATTTTTAAGGTTTAGGATCCCCTTTGATCCTTGTCTGTCAGCCATGGAAAGAGTAAACCATGCCAGCCCAGAGGGACCCAGATAGGTTGCTACTTCCCAATCAATGACCCAGCAATTTTTTTCTTAATTCCTTTGCAGCTGTTTACCTCAAGTGTCTTACTTTTGGCACTATTTCATTTCCATAGGTTTCTTCTTTTACAAATTACTTATATTTAACTCCTGTCAGGGAGGCAAGCTAATATGAAATAAATAACCTGAGGAGCAAGTGATATTTCTTAGAAAATACTTCACATAACTCATTATCCAGATAGACCCATGCCTCTTTTTTCTCCTTAGCATTCTTTCTATTGTCAGCTCAGCTAGAGGAACAACAATTTTCATAGTGACAATTTAATGGAAGTCTACCCTCACAAGAAGTGCAACTCCCAAGGAAGTAATTAGTCACACTTGCACATAGCCTGGTTTCAGGAAAGATATATTGTTTTTCCTTTAAGAACATGGTGTAAAACAGTCTTTTTTTAAAATTTAGGTCCTAAAGGAGGTCCTCTGCTGCTGCTATTGCCGCTGGACTGCATCATTTGTCCCCACTCATTCCTGGGGGAAAAAGAAGTCTAAAATATATTGGCTCTGATAATGCTAAACAAATCCATATTCTTCACTCCCTAGCTTAGAAAGAAAAAAATAATGTTATACTAGAAGAACTGTCTTCACCAAGCTATTCTGTTTCAGTATTTACCCTTCCAGACTTTCTCTTGTTAAGGATACAGAAGAAGTGTTTCTTCTATGAAGAAGAAGCAGCAGCGGGGCTTCAGAATAACTAAATGAAGGAAAAGGCAAAAACTGAGGCTGTTGAACAAGAGTTGAATGTTTTAAATGAGGATGTTACTTTATTTGCCATCATTTGAATGAAGTTGTTTTTATGTAAGGCTCTAATTCTGTAAATATTTAAACATATGAGTAACTTGACCTCATGAGATGACTTATTTTGCCTCTGCATTTGACACTGCTACAATCACTAGTGGAATACTGTGTCCAGTTCTGGGGTCCACAATTCAAGAAAGATACTGATAAACTGGTGAGGGTTCAGAGAAGAACCACAAGAATGACTGAAGATTTAGAAAACAGTAGTGGAACATTATGGGAGGTCATAAAATAATTATTTAATGATAGTAGGTGTAGAAATTCAGAAAGTTAAAGCTTTATAATAATTAAAATATGAATTGTTAACATGATATGACAAAATATACAAAGCAAATAGCCTTAAATTAAACTCTAATAAGTTCTCAAGCAGCCTATTTGTACATTTCAATTTGTTATTGATGGAAACATTTTTTCATTGGTTTGTGTGTCTATGGTAACATCAATGTTTATTGACATTTACCAATAAAAATCTAATATTTCCAATCCTACTTATAGTATGACTCAAGGAACTCAGTCTATGTAGGTTCACAAACTGAAGGTTAAGGCGTGATTAGATAAGAGTCTAAATGCCTACCCAAGGAAAAAAAAATATTCTAGCAGATATAGGTATAACAGTAACTGATGGTTGGAAATTGAAGCTAGAGAAATTCAGACTGGAAGTAAGGCATGGATTAACAGTGAGGGTAATTAACCACTGGAACAATTTACTAAGGCTTGTGCTGTAGCCCATAGAGTTAGCGTAACATTTTATTTTACTTATCAGTAACACAAGGAACCTAAAGGCCTGTATTTTGTAAGACAATAGCTTTAAATGTTAGCATAAGGATTTGAGGTTATGAACTTTTAGCATAGATAAGTGTCCCTACAGTGACTGGATCTGAAACAATCAAATGAAAGAGAGTCCCATTCAATTACATCACATAATGGTAGACAGCTAAAAGTGACAACTTTTTTAAGTGCTTTAAGTGTTTATACACAAATGCTAGAAGTCTAAATACTGAGAAGGGTGAATTTGAGTACCCCATATTAATTGAAGATATTGATATAATAGGCAAGACAAAAACTTGGTGGAATGAGGATAATCAATGGGACACAGTAATACCAGGGTACAAAATACGTTGGAAGGACAGAATAGGTCATACTGGTAGGGGAGTGGCACTGTATGTGAAAAAATAGCTTAGAGACAAATGAAGTAAAAATCTTAAATGAATCAAACTGTACCATAGAATCTCTATGGATAGTAATTCGATACTTGAACAATAATAATATGCCAATAGGGATATATTACCAACCATCTGACCAGGATGGTAATAGTGATTGTGAAATACTCAGGGAGATTAGAGAGGCTACAAAAATGAAAATCTCAATAATAATGGGGAATTTCAACTATCTCCATATTGGCTGGGTACATGTCAGCTCAGGACGAGATGCAGAGATAAAGCTTCTGAACACCTTAAAAGACTGCTTCTAGGAGCAGCTAGTCCTGGAACACACAATGTGATGCCAATTTTTTAAAAAGGCTCCGGAGGCAATCCTGGCAATTACAGGCTGATAAACCTAACTTCAGTACCAGACAAAGTGGTTGAAACAATAATAAAGAACAGAATTATCAGACACATAAAGAAACATGATTTATGGGGAAGAATCAACATGGTTTTTGTAATGGGAAATCATGCCTCACCAATCTACTGAATTTTTCGAGAGGGTCAACAAATATGTGGACATGGGTGATCCAGTGGATATAGTGTACTTAGATTTTCAGAAAACCTTTGAAAAGGTCCCTCATCAAAGGCTCTTAAGCAAAGTAAGCAGTCAGGGATAAGAGGGAAAGGTCTTTTCCTGGATCAGTAACTGGTGAAAAAGATAGGAAACAAAGGTTTATAAATGTTCAGTTCTCAGAACAGAGACAGGTAAATAGTGTGTCCCCGGGGGGTCTGTACTGGGACCAGTACTGTTCAACATATTCATAATGAGCTGGAAAAAGGGGTAAATAGTGTTGTGGCAAAATTTGCCGATGATACAAAACTACTCAAGGTAGTTAAGTCCAAAACAGATTGCAAAGAGTTACAAAGGGATCTTACAAAACTGGGTGACTGGGCAACAAAATGGCAGATGAAATTCAATGTTGATAAATGCAAAGTAATGCACATTGGAAAACATAATCCCAACTATACATCTGAAATGATGGGGTCTAAATTAGCTGTTACCACTCAAGAAAGAGATCTTGGAGTTCTCTGAAAACATCCACTCAATGTGCAACAGCAGTCAAATAAGCTAATAGAATGTTGGAAATCATTAGGAAAGGGATGGATAATAAAACAGAAAATATCATATTGCCTCCTTATAAATCTATGATATGCCCTCATCTTGAATACTGCATGCAGATCTGGTTGTCCCATCTCAAAAAAGATATACTGGAATTGCAAAAGGTACAGAAAAGGGCAACAAAATTATTAGGAGTATGTAAAAATCTTCCTTATGAGGTGACATTAGACTGGGACTCTTCAGCTTGGAAAAGAGACAACTAAGGAGGAATCTGAGAGAGGTCTATAAAATAATGACTGGTGTGGAGAAAGTAAATAAAGAAGTGTTATTTACTCCTTCTCATAACACAAAAACTAGGGGTCACCAAATGAAATTAATAGGCAGCAGGCTTAAAACAAACAAAAGGAAGTATTTTTCCCCACAATCAACCTGTGGAACAGAGGATGTTGTGAAGGCCAAGACCATAAGTGAGTTCAAAAGAGATCTAGATAAATCCATGCAGGATAGATCTGTCAGTGGCTATTAGCCAGGGGTTGCTGTTCTATTCATACCCTCTGAAGCACCTAGCATTGGTCACTGGCAGAAGATATGATACAGGGCTAGATGGACCACTGGTCTAACCCAATATGGCCATTTTTATGTCCTTATGAGTTTTGGGGAACTGGGAACAGTATGCTCAAGAGGGGAGTTTGTACAAAATGATATGAGATAACATCAGGAACATAGAACTGTGGTTTGGATATTTTAGCATAAAATCTTAGAAAATGTTTTTTGTGAAGATGCTTTGGCAACAAATCAACGTATATGGTAATAAGCTAAAATCATTAATATACTAACATACAGGATAAGGATACACCAACAATATTAGAGTGAGGAAATTAGATATGAACAAGAGATTCTGGGGATTTGTAGGCATATTTATGACAGATTGTAGGCCCTATGGTAGGCCAGACCACTGTGTAAAAAGATTTGTGTAAAAACATCAGATTTGTTTGGCTTGCTGGGGACAGCACAGAACCTTGTCTCTTACCACCAGATCCCCAAGGAAGGGTGTGAGTATATGCAAGGAATGGTACAAAAGATAACATTAACTTTGAAGTATTGTTATATCTTTATGTACTTTGGAGCTTTTCTATCTTTACTAAGTGTGCTAATAAAAGTAGTTAAAGCTTTTTTTTTTGCCCTCAGTGTGTATCTTCATTGTGCACATGGGGGTTCTGAATCAGATGCTGAACTTAATTATCTTGATTCAATTCTGCCTGATTTGGGACTAGAAACCTACAATCCCTCAGCTCTTTAATTAGTAATCAGTTGTAAATCAATAATAATAAATAAACACTAAAGAATTGAGAAAAAGTGGTGTATTCTCCATCACTGACAATTTTTAAATAAAAACACTGGATGTTTTTTAAAAGATATGCTGTAGTTCAAACATGAATTATTTATGTGACATTATATGGCCTGTGTTATACAAGAGATCGGACTGGATGATCACAATGGTCCCTCCTCGCATTGTAATCTGTGATATATTAGCAGAAATTTTCTACATTGAAGTTCTATAATGTGGACAATAACATGTTTGTATTTTCTTCCTATTACATCAATAGAGGGTCTGATTTTGTAGACTGTTTGTTTGGAAGTCGCCTTATATAAACAAGCAGTTTGGATTTAGTTTTCTATTGAATTTTTTTTTTATTAAAACCTCGTTATCCAAAAGAAGGAACATGTCTCTATTGACTTATTATATCAATAAGGACCTGATCTGGAGGCTTTTCTACTGCATAACTAACCAATCATCAGTTTTTGTTTTTTTTTAACTAAAACTGTGACCTGGAGAATAATTTCTTGTATTTGCTTGCCATTTTATTAATGAGACTCAGTTTTAATCTTGTGTTTTTTTCATATTGTGCAATCACTTTGAATTTAACTGGTATTTGATTTTATGTTTTATATTCTTATCTGACCAATCACAGGGTGACACTGGCTCTCTTTTAGAGTATGTCTACACTACAGCTAGGATCAAGCCTTGCAGCCCAGCTGGAGAGATTCCTCTAGCAGGGCTTAAGCTACAGTGTTAAAAATAGCAACTGGGATGTTGCAGTTCTGGCTCTCAAGCTAGGGGGTCATATCAGATTCAGCTTCAAAATAGGGCATCTGGGTGTGGGGAAGAAAGAAAGAGCTGGTGAGCAGTGGAAGAAGGAGCAGTGGGACTGCCAGAATCCTCTTGGAGGGGAGTTTGTGAGAGTCTGAAAGGATAATTGTAAAACAGGAATGGCTAGATTCCTCTGGGAGGGGGAGGTACAGCTTTCTTGTCTTTTAGTTGTGACAACAAAACTGCTTAAAAGAGACTGTGCAGTGAGTTCATTGGGGGCTGTAACAATGATAGTCTGAAATTATTTAGATTAGCCTCTGTTTGCAAAGAGATGCTTATAGCTTGTGCTTAGAAGAGTTAGCTTTGACTTCACGTTTATGTTCGTACTTGATAGTCTTTAGACTTCACAGAATGTGCTTTTCAATATTTTTAATTGCTTAGATTTTGAAAACAGGAAAAGGATTCGATTTTCCATATTTGTTGTGATTTCTCTTCCATGTAGGCCAATATAGGGTGTCTGCCAGTGGCCCATACTTGATTTGTCAGGGGGAAGGAAAAAGACCCCCATAATATACGTAGGCAATGGCGAATGCTGTATATAAGGTAAAACTACTTCCCTGGTCACTGTAGTTGCTGGATGAGATCCTAAGGTGATGGAAGTCAATGCAACTCATTTGAAGTCAGAGAAGATACTCATTTACACCAGCTGAAAATCTGATGCAATCAGTTTAAACCGTAAACCATTACATTTGATTACCCTCATATCACAGTCTTGACTTGAATAGCTACAAATGTTATTAATGGTGATAAAGCTTTTTTAATTTAATTTAATTTTTTTTAAATCTGGCAGCTTGTAAGTCTCTGATTTTGCAGAGCAGGCAATTCAGGCAGGCCTGCTACTCACAGCTTTAAAAAAAAGAGAATTCGTTTTGTGTGTATTGTCCTTTTGTTTTGACTTGTGGCTTTAATATTATGATGCAGGTTAAAAAAAGAGGCACTCATCACTTTTCACTATGGCATTGATCCATCAATTTTATCTGGATGGTGATCTAGATTTTTCTTAAATGAAAGTAGGCTTTTTTTCCCCTCTGGATATTTTATCATACTAATTTAAATATGATTGGACACATGCTTTCCTCCCATGTGAATCAGTGAAGCGTGGGAGATGCACTCACGTATGCTACACAAAATGAAAAATTTGCCCAATATGCCTTCTAAAAAGAGCACTACTTCCTTTCGTAGACGCAGCAAGGAACCTTCTGTGGTAAACACACAAAATGTAAATAGCTTTGTAAAGTCCATGCCCCACTGTGTTGGGAATATGACAGGAGCAGATGCACAAAGACACTTAGGGACAGATTTTTAAAGGTATTCATCTAAATTCCTTACAGTAGGGGTGCCCAACTTACAGCCCACCAGAGCATTTCATAAGGCTCATGGCAGGGCTCCCGACAGCTGGGCTCCTGCTGTCTGCACCTGGTGGTGAATCTGTTTGGCCTAAGTTTGTGCTTAGGTTTCAATTACACAAGAGGGCCAGATGGCTGGGCACCACTGCCTTACAGCATGGCCTACACTGCTAACAGGGACATCATAACTATGTCACTTTGTCCTGCCATCACGGCAACTTCAAGATTACAAGCACTGTATGGTGCAGGAACTGTTCGTTTGCTTTTCAAGAGCCTCCTTGCATATTTATAAGTTACGAGTCAGAGCATCAGTAACTTTGCTGTGTTGTTTTGCCTACATTTTCTGAGCCCGTCTGGGAGGTAGGTTACATACACACATTGTTTATAGGTTTGTTTTGTGTTCCCCTTCCCCTCCTCCATTTCAGCTATGAGCTAATAGCTTGCAAGCATATAGTGTTCCTTGCTTTCCTTCTGCAGCACACATACTGTGGATAGTATGCTGGGAAGATATTTTTGTCTACACCAGTGTCTTGCTGTCTCTGTTGATAACTTTCTGCCAGTTTTATCCGTCTGGGCTATGTAGAGAGACTCACGGGTTGTGTGTGTTGTTTTTAAGTTTGTGTGTATCAGATAAACTATGCATACTTCCCATTGTACTTCTTTTTCTTGGATTTGTTTCCTAATGCTAAATCTTACATGTTTGAGTAAACCTTCTTCCTGTAGGGGAGAGAAAAACTTTGGTATTCAGTTCATGAGGGGAAAGTAGCCTTCAGAATTTTCCCCTTTTTCAGTTGCTCCCTCCAAGGTGCCATGTTACTACATCTCTCTCAGCTGGAGAGTGTGGGTCTTGGTTCTTTCTGGAGCTTTGCAGTGCTATGCTTGGGCCAAAGGGGTACACCAACAGCAGGCAGTCCTTCTCCCAGGACCTGAGTAGGCTGTCTTTACAACACCTCCAGATCCCACTGGTTCACTGAAAGACCCAGCAAAGAGTGAATTCCCTTAGTGATAACGCACTGTACTGACACGGAATAATTAGATCACTGGTGGGTTAAGCCACTACTCCGTAGCTCATGCTTAATTTGGAACAGTAAGGCTTGCTGTGGATATTAAGGAGGTCCCTATTAAACAGAATATTAGAAGTGTTTACTACAGATATTTTTTAGAGGAAAGGAACTTGATAGAAAGTAGTAGTTTATTTTTTTTTAAAGTCTCCCTTTGTTCCTTCCACTCCTTGTTTTCCCTTCTAATGCTTTCCTTTTAAAGACAATGTTAGTTGAAACTTTTTAGCATGTGTTGCTGAGAGCAAATGACTATCATTTCCAAAATAGGTGGGGGAGGAGGAGATTGGGAAAGACAAACATTGGAAAAGTGAGAGAAGATGGAAATAAGGGAAATAATATTTGAGCACTACTGGCCCTAAATTTTACATCCATCTCTGAACTTCAGAGCTCTTTCTATAGTAATATGGAACATTTGATAGGTATCGGACAGGTGTGCTATACCTATAGCATATAAATAGTTTGCTTATATCCAGTTTCGTCCTAAGAGTGAAGCTCAACTCTTTGTGCAGAGCCAGCACAATACCTATGCATCAATGAATGCACCTTCATTAAGAGGTGTATAGGCCTCATATCAGTCTTCTGCACATGGATGAAAATCAGCCAGTAAGAAATGTGATAGGTTTATTATTAAATCCTCCAAATTGCATGTGTACTTTATAGATAGATTCTTCTGGCTGCCAATGCTTGTAGTATTGGGTAATGATAAGCCCAAGCCACAACACTTAAATCCGGATCTTGACTTCTAATTTTGAGGGTGTTTGGAGCTAGAGTTTTGTTTTCATACATGTTTATTGCCACAAACCTTGGCTCTGGATCCCAGCTTCCACAGAGTTCAGTGGTTCTTAGGATGTGGGGTTTTGATTCAAATTCAAGCTGATTCTTTGTCAGGGGCTAGTGTTTAATAAGTGACTCTCATTAGTCAATTGTAGAATAAATAGTTCTGCCTCATTCTCAGCAATGTGAAAATTGTTGTCTGGCAAATTAAAAACAAAAACAAACCCAAAGCTTTGATTAAGGCACCCAACTTAAAACAAATTTCAAAAGCCATACTCTAGTTCTCTCGTAGAAACCCCTTCCTCCCCTATTATAACTGCTTTTTAAGGCTAAAAAAGCTGGCACATCTGCACATTGTGAGCACTTGAGACCAAACTGAAAAGCAATATTTAGAAAGAGATGTTTTCATCTCCAAGGGTGATATCAATTCATATTTTAGAAGACAATGTTTTGTCATTGATAGAGGATTGCCATAATTACATTTGATGTATAGTTATAAAAGAGTATGTGGATCAATACATTGATTCACAGGTCATTTATCTCTTTGTTACGTGCCCCAAACAAAATCTTAGCTTTCTTTTCTTTCAAAATACTGTATTATTAAGACACTGAGCAGGTAGCACATGTGGACCTGAATAATTTCCTTTAGATAAGAGAAGTTTTGGAGACTAGGTGCAAGATTAATCAAATACTCTAGTCTGTCTTTGCAGGCAGGCTCAAAAAACAACAGACTTTTAACACTCCATTTCAGGTTGCACAGAGAGTGATTTTTACCATGCTCTCTTTGAGAACCCTCAATCTCTTTCCCAATGCAACTCAAGTTCCTCTCTAATGTCAGATATTCCATTGGTATAAATAGCATCATTATTTTGGTTTCAGTGAAACTATGCCAATTTATATCCACTGAGGATCTGGCCCATGATGTTTAACCTTGAGCTCCAAAGAATTGGGTCTAATCCTTTGTAATGGGGTTAGGGATAGGAGTAGGGTAAAATGAGATCCTACTTCACCTTACATTATCTCAGAAGGCCAAGAAGCACCCTGTCTCTCACCACCACTAAAATTACCCAGAAAAACAGGCTTGGAGTGGTTCTCTGCCTGTGGGCAGGGGACACTAGTGACATCAGGGGACTTCCTTCACTGCTCTCTACCTAGAGTGGCTACACCAGTAGGGCATTACCTACTGGGTCCCCAGAACACTGTGGGATTGGATTGAAGGCTGTAACCCACTTACCCTCTGTCTTGAAGGACATCACAGTTGTTCATAAAACCCTGGTACTCAGTCTGAATTCTGGAGACTATGGTGCAAGAACTTCCAAACTGCCCCACCCTTTCATCATGGTACCTCTTCCCCAGTTGATCCTTTTATCTGCATCAGCTCTGTCTGTGAGGTGGAGTGCTCCCACCTGGTTACTAGAGGGCAGCTTCATCTTGTACTAAACTGTTAAAAAGGGAACACCCAAAAACACCAAATCAAATAAAATAGGTTATTTTTTCAGTTTTCTTTTTTTCCTCAGATATTTTCTCCAACTGCTGTATCATATCCAGTGGAACTGGAGTCAGAGGGCCCTGGACAAACTGTTATTGGTGGGTATAGTGAAGAGACATGGCCTCCGTCAGAGAGTGACAGCGAGGGGCCACAACCCGCTCCCTTATGGGCAGACACAAGAAACCCATGCCCACCCTGCCAGAAGGAGAAGGGTGGGACAGGAACAGGATATATAAAAGGTGGGTCCTCTTGCTTAGTTTGGTGGGAGCTTCTGGAGCAGGAGGTGGTGGAGGTCTTGGTCTCTCACCTGCTACTGGAGTGTGAGTCTGAAGAGAACTGCTACAGCTCTGAGGACCTGGAGGGACTGCTAGAGCTATCTGCCACCAGGAATGCTGAAGAGCTGCTGAGACTACCATGGGTGATGTATCCCGTGGAGATGAATGACTATGCCAGAGTCCACATACACCCTGAGGGGAAGGCAGGAAGTGGTCCAAGGACAGCTGAGTGCACTCTGGCTGCATTGCTGCCTGAACCCAAGTTAGCACATTTTGGCTGGAACCCTGCTGACCCAGTGACAGAGACCTCCACCACTGCTAGGGCCCTGGGCTGGTGCCTGCTGAAGTACAGTGGGCCCAGGTCCTCCTATTCCCTGCTGCTGACCCCACCCCTGACTGCTAGGAAGACTAGGAAGCCTGACTGCTGCTCTGCCCTGCTACAAGGCCAGAGCCCCTAGACTGCTTTCCTGTTCTTCCCTGATTGGAGAATATGGATTTGCATGAATTTTTTTCCAAAGTGTTCTTAATAAGGATTCCTTATTAACATTAAAGGCACAGGCCCACATTGTTAGCTCATGTAAACAAGCATAGCTCCTTTGATTTCAATAGTGATACTTGTTTCACACTACTTAAAGATTGCTCTGTAGTTTCACATCAAGGCACAATGATTTAGTATTCTAGTTATTATTATTTTAACTGGCTTGAGGCTAGTTTTCCAAAGTCTATCCTTGTCCTTTCAAAATAGTAAAATAACAAATGCTGTTTCAATTTCTTTACAGTTGGCATAAATATGTATTTTTTAATAGATCCATTCATATTTTTAAGGCTAGAAGGGACAATTTAATTATCTACTCTTACTTTCCATCTAACACAGGTTGCAGGACATCACAGAAAAATTCTGGCTCCAAGTCCAATTGGTGTGGGTGAACTAGACAATTTTTTGATTAAAACATTTCTAGTGATGGAGAATCCATCAGAACCTTTGGTAAGTTCTTCCAGTAGTTAATTACCCTCACTAGTAAAAACTTACACCTTATTTCTACTCTGAATTTGTCCAGCTTCAACTTTCAGCCATCACATTGAATCTCATTATACCTTTGTCAGCTAGATAGGTTTTCAATCTATATCTATTCCCAATGTAGGTATTTACAGATGGATCAAATCATCCCTTAACCTTCTCTTTGTTATGCTAAATAGATGGAGCTTCTTGCATCTTTCATAGCAAACCATCTTTTCCAATCCTTTCTTAACCATTCTTGCAGGTCTCCTCTGAACCTTCTCTAATTTAACAACATCCTTTTTGAACTGTACACAGTATTCCTGTAGTGGTCAAGATAGTGCCAAATACAGAGGTAAAATAAGTTCTACTCCTACTCAAGAGTCCCCCCATTTATATATCTGTATAAGGGTATGTTCCACCCCTGCGTATGTGCTTTTGGATCATTGAGGTGCTGCTGATGTGCCCTGCCTTATTTCGCAAGTCTGCATCAGTAAGTTCTCTTTATGGAGCTGGTCAAGGAAAAGCCAAACACAAACCAAGAAGATATTAAGAGGGGCCATGCTAATATTTCAGGACAAGAGCAATTACAATAAACATTTCATGAGGTCCTTACCTCAGGACCCTGGTTCAGAGCTCCTGAACTTTAAGTACACAAGACAAAATCTCTGAGCCTGGTCAGGCTAGTCTTCTGAAGTCTGTGTAAAACAGAGGGAGATGACCACCCTTTGTAACTTGGGTGGCTTCTAGCCCCTTCTCCTAGGTATATCTGGTTTTACAGGCTCTTTCAGGGAACATCTTCCTTCTCTATCTGCTCCCATCCTGAGCTCCGCTCTTTCCTGTATAAACCACCTAGGCCCAGTGTTGGCCAGGGCCTCCTTGATTGCACCCGAACTGTATTGGCTGTAGACTCCAGCCAGTCCCTTTAAAGTTGTAGTACACTTCTTCACAACAGCCAAGTATCACGTTAGCCCTTTAGATCAAAGCATCACATTGAGAGCTTGTGTTCGGCTAATTATCCACCATGACCCCAAGTCTTCTTCAAACTCACTGCTTCCCAGGATAGAGTCTACATTCTGTAAAATGGCCTAAATTCTTTGTTCCTAGATGTAAGACCTTACATGTGGCTGTGTTGAAATGCATATTATTTGATTACACTCAGATCATTCTCTCTCAGCGACCTCTCATTCTCTTCATCTTTGGGTCATCTGCACACTTTAATGATTTAACATTTTTTTCCAAGACATTGATTAAAAAACATTAGCTAGTGCAGGGCCATGAACTGATCTCTGTGGGAACCTACTAGAAGCACACCTGCTTGATTATTCCTTATTTACAATTACATTTCAAGGCCTACCAGTTTTTAATCTATTCAGTACATGACCTACTGATTTTGTTATTGGATTTTTTTCTTTTTACTCAGCATTGTATGGAACCAAGACACATGCCTAACAGAAATGTATTACATCAACACTATTACCTTTATCAACCAAATTTGTAATTTCAAAAAGAAAAGAAAAAAACCTCATTAGTTTGGCAGCCTATATTTTCCATAACCCCATATTAATTGTCATTAGTTATATTACCTTTCTCTAATGCTTTACCGATCAAGTTCTGTATTAGCCATTCCATTATTTTGCTCATGATCCACATACAGGTGATATGCCTATAATTATTTGGGTAATCCTCTTTACCTTTTAACTATATTTATATTTTTTGTTTATATTTTGTTTTCAAATACAAGTATCTGCTGTGCTGTGCTGTGCTAGAGGGGGGACAAGCCAAATTGTTGCTGAGTACCTGGGAGACCAGGTGTGTGACTGGTGCAAGTACAGCTGACTGTGGGTGGGTGCTTGTGACTGGTGCAGTTACAGGCACCATTTTGGCAGTTGGGGGTTTGTCTGTTTGAGTGATTGATTGGATCCAGGTGGGGCTAATTGCGGGGGCGGGGCTTTGAGGGGTAAGAGCAGGGGGTTGGCAACTGACCCAGCCTTATAAAAGGCAGCCAGCTGCGAACCAGCTGAGCAGCGAACAGAGGGGCGGCTAACAGAAGGAGAAGGAGGGAGTTTGCCTGGGAGTTCGCCTGCGGAGAGAGCCCACTGCAGGTGTTTGCCTTTCAGGCGTTGCTGAGCAGGACACAGAGCATCTGAGGAGGCTCTCAGAGCAGAGATATGGAGATGGAGCGATCTGTTGTTGTCACCTGCACTGGATGTGCTATGTTTGTCTTCCTCCCCCAGGATAGAGATGACTTCATCTGTACCA
Organism: Emydura macquarii macquarii; assembly: GCF_026122565.2. Classification (NCBI taxonomy): domain Eukaryota; kingdom Metazoa; phylum Chordata; order Testudines; family Chelidae; genus Emydura; species Emydura macquarii. The sequence continues at coordinate 43,376,254 of NW_027132610.1, read as the reverse complement.
AGTGCAGGCTGGTTTCCTTATTGGAAGAGAAGGTTAAAGGACTAGAGACCCAAATGTCAACCCTGCGGTGCATTACAGAAAACAATGTCTTTCGCCATCAGGCACAGGCAGAGCGTAAGGAAGATTCAGAGAAGCCCGGGCAGGCGAAAATGAAGAACGGGGAAGGAAATTGGCAGCATGTGACCTCCCGAAGAAAGAGAACCCATGTGCCCACCATGGAGATAGACGTAAGGAATCGTTTTCATCCTCTCTGCACAAGCACAAGTACTACGGCGGAGAATGATTTGGAGGACCCTTCAGAGGGAATGGATCAGAAGGAGACCCATTTGATCAGAAGGCAAGGGATGCATTCTCCTAGGGATGGGGGTTCCACGACCACCATTCCCAAGAGGAAGAGAAGGGTGATGGTGGTCGGGGACTCCCTCCTAAGGGGGACGGAGTCATCCATCTGCCGTCCGGACCGGGAAACTAGAGAAGTGTGCTGCTTGCCTGGAGCTAGGATTCGGGATGTGACGGAGAGACTGCCAAAACTTATCAAGTCCTCAGACCGCTACCCCTTCCTGCTTCTCCACGTGGGCACCAATGACACTGCCAAGAATGATCTTGAGCGGATCACTGCGGACTATGTGGCTCTGGGAAAAGAGATAAAGGAGTTTGAGGCACAAGTGGTGTTCTCATCCATCCTCCCTGTTCAGGGAAAAGGCCCAGGTAGGGACCGTCGCATTGTGGAAGTAAATGCGTGGTTACGCAGGTGGTGTCGAAGAGAGGGCTTTGGATTCTTCGATCATGGGATGTTGTTCCAGGAAGAAGGACTACTAGGAAGAGACGGGATTCATCTAACGAAGACAGGGAAGAGTATCTTCGCAGACAGGCTGGCTAACCTAGTGAGGAGGGCTTTAAACTAGTTTCGACGGGGGACGGGGACCTAAGCCCGAAGGTTAGTGGGGAAGAGGGACACCGCAAAGAAGCAGAAGTAGGAGGGTGCAGCAGGGGAGGCCTCCCGATTCATACTGTGAAAGTAGGCCAGTCGGCTACTTATCTCAAGTGCCTGTACACAAATGCAAGAAGCCTGGGAAACAAGCAAGAGGAACTGGAAGTCCTGGCACAGTCAAGAAACTACGACATGATTGGAATAACTGAGACTTGGTGGAATAACTCTCACGATTGGAGCGCTGTCATGGATGGGTATAAACTGTTCAGGAAGGACAGGCAGGGGCGAAAGGGGGAGGAGTTGCACTGTATGTAAGAGAGCACTATGACTGCTCTGAGCTCCAGTATGAAACTGGAGATAAGTCAGTTGAGTGTCTCTGGGTTAAGCTTAGAAGCAAGAACAATAAGCGTGATGTCGTGGTGGGTGTCTGTTACAGACCACCAGACCAGGAGGATGAGGTAGATGAGGCTTTCTTTACTCAACTGGGGAAAGTTTCCAGTTCACAGGGCCTGATTCTCATGGGAGACTTCAATCACCCTGATATCTGCTGGAAGAGCAATACAGCAGAGCACAAACAATCCAGGAAGTTTTTGGAGAGTGTCGCTGACAATTTCCTGGTGCAAGTGCTGGAGCAACCAACTAGGGGCCATGCTTCTCTTGACCTGCTGCTCACAAACAGGGAAGATTTGGTAGGGGAAGTAGAAGTGGGTGGCAACCTAGGCAGCAGTGACCATGAGATGGTCGAGTTCAGGATCCTGATGGAAGGAAGAAAGGGGAACAGCAGGATACGGACCATGGACTTCAGAAAAGCGGACTTTGATTCCCTCAGGGAACTGATGGGCAGGATTCCCTGGGAGGCTAATATGAGGGGGAAAGGAACCCAAGAGAGCTGGCTGTATTTTAAGGAGACCTTATTGAGGGCACAAGAGCAAACCATCCCAATGTGCAGAAAGAATAGCAAATATGGTAGGCGTCCAGCTTGGCTTAACAAAGACGTCTTTGGCGAACTTAAACGCAAAAAAGAAGCTTACAAGAAGTGGAAGCTTGGTCAGACGACTAGGGAGGATTATAAAAACACTGCTCAAACGTGCAGGAATGAAATCAGGAAGGCCAAAGCACAATTGGAGTTGCAGCTAGCAAGGGACGTGAAGGGGAACAAGAAGGGTTTCTACAGGCATGTTGCCAACAAGAGGAAGATTCGGGAAAGTGTAGGCCCCTTAAGGAATGAGGGAGGCGACCTAGTGACGGAGGATGTGGAGAAAGCTGAGGTACTCAATGCCTTTTTTGCCTCTGTCTTCACAGACAAGATCAGCTCCCAGACTGCTGTACTGGGTGGCACAGAATGGGAAGGAGACGAACATCCCGCAGTGCTGAAGGAACAGGTTCAAGACTATTTAGAAGGATTGGACATTCACAAGTCCATGGGGCCGGATGCAATGCACCCGAGGGTGCTGAGGGAGTTGTCTGAGGTGATTTCAGAGCCATTGGCTATTATCTTTGAAAGCTCGTGGCAACAGGGGGAGGTCCCTGAGGACTGGAAAAAAGCAAATATAGTGCCCATCTTCAAAAAAGGGAGGAAAGAGGATCCGGGGAACTACAGACCGGTCAGCCTCACCTCAATCCCTGGAAAGATCATGGAGCAGGTCCTTAAGGAATCCATTTTAAGGCACTTGGAAGAGAGGAAGGTGATCAGGAACAGTCAACACGGATTCACCAAGGGAAAGTCATGCCTGACCAACCTGATTGCTTTCTATGATGAGGTGACTGCCTCTGTGGATGTAGGGAAGGCGGTGGATGTGATATACCTTGACTTTAGCAAAGCTTTTGATACGGTTTCTCACAGTATTCTTATCAGCAAGTTAAAGAAGTATGGGTTGGATGAAAGGACTATAAAATGGATAGAGAACTGGCTAGAGCATAGGGCTCAACGAGTAGTGATCAATGGCTCCATGTCTAGCTGGCAACCGGTCACAAGTGGAGTTCCCCAGGGGTCGGTCCTGGGGCCGGTTTTGTTCAACATCTTTATTAATGATCTGGAGGATGGGGTAGATTGCACCCTCAGCAAGTTTGCGGACGACACTAAGCTGGGGGGAGTGGTAGATACCCTGCAAGGTAGGGATAGGATACAGAGTGACCTAAACAAACTGGAGGATTGGGCCAAAAGAAATCTAATGAGGTTCAACAAAGAAAAGTGCAGAGTCCTCCACTTAGGAAGAAAGAATCCCATGCACAGCTATAGACTGGGGACCGACGAGCTGGGCAGCAGCTCTGCAGAAAAGGACCTGGGGGTAACAGTGGATAAAAAGCTGGATATGAGTCAGCAGTGTGCCCTGGCTGGCAAGAAGGCCAATGGCATATTGGGCTGCATTAGGAGGGGCATTGCCAGCAGGTCACGGGAAGTGATTATTCCCCTCTATTCGGCATTGGTGAGGCCGCATTTAGAATATTGTGTCCAGTTTTGGGCCCCCCAATACAAAAAGGATGTGGACAAGTTGGAGAGGGTCCAGCGGAGGGCAACAAAAATGATTAGGGGGCTGGAGCACAGGACTTATGAGGAGAGGCTGAGGGAACTGGGCTTGTTTAGTCTGCAAAAGAGAAGAATGAGGGGGGATTTGATAGCGGCCTTTAACTACCTGAAAGGGGGTTCTAGGGAGGATGGGGCTAGGCTGTTCTCGGTGGTGGCAGATGACAGAACAAGGAGCAACGGTCTCAAGTTGCAGTGGGGTAGGTCTAGGTTGGCATATGTGAAGAGCTGATTCAGAAGTTCAAACCCCTACTTTTACCATAATAAGTTTGTTAAACAAGGCATTTGTTTAGAGACAATGTATGTTTCCTCTCCTCCTTCCCTTTCTGTTGTATATGCATGATGTGGCTTATAGTTGTTACTACGTATCAAACTAGCTTTATGAGTGATGCAATGTGCATCACTTACTGCTATACAAGCAACATAAAGCAATACAAATTAATGAAAAATGGAAGCTGTGTGCACAATAAAAGCAGAGGTTGGGTCTGAGTATTTTTAAAATAATTCTACCTTAGGATACATGGGTATAACTCCCATGGAAGGCACTGGGGCTGCATGAGACCTGCAATCCCAGGCCTCAAGACAACATTTGGTCCATGATGTTGTAGTACTTGGTCATGTAAATACAGAGCCCCCAAACTTCCAAACTGTGTCCAAGACATGCTTGCATGTCCTATATATTAACACATAAAAGGGCACTTCAGTGCTCAACTATCCACTTGACATATGTTCAAGTGTGAAGTTTATAGGCAAATATAAGGTAGATAAATTTTGATAGTGTGGCCCGTAGTTTCAACATCACTGATGAATCTGAAAAGGTATGAAGGGGCAGGAAGATATAGTGGTCACCATTAAGTGGTCAATCTTAATAGCCAGTTAGCATACAAGAGTATCTGAGCTCAGCAATATTTCCCTGTATTCTGGGATCTCAGATACTCCTGTGTGGTAACTGTCAGTAAACAGTGACTGCTTAATGGTGACCATTCTAATTCAGAAAGATTTAATGAGCCCTAGTATTTTATGTGAAATCTTTTCCTTGTGTCATTAACCTCTGCTTACATTAGCATGCCTACTCTAATCTAAAAAGAGCTATTCTATAAACTTGGGGAAAATCTGCACATCTCAGGATAAACCAGAGTACTATTCTTAGACATTGTTTTCGCTAACTGGGATTGTACTTTCCTAAAATCAACTGACTCTAGAATCACAGTTTAAAAGTGAAGAGGCTGAAAGAACCAGACAAAACTGGAATTGCACTGGTGAGCTCACACTACTGTCACATCCCACATACAGCATTGGGAGCTTCAATACCCACCACACATGAACAGTTGGCAGGAATAAAGGGAAGAGCAACACAATTTGTTATAGGGCTGGGGTGGCAAAATAAATTGAGAAAAAAATTAGGGCTAAATTAAAGCTTCTTGGGTAAAGAATTACTAAATGGTCATTATCACTGCCTATACACATTGGAAAGGCTGTTTGGATATTGGGATTTGGGCAATTTTGGATTTCAAGTTATTTGCTAAAGTTGGAAAAAAGTTTCCATATGATATGGTATAATCACAAAACAAGCACACAGTAAATTAATGACTTGCCTTCTGCTGCAAATGCAGAACCTCCCTGCATTCGGAATACAGTGGGGGGGGAGAGCGAGTGGGTGTGGGTGGGTGTGTGTCTCAACCTGTGGGCACTTACGGCCCAATCACCAGACAATGGCCCATGTGACATCCTCAGAGTGGTTACTGAGGCAGGGCTGGAAGAGCACCTGCTGCACCTGACACACGGCCAGCATGGCGGGGGGGCATACAAAAATGGGGCACCACAGGATTGGGCCCAGTAGCATCAGCTTCCCTCCAGCAGGATTGGGCCCAGTAGCATCAGCAGGAGACCAGGGTATTCTGCGTCCTCCCCACCCCGCAGGATCGCGGTGCCAGTGACCCCAGTTGGAGCAGGATCCCCGATACTACACCGCAGCAGCAGGTGAGCAGGCTAGGCTGCATGGCTGAGTTGTGCAGCCAAGGTAGGAGACCAGCATGGAGGAGGGTGCTGTGGCAAGAAGTGGTGGTTCAGGGTGTTAAGACTATGGGTGGAGCAGGGAGAGTGTGGGGGGGGGGGCTGAGGCAAGGGGCGGGGGATGCAGCCAGTGCATTGGGGACTGACTAGTTGAAAGGACTGGTGGCTGGGGATAGTCCCTGAAATGAGGGGGGCTGGATACTGGGGAACAATTCCTGTTGGGGGTTGAGTTCTGGGGAGCAGTCCCTGGAGGTCCTGAGGGCAGTGTCTAGGTGGGGGGCTCGGTTAATAGGGGGCAGTCCCTGGGTGGAGAACTGGATGCTGCAGGGGGCAGTCCCTGACTGGGGGGGGGGGGCATACCTGGGGTATGGGGATGGGGATTGGATGCTGGAGGGATAGTCCCTGGCTGGGTTTCTAAGGGGGGCAGTCCCTGATTGGAGGAGGTGCCCCGCACCAGGCAAGTTTCCTCATCTCTGCAGGCAGACTTTGCAGCCATGCTTTCCGGGTGGCCAGCCATGCCGCCAGCAGTGGAAGTAATGATGACAGTACCCCATGCCAAGCCACCCTTACAGTAAATTAATTAATTTTAACAGTTAATGTTTTGACTTATTTTATTAATTTAAAATGTTCTTGGTAGACATTTGCCAGTGTTGAAATGAAAGATACTATAACAACTTAAATCATATTGCTGTCCTTTTTTTTTTTTTTTTTTTTTGGGTAGCTATACAGGTAGTATCTATATTGTGTGACTGTAGCCCATATAATACACACAGCTGCCTATGTGGTCCACAGTGGTAAATACATTGAGAACCACTGATTTTATCTATATCTATAAATCATTTTATATAATAGAGAATGCTACTTTCAAATGCACAAATCTTAAGAACCACACAGAGTGACCGACTGCAAATTTTATTCCTACTGATGGAGGAAAAAAAGTTCTATTTAAATATCTGATATTATGTAATATGTATACATTGGAGATTTAGTGATATTTTTCTACTGGCAGAAAGAGGTTGTCTGTGTACCAAATACAGAAACAGTTATTTCAATATGTTTGGCTCCAGGTTGTTCTTGATGATAGGTAATTAATATATGCAAGTGAGTGGGATATACACGAAACAGAAGAATTTTGTTTTGAGGCTCACTAAGCAAACTAATTAGCATCTAATTTGATGCTAAATGATTGTGCATATCATTCTCCATTAAAGATGGAAACAGCTAAATAACTATTTCTAACTGCAAGCCTGTTACAAAATGAAATGTTGATTCATCATGGTGATAGACAAGATACACTGTGAGATTGAACAGGCACCAACTCTGAGAGAAGCCTTCTAAGCAGGGGAAAATGGGCATATGGGAGAAAGCAAGTCAGCTCTAACTGGTCACTTTCAAGATGTGTCATCACAGTAAAGCAAGAATCCTCTTTGACTTCAGTTTGGGTACTTGCCATCACAGTTCCTAGGTTGTAAGCATGCCCCCAGTGTAAACATACTCAATTAATGGTTGGGGAAATACATGCTCTGTGATGTTATAGATGAGTTCCTTTTTTTCTGCCTGTTCAGAGAAAGCTGAATTATATCTTTCTACACTTGCTCATTCCTTATCTCTGCTTTTCTGATAGTCTCCGGGCAGGAGAACCATATAATTATCTTCCAAAACATGTTAACCTAGAGAAATCCATTTAAGAGATTACAGCATTTTGATGCTAAAATGTAACAAGACTTTTTCAAGCGATTACCAGACAGCATGCATAGGATATCTGCAGGATGCCTCATTTCTGTGCTTGCTGATACCCAAATTAGTTATTGGAAGCCCACAGTTTCACTTCAAATCACTTAAGCAAGTAAGTTTGCTCATGTGAGCAGTTTCAATGAAGTCGGTGAGATTACTTGAATGAGTAAAGTTGCCTTTATGATTAACTGTTTAGAGGATTGAGATTTATGAGCACACTCAGTGTTACATGTCCATGAAGTACAATAAAATGACCTTCCCCATCTCAGCAGGGAGGCTAGAGGGACAGCAAACTTTTGATCAGACCATCAGGGGGATGGCCGACTCCTGGAAGGGGAAAGGGAGAGCCAGGGCACAGAAGTGCTGGGTCCTAGTCTCTCCTTGTTACTCAAGTGCATGTAGAAATGTGCATGTGAGAGGGCACTTCTCTGCCTCCAACTAGCCAGCTGGGGGATATGAGGGGAGCTGATTGGCTTTCATTGCCCCTCCTCTCAATTTAAAGCATCCCAGTTATCTGAGAGCCATTTTACTACTATTGTTGCCTTACCTTCACCCTGTACAATGAGGTACATTGAGCTGTGGTTCCAGAATGTTGTGGGTCTGACTCACTGCCTATTTGGTATCAGAACTCCGGGGGTTTGCAGGGCATTTTTGCCTTCCCCACAGCACACTGTGGAAATACAGTTTATGTTAAAAGGGGGAAGAATAGGCATTTTAATGCTAGGCAGAATATCAGAATGTTTCATTCATTGCAACTTTTGGTCTGTGTCCAGCATAGATAAAACTAAAAGCGCTAGCTCCCATGTATAACTGAGACCTGTGATTTGGTGGTGGACATTTTGTCTGTAATGAGAAGAGGAGACCTGAAGTCTCCACAGACTGAGGTTTCCATGGGTACCATTTGTCCCTTCCATGGGGTGGCAGGATGAGAGGAGTCAGAAGTGAGTTGAGTCCTGGGGAAAGCTGAAGAGTGTGTACTGTGATGTAGTCTTTTTTTTATTTTTTTAAATTGCATTTGGTAGTTTAATGCATAATCACTTAAGTTCAGCTCCTGTTGCTACCATTTAAAGCTCAAGGGAGTGAACATTACTTCTGGTGCTTTTCTCAAATTTGGAGACTCTAGGAACACAAAGTACAAGGATAGTGACCTTAGACATAATCACAAGTACGAAGTCTTATCTGTACTACAAGTTTTATAAAAACAGTAAGTAACATTACAATTACTCATGCATATATAAATCTGACAAAAAGTGCATGCAATGACAAAGACTGTATTCATACTCACATCCTCAAAGATATTGTAGGATCCAATGGACCTCTCAATAGATGATCATTGATACAGGGTTGGTTCCTGTAGGATTATCCCCAAATGGGCAATGGCTGTAGCTCTTGGATATGTCAGATCAATGGCTTCCCTCAAGGTTCAGTTCTTTCATCAATACTGTTCAATGTGTCCATCGACAACCTGCCAGCTACAGTCTTGCACAGGTTTATGTATGCTGATGATATCTACTGTAGCTACCAAGTTCAGTCATTCTCAGAAATTAACAAGGTCTTGAATGAAAATATGAAGCTGAAGGCAGATGGTAGTCGATGGCACCTGCAGATGTACTTTTCTAAGACTGCTTCCTAGTGTATTCCATAATGCAAGTGCAAGCCACGAGTTAAATATTTCCAAAGGCCAATACCTGTATCATGATTAAAACCCGGTTTACCTTGGCGTGACACTAGATAGGTCATTAACATAGTGCAACCACTTGAAGATAACAGCAGCCAAAGCAAGCACTAGGAACAACCTGCTCAGAAAATTAGCCAGTTCAACCTGGGCTACGAGTGCTCAGAACATCAGCCTTTTCCCTCTGCTATTCAACAGCAGTGTCTAGTGTCACTCGTCTCACATGAGGCTGGTCGATGTAGAGTATAACAAAGCTATGCATGTTGTTACCGGGACTTTATGACAACTCCGTTGCCATGGCTACCTCTACTTAGTAACATAGCACTGCCCCATATTTGCCGTGAGAAGGCCTCTCTCACACTGCTGGCCAAGATCCATGAGAATAGTGATTTGTTTAATGCAGACCTCTTCAACCATGCACCAGCTTGCCTGTCTTCGAAATGCCTTTTATAGTCATTTATGCCACCACAGGACATGTTGGTGGAATCTGCTTGGTGCAACAAGTGGCCAGCAATGACAGTCATTAATCTCTCTCATCACTGACCTAGCCATCTGTCCACCAGGTTTTGATCTGCCAAGGACCTGTGGTCATCTCTGAAATGTTCTCGAACAGGACAGGGCAACTGTGTGGCCAATCTCTTTAACTGGGGTTTTTTCTAATGGCCTGCGATGCAGCTGCGGTCAGACTCAGACTACGTCGCTTATCATTGTTGAGTGTCTGTCTGACTTATTTTGAGGGTGGGCTACTGGGTCTCTACCTGGCTGATGATAATGCCATTAAATACCTGGGCTCATTTGTGCATAAACTGATTATTATGGGAGTCCTTCCCTTGTAGGTCTCCTGACTTTTTAACCAACCAGGGAACCTCTTACCTTGTTGTTCTGCCCACATCTTATACATGAGGGTTTCAGCCCTCTTTTCTTTCTGTACTTCAACAATCCATGAATATTGGGGTGCTCTATTTTTCATAGGTTGTTCTTATTTTGATTAACATCTACACATATTGCCTGGCTGTCAGGACAGGTCCTACGAAGTGTCTTGTGATAAATAAAGTGTCTTGTGATCTTGGACAATATCTTGTTTTATTGCAATCTAGGGTTTTTTTGTTTTTGGGTTTTTTTGGGTAACATTACCTATTGGCTCATCTTTTGCAGTAATCTTGTCAAGCATTCTTAAGCCTATGAGCTAATAACATAAATCTATTTAGCATACATTGATTATATATGAAATAGCATATGAATTGACCACAACATCACATAATAAATGGATGATAAAATGAGCTAAATTGGCTACAGTGAGTTATTGGATATCTGGTGGGAGCCCTATAACCCCACACTGGAGCCAATTGAAAATTAAATATTTGAGAGGGGGCTGGACAAATAACAATGAGGAGGGATGCTAAGTTATAAAAGTCGCAACTTACTGCTGAAATCCATTCCTATGTTTGTCTGTCATTTACCTGTGTGTCCTGATCAACATTTCTTTGTAGGCACAATTTTATGACAAATTATTTTAACAAAACAGCGAAAGTCCTGTGGCACCTTAAAGACTAACTCATTTATTTGGGCATAAGCTTTCGTGGGCAGAAACCCTCTTTGTCAGATGCATGAAGTGGAAACTTCAGTTTGGTAGGTATATATACACATTCAAGGATGGGTGAGTTGCATCACTGCTGTTATGGATTATGAAAATACACTTATTGACAGAGGCCAAGCTCACCTGGAAGAAGGCCATTGAAATTGCAGTTTCTATGGAACTGGCAGCAAAAGAAGCACAACAATTAAGTGCATCAACCAGAGTGCATAAGGTGTCACAAGAACCTACCAACCAGACAGTGGGAAGCCTGGTCACCTGCATCGGGATGCTGGTGTAAAGACCTAGTATGTCGACAGTGTGGCAAAAAGGGGCACACTGAGCGTGCCTGCAAACAGAAGAAAGGAGAGTCCAACAGAACAGGCAAGAAGATCAACATGTTAATCCATCTACAGCTCAGGATTTCCTCTGACAGGATGAGGTTGGAAAGAATTGAAGGTTGTCTTTTGTAAATTGTTTATTGGAGTTTAAGATTACTCCGGAATACAATGGACACTTAAAACCAGGCAAATGGAAATGTTTGTTGCACCTAGGGGATCAAAGTACTTCTTTTAATTACTTCATATTATCCTGAAGTGTCATGCACACCCTAAGCAGAGGAATACTAAATTTGTTCCAAACCGTAAAGTTTGATCCATGCCTCAACACTTCACTCTTTTTTTTTTTTTTTTTAAACACTTGAGGTGGCGTTGCTGTGTGTTACTATATTTGAAGTGAGGTAGAAGATAAGAGTTGAAAAGTATCAGATTAGTTCCTAATGTCTTCTTTGAAATTCATGGCTGCATAAGAGAATTTGAGTGGCCATTCGCAATTCCAGTTTGGAAATTAACTGCTTGAGGGACATATCTCTTTGTCCCCACAACAAACTGGGCAGCAGAGCTGGCTGGGTGCTAGGCAGGAAAAGGGGAGTATGTTGTGTCCTGTAATGGGCAGCAGAAAGCAGAGTTTCTATAAAAATAGCAAGTATGGAAAAAAAATCATGGAACATTTTCTCAACTCTTGTTCCTTTTTCCATTTTGTCATGGAATAAACATGTTGTAGTTTGCAGGGCTGCTACTAGCAGGTCAGAGTGCTGTAGCAGATATGGACTGACTACAGAAGCTCACTTCTCAGAGAAATACACCAGATGTATTCACTGTAAGATCCTTTAATGTTCTGCCTGGTATGGCTGAGGTTAGTTTAAATGAAGTATTTTACACACAGTACCAGCTAGTGGCTAAACTAGTGGCAAGTTAGTGGCGGTATAATATAGATTATCATTTTACTTCAGGGGAAAACAGAGAGAGAAAAAAACCTGAAAGTTCAAGTTTTTCACTCTAATATTTAAAAAAAAAAACCCACCATTTTCTGTTTTCAAAAAAACCCAAAGAACAGTTTTCAAGCAAGATATTTTGACCAGCTCTAGTGGTAATGCACTCTGCCCCAGGAGCAAGGAGAGGAAGCAGGGGAAGAATTGTGACAATCACAGCTGTGACATTACTGATTCACCTTTCTTTACCAGGAGGCAGGTAGCTGCACCACCCCTTTACTCAGTGCTACTAACAGAGTTACAGTCCATCACACAAAGGGGAAACTGTTTGTATGAATGCAAACATAGCTGTGATGGCAGAAAAGCTGTTGTGTGGACACAAATTGAACCATTAAACTTCTATCCAGTGAAGCTGAACAGTGCTTCTAATTGGCTACAGCAATCATAGCCTGGATGTGCCCTAACTCTGACCAGATCACAATTATTTATGTATTCAACTCTTTCAAAATACTCAATAGTATCTTTAAGAAGTGGACAGGTGTTTACTAAGAAAGATGGCAACTTCATCTCTGCAACCCTTAAAGCAGTATGGGATGAATGAATGGACTATAGGATGGATAGAAAGCTGTCTAGATCATCGGGCTCAATTGGTAGTGACCAATGGCTCAATTCTAGCTGGCAGCCGATAACAACTGGCGTGCCCCAGGGGTCAGTGGTGGGGCTCGTTTTGTTCAACATCCTCACTAATGAACTGGAAGAGGGGGTGGATTGCACCCTCAGCAAGCTTGCAGATGACACAAAGCTGGGGCAGTGGTAGATACACTGGAGGGTAGGGATAGGATACAGCATGACCTAGACAAATTAGAGGATTGCACCAAAAGAAATCTGATGAGGTTAAACAAGGACAAGTGCTACAGACTGGGGACCAACTGGCAAGGCAGCAGTTAAGCCGAAAAGGACCTTGGAGTTATAGTGGACAAGAAGCTGGACATGAGTCAACAGCGTGCCTCTATTGGCGGGAAGGCTATCAGCATATTGAGCTGCATTAGTTGGTGCATTGCCAGCAGTTCGAGAGACGTGATTATTTCCCTCTATTCGGCACTAGTGAGGCCTCATTTGGAGTACTGTGTCCATTTTTGGGCCCCCCACTACAGAAACAATGTAGATAAATTGGAAAGAGTCCAGCATTGGGCAACAGAAATAATTAGGTGGCTGGAGCACAGGACTTATGGGGAGAGGCTGAGGGAACTAGGCTTGTTCAGTCTCCAGAAGAGAAGAATGAGGGGGGATTTGTTAACAGCCTTTTACTACTGAAAGGGGGTTCCAGGGAGGATGGAATTATGTTATTTTCAGTGGTAATAGATGACAGAACTAGGAGAAATGGTCTCAAGTTACAGTGTGGGAGGTCTAGGTTGGATATTAGGAAAAAAAATTCACTAAGAGGATGGTGAAGTGCTGGCATGGGTTAGCTAGGGTGGTGGTAGAATCTCCATCCTTACAGGTTTTTAAGATATGGCTTGACAAAGCCCTGGCTGGGATGGTTTAGTTGGGGTTGCTCCTGCTTTGAGCAGAGTGTTGGACTAGATGACCTCTTGAGGTCCCTTGCAACCCTAGTCTTCTATGAATATATGATTCAAACCCTCTCAGCATTATTGTGGGACTTTAGTTCAATATTGACTCTGTGGTCAGAATACTACCACCATGATTTCCTGCAGCACTCAAGATTTTCCATAGAGTCCTTCCATCCATTTGTGCCCTAGATCTGATCATGCTTAGCATAAGAAACTTGAAGAAGAAACAGCCTGAAGTAGAAGACCAGCAGATACGCACGCAGTGGTAGCAGAGATGGTCAGCATAAGGCTGAAGAGACTGATCAAGTGCATTATATTTTTTTAATAATGTATTTACATTACTTTAGCACCTAGGAGCACTAGTCATGGACTAGTAGGAGGTGCTGCACAGAGACAACTCAAAAAAAAAATTCCTGCTTCAAAAAAAATCATCATAGATCAGAATAACTCTTACTTTCCCAGCTGTCCTCTCACCCACCATGCACACACCCCCATCCCTCGCCCCGCTTTAGCCATTATATTTCTAGGGAATTAAATACTTCAACAGTTTGTGGGTGGGTTATGTTTGGTATTTCTCACAAGGTCTGTTACCTCCAGCTATTTCACATTGCCAAGTAATAGTTACCAACAACCCTTAAAAACACTAAATCCATTTATGCCATAACAAATATGTATGTCTCTTATGTACACTATAAGTTGATACAAACTTTATCAAGTTTTGATTTTATTAGTTTTGATTCCAATCCTAAATGTAATACTGTGAGTCCTGTGGCCCCTTAAAGACTAACAAATGTATTAGGATGCAACAAAGTGGTTTTCTGCTCACGATTTTTGAGCATACATGATAGAACTTTTGGCTTTTTGTTTTCTTAGTCCATAGTTCTTGCCATTCCTACACAATCTCATTTGTGACCACCCATTTTGAATTCAGGTCTACTTAAGGTTATCTTAATATCCACCCTCCTCGGGCTTTAGAGCATGTTTTGCTGCTTTGTCAGCCATTTCATTTCCAGATATTCCAATACACATCAGGACCCACGCTATTGTTTACACAGATAGCTGCTTGCATTATCTTAATAGTTAGGGACATTATTTCACTTATGTCATTTCTGCTTTTTGAAGTCCCTGTGGTGATTGTCATTATGCCTGGCAAGGAATCAGATAAAATTGCAGCTGAAGCTGTTTGCAAATCTCTTATCCAGGCTAGTGTCCACATTATCCCCATTAGTTCAGTGGTCAGCCATCAGAATGGTTACATAACTTGATTTTTTTTAGATTTCTGGATTCCAAGACTAGGAATACAGATGGCTGTTCTTACACTACCTGTGCTGTCATCGTTTGATCCATTTGTATAAACTTGGCAAAGCTGGCCCCATTTTTCATGGACAAATTCAGAAATTTAATTAATCACAATCTATGTTTTTTTCTTTACCTTGTTTTTTTTTCATACAATTCCAAATCCACAAGTGACCACCTGTATTTTGATTTCCCATGACTAATTTTTTTTAGTTCTCCATTTCTTCTTTATATATCTCCTTAACCCACTTTTTTATCTTGATAGCACGAGGAAGTCCATGGCAACCCAAATAATTTTGTCTACTAAGCTCCCAGAAGTTCTCAGAAAGCTGTTATATATTTGTTTTCATGTTTCTCTTTTACCTTTGCCCCAAATGTTAGATCTAATAATTTCATCCTTAGATGTATAGATGCTATTGGCAAAATACACACTGGTGTTATTACTATTGCACCACATGCCAGTCACAGAGCTTGGGCCTACAGCAGTTTGAAGTTTCTAAGAGTTCTTTTTGAACCTGTGCTAAAAGCTTGGAATCCTTGTCTAAAACTGGTCTTATCAGTGCTCTATGCATCATCAATACCTTCTTATCTGAACCCTATTTGTTTCCAGATACACTTTTAGATAATTTATCTTACTTTTACACTTGTGTGACATTATTTATAAGACCTTTCCAAGTAAATTTACTATCAAACACTACTCATAGGAGCATAAACTTTAAACTATCTGAATATTTTCACAATAAAAAATTAAGTCTCATTCTTAGAATCATATATTCGTAGAAGATTAGGGATGGAAGGGACCTCAGGAAGTCATCTAGTCCACCCCCCTGCTCAAAGCAGGACCAACCCCAACTAAGTATCCCAGCCAGGGCTTTGTCAAGCCAGGCCTTAAAAACCTCTAAAGATGGAGATTCCACCACCACCCTAGGTAACCCATTCCATGCTTCACGACCATTCTAGTGAAAAAGATTTTCCTAATATCCAATACAGACCTACCTCACTGCACTTTGAGACCATTGCTCTTTGTTCTGTCATCTGCTACCACTGAGAACAGCCTAGCTCCATCCTCCCTGGAACCCCTCTTCAGGTAGCTGAAGAGCTCTATGAAATCCCCCCTCACTCTTCTCTTGTGCAGACTAAAAAAAACAATTCCCTCAGCCTTTCCTCATAATTCATGTGCTCCAACCCCCTAATCATTTTTGTTGCCCTCTACTGACCTCTCTCCAATTTGTCCCCAACCTTCCTGTACCAGGGACCCCAAAAGTGGACACAATACTCCAAATGTAGCCTAACCAGTGCCAATTAGAGGGGAGTAACCACTTCCCTTGATCTGCTGGCAATGCTCCTACTAATGCAGCCCAATATCATGTTAGCCTTCTTGGCAATAAGAGCACACTGTTGACTCATATCCAGCTTCTTTTCCACTGTAACCCTCAGGTCCTTTCCTACAAGACTGCTGCCTAATCAGTCAGTCCCCAGTCTGTAGGAGTGCATGGGATTCTTCTGTCCTAAGTGCAGGACTCTGTACTTGTCCTTGTTGAATATCTTCAGATTTATTTTGCCCTAATACTCTAATTTGTCTAGGTTTCTCTGTTTCCTATCCCTACCCTCCAGTGTATCTGCCACTCCTGCCATCTTAAATGTCATCCACAAACTTGCCATCCTACATATCATTAATGAACAATGAACAAAACCGGCCCCAGGACCGACCCCTCTGGCACCCACTTGATGCTGCCTGCCAACTAGACTGAGCCATTTATCACTATCTGTTGAGCCTGATGATCTGACCAGGTTTCTATCCACCTTATAGTCCACTCAGCCAACCCATATTTCCGTAACTTGCTGGCAAGAATAATGTGTGAGACCATATCAAAAGCTTTTCTAAAGTCATGATAAATCACATCCACCACTTTCCCCACACCCCAAAGCCAGTCATCTCATCATAGAAGGCAATGAGATTGGTCAGGCATGATTTGCCCTTGGTGAATCCATGTTGACTGGTCCCGATCACCTTCCTCTCTTCCAAGTGCTTCAAAATGGATTCCTTAAGAACCTGCTCCATGATTTTTCCAAGGAATGAGGTGAGGCTGAGTGGTCTGTAGTTCCCCAGATTCTCCACCTTCTCTTTTTTAAATATGGGCGCTATAGTTGTCTTTTTCCAATCATTTGGGACCTTTATCAATTACCACGAGTTTTCAAAGATAATGGCCAATGGCCCTGCAATCACATCAGCCAACTCCCTCAGCTCCTAGGATGCATTGCATCCAGCTCCGTGGACTAGTGCCTGTCCAGCTTTTCTAAATAGTTCTGAACCTGTTATTTCACCAATGGGGGCTGCTCACCTCCTCACCATACTGTGCTGCCCAATGCAGTAGTCTGAGAGCTGATCATATCTGTGAAGGAAGAGGCAAAAAAAGCATTGAGCACTTCATCTTTTTCCACATCATCTGTTCCCCATTCAGAAAAGGGCCCACACTTTCCTTAACCTTCTTGTTGCTAACATAGCTGTAGAAAACCTTCTTGTTACCCTTCACGTCCCTTGCTAGCTGCAACTCCATTTGTCCTTTAGCCTTCCTGATTTCACTCCTGTGTACTCAAGCAGTATTTTTATACTCCTCCCTAGGCATCTGGCCATGCTTCCACTTCTTGTAAGCTCACTGAAGATATCTCTGTTAAGTCAAACTGGTTGCCTGCTATATTTGCTATTCTTTTTGCACTTTGTAATGGTTATTTCCTGCACCCTCAATAAGGTTTCTTTAAAATACAGCCATCTCTCTCAGACTCCTTTCTCCCCCATTAGCCTCCCAGGGGATTCTGCCCATCAGTTCCCTGAGGGAGTCATAATCTGCTTTTCTGAAGTCCAGGGTCCATATCCTGCTGTAGTCCATTCTTCCTTTAGTCAGGATCCTGAATTTGATCATCTCATGATCACTGGTGCCCAGGTTGCCGTCCACTTCTACTTCCCCTACCAAGTCTTCCCTGTTTGTGAGCAGTAGATTAAGAGGAGCATGACCCCTCGTTGGATCCCCAGCACTTGCACCAGGAAGCTATCCCCAACACTCTCCAAAAACTTCCTGGATTGTCTGCACATTGCTGTATTGCTCTGCCAGCAGATGTCAGTGTGATTGAAGTTCCCCATGAGATCAGAGCCTGGGATCTGGAAACGTCCATTAGTTGTCTGAAGAAAGTCCCATCCATCTCATCCTGCTGGTCTTGTTAAAAGATTCTTCCCTAATTCCTTTTGTTTTTGCAAGTGAATTTAAATCCCCAACCATTTCCCCACTTGGAAGTTCTCTAGATTGCCTCATTTATCTTTTTCCACAGCTACTTTAAGTGTTTTATGTTAAGTGCACATAGCACAGTCATCTGTGAAAAGTGAAGTATCTGTTCCCATCTGCACACTGTCCAGGAGGTCATTTATCACAATGGAAGACAAAGTAGCAGCTCCCTTCTGCTCTAGACTTCCTCTGTTCATAGTCGTCTCCCATCTGGGCTTCATCATCAATTAAGCCAGGCCCACTCTCCAGATATAGCCCTCTATGCTAATTAGCCTCTCAGGTTCACCTTTACTGATTCCTTGCCTGTGTGGGATACTCACCCCAACACATGCATTCTTGAGAAAATTTGACAAACTCAGAAGCAAGGAATTAATAGAATTTACCAAGCGTGGAAAGTATCATTTTAGGAGTTTGATCCTCTGGATGCAACAAACATTTCTGTTTCCTGAAAACCCATTACTGCTATTCACAAGTCTATCCATAGAAGAAGGGATAGTTAATGCTATGCAAATGTAAATGCTTGTTGCATCTAGGGGATAAAACTACTTTTAATGACTTTGCATTATCCTAATGTGTCTCACACACCTGGAGCAGAGGGGTACAAATTTTATTCAAAACCACATAGTCTGTGCAGCCTGGAAATTATACTCTGAACACACAACGATTAGTAATAGTGCATTGTGCTACTGAGTTATATCTGGGTTGGTCACATTTTTCCAAAGGAGCAATATTAATATTGCTACCAAGATAGTTCTAGGAAACAAACTCTTTATATGATTAATTAAAATGTCCAACTGACTTATGTCACCAAGTTATATTGGAAATCTTGTTGCAGGACTAGCTTAATCATTATTAATATTTCTCTCCAAAAATGAATGACCCTAGAGTATACCACAGCAAGAGTAAAGGTGCTTTTGCTAGTTCTGACTTTCCAGTTGGCTAGTTTTCCAAGAGTGTTTTAGGCCAAATACATTATAAATATTTGGTATATTTTTCCTAATACTTCTGAAGCATAATGGGCCAGATTCTCAGATGGTGTAAACTGAATTACACAAACTAAATATCTGGCCCTGTTAGTGTCAGGGTTCCATTTTCTATTATGCCTTCTTTCATTAAGAGATGAACAATATTTTCATCAATGATTTAGATAATGGCATAGAGAGTACACTTATTAAGTTTGCGGACGATACCAAGCTGGGAAGGGTTGCAAGTGCTTTGGAGGATAGGATTATAATTCAGAATGATCTGGACAAACTGGAGGACTGGTCTGAGGTAAATAGGATGAAATTCAATAAGGACAAATGCAAAGTACTCCACTTAGGAAGGAACAATCAGTTGCACACGCACCAAATGGGAAATGACTGCCTAGGAAGGAGTACTGTGGAAAGGGATCTGGGGGTCATAGTGGACCACAAGCTAAATATGAGTCAACAGTGTAATGCCGTTGCAAAAAGAGAAAACATGATCCTGGGATGTATTATAAGGAGTGTTGTAAATAAGACAAGAGTAGTAATTCTTCCACTCTGCACTGATTAGGCCTCAACTGGAATATTGTGTCCAATTCTAGAGCGCCACGTTTCAGGAAAGATGTGGACAAATTGGAGAAAGTCCAGAGAAGAGAAACAAAAATGAATAAAGGTCTAGAAAACATGACCTATGAGGCAAGACAAAGAACTGGGTTTGTTTAGCCTGAAGAAGAGAAGATTGAGAGAGGACATGGTAACAGCTTTCAAGTACATAAAAGGTTGTTACAAGGAGGAGGGAGAAAAATTGTTCTTCTTAACCTCTGAGGACAGAACAAGAAGCAATGAGCTTAAACTGCAGCAAGGGAGGTTTAAGTTGGACATTAGGAAAAACTTCCTAACTGACAGGGTGGTTAATCACTGGAATAAATTGCCTAAGGAGGTTGTGGAATCTCCATCATTTGAGATTTTTAAGAGCAGGTTAGACAAACACCTGTCAGGGATGGTCTAGATATTATTTAGTCCTGCCATGAGTGCAGGGGACTGAACCAGATGACATCTTCCAGCCCTATGATTCTATTAATTCTGAAGACTTGTATACCATACAAATATCACTTGAGGAGAATAAAGTATCTTGACTGAGTCTCCTCTTATTTATAACAATCAGCATCATGACAAATATATGCACAGAGGAGCTGCAGCTGTGTATAACTAGGGTGAGAAGATAAATGGGACCACAAGCCCTTCAAATTCCAATGTAACTTGCAACCTTTTATTGTTCCTTTAATTATTAATATACATGCAGTCTTAGAACATTCAATTTTTTGTTTTTATTTAAAATTAATGGCTTTTTTCAAACTTTTGCATGAAAAATATCTGTTTTTATAAAATGAGAATCTGTATCCAGTGTTTCCAATTTCTTTTTCCAATTTTTTTATTTTTTTTTTCTTTCCTTCCCCAGTATCAAGATAGAAAAGGGTAAAAAATATAGTGGGGGAGGTAATAAATCAACTCACTCCATAAAAAAGCCCTGTAAAATTTCAAACCTCAAAATATTGTAGACAAATGTTCATGAAAAATTTCAAACAAACAATAAAATGTCCTCTGTCAAAAACTGCAGAATGAAAATTACTTCAGCTTTTTTGTGAGCTCTGTTGTTTTCTATTTTCAATGAGCTCTACAGAGCACAGGGGTTTGATCCAGCAAGGTGCTGATTGCCCTCACCTCCATGACTATCAGAACATTTTCATAATATCCTTACTTATAAAATTGGGGAAGGGGTATAGTTTTGTGCTAGAGCTATAGAATGAAAAGGCATATTTGTTATTGCTTGAACCTCTCTTCTCAGGCACTTATAACATTCTTTCTTTTTTAATTGTACTTGTTAGATTTAGATGATCACTCATAGTGGCTGTAACACCTGTATTTCCCCTCAGTGATTCATCGAGGGCACTCACTGTTGGCTTTCAGCACCTAGCTCTTGCCTCCCTCGGGTGGAGACCCATGTGCCTCTCTCTTCTAAGTGTGGTTTTACCAGCATGGACAGTTACTTTGTCTTCACTGTGTCATTCCCATCACAGACAGGTTGCCCTAGGACACCTGCTTACTTTTTGTTCAGAGATAGATAACAGTACAATTGCTACAGATACAAGTTACCCACATATATTTCTAAGCAAGCCTACTTTATTCTTAAGTAACAAAGCATCATAGAGAAAACATATTAAAACAATAAAATAACCTATATTTATGTGAATAAGTTTCCAAAGTTCATCCAAACTCTCACATGGGCTTTGGCAAGTGCAGTCATTTAATATCTCATTCCAGGGACACCCTGATGATTTTAAGTATATCAGAGCTTCAGTGCAGAACAAGCACACTCATAAGATGTTCAATTATCTTTTTATACAGTTCAGGAGCCTTTGAATTGGAGTTTCCAGAAGCAGGTAGTAAGTATACAAAGGGTCTCTCTCCCCATGGTGTGTCTTTAAAAGGTTTGTTTTTGCATGCCCCTCACTTCCAGGAATTTCCTTAGGAATTCCCGTTGGCACCTATTATCCAAAAAGACCTTTGAACTTCCTCATGCCTTGAAGAGATTGCATTAATCTTGTCTTTCCATACACTCTTACAATCGTGCATAAACATTTGCATTTGTAATACAATGAACCGTATTAAATTAGGGTTTAACCTTAATTCCATGTTTGTTCAGGATATTGTCAATCCTTCAGAGTGGCAATTCATAGTTGCCCATAAGGACAATTAAATGTCATTGGACTAGGAAACGAGAATAAGAATAACTCAATACAATAGTCTGGTAGCTAAGGCATTTACCTAAGATTTAAAAATCACAAATTCAAGTACCTATTACAGTAACAATTTAAGCCTTTCCCCAAAATATTACATATTCCAGCTGTTATGTCCTGGAAGAATGGCTAGCCCCAAATTAAAATCCCTACATCACATCAGGCAGACAAGTGAATTGAATCTGGGTCTCCCAAATTCTGGATGAGTGCTGCCATGTCAAATTTGTGAATAATTTCAGATCAACCAAAATGGTACTTTTTGGCAAATAAACTATTCACCCCCAAAATATCACACAGATCTACTGTCTTCCTTTGTAGAAGAACAGGTGGAGTTTCACCACACAAGGGTAGCCGAATGCTTCAAAGCCACATTGGGAATTTGCATAGAAACTGGGAAATCTGCTATAGCTGTGACTGGAGTAGCTTCCCCTGTCAGCAAGCCGTGCATTTGCCACTATCCAATCTGACTATTGGGCAGAGGAATTGCCCATTGATGTACACTGTAGTACAGCCCGCAGTACATTGGCACTCACTTATAAAGCCAGTATAGTGTAATAGTCTTCTATAGCTACATTTACAAACTATTTCCCCAGCTCCCCATGTTTTGTGGGGAAGAGGGTTGGGGGACAGGATCTCTCTATATGTATTTGGTGGCACTTAGCTACTATTGTGATTGGATACAGACAAAGAATCTATTCCAAAAGCCATGGTCTAGAAGATTAGCTAATATATATCCTTTGGTTTTTACCAAAAAATAGATTGAAGATTATATTTGTTCCTTGTACTTGTAATTTTCAACTATACATACATACATACATACATACTCTATGGAATTTTCATACATATTTGAAATCAATGAATGGGTTGTTTACAATGATTATAATCAATGCAGGAACAGATGCTGAAAGAATGTTTAACTGGACATTCTGAAGGTAGCTCAGTGACAAAAGAAAGGCAGAGGGAAGGGGAAAAAAAGACTCCTGTATCCATGTATCTCATGTACTAAAAAAAAATTAATCCTGTTTTTTGTATTTCTAACATTCTTTGTCACCTGTAAATTATGCAATTCCCTTGAACCCCAGAATATAGTCAAAGGCGTTAAACAGGTGTAACTGAAAGTATAATTTGGCCTTATGCAGCAAAAGAGTAGATCAGCACTTAAGTATCTCTAGAAGTACCAGAAAAACAAAAATAAAACCCTGCTGAATGCAGAAGCATTACATTTGTCAGAATAATGAACAGTTAATTACTAATAGTCTATAAAGCTTAGACCCACAGCTATAAATACACTTTATCTACAGCTAAATTGCAGCCTTACATTGTTATGTTTGTGTACATAAATCTTCACCTCTTTCTTCTTGCTCTCAAGACTCTTTAAATGTGGAAAATTTTGATCCATAATGTTTAAATATATTTGAGAGTTTCATCTGATTTAAAGTCAAAAGCTATATTTTCATATGCTCAGGTGCTTCTGCTATATAAACTACTATACAGGGCAATATATCTCACAACTGATATGAATGCCATTTTTTCCAATGCATTTATACATTTGCAGAAACCACAAAATATGGAGTAATAACTCATAGAAAATAAAAACCAAAAATAATCTTTTAAAATAATACAGTGAGATGAGAGCACCATTTACACACTCCTCAAAACATTAGAGATCTGTGCACACATACACAAACACACTTTAAAAAAATAATTACTAGTAACTGTTCTTTTCTCAATGCTTGTAAAAAACAAAAGCTAGAATAACTGTTATCCTAACATGAAGATGTCATCCCAATTACACAAAAAATGAATGTTTGTGTCTAAAAGAAAGAAAAACAGAAGCTACAGAGGATTTAATCTTTATTTAATCTGAATGCACTGTTTTTCTTTGTTTGAAAATAAATATGAAGAGAGTTTATATGATAGTACTCTTGATAATTATGAACTCATATGTCAAAATGTTGGAACAATGGTAATTTTCTCTTGTATTTCATTTTTTCTATGAAAAAGCAACTAATAATTAATGCTACATTTTTTCCTAAGATTTACGTATAACCTTTGGATGAAATCCTGGTCCCACTGAAGTCAATGCCAAAAGTCATACTGGCTAAAATGTACTCAAGATTTCATCTCCTGTATCTTAGAGACATTTTATGCTACGTTTTCTTTTGTACGGTTTTGATACATATTGTTTGGTTGCATCTTTTCAAACCTGTATGTAATACAAAATTATGTATTTTATACATTTTCACTAATCTATAATAAACATTAAAAATAGAAAATAAAATGGTATAATTAATCTTTTTTAGGTAGGATTAACTCTTTTCATGCTTCCTCTTATTCATTTACAGATAAATTGTCATTGACATGTAAATTGGGATTACAATAAATCCTTAGCCTAATAATATCATACAACAAAACTTTCTAGCAATACCTCAGTAATTAAGTCTAGTAAGAAATATGAGATAGACAAGAACCTGCGGATTCTGATCTTAAATCAAGATAATTCTTCCTTCACAGTTGCCTTCTCTGTTATTTTATTAGGAATCATATAGCGTAAACATGACATTTTAAGGAGTATTTCCCTTATGTTCATGATTCGTTTGTGATTATTTGTTGTTCCTGAAGACACAATGGTAGTCTAGCTGAGATCATAGAAGCAGCAACAGGTGTATTTTAAGAATTGGTGAAAGTGTGAAAAAGTTTAGAAATATAAATAGGAAGACCAAAATCAGTATGTGAATTTAGCAAACCATAAACCTGATACATTAGCTCAGTTCCATTTATCATCATCAAAAGCACCTGAAATATGAATATAACTTTGCAAATTTTTCTAATACCAAGTTGTCTCTGTTGTATTATATTGCCTTTAAGCAGTATTCCTTAATGATTTCATGCTTTCAGCTTCTGATTCTGACTCCAGCATGAAAATCTTTGAGTTTTATCAACAAAATCAATACAATGTTCCATATTTGTCATTCTAAGTGAAACAGCATCCAGTATAGAATCAAATTTGGTTTGCAGAGATTGAATTGCTTAAAAAATATATCTACAGAAATCTTATGAGCAGCTCTGCTGCTTCAAGGTAAACTGTTTGTTCAATTAATTATGCATGTCTGCTTTAACACAGAGAGAGAGGAATGTGTATAGGGTCCGTGATGACAGCAAAAGTTTCCCCATCACTCTGTGCTCTTTTCAGAATGCCATTTTTAATAAACATGTGAAAATATAAAACATCTTCCTATTATCACTTTACTGAACGCTTCCAATTAAAAAAGCTCTTTGGTGATTCACAAAGAATGAAATTAGAAATCAGTTTCTTAACTCCATTTGCTCATTTAAGCATATTTTAAAAAATGAGATGCTCAAGTTGCTGCTGAAGATTTTTATTGCAATTTGTACATGCTAGTGTTCTTTGATAGATCTGTAAATCTTATTTTAGTAGAGCCTGAGTCTATTTTAATCTGTATAGGGGTTGAAAAGTTTAACCAATCATCCCTACTTCTGTGCCTACATCTCCAATTAAAAAGGCCAAAACAAGAATCTCTTGGAGTTTCACTCCTTCCACAGATGTTCGCAATGACTTTTCAGTGTTTCAGCTGTTAATCTGAAGAGACAGTACAGCACTGGAAGTTGCTTAAGCACAGTATTTTTCTAATTCATGCATTACATTCTACATCTGTGCCATATATTGAAACTTCTTGTATATAAGAAAAATGAAGGACAATTGAAAAGGCCATTTTTGTGCAATCTGATTATTAAAATGAAAAATAAAATCATTACATATTGTTGACATAGAAGTAATAAATCATCTACCTTAAAATAGTCTACTCTAATGCCTTGGATTATGCGTGCTGAAAGGACTGTTGTGGGGGGGGGAGGGGGAGGCGGAAGCCCATTCCTACATATATGATAGGACTGAACTAAAATTAAGAATTTGTGGCTGAGGACTTTAAATAGAATAGGTTGCATTATGAGGTCTCCCTCATCACTGTGTGGTAGTAAGTGATGGTTTTGCATGTGAAAGAGTTCCTCAAAAAATGCAAGAGATATTTCATATGTTAGTGTTAGCAATGTGATAAATAGCAGGACACTAAGACTTCATAATATAATTTAGCATTGTTTAGAAGAATGGCTCTCCTACAGTGCTTCGCTGGCCATTGGTGATCCCTGGATAGCTGGCTAATCAGATGATGTTAGCTTGTCTCCAGGCTTCCAGTTGCTAAACTGCTTTAATATATATATTTTTATATATTACCTTTAAATGTAAGCAACAGCCATAATTAATACAGGGATATCGTATAAACATGAATGGGAGGAGAGTAGTTGAAGCAAAAGTGAATGGGAGAGGACTTGGATTATGAGAAAATGCTACTTGAAGATATGGGATACCAGATGACAAAGTTTGAGAGCGCCTGATTAAAAAAGATTCTGATATCATTTAATAACAGGAAAACTTAAACACAACAGAAAAGTAGGATGTTGTGATTTTTACCTGCTTTGACGGCTCCTTGTAAGAATGCAGGAATATGGATACCTCAAAATTTACTATGAGACAAAACAAATGAAAATGATTTTTCATATACATTTCCCCACCTTTTGTACAGGCATATTCATTTTATGCAACTATATATTTTGCTTCTTTGAATTTGTTTATTCTTCCTAACTTGTTTTAGCAGGAGTTAATCTGTATTGTACCATCGTCTCAAGGTTTTCTTAATTTAACTGATTCTGCTAACAAAAGTTCTTATTCTTCTTTACATTAAGTGTAATCCTTTTCATTTGTTTGGTCTAGTAGTCAATTTTTTTAGTATCCATATTTCTGTATTCTAAAAACTATAGTAAAGCCTGGGGTATCATATAAACATATCATCTCTCTCTTTCTTAAAAACAGAAGGTGCTGTCGTTCAGAAGATTGGAAGTATAAGATGGAGTCATTTGAACCCATCAGTTTCAGGTCAAGTCCAATTCGTTTTGGACCAAAAGTCCTTTACATCTAAGTCTTAAGTTTATTTGATTTTCACTGTGAGTCCATCATGCCTTACTCAGAGTAAGGACTTGAACCTGTGTCTCTCATAGCCCAGGTGACTGTCCTAACCACTGGGATGGGACTCTTTCTTTGAATTGTCATGAAAATTATCAAAAGATCTCGGTTTTGTCCTGATGCAGAACAGGAAGAATTTTTTAAATCTCAAAAGCTCTCATGGGATGGAAAAAATTGTTTTCTGATAAGCTCTAATAGCAACCTCACTAAGGCAGATTCCCACTGTCATCCAGTGGAGAGAGCTATGCATGTACTACTTTGAGGTAGTGAAGACAATACACATGCACCCACCTTTGCAGAAGTTCTCTGAGGGCAGAAGAGGTGTCCCAATGGGTGGAGATTGTCCCAATGGGTGGAGGCAGGCTAGTGGGTGCAGTATGCGTATGGCATCAACCACACTGTGGACATGTGACCCAGATGGCACCAGGTGAGTGCAGAAAATAACCCCCAACCTAAATTCCCGTGTCTACTGGCTACAAGCATAAGGGGCATCCACACAAACGAGGACAAAGCAGGGACCTGGCAACTGCATCTCATGCACTATGATTCTGAACACAAGCAGCCCTGATGGAGATGGTGCATGGAAGAAGCTTGTCCTACCTCAGCAAGCTGGAAAAGAGACCCTGGACAAAATCCACGTGCTCCTCTACGGTACATGTCCGAGGTCCTATACCCTGATGCATGAGTCAAATGCTACTCTGCAGCATTCTCCAAGTGGTGCCCTGAGATCCTCTAGAGGCTGTCCTTCAAGGCTGGTAGAGGAGTGTGAGAAAGCAAGCAGTCTTAAGGCCTTTGTCGGACTTGTCCTGGGGGTAAATGGAGACAACTGGTTATCAGGACTATATGTCTGAAATTTATGTTAAGTATTAAAGAAACTATTTGAAATTATTTAGAGGTTTTCATGTCCTATTTATCTCTACATCTCTCCTTAGTTGTTACTGTGGCAGTTGTGAACCACTGAGGTGTATGAGCTAACAGGAAGTGGACAGGGGCAGTGGGTGGCTTTGCTGAGGCATCCCAGTTCAGAAGTGTACTTCCTCTCCCCTGACCTACCACAGACCGAGTGACCGACAGGCAGGCGTGGATTAAGCAAGGGGCAGTTGCACAGGGCCCCCAACTCAAGGGTGACCCCCACCTACCAGAAGAAAAAGTGGAAAAATGAAATAAAAGAACATCACACACAAATAAACCGACCCAGAGCAAGAAAGGGCATAGGAAATCACCTGCATGATGATACAAGAGCCAGTGGGCTGGAGCAGGGACCTGGAACAAGAGCTGCGCAGCCTCCAACCTATCCCCAGCGACTCCCTCCCCTCAGGGACAGGATACAGCCCTGGGTTCTCAACTGCACGGGGGCAGGAAGGGGGCAGTGCTTCTTTAATCCAGCCTTGCCTACAGGTACATCAGTAGCTCCTCCTTTAAATCCTATTCCAAACCTTGCAGGATCTAACTAAGAGTGAGGGATGAACATTGACGGATTTGTAGTCTTGGCTCAATTTGTGCGTTATATGGATTTGTTATTAGTATTTTCTACATGGATCTAGAAATGGAGATGGATGAATTTTAAATCCTTTAAAATAGATAATGGAAAGGAAACATATTTTTAAGCACACAGGGCTACTCTGATGTACGTGCTCTTAGAACGCTCCCTTACAAAGTCATGCAATTAAACATTTCAAAAGCTTCTATCAGATTAGAATTTACATATTTCATTTGTTGTGATTAATACGAGAGGAAAAATATTTATAAAAAGGAAAACTAGTGCCATTTTGATAACTGTTTGGGTTGTTTTTTTTTGTTTGTTTGTTTGTTTTTTTGCAATCCTTATCACTTCCAGGCATGCTTTTAGATATATATATAAGTTTAAAAGACACCATTCACACTCTAGATACACCATCTCACTGAGCATTTTTCAAACGTTCAAAGATTTAATTATAATGTGCAAAGGTATGTAGGTTTACTCTGCTTACAATCTGATTGCCAACAACACTGAGTAATAGTTCAAGAGCTCCCTCTTCTGACCATGTGTTCTCGGTGAACCACCAGAATTTCAGTATCTTATAGTATTTAACAGGCAATTTACTTGTAGTCAGAAAGACTGGTTTAATCCTGTATCTGTGCCTCTAAATATTTACACCTTCTGCTTGCAATTAATCATTCACATCCAAACCAAACCAGACATTCAATACAGGTTTGTTATTAAAATTTAGGTAATGCTGTGTAATCAAGTCATATATTTGAAGATTAAAAGCAAATTTTCCATGTCAGCACCATTTCACCACTTTTGTGTGTAAAGTTAAATCCAAGGATGGAATGTTAATGTTACAGCATTCACATAATACACATACAAATGTTAAAATAAATTCAATAAACACCGAAATAAATGTCCAGCGTCAATATCTCAGCTGATGTAAAATAGACTTCTGCTATTAAAAATCTGAAGGATTTGTATTCAACACTGAGAGCACAATATATTTTGGGAGAAACCGCAGAGCAAACTATTCCGGCAATTATATTTATATTCCAACCATTTCTGATTGGAGCGGAATATAGTACTTCTAAATCCTCCATATATTCCATTTCTCTGTTAAATTAATTAGGGATGTTAAAGGTTAACCGTTTAAATGGTAATCAGCTGTTTAAATGTTTTAAACAGCTGATTACCGTTTAAACTGGAGGAGAGGGGAGTGGCAGCTGGGCTGGCTCCCTGCCAGGGAGAACAGCTTTGCAGCTTTTACAGGCGGGGAAGCATGGAGCATGGGGGAGCGAGGGGGAGCTGCAGCTGTGCTTGGCTCCCTGCGGGCTTCCCAGCAAGCATCTAGGAGCCGCTGTGTTCGGCTCCCCAAGAGCGGCAAGGAGGTGTGGAGCCCAGGCCAGGTGGGAGGCGAGCTGCAGCTGGGCTCAGTTCCCCACAAGCGTGGTGGAGGACGGCCGCAGCAGGGCTCGGCTCAGCTCCCCTCCAGTGAGAGCTGCCCAGTTATGGTGGCGGGGGGGAGCTACAGCTAGGCAGCTCTCATTTGGCAGTGAGGAGCAGAGCCCAACACGGCTCCCTCCCGCCCTAGCATTTAACTGTTTAAGCATTCTGTTTTTAGAATGGTGAAATGGAGTTTTTATTTAACTAATTTTTACATCTCTAAAATTAATGTAACTTATTAGTTAACTTATTAGCAACTTATCTATCTCTGTTTTAGGTAGTTCTAAGGGGTCCATGACTGGTATCTAAGTGACTTTTGAGGATGGAAATATGGCAAGATTTTATTATAAGTATTCTATTCTAGATATGGGCCAATATTTTTTAATAGGCCATATTTTGGTGCCTAAATAAGTAGGCTGATTTTGAAAAATGTTGAGCACCTAAGTGTGCCCATTATTCAGAAGAAAAAAATAAAGTATTTACTACTATTAGTTAAGGACTAAGTATCCACAATTGCTATAGATACAAAAAATGAGTTCTATTGGCCTATCTCAAACATGAAAATATTCTTTCAGTTGTTTTATAGAAGTACGCTATGTTAATAAGAGATTCTCTCCTCCACAAGGAGGTATTTAATTTATTACATCTCCTAAAAAAACATTTCTCATTTGAGAAGAAGTAAAAGTTACAAAGGGTTTCTTTCAGGAATTAACTTAAATATCTGTGCCTTTTGCAGTATTGCTTCAGATGTTAAGAGACTGAATTTTGACAAGCCTCTTAGTATGTTGTTGGCCACAATTTTAGAATTGAGACATCTGATTTATTGTAAACTTTGTAGCAAAGGATTACAAGATTTGTCATATTATTCTTAACAGAATAATTCTGAAAATAAAATATACAAATAGAGGTCGGTGAATAGCTGATTTTTGATTTCACAGACTAGCATAAGAAGGTGGCAACACTCCTTGTCTCCTTCTTAGTCTAGTGGTTAGGCACTCCCCTAGACTGTGGGAGACCAGCTTCAGTTCTCCCCGCTGCCTGATGGGAAGAAGGGATTTGAATTTGGATCTCCTCAGAAAAGGGACTGATCCACTCGACTATGGGATGTTCTAAGGTGGGTCTTTCTCAATCTCCTCTGTTAAAGCTGTTCCACTTTTTCTAACTAAACAGTCATTGGAGCAGGGACTTGAATTTGGATCTCATAGAGCACTGAAGAGTGCACAATACCAGGTTATAGAGAAGGTCTCATTCTCTTTC
The DNA here is from genome assembly GCF_026122565.2 of Emydura macquarii macquarii. Taxonomy (NCBI): domain Eukaryota; kingdom Metazoa; phylum Chordata; order Testudines; family Chelidae; genus Emydura; species Emydura macquarii. The sequence goes on along the minus strand of NW_027132610.1, from coordinate 43,345,417 downwards.
TGGGGTATTTTGATAATTTTGGAAAACAAATTTGAAGAGATATTGGGCAAATTCTTAAAGGAAATTAAGTCCCTGAAGAGGCAGATGGGCACTTAATAGGATTTTTAAAAGAGCTGATGAAGTGAATACCCACTGAAATTAATGGGAGTTAAGCGTTTAAACCTGGATACACAAAAGAAGTCTGCCACCCAAGTCACAGTTTTGGGACCAATGAGATGCACAAAACTACTGCTGAACCCTGGAAATACCTAAACTAACTCAGCGCCTATGTTTTTTCCCTTAAAAATTCCCTAGGCCCCTATGTTTCTGCCTCTGGGCATGCACACTTCTGCCTCACTCTAGGTATTTAGATGCCTTTCTCCTGCCTCAGAGTCATTCACAAACCAGGGAAGATATGCATTCAGCTGCCTAAGTAGTCTGTTTGGCCTCATTTGGTAGGCACCTTATGAACAAATCTACCAGATCAGGTCCCTCAGGTGCATTCACACAAAAGAGCAAAGTAGGACCACCTCCCTCTTAACATTTAGCCCAATGGTCAGGGTACTCACCTGGATGTGGTTTAATTCCTCCTTCCACCTGAGGAGGAGAAAGGAATTGAACAAGAGTGTGCCACTGCTCAGGTGAGTGGCCTAACTACTGGGTTCTAGGACATTCTGATTTGGGAAGGAGCTCCCTCAATCTCTCCTGTTGAAGCTGTTGCAGTCTGGATAAACCAAGTGTCACTAGGGCCCGTGAGAGAAAGTGAAAGTGAAAGCAAACATGAGAATAACCACCAGGTTACGGAGTCACAGCACTCACCAAGGATGTGGGAGATCCAGAATTCCATCCCTCTAGCCAATGACTAACCAATGGGCTAAAAGTTGAGGGATGTCCTCCTCATTGTAATCATCCTTATCCCTCTCTGCCCCTGTGCTTCTTGCTAAAATGATGTAGGTGCCTAACTCCAAAGAAGGTTCCTGCCTGTAAGTCACTAGCAGAGATAGGTGCCTTGTTCCAGCTTTGACTTCGATGCTTATCTAAATGAGAGGGATAGGGGTTTAGGATACACAGCTCTCATTAGCATGTCCCATTGACTAGCTGAGGCAGCTCCCTGTCAGCTTTTGTGAATCACAGTCTATGAGCCTCTCTCTCCCCATGTATTTTATAGAAGCCAACATACCAACCTCAGGCTTTGTGAATCACTGTGATTTTCTAGGAACCTAAGAGCCAAGAGGGCATGCTGGGAAAAGGAGTGCGGTCTAAGCTCTGCCCCTCAAAAAGATGTTAGGTACCTATCTTCAGGTCAGACGAGGCACCTATCTCCACTTGGGATTCACAGATATGAGCTCTTTCTCCTGGAGTTAGGCACTGAAATAGGCCAGAACTTTCCTTGAAAAAAAGGAGGAGAAGTGATGGTGGTGGTGATACACAAAAGACCTAGGTTAAGTCCCTGCTCTGAATCAGGCACAGTGGGAATTCTAACCTGGGTCTCCTACATCTTGGGTGAGTTCTCTAACCATGGTGCTATTGAGTGGAGGGGTAAGTGCCCTAACCACCGGTCTATTGTGTAAAAGGAAGGCACCACCATGAGCAGCTGTGTTTTATGCAGGGTCTGTTGCATTAATTTAAATGCAATAAATGGGCCTAGAGAATCCAAGGTGTTAACATGACCCTGTCACTGTCCAACATTAAACAGTTTCAAATAAGGTTCAGGATACAGAGACCTCAACTTGATTAGTATCATGGCAAATAGCATTAAACATCCTTAGAACCTATTATTAAAGATACAGAAAAAGAAAAAAACAGTTAAAGCATTTGAGATGTAAAGTATTAAATAAGGCTGTCATTTTAAAAATATCCCATATTCCCTTTCCCTTTAGCTGCAGAGAGTTTTTAGAAGGAATCCAGATCACCATCTCACAGTCTTCTAGATGGTGTTAAAAATAGGAAAAACTGTCTTTTTTGGAGAAAGGGAGAATTATTTAGTTGAGATGAACTGGAACTCTTGTTGGGAAAGGGAAACGGAAAGGGAAAGGGAAAGGGAAAGGGAAAAGAAAAGAAAAGAAAAGAAAAAGCAGCTTTTGTCTCTGATGCTGACTCTCACTTGCAAACTCACAGCTAGAAGAACACAGAGATAACACATGGCCTTATCCGCCACTCCAGGACCTGGCAAACTTATACCAGCATTGGGCTGTTTAGGACATTGGTCTTAGCATACTCGTTCTGCTACCAGGCTCATGGCAGTGTGGCAAAATATATAGGCTTGGCAGGTTAAGCCATACTCTTAGGCAAAAGAAGTACAGGAAAGAGAAAAAATGAGGTGGAGAAGGAAAAGAACCATGGGATGGGGAACGGGAGAGAGAAAGTCCCACATCCCAGGTGGTATTCAGGATTTAGCCAGAATCAGTAAAAGTGGCAATGGCATCTGGGCCCCTGTCTCTGGCCTGGGTTGGTCAGGACATCTCTCAGGTTTAGGATGAAGAATGACCAGGGTCCCAGGAGACAGTCGGTGTGGCAGCCCTTGATGGTGAAGCTCACTTTTCCCCTTTCTCTCGTCTTTTAGTCATCCAACATCACAGTAGCCCACTTTTTCCTCCCAAGAAGGGAGGCCAAAAATTGAGTAATGGGTGGAAGAGCCAATCCCCTCAATATTTTGCCCACTATTTACACTTAGTTTCTGACATCAGTCTTGGTTTACAGATTTTCAGTTCTACATTTTTCTCATTAACCAACATTTTAACAAAGTAATTGAGTTACATCAGTTGGCCTTTTTGTTTGGACTAATTCAATCTTTCTTTCTTAACATTTGTAGTTACAGGTTATTGTGACATTTTACAACTTTTCACAGACTTTTTATAGTTGAGATAACAATTAGGTCCAATTACTACAACAGACCTAATCCAGTAGGCAATCGCATTGGCGACCTCTGAGCCCACATTCCAGGTTGGGCCCCACAGACGAGATAGATGGGGGAACATCTCATTTAAGGACCCACCATGGTTTACAAGTGAGCTAATCACGGAGTGTCAGGACTTTTGCAGCTATGTGCATTCTCACTAGCGATATTTAGTGGATTCTGTCAGCAGGGATTTAGGTGCTGAGAGACTTTAGATGCCTACAGGGATAAGTGGCACCTCAACAGGGAGTTTTTGAGAAATTAAATTTTGTACTTAGCTGTGTACAATGGGAGCTAGGCTCCTAAACACCTTTCTGGCTCTACCCCATAAATACTTTTTAAAATCTGGCCCATTGCCAATTACCTTTCATGTCGACTGTAGCCTACTTTAAAAACATTTAAATCTGCTGAATAAATCCTGTTTAACAATTGACTTTTTTGCTAAGATTTCATATTAAATAAAACAAACACAACATTAAAGGTAGTCCATGAAAATCTAGGCTCCTGGCATTTCTAACTAATATTGAGCCAGATATTCCTCTTGGATACACACACATAATTCCCACTGAAGTCAATAGCAGCTGAGTGTGTGTGTGAAACTGAGGGCAGAGTGTTCCCATGAGAACCAAAGCCTTTATTGTAGCATTCATTCTGAAATGCTTAATTATATCAATGCAGAAACAAAAGAAAACAAATAAAAGATACTAGGAGTTCAGCCTGCAAGACAAAAAACAAATCACTTTACTACAAAAAAATGAGATCTATGTTGTGCTATGAGCATGTCTACAGTGTTACATAGCCCACTGCACTTCAAAGGGAAGAAGAATATGTGGTTTTCACGGGGTTTATTTAATTTTGCTTTTTTTCTGAGTAATTATTTCAGGAGATGCAACATGTGAATGAATTGAGTGCTCACCCCCTTCTCAAGAGGACATACAAATCCTAAGCTAGAGTCTGAACTCACTCGTCCTCCTCTTTTGTAGGATTTAGCTTCACCGATATGTCAATGACATTAACATTTTCCCCCTAAGCTTGACTGTTCCTAGGACTGCCTTTCAAGGTCTCATCTTTCCTAACTCCCTAATATCTTCTAGTCCAAAGAGTACTTTTCTCCCTTCTCATATTCTGGTTACAGCAACTGGACCCACCTGCCAAAATGATTTAGTTATTACCTTTAATCTTAATAGAGGGTTTTAACATCAGGTCCTAGAGTAACAACAGAAAAGCTCTGCATTCCTACACAGGATCTTAAAGACTGTCACCTCTTTACACTGCAAAAAGCTGTGACTCATAGATGTGTACAATATGCATTCAATAATGAATACAGAGTAAAACTGGAGTATGTGGAACTATGCTATGGTTTGGAATCGAAATATAGTGAACATGTGAGTGTATTATATATCCTTTCTCCAGGAACACAGAAAGAGATGGATATGGATGATTTTGTGAAGGAGAAACAGTACTTGCTGGTGAATAGTGAACAAGACTGTTGTGTTATGATCATGCCTGTGGCCTAAGAGACATGGAGTGTTCATGAACAGCCAGTCAAAAATGAAGGGTATGTATGTAGTTTTTATAAGTAACATTTTAGCAGTCAAGAAGGGCACAAGAAGCCTACTGGGAGGGTGTTGGGTGTATTTAGTGAAGAAGTCAATTAAAATCAACGTCAAAATCCCAATAGTCTACAATGGTGGAGGGGCAGGTCCTATGGGAGACCTCATAAGAGTGGAAAATGGAGGCAAAAATGAGACAGTGACTTGTGCATGCTTACACAAGGTGTCTGTGGCAGAGATAGGAAGTGAACTACACCTCCTGAATCCCATTCCAGAGAACTAATCACAAGTTCATCTGTTCTCCCTTAGTATATTTCCCTGGGCAGTGGCTGGGAGATGAGAAGATGTTTTAAGATGAAGTAAGAAAATAATAAAAACAGATGTTTTCCCTTATAATATATTATTAAAATGTGAAACTTTTAAGTGCATCAGCATGAATGGAAATTCCAGGTTTGCTTTTTTTTTTTTTTTTTTTTAAAAAGCCCAGATGGGTAGATCAGCTCAGATCAAATAAAAATTCATTGCTGCCTTAGAAAGAATGTTATCCACTGAATCATTAGTATCACTTCCTGCAGCACACTGGATTTGGAGGTCTCCCACCCAGCTAATGACCAACCCTCTCCCTATGTAGCTTGTGAAATCTGATGAGACCTAAGCCCGAGGTGACAAGGCTGCAAAGTAATGATTTTTATAGGAACATCACTTTTATTAACAACAGCTGGTCACTGACAGCATATGCTTTATTAGGAGAACTCTGATGATTTACAAAGAAAACTAGCTCTCGTATGCTAAAGAAATTGTTCAGATTTACAACATCTTTTTACATTAAGAACCACTTTTATACATTTATACGATGCCTCCAGGGGTCCTTGTTTTGTAATATAAAGTGTCATGAAAATTTGGTGGGAGGGTTTACCTTGTGTAAACTGCCAACAAAATACCTGCAGAGCATGGTGTAAATTTGTTAAGAAGCACCAGCATGACTAATAAAATTAAGTGATTTTATTGAAATTTATCTCCTTCCTCTGTCCAACAGTAACATGGAACAATACAACAAATAGCTCACCAACATAAGACTTTGTAGGCACCAAATTGTTGGGCTTAGAGTGCATTGTTCCAGCATTTAACAGCTGAATTAACTGATGGTCTTAAACCTTACTAAGTGATTTATAATTTGATTTTCAGGTAAGCACCTTTTGGGAACATGAGCATTGTTAAAGACTGCTTTTTGAACCTAAGGCTGGTAATGTCCAGTGTTGAAGAAAACCTTATAACCAAACTGCAACACCAACGGAGTAGACTGTGTGTATGTCTACACTAGAGCTGGAAGGTGCAATTTTTGGTTCAAAGAGACATACCTGCTGCTGACCAGTATGTGCTGGGCTCATATCTATATCTATATAATTAGATATAGATATATATTTAGATAGAGAGAGTTAGGAACTGAATCTACATCTCATGAATCCCATATATATAAATCATATTATCAATGTGTATTATTGATACCATATATATTAATATGCATTAAGCGCACAACATCAATATACCATTACACACACACACACACACACACACACACTCACGTTTAGCAATTACATGGCCTGAATTGGCCCAAGTCTTTTTATAATCCTGTTCACTTATGCTACGTATCCTATAATGCTTTGCAAAGCTGAAATCAGTTTTGTCATTAGAAAATAAGAAACAAGTCAAAGGTAAAGTACATTAGCGTGCTGCCTCAGTTCAAGCTGGAAGGTACCTTCATGGATCAGTACCAGGAATGCTAGTATTCAAAACAAAGATAAGGAAGAAACAGAACAACAAGTTAAGGAACTGGGAAAACTGGTGGGTTGAATTTTAGTGTCATGTAAATAGTTTTGTAACTTGTAAAATCATCATAAATATCCCTAGCTGAAATATGTAAGTTTGGGAGCACACCTTCTGGACTGCTGTATGACATGGTTAATGGAAACTATATCGTAGTGAACATCTCTCACTATACTATTATTGGCTTTTAGCAATAAACCTGTTATTTGGTCTCTTGAATATATTTCATACCAAAGCAAAGTCTGGTCAAGCAACTGACTATACACTAGCTCTGATCCAGCTAGCACAGTAAATAGAGAAGTGTAGCCATGGTGGCATGAGTGGTGGGAAAGACTATCCGCCCTGAATACAGTCCCATCTGAGAGCATAGGTACGTATACCAAGACGTGAGAAGTGCAATATAGTTTTGACTATACCATTGTGCTATGGACAAAGAGTAAAGATAACTCATACGTTTGCAATGGAAAGAGCACAGACTACAAATGTATCAACTGAATTATCTTTAATATTTACCAAAAAAAGTTTATCCCTGTATATATTCCAGTACTTTATGGGTTCTGGGGTATCCTCATTGCCCACTCCATAGGAGATATAATTCTCTAGTGTGCAACTCTTACACAAGCCCTTTCCTTGAGACAAGACTCAAGGTGAGGAAGAGGTTAAAGGAGAGACTACAACAGGTTATGCTGAAAAGGTGAACTGTCAGGCTGGAGGGAAGTTACTAGTGGAGTTTCTCAGGGATCCAGCTTATTTATCATTTTCATTACTGACCTTGGCACAGGAAGTGGGAGTGTGCTAATAAAAATTGTGACTGACACAAAATTAGGAAGTATTGCCAATGTGGAGGAAGACCAGAATATTATACAAGACCTGGACAGCCTTGACAACTGGAATAATAGAAATGGGATGAAATGTAATAGTGCAAAGGGCAAGGTCATGCACTTATGGACTAACAATAAGAATTTTTGCTATAAACTGCGGACATATCAGTTGGAAGCAACAGAGCAGGAGAGGGACCTAGGTGTATTGGTCAATCACTGTTGGCTCAGGTCATTCTATTTGATGCAGATGTGAAAAGCCAAATGCAATCCTCCGATGGAGAACCTTGTGAGTGGAGACATAAGGAGCTTGACTTGTTTAGCCTAACAAAGTGAAGGCTCGGGGGAAATGTGATCATTCTCTATAAATATATCAGAGTGATAAGCATCAGGGAAGGAAAGGAGTTATTTTAGTTAAAGGACAATATTGGCACCAGCACAAATAGATATAAACTGGCCATCTACAAGTTTAGATTTAAAATTAGACAAAGGTTTCTAACCCTGAGAGGAATAAAATTCTGGAACAGCTTTCCAAGAAGAGAGGTTAGGGCAAAATTACTAATTTGTTTCAAGACTGAGTTTGATAAATTTATGGATAGGATGGTGTGATGAGATTACCTACATTGGTATATGGCTCATCCACAATGTCTATTAACAAATATCTACAATGGCTGGAGATGGGACACAAGATGGAGAGGGCTCTGAGCTACTACAGAGAATTCATTTGCAGGTGTCTGTCTGGTGGGTCTCACCCACATGCTCAGGGTCCAACTGAACACCATATTTTGGGTCAAGGAGGAATTTTCCTTCAGATCAGATAGGCAGAGACTCTGCTTTTTTTTGGTCTTCCTCTGTAGTTTGGGGTACAGGTCACTTGTTCTTTTGAACTAGAGTAAATGGTGACTTTTCTGTAACTTGAAGTCTTTAAATCAAGATTTGAGGATTTCAGAAGCCAGCCAGAGGTTATGGGCCTATTGCAGGAGTGGTAGGTGAGGTTTTGTAGCCTGCGCTGTGTAGGAAATCCGACTAGATGATCATGATGGTCCCTGCTGGTCTAAAATCTATGAGTCTATGAGATATAAGATTATTTCAATCTCTGCTTAATAACATATCTGTTCTTATATCAAAACAAAACATTAATCCCCTGTTATCATTCCTTTGCCTGGGGATAAGAGGACCTTTATTGAGACAAATTGGCCACAAGCGACTCCTGTCAATTTTAATGGGTGTCAATAATTTAAAAAAGTTTCTTGAACTTCCTCTATTTTGTTTTTATTACATAACTATGACAGAGAAGTTTCATCTCAGGTCACCACCAACCAGTTCTATAAATACATGCTAACATAGTAAAACTAAAATTAGAATATTCTCCCATTTCAAACCAATGGCTATGGCTCATTACTTCAGGAGAAGGTGACCCAACCTCCAGAAAATTCCTTTTTGACCCCAAATATGGCAATTCTTACAGCCCTACAGTGTGAACAAAACATCACTTTGGGTTAAACACCAGTCTTCCCATTAAATAATGTAGATAGGAGTATTTTAGGCATCAAAACATCCCCCATTTATTCATACTACATCCCCTGTTGTCCTATAAGTGATTCACAAGCACTTTCATTTGTAAAGGAGGAGATTAGGAAAAAAGAATTCATTGGGAAGTGTGCAACAGAGTAGCCCTCCCAATCATATCTACTGAAGACATCCAACTCAACAGTCACACCAAAGCTTAAGCTGTGAGCTTTTTTTATATAGTGTGAACATAAGTACTTGGCAGTCTTTTCTGACCACCAGTTACATTGATTAGGCCTTGACTTGTCCAGTGTATCAAAGATGTTCCCTCGTTGCTGAAAAAAAATTAAAAATCATAAGCTTGTACATAGGGTTTAAGCATCCATGGTTGTACATCTAAAGCCTAGAATCTGGGTTGCATTGGACTAGAGTTGGGGATGCAATGCCATTTGGCTTCCTGGCACTGAGACAGCACTAGGCCAGTCTCAGGATATGTCTTCACTGATGACGGCAAATTCACCGCCGTGGGATTGATTGAGCAGTCAGTGAAGACCCGCTCAATCAATCCAGAAATCGACACCAAAAAAACCACCCTCTCAAGTGGCACGGAGCAGTGAAGACTTCGCATAGAAGAAGAGATACAAAGTTGATGGGAGTTATGCAAGGTACACAGAGTAACTTGCGTAACTCCTGTTGACTACCGCTGAATTTCCAAGTAAGTGTAGACCTGGCCTCAGATATAAAATAGAGAAGCCTCAGGACTGGTCTTCTTAATGCCGGTTTCAAACAGCCTTCAAGATTGTTGGAACACCAAGACATGGTACCCATGTCTGTTACTCGAGGACTAGGTGGAGGTAGTGTAGGGTTCACAAGGAATTCTCTTAGATTTTTCCTCTCCTAAAATTGCAATTCTGCTGGGAGTTTGGCTACTCTGTGGTGCAATAGCATTACAAAGCTTCTAGGCACCCTAGGATCTACAATACAAAATGACCTCCTCTATCTCCAGACCAGAAATGTCCCAGAGAACGCTTTATGGCATTCTCTGGGACATTTCTGGTCTGGAGATAGAGGAGGTCATTTTGTATTGTACTTAATAAAATTATTAAATGGAAATCTTTGACTAAATGCTTATAATTGTACATACACAACTGCAGCAATGTCACATGTAAATTATGTATGTTATCCCCAGGTGTAGGTGCTCCGTACCTCTAAAAATCAGACCACTTTTATTTAGGTGCCTTGTTATAGATTAATATGTCTAAATTTAGGATCCAAATTTGATGGCCTTTAAATTTTCATTGGCCACAGGTAAATATGTAGGCAAAGATAAATGACATAAATATGGAGTTAAGAAGTAAAATAAAACACCATGTTCCAGCAAGTAGTGAAATTGCTCTACATAAAAGCACTGCAATTAATGCTGTTTTAAATATACACCAAGTGAAGTCTTTTAAAAGTCTAACTCTCTATTAATTATGTGAATGCTACTCATACCATATCAAATCACATCAGTAAAATAATTGTCTAAATCTGAATTCCATGCTCACCTCTCTCCAGTCATATTCTGTGCCAGTTACTCCATAAAGTAGACAAAAACTAAGAGTGCAAAAGTGGAACAGCCAATATATAATCAGATTATCTTTATGCCACACAACACAATAACAGCATTTTACTCAGGGTTTTGTCCCTAGTCAACTGAAGAAACCAACTTTCTATAGTTTTATCACAAAGACAGATTACTATAAAAATGTTAGCAAGAACATTGCATTTTCTCTCTCTCTTAGCACCTTTGCTGTTGACCTTCTGTACATCTGCTTGGCATTTTCATCCATCTGCCTTTAGCAGTAATACTCACAACATTGGTGATTCATAAAGATGTTCTAAAGCAGTCCACCTGTCAATCTTGTACATAAGAACATGAAAGTTAACCCTATTTGCCATTTGTTCCTGACTACCTCACTTTTTAATTGAAAAACATATTCCCTTTCTGGGACTCTACCATCTTTTTTTCTGTTTTTATTTAATTATGTTTCAATGCTATGTTGTAAAAAACATATTGGATTGATCCCAACACAATGTTTACTGTATATACTGAAAACTCACTAAATTTCTTTATGTCAAGAAATAGATGTATTGTTTCAAAACATCAGCTAAAATAAGTCTTATAAAATGCTATTTTTACTTTGACAATGTTTTAAAAAGTTAGTGAATTAAGAGAGTGCATTGTTGATTAACCCTATTGTATATACACTTCTTTTGTAAAAAATTACAAGTTAGCTGTTATTTTTTGCGTTATTTAAAAAGAATTCAATCACAAATGTTAGTGGTATTTTTAAAAATATATTCATCTAGAATTCTTGTATCACATTTTTCTCTCCAAAAAATAACTTTTGATAAATGTACTTTCAAGAAGCAGGATGTTTTCTCTTGTGTATTATAGCTGTTGGGAGCGTGACAGAGGGACTTTGTGTGATATTACATTACAGTAACTTGCCACCAAAGAATATATATATATTTGAAAAATAAATCTTCTCAGATAATCACACAAATATCCTGAAGCTGACAATAACCCTTGCCTTACCATTTAATCTTGCTGAGAGTGAAGGCACATTATAATAAGTGGCTGTTAGATGTGCTTTGCTATTATAATTGTTTCAGCCCTTCTGCAAAGGATTGCTTCATTAAGTAATATAAGGTTTTAAATCCAAAACAGAAATTCAAAACAGAAACACAGGATATTACAATATTCAGCTATTACAGAACACAAATAAATGAGTACCCTTTATTTTGAGCGGAAATGCTGCATAGAGAATCTTTAGTATTCAAGACATCCTCCAAGCTGTGAAAGCATCATTTATTTGAACATTAACAAAGATGGTTCAGTAGATCCTGGCTAGGAAAAAACAAACTTGACTCTGTCAATAGGAGCAAATCTTTATAATCTAAAATTGCTAATCCCGTTGAAGATATTTAAAATTTTCTATTTAAATACTGCTATTGATAAGTTATTAAATATTTGCCAATAAAAAGGTATCTTCAGTATCAGTTTCTGTAAAAAAAAAAAAAAAACTTATTCGGTGACCATTTAAATAAATTATTTCATTTAGCAATTATAAATATGTCTTTTCCCCTGAGACTCTCCATTTAATGAGTTTATCTTCACGTTTATCTTCAGTATCACCTAAATTTCTTCTCCCTTTCAGAGGGGATAATGGAGTGAGCTTCTGACAAGAAACAGTTTGACAGCTTTTTGAATAGCTGTTCCAAGCTTTCAGTAAATTGGCATATGAAGTACAATAGTCCTTATAAACCGTCAGAAACTACCTAGCAATATGGACAATTTTTATTTTTTCAGTTTTATTTTGTTTATTTTATTTTATTTTTCAGTGTCAGTTTTATTTTGTTACTGGTTTGCCCAATGCAGAGCAAGAGTTTCCCTTGATAGTCAAGGCAATGTATTTCAGATTGGACAGGGCTCCAGTAGATTAGTTTCCCAGATGAACCATGGCCTAGTCTGGTTTAAGAGTGAAAGCAACTTTTAAAATGCTGACAGCTGACAGTTTTGTAGTGTCTTAATAAGTTGTTAGACACTACTTGCTGGTGATTTACTGCTGTTCAAAGCATAACACCTCTCGTTATAACAGAACAGGACTACAGCCTGACTTGGACCAAGGCTAGTAGGCCTGCTGGTGTTCTTGCTTTTGATACCAGTGACTTTAATTTCCCTTCTTGACACTAAGCATGTGGAGGAGTTGGCAAATGGCCCCCGGTGTGTCTCACCTCCTTGTTATTTACATATTATGATTAGTTGAGCTGCAGTTTGATCCAGCAGGTAGGACACTGGACTGGGAGTTTAGAGACCTGAGTTTTATTCCTAGCACTGTCACACTGTTGTGTGACTTTAGTTCAATTGCTATGCTTTAGCTACCCCACTGGTAAAATGTAAGATCTTTTTGAGATGTACTATACTAATGAACGGTGTTCTATCATTACTAATTTGTTCCTTCTCCTCATCTACACTTTTTGTGCCAGAGATGGGATAGAGGGTTAGTTTGTTCTTACTCTATGTGGATTTTGCAGGAATTTTTTTAACTTCATGACATATCTGATAACAGGGAAAATGCTAATTAATATAACATTAACTCAGATATCTGCTACTGAACTACTGGCCATGTTTCCCAGACATCGTCAGAGTACACTTGATGTATTTTAAAGAAGCAATATTGGTGTTAACTGTTCTGACATGTATATTTCATGGAAGTTTAAGGGTAAAGTTACTCTTTATCATACTGAAGGAGCTTTAGAATATCTGCTTCCTTATGGCTTCATACGGCAAGTGACAGTTTACACAACATTTCTTGGTTAATGGAACTTATCCAACAACCTGAATGAAATACTAGAGCTGATAGACAACAAAACCAAATCTTTTCTTTTAAAGCCAAAATATCTCACATAAATGTACCTGTTTTAATGAAAATTTACTCAGGAAGGTTTCTCATATTTAGAAGGGCATTTGAGAGCGAGACAGAGACACACACCCCAGGATGACTACATAGATAGGGTACTTGGGGGAATATAGGAAATGCAGGCTCAAGGCCCTATACCCTATGACTTGAACCTGGGTCTCCTATATGCCCTGACCACTTGGCTATTCTGGCATGGTATAAACCAAACTCTCTCACGTGTATTTTCATTAAAAATATCACACGGTCTTGTTTTTTATTCTGCAGTGGAACAAAAAATAAATTTTGGAACCTCAGACATTTTTGTGAAACTGTTTTCCAGCCAGCCCCACAAAGTACCTTCACAATATGTTGCATGTACTCTTCAGGGTTGAATTTTTGTTAATTACAAAAAAAAAGTGATCCACAAAGTTGATGACAAGCCATCTTCAACTAATTCATAAGGAAGTTCAGGTTCATGTATGATTTGAGTCGTGAACCCCTTCACTCCCCTCACCACAAACCCCTCAATTCATCTCTGGGGGAGGAAGTATATTCTTGTATTTAGGCCACTGGACTGGGCTGCAGGAGTCCTAGATTGTAGTCCTGATTATGCAACAAGATGTTGTGAACTTATTGTTGCTGAGTTTCACTTCCCCATCTGTAAAATAGGGATAATAAATATTACCCACCTCAAAGGGATTTATGAAGAGAAATTAATTAATGTGAAGTGCTCAAATAAGCTCCATACAAAAGCCAATAAACAAACAGGAACACTGTTTGCCATTAGTCATCTCAAAGACACCAGGGCCTTCTCTCCTCTTTGCCCTCGTCTTTGGCTCGATGTCCCACTTCTTCCCCAGATCTTCAGGGGCACTAGATAACTAGTCCCTACCCAAACAGGTAAAGAAAGAGCCATTACCACTCCAATCCCCCAAAGATCATTCAAAGATATTAAATTTGTAGCCACACACACACTACAGAAATACAGGGCAGCTGACACCAAAAAACAAACTTGTTCCTACTGCAACAGCTCAGGAGCATGTACTGTTTTCTAATAGTAGTAGTTAAAGAACCAGCAGGAGGTTCCTTGCAACAATGCACTAAGGGAGATGCCCCATAGTCTCTACTGTGTTATTTCCTCGCTAACCAACATTAACAATTGTGTACATTAACCTGCTCAGTTAGGGCCTGATCCAAAGCCTTTTAAAGTAAATGGGAATCTTCACTTACTTCAGTAGGATTTGAAACTCGCCCTTAGAGAGAGTTACTAATACCCGTACCTGGACCGGTCATTCATTCATTCTTGAAAAAAATTGGAGGGAGTAAGAAGAGATATCCAGAATCTGAAGGTACCAAGGTGTACAGTGGGTGGTGTCAATAGTTATCAAACCAGACCTGCTGGGCTGATGTTCATAAGTCTGTGTAGAAAATGAATATGCTCGGATTTCCGATGGTGATGGATTTCGATTTCTATCCAGACCATTCACACAAAGCTAGTGTTGCTCATCTAGCAAATAAGACTTACTGTGATGCTTTGGGGGTTCACCCAGACCAGTGAGGGGTTCTGTCACTGTCTGCCTTGTAACGTGGGTGCCTTTAGTCTGTGCAGCTTTGGTCCAGAGCCCTGAAACGAGAAACCTGTTCATGTTCCACTTCCACCAGCCGAGTTACCCCCTGTAGTGTGACCCTAACTACCCTTCCGATCCTGAGTCTTCCCCAAACCATCTCTCCTGCAGTGTTCAGCCCCTCACACTGGACAGGCCCAGAAGTTATTACCAAGTTCACTGCCTCCAAAGAGCCAGTACATGCAACCAATTGTTAGCTCAGCTGGGGTTACACCCTCCACCATAATACGCAGCACTGAACTATTCTTAGTTTGCAGTAAAACTAAGTTAATCAGAGAATATAGATTTAACTGATTTCAGCCAAGAGTGAGAGATGAAAGGGTTACCAACAAAAACACTTTCTTGTGTCAAACTTAATTCTAGCACACTATAATTTTGCTTAACAGTTTCTTACTCCACACCAAGTTGTTAGTATTCTCCAGCCTGTTTTAGCAGGAGGACCCATCTTTCATAGATACAAAACACTGGATTCTTTGTTCTCTCAGGTGATGGATGCCCCAAGTCTTTCAGCAGTTCTTATATCCCTAAAGTTTATCTTTGTCTCTAAAGTCAGGTAGCCCTCCTGGGGGCTCAACTTCTGTGTCCACCAGGGATCTGATACCACATTAGTTCTGGTCTACCCCCACCCTCCTGAGATCTCCAATGCAGATGTTTCTCCTGCAAATTCTGATGCAAATGCCCTAGCCTCTCCCTATTCCATTTACGTGGAAATGATGATCTCATCCCTTTGTCTGGAAAGA
This sequence comes from Emydura macquarii macquarii, assembly GCF_026122565.2. Lineage (NCBI taxonomy): Eukaryota > Metazoa > Chordata > Testudines > Chelidae > Emydura > Emydura macquarii. The sequence goes on along the minus strand of NW_027132610.1, from coordinate 43,330,028 downwards.
AATCTGTTTCCTTTCTTTGTTTATTTACAGGTGTAAAGCCATATTAACAGATAACATTGTACGTGACGTTATGGATGCTAATACACACAGTTTATGATATCAATGACCCAATATGTTACTGGTTTCCAAATGATTTATTATGAGACATCTATCGAACCAATATCCTAGCAAGAGTGTGTGAGGTGTAGTGAGCTAGTCAGGCACACTGGGATTTACTATACAGGGAGCCCTTTACCACCTAACACTGGGGTGCTCTTAAGGTTATAGCTACGGCTATATATTTTAAATTAATGAAATTCACTATTGTTTTATAGGTACATTTGCTTCTTTATGAAAACTGAAGACTGAAATTCTAACATACAAGCATAAACTGTCTAATTTTAGGCCAGCATAATCTATTATAAAATGCAACTCATGATCACTTAAAGTTTAAATTGTGGCAACAGTATTTTGTTTCATATACACACAGCTATACTTAAAAACTAAAAATATTTTGCACCTTCCACCATTTCTCCAAAGATCTTGAAGCACTTTGCAAGCAACAAGTGTCACAATACCAAGTGAGGTGGGCATTATTATACCCATTTTAAAAATGGGGATACTGAGGCACAAAGATAAGTGATATGCCAAATGTCTCAGTGTCAGAGATGGAAATACAAGCCAGAAATCTTATATCTTAGTCCCCTAGATTAACTGTTAGAAAACATTCACTCCTGTATTTGAAGTGTGTACATATTTTATAACCCTAGTCAAAATATTTACCACATTTGGGATTTTCTGGCTAGGAGTTAGGATTCTGCTTATTTGCTGTCTGGTGCTGCTTTGATAATTCTGTCTCAATCAAAATAGTGTCCATATATTCTTATTCAAACCACATAGTGAAAGCAATGGTTGTAAAACCTCATACATCATCTAAAATGAAAATTAACTTTTTAACCTTCAAATTTGCTTCACTCACACTTTGGATCTCTAAATGTATGGACTGGGAAGAAAGACACCTGTTAAATAATATTTACCTTTTAAATGAAATTTAGCATAGTTGGGGCTGTTTTGGTAATTGCATTGATAATTAACTATGACATTTTCTTTGCTGTAGGGTAAGTATTTGATTAATTGATAGGCAGTATATAAATTCTGCTTATCCTGCCCTTGAAAAAAACCCTCTTGCCTGAGGAAATGTCAAAATTTATTCATGTTTCAAATTTAATGAGATTTCATTCAGCAACTACAGGAACACAAAATAATGTAAAATTTAAAACAGGAGACATTTTAAAGGCACTGATCTCACAAACTCACCACAGATCTTGCTAATTCACCTCTACCCAGCAGAGATAACGACTTCCTCCACCATTCAGTAGAGCTATCCTGGACACCAACCACAACTTATGTTACCTGGAATGCATGCAGGCAATAAATGATTACAATGCTCTTATATCTCAGCTTGCTACTGACAATACCCTTTTCTAGTACCTAATGCCCAGAATGTATGAGTTATTACCATTTAAGTATTGCCTATGCATCGAGTCCTTTAGAAAAGATAGCATAGAGAAAGAAGAGAATAAGAGATCGAATGGCTAGATTTCTTCAATAGTCTGAGGAAAGTCAGAGCTGCTGCAGTCTTTCACAAGAGTGTACTGCTGGTACAGCTAATGAGACTTCCCCTTTTACTCTGTCTGTGAATGAGAGAGTTGAATTAAAAATTAAATTAAATATCAGACATTGATATTGCTATGTGCCAGATAGTCATAAAACAGGTAATTTGATGCAATCTAATATGATTAAAATACGTATAAAAAGAAAGTCAACTATAAAGTATGCACTGTTTGGACAAAATACTGCAAACTTTAATGACAGGATATATATCATGGGTAGTCCTGTTAGGAAAGAAAGAATTTGTGTTAATATTAATTTATTTCAGTTTAAGTGATAAAGTGAAGTAGTAAGGCTAATGTTTGCAATCAAGCATGCCTGTGCTATCAAGCTAGTGAAATACATCTGTGCTGAAAGGGTAGTAAATAAAAGGAACAAATGAAAGAATGTATTTACAAGGACACATGAACACAGAGTGAAATAATCAGAAATGCAACTCTGATTAATAATGAACAGACTCAGCTCAGCCCTACATACCAAGGTTCTACCATTGTTGTTAAAATAAGGAGACCAGAAATAGAATAATAGAATTGTAGAAAATTGGTGTTGGAAGGGTCTTCAAGAGATCATCTGTGCCAACCCCCTGCTCTAAGCAGGATCAACCCCAACTAAATAGAAGTTAAGAGTAATAAATAATAAAGTAATAGTAGTAATAAATAGAAGATTTATATAGCTGTTCTGGCTTGCTGCAGAACAGTTCTTGAAGTGACTGCATGGAATAATGGACTGTTAAAACAAATTTAAAGAGCAAACTATATAGAAGGACTTTGTACAAATTATGTGAACTTTAAACTGAACATTTCAGCAGCTAGTAGAGAATTGATGAGAAACTGCATGTGACATCCTGTACCCCATGTTCACCATTTTTATATGATTCTGTTATATTTTGTACAGTGTATGCCTCTTGAGTTATTTGAAAATTCATTATCTTCTGAATATTATTAACCTGTTGAAATGAGTAACACTGCATGTGAAGGTATGAGATTTTGCTGTATGTTTGTTAGTGAAATACGTTGTATTTCTGGGAAAACACCCACAGATAAACTCCTCGGAGACAAAGGACTGGCCACTGATATTACTAAACTACTAACTGCTGAAACAACCATTCATCAGTAGGGGAGATTAAACTAAAAATGTACATGCCAGCTCCAAGATGGATCAAACTTCATGTAAACAGAAGGTGTAAGCAGGACATTTACACTTCACCTGAAAGATGTTTCAAATGTCATGTACACAGAATACTTGTCTACACCAAGGGAAGGGGGGGAGAGTAATCCTCAAACAGGGGGAAAAGGTATAAGAATGGAGAACTCAACACAAAATTACCTCTCCTCCCCTGTCTTTACTCTCGGCAGCAAGATCACTTGAAATACAAAGGTGCATCACTAATTTGGGGGAGTGGTCCTGTGCTGGAGGTTTTTTCCTGCGAGTACAGACTGAAGAAAGTTTTTGGATGAAAGAAACCTTTTTGTTTTAAAAACTATTAACCTTTGTAAAGTTTAGGAATTCGCTTATGCATTTATGTTTTTATTTCTCTTGTAACCAACTCTGACTTTTATACCTGATCACTTGTAAATCACTTAAAATCTTTCTGTAGTTAATAAACTTGTTGCACTGTTTTATCTAAACCGGTGTGTTTGATTGAAGTTTTTGGGAAATCGCTACAGATAAGAAGTCTGTTGCATATACATTACCATTTATTGGAAATTCAGAGCTTGTACTATCCAGTGGGCTACTGTACTGTACAAGACACATTCCTGGCAGACAAGGCTGGGACTGAGGGATATGCTGGTGTTGACTAGGCATAGCATTCATGTATTCAGCTGGGACTGACTTCACGTGTTGGAGAGGTTTGCTGTTTACTAGCAAAGCAGTATAAAAGCATCCCAGGCTAGAAAGCTAAGGTGACAGCACCTGAGAAATGTCATACTGCAGCTTGAGAAAGCATAACTGTAAAATTGGCCAAGGGGTGAACTGCAATGGGGTCCATATAAAGTGACTTGCAAAGGTAAACTGCTGACTAGAGCAAACCAGTCCACATTCAAGGTATGTCCTGAGATGGGTGTAACAAAATCTATAACCTAATACGTTGTACACAAGCTGCTGTGACAAGATGTGTGACAAGAGACTGAAGAATTCCAATTCCCATTATAAGAACTCAAAGGTGATATCTTGGTCCCTAAGTGAATGGTAAGAGAGGACAACTCATTTTAGTTGGATATTTTGAATCTTCAGCCAGAACAAAGGTCACCATCTGATTGGTCCAAACCAACAGCTATAAAAAATTAAAAAATATTATAATAAATGGAGGAAAGGGGAAGTTGGTAGTTATTAATATAAGTTAAAGTTAGAAATTGTAGAAAATTGATAATGAATGCAAAGGAACAAAAGGAGAAATGTATGGCCAGCAGAGTTAAGGATAATAAGGAGTTTTTTTTAATATTAGGAACAAAAATAATCCTGACAAAGGTACTGGTTCATAGATATATGGAAATAGTAGAATTATCAGTAATAATGCAGAAAAGGCAGAAGTGTTTAATAAATATTTGTTCTGTATTTAGAGGAAAAAATGGATGAGATAGCCTTATAATTTGGAGCGGATAGCATTCTTTCCATTCCACCAATATCTCTGGAGAATGTTAAAACAGAAGCTACTAGAGACAGATATTTTTAAATCAGCAGGTCTAGATAACTTCTAGCTAAAAGTTTTAAAAGAGCTGGCTGAGGAGCTTGCTGGACCATTAATGTTTTTCAATAAGACATGGAGCCCTGGGGGGAAGTTCCAGGAGACAGGAAAAAGATAATGCTGTGCCAATATATAAAAAGGGTAAACAGACTGGCCTAGGAAATTATAGGCCTATCAGTCTGACATCAGTCTCAGACAATATAATGCAGTGGCTGATACGGGACTTGATTAATCAAGAATTAAAGGAGGGCAATTTAATTAATGCAGATCAACATAGATTTATGGAAAATAAATCCTATCAAACTACCTAGATACCTTTTTTTGATGAGGGGATTATAAATTTGGATGATAAAAATAAAAGTGTTGTTATAATATACTTAGACTTCTGTTCTGAGTTTTACTTGGTACTATGACACATTTTAATTAAAAAAATATAACTAAAATTAAAAAAAATAACATGGCACACAGTAAATGGGTTCAAACCCCACTAACTGATAAGTATTATTACAATTATATTTTGAGACCTAAATCCCCAATTATCTCCCCATTCTGAAACCCCCCTGAATGCTTCATTGGTTCTCTCCACAGCCATTTTAAGTCTACATTTGGGATATATTTCACAGACATCTGCAAATACCTATTCCTGCCAATACACTTTGGAGGAGATTATTAATCATAATGTTAAACAGGGTTGGGCTGATAATACTCCCTTGTGGAGTGTCATTACTAAGTTTATAAATATTTGAAAAAGCCACCTTCACACTGAATTATATGGTTTTATCACTTATGAAGTTTTATTCAACAAAATATTCTTCCTCTTATTTCAATTGTCGTGAGTTTATTCAGCAAGCCTTTCCTCCATAGCATGTCTAGCGTTTTCAATGTCCAAAAAGACAGTTATCAAAAACTGTTCATGAATTTTTATATTTCTGTTTCTAATCTTACAAATATGATCAGCAGTGCACCTGCCTTTCCTGAAACTGCATTGTACAGTTTATAATTTCACCATTTTCCAAGTATGTTACTAATCTCTCATTTAGTATTCTTTCTGTAATTTTGCCCATACCACGAGGGCAATAGATTTATATGCAGCAGGCCTTCTGTGTAGTTTTCCAGATATTGGATGGTTTGTGCTGTCCTAATCAGTTGTTAACAAACAGCACTTGGTCCTCACTTATACCCCTTTTAACTTCATCCTCAGTCATGCCTTGTGGAACCCCATATGTTAGCCCTCTTACTTCTGCCATAAATTTAGATAGCTGAAAAATTACTTGCATGTTCCCTGAAATTGTAGTCATAAAAGTTTTTTTCAGACTGTTCCTTATATGTACATTCTACTAATAAATCTCCACCCTGCATTCTTTTAGCTCTTAATATATCTGATACTTCATCTAATCCATTCTCCTGTTTTACAGGGATTAACATTTCCTATCTTTTCATCTTCAGCTAGTGATTTGATAATTATAAAGTGTCAGTCCTTTTCCTCACCCCTGTCTATTCCCTCTTCCTTAGATACCACCACTTCTATTCTTTTCTCCTTCCTTCTAATCTGAAGTCATTCCTCAACTCTTGATTATTTTCCCTCATTTTCCAACATAACTTCCAGCTTTTCTCCCTCAGCCTGTATGTCCAGCTATGTTCAGCCAGCCCCACATAACCCTGAGTTCTGAGCCCCAGCTCACAGCACAGCAAACCACTAGATTAGTATTGCTACTGAGTTTAAGTACCAGCCTGTGGATTCCTGCAGCCAGTCAGGTGGCTTTGTCAATCAGACAACTTCTATCAGGGCCAGCTGTGCTTATTAGGTTGCTAGATTGCAGACTAACCCCTGACTTGAGCTGCTGACGCTACCTAATGGGATATGCTGATCAGACAGGTGTGTCCTAAGCCCTGCCTCCTTCTGGAGTTAGTTAGCTAAGTCTGGGCTACAGAGAAGTACCTATCTTTGCCTACAATCTGCAGCCAGGAACTGCTTTTCTGGAGTCAAATGGCATAGGCACCTAAGCTGTTCTCACAAGAAATGGTTTAGGTGGCTTACTAACTCTAAACAAAATGGCTAGGAGAATGGGTTGGGAAGGAGGTGGCCTTCCTTTAAAACCTTGGCTTTAACCCAGTAGTTAGGGTATTGTGGAGTGAGGAGAAGGAATCTGCCACCTCTCAGGTGAGTACCCTGACTGCTGAACTACAGAGTAGTTCTCACTATCTCTGGACAAATTAATATTAAAGTAGAATGGCTTCAACAAGAGAGACTGACAGAGAGCCATATCTGAATATCTCATAGTCCAGTGATTAAAACAGTCATGTCAGAGGTGACAGATCCTTGTTCAAGTCTCTTGTCCTCATCAGGGAGGGAGGAATTGAACTAGGGTTTACCACATCCTAAAAGAATTGTGTGATCCTTCCGTGCCCAGTGCAGCCATCTGAAAATGCCAAGGTCAGGGCAGGCTGCAAAAGGAGAGCAGATTCTCCCAACACTGGTGTGTGACACTGAAGTCAGACTTCCCAACCAGCCACAAACAGTGCCTCTGATTCCTCACACTAGTTATCAAGAAGCCAATATAAAAATATACACAGCTCCCTTTACTGCATTTCAGTCTCCGGCTCCCAATCAGCTACTAGGTCCAGTAAAGAGACCAATTATTTAAACTCTATGCTCTTTACTAAAAAGGTTTCTCCTGACCCCAAAGGGTCAGCCACAGCACCAGATCAATACAAGTTTGGATCTTACCCAAAATACCACGCTGCCAGCCAATCCTTTAGTAACTAAAACTAAAAGTTTATTATAAAAAGAAAGAAAAACTATAAGAGAAATGTTAAAGGTTTAAAGCAATTAGATACATACAAATGATTTGAAAGTCCATATATATCAGATTTCTAGGAGAATTGTTGAGTTAGCAGGCTCATATAGTCCCTTGGGTGAACATCCAGTACCTGGATGAATCTCAGTCCTTTGTTTCAGAGCTTCAGTTGTAGATGAGTTGATCCAGAGGTAGATAGGTGGCTGAAGGCTGAACAGGATTGAAGTCAAAATGGATCTCGGGCAGCTTCCTTTTATGTCCTTAATCATGCTGCTTGTGGAATTTTACAGGAACCAAAATGGAGTCCAGAGTCACATGAGTAAGTTCTGGTGACTCATCAGGTATATCCCTGGCTTCTCCCCCTGGGCCCCTTGTACCTGTGAATTTCTTAATGGGCCATTAAGCAGGCTATTTGTTGCAGCCATCCTATCTAGGGAGTTACCCTAGACACAGCACAATTTGAAATACAGATATATCAAACATATCCATAACTTCCATTACACATCTAACACATGAACATAAACATCATCATCTTACTTAGCACATTATAGCCTTTCTAACAGTACCTGGAATGGCATATCTCACATGTATTACTACGATTTTGACATATTGGTGTTAAATAACATAATAAAGCCCACCCGCAATCCAGCCAACATGATACCCCCCCAAAGTGAGATTGGTGTAGAAGGGAGTAATCAGAGCTCCTGAATACACCTCAAGGGCCCCCCTAATCCATCCAGCATCACAAGTAGCCTAATCACTAAAGCTTAAGAGTTATAAGGGAGGTCACCTCCTTTCTATATACCTTCAGCTATTTTGTGTGGAGTTAGGCATGCTCAGAGAATGACTACTGGATTACCACACAGGCAATGTGATTCTACCCTCCAACAACTTGCCCTGGTTTGAGGACCATACTGGGTTTTAGACATGAGATAAGCACCTAGGTACTGCCTGAAGTAGCAGTGTGACTGTCTACAGGCAGAAACTCAGGGAATTTTTATAATGAAAATGTAAACACCAAATAAGTTGAGGTGCCTAAATGATCAGGTTGTTTCTTGGACATGTTTCACATGCACATTTTTTCATCATTAGTTATAGGAGGCCTAACTTTGAATGAATAATCATATAAACCAGGGATAACTCTGTTGAAATCAAGTGTAAAAATGGTTTGAGGCACTATATATTTAGTTTACATTTTATACAGAATCATGACAGATATAGTTTACCTGTGAGTGGAGGAAAGGGGGCAAGAAGAGTGTGAAAAAAAGCAAAAAAGAAAAAAACATTAAATATTTTCTAGCAGTTACTAAAAATTAGCTGAAAACCAAATTTCATATATATTTTGGTACAATAAAGCCTGTTAGTTTTGGCATGTGGAACAGAATTATCAATCTCTGCTCCCTGACTTTCCTCCCTGCTACAGGCACATACCCATTTCCCGACATCCAGTTTCTAACAAGCACACCAGCAGCATTTATTTTCTACCCACCATCTCTTTGTTTTTTGTACTATAAACTAAGTCTTTTCTGACATGTGGAATGTTAATAAGCGTTTTAAAAAATACTATATGTTTAATATACTGCATCAGAGTTTAACACAAATGTCTACACAGAGCTGATATCCTGTTTCAATTACAGCTTCTTAATGGGAAAATTAGATTGAATTAGAGTAGTTAGAAAATAAAACGGCTTGATGGGCATTTCACTTATCTTTGCTGTGTACGTACATTTATTTTGACAATTAATTGACTTCACTTTGATCATTCTTTAGGATTTTTTTTTAAGTTCCTTGATTTGTACCGTGCCTTTCTATTTATTGCTCTAATCTCAAAAAGGCTACTGTGATCTACAGTAATGAGCCAAAACACCACAGTGTCATTATTCTGAGCAGCAGTCCCTAAAATGCATTACTGTACAATACTGTAATGTTTCTTAAGGGTGATTTGCACCTGGAAATCTTAAACAAACAAACAAAAACAACAAAAATAGCATTCTGTTCCTTTAGAGTGTCCATACCTTTATGCCTTTTGACCAAAATAAATTTTCTTTGTGTAGCTGGAAATGGAGATTTCAGAAGAGTGAATATATAAAGCAGAAAAATTAACTAAGCTCTTACAAATTCAAAAGTGCTTCAGGCTTGGTTCAGGCTTCAAGGAAAGGAATTAGGAATTGTGGTCAGAAGAGCACCTGGATTGAATTATTCCACTTTGGTTAGGACTCCTTGTGGTAGTGAATGATAATTTCAGACTCCCAAATTGTTCTGGGATCAGTCTAAAGTGAAACTGTGACTGTTTGAGATAGCATTATGAAAGATGCTGTCCTTGATCCTATATAGAGTAGCTTAATTTGCAGAAGAAACCAAGTGTGTAGAGAAGTCAAGACAACAATATTTTCCCTTTCATCAAAATCATCTCAAAATGCTTTGCTAGTTATATTGATATTGCATCAAAGAAATTCAGGTACCTTAAGTGGTTCCAACCAACTGACATAAAGAACATTGTATAAAATTTTGGTGAAGAAAGTTAGATTTGTGGTTAAGCCATTGAACTTGAACTCAGAAGAGCTGGGTTCAATTTTTATGCTCCTGAATTTATTTCTTATTGCAAACCTGACTCTTAATATTGAATGAACAAAAATGAACCTTTTTTTTTTTTTTTTTTTTTTTTTTAAGTTTCACCTGAAAAATCTCTATGTAGAAAACTACTTGGAACTCAATTTCTTTGCCTTAGAAGAAAGAAGGGTTGAGTCAATCCTGTTGAATTTCAGACTCATGGCCCCAAAAATCCTTGGTATTTTACACCTAGCTTCAACCATTAAACTAGCTCTTCTGACTACAATTCCTAATTCTTTTCTCCTTGACTCTGAACAAAGCAACAAACCCTTTTAAGCTTGTAAGAGTTCAGTTAACTTTACTGCTATATAGATTTACTCCTCTGAATTGACCCTTTCCTGTCACACTGCAAGAAAGTTTATTTGACCTGGCCAAAAGGAAGAAAGGTACGGGGAAACTCAAGGGACAGAATGTTTTGTTTTAGGTTTCCAAACAAAGAGGTTCAGATGAGCTGTGGCAATGCATCCAAATGTTAGTATGCTTATCCAAGCTTCTGACACATTAATTTGTTTCACAATCTAGCTAACCTCACCATAACTCAGGGATACCACAGTAAACATTCAGGAAATAGCCAGTTAATGTTTACTTCCCCAAAGGATCTGCATGCTGTTTATTTAAAAGGACACCCTAACCTCACCTATTAGTGTTGTGTACTCTGAGAAAGGCAGATGGGAGCTTCTCCTTTCTCTTTCCTGGGTGACTGAGATGTATAATCTTGTGTTTCTATTTTATGGAAAGCCATGCAACAATGTCAAAAATAGGCACCTGTTTTCCACTGAATGAGATGGAAATAAAATATACATAAAATCCTATTAAAACATACATACCAGAATAATCTCCTTAAATTATTGTGATCAGGATCATCATGGTAATAATAATAAATAGAATTTTGTAATTATAAAGCTGGAGGTGAAGACCAAGTTGTGGGGAAAGGCTGACAGCTTGTGATAAGATCACAGATAAAATCACCAAACTTTTCAGTAAAGTGTGAGACCAGGGAAAGCCTCCAGAATAATGGAAAAATGGCTATATAGTAAAATAACACAAAAAAGTGACCCAGGCAACTACAACAACTGGCAGGGTGCTATCCTCCTTTCAGTGAGAAGCAAAGCAGTTTGCAGTATTATCATAAGCAGAATAAAGGAGGTGGCAAAACTAGGGAAAAAGCCTGATGAATTTTGATTCAGATGATCACATATCAACTAGATTTTCAGTCAAACAATAATAATCAACCAATAGAGCTACTCATCATAAACTTCCTAGATTTTAAGAAAGCATATGAAAGTCTTCAATGCAATTCACTCTGGCTATGTCTTCACTGATGGCGGCAAATTCACTGCTGTCAGATCGACTTCTCTGGATTGACTAAGCGGTCAGTGAAGACCTGCTCAGACTTGATCCTGAAATGGATGTATTAAGACCACCTTTTCAAGTGGTGTAGCACTGCGTCGACGGGAACACAGTTCCCGTCGGTGCAGTGCAATGAAGATGGCGCGCAGAACAGAAGCAGAGAAGTCGACGGGATTTATGCAAGTTTTTTGCGTAGCTTGCATAACTCGGGTCGACTGCCATCGAATCTCCGAGGTAAGTGAAGACAAGCCCTCTGAAACATCTTGAAGTGTTATGGTGTGCCAACAAGAAAAACTACAAGGTGCAGCATGCACAGCAAAAACATATGCAGACTTGAAAGAACAACTCAACATAGAAACTGGTGTCAGACAAGGATCCATTAGCTCACCTCTCCTGTTTGGCATTGCCATTGATCTTGTTAGGAGAAAAAGTGCAAATGGGTACAATGCAGGCATTGAATGGTTCAACAACAGTACACTAGCAGATCTAGATTTTGCTGATTACATAGGTCTTCTAAGGGATAGCTCAACTAGCATGTAAGCAAAGACTGAAAGACTGTGCAGTATCATGAAAAAAGACAGAGTTCATAATCACTTATGTAAAAACAAATCTAATGAGAGAACCCCAGCTCCAAACTAAAACATTACTTTAAAAGGCAAAAAATAAAGTAGTGAGTCAGGTCACAAACCTTGGCAGTAATGTGCAAGCCAATGCATGGCAAGGTGGCAGCTGCATTCACCAGCTTAGATAAGATTTGCTCATCAAAAACCTACAATTTAAAGACCAAACTATGAATCTTCAACTCAAACGTTATTTCCATGTCAACATATGGATGTGATAGTTGGAAATCCACCAAAGGTACAGACAGATGTCTAAATGCCTTCAAAAGCAAATGGCCTAGAAAAATACTAGGTATTAAATTAAATGAATTTATAACAAATGCCAAGATTCATCAAAGACTTCAACAACCCCTTATTTCTAAAGTTATCCAGAAAAACAGATGGAAATGTCTGGGATACGTGTTACAAAAGAAGTTAGAGCATCTGCCATGGCAAGTGTGCTATTAGACAACTGGAAGAACACACAAAAAAGGGCCAGCTGAAAGAATCCTCCTCACAACAGTACTCAGAGGGGGAAAACTTATAGGACTTAATAACAGAGAAGACATGTTAAGAGCAGCCCAATATAGACAGGGATGTTAGAATCTTGTTTGTAACCTAAGTGATTCCTAGAGGCCTGGGAAGATTCAAATTCCACCAAAGTACTCCAGGTGCTGTACAAACATTAGCCTTTCCATTTTTTTAATACTGTTGTACTAAAACATCTATTGTTTAGTACTGTCTCGTTTAAAACAAATTAATTTTGAAAGAGCTTTAAAAATCCTTTAAAAATAGAGAAGTCAAAGGAAGAAAGGGAAGTTTCTAAATTTAGGCTGGCCTCAGTTAAGAAGGGATCTGCCTGTTTTTTTATTTTAGTAAGTGGTGTGCTGTCTGATAGCTTTCTATTTTTAAAAAAGCTCATAAACCTAAGCATAAATTGACTGGGGAACAGTTTATATTAAATTTCTGGGTGAAATAGGCAAAGTGTGAATTGAGAAAGAGAAGTGCTCATCAACCTAGCAGAATGACCATCTAAATATCCCTTTGTGCACACATATAGGGTATAAAACATCATTGATTTTAAGTTTAGAACGGCTGCAGGTAACAGGTGAATTTTCTAGATCCGGACAGACTTGCTCTGCAGCATGGGGCACGGGTCACTTGCTGGTGGATTTGAGGACTTCATTAATTGAAGACTTCAATAACTCAGGGTACTTCTTCACTGACGGTGGCAAATTAGCCACGATCAGATCGATCTATCTGGATCGATTGAGTGGTAAGTGAAGACTCACTCAATCGAACCGGAAGTCGACACGTTAAATTACGCAAGCTACTGTGTGTAGCTTGCATAAGTCCCATCAACTGCCACCGAATTTGAAGGAAAGTGTAGACCAGACCTTTGACCCTGTCTTCACTTACCTCCGAGATTCGGCGGCAGTCGACGGGAGTTATGCAAGCTACACAAAAATGTTGCATAACTCTCGTTGACTTCTCTGCTTCTCTTCTGCACGCCGTCTTCACTACACTGCGCTGATGGGAACCGCATTCCCATCGTTGCAGCACTACGCGACTTGTGAAGGTGGTCTTAGTATGTTGATTTCTGGATCGACTGAGCGGGTCTTCTCTAACCGCTCAGTCAATCCAGAGAAATCGATCTGACAACGGCGATTTTGCTACTGTCACTGTAGCCATAGCCTCAGTCTTAGGTTAGGGGTCTATTACAGGAGTGGGTGGGTGAAGTTCTGTGGCCTGCATTGTGCTAGATCAGACTAGATGGTCATAATGGTCTCTTCTGACCTTATAGTCTATGTGTCTAAGACCCTGATGGAAAACAAGGAAAGTCTTAGGGAGATTAGCAATGATATGATATGGACTGTGTCTAGTTTGTCTTGAGGAAATTAAGGTTTGAGTTCCAGGGCTTGATACCCTGTAGCAGGGGAGTTTATAATAACCTGCTACATTCTATAATAATATCTTTCCCAGAACCTTCTGCCCCCAAAAAGAAAATGTGCATGTTCTTTCTCTCCCCAAATATCAAACCATCATTTCCATACACCTGCTTGACCCCCATACATCAATGTTCCTATTTCAGATGTTCCACCCCGTACGTCACAATCCTCCATGTTTGTCCTTCCCTAGTGTTTCATGAAGTTATCTCCAGGTATCTTCACAGCAGCATAAATGGTAGCAAGCAGCCTCTGCTGACAGCCATGATGGCAGGCAAATTATCCTGTGATCTCTGGGTGGGGTGTGGGTGGGTCCCTTTGGTGATGGGTCACACTGTTAGTGGAGAAATGGGTCCCCTTTAATTCTTTAAGTAGGCAGGTCTGCCTTAACTGCCTGAGGTCTTCCCTAGCTGAAGTTGGAAGTGAATACTGATTTCTACAATGATGTTATCCCCTAGTGGCGGGTGGAGGTACAGCATGCCACAAATTGGGAATGCAGGCGTCGGTAGGGAGAAATTTGGCCTGCAGTGGCTACATGGCTCCCACTCAGTGCAGCAGCAGTTTCACTTTCTTCTCTCCTCTCCTCCTTGTGTTCTGCTTGTGAAGGTACAAGTGAGTGGATGACATGGCCAACCTCCTATACACAATTAAAGGCAGTGAGTGTGGCTAATACAATAAGTAAGGTTAGAATTGTGTCCTGGGTATTTTTAGTTAAGGTCAGGGACAGGTCACGGGCAATAAACAAAAATTCACGGAAGCCCTCAACATGTCCCTGACTTTTACTAAAAAGTACACAGGGTGAGGGGACAAATAGTCAGAGTGCTGACAGGGGCTTGCAGCTGCTCCAGAGTTGATGCTTCTGTGGCAGGGGCTGACCACTGCTGCTACAGCCCAAAAGGGGCTGATCCAACCTCAGCCTTCCAACGGGCCCGGGGACCACTACTCCATCAGACCAGGGGCTGGCTTCCGGCCGCTGTTCCAGTGGCCCAGGGACTGCTTCTCTGTTGGTCACTGGTCAGCTGTTCTGGTGGCCCTGGAGTAGACTGCCAGTCAGCTGTTCCAGCCCGGCTGCTACTCCAAGGGTGATGACCCAACCCCAGATTCAGCCCTGGGACTGACAGCTGTTCCAGGCCTGCCCCAGAAGACGTCATGGAGGTCCTGGACTTCCATGACCTCCATGACAGAATCTTTCCTTAACAATAAGGCATTTCCCTTTACAGAAGTGACCAGGGTTGCAGATATAATGGATGTAAACGAAAACGGCTGTACATTTTTAAACAAGCAGAGCCAGCCTCATCATTTTGGTGGATGTGAAACAATATTTTGCCACCTTGCCCATAACTATAACCAATTTCTTTCCACTGTTATCGTTCCTCTGTACATAGTACTGGCTCAGAGATCTTATTCTTTGGAATACACTACAAACTTAATTGATTTATTGTACATTAAAAGTGTGTCTGTCTGTTCCTCTGACCTGGTCTACACTGGCTGTGGATTTTGGCTACAGTCGATGGGAGATACACAAGCTACCTACAGTAACTCGCATATCTCCTGTCAATTTCCTAACGTCTACTTACCGCGGCATCTCTATTTGCTGTGCCGATGGGAAATGCCTCCCATTGATGCAGCACTACTTGCCAGGGTGGATTTACAGAGTCTTTACTCCTGCTCAATCGAACCTGCAAAATCGATCCTACACTGCCTACACTGGGAACTCTGTGTAGTCATAGTCCCAGTCTTTCTTTAAATCCTCCTCTTCCTCCCAGCTTCCTGATGTACATTGCTTTCAGTCTTTATAATTGACTAGCTATATTTTATGTTTTCAAGGTTATCATTAGAAGGAAATGGGTTAGAGTTTTATTTGTTATTTTATATGAAAGCTGAGAATGTTCTTTAAAGGGCCCCAAAATTAGTTCTGTTAACAAAAAGATAACAAGCCCCATTCAACTCACCAGTGATAAAAGCCATGAATGAATTAAACATTCTGTATAGATTGAGTTTTTCATTTTTAGAGCTTCTCCCCAAGAATCGTATTTAATTCATGATTCTGAAATATTTTTGAAGTTCCCACAATTTTGCTAATTATATTCATTTCTAATAATTCTCAGGTATGAGAAGCCTCAATTTACAGTTATATATTAGTCAGTAGATAGTGTATGGTTTAACTTTATAAACAACATTGTACAGATTTCAAAAGGACAAACTGTGGCTTCAAAAAGGAATCAAAGAAGGAAGGATTTTCAAACTATTTACATGCAGTATAAAATCTTGAAATGCTACAGGGAAGGACTAGTCTCAGATGGTTAATTTAGTTGGTTTTAATTAACTAATTGAAGTCTGACCTAATCTTTGAGTACTTCTCTGAGAAATATACTGTGTTTTGTGTCTAATATTCACTTTTAAGGAGTCGATATTTCTTTGCACATCTGAAAACTGGGTTCTGTATTCCCTTGCTGCTTTCTTCAGCAAGCAAATGCTATTATTATTTTTATACTATAATAGTTGACTGCGGCCCAGTAGCCCCTAACCACCTCAATTCCCTGTGCTTCTCAAGGGATAAGATTGGAAATCCACATTGCTGCAACTTTCATAAATTCATTGAACCTGAAAAGCTAAGAAAACCTTGTTAAACGCCTCAGAAGCACACCAGGAAACATCTAAAGGTTTTTCAGAAATGTAACACTGAATTCATGATCACACAATGTGCTAAGACAGCAATCAAAACAGACCTCTCGAAGGGTAACAACAATAACACAGTGCAATATGTACTACATAGCTTTTATGTATGAAAAACTAAGGGTACCACAACTCTACAAGCTCCACAATGGAGAAAATACTAAATCAGGTTTGCTATCTTAAAGTCAGCATATTAGATGTCAGTTTCAGGTTGTCTTCTAATTTCTAAATTCCACCCTCCTTTGTTTTATCTTCCCACCCCCAATAATTTATCGTCTTGATTCTTGTTAATCCAACAAAGGAAAATTCATTCCAGCCTGTTGTTTAAATGTCTCTTTTTAGAGTTGTAGCTGTATTCCCATTATAATAAAAATAAAACAATAACTCCTGACAGCCATTATTACAATTTTACAATCTTATTTAGCAAGTTGCATGAAACTTTTTTCCATACAAAGGTTATCAGTGAAGCAAATATCGATAATACAGCATACAAAGTGTGTTGGATGCTTTACAGTCACAAAACTATTCCCTATGCTAATTTCATCTATTTTCTTTCTTTCTTTCTTAGTAGAAAGGAGGTCAATTCAAAATGTTTGTTCCCTGAGTGTGTTGCCTCCACCAGACACATTGTAGAAGCCACATGCCTAGCTACATAACCCCATAACTGTAGCAGTAATTAGTAGCTTGGAGGTGCACCCAATTCTCTTAAGCTCTATGCTCCATAGATTGACTTTAAAAATATCCCATCCCCTGCAAAGGTTCCTCACTTTCTCTCTGCCTCTGATAGCGTGGTTTGGATCCAGTTTCCAAAATAGAGGAAAGGTGGAGGTCAAAGTGAGTCTGTGGAGGCAACAACTATGATCTGTTCTAGACCTATTAAACTAAATATGTTATCTTAAACTGATTTAAGTTAAACCCTTGCAAATTTGTGCTTTGACATTCTTATTACCATTTAATCTTGACTTATATTGGTTTAGCTTCTGCCTACAATTTACAGATACAAGCTAAACTGATATAAGAGTGTCCAAACAAAGTTTAATATCAGTTTAACTAAAATGTTCTTTAAACTGACTTAAGGTAAACTAACACTTCTGAATGTTAACAAGCCCTCAGAGAACAAGAGATAATCTGGGTAGGTGAGAAACCCTTTCTCCTCTTTCACTTTTGGAGAGTAGGTAACTGTGGCCTCCCTGTGATGGTGGGCTGAGAAGCCTGGCTAGTTGATCAGTGACTGAAGCACTGCCTTGATAAAACCAGCATCTCTATTAGTGAAAAAGTGTAAATAGAATGCCACATAGTGGTGCTGCAGGTTTTGGTTAAGGGCACATTGAGGATAGATGCCAGTGAAACTGCAACCCCCTAACCAAGTGAGTTTTAAGTCCAAAGGCCCCATCTACTCCATGGTAAGCTGGACTAAAGAACTCTTTCTCCTTATGACATCACTTGGCCTTGATTACGTTACAAGAGCATGATCACACACTTTTGCTGGTTACATTTTATATTCTCTAATGTCGGTAAATCATTTTAGATGTTTGGAAATTTTAAAATGTAAAATAAGAAAAGATTTAAAAAGTAAAAGGTTTCCCCTAGCACTGTTCATGGGAAATGGGGCCCTGGCTGGTCTTTTCACAATCATGTGTTGCTCCTACTGAAGGCTGGGAGTCTAATAAGAAGACTATTGACCAGCTGGAGGACTTTGGACCAGTCCTTAGTTCACAAACCCTCAGACTCCTGCTGCCTGGAATAAGCATCCTATATCTCAAAGCCTCAGTGGCACCATTTTCTAATCACATCTGAAAACATCTCTTTTCTCCCATATCTATAATTAATTTTTTTCTCTTTCTCAACTTTCGTTTTTTATTTTAATGTTATGGAGATTTTAACTGCTTTTGGGCACAATATTTATGATTCAAAGATTAAAGGCTTGATGTACCACTGCATTACTCTAGTTTTATCTTGGTGTAACTTGATTGATTTCAGTTTTCAATGGTGTTATGTCAATGTAAGCCTTAAGTAACACAAAAGTGAATCAAGAATTAATATTTCTGTTTTACCACATTATTTGTAAGAACTTTTATATGGGAACAATATGATTTTACTTAGACATGACTGAAAATGTTCCTGAAGCTGCAGGAACAAATACTTGAATCTAAAGTCATCAGTTCCAGGAAATTGACTTGACAAATTTATCATGCTCTATAATATTTAATTCTTACATTACTGTGTCACAAAGTCTGGAGATGACTCTTACAGAAGAGTATGAAATTACTGTTAATCAGTTGTCTTGTTTGTTTCTGTTACAGCAATTCAGTGAGTAACTGGAAATCCATATTTATTTCCACTCTGATCATCAGTTAGTATCAAGGTACTACAAAGAACAATGTCATCCTCTTTCATTCAACATCCACAATTCATAATTGTGCAATATTTTATGTCCATAATATTAATAAAATTATCATTATAAAATGTCTATTAAAGATTTGCAGGTCTTAAGAACTATTTCATGAAGGTGATTCTGTCATGTCCTTGTCTCCAGGGTGAACGGCCAGATTACTCTCAATATATTAAGTCACAGCTAAGAATAAAATGTAAACTCATTTGAAAATTATTACAGAATGATTAAAGTGCTTGGACTAAGGAAGTTTTCAGAATGTCTGATTAGCACTATAAGGCAGGTAAATTAAGTGCTTGTCTATATCAGTTTTTTGACATGTTAGAACAGAAGGGTAGTTTTCCTATAGAAATTTAAAAAAATATCTGCATTTGAGGCTCAGGTCTTTATGATAGCATTTAAGGGCTTGTCTACACTTACCTCCGAGATTCGGCAGCATAACTCTCTTCAACTTCTCTGCTTCTGTTCTGCATGCCGTCTTCACTTCACTGCGCCGATGGGAACTGTGTTCCTGTCAACGCAGCGCTATGCCACTTGAGAAGGTGGTCTTAATACGTCGATTTCTGGATTGACTGAGCGGGTCTTCACTGACCACTCAGTCGATCCAGAGAAATCAATGTGACGGCGGCAAATTTACTTCCGTCAGTGAAGACATAGCCAGAGTCTTTCAGGGAAGCTACATCAGAAATCCTAATTGCCATCTTATGGAATTAGGTATTTATGCTATATACCTAATCTGAATCATTATGGATTATCTTCAAGAACTCATGGAGGATGGATGAGGTCCAAGAAGACTGGAGAAAGGGAAACATAGTACCTAGGTTCAAAAAGGGGGGAAAAAGAGGACCCAGAGAATTACAGACCAATCGGCCTAACATCAATACCTAAAAAGACACTGAAATGAATTATTGAAAAATCGGCTTGTTCAAACTTAGAGGATAATATGTTAATAAATAATAGCCAACATGGATTTGTTAAGAACACATCATGACAAACCAACCTAAATTACTTCTTTGACATGGTAACTTGTTTAGATAGGGGGAGGTCATATCTGGACTTAGGAAGGCTTTTGACACAGTTCTCCTTGACATTCTCATAAGCAAATTAGGGAAATATGGTCTAAATGAAATTACTATAAGGTGCACAACTTGATGAAAAACTGTATTCAAAGAGTAATGATCAATGATTCACTGTCAAATTAGGGGAACATTTCTAGGTAGGTATACTTATTCTAAGTCTGTGGGGTTTTAATACTCTGTTATTTCATTGTTAAATTTCTTGGATATTCTTCATTTACTGAAATAACAACCACTGCTCAGAAACTTAACAAGCTACTCCTAATTAATTTGAGAAGGGATGACTAAAGGACACTCAATGACATGCAGCAATGCACACATTAGTTTAAATTAATTTGCTTCCTTCATTTGAATGTCCAATTTAAAGTAATTCTTACTTATTTTCATATCACCTCTTGATTTTTTTTACCACTTGCATGGTGAAATATAAGGCCATAAACCCTTGAACTGATAGGTATTGAAATATTTACCCATACCCAACCTTATTAATGGCCCTAAAAATTCAGGTTGCGTAACTAATAATAAAAATTCAAACATAGCACAAAAAGAGTTCTCTTTGAAATTAGTGCGGTGTGATGGTGCACAGGGAGATTTTGATGGACCAGTAGAAGGCCATGGATCACTACTGATAGTGTAATATTATCATACTTGTTGCTAACAGCAGCCAAAACTAGTAGGCCTTTTTGCAGGCCTATGCAGCTTAGCATGACTAAGCCAGGAGGGAAGGGGTTTTGGGTAAGCACAGGAAGGGAGCATCTTGCTTAACCTTTGCCTGACCCTGCGCCTCTCCCTGATGAAGTCTCTGTTGAACATGCTGTGGGCTGTGTTTTTAGGAGAAAAGCAAGAAGCCTATCTATATTTGTCTTCTGGGATGTGTCTGTAAGGGCAGACTCTGCAGGAACATGTCTGGCTAATTAGTAATCTGAAGAAACCTCTTGCTTAGTTTTTGAATCTGCTTGCCTAACAAGTTTTTTGACTGACCTGTCATTTGTCTACTAACAAGGACGAATAAGGGGGAAGAGTCTGGACTAGAGTGATCACTTCATGGACACAGTTTTGGGTCTCCATGGCAGTGGAAAGATGGGCCACCTGAGAGCCACACCAAACTTCAGTAATTATTGAGGGTTGGCGGTGTTTACTAGCCTGTTGTGGATGTGTGTAAGTGCTTGAGGCTAAATAAAGAATAGCTTTAAGTGAGAACACTCATGTATTGTACTGTTTGTGCCAGCCATCTATCCGTCAGATGGCCATGTCTTCACTGATTTATTTCCTGACACCACCTTGCACAGAGTAAAGATACAAAGAGCTTTGGATCGAAAGAACCCTGGGTAACAATGGGGTAAACCTCCATCATGGGTGATAAAGGGTTAAAGGTCAGTTAGTTACATTCACAAGGGAGGTAATTAGATAGTTATTTATCATCCAGAGAGGGCGGGGGGAACTAAAAAAGAAACAGATGTTAACTCAGACACCTGGACTTTATAAATAGGCTGAGACAGTTCTGTCTGTGGAGAGAAGCCACAGGCAGGCTCTCTTAAAGGGCTGAGGCACCAGAGATCCCAGGAAATCTTAGGCTGAGTAGGACATTGATTGATACCAAAGCTGGAAAATGGCAGCAGACTCTCAAGAAGGGATTGAGCACAAGACCCAGAAGATAGCTGACTCTTTGGGGCTTTGGACTATAGTTGGACATTGTGTTACAAAGAAGGGATTTAGAAGTAATTGTTTCTCAGCTTGAGGGCTGACTGGCAGGCAAAGAGAGATGGCTTGCAGGTGGTTCTGTCTCCAGCTCCCTGCAACATCATAGCCTGGCACACGGGGACACACTTGAAAGGTGAGAACTCACCATTATACATAGTAACAGAAATGAAACTGATTGTGACCCCCTGTGGGAAGGGAGTAGTGAGAGAAACAGATTGAGGGTTTTGGAGGTTTTTTGGTTTTTGTTTTCTTCCCTCCTTGATTATTTCTGTTGGAGCTTTAGCTGGCTAAATGGAGGAAGTTGTCCCCATGCAGGTGGCACAACAGGAGTGGACTTATACATTGTTATGACTTTTACAAGGGCAAAAGAAGCACCAAGAGCCCAAAAGTGCCCTGAGAGATGGGGCCCCAACACAAAGGAGGCTCTGGGCAAGGAGGGACCTAGTAGGCCAGTACTAGTCCTGTCAATATTAGGCCCCCCGGAGATGTTCCAAGGGCATTTTTACACATTTAAATGGGTGGCAGCAGCAGAAGCAGGTTGGGGTGAGGTGTCTCGATAAGCCCAGGGACCCTGTTTTCCTTAGGAGAGGCACAAGGGACTTACCACACCCTTTCAAGTGAACAAGTGAAGTCTTATATTGTTGTAAAGTAGGCTATTTTAGATTAGTTAGGACTAATTCCAGAAGCCTACATATGCTGCGTTAGAGTAGAGCCTTTCCTTTGTGGAGGGCATCCCAGGCGAGTGGCTTAACTCTTATGGGACCTGACAACATGATGTTTTCATCCTGAAATGAACTCATTGGATAAAGTACTGGATTTGATAGTTTTAGAACAGTTTGTATGTGTCTTGCCAGCTGGAGACCAATGATAGGTATAAATGTTTGGCCATGATCTATCAAAGAGTCTGTAGAAAAGGGGACTATCCAAGGGGGGACTATCTAAAAGCTGAGGCATTGAACAGTCCAAGCAAAGGCCTAAGTTAATGTTACTGTATTGAGGGAGACAGTATGGTGGAGGACCCCTAGCCCCAGAAGTTAAAAGCAATGTATGAGGAGAGAAATTTCTATACAGTCCTAAACTTCAGAGACAAGAGGAGCTGTTAACGATCCAGCAGATAACTCAAGCCCATGAAGGATCATCAGGGGCTGATAGGAACTTTATTTGGTCAGTTTTTGCTGTGTTCAGCTTGGCCATATAAAAAGGAACTTTTCCCTTATGAAATGTACTATCAGAGGTGCTATTACAGCAGCATTTGTGGATTGAGAGGCTCACTTCATTGGGATCAAACTCCACCATATATAGACCCGTTAGACTAGGAGACTGAGCAGTAAAGGTCCTGGTCAGCTCTGGCTGCAGGCAGATGTTATCCAGGGGAGTAGTTCCCAATTAGTAAAGATGGACTGGCACTTGCAAGTATACATTTCATATGTGTATGGCGAGACCCACACATACCTGACTGTGGAGTGGAAATGGATATATGAGGCCAACAGGGATGAGGTGGTCAGGCTTCTCCCTAGACTGTGATTGCAGGCAGAGACTGACAAGGTTTTTCCACCTTAGTATAGAAAGGGATGATGTCTGAAATGGCCATAGACATGTCAAGCTAGCCAAGGAATGGGATTTGGGGTTAATTAGCCCTAATGGAATGGCAGAAAATTATCAAAGGCACTTAGCAGAATGTATAATGCTGGTTGATGAGACCAAACAAGAAGCTTTTAAGTCACCTTCAAGTCCTTGAGGTGCAATTGCAGAAGGCATGATGAGAAGTGGAGGAAGTTAACAGAAGTGTTAACAGATTTTCTGAACAGAAAATCATGTTACAAGCAGAGAAACAGGAAAGGAATGAATCTGGGCAAAAACAGAACTGGAACAGGAAACGTATTGTAGGCACTGTCTTTTAGAGGGGCCTGTGAACTTAATTAGGGGTGTACCAGCTGAGAAGATCCTGAATGCTGCAATCCAGCCTTGGAGATTACAACTCCCATGATGCCTTAGGAAAGAGAGAAACTTCAGCTTTCAGTGAGGAGGGAAGCCTCGTCTTTGGAGGCAGAGGCAGCATGTAGTGGGCTCCATTTTGTGGGGCCTTAAAAAAAAGAGTAAAGGAGCTAAGGCTGTGTTACTGGTCCCCTGGTCTGGGGATATGGGATTGCTTTCTGGATCTCTGTTCAAGATAGAAGCTACAGCTAGAAAGCCAGAAGGTGCTGCTGAGAATAGGCATAAAGATGGGTTATGTAAGACATGTAAGGTTAAAGAAACAGTTGATCACCTGATATGGGAATGCAAGGAGCTGTTCCAGGACAGAAAGGCTCTTTATGAAGAATGTAGATGCTTTAAGGTGACAGAGCATACTATGAGGGGTTTAGTGAGAGTATCGAGAAATGAGGTAACACTTAAAAAAGCTATACTACGTTTGTTTAAGGATAATGACCAGGGTAAGAGTGTAGTAGCATGAATGTATGAGACAGTAAGTGACAGTTAAAGACTCAGCAGATGAGTCTGATGTGCCATAGAGCAGAAGAAGAAGTGAGGGGAAAGAAGCCCCAGGGAGCAGGCACTAAAACTCTAATATTTATGAAGGAGCCAAATACTGGCTTTGACAATACATACTTACGTGTGCTAAGATATGTAATTATGATTAATTTTCTCATTTCAATAAGCATGCTTAAAAATAGATAAATAAATTGCAGGGCTTGTTTGCTCCCATTGAGGTCAATAGGAGATTTACCATTAATGTCAATGGGAATAGGATCAGGTCTATTTATAGGTTTGCCAGGTTCATTTTTTATAATTGTATAGATAGATTCTTCCCCTCATCACCTCTCATTAGAGTTCCCTGGGAAAAGGAAACTAAAATACGTAGTGTGCAGTCTTATCAGAACAAAGGCTTTTTAAATCTGTAGTATTGCAGCATGGTCTTCTCTGGTGTGCATATTCCTTTCTTGACTCTGGCCTTGAATCTACAAACACTTACACACATGTATAACTTTATGCACTGGAGTAGTACCACTGACTTTTCATATGCAAAGGTAAGTATGTGCATAATCATCTACATATCAAAGTCTACTTGGTTCAATCTCCTAACAGAATTTCCCAACTTTAAGCAATAAGCAAATCTTAGAGGCCATCTATACAACAAAGAGGTTTTTTCCCCTTGCTCGTGTTGCACATGTTATTGTGAAGGATCATATTAGACAACATTCTTTTGAAGATGTTCAGAATATACAAAAAAGTCGCACAAGTCCAGGTGGAATTTCTTTAAGGTTAGCAACAGAAAAGGATAGTTTTGGCTGTCCATTATATTTAATATGTAAACAACTGGGCCTAAAAATATCAGAAAAAATTATTATGAACAGATAATTACATGTCTTGTTATAAGTTATAAATCCAGGATACTTGATACACAACACTTAAAATTACTGGAGATAGTATTTAAATTGCCTATTGTTTCTTAACATATTAGGTTAAAATATTAATGCAAAAGCCTGAAATTTTTTTTAAAAAGTTTTTTTTAACAAAGGAAACAATTAATATACTAAGCTAATTTATGGATTATTAATTATTAATTTTATGTACCTGCCAAAAGACCTCAGTCAGAGTGAAAGTCCCATTATAATAGGCAATGTATTAGCATGTAGCTTGAACTTGATGGATTTGATTATATCTAACAACACAAATCATTTGGAATTTTGTCCTTTTTGTGGTTTTTGCACAGACCGAATCCCTCTAACTTCACAAATTTAAAAAAAAAAAAATCTGTAACCTGTTTTCAGAGAAATTATACAAATGTTTTAATAAATACTTGTAGCTGAAACAACCAGTCCTGTACCACACTAGTGCTCAGTAGGGTATGCACATAAAATCCTTCAAACCACTGCAAAATATCTGAACAGCTCATAAATCCTATGTCACTCCAAGACTGATAGACATCAAAGCTCAGGTAGAACATTCTCCATCACAGTGCTCTTGTAGGTGGCCTGTTGTCACTCTCCTGATTAAAGGAAAACAACATTTTAAAAGCTATTGTCATTGTCCAGGGATAACAATAATATCCTGTTATTGAACAGGACTACCAGATGAGGACTATGCAGTTGGGAGGAAGCACTGTGCATTAGAGTAGGGATTGCTATCTACCGAGGGCCAACAGCAGCAGAAGCTCTAAAACTCAAGTTATGGTATGTTAGCATACATAGCTGGTTGCAGACATGGAAAGACACAATTCAAAGCACATATGGTCAGAAATGATGTAAACTGATGTTCTTTCTGCATGTATCAGTTAGAACTTTTGGACCCTCTTATATAATTCAATAGAAAATTATTTCCCTGATATAGAACTTCCATTTAAACAGTAAATGTCACTGGGCTTAAAGGTCCTGGCAGTTGATGGGCAAAATAACTGGTAGGGCTGCAGGTCTATGCCCTTCCCTTCCCTGCTCATTGATCTTATTTTCAAAATGAAAAACAGGAACACAGTGATTTGGGGAGGAAGGGGGTGGCACAGGAAAGTGACCTGGTGGGGAACAAGGGAGATTGTTTTGAAAGGAGGAAGAACAAGGAGTAACCACTTGTTCTCCCACCCAGTACCCTGTGAGAATAAAAAATTGGAACACTTTAAAGAGCAAAGTGACAGAAAACAATAATTATCTCTGTTACTGCTTCACTGTTCTCTCTAGTCCCATCCTCTCCTTCTCAAATGTAGTTCTTACCCTACCATCTGCTTATACTTTCTTCTTTCTACCTATCCCCAGTTCAACAGTTTACTCCATACTCCTCTGCACTCAGCCCAGTACAGCCATTCCACTCCCCTTCCAGGTCAGAACCCTCCCCAAGTCCCCAAGTCAGAAATACTGCAGCTTCCAGGACCTAAAACATCTCCAGTCCCTTCAGGAGTCCCTTGTTGGCAGCAGTTAGTATTGCATCCTGAAGCTCCCTGGAAGTGATACCAATTAAGTAGGTTTCCAGATTAAGGTGTTTGTATCATAATTATGTATTAAGGGTTAAATTCTGCCCTCAGTGGGGCTTGTGGAAACCAACTGATGTCACCGCAGAGAATTTGAGCCTAAGTATTTTGTAACGTTGAGAAACACAACCATCCTACCCACACCCACACATTTCATCCTCCTATGACCTTCCTCAAGCTGTGCTGAAACACAAGTAGGCCTAATTTTAGCTCCTCCAGCTAGGGTTTATAAACCCATGCCATATACCAGCTGTGATTTAAGCATCAACGGGAATATTACCAGAGTAAGGATTGCAGGATTTACTGCATGATGAGGGTCCAAATTATATTTCATGCAACTTGAGCATTTATGATCGTGTTTCCCAAATTTTTGAAAGCTGAGTCCCCATTCAGAACAATTACATTAATTGCATACCCCTGCAACCAGCCTTATGCTGTGAACAAGGCTGGATTAACCTTTTGTGGACTCCCATGGGGAACAATTGTAAAAGACAGGAGATTGACACAGAACTCGTCTTTGACACAGCACACAACTGCACAGGTTTCCTTTACAATATTTACAAGTTTAAGTTGAAGACTAAGGTGATTGCCACTAGGGTACCAGCAATGGTAGCCCTAGGGCAAAAAAGAATACACCCAAGGGTGCATAAAATAAATTATAACGGAAAAAAAAATACAAAATAAAACACAGTGGGTAAAAACAGCTAACAAAAGCCAAGCTGGCTAAAATACAAACCATGTGCCACTCCTAGTAAAGCCATGTGCCACTCCCACTCCCATTTCACACTATCTCACCCTTCATATTTCTCATATGAACTACCAAGGCTTGAATTAAACTTTTGTATGAAATTAGGGCAGATTTAAAACTGTTTAAAACATTTTAAAAATAAAAAATATGAAAATTTTTAATACATTTTATTTACAGCATCATTATCCAGGGGCTGATCAGGAGAAATGGGGCATGGGACAGGGAGCCGATCAATCTGAATGAATAATTAGAAAATAATAGGGTTTTTTTTTAAATCACCTTTCTATTCTAGCTAACAAATTGTCTATGAACAAAGCATAAGATGCTCACATACGTTGGTTATTTAGAATTATCCACAGTTTTTTCCAGGAAAATCTTTTGATGTGCAAATTGTTCAGATTGTGAAAGTTAAAATTGATATTCAGTTCTGTATTTGCACTATAATTTATGTTACTAATCAACGCAGCACAAATCTTCAATTGTTGGCTAGATCCTCAAACTACATTGTCTTTAATGAAACTAGTTTATGCCGAGCTGGTTAACTAATCCTATATTATTAGTTTTATTTCACTTTGTGTTGGTTAGTTACATAAAAGTAAGTCATCCAATCCATGAAGAAAAACAAATCTGATATATCCGACTCACCAGCTTTATTTGACTATTGTTAATTTCTCATTTGAAAATTCACAATTTGTTTTTTTGATAAATATATAAGCTTTTAGTTAAAAATTCTCTTGTCAACTGTTCTTACTAGTAAATTTGCTGTTCTGTAATGCTCATGGAAAACAAACATAACAGGGTCATGTGCACAAACTGATTTTCTTTTATTATGATACAGACACTTTACAATAATATTATCCTCTTCAAGGCAGGGACCACATATCGCTCTGTATTTGGACAACACTGAGTTTATTTTGGTTGCTACCACTCTATAGATTAACAAAAAGTAATAATAAAAACTGCTGTATAAAAAGCATCCTCTTACATTTTGTAGAATTTTAAGAAATTAAGGAAGTAGCTGTGATGATTTGAGAAAGTTCTATTCTTGAGTATGGGATGTCATGGTCAAGTTTAAAATTGTATTAGTACCTCCTATTCTTTATTCACGTGATGTATTGTATAATATTCAATACTCTGTTAGTGCTATTGTATTTTTAAACTCATGAGAACCAAGAACAAGTTGTTTCCTCCTGAGAAAACAGCATAAGTGAAGGGGGACGGAGAGCAAGCAACAGAATGCTGATGTTGCTGAACATGAGTTTGCTCTTTGCCACAAAACAGGATCAGCTATGAGTGAAAGTACTTAAAATATATTGAAATACCTATGGGATTCTAATAGGGAACTTAGCCTCAACTTACTTTGCTGTGGCTTCTTCTGAGCAAATTTCCTATGCTAGTTTTGTTGCAGTTTCAAGAAGTTAGTATTAAACTTAACTTTTAAAATGGTTTGAGTTGCTTCTTAAAAGGTATTTTTCAGTCCCTGAAAAGTCAGAAAGGTATTTTACAGTTATACAAGTAAGAATGTCAGAAGATAAGATTGGCCATACTGGGTCAGTTCAGTGGTCCATCTTGCCAGTGCCAGGTGCTTCAGAGGGAATGAGCAGAACAGGGCAATTACTGAGTGACTCTCCCCTGTCATCCAGTCCCAGCATCTGACAATCAAAGGTTTAGGGACACCCAGAGCATGGGGTTGCATCCCTAACCATCATAGCTAATAGCCATGGGTAGACCTATCCTTCATGAACTTATCTAATCCTTTTTTGAATCCAGCTCTACTTCTGGCCTTCATAACATTCTCAGGCAATGAGTTCCACAGTCTGATTGTGTGTTGTGTGAAGAAGTAATTCCTTTTGTTTGTTTTAAACCTGCTGCATATTAATTTCACTGGGTGATTCCTAGTTCTTGAGTTGTGACAGGCTAAATAATACTTCCTTATTCACGCCACTCATTATTTTATAGACCTCTATCATATTCCCCCGTAGTCATCTCTTTTCTAAGCTGAACAGTCCCAGTCTTTTTAATCTCTCCTCATATGGAAGCTGTTCCGTACCCCAATCATGTTTGTTGTCCTTATCTATACCTTTTCCAATTCCAATACACACACATATATAGATATCTATTTCTGTATCTATATCTATATCTATAAATAGAGATATAGATACAGATATAGATATAGTGGTATTATGTTATTTTCTGTCTTGTTATCTACCTCTTTCCTAATGGTTCCTAACATTCTGTTAGCTTTTTTGACTGCCACTACACATTGAGCAGATCTTTTCAGAGAACTAGCCACAATAACTCAAAACGGAGTCTCTTTCTTGAGTAGTAACAGCTAATTTAGACCTCATTAGGACTTATGCTTCGGCCATCTATTGAGCTATATATATTTGATTCCCCAATACACACACACACTTTTTTGGACAAAAGTATTTTCTCTTCCTTGACTTGTTCCACTCAGTAATTTGCTGCGTGAGACAATGCAGCAATATCATGTATTTATATCATGATGCCTCCTTGGTATGCTCCCTCTTATCATATATTCTCATAGCAACAGCAAGCCTGCAGGGTGACTTGAACAGTGGGATCTAGCTAGATCAGGATCTCCTACTGGAATCAAGCCTTGAAGTAAGAAATGCAAACTGCACAACTATGGGGCATATAGTGTTGAATTGTGAAGTTACCAGAGTCTTGAATGAGGGGTAATATATAAGCATATTTTCCCAGGAGCAAACCAGAGACAGCACTGCGATTGCAAGTCACAATTCATTACGTGGTTCCCCTGTGCTCTAGAGAGGAAAAAGTCTGTATCCTTATATCTCACAAAGCTTACTTCCCCCTCTGCACTAAGGAAGCTGCTCTGACTGGTACTTTGGAGAAGCAAAATCAAAGTTTCACCCATTCCCTGATCCTGTCTGCCCACTCTTGAGCCACTTGCACTGGTAGTGGGGTAGAGGCCCAAAGGAGGCTGCTTTCTCCCTTGAGCTGTGTCTCATGATGTGATAGCCCACACAGGGGAAGAAGGGAGCAGCTTACGGCCCTTTACTTCCTTGTGTGTAGGTAGAATGAAGATCATGGTGTAGCCTGTAATGAGTACAAAGGCATGAAATGATTTACAATTATTGTTATCTGCAATTTAAAAAAAAAACCCAAAACCTAAATGGTGTTCTGATACAGAAAACTAGCTTCTAGTGGACGGCGAAGACCATGGTTTTCTTTCGACAAGGATAAATTGCAGGAGTTCTTGGAGAACACACAGTTTTGAACCTACAAGAATAAGACTTTTGACACACAGTGTATGTTCTTTCCTGTTTCACTGACAAGACTGTGCTTTTTTATACAAATGTCAACTTCAGTAGCCACTATTTTCAAGAGAAAAACAAATGAGTTTGAGAATATCATAAATGTGTTAACACAACAGGATGGTAGCTATAACTGATCTTCAGGATAACAATAATGGTAACAGTGAGACATAAGAGCATAAATATCCAAATACATCTTTTTCATGTATTGAAGAACTATAGATGCTACATTACAGCTGTTGGTGTGAGATCAGGCATGAAATGATCTCTATGTTAGGAAGTTGCCCACAGGAGTAAACTTCGGTCCTCTACAGCTGCTCCCCTCAAAGCCTATGCACCATTCAAGCCATATTTTTGAGGGCTAAGTGGGAAATTAAGTGGCATATAGGCAGATGTATGAATTTCATTTAGTATAAAAAATGTCAGAGAACCACTGAGTTATTCATTTGTTGACTAAGATTAATTTGTTGACATGTTGCCACATTTGTGCAACTATCTATCTATCATCTTCTGTGAGACACTATTTTCAATATATTACCTACCTATTCCTCTTCCAGCAAACAATTATTAGCGTTTCATAATTTTACTGGCTTCTCGTCCAGGGTGAATAGAAATTGTGCCTGTGTTGAGTGAGACCAGGGTGTCACTAGCTTCTTCTATTCTAGCGCGCTAGACTATTTCCTAGGGTCATGTGCCAATTCGTCTTATATGCTGTCTATTGCTTCTATGATTTTGAGTCAATATTTCAAAGAGGATTACGAAAGCCAAAAGTGAGGTAAAACTTTCCAAAAATTTTGATTGTAAAGCAAACAATAGAAAGTAACTCGGTACATACACAGGTATGCTCAAACCTTTCACTCTATCAAAACCTCAGACACCAGCCTTGCCAAGAAATTGCTGCAAATTGGAAATACGTTGTCAGTAATATTCTTAGCCTTTCATTAGTGGGTGATAAGTTAACTCATCTCCAAAGCAGTTTCAGTTAATAGTGAGCTGAATTAAACCATGTCCTGTGATTCATGTTAAGAACTAGATTCAATGAGGGCAACCAGCAACAGAGATAAAGAAAACCTATTTGCTTTGCCATTGTCATGGTTCTAGGACCTTAATCATCTTTTGAATTATCAATATCAAATCCAAATAATTTTCTTTATCTATCTATCTATCTATCTATCTATATAATTTGTTCAGTTGCTCATCTACATTTATTCACAATTAAAGAAATGTGCCTATAGTGTGGAAAGCCAGCACAACACTCCATGATAATAAAACTGAATAGGGACTTTTTAATTTAACATGAGTGGAGAGCTCAAGCATTTAAAATATCACTGAAAGTACATGTCTGTTGGAAAATGGGAGATTTCAGAACTTTCTTTTCACCCGGACAGAAAAAGAGGAAAACGTGAGATGCCATGTATCTCAGCTTGCTTCTTATCCCTTTCTCACACTTACCATTCATATATGAAATATGTTTCCCTATATTCTCATCTTCTCATACAACCTTAGCCTTTTCTTTCATTTTCTCTGTTATATTTTTGACCTGGTGCAGCTACACATACATTCTACTAGCACAGCACAGCAATGCTAGTGGAAAATCCAACAGACCCTTAACTGTAACAGTTTCATGTTTGTCATATATTTTCCTTTAGGTCTTCAATCAATTCCCTTTCAAACTCATTTTTTCATTCTCAGCTTGCTACTTCCCATTATTTCTATTAATTTTGTTGATTTCAGACACTAATGAGAAATACAGGGTGCATTAAATAAGAGCCAGCATGTGATAAAAAAAAATTGTTTTGTGTGAAATTGAAAGGTTAAGGATGGAAATGAAAGTAGGCATAGGCCATAAAAAGTTACATTTTATGGTAAACATTTTTCTTTGTGGACATATCTTCATTGCTACAATGACAATGCTTCACACCACACACCTTTCAAGATCCATGGGTCCTACACACGCCTGTCATACCATGTGGTGCACTTCATCCAGTGCACTAAATGTCCCAATAACAACTCTGTGAGCGAATCCAGACAATCACTACACTCTCGAATGAACTCACACAGAAAAATGATCAAAGACAAAAACAGCCTATCACCCATGGGCAAATGCTTTTCACAAAGCAATCATTCCATATCTCATCTGTCAGGCCTCCTCCTCCTACGAAACCTGCACAACACCTTCAAAAGATTACTGTGCACTTAAATTTATAACTCAGCTGCATTCCCACAAAATCAGTATCTCTGAGTCCATGATTTTTACTCATTACAACAATCTAACCCACTAACCCTCCTTTGTCTTATTAATGCAGAGATGTTAACTGCCCACTTCATCTTAAAGGGTCTGCAACATGCATTATATGTTAATATGTTAATATACTAAAACAATCTGTTCCACTTTGTATTTAGCTGTGACACTCCAAGTACCTTTTCCAGACCTAAAGAAGAGTTCTGTGTAGCTTGAAATCTTGTCTCTTTCACCAACAGAATTTGGCCCAATAAAAGATGTTATCTTACCCACCTTGTCTCTCTCATATCCTGGGTCCAACATGGCTAACACAACACTGCAAACAATTTTTTTTTCCTTCTTTGTGTTTCTAGGTACCAGGATGTCATTTTGCTATTAAGAATCTCATTAGATTTAATGAATTCCAGGAATTTCTTGACACACATAATATAGACCAAGACTAAATATAATAATTATTGCAGATGAACTGGGGCTTTCCAGATTGGAGGTAAATATTCTAACAATTGCTAATTAATAGGTAATCTAATACTGAAATTGAATTGCAACCACAGACTTGCAGACCCTGGTAAATTCCTCTATTGATCAAATTGCTGCTTACTTTAAAAGTCTTCACCAACGGCTCATTCTCAGTGATCATTTTCCTCATGTAATGTCTAAACTTACTGGAGCAGCCAGGAGCCAAAATAAATTTTCCAGATGATAGCAAGCAGTTGGGAAAATGTGAAATGAATTCAAAAAGGAAAAAGTAGCAGCCATGCTTAAAGTGGTATAGAACCCATTGAACTAGCCATTTGTTATTCACACATAAGTATAAGAAAGCCATATAGTGTTTAGAGAAGTAATTAACTGTTTCATTCAGTCAATTCATAGACAAAAAACCCAGTAAAAGTATGAGTGCTTTAATTTTGTTCAAAAGAGCAATTGTAAAAAAAGTATGGACATTCAAATATAAAGCTGCTCACTACAAGTAAACACATACTATCCATGTGGAAATGTAGACTCAAAGTTAACTTGTTAGCTAATACTACCGCTAATCTCTTCTCTTTCACCTACAGTATTTCACCCGATCCAGCAAATGATTATGCATGTGCATAGTTTTACCTATGTGGGTAATGTAATTGGCTTCAGTGGAACTATTCATATTCATTAGGGTTTGCAGGATCAGGGCTTTGACTTGCAAGATGGCAAAAACAACAAAACAAACTGAAGGAGCAAAAGGAAAATCTCCAGTAACAGCAGTAATAGCACTGTTATGTTTTGTGAGCCAATGGCTTGAGGGCAATATAATATGTAGCTCTAAGTTCCCATTCTTCAAACACTTATTCATATTTGTAACTTATTTGTAGCACTTGCATATTTATAACACTTGCATAGGACTATCTGGTGGGAGAGGGAGAGACTGGAAGTGTGGGAGAGAGATTGGGATTTGAACAGCATGGGGAAATGAACTGGGTAGGCAAGAAGAGCAGGACTGATATAAGAAGTCTGAGTAGTGGAGACTGGGACTGTGCACATGAGAAGAATAGGACCAGGACCAGAAGCCTAGGTGGGGAATAGACAGGATTTGGACAAGAACAGGTAGAGGGGGATGGGGCAGACGAGTCTATGCCCACTAAAGCACAGTTCCCCTCAAGATCCTGGAATGGACCCTTCCCCCCAAGATTCCTGAGTCTCATCATTTCTTTTCTCTTAGAAAATATCTGTAAAACCCACTGGCAAACTGTGTGTCAACCCCTCTAGTACCGATTGACAAAGAGGATGACAATTATGCTGTTAGCTCAAGTGGAAGACATGCTGTGGAAAAATATAGTATGTGGTCATGTAGTTAGACTATCATTATGCATACATACAGAGAGTGGGGTGATAAACAGCAGGGGTGAGGGGTGTGCACAGGCAACCTTAGTTCTGGCAGTTCCTAGCTTTTGAGTGCTTGACTTGCCATTCTGTGCCAAGAAGAAAAACTCCCCCTCTTGAGATTAAATAGAGCTGGAGCTTGGGGCCTTGCGGGGACATCATGCTAGTCACTTTTTGTGGGGCTAGAAAGGACCAGGTCGGACTGCACAGAGTGGGGTTTTTATACTTTCCTCTTAGCAACCCAGGGACCCAGTGAGTATATGGGGGTTTTGTCACAGCTCGGAAGGTGCCCAGTGCATGTGCTTGTTCAGTAGTGTGTCTTCTTCCCTGATTAACCAGAATTGAAAGTGGATTAGGAGAAAGAAGGTGGGGAATTGGGCTGGGGCCCTTTCTGTCTAGTACAGTGAAAACACAACTCCCTTTTCACCCTTGTATGAGGGGCAGACACTGATTTAATGGGGGAAGAAGGAGAACTGATGGCAGCCCTTCACTTGCTAGAATGGATTACAATAGGAACGATGACCTGCACTGCACAAATTATTGCCTAGTAGTTCCCAGGTGTGTTTCTCTGACTGAAGTGGGTTTAAACACAGCTCTCCTGATCTAGGGCCTTAACCACAAGACTGTCCCTACCCTCACCTTCTCACAGTAAGTCACTGGGAGCAGGTTGACATATTGCTCAGAGTTCATGCTAAGAGGACTTTGGGCTTGATCCAACTCTCATGGGAAATTCAATGGGCACTTTACTTTGATTTAATGAGAACAGGATTGTAATGTCTACAGAAATTTGTTTGCTTATAACTTGAACAAATCATTTACTGGCTTTGGTTTCAGCTGAGACCTTTTCTTTTGTAGAATTAATATTTTGACTTGTATCAATGTTTTTAAATAGGACATATCATTTAGAGACATTAATTTAAAATTATGAATATTTAATGTAGCAGATCTACAGTACAGAGTTCTATTAATACTTGCCTGATTTATTATAGTTTAACTAATGTTTCTGCTTCTAATTAAGAGTTATTAAATAAAACTACAGCTAAAAAAAGTTTATATTGTTAGTTTATCAAAATGCCAAAAGCAATGGCTCAATAGCTGTACAAATCTAGTGCCCAGTTCATTTATATTGAAGTTATAACATTGTCTGTACAAAAAAAAAGAAAAAAGAAAACACTCCCACATACACACTCTTCAAAACTACTGAACCTCTCAGCTTCTTGTTAAAAATTCCTTTTTAAGTTGCAATTTACGCTAATCATAACATTATTTCCATCAGCCAGGTAGTTTGGACATTAGTAAGAGGAATTTCTGCCAAGGTATTGTTTGCTTAATGATCAAACTGGGAGCTACTGGGACTTTTGCAGGTAAAGTAATTAGCACCTTGTAAAACACTTTATAAGAAAGTCCCCAAACTTATAACACATTATGCACATGCTTAATTTAACCAAGTAGTCACACTGTAGTCAATGGGAAGGCTATCAACCTTTTTTAAACTACCACCCATTATCATAGTACTTGAATGTCTTCAATGTAACAGATTGCTACCGCCAAAGTCCTTAGTGGGTTTCTTGTAGTCTCTGGCTCTTCTCCCTTTGAGTTATAGAAAGCTCTACCTGGGGTAGGTTTGGTGGTCGGATTTTTTTTTTTTGATGGGTTGTGGTATGAATTTAGACTGAGTGTTAGTATTGCTGTGGTAGAAAAGTTTTATTATTTAAGAAGGTTTTGCAGCATTTCCCAAGGATAGTCAGACTCTGGTTTCATCTAATCTAAAAAAAAGTACAGATGTATAGCCATTAAAACACACATTATTAACAAGACCTGTCAAAATATACAATGTAAACATCCTTAAATCTCACTTTAAACCCTGGTGTACACTTACCTGGCGATTCGGTGGCAGTTGACGGGAGTTACACAAGCTACGCAGAGTAGCTTGTGTAACTTCCATAGGCTGCTGTGCTTCCCTTCTGCGCGGCGTCTTCACTACACTGAGCTGACAGGAACTGTGTTCCCATTGATGCAGTGCTATGCCATTTGAGGGGGTGGTTTACCAGTGTCGACTTCTGAATCGATTGAGCGGGTCTTCAATGCCTTACAGTACCTTGCTGCAAGAGCTCCCATCTGAACCTCTCACAGACACTTAGGGTGTGGCTTATGTCGAGGAAGGCAATTTGTAAGGCTGCCTGTTACACTCTGGCTTTTACCAGTTCTGTTATACTGCATGGTGACCCCAACACACTCCCAGACCCAGATCTTCCCCCAGAAATGTGTGTCCTCTACTGTGGAGTCCACTCCTGGACAGAACAAATATAATAAGTCTATCATTCCTTTAATGGAATAATATACTAGCTTATTATCTTAAATAAAGTTACCCATACACTTCAACTTTACCACACTGATTAGATCAAACAAATGTATTAATTACAAAGATATAGATTGTAACTGAGTACAAATAGTGAGACATAAGAGGCAGAAATGGTTTTAAGAAAAATAAAGAAAAAACATTGACTAGTGCATAATTTAACAAATTGTGTTAGAGTCAATAAAATTTCTCTCCATGTGCTTCCAGAAGATTATTGACCAAACTCTTCAGGTCAGGACCCACCCAGAGTCCAATGTCTGCTTTCCTTTGTTATCTTAGGTTCAATGCCAGAGACAGACACGGAGAGAGAAGGGGTGTTTGGCCCTGCTTTTTATAGTTTCAAAAAATTATAAAAAAACATTTTCATCTGGGAAATAAGAAACCAAGAATCTATGTGGAAGCATGTTCTCTACCAGCTTTTTCACCTGTTTGAGCTTTCTTTGTTTCCTCTTCTGGCTTGATAATTCTATTTACTGTTTAAATGCAAATTAAAGCAAGTACACATTCCTTTGTTTAGGACAGACCTGTTTGCTAACTTCTGCTTGGGCAGCACTATAGGGTTTGGAACATGTGTTAAACACTTCATACAGGGGAATTTTATAACTTCACACACAGTGTTGCCACACATTTTATTAGGGTAATACTGACCAGCAAATTATGAGTTTTTAAATGATACCTTACAAGGTATACCTTATACAAAGTGTGTAGGAGGTGAATACAGGGGTAGTATTCCAGCATAATGGTGAAATCAACATTTACTAATAATAATCTAAAACTTACAAGCCTAAATATAATATGATCCTTAATATATCAGCACATAATACTTTTTCTGGGTCTGACAGTGACTGGGGGAGCCTGGTCTCCCGTTCTTTCCCTGGCTTCCCTGAGAAGCTCTATAAGCTCTTTCACAACGTGGCACTCTCCAGAGGTAAGGATAAGCCATGGAGGCAACGTGCTGTGTTTGGGAGGGAGAGGAGAGCTGTCAGAGGGAGTCCAGCCAAGTCTCTCTGATCAGCTTCTGAAGAAGTGGTCTCCTCCAGCAGTTCCCAGTACAGTGTGTGTTGTTGCAGCTTTCTCCATGGCATGAATCCCTGCTTTAAATTAAAATGTTCATGTTCAATTTTATTTCAACACACTGTCAAAATTCTGCTGACAGTGCAAACAGGAGTGAAATGGTGGTCATAAAATGCTGTGTCAGCCAAACCTGAACAGAACTTCAGGAAAAACAAAACCAAACCCCACAACAAACAACACTGGGCCTATGATTTTCACCCTGCACGTTTTTAAGACCTGCTAAAAAGAATGTAGGTGTCAAAGCATCTCAGATAAAGGTTTTGTTTTTTAAATCTTTTATAATGTTAAGCAATCTCGACATATGGGCCATTACTGGAGCTAGTTGGCACTTTGACAAAAAAGTCCAGTGAGATGACATCAAAATATTTTGCATGAACGGTTCAGGTCCAATGAACTGTCATTGAATCAGAGGCAGGGCTCCAGCAGAAATGTCTGGCTTCCTGCCCACTCACCTAATGGGCTGGTGGTGGCCCTGGGCTGCCGTGACCCCTATAGCAGCCTCATCATGTCAGAGTTTCCAGGCTCCTTGCAGCTCTCTGTGCTCAGCTCCTGGCTCCTTAGCAGGCAGTTTGAAAGCCCTGAGAACCCAGGCTTACGTTGGGGCTCTCAGTCTCTTGGCTTAACAGCAGGGCAGTCCAGGGAGACTGGAAGCCCAGGGATCTGGACCCTGAGGTAGTCTTGCATGAGGGGGCTTCCTGAGAGCAGTGGACCCTGGAAGCTGGTGACTAAAACGGACATGGTTCTTGTCAGTTTCATCACTGCTTGATAGCAGTCAGCAGCTACTGGGGTCCCAGAAAGCATATTTTGCTTTAGAACACACCATGTCATGGTGTCTCCAAAACATTTTTAGAATTTCCAGTTCATGGAAACTTAAAAAGAGTTTCAGGAAAAGAGTCAGACTCAAATCAAAGTTTCAAAGGGTCAAAGTTTCCCATGAACTGGAAATTCTGAGTTGTGTCCAGCTCTATTAATTACTAGTTCACCCTAAAAGTTAATTTATCATTTCTATGTATTTGCAATTTAAATAGATCTTTAGGAGGAATAATAGGCCCTATTTCAGCAAAGCACTTTATCATGTCCTTCTGTTTAAGCACAGGCTTAAAGTGAAGCATGTGCATAAATACATTCCTGAGTAGGGCTGGACTTCAGCAAATGCTGAAAGTTGCATGCATGCATAAAGTACTTTGCTGAGTAATAAAATGACTGCAACACATGTTAAAGTGCTTTGCTGCAATGAGAAGAGTGTGGTGGCCTGGCAAATCAGCTCAAAAAAGGAATTTCAAGTGGAAGAATCAGTCTAAATATTATAATTATTGTTTCCTAAGTGCTAACAATGTACTCCCACTGTACACGGTAAAGATATAGGGCTTTTTCCTGCAAACATTCAGTTTAGTGGGACAGCACATGAGGAAAGTTACTCACGTGAAAAAGAGATGTCAGGACTGAGCCCTAAGGCAGTCATAGTAAAATGAGATGTACTAAAATACGAAAAGAGGAAGTACATTTATAGATACTTGTTAAATGAACATTTTGGGCCACATTCTGACACCTTTATTCATGCTGAGCAGTACCTGACATTGACTTCAACGGGCCTAGTCACACAATAACAGTGGCAGAATCTGGTCCTTATTTAATTTTAAACAGTCTATCTTTAATAAACATAACATACATGTACATACGCAGACACTTAATTATAGCATAGCTGATAGTGTGTGAAGAAACAAAGGACATATTGATCTTGGAATTAAAATATACCAGGAGTAAAATACTGCTGCCAAGATTAACAAAGATGAAGTATAATGAATTCATCTTTGAAGTCTTACACTGATTAGACAAAATGCAAAAAAGGATTAGAATGTTTTCCAGAAATCAATAAAACTCATTAATTCAATATGAGATTCTGTTTTCATTGCCCATGGGTAGATTCTGTTGACAACCTAAAAACTGAATGTTTTGGAACTACAAAGGTTTTTAAAGACATTCATGACTCTGATTAGGAAACATTTGTTTTTTGCTATATCTTTTGAAGATTTCCTTAAGTCAGATATTAATGCTGGAATCCATGTGAACAAATCTACCTTTTAAAATTCTTGGCAATATTTTCTTCAACATAAATGTTTGTGGAGGAATGAAACAATTCCCTTTCTATGGTTTTCACAAGAGATTATTATACTAATTTAAATGTAGAAGAATAAAGCATTTGTTCAGGAACGTGGCAGACAGATATTTGCAGCTAACAGCAAAAAGCGTTCAAATTAAACTTACTAGAGGAAATAAACAGATAGCAAGGGCCAAATGGGATTCATCCAGAATGTTAAGGAATATAATAAAGAACAAGCAATTAGCACTTTTCAAATCTATATCATGAACTTAGCACTTTTCTATATCTATCTGTAGTTAGAGTATGTGTGTGTGTGCACATGCGCATGCACGCACATGAGGAAGATTATTTCAGAGGATTAAAAGAAGGCCAATATATACACACATTGGGGCTTGATATTGGCATGGGCCAGTAGAAGATTACTTTTCCCCCTCATGCCCCAGAAAAAACCCTAGAGAAGCAACTGTGAGAGTCACAATTCTTTGCCTGTGCTGCTCCCAGGGCAGTGTTGCTGAAAGCTGCCTCTTAAGATCGACTATGAACAATGTCTCAATCTAGCCCAAAATTTTTATGGTTATATTTTCCAATTACTTTAAGACGGTTAGCTGATTAAACAAAAAAACAGTTTCATTGTCAGACCTATCTGTGTTCTTGAAATGAAAACCAGGAGATTGCTGGCTTGCATAAATTGACAAAAAAGATTTATTTAAATAGATGTGTATAGATGTGCAGTGAATTATAGAGACAGAAAGGAGACCAAAGGGGAAATCAAAAGACCAGGGCATTTCATTCTTTTTCCCTTCTTTCTCCCAGCATCAATATTTCATTCTCTTCTACTCTTTCTTCTCCAACAAGGTGTTTCATTCTTCTTTCCACCAAAAACCAGACTCCAAAACACATTTCATTTTCAAAATATACTCCCTCCCCACAAAAAATAGTTTTAAAAGATTTGATATTTGAAATATTCCCCTTTCCCAAACTCAATATCATTCTACTTCTGTGTGTCATCTCTATCAGAGCACTAGAGGTAAGGGAGCAGGGAGCTGGGTTACTTCTTCCCTTCCAAGCTTAAAGAGGGAAGCACAGAGAGGATCTTCTTACCCCACCAAACAACCCTCTTCCCCCTCTCCGGCCCTCATCCAGAAGACACCAGCACAGGGTACTAGAGCCAGAAAGAGAAGCTGCTTCCCAGATACCTGCAGACAAAGAAACCCTCTCAGCCCTTCAGTTGGAGCATGAGTGTAAATTAAAAAATATTTTATATATAAAATGAACAACTTGCTTACTGCACTATCTGTGAATAATAGACGTTGTTCTAAGTGTCTGGAAAGCCTCCTGTCAGCTATTTTGTCCCAGCTCTGTTCCTGAATCTGGCTCATGCTGCACTATAAAGAAAGAGAAACGTGGACTATTCAAAGGGGACTTTTCACGTATTGGCATGGTAACAATACTGAACTTTGCCAATAAATTCTGGGTATTGTTGTTGTTTATTATCTATACAGTACCATCAATGTGGAAGGTGCTTAGTGGACAAAAAGCATACGGCTAAATTCTCTGCTGCTGCAATTTGATGTAGCTCCATTGAAATCAGATAAGTTTGCCCATGATCTCTCTTCCGCAAACACAAGCTTACAGTCTTAGATTTCAGGTTAGCAAAGCATGTGCTAAAGGCTCCACACCCACATTCAGTAAAGAAGTTAAGCATGGGCTTAAGGACCTGCTGACACTTATTGTGTATAGTGTTTATACACCACACAGTGCTACTGAAAGCTGATTCAGTTATCACAAGTGGCCACTGCCCTTTGGAGAGGCATCTAAAAAAGTCTGTCTCCCCATTCTTGTGGAAGGAATTTTTGGGGGTGAATCAAATGCCTCACTTCCTCTACATTCCCTCACTGATTCATAGTAGAGTCATCTGGTAAAGATAATTCAATGGCAAAATGTACTAGTTTCTATACTGCAGAAACCATCATTCTAGTATGGTCCTTCATAGTGTTGCTTAAATGTTATACTTTCTTCATTAAAGCTTTACTAAATATTTATAAGATTAAACAGCAGACTTTTTTCACCAGGTAATTAGCAGTTTAAAAAACCACATGAAGTCAGAAAATTCTGTTATCTACAAAGAGTTTACTTCTGTCACGCTGGCTGGATTGGGGTGGGGGAGGGGAGCATTTATTATATTATTTAACACCAATATGTCAAAATCATAATAATTCATATGAGATATGCCATGCCAGATACTGTTAGAAAGGCTATAATGTGCTAAGTCAGATGATAATGTTTATGTGTTATATGTGTAATGGAAGTTATGGATATGTTTGATATAGCTGTATTTCAAATTGTGCTGTGTCTTGGTAACGGCCCAGACAGGATGGCTGCAGCTATAGCCTGCTTAATGGCCCATTAAGAAATTCACAGGTACAAGGGGCCCAGGGTGAGAAGCAGGGATATACCTGAATAGTCACCAGGACTTACTCATGTGACTTTGGATTCCATTTTGGTTCCTGTAAAATTCCACAAGCAGCATGGCAAAGACCAAGGGACAGAAGAGGCAGCTGCCCGAGATCCATTCTGTCTTCAGTCACCAGTCTTTAGTCTGTCTTTCAGTCATCACTTACCTCTGGATCAACTCATCTATTGAAGCTGTGAAACAAAGGACTGAGATCCAGCCAGATACTGGACGTATACCAGAGGGACTATACAAGCCTGCAAACTCCACAATTCTTCTAGAAACTTTATATATATGGACTTTCAAATCATTTGTATGTATCTGATTGCTTTAATCCTTTAACATTTCTCTTATACTTTGTTTCTTTCTTTTTATAATAAAGGTTTAGGTTTATTTACTGAAGGATTGGCTGATGATTCAACAAAAACCATTACCAAAATGAAAGGAATTTGTCTGCAAAAAGACATTAATAAAGTAGTTTGACAAGAGTGTTTTCTTCTATTATCCTGTTAATGTCATGCAGAATTTTCTCTTTGTGTTATTTTCCATGAGGTTAGTTTTCAAATATTTAATATAATGGAACTCTCTGCAACTGAAAGGGAAACCTGACATGGAAGTTTATTTTATACAGTTTCCTTCTCCTCTTCCAAGTTAGTTTTACACATTATACAAATATTTGTTTTCACTGATCATGTAGGTTTTCCTTCAGGAAGAGCTTAAAGCACACACTTAAGTGCTTTCCTGAGATGAGGTGTATTGTTTGAAAAGCTACTGAAAATAGAACTGACAATTTGTTTTTAATTTAAATTAAATGCTTTCAAGAAAAGACTAGAAGACAAAACAAAACAAGCCAGCTCTAGTTAGAATATGGGACAGACAGAGGAAACCTGCACATCTAAATTTGTAAGATGTGACCAGGCAGCCACTCTCTCTTTCTATGTTGAATATGATTCCATAGCTGTGAATGAGAACTTGAAAACAAATAAACAAATAAACATGTTTCGTCTCTTGTATATTGTGTAGTTAGATAGGTGGTGTATCAAGGGGGGGGGGGGGCAGGCTCCTGGGCGCCAGCCTCGGTGGGGCGCTGAGCCAGCCCTTCATGACATACAGGAGGCGGGGAGTGCAGGAGGCTCTCAGGGGCGGCTGGACGGAGCCCAGGCATAGGCAGGGGTGCAGAGAGCTGTGGCTGACCAGGAGGAGCTCCCTTTCTGGTACTTCCTGGCTAGAGGATGAGGCCGCCCTGCCCAAGCCAGCGCCAGGCTGAGGGGATGGAGCGGGAGAGGCAGGTGTCACGTGGCGGGTAAGTGCGGGAGGCAGCGGCAGAGCCCTGCCAGTGCAGGGCTCTGCTGCCTCAGTGAGCTCCAGAGAGTCCCTTGTTCTGGAGGAGGTAAACAGCATGTTCCCCCTCACAGGTACAGAATCCCCCTTCCCCGAGGCAGCTGGGGGAGGCACTATATGGTGGGAGCCGGAGACCCTTCCTGCCCTGTGCAGGGGGCGGGGCACATGAGGCCTGGGAGGGGAGCACAAATGCAGGCTTGGCCCCTGGGCACTGGAGAACCATCGTACACCACTGAGTTAGATTCAGTGTTTTGGGACTTGGGTGCAGAATTTTGTCCTTGGAAGCAGATTCTTCTTGTAGAGATGGAATAACCAAGTGGTGGTAACCATCTCAATTGGATAGAAGACCCAGGATTTCCCTTGTCAACTGGGATCACCCCAGCTAACTTTTTCCTTCTTGCTGTTGACCTGGAGAAAGTAGGGAAAGAAAAAGATAGTCAT
The DNA here is from genome assembly GCF_026122565.2 of Emydura macquarii macquarii. Lineage (NCBI taxonomy): Eukaryota > Metazoa > Chordata > Testudines > Chelidae > Emydura > Emydura macquarii. The sequence continues at coordinate 43,285,676 of NW_027132610.1, read as the reverse complement.
GCTTTTTGGCCATGGAAGAAAATGCATAGTTGTAACTTTGGCCTATTAGTTTCTTCGTCTGGAGGATGCAATCATTTTCTTTGCTGGATGCAGATAGGTCGATTGACAAGCAGGTGACTTGGGACTGACTTTCTAAGACTTTAGGCAGTAAACTACACTTTCCTGAATTTTTCCTTTGCTTTCTTATCTAGCCACTATGATATTTTATTTCCTCTTTATAAGTTGTACTTGAATATACAGGAGAGATTTATCTTTATAAAAACCAAACTCAAACCTACAAACCATACATGCCCAGGAAAAGAGTAGATTAGAAGTTCATAGTCAGGCTGAGGATCTGGTGTCTTCTTTCTCATTGATAAAAGTCATTGCTGAAGTGTTGTGAGATATCACTGGTGCATCTTGGTTGACCAGGATTGGAGTTATACCTCTTAGGGCTTATTTACTCTCTTGTTCTGACTCATACCATGTTGGAGTTTTTTTCTTCCATTGTCCTTGAATGGAATTGTTTCTTACATGAGATTCCCTGCTTTTGAAGTTGGCATATATTTTCTTCACCAATCCCCTGATTCTGAGTACCCCCTACCAATGGTACAAGGGAGGACAGGAATGATGGGTCCTACAACTCAGTACATTTATGGAGAAAGTCATGTGGAGTCTCACTCATAACAGAATGTTGTTGCTACAGACTTTTATTCTTATCCAGGACATCAGAACCCTGCAAAATGACTGTAAAATGAACAACATTGTGCCTTCTGACCGCTGTCTTCTGGATCCTGTTCTCTGATAGAAATAAACTCCAGTGAAGGTTGATCATCTCTGATTATTCCCAGAAATAATATTGACAGCGTGACATCATTTGGAAGTTGGTGATGTTGACAAAAAACATATTTTCTAGAAAAATTCTGTACTGCACGATGGCTGTTTTGTGTGTCTTTTCCAGGAGAAGAGTGGTGATGAGCAGGTTGTCTTGGCATGTGTTTACAGGAATGTTTTTCTGTTTCATAAAAAAAATATTAACTAGCATTTTAGAAAATACCCTCAGAAATGCAGGTAGGCCTGGGAATAAAGGGATGTGTGGGTCATCACTCCTGCTTCCTCAGTCTTAACCAAGCTCCTCCCTGGGCAGAGGGAAACTGGGATCTGGCTCCATAGTTCAGGCATTACAACAGGGGTCTTCAAAAACAGGGATTGCAGGTTTACCTCTCACTATGGCCTGGGTAGCGTGTGATAGTGATGGCTCCTCTGTGAGGGTTGCATAATAATGATATAGAGATAGGTGTTCTTCAGATCAGTCAGTGATAGAAACTGATGCTTTGGTGGACCTTAAGGTCTCTATCCAGTGACTTTTTGAGAAAAAAAACTGTTTAAGAACTTCCAGTTGGACATTCCTCTGTCTTTAGAACTTGGGCATCGGAAGAAGATGGAGAAGAAGTCTAAGCTTTCTTGTTTCCTGGGAGATCAATTACCCCATTTTGAATCAGATTGTACATTGCAGCCTTTGTATTCTGGTGTTTCTGTTGGCTGAAAGGAGATGTCAGTCTTGGTTCACATTTGCTTTTAATTCTAAACTGTAAACCAGACTGGATCTTTCTGCCTAAGATTCAGTCTTCTGAGGTAGGATCAATCTAGCTGTTCAAATTTCCTGCCACTTGTTCTCCATTTGGAGAACACATGTCATACAGGATCAACTTGTAATTATGCTTGCCCTTAAAATGCAGAGAGCTTTTCTGCAATATTTCCTCTCTTCTGCCACACTGTGTATTCAGTCAGCTAGATGGATATCATTTCTTTAGTTGGATGAAAGCATGCCAAGACCCATAGTAGAGTCTGTATTTCCTTTTCAGCTGCCAGATGATTTTGAAAAAACAACAAGAGTCCTGTAGCACCTTAAAGACTAACAAATTTCTGCGGGCATAAGCTTCTGTGGGCTGCAACCCACTTTGTCAGATGCGTGAAATGGAAATCACAGATAGGCAGTATATATATACATCCAAGGGTAAGAAATAACAATGGGGAGGGCAAGTGCTAACAAATTCAGTTCAGTTAGAATAGATGAGGCCTATTCACAACTGTTGATTAGAAGGTGAGAATGTGTGAACAGTGACAATTAGTTCTTGTAATGAGTTAACCATTCTAAGTCCCTATTCAGACCCAGTCTTATTGTGTCAAGTTTGCATATGAGTTCCATCTCTGTTTCTCCAGTTTCTCGCTGAAGGCTGTTTTTGAAGTTTTTTTGTAGAAATATGGCAACTTTCAAGTCAGCTACAGAGTGTCCTGGGAGATTGAAGTGCTCTCCTACTGGTTTATGGATGTTACCATTTTATATGTTTGATTTGTGTCCATTTATTCTTTTGTGTACTGACAGTCTGGTTTGGCCAATGTACATGGCAGAGGGGCATTGCTGGCAAATGATGGCATATGTTACATTAGTAGATGTGCAGGTGAATGAGCTCCTGATGGTGTGGCTGATGTGGTTAGGACCTGTGACGTTGTCACTAGAGTCGATGTGCGGGCAGAGTTGGCAACGGGGTGTGTTGCAGGGATAGGTTCCTGGGTTAGTGTTCTTGTTGTATGGTGTACAGTTGCTGGTGAGTATTTGCTTCAGGTTGCGGGGCTGTCTGTAAGAAAGGATAGGCCTGCCTCCCATGATGAAAAACAGATGATTTTGGTAATTTGAAAAACAAATATTTTTATTTAATGAGGATTTCCATGGCAGTTCCATTTATACTCACTGAACCATCTGTCCCTGGGATACTTAGCAGTAACCAATATCTTTACCTCCCCCTCTCAGTCTGGGGGGTAGAGAGGGGTGAGTGACAGAAATTAATCTCTCAGGGTCTGGCCACTGAATGAAGCCTGACTTATGGGGTTCCCTGTCCCCTTATCTCTAGGACAAAGGGATAAGAACCTCCATCTCCTATAATAGAATATCACTGAAGAGGTGGTTCTGCCCAGAGACTCACACTTGCTGATGTGCTACAGACATAAGTGTAAGATTTGAAAAAAATCACTCTTGAGATGATTCCCAAGTAGAGCCCTTGAACTTTATAGATGTTCCTAAGCACCTCCAATAGGAAAGGGCACGGAAAACCTTCACATGTCAAATTTTCTCTCTCACTAGATCTTGCAGTGAGCAAAGAATGGCATGGCCCTGTGCCTCACGGGGTCCCTTAGCTAGCTAGACTTTGCTACAAAAAAGCTGCACAGCAGAGCCACGTTGTCTCCCTGTATCCTAGTGTGAGCAAGGCAGGCTTTGTGAGGGCTGACACACACCTTAGTAAAGCAGGCAGAGTAAATTAGTCAGAAATAAGCAGTAGGCCAGAGCTCCTTTACTGCCTGCTTGTTCTTCCATGTGTGGGCTGCTCTTGGCTCTCCAGGGCTGGCTGGCTGGGGCATTGTCTACCTACAATAAGGAGGGGCTACTTAGCCCAGCAAGTGTGGCATAGCTGACCTGCTACATGTGTGGAGTTCGGTTAGCCTCGCAGTTGAGTCATGGCTGACTATACTGTAAGCAAGATCTGGTTAGCACACACATTTTTGCACTCTTTTCTGCCAGCTTCTCTGACTACCTGTGAGGTGTTCCACCAGAGAAGCTTGTCCAGACATGTTACAGTGCAAGCTGCTGCAGCTAGTGACATCAGTATCAGAAAGGGGTTTCCAGCAATCTTGCTGCAGAGCCTCCCTTAGGGCTAAATAACAGCTCAGTAACACTTAGAATCCTTGTTGGTTCTTTTGGTTGTGGTGTGGTGGGGTGGAGGAGGGTTCTATTGCTCTGAGCAGGAAGCCTGGCTCTGCAACTGCAGGATGCATTTCAAGCTGGCGAGGTCTTCAAAGATGTGGTCACTCCCAGCCTTCCTGATTGGGAAGTCTGGTTATGGCCCTAAAGAAGCTGCAAGCTGGAATAAGACCATTGCATTGGATCTGCAGCCTTGACCTGTGAAGAAGAATTAATATTTACTACTGAAAATGGCTCCTATCCAGCAAAGTTTTCGTTGAACATGTTCCAAGCTCTATATCCCCAAATAAAGTGAATACAGCAATACTTTTTCCAGAGATTAATTCTCTTAATAATCCATTCACAAAGCTCTATTGTAAATCATCTGAACACATTCCAGCCTATTGGCATGACAATGGTAAATGAGTGGACAGCCCTTTGTGAGCCATTAAATACATTATCTTCAGCTGCAAAATAAAGCTTGCCTAGGGCATTGAAACCTCAGTGGAGGAGGTGGATAGGGACCCAATGTCTGGCTAATTTCACACCACCCTCACCCTCTTCTAACACACTGTGAAGTTTGACTGGAGATTAAAGATCCTGGATAACTCAGAAAGTCACTGTACATTAAATGTTAATTAAAAATAACTTTTTGTAAAAAAAGCATCAGGAGAATTGGCACACCAGAATAATACGTTCCTGAGGGGTAGCTGTGTTACTCTGTATACAGCAAAAAAAAAAAAAAAAAAAGAGAGTTCTGTAGCACTTTAAACACTAACACATTTAATTTAACACTAACACGTGGGCTTCAGTTCACTTCCTCAGATGCAGTTGGTAGAAATAATACAGCAACTATTGGCAACATATATAGGAGGCAACATATACATATCCAAAGGCATAGACAACAATGGGGTGGGTGGATGAAAGCTGGGTACTTGAGGCCTAATGACAACCAAAATAATACAAGGGCACTGGCATTGCCATATATTTCCAGGATATACTGTAGAGTCAGATACTTTCTGGAGATTTCTGGATTTTGTGCTGAGAGGGAGTGCAAATCTTTTGTGAATCAGATCAAGCCAAAGCAGTGTAGTGTATCCCTTTCTCCTTTTAAAACTTGTAGCCTAACCACATTAGTGAACCATTTAGAACTAGATGTGAGCTAACAATGAAACATTCTGGGACACGTTACAGACTGGGTTTGGGGTCAAATCAGGACTAGGATTGAGATTCAGTTTTGTATTTCCCAGACCTGTAATCCTGAAAGCTGTTTTCATCATTTTCAATGAGAGAAATCTCATTGAAATCAGGAATTCTGGGAAGATTTTTCCTAAAGTAAAAGTCGAACTGAATAACTGTCCCTTAGTCACAGTTCCAAGTATTAATTTGTATTGCAAATAGGTATTAGGCCCCCCATTATATAATGACTGTACAAACAATATACAAAACTGTCCTTTCCTCAGAACTCATGATATAGAGTGAAATTCGGAGCCCAATAAAGTCAATGAAAACTCCCAGTGACAAAAATGGGGCCAGTGTTTCATCCCTGAGGTTTACACAGTATACAACAAGTGAATAAACTGTCAAATAGATTGGTAGGAAGGAAGACAAGGTAACCAAAGGCAAATGTTTTTGTATAAAATGTCCAAATTTGTTGAATACCATTCAGCAAATTTTTCAACTAGTTCTATTTATAGGTAAGGGGAAAAAAAAGTTTCTTCAGCTCAGAATTCCTGTTCAAATCTATGATTAAGTTAAAAAGAAGTTCAAAGGTTTTAGCCCAGTCCCTCTTTGTGTATATTGCAATTCTTTTACACAATTAGCTATCGTTAGTCAAATGAGATTTAGGGCTGCAACAGCAGATGTCTTGCATATCAGAAGTGAGGAGCTCTATCAGAGCTGTATGGGGGAAAACTTGGACACTTCCCATATCATGGTTAATTCATGCCAGTGCTATTAATCTTTTACCTTCCGAAGCACTTAAAATCATTCTCAGATTCATTCTCAGATTTTTTTAGTAGTACCTTCCAGTCAAGTGATCTTTAGAAGGAACCACAGAAAGTGTTGCTGTATTAATTGAATAGATAGTAGACATACTGAAAGGGCTTCTTCCGCTTTAAGTGCTAAAAGATTGTACAGATTAGCTATTTTGGGGGCAGAATTTTTTTTGAGATCATAGAATATTCAAGGTTCTTCTGTAGGCTGTTCATAATTACTTCATTAAAAATGCCCTTATTTGAGAGTTAGTGATCATTACATTCAAGTTTAACTTCATTAACTGCCTCTGTCCTGCATTATTAAGTAATTGAAAAGGAAGCCTGGAAATAATTTCCTTCTGGTCTTCAATATGGAAATATTTGCTTCAGCATATCAGTCTTAATACGAGAGGGATGGGGCCAAATGACAGTATGTTAGTTTAGGTAAGACAAGACCTGTCCAGTATAGCTAATTAGAGCTCATGAATACATCTCCACTCCTTTTTCGTCCCCCTCCGCTCATGCACACACACTTCCATGGGCTTGGAAGATTCTGAACATAGCAGAAGTGGTACATTTCAGCTGCACAGAAGGACAGTATTTAGACAGCTCATCTTTGGAATGCAGCTCTGTGTGCTGTGGAACTAACTCATCAGATACCTTTCCCTATTCCTGAGGATGGGAATGGAATAAGGCCGAAGAGCGGTATCTACATGGATGCTTCAGCCAGCACCCTATCCAGTAAATGGAGAAGGGAGGGTGCAGTAGGCATGGGGGGGGAGGCACTCCAAACACGGTGCTGCTGTGGCTGCAGAGTGATTCAATTGCTATTTTATGGCTTAGGAAAGAAGGATTCTATTCTCCTGACCTCTACCTCAATAGCACAGTCCACTTACTCAGTGCATTGGGAAGAGGAGTTTCTGCACGGTAAATACTATATTTTTTTAAATTTAATCTTAGCCTCTATTTGTCTTTAATGACTTCCAACACGGCACAAACCTAGGAGGACTTTTTGCTAAGAACTCCTACTATCATCAGCCAAGAGCATCACTTCAGAAATCATCCAGACTCCAGTATTTTCCCCTACCCATACTGTGGGAGTAAAATTAAACAGAATTCCATTAGGTAATATTTTACTGTTACTTCTTTGGTTTCTAACATTTTAGACTTTCTAATCTGGAACATTTTTACATTTTGAAAGCTTGCTTAAATCATTTGGAAGATAGATGGTTAACGTATTACATTATCACCCTACATATCTTTTTAGTTTATGGCCTTATCATGCTGGCATTAGATCAGTCCTAAACCAGTATTCCTGTAACACACATCATGTAGAGAAGAAAACGGTGATAAAGCGTAGGTGGAATTCATTACACTAAGCAAGTTAACATACAGTAAGAGAAAACTACCATGAGTAATAAGTGCTGTAGGGCAAATCTGTTGCAAGAATCGTGCTGAGAGAAAAGGATAGAGACAGAGGCTAAAGACATGATGTGCATCCATCTAACTAGAAAAATGGGAGACAATTTTCCTGAAAAACTTTCTTAGCCACTAAAACCTGGTATAATTTCTCTCCCTCTAACTTGAATCCAACAAAATGACTCTGAAAAGCCTGCTCAGAATACCTAATATACCAAATTATTCAGACACAAAGGGAAGACATCTGCTCAATCTAATGTAGAATTTCACTAAATTTCCCCTCTATTTATTATTCTACTTTTGCATAATCATAGAATCATAGATTCTGTGCAGCATTCCCTTCTTCGTGCAGAATGTATGATCCACACAGAATGGAGGGTTATTTGAACATATGATAGGGTCACATTCTATAGTCATTCCATGCACATAATTTTGGTATAAGTGGGACTTGAACACAAGGATCCAGAGCAGCATATGAATCTTAAAACAGACAATCAAGTTAGAAAACTAGCAATTTTTCCATGAAGCCTTCTATATACACGTAAGAAAAGGTATAGTTTAGGTATAAATTGCTCATGAACAAAGCTTCTCTTTGTAAAATAGTTGCTAACTTTATTTTCTGTATTTGATTTTTTTTTACTTCTTTTCCACCTTTCCTCTTGTACCACACCTATGACTAATTTTTACACTTAGTTTTCCCTGGGCAATAAGAGAGTCAACAGTACAGAAGGTGTTAGTAGTTATAGTGCAAGTTAGCTGATGCTGATAACATTTGCATAGTGCTGCTTTGGGTTGTAAAGCTGTAACTGAATTTCAGTTCAGAAGAGTGTGCAATTTAGTGGTGGGAGAAGTGATAACTTTATGTAGTTTGTACAGCACTCTGTGATTCTTCTCGAAGGGAGATATGGAAATGTAAGTTGCTTTACTTGTAGCACCTTGTACTTACATAGCACCTTTCATCTGTGATTCCTAAAGTGTTTTATCACCATTAACTCATTTCCACAAAATCCATATGATAGGTACATGTTTGTCATTTACAAATGGGCAAGCAGAGGCACAAAGAGGATAAGACCACCTTTTCCAAACTCACATACTTGAAGTTAGAAACCTATATCCCCATTTGGAAACAATAGCAGCATTACCACCCTCGACAATACCCTTGCAGCTTTTTCTAGCAGTTTCCTGAATTAAGAATCTAGCCCTGCTGCCAGATTCCTTTAAAGTTCCACCCCTTCCAGGCCAATAGGGTCTTTCATGATTGAAATAGCATCTCCCCCAGCATTAAAGGAAATATAGCAAACCCCCAAAAGTATTTTGCCTTTTCTGGGACAACCCTTAGTTATATGGCCCTCCCAAAAATAAACAGACAGACAAACAAACAAACAGAACAAAAAGCAAAACAAAACAAAAAATAAACTATATATATATATATATATACACACACACACACACACACACACACACACATATGAAAACATAGAGTCCAGATCATAAAAGCCACAGGACCTCTCTTACCCCTGATGCATTTGAGGTTTCAGCTTCTCCTCCTCCTCCTCTTCACTCTCTCTGGCCTTCCCTCAAGACCTGCCCCTGAGCAGAGCACTCTCATAGGACATACCTGCCCTGTAGCAGCCCCCTCTGAATTAGTGTGCTGCTGAAGATATTTCCTACCTCAATTTCCCTTCTCAGGAAGTCAATATCTCCACTTCAGGCTCTCAACACTTGGCTTAATAGTATCCTCTTTGGAGCTTGTTTGTTACAAAACCTCATACAAAAGGGTGCATCACCATAATAAATAAATAAACTAACAAACAGTACTACACGCTTTCGGGTTCCTTTGAAATCTTCTCTCCAAGTGCTCTTCCCCATCTCCAAAGGGTTCTCTTCTTGCAGCAAGATCTCCAGCCCTCCTCCTTGAGCTTGGGTAGTTCAAGCAATTATTTTTCCCTCTTCTTACCAGGAGTCCCCAGCTGTCCTCCTGGAGCTGGGTTACAATTTGTCTCCATCAGTTGCCCCACTTACTCTTCACAATCAAAGGGTTTGGAAGCCTTCTCCTGCTGGTATCTGCTGCCTGCTAACTCAACATCCTGCACTGTCCACAGACATCTGCCTTCCAGTGAGAGAAAAGGCAGCATTTGTGATAGTCCTCTTCTGCCAATGGTTGAGAGAGGGGGGAGCCTTGCTCCCCTCTGTGCAAGGCTCCTGGCCCTCAAAGAAACAGTACCAGGGTTTCCTCTCAAACCCTTCTTAGCCCTGGCACCACTCAGTCTCTCCCAGCTCCTTTTATATAATCAAACCTTTCAACTCTTAAAAAGCTGTGTCCAGTGGTGGGGGGGGACTGAGCGGGAGGCAGTGCTGCCCGAGGCTAATCCTGGCTCCAGCAGTTCTCTCTCTTTTTCCCTTTTCTTTTTCAGACTCTAGTCCCAGGAAAGGACTTCTACTCATCCTTTACCTACTGACTGCTTTGAACTCTCTCCTCAGCCTCACTAATAAACAGCACAAGCGAGTTACAGTCCTGTTGTAGCAGCCCACTGCCCCCAAGTCTGACCAAACCCCTCCCGTGAGACCTGGGTTTGCTCTTTAGTGTCTTTAGGCTAGAGAGCCCTTCTTGCCTTTTTTCTCCTTAGCCCGGTCTCCTTGCACATGACTGTGGTCTGACTGCTTTCCCACCTTAAAAAACAGTCTATCCCCATTTTGCCCATGTGCTTCAGCTGCAGAAATTCCAGTCTCCATCCCTCCCCCTGCTTTAATCAGGCTTGTAGAGCATCAAGGTCCCTGGCCCTATCAGTAAAAAACCCATAGTTCCACCAGAGGAGAGTCATTCAAAGCTCATGTCCCTTGATGGCTTTCTCATTGCATGAGCATGACTGTGTCTAAAATAGGCTGCCCTTCTCAAGGTTAGGCTGGTTTTCAACACAAATTGCCTGTCTTAATCCAACATGGAGGTTACAATATAAAATGAAAGTCATAATGAAGTGTGTTCCCAGTTTGACATAGATGTATCCCCATTCTGTCACACCAACCATATGCAACTGCTTTTGTCCTTAATTTTAATTAGTGTTACAACTGGGAATAAAACTCTGAAGAGAAAGCAGTAATACCAAGCTCTCACATAGTACCTTTCATCAGCTGATCACAGTGCTGTACAAAGGAAGTCAGTATCATTAGCCCCATTTTATAGATGTGGAAAATGAGGCAGAGAGTGGTGAAGTGACTTAGCCTATGTCTACACTGATGTGGCACTGTTGGCGCCACCAGATCAATTCTTTGAGATCAATTGAGCAGCAGTGAAGACCCATTCAATTGATTCAGTAGTTGATGCTGCTAATACACCCCTGCCAAAAAGAGTAATGCTGCATCGAAGGGAAGGCATTTCCCATTGGCGCAGTGTAGTGGGGACACCACAATAAGTAGAAGTTAGGAAGATGAAGGGAGATGCGCAAGCTACTCTACATAGCTTGCATAACTCCCATCGACTGATGCCGAATTTCACCAGCAATGTAGACAGGACCTCACCCCCTGTCATTCCAGAGGCAAGAATCAAACCCAGATGTCCTGGAGGTTAAACCACTGCCCTATTTCCTATGCTATATTGCCTCCATAGACAGTGGACAGTGCTAGATCATACTGGACAATGCTAGATCACACTCATTTATTGCATCTGGACTGGCAAACTAGAGCTATTGCACACATTTACAATATTTCTTTTCTTAAATGATTAACCTATTTCCCTTTACAAAACATGTTATCTTCCACCTGTCTGCCTGAAAGAGGGTTGAATTCTGCAGTGCACATATGATTTTTCATCGTCATGGTATGACAAGTTGTACTACATTAGCTTATTTTAAATGACAGTAACTGCATTAGTTTTATAATAAATGACAACTATGGAGAGGCTGTCCTTGTTTTCCCATATAGCATTATTTTTAATGTTGTAAGGGCAACTTGTTCAGTTAATAAAGGACTTGGGAAAAGAGGAGGAATTGAGTGCTAGCTAGAGTACCATCGTTTTTCATTAAAATGTTTAGAATAAATCAATGTGGTAAAGTGCTTTAATGTTGAATTTTCTGGTGAGCAGAATGAAATGCACTGTACCAGATTCAGGCAAGTAAATGTATAAAGAAGCACCACTTCCTGGATCATTTTCTTTGCCATATCTGACAGTGTTTCCTAAGACTATACAATGTATCATAGAATCATACAACTGAAAGGAACCTCGAGAGGTCATCATCCAGTCCCCTGCACCTATGGCAGGACCAGGCATAATCTAGACCATTCCTGACAGGTGTTTGTGTAACCTGCTCTTAAAAATCTCCAATGATGGAGATTCCACAACCTCCCAAGGCAATTTATTCCAGGGCTTAACTACCCTGACAGTTAAAATGCCCAGCCTAAACTGCCGTTGCTGCAATTTAAGCCAGTTGCTTCTTGCCTTCTCCTCAGAAGTTAAGGAGATATTTTTTTTTCTCCCTCCTTCTTGTAACAAACTTTTAACTACTTGAAAACTGTTATTGTGTTCCCCCCATCACTCTTCTCCAGACTAAACAAATCCATTTTTTTCAATCTCTCCTCATAGGTCATGTTTTCTAGACATTTAATCATTTTTGTTGTACTTCTCTGGACTTTCTCCAGACTTTATCCACATCTTTCCTGAAATGTAGCACCCAGAACACAATGTTCCAGTTGAGAACTAATTGGCAGGGTGTTGAACAAAAGAATTATGTTTCACATACAACACTCCTGCTAATACATCCCAGTATGATGTTTGCTTTTTTTGCAGCATTGTTACACTGTTGACTCATATTTAGCTTGTGATCCACTATGAACCTGAGATCCCTTTCTGCAGCATTCTTTCCTAGGCAGTCATTTCCCATTTTTGTATGTGTGCAATTGATTCTTCTTTCCTGTGTGGAGTACTTTTGTCCATATACAATTTCATCCTATTTACTTCAAATCATTTCTCCAGTTTGTGCAGATCATTTTGAATTTTAATCCTATCCTCCAAAACCCTTGCAATGCCTCCCATCTTGGTATTTTCTGCAAACAAATCATATTTGCATATGGTCCCTTGAATAACTACTTCCCAATAATAATTAATTAGAAGGTTTGAAACTTAATGGTTTTTTGCATATTTGAATAAAAATATGATGGATTAAAAATATATACCTCATCCATATCAGGTCAAAATTAAGTAAGCGGTCAGATCTAACATATAAATGAGTTGGAAATTAGACATTAAATTAATGCTGCTATTAGATTTTGATTTCATGAATGTCAGAATACATATTGATATTTGCAGTGCAAGTAAATTTGGATTTTTTTGCCTCGACAATGATTTTAAATAAACTGACGAGTAAGAGGAAAAATCAATTTTATCATTAAAAATCTACCTTATGCCATTAAAATGAGAGTATCACTTTTATAGGAATTCAGAGGAAGTGAGAGTATTCCCCTATGGAAAGTCCTGTGGAATATAATAAAGATGAAACCAGAAGGATTCTGTAGCTATTACTCTAAATGTCTATAGAATTTATGGAGAATGATTCCTTCGTATTCCGTTTGTTTGCTTGTTTGTTTGTTTTTAAACCATCCTATAGAATTTTATGGCAACACCATTATCTACTGAATTCTTCAGGAAGGTTAAAAAAAACCTCAGGTATTAAGTTACACATGACTTCTCCATAAGCGTTAGCAAGTACTGTTCTCTACTTCAGAGACTTGTGACTATTTTTTCTGCAGGAATGTTTAGTCATTGGTTATATAGAATTTTATGTCCCCTACCTTTGATCATTTATATTGTTATTGGATGAAAAGTTTTCTAGACATCTGGCTATGAAGTAAAAGGCCAAATTGTAACCTTGCATGCATTTATGTCAAAAGAAGCCCTATGTGCACACAATTAGACTAAATTTGTTGTATGAATTGTTTACTGCAAGTAAACAGTCCAATAAGTCAGCTACCAACTATAACTATATATATTTATATAAATGTTCACAACACTTTTCTCACAATCATTATTGAAAATAAAGATTTGCTTATATGAATGTTTGCAGAGAACCAGTAAAAGGAATTCTGAATATGGCTGAAGTTAATTTCAGTTTTATTTGAGTGCACAATTATTATTTATGTTAATAAAGAAGTCTTTATCAGGATCAAGGCCCTATCATGTTAGGCACTGCAAAAAGTACTTTATAAAACATGGGTCCCTGCCCAGAGTTTACACTGACCTTACAGTGCAATATAATGTAAAACAAAACTCAACAAATGAGTGACAAACTATAGGCTGGTTGTGGGAAGAAAGGCAAATAAAATGGGATACACACAATTACTTAGGCTGGTCTCATATATGCTGGTTTGACATAAGTATACCTTGGTTCAATTCGGTGGAATTGCTCCTGATTTATGCAAGTGTATGGAAGATCAGAAGAGAATCATGCTTAGTTTGTTTTACTTCCATTATTTTTTCCCTATTTTCTAACATTTGTGGAAATATTGCTCTTCTGTGTGTAAAGATGGTTTAAAATGTCTAATAGGAGCCACACACAGACTCCTAAGGGATAAATTTGGTGCTTGAAGTTGAATGATGTGACTAAAACTTAATAGAAGGGCCCAGTGTGTATATGTCTGGAGACCACTTGTAAAAAGAAGTATTTTCTTTTCCATGGAAGTTTTTGAACTCTGTTGGTTTAGAGGAATCAGAGGAACAAACTGTTTTTCATATATTTAATGAAAAATTGCTGCCCATTCTGCATGGAGGGTCAACTCAGTAAGCCCTTCATTAGAAAGACTACATTTTCATCAGCTTTAATGGCAGTTTTGCTTTAAAAAAAGATTACAACATTGTCGCCTTTGTTAAATCAACAGGAGTTTTGTGTAAGACTGATGAAATTTCATGGGATTTGACTCAGAGACAATATCCTGAATGCCTTTTTCAGAAAGGTAAACCCTAATTCTAATTAAATCCCTATTTAGCTTTCAATGTCCTGATAAGACCACCAACCACAGCATGAGATGCCAAAAAAAAAAAAAAAAAAAGATTTGTAAGGGGGGCTGTTTCTTCTGAGGAGGTAGTATGGGTGTTTCTGGTTTTTATTTTTCTTACAATTCAGTTTTTCAGTCACCCTTTCCTAGGTAACCAGCCAAATTAGCTCTGGGATTGGGCAAGATTTTTTATATATTCAGAAATTCCAAGGCCAGAAGGCCCTTCTGTCATCTGACCTCCCGTATAACAAAGTTAATAGAACTGGCCTTAAAATAATTCCTTTTGAATTAGAACATATCTTTTAAAGAAAATCCAATCTTGATTTTAAAAATGCTGCTGATGGAGACTCTACCACAAGCCCTTGGTAAATTATCCTGCCTGTTAAATTAAACCAGTCCAGACAATGTAGTCAAAGGCCAGATTCTGTCCCGATTTATAGCCCATTCAACTCCTGTGTGGCTGAAGAGAGGATTTGATGCTATACAGATCCTCTGGTCCTTCCCTTCCCCACAGAGAATGGGAGAGCTAAGAGCACAAAGACTGTTCCAGTGTTAGGCTGCAGCAGACCTCACACAGCAGGTCCACTTCTGTCCCTCAGCCTTGTGAGGGACGGTTCCCAGTTACTTGGGCTGAAATTTGAAAAGATGGTTTTCCCCTAAAAACATATGTAAGCAAGGTCTGAGTGTCTGAGTAAAGGGGGGCACTTTATTTGCATGGACTTTGTCTCTGCATGAGTACAATTAAGTATTTAGCATAAGTCACCTAGGTGCTGAGCATAATGGGGAATGGTTAACAGGGCTGGTTTTGGGCTACAAAGCACTTTTGTGTTAACTGCTGGGGTAGTGAAATGTTGTCCTTCAATTGTATGAACAGATGTCAGCAAAACTGTGTTTAGTCTGTTATGATATAATACTTCACCCCAAACTAAATAGAACTCCATAAGGGTGGCGGACAGATGTTTCAGCCTGGTAAAGGGGTAGAAGTCTCCTATTGGAATTGCAATGGTCCTGGTAAAGGCCCCCCTTCCTCCCCTGGCATGGAGTGACTCTCTCCTCCCATTGTTAAAAGGTAGAATTAATGACTTCTCTTGGAGTCTTTTGTTTCTTGAAAGCAGGGACTTTGGCCGTGTATCAGCAGAAGGTTTACCCATGAGCTGAAATCACTAAAGAGCTGAACTCCACTAAGAGCTGAACCAGTGGAGGATCTGGGAAACCTTGACTGACAACTAACAGAGCTGAGTGAGTAACAGGCAACTTTGGTGGGAAGCTGGCACAGTTGGTGCCAGCCCAGTCAGCAGAGAGACCGGCATGGTCGGTGCCAGCCTGGTCAGTGGTCAGCAGAGAGGTGCAGTCGGTGCCAGTGGTCGGTGGGAGACAGGCGTGGTTGGTGCCAGTACGGTCAGCAGAGAAGCTGGCATGGTCGGTGCCAGCCCGGTCAGTGGTCAGCAGAGAGGCACAGTCGGTGCCAGTGGTCGGTGGGAGACAGGCGTGGTTGGTGCCAGTACGGTCAGCAGAGAAGCTGGCACGGTCAGTACCAGCCTGGTCAGATCAGCAGAGGGGCCAGCACAGTCAGTGCCAGCCCAGTGCAGTCAGCGGGAGCCAGGCGTGGTCGCTGCCAGCGGTCGGGGACTCAATGAGGCCCGAAGGCGGTAGGAGACAGCAGCAGAGGGGCCTGATCAAGCCTGTGTCGGACAGGAGTGGCATAGGGGGTGGAGCCATACCCGAGAGGTGGACTTTGCAACTACAATGGTCAGTACAGGGGAAAGAAGGATGGGAGAGGCAAAGGACACGCCCCGTAGTCTGGGATGGGTTTTGCTCTTTAAGTTAATGAATGTTGTTTGCACTGTTTCCCCAAACCAGTGCTGTGTTACCTCTCTTTTGCTATTAAAAGGTTTCTTGCTACACTCAGACTCTGTGCTTGCAAGAGGGGAAGTATTGCCCTTTGGGGGCACCCAGGGGATAGTGTGTGATTTCCCAGGTGACTGGGTGGGGGCTTGGGCGAGTTTGGTGTTGTATCATTGACAGGGACCCCTAGACATAGAACCCGGCCCTTGCTGCTGCCGACTTGGTCTGGCAGAAGGGTTATACATATGTTCTAGGAAGATTCTGCAGTCAACAAAGCCAGAGAATTTTGACTGTGCTGCAGAATTGGTTTCTATTATACCCACAAATCTGGAACTCTTGTCAGAGAATATAGTTCCACTATGGTACAGAATATATGGAGACCTTTATCTAGGAATTAGACACTGACATTAACAACTAGGCATAGATACTACTAAAATTAGCTACTTATCCATTAGATGTATATTTCTCAAACTAGATGTTTGTGATTTCAGTGATTGGCAAATAGTCTAAAAAATATTGTTCTTCTTTCAGCATGTTTCTTTGGTTTGTCACATTGCACTGCAGTGACATCACCTTTGACAGGTTGTGACATGACACAATGTGACATATTCTGACCAAAAAGCAAAATGACTTCATGTGAAGTGTCAGAAATGTATATTAAACAAATGATTTGTTTTGAACTATCAATTTGGATTTCAAATATCGTGTCTGATTCAAGTATGCATTAAAGCTGGAAATCTGACCATTTGTGCTGTTGGACTAAGGACACCAAAACATCCTGACTATTCAAATTATTTCTGAGAAATTTGGAACATTAAGCTTTATAGACATGGCATCATCAAAACCATTATGGGAATATCAGTTGTGACTTTGCTACAGAAGTGATTATGTATTTTAAAAAATAAAAATATAACTTCCAGGTTGGTAGAATCAAAGTTTCTCCCTGACCTTCTAAGTCCTGGGAAACTGTACTGGTTGCAGTTTCTTTTAATTACTGTTCCAAGCTTTCAAGCTGCCAGTACTATCTGTGGAAAACATCAACATAAATTACTTGCAGTTTTCATTTCAGAGAAGAGAAGGACAGTGGGGAGTGGTTTATTAGCCACCAGACAATTTTGCCATCATTAGTGCTGTAATTTTAAAATATTTAGTGGTATTATACAGAAAGGATTTTGCTGACAAAAATTTTACCAAGTTTCTACTGTTAGAAAAGTTTTAGTGGTTGTTTTTTTAAAAAATTGTACTTCCTAAACTGTTTTAAAAAAATTCATAAGGAAAACCCAAGATTTTCATACCATTCTAGTTAAAAAATAGGATGGAAGGAACTAAAAGATGTCTCAAATGCGACTATTTGTAAAGGGATCTTAGAGCATATGTGTAGGTAGGTGTAATAGGATTCATGTTCTAGGACCCTGTATAAGGATGCAGAGGATTTTCCTATTGAGATCAAATCTGTTCAATTAGTTAGAGTAAAAGAGAAGTTGGATTATCTTTCTGAAGTAGAGGGAACTAGAAGAAGAGACTGAGGTCCAACAGGGAATAACCTAGAAACAGCCAAGACTGGGGCTGATGCTTATATTTTGTTATTGTTATTTCAGTTAACCTTAAAGCATTCCTAAAGAAAGTAGGTATGGACTGTATGTAGAGTGTATATTCTCTGTTTAAAGCAAGGAAAGAAAATCACCTGACTACAGTGGCTCAGTTGGCTTAGATATTGAACTTTCACTTCCTATGGAGATGCCACTCTGCCTTAAATTATGACTCAGATACATTTATTGCTGTTAACTTAGAACCTTATAAATGCACAGAAGGAATAGTTGGAAAAAATCCAGTCTTTGTGCAATTGAAGATTCACAATATTTTTGCTTGTTGAGGCAGATCCAAGAGAAGTATATAAAGGTCAGGGAAAATGTCTCCAGAAAATGGCTAAACTGAGGTCCAATAGGTTAAAGATGATCCAAACCTAACTGCTATCACTCCATTAATCTTCCAAGACTCCGTTTAGCCATTGTCCATACACTCAATTTCTTATGCAACACACAGGGGAGCAGATGAACAATTAAAAGCTTTGAGAGGGTACATAGCAGAAACATTTAGCTCCACAGTATACAATTAAATACTTTGAGAAGGGAAAAAGCCATGCAGTAATTATCAGTGGAGAGCACTTATCAATGGTTCAGAGTCAAGCTGGAAGTGCACATTGAGTGGGTTCTGCAGGGATCAGTCCTCTTTCTGGTTCTGTTTAGAATCTTCATCAATGATTTAGGTAATGGCATACAGAGTACACTTATAAAGTTTGCAGATGATACCAAGCTGGAAGAGGTTGCAAGTGCTTTGGAAGGTAGGATAACAATTCAAAATGATATGGACAAACTTGAAAAATGGAAGTAAATAGGATGAAATTCAATCAGGACAAATGCAAAGCACTCCACTTAGGAAGGAATAATCAATTGCTGCATACAAAATAGGAAATGACTGCCTAAGAAAGAGTTCTGGAGAAAGGGATCTGGGGATCACAAGCCAAATATGAGTCAATAGTGTAACATTGTTGCAAAAAAAGCAGATGATATTCTGGGATGTATTAGGAGGAGTGTGGTAAGCAAAACACGAAAAGTAATTCTTCCTCTCTACTCTTCACTGATAAGGCTTAACTGCAGTATTGTTTCCAGTTCTGGATGCCACATTTCAGGAAAGATGTGAACAAACTGGAGAAAATCCAGAGAAGAGCAACAAAAATGATTAAAGATCTAAAAAAACATGACCTATGAGGAAAGATTGAAAAAAATGGATGTGTTTAGTCTGGAAAAGAGAAGACTGAGAGGGGACATGATAACTGTTTACAAGTACATAAAAGATTGTTACAAGGAGGAAGGTGAAAAATTGTTCTTATTTACCACTGAGGATAGGACAAGAAGCAACTTAAATTGCAGCAAGGTAGGTTTAGGTTGGTCACTGGGAAAACTTCCTAATTGTCAGGGTAGTTAAGCACTGGAACAAAATTGCCTAAGGAGGCTGTGTTTTTAAGAATGGGTTAGACAAACACCTGTCAGGAATGGTCTAGTTATTAGTTAGTTCTGCCTTGAGTGCAGGGCACTGGACTAGATGACAGACTGAGGTCCCTTCCAGTCCTACACGTCTATGATTCTATGTAGAAAAGCTAGTTTCTGGCTTCATCAAGTCTTCGTGTTCACTGCACTCATTCCGGCACCTCCAGAGATATTATACCTAAAAAGAGCATAATGCTTCTGGCCACTCATACTTGGTCAATGAGTTTCCTCCTCCTCCCTAGAACTATTCTGCCTCCTAAGTATTATAATAACCTTACATAATCAAGGTACCTATTGACTAACAGGAAGCGAGCGGAAGTCATTGGCGTCAGTAACCTTTAGGCCAGATGCTTCTGTAGATATTGTACTCTGACAGGATTTCTGCTCATTTTTAAGACCTTTAATGCATTTTGTTGCACCACTTAAACTTCATTTTTTTAAATATTCTGGAAAAGATAAGTGCAGATAGGTATGCTTTCATTGATATAGAAGTGATTGTTTGACCATTCTTCCCCCATTCCCTGTACTAGTTCGATGCGCTTCTGCCCTTTTCAGCATGACTTTTGCCTATGAGTGTCTCTATGGAGCTGAACAGAACAGAAAGTCTTTGAAAAGGTGCTAGCAAGTGAGTGTGACATAGCTCAGAACTCCAGAAACTTTCATCTTACACAGAAAATTAATTTAGTATTTTTAGATATGTGGGTCTTCTAATATCACAGAGACAGAGTAAATATCCAGAAGGGTTAAAGTAATGCTGCTGTGTTAAAGGCATTTCTTCCAAATATTTCATCTTCCCATCACCACCCACCACCAGATCTTTGTCTCATCTGGGTCTTTCAGTTTCACATGGCTTTGCCCCTTACCACTTTAAAGGTGAACTTAAAAAGACTGCATGATCATCCACTTCTCCCTCTAACATTACATTTTCAAGAAGTTACACAGGTTAGTGTACTTTCCACTACAAATTTCTCCCATGTTTGATGGCCCCAATAATTACATGAAAATTAAAATCAGATTTAAATCTGTCTTGTACTAATTGCTGTAGTTTTGATTTCCTTTTCTTTTAAATTATTTAAGTTTTTAATACTGCATCTCAGATTCTTCATCTTCTTGGAGAATTTCTATTAATCTTCTAACAACATTGCTTCTGGATACATGGAAAACATTTTCTCTTCCTGGCTTTGAAGATTGCTATTTCTGCCTTCTTCTTTATCATTTCAAAGAACTTGACAAATTTCTTCTCTCGTATTCATTCTGACTTGAAACTGACATAAGAACCCATGCAGAGTTTACTCTCTGACCACGTCACATTTATAAAATAGTTTGGGTTGGCTTTGAAATAGCATGCATATGTATCAAACTGTTTCATTGCTGTCTGAAAAGCAAATTTGTGCAAAATAATTTTTTTAAATATAAAGGTGAGTGAAAATATGAATCAGTCTTCTCAAACAACATATATTATTGTATGGCATCCTGTCTTTTGCCTTGATATCCCTGTTCCAATAAAAGTGGTTTTTTTGGTTTATCTGTACATTAAACTGCTTTTTGTACAGTCCAGACCCAAATCACTCAAATAATGTCAGTTCTGCCATTGGCAAACGTTACCTACATTAAGCAAGATGTGTTGTGGCGTAAAAGAGACTCAGAAACCTTGGACTAAAATTCTATGGATTCTATTATCCATGTTACTACAGCTCATTACTGTTCCCAAACACACTGAGAGTGGTATGGTATGCAAAAGAAGACTGCTTACTGAAGCCATCAGTGTACTGATGATTGGTACAGTCAGTATGTCCCCAAATCCGTGAGCCATTAGTACAATACTGCTGCCATAATGAAGTGTTGTCAGATATCTTGGGTGAAATCCTGACCCCAGTAAAGTCAATGGAAAAACTCCTACTGACTTCAGCGAGGCCAAGATTTTAACCCTTGGGCTTCTCCACCAGCAGATGAGGATATGTAGCTTAAGCAAAAGAAGCATCAGGAATAGCAACA
This sequence comes from Emydura macquarii macquarii, assembly GCF_026122565.2. NCBI lineage: Eukaryota > Metazoa > Chordata > Testudines > Chelidae > Emydura > Emydura macquarii. Next base: position 43,264,698 of record NW_027132610.1, on the reverse strand, counting down.
GGAACTCTGAGGCGATGATACCAATTCTTTTTATTTCTATTTCTTTCTTTCTGCTTTTCTAGTATATATATGTGTGTGTGTTTTGTATTCTAGCATTAATTTGTTCTTCATACCTGAATCATTCTTTTTTTCTCCTCATTTTCCACCCAGTCTAAATCTGAATCATCAAAGAGAATGTTGGTATCGGACTTGTTAATGAAGTATAGCCAATTACTTGACTACATCTAAGATTCATATTAAAAATATTTGTGAACCCAGATAGCCATGCTTAGTCAATATATTAATCAAAGGCAAAGCAGTACAACACAAAAAGGAGACATACATATCATCCTTTCTGGGAAGCAATCTTTCAGCATTAAGATCACATAGAAGGTTTGCTTCAAAGGTATGCATTCAAGACTAACTGTATTTATACTGTAGTTGATTACAAGCTAAAACTTGTATTGGTTTTGTATGCCATATGCATAATAAATATATACATTGGCTAACAGACTCATCCAAATTACTGCTTTCTGTTGTGTATACCACTGCTTCTTCTTTATAGTAATGGTCCAAACTGAAGTAAACATTTAACAACAATGATATCACCGTGGCTAGGGCTATTACTATAAACTACAGTTGTATTTCTAGAAGATTTGGGCATGTTACAATATTCATTATCCTTCAGAAAGCTTACTACAATGTCTTACCTTAAAGCTTTATTCCTTTGTAGAATGAAACAAAGAACCACACTCCAGTGAACAAACAAAGCTCCTTGGTGAAGGGATTGTGGTAGAGGGGGCTGAAAATTGAGCGAGGAATATTATTTTTACCTGACATGTAACATTACTTCATGCTATGTTGGTTTTGGTCATATTGAAGACATGAAGTGATGCAACATGACATTACTGACATAATTCAATATGACTTGACATAGTGCAACGTTTTGGAATTCAAGTCTTTATAAACTTCTTCAAACATGCTGTTTGAACTATTTTTAATACTTTTATAAATACATCATATCTTTATGATTGCTTCCTCATTTACGTACTTTCTGTTGGAAACAAACTGACTTGGGAACAGGTTGGTCAAAATGTTAAACTCCAGCTGTTACAGATTTAGAGATTATCTTTTCTGTGCTAGCATTTGTTTATTTAGTACTGTTATTTGTATGTTTTTATCTTATAATTATCTCTGTATTTTTAATGTGTTTAACACTGTCGTGTTGAAAGAAAGAAAGTTATGTTATGCTTTGTTATGCTATAGGCCATCTGAAGCTCTCTCTCTAGGGCAATGTGATAGACTCAGGCCATTCACAGCCTCTTTATTAAGAGAAATCCCCTGCTGAGAGGTATGTCTTACCTCTTTTAAAGATAAATGTAAGACACACGCTCTTCCTGACCTTTCATGTACGATAGGGTGGGCTCCTACTGAAAACACAAAGCTGTAGGCTCCTGAGCTCTGGGCTTCATCAACCACAGTGGACTTGTGGATCATAGTATTCTAGGTGAAATACTATCTATATCTGTAAAATGACAAATATAGCATACATTTAGCAGAGACATATAAGGGCTTGATTCTCTTCATTTATCAGACACACAGAGGGCCTGACAAATTTCTAAGTCATCTCTGAGAGAGACAAGATGGATGAGGTAATATCTTTTTCACCAACAGAAGTTGGTCCAAAAAAACCACAAGCTTTCAAGCGCAGAGCTCTTCTTCAGGTTTGGGAAAGTCCTAAAGAGGAGCTCCGTGGAGCTTAAATCTAGTCTCTCTCCCCAACAGAAGTTGCTCACCAATTTTGTCTCTCATATACTGGGACCAACATGGCTGCAAAAGCACTCTAAATTACCTACAGCATAGGAACAAACTTTGCTGTTCATCAGGGTTTTTTTTCCTTGAAGTACTACCAAAAATAAAGTATCTATAGAGATGTGATAGTTATTGTGTGGGACGGTAGGGTTATGACCAAGTTACATGCATGCTGATACATCCATACACCATGTGAAGAATGTATCTGAAGAGAAAGAAAAAAAGTAAATTTATTGCAATATTCAGCAGCAAAAGGTTTAATTCAGAAGGACTATGGACAATATTTTCAGGTAGGAGGCATCACTGAGAGAAAAGGGAGAGCAACTGGAGCACCACAACTCTTTAAAAGTCACTAGCTGCACCAGAATGATCACAAGGGGACTTGTTGCAGCCAAACATAACTTAGAGGAGCCCCGAGAAACCTTAATATATGAATAATTTTTAAGATTTGATTCGACTGAAGTTTGAGAGAACTGGTTTTCATTTCAGACCAAACAGTTTGCTTGTTCCTACTCTATACAGAGTGCTATAATGTTCTTTTATTCATAACTTCTGTGGCAAATGCTTGTTTTTTCTAACAAAAGCTCTTGATTTTTAACATCTTATTTAAGGAAAGGGAGGAGTGAAGAGCCGTTCATGAATAGCACTGTATTGGCCATCAGTACCATACTGTAGTGGACATGCTGTTGTATGGCAGCCATATAAGAAGCCACTATTGACTTCTGATGCCAGATACTCAAGAAATAACATAACACTGGTCCTTCTTCTGAAAGTCAACTCTGTATGCCATCTTTGTAGATAATTAGATCAACTTTGGTTACTAAGAGACAGCATAAAGAAAGTCAACAATATATAATACAAAACAGAGAACCAGGGCTTGTAATGAATGTTGGAGGAACATTGGATAGAGCTAGCTCAACAAAGCTTGGTCCCTGATCTAGTGGCAAGTTCACTTCTCCTCATGAAAGTAATGAACAACTTCAGATTCACTATGATGATCCTGAAAGGACTAATGAACATCACTGAGCTCATGAATTTAAAAAGCTTGTTCACATTGACTTTTGGCAAATGGGGCTTCCTTCAGCACTATTTTATACTATGCCATTTTATTCACAATGCACTGTAACATAACTTGACAGGTGGAGTAAAAAATTATTTTGGGCTTATGGGTATAACTAGATCATTGATTTCTGTCAAAGGTCTATTTAGTATTCTAGTCTCCAATTTTACTCATTAGTATTTTAGAACTTAATTATTTTTATTTCAATGATAGCACTAGTTTATGACTATTGCTGACTGAGTATGAAGGAGTTCATAAGTCATTCTACTCAGAAAAGTGATTGTGTAAAAATGGTAGTTTCTTACTCAATGTTTCTGCTTCCTATGTGTATTCAGAAGTATGTTAGGGACATCATACACACACAGTGTTTTACGCACACACACACACATACTTCAGTTCGCTCATGTTAATCCTGTAGAACCAAGATAATTAAGAAAGAGTAGCTGGGTATTATTCATCAAGAGTTGTTTACTCCAACCAGTAACACCTATAAATCCCACTGTAAGCAATATTATTTCACAAATATCACTGACAGTATAATTTGGCCTTCAAGATGTTTCTTAGAGATGCTGATGCATGAGAAAAAACCCAGGTTGACTTTCAGAGCTCATGTTGAATTCTTAGGGCTAACAAATGGGAAATAAAATCTCCTTACTTCTTACTTTCAAATTCAGCACATGATATGGAAATCACTGAGTGACAAACATGGATAGCATGGATTTGCACTGTTGCCAAGTAAAAAAAAAACCCATAAATTATCAGATAAATTGAGTCTTTCTAGTCATGCTATTATTAATGACAGGAATAACAGCAGAGCCAGTCTCTGGGCAACTGAATGACAGCAGCTGGCCTGTAGTAGGCTGCCTGAGGGGCTACAATGCCTAATTAATAGGAAGAATCAACAGATTAGCTCTTACGCCCACCAGGAGTTCAGCAGCTGCTCAAAGCATTTGCCCTTGTCTGCAATAGCTCCTGCCTTGCCTTACTCCAGGTACCCTGGTTCTGCCCCTCGGCTCCAATTCCTGACTTCTGTCCCCTTGGCTCTGGCATCTGACTCTGGTTCTGACCCTAGGCTCTGACCATTAGACCTGACTGCAGATGTCCTGGTCATGTGACAATCAGCTCCAGGCTCCCTAACAATTATTTAAAAAAAACATAACCAACTAATAACATCACAACATCCTCCTTCCACTCAACCCTCCAGATACAACAAAAAGTTAAATTAACCAACTGGTCTCTCAAAGCAATACATTATACCCCAAATTACCCATAAATCTCACTCCACCCAGATGTTAATTGCTAGCAGAAGCCCTAAGAACCAGCTAGAGTCTCATGACCTTTAAGATACACGGCAGAATAGGGGAGCAAGTCTGAGAGCCAGGAGACCCTGATGGAGAATGCCCTGAACCATCTCTATTAGGAGACTCTAGCTCAAGCAAGCCACAGCTGCAGTAGTAGTGCTCAGAGAGAGAAAGGTGTAGTCTGTTAGACCTAGTCTACACTTGCAGTGAAATTCAGCAGCAGTCGACAGGAGATACGCAAGCTACATAGGGTGGCTTCCGTATCTCCCATCAACTTCCTAAATTCTAATTAGCACGACGTCCCCACTACACTGCGTCAATGGGAAATGTCTTCCTGTCGACGCAGCGTTAATCTTTTTGTGAGGATGGATTTATTGAATCGACTTCCGGATCGATTGAGCAGGTCTTCACTTCTGTAGAATCAATCCTGTGATGCTGAATGTGCCGCCATGAGTGAAGATATACCCTTAGACAGATTCCAAGCCATTTAGCAATTTACAGATGAAAACTAGCAAGTAAAGCTCCACCAAGACACCAACAGGCAGCCAGTACAGATCAGAGAGCATGGGTGTTGTCATGAACTGGGACATGCATGGTCACTCCTAGTGTTTCATGCAGGAGCCAGTCCTAGTGGTGAAAGCAGAAGTCGAGAAGCCAGTCACCAGAATCAAGGGGTAGCAGCCAGGACCAAGGCTGGCACAAAAGCAATCACAGTTGAGGGCATAAGAGTTCAACGGCCAGAGACCTGTTGTTGCCGTTGGTCTTAAGAACAGGTTTGCTCACTTTGTCTACTACTGAGGTGGGTGGTGAATCAGATGGCCTTGCTGTGGCTCAGCTGTGCTCAGCGACTACCCACAGATTGAGCAGACACATCAGTAAGTCCACATTCCTGACAGCTGTCGTGCTCATGGGTGCTCAAGCTCATGCATATGCCTGTTATATGTACCATCCAACAAATGCATTGCAGAATTCTGCACCAAGTTCATTTGCCAAATGATTTTAAGGCCTGGCTAACAGCACGTCTCACATTTGAGAGGAACAGAGGTAATCTTCTGGCCAGTTCAGATAGAAAAGTGCTGTCCTGGCCTCTGCTGTAATACCATCATTTAAAATCCACTGGGAATCTAACAGCTCCTCAAAACTGCAAACTTGGAAACTGTACAATGGGGTCCTAGTCCATGGCTGGAGCTCCTAAACATCATCACAATACAAATAAAATGGCAAACGCTCTTGATCAAATAAACAATACTGGGCTTTAACTTATGCTACTGCTGCAAATTTGCTCATGTATCTAACAGCAGCAGAAAATCAGGTATAGTGGACCCTTACTCTCCCATAATCCTCCCCTCCCCAGACATGCCATCTTCCTTCCACTGGCATGCCCCAACATGCCCCTACTCTTAGGCCATGTGGAATATTTTCAGTGCAGGAAGCAGGAGAGCCAGGCAGTGATGATGGCACAGAGAGCAGGCGAGTCAGCTTTATACTGGCAGAGCTTCCTTCTGCAGAGGGAAATTATTTCGGGGTAATCTCAAGAAACTTTAAGCATTGGAAATGTCCTCAAAACAGAAGGAGCTTGTACCAGCCATTGAGTGGAGCAGCTCATTAGAGCAAATGATTATTAAGAATTAAGAACAAAATTATCTCCATAACACACACACAAATATATATATATCTATATATATGTATCTATAGATATATAGGCCATATGTTACACTCACTACATCTGTGGAAGCTTCTTGTGATGATACTGTAGAAAGCTGCATATGCCTGTTATATGTGTTACTCTTATCAAAGTTACAGAATATCTCATGAATCCTCAGTGAAGCAATGGGAAAATAGGCCTCTAATTTCCATTTTGTGCTGTATTAAAATATTTTACATTCCAAATATAGAGCTCCCTAATTATCAATAATGTGTAGGAAAGTTTTGCCAATTAAAATAAAAAAGTTTCATCTAGCACATCAAATTGCTATCATAACTCTGGGGCATCATAAACATTTGGTATGTTGATTTGTGCTCTTTGGTTAACAACTAGAGATGGAAAATTTTCATTATATAGCCATTATTAAATTCATTTATCTGGGCATTTAAGACAACAGGATTAATGAAAAAAGGAGAGATCTATAACTGGAAATAAGGCTCATGTAATAAAGATTTAAATTGATTTGTGTCTAAAATTCAGTAATGTGTTTGCCATTTGTAACAAATGTATAACCACATTGTTAATTGTTAATTCCTTCTGAGATTTTTGCAATATTAATATAACAAGTTGTGATTAGCATTCCAGAAAAGACAGATAAAAAATGGGTACATAAAAATCACACATATAACATTCTTTCAGAATTGTTTATTAAACTTAACCACATTTTATTATCTAAATAAAACTCCATGTGGTACTAAGTTTGTTTGTTTTTCTTTCTTTTGACTTTTGGTAGTATTGTTTAAGATACCCAGCTGTCAAAAAAATTGCCATTTTACATTTTATCTCAAGTTGTGATTTATGATCCTCTTAAAATGTTAGACATATTTAGCTTTTCTTGAAGGAAAAAGGTGATTTATGGTTATGACATTCTCGTGTGCAATCCAGACCTGTGAGAGGCTGTGTCACTTCTGCCTGCAAACTTGGGTGCCTTAGTGCTTTGCTACTATAGCTCCCAACTGGGTCGCTCACAAACAGCCAAACAGCATGAAGTATGAAGAGGAAAGAAAAGTGGTCAACAGGAAACAGCTTAGAAGGCTCAAACATCAACAAGATATGGAGAAACTATGAGGACATAGCAATTTTTCTTAAAATATCTGATTTTTCTCATCAGCAGAGCTAAAGTTATCTTGTGGGGCACTGGAGGGGTCTAAAATTAAGCCAATGAGATATCATCCATGGTGAAGAAAACTGAGTATACTTGAAATTGCTTGGATCAATGAAGGGGAGTTTGGACAAGGAGAAGAAATTAGACATTTTGAAATTTCAACGATTTGAAATTAAAAAACAAATTTAATGAAAAAGAAGAGACCTGAAAAATGTTCCAATGAAATGAAAGTCAGCCTAAACTGAACTGAACTGAACTGAACTGTAGCCTTCAGGAATCACCCTGCATCTATGAAGGCAGATAGTTTAGTCCAAATTTCAGCAAAGGAGCGTACAATATTTGTGGGGATGGTTTTTATTTACACATAGGCCACTTTGCAATGCTCTCAGAGAGGAAAAGGGCTTAATTGAGCCCACTTTAATGCCCCTTTTACACTGCCAAAGTGTTGTAAAGAGGCCTGTATACAGGTGATTCAAATTCTGTATCAGCCCTCCTAAAAAAAATTCAAACCCGTGAGAGACATAGTTGAGCCAACCTTGTCCCCAGTATAGACATCAATAGATCAATGGAAGAATTCTTCGGGCAACCTAGCTACCACTTCTTGAGGGGGGTTGGAAATGGAAAAAAGCTCTTCTGTCACTGCAACAAGTGTCTATGCTACAGTGCAACAGTGGTACAGCTGCAGTGCTTTCGCTGTGCCACTGTAGCGTGTCTGTAGTGTAGATATATCCTCAGTCTTAGATGCCCAAAGAGAACTCTGTGAGATTTTGAGAGAAGAAAGGAAGACATCTCCCCATTTCCATACCAGTCCTGGAGGTTTCTGCATTCAGAATGTCCCCTCTGCAGACACAGCCAAGGAAGTGACCCAGCTCTGAGTATTTCATTTATATGTAAGGCTTTTGATTTTAGGTTTTAACTGATAAACACTGATAAAACATTGCTGACAACACACAATAAAATCCAAAAAAGTCATTTTCCAGTAAACAACTAGAAGAACACCAGAATGGTACTTGTATCTAAGGGCTTGTGAATATGGAGTGATACTGCCAATTACTGGGGTGTGATTTCTAAAGCACACAAATGTGTTGTGCAGTAAACCATCTGTGTATATCTTCCTTGTGCACAGTAAACGTTCCCTCATGTGCTTTAATGTAGTGCTGTTTGAAACAGTACTATATTAACATGCATTAAGAAGCATTACAAAAAGATCACTCATTACAGTATATAATATTGTAATGAGTAGTGCATATAAATATACATTACACATTACTGTATATTCAAAGAGAAAGAGCTCCAAATCCCCAGTATTTGGACAGCTACATAAAACTCAAAAGTTGCCAAATAAAAAGCCCTGAAAAAATAAATTAATAAACCCTGAAAGACAAAATCTCTATTTTTATGACCATAAATAGAGCACTATCTATTGACTCTCCCTCTACTCAGTATTCATTGTGTAATTAAGTAACCAGCCTCTGTTAAATTAATATCAAACATAAGACACAAAACTTGTTTTTTTCCTCTATGAATTATAAGAATTTTCCTTTTTGAATTATAAAACTATATTAAAAATAATCTGTACAATTAATTTAGATTATTATAGAGCATATTTTACAATCTTGCAATCTGATAGGATTCTGTTAGTGGACAAAGTATAAGAAAGAAACAAGTATGCTATATATAACAAATGAATCTATCATTAATGAAAAAGTTCTAAGATCAAAATAGGAAATGCATCCAGTTATTCTACAATGTAGTAGTAATTATTTTAAAATAAACATCCCCAGCTGTTATTCTACACAAAACCCTGGATGTAACTCCTACGATGTTGCTGTTTTTTGCAGAGGTTGTTGTCCTTACACAGAGAACTGATCAAGGGCTCCAATTAATTTCTAGCATTCTGGGGAGATAATGACTGATGAAATGGTTAGCACATAGTATTTATGTATGTTTCCAACTTCAAGCACATCAGTGCAGCCAAATGCTATTAAGATAATAAAGTTTTCAAAGCTGCAATTATATACCACATTAATTTATTAAAAGGAAAAAGGAGGATAGATTAATGCCACTAATTCAGTAATAAGTAGCAAAACTCAAACAATTTTTTTAGCATTCCAAATAATGGAGTGTAGCTGATTTACAAGAGGGCAGAGGAGAAAGGGATGCAAAAGTTGACTGAAAGCTCACCTTTGCACCACTCTGATCCTGTGGCAGCTCTGTGCACAACCAGCACCTCTACTTGAGCTTGACGGCTCTTTTACCTTATGTACCTTATGTACCTTATGTAGCTGTAGAAAGGTCCAAAGGGCTGAAAACATATTCAAGGATTGTGGCATGGTGCATGGACAGCATGCCTCTTTTCCTCTGCTATCCTGACAGCATGGAAAAGGAGCACCATTCATAATTACTCTTAAATTTAGCTAGATTCCCCCATGGCAGGTTTAACTGGCTTTAGAGCCAGAATGCAGTGGTGATACAATGGAAAGCAGATTCGCTGAAGATTCATATAAACCTTATGAATACTGCTTTATATGTTAGTTTTTCAGCACAGCAACTGGTGTTCGGTAATGTTGAACTTAAAATTTACTATAAATAATAGACCTAAACACTACCTGTAATAAGTATGTCAGATCTTATGCAAGCCTCCATGTGCTTAGAAGGCAGTTTGAAACATTAGCATGTGTTTTAATTGGAATAGTCAGCTATAGATGAGAATTCTACTGTAGTGGATAAAGCACTTAACTGAGACTCAGGAGATATTCCTGGGTCTGCCAGAGGCCTTACGGTGACCTTGGGAAAGTCACTTTATCACCCTATGCCTCAGTTTCCCCATCTGTAAAATGTATATAATGATACTTACAACCTTTGTAAAGTTCTTTGAGCACTACCAATAAAAATGCTATATAAGAGTTAGGTATTACTGTTATTACCTGTAGTACAGCTTATAATGTGCCCTGCAGACAACACAAGCTTTTACAAGTAGCTTATAGATAGGCATGTTACACAAATATCTTAAAATATTTAAAATATTTCAAAAACTACTGAAATTTGATAATCAGAACTACACATGATATCAACAAACTTATTAATTAAAATTGTTAAGGCACAGAAGTACAGATCTTCAGCTGGAGCAAGCTGACATAGCCCCTCTGAAATCTATGGAGCTATGCTCATTTAGACCAGCTGAGAATGTGGTCCTGAGTACTTGAGTTTTGCAAACATGGCATCACATCTTCCATTTTCTACTCTTTCTCATGTAAACACAGATATTATTTTGTTCTGCTAAATGTCATATTTTCTTTTCATAAAACACAAAAGATACATGAGTTGAATTCAAGTATATTGAACAGAATTGCTGCTCTTTACGCCATTGGCAAAATATCCATTGATTTCAATAGGCAGAGGATTGGGTCTCTGCTCCAGTAACTATAGTACAGAACCGATACTAAGAATGAACTGCCAATGTGAAAAGCAAAGGCATTTCTAGAATAACTTGGAACTAATTGAATCTTCAAGATAGAACAAAGCTCCTCCCACCCCATATCTACTGCAGTAAGACGGATGCATGCAATTCAAAGTATAATTCACTTTGTACACTCATTGTTCCACACTGTAGGGTAACTAGTAGTAGATTGGATTTTTTTTTGTAGCAGCCACAAGATTATGGCAGCAGAGAATCTATATAACGGATCCACTATAATTGTCCTTTTCCCTTGTTCTCAAACCTAACTATTTCTATTTCTTTTATTTTAGTTTAATGTTTTAGTGTACATTTTTATATTTATACATCTATTAACTAAGGAGGGGTACACTGCTTGCCTTTTGGCTCCCCACCAGAAACAGTACCAGTGAATGATCATAATATGCAATGTTAAAAAGATAAGGAAGAGAGGATCAATAATAATTCTCTCATTTTGCAGTGCAAGAGCAGGTATCACCAGTTTGCTGCTTTCTTTGATTGCTGGCTTCTTAGCTCTTTGTAGACACTAGGCTTCTACCCTAGTACTTACGGTAATTCTAGGGAGTGGGACCACTTGCCCGACCAGGAGGTCCCCTTTGTAAGACACATTAACCAATGGTGATGCCTTTATGCCAGCAGAATGGCTCTTGTACCTTATATCCAGCAAGCAACATTCTGCTCTCCTTCCTCCCCTTAACACTGTTCTTGCTCTCTCTCTCTCTCTCTCTGTCTCACAAACACATTCACAGAATATATTTTCTTAAGTCTTGATTTCCCAGCACCCTGTAAAATGCACTGCTTTTTTGTGTTCTGTCTGTTAAAATGCTTGCATCTCTGTATTTTTCTTTTCACTAATATTTGGGGCTATTTATCTGCTTTTAAGCTACCAAGTAGCCCTCCCTTGCTAACTGACATATGAACCCAGCAACACCACCACCTACAGAACATCTTACATTTCCTACCCTCACTCCATGAAGTGAAAAACTACTTATAAAATGGATAGAACAAAAAATGTAGGTGGGAATCTCATATGAATATCTATCATGAGAGTTTTCTGTTACTTCCTAGTTTTAGTCAAATAACTTTTCTCACAGAATTTTGGCATTTTCGCTTCCTGAATTTGCTGAAACCAGGCAGACTAGATTTTTTAAGTGGCTTTAAATTGGCCTCCCTTTTTGATGGGCACATGAGGATACACAGACCTGATTTTGTTAGTCTCTCAAATGTTCTCCTTTGCACCTTAGAAATAAATGCACCGATAAAATGTCACCTGCAACTCGTAGTGGGTGAAAATCATGAATACAGCAAAGTAGGTTAATGGTCTTTTTCTTTTTCTATTTTTTCAAAATAAGGCCCACAACATTTAAAAATGATTTAAATTACCTTTTTTTGAGCTACACAAAATGTTTGGTTATATTTTAGAGGTAGCCAAAGCTCACATTTTTATTTTGGCTAAGTGAGACTATTAGTGATAAACTCCCACTAACATCAAGCATTCAAAAAACATGAGAGTATCCTAAAACCAATCATAGATTCATAGAAGTTTAAGGTTGGAAGGGACCTCAGGAGGCCGTCTAGTCGAACCCCCTGCTCAAAGCAGGACTAACCCCAACTAAATCATCCCAGCTAAGGCTTTGTCAAGCCACACCTTAAAAGCCTCTGAGGATCGAGATTCCACCACTTCCCTACGTAACCTATTCCAGTGCTTCACCGCTCCCCTAGTGAAAATGTTTTTCCAATATCCAACCTAGATCTCCCCCACTCAGCTTGAGAACGTTTCTCCTAGTTCTGTTATCTGCTACCAGTGAGACTAGCCTAGTTCCATCTTCCCTGGAACCCCCTTTCAGGCAGTTAAAGGCTGCTATCAAATCCCCCCTCACTCTTCTCCTCTGCAGACTAAAAAAGCCTAGTTCCCTCAGCCTCTCCTCATAAGTCATGTGCTCCAACCCCCTCCATTTTTGCTGCTTTCCTCTGGACTTTCTCCAATTTATACACATCCTTTCTGTAGTGGGGGATCCAAAACAGGACACATTACTCCAAATATGGCCTCATGACGAATAGAAGGAAATAATCACTTCCCTCGATCTGCTGGCAATGCTCCTACTAATGCAGACCAATATGACATTAGCCTTGTTAAAGCCCTATTCTTCTGTTCTTGGTTCTCTGTCAGAAGCAGAAGTCCAGATTCCAGTAGCTGGCAATACTATGGCTCTATTTGAGTAATGAAGCAATAATCCCAATTCTTCACACCAGTAATTTTCCTTCTTCCCACCTTACTTCCCATCCCTACCCTCCAGCGTATCTGCTCCCCCCAGCTTAGTGTCATCTGCAAACTTGCTGAGGGTGCAGTCAACACCATCCTTCAGATCATTAATGAAGATGTTGAACAAAACTGGCCCCAGCACCGACCTCAACGGCATTCCACTTGTTATCAGCTGCCAACTGGACATTGAGCCTTTGATCACTACCTGTTGAACCTGATGATCTAGCCAGCTTTCTATCCATCTTATAGTCCATTTGCCCAACCCCGTACTTCTTTAACTTGCTGATAAGAATACTGTGGGAGACCTTATCAAAAGCTTTGCTAAAGTCAAGGTATATCACATACATCCACCGCTTTCCCCACATCCACAGAGCCAGTCATTTCATCATAGAAGGCATTCAGGTTGGTCAGGCATGACTTGCCCTTGGTGAATCCATGCTGACTGTTCCTGATCACCTTCCTCTCTTCCAAGTGCCTCAAAATGGATTCCTTGAGGACCTGCTCCATGATTTTTTCCAAGGGCCAAAGTGAGGCTGACCAGTCTGTAATTACTCAGTTTCTCCTTCTTCCCTTTTTTGAAGATGGGGACTATATTTGCCTTTTTTCCAATCATCCAAGACCTCCCCCAATCACCAGGGGTTTTCAAAGATAATGACCAATGGCTTTGCAATCACATCAGCCAACTCCCTTAGCATCCTCGGATGCATTACATCCAGCCCCATGGATTTGTGAATGTTCAACCTTTTTAAATAGTCCTAAACCTGTTCTTTCAATACTGAAGGTTGCTCAACTCCTCCCCATTCTGTGCTGCCACCCAGTGAAGTAGTCTGGGAGCTAATCTTGTCTGTGAAGACGGAGGCAAAAAAAGCATTGAGTACTTCAGCTTTCTTCACATCATCTGTCACTAGTTTGCCTCCCCCATTCAGTAAGGGGGCCACAGTTTCCTTGACCTTTTTCTTATTGCTAACATACCTTTAAAAACCCTTCTTGTTACCCTTCACATACCTGGCTAGTTGCAACTCCAGTTGTGCTTTGGCCTTCCTGATTTCACTCCTACATGTTTGAGCACTATTTTTATACTCGTCCCTCATCATTTGTCCAAGCTTCCACTTCTTGTAAGGTTCCTTTTTGTGTTTAAGCTCACTGAAGACTTATTTGTTAAGTCAAGCTTATCGCCTGCCATATTTGCTATTCTTTCTGCACATTGGGATGGTTTGTTCCTGTGCCCTCAATAAGGTTTCTTTAAAATACAGCCAACTCTCTTGGATCCCTCATATTAGCCTCCCACGGGATCCTGCCTATCAGCTCCCTGAAGGAGTCAAAGTCTGATTTTCTGAGGTCCAGAGTCTGTATCCTGCTGTTCTCCTTTCTTCCTTATGTCAGAATCCTGAACTCTACCATCTCATGGTCTCTGGTGCCTAAGTTACCACCCACTTCTACTTCCCCTACCAATTCTTCCTGGTTTGTGAGCAGAAGGTCAAGAGAAGCATGGCCCCTAGTAGGTTCCTCCAGCACTTGCACCAGGAAGTTGTCCGCAACACTCTCCTAAAGCTTCCTAGATTGTCTGTGCTCTGCTGTATTGCTCTGCCAGCAGATGTCAGGGTGATTGAAGTCTCCCATGAGAACCAGGTCCTATGATTTGGAATCTTTCACTAGTTGTCTGAAGAAAGCCTCGTTTACCTCATCCTCCTGGTCTGGTTGTCTATAACAGACAGCCACTATGACATCATCCTGGTTGCTCTTGCCTCTAAACTTAACCCAGAGACTCACAGCAGGCTTTTCTCCAGTTTCATACTGGAGCTCTGAGCAATTATATTGCTCTCTTACATATAGTGAAACTCCTCCACCTTGTGTCCCCTTCCTGTCCTTCCTGAACAGTGTCTATCCATCCATAACAGTGCACCTGCTGTGTGAGTTACCCCACCAAGTCTCGGTTATTCCCGTCACATCATAGTTCCTTGACTGTGCCAGGATTTCCAATTCCTCTTGCTTGTTTCCCAGACTTCTTGCATTCATGTAGAGGCACCTAAGATAACTAGCCAATTGACCTACATTCTCATTAGGAATCAGGAGGCCTCCCCTGTTGCACTCTCCTCCATGCGCTTCATCCTGCTGTCCCACTTCCCCACTTACCTCCAGGCTTAGGTCCCCATCTCCCAGTGAACCCAGTTTTAAGCCCTTCTCACTAGGTTAGCCAACCTGCCTGTGAAGATTCTCTTGTCTCTCTTAACTAGGTGGATCAGATCTCTTTCTAGCAATCCTTCTTCCTGGAACAACATCCCATGGCTGAAGAATCCAAAGCCCTCTCTCTGACACCGCCTGCACAACCACTCATTTACTTCTGCAATTCGAAGGTCACTATGTGGGCCTTTTCCTTTAACAGGGAGGATGGACAAGAACATCACTTGCACTTCAATCTCCTTTATCTTTCTTCCCAGAGCCATGTAGTTTGCAGTGATCTGCTCAAAGTTGTTCTTGGCAGTGTCATTGGTGCCCACGTGGAGAAGTAGGAAAGGGTAGCGGTCTGAGGACTTGATAAATTTCGGCAGACTCTCCATCTAATCAGGAATCAGGACCCCATTGTGGCAGGCACTATACAAACACAGAAAAAAAAGATGATCCCTGCCCCAAAGACTTTATATTTGCCTTCTGGCTTTTGAGTCTTTAGACTTCATGTTTGCAAGGTTTTCTTCACAATGGAAAATTAGAAAATGTTAAACCCCAAAAGAAAAGGCTGAAATTTTTACATAATCACATGACTGGGGCTTCCAGCAAAATACTGACAATTGCAAGTGTTGGCCAGGCTTTGGACACCTCTAGGATGAATCAAATCAGTCAATAAAAAAGGCAATATTGGAAATAAATGTTCATTTTTTAAACTTAAAACATAATTTTGAAATACTAAACAAGACCTCCACAATTAAAGATGTAGAGGACCTATGAAAACAGTTTTAGCAATGATCAGAAGTGAAAGAAAACCTGTATTTTTTAATGTATTTATCAAAATTATTGTGGTACTCATTACAGTAATACCCAAATGCCTATCTTTCACCTATATCTTTTCTGATCCATGCGTGTGAAAATGTGAACTAGGAAAGATGTTGCCAGTAAGAATAGAAACAAAATTTCCTGTCCTTGAATCATTTGAATATAAGTGTTGGGTTTCATTGCTATGGCAGGGACCTGTTAGTTGTTGGGGCTTGTTTCTTAGATCAGAACTCTCTTGCTTGGCCTACTCCAGGTATATTTATCTCCCCTCTTTTTCCTTCCTGTTCACTAAGAGCAAAATCCTGTTTGCTCTACTCACATGGGTAGATTCACCAATGTCAGTGGGACTATTTGCATGATCAAATAGCAGGTGAGCAAAATTTGACCCTTTCAACCCAGATTCTGCTTTCAGTTGCACAAATTCAACTCCTTAAATCAATAGTAGGTGCATTCACTTTACTGAGAGTGACATGTGACCCTTTACCTGTATATTTAAGATGGTAGGGGGTGAAATCCTGACACTATTTTAGCCAATAGCAAGACTTCCATTGACTTATATAGGGCCAGAATTTTACATAGGATATTTAGTACTATTTTATCTTTTGTGTTTATCATTGCGGTTCTTTATTTGGAAGTTAGTATATATGAAAATTCTCTCTCTCAATTGATGACTCAACTTTATAGAGATAGAAAGAGAGAGAAAGAGATAACATTGACATATATTTTAACTTCTTTATAAAGAACTACAAGGAAATATAATGTGAAAATGCTCTAAAAAGTCAATGTTTATTTTATTTCTCACTTTGCCTCTGTTATGTTAAATAAATGTGTAATAATTAAAGATGAAGTGGCTGCACTACAGATTAACATTGCTTTGTGTCATCAAAGGTAAGCATAGCTTTATATTATCTCTCTATTAACAAACTGAGAGTATCTGTCTTGTACTGATCTAAATATTTTAGAAAAGCAGACAGAGCCAAATCTATCACTAGACGAAGTGGATGCAACCCCACTGAAATCTGCTGGGCTTCACTCAGTTACAGAAGTGGTGGATTTGGTGCAGTATCTGTTTTGCATGTTACTCAAAGCTATTAGAATAAAATGGATGACATGCACTCACTTTAAGCTTGTCTAACACTATTTTAATTCCTTAATTATTTCATGCAGGCAACAGATGGACTCCTGAAGTCCATCCATCAATCTATAATCTGCTAGCATCACTTATGATGAGTACTAACATGATAGTCATCCTTCTGCTGATTGCATCACCTTTACCCTTAATAGATTTGCAGCCCTCTTTATAATTTGCTGATACACTTGGCAGGTAATGCATTAACATTAAATTGGCTCAAATTAACTTTCAGTGAGTAGAAACATTTTTGTATCCAAACTCCGTTTTGCATGCTTCATAAACATAGAGCACATTTGTTTGAAGTGATCTGTGGAAAATTCAAAACTGAGCAGAGAATCAATAGCCTGTGTAACATTTTCTGAACAAATGACTCAGGGTTATAGCACAGTATTTTTCCTATGGAAAATGTAGTAAATTTGCTATTTCTAGCAATAATAACCATCTTTATTTTCAATCTTTACTTCTGAAAATGGAAATTGTATTTTACATTACTATGCAGTGCCTTAGCATATCATAATTGTATTTGTCTCTACCTCAATTTTTATCAAATATTCATTGCTTAATGACACTGCTTCATCAGTTGGCTCATTTTAATATAACACAATTACTGCGGAAAAACTAATATAGCGAGAAGTTTATTTGTATCATTCACCAATGATGGTAAATTATTCAAGGTTTTGTTTATTATACAGACAAATTTCATCAGCTGTTCATGAGTTTTTAATGTCCTTTTAAAAAGTACCTTTTATTGCTTGCATACAATGATACATAGACAATGAGGAGAAAGTAATGTATATCAAGAGAGAAGTACTACAGTGTTGCGTATTACAGAAGACTCTAAGGTAGATAGACAAAATACATTGGGCTAAATTCTGTCATGTCTTATTCTTTTAGACAAAGGGGTTGCAAAGGATGTAATTTGGGCCATCCTTTGGCCCATTTCTTTAAATTAAAAAGAGACAAAAGGTAAATTTTTCAAAAGTATCTAAATGACTTAGGAGCTTGTGTTTTCAAAAGTGATTTAGGCACCTTGGAGCCTAAGTCCCATTAGCTCTGTATTGGAAGCTCAGGCAGGTTCTGTCTCATTTACCGTCTCTGAGCTCAGAGAAAAAAGGCTTACAGCTTTCTTATTCTGTCTGAGTGAGTCCTTCCAGCCTGTCAGCATTTTCATTGACACATCCTGGCCTCCCTCTCTTAGGAGACTCAAAAAAGCCCTCCTCCCTTTCTACTTGGGCACCTTTTTTAACAAGACAGGGTCTTTTGATCTTTCAGGATCCCAGCAACACAAAACATGGTAACTTTGCAGGCTCTTGGAAATAGCATTTCCAAGTAAGTCTGCATTGTTCTTTTAGCTTCTTTGAAGGTATGTACTGGGAACTGTTGTATTTGACTCGTTGATTTATCTTTCCTTCTCAGTTCTATAAGAGTCCCCTTATAGCTTCCTTTGATTTAGCTGCATGTATTCACAGTAACACACAAGAAAATGGAGTCAAACATGATATTAATAAGAACTACAGGAATTTTCACCCTTAATCATACATTACATGGGTGTATACCAAGTCACACCCTTGGACATGTTGGTATCTCAAACCCCTGACTCTGACAGTTCTAACTTCCAATCTGCTACTCTAAGAGGGATACTGTAGTTTTGTCACTGCATGACACTTAATACATGAATGCAATAGATTAACCATTAAAATTATATAATATAATCATGTACTATATAAATATCAACCATGCCTTATTGCTGGATTATATGTAACACAGTATAAAATAATACATAGTTCACTTTTATTTAGCACTTTTCACCAAAGGATCTCAAAGTGCTTAAATATTCAGTAAGTGGTGGAACAGCTCTGGAAAGTAAGGAAGTATTTTACAGATTGGCAAACTGAGGTCAGCACAGCTGGAAATAGTGAAAAGACTCAAGTAACACTGCTTACAGTTTTCTGATTTGCAAACATGTCCAATAGGCAGATCTGCAAAGTGCAAAAACATCTGAGAACATCAGGGACAGAATCTAGTCATGCATAGAGGTCAACCAATTTTTTTTTCTATTTAAGCATTTATTTCTGCATCTGGTGCTTAATATTTTTTTTATGAAGACAGGTGAAAGAGCAGGAAAATAAACAGACAAGTTCCCTGTCTGATTGTCTTTCACATTTCATAATCAGAACTTTCTTGTGCAGACTTCAGTGTGACAGCTTAATAAATTCTCTCTTGTTTTGATTTGTCAAAGTTGTCAAAATCCCCAGAGCCAAAATGGTTTTTTTTAAATAAGAGCTAAAATAAAAGAGCAATGGAAATAGACATAAGAATAAATGAAAATGTATTAAACAGCCATTGCAAACTAGATACAAGAAAGGTCTTATTAGGTTTTCTTTTCAATCACAAAATAAAGTAGAAAACAGGCACGATAAACACTCAGTTGAAATGTTCTCTATATATAGAAATACATGATTATATTTGACATTTATCTTTGTGAGTGAGAAGACACTTCAATTCACAAGTGGCAAAGCAAGGAAGAAATTATTAGTCTCTTCACTAGGGAAGACAAGTGACACAGCAAACTAGAGACATCACCATGGGTGAAACTGATCCTTGTACAGAGGGTCTGATCTTTGTACACAGGTCTGTGTATCATTCAAGTCTCTCTTAAACCCTGTTTTTAAGGGTTTAACTGGAACTAAAATTTCGCATAGGTCTTGTGCTGGCTTTCTATATAGAGCTGAATTCCACCCTAAAATATTATAATTCTGTTCTGGTCTATTCTATATAGGTTCTTATACCAAGCTTATCACCATAGTATCTGAGCACCTTCCAGTAGTGCAGTAATTAATGTGTCTAACATCTTCACTTGTTGTTTGTTTTGTCATCCTCTCTTCTGGGGAATGTTTTGGTTTGGATTTCTTTATTTTAATTAAAAGTGCACTTGGAGTTGAAGGTGGCGAGGTTTGTGATGGTCCTAAATTCCTGTGGGAGTCTTAGTATAGCTCCGGGGAAGCTCTGTCCATATCAAATACATCTCTCATATAAACAGTTATAAAACACTATATATTGAAATCAATGGAGTTTAACCTGCTTTCACTGTAACTTAATTTGGACCTATAGAGTTTTACCTCTTCTACAATTGGGGTCTTGAAGGTCCTGATTCCAATATGAAATCTGATTGGGAGGGAGTGACTCAGCATTTTACCTGCAGTTTACCAGATGTGCTCTTCTGTTGTATGTCTGTGATAAACTAAATACTAACTTTGATCTCATGTAAATCAGAAGTAATTCCATTGAAGTCAGTGGTATTAGTTAGGTATAAAGCAGATAAGAGAGAAGAGTCAGGTCTTGGATTTTGTTTGGTATTTCTACTTTCTGGAGTTGTATATGAACAATGTTTTAGTGTACCTAAACTAAAGGCAATTGCAAGTTATACTCTCAGCCTTTCCTTGTCTGCTTGGCTCACACATTTGTTTGCTCCTTTCTAAAATCAATGGATTCGCTGATTACTTTCTCTACATTCAACATAAGCTAAGTAAAAACAAGATGAAGCATTGGCCAATTACATTGGATTCATGTTACTGAAAGTCATGTGTAGGGCACAAATGCAATGTGCCTCTCCCTGCAGTGATCTAATTACCTTATTAAAATAGTGCAAAGTACTAAATATCATCCCTGGAATATACAGCCAGGCTTCTGCTATGCAATTCCAGTATAGTATGTCAACAGGATATGCATTATTTGATAATTTGTCAGCCATTAGTTTAGTAGCTAGGTTTAATTTCTGTGGCTAGGTAAGAACTAAAATGTAAACGTGCTGCGAACTCTGGTATCTTGGAGATAAAAGAATGAAGTCACTATCTACAGTAAGTTGCCAAAGTAATACAGGATGTTTATGAGGCTTTTGGGTACAATCAGTATGTACATTGTAGCTATTATTAAGTATTGAAAATAAGTACAGACTTACATTAAATTGTGTTAAAAGAAAATTAAGGTGGCAAAGTCAAGCACTGGGAAGTTAGGAAATGCCAGAATTAAGATTGCAATCTAATTTGCATACATGTAATATGATAATATTGTCCTGAGCATCACACTAGAAGCCTGTGAGAGACCAAGGAATAAAAAATAAAAAGCTCTCTTTTTGTATCTAAATTTCTTAAGGTTTTAAAAAAGAAAACGGTGTGTGTGTGGGGGAGGGGGGAGTGGAAATAACAACCCAGCAGTTCCATCTTGTGGAACCATATTGATGCTCCCCGATTCCCTCTTCCCTGCCCCCACACCTTGAAAATTTTGCTGAGAGTTAGATCAACAGCTCTTTGTATGCTTTATGTCTTCTTAAGCCTTGATGCAGCAAGAAATTCCATGCCTTCCACCCACACACAGCCCAACTCATATCACTGGGCTCGACCTAGATATAGAGCTGTGTATATAAGGAGCTCATTGCAGAATCAGGGCCATAGACTTAATCTTCTTGGGGTATCTCTCCTGGCCATAATCCTGCAAATATTTATGCATAGATTTAATTATACTACCACTATTAATCCCACTGATTTCTATGGGATTAATCAGAGTGTTAAAGTTAAGTACGTACATAAGTGTTTTGAGGATGGGGGTGGGGCTATGTTTATATGGCACTCAGTACAATGGACCCCAGATACTGAATGGAGCCTTTGGACACTAGGTCAACACAAATACACAAAAATAGTAAGTAATAAATAACAGTCACTGTAAAGAAAAACTTCAGAACCACTTAAATGTTAATGAGAACTAAAGAATCTCCAAGAATGTTTGGTAAAGTGATACAGATATTTATGAATATCAAAGCAAAGTAAAATCCATCTTTCAGTTGCGAACTCAACTTGAACTATTATGTTTCCAAGTTGTTTGAATTTTATACCGCACTTAATACCACTTGTGAATGCATTCTTTTAAGCAGATCCAGTCCAAAATAGGGATATATGTTCTTAAGATGTCTGGAAAGCAGGAGAATATTATGCCTATGTTTGTTATATGAAAGTAGAAAAATGATTAAAGGATGTGAAAGATAATAACTGTGAAATATACGTCTGGTGTCGAGAAGAAATTCAATGTGACATTTATGAAGAATGACACTATCATTAATGAACTTTGAAATACCGTACATTTATCATACAACACAATAGCATGGCAATGTTGTTACTTACCCAAAGACTCTTGCAGTTATTTGGATTAAATAAACTAGCATTTCTGAACACTGATGTAATGACTATTTCTAACCATAATTTAGAAAAATGACCAGGTTGAAAAATTAAAAATTACTATAGAATCCTGCAATTTCATAGAATCATAGAATTGTAAGACTAGAAGGTCATCTAATCTAGTCCCCTGCACTTATGGCAGGACCAAGCATTATCTAGACCATCCCTGACAAGTGTTTATCTACCCTGCTCTCAAAAATCTCCAATGATGGAGATTCCACAACCTCCCTAGGCAATTTATTCCAGTGCTTAACTAGCCTGAGAGTTAGGAAGTTTTTCTTAATATCCAACCTAAACGACCCTTGCTGCAATTTAAGACCATTGTTTCTTATCCTATCCTCAGAGGTTAAGGAGAACAATTTTTCTCTCTCTTCCTTGTAAAAACCTTTTATGTACTTGAAAACTGTTATCATGTCCCCCCTCAGTATTCTCTTTTATGTCAAGATTTATACTGACTATCAAACTACAGATATATTCATTCTCTTTAGTATTTAAGTATTAACCTTTGTAGCTACTAATCTATTTTTTTTCCTTTTTGAAAATTGCAGTTATATGCCACTAATAGCCAGTTTTATGCCTTCAGGGCTTTAAACAGTTTTTTGTGCAAAAATGTATTAGTTACATTTTCTCTTGCCCTGCTCTTTAGAACTAATTCACATTGTTTCTCGTTCTGTATCTATAGGTATTTATAGGAAATCTTTATAAATAGTGATAATAATAAAGAGTATGTGAAATCCATGATTCTTTTTCTCCCCACTCCTATTTGCCATGAGCCTCAGTGGACTTTCAGTAGAAGTTGCTCTATGGTTACTTTCAATTTACTCACTATCTCAAAATCTAAAATGAGAGTGTTGAACATCTGATCTGGAAGGAAAGGAAGCAGAAAACTTTGACTTCTCTACTAGTCACAAATTTTGTATGATCTGCCCCTATGCTCCCCTTCCATCATGTAAATGACAGACATCTTAATACATCAGAATAGAACAGATGGAGAAATAGATGGTGAGTGATAGCACCACAGCATTCTCCCACCCTATATGGGATCTTGGAAAAGCCACTTAACATGAGATCAGCAAAATTCTGGGTAGGAATGAGTTAATAGGGTGGTGTGAGGTACTATTGCTTTTTATAGCTTGTGTAACCTACACCAGGAGAGTGTAGGTTTTTTGCCTCCAGCTAGTGGTTAGTCCACATAAGAGGTTCAGAGCACTCTAGGTATCCAGAAACAGAGGTACTCCTTTAGCTCAAGCAGTAAGAGGTCATTCTTTTAAGACTGTAGGCCCCTGGGTTCAAATCATGCTGTTGGCCTAATGGCAGTCATTACAAAAGTGATGCACCAAAGTGAGACTTGAACACTGTTCATCCTTGAATACTTAGCATGAACTTGCCCAGGCAAAGGAAGTATGTAATCCAAACTGTCTACTAGACTAAGAGTCTACTGTCAATCAAACATTGATGCTAAACCCCCACCCTTCTGTCATTCTAATCCCCTCCCCCCAGGCTATAACTTCCAGGGCTGAGATAGACATGTAACAGAAGCAAGGGGTGGCATGTGACCCCAACTAAGAACCCCTCCTCTAACAATCAGAGAGGATTTCAGCCCCATAGGACCACCCCAAGAGCAGGTTTGACCAATCAGGTTTAGTTCCAGGGTGAGATGTGTCATCTGGAATAGAATTGTGTGACTCTAATAAATCTTCTCACCACTCTCTTCCAATTGGAGTGGACCCCCATAGACCCTCCCAGAAGGGAAATGTGTACCAATCAGAATAGGTATAGCACAAGGATGTAGGCTGGAACCTCCAATCTCTGGAGCTCAACAGTTGGCCATTTGGCAGCACCATCTCCAAAATCACCATCACTGTATAGATGAGGCAGTCTTGTTTCAAGAGTATGTTTTTCAGAAATCAAGGAAACGCTGAGAGGAAACATGGCGTCCTTCACCTCCATAAGAACTATTTTAGATCCAAGGATGCTGGTTGTCTGTGAAGAAAGTTCTAAATCAGCAACAGTTTTGAGAAGGAGGGAGCTGCCAAGGGAAGCCCTTTGGCTCAGCTGTTGATGTATACTCTGAGACACAAACACTCATGAAGCAGACCGACAAGCATGATGTCCAGCCCCATGGAAGAAGGCAACCATGGCTCGTTGGAGTTGCCAGCAGACAAAGTGAATAGATAACATGTTGCTTAGGTAAATAGACTGTAAAAAATGGAAGTCAAGGATGAGTTGTATTAGGGTATGAACTGACCTGAGGTTGTGTACATTTAAAAACATGGGACTTACCGCTGCTTCTATTCTGAAAATCTCTCAACAGCTCAACAATTTCTTTCTAGAGGACCCGAAGATGAATCAAGCCCATCTTGATTTTACTCAGCACTAAAATAAATTATTTAAGAAGAAATTGAGTGTGAAGAGGATGATAGCTATATGGATTTAAGGAAGGCCCTTGGCATACAGCTAATAGTGTCTGTGCGTAAAAGTGTTATGCATTCTGTTTATTCTGTCTTTAATCACTGTATGAGGGAGAAGCTTTGTGAAAATTGTGAGAGTTGTGTTATAGCTGCACCAGGCAAGCGGCATCAGGACTGTGTGAATGAGACTTCAGAGAATATAAACTGCAAGCTCCAGGCCCTGTGTGCTGACCTGTGTTTGGAAAGCTTATTAAACGGGATTATTGCCACAGGTGATGCAATGCAATGTCTGTATTTCACTCATGAAAATGTAGCACAAGGGGCAACCAATGCTGAGCAAAATGCTCAAGCCCATCACAGTGTTTTAAACAAAATTACCAAACTGAAGGGTGCCCATTTAATGTATTATATTGACTGCCTGATCCGCACAAAGAGTTACAGAACCTGCTTAAGAAAAAGACTCTGTCTATTTTTATTTAAAACAAATCTAAACTTTGAGCACAAAAGAAACATATTTAAAATGAAAAAAAAACCTGAGACATTCATTCTCATCTGCAAGGTCCTCAGTCAGGAGAAGGTACAGTACTATTAAGAATTGTTGTGTATGCTGATTTACCATTTTATACTGTACTAAGGCTCTATAGTGCTCTGCTTTTAATGAAACAGAAAATATATTTTAACTAAAACCTAGCCAAAAGCAGCCCTGTTGTGTAGACAATTTAATTTTCACACATAGACTATGAAAGGGAATGTTTGGGGAAGAGTGCATAAATTCCTTATGTGTCTATTAATTCAGAACAGTAATAATCAAATCAATCTGACACTGAAGTTTGTTTGAAACAAAGAGGTAGGTTGGTATAAAAACCTGAGTTGTTTTGGAGACTGTCTTTTTACAACAGAAACCATTTTGAACAGAATGGCTGCTGCTGGACTACAAGACATGTTGCTCTATAACTCTGAAAATAGGTTACATATTCTTTCTCTTTGTACATGTTGTCCTTACTAATATGACCCATGCCAGAGCTGGTGCTAGCCCATTGGTGGCCCTAAGCAGGAATATTTTTGCTGCTTCTCCCATCTGAAAACAGACAAGATCTTGTAGTAAAAAGCTAATAGGGGGGGCTTGAGCTGCTCAGGGCCCTAAGCAATTGCTTAGTGTGCTTATGCCTTGCGCCTGCTCTGTCCATGTATATATTGTAGTGTGAGCTGTTTTCCAAGCTGTATTTCACCATGGCAAGGTAAAACCCCATTTTACTGTGGTTGTGTTAAGTACTGTTTAAAAACACACACACACACACACACTGATTTTAAACAGGTTCAATAGTGTTTGTGCATTGGGGAATAATACTAACTAAATTTTTGCTTGTTCTTGAACCCAAAGTCCCCAATACATGTGACGGAAAACAGAATAACCATGTGACCATCTCCCTTATCCTGTAGTGAAAGGTAAATTTCTGAAATTTGCTTTTAAATTTGTGTTTTGAAAAAGCTAGTTTTGTTGCTTAAATTGTTGTTTGCGATTTAGGGGGCATATGTCATACGTCTTTTGTTTTTGTTTTATGTGTCTCCTCAAGAAACAAGGGTGCATAGATATGTGGGGGTGGTTTTTAAATATTTTGTTGCAGACCGTGGTTTTGGAGGCATAAAATACGGGGGTTTCGTGGTTTATGTGGATGTGTGAAATCGTTTGCATGCTTTTGCTAATGTGTGCATGGGGAAATGTGCTGGTATTAAACATGTCTATGTTTTGGAGAAAATAAACCAAACCTGTGTAGATAGAGTTATGTGTGAATGCTTGTTTTACAGCTTGAAATGGATTTTGCAAAGCAATAACTTTTACATGACTTTTAAATAGCAAAAACAACCCAACAGCCCCACCCCCTAGTTAGTATTTAATTTTTACACTTTACATGTGTTTTTGTAAATATGATATCGCCCATAAAACAGTCAAAACCAGATATACCTTTAGACCAGAGTGTGGACAAGTTCAAAAGAAAAAAGCAAGACAGCTGAAAAGAAAAATTCTTCAGCATCAGCAACTGACAGATGGTTGAATCCTTGTAAATATACTTTGATTATTCATGTGGTCATTTATCCAATTTTGGTTTTAAGCAAATACATAAGGGTGAGTGGGTTTGGAGACGAAGGGATTATAGACCTAAGGTGGGGGAGGAGGTTGTGAATTTTGTAAAATGTTTATTTGATTCTAAACTGGAACATCTGTTTTCTTAAACAGGCCTGTGCAACTTTCCCGATGAGGCCATAGTCAGAGCTACAGAGACACTGCCAAGAGAACCAACAAAGAACTGGGAATCTATTCTGAGACCTTTAACAACAATGCCAACACAAAACAAACGGAAGGGCAAAGATAAAGCACCAGGACAGTCAAAAGCTCAGATACATCAAGCCAAAGTATGAAACAAACAATGCTGTAAAAAGCAACAATGCAAACACAACTCCGGTTCCTCAGTGGTCAACACCACAACAAGTCCTGAGAAAACTAAGAGCAAAAACGTAAAGATTCACAAACCCAGAGCATGCGTTTTAGGGATTGTGAATATAAAAAAATTAAGGACTGAAAGTACGCATGGTGCAGGGAAGGCTACGGTCTGTGATAATTTGTTGAAACAATTTCTCTAAAAGGACATTGAGTCGCTTACTAATATCGGTTGGAAATATTTTGAAATCTGAAAGCAAAAATTGATAATGGATGTTCTACCCCTAATTATGGGCCCTTTGAGTGAATCTGAGAGACCGTGAAAGCCTATAAAGGCTATGCTGGCTGCTGTAAAAAATTGGGCTTTTCTAGCTGGAGAAGGTAGCGCTAAACAAACGGAACTTGGAGTGGGTATCAAGACTGTAGAGACAAAGAGGTGTAAGAGGGGTTTGAATACATGTGGGTCTGTGCAGGGTTTGAAAGCAGGCAGCGTTAGAGGTAAGAACTGCAGTGCACAACAGGGGTGCGAGGGAAACGAACTTGGGGTCAGTATTTCTATTTGCGGGGTTTGGGGGATGAAGAGACTGCTGCAAAAAAATTATGGGACAGGGTCATTGTAAAAAAATGTTTTTAAAGGCTAAAGAGATGATGAGGAGACAAAACAAAAACCCCTAGTGGAGGCTTTCAAACAGTCACGACTGAGAATGAGGACATGAGATCTGGCCCTGGTCTCTTAGGGTGGTGATGACTCTCTGAATCTGATTTAGAAAATTACCCATAAGGCTCTGTAGCAGGGTTCCCATCTACTCCTGATGATTCTTCCAGTGTGTAAGCGACCAGGGCATAGGCAGTCTGGCCTAGCAGCCACAGCTGGATTGCGGTCTGCATAACAAGGATAGTAGTCACAAAGCAGACTCAGAAGAATCACAAGAGCCAGGTTCAGTAAGTAAGAATTAGGGTCAGAGTAAGGCTGGGGTTGGAGACTGGAATCTGGTTCAAATCCATGCCAAAATCAGAGACCAGAGATAGTACCTGGACAGCGTCAGGAAGTAAAAGTCAGGTCAAACTCAGGCTGGGATCAGGGACCAGGAGACAAGGTGAAGTGTAGAGTCACAGCAGGCTAAAGTCTGTGTGGTTGCCCAGACAGCTTCCTGGAGCAACCCCCGGGATTCAGTAAGGCACTTGGCCAATCAGAAGTCCACAGGGAATTGTCTGGATCACTTGGGTGGTACTTCCTATGGCAGCTATTTCCCACAGTACTCACTAGTTCTGCGTGGCACAGTGAGAACATCAGCTGTCCTATCCTCTGCAGACCTGGGTTCTACTACATAGACCCTTACACAGTAGTCCTTCAGAGTCTGACTCTCAAATGGTGTCTTATATAGAAAACACACCTGATGGTTCTGTAAAGGAATTGCTGAGATGCAGACCCCTTAACAAATGTGTTTATAAAGTGAGTTAGAAGCTGGCCCTGGGAATTGCCAGGATTTAGCAATGCAGTGTATCGTGAGGAATTTAATTTTGTCAATCTTGAATAAATAAATTCAAGCTAGTTGCTTGTGGAAGCTAGAAACAGGGATGCAGTTAGTTCTTGGTGACTTTAATGATAGGCTAGCCCCAGATGATTTTGTTCAATTACCTATAGAGAGCCTTAATTTAAACAACCCTTTGTTTTCAGAAGGAAGAACTAGGATGACCTGTCTGCTAAGATTTCTCAAATCGGGCTACTAAAATGCTACAGAGTAATTGAGAGATATATGTTGATGGGACACTATACTTCATTGTGACAATTGTAAAAAAACACTGGTTGAGGTGGCTGTAGTGTTTTTAAATTCTATCCTCCATAGTCTAATCATCTATAAAAAGAGGCAGTATATAGTAGACTTCATTTACACTGGTACTAATCTGGGTTTTATGGGTGGCCTTTTGCCTGTCTTGTCTGACAGTACACCTATAGATGCAGAATCATTAGACAGGGCAAGGTGGGCCAATTAAAAAAAAAGATTATGCTCAGTGACATAGCACTGTTTGAATAGCATTTACAAGTCAAACTTTCAGGTGATGCTTTATGTGGAGAAAAGGGGTGGGTGGGTTTGTTTGTTTTTTTTTACACTGGGTCCCCAGTGTATCTCACAACTTTTTTCAGCCTGCTGCACCATGAGCATTACTATGGGGTTCTGGACATGAAAAAGTTATTTGGTGCGAGAAATTATTGTGAGTTTTGCCACATACTGTCCAGTGACAACCACGTTTGCAGATATCAGTGCCATCTTTGCTTGAGCACAATGTGCACAGATGGTACGGGCGTGCAGCTGAGATGCTTTAGCTGTAGACTGTATTGCAGGTCCAAAGAGTGTTTAGTCTGACATGTGGACTTGGCATCCAAAAAACAAGTTGAATGTCTGTCAAACTTTATGTGATAAGTTTCAGTCTTATGTAAACAAGGGACACAAATACAAAGGAAGGCACTAAAGCATTGCAAAGGTTTGATCTCCGGTGATAAAGACAATTTCCTGTGTTTTATGGACAACATTAGAAAGCCTTGATCACCAGAAAAGTGTATTTTTTACTATTCTGAATGCACTGAGGAGACAGGGTTGCATATGCTCAATTACATTTTTGTTATGTCCCAAAAGCCTGAAAACCCTGAGAATTTAAAGGCGATGAGTGTCTTTCTACCTTTGTTAAGATATTTATTGGCAAAAAGGACTACACATTCACAGTGCACAGTTCCAAAGGTTTTGATGTGTACTTCATTGTTAGACAGATACTGAAGGAAATAATGTGCATAGAAGTGACAACTCAGGATAGTAAACTAATCTATGTGAAAGTTAAGGCCCTGGACCTCAGGTCTGGTTTACACTGCTGCCGGCAGTCAACAGGAGTTACGCAAGCTACATACTGTGGCTTGCATATCTCCCATCAACTTACTTACATTGCTATCCCGCGGCATCTTCACTGTGCTGTGTTGATGGGAGATGCCCTTTGGTCGACATAGCCTTACTACTTTCAGGGAGGTGGATTAATTGCATTGACCAGAGAGCACTTCTGGGATCAATTGAGCGGGTCTTCACAGCCTGCTCAATCGATCCCACTGCATCGATCCCCATGGAGATGACAATGTAGACATACCCTCAATGTTTTTACTCTTTAAACTTCTTGCCTATGAAGCTTTATAAGCTCCCATAAATGACAGGATTCAAAGATTATAAAGGGTATTTCCCAACATTTTTTAACACTTAAAAAACCCAAAATTATGTTGGGCCCATGCAATGGGTGGAACACTATGGCATTGACAGCATGATGCTTGGAAAGAAAGCAGAATTTCTAGACGGATATCTGCACAACCAATATAAAATCAATATAAGACATTTGACTTGCACAACATATTATTATCAGCAGGATGTCAAAATTTTGAGGCAGGCCTGTATCCTGTACAGAAAAGAGATCATGAAAATGACAGAGATGGAAGATATTGAAGAGCAATGTCCTGATAAATTCATGGAGATAAAAATATCTATAGATCCTTTCCAGGACATAACACTTATTCTGTCTGCAAGGCTATGTACATGTTTATGTTTCTATAGGCCAACACCATAGCTCTTCTCCCTCCAGACAACTATCACAGCCAGCAAAAGAGATATTTGACCCCAACTATTGTGTGACTGTTGTATTCTGCTCATTAAGAAAATTTACAAATACAGGATGGGAAATAACAGGTGCAATCTTACTTTTTAGACAGTTATACCATCATTGAGGGGAACAGACAGCCTTTGAATTAAACTGGCATTTTTTCCACGGCTGTGTCACCTCTTATTGTGAAAAGTGCAGAATCATATGACAGGGACAACTTTCAGAATTCTTTTTTACAAGACACAGCTCAAGACTGATTATCTGAAAAGACGAGGGTATGTAGTCAAGACCCTTTGGGAGCATGAGTGGGAGGTAATGAGAGAAACAGTTAGAGAGCTTGCAGATTTCTTAAAGAAAGTCTGATTGCCTCAGCCTCCGGTGCCTACAGACACTCTTTAATGGGGAAGGACTAATGCTATTTGTCCGTATTACAAACCTAATCCCAGTAAAGAAATCCATTATTATTCTTTTACCAGCCTGTAAAACAAGCCTGGGACAAAGGAATTTAGAACCAAGAGGAAGGGTTTGTTTAGCAGACCCAGGACATAGGAATTTAGCTAGAATGGTAAAGTATGTGAGCCTGGCATAGGCGACATAGGAAGTAGTCCAGGAGAGTGGCAGGAAGTGTTGTGCTAATACAGACCCTGGTGCTGCAGATAGGGACCTTGGACTGGAACACAAAGTACAGGGCAGGCCTGGGTTCCACTAACAGCACTGAACAAATAGCACAATGTGGGCCAAGAACTTGAAGACTGTCCAGGTCCATTTGTTCAAGCCAAGGGCAGTGGACTTAAGGACAGCCTCAAATGGTATGGAAGACTGTGATAGTACCCCAGAAGGAGAGGATTCTTGAGACTTGGCCAAAGGGCTAAGCAATGAAGAGGAGGAACTATAGCTACCGAGGAGCACGAGAGGGACCACAGAGCAGCAGAGCGAAACAATGCTCTGAGGAACTGCAAGAAGAGGATGTCAGCCTGAAAGGTCTAATCCCCAGAATAACCAGGAGGAGACACCCCTAGCAGTGACTAGAGGCCCCCATGACAGTATGATTTCTACCAGAAAGATCTGTTTATGCCAAAATGATATCATGTTGTACCCCACAAAGCATTAAATGGCTAAACTGTTTTAAATTCTCCTTGGGGTAAATTCAGCCAGAGAACAAACATACCCAAAATCAGCATTGTGACAGACCCTGAAGAACTTTCTTAGTACCTATTTTACCCCAATTATGATATTTCATCCAGCAGGTTTATTGGTGATAAAATAGTTTCCGTGTGTTGGAAGCAATGAAAAAATGCTACCTGGTCACTGGCAATCTGAATATTTTCATAGATTGTGTCACCATTGCTTACTCCTGCTTAGAACTATACAAGCTGCTAGATATGTTGCAAGGGCAGTGTCTGTACTATGACATGGACTCGGTGACATCTGTGAACAGGGAGGGAGACTGGAAACCACCTCTGGGGGATTAATTAGGGAACCACCGAAGCAAGATCCTTGAATGTAGCAAACTGTGAAAAGATCAAGTTTGATGGTTTGAAAGATCTAGTCCTGGCTGATAGCATAGACCCAAGGGAGAACACCCCATAAAAGATAGAGGTGCAACAGCAAATTGGCTTGTTGGGGTCCATTTACTGAGCAAGTATAGAAAAGTTATTTCTAGAGGCTTTTGAGGATGCTATCAAAAGACGTTATAGGTACCTGGTGGTGGATTTAAATGCTTCTACACCAAAGGTGTATAGATTAAGAAGCAGGCTTTTCCCTCCAGACCAACTAGTAGTTTATACTTTGAAATGAACAGCAGCAGCGTATAAAAAAAGATAAATTATCAGCAGCTCCTTTTTAACAGCCAGGACTGCTGACCAAAAACATGTCTATCTGTGTGAAAAGAAGCCTAACTTTTTAAAAATGACTTAGCAGATCACTCCCCCAGGAAAGGAATGCTCTACTGTGTTTGGCTTCTGATGATTTAGTAGTGACCATCTCAGAAATAGCACCCAATATCTTAACAGGAAATCTACCTTTGACATAGAATCAAGTGTGCATGCTGAAAAATATGCAAATTTATGAAAACTCTAATAAAAGGGTCTAACTTTAAAAAAATACATCTGGTGAAGCAGACCAGGTGGGTTTACTGGATCTCTGTTAAGTTTTGCTGGCCCTCTGATAATAGGGCTTATGACTAATCAGTAATGGGATTTGCAGAAAAAATTGGTACCTAGTGCCTAGCCATCAGATGGAGCAATTAAGGGTTCTGCTTCCAGTGGAGGAAAATATCAGAACAACAGCAACTCACTTATTGGATGCTGAAATGAAGGCTATTCTCCAAAGGACTGATTTAGCTGAATATGAAAAGGCTAAACTTTATGCCACATGCTTCAAAGATAACTAATATGCAAGGGGCAGAGAGATGTGGATAAATGGAAAATAAGTCTGTTTCTCTCAGAACAGGAACAGAAAGAGACTGCCAAAACACCAAAGAATTCTGACTTTGTCCAAGAGGTGATGGATAGGCATCAAACAGGAAAAATGCAGTAGTATTGCTAAATAAACTGGACCAGGATAAAAACTTTTCTTCATGGAACGATAAAGGGGCTTTTGAGTACAAAAGCTCGGTTGTTAATGGTTGTAACATGCTCGACTTAGGGCTGTCATCCAGACTGGATGTGTTTACGAATGCCTTGGCAGAATTGAACATAGCATCTTCTGTAATGGGCAACATGACCAAGAGATCTGTTTTGGAATGCCTCAAGGCCTCGATAGCAGATGCCATGGTTGATCAAGAAACGTCACTTACCACCTCCATTTTTTGCCTCCAAAAAATAAAAAATTGGCTAAAAGACCCAAATGTCTTGGTGTGTAATGCTTTTCATGCTTTAAAGAATTTAAAATTGATTTTAATTTAAAAAATGATAATATTTTGCTTTAAATAAAATATTTCCATACTTTAAAAAAAAATACTGCTATCTATGTGTACTTTCTCTGAATTGGCTGTTGTAAAAACAAACAGACTCAAAACCCATCAATTTTCTTTAAACACCCATCTCATGGTGCTTTATTGAGAAACATAGTTATGAAAGTCATTGCAAGATACACATATCTGGACTTGTTAAAATACGTTATGAGTGAGCTTAGACATACCTGACTTTTTATGGGATTTTTAAATTTTTTTTTACAAAATTAAGCATCATCTGGTCATTTTGCAGTAAGTCATTAGAATACAATTTTAAAATCTGGTCAAAAGCTAAATCCTTGCTTTGGTGATATAAGAAAACCATGCAGTGATAGCCACAGATGACAGATGGGGACATGTCTTGTAGTTGTCCAGTGTGAAACATGCTGTTGGTGGCATTTTTGTTTAAAAATTTCATAATGCTTTTAGGAAAGGGCATGCTGTTTGGGGGTTGTCATAGGAGTAAAAAAAAAGAACCTCTCTGCAGTCACGCTCCGCCAGGTACAAGATGCGGAAATGTTCTGTCAGTTGACTGTGGATGAGAGAAGTGTTGACCAGGGCAGGGATAGTCAATTATTTTTTGTCAAGGTACAAATCTCTTGGTCAAGGTATAGTCAAGGTCTGGACTCCAGCAGGAGGGGTTCCAGCCTGGTGGAGCTCCAATTAGGGAGGGTGGGGGGAACCTGTCCCCCCCCAGAGTTATACATCATCCCCAGACACCTGCCAGCCACTCCTCTACCCACACTACCACCCCCCCTCCCCCTGCACTAACTGCCCACAGCCTCCCAGAGTTTCGCAGTCTGGTTAAAAGCCTCTGGCAGTCCAGTTTTGGCCTGAGGTCCATCTATTGACTATCCCTATCCAGGGGTCTCTGAAACAGTCTACCATCTAGGAGTCAGTCACAAGGGACTACATTTAAGAAATTCTCTGGTATGTAAGGGTCCACTGATAAAACATGCAATAGCTGCACAGTGTCCATATTCACATGAAGTCAAACAGAACATTTCTCCTTGGATATATCTCTATGACACTATCAAAAGCCCCATACACAATCATATTGAGGGTGACCATTGAAGCCTTTGTAAAAAATATTTCCTCTCTCATGTTGCTGGCTTTAAGCAGGGAATAGTGATGGGTGCATTCCTGGTCAGGAGACAGGTCAAAGGCAAACAATACCTGGGCAAATTCCATCTGACTAACAGAAAATGATCTTTCATATGTTCATCAGCCATCTGTATCAGATTCATGTACTCTCACACAGTTCCCTGCCTCAAAGTCTGGTTTCAGAGGCTTAGCTGGTAACTGTTCACCGTCCATGCCACAAAAATAATATTGTAATATTTAATCTGAAATGAATTTTAGTGTAATTTCCATTAAAGGCATAATTATTCACAAACCAAAGGACGTGCATTTTGGGTAACTGCCCCAGGAACAGGTTCTCCTGGTTACTGATGCTGCTGTCTGTGGAGATGCCAACCACATTCATTCCCATATGCTCCACAGGATATTTAGCATTAGAAGTAAGCATGGTCTCTGCATGCCCCAGACAGATGCCTGGCGTCATCCAAACTTTCCTCACTAAAAGGGATGCTGATATACCCTGTAGTTTAAAGCCTTCATTTGTATTTCCCATTAAACAGAATGTGTCTTTCCTGAATTTCAGTTTATGGTTCCCATCCACACCATTCAACAAAAGTTTTTATTGACAAAGTATGTCACTGTGCAGATGATCCAACAGCTCTGTCTTCCTGCTCTGCATCATCAGGTTTGTCCACCTCACAAACTCTTGATTCTCACCATTCAGCTCCATTGATTTGTGTTGACCGGGAGTGTCTTTGCAAAACAAATCAGCGGAAAATTATGTGATGAGAGTGTCATCACTGAAATTGAGCATCAATTCTATATAGAATCTATAAGGGTAACAGTAGTTGCTTTGGCTTATGAAACAGTCTCCCAGTATAATATCCAACTGACTGAAAATAGAGGCGACAGTGTAATTCATCAGGGCCACTGCACTCCTCCTCTCCCATTGAGAGTGATTCCATCTTCTTTTACAATCTTGAAACAAAAGTGCAGTAGCTTGTAATTTAAATCCATACAATCTATACCATTCCCTGCTATAATGGAGTAAAGGGGGGCAGCCTCTATAATGGCTGATGGAGGCTGTACCTTGATGTTGTTGTTTTTCCTCGATACTGGTCTACACAGGGGCTATTTGGAACAAGTCTAGTTCAGATTTGGGGCACTCTTCAAACCCGCAATGAACAAAAGCCATGTTTATTAAAATATATGTTTTTTGCCAGCTAAGATCATTTGCTCTTTCTCCCAGACTTCCTCTTGGTCTTTCATTTATGGCTGGCCCTGCATGTCAAGGCCCTTCTTTTAAAGTGTTTTAGAGGACTTGTGCATTGCAGGTATGATGCATTTCTCTTTCTTTTAAGCTTCCTCCTTTTAAATATAAATCAGCCTCCATCTCTCCTGTGAAACCAGATTACTCATCTTCTCTAGACCAGCTTGGGAGACATGGCCATACTTCTGGCTATGTTTTGAGTGTCTGTTTTTATGTTTTAACCTATAGCTCTTTCATCAAAAATGGTACTGCTTTTCAAAAGAGGCTATGGGATATTCCAGCCATGCCAGCTCCATACATTGCAGGTGTTCCATGATGTCCAGGAAGGGCATATCCAGCTTAAGTTTTATAACAGTTCCTGCACAGGCTGGGGTACCCATAATTTTCTAGGGTCACCATAGCGTTTTGCTTTTTAAAAATTTCAGTCTCTCCAGGAATGCAGATACAGGTTGATGATCACCTTGCCAAAGTTAAATGAGACATGTACATTGTGGTCTGTCCTTATTTCAATGGTAATTGTTCTGTTTACTGACAGGGGTGTAATGTAGTCCATCATACCTGATGGTGACAAACTTGTTCCTTCCTTGGATGGGGATGCAGTGTAATGGGGTACAAGAAGCTGGAACCCCTGTAATGTCTGCTGAGAAGGGAATTTTTAGACACTTCGTTTGAGGCCCAAACTCAAAATATTAGGTAGTTCTCCCCTGGTAGAAAATGCATAAGCAACATTGGAGGATTTAAATCTTAACTTTTCTACTCACAGAGTTGTAGTTCATAACCACCTCAAGCAGTCCCACATAACTAGCTATGATATTGTTCATATAATTCAGTAATTTGTGTACGGATGAGTTATAGCCTCATTGTAGCGTGAAATTCCATTTCTTTGATCCAGGTGATTTCAAAAAGGGTGTCTTAATTGATAATATTCCAGCTGTGTGGATATTGTATTTCCACTATCCTATCTTCCAGGCCCCACAGAGATCCAAGGGCTTAACTAGCCGTATTGTAAAGTTCAAGCTGTTGTTTTTTTGGTGAAAAAACATAGATGACATGGTTGGGCAAAATAATGCAAAAGCTACCGTTGTTCATTTTTCCTCTTTCTTTGCAGAGGTTATTGTTTTCTTTCATGTCTAAATACCACAGAGCTTCAACCTAGCTGTTAAACTTATCAGGCTACCCCAACTATTTCAACAGAAGCTACTTTTTTCTCCCCTTTCCTTCCTCAGATAAAATGTTTTCAGTTCTGTAAATCCTGTCCTGTTTGGGATTTATGTGACATTAAGAACAGTCCAAGGACAGAGGACAAGGGGCACCCAGATATCTGGTAATGAATTGCAGCAGGATTAACTAGTTCAAGTGAATCCCAATTCTTTAATGTCATAAAAAGTATTTGATAAGTGTCATGTTCAAGACTCACTGGTTATTAATATCATTGCAAAATGCAGGTGCAAGCAACTGATGCAAAGTTATGGACATAAACTGAAATTATAATTTTTAAAATGTGTTTGCCAGCAAAGAAGAAATTACCCTGCTCTAGAAAAGGAATATGGTTTTCCCACCTGGAAGTTATTTCCATAGAACTCTGAAAGACAATGAGAATGTATTTAAATATTCCGTAAACAGAGCCAACCAGCTAACAAGGCAAACCTCACATTATCACAGCAGGGGAGGAGATTGAGATTCACATGTCTAACATTCATTCAATTGCAATGGAGGGGGCATGAATTACAAGTTTGCATTTTAGCAGATACAACTCCAGCAGGGGAAGAAGCAGCAGGAAACTTCCTTCAAGACAGATTCTGTGTTGCCTGTCTCACAGCTGGAAATAGACATTTATGTGGAGATTCATTGGATTATAAAAGAGAAGGGCCAAGAAACCCCAAGTTATCTATCTTTCACTTAAGAAGACAAAGGTACCAAATCTCTGACTTTTGGGGATAGACCTTGACCCATGAGTTTGGTCAGCCATCTTGAGGGAAACGTGTCTAGCTTGTTAAATGTTAGTAACTAGAAAAGGTTTTGTCTTTATTTCTCTTTGTAACCATTTCTGACTTGAACTATACTTGTTACTTTTTATACTTGTTTCTGACTTTAACTATACTTTAACTCACTTAAAACCTGTCTCTTTGGAATTAAATAAATTTATTTTATTTTTAATCTAAACCAGTCCAATGCTGTGTTTAAACCAAACTGTTTGGTAACTCAAGTTAAAGTAACAAACTGTTGGATATTGATACTTTAAAGGAGCAGTGGACCTTAACATTCTTCTTATTGTTCCAGAACAGGGCTGGACATTTCAAAACACACATTTTGGGGAAAATTTGGGGCTCAGGAGAGTGTGGAGTCACCTTACCAATTGTTAACCAATGCTGTGGGGTTGAAGGCCCCCTAAGCAACCTCCAAGACTCTTCACCACCAATGCCATCCAGTCTCCCTGAAGAAAGTGAGTGATTTTTAGACCGAACTCTGAGGTGCTGAGTACCCTCAACTTGTACTAATACTAGGAAAGTGGCAGGCTGCAGGTGTTCAACACCTTTCATGGTTTGATCTTTCTAAAAGTGAAGCTCAGAGATTCTGCTTTTCCTTCCTCCTCTCTGCAGAAGAGCATAAAAGGATATAATTTAATTATAATTATAAAATAATGTCCATTTAATGGGAATAGTATGTTCTAGGAAAAAACATATTTGAAGCAAAAATAAGATTAAGAAATGAAAAAAAAAAGGAAATCCATTGTTCCTTGCTCTTCTCATGAAGCAGCAGCAATTTGTATTATCAAATCCTGAGCTATAGAATTTTTTTTTTATTCTTGAATACAGTATTTTATGTCCTGAAGACAGTCTTAGTAGAACCCTGTTTGTAAATAAATAAATTAATAAATAAATAGTAAAAGGTATTTAGGCTCTTGGGTACACTACAAGACTTGCAACATTTTTCAAAAAGAATCTACAGTGAAAAGAAATCATTATAAATACATAGTTGCAATAACAGGGGGACCAGTGACACAGCCAGCAATTACTGTGCATACCCCTTGAGAAGATGAAAGAAGTTGGCCATCCTAACATGCTGTATACTGCACCTTGCCTCTGTGTAAAATTGATGCTAAGAACAGCCTATGCTACCATAAAAAAAGCAGCTTCCTCATGGTTATATTTCAATGTATTCAATTACTTTTGATCAGTGTTATGTACTGTAGGATAACAGTTGGAGTTTCAGCCATCATTAACAGTAATTATAATACAACACTAGTGCCCTACCAAGTTCACAGCCATGAAAAATGTGTCATGGACTGTGAATTAAGATCTTCCCCATGAAATTGGATATCCCTCATGCTGCTGGGAGTGCCTAGCCAGGGAGTCCTAGCTGCTAGTCCCGACTGGGCTGAGGAGGGACTCTTCTGCTGCATGGCTGTTCTTCAGTACCCCTCCTGGTTGCAGATAGTTCCACACCTCTTACTCACCTCCTGTCCCCATCACTTCACAGATGTGGGGAGAGAGGTTATTGTACAGGGAAGTGCCCCCTTCTTCCAGATAAAATTATAAGCTCGTTTCAATAAAAATAAAAAGAGAGATCAAGAGCTTGACAGGATTTTTTGATTGACACTTTACAGCAGCAAATCACTCAGGGCTCAACTCACTGATTGGTAGGTATGGACATTGGGGAGGTTTTGCAGCGTAGTGATCTCAGTTGGCAGTCTACCAGAAGACAAATGAAATTACTTTTAAATGATTGTCCAAAGTAAATAAAAAAATCTCTAAAATTATTACTGCAGCAGATCATGTGAAAGAATTTGGAAGCCAAACTCTGCATGCCAATGGTGACAAATTATTTTGCACAAGCTGCAATGTTCCATTGGATCACACCACCAGGCAATGGTTCCATCACCACTTAGACTTGGAAACCCATCAAAGCAGAAAAAGGGCTGCAGATAGTGAATTGCTGGTAAACAAAAAGTTAAAAAACCAAAAAACTATTTCATCTCTTTTTAAGAATATAACAGAGAGCTCTGAGGCCAATCATTTAGCTAGAATGAAACTTGCGGATGCATTTACAAATGTGAATATACCATTTAAAAAACTTGACCACCCAAAGCTGTGAGAGTTCATTCAATGGAATATACAAAATGCTGGTTGCTTATAGTACAAATAAGCTATGATAGGACTACCTTCCAAACGTTTTTGCTACACATTTTGAGGAGATGAAATCTCAAATTAACATATGGGAGTCTTTTGCAGTTATATCAGATGAGTCCACAGATGAGTAAGAAGACAACTATGTACAACATGTTCGGTTTGATTTTATTTCTGACAAGCCCGCAGATGTACAGACAGGAAAGCTAACAACAGTGCTCATTGACTGGATGCTTTTAACTACACTACAATTTCTCACGCAATAATTAAAACCATTTCAAAATACGGTGCAAACTTTGACAAAGTATCTGCTTTCATAAGCAACAAGAAAACTCCCGTGACTAAATCTTTCAGATCTGTTCTGAAATGCTGAAATGTTCTGTAATGCAAATGCTGTCCATATTACATGTAATGCACATATAATTTGTCATGTCAGTGAGCTGTGGAGCTAAAGTTGATAAAATGGACAGCTACATTTAAAAGATCTTTAAACACTGCCCTAGCCGCAAATTTTGATACAGGCAGCATATTGCAAACTTAATTGGAATGACTGAAATCAGGGAACAAAAAATTGAACTCCCCCCCAGAGCCATTAATTGCTCATTGGACTTCCTGGTTTTGGAGCGTACAATACCATGCAGATCACCTGAAGTATTATTTTGAGTTTGTCTCAGAAGAGCTGACACTGACACTGAAAATGCAGGTTTTAAGAGAACTTTCAACCCTTCTAAAAAATGATCAGCTGAATGAGAAAGTTCAGTTCATTGCCAAAAATGCCACAGGACTGATGGACTTAGTCACCTGATTCAAATCTCTACATGTCACAATCCACCAAGTTTACAACAAAGTAATGGATATACTATTCTGGGCTGAAGCACAGTCAAGTGAAAATCACTCTGACAATGCTGAGTTAAATGCCAGTGCTCAGCAGGTGTTTTCTTGCATGGCAAAGAAGCTCAGACAATACTACTGCCACAGGGAAAAGGCAAACAATGTAGCAAAAATGGCTCACTAGTTTCAGTAACCTGCAGGAGGGTTCCTAATAGCTGTGTGTATTTTTGGCCCTCCACAAAATCACCTGTTAATGGTGGATTTAACTTCGCCTAATGCAATTCCTGACTTTGACAAGAATTGTAGGCTGGAGATTCCTGCTTACAAAATATCGCAAAAGAAGCACACTGTAGTTTGCCTGTGCTACAGTTATGGAACTCAGTGGAAGGCCGAAGCCCCCACTTCGCAAGGCTAGCTCAGCACTGTCTGACAATTCCAACGAACTCCATGAAAGTAGAGATATCTGTTTCTAAACACAGACAGGTGTTTTCAGCATAGAGACAGGGAATGAAGAAAGACCCTGTTGCTGGATGCGCCATACTGACATTCAATTAAGGACATTTAAACCAGAACTGTTTTTTCCACTTGCTTTTGTTAACTTAAGGCAGTGGTTCTTAACTTAAGGTAATGTGAGGGAACCAACTGAGACCACTACCATACAAAATCACCTCAGATGCACATATCTACCAATCTGGAAGTTGAATGTTATTTGCTGTTGTAAAGCGTCAATCAATAAATCCTGTCAAGTTCACATGACCTTTCTTTATTTTATTGAAATAAGCTAATAATTGCATCTGGAAGGGGGGGGAGGCATAACCTGTATAGTGTCCCCTCCCCACATTGCTGTGGAGCGATTGGGTCAGGAAGCGAGTGGAGGGGGTGGAGGTGCAGAGATTTCTGCAGCCAGGAGAGGTACCCAAGAACAGCCATACAGGGGAAAAGGAAGTCCTGTCTCTCCCCAGCCTGACTGGGACTAGCAACTAGGAGCCCTCAGATGGGGCATTTCCAGCATTTGTTAAACTTTTGAATGCCTTATTTTTTATTGCCTTTGTAGCCCATTTCACAACTTTGATGCACAATTTGCAGACATGTTTTATCCCTATCATATAAGATGATACATTTGCATGCTAAGATCAGTCATCTGTATTTATTCATGCCATATATAAGCAAATAAAAAATTTGTTTTCTCTAAGTTCATAGAAACCTTTTAATTTTAAGAATAACTGAAATGTACTAACAGCAAGAAATTGAGCTGTGCATCAGCATTACATGGACCAGTATGAAATAGTGTTACAGTAATGACAGCCTTAGAATGTTAACCCTAGTCCTTTAGTTCAAAAAGTTGCTTTTCTCACCTCTGCCCTTGTGAACTGAATGACAGTGTCTGAGAGATCCAAAGACTGGCTAATAGCATTT
Organism: Emydura macquarii macquarii; assembly: GCF_026122565.2. Lineage (NCBI taxonomy): Eukaryota > Metazoa > Chordata > Testudines > Chelidae > Emydura > Emydura macquarii. The sequence goes on along the minus strand of NW_027132610.1, from coordinate 43,222,510 downwards.
TCATGTGATAACCTAGCAAGCAATGCCAGTCTGTCATCGGCCATCATCGATCGAAGATATGTTCTAATGAGCCTGAAAAGCTGTGCTCATTACTCACGACAGGCAGCATGAGCAGAATCCTCAAAGCTATCCACCCATTAGGAAAAATGTCCTTCAGCTCTGCATCAAGAATTAACAGGAGAATGTGGAGTAGACAGGGCTTACCATGGCAAAACGTGATGGATGTTGTGCAGTTCGACATAGAGGTCTTTATTATTGGCATCCAAACATTCCCCATGTGTAAGCATCTGGCGAAGGTCCGTACAATTGTTCAAGAGTGTTTTCCTGTCTGCTGGCAGCTTACTAGGGTCACACAAAAAACCCACGTCTTTTTGTGGTGCTTCATTTGTCCGAATCTTTCTTCGATAGACACTCAAGCCATGTCAACGAGCGAGCAAAAAAATTCCCCCTTGATTTTTTCTTCCGAGCTTCCCATCACCTCATCTCTGCCTAGTTACTAAACTGTCTCTTCTTCTGATGAATATGAGTTTCCTTGAAGACAGGCTCAACTCTGAAGTTTTCTGCCATTTCTTTGCTTCAAATCTGTTGTCTCTGTAGGCCACAATGAAATCAAGCAGCTTCTCAATTTATCCGATGAGCCCTAGAAAGCCAAATTATTCTTTTCAAGAAAGAGGGTATTTGAGATCAGACACATGAACATGTTCTTCCAATGCTTGGTTTCTATGTTAATGGTGTGCTGGTTTTCTGCGTCTATGCATTTATTCAGCTTGAGCCTAGACTTGGTCTCCATCTATTTGGAGTAGGCCATAAAATGTCTGTGTGAGTTTTCACATTGGTTCAAAGCATCAGCTAAGTTATACCAGTATTTGTACCCAGAAAGCGCAAGCAATGATTTGGCATTCTTGTCAAATATTTTGCAACAAAAACAGAACACTTTGTCACTTGATTTCGAGTAAACTAGCCAATGCCAATTCAGTTTCTCACCATTTTCGAGCACCATTTCACAGTGTCACTTCTGCTCATTTACTGGATGTGTCATATTCTTGATTTTGCCCAGCCCATTCAAAATTGTACAATCAATATTGGCAGAGTTTCAGATCACCGGTCATAAATCAGGATCTGATGTATTGATTTGTTGTGTGCAATTTTCTCACTGCTGTTTCTGTCATTATGCAAGGCTGATTCCTCTTTATCGTTTCTCTCCTTTTCATGTAAACCAGATTTTTCTTTTTAATTTCTCTCATTTTATATGAGCCAAATTCTTCTTTATCACCACTCTCCTTTACGCCACCGGGAAAACTGGATGATTTTCCATCACTTTCCTCAAATTTCCATTCCATTCCATTCCATATCTTCAGGTAAATCTGCTAATTCCTTAGGACTTTCATCATTCATGTTTCACTCTGCAATTTCTTCTGCACTGGGATAATCGCTCCTGCCTAAAACCCAGTCTATGTTGTTCTGTTTCCGATATTTTCCCATCAAATTTGCCTCTTCCTGCAAACTGAATTGTAATTGAGCTTTTTGCTTCCTATACTGAATTCCTGTAGGCTTTTTTGGGGGCATCTTTTATTTTCTACAAGGAAAACAGACAGTATTAGGGAGAGCAAAAGTCTACATTCCACAGTTTTAGAAAGTCACAAACATTACATGTTAATCATGGCAAAAAAAAATGAACAGTATTTATTTTATACTGTTGCATAGATAGAGGTTCGATAGATATCTCTGGCATCTCATTAGATATGTCCTTTATTAGTGAAGTCTTAAATCACAAGTACACTCTCACAATTACACAATAAAACAATATTGCAGGTGGGCTCTCACTTCATTTCAGTTTGTTCTTATATCTCACTGACTGACGAGTAACATCCTGCCCCTTATATACCTATGAGGGCATGGCTGACAACATTCTAGGAGGTTCAAGAAAAATGTAGTTTTCAGAAAGTCTGGAAGTTTCCAAGATATTCTTCCAAGGTCTAGAACATTCTAGGAGGTTAGTGAAAAATGGATCCATATACAGAATACCTGAAACATTTTACTTCAAACATTATATTTTCCCTTTTGTCACTATCAACAAAAACAGCACTTCAAGCCTGGCGCTCCCCAAGCCCATTACCCCAGGTAGTTGCTTGGGTTTCCTGCCTCTACATCTGGCCCTGCATAGTGGAAATGTAAATAGAACAGGATAGATAAGAATAAATAGCTGGTATACAGGTGAAGACTGAGTGGAGACTGAGGGTCAGAGTTATGGCTGTTTATAAATTCTAAATTTGAACTGTTTTGCTTAAAATGAGGCCCTTTTTCTTTAAAGCTTAAATGGCTTTTCTCTGGGAATTTATTACTTCAGTGGCTGCAAAATCATTAAAATGGCATAAGATAGATACTCAGAAGCCTCCTCTGCACGTAGGTGGATAATTAGATACAAGCTTTCCTTACTTTGTCAGTACCTGGTATGGCATTTGGACTCCTATTCTGAACCTCCAGTGGAACAATTACTACAAGAGGCCTCCTTTCTGCTTAAGAAATATTGCCTCCATACCTCAGACATTATTAGGGTTATTAATATCCAGGCTCTGCGAGAAGCCATTTCATCTTTGTATAGCTGTCAGAAAGGCAAAAAACACATATTTGGGAAGAATAATGAAAAATAGCTAAAATATAGTTAGGTACCAATAAAGGATTTTTGAAATACATTGAAATGAACTATTATTGAATAGGGGGTACCAGGAGGGAGAGGAACTGAATATTTAGTTAGGTATGGGCATGATGTACATACATTAGCTATTCAGCTATCTGTAAAACCCCAAACAAGAGAATGACCATATATCCCTGGGTACTATCATATATCACTCAATATAATATATTACCATATATAACCTGAACAAGGGAAGGAATATTACATCATTTGTTTAGGCCCAAAGTGTGCAATGCATATTTAAGAAGAGGTGAAGTGGTGTAGGAGATAAGTGTAAAGATCTTCTTCTCTCTGCCAACATGCCCACACCAACCCTCACAACATGCCCACACTCCACCCTCAAATACTGACCCAGGGACTAAGGCTAGTACAGTGGTGGGTGTAAGGGACTGTCTCTGTGCATCTGAGGGCTCTGGAACACATTTTACAATGGAATGACTCTTCATGCTCCCTCTTGTATCATGATTTGCTAAATTGGAGGCAGATGGCCCATGTTTCTTGGAAGGACTGTTATTGATGGGACACCAATGGAAACAGAGAATGCTGGGGAAAACAGCAAAGGAGAGCAGGTGGTCAGGGGTCAATATCCACTGAGAGATGCAATTACTGTGGGAGACAGCATGGGCAGGTAAAGCAGAAATGTCCCACATTTTAAGGCACGTGGAAAGTTGAACTATTTTAGCAGTGTGCTCAAGAGCAAGGTCTCAGAAACATTCAGTCAGACTTGTAAAAGATAGGGATGTCACATAAGATAGTTGTGATGACATCATGACTCCATCCTTGAATTTGAGAGCATATCAGATTAACACAGTCAAGACAGGAAAGAAAGAATACCAACCTCCGTGTATGCAACAGTGTTAATAGAGCAATGTACTTTGTAATTTCAGCTGAATAACAGATTTCTTGTAATGTGATTCCTTGGGGTGAATTGGACTCAAACACACTGATTACAAACAGCAGGCCCAATCTAATAATGTACAATGAGAGCATAATGCAACCTGTAGGAAAATTTGCCCTCATAGTAACTAACCCAGAAAACAATAGTGGTTATCAACTGAAGTTTCTGGTGTTGTCTGATAAGCACCACAGCCCCCTCTTGGGCAATATAGCCCTAGAAGCCATGGATCAGATGAGGACACAGCATCAGCTGCACTGCAAGAAGCAAAAGGTGGAGTTCCAGGGACAATAGAGACAATTCTAAAAGTATATGGTCTGACTTTTTCAGACCTGACAGCTATAAGAGAGTGGTACAATTTGCATTCCAGGACATGAGTGGGCACAAGCCCACCCATGGCTAAAAGCCCCTCCCGCAGCATAAAGGGAGGAGCTACAGAGCCCTGGACTCAACTTATATGGGGGACAACCAATGAAAAAACAGGAACATGCGCGAAGGTCAAAGGGATAAACGGAGGGAACCAGATGGGGACAACAAGCAGAGAATCTTGGACAGCGCCCACTGCTCTTCAAAAGAAGCTAAAGAGTCAGCAGATGCAGCCCAGAGGAACACTGCCCAGATACATGATTGGACAGAGGATCAGAAATAGGCCCCACAGTTGCAGAGCACCTCTTCAGCCAACATCCTCTCCCTAGTGTTACAGATGGCCACCTTAGACAAAGCAAGGAGAAGGTTGATGAAGAGGTTCCATGACTTTGTGGGGCCACAGATGGGGTGTATGTAGATGAGAAGCTGCAAGGAGAAGTGCAGCCAAAACTTCAGAAGGAAGTTCTGAAGGAGCCGGAATAGGAGCTGCAACTTGGCGCACTCCAGACATATGTGCGCCAGGGTCTCCCTCATGCCTCAAAAAGGACAGGTATTAGGATGAGGAGTGAACCACATTAGGTACACGCTTGTGCTCATAGCTCCATGAAGGAGTCACCAGCTAATATCCCTGGCGGGCTGTGGAACCAAACTGGAATACAGACTGCACGCTAGGGTTCCTCACCTTCAACAGGTGTCTGCCACTTTGTATCAGGGCAAGACACAAGGGTTACAAAATGGAGAGTGTGGAGCACGAATGTGTACAGATATGCCTGTGGCACAGTTCGGAAGCACACTGGCTGCAGATCCTGAAGTCAGCTCAGGCTGTGAGGAGGAGACAGCCAGGGGGACTCCCGGGGCAGGGGCCTGATGAAAAGATCTGGAGGGTAAGGAGTGAGGGGTGGGCAAGGAGCACCCTCCTGCATGTTTGTGGTAAGACTCCTCTCACCTCCTGGAGTACGCACTGGGGAGTTCGAAGGGTGGAGACTCCCATTCACCGACCCAGCACTTGAGGATCCACCTAGTCCCCCATTTGTAGTCTAGGAGATGTCCAACCTTGGTGACTCTTGCCAGGACCAGCCTCTGGCACACCGAGGGGGAGTCCGTCACCGGCACACTGAGATCAGGATTGTGTAGCAGGGGTCTACAAGGAGATATGCCCCCTCGGTGGCTGCCATGGACCTGGTTGCCGAGACCAACCTCCAGGTCCAGAGGAGGTCCTGGTACAAAGCCAGCAGCTTGGAGAGGTTTTGTGGAAGACTTCTCGGGTTGAGATAAAACAGCTGCTGGAGGAAGGTGTGTGCCAGCGTGCTCCATGCTGGACTACCTGTACTATAAAAGAATCTCTGAAAGGTCTGGAAGTGGAAGCATGGACCTGGCTATGGACACATCACAGATCCTGCCCTCCTTCCTCCAGGGGGAGACTCAGGACTCCCGCAGAGATCCAATGCAGTCCCGGCCAAAATAACTATAGAATTAGCTTCAGGATGTGGACCAGGAGTCTCAGGGTCAGGACCAGGGTGTTGAGCTGGTGTCAGAGCATGGACAGGACCAGCTGGTTAAGCACCAGTGCCATCCGTCACAGGGAGAGACACCGGAGCAGTCCTGTCCACCCCTACAGTCACTCAAACACCCTGCTCTCCAAATCCTGCCAGTATGCTAGTGAAGAAAGATAGGTGGCAGAAAGATACACCCCCAGATAGAGCAGGGGACCTGCATTCCACAGGATGGCCTGAAGTGCAGGTGGGACGGAGCTTGCCTACCACCCAGCCCTGACCATCAGGCCAGAGCTCTTGACCCAGTTTACCAGGGTGGAGGAGGCTGCTGAGTAGACAGCCTGTCAGGCCTTCACCCACAACAGGTCACCCAGGTGCTAGACCACGAGGAGCACGTTTTCGGCATATGCTGACAGCATCACCCACAACTCTAGCTCACAGAGCACCAACCACGCCAACCTCTTGCGGAGGAGATGGAGGAAGGGCTTGATGGCCAGAGTGTACAGCTGGCCTGGCAGCGGTCTGCCCTGATGCACTCTGCACTCGGAGCTGACTGGTTCTGTCAACGTGCAGTTGAGCCTGATCAAGCACTCTGCGGAAGTGAACAGCATCTGGAGAAAATCCACAAAATGGGGCCCGAAGCCAAATGCCCACAGAGTGTCTAGGAAGTACCCATGGTCCACCCTGTTGAATGCCTTCTCCTGATTCAGGGACAGGAGTGTGAACAACAGATAATCCCTACACCCAAGCTCAGGGAGCTCTCGGACCAAATAAAGATGGTCAAAGATGGTATGGCCTGGAATGATGTAGGTCTGGCTGCGATGGACCATTTCTGCCAGCATGAAGTCCAGCCGCAGCGAGATGGCGTTCGCTATGATTTTATAATCAATGCTGAGGAGTGAGACGTGACACCATATCCTAAGGTTGTGGAAGCAAGGTGAGCATGGCTCGCCTGCATGACAGTCCGCTCCCCAAGGACTCAGCCCAGACGATGGCGTGGTCTGGGCTGAGGAAGTCCCAGAACACAAAGTAAAACTCCACAGTCAGCCCGTCCATGCCCAGGGATTTATTAGTGGGCATGAGATGGAGGCCTTCCGAGAGCTCACCAAGATTGGAAATCCAGCTAGTCCCAGTCACCCAGGCTGACCAATGGCAGTACGTCCCAGAGCACCCTTCAGTCATCAGCATCAGTCGGATACGGGAAGAAAAGGCTGGCATAGAAGGTCCTGGCCTTCCTGCCCATCTCCACCAAATCTGTCAGGGGGAGGGCGTCCTCTGTGCTTCTTACCCCCTCCCCCTTTTTCTCCAGGGCGTAGAAGAAGCGAGAGCCACGATCCATCTCCCATGGGAGATGGATGCAGGATGAAACGAAGGCACCCTGGACCTGAAGGTATTCTTGAATCCGGAACTCCTCTCGCTTCTCCTGGCATGCTCCACAGAGAGATGGATCCTCCGGGCTGACAGTCAGACACTTCTCCAGTTCTAAGGCTTCCCGCTCCAGCTGCTCTATCACCACATCTCTCTGATGGCTGGTCCCGCCCCCCCCCCCACCCCCCCGGGTGTAGTCATGGCAGAAGAGCTGGGCGTGGACCTTCCCCACGTCCCTCCACCGCCGCGCTGAGGGAAAGGCGCACCTCTGTCCTCACCAGGACAGCCAGAACTCCCGGAAGGACACTATGAATCCCATGTCCTCCAGAAAACCGTTGTTAAAGTGCCAATAGGCCAGCCCTGGCCTCTCCGATGTAAGGGAGGCCGTCACGGTCACTATGTGGTGATCCGAGAATGGGTATGGCCGAATGCCGGAGGAGTGGGCTCACGCAAGATGGTGACGAGACAGATAAATTCAGTCCAACTGGGAGTGGCAAGACTGATCCTCCCCCTCCTGGACAAAAGTAAAGGTGGACACATTGTCTGGATGGTGGTCATGCCAGACTCCCAACAGGGAGTGATGGTCTATAATCCCCTGAAGGACATTTGTGGTGGCCAGGCACTGCTCAGTCCCCATGAAGTCCTGTTCCTCAAGGATTGTATTAAAGTTCCTACCCAGGACCAGGTATTCGTGAGGATCCAAAGAGCCAAAAAAGGCGGATGCCTGCTGACAGAAATATACCTGCTCTAGGCCCAATGTCCGGGCATAGATGACAAGATTTAATGTCAGCCCCTCCACATGGGACCGGAGGTGCAACATGCGGCCCAGCATGACCTTGGTGACCTCCAGCACCCTGGGCCGTAGGTTGGGGGAAAACAGGGTGGCCACTCTAGCTGAATGAGCCATGAGGTGGCTGAAGTACACACTGTCTCCCCACTTGAGCCACCAGCTAGCCACGGTGGCCTGATCTATGTGGGTCTTCTGCAGGAAAGCCACTGAGTACCCTGCATCCCAGAGGAAAGAGAGCAGCTGGCATTTGTGGAGAATTTCCCTACAGCCTTGGGTGTTCAATGTGGCAAAGGTGACAGGCACTATGAAGAGGCCTGGGGAGGATCCTTGGAGGCAGGAATGATGGCAGCCCGTCAGGCCCCGCAGCAATCTGTGACCAGTCCCATAAGACATTAGGGAGTCATGAAAGCTGCAGGTCAACTGGGTAGGCTTCAGAGTCCTGCCTCCTGGTCCCTTTGCCCTCCCCCAAGATGGCCCTCACAGCCTCAAGGATGCAATGGAAATCCCTGCAGTCCTGCAGGGCGAGCTGCACCCTGTTCCTGGCACCACGCATGTCCTAGAAAAAGGAGCACAGCTTGTCCTGCAGAGCAGAGGGGCGGTTGTTCTCCGACTGGGCCCCCGCAGTGGCCCTGCAGCTCATTGATGGTCGCAGGGAGCAGCAGCAGAGGGAAGACAGCAGCCCCAGGTGGTCTGGGATAGGGGAACACAAAAGCCGCCTCCCAGGAGCTGGCGAAGGGAAAGGACAACCCCGAGGGTGACAAAAGTGCAGGAGGAAGAGGGAGGAAGTAGAGGGTCGGTGACAGGGATGGGAGTGGGAATGCGGTCAGAAGCAAGAAAGGGGTCAGGACCAGGACCAGAAGGATCAGGGCCAGGATTAGGGATGGGATCCGAGGTCCCAGCAACTGGTCAGGGTGTGGTGCCTCCTGATTTGGGTCGGGATCCAAAGGGGCAAATAAAGGAAGGGCATCCACCATGGGGCCGGGCCCAGGCTCCCTGGTGGCATCGGCGCCCACAGCCATGGCCCCAGCTGGAGGGGCAACCATACTGGTACCCCCAGGTGGTAGGAAGGGCGGCTGCCCCACCTCAGAAGAAGGGACACCAGAGGTTCAGAGCCTAGCCGCTTGGCTCCAGTCATCACCACAAAGGGCTCGGCAGCCTCAATCCAGGTGCCACTGTCAACTGGGCAGATGAAGGAGCTCAAGGGTGCCCCAGGGATGACAGTGAGGGCAGCGGCCTCAAAAGGGAGGGAGGAAAGAGGAAGGGGTGACTGAGTGCCACCTAGATTGGGGACCTCCATAGGGAGAGGGTCATCCTCCCCCTGGCAAGCTGGGGTCAGACCCAGGGCCTCAATCTCATTAAACATGAAGGAGTGATACCCACCAACCACTACAAGGTCTTCCCTGGCAGCAGCCGAGGCGACAGTTGCTGCGGCACCAATAGGGGGCCCAGATAACAAAGGGATTCTTGTCAGGGTCTCCTCAAAAAGGGACTCCAAGAGAGAAATGGCGCAGCCCACATCTACTGTCTTGGTCAGTGCCACCCATTGGGCTCCAGCAGGGGGCATGGTGAAAGACTCGGCACCAACAGTCCCCTTCATGGTTTTACAGGGGGTCCTTGCAGCTGAGTGGAATAGGGCTAATCATGGAGAGGGGCTTCCCTAGGTTGGAGAGGAGAGGCAGAAGGGTAGCATTGGGGAGGAGGACGGGACAGAGATGAGCATCATCCATGTCACCCAGGTGTAAGGTTCATCTCTGCAATCTGGACTCATATCGCTCAATCAACCCAATCCCTCACTCCTGGAGCTCACATTGCATTTGCCCTGTGTGTGAACCACCCACTCCTGGGTCAGCTCACTCACAGCGTCCTGCAGATAAACAGCTCCTATGTTAGTGAGTGAGTGCTTTTGGCCAGCCACTCATGGGATTCTGCAATAGAATAACCTCCAGCGGAAATCCCCAGTCCCAGATGCAACCCTAGGAACAACCATCTTACAGAGTTCAGTGCTTCCTATTGATATTTGCAAGCTCACAGGTTAGTCAATTTATCAATGAAATTGATATGCACCAACTCTGTCACTCTAAATTGTCTCTGTACACACTCAAACCACATGAACTGCTTTTGATAAAATAAACAAATAAGTTTATTAAGTACAGAATGATTTTAAATTATTATAAGCCCAAATAATATGAGTCAGATTTGATCATGAATAATTAAAAGATAAATCGCGTTCTAAACTTAACATTTCAATAGCCTTACAATCTCTGATGTTATTTTACCATGCAGGCTGGCTGCAATCTTTCAGCCATACCCCTATACCTCCATAGGCAGTCTCTCAGGGCTTGTGTACACTTACCTCAGATATTTGGGGGCAGTCGACTGGAGTTATGCAAACTATGCAAAAAACTTGCGTAACTCCCGTCGACTTCTGTGCTTCTGTTCTGCGTGCCATCTTCACTGCACTGTGCCGATGGGAACCACATTCCCGTCGACGCAGTGCTACTCCACTTGAGAAGGTGGTCTTAATACGTTGATTTCTGGATCGACTGAGCGGGTCTTCACTGACCGCTCAGTCGATCCAGATAAGTTGATCTGACAGCGGTGAATTTGCCGCCGAGTTAAATGAGTGTCACCTTACCAGTTGCTTAGTCTATTGTTCCCATATGCACGCCTTAGCAAGGTGTGAACTCTCACTTTGCTTTGTGTTTGTCTGGATCTATTCAAGCCACGTGAGACACACATTTGTGAATATTACTTAGCAGAGTTTCATAACTATTCATGTGACCTTGCAAGAAGCATACAATCATAATAATAATGTTCAGTATGCCATGAGCATTCCAAAAACGCTTTTCATGACATACTTTGCGTTAAACCATACACAGTTACACTATGGGTGAATATAGGGTACAGCATGTCATACCAGGTACTGCAGAGGCACTAGAGGGACATAGACACCCCTCCACCACCAGGCTCTTCTATGCCTCCTGGGCAGCAGCCTCAGATGCCAGGAAGAAGACCACTTTCTCATACATTTTCAAGGTCACTACCATGGCTGTGGGCCCCACCACCCATGCCAATGCCCACATATAAGTTTCCATGTGGGGTGAGGTGGGCATCAGGAGGCAACCGACCCCATGCTTCCTGGTGAGGGTGGGAATGGGACCCCGGAACTCAAGGATTGTACCACAGAAGGTGGTCAGGGCAGATGGTGAGGTGGCAAGCGGAGGAGGGAACAAGGAGAAGAAGAGTAAACCTCTGCAGGGGGCCAGTGGGCAAACCAGAGGGGGAGGGGTCTCGCTGGTCAGAATCAGCTACAGGGAAGGGAGGGCAAGTCCAGGAAAGGGGAAGGACAAGTATATCCATGAGCGCTTGTTCCAGGAAGCAGCAGCAGTGGAGTGCCCAGTTGCAGCAGAAGCCAGCAACCAAGGCAGGAAAGACCCCAGTAAGGATGGTGGAGGCGGCAGGGCCTACTTCCTTCCTTGCCAGAGGGCAGGCCACCCTAGGCAGCAACTGCCAGGGGGGCTACCAGCAAGCAGGGCAGCAGGGGTGAGGATCTGACTGGGGTGGTGGAGATGACATGGCAAATACTGCAACAGCAGCAAGGCCTGCACTCTGGACCTTGCAGCTCCACTCCTGCAAGAGGATGTTGAAGGGAGGGATATGAGCTCTAGAATAGTGAAGGCCCTTTTCCCTCAAGTTTATTAGAGATACCTGAGTCCAATTAAGGGCTGATGATTACCTTTAAAAACCCCTCTTCTGGTGAGAGAGAGAGAGAGAGAGAGAAAGAGAAGAAATAAGCTGCAGCAGGATTGGTGCAGCAGGTATAAAAGTTTTCTCCTGGGGGAAGGCTGTTCTCTTCCCTATATACTGAAAAATAAACCAAAGTGAAGAATTAAAAATGACCACAGTAAGACTGATTTACTCCCTGGCCCACTGCCAGAGGGAGAAATGCTGAGGCTAACGAAGTAATGGCTACCTTGAAGGAAGGCTATGACTGGAAATAGACCGCCACAATGGAATCTGTGTGCTTATCACAAAGGAAATTTCCAGTAGCATTAGGCAATCCAATATGCGAGAAGCTCAGAAGTCTGCAGACCAGGGGTATCATAGCAGCTGTAGAGGCTGTAGCACAGAGTGGGTGAGCACCATGGTGGTGGAAAACAAGCCATCAGGCAAATTACCATCTGCCACTAACCTGCACATTGAAAAGATACCGCTTTCCACTGCCCACAACTGATGACATCTTGCCAGAACTTTCCAAGCCAGAATATTTATGGTCTTTTATGAGAGGAATAGGTTTGGCATATAAGCTTGGATAAAGAGTCCAACATGCTGACAACCTTTGCATTTGTTCATTGCACATGGCTGAACATGCTGATGGGCATAAGCCCAGAGCTAGGGGTGTTTCAGAGAAAGCACTGAAAGCACTGAAAAGACATGGGGTGAAAATAATTGCAGGTATCCTTCTTGTAGGTGAAGGGAGCAATGATACAGAGCTGAACAAAGTCACAACAGAAAGGAGGGACAAGGACATAAAATTGAACCCAGAAAAAAATGTGACAAACAGTTTGAGGTGACATACATTGAATATCAATTCACAGCAGAGGGACTGAAAATAGATCCTAACAAGATCGAGGCAGTTAGAGACATGCCAGATCCAGGGGACGTGAAAGGATTAAGTACTTCATAGGAACGATACATTTTCTGTCCAACTTTTGTCCACACCCGTGTGCAGTAGTGGAATCTGCAAGTCAGTTCACAAGGCAGAATATTGAGTGGGTCTCGGCAGGTCCCCAATAGCAAGGATTTAATACGCTGAAAAAATGATAATGGACGCCCCAATCCTGATGTATTACCAGCCAGGACAGCCACTGACCTGAGATACACTGGAGAAAGGATTGGGTGAGGTCTTTTGCAGGAACAGCCAGTTGCTTATGCCAGCAGAGCCTAGCAGAAACTGAACAGGGGGATACCCCCCTAGAAAAAGAGCTTCTGGCTGTGGAATTTGGAGTGGAATTACTCCATCAGTACCCCATGGCCACACAGTAATAGTGAAATCAGACTATAAAGCCTTAGAGACAATCATGGCAAAACCTCAGAGGGCCACTGTTCCTGGGAGAGACCGTTATTGACAGAACACCAGTGGAAACAGAGAACACCAGGGAGTTATGCTGGAAGCAACTCAGCTACATGGGCAGAGCATGGGTTAAAAAAGTTCCATTTGTTCAACTTAACCTGAATTCAGTAGCACTCTTTGTGAATGAAACACTACCGGAGCAGTGGGACTCCTCTCCACTCCCAGTTCAGGATCCTGCTTATGAACACAAAAATGTCTTAAACAAACAAAAAAAAACCCACTCCTGGGCTTTTTCTGAGAAGGCATACTTAAAAGTCATTGCGAGGGTGGGAGGAAGGAGTCAAATTACATCTGATAAGAATCGTGTTTTGACCTTTTTACTTGCATAGAATTAAGATTTATAGATCATAACTTTTCAACCAGCATGCCGTCTCTCTCTGTATAGCATACCAGCAACCACAAACTGATTTTTCATTTCATTACTGAATCATTCTCAGTCTGCATTACCACTTAGTGTATTTGTTTGGAAATTCATTGCTGGATGCATAAAAATGAGTACAATGATAGTACATTGTTATGAGTTTTATGGTCTGACTAAACAAGGATACCTGCACACCATGAAGCAACACTTGATTTATCTAGTCACAGCAGGCAATGACTTCATTACATTGCACAGCAACCAACAGAACCTCTTCATTAGAGTGCTTCTGATGCAATCTTTGTGTTATTTATCTAGAACAAATTTCACCTTTCAGCTTCCTGCAATGGACCACTAGTCTCAGTTCCAGGACTTCATGCAGCATCATTATTATTTACTAATTACATATATATTGTGATGGTCGCCAAAGGCTCCAATCAAGATTGGGGCCTCATTAGTATAGCACTTAGCATAGACATGCACAAAAGACAGACACAGCCCCTGTGAAGAGCCTACCGTTTAAAAGACAATTAATATAAAAGAAGTGGAAGAAAAATTTCATTGAAGGATTTTAAAATACATCAAAGGGGACTTTGGGCACATGGGAGTACAACAAGCAAACTGATTAGGGTAGTGGCAGGCAAATGTCACATTAGTTCCATATTTTGGAGGGAATTGTTTATCTCAAGGAACTTTCATATATATTAATGATTAACTGTGAATTATTATTAATTCTTATTTTATCTATGGGGCTCAGCTGCTGAAATGTTAATCAGACAACTCAACCTTTATCTGCAGTGAACACTGGTGGCAAGTTCTCATGAACTAAACATGTATATATTACCTCCTAGCATTAAATTCCTATTTTGATTCCTTTTAACCTACGATAAACCTCCACAATGTCACCCTTAACAATTTGGTCCAATGGGCAAAAATTCCTTCTAGATCCTTAAAACAGGTGATCAGTTGGACCCACAGCATCCTGGAAACACAGCTCGATGTATCTCAGCTACAGAGAGGGAGGGTGGAACAACAATAGCATTAAGAGAGCTCCTGGATACCTGGGGAAGGGGCATGAGAGCCAATTAGCTCCTCCATACCACCAAGGCTGGCCAATGGGAGGCTGAGAAACCCTCCCCCAGGCTCACTTATACATGAACTTTGAGCACAAGAGTCTGCATTCCAGCATGTCTGGGCATGAGTTCTCACCTCTCCCATCCCTTCCCAGGAGTTGGCCATCCCCCTGCTGATCTTACCAAATTTCCTACTCCCCCCCCGACTCTCCATACTGAAATGGGAAAGATATTTCCACCAAAAAAAAAAATGCCAAACTCTGCAGCCACTGAATTATGAAGAACATGGAACCCTGGCCAGTTTTCAGGATGGAAGGATTCAATATACTATTTCAGAGAACTCATAGAAACTGGTGTGCATGCAAAAAGAGCTAGTTCAGAAAGGAACTTAGGCATGGTGACACTGAGAAATGCCATGCCTAACTTTTAGGAGCCTAGAAAATCATTGTGATTCACCAAGACTGAGGTTAGTGGCTAGGCTCTCTATAGAATGAATGAGGGGAAAGAGGCACCTCAGAATAGGATTCACAACAGCCAGTGCACTAGGCAGCTCCTCACCTAAATTAGCCAATGGGACCTGCAAAGCCCTGCCCCACTTTCAGAGATGAGTGCCTAAATCCACGCTGCAGGGAGGCACTTCCCTCTGCTTGGGATTCTCAGTTGCAGACCTTTGCTAGGTGTTAAGTGCCTACACCATTTTAGTAAGAAGCTTGGTGGGGAGGACCGGTGGGGAAGGAGGAAGAGAACCATTTTTAGCCCAGTGTTTAAGGTACTCACCTGGAACTATGGGAGACCCCCAAGCACCTCTCCACCTGAAGGGGAGAAAGATTTGAATTGGCCTCTACCATTGCTCCACCAAATGATCTAACCACTGGGCTATGAGATATGATATGGACCCCTATACTTTCTCCTGTTGAAGATGTTCCACTTTGGATTAAATAATGCAAGAATCATTGGGCCAGAGAAAGCAAGCATGAGAATGACTCTGTAGCCTCATGGTTAGTGCACTCACTGAAGAGGTGGGGGACCCAGGACTTGCTTCCCCTGCTCCATTTATTATTTATTTATTATCCACAATGCAACAGCTTCAAAAGGAGAGATTGAGGGATTCCCCTTCCCCATCAAAATAGTCTTAGCTCATGGGTTAGGGAACTTAGTGGAGAAGATAACTGTTCATATCCCTTTCTTGCTTTCACTCTCAGGCAGAAAGGGGACTTGAATGAGGAATCTCCCACCTCCCAGGCAAGTACCTGAGCCACTCGGCTAACAGTCACAAGACACATCCTCCACCTCTTCCCCCTACAGCCATTTTATGTAAACTCACCTACAGGGGCCCAATCCAGTAAGCAAGGTCTGGGCATGCTTACCAGATTGGGCCCTGAAAACAATTTAGGCAGAGGAACACCCATCTTCTCCCAGCTCATACATACATGATTCTGGGGATTGATGTGCACACCCCTGGTGTGGGGATGCAATGTGCATGCTCAGAGGCAAAAACATAGGTTCTGAGGGAACTTTTACCACAAAAATTTAGGCACTGAATGATTTTTGGCACCTACAGGGTTCGGGAGCAACTGAGCAGGTGTTTTGTTAATCCCAGCAGGATTCAGGTGTCTAAAGTGGCAATATGAATCTAGTCCCAAGTGATTATGTAACAACACACTGGAAAACACAATGAAATAAGTTTTGAGTAGTGGTCCCACATTTGGAAAATAACTGCCACCTGTATGATAAATCTCAGCCTCACCAGGCCTATGCTTGACAGTTGCTCAGTTAGCTCAAATAAGAGGCCTATATAGCACTAGGAATCTCAAGTACCTCTAAACTGGGTAACCGCAGCCCTGTGTTCAGTTGTCATTCCAGGATGAACTCTTGCCTCCCTAAAGCATAATGAAAGAAAATGAGTCAGTCAAGCAGAAGAAAAGCATATACAATACTTTTCACCCCGCGGCTACCAGTTAAGTCCCGTATGGCATGCCTTATAAGGAACCCTATCCCCAATTTATAAAGCAGAAATTGTGTTCTATTTTTCACAGTTTTGTACAGCTTTGGCATGATATAAATAATTAAACAATATTATTCACTTACTGAGATATGAGAGCTAATTTTTAAAGTTCAATACACTGACCAATCCACACTAATAGAGTGTTAAAGATTATGCTGCCATATGCAACCATATTAGTAGCAGAACTAAAAAGATAATTTTAACAGGAGATATTCAATAAGGAAAAACTTTATGGTAAATGGTGGAATGACTCACAGTTTTAAAGTCTTATTAACATCAGTCCTGTTCTGCGTTTGAGGAGAGCTAAGCTTACTGCAGGGAATCTGAGCCTGAACTCAATTGAGCAGTTTGATCCAGATTAGATTAGGGTTTCCCTGAAGACTGGGAAATACTGCAAAACTAGCCAGCCTTGCTATATTTCCGTGCTTGTCTTTGAGCCCTGGTGGGAAATGATGTTTACTCTTTTGAAAACTCAATCTGGTACTGAAGCTTGATCTTCTCAATTGGGCATTCCATCTTCGTTTGCCATATCAGAAAGTAAATCAAGCACAGCTTGCGCAGAAAAATCCACCCTATCTCTCCCCTTACATTTATCAGGTTTCCCAGTTGGTCAGAAAAACAAAAACAAAATGCAGAGAAGTTGGATCTGGCTATTCCTTGGTCTAATCAGTTCACAGGGTCAGCAGGGGGCAAGATGCTGTGAGGCTGTTAGGATTATATTGAAGAGAGGATTCACTTGATTAATTTTACACACTAATTTAGAGACACTTTCTTCTGTGTGTTACAGCAGGAAGCAGGACAAACAAACATTTACAACAGGCTAAGGGATAATATAATGCCTAGTTCCTACAAAGGGAGCAGAGTTCAGATAATAGAGGACTCAATCATAGCAGACAAAACCTAACAAGTTACGAAAGCTGGAAACTGAAGCTAGACAAATTCAAATTGTTAAAAATTGCACCTTATGTGGTGGATTCTCCATCACTTGAGGACTCCAAATCAAGACCAGATATTTTTTCTATAAAATATGCTCTAGCAACAAGACGTTATAGGCTTGGGACTGGCTTGAATTATTTGGCCTGTGTTATGCAGGAGAGCAGATATCCCATTTTTTCTGGAAACGTGCTGCAACATGTGAGTGAGAGTTTTGAGAGTATGTCATTTGATGCATAAAAGCTACAGTAAGTTATGTTATGGATGTTCATGTTGGAAGAAGAGATATGCTCAAGTCCAAACTTTAAAAACAGACGTCCCTGAATGTTGAGGCATTGGTTGTTAGAACTGAATCCTCCCTTATAGTGAAACTTTATAGACTTTAATACAAAAAGAGAATTTAATATATTTTTGAACCATCACATGGAAATTAATAAAAATGTATATGCCAGGTTCAGAAGACTTAAATACAAAACTCTGTAAAAAGGGTATCATTCTCTATTATATTCTGCTGGGTGTTTTTAAATAGTATTTCTAAAGGCCCAAACATACTCTGTTGAAATCAATGTTAAGATTCTCATTGATCTTCATGGTCCATCATCGGGTCCTAGATTTCTATAGAACTCTAATAGAGTTCCCAGCCGCATACCTATTAAAGTGGGTAGGATTTATCCAGAAGGGCTGATCTAAGCTTCCCAAGTTCGTCTCATCTCTGATGACTGAGTTAAACCAGCACATTGAATCTGAACCACTTGAAATTAAGGGAGGTCAAACATCACATTCAATCTTTTGTTAAACATCCCATCTCTAGTGGCAAGTGTTTTTCAAATCTTGGCTGTCTTTTTATCAAGTGAAGTGGTATATTTGTTGAAATCTGTGGATTGTGTAATGCAAATTTTCACTTTTTTATATAAGAAAATATATGACACACAAATGCTTTTTGTCAGTGGTACCAGTATACCAATAATATTCTGGATTTGTAGTTTTTGTAACTGTTATATTACCAATCTTAAATAAGTTAAAACTTATTTCTTTTTAATCAGGAAACATTTGTTGCATAGTTCTAGTTGTCAAATATCACCACTGCAATTTTTAATGAAATTTAATATTTTTAAAAAACATTTTTATTATTAAGTTATTTTTTGGTTACAAGCTTAAATTGCTTACAGTCTTAATTATTACAGGTACCATTATATGTATTCAAAAGTTTTAATTAGCTATATATAATTTATTAATCTTCAAGCCAGATTTTCAAAAATAGGAGAAAAACCCTAAATTCTTAATTCCATGTCAGTACCTTTTTGATTTTCAAGTGTTAAGACCCACAAATTCAGTCCATACCCACACTCAACCCAATTATATGAGTGCCTGAATTTGGGTTTAGGAGATGAAAGGCTCCTCATTCTGAAAATCTTGGCCTTTATTTTCTTAAAATCCTTCGCATAGGGAGTCCCGTTTATTCAGTATTGTACATTTAACAAGCTAGTAACCAAAACAAAAATTTTGAAAATACTTGCAGAATTCTTACAAAATTATGTAAACAGTCTGACGAAATGGTTATGAAGTATTTCCTATATTAAAATAAGTTCATATTTGGTATGTGAAAATGTATTTTTTTTGCTATTTGGTTCACATTGGGTTTATTTACTTCTTTTTAAATTAAGATTCAGCAAATCTTAATATTACATTACTTAGGAGCATTGTGTCCAATCTAAATCTACTCAGGTAGCTTTCACATCTCTGTGTTAAGTGTGTGTTGATGGGCACTGACTATATCAACAAAAACAACAAAGTTGAACTATCCAGAGAATAGTCCACAGATGCAAAAGTGTCAGGTTTAAATAAAGAAACATTGCAGAGTGAAATGAATTTTCCATCCCAAAAAACAATCTCCCAAAAATTCATTATGATTTAATGCTCTATTTCCAGTTCTGTATCATTAAGTCTGTATGGTGAGAGGTGATTACATATTTGAAGACCTGATGCTGCCAAAGTTTCAGTATGAGTCCGTAGGGTGACAAGTGGAAGGAATATTGCATACTTCTTGGCTTGTTTTGTGGTATTTGTATCGAGATTGTTTTTGCATCTGCTCTATAACCTTCCTAAAGATGACTTTTATGTCATCAATGTTTACTCCCTACAGGTTATGGTAATAGTTACATATAATATAATATATGAAGAGTAATTCCAAGTGACTAAATGTGATTTTGCAGATATTCAATTTATCTCAGCTTTTCTACTCCAGCTCTAATATTGACGAGATTGAATGAAACAATTATATTGTGAACATCCCTAAACACTGCTCAACAAATCTTCCACAATATTCTTAGATTGAAATAAACTGTTTAAATTTGTATGTTTTAAATTATAATGTTATAACACAAACTTTCACCAGTCATTTTCCATTTGTTTTAAAGCTAGGTTTTGACTGGTTTTAGTCCCTGCCCCAAAATGCAATGCATTAAAGTACTACCAAGTAGCTCAATAAACTTAAAAAATATTTAGAGACAGATTCTATAACCCTTAAATTCTGGTAAGTAGGTATTTGATCTGCAAGTACTGCCATTTCAGTGGAATTGCTTGTGGAGTAAGATACTATTCAAATAATTAAGCATGGCCAAATCATGCCCTGAACATTTTCTTTTATTCATAGCAGAAATTTTATGTCTATGGCCCAACTGTCTATCTTCCCTTCCCCTTCTAAAACTAACTAAATTTAATGAGAGTTATGTCTGTTCAGTGTAGGGTAGAATGTGGTTGTGAAGTTAAAAAAAATGCTTAGTGGCCCTTGTGTTCAAGTACGTTTTCCTTATTTGGGTGTTATGTCTGTAATACCCCAACTCTCTGGTCCTCTTTTTCATGCCTTGTTTCTCTGCATCAGAACTATCAGTCCCCACTTATGGCAAAAGAATAGAGTAGTATCTTATTAAAGGAAGCTGCTTATGGTCCTGATTTAGCAAAGCATTCATATTAGTCTCAGGAAAATAAAATATGTAAATGCAAGTAATCTGAAGAACTCAAAGTGGTCTACAGGTATTAATGCATTTAGCCTACCAACATACATGGGCACTAGGCAAGTATTTTATTTTTGTATTAGATATATATTAGAGAGAGACCAAAACACTAAAGACATAATTTCCAAAAAGTCTTAAACACAATTAATATAGTATTATCTCCAGAATGACATCGCCAATTTATATTTTGGATAAATAGCACCAAGATGCAACAATGTTCTAACTATCAGTGCATACATCAGTGTATAACATTTGTACAAGTACATTATCACTGTATAACATTATTGGAAAAGTAACATAGCAAAACACAAAATCTCCAACAAGTTCTTGGAATGTGTTGGGAACAAATTCTTATCTTAAAAGATGGAGAAAGCTACCAGTGTGGGCAGCCATTTTAGACTTACTTTGACAAAGAGGGAGGAATTGGTTGTGAATCTGAAGGTGGAAAGAAACTTGGGTAAAACTGATCATGAAATAAGAGATTTCATGATTTTAAGGGAAAAAGGAAAGAAGGAAGATGGAGAATAAGGACATGGATTTTTTTAAAAAGTAGACTTTAACAAACTCACAGAACTGGTAGGTAAGGTTCCAGGGAAGACAATCTAAGGGGAAAAGTCCAGGATATCTGGCAGTTTCTCAAAAAGGCAGTGTTAAAAACAAAACAGCACACTATCCCAAAGCAAAGGAAAGATAGAAAGAATAGCAAGAGACTAATATGACTGTGTCAGGAACTCTTTAATTATCTGAAAATCGTAAAAGGAATCCTACAAAAAGTGGAAACAAGGGAAATTGATAAAGATTAATATAAAAGTATAGGACAAGTATGTAGGGACAAAAATCAGAAAGACAAAATGAGTTCCATCTAGCAAGATATATAAAAGGCAACAATAGGTTCTATAAATACAGAATCAAGAGAAAGACAAAGGAAATATACATCCACTACTTAGTGGGGAAGGAGACCCAAAATGGACAACACCAAGAAGAGTAGAGAGTCCTGTAGCACCTTAAAGACTAACAAATTTCTGTGGGCATAAGATTTCATGGGCTACAACCCACTTCATCAGATGCAGCCCACAAAAGCTTATGCCCGCAGAAATTTGTTAGTCCTTAAGGTGCTATAGGACTCTCGTTGTTTTTGCTGTATACAGACTAACACGGCTACCCCTCTGGAACTTTCTCCAAGAAGAGTGAGGTATTTAAAGCTATTTTGCTTCAGTCTTCACTAAAAAGATTAATTGTGATCATATGTTTAAACTCATTACTAACAAGAAGGGCAAAGGAACAGATTCCAGAATAGGGAAAAAACAGATTAAACCATATTTATAGAATCATAGAAGTCCAGGATTGGAAAGGACCTGGAGAGGTCTTCTAGTCCAGAGTTCTGTACCCAAGGCAGGACTAGGTATTACCATCCCTGACAGGTCAACCTGCTCTTAAACATCTCCAATGATGGAGATTTCATAACCTCCCTTGGCAATTTATTCCAGTGCTAAATTACCCTGACAGTTAGGAAATTTTTCTTAATATCCCATCTAAACCACGCTTGCTGCAGTTTAAGACCGTTGTTTCTTGCCCTATCCTCAGAGGTTAAAGAGAACAATTTTTCTTTCTCCTCCATGTAACAACTTTTCGTGTACTTGAAAGCTGTAATCATGTCCCACCTCAGTCTTCTCTTCTCCAGACTAAAAAAACCCAATTTATTCAAACCTTCCCTCATCGGTCATGTTTTCTAGACCTTAAATAATTTTTGTTGCTCTTATCTGGCCTTTGTCCAATTTGCCCACATCTTTCATGAAATGTGACACCCAGAACTGGACACAATACTCCAGCTGAGGCCTAATCAATGCGAAGTAGAGTGGAAGAATTATGTCTCATGTCTTGCTTACAGCACTCCTGCTAATACATACCAGAATAATGTTTGCTTTTTTTGGAATAGTGTTACACTGTTGACTCATATTTAGCTTGTGATCCACTATGATCCCCAGATCCCTTTCCACAGTACTCCTTCCTTGGCAGTTATTTCCTATTTTGTATGTGTACAACTCCTAAATGGAGTACTTTTCACTTTTCCTTATTAATTTGCATCCTATTTACTTCAGATCATTTCTCCACTTTGTCCAGATCATTTTGAATTTTAATCCTTTTGAATTTTAAATGCACTTGAATTTTGAATTTTAAACTCACTTGAATTTTGAATTTTAAACGTACTTACAACCTCTCCCAGCTTGATATCATCTGCAGACTTTTTAAGTGTGCTCTCTATGCCATTATCCAAATAATTGATTTAGATAGGTTAGATGTATTTAAGTCTGCAAAGTCTGAAGTAATAAAACCTAGATATTATCAGGAACCAGCTGCAGCAATTTTATCACAATTAGTGATTGTCTTTCATAACTTATGGAGGATGGGTGAGGTCCCAGAGGACTGGAGAAGGGCAAATTTCCTATCTATGTTTAAAAAGGGAATCAAAGAAGACATAGGAAATTATAGACCAGTCAGCCTAACTTTGGTACCTGAAAAGATACTGGAACAAGCTATGAAACAATCAAATTGTATGTACTTAAAGGATAATAAGTAATACCCAGAATCAATTTGTCAAGAACAAATCACATGAAAACAACCTAATTTCCTTCTTTGACAGGGTTACTGGCCATAAACAGTAAAGGTGGAAGTGTAATAATTTGTCACCAAAATTTAAGATGAAATAGAAGGTACTGCAAACAAGTCCTAAATTGGAGCAACTTAAGCAAAATTAAATGATTCTGGAGAATGCAAAGTGGAGTTCAGGCTCAGGGAATTTTATTAAATTTACTTTTATGAATACCTCATTTACCTTCCTACTATCAATCAAAATATGTAGCCTATTATTAAAATGACATCTTTTACTCCCAAAGACAAAAAGAATAAGGAACAAATTTGCTTCTTAAAAAAATTATCACTAGGTTATAATTTGAATTTAATTATTTAAATGCCTCTCACAGGAGGTCACTTGGAAGGTGGATTACGCTAAATTGGAAAAAGGAACTTTTATTCCAGAATAAGCGTGTTCACATAGAGAGTTTACAGCAGAATAACTATTCTGGAATAATTGTTCTAGAATAGCGATTTTGGTAAGTGTCAACGTATATACAAGTCATTAGGTGTTCAAGTCCAATTCACTTTCAATTGACTAGTTCTCCTAGGTCAC
Source organism: Emydura macquarii macquarii (assembly GCF_026122565.2). Lineage (NCBI taxonomy): Eukaryota > Metazoa > Chordata > Testudines > Chelidae > Emydura > Emydura macquarii. Next base: position 43,199,199 of record NW_027132610.1, on the reverse strand, counting down.
TTGCGTGCTTTTGAAAATCCCACCTACAATCTGTCTGAGAATTCCCATTTAAAAGCTGGGTCATTGATCCTCTTTTTCAATTAGCCAGCCACAACATTATGGAAGAATGAGGAAGAGATTCTGGAACAGAGACTGAAATTATCTTTCTGGAAAATTTATGATGGCAATGATGGAATCAAAATAGCTTGTTTTCAGGCTCTTCAAACTGACCAATTCTTTGCTCTTTTACAGGGGACAAAATTTCATTCAGTGGCTAATTTGATAGTGATTAAATAAAAAAAGCAGTTTTCTATACTGTGAAATGAACACAATTCCATTCTAACCTGTTACTTAACTATGAACAATTTTTACAGTTTACTCAGAGGAATTCTAATTACTCATGGTTTTCCGAACCCAAAGCAATGATAACTTAACTGTTCCTCTCCAGCTGGTGTCAGGAATAAATCAATGGGGACACAGCTCCTCCATCTGATAAATGATTGATACAAAACAGAGTGCTTTTACCTAAATTTACTGTTTAATTAGGTCTCAAACACACACTCAAACACATATGCATACACACAGCAGTAGGTTCAGAACATTCCAAAAATGTATAGTTACTCAAAAAGTCTGAAATGGTTTTGAGGAATCAAGAGCAAGGCTTCCGGAGTCCCCCCCGCCCCCCTCCATCTGCCTGCAGGGGAACATTGGTGTCAAATCATTGCCCAAAGAAAAGCTTCCTTGGTCTGTTCCAAAGCATGCTTTCTAACTAAACTTTTTATAATTTTTCTCTGGACAAAGTACATAACTCATAATAGCCCCCAGTAGGCTAACAGTCTCCATCAGCAAAGCATTTCTAGTCATAACAACAATAAAACTTACAAGTCAGAGGAACCTAAAACCGAGTTTGGCTGGCCAAACATTTCTTCTATTTTCAAAGAACCTTAACTCCCTGTCCCAACCTCCCATTCTGAGTAGCAGAGCTGCAAACATGAATCTGCATGGCCTTGCCTCTTAGTTTCCTAAGGGCTTGTCTACATTTACCTCTGAGATTCGGCAGCAGTCGACCGGAGTTACGCAAGCAATGCAAAAAACTTGCGTAACTCCCGTCAACTTCTCTGCTTCTGTTCTGCGTGCCGTCTTCATTGAACTGTGACAATGGGAAGCATGTTCCCGTCGACGCAGTGCTACACCACTTGAGAAGGTGGTCTTAATACGTCGATTTCTGGATCGACTGAGTAGGTCTTCACTGACTGCTCAGTCGATCCAGAGAAGTCGATCTGACAGCAGCGACTTTGCCGCCATCAGTGTAGCCATATCCTAAAACCACATCTAGCTATATGATGTTTGGATTTCATTTGGCAGTAGTTGAACATAAAAAATAATTGACTGCAATAATGTAAAATTCTGGGATGCATGCAGGAATGTCAAATTCTGTTTTTATTACGTCAGTCAATTCAGTTCCTTGTGCACTACCACTTCAACTTCTCAGATGTTGAGAGTCAGATAAATTAATACATTCAAAGGTATACTGGCTCTTCAGCTCTGGAATGCTGGGCTGATGTGAAGGCACAGATGCACACAATTGGAGTTGCAGCTAGTCAGGGACATGAGAAGTAACAAGAAGAGTTTCTACAGGTATGTTAGCAACAAGAAGAGGATCAGGGAAAGTGTGGGACTCTTACTGAATGGGGGAGGCAACATAGAGACAGATGATGTGGAAAAAGCTGAGTTACTCAATGCTTTTTTTGCCTCTGTCTTCACAGACAGGGTCAGCTCCCAGACTACTGCAATGGGCAGCAAAGTCTAGGGAGAAGGTGAACAGCGTTCAGTGGTGAAAAAATAGGTTCAGGACTATTTAGAATAGATGGACATGCACAAGTCTATGGGGCCAGATGCAATGCATCCAAGATTGCTAAGGGCGTTCACTGATGTGATTTCAGAGCCATTGGCCATTATCTTTGAAAACATGTAGTGAACGGGAGAGATCCCAGATGACTGAAAAAAGATATATATAGTGCCCATCTTCAGAAAGGGAAGACTGTGGATGCGGGGAACTACAGACCAGACAGCCTCACCAGAGTCCTCGGAAAAATCATGAAGCAGGTCCTCAAGGAATCCATTTTGAGACTCTTGGAGGAGAGGAAGGTGATCAGGAACAGTCAGCATGGATTCATCAAGGGCAGGTCATGCCAGACCAATCTGATTGCCTTCTATGATAAAATGACTGGCTCTGTGGATGTGGGAAAAGTGGTGGATGTGATTTACTTTGACTCTAGCAAAGCTTTTAAAATGGTCTCCCACAGTATTCTTGCCAGCAAGTTAAAGAAGTATGTGTTGGATGAAAGGAATACAAGGTGGATAGAAAGCTGGCTAGATCATCAGGCTCAATGGGAGTGATGGTTCAATGTCTAGTTGGCAGCCAGTATCAAGCAAAGTGCCCCAGGGGTCAGTCCTGGGTCTGGTTTTGTTCAATATCTTCATTAATGATCTCGATGATGGGGATGCAAGTTTGCAGATGCACAAATCTGGGGGCAAGTGGTAGATATGCTAAATGGTAGGTATATGATACAGAGTGACCTAGACAAATTGCAGGATTAGGCCAAAAGAAATCTGATGAGGTTCAACAAGGATAAGAGCAGAGCCCTGTCCTTAGGATTGAAGAATCCCATGCACTGCTACAGATTTGGGACTGACTGGCTAAGCAGCAGTTCTGCAGAAAAGGACCTGGAGTCAACAGTGTGCCCTTATTGCCAAGAAGTCTAATGGCATATTGGGCTGCATTAGTCGGAGCATTTCCAGCAGATCAGGAGAAGTATTATTCCCCTCTATTTGGCACTGGTAAGGCCTCATTTGGAGTATTGTGTCCAGTTTTGTTCCCTCCACTACAGAAAGGATATGGACAAATTGGAGAGAGTCCAGAGGAGGTCATCACAAATGTTTAGGGGGCTGGAGTGCATTAATCATGAGGAGAGGCTGAGGGAACTGAGCTTGTTTAGTCTGCAGAAGAGAAGAGGGAGGAGGGATTTGATAGCAGCCCTAAACTACCTGAAAGGGGGTTCCAAAGAGGATGGAGCTAGGCTTTTCATAGTGGTGTTAGGCGATAGAACAAGGAGCAATGGTCTCAAATTGCAGTGGGGGAGGTCTAGGTTGGATATTAGGAAAAACGTTTTCACTAGTAGGGTGGTGAAGCACTGGAATGGATTACCTAGGGATGTGATGAAATCTCATCCTTACAGGTTTTTAAGATGAGGCTTGACAAAGCCTTGGCTGGGATGATTTAGTTGGGGTTGGTCTTGCTTTGAGCAGGGGGTTGGACTAGATGACCTACTGAGGTTCCTTCCAACCCTAATCTTCTGTGATTCTATTCCTGTGAGGTAATTGCTCTGATGGGCTTACGCTGGACTTTCTGAGGTTAATCGCTCATGAGATCAGTCTCAAGATATAGGCCTTTTGTGAGGTTCCTGGCTGAACACATGTAACTTGATTGGATGATGTCAAGCAAAGAATTCTTTGAGGTCACTGCATGAACACTTGTAACTTTCTGGACTGATGTGAAGGTCCAGGCCTTTGTGGAGTTTGAGTAGGCTGATGTGAAGTCATGGTTCTGTATATCACACAGTTCTATGGCTGGAATGAGGTTAAAAGAATCTGAGTATTAATTGTGATGGTATGAATATATTGTCATATCCTGGGAGAGGCAGGACAATTGCAGAACTCGTACCTCGTTTTGAATCTAAGATCTTATAAATGTAAGGCAGAGCTAATAACTACTATACTATCAGAATGTTGTCTAATAACTTCTCTCCTAAACAAAGGCAAAGGCATACTGTTTGAGCTGAGTGACACCTGGACTCTATTCTTCTGTTAACCTTTAAAACACACACATACACACACACAAAAAACTCCTAGTCACATGTCCTGCATGTTATTTGCTCACAAGAGCAGGATGTGCAAAACTGCAAAGTTGGTGTTTTCCTCCATAAAACTTTGTTTTATACAGTTAGTAGCTGTTTTGGTGTGGTTTCCTCATAGTCTTAATATTATGTAGACTGCAACAACAAACAATATGCATTTCCCCAAACTTTATGACTGAAAATTGATGCTTTTATTTTTCATATAAAAAATGTGTACAGTTAAATAAAGCTATTTAAAATAATAAGTAGAAACACCATATTAATATGAACATTGTAATTCCAAGTGTCCCTTCGGGGATTTAGTAAAGAACAGAATCATAGGAGAAAAACTGGTAAAATGATAAATAGAGTAAGCATAGAAAAACACACTACAAGACACTCCACTGAACACACTTCTCCTGCTGGGGAGAGAATCAGAGAACAAGCCACACATGATAGATGTGTAGTCATGTTGCTTAGTGTATTACTGAAAGGTGCTGAGATAGTATGGTGATGAACCCAGTGTAAGAACCTCTATAAAATAGAATGGAACCATTTAATAGCATGTGTTCAGAGTTCTATACTGTTCTTTTAAAAATCATACCAGTTGACATAAGATAAGGATTGAGAGGCTGATTCATTACCTTCTTACTTTAGTTTTATGTGGAGTTAGCTCCATTGATTTTAAGCGAATGATACCAGTGTAAAGCTGGAGAAATATAGTAGTGAATCTCTTCTGACTAGATTATTCATATCCCCATGCTCTATTGAGCATTCAGATTTATTGTTGCAGTGCAGCTGCAATATTCTTAAACAAACATTCCAATAATATTCTCAGACAACTAGTTAATCTAATTTACTTCCTGTTAGGCTGGGATAAAGGTAGAATTCAATTTGGGGTCATGGGATAGGAGAGCTTTTTTATTAAAACACTCTTACACTATGGGATACATTCTTCTAGAAATACAATGACTCCAAATATTGAAGCTCTTAGGAAGGAGCTTTTCAATTCTTCTGCAAGGATTATTATGTATTTACCTTAAAAAAAAAACATTCCATGCAGTAAGGTGATTCAAGTTTAAATTTAATTTAAATTAAAATGACAGTTGTTACAGTTAATCAAAAGTTGGTAAAGATATGCTGTGAAAAACTTTGAAGTTTTAAGAATCATTTTATTCTACAGATTCTGGAATACAATATATGTGTGTGTACACACAATTTTTTGGTGAAAAATGTTTATAGATTTTTTTCATTTTTTTCTCTTCTTCATAGCCCTACTATCTCCATGCACCCCACTTTGCTACTAAAAGGGGAGGGAGAAGAGTCCAACAAGGGATAAAAGAAATATGATTTTCCCTCCATTTTCAGCTTTTGTTGGAAAAATGGGAAATTGTGAAAAAAACGTGTGTGTGTGTAATTTTTCATTATAAAAAATAGCCAGTTTTCAATTAATAACATTTTAATTTTAAAAATGTCAATCAGGTCTACTCAATATAAACTCTTCTACAACTGCAATATCATTCCAGCTAAGCATTAGTTCCTGGAGAACTTCCCCTTAAGTTGTTGCAAATGTTGTTATGGAGTCAACTTTTCTTTCTGTTCTTAGCAGTCATGGCCACGAGCTCAAATATTCTAAGACTGGATCAAGAATTATTATGTGTAATATGTTAAGCTCCTATAAATTTCCTTGCAACCTGGCCTAATGTTTGGAAGAATTAGCAGAGCCAACTAGGCCAATAGCTACTAGGAGTTTATTACACAGAAAATAAAATTTCACTCCCTGACCTCCATCTTCCAAAAATCTAGCATCTAGTGAGGAAAAGTGAGGTGCATTTACCCTGGCCCATTAACTACACATCGTATCCTCAATAATTACATATCATCCAGGTTGGTGCACTATTACACCTTTCTCCTTCAGAGAAAATAGCAAGTGATTATGTACTTAAAGACTCTGACAGTGCGTAGGTACTAGGGGTAAGGTGAAGCTTGCACAGGCAGCCTTACCTTTGGCATTTCCTGACTTTTGAAGCTTAACAGTCTTTTCACATACATTTTTTGTATGGAATTTCCTCTCTTAAAAGTTATAAAACAAAGGCATATGGAACTATTTGCTAGACAGCAGCAGAACACTTTGCCCAGTACAAGAGTTACACTGAGTGAGGCAAGACCTCAAGAGGAGCGTGAGAAGGAACTGTGCCTCCCCTGTGGTGCACTCTACTACTCCCACATGGAGATGCAGTCCATTCTTTGAGCAAATGCAGAACATGAACAGAGTCACAAGAAAGCAAGAAGGCAACAGAGACTGAAATTGTCCCTGGTCCTTTTATGGATAAAAGGGCCAGAGACATTCTGGATCTGAATGAGGCCTTTTTCCATGTGATCTGTGCCTCATACTATATATACAAGCCTTATACATAGGGATTGCCATACTGGATCTGATCAGGGGTTTATCTAGTCCAGTGCTTCTCAACCTGTGGACTTCGGTCTGCTTGTGGCCCAATCAGCACACAGCTCTAGCCCATATGACATCTTCAGGGCCATACTGCATTATATATATTATGTGGATGCATTCCTCATAACACATAGCTACTTATGCGGCCCACAATAGTAAATAGATTGAGAACCACTGATCTAGTCCATTAACCTGTCAAAAAGTATATGTTTTATGATCTCTGCTTCATTCCACATGCACCATTATAGAAGATATTCAACAACATATTCCACATACATTTACACATTAAATGAGAAATTCCTCCCAATTTCATATACAAACTGGTGCATTATGAATAGAAAATTGGGAGGACCATTAGATAAAACCTATCAAATTAATATTTTGTTGTATGAGGAAAAAGAGTCTTCAGGCAGAAAATATATTTTTAAACCTTTATAACTTAGCCAAATTTAAAAAACAAAAGAAAAGATTGACATCAGACCATTGAAAGATCAGATGAACTCCATCCAAATGTCAAGTCTTTATCATGTATGTTTCAGATGCTACAAAAACTTTATATTTCTTCTTAGAATGGCAAAAGTTTATATGTCCCCATCCTCTTACTACACAATGTGATTGAGACATTTACAAAAAAAATCACCTTCCTGCAGAACCCAGATAGAATAAATTTTCCTCTGCAATATAAGAATTTGAGAAACTATAATAAGCATCAGATAAAAACTTATTTAGAATGGAAACACTTAGCCACCCCCAAATTAGGTGTCAGTGATCTACCTATAATTAAATGCCCTTTTAAACAAAATGTCCTGTGCTTTTCTTAATTCATAATGTTCTCATTTAAGAGGTGACTGCTAACTGTATGTTTGAAATCCTGAACTGTGATGCCATTTCATTCACATGTTCAGAAAGTTTTAAAATGCACAACGCAGACCATCAGAGGAGAGGATGTAAATCAAATGAGAAAGTTTGAGGGAGTATTTTCATGCTCCTTGGCTAGCCTGAATGGAGCAAATTCAAACATTCAGCATACTATATGGGATCTGTAGGCATAATATGTGCAGTGGAGCATATTCTTATATTTTTTTCTCCTGGCTAAAGTTAACGTGGACCTTTGGTATGGCAAAAGGAAAACAGGTGATCATACACCTGCTTTCCAGCTGCCAGTTGTTAGGTCATCAGCCATGTTGTTCATTTGATGCAGTTCCCAGATCGTTCCTTGTTAGGATAATTAGCCAAGAAAACGCACTCACAGATTTATCTTCATAAAGATGAGTGAACCATAGCAAAATAAGTCAACTTTGATTTAATTTGATGTTTAGCTATGTGAAACTGTTTGCCAATTATAAATGTAGATTAAGTCTGTTAATCTTAGAAACTTCTTTGAATTGGGTTATATATAGCTCCCCAACGAATACTGGCATGTTACTGCTGTTTACTAGTTGGACAATCATATGCACCCTAAGGATATATTTTCACATTTATTAATAAAGAAGGATTTGGCACTTTTTGTCTTATGAAAGTACAGACATACCCATGTTTTTCTTGTTGGCACTCTTGCACTCTGGTGTATAGCATCATCTCAAATAGAATTTCTTGTCTTACTAGCAAAAGAGCAAACAGGGCTTATGCAAAAAGTCCTGGGTTCGTAAATAATTATTTCTTTCTGATTGAGGACTAGTTTGTGGAGGGTGCAAATCGACTATATGCACAGATGGACCAGTGTGCAAGAAGGCTTCCCATCTGTACACCTTCTATTTCTGCACAGAATCTGAACACACACGCAGTCCAGACTGCTCTCTCCTTGGGCTCTCCAGGGTGGAAGACATACTGAAGAAAGATGGGTGGTGGTAGTGGGGCCATTGCTCCCCGCCAAACCTGGCTGGGAACACAAGGGAAAGTATGCTGCGTCCCCAGAGGTAGCAGTGAGCATGCTCCCATTGAAGTCTGGGAGATTACATCCTAGATGTGCTTAGATATTACAGTGAAAGCAGTCATTTAAATATCCAGAAAGCAGATTATTTGGAGAATAAAGATAGGGGAGATTTCCTCCTTGAGCTCCCCTGGTGTGTCCCAGAACAGGTTAGTGCCTTTAAGGCACAATTGAACCCTGAGGTTGAATTCTGTATCTAAATTTGAGATTTTGCTGAAGAATCAGTGGCTTCTTTTGTGATCCCAAGCCTCCTCGCCTGATGCAAAATCCTCATGGCCCATTATACAACTAATCTCTCCCTTCTCAGACTGGGCTGTTTTGAACATATAGAATGAGAAATTGTGGATCACGGGTGCTGATCAACTTACTTGGCAGCTTTAATGAACTATCATACCCAATTACAAACAGCTCATAATAAGATTCCTGGCAAAAGAAAAAAAAAAACTGTGAGCACAAGTGCTGAATGAGGGATACAACACAATGTGCTTAAAACTGTTGAAGTCACACAGAAAACAGCAGGCAAAACATTTGCTAAGAGGATAAGAAAACTCTCTTATGAAATAAGAAGCCAAAGTGATAGGTGAAATTCAATGTGTGGGAGATAAAGGGATGGTAGAATTGACTGAGCTGTGTAAGACCCAGAAGGAACAGATCAAGATAGATAGATTTTAGATATGCTCTGGGACACTGTCAAGGAAAGTAGGAGCCACAATGGAATAAGAGGACAAACCATGCAAGAACAGATGTTTTCCCTCAAGGACTTTAACAGAATAGAAATTACAGGCAGGCACAGCATCTTAATGAAAACAGAAGATTTTTACTAGCATCACAAGAAGACTACATACAGACAGACAAAGTAAACACCAGCAACCCTGGTATCCAAAAACAAAGCAAAGGAGGAAATCTTTCCTTATCTTTATTCTCCAAATCCTCTGTTATATAGAAGAAAAATAAAGACATCTCTCATCCATTAAAAAGTGAAAATAAGTGGTAAAGACACAAGGGAGAAAGCTCCTGGAAAATATTATTTTACTTTTCATTGAAAAAATCCTCAAAAAAATTGGTCACAGAATTTATCAGATGAAAAAGAGGTCCCCAGAGAACTAAGGGATCTAATATACTCACAATGGAGATAAAGAACAGCTACTTCCTATGCACTTGGAGGGTCCATAACAAGGGCTGTTTGACCTAGCTGCTGGAGCCAGGAGTAGAATCAGGGTTACGGTCACACTAAGGGTCAAAGCCCAAGTCAGCAGCAGGTTCAGGGTAAGGAAACAGGAACAAGGTCTTCTGAGCAGCCACAGACCCAAAAACTAGTTGCTCAGACAAGGGAAGGGACAGGAAGCTTTAAACCCAGTGGTGTCCAATCAGCAGTCTTCTGTTAGTCATCTGAACCTGCTGACTCAGTAGGTGTAGCTTCTGATGGCAGGGTATTAGCAGCAGTTCCCTCATCAGCCCTTGCTGTGTGGTAGCATAGAGGATAAATGTGCCTGGGTTTGGGACCTATGGCACCTGACAGCACTTCATTGAAACTGATCTCTCCAAAGTGTAATGAACCTTTTTCTTAACCAAAGCTCAGAACCAGTATTTCCATTCCTACCTTCCTTGACCTCTCAGCTTCTTTTGAGATAGTTAACCATACCCTTCTTCATGTGAAGGCTCCTTTGGCTTCATTGACTGTACTTTCCTGGTTCTCATCCTACCTCTCTAACCACTCTTTCTGCATGTCCTTCAGAGAATCCTCCTCATCCCATCTCCAGCATGGAAAGTCATTATTCTCTATTAAATTCCTTAGGTTATCAAAGTAATCTCTATAGAAACCTATTGGTCTCATCTCCAGCCAATGAAGTGGTGAGGGTATTCATAATTAGGCTAGAATTGGGGGGGCATTTCTCCTACACATCTACTCAGGCATTTGTGGCCACTGGATCTGTGAAACTATTGACCCACTAGCCCCACTTTGCCTCTACAGTCCTCTTCCACACTAAACACAGTCCATCTCTGCCACATGAGTGAACAAGTGGAGTTTTCCCATGAACACACCTCACAGCTGCCTTTACCCTGCTCTATGGTTCTCCTGCACTGGAGGCCTTCTGAGGCTCTTCTATGATGGGTTAATATCAACCAGTGAACAGAAATCTGTGGGACTGGCTCAGTTCTGCTGAAATCAATGGGAGATTTTCCATTGACTCAAGTGGGAGCTGAATTTGGTCATCTCTGACTTTCACTACTCATTGATGTGAATAGGAAAAAACCAGTAAAGCCAAATTAAAAAATAGTTCATTGTTTTCTTTTCAGTAACTCCCTAGGGAGTGCATTTCCAGGATTTATCTCAAAGGAGCTGCTCTGAGTGAATATGGATTTTTTTTAAAAAAATAGCTTTGTTATTTTTAAATAATGCAGGATCTATTTTCCACATATCCTTCTCACTGTATAAAGATCAAACAGAAAAGTATATAACAGTAGGTAAGTTGCAGCGGCACCTTCACTAAATGGCAATTTTTTAATATGCAAAAACTAACAAACACAATATCATTTCTACATTAAAAAGGTTAATAAACTATATTTATAAGCAAGTATGTTTTCTTTCATATGCAAATCAGACTCACATTAGAGCAATGGGGCTGTCAGTGTTAAGACAGAGGGATCACATAGGGTAAAATTCACCATATACAGAGAACCAGCACAAGGCCCAAACTCTACTTAGGGTCCCAAGTCACTGTGGCAGGAGTTCAGTCTTAAGTCAAAATCTACTGACTTCAATGGAGACAAAATTTCACCCTAAGTCTTTACAACAAGAATTAAATGGGATTCAATGTGATGCACAAGCCTTGGACTGAGATGAAATTCACCTATCACACTAAAGTGTGCTAGGCGCCTCACAGACAAGAAAGAAAAGGGTTCCTCGTAAAAAAAAAAATCTGGAATTTTCAAGATGTTCTTAGGCTTGATTTTCATTAACACTTCTATGAGGGGAGGTCTCAGGTTAACAATCTTGTTTAAAGGCTCCATAGAGCTGCTGTATCACCTCCTTGCAGAGATGGGCAGAGTCTTGACCTTGTTTCCACAATATGGTCAGCAGTGTGCTACTTCTCGTGAATTGCGGGGCATACAGCATACACCCTCACCCAGGAGCAGCAAGGAGAGTGGCTGTGATTCCTATGTCACTGTCTCTCTTCTAGAGACTCCATACAAACAATCATAGAAAATTAGGGTTGGAAGGGACCTTAGGAGGTCATCTACTGCAACCCCCTGCTCAAAACAGGACCAACTCCAAATAAATCATCCTAGCCAGGGCTTTGTCAAGCCAGACCTTAAAACCTCTAAGGATGGGGATTCCACCACATCCCTAGGTAACCCATTCCAATGCTTCACCACCCTCCTAGTGAAAGAGATTTTTCTAATATCCAACCTAGACCTCCCCCACTGCAACTTGAGACCATTGCTCCTTGTTCGATCATCTGACACCACTGAGAACAGCCTAGCTCCATCTTCTGTGAAACCCCCCTTCAGGTAGTTGAAGGCTACTATCAAATTCCCCCTCACTCTCCTCTTCTGCAGACAAAACAAATCCAGATCCTCATAAGTCATTGTTCCAGCCACCTAATCATTTTTGTTGCCCTCTGCTGGATTCTCTCCAATTTGTCCAAATCCTTCTTGTAGTGGGGTGGGGGCCAAAACTGGACCTAATACTCCACATGTGGCCTCCCCAGTGCCGAATAGAGGGGAATAATTACTTCCCTTGATCTGCTGGCAATGCTCCTACTAATGCAGCCCAATATGCCATTAGCCTTCTTGTCAAAAAGGGCAGACTGTTGACTCATATCCAGCTTCTTGTCCACTGAAACCCCCAGGTCCTTTTCTGCAGAACTACCGCCTAGCCAGTCAGTCCTAATCTGTAGCAGTGCATGGGATTCTTTCATCCTAAATGCAGGATTCTAAACTTGTCATTTTTAACCTTGTCAGATTTCTTTTAGCTCAATCCTCCAATTTGTCTAGGTCGTTCTGTATCCTGTCTAGCACTCTCTCCAGCTTAGTGTCACCCGCAAATGTGCTGAACATGCAGTCCACCCCAGCCTCAAGATCATTAATGAAGATGTTGAAGAAAACCGGCCCCCGGACCTACTTCTGGAACAGTCCACTTGATACTGGCTGCCAACTAGACATTGAGCTGTTGATCACTACCCGTGAAGCCTGATGATCTAGCCAGATTTCTATCCACCTTATAGTCCATTCATCCAACCCAGACTAATTTAACTTGCTGGCAAGAATACTTTGGGAGACCTTATCAAAAGCCTTACTCTGCCAGCATTCCGCTGACTTCAATGTACCTTTTGATGGTTTGCAGCAGCTAAGAAACTGGATAGTAATAGTTTCTAGTGATTGAATGGGGAAAGAATTGGTAGGGAAAAGGCCCTGTAGCTCTAATATTGTTCCTTTTTTAAAAAGTCATTTGAAACAGCTTTTTCTGCTGCTCTGTGGGAGAATGTTAGAGTTCATTATTATGTTTGAATCCATTTTAGCTGCTGAGTGATAAATGCTGGCATCTGAATGTTCCTGGTCTCCATCTGCATTTGGAAGCCTGCTTTCTGCATTCAGTATAAACAGAATATAGAATATTATTCTCAGAAGCATAATTGAAAAATGCTATTTGTCAATTAACCAAACCAGCACAATGCTTTCAAGAGTCGACTTTAGCTACAGTTTACACTCAGCATGAATACAACGTGCAAATGACTTTTGTCCTGTCTAAACATGGAGAGATGAAGGGGCATATTGGCTTCAGGGTCTGATCATTACTGGTTAGCCATCATTACCCACCTCTATCTGAAGCTACGAGAACTTTGATTATATTTTCGCTGTAAACCAGAGTTTCAGGCCACTGGAGAAACAAGACTTGGCATTAATTTATGTTAAATGGTTGCTTGTTTGACATGTGGATTGCTGTACAGCATGTATGCAGGGATTCAAACAGGGCTCACATGTTGCATTGCATATTTAAGGCAAAGCATTGGAACGCTTTTTCAAGATCATTGCAGAAGATTATCAGGTAGCCTTTTTCTGAAGTACCTATATAATTTGCAATACTTTGAGATCTATAGTTAAAATATGCATAAGGTAATTTGAGAAGCAAATTAGACTGTTTAATTTCCGACGGCCCTCAATCAGTTTGACCATATTCAGCTTTTCAAGGGTAAATTTCAATTTATAATTATTCTGGGAAACATGAAAGTAATGTGACAGTTTTCAAATGTTTCCATCAAGATGTTTGAAAGCCAAAGCTGAAAGATAAACGCACGCTTTTGTTATCTTCTTGCAGCTCATTCATAGCAGTAACCCCTGCCACATACATCAGTGGCATGTCCATCTGCTGATGTATTTTGTCGCACAATATTATTGTTGCTAGCACAGTACAAGATGTTTGAGGACATGGTGGGAGAAATGCCTTTTGTCCATCTCCAATTTTTCATCTCCTATATTTTACTGCTGATTTAGGTAGTGGTGACACATAGCTACTTTTTACTCACAAATTGCAAATTAAAATTTACAGCTCTCATTTGAATGAAGGGAATTACAGACTTTCCAATATGATGTACTACCCAGAAAATTGCTTGTTAAGGATTTGACTAGATATAATCCTTATCCTGGGGAGTAGCAGTAGAAATATAACTAAAAAAGTGAGGTGTCTCTTGCTTTTATTTTCAAATACCGTCTGGCTTCTTCTGAGCATCCCAATGAACCATTTGATATCAGCTATTCCATGGGCTGCTGTTTCACAGATTCATAATTTAAGTCCAGAAGGGAACATTATGATAGACTGATCTCCTGCTTAAACACAGGCCTCATAACTTCACCCAGTGGTTCCTACATCAAGCCCATTACTTCTGGCTGAGCTAGAGCATGTCTTTTCTTCTACTGTTCTGACAGTAGGCAGCAGAAAGCTTGGTTATAAGTTGCTTCCCATAGTCGCTCTGGGATAGTCTGAGTCTTTACTCAGAGCTTAATCATAGTATATTTAGGTTGAAAGGCACCTCAGAAGGTCATCTAGTTCAACCTCCTAATCAGAGCAGGACCAACTCCAAATAAATAATCCTAGGCAGAGCTTTATCAAGCCAGCCTAAAAGACCACTAAGGATGGAGATTCCACCACATTCCTAAGTAACCCATTTCCTAATATCCAACCTAGAACTCCCCCACTGCAATTTGAGACCATTGCTCTTTGTTCTGTCATCTGCCACCACTGAGAACAGCCTAGCTCCATCCTTCCTGGAACGCCCCTTCAGATAATTGAATACTGCTATCAAATCCCCCCTCATTCTTATCTTCTGCAGATTAGTTCTCTCAGCCTCTCCTCCTAAGACATGTGCTCCAGCCCCTTAATCATTTTGGTTGTCCTCTGCTGGACTCTCTCCAATTAGTCCAAATCCTTCCTGTAGTGGGGGGCCAAAACTGAACAATATTCCAAATGAGGCCTCACCAGTACCGAATAGAGGGGAATAATTACTTCCCTCGATTTGCTGGCAATACTCCTACGAATACAACCCAATATGCCATTAGCCGTCTTGGCAATAAGGGCACACTGTTGACTCATATCCAGCTTCTTGTCCACTGAAACCCCCAGGTCCTTTTCTGCAGAACTGCTTCCTCGCCAGTCAGTCCTGGTATGTAGCAGTGCATAGGATTCTTTCACTTGTCATTTTTTAACCTCATCAGATTTCTTTTGGACAAATCCTCCAATTTGTATACGTCACTCTGTATCCTATCCCTACCCTCCAGAGTATCTGCCACTCCCTCCCCATCTTGGTGTCATCTGCAAATTTACTGAGAGTGAACTCCACCCCATCCTCCAGATCATTAATGAAGATGTTGAAGAAAACCAGCCCCTGCACTGACCCCTGGGCCACTCCACTTGACACTGGCTACCAACCAGACATCAAGCCACTGATCACTATCCATTGAGCCTGATGATCTAGCCAGCCTTCTATCCACCTTAAAGTCCATTCATCCAACTCATAGTTATTTAACTTGCTGGCAAGAATACTGTTGGAGTCTGTATCAAAAGTTTTGCTACGGTCAAGATATATCACATTCACCGCTCTCCTCACATCCACAGAGCCAGTCATCTCATCATAGAAGGCAATCAGATTGGTCAGGCATGACTTGCCCTTGGTGAATCCATGCTGACTGTTCTTGCTCATCTTCCTTTATTCCAAGTGCCTCAAAATGGATACCTTGAGGACCTGCTGCATGATTTTTCCAGGGTGTGGTGAGGCAAACTGATTTGTAGTTTTCTATATTCTCCATCTTCCCTTTTTTGAAAACGGGCATTATATTTGCCTTTTCCCAATCATCAGGGACCTCTCGCGATCACCACAAGTTTTCAAAGATAATGGCCCTGCAATCACATCAGCCAACTCCCTCAGCACCCTCGGATGCATTGCATCTGGCCCCATAGACTTGTCATGTCCATCTATTCTATATAGTGCTGAACCTGTTATTTCACCACTGAGTGCTGCTCACCATCTCTCTCTTCTGTTCTGCCTAGTGCAGTAGTCTGGGAGCTGACCATGACTGTGAAGACAGAGGCAGAAAAGCATTGAGTACTTCAGCTTTCTGCACATCATCTGTCTCTATGTTGCCTCCCCCATTCAGTAAGTGACCCACACTTTCCCTGACCTTCTTGTTGCTAACATACCTGTAGATACCCTTTGAGTTACCGTTCACATCCCTTGCTAGCTGCAACTCCAGTTGTGCTTTGGCCTTTCTGATTTCACTCCTGCATGCTCGAGCAGTATTTGTGTACTCCTCCCCCACCATCTGTCCAAGCTTCTGCTTTTTGTGTTTAAGCTCACCAAAGATTTCTTTGTTAAGCCAATCTGGTTGCCTGCCATATTTGCTATTCTTTCTGCACATCAGAATGGTTTGTTCCTGCTCCCTCAGTAAGGTTTCTTTAAAATACAGCCAGCTCTCTTGGACTCCTTAAAGCCAAATGTGGTGGAGGTAGAGACAGTGTAGCTGTGTTGCACTAGGAGGAGCAGTTGGAAAGGACTGTTGCTCAGAGATACAAAATTCCTTCCCTGCTCCCACCTTGCCCCTATGGGAAAGCAATTTACTATAGCCCTTCAGATGGAGTTGGTTACTTACCCCCTTGGGCCATCTTAGCTCTGCTGGTTGATATGGGTTTGAGGGGGAGTGAACCTAGGCATAGCCCAATCTCCACCTTCTTGCTAGTGGGGACAAAGGAGCGAGATTACCTTGGCAGAGCCTGTGCTCCCTCCCCTCTTGCCTGGAGTCATGGGATGGGGCTTATGCCCTTTTACTCCCCTGCATGACCATGTAGGACTCAGTGACAATATAGCACTTAGCTATCATGTATCAAATTGTGTCAAATATACCTAGAGAAAAAAGGAACATGCACAAGCCAAGAAAGCCACAGGCACCCTTGTTGCAGTAAACATTTCCTTAAAACTTACCTGGCATTTCAGTGGGGATAGTAAGCCTGCTATAGTGAAAAATCCCTTGTTAAACTGATCAGTCAATGGGCAGCTAAGGTTATTTTAACGGACTCTTCACTATACAGTAAGCCTTCCCATCTGTCCTGTCCTTCAGTTAGGATGCAAACACCCATAATTCACAATTGCAGAATAAAAGCAATTTATTAAGTGATTTAAATACATGTATATGTTCTTTATTTATTGCCACATTCATCTGTCACACTTTGGACAACATACAGTGGGTAAGCTTTTCTTCTGATAAGGGGCCAGTTCCCTTGCAGGTGTAAGTCAGCATAACTGTCTTCAGTGGACCTTCGCCAGCTTCATACTATCTAAGAATCTGGTCCATAGCATAGACCTTGGTATGCTAAAATGTTTAAATCTAAAAATAAGAATTCCCTGAAAGAAGATGTCACTGTACCTGGTTTATGTCTCCACAGCCCTTTAAATCTCTTTAGACTCTGCTGACATGTTCTTCTGCATATTACTCTTCAAGGGAATATAATCATTATTCTTCTGATCTTATATTTTAATAATATGTCTAACCATAGCATCATAGAATGTTTTCTTTCAATCTCAATGAAACATACTATTTTTCAGATAGTTTCCCCATGAAACAGAAACTTAACTGACACAGGCTACGGCTACACTGATTGTGGCAATGTCGCTGCCATCAGATCGATTTCTCTGGATCGACTGAGTAGTCAATGAAGACCCACTCAGTCGATCCAGAAATTGATGTATTAAGACCACCTTCTCAAGCGGTTCCTGTCAGCACAGTGCAGTGAAGATGGCATGCAGAAGAGAAGCAAAGAAGTTGATGGGAGTTGTGCAAGTTTTTTGCATAGATTGCGTAACACCGGTCGACTGCCACCGAATCTCGGAGGTAAGTGTAGACAAGTCCACAGTGTGATAAAGACTAGCTATATCTGGTGCTACAGGAATTCCATGTATATATGTTTTTCTCTCACAACCTTTATATTTTAACTTTCACATGTTATGCATCCTACTTTAGTTATATATTTGTCAGTGTTAATACGCATTCTCAATTCTGGTGTCATTTTACACCTATTTATACATCAGGTTCAGCCAGATTAACCCCATTGCCTTTTTAGACTGGATGGCTAAAGATAATGCCCTCAATACTACATATGTGCATATAGGTCCCAAAGTCCAGATTTCATGAGAATTTGTATTTGGTTAGCAGCAAAATGGAAGATTAAATATTTTTCTAAATCCTTCTTTCTTGCTGGTTTGTAGTCTCTTTGTTTCTATTCTTCCACTGTGATCAGGAATGGGCAATGGGCATATTTCCTTCTCATTTTCTCTGGGTTTTAGACTATTGGGTCATTCTTTTTTCTCCCAATCTTGTGTGTGTGTGTGTGTGTGTGTGTGTGTGTGTGTTTGCCTCCCTGTCCTGTGGGGTGCCGGAGAAATCCAATGACAGTACACTATATTTTCCCCTTCTCCGCAGGGTAGAAGAAGGATGAGTGAGCTGAAGGGCTCTTCTCACTTCCTCTTAAATGAAGTCAAGAGAAAGCTCACTGGCTCAAATGGGCTGCTTACATAACCTGTAGCTCTACTATTCAATGTGCTCAACAGCAGACCCCATAATTCTGCAAAGTGTCCTTGGGAATTTTTTTTTTTCATTGTTACATCTCAAACAAGTAAAACTTTAAAATGGCAGAGCTACATTTACCAGAAATGCACTGTGTTGCACAGAATTAAGATCACTCTCACCACAGACTAAGAACATGGTTAAAGTAATACAGATTCTGTACTTTCATTACCATTTTCTTTACAGCACTGAGAAGGCAAACTAAAGAGTCTAAAGAGAAAAGTTTTGGGAAAAAATCCTGTGTTTTGATGATTTAGTCTTATTCTGGGATGTTAAATAGAAGCTATTCTTATCAAACTAGAATGATATATTCTGGGTCATGGGATGACCTTGTTAAGCTAGGAGAAGTTGGTACCATGTCAGTGGTTGGATGGGAGTCTACCAAGGAAAAGAATGAGTCCTGAAGGATATGGCATAGGCAATTCAGAATGTGATATTCATCTCTGTTTTATAACTGTATTAATCCCCCATGCTGTCTTGGGAACTTCCTACTGCATGTTCTGGTTTTGGATGAAATGGAAAACTAAAGTTGATCAATTCTGTCTTAAAGATCCCATGACACCTTTGACAAGAATGAGGATGTAAAGCCTGGTATCCTACCTAAAACTAGTTTCAGTAACTACTTTCTTCTGAAATTTTGAATGAATAAAGTTTTCCTAGAATCTAGTTAATCAGTTTAAACTTTTGTTGTGCAACATCAAAGAGATGCTTAATGTTCCACCCCAGAAATGGCTGCATTTCAGTGAGGAGCTATAATTACATGTTTGATTTTTCAGTTGGGCTTCATCCCAGCCTCTCATGGTGCACATGCAATAATATCAGCACACAAAATCACATGATTCTAGCACTTGTATACTAGAATTGTATGTATGTATATGTTGATGTATTAAATACAGATGATAGAATTGACATCAGGCAAAGGTATGTAGGATTGATAGTTCACCAAATTGCATGTACCTGAGAAGGCATGGCACTGAAAATCAGGAACATATTATATATACATAATACATTTGTAAAGTCCTTTGGGATTCTTTGAAATGAAGAGATGGTATATAAATATAAAAGATTCTTCTTACACTGCATTAGCAACACTGAATACAGTTCTCATACCTTCACTTTGAAAATAAAAATTGAGGAGATGAAGCTGAAAGAAAGGCAAGCAACTATTCAGTGGTAAGTTTGAGAGAATGTGATAAGGATATAAATAGCTATCTTACTAAATGAATCAGGACATTATTTCTAATGGAACAATGCACATCATAATTCACAAAATTATATTTTTGTATGTGTATGTATATATATATTAAGATATCTGTCAAAGTGTTCTAGAGATGATGACTGATACTACATCGAAGGATGATTTTCATTTAAAATAATGTCCATTACATAACAGAAAGATTAGTTTGCTTGCTTTCTATTCCAATGTGATACTGGCAGGAAGATCAAGTTATGCTGCATGTTTTGATGCTCAAATTGTCAGCAAGATGTCTGCACATCATTTGAAAATCTCAAAGTTGGCTTCATATGACTGAACAATATATCTTTTATACATAACAGCTTTGGAACTAATTATATCTATGCTAATGTTATAGTCAGGGATAAATTCATAAGGACTTTTTGCATCAACATGATATATATTAAATAAGATCAAAGAACACAAAATTGCTAAAGCATCAATTTTACAATAAAATCACTCTGATTTCTAGCTCCATCAGCACTTTGTTATTAAATGATCAATAAGAGTGTAGCCAATAGGGAGTTAAGTAACACCTTTGCCTAATATAATAGTGTGCATCCAATATTCCATAATATTGTGTTCATGTGAATACAATTGACAGAGGGTAAAAAAAAATTTTTTTGCTGCCTTTTTAATGGGGTGAGAAAATGTCAAGCACTGATATCTATTTTCAATAGAAGTTCAAATTAGCAAGCTTAACTACATTTTTTCTGTGGAAAAATCTTCAGTTACAATGCTTGGGACTAAGTTTTCGGGTTTTTTTATGTTCTAACTTATGCTTCTGGTATAGATTTTTAAACACCATAGATACCTTCTACAACTGTATCTATGAATTGTTCATGCTTTTGCTGTATTATTTTACCTTAACCCTGCACCCCACACCCCAAAATTTGCAGTTGCCTGGAAGATGATTAAACTAAAGCAGAGCACAATTTTCATTAAACTATGGGCCATAATACAGCAATAAGTCACATCCCCAAAAACTGTTCCCCTAATATCTTCCAGTGATAACAACCTAGCACCTAGCCAGGCACGGATTTAAAAGCTATGGGCCCAACTTTACAACATTTATTCTCACTGGTAATAATTTATATAAATATTCTGACTGTTAGAGTTGGGTGGGAAACCGTTTTCCAGTCTCTCTCTCTCTCTCTCTCAGAATTAGCACCTCTATATTGGCCCACTGGTCATTGTCATTTCAGAGCATCAGAGCAAAGGAGTCTGCTGTAGTAACAGCTACTGGGCTGTATATTTTCTGGAGGGGTAGGGGAAGTTTTCTTTTTCTCAGTCCCCATTCAGTGCCTCTGCACCAGGCCCAGCAACTCAAGCTTGGCTCGTAGTAGAGGGTGATGGCTTAAGGGACTTTCAGACTAGGAAAGAGGTTGGCATACCATCTGTGCATTTCCATTAAAATGTAGACAGCCACATTACACCCATCTTTCCTGTGGTTTGTTGCCCTTATTTTTTAATTGCCATTGAAAGTTTGAATGGTTTCATTAGTACTAATGAAGCCAATCAAAATAAAACAAAACAAAAAACTTGCAGGACAAAGTCTCTGAATAAAGGCAATTGAAACAGCATCAAAAATAGTATTATGGTCACATAGATCCTTACACTTTTCAAACAAACTTTATATAAGAACTATAAGAACAAATTTCAGCAATTGATGAAGTAAATAAAATAGGAAAGCAGATTCCTTTTCAGATATTTTTGGTTATTTCCCTTGCCACTATTGTTTGTTTAGGGAGTTGAAGGTTTCCTCTGTTTCCCCTGATTTACCACTCTTCCCTTTGCCTTCAAGGCTGCACATAACAATATATATTGCTCCTAGATGGTCAAGAGAAGTTGCTGCAGACTCTTCTCTCCCCCAGGGGTTGAGTGCTCTCTATCTAACATTCCCAGCCTTTGCCAACTTGCAAAAAATAAGATACGAGATCAGAAAACAATAAAGTCCAGGCCTAATCACACTTATCGTCTGGTCCTTTCCTCACCACTTTGCTTATTATTATATAAACGTTTTCTCACTGCCCATAGCTGTTCCTCCCTCCGGAAGTTGTGACCTTTTCCCTCTAGAGGCAAGAGATTGTGCTTTATCTTCCCTGGAGGATCAAGAAAGGAGCAAGATTTTCTTCAGATTCTGATCTGTAAATAACTAAAGGAAAAAATGAAAAAAAATATTAAATGTGAACTGGTTTATATCTTAATTTTTTCTTCATATTTCTTCATAGGTGTTTCAATGAATCCATTCACTGCAGCACTCATTCTGTTTTACGAGGGACTAAATTGGGCCTTAGAAAACTTTAAAACAATTTTAAAATAATATATATCTCCACTACAAAGAGGAGCTATATTAATTTGCTGCAGAAACTACTGCTTCCCAAGTAGGAAAGAAAACTGCCTTCCCCCACCTCATTTTTGTTTGAAAGAATACCTAAATAAAGCCTTTTGTCTGCCAGAGGCTACTGCTGTAGGATGGCGGGAACTATGGGCTCTCTAGCAATGTTTACTTCAAATTGGGTAGTTGTTAATCTCAAACTCTATAATGTGAAAGCTACAGATTTCAGATGATGAGCTACTGAAAGTTCTCTCTTTAAATATGTCTACTCACTTAACGCTGTATTTATCTCTGGCAGAACTCACAGTTACACCAGGGATGAATTTCATCTTTGGTGCCTCTGATTTGTGCCTGTTACACTCCAATGGTCCTAAATAAAAATGTTCATAGTCTGTCTTCATGGGTCATGTACATTCTTGGAACTCAGGGAGGTACTCAGTCAGGCTGCATTCTATGCATAGTCATATTTCTGAAGCACTGTCAGGGTTCCTTATTCTGTGAAGGAGAGAAACAGCTTTTCACTTCGACATAAATCAGTAGGTCTTTGTAAGGGCTGAAATGAAGGGATCTCTTTGTAGTGCAGAAGAGTCCTGTAGAGTGAAGTTTGTGTATAAACCTG
This sequence comes from Emydura macquarii macquarii, assembly GCF_026122565.2. Classification (NCBI taxonomy): domain Eukaryota; kingdom Metazoa; phylum Chordata; order Testudines; family Chelidae; genus Emydura; species Emydura macquarii. The sequence continues at coordinate 43,176,638 of NW_027132610.1, read as the reverse complement.
AAGTGGCTAGCCATGTTGCTCCTGCTGAGAAACAGTTTAAGCTGCTTCATTCTCATGATGTATATGGGGTGTTGTGCAATAGAAGTCAGGCAAGGATTGGTGTAAATTGGTCACAGCAGGCATACTTAACCTGCAAACATATGCTTCTGCCATGATGAACTGCAGGTGAATATTAGTGCAAGTTACTCACCTGCACCTGTAGAGGATACCAGGCTCCACAAATACCTTCCCCACCTAGGGAAGGTTATGAAATATCAGTTACTGATTTCTGGACCAATGAAAATCTGTCCCTGAATACTCCACCCAAGGAGCAGTCCCTGAATACTCCACCCAAGGGGTTGCTTTGTGGTTTCAAGTTCACCGCAGCTTCAGCTCAGAACAAGCACACACTGTTATGGGTCCTCTGTAGGCCCAGCTCCTCCCAATCCTTCCCTGAGGATTAGGGCTCTCTGTGGACCAGAGGTCCTGTCCATTTGCTGAATCAGGAAAAAGGCCCTAAGTCTATATAAAACCAGACAATTTATCCAAAAATCTTTTGTGTCTTGCTCCCCAAAGAATCCAATTTGAACTTCTCCAGGGATTTTAAAGGACTGAAAACCAGAGGAACTCCATTAGCATCCCCCTCCTAGAGGAGTTACATATAATTCTAGAACAACACATACACAATTGTATTTTTAATAAAATGGACTCTAACGGTACTAATCTTAATTCAGTAACCTTTGTCCAGGATGTTGCAAGATAATGTCAGTTTGTCATAGATGGCACCAGCAAAGTGCTCCACGGGTGTGTCTGGTACCTTTTAGTGAGCTCCAATAGAGTGTACATGGGGAAGTTACAGTGCAGCATATTGGAGCACTTTACAAATCACATCCTTTTCGTATGCTTTGCCATGCCATGTAGACAAGCCCCGTCTCCTTTCCCATCTTATTTTTCTCCTAAGTCTTCTACAGTAAAAGCTGTCTTACATTAAGTATGTACAGTGCCTAACACAACTGGGACCAAAACTACAATAGTTAGCTGTGAAAATTACAGCTCTTTTGCTTGGGCGAAGACTTCCAGAGAAGTGTATAGTATATTTCTCACTGCTCACACTTTGCTTGAGTGGAAATGAATAAACCAGTAGTGAACCAAGTATGGACACCGCACTTCAATTTGGAAACCACCTGAAATGATCTGAAATACTGTGCTCCCAATCCAATTGAATTGAGCTCAAACCATTCATGTTAAAAGCCCAGAAGCAGAGGTGATACATTTATAGACAGGCAATTTCTCTAGTGGAATATGAAGGTTCCTTTCTGCCTCTGCTAGAGAAAGCACAAAGTCTGGGTCAAGATTTTGTCACAATAGTGTCTAGAAAATCTATTTCAGACATCCTGACCATATAGAATAGAAACAGTGAGGTGAAAGTACAAGAGAGAGAGAGAGATTACTGATGGAAAAGTTACATAAATGAACATCGTGGAACTGATTTCTTCCTTTTCCAAATTAATATTGTTTCAAAAAAATGTGTTGAATTTTTTTACACTAAAGGACAAAACTGAAAAGGCATTATTCTGGTAAGAATACAAGATTTTATTTAATCTTTTTAGTCTTATTTTTCCATTTGCTTTCATTGACAATGGCTAACACCAAATGTTAATGAGTCACAGCTGTGTCAGATGGTGAGTTTTCCAGTATTATTTAATTATCCACATAATTTAGTGGATAATAAATTTAGTCACTGACTAATATGATCCTTTGTTTTATTGGATCCAATACTTCTGGAACAAAATCATATGTATTAAAAACAGCATAACTTCCATGCTTCATTTTGATCAACTTTGATTACTTCAAGCAGGTATTATTGGATAATTCCCACCCTGCCTCAGGACGGTTGCCATTTAATTAATGTGGAATGACTAAATAGAGAGCTAAGCTGTACATTTCTTACTCATATGAATAGTTCCATTGACTTCAATAAAGCTACTCTTGTGAGTTAGAGATGCATAAAATAGAAAATTAGATATAAGGAAAAACATCCTAAGGAAGATCCATATAATAATGAAAGATGAAAAATAGGTTTGAGACTGTCATGACCGGGACATGGGCAGTCTGACCAAGTGGTCAAAGCAGGAGTCGGGAGTCAAGCCGGGTCAGATACTGGGAGGTCAGCGTCCAAGACAGGCCAGAGGGCAAATGGGGAGTTGAGTGTCAGAAGGCAGAGTCAGGTTACCAGGAGTTGAGAGCTGACCTATGGATCAATAATCCAGGTCAGGATACCAGGAAATCAATCCAGGGGAATCAGAACCAAAAAGCACCTGGTCCAGAGCACAGTGGATCTCATTTGCATGACAACTTCCTGTTCCTGGGCTGGGTTTATATAGAAGCTGTGGACCAATCAGGACCCCCAGAATCCTGCCAATCAGATTCCAGGACTGAAGTTTTTTTTCAGGTTTAAGCTTCTGTCCTAGCAACGGTTTGTTCTTACTCACTCCTAAGAGTCGTGTGGACCCAGGTTTGAGTCCTGTGATCCCTGACAGAGACCCTGTTACTGATATCATAAACCACAGTTTGCACTTTGACATCTGGAGTGCATGTGTCAGCTATATTGATAACTAATTCATCTATTTATTTGAATCAAAATTATACAAATAATGATGCAATCAGGAAGAAGGAATTATTGTAGAAATAGCACATTTTCCCCTTCTGATAACTTAGTTCCCTAACATATTTTTGGTAGTAATTAATATTCTATGGCTATAATTTATGGGTAGACAACAAATCTCACTCACCTTAAAGCTAAGAAGCTCTGCCTATTTCTGCACCTCAGCTCTCATTACTTTCTATTAGCCTCTTTCCCTCTATTGTGCCCCCCTCACCCTTAATGATCACTTTGATCAGAGCTACACCAGGATATTTTACAATAAGATTTATGTCAGTGCTAACACTGGTTCCAATACACTGGTATTGACACTGGTGAAAGCTCTGCCCTAAGTTAACCCTTCTGAAAAGCTGATTTAATTGCTCTTTTAGTTAAATGAGTCTCACCACAGGAGTTTGGCCTTCACAGGTTCAGCTGAATTTGCAGTAGCATATGTGAGAATTTTTTCTTTTCTTTGTAAGATACCCAGTTGTAGACAGGGCTTTTGCCTCTTTCTTCCACTCACAAATTCAAGCCTTCTTTCTATTTCCTCCTACTGCTGGGTAGCCTCTTTTCTCCTGGGTACCAAGACCCTTCTCTCTCTTCCCTCTTTCAAATAGCTCTGAATGTCTCTGTTAGAAATAATCAAACAGATTTTCCCGGGGGTGGATTGGGGAGACAGAACCCTTTATTGCATGCTTGTTCCACCTCAGTGCCGCGAGTGAGCAACGAGGGGGTTACTTTACAATTCTTTTATCCATAACAGTATATAAATGTATACATTTTCAGTAACTCCCCATAGACACTTATTTGGTTACACTGACACCTATAAAATGAATATTAACAACTACATAATGCATATTATACCCGCCCCTGTTTGTTGTTTACAGGATTACCATACAGAAGTCAGACACATCACCTTAAAACCTATAAATTTTACACTAACATTCTTTGAAGTAAAGGCATGCCAGCGGGAGAAGGAAGATAATGCTTTCTTCCCTCCAAAAGGCCTTGCACAGGAATGGCGATAGACTCATCCCCTGCGCAGATGACCAGGAAAGGAGGAGAAGAAGAGAGATAACAGACTAACTAAAATTCACACCAATTAACAGAAACAAGGTTTGCCCTTGCCTTGACCCCGTTCCCTGTAATTTAGGCCTGAGCACTTGTCCAGCTTTTAACTCTTTACTCTCCTACAGTTTCGTTTCTTACAGCTACATTTGTGTCATTGATTCCAGCTCTGGCCTTAGCTTCTTTCCCTCCTACAGCTAAACATACTTACAAAAATAAAATAAATAGAAAACAAAACATGAACAAAGTAAATAACTTTTTAATCTGATGTATTGTAAATAATAAGCCAGTTTCCTCTTTCCTTTCGATTGCTTCACTTCTTCTCCTTCTCTTGCTATCTACTTAGGGTGGCTATACATCCTGTTTTGACCAGGATAACCCCTTTTTAAGCCCTGTCTGGGATGTCATGACTTTTTTGGCAAAATTTAGCATTAGTCCTGTTTGCTCTTACCAACTGATGACCAGTTGGCAAGAGCAAATGGGACAAATGTCCAGTTTTGCCAAAATGTGGGGCAGACCCCCAAAGGAGGTTTGGAGGAACATTTGGGGGGTGGCAATGCCAGGTGCTGGGGGTCGGGCTCAGATTGTCAGCCCCAGCCCTGGATCAGGTGAGTAGCAACACCAGGCATCTCAGGACAACCCCTCTCATTTTCACTTTGGGAAATATGGTCACCCTATACCATATGGTTGAATTCTATTCTCACTGACACGGTCACAATACATTTGATTTAGGATTTAAAATAGATTAAAGTTAGATTAGATAATGATTGTAAAACATTTTGAATCATGAAAATTACATACCAAATGCAAATGATATTTATTGTAACACAGATGTGACCAGTACCAATCTCACAAAAAAACTTAAGAAAATGTTTTAAACAAAATCTACAGGATGTAGGAGCACAAGTTCCACCATAAATGTACTCATTAGTGTGCTGTGATGCCATTATCTAAATCATTTATGAGAATATTGAACAGAACAGGACCCAGGACTGATCCCTGTGAGACCCCACTCAGTATATCCTTCCTTACAGCTTGATTGTGAATTACGGATAACTACTCTCTGGAAATGGTTTTCCTATCAGTTATGCATCCACCTTATAGTAGCTCCATCTAGGCTATAAAGTCAAGATATACCGCATCTACTGTTTCTCCCCTACCCACAAGGATATTTACCCTGTCAAAGAAAACTGAGATTGGTGTGACATGATTTGTTCTTGACAAATCCATGTTAACTTTTACTTATCACCTTATTATCTTCTAGGTGTTTGCAAATTGATTGCAAACTATTTGCTCTGTTATCTTTCTGAGTACTGAAGTCAAGCTGAGTTATCAATCTGATTCTGAGCACAGACATGAACTGCTTCTACCATACTAGTGAAGATAATTGCCCAGTGCCTCAAACTATTTAGTGACTGTTTACTGTGTGAGTGAGGCACAGCAGTTTTCTTTCTGTTCATCATCTCTTCCAGGGGCAAGTCTCCTTTTTTAAACTCCCCCACCTCCAGGCATAGCAAGTCTTACAGGTGCACATAGTACTGAATGAAGACAGAAGAGTTCACCAGAGTGCGGGTGTGTCACTTCACAGTAACTCAAAATTATTTATGTCCATAGCTAGAAACAGATACAATTAGATACAATTAAATACAAAATGAAAGCTACAATTAGACCTCATAAAAATAAAAACTGATTCAAAATGCAGACTCTCAATATATTGTTTACCTATTACAGGATTAGTAATTTTTTTTGTAATAAGAACGCTAAACTAATATTGCAGTTGATTACATGCCATAAAACACTAATTCAGTTAGCTGCAATTCATAAGCTTTCACATAAGACAAATGAGAATCAGTCTGTTTCATACAAACAGAAAGTCATCTGTATCCCTTTACTTGAAAATATATTATAAAATGAGAAAAGTTGCTTGTAATTAATCATGGAACTCAAATTCTCTTCCTCTCTGTGTTTGTTAACGTATACTGGCATCAAGAAAAAATAAATAGGGAAAGAAGGCGTGGGACCAGATTAATTTATTGATTCAAGTATATGGTTTGAAATATGTAAACTTCAAATAATTACAGATTCAGCTCAATTATCTGAGTTGGATTGAGTGATATCATACGTAGTTTAATGTGTACTTAAGACCTTCAAGATGTCCATCTCTAATCCACTGGAGAAATCCCTTTGATGTACACCCTCCTTGAGGGATCTCACTCTTCTTTCAGAGTGGGCCACACCACTTCACTGTCTCCTAAGACTGAACTTCTGGGACTTCAGCACTCCTGCTTCACACTGTGAGTTCTGTTCAGTGAGTCCAACTGACATGGATTCCTTGTACAGTCTACACACTTGTACACCCTTCAGGAAATAATACACCTCACTAAGTATTTACAGTGACACTCAAGCAGAATTTTCCAAATGATATGGGTTATTAGTCGGGTAGAACGCAGCTTAGGAAGTCCTTAAATTAGCACACAGAAATAAAGGATAAAGCATAGTCCATTGTGGTCAACCCAGAGCAATCCACAGACCGTAGTGAACTTCATTTTCAGGCTGTCTCTCTCGCTGACTTCCTTCTAAATTCAGTTCCCAGGTGAAGAACTTCCCTACCTTTTTCCAGAAGCCAACTCTTATCCACCACACGTCATACTTCCTAGTCCCTTGTTCTTGGGCTGGTGTCTCTGCTCAGCTTTCCAGTTAAGAAGTGGAAAAATCTCTTTCTCTCTAGTTGCTAGATGACAATGTCCTGGTGAGTGGGCTTTCCATCGTCTTTTTGGATTTTCCATTGGTATGGGTCACTGTGACACACTGTACCTCGAAGCAGCACACTGTAAACCCCATATTCATCATTTCTGTATGGTTGTAATAAATCATATTAAGCATGCAATGTATGATATCTAATGGAAGGCCATAATCTGCTAAAACCCATTGTTCTGTCAAAATGTGTATTGCTAGTATATAAGAAATTGAGATTTTGCTATTATTGGAAAATGTTAAGGCTTGCTAGTAACAGTAGAGGAAGCAGCCCACTCAGGAGGGGCTCGGCAGCTATCAGCCAACAAAGAATTCATAAACAAAGATTTACAATACAATGACAGTTGCACAAGGGTATGCAATAGAGATTGCTCAACTATATGACTCACTCACATGGGAGGGATTGAGCAACCTTTTGGCTCAGCAAGGCCCATCTGGACATGCCTGGACTAGTGTCTAGTGGCCACATGGTCAGAAGATATAAAAGAAGGAACAGAGGCTGCATGCTTGGTCCTTTCTCCTCCCCCATCCACGCTGAAAGCAACAGAAATGCTGGAACACTGAGAGACTGGATCCAGGCTTGAGAGAAGCCTGTAAACTGAGAATTGGAACATCCAAGTGAGGTGAGAAAACTGCTTAATCTGGATACCTAGTGTTAAAGGTTTAAGATTTAGTTTGTGTTTTTATCTCTAGTTTCTTTGGTACCTATCTCTGATTTCTTATGCCTACCCCTTATGCTTCCTTAAAGTCCACCATTCTGTAGTTAACAAACCCTGTTTTATATTCTTAACTAAAACAGTGTGTTTCTGTGAAGTGTTTGAAAAGTCCCTCAGTTAACAAAAGTGTCTTTGAGAACTGGTTGATAAACTTAGACTTCTGACTAGGGCAGAACAGGGCGAGTTCAGGATGCAGAGCAGGGAACTGGATTGGACTGGCTGGAGCCTCTCTGTGAGATTCATGAGTGGCTCACGGAACATCCATGCAATCTAAATGGGCATAGGGCTCCACCTACTATTGAGCTGAGTGATAATAGCATGTGGAGGTTTTTGCTGCTTGTCACTAGAAAAGTAGTGTGGTAGACAACCCAGTTTGGAGAGTTAAGGGGGCACAGTGGTAGCTTGGTTCCAGGTGGCACCCCAGGGGACTTGTCACAGTCACCCATGGCCAGAACTTTTTAATGACCCATTCAGTCTACTCCAACAGATAGGTGAAGCAAAACACCTATGTTTCTTAGCCTTCCCTGAGAGCAACTTTAGTCTTTTTCTGCCCACTGGGTAGCCGGAGACAGTATAGGGAAAATTGAGGTATGCATAGGCTTAATAAAAAATATGACCAATTATTCCCACTTTTTCACACCTCCCATATGCCCTTTCTGACTGATAAAAGCCAGTGCAAAGACATTGGGTCATTTATTAGTGGAAACAGTCATTGCTTTCCTCTTGTTGACAGGGTTTTTCCAGGATGCCTTTGCTCTAGAAACCATCTCTTAACATGAACATTTTTACCAGCTATCAACAAATGTTTAATTTCCTTCCATTTTGGGAAAAGGATTATTGAGACATTCATAGCAAAACAACTCTGGGACTATCTCTAGTCCTCAGAGTTCCTGGATCCTAGTAAATCTAGTTTCAGCCCTGTGTATGGTAATACCATTTTCGCATTAGTTAATTTCTTCCCTACAATGGTTGAACAACAAGTATGCATTCTAGTTCTTTTACATCTGTCAGCTGTCTTCAATGCTGTTAACATGTCTCTGAGCCTCAGTACAGATAGCTGTGAGTCACTTAAGTGGCTCCATCCCTTACTTTAGTAGTATTGGGCAACTTTTTTTCTGCTCCAAGGGCTCTCTACGAAGAATTGTTCGGTTATTCCTCCTACTCTGTTTATAGGAGGTTGCTAAGAGAGTTAGTAAGAAGGCATGTGTTACAAAAGACATTCAAAATTAAGTGTGAGATTTTCAAAGCACCCAGCATTGGCCTAACTCTCCTCCCTTTGAAGTCAATAGAAGTTTCACTAACTTTATGTCTTTCTGAAAATCCCACAGTATAATTCTATTTCGGCTGACCCTGTTAAATTTGGACAATTTCTGCAGTTTTTGAGTTTGGGGCTTAGATGACAACTAACAATCTCAGTGTGTAAAGCTAAATTCAGAAGGAGAGCATATTGTATCGCAGTCACAGTGAAATTACAAGGGCTATCACATTCCTTGGATTTGTAGGGAGGATAAAAGACATCAAATGCTCACCCACCACAAAGAATGCATACACATCTTCTATGTCAGTGGGAGTCCAGACTGATAACTGTATTTGTAATGGATTGTAATGTATGACGAACCATCTGTTCTGCTATGGCATGCTATTGTATCATTGATCAAAGGCAGAGAAAATATTAGTAATAATCTGAGTTTAAAACTCTTAGTTCCTCACCCCTTATGGAGTCCACTCAACTCTATCAAAATAAAATGCAAAACTTTAAAATGCTGAGCTTGTTTTTCAGCATAGAATATTTACCCAGTGTTCACATTCATAGCCTCTCACCTTTTTAAAAATCCATGTAATATGAAAGCAGGATTATATCTAGTTCTTTTTCTTTGTTGAAATAAACATCAGTATATATTTCACAGACTAGTCTAATTGAGATCAGAATTTTGTATTTCTAAGTGCTCCCAAATATTACCATAATGATTAAATGATAAATTTAATAGGCAGGTATGGAGTTAATATAAGTGGATTATGACAATTCACAATGTGAATTTGGAATACAATATTATTGCACATTTTTTAACATATCACTCCTCCTATCTACACCTACCTCCAAGTAATAATTTGTTTTCAGATGCTGGTGGCTAGGGGCTTGCTACTGCAGTAGGGATGAGATGTCTGATGTACATTGCATAAATCACAGAAAACATCCCAGAACACTATGATGTATGGCTGGAGAGCATTGTTCTGTATTCTTCAGAATACAGTTAAAATTGGCTATTTAATCAGAGGACACAGCCGTTTCCTTTAATTCTTATTGCACTTCCATTTCAGTGTATATAGATAGTTCTTTGCTGTTTAGTATGAGTTTTTCCAAACTTCATTTGACATTGACAAGACTATGCTTTTCTCATGCAAATTAAGATAGAGTATAAATTTAGCATGCACTGATGAATTCCACACTAGATACTATGTGCAATATAGAGAAACATACTAACAATGCCCTTATGCAGTGCTCATATATTTTGAATTGCAGGGTCATTCATCGGTTGTTCATGCAAAATAACATGGTGGTAAAAATACACTAAAAGATCATTCCACTCCCAGATATTTTGGGGTTATGTTACTATGTACCATGTCAAATTAGTTACTTGTGTATGTATATGTGTAATGAACCATGAATACAGACAGTCAAAAAGTAGAGTATCATTTTCAAGCCCTACTACTTGTGTTAAAAGACCAACATCACTAGCTGTCAGCAGAAGGTTTTGATAGGTGCTCTGGGCAGCCACTATTGTGGCACACATTTATAGGAGGACATCGTGTATTCATGGGTGGGATCAAGGCCAAAGTTCCAATTTAACTATTTATACGCATTATATTTAGATGCTGGATATGCGAGTTTGTGTGTGTGTGTGTGTAAAAGCTGAAGGAAATTTAATTTTTCATGTGAATTACAAAAATATCATTATCAAACTCCTAAATATCTTGCAAATTTAAGTGGATTCCAGCTGAACAAAAAAGAGTGAAGGAAATTAATGAGAAAATGTTGTTCTCTGAATTGGTCACTATTCAAATCCTTACCTTTTTTCTTTTTGCTTAATCCATATTACTGTGATATTTCCTATATGTAGTATAGAGAATATACCAATATTAAATATAGTGAAAACAGTTTATATAGTGGCAACATTAGTTATTTGCAAATGACAGATGTAAAGATCGGAATGGTAACTGCTGTAATATATGGATTGTATCCCTCTCTCCCAATCTTCATATATTGTTTATCTTGGGGGCAAAACCAATAGAAATGGAACTAATGGGACATGTGCCTGTCATGACCTTGATCAATTTACTTTTATGGAACATTCACTCCTTTCTTTGTTTCTGGTCTTCCTAGATTGTAAACTCTTCAGGACAGAGATATCTCTTACTATGTGCTTAAGCAGGTGCTGTATAATGGAGCTCTCTCACGCTGACTGGAGCCGCTTAAAAATATTATTGTTATATCTACCTTCAATAGCATAGGTTATGAGGTGTTACTGAATCATTTGCGGACCATAGCAGAAAAGGCTGCCGCTTGCTGAGCATTCCCAGAGGGCATCTTGAGGGTGCTGTCATGATGTTCAACAAAAGGTTCTTCCACACACTTCTTCCTCATTTTCAATGTGTGTACCACGTCATTAGGAAAATTCCTGAGGCAACACAGGTTGTAGTGTACTGATGACACTAAACTCTATCTCTGTTTCATTCATTTCAGTAATATTCTCAAAAGGCTTACTTGGTGTCTGGTTGAGTTTGAGGCCTAGATAAGAATCAATGGCTGAAACTAAATCTAGATGAGATTGATGTGATGTTGGTGGGTTGGAGAAAACTAAAAGATGTTAAGAAGGAGAAATCTGCCTCTCTTTTGAAGGATGTGTAGCTTCCTTTTGTTCTTAAAGGACACAATTTGAGGTATATAGATAGTTAATACAGGAATGGGGACCAGAATGTTTTGTTTTTTCCCCATCTCCATTTGGCCAGCAGCTTGTGATGGTTTCTTTTGGATGAGGGCCTTGCAATTATGATTCAAACCTTTGCCATCTCAAAATTTGATTGGCACAATGTGCTCTACATATTTAAATAAATGCTCAGTCATACTAAAACTAGTACAGAATGGAGTTGGCCTGCTTTCCAGCAATTAGTCTTCTACAGAGCACATGACACCATTGTTCTCTGATCTCCACTTGTTAGCTATTGGCTTCTGAATTAGAGTTGAACCGGTTGATTTTGACCTACAAATCCCTAATACCTTGAGGCCTGCTAAGTGAAGAGACTACCTGTCATACTATGAGATATTGCCACAGGTTCAGTTTGTGGGGATGCTTAAGCTTGACCTATCTCCCCTAGTATAAAAGAAAGGGAGTTGTGAGCAGAGAATTCTGCGTGAAATATCCTCAACTTCAAAATGTATTCATCCCCTTGGTTCAGCAAAGACCAAATCTCTTGATTGTCAGAGCATGCTGTGCAGACCACCTGTATACTTGGGCTCTTGGGGATTTACAGGACATGGCAAGATCTGGTATTTTTGGTAAGGAGGTTATTGGTGACTTTCATTCCATCTTTAGTTGTTTATATTCAGGTTTTAGGTGAAAAACAGCTGCTGTCTTATTTTAATGTGATTATACTTTTAATTTATGGCAAAGTTGTCCAGATCCTAGGTAAAAGGCCTTTTATAATGAATTTGTGATGAATGTTGGGGTGCTTAGTGGTGAATATTGATCTGTACCTCAAAATATGGTTAACATATTGGATTTCTGAGATGGTGTGGTGAAATGTCACTGGGGAGTAGACAGTTTCAGCACATTCCTCCACAGTCATAAGGAGAGTGATTGGAAGCCTTTAATATGAATGGGTCTAACTGCCAAACAATGGAGCAACCACCACAGGGGCATGCTTCTAGACAGCCTGGTTGGCTGACTGGGAGAAACTAGTCTCATTCAGAAAGAAAATTTCACACTGAGGACTTGTAACAAAGATCATTGAGTAATTCGATTATTGGGGGCAGACAAACAGGTGGGTTTTTCAGTAAATGCTGCTTCCCTGAGAAAGGGGGAAACTAACTGAGGGACAATTGCTCAGAGTAAAGTGGAGACCAGGAAGGGTCCCAAGAGCTCCTGAGCTTCCTATAATAATGTAAGCTGATTCTGCATTTCTTCCTGTAACTCGAGAGGGAAGCTCATCTAATTTTGTTTGTAATGAAACATAAGATTGTGAGATTATATATATATTGGTTGTTTGTTGTTCATTTTCTTGAATGCTGTCGTTCCATTGGCTAACAAACACACTTGTCTTATGTAGTCCATTGGTCACTATAACACTAATCACTGAAACTAGGATCAAGTAGGTGCCTGAACCCAGCTGTACCTCCTTGATAAAAAGTGGTTGGCACAGAGAGGATAGTGTATCCAGATCCTGGTCTAAGAGTGACAGAACAGTGGAAACTTCAACCCCCAAGAAAGGTAAGAGTAAGAGATCTAAGACCTGAAAGAGTGCATGCGCTCAGCGACCAGAAAGGAGGCAATCAGCCCCAGAACTGTGACAGCATAATAAATTAAAAACCTAAAAATAAATGTTACAGGTTTGAATTTAATAATAATATGAGATGTAAAATAAACAGGCTCAATTGGAATTTATTAAAAAAGAGGTTACTAGTCAAAGATCAATACATCAAGGAAGGTTATAGATACCAACCAGTTTAGAAAAGTGACTTTTCAGCTTTATTCACTCCCAAATCACACACAGAAATTCTCCCCCTTATGCACCACGCATGTTTATAGAAAAAGAGACAAAATAAATGACCAATTGACTCATTGAGCTCCCTTCATGGTATCTGGTTTACCTAACTGATAAGCGAAAGATACCTGTAACCAAAACATTACGACAGAAAACATAATAACAAGTAGACCCTGACAGGCTAATAGCATCTCCCACCAGAATATTATCAAATTGAAACCATCTGCTCTCATCACTTACAAGTATTATCCTTATGTGCACTTGGACACGTTTCCGAAGGGTCAACAGGTCAAAGTCAGAGGAAGAGGACACCCAATCCATTATTAACAACACACTATAATTTAGCTAAAGTTCAGCTTACTAATAAGCACTAGGTTGAGTTTAAATACAAACAATTATAGACACAAGGCATTGTGGGAGTTTGGCTCACTTACAAAGAATCTTGGGAGTCTGGTTCACCTACTAACAATAAATTTTAAATGTTCACCTTAGAGTATGTACACACAAGAAACAAAAGACAATGAAAATTATTCTCAAATCTTCCATCATTAGGGCAAGTCTAAACTTAAAATGCTGCATCAGCGTAGCTCCACTGATGTCACTGTGCCACTGTAGTGCTGTAATGAAGACTTTCTAAGCCAACAGGAGAGAATTCTTCCGCCAGCATAGCTAATCCATCTCTCGGAGAGGCGGTAGCTATATTAGCAGGAGAAGCTCCCCCACCAACATAGCACTTTCTATATCGGGGGGAGGTCAATAAATACATCACTCAAGAGTGTAAATTTTTCACAATGCTGACTGACATAGTTATATGGGTATAAATCTGTAGTGTAGACCAGACCTTAAAATGAGACTCATATCCCTTGAAAAATATATGATCAATAAAACTACCGTTAATAATTCCATAAATACTTATTTCTGTTAAATTTTATAACAGCTCCAAGGAAGGTATTACAATATTAAAGATGAATAATAGATATTATAATTATATAAAATAAAATATGTAGCCTAAATGTATTACACATAATACAGTGAACAAGTAAACGTTCCTAATGCATTATCGAAGTATCATATCTTAGATCAAAAATAGTGATTTTTCTTCTAACATCTCAAGTCCAAGAGAATTAGGATCTGATTGTGATCTCACTTCACACCAATTTTATACTCATTACAAAGGCTTCAGTGGAACTATTCCCAATTAACATCCAATCAGGATCAGCATTACTGGGATGGAATTCCTATTTCCTTTTGAATGCACGAATGCATACATGGAAGAAACAGAATTAAGGCCATGTATGTATATACTGTGTACTTGACTATCACATTTAGCCATGGGGTGAAATCGAGGAGCTTCTTTAGGCTCCTGAAGCCTAAACAAACAAAAATGTCTTGAAATACTAGTAAGTTCAAACTGTAAGTTTCCAGAGGCAATTTCCACATTGCAAAGCAGGTTACAGCATTAAAGGAAAAACAAATCATGTGTCTATCCCACCCCTAAGCTACTGTTCAATACAATATATTTACAGTGCATTTCACAATGCCATTTTAAATGTCTCCAGTGATGGGAACATTTTCCTCGGGAAGTTCAACAGATTTCACTGTGAGGGATGTTTTCCCCAATATTTAGCCCAAGTTTTACTTCTCTTAATTGCATCCTGTACTCATGGTTATATCCCCATGTAGAGTACAGCATTTTGAACAGTTATTCTACCTCAGTAGTACTTAGATGCTTTTACCATGACCTCTCAGTCATGCAATATATATTTAATTATTTTAATACATATTTAGGGCATAACAATATTGAGACAGATCACCAAACACTAATGCAAAGTACACCTCCTACAGAGATTAAAGTGTCCACATTCCTATGCCCTTCTTATTCTGCCACCCACTCAAAGTATTGATCTTAGTCTCAGAGACTCGGAGACTTTAAGGTCAGAAGGGACCATTATGATCATCTACTCTGATCTCCTGCACAGTGCAGGCCACGGAACCTCACCCACTCACCCCTGTAATAGACTCCTAACCTATGACTGAGTCATTGAACTCCTCACATTGTGGTTTAAAGACTTCAAGGTACAAAGAATCCACCAGCAAGTGACCAGTGCCCCATGCTGCAGAGGAAGGCGAAACTCCCCAGAGCGTTTGCCAATCTGCCCAGGGGGAAAATTCCTTCCCAAACCCAAATATGGTGATCAGCTAAACCCTGAGCATGTGAGCAAGACTCACCAGCCAGACACCCAAGAAAGAATTCTCTGTAGTAACTCAGAACTTACCCATCTAACATCCCCACACAGGCCATTGGCATATTTACTGCTAGTAGTCAAAGATTAGTTAATTGGCAAATTAGGCTGTCACCATCAGACCATCCCCTCCATAAACTTATCAAGCTCATTGTTGAAACCAGCTAGGTTTCTTGCCCCCACTGCTCCTCTTGGAAGGCTGTTCCAGAACTTCACTTCTCTGATGGTTAGTAATCTTCATCTAATTTTAAGTCTAAACTTCCTGATGGCCAGTTTATAGCCATCTGTTCTTGTGTCCACATTGGTGCTGAACTTAAATAACTCCTCTCCCTCCCTGGTATTTATCCCTCTGATGTATTTATAGAGAGCAATCATATCTCCCTCAACCTTCTTTTGGTTAGGCTAAACAAGCCAAGGTCTTTGAGTCTCCTCTCATAAAGCAAGTTTTCCATTCCTCGGATCATCCTAGTAGTCCTTTTTTATACCTGTTCCACTTTGAATTCATCTTTCTTAAACATAGGAGACCAGAACTAGACACAGTATTCCAGATGAGGTTGCACCAGCGCCTTGTATAACAGTACTAACACATCCCTATCTCTATTGGAATTAACTCTTCTGATGAATCCTAGGACTGCATTAGCTTTTTTCACAGCTCATCATCCTGTGATCAACCAATACACCCATATCCTTCTTTTCCTCTGTCACTTCCGAATGATGCATCCCCAGCTTATAGCAAAAGTTCTTGTTATTAGCCCATAGATGCGTGACCTTGCACTTTCCACTATTAAATATCCTATTTCTATTACTTCACCATTTCCTTGCAAGCCCTGCTCCTTGCATCTGTTCTCCGATAGTGCTCCTATTGCCACCCTCATCCAAGATTTTGTTAGCATTGTGCTTTCTTCTCTTTCCCTCACTTCTGCCCTTTTACCCCATCTTCTGTCAGCTGACAAAGGAGGACACTGATGCCTGTAACTCCCCTGGATAAGCAGGTGGATGTCTCCATACATAGGTTGCTCCCATGGCTACTCCAGGATTGCCATGGGAATCAGAGCTATCAGATAGGATGCTGCCTTTCAAAGAGCTGCCAGCCACTGATAGCAGTGGGAGATTCCTTCTTCAGTATTCACGTTCATGTAGCAACTCTCAGCATCCTGGTATATGACTGCCTCTGTGTGTACTAGTTAGAGTTTTACAGTAAAATTTCAGCTAGCTGAGACCTTTGAAGGTGCTGAATGAATTAGGTATGCCATTTTTGCACATCTCTACATGAGTAAGATATTGGATCTTTTCCCTCATCATTTATGTGGCCTTTCTTTCCAATCTTTTGTCCTTTCCCCCCTACTCTCCACTAGGAGGCAACCTAACAAGGTGGAGATGCAGCCTGAAGCTGCTGTAGGGTCCTCAGGAGTCAGAAGTTGTTGGGACAGTGAAGGATATGCTTGTTAAGCCACATACAAAAGAAAAATATCTATGGGAAATCACCAAATATGCATGCCAAGCGTCTCATCTAATTCATTTAATATCTGCAAGAAAGTTTCAGCCGACTCAAAGATCTACTGTAGATATAAAGCCCTAACTTGCACAAACTTTTGTCCTTATTAAACTATATATATAGTACTTCAACTAAGCTGAGAGACACAGAGGATTGAGCATTGAGACATTGAATCATTCACTGGAATTATTGCACCTTATCAAAAAACCTACACTCCTCACACATCATGTTCTTGTCCTTGTGGGCTTTAAATTTCTCCTGTCCATTCCTGTGAAAATCATAGCTGGTCTTTTCAAGTCAGCAGCCACAAAATAATGTGGATTAAGTTCTCAAAGGGCCTGTCCTTACATGAACTATGACAGTTAGTTCTGAAACTTCACACCTCAAGAACGTCAGTATTTATATTTGTTGGGTTGGTTTAGAGTCATTTTTGCATAAAGTAAAAATAAAGGAACATAGGATCATAGGACATAGGACTGGAAAGGAACTCCTGTTTCATCGAGTCCAGTCCTCTGCTAACACAGGCAACCCATCATATAATCCCATTCAGAAACTTATGCTCCACCTCGAAACTAGTTAGGTTGTTTGCCCCTACCACTCCTGTTGGGGGGCTATTACAGAACCTCACTCCTCTGATGGTTAGAAGCTTTCTAATTTCCAGCCAAAATTTATTGATGGGACGTTTATACCCATTTGTTCTTGTTATCTTTTAGGTAGCAACATTATCCTTTAGCTTAAATAGCTCTTCCCCCACCTAACGTTTGCCTCCTCCCATGTATTTATTAAAAGCAATCATATCCCCTCTCAGCCTTCTTCTTTCTAGGCTAAACAAGCCAAAGTTTCCTCTCATAAGACAGTCTCTCCATTCCTCTGATCATCCTAGTAGCCCTTCTCTGCATCTGTTCCTGTTTGAACATGGATGACAAGAATTGTATACAGTATTCCAAATGAGATCTTTCCAGGGCCTTGTACAGTGGCATTAATACTTTCCTAGCTACAATGGAAATACTTTGGCAGATATGTTGGTTTGTTTTAAAATACGCATTACATTGGTGGCTAATGATTATCCTGTAATTGACACCCAGGTCTTTCTCCTCCACTGTTATTTACAACATCTAACAGCAGAAATTCTTCTTATTTGTCCCTAAGTGCATGACCTTGCACTTTGTACTATTACATTTCATACCGTTTGTATTCCTCCAGTCCTCTTGGTCCCTCCATTCTTCCTGTATAATATTCTGATCCTCCTCTGTATTGATGTAATGCCTCCCAACACTGTGCCATCAGCAAACTTCATTAGCACACTGCAATTTTTTTATGCCAAGGTCATTAATAAAAATATTAATGAAGACTGGTCCCAAGACTGATCATTGAGGAACTCAACTACTAGCCTCCATTCAGCCCAGCAGTTCTCCTTTCAGCACAACCAGTTGTCACCTCCCCTTTAGTCAGTACCTTACACGCCTTACAATTCCAGTACTAACTTACATCTTCTCCAATTTAACTAACAGTTTCTCAGGCGGTACCATGTCAAATGCTTTACTGAAGTCCACATAGCTTAGAATGTAAAAGGAAGAATCTTTTTGTACATTTACCATCACCACCAATACAAAAGATGTATGTTTTGTGCCATTGTCACTTTCTATGTCAGCACGTGTCTTTTCTATAGTCCCATTTTGCTCCAGAATCTATAAAGGGTTAATGCCTATTTATTTCTTGATTGTTTTGTTCAATATTTCAGTGTTGTTTCGTGTGTTCTGTCCATCAGTTATCATCTGGATGTTAAATATTAACAAACATTTCCAAATAGTTTAAGACACATACCACGTAATAAATAATGGTCAAGATTGTTATTTATGTTATATCATCCAAGTACTTTATAAACATTAAATCAGGGAGGTAGGGAATAATTTAGACTTTGTGCTGCCTTTAATTTCTTCTTAATGCCTTTCCTTCACTCTTTTTGTTTGTTTGTTGTTTAATTAGTAGAGCTCGCTGAATATGTAATAATGTTATTTAAAAAAAAGATATATATCTTTATTCAAAAATATGTATATATTAAGGACATGATTTTGGCTATCATGTGCACATAGAAACACATCAGAAAATCTGCAAGTGGAAGGGGTGGAAGATTTGCATCTCTGTTCTGGCTCTCCCCAAAACCTGGAGAAAGGCTCCTTATTTCTTTCATTCAAAGATATGTGGAGGGCCATTCTGGAGCAAGAATAAAAACTACAGTGAGTGTTTTCCTTATGATTGTCCCTACACGCCCATACCCTCCTTTATATAGATTATTCTTGTTTATAGCAAAACTAAAATCTTTACTGGTGTCTGAGGGAGGGACTGCTAATGAGAATTTGAGTGCTGCAGCCTACCCCTACACCCCCCGCATACCCCTGACTCAAAGCCTAGAGCCTTTTAGCCACTCACTAGGACTCATGTAAGGGGAATCTAAGCCTCTGCTGCTCTGGATTCCCTAGTACTTTAAGCCCCTGGACCCTAATAGGGTCCAGACACTGCCCAAAGCATGTGATCCCAGGCACACTCTCAGGGCACAGACTTCCTATCTGGTATCGCCTTCTGAAAGCTGGAACCTGCTGTCCAGCTGCTTAACCCATCTGGGTGCAGCGGTGAATCCTCAAACTCCCCTGTATTTAAACACGCCCTCTCCTAGAATTCCACCCAAGTGTGTGAATTTTCTGGTGTACCGCTTTATTCTCTCAGGGGTGCGCAGCAGTTGTGAAGCAGTTAATGCTCACTTACAACAGTCTAACATTTACTCTTTTATATGTATTCATATGAAGCACAAGAAAGTACAGATCATACAAAACAATACTAAAAGCATGTCACTGCTGCCTCCATTTCCTCACCACTTTAGGGCATTCTTTGGGCTCAGATCCAAGTCCATTGAGTTTTCCAGGGTTGTTGGGGTAATCTGGGCCCTGGAAAGCAGGCAGGGCCCTCCAACCCCATGAGGCTGCCACATGCTAAATGACCTTGCTATCTCCTGCTATACGCTTCCGCCTTCAATCCAGCTGCTTCTGTGCCTGTGTGGAGCTCTGTTACCCACTTCTCCGGCTTTTGATATTCTGTCTTTTGGGTAGCTTTCCACTGTTTCTTCCGCTCCCTTCAGTGGGTAGAACTTCTGAGGATGCAGCTCACCCATTGTTCCCAGGTGTTTGGACCTGAACAGGATAGTTGAGTCCTAAGCACATGCTCACACATGGCACACCCCAGAGTATCTGTCCCACGTGTACCTGCTACAGGAGGACCCAGCAGCAATACTTGAGCCACGTAGGCCTTGATGTTACTGAAGTTTTTCAGTAATCAGTTTCATAGCATCAACCAGAATTTTTAAGAATGGTACAGATATAGCTCCCATTCATCATAACCCCCCAATGCCAGAGCTTACTAAGGGGTCCCTGGAAGTCAGCCTTACAGCTGTGTTCCTTACCTCCTATGTCAGGGAAATTTTCCCCTGGTTGAACCCAGGGCTTTTAGAAAAATCGTGATGTTGGTCCCACCCCTTTAAATGGCATTCAGGGGTCAGAGCAAGGGGTGAAAATGTCTGATTTCCATACTAGAAACACTGGAAATCTATTTTTGTATAAACATTTTGGAAATATAAACGCTTGGCCCTTTGAATGTTTTCTGTGGTTTTGGAATAGTTTGACAGCTAAAGGCAGCTTATAAAGTAAACTCATCCTTTGATTTGCTGACAAATTAAACTTTGTGAAACAATTGCCATAATTATCTATAAGGCTGTCATCTGTTGTGGCATTCCCAACAAGACATACGTGTAGCTTTTGAAATGGGCATAACATTAAATTCTGTGCTTCACAGAATTCTGTGTTAATATGTTTAGATATTTGTAACCTTTCCTAAAGGTCAAGAATGTATTATCTAACCTGAAATTGTAAATAGCACAATGTAAATTGCTTCTCTCACACAATGAATGTTGCACTTCATAAAATGTTCCATTAAGATACTCTTAAATGTATACAGTCTGCACACAATACCTGGTGGAACTGTGTTAATTTGACTATTAAAAGTATCAACTATTTATCACATGCCAAACAAAAGTGGTTTTCCTAGTAAGGGGAGAAAACAATAAAACTCAGATACTTCAGTGCTACAGACAGTAATAGAGCATTTCTAGGGTTTATTCAGACCCAGTGATGTCTCTTTCAAAGAAAACATATTTTGGTTAAAATTAGTGACATCTGTGCTTAAGCATCGATGTAAGACAGCAAAATTTTAACCATAGTATGGCTAGAACTTTGAGATCACTGAATTTTACACTGAGAAGTTTTAGCATCATTATTTTAAATCTCAGCAACCACACTGAGCTATGCTTTCATCATATCATCCATATCACCATATCAAAAACACAGATTTGCTGATCTCTTATCCAAATATTACATTTTACACATGACATTGCAACACACATATTACTATAACAATATTCAGTACATCATGAGCACTCCAAAAACATCTTACGTAACATATTTTGCATTAAACAATACACAATTACACTCTAAGTGTGATCCTGGGGGGGTGCAGTGTGTCACAAATGCAAATGAAGAACTTTTCTATTAAAGTGCTAATTTCAAAGCAAGTGGTCATTGGGTGTGATGATCGGAGAGTAAAGACTCACAATGCATTCCTCACTTTCTATCGTTAAAGGAAAAGCCCACATGGGTAGCAACACTGTCGGCTTGTTTTTTGTGAGAAGAAGCTATACATATGGATTCCAGGAAATATCCAGGACCTCTGGACTGTTTGGACTCTTACAGGGAAGTGTAAGATGCAAAGTGGAGATCCCCAGAGACAGTCTGGGAACCCTGATAAGACTTTTGGGAAACTGACACTATTACATCACTGCCAGCATTTGGCATTAGAAACTGTGACTCACCTTTGCATGTATTTTACCTGCTTTAACCTCTCAATAACAATTGTTTCCTTTTCTTAGCTAATAAACTTTTAGTTTGTTTGCTATAAAATTGTCAACCAGCATGATCTTTGATATAAGATGTAGAGTACCAATTGATCTGGGGTAAGTGATTGGTCTCTTAGGACTGGAAACAACCGAAGTGTGATGCGATTTTTGGCATAAGTGACCTTTTATTACAAAATCCCATTTGTCTGGGTGCAAGATAAATTAAAGAGTCTAAGTAGACTGTCTGTGACTCCATGGTAAGACCAGTATAGTGATCTAGTAGTTCATATTTGTCATTGACTTGGTGAAGTCTAATTATGGAACATACCACCAGTTTGGGGTGATCTGTCCTGTTTTCAGACAGTGTGCCCTGAGGTAGGCACTCACAGTTGTAAGCCATTCCAGACATGTGACATGGCGTGCACTGGAACATATGACATAATGTATGCTCAGAAATAAAAAGACTTCTGCTTTGCTCAGTGATAGGGGCAGAGCTGGCTTAACCTTTTTGGGAAGAGGGTGGCTTGACATACATACAGGGCCAGATTCTGCAAGGTACTGAGTCGTCTCTATTTTTGTTGAAGTAAATACAAGTTGAAGGTTCTGGGATTTCAGGATATGGCTAGGCAAACCAAACAGAAATTGGCAAATTCCAGCCTCAGCAGAGGACAATTATAATAAATTCTAAGGTGACTGAGGGATTGCTCCCCTAGAGAAAAAAGTGACAGAAATTGATATAGTGCATTGTGGTCCAATTTTCTTAGATTCAAAATATAAATGCATTTTCTGTATTTTTTGCTATGAATCTCAGTGAAATCAATGGGTATTTTTCTAAATAAAAACTGTTGCAGGGTCAGGCCTCAAGAAGAGACCATGGACTACCTTTCCAACTGTGCCAAGTTTACATGGGGTGCAGCTGTGAGGACCATTTTCTCTGCCCCAAATTCTGGGGCCTCTGTGCAAAAAAAAGACACCTATGTAATTTAGAACAGTCTATGATCAGCCACAACGATGTCCATGCTTGGCCCTGCCTCTGACTGCCACTTGCACGCTCTGTTGTAATAACTGGGCCTACAAATTAACTCTACTCATAAGCCTATCTGTGGGGTTTTTATTTTATTTATTTTACAACAAGAAAGCAGGAGAAAGAAACTGAAAAATTGATCATGAAAATTATTTCATTTAGAAAATCTTCAATCAAAAACCTGACACAATATAAACATTTTCTGTGAATTTTTAATTTGTGTCTAATAAACCCATTTGTAATTGAGAAATCATGATGAAAAATTTAAAACCAGTTCTAATTATTAGCCATGTCAGGAATTGCTCTAATCAGTTAATATGTACAATAAAGTGCATTGTTTAGGATTATGTTAGTGTGACAGATTTGCAGCACTCACCTCTGGAGAGGCACCTTCTGCTGGTGATCTGTGGACTAACTCAAGCAGCCACCTACATCTGCAGGTGTACTCCATCACACTTCCTCAGGGTTCACCAGTAGCCCTTCTCAGCACCATCAGGACGCACTGTATCCTTTTCTTGACCCAGCCTTCCAATCAAGCCACAATCCATGCCCCCCATACCACTTCCAGGGGTTTCTGCAGTCCTGGTTCTGCTACTTATTTTAGTGGCCACTGCAATCTACCACCATTCCAACAGTGATCTGGGGGAGGGACCCATGCCCACCCACTACTACACGTCCCAACCCAGGGACCCTACGTGCAGCCAGCTTTCACCACCTCTCCCTCAAACCGTCAACAGACTTCCCTGGGCCACTTCCCCTGTACCTCTTCTGCCCTTGTATCAGGGCATCTGCTCTCCTGAGCTCCAGCAGTCAGCCACTGCTCTGTTTCAGATACTGACTCCTTCTGCCTGCAAGGAAGGCAGGCTTCCCTCCCCAAGCACCTAGGATTGACTGACTCTCTTCTGCATGGCAGCTACCTTTTATACTTGGTTCCTGAGCCCTGATTGGCTATCCTGCAGCTCCTTCCCACTGGCTGCTTCTCCAAGGGCCCTATTAACCACTTCCTGGTCAGTGAGGGGCAGACGCCCCGCCACAGTCAGCAATACAACTAAGAGCATTTTTCAATCGTATATTAGCTTAGGTCTCCTTTGTGCCCACCTATCCTCAGGTGTTGGAACTAGAGGTGCTGGCGGGCTGCTGCACCCCCAAGCTTGGAGTGGTTTCCATTATATACATGGTTTACAGTTTGATTCAATGACGCTCAGCATCCCACTATAAAAATTGTTCCAGCACCCCTGCACCTATCCCTCTTGATGGTGTTTATCTCTCTCTCTCTCACACACACACACACACAGCGCCTTGCACCTTTTGTAGTCATTTATAACTGTGCAAAGTGAGTGTGAAACTCTACAAATATCAGAATAGTAGCAATTAAAGCCACTTTTTGTTCACTTTGCACACATATAAATCCCTACACAAGGTATAAGCAAGTGGAGAATGAAGCCCTTAATAACTTTGTATCCAACTTTGTAGAAATATAAACTTTGTAGAAATCTAATGTGTAATTATTGTTTTACTTTACTTTTTTGTTGCAAATATATTTGACTCTCTCTTTTCTTTAGACTATTTCAGGTTCTGAATTTTCCCTCATCCTAATTTGCATGAAATACTTGTATTTAGCAGCATTTAAATGTTTAGGGCCTGCACACCCTCGAATTTCATCCTTTTTTTCATCTCTACGAGATACTACCTTTTCTGACTATCTCTTTAGCTTCAATTTTTTTCTCTTTTGTTTGGCTTTACTTCATTACCATTTTCATTATATCACTCTGATTTCATTTCTTTTCCCTTTAGCTCTTTTACTTTTACTGTTAATCTCTCTCTCCTCCATCTCTCATTTTCTCTTTGTGATTAGAACACAGTCTTTTTCCTCACTTGCATAAATCAAGGGTAACCAAAGCAATCAGTCTTTATTCCTCCTAGCTATTCTCAGCAGGGGCAGACATAATTTCTGTTCTCAGCAGAGAACCACTGATTGGCATGTGGGACCAAGAGCTCCAGCCTGAGCTGCCTCAGAATACCACTGATAGAACACAGGTAACACTATAGAGTCTCACAGACAGCAGGAACTCACATGACCTAGAAAGTTCCTGAGCCCCATGAAAGGATCAAGCTTGCCCAACAACTGTACACTGCACACTACACGCCAGATCCTCAGCTGATGTAAACTGGTGTAACTTCACTGAAGTCAATGATAGTATACTGTTTTATATCTGACCCTTCAAATCTATACTGCATTCATCACCATAGCATCTGAATTATAAGCGTTAGTAGTAATTGCTGTATTTAGCTTTCCTAGCACTTTCCATTATATAATATTCTTACAATCTTTTATGAGAAGCTCTCACAGCTCCATTGTTTGCAGAAAGCTCTTGAAATTCATTGATGAGAAAGCCCCTGGGTTATATTGATGCCTTTTTTTTTTTACCAGAGAAATTCATTTCAGGCTTAGCTGGGTTATAAACTATTTAAAATAGCCATTTCCCTTGGGCCGCTTGCATCATCAGGAAAAGTGCTAGCAACCTTCCAAAAACAATAACTGACTACAAACATTCTAAGTTAAGGCCAGGCCCATACTACCACCAAAGAAGAATTGCCACCACCATATGCTGCAATGGGAACACTTGGAAGACAGCCCAGCTGCTGCCATAGCATTTGTAATAGGAAAGGAAGGGAGAGAGATGGTTAGGCTTGCCTTGACAATTCCCCTTTATGCCCCCCGAGCCTCAGCACATAACCCAGCAGCTAATCCCTGCTGGGAAAACAACCTTCTCTTGCTGTCAACTAACAGTTAGATCTTAAGCTCAAATGGCAGAAGTCTGTGCTATAAAGGACGGTCTTGTGGCCCATTACTAGAGAGAGAAGATAATGTTGTTAATAATGATGTAGAAAATGCAGAAGTGTTCAATAAATATTTCCGTTCAGCATTTGGAAATGTATGTGTATGGACATGTTATTGGAAAGAAGAAGGATAATGCAGCTATATCACATGAGATGGTGAAATACATTCCAGTCCCTTAGTGACTAAGGGCAATGTTAAACACCATTTCTTAGAGAAAAAACATTTTAAAATCAGTAAGCCCAGATAACTTGCACCCAAAAGTCCTAAAAAACCTGGCTGAAGAGATCTCTCGCCAACTGATGATATTTTTAAATAAATCTTGAATACCATGAAAATTCTAGAAGAGTGCTAATGTCACACCAATATTCAAAAAAGACAAGCAGGATGACCTGGATAACTATAAGCCAGTTAGCCTGATGCCAATCCTTGCCAATATAATGGAAAAGAAGATCTGGGATTCAATTAATAAAGAATTAAAGGTTAGGAATATAATTGATGTCAGTGAACACGATTTTATGGAAAATAGGTAATGTCGAACAAACCTAATTTCATAATACGATGAGATTACAAGTTTGGCAGATAATGATAACTGTAGATGTAAAGGTAGATTACATACATACAGACTTTTGTAAGGGATTTGCCTTGGTATCACATGACATCCTGAATAAAAATTTAGCACTATACAATATCCACAAAGTGCATATTAAATGGTTTAAGAACTGGCTAACTGACAGACCTAAAAAAGCAATTGTCAGCCAGAAATCATAACTGAATGCGTGTGTTTCTAGTGGGCTTAGTACTAGGCCCAACACTATTCTATATTTTCATCAGTGATCTTGAAATAAGCATAAAACCACTGCTAATAAACTTTGGGTATGACCTAAAGATAAGTATAGTGATAAATAATTAGGACAGTGCAATCATACAAAGTAATTTGGATCACTTGGTAAACTGGGCCCATGCAAACAAAATATATTCTACTACAATCAATTGCAATGTTTTACCTCTAAGAACAAGAAATACAGGCTATATCTACACAATGGGGGGCTGTATCCTGGAAAAAGACAGTTACTAACCTTTCATAAACTTTCTTTGAGATGTGTTGCTCATTCCATGTTAGGTGACTCACAAGGTTGGAGGTGGGCCAGGAGTTCACGGAGGTGCTGATTGCAATAACACTCTGCCAAAGTCAGCATTGTTCCAGGCCTGTGAGTGATGGCATAGTGGGATGTGAAGAGGATGATATCGTGGCTCTGCAAATGTCCTGTATTGGAACTTGAGCTAAGAAAGCTGCTGAAGACACCTGTACTCTTGTTGAGTGAGCTGTCAGAGTGGCAGGGAGTGTAACCTTTGCTTGCTCATAATAAGTCCGGATGCAGGTGGTGATCCAGAGGAAATCCTTTGGGATGAAATTGGTAAACCTTTCATCCGCTCAGCGACCCTGATAAAAAGCTGTGTGGATTTTCAGAAGGGCTTCCTTTCAATATAGGAGGTCAGTGTGTCTGACATCTAAAACGTGCATGCGTCTCCTTGCTAGACCTCTGAGGCTTCAGAAAGAAGACTGGCAGGAAGATGTCCTGGTTGACATGAAACTGCGATACCACCTTTGGCAAAAATGTCAGGTGAGAGTGCAGCTGGACTTTATCCTTGTAAAATACCATATTCCCGTATTTCCACAATTCCAGCATTACAGCTTTGATTTCAGAGACTCGTCTTACCAAAGTAATTGCTATAAGAAAAGCAACTTTCTATGATAAGTGAATTAGAGAGCAGGATGCCAGGGATTCAAAGGGAGGCCCAGTGAGTCTGGACGAGACTAGGCTGAGTCTCTAGACTAGACCGGCTGAGACTAGACCGGGTCCCTGACCTGTGGAAAGAGCCTCTCCAAATCTTTGAGGAATCTGACCATCATCTCATGAGAGAAGACTAATCTGCCCTGGATCTGCGGGTGAAAAGCTGAGATGGTTGCCAGGTGTACCCTGATTGATGATAACACCAGGCCTTTATGTTTCAAGTGAAGTAAGTACTCCAGAATAGAGCATGACAGTTTCTGGGTCAGGGATAGGTTCTGTTCGGCTGCCCAGCAAGAGAAGCGTTTCCACTTCGCCAGCTAAGTAGTCCTAATGGAGGGTTTTCTGCTTTCTAGCAGGACTTTCTGGACCTGAGTGGACCACGCCTGCTCCTCTAGGCTTAGCTATGTAGCAACCATGCTATCAGGTGTACGGAGGTGAGGTTTGGATACAGCAGCTGACTGTGGTCCTGTGAAATCAAGTCCAGACAATCCAGGAGCACCTAAGGGGTTGTCACTGCCAGGTCCAGCAACGTACCAAACCAGTGTTGACGGGGCCATGCCAGAGCAATCAATATGACCCGTGCTTTGCCCCTGCTGATCTTTATGAGAACTTTGTGGATGAGAGGGATCATAGGAAGGGCATACATCAGGACTACTGATCACTGCAGGAGGAATGTGTCAGAAAGCAAGCTGCTGTCAAGTTCTTGTAGGGAACAGAAATGGTGACATTTCCTGTTCTTTTTGGTCATGAATAGGTCCACCTTGGGAGTCCCCCTCCTCTAGAAGGTGACCTTGACTACCTCTGAATGTAGGGTCCACTCGTAGTGAGAAAAGAAGGTCCTGCTGAAGTGATCTGCTAGTGTGTTCTTGACCTCCAGTAGGTGGAGGTTTCTACGTGGATTGCATGTTCCACACAGAAGTCCCACATATGGAAGGTCTCTTAGCAGAAGGCTGTGGATCACACTCCTCCTTACTTGTTGATGTAATACATTGATACTATATTGTCCGTCAATACCTCTACAACCTTTCCCAACATCTGAGGAAGGAACACTTTGCAGGCTAGCCAGATTGCCTTGAGCTCTCTCACATTTATGTGTTATGTCAGTTCCTCTGTGGACCAAAGGCCTTCGTTCCTGAGGGTGCCAAGGTGGGCTCCCCATCCTAAGTCTGAGGCATCCGATACCAAGGATAGCATCAGGTGGGGAGGACGCAAAGGGAACCCCTCTTGTTACGTGAACAGGATTTATCCACCATGTCAATGAGGTTAGTACTTGAGGAGTGATCTAAGGATCCTGTCCAGGTTATGCCTTGCCGAGGAGTAAACCAACGCTAGCCACATTTGGAGGGGTCTGAGGTGCAGTCTTGCGTACTGTACCACATAGGTACATGCTGCCATGTGACCTAGCAGTATGAGGCAAATTCTCCCTGTGGTGAACGGGTGAATTGAGAATTGGTGATTAGCTCTGACATGGTTTGAAATCTGATTTGAGGTAAGAAGGCTCTGGCTTGGGTAGAGTCGAGGACTGCCCCAATGATTGCACTAATACTAATGTTACAGTAGTACTAACATTGATTTCTGTTCATTGATCAACAGGCCCAGCACTTGAAAGGTGTCCAGTACACCACGATACTGAGTTGGACCTCAGCTTTCAAGAGACCCTTCATGAGCAAGTCATCGAGGTAAGGGTAAATTTGTATTCCCCGATATCTGAGGTAGGCTGTGACTACCATCATACATTTTGTGAATATTCTTGGTGCTGTTGATAGGCCAAATGGAAGGGCCATGAACTGTTAAGAGTTTTCTCCATCTCGAATTGTAGACACCATCTGCGGCCATGGAAGATTCTGCTGTCAGTCACTTTAGGGCATTAAACATTTAAATAAGCCAGTTATTAGTTTTTATATTAAGTTATTTGCCAAATTTATTGTATGAACTTATTAATTTAAGGTATTTTGTATTACTTTATATTATTTTATTTTAAAAATTTGTTATATGGAAATAAGGAAAGCTCATGTTTTAAATATTAGTAATTAGGATTAGAAGCAGAGTCTGCATTTTTGTTGCTAGGCAGCTATATTTTTAAGAAAGTTGTGAGTACTTTTAGCAGTTTTATTTTTGAAGGGTTAAAAATAAAGAAAAAACCAGGCAAAAACTTCACCTTAAATAAATCCAGTGAATTAATTACCTGGTCTTTTCCCCATCTTTGTTCTGTTTTGTTTTCAGTTGCTTCATTTTTTTAGCGATGGTGGTTTCTGTAATACTTTTTAAAACTTTGAACTTCTAAGACAAAGAGAGCATAAGTGAGGAGAAAAAAGGGAGGGGGAGAACAATTTAGGAAGGGAGGAAGAACAGCAAGTTTAACAAATCAGGAAAGGAAAACTTAATTGGTATATAGAAATATTTAAGAAAGAAAGTTACATTATTAGCTCTGAATGAGGAGTGGGGGTGGGTTAAAGCAGTCAGGAACCCGCAACCCTCATTTTTATCCTGGCTTTGAGAGGAGAGTGGGGGTTGTTACCTGCTCTTGTAAAAGCTGAATTTGTCCCCCAAGTGTGTGTTGCTTTTGTCTGTATGCCAACTGGTTTTCAGGAATGCCCTTGCCTGCTGTAGTTAATTGTTTCTGAACAACTCCACAGTTCCATTTTTTCTTCATTTGATTTACTAATCGAGTTAAAGTAATGTTGGCTACTTCTCCCTCCTGTGTGTTTACTTCTTCCATTCTGATAGGCACCAGTCTAGGTCTTGGTCTAAGTTTTACTGGAACCTGGCTTTTATCATACGGTAATGGTTGCAACATAATGTTCCTTCTTTCATTTTTTAATTTTGCTATGGCTATTTTTTTCCATTTCTGTCCCCATCCTTCAGGCACAGGATGGCTACCTGAAGATTGCTGTTGACCACAAATATTTATAACAGGGGATGTCACTTCTCTTTTATGCAGATTTTTTTACATCTGTTTTCCATGTTTTGTCTTGTTTTTGCACTTGTGTATCATGTTTCTGGACTGCTTGCCACCCTGCTGGAAGAGCAGGAGCATTCCAGGGCTTTATTGCTTTTCTTGATTCTTTCAACACTTTCTTTGTTACTGTTAGTTGCTCCGCCACTTTACTGGTGTACTGTCTTAGCCATCTTACACCTATGGCCATAGTTTGTCATACTCTATAGTTCTTACTCGTTTTACTATTTTTCAGGGCAACAGTTTCTGCCATTGCCCCACAAATTCCTATCCATGTTTCCCCTCTCTGTTTTTTAAACTCATATGGACCACCTTTACTTGCTACCCAGTGCATCCATAACTCATCAAACTCTGTGGGGATTTGAAGGGAGGGTAAAAGGGGATTCCCTTGCTCGTAGCTTTCTGCCATGTTAGGTCACAACCCTTTCCAGAGGACAGCTCGCTCACTCACCATATCAACGGTAGGGGTCACCAGTGCTGTCAGTCAATTTAGGACGTGCATGCTGGTGTGAGTTCTCCTCTGGACGCCATCTCAACTTCTGCAGTTAGATGAATCGACAGACCTTGTTAAGCATGACTCATAAATTACCACAGACTCAGATAAGTGGTGAAGGCACTTGTCCAGGTTTATTGCAAGCGAAGCACAGTGATAGCACCCCATAAAAGCTACAGGTACACTAGGACATGTATGATCGTCACAATGGACTGGCTCAGTTAATGGCGAGATTTTCTTTATCCACTCAGCCGGACAAAGATTCTCCTGCTAGGACCCCTTCCTTATACCTTGATACAAACAAGTTTCACATTGCATCTCTGACGTGGGAGGTTGTTCTACATTTGCTTCCAAATCAATCACAACATTTTCATCCATCATCCTTTCTCTTCTATCTTAAGGTCAGAGTGTCTCTGTACTGCCTGTCAGGATTGTGTTTATGCACCACTATATCTTGGGGAGAGTCTGTACTGCCTCTGTATACTGTATTTCTGTTCAGGGGCCATTGGTACGGTCTCCCAGGACTGTGTTTCTTCAATCACCATGTCTTGGGGGACTTAGTACTACAAGTGCTTTAACAATACTGTGTTCCTGTTACTGCTCCTTAGGAATGCCAATGCATTAACAATGCTGCGTTTCTGCCAATTTCCTGTATCAATCAGTGGCCTTGTAAGCAGTGAAGCAGTTGCTGTTTCCTAAAGCCAGACTTTGGTTCAGGCCTCAAATCTTGCACCTAGGCCCATTATACTAGGCCTCATGTCTCAGGCTCTCACTTTCTACTACAGATAGAAATTTGGAAATATGAGTCCTTTAAGTCAAGGGCAGCATTCCAGTCTCCAGAATCCAGGGAGGGGATGATGGAGGCCAGAGAGATCATAAAAAAACATAGCTTCTGGAGCTAACTTTTGAGGCAGCATAGGTCCAATATGGGTCGTAGGCCTCCTTTGGCATTTGGGATTAGAAAGTAACAGAAGTAGAACCTTTTCCCTCTCAGCTGTAGGGGAACTTCTACAGCCCCCACCTATAGGAGGGCTTGCACCTCTTGGACAAGAAATTGCTTGTGAGAGGTGCCCCTGAAGAGGGACGGGGATGAGGGGTGAGAAGGAGGAGTTGAAATAAACTGGAGGATGTACCCCACTGTTATAGTGTTTAACACCCACTGGTCCAATGTTATAGCAGTCCAATCAGGGAGGTTTGGATTCTGGGTCAAGTATGGGAAGTCACCCCAGGTGCACCTTCAAAAGGCCTGCCTTCCTCCAGGTGCATAGCGGCTTGAGCCCAACCGGGAAGTGGCGGCAGGAGGTTGATAGTGTTTATAGCCTCTGCTCTTTCTCCTGTAGGGCTCTTTTCTGGCCTGGCCCATGAATCACTGTGGTTCCTGGAGCCTGAAGTGCTTCCTGGAGGCCGATGGAGTATATAGACCTAAGGAGCAGAGTGTAGCCCAAGAGCCCTTCAAACCATGTAGCCTGGCATCAGAAAACAGGACTGTATCTTTGAAGGGGAGGTCCTGGATAGATTGCAGACAGGCCAGATGACTGGAGCCACGAGGCCTTTTTCATTGAGACAGCTGAAGCCATTGACCTGGCTGCCAAGTCGGCCATGTTGGAGGCTGCCTCGAGAGAGGCTCAGAATGCTGACTCACTCTCCTCCAATATAGCCACAAATTCATGTCTGTACTCCTGGCACAGGGAGTCAGCAACTTTGGCCATGGAGTGCCATATATTATAGCCATATCTCCCCAGCAAAGCTTGCTGGTTCGATATGTTCAGTCAGATAAATCTTTCTGCAAAAAAGCTCAAGCTTCTTTGTGTCTTTATTTCTTGGGATTGAGCTTGACTGTCCCTGCCTGTCTCTTTCATTGAGGGCCAACACCACCAACAATCCTGGAGATGGGTGAGAGTACAAATATTCAAACCCTTTAGTGGGCAAATAGTATTTTTTCTTGGCCCTCTTGATGTAGGGGGTAGAGAGAAAGGAGCTTGCCAGGAGGCCTTGACAAGCTTGACAACTCTCTTGTGGATAGTAAGGGCCACTCTTGAAGGGGCTGCTGCTGCCAAAATGTCAAAGAGCCCATCAGTGGACTCCTTCAGCTCCTCTGCCTCCAACCTCAAATTCACGACTACCCTCTTGAGTAGCTCCTGGTGTGGTCTGAAATCATCTTGTGGGACCGTGATGGAGGGTCCTGCTGCCACCTCATAAGGCAATGATGATGATGAGGCAGGTAAGAGTGGAGTATATGACTCTTCTTCCCCAACATGAGTAGTCTTTTCTAGGACTACTGCTGTAGCCTCTGCAGTTTGATCCAACTTCTCTTCCCGGTCTGGGGGCGGGTGCGACACTGTCGTCAACTGTCTCTCAGATTCTCCAGAGAGTGGTTGTTGGATCTGTGACCTTGGGGCAGGAGGCGATCCCCACAGGTTCCAGAACTGCCATGGTCTGGGCCATTGCTCCAGCAGCTGTGAGCCTGCTGGCAAGCCTTTGGGGGAACCAGCAGTCAAGGCTGGGTTCACTTGACCCCTGGGCAAGGTAGTCTCCTCCCCTTCTCAGTCTGAGGGGTCCTCTCCCAGCGATCGGGGCAGTGCCAACCTCATCTTCACCTCTCATCTGTACCAGGAGGTATAGTGTCTTAGTTCCAGGAAGCAGTACCGAGACTCTGCAGATCGGTGCTGAGTGTCCGGAGACCAGCAATGGTAATACAGCGATTCGTAGTGGCTCTCTAGAGACCAATGAGATGGCTCTGGGGATTGGTGTCAAGACTCCGGTGACCAGCATAATGGCTCTGGAGACTGATTCAGAGGGTCCAGCGATCAGTACTCAGCATCCAGCTGTTGTTAGCGGTTCTCCGGGAACCGATGACAGGATCCTGGTGACCACTGTCGGGGCATTGGTGACTGACATAAGGCCAGGAGTGGCGTTGTGGCATTGGGGATCACTGCTACACTGGCATGGGATCCTGGAGATGAAGTCTCTCTTCTCAAGGCGTGGGCTGCACGGGGAGAGAGAATAGGTCCTTAGTCACTTGAAAGGCCTTGGGCGTAGGCAAGGGGATTTGAGACTACTCTAGCAATGTAGACTGGAAGAATGAACACATGGCTGGAGTCATGTGGTCTTGAATTTTAAGTACTGTTCTAAGTCTGACTCCGCCACATATTCACTATGTGGTCTGTGACCAGTATCATTGCCACAGTTTCCCATATGACAAACTAGGATAATAATTCTCTCTTGTTTCATGTGGAAATAAAGTCATTAAAGATTGTGAGGCACTCATATATAGAAATAATGAGTCTAAAGAAAAGACTATGAGGAAATGACTAATTCAATGATGACTATTGCATTTGGTTGGTGTGCAATAAATAACACTAGGTATTTGGCCCCAGGAGTTAAGGATGAAAAGAAAATTTGAACATCTGCCTCATTCACTTAGCACTATCCAGGCATTGAACTGAATGGGACAGGGTCCTGTAGAAAAATAGCATTAGATTATGTAATTAAACACTGTATCATAATGCATATACACCATAGGTCTGAATTAAGATTGCATGGGCAAACTATATTCTATAATTTCCTATCTTTTCTGTGCTTCCCTTTGCAATCTAGATGTCATGCGATCTACATGACAACCTTTTAACATGTTGGGAAGGGGTATGTATGTAATATATAAGGCTACAGATCTGTCATAGAGGTCTCGGAATCCGTGATTTTACGAGACCTTTGTGACGTCTTCAAAATTCCAACAATTCAGCCCTGTGCAGCATGTCTCAGGGCTTCAGTTCCATGATTTATTGTTTATTGCCCATGTCTTGTCCATGACTTTTAATAACAATACTTGTACCAAAATCGTATCCTAACTGTGCCTCCTTAAAAGATGAGGCATACAGAAATACAGTAGGTTGATTACTCTCAGGTTAAATGTTCCTTTAAATTACAGCTTACATTTATCCTCTTGGTGATATTAATGGTTGCAAATAGTTGCACTATGAAGCAAGTCCACCTTCCTGACTAATTAATTCTATTTTAAGCATTTAATTTAGCTGAAGTACTAGGCATCTGGCTGATTAGCTCTCTCTGTTTCTCTCAGTGACTAGCAATAACATACTGTTAATTTCCATGGTACTATTTTGATTGTTCTCTTGCTATTCACTGTTGCTTAACAAAAAAATAATCATAATACAGATAATAATGTAAAACTAGGACAGTTTGAGATATTTAATCAGGGCCTGATATACTTTATATAAAAAAATGCTACTTTAATAGAAGGCGCTTAATATAAACCCAATGGAAATATTTTATAACAGTTTCTCCTCTCACATACATTTGGTTTTACACTAATGATTCCAGAAAGGAGCAGAAACAGGCCTGGAAAGTGGAAGAATTGGGATAGAAATAAAATATAAAAGAAAATAATAAAGTAATAATAAAACTTTACACTTATAGGATTTGTTTTTAAATCTAAAGCATTTGACAAACATAGGGCCGGATTCTGCTCCATTTCCTCATAATTTGCTTATTCCACAAGCACTTCCACTGTAATCAAAAGGCCAGAGGCTCACATACCTCCATTGGCTTCAACAGAACTATAATGATTTATAGCAGCTATGGATCTAGCCCACAGAGAGTACCCTGGAGGAAGGTACTTCACAACATGACTCCTTCAATTGTGAGAGAATCAGGCCCCATGTTTTTAAACAGCTAGGTTGTTACTGACACAAAGCTGCATGTGTCAGGAAGTAGGGATTCCTTCTCCTTGAACAGCCTTGTAAGGCTAACTGCAATTAAATCCTCAGCATAGAGGCTCCCCTATGAGCAACTATGAGCCTTTTCTCCACTGGGCAATAAAGCTGACGGGACAAGCGGAGGGTATTATTTAGAACTCCATAATGGTGTTACAAATTACTTAACCTTAGCATGTGGTTTAGGCACTTTCTTTACTATGGGTTAAGTCAGTGGTTCCCAAATTTTTTGGCTAGAGGGCCCCATATATCATTGTTACAATCCTGAAGGCCCAACAGTCTCTGCCAGCAGCCTCCACCCCGTCCCACTGCAGCCAGATGGAAGGAGTTCAGGGAGGAGGCTGCCTCCCTCTTCACTGATCTCCCATCCCCCTGGCTGCGTTAGAGAAACCGCATGCGTCCTGTAGTCCCGTGCGCTCCACCTGGGTCCCTAAGCAGTGGCTCCCTTGTAGTCAGAGAGACAGGAGATCAGTGCTCCCCTCCCTCTGGCTCCAGCAGGGATCCCAGCACCTATGTACCCAGGCAGAGCACTTTGCTGTGCTCCCTGCTACAGCCAGGGGAAGGGGAGCACTGATCTCCCATCCCCTTAGCTTCAGCAAGTACCCTGCACAGGTTTTGTAGCCCTGTGGCAACGTGCTCCGCCTGGTGCTTAGGCAGAAGCTCCCTTTGAAAGCCACTTTGAAAGCCCTCGCAGGCCACTTTTGGCCCCCGGGCCATGGGTTGGGAACCATTGCGTTAAGTGTAAATAGAGCTGTATAGAAAACGAAAATTCCATTTTACAGAGGATTGTGAAATTTCAAAATTTGTTTTATTCCAATTTGGAACAAAACTCAAGAATGGGGAAATCTACCACAAAAGATGATTCTGAAAAAATATTGTTTTGGATCTATCAAAACATTTTGATTTCAACTGTTTATGTTATAATACATTAAAAAAAATTCAAAATGAAGTCATTTTGAAAGGAAAAGTTAAAGTGTTTCATTCCAAAAACACTGAAATGTGATGTTTTGCCATTGTTGGATCTCAACTTTTCCTCCTAAACAACATTTTGACAAAATTGGCATCATTTCTCAAAGTGTTTCAATTTTGATGGAACTATATTTTAGAACAGAAAATTGTTCCATCAAAGTTTTTTTTCTGACCAGCTCTGTTAAATAACATGATGTGGCTCAAAGTCTTTTGAGCAGAGCGGTTTAAATTTTTTTTCCAATGAAAAAGGTTTGTTGATGTTGATAAATGGGATCTTATTAAATATAGTTTTCTTAGTGAAAAAAAAAATTGTAATGGAAATAATAATGATTCACTAATCAGTGAGAGTCAGGAATACAAGTTTGAATCTTGCCTTATACTCCTCGGGGCAGATCCTCAACTGGTGCTTCTCCATGCTGTAACTACCAAAAAACACATTTTATTATTGTGATATTTCTGATATTTTCTCCTCTGACCAGTCACTGAGATGATTACATATGCAACCACATTAAACATGCATATAAAATACTGTAAGCAACCATACAGATGTCTGATTTTGTATTTGTCATACAGAAGCAGACAGATATGTATATATTTGTGCTGGTGTATAGAGGAGGGAATCTTTCATATTTGTTGCACAGAGAATACGTAATCTACTGGCACTAGTTGACAACAATCTCACTCCCTGCTGATTCTAAGAAGAAAGATGAGTTCAGTTTGCAAACAGACTTCAGTTTTAAGCTTCTAAAATATTAGCAACCAAAGGGGCATAAAGAGACGAAGTGTGATTATGAAATGTTATTTAAATCTTCAAAGTGTCCTTGCCGTCTTCTTACAGTTGTCAGAATTTCCATTATAAACACCATCTTTCAAGGTTTACTATCTCGGTTGTTTCAAAGTGCAGAAACTTGGCACAAAGATTGTCAGTCCAGATAGAACTAATGCAAAACTATTAAGAGCAAAAAACTCTATATAGTATGCAATTGTACTAACAGCACACTAGAAGGTGCTAGCACTTAGAATGATTGCAACAATAATTATTGTCTTATCAGGATAAATTGTAGAGAAGAGAACTGCTTGAGATTTGTTCCTTCTGGACTCAGAACTAGACATAAAACCCATGATTGCTACCAATGTTTCTAAAATGTTAGCTGATATGCTCTTTCCATTCTCCTTTCCCATTATTAGGTCAAATCTTACAGTCTTTCTTCAAGTGAATCTCCCATTGAATTGCCTGATGTATAAATAGTCCCAACATCAAGCTATATTTCCAAGCCTCACAGTGAAATATTTTTCAGGTTGGCCAATAGGGTACACAACACTGGGTCCACATTGACCAGCCCACACAAAAGGTCACCTTCTGTCTGCCCAGGGAAGCGAGTAAAGGTCCTTTCTCTCCTTGCATGTCATGTATCAGGAATATATTGAATTGCAAGCAGTGCATTCAGGACAGTGGGGGGACCACTCCATTCCCATTCCTCCATCTTTCCCCCAGGAGTGAAAAATGCCCTAATGGGGCAGCAGAGAGGAGATAGGGACATTGACAATAAAGATAAAGACAATAAAGGGAAAGAGATTCAGATTGGGATAAGTAAAGAACATGTCACAGATCTTCTGGCCAATTTGAATGAATTCAAATCAGCCGGGTCAGATGCTATTCACCCGAGGGTACTAAAGTAATTAGCTAAAGAAATATCGGAGGCACTGGCAATAATATTTACAAATCATGGGGACAGGAGAGATCTTGGAAGATATCTTTTAAAAAGGGCAAAAGGAGGAGTTGTGGAACTATAGACCAATCAGCCTGACTTTGATACCTGGGAAGCTACTAAAGCAATGTACAAAACATTCAATTTATGAATAGCTGGTGGATGAAGGGGTAATCACTAGCAGCCAGCATGGATTTAACAAGAACAAATCAGGCCAAACCAGCTTGATTTCCTTTTTTGACAGGGTAATTTGTTTGGTGGATGGGGGAAGCAGTGGACATAATATAACTGGATTTCAGCAAAGCTTTTGACAGTCCCACATGACATTCTGAAAAGGAAACTGGAGAAATGTGGGCTGACATAACTATCTTCAAGTGGATACATAATTGGTTAAACAACCACAGAGAGTAACTATTAATGGAATAATGTCAGTTTGGAAGGAGATCTCAGTTGGGGTTCCACAGGGATCTGTTTTGCGTCCAGTGTTGCTTAACATTTTTATGAATGACCTGAGTGTAGGTATAGAAAGCATACTGATCACATTTGCAAATGACACAAAGCTAAGGGGGGATTGCCAATACTTTGGAGGATAGAGCTAAAATTCAGAGGGATGTTGATAAATTGGAGAATTGGGCTATAGACAACAAAATGAAAGACAAAAAAAAAAACAAATGTACAAGACACAGAATGGGAGATAACTGGCATGGCAGCAGCACTGCTGAGAAGGATCTGGGAGTTGTGGTGGATCACAACCTCAACATAAGTCAGCAATGCAATGCCATTGCAAAAAAAGCAAATGCCATTTAGGTTGCATTAACAGAGTCATAGCATGCAAATCATGGGAACTTATAGTACTGCTCAACTCGGCACTGGTTAGGCTTCAGCTGGAGTACTGTGTCCAATTTTGGTCACCAATGTATAAAAAGGCAATAGAGAAACTGGAAAGTATCCAGAGGCGAGCGACAAAGATGATCAAAGGGATGGAATGCAAGCCATATGAGCAAAGGCTGAAGGAACTGGGTATGTTTCGCTTGGAAAAGAGAAGGTTAAGGGGGGACATGATAGTGGTCTTCTGATACTTGAAAGGCTGCCATAAAAAATGAAGAAAAGTTGTTCTCTTTTGCCACAGGGGGCAGGACAAGAGGCAACGGGTTCTAATTATGGCATTGCAAATTTAGATTAAATTTCAGGAAAAACTTCCTAAATTGTAAGAACAGTAGGACAATGGAACAGATTGCCTAGGGAGATTGTGGAAGCTCCTTCACTGGAGGTTTTCAAAAGGAGCCATCTGTCTTGGATGGTTTAGTCACAACAAATCCTGCATCTTGACAGGGGGTTAGATTAGATGATCCTTGCGGTCCCTTCTAACCCTATGATTCTATTATTCCTCCGCTCTATTAGCCAGTGGACAGAAGAAGGAGCAGGGTGCACTCTATAAAAGGACATAGAAATTGGATTGTTCTGCCTGCTTGCTGAGTTACTCAAGGAGGCATCCTTGCTCCTTTAGGTACCCCACCTCCCATTGCAACTGCTGGGGCTCTGCACCACTTCTTACTCTGGGTTGTGTTTCAGCATGCCTTTCGTGGTTCATGGCTGCAAAAGACCTGATCTAGAAAGATTCAATAGTGTCTTTTGCAGACCTACAACAAGCAGAACATGTTTCAGATAAACATCTTATTTAGTACCAGTATATGCAGGCCACCATTTTATTAAAAACGTATTTCATCAAAAGAAACTGCATCCTCTATAGAAACTTTTGCTACTAGGCTGGCAACTGAAGTATTGTCCTGTCACCAGACCCTTATAGTCCAAGCACTTTTAATTGTTATCCTAAATCTAATTTTCCTCAATTGACCAACAAGACATAAAGCCATGTAAATATAGATACACTGGGGGGAAAGGTCACCCTCGAGAACTATGCTTTGTACCACATACTAACTGTTTATTTTCTCTTTATTTTTGTTTCCCTCTGACAGAGAGAAGTCTGCCTGTGTTTATCAACAGAATGTCCCCTTTAGACTTACGGAGGAGTGCCTTAGTCTTGATTCTGTGGATGCTGGTCAGGTCAGACAGAAGGTTTGCTGTTCACTGATTTACATTGTATGTATTAGCTACTTGTTTTAAAAATAGGCATGACCACAAAATCCAACAACAGTCAGAGGAAATGTTCCCGTGCAGTCAAGGATATTTTGGTATGGATGGATCAGGTCCCTGTTACATTAAAAATGATGGGTAAAACTTTCAGAGGTGCCTAAGAGACAGTGTTTAAAGGTGTTAAGTGCCTAAAAACTGAGAATAATGCTTTGAAAAGCAGGGGATTTCAACTCTCATTGAAATCAAGATGCTTGAAATCTAGGCCCTTTTGGAAATCCCACTATATGACTATCTGCAACTTTAGGCTTCTACATATCTTTAAAAATCTGACTTTTGGAAGACCAATTTATTTTTGAAAAAACAAAGCTTATGTCACTTAGATGCTTTTGAAAAAATTACCATAAATCACTCTATCTATAAGCTGCCAACACAGTACTTTCCTCCGGGACAATGCAGACCACAAACCCCAGAATGAAGGGCACTCGAGCTGGGTACAACACACTCCCAATAAAGGGGACCCAGCTGTGGAATGAGTTTCCAGAAGAAATCAGACAAATCCAGCATCTTCAGACTTTTAGGGAACACTGTAAAAGCTTCCTATTTGACAAAGCTTAACCAGAATAACATTCCAAATATCAACCATTCCCTCTTCTCCCCCTATTCCCCAGCACCTCATCAAAAAAACAACCTATCAAGCAAACGAACAAAAAGAGACGGAGTTTTCTGTAATCTGAAAGGGCCAAAGAGACCTATTCACTAGTTTGTTCATGACTGTCCAGTTTACTTAGAAAGCATCCTGATGGTACAGTGATATGTGACAGTACAAAAGTCTTTACATACAGATATAGTATATATAGAGAATTTTACAGTGCTTATGTGGCACCATAGTCTCAGATAGATATTTGAAAAGAAACAGGGAAGCTAGTATAGTGCATCATGTGAAAACGTAACAAAAATTGCAAATATGAACGAATATTGCTGATATACAGCTTACATTTTATCCCTTCTGCTTCATACCTACTCTTTAATGGTTCATTGTGTTGTATCAGAAACACAGTCCTGGCTCTCACAAAAAAAGCAAAGGCATTTTGTCAGAGGGTAAAAGCCGTTAATATTAAATAGCTAAAATAAAATGCAGGGAATGAATACACATTTGTGGATAGCTGTCAACCCTCTTGCTGGACTGTAGCCTTCCCTTGGTAAGAGAAACTACTACAAGCCAACCTCCTGTTAATGACACACTGGCACATTAATTTAAAATACTGAGCAACTTTTAGCTTGGTGTGGGAAGATGTGCATCCTACTATTATTCACCTCAAGATTCCCTCTAAATTCTCATTGAGTTTCTATGATTCTTTGGCAATCTTGCTGAACCCTGTGGAACTTCCTCACTTTTCCCAAACTCTGCTTTAGAATAACCTGTTTCTCAAGAGCTACACAACTTTGAATGGCAAAAACAGCTTTGGATGATAAAAACAGCATCTTGCGGGATTATATAATAAACTGGGAAGCACCAAAAGTCAACATATTCACAGTCCTGTCACGTTAGCTCTCTTGTCTTGCTATACGTTTACTTATTGGATACAATCCTAGGATTTCAGGATCAATTTTACTTAGATGTCAGGATCCTGCAGTCCAAATACAGAATAATGGTACTTTAACAGCAACCTGGAATCTCTTACTGATATAGGCAAAGGGGCAGACTCAGACAACACAAAAAGGAAAAAGTCTACCTAAATATTTTCTAACCAAAAAAAAATATTCACTTTGAGTTTGAAGCAAAACTTTGGGTCAGGGTGTTCTCCCCTCTAAAAACTTGTGCTTGATTTATTCTAAAATCACTGAGTAGGCGAAAATGGGGATTTCCGAGAATGCTTACACTGCAATTAAAAACCCACTGCCGCCCACACCAGCTGATTCAAGCTCAGGTTCAGAGGCAGAATAGTCATTTGGGCTCAGCTGGGGCCCAGACTGTAGGAACCTGAGAGATGGGAGGGTCCCAGAGCTTGGACAGCAGTCCAAACCTGAACATCTACATCACAATTACACAGCCATGTAGCACAAGCCCTGCGAGCCTAAAGTCAGCAGGCCCGGGCCAGCCAGGGGAGTCTAATTGAAGAGCGCAGTGGCAGTGAGGCAAGGCACTTCAAGCCAAGCAGCACAACCACAAAACAGGCATGACACTGGTACTGGATCTGGGGTGGCCGCTTTGTCTAGGGGATGTACTGATTTTGCCCATTGTACAGGCAGCTTCAATCAAAAGAGCTAGTCTGCAGCCCTGGCAGCAAATTGAAACTGCTCTTCTCAGGTGGAATCTTTGGGGAGAAGAGTCATGCAAGCACCACCTGCGCCCATGGTGGCGAAAATTCCTTTTCTGAACAGTCCCTGCTGCTATGAGGATAGACGAAGCACTGTAGGTGCCTGATGATCCATGGATTCCAGGCCTACCAAAGATGGAATTCCCTTGATCCATTGACTATCATGCATTGCCAATAATATGCAAAGCAGCTGGATATGCACATATG
This sequence comes from Emydura macquarii macquarii, assembly GCF_026122565.2. NCBI lineage: Eukaryota > Metazoa > Chordata > Testudines > Chelidae > Emydura > Emydura macquarii. Next base: position 43,133,905 of record NW_027132610.1, on the reverse strand, counting down.
TAGAAAGCTTAAGAAAATACCTCCCCTCCCCACAAAAAAAGTGATGCTGCTCTGTGCATACTAACTATGGCCCCAATATTGAAAAGATTTGTGTGTTTAACTTTACACATTGTGAGTAGCCCATTGAGATAAAGAGAATTACTGAATGTGGAAAAATAAGCATGTATACAAGCCTTTGCAAAACTGGGGTTTCAATATGATGCTGCATTCCTTATCAGGCTGCTTGTTTATGCTGGCTGGTTTTTATTACACACATGACTTATGTGCTTTTGACATGCACCCTTATGAATAGGTTCAAGCATGACGGGAAAATATTTTTCCCTGGACATCATTTTTAAAAGTGGTACATTGAATCCGAAATGCACATAGCTAAGCATATGAGAAATGGTTGTGTCAAATTAAAGCTCTTCCTGAAATGATCCCATACAACCTAGTTACCTTATTTGAGGCATGAGGGGAATGATACACAGCTGTGTTTCTAGTAGGTCCCGCAGGGATTGGTTCTTAGCCCTATGCTATTTAACCTTTATGTTAATAACCTGGAAGAAAACAACTTTATCACTGATAAAGTTTGCAGAAGACACAAAAATTGGGGTAGTGGTAAATAATGAAGAGTGATCAGGACTGCAAGGTAAGCTGGGAGTAAACAATGTGAATTTTAATATGGCTGAATGTGATTGTGTACATCTAGGAACAAGGAACATAGGCCAAGTTAACTTGATGGGGGACTCTCTCTGTGAAGCCGAGACTCTGAAACAAGATTTGGAGTAGGGGTGAGGGTAGCTGAACAGGAGCTCCCAATGCAATGCTGTGACCAAGAGGGATAATGCAATCCTTAGATGCATAAATAGGGGAATCTCAAACAGGAGTAAAGGGTTTTTTTTACCTCAGTATTTGGCACTAGAGTGGTGGCTGCTGGAATACTCTGTACGGTTAATAGAATCATAGAAGATTAGGCTTGGAAGGGACCTCAGGATGTCATCTAATCCAACCCCCTGCTCAAAGTAGGACCAACCCCAACTACATCATCGCAGCCAGGGCTGCACCTTAAAAACCCCAAAGGGTGGAGATTCCACCACCTCCCCAGGTAATCCATTCCAGTACTTCACCACCCTCCTAGTGAAAATATTTTCCTAATATCCAACCTAGACCTCCCCCACTGCAGCTTGAGACCATTGCTCCTAGTTCTGTCATCCACTATCACTGAGAACAGCCTAGCTCCATCCTCCCTGGAACCCCCTTTCAGGTAGTTAAAGGCTGCTATCAAATCCCCCCTCATTCTTCTCTTCTGCAGACTAAACAAGACTAGTTCCCTCAGCCTCTCCTCATAAATCATGTGCTCCAGCCCCCTAATCATTTTTGTTGCCCTGTGCTGGACTCTCTCCAGTTTTTCCACATCCTTTTTATAGTGGGGAGATCCAAAACTGGACACGATACTCCAAATGTGGCCTCGCCAGTGCCAAATACAGGGCAATAATCACTTCCCTCAATCTGGCAATGCTCCTACTAATACAGTCCAATATGCTATTAGCCTTGTTAAGGCTCCCTCCCTCAGTTCTTGGTTCGCTGACAGAAGCAGAAGTCCAAAGTCCAGCAGCAGGCAATATTATTCGTTTATTGGGGTAGTCAAACAAGAATCCCAATTCTTCACACCAGTAATTTTCCTTCTTCCCACCTTACTTCCTGTTTGACTTCAGTTTTTATAGTGTATCTTAACCAATCATTTTCTTAAAAATATTACAGGATAATTCTTTAATGAATGCTAACATATTGTAACATAATTCTCTAACCAATCATAGCCCATCACCTTAACTGATTACAATTAGTTATGGGATAGACAGAAATAATCAAAGAATCAGACAGAAATGATCAGAACAGTGGATACCATAATGACCAAGCAATATGAAGTGTAGATTCTACAACCACAATGGTTGACAATTATTTGAAAACCAGACAGAATGCTATCACACAAAGTTTTCTTTAAACATTCCAGGATCATTCCTTTATCTGGAGGTGTTAGACTGGTTCGCCTTCTTAACAGCCTGGTATTGCGTTGCTTTAATGTAATTTGTTTGGAATGTGGCCACATGCTTCCCAGTTTATGGCTGCCTCTGTTGCTTAGCCGAAGTACAAGGCATCAAACTATCACAGTGAGAAAAGGCCCATAGACAGTTGGCCTGTGATTTTGATTCTTTATTTCAATACCCCTATAACTAGCTAAGTGATAAGAATATACTTAAACAATCATAGGGCTTTACAGGCAGGTCTAATTATCTATATTCTAAAAAGCCTTCTTGGCAATGAGGGTACACTGTTGACTTATACCCAGCTTCTTCTCCACTGTAACCCCCAGGTCCTTTTCTGTGGTTCAGGTGCCCAGAGTTCAAGAAGGTTGTTGGTAAATTGAGAGTTCAGAGAAGAGCCACTAGAATGATTAAAGGAGTAGAGCACATGCCTTATACTGAGAGACGCAAGGAATTGCAATTATTCAGCTTAACAAACAGAAGATTAGGAGTCATCTTGAAATCAGTCTATAAGTATCTACATGGGAACAAAATATTTAATAATGGACTCTTCAGTCTATCAAAGAAAGGTATGACATTGTTGGAAGTTGAAGCCTGACAAGTTCAGACTGAAAATAAGATATACATTTTTAACATCGAGGGAAATTAACCTTCAGAACAATTTACCAAGGATCGTGGAGGATTCTCCATCAGGGACAATTTTTAAGTCAAGATTGGATATTTTTCTAAAAGCTACGCTCTAGGAATTATTTTGGGGGAATTCTATGGCCTGTGTATTACAGAAGGTCAGAGTAAATGATGACAATTGTCCCTTCTGGCCGGGGAATCCTTAACAGTTGCCTGCCTTTTGGAATAGGGACACAAGGCTTTGGTCAGTAATAAGCATTATGAGCTACACAGAAACACAGCTGGAGAGGTAAGACCAGTACCCATGGTATTCTGCTCCCAGCACAGTGCACCTTTTCCTCGTTGAAGGATATTCTGTGAGGAAAGTCTCTTTGGGTATGTCCACACGGCCATTAAAAATCCAGTGCTAACCAATGAGGCTCAGGCTAAGGGGTTGTTTCATTGTGGCGCAGCTGTTTGGGCCTGGGCTGCAGCCCAAGTTCTGTGTCCCTCCCACTCCTTAGGGTCCTAGTTTTATATTGAGCTAGAACTAATTAATAGACTATAAATTGCAAGCCAAGCTTCATACCTTTCTGTTTACACATTGTTAACAAGGACCACAATTATTATTGTAGACAGACTGAATAGGTTTAAGTGCGGATCCCTATTAAGCAATTCTTGAAAAAAAGTACATAAATCTCAAGTATGGCTTCATTATTTAGCTAGTTTTATTCAAAACTGATTCCCTGAGGCATTTTAATGAGAACAAAATGCGCAGACAGCCACACACATAGGCCGATGAAAAAGTACTTTGAAATTAGATGCAATTACTGGTAGGTGCTTTTACTTGGCTTAGTTTTTCCATTATCCAAATAAATATGAGTCAAGAGGCACTTACAATGGTTTACTTGATAATTTATGCATAAAGAAAGTCTTCATCAGATGACCTTAAAATAACTACTGGAAACTTTTAATTGCTGAAACCGTCTCGGTTGCAAAAGGAACAAGAAAAACAGAATTAACTAGTTTCTGCTCAGTAAAGTGTTTGGATGCAATATTTTTATTATTTTCTTTGGACAGATTAGGTCATGCTAAATTGATAGAGTATAAATAGGAACATAGAAGTTGTTCTAATGGATTTTACCAGTTGTCCATGTAGTCCACTATCTTATTTCTGAAAATGGACTATACTAGTTGCTTCAGAAAAGAGGACATGAAACATCATTGTGCACCTTTATGGAATAGCCTTTCCACAGGGGAAGCTTATTCCTGACCCAATAAATTAATGATTTGGCATTTACCCTGAAACTAGAAGATTTATACACCAAATTTTGTTTAGCCAATCTACGATACCTGTGGATAGTCTCACAAAATTCACACAAAATTCTCTGTATCCGACCAAGAATTTGGACTCAAAAATATTCTGAGGCAGTTCCACTGGTTATGTCTTATTTTAAAGGTGTTTGTTTTTATCAGTCTTAAATGTTCCTTTTCAATTTAATTTGCTGTTCCCTGTTCTTGCATTAGGAAAGAAGGTAAATGAAGCATGGTTGACTTTCTTGGCTTTTTTTTTTATTTGAAAGTATTAATTTTTGCATATCTTGTTAACATGCTTTCTCAGCTAAAAAGCCCTGATTTCTTCACTCTTTCCAAATCTCTTCTGTTTGTCTCTGAACCCACTCCACATTTCTGCTATTTGAATATAAGAATATTTCACATCTGATATTTGACAGTTTTAAGTGAGAAAATCTGAAAATTCACACTTATACATCTCCTGTTCTTGTTATTAAAGACAGAAATTCAAACTCCATAAGGTTATAGAAAATAACTGTTTAAGATACAAGACCCAATTCTCCTCTCTCTTACACCAGTGTAATTCATATTGTTTGTAAGAATGGCTACTTTGTTGCTTCTGAAACTTGACCTTTTTTCTTTGTAAAACAAGAATTTTTTTTTTGCAAGTCAAGAGCACTGAAGTCAAATTGAAGCAAATGAAATTAGAATCAAGCCCATAGATCTTGTATCACTTTCTGTTAAATGCATTGCTACACTATATTTTGTGTCTTTCTTTAATCCTACAGTTGAGTTTTTTGCAAGCTAAGGTGTACTGTATGTGGAGAATAACTAATTAAAGTAATTTCTACAGTAGAAAAGGACATCCCAACTCAGATTCAACAAAGGTTAATGTCAATAAAATGTAAAGACATTTTTAGTTCTTTAAAAGCTATTATAGACTTTTCATTAAACAAAACCTGATTTATAATAGACTTAGACCAAGTCTATACACAAACGTTAAGTCGACACAGCTACCTCATTCAGGGGTGTGAAAAATTCACACCTCTTAGTGACATAGTTAAGCCGACCTAACTGTAGACATCACTAAGTCAACGGAAGAATCCTTCTATCAATGTAGCTACCATATCTTGGAGAAGGGGTTTTACTACAGTGATGGGAAAGCCCCTCTCATTCCTGTAATGAGTGGCTATACTGAAGCACTACAACAGCACAGCTACAGCTGTGCTGCTGTAGCATTTTAAATGTAGATATAGCCTTATTTGAAAACCTCTTTGCCTTTAATTCTTTAACATACAGTAAAAGATAATGGCACAAAATACCAGAAGAATATAATACACAGAGTTAAACAGAGAGTCCAGAACTTTCATAGATACACAGAAAAAACACCCATTGATTTCAGCGGGAATTTTGTCTGCATTAATATAACAGGAACAGATCTGGCTTAGACTGCAATACACATGGTTTAGTTGAAGTATATTATTCACTGAAGCATCTTTACTGTTAATTAACTCATTTTAAGGCCTGATCTCCTGTGTAACACAGGCCACAGATTTTTCCTCAAGAACTCCATCAAGACCATAACTTCTGGTTGTACTAGAACATATAACTTTCAGAAAGATACACAGGGGCAGAGCCTCAGGTGCATAAGTTGTCATAACTCCATTGAAGTCACCACCAAGTTGAGGATCTACTCCACAATTTTGGTTAAAAGGCTTCAGGCAAAGGAGACTCTACCTCTTCCTTTCAAATGGTTAATTGTCACCCCAGTTAAAAGAATGCTCCTTATTTTCAGTTTCAATATTTTCAGCTTCAGCATCTGATCATTGGATCTTGTTAAGTCTTTGTCTTCTAGTTTAGAAAGTTTAGTTTAGATACCTTCTCAATACGTAGGTAGTTATAAACGATAGTCAAGTCATAAAATTAATACTTTTTTTTTTCTTTTCTATGTATACTGGAGAAAGAGATTCCTTCACTTTTAAGAATTTCACAGTGGCCAGTTTTTCACAGTCTATAGCAAAATTAACAAAAAATCATTGTTTTAGAAGCATGATAGATGTATTTGATTTCTCTGTTATTGCTAACCTCTTACTAAATCTAAGTATAGTTCAATTCAGGATACATCTATAATCATAATATTTATGAACCTGCAAAGTGTCACTTTCTAAAGTCAGAGCAAATTTCAAACAAGTCAGTAGAGAAGAATAAAGCATTACTCCCTCATAAACTTGCTAATTATGAAAGCATTGAGATCTATAGCTACTATACAAATGTATGATGGACTGTCAAGAAGATACTTTTGACTTTGATGTCAACTTACAAAAAGACATGGCATACCTTTCTTGTGCATATGTTTAATTTGCCACTTAGATGGCATTTCTTTTTTTAGTAGGAACTTAGACATTTCCTGCCACATAGAAAACAATGTACTGTACAGAGTTTACTTTTTATATTTTATCTCAGTCATCATAAAAGGAGTAATGGGAACAGACATATTTGAAGCATAGTGAGCAAATTAATTGACTCTTATTATTCAAGTCAGGGATTCTTTTTAAATAGTTTTATTTTCCAAAGCCTGATATTCAATTATAATTCGAAATATATATATACACACATAACATGAGGGAAAGTACAAGTAGTTCTGTATACATTAAAACAGACTGGTTTTCCCCAAGGAAGAGTCCCACACAGTTTAATATAAAATGTTAACTTTCCTATATGTTTTTAGCCCATCCAATAGAATTCTGAATGATGGTTCAAAACTTAGAAAAAGGGAATCATTTTCAATTAAATTCTATAATCTTATAGAACCCTATGGAGCGGTGATGTGCACTACGAGGTTGTGATTTCTAATATGTTGCATGTTATTGGTTGGTGTAGACCTTTCTGGTGAGCAGAAATGGTACCTTAGCCTGCTTTAACGTAGTACAGTTTGAAATGGCACCATATTCAAGTGTACTTGGCAACCTTTAATGTGCACCAGCTGGCTGTAAAGAGCAATTAACATGCAACATGTTAGTGCGCTTTAGAAATCATTAAGGAACTACTTCATTGTGTAGCTGAATCCCTAGAAGCCCTTACTAGTTTTATAGAATCCAATCAGTTAAATTCCTACTAAATTCTGTACACATCCAGAATTTTTGCATCAGAAATGTACAGTAAAAAGATCAGTTTTGAAAAAAAAAAAAAAAAAGTTAATATATTAAAAGTCGCCTAAAAGACTATATTTACTCTCTACAGAAGAGGCCTTGGGGCCTTCTTGCACACAATGAAGATCCTTACTATAGGGAGGCACTGAACTCTTGGCCAAGAATTTGAAGATACAGTACTAGGAAGTCCCTGTGCCACAGCTTCCAGCATGACCTTCAGACTGTATTATCTTCTTCTGACCAGCCACCACAAGGATCTTCTTTCACCTACACAGCCTTTCCATCCTCACATAGATCCTGGACCCATGGAGGAGGGAAATGATGTCAGAGGTGAGTGACTGATATCCATCACTGCCCCCCATATTCCTTGTGTACAGAAGGAAAGAATTCTACCTCTTATGTGATCAGTCTCAGAAGCTGGGGGAATTCTCTGTTTCCAAATGATTAGCAAGTACATTTATTTATTAAGATACAAAAAGCACAGTGCAATATACACATAAAGGGCCAGATTCTGGTCTTATTTACACCTGTGCGACTCCAGATTAAGTTACTCCAGTTTAAACACAGCTTTAATGAAATCAGAATCTGGTCCAATGTCTTGATTATGAATAAACAAAACTTCTGATGTTTAATTTTGTGTTTGAATATGCATATGTATATTCTGAACAGCGCATTATAATATTTTAATTCAAACATTTGCAAACAGCTGTACTTTGTTCAGTTTAATACACCCTTTATGTTATTAGTCATTATTACTATATTTAACAAACGTGTGCTGTTATATTACAGTACCAGTTTGAAATTTTGAAATGTTAGGTTACTGTTATACTCAAACATTCAAGGATACATCTTGAGCGTCATTTAAGTATAGTATGTGGTCCTGCGTATCTATAGCTAAGTAGAACTTAAAATACTGCCGTTTTAAATATGGCTCATTGGCATCATTCATTATGCCTATCACCAATTTGATTAAAGTCCATAATTTGGATCTGGATTCAAACACCACAGAGTCTGAAGGTGTTTGATTATAGGGTTCTGATTTGGGTCACTCTTTAGACAAAAGATGTTTCTTTTTCATTCTTTGCTCCTCAAGATTATGAGCAACATTAATGGGAATTCAGTGCACTAATGAATATCAGAATTAGAGCTGATTGGGAATTTTCTTTCAAATGTTTTTTTTTCCGCGCAGCAAATAATGACATTTCTTCAAAATCAAATTTTCAAAGATAGAATTTCAATTTTGCCAAAGGTTTTTTTCCAAATTTCTTCCAGGAAAAACATCAAAACTAAATATTTCATATAGAACTGAGCCAAAGCAAATCAGAATGTTTTGGATTGTTGAGCTGACCTGAAATGTTTTGAGACAGTTCAACATTAAACTGCATTTCCCTACGGTGCAGCATTGCCTCACAGAAATTGTTGTTTGGGCCACTGCTCACTTCTGTGAGCTGGGCTCCTGGCCAGACAAAATCTCCCATGTTGCAAAATGGAGTCCTATCTGGCCAACTTGTGTGGTGTGTAATAGAGGTCACATGTCTGCAAGTGAATCATGAGAGATATAGTTGGGCTGGAGAGAGTGAAGGCATGAGGCTCCCAAACTACAAATTCCCATGAAGCAGTGTAGCACCATAACATAGTGCTATTTAATGATGCACTGATCCAAAATGCAGCATTTTGGCTCAGTTCAAACAAACCAAAACTCAAAATCCAATCAAGATGTTACTCATTCCAAATATTTAAATATTTAAAATATTTTGTTGTGTTAAAAGTTGCACTATTTCCTCGTTTTGTCCTAATTTGTCCCACAAGACAAAAAATCCTGAGTTTGCTTTGCTCTAGTCAGAATATATTGCACTGTCAGGAATCTTAACCTGTATATTCAAAGCAGAAAGTGTTAGAATTATTGGTAGACATAAGTCTATGATCTTTTTTTTTTCTGTCAAATCATGTAACAAAGCAACATTGCTGAGATATGCCAATATGGTCAACAAAGTTGTCATTCTGCAGCAGGAAATATATATTAACTTTGCTATAATTCAATTTTGCTACCCAGTATTTACAGGAAAGGAAGTCTGAGTGACCAGGAAAAAACTGCAAGCACCAGCACTAAGCAATAGCCATCATCTCCAGGAGTTTGGAGACTGAGTAGACAGGAGAGATTTGACATGCCTCAATTTGTGTATGTGGTGCCCTCCTCCCGACTAATTGGAAGCACAGCTGCCAAGATGAATGAATGGTACTAAGACAAAGAATCACTAACACTGTTCCAATCATACACACACTTAGTGTTCGTATGTTAGTGTTGACTTGTCAATCAACTATCAGAATAGGTCACAGGCTCACTTAAGGCCTGATCCAAAGCTCACTGAAGTTAGGAGAAGACTTTTGGAAGGTCTTAGATCAGAGGCTTTAATACTGGTTAGAGCCAACTACTTCATCAGTCTAAATATTCATGCTATCCGGGAATCTGTAAAGAGCACTGTATTCAGATCAAAGTTAAAATGTCACAATAAAAAATTTAAATCTTTTACTACTTTATGGGAAAAATGAAATACAGGAGCACATACTTAATGATAATATTTAATAATTGCTGAGTATTGTACAGAACAGTGGAGTTCTTACGTTGAGAAAACAGAGCTGTTAGAAAAACATGGATGGACCCAACACCACTAATACAAATCAGCTTTTATTTGTAATAGGATATGTGAAAGCCAATGGGCAGATCAAAGAAGAGAACTGCAAAAAAAAAAAAAAAGTTAATTTTCACCTCTATGCTATTTAGATTTTTTTCCCAAATCTTGCTGAAGTGATATTGTGAAATATTCAAGGTCAGGAACGTGTGTGTGTATGTGGGGCAGGGGGTATATTGGAAATGTTTAGGGATGCACAAGCCATCAGAAATGTGGTAAATAAGAACATTGATGTGCACTCAGGGGTCAAAAATTGAACTTCATTTCATGAATGCTATTCCTCAGAAATATTCTTTCCTGGTAGCAATTTTTTGTGGAATAGTGAAAAAGCCCCAGAACATATGGAGAGATCGTAAGAGACAGGAAGATCACTGAATTAACAGACAATGATTAAGTGAATTATATAATAAGCAAATCAAATAAGTTATGCAGCATAACCCTGACATGGTGTCAGTCCGAGCTGATAACTAGAGATACTTGGAGCCTGTAAATTGGGAATAAAGCCAACGATCGCACAAAAGGATAAGTTGGATTTGACAGAGGAACAGCTAGAGTTGCTTCCTCACTTCTAAAGTATTTGGATTTTACGTGTTCCCCCTGCTTGTTCTCATGAATGATCCTATCATGTCTGGCACAGATTCTCATGAAGTTTTCTCCATAAAAAGGAAGGAGAATAGAAAGAGAATGTAATGTAAATGTGGCAGCTGAAAAAGTTCTCTGTACTATACAGCCAATAAAATGGACAGTTCAGGGATTGTGAACACATTGAGAAGCTTATTAAAGAGACAGCTGCAGGGGTGAAAAGTGTCCTTTCAGAGTAAACTGTTATTTGGCTGAAGGTTTAATGGTGAAACAAGCTGCTGTCATCTGGGAAGAATAAGATGTCAGATTTCTTTTATTACATCTGTAAATAAATGAAAATGCCACTAAGTGGAGACTTTGAAAAGTTTTCAACTTTTCCACTTTGTCAGAAATGATGGGCTGCTTAGAAACACTAGTCTAATTCAAGTGTATTCTGTAGCCTGACAAATGTTATTCAAAAGATCTCCAAGTCATCACTTAGGAGAATTAACTAGGATAATTGGAGTCTACAATTCATTAGCCTAACAGAGAAATTCCAAAATGACTACAAAACATTTGCCTTTATCTACACAGAACAAATGTGATCAGTACCCAGTTGAGCAAGCTTTATAAGTTAATATTTACCCTTTGGACAAATGTGGCAACAAAAGATGCTTTTCTACAGTTTAAAACATGAAATGGCATCTGTACAATTTTGATTAGCTGAAGACTCAGCAACTTCATGATTCTTATAATGGAATCAGAATAACAACGGACTGAAAATTATACATTTACAAATGTCAGTGAGTGCTTATTAATTCTGTCAGAACATTGGCAAAGAGGTTGACTGTAGCAGTATTACTCTCAGTTAAACTGTGTTTAAGCATCTAAAGATAAAAAAAACAAGTAAAATGCATAGTGTCTCACTCTACCCCAAAATTGTATTCCCTCCACATTATACTACTACTGCCAATTATAAATATTTGTATCATTTCATAAATAATAACCTATGGATGGAATGCATGGATATGCTTGGCTATATACGTATTTTAGACAAAAAAACCCACTGAATTTAGACATGAAAATTCTGTGTTCCAAAGTGTTCTTTAAAATTTACTAAACTGTATGCATCAGGAAAAAAAACTGGTTTTAAAAAGCCTTGAGAAAATCATGTAAGAATAAGGAGTAAATCAAACTAAGTCACATTCAGAAGAGAAGACAAAATTCCCTAAGGTTTCAATAAAAGAGCTCAAGTGTAGCACCTTTCCATAGAAGAACTGACATATGAATAATTTATATTATAAGTATGTCCTGCAGAAAGGCTCTGCTACCTCCACTCCAGAAATCAATGAGGTCAGGTTAGATTTTTACAGTCCCTGCACAGGCAGTCATGAATGAAACACTCAATTTTATGTTAATAAGTTCTGAAGGAATGTTCATCTAATAATATATTTCTTCCATTTAGCTCCCACACAAAATTCAGGAAGAACATTCTGCCTATAGCTTTTCATTTTTGGTATATTTCTTATGAATCAGTGATTAATTTTTACTACTATTGTGCAATGCTTTCATATTAATTCTCCTTATTCAAAATATATCATAATGGAATGTTTGTAAATTACACTAAACAAATTAATAATGTGTGCTATATTTTAATGGTAGAAGTGAATTATATTATGGAAACATCCAGTTCAATATTTTATTCTGTTCAGAAGCAACTCACTAACTTGCCTTGGTTGGTTTGATTATCTCTAAATATTCACATTAGTGACTCAGGTGTATTTTAAGTGGAAAACTGGGACACCTGCTATAGCTAGGAGGCAGGATGGAAACTGGGGAGAAAGTAAGGTGTCCTATGTACTCCTTTCCTTTTCAGAATCAGGTATGTTCCCCTCACATGGAATATAAATCCGAACATGTTTAGAGTGGTTTGATAAATAAAACAAAATTTTTCCAAAGTTTTATTTTAGTTTCTTTCCTGGTTTTTTTATTAAAAAATAAATAAATAAAATTGAGCATCTCTAGACTTGTTACAGTAAAAGATGGGTGAGGGCTGGAGGGAACAAAACAAAACACTATTGTCTGCTCAGCCTTCCTTTTGGCTTTCCTTACTCATGTTGACCAGTACTGTACTCCTAATTTAAACAGGACTACTTGTGGAGTAAGGTGCTACTCAGTGTGGGTATGGGCAGTGCATTTAGCCTTTAATTTCTCTCTCAGACTCAGCTCTTTTATTGTGGGCTGGATTGCCCCCACCATGCACTAGGAGTGGTGAAAAGCAATACAGCCTTAGGAGATGCAGATCCCTTCACCTCCGTCAGACTGTTTGCCATGTCAGAAAGAACAAATCATCTTCTGTTGGAAGATTTTCCTCGATGTCATACAGGGTGAGAAGAGGGCCAAACAGGAACTTAGATTCTGGAGCACAACTTGGCAACAAGTTAACCAATCAATCTGCTTTTCACTTCAATTCCAAACAGCCTCCTACTTCTCCTTAGGCTACGTCTTTACTGACGGTGAGAAATTCGCCATCATCAGATCAATCTATCCAGATTGATTGAGCAGTCAGTGAAGACCCGCTCAATCGATCTGAAAGTCGACGTGTTAAAACCACCCCCTCAAATGGCTCAGTGCAGTGAAGACGCCGCGTAGAAGAGTTACGAAGTCGACGGGAGTTACGCAAGCTACTCTGCATAGCTTACATAACTCCTGTTTACTGCCGCCGAATTTGAAGGTAAGTGTAGACCAGGCCTTAGTTGCTGAAAACGTGTTTTTTTGTAGCCTAGTGGATAAAGTCTGCTTTTTATGACAGACGGTAACGTGTTCAAATCCTGTGCTCTTCATGTTTTTTTTTAATTATGATTCTGATTTAAAATTCATCTTTTTTAATTATTCACTGTTGAAAGAATCCCTACATTTTCAATAGTCAAAAGATATTTGCAGGCCAAATACAGCCAGATTTTTCACCATACTGATTTCAAGCATTTAATCAGATGCCAGTTTACCACTGTGCCACAGTCAAACAGATTGCCTTTTTGGGTTGGGGACTTGGTGACCTATGCTTTCAGGACTGTAGCTACTACAATAGCAGTACCTCAGACTATGATGAGTTCTCAAGAAATACAAGCCATTGGTTACTTGCAACCAGAATGATATTGGTCATGTGTTTAGCATTCAACAGGACAGCTAAAGTGGAGTCATGGAGATAGGCCTGAGTTTGATTTTAGTGTCAGAGTGTCATCCTACCCTAGAAATTACTACTACTAAATTCATGGCTTGGCAGGAACAAGAAGATTTGGTTTCTAAGTACAGCTTCCTTTAGTCCTCGGAGTTCTAAATAAATTTTTATCAAACCATAATTCTTATTGCCAGGAGCAGTGGAAGCTTTCTTCTTTACCCGCTCCGAATACTTCCAGTTGTCACAATTTTATCATGAGTTTTGATATTTTCATGTTTTTCTTTAATTCCCAGTTTGTGGAGTCAGGTGATTAACGATAGCTGAGATTCTTTTTTTTTTTTTTTTAAATGCAAGTTTCTAGCCCTCATGGATGTAGGGCAAAGTTTGAAAAGCAAACCCTCACAAGACAGAAAGTCAAATAAAATGAATACAAAATGCACTATTTTTTAAATTATCATGGTTTTACAGAGCCTGACTCAGGATTTTTGGAACTGAGGGCTTGGTAATACTATATTTAGAACTAGTTGAAGTAGTCCCTTGTTTGCTGAGCTTCCTCTCATATTCTTAAAACTGTTTCCTTGGAGTCTGCAGTTTGGTTTTCATGATGAACCAACAGTTTGCTAGGACCAGAGGATCAACATTTCCAGGTATGACTTGGGTGGAAATTTGATCTTTTGTGCTTTAATAGGAGCCAGAAAGTCATAAACTGCATTTTGCTTCCTTATACCTTCCTGTTCCCAGAGTTTGCATAGACTAGGTGGCCATCTTCAGTACTGCTGCTGAGGACTTTTAAATGCAGTGGCTAGAGGAAAAAAAAGAAAAAGAGTTCTTCACACATAAAGGCTAACTTCCTAGACCACAAATTTGTGAAAGTGGCAGGATAATTTCAGGTTCGTATTACTTTATGAAATGCACCTTTTTTTTCTTCTGCATCCCACCACAACTTGGAAAAAGTATTGTAGTTAACATAATTTAAAGCCCCTTTTATCAGCTGGTGGTGCAAATGCTTTGAAAGAAACCAAGCAAAATTTTAAAAAACGAAACAAACAAACGCCATTTCCCACAGACACTCTGAGTAGGAGGAAGCTAATTTTGTTCTCAGTGATTAACTCAATAGATCTAGACAGAAATTCCCTAGTGTCCTGCCTCCAAATTTAATAAGAAGGCTATTAAGTTCTTTACTTGACAGCTGGCAGCACTGCACACCCGAGGAAGAAGGATTATACCGTTTTCCTCAAATTCTTCATAAAACCTTATACCAGGTTTGATCATTTCTTCATCTAGAGGTCAAGCTTACTAAAGGAGAGATGAGTTATTGGCCTTATTCATATCACTCACACTAGTTTTATCACAGTGTAACTTCATTGAATTCAATAGAATTATTTGTGATTTATGCCTGTGGGAGAAGAGAATCAGGCCCTTAGTACTCTGTAGATCATTGCTCTGCTCATGATCTAATATCCACAGTAGGAACAAAAAAATAAATAAAATAAATTGACTCAGACAGTTGTTCCAAAGACATAGTCCCCCTGTTAAGTCTTTATTTAAAAAAATTTAAACAAATTATTGAAGATCACTGTCACAGGGTAGCCAGTCCGTATGAATAGTCTAAGGCTGGCATTCCTGGACCTGAGCAGATGAGCCCAATCCAGTTCATTAAAGAGGGATGGGCTACATCTGGGCCTATAAAGGGCTGCCAGTAGGCCTCTAGGCTGAAGGACTGAGACAGGGTAAGTCCTGGGAATGCCAAACCACAGCTGAGCTGAGCTGAGCTGAGCTGAGCTGAGCTACCTCACCTCACCTCACCTCACCTCACCTCACCTCACCTCCTGTGGTGGGTCCCTGGAGCAAGGTGCCATGGGCTCAGAGACACAGCCCTGCAGCTGCTGTTCCAGGAGAGGAGCAGAGCTGACTGAGGCTGGGAGGCTGCCAGGAGCTGAAGTACCAGAGACCCTGGGGAGGGGTGTCCTTGAAGCCCATATGTGCTGGAAGTAAGAATGCTGGGGATGATACTGCATCCTCTGGCTTGAAGTAGTTTCCATCATATACAGGGTTTACAGTTTGGTTCAATGGCTCTCAGCACCCCCACTATACAAATTGTTCCAGTATCCCTGCTAGGAGCAAGGACTGAGTTAAGACTATTTTCTGTTTGTTTGATAACCTCTATTTAAAGAAGTAAGCCTCTTTGAAATGATTAGCTTTGGAGCCAGGGAGAAATTAGGGCTCTGGTGACAATCACATTAGGGAATAGTTGACTACCAACTCACCTGAAATCTCCTCCAATGTTAAGTGTGGTGCCCTGCCAGTTGAGACACTTTGATAGACATCTCCTCATTTTACGAGAGTCTGCAAATAATTGTAGCAAACTCAGGCAGTTGGAATAGCATTATAAAAACATGGCTTATATCAAACCCTTATATAAGTCATTACAGCAAGGGGTTCAATAGTAATCCGATTGTTAAATAACCAAATTTAAATTTAGATGAATTAAATAATTACTTCACAGTAAAGCTCAGTAAAGTTTATAAACTTGCATACCAATTGAGGTTACCTAATAAATACTTGTGCTAATAAAATACATCTCATGGGCAATTATTTAACTCCCGCACCAGCCCAAGAATATTCCCCTAATGCAACTGGATAAGAAATATTGTACAGAAAGGGCAATATTCTTAGTGACTTTTTTTTGCCTCCTGTTTCATGTTTTAATAATGCAATACACTTTTGTTGTTTCATAAATAGCACAATACATCAAATCCTGTATTTTTAAAGTGTTCATTAGTTATCCCTTGAAGGAGATCAGAAAGTGGATGGCTTCTTTGTTTCTTTAATTTCCATAGGCCTGAATATGATCTAACATCAGTGTAAGTAAGGGGTAACTCCCATGAAATCAAGGGAGTTAAATTGGTGTAAAAGCAGTGCATGTGAGATGAGACTCTGGCCCAATGTCTTTATAAAGAAAATCACTATTGTATTCAGATTGCTTCAAGCACACTCCAGCCAGTAAAAAGGAACAGATAGCCCCTGAGAAAAACAAAACCTTCAGTAAAAGAGACACCTAACAAATTGTCAGTGAATTCAATTATGGTCTTAAAGGTTAATTGTTCTCTCAAAACATTAAGCCCAAAGCAAGAATACAAAAGCAAATCTCTTCCCAAAAGAGGTAGAGAAAGGTGAATTCTGTCTTCTTCTTATATTTTCTTTAAGGTAGTATTCCTGTCTGCTGAGTCAAGGTGCCACAACTCGCTCTTTCAAGAGCTCAAAGTATTTCCAAATTAATTAGGCCTGATTCTGATCTCACTTACATCAGTTTTACTCACTAGTGCAATTCACTGGGAATCAGTGGAGTAGCTCATGATTTACACTAGTGCAGAATCTTCCCCATCAGCAGTATTCCATAGGCTGAGATCTGTCCATAAACTTCATGCAAGAGTTAGAGTTTAGCTGGAAACCAATCTAAAGCATTTATTCTCCATTTGTGCAGGTCCAAGGTCTTCTGTCTAGTTTTGGTTTCTTCTATGTTGGAATCTGTAAATGTGAAAGCCTCCCCCCAAAAATCTGTATTTCTGCTATACTGAACTTTAACAATCTTTCTAGATTCTCACATGTATTACTTATGCTAAAATCTTGGAAATGAAATTTCAGTCACCACACAATGTTCACTCTCTTACTCTCAGTTTTAGGAAATCACTCACCATCAAAGCCAGTTAGTTTTACATTTTTTCACTATCACTTATTTCTTATCCTTTCGGCACTAAAATGATTCTGGAACTATTGGTCATATTCCCAACTGGCGAAAAAACAGTCATTCAATGCTGATTACTCAGATATACTGAGATATATTACTATACCCATCACACATTCAATAGTGTCTTGGTTTTCCATTAGGCATTTAACTACCCACTATAGTATGCACATCTTAGATCAACTTTTCCTCACTTCAGTCTCTTGCTCTTGCCCTAATCTTTTGAATAAATCATCATTTTTTAGATTCTGATTTCTATTTTAGCTCTTTAAACAGCAAAAATCACTCTAGTATCCAAGTGCACTGATCCCTTAATTTCATCAAATGGGGCTAGCAGCGTTGACCAGACTGCTTGCTTTTCTTACCTATGTAGTAGAACCTGATTTTGCCTCCCAACGATGACTTAGCAAAGCATCAATCTCCTACATTGATTTCAGGCCTGTGGCATGTGAGGACCAAATACATATTCTAGCTGTGTCTTTTAATATAATTGGTTTTTCCTCCTGTTTTGTTCTCACCTCTTTTTTGCATATTTCAGTCTCTAAATAAAGCTTTCCTATCAAAGATTAGCAAAGTTATTTAAAAAAAAAAAAAAAAAAAAGGCAGAAAAAGAAAAGTAGAAGCATCTGGAACCTAGAATGACATGCAATTCTCCATAGTAACATCCATATAATCTTCTCCCCCGCCCCCAATTTTCTGCTATATACATTTTATGGTGCAGGGAAAGAAATAAATGCATTATGCATTATATGCTTGCAGCACAACATTAGTGATGAGGGATCAGTGAAGCTGGAGGGATTTGCTAATCTCAGTTGTAGACGGAGTTATTGAGGTGAAGTTCTGCCTGCATCTGTTTAGGCAGTAATTGACTAAAACTAGCCCACTTGGATTTTTTCTTCCCTCAATCCACATTAATTCTTCTTATATATTTAAATCATGAGAAAAGTACACCCTAGCAGTTTTACATTACATTCTACCACATACAAATACTTTCCCTGACCCTCTCTGGGGGCTGCATTAGGATATTCTAGGTGGACTGATTGTGACTCAGAGAAACTTTTAGTACAGGAAAGAGGACAATTATTGTATGGGTTTATTTTGGTCATAGTGACCTACACAGAGCACACAGTCTTTACAAAAGACAAAGTGTGCCAAACAAATAGAATGCGCTCCGAAGAAGCATGAAGAAAGAAAATGCAGCATATTGTTGGTTGAGAATGTTAATACTTCTTTGTGAGGATTCCAGCTGTCCCTCAAGTATGCTGTACTTTCTCAAGAAGTTTCCTCTTGACACTAATAATATCACATTGAGATACTTATATGGTTCATCATATTTGAGCGCTACCAATTATTGCCCTGTTTCAATCTTCCTTTGTGCTGGGGTTTAGGATAGTTTTACCCATCATATTCATCCATTGTTTGAACTGAAGGGGCATTAGATTCCTCCTGTTTGAAGTGTTCATATAAAAGAAATGTTTAAAAATTATTCAAGTACAGAATGCAAGGGGAATGCCTTCAGCTAAGTGTTCATCAGTTCAGTTCTCACATACTAAGTAGTTTTGTTCAACTAACAGCAGTTCAATGATATGAACAGACAGGAACCTAAACCAATAAATGAAGGACAGTTAACAAAGGATTATTCAGTGACAAAACAAAGGTAGTGAATATGATCCTTAGGATTAAGAAAGGGACACTTTGTAGGCACTTGATTAATCTATAAACAGCGAGTCTGAATATAACTGTACACAAAAAAGGGGATTCCCCAAATATGTAGCAAACCAACATGTGTCCTAATTTTCACTCAAGAACTGACAATAGTTTAAATATTAAACACAAATCTACAGGGGGAAAAACAGGAGATTGCAATGCCTGTAATATTTCCTGTGTGAACATGATACTGACAAATGCAGAAAAAGCCACCTGTTAATATTTTTGAAACAGAAAACTCTTTAAATACCATACTGAGGATTCATGGTATGTTTTCTTAGGCGTTAATGAGAGAAACTGAGAAGGTGTGAAAAGATTTACCCTCTTACAGTGAGAACCAGCGTTGCCATGCTGTGCCTCAATTTCCCCAAAACAATATTCAGCCAAACTTTTGCTATCTAGGTGGATTTGCCGCACTGACTTGGCTCTCCAGCCAATAGTCTGCCCCTTCCAGGGTACGCAAGTCTGATACAAACTAAACACAAAGTCTCCCCCAGTCTTAAACCGGGCCCAGCTCCTCCTTCTCAAGGGTTCTGTCTGCTCTCTTCTAATTCAGGCATTCTTCTTCTCCATCTCTGGGCTCAGTTTTTCCCTTCCCTTCAGCCCCTCCTGGACTCCTCTGGGTTATTTCCTGCTCTTCCCTGAGCAGTCATTCCCAAGCCTTCCTACCTGGAGTCTCTCTCTGCCTGCCTTGTGTTGTCCTAACCACCCTCTGTTCTGCTGGGCTTCCTTCCGCTTAAGTGCAACACCCAAGTGCATGTACAGCAAGGTGGAGCTAACTGAACAAGGCTGACTACCCGAAGGCTTTCTGGCCTTTAAAGGGACAGGTTGCCCTGTTAAATAGGTCAAGAAGAAATAGTGTAAACTAGACAGAGTGATAAGGAGAAATTGCATTGGGTCAGTTTCTGCTCAGTTTTTATGAGGGGTCACAGTGGGTTGGGTGCAGTGATGCCAATATTTGCAGCTTGATTGTAATTTTGGGTTTTAAGGAAAACACCAACATCTTGGACTCATGTGATTACATGAGAATCACATTAAAAAAACAAAAGTATCTTCTAGCCTCCATGGTTTCAGAGAGAAGTTTGCCAACATAACCCCTAAAGTCTCAACAACAAAAAAAGGCAAAGAAAAAGAACTTAAATATATTATTTTTAAGCCAATCTCATGATTCTGAACAACCTGAGTTTGCAATACTCTGGATGTAAGGAGCTGCCTCTAAGTATTGGCATCTGTGTATGTTATGTGCGCATAAAAGACCAAAAGAACATTATTAGGATTAAAATGTCAAGCACTCAAAAGCTAGGAAATGCCAAATTAAGGTTGCTTGTGCAAACTTAATATGGTCTCCCTTATGCATATGCATTGATACAGTCTTCAGGTCCATGATCAAATTTTTTCTACAGGACCCCTGTCCCGTTCAGTGCACGGTTATCAATTAATGAGCTATTATATATTTTGTTTTAACTTCATTGGTAATTGTGTACCTTGGGGCCTTATGTCTTCAAACCCAGCTCTGAGAAAGAGAATTATTTCCTCATGGGCTTTTCTGGGGAGTTCATCACTATAGTGTTTAACTCCATATGATTTAAAAAAGCAAACTTGTGATTTTCTGCCCCACAGTGACTGCTAAGGGTTTAATAGAGCCCTGGGAGGGTATGTGAAAAACAACCAATCGGAAGGGAGCTGCAAGAAGCAGCCAATTGGGGCCCGGCAGGCCCATATAAGAAGAGCTGCAGGGCAGAGCAGAGGGTGGTCACTCCCTGGAGCTCGAGGAGGGAGGACTGGTTGCCCTGCAGGCTAAGAGCAGCCAGCCCCCGGACAGAGCAGTGTCAACTCCTAATTACCAGAGTGAGGGGTCAAGCCAGGGTCAGAAGTCACTGAATTTCATCTGCCATTTTGTTACCCAGTCACCTAGTTTTGTGAGATCCCTTTGTAACTCTTCGCAGTCAGTTTTGGACTTAACTATCCTGAGTAATTTTCTATCTGTGAATTTTGCCACCTCACTGTTTACTCCTTTCTCCAAACCATTTCTGAATATATTGAACAGCAACAAGCCCCAGTACAGATCCTAGGAGGACCGCTGCTATTTACCTCTCCCCACTATGAAAACTGACCATTTATTCCAACCTTTTTCCTATATTTTAACCAGTTACTGATCCATGAGAAGACCTCCTTTCTTATCCCATGACTCGCTACTTTGCTTAAGAGCTTTTGGTAAGGTGTTGATACTGGACACTTTGTGATCAGTGTGGATACCAGTGAGACATGGTACACCCGATTTGCAGATCAATAAAGTTTAATGTGCAAGGTTTTCTATAAATATGCTAATTAAATACAAAGCCTAAAATTAATTATAATATATCATACACACTAAGCCTGGAGAGCTGAACAGTTACTCAGAAGGCTGTATACAGGAACAGCTTTCTTCAGGGACCCCACCGCAGAGTCAGTGGATCTTCTGGTCCAACTGGCAGCACCTCCCGCAGAGTCAGGTGGAGTGTGCCCCTTTGTCTAAGTGGTGACTTCTTATACCCTTCCATAAACAGCCTTCACCTAATTATCTCTCTACTCATTATCATATGTGCTATTTACCTACATTGGGTTTTCACCCTTAACTACATTCCAGTCTCACTGTGATAATTGGGGTCATCAAAACAACATCTAGTGGTAGGAGGGACGGTGTAAAAGTATGCCCCTTGGCAATAAAACAGTGTACTCCCAGATGTTCAAGGATAACTTCTTGTTCCCATAACCGTCATCTATGTGCAGCTGCAAGCATACAGTATCTGTACTTTGTCTCATTATGTGCTATGGTATGCAGAAACTGAGACATCTATAAGGTTACTCAGTAGTTCTATTCATCTCTGCTCACTGGACGATGTCATGCAACAAGGGTCAGAATAGCCAAGCAAGCAACTGAAGCTATGCTAGGCCTGTAGGACAATGGTCAAGCAACTCAAATTGTACTGGGCCTCCAACATAAGGTACCTTGTCAAAGGCTTTCAGAAATTCCAAGAAGGATATATCCACTGGATCACCCTTGTCCACATGTTTGTTGAAACTCTCAAAGAATTATAATAGATTGGTGAGGCATGATTTCCCTTTTAAAAAGCCATATTGACTCTTCCACAACAAATCATGTTCATCGGTGTCTATGATAACTCTGTTCTTTACTATAGTTTCAATCAACTATTGAGCATAGTTGCCTGGTACTGAAGTTAGGCTTACTGATCTGTAATTGTCAAGGAAAGTCTGGAGACTTTCTAAAAAAATTGTTTCACATTAGCTATCTGCCAGTAATCTGGTACGGAGTCTGACTTACACAATAGGTTAGATAGACCACTGTTAGTAATTCTCCAGTTTCATGTTTGAATTCCTTCAGAACTCTTGGGTGAATACTATCTGGTCTTGGTGACTTATTACTGTTTAATTTAAGATTTTTTCCAAAACCACCTCTACTGACACCTCACTCTGGGACAGTTCCTCAGATTTATCACCTAAAAAGAATGGCTCAGGTGAGGGAATCTTCCTCACATCCTCTTCAGTGAAGACCGATCCAAAGACTTTATTTAGCTTCTCTGCAATGGCCTGATCTTCTGTTCCCTGAGCACCTCAATCATCCAGTGGTCCCATTGATTGTTTAGCAGGCTTCCTGCTTCTGACATCCTTTTTTTGTTTGGTTGTTTTTTTTGCTGTTAGTTTTTGTCTTTTGTTAGTTGCTCTTCAAATTCCTTTTTGGCCTCTCTAATTATACTTTTGCACTTGACTTGCAAGAGTTTATTCTCCTTGCTTTCTATTTTCCTCAATAGGATTTGATGTCCAATTTTTAAAAGATGCCTTTCTGTGTCTAACTGCCTCTTTGACTCTGTTTAGCCATTGTGAAAGTTTTTTCGTCCTCTGACTGTTTATTGTTGTTGTTATTATTATTATTATTATTTATTTGGGGTATACATTTAGTTTGAGCCTCAATTATGGTGTTTTTAAAATAGTTTCCATTCAACTTGCAAGAATTTCACTCTTGACTGTTCCTTTTAATTTCTGTTTAACTAGCCTCCTCATTTTTGTGTAGTCCTCCTTTTTTTAAGTTAAATGTTACTGTGATGGATTTCTTTGGTATTTTTCCTCCTACAAGGATGTTAAATTTAATTACATTACTGTTGCTATTATACCTAGCAGTTCAACTATATTAATCTCTTGGACCAGATCCTGTGCGCCTCTTAGGACTAAGTCAAGAATTGCCTCTCCCCTTGTGGGTTCCTGGACTAGCTGCTCCACTCAGCAATCATTAATGGGGTCTAGAAAGTTTCTCTCTGCATCCTGTCCTGAGGTCACATGTTCCCAATCAATATGGGGATAGTTGAAATCCCCCATTATTATTGAGTTTTCTGTTTCTGTAGCTTCTCTAATGTCCCTGAGCATTTCACAGACACCATCCTGGTCAGGTGGTTGGTAGTATATTTATTCTGCTATACTCTTATTATTCAATCATGGAATTTCTAGCCATATAGATTCTATGGTACAGTTTGATTCATTTATTTCTATCCATAGAGATTCTATGGTACTCTTTCATTAACCTGAGACTTGCTTATTCATTAAGTGAAAGAATTACAGGTTCCATGGAGCTGCTACCAAAACAAGACGGTTGCTTTACAAGTTTTTCTGGGCTACTTTTTAGCTAGCATCTAAGCACTATATTAATGTATGGCCTGATTCTCCTCATGCTTACTCTAAATTTACATCTGTTTGACTTTTCTGAGTTCATTGGAGCATTGTAAGTGAGAGGAGAATCAGATCCTCTGAGTTCAATAATTAGGGAAAATTGTATCAGCTGCATCATTCTTTCTGTTACCCCAAAGAACCATTCATGCAATAACACTATTATTAACTACAGAGAGAGGTACTTCCTCCTCCATATCCCCCTTCAGCTCAGCTAGACCTTGATAAATTGCCATAATAAAAGCCACTAGTGAGTGAGGAAATATGGCAGAGGAAGAGAAAAAGAGAAAGAATAGCTCATCTGTGTCCCTGTTAGATTAATCAGATCCTCTAAACACATCTTAAAAGCCTGTGACATGTTTTTCATTCTCATAATAATAAAGTTCTATCAAGCAACTAGCAGAAAACATCACTCAAGTATCTGGAAAAAAAAAAAAAAAAGAGCCAGCATAAAATAAAACAAAGCCCTGGATAGATGTAGTAACTCTCATGTTGTTTATATAATCTAATTCAAGGAATAAGCAATATGAACTTTAATAAGAAGAACACAAATTCCCATGAGAAAGTTATGTAGCAAAGACCATGTCTTAGCATATAAACTAGATGCCTATAAATAAGGAATGACTTCTCTTCAAATATAATGGTGAAAAAAAGGAGAGGAAACAAAGCAAACAAGCTGCATTAAAGTCATCTGTCTGACTGTTTTATATCCTCCTTGCAAGTATAGCTAGCTTAATGAACATATTTGTTGTTCACTCTTTCTAATTGCAGTGTGCCTGGGGAGCAGACATCCTGTTATTTAAAATGCTGCTACAGTTGTAATGATAAACTGCCCACATATTGTACTAGTAAAGTTGCTCTGTGCTCTTTTATTGCAGCCGCACTCGCTTGTACGCCTATTGTTATGAGGACTTTACAGGCTTTTCATTAGAAAACCTATTTATAACGAAGGTGTTGAAAGGCAAAATATACTGACTGACAATTTAGCTACGTTCCTTTGCTTTTAGATAAGATTCTTGAAATTATTTGATATAATATATTTGTTGACAAATCATTTGATAGAAAGAAATGCTGTACATTCACAGATCATTATTTTATATCTGGGTTGGCTCTTTCATTTTCCCTCATTCTGTGTTTTATGGAGAAGTTGAACTGAGAAATATGGAGCCAGATTCTCAGCTAGTGTAAATCAGCATAGCTCTCTACCAAAGTCAATGGAACTGCATTAATTTACATAAACTGAGGACCTGGTACTTGTACTTAATGTGTACTTCTGCACTTGTACTTTAAATTGTGTGTCTAGAAGGGATGTAGACAATATTTTTATTTTTATTAAGGAGCTAGTTTGTTAGATAATATTCAGATACCTACATTCTACTATTATCAATCAACCAATCAGTTAACTGGGCCTAACTTGCTCTGTTGGAGGCACCAGAAGTAATCTCTATTCCTTTCCTTGCATGCCATCAGGGCCAATCATATATGTTTTATTCCCCAGTGCGGAAAATGTTTTCACTGTCCTCCCCACACATTTCACTACCACCAAAAAGGCAAAACAAAAAAAGTTTTTAAATGGGGATTTGGCCCGAATGCAATGATTTGGTCATCTGAATGTTGGTGCCATCTCTGATCACGCACCCCCAAGGCCAGCCTTGTATTCCATGATGTCAATGGCCTCCTATGAGTGGTAACCCCGATCTTAGCCCAGACCCCAGCAACTCTACTTGCTTTTAAGCTGTCTGCTACCCAACAGCCCCTTCCAGCTCCCCATCCCTCCAGAGGTCCACCATATGCTCTGACACTCTATGGAATCCCTACTTCCTGACTTCCAGTTGACCCCCACATACATTCCAAACATCACATCACTTGCTGCAATTGTATATGCCATATATCATATCCATCTAGATTTCCTTATTGCACCCTGTAACAAGGCGCTGTGGCCTTCCTTGGAGCCTGGGCCCGAGGAAGGGTCGCAATGCCCCTACTGGACAGAACCAGGTCCTGCAGGCCAAGCCACTCGGAAGCAGAGGGGCAGAGCCAGCGCCAGGGAGGGAAGTATAAAAGGCAGGCCCAGCAGCTCAGTCAGGGGGAAGCTGCTGCTGGAGGCTGATGTGCCTTCCCAGAGGCTGTGGTCTAGGCCTGCGGTCTAGGTTGTTTGGCGCAACCACCCCGCTGACCAGAGTCTCCAAAGCCTGCCCGGATTGCTAGGCCCAAGTGAGTGGAGAGGGCTGCCAGGCTCACATGAGTGGAGAGGGCCGCCGGACCCTAGTTGCTGGGAGCAGCTACCCAAGCCCGCTGGGTGGGAGAAACCCGCTGAGGCCGGCCCTGACCTGGAGGAGCTGCCTGATGTGGAGAACTCACCGGAGTGGGCTGAACCTTGTGGACCGGAGAAACCCCTGGGACCTGGAGGAGCTATCTTCCACAGATGACCCTGAGGAGTTCCTGGACTTGCTGCCAGTTGACAGTGAGGGACTCGCAGGATGCCTGCTTGCTGCCTATCCCAGTGACCCAGAGGGAGATACTTGGATGAAGGTACCTGCGGATTGGGTAGGAGGAAGTAGCCCAGGGACAGCCGACTAGACAGTGGCTGAGTGCGTGGCCAGACCAGTCAGCGTGTTGCAGCTGGATCCCTGCTGACTCAGTGGCAAAATGTTTGTCACTGATAAGGCCCTGGGCTGGGACGCAGTGGAGTCGGGTGGGCCTGTGTCCCCTTTCCCTAACCACCCCAGGAGAGCTTGGCATCCTCTGCATTGATGGCCAGAGGACACCGAGCTTTGCCAGCCCCGCCTGACTGTAAGGCTGGGGGGCTATAGACCACTATATCTGCCCCACCTGCTTGAGGGCTGGGGGCTATTGATTGCCTCATCAGCCCTGCCCAGCTTGAGGGCCGGGGGCTGTCACCAGTTTACCTGCCCCACCTGCTTGAAGGCCAGGGGCTATTGACTACTTCACCAGCCCTGCCCAGCTTGAGGGCCTGGGGTTGTAGACTGTACCTGCCCCACCTACTTGAGGGCCAGGGACAACAGACTGCTTGTAAGCCCCTCCCATCTTGAGGGCTAGGGTCTGTAAACTGGACCTTTGCCTGCCCTGCCCTGCCTGAGGGCCGGGTGCACCAGACTACTCATCATCCCCGTCCTGTTTGAGGGCTGGGGACCATAGATCATTGGTACCTGCCAGCCCCGCTTGAGAGCCAGGGGTTAAAGACTCCTTAATGTGCCCCTCCCTGCCTGAGGGCTGGGGGCAATAGACTGCTTGCCCACCCCGCCTGTTGGAAGGCTGGGGTTTGTGGACTCCTTACCAGCCTTGCCCTATGTGAGGGCCAGGGGGCTACAGACTGGGGGCCAGGGCTATAGACTCATAAGCAGAGAGCTTATTCCCTGAGACCAAGGCACTGTGGCCTTCCTCGGAGCCTGGGCCCGAGGAAGGGTCATGACACCTCCGGCTGGACTGTGCCACCAGCCTACACACCCACAGGTGCAATAATTCCAAGGGAATGGACTAAGTTCTCTGCTTCTCTCTCTTTAGTGCTTTTCTTTTTCTTTTGCCTACCACCTCCTTTATTCCAATGAGTCTTAGATGATATTCCAACTCCATGTTTAGCAAATAAATTAAGGAATGAGTGGGTTTCTAACTGCCTAATGCTAGCTAATATTAAGTGTATTATTGAAGTCTCTTCACTCCACGATTCTCCCTAACAAAAACAACATATCATTTCTTAAAGTGACTAAGAGGAGTTAGAAAGAGCAATAGCTGTAATTTATTAATGGAATCAGGACAACTTGATTGTTTCAGTGGAAGGGATACCCTCATTTCCATCTAGGGGTCTCAAGATAAAAAAGAGGAAACATGTTGTTCCTATATAACAGCTCCAGCACCTTATGACAGCACTGTCAGAGACACTTAACAGTAAATGTTTGGTTTTTTTTCTTATACACTGTAAGTTATTTGCCGTCCTGGAGTCATTTACTGTATTATATGAGCAGTAGATTACTAGATTACTAGATTAGTGAGCAGTAATAGAGTAAGAATATTTTATGAAGATCAATGTTGTGCTTGTATTAAACCTTTAGAATTTATTGTATTTACATGATAAATTAAGATTTTATTGGCCTAAAGCCTAGACAAAACCTATAACTATTAAGTGCAGTATTTTCAATGTAAAACATATGACAAAAATTATAAACTCTTTTTCCTTTACATACTGCTGGTGTACAGTGCTGCACTGCAGTTCTTCTTTCTGCATGAAATAAGTATGCTAGAGATTCATGTGCCTGTGTGGAAAACTGACGAGCAAATGAAGAATCAATTCATTGGTTTCTCTATTTAAATAAAAATATTATTTCATCAGAAACATAGGAGATACAATAGTTAGCAAACAGCTATATTAAACACACACATATATATATAGGATGAACACAGGACAGCATCCAACCTTTAAGGATGGCTGTGTGACGTGAAGACCATATAAGGGAGGCTGGGGATATTCTCCCATGTGATTTTTTTTTTTAAACCAGTCCTTTGGTGCAACTTGGTTCATGCCAAAAGCAAAAACATGAGCTTTTCAGGAGTAGTTTTATATTATTGCACCAAGCATATGAATTCCATCAGAGTAGGGAAAATCATCCTAAACCTCCATTCAATATGGAAAAGGAATTTTAACATCATCCCATGAAATCCTTCTGCAACTGGTTACATCATGAAGGACACTGGGAAGATCGCTGCTGCTGAAATATGGTGCAGTACACTGCAAGAAGACATTTCATACCTAGCACAGCAAGAGGGAATTTCTCTGAGAACTTCAGGGGATATGTCATATATAAATATATTGATACATACAAGTGTTGCAACAAAACATTTGCTCTGCTTTCAAGCTCAGGAGAGTAAACCTATCAGTACTTTAACGCTTGTTTTCTTCATTGAATTTATTGTGGCTCATCAGCTTGATGAACTTAAAAATAAGAGCTTTGCTATGTTCTGTGAACATGAAATATCACAGATACTTGAGTGCTTACTGGATGGGGACTTATAAAGAACTGAACTGATTAAAAAATAATTTCTGTAAACAGAGGATTGCTATTATTTATTTAAAAGTTTACAGTTGAAATAACATTTTCTAAAATGTACCTGCTGTGTTTATTCATACAAGCATATATATGTGTGTGCTGTAAAGCTTGGTTTGGTAATTAGTGAATAGTATTATGCTAAATCCTGTGTAAATAGACAGACAGCAAATTAGTCTCCTTTCATCCTCCCCAAGGAAGTCCAACCTGTGCACCAACCATTTGGAAAATGACTCTATAAATTATATCCAATGAATAGGCAACATTTGCTTTCATTTGATTCTCTTGAAATCCTGTTGTGTTTGCTCTGCAAAGGCCACGTTTCCTAAGAAATAGGGTAATTTATAAAAAATCCAGTTTCTGGTAGAGCATATTTTCAAGAGCATTCCTGATTCCACTCTCTCATACGCTGGTGTAAATGAGGAGTAATCCCTTTGGAATTATAGCAGGTAAAAGTAAGATCAGAACTGCGCCTCATAGGACCTGACATTTTATTTTTTTCTTCAGTTCCTAAGTATTAAAAAAATCTGCTTCTCTATGGAAGTGTATAAGAAGTTTTACAAAAAAGAGAAAATTGACTTACTGATTATACAGGGGAGAGAGCGGCACTGACTATACACAAAGTGTTGTCAAGTGCACAGAGTAAACATACGCTAAAAGTGGAGAAATGTTTCCCCACCACCATCACTAATTTCTTAAAGTTGCAGGATTCTCAGGTATTATTTGTAATTGTAGAAGGAACAAAGGTTTCAAGCAAAAGTGTTCAGGTTTTCAAACTGACTGTGTAAAAAGCCCTGTGCTTTTTTCAACCTCTTGTAAAAAGAGGGAAGGGCACACAAACCCTGAAATATTTATTGGGAGAAACAAAGGAAAGACAGAATTTTAAATAACCACAGACCTAGTTCAGCTGACCCTACACAGGAAAACTAAAACGTTCCTGCTTTTCTTTCAAGGAAATTCTACAGTATAAGAAGACAGTTCGTGTAGCCTGTACATAACTCAGTGTGAGTAAGGAGAGCTGGACAAAGCAGGTCACTGAAAAACGGAGTTTCTCTCAACTCTTTGTCTATCGCTGAACTTGAACTAGGTATAAAAATTAGACTCCCCGTTTTATTTCCTTACTTTTATGGGCTAGAGTCTGCTCCTAATTACAACGAGTATTAATCTGGGGTCACTCAACTGACTGCAGTGAAGTGACTCCAGATTAATACAGGTCTATC
This sequence comes from Emydura macquarii macquarii, assembly GCF_026122565.2. Classification (NCBI taxonomy): domain Eukaryota; kingdom Metazoa; phylum Chordata; order Testudines; family Chelidae; genus Emydura; species Emydura macquarii. The sequence continues at coordinate 43,103,956 of NW_027132610.1, read as the reverse complement.
TGGCCCTATGTGATTATGCCACATTTTTATGATAATTGGACTGAGGAGGTACTGTAGCAAAGAAGCTATTACCATTATTAACTCTTTAGTGTCTAAAGACAAATCAACACTTTCATTACTTTTATCACTAAGACCGGTTACATGATCTGCAGTGGGGGACTGAAAACTTCATTATAATTCATTTGTGGTGCCTTACTACATGTCACTGTACATTATCCAGAAGCAAAGACTAAATTCCTGGCATTTTGTTGAAAGTGGCAACAATTCTCCTATCTCCGGCTCTGAAAGAGCCGAAGGAGAGATCAATATATATGAGAAATGTGTGTATTGTTTGTACGATAGGGCAACTGGCAAAAACCAGTTGGGATAGCAAGTTAGCAATTTTCAGCCATTACTTTTAACAGGAAAACTATGATGGCATCTCCATTATTCATGGAGTGTTGTGGCAGCTAAGCGGACAGGACAGTAAGTCATGTTTCTCCTATTTTAGAAATTAGATGTTATTTCCACTTCACTCGTTTACCAACATTAATGCATACAGAATACTGAAGTGGAACCAAAGAGAGAGAAATACAAAGTAGGTCAGATTTAGTCCCATTGATCCCAGTGGGCTCACACATCTGTCCTGTATGAAGGGAATGTCTTTCCAAGTGCTCAGTGTTATTGAATACAATTCACCCTACAGGCATTTTAAATGGTTAGAACTGTAATCATTTGGCCTTTTGTGGCTAGCTTTTTGTTTTTTTTCATCTCAATGGTGTTATAAGAGGGAGCAAAAACCATCTCAAGACTATCTCAAACTTGTCACATGTCCCACAACAGAAAACAAAAGCAGGCTGAGGAAGAGGTTTAAGCAGTTTATACTACCACCAGAGTAATTGTTAGCACCAATTCTACACCGCTTTATGTGCCTGGCCCAACATATCATGTGTAAGCTGTGGAAAACATTAACAGGTTTGGACTAGAATCTAAAACTTGCTCTAGATTCTCCAAAAACGTTGTCGGAAGCTGCTGGCACAACCTTCAAACACTTTCCCCTCATGCTGCTCCCTCACATTAAATTCTTCTAGAGAGGGCAGCCCAGCAGCCCAGAACCTCAATACCCCAAGTATCTTCATCTGATGCTGGGTGACCACAACCCATTTTAATTACCTGGTACCATTTGAGGGAATGCTTGGGCATTTCATGTCCCAAATTATTAAATGGAGCAAGAAAGAAGTGCTGTGGCTGTTGCTAGACCCAATATTTGCAGGGAACCAACACAAAATGAACAGGACTTAAAATATTTGTGGAAATTGTGCATGGCTCGTCCGACTCCACTTTTCAGCCGGGGGCCACACCCCGAGGATTTCAAAAGTAAAGTGGTGGGGGACAGAGCTCCCCATAGCAATTCATAAGTTGCATTGGAATTTAAAACTGTGCATGCCAAAACTATCTGGAATCATTTTGAGGACGGCAAAGTCTGAATAAAACTCTTATGTTTAGATTTGCAAATACAATACGTGAAATATAGTCCAATATTTTATGTAATTGGAAAAATATATATTGATGAGTTCAGTTTGATCATTTGATCTTTACTTTAGGGATCACAGTACTAGGCCTATGCAGGTTCTGCATATTTTTCCCACATAGTCCTTTCAGGTATACATTTGACATATTTTAAAAAAAAGTTTAGATGAAAAATGTTAACATGGGAATGTGTAAATTTCCAGTAGGTCAAATCCAGCCACTTTGGTTCCTGTTATTGTATACAGGGGGGGAAATATCCAGCTGAATAGTCAATGTCTGAAGTTTCAAAGTGTGCAGTCCTGCAGAATTCATGCAGAAAATACAGTATCAGTTAAAGCAGGAAAACTTTAATGCAGACTGTATACAAGTGACTTGATTTTATTAATGCATGCAGTCTATAGCGTGTGAGCAAAACTGCAAAAATATCAGTAGTGATGGGTGAACCTCAAGCGTTTGGTGGGTCAGTTCCAAGAAGCACCTAAGAGTTCAAAAGCCCCTGCAAACCTTTTATGAATTACACAGAGTTTCTTGATTATGTAACATTGCACTAGAAATTTAATGAGAACAGGCTCTGTCAGAAGTCTGATACATATTGCTTCTGGCCAAGTTGCCAATACTATGAGAACAGTGTTTCTGGCACTTCCACTTCAAGACCTATCTGGGACAAAGAAATGAAGAAGTACTCAAAAATGAAAGCTAAGGGATTAGCCGTTTATTGCTGTTCTGTATTATTTCTATTACAGTAGCCCAGGGGCTCTAATTAGGATCATGGCTACAGTGTGCCAGGCACTGTACAAACAGTGAGACACAGTCACTGCTTCAAAGAGTTAATAATTTATTACTAGAGGTCCTAAATGAGATCAGAGTCCCTTTGTCCTAGATGCTGTGGTGACAGGCATCATACAAAGGCTGGAATAGATGGAGATATTCTAACTTTCTACTCTTTCAAACACTTTGGGTAACTTTACATACACAAGTAGTTCCACTGAGCCCTATTATCCTAAAAATAATTCCTACTGACCACCTGCTTAGATATAGGTAGCGCTACAGTAGTTAACAATATAGTTTGTTCTTATATTGCTGAGGAGGGAATTTATGCAAGCACATCTACTGCTAGCTAGTATATGCTGGAGATGGTCTCAAGCCTGTTGTGGTCAAAGCTGAATCTGAATCTGAACTTCCTAAAGATCAGGAGGTGCTTGTTTCCAAGATCTAGATTTGCACCCATCTACAGTTTGTATCAGTATCCCAAGAAGTCTTAAAATGGTTGCTTCATCTAAATGTGTTGAAATCAGTGGAACGTTCAGGGTGCTCAGGACCCCACAGGATCTCATCCACAGTGAGTGAGTAGCAAAGCTACTCAGAGAACCAAGCACTCCTGATTTGCTTGCTCAAAGCACTAGAACCCCCTCTGTTCTCATTTGATTACTCCATGCTTATCAAATCTCCTTTCAGTAGTTATACAGTAGCATAATGAAACAAGTCTCTGAACATGATTACTTTATGAAAAGTAAATAAGCTTTCCACAAATCATATAACATTGTACTTCAAAGTCTCAGACTGTAGTGCATTCCTAATTAAATAACCTTACTGTTAGTCATCTTTTTCTAGAAAATATTTTTCACACATTTTTAAAAGTCAGGGTTTCTTCTTCCTCTGAAGTTTGATTTCATTCTTTAAATGCACTTATTTGGAGTTTGGTATATTCATATGCCTGTGATAATATTGAAGATGACTAAAACTCAGCATTGATTTAGCAACAATGAAAATTTAATTTTTCTGCCGTCTCTTCCAATACTTTTCCAAGATGCACCAGATGCATGACAGTTTTGGACCTAAAAAAGCCACTGTACATAAATTAGCATTTTAAAACCATAAATATAAAGGGAAAACTAGGAAAATGCATGCTGGTATGGAAACTGAAACCAGACTGCTCACATCTGTGCTAGACACCTACGCACAAACTAATTTGAAAGTAGTTGGCTTCATAAACAAATCCCAGATGCTGAAAAGGTATTGCTGTATCACAGGGTGAAAATGCCACAATGGGTTTTAAATGTCTTCTCCTCTGCCTCTCAGCCTTCAAGGTGAAATGCTTTGTCTGGGCCAGCAGAGGCCTCTTTTTTCCCTTTAAGGATTGCCACGCCCTCCCCTATTTATTCTCCTCATCATGGGTGCTCAGCTTCAGCTTGTGAAGGAGAGATGGGAACTCCTTGCCTGACCAGCTGGACAGAAAGGTGTTGCAGAAGCACACTAGTCCTGGGCATCCAAGGGGAACATTAGATCAGGTCATAATGTGTTCATGTTGTTGCAACTTGGCATGTCCAGTGCAGGTACTCATTCAATACGGGATCTGGTTCCCAGATAAGCCAAATTTGGAAGATGGGTTAGGGGAGGGCATCCCCTAAAGAAGATGGAGAACAAGGTTGAGACAATTACTGTCTGGAACAGTAAGGGCCAATCCCCTTATTCCCAGACCTTTGTACCCACCCCATCTTCCCTGACCTCTGGAATCTTTAGTAGGTCTGTATCCCTCTCTTGTTAACAGGTTCAGCTTTAGCTGCCCTTTATCCAAGTGCAGTTTAGAGCTGGTCAAAATGTGCCGTTTTGAAATTTTGTGATGGAATAGGACAAATTCCACTAGAACTATTGTGACATGTAAATTTTGGTGAAAAAAGTTCCCACCTTTCAATGAGCTCTAGCATTGTTTTCAGTTAGGGTTTGAGAGAACTGTGAAATGATGCTGTTCACATCTGATGCAAAAGAGATACATAGCTGGGTCTTTGTCTGCATGCTGTGGTGCTACCTAAGCAGTTCTCCAGTATCTTCACACAGATATTGAATAATATGGAGAAGAGGATTTAATTTTGTGGAGCTACATGGATGAGGACTGGAGGTGGCTGAACAGCTGATCATAGTGACTCTCCAGATTCAATATGAGAGGAATAGATGAGACATTTTGCAGACTTTTCACTCATCCCTGCAAGTTCTTGGAGGTAAGATAGCTTTGATCACCAGATACCCCTATCAGGTGCCTAAGGTGTATTGAGGACTGTGTTGGAACTGTAAACTCTCACTTTGAGAGCATCGAGGACTCCCAGGTTCTGCTTGCAAGCTAGAGAGCTCGGAAGCAAAGCATGCTGGAAACAGCCAGCATAAAGCTTCATGGGATGAGCTGTGCCTCTCTGCCTTCACAAAAGTATTGTTTTATCTAGTTCTCCGTGTTTGTGCTGTGACACATAATAATGCTGCAAAGAGATCCAGCAGTGTTTCACTTGCAAAGAATGATGCTGAATGTAGGTTAAGTTGAAGTGGAACTTTATTAAACCCTCTGGACTACTCTGTCCATGTGGCTGAGTTCCAGCCTTACTCCCCATGTTCCCTGTTCCACTGGTGTCTTCTCAATACATTCCCTTTAGGGAACATGGGCACTTGAGCTGTTGCATGTTTTAGGGATGATGGTAAATACCCAACAACTATTGTCAGTCTCTGTTAGTAAGGGGATCTAGATGTTCTCTACTGCAAAAAATCCAGGGATCAAAGTGACATATGGTGAAAATTGATTTTATTTTATTTTTTTAGGTAAGATTTCCAGCATGAATTACAGACCAAGATTCTCATTCTGGAAATCAACAAACACTCAAAACTGCTATTAGCTTTGATAGAAGTTTCAGCAAGAAAAAAGGCATGACTTTATTTTGGGTAAGAACGTAAGCTTTGGGATTCTATGTGAATACAATTTCTGAAGATTTCAGGATTCAGAAATTACTGTTTTCAAGGGTGATGCCAGACAAATAATGCAAATCTCAAGGAAACTTGAATCTGTGGGATAGAGATGGCATCTACCCTCTACAATCAACCAGAAATCATATTCACCATTCTTTATTTTGACTCACCAGTCCTTTTTTTTTTCTCCTCCTAGAGAAAATACTGGAAAGCAACATGTATTTTGTGTCTGGGATTAATCACTTTCCTTATACACAATATAAAATCATGTTTCCTGCAAATACCAAAAAATGTTGATTTATTTTGTTCTCTTAACAAGACAATATAATAAAGCTAAGAAATCAACTCTTCACTACTGAGTATTCCCATAATCTAAAAAGGTATAAAGATTAATACATAGTAAACATATCACCCAGAGATAGCCAAGTCTTTTGCCTTTTGATGGAAAATAAATGTCCTATTGATAAAGAACTGTTTTATGAATCATATTCTTGTTGAACGGGGTTCAGTGAAGCAAAGAAGTTCAGTGCTTGTATATCACAGTTCCTGGGTTAGCAATTTATATTATTTATGTTCCCCACAAACTGCATTTCTAACAAATAGATGCATGAGTTAAGCTGAATATTGCTTGCAGTAAATTCAAAAAGGCTGTTACCGCTACAATGAAATTCATGGACTACATTTCCAGACCCTCTATCTGTTAACATATTATTCATTTTATTGCACAGGAGATTACATTTTAATAAGGTTTCAGGTTGATTTTAAGAAACAAGAGGCATTCAATATTCTTCACGTTTTGGAAGTGCTCCATGGGTAAATATAGTGCTGCCAACAGCACAGACAACGTTTTTGGAATATATGTTTGTGGCAGAGCAGCTGAAGTCCTTGTTACCCATGCAGTTTTGGTTAGATATAGGTTATGTTTTTATTGTTCTGGTACACTGATAAATTTCTGAAATTGATAGTACTGAGCCTGTAATCCTTTATACTGTATTTTAGTTTTTTGAATGAAAATCTCGAAAGCATCTGAAGAATAGAATTGAAGACAACTAACCTTTACAATCTATGTCTTTGCGTGTCTGGTGGGACACTATTAAGAGGGTAGAGTAATATAGCCAGAATGCATCGTTCTTTTTGTCTCCCATTCAATCTCGTACATTGTCTGCATGACTGTATTTGTATTATATACATCTATACATACAAATGCCACCAGGTATAGCACTTTGCTTCTTAAATTAAGGATTTAATAAGTTGAGCAACAGGTTGAACAAAAAAGTGAATTTCTATGAGTTTACAATGGGGTCTACTTTATGTTGTGCAATGGATAACAGATAAAAAGTAGCTGAAATTTAAATTTATATCATACAGAAAATATTTTCATGCTCCTCTCCTAGATTCCTTAACAGGGGCTGAAGCAGTAGTAAGCATGTTTTTCACTATACTCAGATACGGTGTATGAGGCAGAATTAAAGTTATTTGTGGAAACATAGTCCTGAATGTACAAACTTTCAGATACTTTTTCCTATGAGATTAGTTTTAATTTAGGATTACCTGACTTTCAAGACTCTTTCTACAGTCTAAGGCCCATATTCTCTTTACATTTTTGTACATGAGTAACTTTATTCATGTTTTGCTCAAATTGGGCTTAAAAAACCTTAAGCTTACATATGTAGCCAATACTGGGGTTCTTAAGGCACCAAATTTGTGCCAATTGATGTCCATTAGGAAGGACCCCTGGCTAATAGAGTTACTACAGCTGCTTATTTGTAAAGCATGTGTGTGTTTTGTATATAAATAAGGGATCCACAGTAGAATGCTATATAGTACATGCTTTATATACTGTACAGAGTACAATATGACAAAAATCACATTTCACAAACTTCTGAATTAATTATAGACATTGCAGGGGGAAGAAAGATGGCAGGCTGTAGTGGAGGAGAGAAAAAGAAGAATACTACATCTACTTGAAATTGTAGGGGTCATTTAGTTAGGGGGCATATAATTAATTCTATTGAAACTTGGTCCGGACACTAAGGTTAACACCTCTACTCTTGCCTTCAGTGCTGTATGAACTTAAAGCTGACAGGTATATGTGGGAAGGGCAGGAAATAAGATCAGAACGACTTTTGTATTCTGAGCATTTGCTTTTAAGATGCGAAATTTAGGAACCATGAAGTTATGCACATAGGTGGCCTCTTTAAGTGTGTTCTTATTTTCTGTGATCCTAAAAAAGATTTGTGCATGCACTCAACTTCATGCACATGAATACTCCCAATGAAATAAGCTTTTCTGGACAGGGATTGTGTCATCCCAGACAGTGGAGTCTGAACCTCTCTGAGGCCTTTCTGCCATTATAATACAAATATTGAATAATATTTAAAATAATAGAATTTTCTCTGATCTTGACTTAAGAACGCCAACTTAAAAAGGAAGAAAAGCTTTTTAGCTGCATTCAGTATATTTAGAGAGCTATAGTAGAGATATTATATATGTACTGCTACTTGATTTTTTTTTTAATTGAACAATATAGCAGTTCACGCACATCTTGTTTTCTCTTATGTCAAGCTCTGTGACAAGAACTCTTTTTCTTTACAGAATGTCACTTTACTAATGGCAATTTTGAATTTTGAAATATTTGTGATTTTTTTTTAAATTTACAGATTATCTGTGGCTGTGATCATTTGGAGCCATTTATTTTACATGATATGGGCCATCACCACTGATTTCAGTGGTTTCTGGCCTTTTATTATGATATCTGCTGGTTTATGTCCTTGTTTTTTCTTTTAAAATGTCTGGTTATTTAAATTGATAATAAACAATAGACTTACTTTTGTTTAGGTATTTTCTCAATTTAATCACAGCTGAAAATTTGTGTGAGATGACATATTCACTGCCTAACTATTTTTCCTACAAGTCAGGTCGTAGCATTTAAATGCAGCTAGTCCTGGCCCCAGCCCTATAAATACTTACATATGCACCTAACATTTTTACCATGAACAGTCCCATTGATGCCATTAAGCATATATTTAAGTATTGGCAATAATGAGGCTTCATAAGGGAAGCCCACTCCGTGTGCACTTTTGAAAACAGTAGTGCTCATGCGTACATGTACTTACGTGACTACTCCCATTCCCATCAGTGAAGTTATACATGTGTGCACATGTAGCTATTGTCTCTTTGCAGCATTGGCCTCTGTGGTGGTATACTTCTTCAGTTTGTTTACAAAGAACTGCTGCTATTGGATTCCTTAAAACTCTTAGCTTAAATATAAAGCATTGTCTTTTATACAGTCTAGGATGTTTCTGCACTGAGCTACTTTATCGCTGTATATTGAAGAGGGTTTAACATGTGTAAATAGGAATCCTACACCTTTTATGACTTTCTTCAGTCTATTAGCCTTATCTGCCCTTTGCACGTGTACACCCAGGATTTTAAAAAGCTCAAAGGATTTTGCACATTTTGCATTGTAATTGTCCAGTATTTCTTTGCCTGTGTATCTGTTAAAATATAGTTTTTCCATGCTGAGGCAGGACCCAGTATACCTAGACCATCCCTGACAAATGTCTGTCTACCTGTTCTTAAAATCCTCCAATGATGGGGATTCTACAATCTCTCTTGTAAGTCTATTCCAGAACTTAACTACCCTTGTAGTTAGAAAAAATGTCCTAATATCTACCCTAAATCTCTCTTGTGGCAAATTAAACCTGTTACTTCTTGTCCTACTCTCAGTGGACATGGGAAACAATTGATTACAGTCCTCTTTGTAACAGTCCTTATCATTTTTGAAGACTTATCAGTTTCTTCTTCAATCTTCTTTTTTTAAGACTAAACACATCCAGTTTTTTAACCTTCTCGTAGGACAGGTTTTCTAAACCTTTTATGATTTTTGTTGCTATCCTCTGGACATTCTCCAATTTGAACCTTTCTTACAGTGTGGCATTCAAAACTAGCTGAGGCCTCATTGATGCTGAGTAGAGCAGAAGAAAAACCTCCTGTATCTTAGATAAATGCCAGAATATTTGCCTTTTTCACAAGTACACCACACGGTTGGTTGGTATTCAATAAGTTATCCACTATAATATCCTGATCCTTTTAACAAAGTACAATGGCCTAGCAATCATTCACCATTGTGATGTAGTGTATTTTGTAGTTTTTCCTTTCTAATTGTAATACTTTGCACTTGTCTTTACTGAATTTAATTTTGTTGATTTCAGACAAATTTTCCAATTGAGCAATGTCATTTTGAATTCTAATCAGACACTCTAAAATTCTTGCAACCCCTCCAAGTCTGGTGTCATCTGCAAATGTTAAAGCATACTCTCCATCTTATTATCCAAGTCCAATTATGCAATATTAGGAAAATATTGACTAGTACCAGACCACAGGACCCCTGCAGGACCCCACTATATATGTTCTCAAAGCTTGACAGCATACCATTGGTAATTACTCTTTGGGTATAGTCTTTCAACTAGTTGTTTACCCACTGTAGAGCGGGTGGCCGTCCCTCCCTGTCAGTTTCAGAGGGAGGCCACACCCACTCCCTACCCTGCCCTGGCAGGGATTGGCCCAGCCCGAGGCATCTCCAAGCTCGACTGGGACAGCCCAAAGGCAATAGCCCGAGCCCCAACGGGCAGCAAATAATCCAGCCCCCCAAGGTGGGGCAGCAAACAGTACAGAGGCCCCAGGCGGGCAGCAAATAGTCTAGCACCCCAGGCGGAGCAGCAAATATGTCAACGCGGCCACAGGCAGCTCTGGAGAGCAGGGAGAGATGTCCTTCCCCTCTGGGAGCTACCCATCCACTGAGCTCCTAGGCTTCCCTTTTATACTTCCTATCCCGCCCCCTCACTTCCGGGTGGGCAGACAGGCAGTCTCTGGCTCCGTCCCCGCAGGCCCAGCCTGTTCCTCCCTGTCAGTTTCAGAGGGAGGCCACACCCACTCACTACACCCACTTTATAGTAATTTCATCTAGACCACATTTCCTGAGTTTATTTATGAGAACATCACATGAGACCATGTCAAAAGCTTTACTGAAATCAAGATATGTCTACTGCTTCTTCCCTACCCACAAGGTGAGTCACGTGTCAAAGAAGGAAATTAGGTTTGCTTTGTTCTTGACAAATCCATGTTGGGTATTACTTATCACCTTCTTGGCCTGCAGCTGCTTACAAATAGATTATTTTATGATTTGCTCCAGTTCTTTCCAGAAATCAAAGTTAAGCTGACTCTATATCTCTCCAGGTCCTCTTTTATTTCTCTTGATTTTTTTAAAATAATGTAGCTAATAATAATTGTGTGCCTTCCCTATCAATAACTCTTTTTTTTCACCTTTGCCATAAAGATTCTGCCCTTGTTTGCATTGTTTACTTCCACAGCATTGTGGAGAACCACAGCTCCCAGAGCAGCAAGTTAGCCTGCGACAACAGGCTGCTACTAGCAAACAGTGTGTCTACTGGGTAGAATAGAGAGAGAAGCACCTGTGATCCTTCACAAAACAGATACATTTTGCTTTTAGTGGGAGACAACTCTTTATCTGGATGGAACAGAAACACATTTATCACTAGTAGGTGTACACCTGGCTCTTTAAATTATGTCATCTGGACACAATTTTGGGGTCCCATAGGGAAATCATTGGAGTCTCCCATCAATAGGACTTACTTACCTTTCCTGTTTTAATGATCATGAACTAGACAGCATGAGAGAGAAAGGACACCTTGATTACTATACATTTTAGTGGGCAAAAAGATAAAAGATTAATATTACCATATAACATTAGAAAGAGATGAGGTTGGTAGGTTGATGGAAGCAACTTGAGAAATTGGCAGAGGTGATATTATCCCTGTAAAAATAAGAGGTATGGCTGCTTTTTGGCAGCGAGCTGTATAACTTAGTGTGTCCCTGCACGATCTCAATGCTTCTGGATACTCATACGTTACCTACAGACAAGAATGTCTTTTTACCCTTCATCTTGCTGTTACATGCCCTTTTGTATAAGGACCATACCACAGTCTTTCATGCATTTGTCATTTCCAGACTTGATTATTGCAATGGTTAAAGTGAAAGCAGCAGGCAGATGTGGGGATGACAGGTAGGTGAGGGATATAGCCCGTATACATTGATTGAGCTACAAAAGCAAACATCTTCCTTACCAAAAAATACGAAGTGTCATGGAAGTTATTTTGGAACGCATAGCCTGACAAGAAGGCAGTCCATTTCCCATAGCTGTCTTGTGACCTTTAAAAGTAGGTGTCAGATATCAACATGCATTTTATCAATTTACAATGTCTGGCCATCAAGCAGAAAATCTGAGTGGAGAGGGATGTAGAAATATTTCATTCAATATTTGATTAAAATGAAGCAAAGTGATACACTGATGATGAAAGACAAAACTCTTGCATGGATTTTAATAGATACATCTAAATACATATTTCTAAATACTGACCTGCATTTTATTGTACAAAAAGACATTTATTCTGAATACCTGAAAATATCAATTATAGAGACGAAAGCTTGTTTTGTTTTAAAAAAGGGAAAGGTCTCATCACTCAAACTGACTTTCTACAGAGTATGACCAAATAGACCAAAGGATTCAAAGATTCATAGATTCCAAGGCCAGAAAGGACCATTGTGATCATCTAGTCTGATAATACAGACCATAGAACTTCTCCATAATAATTCCTAGAGAATATCTTTTAGAAAAACATCCAATCTTGATTTAAAAATGGTCAGTAATGGAGAATCCATAATGACCCTTTAAAAATTGTTCCAATAGTTAATTAGTCTCATGGTTAAAAATGCATACCTTATTTCCAGACTGAATTGATCAGGCTTCAACCTCTGGCCACTGGATCATGTTTTACCTTTCTCTACTGGATTGAAGAGCCCATTTGGAATATTTTTTCCCCACATAGGTACTTATAGACTGTAATCAAGTCATTCCTTAATTTTATCTTTACTAAACTAAATAGATTGAGCTCCTTGAGTCTATCCCTGAAAGGCATGTTTTCTAATCTTTTAATCATTCTAGTGGCTCTTCTCTGCACCATCTCCAATATATCAACTCCCTTTTTGTATTGTAGACAGAACTGGAAACAATATTCCAACAGGGGCCACACAAGCACAGAACACAGAATACCTTCTCTCTGCTCCTTCTCAAGATTCCCCTGATTATGCATCCAAGGCTTGCATTAACGCTTGTGGCTACAACATCACACTGGGAGTTCATGTTCAGCTGATTAGCCACCAAAACCCCCAACTTTTTATCAGAATCACTGCTTCCCAGGATAGAGTCCCCCATGCTGTAAGTATAGCCTACATTCTTTGTTCCTAGATGTATATATTTGCATTTAGCCATATTAAAATGCATATCATGTTTGTGCCCAGCTTATCAAGCAATCCAGATTGCTCTGTATCAGGGACCTATCCTCTTCATTATTTACCACTCCCCAATTTTTGGGTGATTTGCAAACTTTATCAGTATTGATTTTATGTTTTCTTCTATGTCATTAAGAAAAATGTTCAATAGCATAGGACCTGTGGGACCCCATTGGAAATACACCCATTGATGATGATTCCCTGTTTACAATTACATTTTGAGACCTATCAGTTAGCAAAATTTCAGTCCATTTAATGTGTGCCATGTTCATTTTATATCTTTCTATTTTTTTAAATCAAAATGTCATGTGGTATCAAGTCAAGTGCCTTACAGAAGTCTAAATGTATTACATAAATGCTATTACCTTTATCAACCAAACTTGTAATCTTATCAACAAAAAAGATAGATAAGCTAGCCTGATAGTCTCTGTTTTCCAATCTATGTTGATTGGCATTAACTACTTTACCCTCTTGTAATTCCTTATTAATCAAGTCCTACATCTGCTGCTCCATTATCCTGCCAAGTATTGATATCATACTAACAGGCATATAATTACCCAGGTCAACCCATTTACTTTTAAAAATATTGGCACAGCATTAGCTTTCTTCCAGTCTTCTGAAATTCCTCTATATTCCAAGACTTATTGAAAATCAACATTAACAGTCCAGCAGACCCTCAGACAACTCTTTTAAAACTCTTGGATGGAAATTATCTGGGCCTGATGATTAATAATGTCTAACTTCATTAGCCACTGTTTATCATCCTCCTGTTGGAATGGAAATCATCATTCATATATCACCTTTTTTCTCAAATACAGAACAGAAGTATTTATGAAACACTTCTACTATTTCTACATTATTATTCATAATTCTACCATTTCCATCTAATAATGGACCAGTACTATTATTAGGATTCTTTTTTCCAAATATATTGAAAGAAAACCTTCTTATTATACTTAATTTTGCTGGTCATAGATTTCTTCTTGTGTGCTTTGGCTTTCCTTATTAATTTTCTGTAATTTCTACCTTCTGATTTATATTCATTACTATCAGCTTTCCCTTTTGTTATATTATTATTGTTATTTATAACTGCCTTCATTTCCCCTCTTAACTAGGTTTTCTTTTTTTTTAAACCAAGACAGCCTTCTTCCTCTGTTGTGGGATTGGGTTTTTGGCCATCTAGTAAAGTGTTTTTAAACAATTCCCAATGATCATTCATATTTTTCTGATTAAATTCTTCCTCTCAGATGATTTGGCTCATGATTATTTTTGGCTTTGTGAAATTGACCTCTTTAAAGCACCATAACTGGTCTGGACTTTATTCCATTTGCACATTATAAATGTGATCAAATTATGATCCCTTGTGCCTTAGTCACTATTAATTTTTAGTTCTGTAATCATTTATCCTTTTCCGTCAAGAGAAGATCTAATTTATAATTCCCTCATGTTGCATGCAACACTGTGAGTTACAAAATTGTCATCTGTAATATGTGTAAAATCCAAGGGTGTTTTAGTGCTGGCAGCATAAGACCTCCAGCATGTCACTCAGATTGAACTACCCAATAATCACACAGCTTTTTTCCCCCTATATATTATAGATAGGTGGGTAAGGAGACAGTCATCCTGTTCCCTAATGTGATTTGGTGGTCTGTAGCAGACAGCAACTAATAACCCATTTTGTGCTTTATCTGTTAGGACATTGATCCATAAAGCATTAAAAGATCTTTTTCTTCTGAACTATATCAGTGACGTGGAAACAGGTAATGTCATTTTTAACAGACTAGCACTCCCCCTCCCTTTTTGCCCACTTAGTCCTTCCTAAATAGGTTATAACTATTGACTTTACTATTGCAATCATGGGATTCATCCCACCGGGTTTCAGTTATATATGTAAGGTAAATGTGCCAATGATATTTAACCATCAGAGAGCTGGTGAGCTGAATGAGCATGCTCTTCTTCAACTCTCCATCCTTTTTTTGTTTTAAGTTGATAATACAAAAACATTGCTGAGAAACTGATTCTATTTATTCATACTCAGAATTCAACAGTCTTTTAACAGCACAAACTTCTGGAATTCTTACCTGGGTTCCTAATTACGATGAAGATTCACATAACCTTAGCAAAATGAATAAAGGGAAGACCAAGTCTGAACTTGGGAAAAACAGCAATCTTTCCCATTGTGAACATAAGCATACAGAAAGGTGGATACAAAATTATACTCTTGCATATTCCTCCAAAAAGCCTTCTAGTGAGTCTTTCCACATATAACAAACCCCAGAAGCGGCAGTGAGATATTAATTGACATTTTTAACCGAAAAAAAAGTAACTGCAGTATTTATAAAGGACATTATTTCTAAGTCATAGTGTAAGCTTATACAACAGATACTAAAAGAGAAAACATATGCTATTGTATTCTTAATATTACAGTAACACCGTTCTGTATTGCCATGAAGACTATTTAGAGCCTCATTCTTCTCTCATTTTCACCAGTAAGAATCAATAGTAACTATTGAAGCCAATTAGTTGTATTGGTATATATGGAGTGTAAGTGAGAGGAGAATCAGGCCTTCTGTCTAGAAGATACTTCACAGATGTGATTGATTTATCTGCTTTTCAAGAAGAATATGTTTCTTACACCACACATTTGACTCAGTTAGTGCTAACTGAAAATCCTATTTCCCAAGCCACTGCATCTCTGTCAATTAGCATTTCTAAAGTGTCCATCACTACAGTATCTAATCACTGGGGGACCCAAAGACAGAAATTCAAGAAGCAGCCACAATTTAAGATTATGAAATTAGGATTCAGCTGTTGTCTTTAGTATACAGCTGGTGTCTTCAGTGTCTTCAGTTGAGCTGCAGAATGATTAGAGGATTGGAACACATATTTTGCAGTGAGAAACATAAGGCGCTCAATCTATTTATTTAGCTGAAGAAATTTAAGAGGTGACTTAACCATCATGTATAAGCACCAACATGGAAGGGAAAGGGAAGAGATCTGATAGTAGAGGAGATTTTAATCTAATTGACAAATCCAATGGTTGGAAATAGATTATCAGAACTATTATCAGAACAGATTATCAGAGTAACTAGTCATTGGAATAATTTACCAAGGGTTTCAGTGGATTCTCTATCATATGCTCTTTAATCAAGACTGTCTGTCTCAATCAGCGCACAGGCTGAATGGTGTTTAGTGAATGAGGTAGTTGTGTATTAAATTTTTATAGTCACTATCCAATGTGTGGCTCTCTACATCATTATATGCACACCATTCATTCTCCACACTGAGGGTGGATTCTGATAGACAATTATAGAGGGGCACAGAAAATAGAGAGTATGAAATGTCTCCACCACAGTCCTGTACACAAGGGCCTTTTAAAATTATACTTCCGTGAGACATAAAGTTGTATCAGGATCCCATAAAAGGGAGCAGCAGGCATGCTCCTCCTGGGGAGTACACATCCCATAACTTGGATTAACACTTAATAGTTCAAAGTCCTTAATGAGTCAAGAGTCTTACAGAAAAAATAGACTTGGTGATAACACAAAGCGGCATATTTAAGATTGTACAGACAATTCCTGACTTAACGGCTTTATTTTGCAACCCCAGTGTTTATGTAGTTGAGTTTTTTTATATAAACTTTTTAAAGAAAAAATAGCTAAAACAGAAAAATCTATCTGCTAGATAGAAGCATAACATGCTATCCTTCTCAATATGAAAACCTTTGTCTCGGTGGATATAAACTACTATATCTCTGTCCCATAGACATCTCGAATTACCTTGATTATATTTTTCAGTTAGATCAGCTCTAAAATCTCACCTTTCACCACCACATTGGAAATGTTGATTATCTATACAGACATATATAAAGACAAGTCCCCACCCAAAGGAGTTCACAGTCTAATAACTTACAAAAACAAAGAAAGAATGGAAAATGGGATGATTATGGAAACTAGTGTGAATGGAAAATAAAATATAGCACACTGTGTTAGTTCTGCGATTCTAACTGGATATACATAATGAAACTTAGTGTTGTCTAATTGGGATGGTTGACATTTTTCTGTCAAAACTTTTGACAGAAAATTAGGTTTTCGCCCAAATGAAGGTTTTCACAGGGCATTTGCTTTGAAAAAAACAAATAGTTTTGATTTTTTTTTCAATAACAAGTCAACATTTTTCGTGGGATTAAAAATCATTTTCTGAGCAAATATATTATCTAACTTGTTAACACTTGTCTGCAGGGATTACAATGGTTATAGCCTTTGGAGGAAAAGCATGTTTTAAGGAGGGACTTGAAAGAGGAGAAGTCAAAGGGATGGTGAGCTGAGTCAGAAAGGAGTTTCCAGATGTAGTGCACCACATAGAAGAAGACTAAATGACAAGAGTGGGAGGGAGATGCAATCAGCATTGTCAGTTGTACAGCATGAACAGTTCTGGTAAATACATGCATTAACTGGCATTTTAGTATAATCACACAACTATTTATTCTCAGTAAGAGAAGGAGTAATAACAAGCTAATTTGAAGGAATAGAAATGTAGGCTATGTATCTGCCTCATTATTCTTATAGTTTTCTTAATGTAACAAATGGCTATGTAAAGCTCTGAAATGATCTTCACTAGAGATTTTCAAGGTTAGACTTAAAACATTTCAGTTATGGTTTACAGATACAGAATCTCCTGTCATGAAGCAGGGGAATGGGCTAGAGCTCACTTTTGACCCCAGAGATTCTATGACAGAATTGATATATTATTCTAGATGTGTTGGTGGTTTCCAAATTCAGGCTATTTTGTCTAACCTGTCACTGCTCATTTGAAAGTTAAAATTGATTTACATACACAATCCAAGGCTACATGCCACAGAAGGGAAGTCTAAGGTGATGGCTTTGCAGTTGCAAAGGTAGTTCCAAAGTATTGCACTTGGAATACCCGAATTAAAATGTTTACTACTTCATATTTGAAATATTAATGTGATTCAAAAGTCAGCAGTTTTCTCCTTCAGCCCACCTTAAATCAGCACATTCATTGTTAAACTGGCAGCCCTTGGGTTAACTCACACGCAGTTACTGACTGAAAGCTACCCTTCAAGCGCTCATATCCATGGAAGTGGAGATCAAATCAGTGAAAACAAGTTAAAAGGAGTGTTTTCAGGAAGTTAAGTGTTTTTGGACTGGCTTTCGCTTGATACAATATCCATTTCCATAGAAACAAGCATCTGAGTCAATTTTAAGAAGTAAACATTTTTATAAAATTTAAAATAATCTACTTTACCAAATACAAAAATCTAAGGTAAAGCTAAGTAAGGCTGTAAATATAATTAAAATTACAATATGTGGCTAATGTGGGTAAGATGATGTTGCAGCTGGAACTGAATGAGGCTGTGGTCACAGAAAAAAATGCACGTGATCATGCAATTAAAGACTAAATCATAATGCATGTGTGCCAAGAGGCAGAATTAAAGTTGCACAGGCAACCTTAATTCTGGCATTTGCTAACTTTTTAGTGTTTGACTTTAAAAAGTTAAGGTTCTTTTAATATTTTTAAATGTATTTTCCTCAGTTATTTTTAGAAAACCAAGCTGAAAAAAAAACAATTCTATTATGTGAAATCATATTGATCTACAAATGGGTCATTAACTTGGTTAGGAACTTGAGATCCATAGCACATACCTCTATGACTTGAGTGAGTGGGGTAACTGATAGCAGTAGTAGGCTATCATCATCTATATGGACCTGCTTCTAAAGGGACAAACTCTTTGCCAGTGTGTTTCACAGCTATTCGCTGACAGCAGGAATCCTGCTTTCAATTCTAGGTTCTGGAGGACAGTATGCACTAGTTGTTATAGACCCTTTTTTCTCTCTGCCCTTTACTTGTCACTCACCCACCCACCTCTTGTCCCTGCCTCCTTGCTTCTATTTCCTCTCTCCCCCAGGCTCCTGCCCTCCCCCTCACTCCCTTTGTTATGTGCCCTGCCTCCTGCCCCTATCCTGCCAGGTTCCAGCCCTGCTCCTGTCCAACTCCCCCAAACACACATACACACACACACTCCGCAATCCTCTGCTTTTGATTCAGACTACCTTTTCCTTCTCCTCCATGCTGCTTGAACACAGCGAGGGGGCACAGAGAGAGATTAAGAACACAGAAGAGACAGTCTCCCTTCTCTCAGTTTTGCTGCCTGGCATCACAGCAGCCACTGGAAGCTGGGAGAAACAATTGCACAGAAACTTGTCATTAGCCCCTGCTGCCCTGGGGGTGGAGGATGTTCAGTTGCCATGTGGTGACGGAACTTGCATAGTCTGGTTGGCACTCAAAGCTGTTAGTGAATGGAGCATGCTCAGTTAGGATAGAATATTTGGAGAATGTATTTGCCAAACTCTAAGCCTCCACTGAGCATGTGATTTTTCAGAAGCTTATAATTTGGCCAACTTTGGGCAAATTGTCACAGGAACAAGAAAAGGCCTCATCCTTGGCTCTAGATTAATTCTCTACCTAATTTCAAGTTTTTTCTCCAACACATGGAAGCATTAAAGCTTCTCAATTAAATAGATGCACTCATTTTTTTACTTGTGGATGGAAAATAATGTATTTTTCCCTAATGGAACTCTTTAGCTGAAACTTTCAACAAAAATTCCCTTACCCTACTTCCACCCATACACGTAGGGGCATGTCCTACCCTGTCAGAACCAGCTCCTGCTCCAATGATAGGTAACTTCCACTTGTGAGCAGGGGAACACACGCACATGCATGCACAGGCACACCCCATATCCCTTAAACAGATTTTGCCAAACCCATTTTCTCTACCCAGGTCTCTGATTAGAGGAAATATCCCTTGCCCTCTATTGAGTGATCTCTCTGGTGGTGGAGAGGAGAAACATTCTCGTTTCCCCATCAACCCCAAACTTGCATGCAACAAAGTAGTAGGTAGGCATCCTTCAGTCTCAAGAGACCATGGGTATGCACCCTTGAGTGGTAAAAAATTTGTTGGTTTTATGGCAGCCACAGCTCTGGTTGAAGAGAACGACTAGAGAGAGAGAATCTCTGCTGCATTTGTCACATTTAAAGGTCATGTTTCGACCCTTTGGGCTCTACCTTCTGTAAGCTCTTTTCTCCCCTGCTAAGCTGGACTACTTCCTCTTGTAGCTTTGGAGACCTTTACTGAGCTCTTGTTTCCAAAGTCTGTGGTCCTGAGAGTGATATTCCCAGTTATCCATATCCATGTCCGTTTCTTTGAGGCCTCACTTGCACACATCCTTGAAACACAATTTTGGACATCCTTTAGTTCTTTTTCCAGGTGCCAATTCACTGTAGAGGATGTTCTTTGGGATGCTCCCATCATTCATTTGGCACACATGTCCAAGCCAGCTAAAACATCTCTGTTAAGGAATGTTTTCATGCTGGGTATATTGGCCTGCTTGAGCACCTCAGTGTGGGTGATTTTGTCATTCCAGAAGATTTCAAAAATTAAATGAAGACAATGCATATGAAAGCTGTTAAGTCTTTTTTCCTGATGAGCATATAAGGTCCCTCTCTTGCTCCCGTACAAATGTGTACTGATAATACATACACGATGCACACAGATCTGTTCTGCCAGTGCTTGTTCTGACAGTGTTGTGTTCTGTCAGTTTATTGTTTTGCCTTCCCCTCTTGCTCAGTCTAGATATTGCTGTGGCAGGTTTTCTGATGCAGATGTTGTGTTCCGTTTCAAGTGAAGTGTTGAATCATAGAATCATAGAATCATAGAGTTGGAAGGGACCTCAGGAGGTCATCTAGTCCAACCCCCTGCTCAGAGCAGGACTAACCTCAGCTAAATAATCCCACTGAGGGTTTTGTCAAGCCTCAGCTTAAAAACCTCTAAAGATGGAGATTCCACCACCTTCCTAGGTAACCCATTCCAGTGCTTCACCACCCTCCTAGTGAAAAACTTTTTCCTAATGTCCAACCTAGACCTCCCCCACTGCAACTTGAGACCATTGCTCCTTGTTCTGTCATCTGCCACCACTGAGAACAGCCTAGCTTCATACTCCCTGGAACCCTCTTTCAGGTAGTTAAAGGCTGCTATCAAATCCCCCCTCATTCTTCTCTTCTGCAGACTAAACAAGCCTAGTTTCCTCAGCCTTTCCTCATAAGTCTTGTGCTCCAGCCTCCTAATCATTTTTGTTGCCCTCCGCTGGACTCTCTCCAGCTTCTCCACTTCCTTGTTGTAGTGGGGGGCCCAAAACTTAACACAATACTCCAAATGCAGCCTCACCAATGCCGAATAGAGGGGAATGATCACTTCCCGTGATCTGCTGGTAATGCTCCTACTAATGCAGCCCAATATGCTATTAGCCTTCTTGGCAACCAGGGCACACTGCTGACTCATATCCAGCTTCTTATCCACTGTTACCCCCAGGTCCTTTTCTGCAGAACTGCTGCCTAACTCGTCAGTCCCCAGTCTGTAGTTGTGCATGGCATTCTTCCGTCCTAAGTGCAGGAATCTTCACTTGTCCTTGTTGAACCTCATCAGATTTCTTTTGGCCCAATCCTCCAGTTTGTTTAGGTCCGTCTGTATCCTATCCCTATCTTCCAGGGTATCTACCACTCCCCCCATCTTAGTGTCATCTGCAAACTTGCTGAATGCGATAGTGGACCCCAGCTATGTGAACTTGTTCACCACATCAAGTTCATAATTACTGATGTTGATGAAGGGTGCTTCTTCAACTCCTTGGCACGTTATGTTAGATTTTTTTTAAGCTTATAGTAAGCCTGAAGTCTTGACATGCTTTGGAAAAAACTGTCCATGAGGTTTTGTAGATTGGCTTGTGTGTCGGTTGTCACTGCTGCATTATCAGCAAAGCGGGGGTATTGGATAAGGACCTCCTGAGTTTTGGTTTTATATCTAAGTATTTCAAGATTGATCAGCTTTCCATCAGATCTTGTGTGCAAGTAGATTCCCTCAGTTGAGGAACCAAACGCTTGTTACAGTAGCAAGGAGAAAAAGATCCCAAAAAGAGTTGAGACAAGTACACAGCCTTGCTTGATCCCTCTTTGGTTTAAATCTGACTTGCTGTATACCAAAGTATGGTCTGTGTCACAATCAGCACTTTGATAACTTTGTGTAATAAGGATGCTATTAAGGTTGATACATCTTGTGATAAGATGCAGTTGGTGCCAGTAATCAGATCTGGGATGTTTCCAAGACACTTTGTGTTGCGGCTTTGTCTGGAAGAATGAGTTTGTTATACAGAGGTCATGATAGGAACAAAATTCTAGCAATCTCTGACTGTTTCCATTCATTTTACCAGTTATGTATTGACCAAGACAGTCAGTCCTTCTGTATGGCTTAAACCCCCAGATGCTTCAGTACTGGCATTTGGTGCTCTAGTCCACAGTACTGCAACTGCCAGAGTGCAGAGCCATTTCACAGAAATTTGCTTCATACATTGGGGCCAGTCTGCCAATGAGTCTGAACTGGGCACCATGGCTGCCACAGGGAGATCCTTTTATCCCTCTAAGTATTATAACAAATCACAATAGTTTCTAAGTACTTTGACACTGAATTATGCTGTTGAAAGCTAAGACAGTACATTCAGCAAATGATGCATGAATGCACTGATGGAGAGATGGAGAAATATGTACAAGTGATTTATTAACCATCTGAATAATTTTTTGAAAGAAAACCAATACAATGAATAATGTATTCAAAACATACATCAAAAGGATGGGCAATTAGATAATGTGACATTGTATTAGGCCAACAAACGTAATATCACTATCCTGTATGTATCAGTTTAATTAAAAGGTGTCAGTATCTCCTTTGCCTTTCTCTTGAGGACAAATTAAGTTGCAAACATTCTCTGTGTAATAAAGCTTAAATTCCATGGTATAATAGTGGTGACTTTAAAAAGCATATGAATAAAGCCTGATTGGTTCAGGTCACCTGAATCCTGAAATGGAGTTATTTCTTAAAATATCACTATTTTGGGGAAGAAATAGGTGTGCAGAGGGCTAACATTATTCAGTATATTGTCTTGTTTAAAGAAAATCGACTTGGTCCAGTCAATATATTAAGTTTCTTCCTCATTACACCTTCTGTGTCCCCAGATCGCTTTCCCCTATATTTTTTTTCTTCTCAATACCAAATCCCACAGATTGCTGGTCGGTTTCTCAATTCCACTTCCTTCATTTTTTTTTAAAGTACTTATATTCCCTACACTAGACTATCATTAGTGTTATGTATCTTTAAGACATCATTATCCTATTATATAATTTTATGATATGCACAAGAGATTACATTACTTATGCTATTAATGAGCAGTGATATTAATATTATAAACACCCGTTTCTGAGAAAGGCATTCATTCACTATACTATTTTAATATTCTAATATAAAACTTGAATTGTAGAAGCACATGCTTATCTCCATCACCTCTGATATTAACAAAATCAAAACAGAACTCTTGTCAGTCTTCCAAATTATTTAGTTCAAATTGGAATGCTGTTAAGGCTGAATTTATCTGATTATATTTAAAATGAATAGGGTGGGATAAATTTTTGTCTCAATGGTTATTTTTTTATTCATAACCTAACAAAGATCATCCTGATCTGCTGACCTTGTTCACAGTGACAACCAGTTTCATGCTGGGAGAATTAGTTAACTATGAGCAGTGGTGAAAATGATGTTTTAGGTATTCAGCCTGCCAGCTTTCTTGCTTGTGTAAGAGAAATAAAACATCATAAAAAGCATAAAAATGAGAGTTTCTTCCCCTTCCCCTTTTCAGACTTGTTTCAACTGATTTGGCACTAAAGTACTATATGTATTTCACATTCCTGTCTTCTAAATGAGATACTGTCTATTTCATGAATACTCCTGTGTTTTTATAATCTTCACACTGATAGGGAACTAAAGGTAATATTGTGGTATATTAATCAAGAAAATGGATAGAGCTTTCTACTGCCTACTAATCTCTTGATAAGGAAAACAAAAAAGGGAGAAGATTAAATTACAGGCTGCTCAAATGTTTTATACTTGCAATGAATAAATGTCAGCTTACTAAAGCCTATTGTGCTGTGTTTTGGCTATGATCATCAGTGGACATTTAGAAAAAAAAGAGAAAAACATGTCACGCAGAGATATTAGAATTAAGAAGAAATATTAAAGTGAAAAGATCTCCTTTTTAAATAGTGATACAACAAATTCCCCTATAACCAAAGAAGGAACAGAATACTTGACTAATATGAATGTCCTTGACTAAAGGATAAAGTTATTTGCCTGTAACGGTTATGTAGATTAAGCTGGTAGCTTCTGAAGCTAACAGGTTACCAAAGGAGCATGACCACAAAGAACAATCCATGCATATTTGTATTTTCCCCAAAGTAAATGGCAATAGCAGTTTGATCAACTGATTGTAGTCCTCACCTGGGAAATCTGAAATCACCACCTGTTGTTTTCTTTGGATGCCAAAGTGACACACTTCAGTTGGTTTCAACACAATTTAGATCAGTTTACTCTAGTGGGTATACTTGGAGCTCTGCTAAGTTCAATTCACTTTCATTTAGCAACCAACTCACCAGTTAGCATTTTAGGGCTATTCAGACTCCTTTAATCTAAATTCTACATTTGAACTGTGATATCTGTATATCTTAACACAAACAGAAAACAATAAATCTGCTCTGTCTGGAGATTCTGTGATGGTATTAAATATCTATGAATTTTAATCCTTTGTTTAATATTCTCACATAAGATAAGCAACACGTGTTCCTTCCTTTCCTTCCACCAAACCATACTCAAAAGTTCAGCCTTCTTAGATGATGAAGACTGTCAGGTTTACTGTAATAAATCAGATTCAGTGTTCTAACAACATTCATGTTGTTAGAACATTCACTTTTTAAGGACCCCATCATCAATGTGTAGGTTGGTAGTGACTTTGCTCTGGAGTCCCCTGCCTAGACTGTGGAAATCTTCCCCTTTAACATCCATTTCATCCTCTACTTCTGAACTTTTAAAACAAAAATTTAAAAATAATTCCCCCCCTTATCTGTAATCTTTTCTTCTTCCTTTTGTTTCCTATATACAAATGCTTGTATTTTTGTCATTCTGTGGGTAGTTCTGAGGGGAGCTCTTTTATCATACTGTTTTAGAATTATTATGAAAATTATTGCATAGTGCCTTGGCGAATGGGTGGTGTGTAAATATAATTTACAAAAGTACTCATTCACAGGTAAAAGTAGACTGTTAGATAATGTGCTCAAATACCATGGTGATGCTTGCTATATAAACATCTAGATTGGATAGACAGAGCCAGAGTCCACTAATGGGTCATAAACTATAATGTGAGGCTCCTGTTTTTATGCATCAGTCCAACATGGGTCCATGGGAGTCATTATGCACCAGTCCTTCACCCAGCAGCCAAGGGTGCTGGCTTGAAGTAGTTTCCATCATATACAGGTTTAACATTTTTGTTTAATTGCTTTCAGAACCCCCACTATAAACATTGTTCTAATGCCACTGCATGAAGCTGGGACTGAGATTCATGAAGCCAAACTGGGGCACAAGCCCTCCCCTCCCCCCTTACACTCTGATTGAGAAAGATACAAGGCTTCTAACTGGGGCACACAGCTACTGTTTAATCCAGAGGAGGAAACAGGAAGTTGTCCATAAAATTGGGCTTTACTGTGCCATGGACTGATGGTCTGGTGTTTATCTGTTCCTGCCTTCTAATCCTGACCCCCAGATATTCTGAACTGGCCTGACACTTGGTAACTGACTCTTGGTTCCTGCTCTCTGATTTGTATCTCTACTCTGATCGCCTAGTTTTCCAACCTTGCCTGACTCGTGCTAACTGGCTCCTGGACCTTGGCCCTGTGCCTGACACTATCCCCTAGGCCAGACAACTCATACTCTGGCCCTGAGAGCATATAACACTAAAGAAAATTAAAAGTGTTACAAATGCATAAACTTAAGCTCCTACATAAGTGGCTTGACTTTCAAAAGTGTTGAGCAGCAAGCAGTTCCCAGGAACCTATTTTTTTTAAAGAGCTTGGGCTAAATATTTTCATTATCTGTTTGAAATAAATTTAAACAGTACATGTTATTACAGAATGCATACTAGGAAAATATTTGCACCAATTACACTGACGTGTGACTAAGATACACATCCTTGGTAGCTAGTGATGTATTGTTTTAACAGAGTAGACTGGGGAATAGAACTGTATGAGCTGAATTCTCTAATACAATGCAGAATATATTCCACAATTCTGTTGCCATTTTGGTTTATAGCAAAAGATGTGCAGCAATGAAACTCCCTCAGTAAAGACAGTCGTCATTCAACTGCACTCTCTTAGTTGTATCTTTCTCTTTGTAAATAGAATGATGTTTTAAACATTTACACAGCTAAAGATTAAAATTACAGCTTCACAGTAAATCTAACAGATGAAGTGGGTGGTCAAACAGTGTAATCAAGAATGAATAGATTACATGCCAACCAAAAAAAAAAAAAGCCTTTAAGCAGATAACATATATATAGTTATTTATAAGCTTTATCCAGGACCTGAGGCAATCAAGTATATCTAACCACTTTAATCTAGTGGTGAATAAAGATTGATCGTAGCAAAGCAAGGTCTTTGTCAGCTTGTACTTTGTGGAATTTTCTGTTTGTATGATTAATGTGCAAAAGGTCTGTAAGACCAGCTTTCAGGCTTACTGCTAGCTGTTACTGCCATCTACTGACTAAGCCTGCCACATTCTTTGTAAAGTCAGCTTCATTCTGTTGATTTTACAGCTATAGTCATGCCTTGTGAGGATGATCTCCTAATCTTTCTCTAGAGATTTAAGACCCAATGGTAATAAGCAAGGTCAGGTTAAAAGCTGTTACAAATTAATAACAACTCTCCCAAAGTCAGGCAAAGACAGGAATGTTCTTCCTGAACTGGAAAAAACTGTGCATCAGGAACATGTGTAGAGTAGGTTAAGTCTTTTGTTTAACACCATTCTGTTTAATCTGGGTGATATTCAAAACATCTTTATGGGGAATCGCTAACTTAAATTGCTGCTTTATACACAATTATTACAAACTGAGGCAGTTACTTGATACATGGCAAATAAAGACCCAGAGCAGGGTGTTGATTTAAAATCTTGACTGGTATTACTAGCTCCTGAACAGAAGGTAAGGCTTGAAATTTTTTAAGACTCTTAGAGGACACAACTTTTATTTTGAATCTAAACTCCACGATGAAAGATAAATAAATCCAGAAATGAAGGCACTTCCACCGCCCTATTGCTAGCTCTACATTAGCTTTCCCAGGAGAAGGTAACAAACACATCTTAATACAAGTATCTGAAAAGGGCTAACATTTATTATACATCTATAATTCAAACTATTCCCTATAATATCCAATAAAGCCATAAATATCGAGTAGCATATTTTATCATTCAGTAAAAAAAGTATATAACATGTTATAATAAAACATTACATTTCTCAGGATGTTGCTTGTACAAAATGAAAAGCCATCCTAATGTCATTTAATTTAGCAGTTGGACTGAAGAAGGAGGTGCTAACACTATGTGTGTAGCTCCCTGCAGACAAGCAGGAAATGCTCCATGGACCACAGCGTGAGAACACTTCCAAATGACTTGAAGAGGTGCTAGAGAAAGCTATTAAGGATCTTTCATAATCTAAGAATTGTCACTTTTTTCAGGACCCAAACACTTTACTTCCTCAATAGGCTAAGGCTTTTTGAATTTTAAGTCCAAGGGGATCCTTCCACATAGTTCAGCTCAACCCTTTCTGGGGACACATGTGGGGTTTGTTTCTTTCCAGAGGTTGACATCAAGTAATCTTAAAAGCCAATTTTTGTTCCACTATTTGGATGATATTATAGTGCTTAGAAAGACATCAGCACAGCAAGAAGAGAATTTGATAGCAAAAATCCATTTTCAAACTATCCTTAATTTCATACTGAAGCACTGCTAAAGTGCCACTTTAGGAAGACAAAATTATCTGCAATCACATGTTCCCAAAAAGCAGTATAGTATAGTATATGTATATGGATAGTATATGTATAGTATAGTATATGGAACAGTATAGTAATCTGTGTGCAATCTGGGTGCTGAGAGGAAGGCATATAAACCTTATTCTGCACAGGCCAATGTAGCAGTGATGGCTTACTTGCTCCAAAAAGGTGACTAGCATGGTTACCCCAGCAAGGGCCAAAATGCCAGTCCTACTCTAATTTCACAATGGAGCTTTCCTCAGGACACAGACAGGCATCTGAAGCAGGGGGAGGGGCTTATTAGCCCTCCGTTGGGTGCACAAGAGCCAGTAAGCTTATGTTGCATCCTCCTATCCAACCAATCAGCAATTGAGGAACCTCCACACACAGTAAGGAAAGGAAGCATGGAGGGAGGCAATCTTTTAAGGCTCCCGGTTTTCTTTCCCCCGCTAGCCCAGATAAATCCTCCCCACCTTTGAGGCTGCCGTGGGGCATTTTCTTCTAGAAAAAAATATTGAAAAATTTAGTTTTTATTTGAAGCAGGAAAGGAATTAACTAGTAAACACCTTGCTCACTACTACTTGCCTTACAACTCTAACTACAAATGCATTGAATTATGAGGAGGGTGCAGCTCTTACTTAGATTAAGAAGCAGACTCCAAAAGAGCAGCTGGCATTTGCTTCAGTGAGACTGAATGAAAATACACTTTGGATGGGAAAAGTGTCATTGATTTGGTTTTCACCAGCTATGATCATCTGTATGCTGTCTCTCCAAATTTGCTGCCCCTGGTATGTGCTTTGAGGCCAGACGTGGCTAGGTTTAAGTCTGAAATCTTCTCCTTCCCTCAAGTTCTTGTGCTAGCTGTTTAAAGCAATGTCTAATTATGTCATGTACTGTGTGCTTAAATCAAGGGATGAGCTGTTGGCCTTTCCTGCAAATATTTTTGCTTGTTTAAACCAATCCACCTATGCAGCCTGCATGACATTTTGGGTGATTATAACAAATTTGGCAATTATTTGATCTGCAAATTATTTGAGTTGTAATGACTTTCATTCTTTACAGTTATATGTACACAACTTTTAAAACCTTTACACTCAGGCTTAATATGCAATAGTATAATTAGCTTTATAATTTATAGTAGTCACTATATATTGATAGTATCATGGGTAGTAAAACAACCAACCTTCCCAATCACCTATCATCAAAGGTCAATCTCCCACTCTTTCCGTAACACTATATTTTACATTAAAAAAAATCTGTGTTTTAAGGTTGCAACCAGCCAAAGCAAACAATTCAGAGTTAAGTCTGAAACTACATCACTAACTCATCATCCATTAATTCTAGCTGTAGAGTAATGTGGACTAAGTTCTCCACTGGCCTGCACCTTGTGCTGTCATTTACACCTGTGCAAATTAAGTGCCAAATACTACTCTGTAAAGGTTACAGAGTCAGGCCCTTGATTACATTTGATTGATTCAAGAATCACTGTCAATTATTTTGTAATATATTTGCAATCCTCAATTGTTCCTATTACTGTTCCACAGAAATTTGAGGATTGTTTATTTCCCAACTGATTTTGATAACTTCGATTTTTAACAACATTGATTTTTATCCTTTTGCGTTTAATAAGTGTTGAAATTAACTTACATTTTCTTGACTGTTTGTTTGTAAAGCAGTATAAAGTTTGTTACTTAACTTGTGCTTCTGATGGTTCTAAGCAGAAGATACAGTCGGAGGATGGGGTCAAATATTCCAGTTCTCAGAGCTTTGTTGATTTCCACTGACCAGCACCAGCACTTTTTTCTCCTTCTCCAAGGGAGCCCGGTGAACATGTCCAATCTGGAGAAGAGGAACCTGCCAGAGCAGGACTGCTTGGTCTGCCATGAAGAGTCTTATTATACAAAGTATTTAAGCATCTGTTAGGAAAGGGACGGAGAAAAGAACGGTGTTTGGGGGGAGGGGGAGCTCAGGGAAGGTTAAAATGGATGAGAAAAATGTAGAAGAGGAGGTGTTTGGTCTCTGTCCTGGCAATCCATCACTTAGACTCCAAGCCAGCAAAGCACTTGAGACAGGTTAGTGAAGAGTATAGAGCCAGTTAAGTGTGGTATGAATGAAATAGGACATACGTGGCACAGCCAACATCACTCAGAAGCAACCATCTTAAGCACTTAGCATTTGTGATCAGTTTTTCAGTTCTGATTTGCCCAAACAGTAATGGCAGAAAAATGACCAAATCTGTGCATCACATTGCTACCGGGACTGGCTACCTTACTGATCTGTTTTACTGAATCAGTAAAGTACAACATTCCCTTTTCTGTCTTCTGGATCTGTGGATTTTCCAGATTATTTGGTACCAACAGACACCCTCCTGCTTTCTCCTGTTACACTTATGAAATAAATAGCAGGACCTTATTCAGGGGACAAGGCAGTATGCCGCGTTTATTATGAATACAGAAAATATTTTAAAAAGCAATTGCCTAAAACACACTTTCACACGCACACACACATGTACACAGTTCTGCCGGAGGGATATAATTACCAGCCTCTCTGTTGCTCGAGCTGAATCACTGGCCAGGTGACTCAGACACAAGGATGGAGCCAGGCTCTGTCGGTCGCGACACGATGCTCCTTGGGGTTTGCAGAACGAGCCCAAAGTCCAGGTTTCTTCACCCCATTTTTATACTTATCCATCCCCGTTCGGGTTTATGGATTTTGTCATGTCAAACAGTCTCCTTGTTTGATGTAATCATCAATTATGTTTGATATCGCAAGTGTGACAGCTTTCCCATTATTCTTTCATTCCTCATTCACACTTTGTTTTGTTCCTGTCCTTGGGTGTTAACTCCCCTGTTTTCTGGGGTTATCTTGATCTTCGGCCATCTGGATTGTAAAAGTTCTTTAAACAAAAGCATCTTCTCTCCCTCCTGCCCTTGGAGGCTGAGAACCATTAACTCAGCAATTACTTCCTCGCCGTCTTATCTCAGCAGACTCAAACTGCATTCACTCCTCATTCATACTTACTAAAAATCATTACATTCTTATTCCATTACATTAGTACATTATCTTATACTTACTTACTAACATAATAAAATCCTTATACCTACACCAATTCCATTAATACTAATTTTACTAAAAGGAAATAAAAGAAATCTTATTTGCCCTCCCATTGCCCCATGCTTTGCACATCAACCACATTCCTGATATGCATTGGGCACTTTACTTCACTTGAAAATTATCACAATTAGATTTCAGGATGTTACCAAACATTCATATGTAGATCTTCACAAACAGGGCCCCAATGTGTCATAAATGTTAAATCACAAAATGTTTAGGCAGAATGTTTCCACTCATATGTTCAAGCAGTCAATTATCAAAGTGGAGCCTGGGGTGGCATGAAGAAACAATCAATGTGTTCAGAACATTCCTATCTATAGTGCCTAGTTTTATTCTTTCTCAGTGTGAGGATTAACCCTTAAACTTCAAATACATATCCATGGTCCGGGCCTGCTCTGGTTCAGGCCTACATCATAGTGCTGGGGCCTACACTCCCACTGCTTAGCTTTCTCCATCTGTAGTGGGTATCATTACTAGTCACTATATGACAAATACTGGTTTCCACTATGGTATCTGGACTTGGAATGAATCCAGCAAAGCATATCCACCCCATCCCTGATTATAAGTACACCACATTTAGATGAACTCTTTGTTCAAAGTAACTTCAAGGAACATTTTTAATTGCCTGACAAAAGCCAAAATGTCTAACATTTTTATTAATGTCCTTAGAAAAAATTGTCATATATTCCCTGGAGCCTTGAAAGGAAGTTACATTGGACAAAGAGTTCATTTAATTGTGGCAGGCCAGCACTCTTCTTTTATGGAGTTACAAACCCTTAAATTACTTATAATGGAAATGCTGCCACCATCTTTGGTAAAGTGGCATGAACATGCTACTATAAAAAGGATGATCCTGCTAACTTTGTTCAACTGAATATATTTCCTAAATTCCAACTGACTTTACTTTTTTACTCCACAAGTAACAATATTAATCAGATATTATTCTTACAGGCTATAGGCATGTTATTTCCATTTTCTTTGCACAGGTATCAAGACAAGACATTTCAATTCAAATCTAGATCTTCATCAGACCAAAACAAAGTGTATTTTGTGGGCATCACTTCAGTCTTGTCAACAGCAGGGATTCTTAGAAAAATATTCCCTCTGGTGCTACTGTTTTTACCACTGTTAGTTAAACCCACTGACAGCCAAATCTGGGAAGTTTCTCTAAAATTCCCTAGTGTAGAGAAAACCTTATGGGGGCAATTAACTGTGGCTCTACACTGCTTCACAGGGCCTTTCTGGGTTCAGGGGTTCCAAGATGGTTCAGGAGTCCAAGCATCCTCCTGGGTTTGGGGATACTGCTCAAACATATCCATGCCTCAGTACGTACTCTGAACCACCCAAATCACAGTTACCATTACAGCTCCTCACATGGGTTCACATATGGCCAAGGAGCATGCAGAGGTTACAATGACAAAAGTTGGAAGCAAGGACAGTGAAGTGGCATCCCTCAAAATGCAAATACCTGCACAATAGTAGTAAAGATGTGAATTATACCATATCTCCCTCCAACTCATACCCTCTTCATTTCAGTCTTTCCTTCCTATACCCTAGGGCAGGGCTTAGTCTTCAACAGACGTGGAAAACAGAGGAATGAGTAGATTTAAGACTGCATCTCCTCTTTTGGCTGCCTGAGGTCCAGCTACCTGATGTTTTGCTAAGTTTTGCATAGGTGATCAAAATTGCTGCCTGATGCATAGATACTCCTAACTGCTGCTTTGCTAAGTTTTGCCTAAATATACTTACTTGTGTGATTTTATTTTTTAGAAGACCATTGCATCATAATCATTTAATATAAAGTGAGGAAGTTAGGTAGGGATGTGAAGATGTAACAATATTTTAATAAGAAAATAATTGTAACAATGATATACAGCAAGACAATTCTACCATTTCCCACACTTTTTACTATAATTTTATTCATGTTTCCCTATATTTTAAGCAGTTGTCTTCATAATTAATATCTACTCAGCACCTAACAATTCATAATATTAAAATAGAATACGAAGTACTTGTACAGTCCTCCCCACCTTAGTATCTGAGCCTCACAATCATTAACATCTGTTGTCCTCAACACCCCTGGAAAATAAGAAAGTATTATCACCATTAGAAATGGGGATCTGAGGCACAGGGTATAGTGAGTGACTTTCCCAAGGTCACACAAAGTTTGTGTCTGAGTACTGAGGAGGATGTAGGTAATAGTAATAAGAATGCACACTTGCATAGGCTAAGAATGAGGATGGCTTGAATAGTTCTGAATCCTTGAATAGTCTGTCTTTTCTGTGACCGTGGAGAATATATCAGTCCTTCCCATTCCATGCCAGGAGCAAGGGAGGGAGACAGAATCAAATACACAGACATAATCACCATCAGGAAACTTATGTATTATTTCTTCTATCTCTGTGTCATTGACCAGTGGAAAGAGAACAGAAGAGTCTAGAAAAATCTGCTCCGAACCATAGATTGTAGCTGAAAGCGTTGGACAAGGATACAGAAACTATATGACTGAGTGGGTGCGGAGGAGGACTGGAGAGGATGGCAAAGTAAGCTTGACCAATCAAGGTTCTTCTGTCATTAATAAACGGTGACTAAGCTGTAACACACATGAAGATAACTGTTGTGATGGGATGTAAAAGTCCCATGCAAGTCATAACTTTCCAACCCACGTCCTGTTCTTTCCTTCCTACCTCAGAGCAGTGCCTAGTCTCTCACAGAACTGGTGACACAGAAGAATGAATATA
This sequence comes from Emydura macquarii macquarii, assembly GCF_026122565.2. Taxonomy (NCBI): domain Eukaryota; kingdom Metazoa; phylum Chordata; order Testudines; family Chelidae; genus Emydura; species Emydura macquarii. The sequence continues at coordinate 43,070,528 of NW_027132610.1, read as the reverse complement.
TATAAGTCTTTCCTTCTTTATTGCCTGAGGTACAGCTAACTTCTGCTTTGCTCAGTTTTGTTTAGGTTGTGCAAAAATTTAGAGTTGGTCACTCATTTGAGGTCAAAAAGAATATTGTCTTAATAACTCTTATACTGTATTCCAATGCATCTGACAGAAATGTGTTATGTCCTGATAGTGCATTAGCTATGTAGGCAAATATGGAAACTATTATGTCTTCAATAGTTCATACATTGACTTGAACATCAGAACTAGAGATCATTGAAAAGTTTCCAGTGGAAAAGTTCTGTCAGAAAATTCCAATTAGATGAAATGTAAAGGTTTCACAGGAATGTTTTTATTTTGTCAAGAAAAGGGAATTACTGAAATGTTTCATTTCAATAGCCAGTGTTTTGTTTAAACTATCATATTACCTTAAATGAAGTATTTCAGAAATACTGTTTTATGAAAAATTCTTAGACCTTGACTTTTCATCCTGATTTTAAAGTCTCAGAATTTCTTGAAGGATGGAAATTCAGTTTTTCATCCAGCTCTAATCAAAACCCATTTTATTGAGGGTATGCTGCCCAGAGCATCTAAGTTGTTCCTGTAGCTTGATTAAAGATCAATTCTGGAAAAGGATTGAAGTAAAAGAGTTTAGGTGTTCTAGGAAAATATGGACCAACTACAATTAAGGTGATATTCACTCTGATGCTGATTTCACACAAAACTATTGAAGCCCAGGCGCAAGTGGAACTAGAGGTCAAGAACAAATGCCCATCTGCACTACCACAGAGCCCTTCATATAATGCCTTCAGACAAGTGCAGAGTACTTGGGCTGATCATAGCTGGGGCCTTGTGCCCTACTTCAGTATGGGGGTGGCGGATTTTCTGCTGTACACGTTGCTTGCTATGCATTTCAGACACAAAGCCCAATCACTCAGATCTTGAGGATTCAGTGACTGTCACCTTTATGGAGTAAACATTAATATAGCATTTGATTTTGCCCAAATCCTAATGATGTGTCAGGAAACACGATAAAGCACAGAATCAATGTTCCTCTAAAATAATCAGCAGTGACTGCAGCATGAAAGTTAAAAGGGACCAATAGGCAGGCAGACCCAAACTGGTCCCTACTGCAATTTCAAGGAAGTCCTGGGGCTACGGCAGGAATGAAATTGGACCTTAGAGTGTCACTGATCCAATTTCCATAGAATGTGTTGTTTAGGAATCAATATAACACAATGCATAGGTAGCCAATCATTGAATCATGTGCATTAGTTACAAACTGATGCCTAAAATGTGAGTCTAACATTGAGTGCCAGGCCCTGTGTATTCCACTGACTTTGTGTGATAAGTAGATTTTTCTCCATTTAAGAAGTCTCTGAATGAGTGAATAAACTAACCTGACATGCGTAGGATGGAGCAAATTTATCAGCTCTTTCAAAACAACTGAATTTCTCTACAAAGGCAATTAACACAACTGCAAATGCCTGTATTAAAAAGGTCTGAAATAAGATGTCATACAGAATGTGTTAGACTGAGTAACACACCATGAGAAAGACATTTTCAGAACACACTAGCCAAGTAAAGTGAAATCGAAGGATAATCCAAATAAAACACAATTATAGCTGAAGGAATTCAAGTGCAGCTAGCAAAGATGCCAAATAGTGAATTAATCTTTTTAGTTCTACAAGTATTTTTGCAAGTCAAAGAAAAGAGTTTGGTTCATTATGCTTTATAATGCATTATCTGTGTGTGTATTTGAACTATGGCTGGGTATTTGGGGAAATGTTATTCATCTGAAAGTTTCATGTATTTTAGCACAAGAAAAACTTTGAAACCTCATACTAGCAGTGAATAAAAATTACATGAAAGTAGTGAAAGGGTTAAATGATATATTCATTCTCCTTTTGCAAGACATTATTTTTGACAACACAGTCCTCAAGCATTTTCATGTTTAACATTGATGACATCTCTTATAAAAATTACACTTACAGAGATATTTTTGTGTTAATTAAGCGGGGTCTGGGGGAAGTGGTGGAGGGGTGTTTGAACATCGATTTTAAATCAAATTATATGCTGTATGCTACTCAGTCATTAAAAAAGTTTCAGTTATTCAGGTCAGAGAAGAAATAATCTTATGTGACTTAGGTGACCAGCTATATATCACACTCAAAGTAAACAGCTCATAAGTAACCCATACTTTGAAATTTGTCCACACTATTATGAGTAACAAATACAGTGGAAGAAAAATCAGACTATGTTTGTGAATTATTCTAACCAGGAATGGGTTTAATTCATAACTAAGTGATAATTCCTAACTAATAGTTTGATTACATGTAACTACACAAAAATCAATTGTTAATATGCATTTTTTTCAGGATGTACAACCCAGTACTGTTAAAATATGGCAGTTTTAAAATCAACCTATTTTGCACAATTTTCCATTAAGCAAAACTCAATTTCCCAGTGTTAAATATTTACCCATTTGTTGGTCCAATAAGTGTACTACTGACATTTTAGTCTAAAATGGGAATAGAAATTCCCATGGGAATGGGCTGGCATTGAAACAACTTTGTCCCAAGCTTATGAATTTTTTAAAGGAATGTTTGGTATGTCAAAGGTGCTATAAAATTCTTGAAAATCGTGTTCTCGCCTTCACACACACCCGTAGATTCTTTTAGATTCAGATTGCCCGTAGTTCTTTGTAGCTAAATGTAGCCTCCCCACCGTCTCAGCATCCCAGAAGTTATCCCAATAGGTGAATTCACCTGGTGCCGGCTGGGTAGTTTCAGTGGAGCCGGGATGAGGAGGATGTGCGCTGGGCATGTCCCATCCAGGTGCCAATTTGTGGAAGAACCCAAACTTAGGGGTTTTTACTAACAAGTTTTTTTGCTTAGCGCAGGGGTGGGGAACCTTTTTTCTGTCAAGGGCCTGATGGTGGCCCTGGCGGCGGGGGAGAATTCGGCGGTAGGGGGGAATTCGGCGGTGGCGCGGTTTCACAGCGGCGGCAGGGTTCCGTGGGGGGCGGGGGGCAGTGCCTGCCACCGAATTCCCCCGCCGTTGAAAAGGGGCAAACGGCGGAAGGGTTTCGGCGGTGGGCACGGCCCCCCCACGGAATCCCACCGCCGCATTGAAGCCACGCCGCCACCGAATTCCCCGCCGCCGCCAGGGCCACCATCAGGCCAAATGATTTTGCGGGCCTTATACGGCCCACCGCAGGCCGGACCAAATGATTTTGCGGGCCGTATACGGCCCGTGGGCCGGACATTTCCCACCCCTGGCTTAGCGGATAGTCCTGAATTAGCCAAACAACAGATTTAGCAAAGTCAAAATTTATTCTTTACGTAAAGAAGGTGATTTCTTTAAATGTAAGGAACGACAGCTTAAAACTAAATTTTAACAGCTTATATAGTTCCACATAAATCTTTATACGTCACAGCTTTCATGGTCATACACACTAAAAAAAACTACCCATCGAGGAATTTTTCCAGCACAGCATTTTCAACTTTCCTTATCTAAGTTACAAGGGTTTTTTTTGCATTTCATTTCTACTAGCGTTTAGACTTTTTAACTATTTTATTACTTTAAAACATTTTAAAATTAAATAACTACAAAAGATACTTACTGCTATTTTTAAGTTTTCTAGCTACAAAGCTAACTGAGGAAGCCAGATGTTCAGCCACCTATGTCACAAGTGGAACCCTTACCAGCATGTGTCTTCTGAGCAAACGTACCAGATCAGCTCCCTCAGGTGAGTTCACATAAGACAGCTAGGTGAAGCAGGGAAAGGAGTAGCTCCCTCCGAACTTTTAGTCCAGTGATCAGGACACACACCTGGGCTGTGGGAGACCTTCTGTTCAAGTCCCCCTCCTTCTGAAGGAGAAGGAGGGATTTGAAAAGGGCTCTGCCACTTCTCAAGTGACAACTCACGCCACTGGCCTATGAGATTTTCTGGTGTGGGGCTTCTTCAGTCTCTCCCGTTGAACCGGTTTCACTCTGGCTAAATACTTGAGTCATTTCAGAGGAAGAGAGAAAGGCATGGGAGCGATTTTATAGCCTCATGGTTAAAGCACTCCCCCAGGATGGGGGAAATCCAGGGTCCAGTCCCCTGCTGTTCCAATCCCTCTTTAATTATGTATTTCCTTCTCATCCCTCCCTCCCCAGTTTCTTACTAAAAACAGCATAAGCGGCGCACTCCAGAAGGGATTCACAACTGACAATCACTATCTGAGACAGGCGCCTTTCTGCATCCTGGATTTAGGCACCTGTCTCTGTGAGAAGGATGAGCTTTAGGACACACGACTCTCCTCAGCATCTCCCAATGGCTAGATTAGGTGGCCCCCTGCCTAAACTACTGGCTTTTGTGAATCTTGTTTTAAGATGCCTATCTCTACCCATTCATTGTACAGGATGCCAAGGCATCTTATTCAGGCTTTTTGAATTTTCTAGATGCCTAAAAGTTACGTGCTTTGGTGCTCACCATCACAACATCTAACTTCTTTTGTGCATCCAGCCTAAGTGATTTTAGTCTCAAATCCCATTTTCCAAAAGTGACTTAGGCTCCTAAATTACATTGACTTTCTATAAGATTAAAGCTCCTAAGTTACTTAGGTGCTTTTGAAATTTTACTCGTGATCTAAACTATAATTGGAACTGTGCTGCAGAAACAACCATGTTGTAACCTGGTCACCCAATACAGTTTTACTATAGATAGACTGTTGAGTGTCAATAGGTCTGCAAAAAATCCTGTATTTTCCACCAATGAGAGAGGTGTCAAAAGAAAATAGAAATTATACATTGTACTTTGACCGAGAACTTTGTATTAAAGGCAAACTGAATTTCTTTCCAACTAAAGATGTCTAGAAGAGCCTACATGACAGAATCCATACATACATTTAACAATGGTAAATACATACCTCTGATAAAGTATATGGAAATAAGTTCTCTTTTGCTTACTTGATAGGGCCACAGTTCAGGTTTCCTTGTGTCTTCTATAAGAGCTTGTGACATTACAAACATACAGGATAGGATGAGAAAGGCATCTTCTTGTTGTAGGTGCTTGTCATTTCATCACCTCTTGCTGAGGAAACATAGAAAACTGAACACTGATTGGCAAAGGGGGAAAAATCTGTTTACTGTTAAAATGTATCCATTTGTAATGATAAGGCCACTATGCATACATTTATTCTTTGTTACATGTAAATTCTTATTTTAGGAGGGTTAGTCCCCTTTATTTTTAATAGTAAAAATAAAACTCTTTTCTACTATTCTACCAAAGAGCTTTCCCATTGAAACATCCCAAATATCACTATTCATGATAGTGCCCTCAAATCTTTTGTTATTTCATAATTTCTGATCATTTGTCAGAAAATCAGTTCATGCTGAAGTGATTATGCTAGGCATAACTAATTGTAGAGAAAGTAGAAGCTCGGTTTGAGTAAATTCAGTACAGAGTGCCTGAACGGGTGCATTCCAATAAATGTTTTAGGAGTGACTATGTTGCTGTCTGTCTTTATTTTGCTCATCCATTAGTTGAATGCTAGAAATAAGTAATTAGAGCAAAGGAGAAGATAACAACAAAAAATTGTGCCAAATCCTAAACAAAGAATATTAAAAACTACACAGAATTAATTGCAGACTGCTAATCATATTAGGTCATATTCATCCCTATTGTAAACCCATAGAGCTTTAGTAAGTTACAGGAGAACTGAAGAACTCTGTGGAGCTCAAAAGCTTGTGTCTTTCACAAACAGAAGTTGATCCAATAAAAAATATTACCTCACCCACATTCTCTCTCTCTCATATCCTGGGACCAAAACAGCTACACCAACACTGCAAATGATTAAAGACATGTACATGACTAAGTTTTTATAGGTTCAGGACCTGAATTAAGGCCAGACCTAAGTTGGTGTAACCAACAGGCAGAGGTAGTGAGGAGGAAAGAAACATGCAACAATTAGGGGAACACATGATTACAAAGAGAAGCTATGTGCAAAATTCACAGGGTTTGAGTTGTTTGTTTATACAAAAAATAAGAGATGGTAGTAGTGTTAGAAATCGCTGTTATCCACCTGCCTAGCCAAAGTAATTGTAATATTTTTTTAATTCTACTATTCATTGTCTGACTGGCTAGAACTACCTGAAAATAACAGTTCATACTGAAAATGCTGACAGACATTTTGGGATAGGAGTGCTAGCAGATACCACGGTAATAAATCAAGGGAATGGTTTACTCAGCACTTCATTTGTGGAGACGGGAATCAGCCACACACTTTTCGTCTTCCTGTCAGGGAGAATAGATGTCCTATTTATTTCCTGGGCATTTCTAGAAGTACCAGACACCTGTACTATTTAAATCTAGCATTAATCATTTCATCACCTCTCTGTCTGTTCATTTACAACATCTTGCTCCTTTCTGATCCAATTTCCATCAGTGTTTTATATAATGATGGGGTACAAACAATTAGCCTGACATGAACCTATTTCTCATGTGTTCGGCACAAGATTTGAATTTTATAGTCATTAAATCACTTGAACTTCAGTCTGTTCCTGTCAGGTCTCTGATAATCAGATGTTTACCTTGGAGGTTTTGCCTTATGAATTAAAAATAAAGGGACCTTTACAAATGTTTGTAAAGGACTCTTTAGCTACCTGATGACCATGGGCCTGCTCCTGCTCCCTTTGGGCCAGATTCTGCCTTGCCCTTATGTAGGTACCCAGTGGGAGGGAAGAGAAAGGGAGTGTAAAAAAGGTCTGGCAGAATTCCAGTCCCTGTACCTAAGGGTTCAATGGGACTGCTCCGTCTCTTCTCTTGTGCACAGCACGCCAATGGTGACGGAGAGGAGCTGAAGCTATGGTTTCACCTTCCACTTTGCACAACCCTGCTGCAAGATGGGTATTCAGCAATGCAGCCTATGAAGGAGTGTAGCAGTGTGTACGTTTCCCCACATGCCCTGGGAGGTATTTGTTATACTATATTATATAGAACAACATGTCAGTTAGAAATTGACATGAAATTTGAAAGAAAGGGAGTGGAGAGGGACTTTCTGGTCATCCAGCTAAACATTTCTAGTGTGTCCATTGTAGTATCTAGGCAGATGTGGACTCCACTTAAGTACCTTCTCAAAGAAGACAGCATGATCTAGCTACAATAGTGTGAAGAGAAACTTTATCACACTAACTCTTCCTGCAATCTTATAGGAAAGTTAATGATTACCTCGGGAAAGAAATCTGGCATATATCCACTCTCTCCCTTATTTCAACAACAGTAAATAGCAAGAGTTAGATTAAAACAAGAGCAAGATATATATATTATTTTTACAAGATAGGCTGACCTTGGATTAAACACCTCATTGAAACTTAGGAAAAGGCCTGAAAGTAAAAATAGCTTAAAATTATTTAAATGATCTTGTGTAGTAAGTGGCAGCACAAATGTGACCCATCCTAGGGAAAGAGAGGCAAATGTTTCTTTTCACCTTTGGTTTCACTGAGGCAAGGAGGAAGTAATTTATTACACTCCTTTAAAATGCATAGCATATTCTGTTGGCCTGCATACTTATGTCTAGAGTAAGACTGGAAAAGAGCGAAGACTCTATTTAATTTGTAGATTTTAAAACCAGAAGGGACCATTGTCATCATCTAGTCTGACCTCCTGCATAACACAGGCCATAGTACTTCCCTGAACTAATTCCTGCTTCAGATTCAATAGCTGTGATGGAACAGGAGCTTCTCTTTTGCCAAAACATCCAATCTCAGTTAAAAAAAAATGTCAAGGGATGGAGAATCTACCAGTATCCTTGGTAAATTGTTCTAGTCGTTAATAAGCCTCACTGTTAAAAGTTTACACATTATTTCTAGTCTTAATTTATCTAACTTCAATTTCCAGCCATTGAATACACCTTTTCTTACTAGAATGAAGAGCGCTCTATTAGCAAATTTATTTTCCCCAGATAGCAAATTAAAAGACTGAACAAGTCACCCCTTCACCTCCACCCCACCTCCGATCTAATCACTGCTCCATATTCACCTGCATTTGGAATACATATAGGGACCATAACTTGAAGAAGATGAGGAGGTTACTTACCTGTAACTGGAATTTCTTCAAGATGTATGGTCCCTATTTGTATTCCAATACTCACCCTCCTTCCCCTCTGCTGGAGGCTCTCTATGCGACGGTAAGAGGGTGACAGAGGCGCATCACCCCATATGACCTCTTATAATCTAGCATGGAGCACATGGTGACATAAAACGACCGTGCTGCTGAAAAAATTTCCAGCTCCAGCACATGGCACACATGCACACCCACATTTGGACTACAAATAGAGACCACAGGTAAGTAACCTCTTTTATTCACGATATTGCAGAAATTGCAAATTCTGCAATATTAGTCTTCCACTGTAATTTTGTTTAAATTACTTTGCGTGGTCCACAATTTTGCCTATATTTTGAGGTTTGCAACACAGAATTTTTTCCACATTAGTATATTAAATGATCTTGGAAAGTTTTTGGCAAGACCATAACCAGGGTGGGGTTAGTGGAGCAGTTGCCCAGGGTGCAAAGATCAGGGGCCCCAGCACACTGGGAGCTCATGTTCAGCTGATTATCCACCATGATCCCCAAATCTTTTTCAGAGTAACTGCTACCCAGGATAGAGTTCACCATCCGGCCTACCTTCCCCCCCCCCCCCCCCCCCCCCCCCCCCTCCCCTCCATGTATACATTTACATTTAACCTTATTAAAATGCAGATTGTTTAATTTCACAATTATGGTCAAAGAGTTCTCTTGGTGTCTAACAAAGGGGCGTGTTCTTCCATGGAAGAACAAACATCAGACAGGAATATGTCACACATTTTGCAGCAGGACATTTTTCTAACACAGATCTTCATGAAATCAGCCCAATCATTTCCCTCTGTTCACTCTCTAGAATTGTCTGGGAGGTATAGGAGTGTTGCTGGATTTAATAACTGAGCTCAGGAACAGACCTGTTACCTCAAAGTAAAGTAACAAACAAGTGATGAACAACAGAAAGAGAAAGAAAAGCCAAATAGAATTATCCCCTGCTTCATCTTACAAAATAGATAGATATAAAGCACAATTAAAGTTAAATCCATCAGTGGATAGGCTGCCAAATCTACCCCTGTTCCCCTTGTGATCTCACTGATTAGTTTTTCTAGTTTAAAAAGAGAGTGTCTCCCATTTCACTTGCACCCAAGGTAAGGAGAAAAAAAGGCATAGAGAGGAAGTGGATCTAGAGAGCTTAGACCATTGTGGGATGCAAGCGAAGCACAATCATAATGTATTGTGTGTGAACTTTCCTTCCAACTCATGGCTGGCTTTCTAATTTTTGGCCTTAGGGATGTTTGTTTTGTTTTGTTCTGTTCTGTTCTCTAAACAGGCTTCTGCCACAGGACAAATTTTCCTCTGAATTATCCTATCTCCAACAGAGTCAAGATCTGGAATCCTCCAGGATTTGTGTGGCCTAGGATATTTTTTCTGAAGACATCCCGGAGGAAGGTAAGTTTAGAAACTAATACAGATAATATTATTTGTGTTTATCTAGGAAACAAATCCATTTGATGGTACAAAACATATTAGACATCTGGTATTATTGTCTGGTTTTAATAAGAGAATATCAAATGTGCAATTGCATATTAAAATATCTTGATTTTCAGCTTCATTGTTCCTACATCAGATTAAAGCAACATGTGCTGCTGATTACAAATATTTTTATTACAATCAATCTGAGCTTATTTCAGAAACAATTTATTTTAATAGGATATCTTTATTATGTTGCCTGCTTTGTACTGAGTGCAGTAAAATGTCATTTCCCTAGTAGGAGGGGATTTTAAAGAATTATGCAGTCATGACAACTTTTGAAGAAAAAGGTATTTTATATTGCTTTATTGTCCCTTCATATATCAACCTTAATAAAAATATAAACTGCATCATATGTGTGTCCCTTTCTCAGCTTTGGTTAGCTCACAGCACCATTCTTGGAACTATGTGTATGACAAAAATCAAGGATTATGTTGAAAACAAAAAACGAAAACACAAAACAGAAAAAAATCAGAAAACAGAGCCAAACAGCTTTCTTCTCAGTTTAGAAATATCATAGGGATAATGGCCATCAGGGCAGTGGGTGTGATGCTGGTTGGATTAGGGGGATCATTTATGACACTATTTAACATCAGTATTTCAAAATGACAATAATTCACATGAGATAGGCCATGTCAAGTACCATTAGAAAGGTTATAGTTTGCTAAGGATGATGATATTGTTTATGTGTACGTGTCACATTTGTATTGGAAGTTATTGATATGTTTGATATACCTGTTTTTCAACTTGTGCTATGTTTCTGGGCGACTCCGCAGACAGGTTGGCAGCAGCAATTAACTGCTTCATGGCTCATTAAGGAAACTCACAGGTAAAATGGGCCTGGGGAGAGAAGCTGGGGCTACACCTCATGAGTCACCAAGACTTACTCATGTGACCCTGGACTCCATCTTATTTCTGTAAATTTCCACAAGCAGCATGGCAAAAGTCAAGGGACATAAAAGGCAGCTGCACCACATCCATTTTGTCTTCAGTCGTTAGTCTTCAGCTTTCACTATTCACCTACTTCTGGACCAACTTATCTATAACTAATGCTGTGAAACAAAGGACTGAGACACATCCAAATACTGGATGTACACCAGAGGGGCTATACAAGCCTATAAACTCCATAATTGTACTGGAAACCTGCTATATATGGACTTTCAAATCATTTGTATATATCTGATTGCTTTAATCATTTAACATTTCTCTTATAGTTTGTTTCTTTCCTTTTATAATAAGCCTTTAGTTTTAGTTACTAAAGGATTGGCTGGCAGCGTGATATTTTGTGTAATATCTAAACTTATAATGATTTGGTAATATGGCTGATCCTTTGGGGTCAGGAGAACCTTTTTGGTAAAGAGCATGGAGTTTTAAATAACTTATCACTTTACTGGACCTAGTGGCTGATTGGAAGCCAGAGACTGAAATGCAATAAAGGGGGCTGTGTATATTTTTGTTCCAGCTTCTTGATAACCAGTGTGGGGAATCAGAAGCACTGTTTGTGGCTGGTTGGGAAGTCTGACTTCAGTATCACCCACTAGTGCTGGGAGAATCTGCTCTTCTTTTGCAGCCTGCCCTGACTTTGGCATTTTCAGGAGGTCTACCCTCGGCATGGATGAGTCACAGTGGGCTCCTCCAAGCTTGTTTTCTGGAGAGACCACAATCTCCATGCAGATAAAGCCACTGAAACAAAACCACCGAATGCATCATGGGGTTTCATATAGATAGCCACCAGACAAGCATGCATAACTTGTCACACCTTAGACTGCATCCTTGGCCTACAAGAGGAGATAGGATATTAAGGCCTGGTCTACACTGACAATGTAGGTCGACAGAATGCAGCTTCCATTGACCACATAAAGTATGAGTCTCCACTGGCATGACAGTTCCACTGACCTAAATTGCGGTAAAATTCAACTTAATAAAACCACTTCTGCAAGTGGCGTAGTGCTGAAGTTGAATTGTATGGGTTGAATAAGCATCAGTGTAGGCAGAGCACAATGTAAATTGACATCATTGGCCTCTGGGACCTATCCCTGATGTGACCACGCTAGGCATTCGCACTCTACTGAACCGAAGCCACGTAAACAGGAAACAGCTCCTCCCCTCAAGTCCCGGGAAATTTTGAATTCCCATTTCCTGTTAGGTCAGTGTGGAGAGAGCTTGCCACCACAACTGATCATGGTGACAGCATGCCCCAAACGTGCTCCAGCCTGGAGCTGACCTGAGGTCTTGGATCTCATTGGTCTATGGGCTGAAGAGTCTCTTCTGGCTAAGTTCTGAGCCAGCAAAAGAAATTTGGATATTTACTAAAAGATATCTCACAGCATGTTGGAGAAGGGGCACAACAGGGACACACAGCAATGCTGCATTAAGGTCAAAGAGCTGAGGCAGGCATATCAGAAAACTAGAGAAGCTAACAGCTGTTTTGACTTCTCACCCAAAACATGCCGCTTTTATGAGGAGCTGCATGTGATTCTTGGTGGAAGCCCCACCACTTTGACACCACACAAAATTGATACCTCGGGGGAGGCCAGGATGAATGAGGACGAGTCTGTGGATGAGGAGGAGGATGACAAGGAGAACAGGGGGCAGGTGAGCGGGTTATGCCTTCTCTCTGAAAGCCAGGAGCTGTTTGCAACACGGGACGCAGGAAATTATGACTGACCGGGATGCCAGGGAAGGCACATCTGGTGACTATGTACTGCAAATTGCATGTCTTTGGTTATATCCCCAGTCCAGAATCTTGTACCAGTGGGAAAAAGTGGTGTGGGTGGCAGTGGGGCTGTGCTTCCTCATACTTGGTGTGCTTAAGCATTGGGTTCACCCCGGAAAAGATTATTTATTTGCACAGGGATGCACCATGCATAGCTCCAGGAAGTTTTCATGTAGGTACTCTGCAATCCTTTGGAGAAGGTTTCTTGGGAAGGCAGCCTTATTTGTTTCACCACGATAGGACATTTTTCCCGCCACGCTGTTATTAATTGTGCAAGCATCATCGTGGAACACAGCATAGCAGCATAAAGGCCAACCCTCTAGTCAGATGCTTGCAGCAAATCCTCCCTTTCCTTCTGTATGACCCTCAGCAGGCTGATATCAGTCATGGTTACCTAAGGAAGATGGTGCACATTTACAATACCCACCCAAAAAAGTTTTTTTTAAAGTGTGTGTTATTGAACACCTGGGGATGGTTTCTTGGTTCAGTATACCACAAGTCCCTAAGTAGAACATTGTTGCTATGGTCCTGGGGCATCCAGAAAAGGGGTTTTGATTTTTTTCATCCAGAGACAGTTAACCCCTCACCCTTTCTACCACTTGTTAAAAGACTGATCAGTTGGGAGCCCGACATCCATGCTGCTCTAGGGAGCATGGACTTGTGCAGCATGGGCACCAGGGATTTCCCTAACATAGATGCACTAGCCCCTTACTTATCAGGAATGGAGATCCAACCCTTGCAATAGTGAGGCTATGGTATGCGGATCTAGCCTTTCCTTGGGAAGGCTAAGGGGAGTAATTTATACATTGTAACATTACTTTTCATACATGGGATGAGTTAACAATGGATACCTTGTGCTTTGCTTCCCTTACAGTAGATAATGTGGCCTTCAATACACCATCTCATACTCCTGTGGAGCACCTGTCGCAGATAAGAAGGTGAAAAAAAACCCCTCAGGATGACATGTTGAATGAGATAATGAAAGCCTCCTCAGCTGCTGACACAGAACTAAGAGCATGGAGGATTTCATTATCTGACAGGCTGAACATGGACATGGACAACAGAAAGGCAGCATTGGAGTATGAGCGTTCAACACAAGATGAGATGCTGCATATAATACGTGATCAGCCAGACACGTTGAGGCTTCTGGTTGAGCTTCAGGAAGCTCAGTGGCAAGACAGAGTCCCTCTGCAGCCCCTGCAAAACTCTGAGCTAATGCATTCTTTCCTAGCCCCCACCCCAAAGTAGTCGAGGAGGAAGTTGAGCAGGGTGCAGTACATGCTGCACTCCTTGTTAGTTGAGGAGAGCAGAAAGAGGCAATGGCCCCTTTAAGGAGTGGGAATGTGTGATTCTTTCATGTGTGCAAGCCAAACTGGACTCTGTATCCCCTCTCAGGCCACACACAATGCATGCAGAATGTAAATTATCTTCCTTTTTGCCCCTCTGTGGAGGATCACCAATAAAAACGTACTGCTTTACAAATCATTACTGTTTATTTATTGATAAGAAGGGAATAAAGGGAAGAGGGGCATGGGGATACTGCATCAGTGGGGAATGGGTAGGGGATGCAAAGTGAAAGCAGAGTACAAGTAAGCGACACACATTACTGTTGTGTCTCATTGCAAAGGTGGTTTTTCATTGCTTTCTTGAGGCACAGCGCTCCATGATTGTCTCTCAGCATTGCAATGGCATCTGGCTGCTCAAAATTGGCAACCAGCCTATCTGCTTCCACAACCGAACCCAATGGGAACTTCTCCCCCTTTGTCTCATATATATTATGGAGCACACAGCAGCAGGATAACTATTGGGATGTTTCTTTCACTGAGGTCTAACTTAGTGAGCAAACTGCACCAGCGTGCCTTTAAACATCCAAATACACATTCCACCACCATTCTGCACTTGCTGAGCCTATTATTGATATGCTCCTTCTTGGTGCCCTGTGTAGGGCTTCATTAGCCAGGGAGCAAGGGGTAGGCAGGATCCCCCAGGATCACTATTGGCATTTGAACATCGCCAATATTTATTTTAGTCAGGGAAGAAAGTGCCCTCCTATATCTGTTTTAATAGCCCTGAGTTCCTAAAGATGCACGTGTCATGCACCTTTCCAGACCACCCCACGCTGATGTTGGTGAAGCATCCCCTGTGATCCACAAGAGCCTGCAACACCATTGACAAGTATCCCTTTCAATTTCTGTACTCTGTGGTAAGGTTCTCCAGTGCTAAGATAGGGATGTGTGTGTCCTCTATGGCCTCCCCCCACAATTAGGGAACCCCATTGAAGAAAAGCCTTCCACTATGTCCTCCACGTTTCCCAGAGTCACTATCCTTCTTAGCAGAAGTCCATTAATGGCCCAGAACACTTGTATCACAGCTGCCCCCACATGGATTTACTGACTCTGAATTGACTCCCAACTGACCGGTAGCAGTCTGGCATTGCTAGCTTCCACAGAGCAATGGCCACTCTCTTCTCCACTGTCAGAGCAGGTCTCAAGCAAGTATTCATGTGTTTCCGGGCTGGAGAGAGCTCTTTGCAAAGTTCCAAGAAAATGGCCTTTTGCATACACAAATTCTGCAGCCACTGCTCATCATCCCACACCTTCATAACTATGCAATCCCACCAGTCACTGCTTGTTTCCCAGGACCAGAAGCAGCGCTCCACTGACTGAAGATAGTGCCTGACAGCCTACAGCAAACGAGAATTGTTTTGTTCTATGGCTTGTAACACGGCAGCCTCAGTAACATCACAATTTTCAGTGCTGCGGCTCCTGTCTTGCCTCTGAAATACTGTAGAATAAGTCATGAGGTGTTCGTGATGCTCACGATAACAGTGTAGAGCTGAGCAGGTTCCATTCCTCTCAGACAATGGCATGCACATGGCAGAGAGTGTAAGGTTTGAAAAAGTGGTATGAAAAGGAGATCATCTGTTTGTTTGGCCAGGGACAAGAAGGGAGGGGTGAGGAAGGACGTTGCATCATAGGAGGACGAAAACCTTCCCAAATACCCCTGTGGGTAATTGCACTGTGGAATAGCTACCCACTTTGATTGCTGCTTTGATTTGAGCACTGCTTTGATTGCTGATGTAAGCGCGGATGGTGGCGACACAATCCCCCGATGCAATGAGTGTAGTGTGATCATGCTCATTCGAACTCTGCAGCTCGGCAGGTGAAGATAGATTTAAATTATATTGACTTCACTCTGCAGCATAGACATACCCTAAGAAATATACATCTAGGGCAAACTTCTATAGTACCAAGGGAAGATCAGAACCCAAATACACAAACAAAGATAAAGCTCCGTCATCATGGTTTGCCACAGAAGGCTCATGGACCCAGCCAAAAATACAGAATATCTTCAGTGACAACCTTATCCTCATCATGAGATAAGGAGTAGAAGCTCTGGCAAGACATTTTGACCACATTCTGACCACTATCTTTGATACATTACCATTTCAATACAACCCCACTAACCACAATGGTTATCTGATTATCTGCATCATGAGAAGCAGGAAGGTAGGAATCCAGAGAGCTGTGAGTGGACAATACAGTTGAATGGAGATTAAAATCCAGGGAGGCAGCCAGGGCAGAAGCTAAGCGATGTTTCTACCTCTGTCTTTGCAGTAACTAAATTTTGTCAGGAAGAACCTCACTGAGTCAGAAGCCCTTTTGTCAACCTGGACAACCTCCACATCATCCTAGAAGCCAGCTCCACATAATGTAGTGAACTGGCCACCAGCTATTTACCAGCAGGAGGGCAGCAGCTACCACACACCAACCCCATGACAAATTCAACACCTCTCATAAAATTTGGTGTATTTGTGGAGAAAGACACTCTTGAAGTACTGAAAGAAATCAAAGTTGCCAAGTTTTATTCAGGCCCATGCCCATTGTCACTGATCAAAGATGCTCAGGAACATCTGGGACCCCGCTGGAGATTATTAAGGCCACTCTTGAGGAAAGAAATTTACCATCCACCTTAAATAATGCCATGGTCTCAAGAAACCATTTCCAGATCCAGATATTATAAACAGTGTCAAATCTCCTTTTATGGAGAAAAATACATCAAGAAACTATCCTCAAACGTATCTATTGCCAATATGCTGGACCCTTCCTAGTCAGGTTGGTCACACGGAAAAAAGAAAACAGTACTAGAACTCATGGATGACCTCTTCTCATTCATAGGTAAGAGGAAGTGATCTATACCCATCTTCCTGGATCTAGCTACAGAAAGTGATACTGTTGACTGCCATGACATGCTATTGTCTCGCCTCAGAATATATCTGTGGATGATGCGAAAGTGGCTATTTTCAGGACCCTCACAGTGAGTGATGATAGTCAAATGCTCATCTATACAGTCTCTCATGGAGATATGGGCAAATCACATCCTCTCCAGAAAAGTAGATGGGATGATCAGGTTCATAGTTATGCTTTAGTTAACCTGAACAATACTTATATACATTGAAAAGCCTCTAGGTTTGGGGTGATGACACCAATATACATTATTTTTACTTGTGTTTAATAGCCATTTTATTTCTCTTGTTAAAGATCAAACATTGCAAATGTGAGGTATGTGTGAAGCTTTTCATTTCAGAACTTTCTCACTCACAAGGGAATGATTTTTGGTGGAAAAATCTCTTGCTTGTTTCTGGTTGAAGCTGATAACTGCGTTCTCTGTTCCCATTTCTTTGCTCTCGGCAGCAAGCAATTGCACTTGCACATAATTAATGGCAAAAAGCCAAGTCATTCAATTGTTTTATCTTTTTTATATTTATTCCAAGCTTAAATTTATAAACAAAATGAGGGCATGTCTATCACAAGCCATTTATTTCCCATGAAAATAAAGCTTACAAACAGGGAGGCCTTATAATAAATCCTAACTGCAAAGGTCCAAATGTCCATCCCTTAAGGATATTAGTAAGAAAAGGATGAATCTAGTTGATTACAATCAAAACCAAGGTGCTTATTCAAGTAGAAAATATGAAGAAAAAACACATCATAGACATGGTAAAACTTTCTTTTTGATGGCATAAAATATAGGCAGTGTGCTCTAAGCTAACAAAACTGGACATATGGAAAATGGGAATCTTATGGAGTACAGTACATTTCATTTCCAAACCTGACACAAAAGAAGACAGTTTCTCAAAAATTTAGAATAAAACAATAGAATAAACAGAGAGCTCAAAAAAAGTACATTGAAAGCATGTTAAGATGCTAGTTCAAAATGCCTGCTCCAAACATGGAAACCTGCAATATCTAGGAACTCTTGAGCTCAAGAACTATGTCATTTATTTGCTGTTTCAGTGAGCGAGCAGTCCACCGAAACAGGGCACAGCATGGGGTTACATGCAACTGCCACCCACAGTCAGGTATTCACCTTAAATACATTGTTACAAAGTTATTTGTTATATATTGTATAAACACTTTTTCTTTCTAGCACTAAGATTAGCTTGCTATCTCACTTGTTTACCTAATTGGACGGCTGATCGAGTTGTTTACCTGATCAGGTTGCTGGCTCAGCTTTTTATCTGACTTCTTTTCTTGCCAGACAACCAGGCATCTTTTCACATGTCCCAACACTAAAATATATATGCTACATATTACATCCTACACCAAGATTTTCAGCAATGACTAGTAGAGCTGATCAAGAAATGCAAACTATTTTCCATAAACCATTGTGAAAAAAATATTTTTTCCTCTTTTCATTCAAAAATTTTCACTGATTTTTTTTCAGCTTCTTGATGAAATCAAAACTGTTCCCCCCACTTTTTTTTTTTTTTTTTTTTTTTTGTTGCTTTCCTGCTCTACTTTCTCTTCCTTTCCCTCTGTTATCAAGTCTTTCACCTCCAGAGGCCTCCTAGAGTCCAGGTGTGGCACTGCAGGAATTGTCCCAGTCTAGTGCCTGCTTTTGTCATTCTGGGGACTTCAACGGTCTGCCACATGCAGCTTTGCCAGGTCACTGTTCAGTTCATTCCCCATTCAGGGTTAGCAGAAAAGTCAACAATATAGGAAACAAAGTCTAATGGTCTCCATGCCCATCTTCCAGCCTCTGTCTGGTATTTGCCATTCTTGGCTTCTTTTTATCTTTGTCATCCACACTTCTCCTCTTGGTCTAGGGAAGAGGTAGGGGAACCCAAGCTCACCATCTCCTCTGGGTTCTAGCCCAGGGGCCCTATTCTGGCGGTTAAGAACTGTTCCTTCAATTTCTCTACCATTTTTCCCTGGGTTGCTCCTACCTTTATTTCATTCATCCTGTGCATAAGACCGGCAGACTCTGGTCTCCCTGCCTTGCATCTATGGTTCCTCATAGCCTCTCCTGGGACTAACACAGGAGGTGTCTCCTGCAACTCAGTCTCCATTCTTCAGTGCAGCAGACAGAGTATTGCTAGCAATTCCTTGCCCCTTCCCTGAAGCCAGTCAGTAGCAACCTCCTTTGAACAGGGGTTCCCCCTTAATCCTCGCTCTCTGGGACTGGGGTGTTGGTCAGACCTCTTTGCCTTCAGATAATCTATTTTACTTCCTCCCAGCAGGAGCTCCTCCTCAGTCCTCTCCCTGGAGTTGGGGTTGTGCATTGGAACTCTTACCTTAAGTAAACAGTTACAAGGCCTTTTGGCAGCTCACTTCAGCTGAACTCTCTTCCTAATTAGCCTTCCAATCTGGAGAGGTCAGCAGCCTTCTGCTGTCAGCATCTCCCTACTATAAGGGAGGAGGCAGTCTTTATACTGCTCCTTTTCTCCCAACCCCTTGCCAGTTTGTTGCGTGAGAAGGGAGCCTTGCTCTGCCCACTCTGTATGGTTTCAGGCCCTTAAAGCTGCAGTCTCCTGATTCTTTCCCAGAGCAGGATTCATTCCCAGGACTCTTAGGTCTCTTCATGGTTTTTTTTTGGATCCTTCCAAACTCTTAAAGAGCTGAGCCAGGTGGTGGGGTGGGCTAACACTAGTCCTACCGGTCTCTGTTATGAGCTACCCCATCATACTCTCCCTCTCCTTTGTTTAAGGAATGGGCAAAGATTGGGTTAGTTGTAGCTGTATACAAACTGGTTCACTCATTTCTAGTGGAAATATTGATAGCCCTTGAAAATGTTATGCTGTCGCAGGTAACACATTGGACTAGTTTTTTTCTAATATGAAAATATAGAGCTATATTTGAATTCCTAGCAAAACTTCTCTTGTTTCTATTATAGCATCATTAAAAGAAAGTCTAAAAGAGAAGACAGCCATTCAGTATATTCTACATATTGAATTAAAAATAATATGGCTTGGTTAATATGCAGCTACACAACTGTCATATAATATACAATATTTATGATAGCATTCTAACCATAATAATTCCCTCCATTTTACAACTCCGTTTTACACAGTGGAAACTGTGATGTTGACAATGAGCTCTAGTTAACCATACACTTTAACCATACACTTTTAGTAGCCATTACTTTTTAAAAGAATAGGCTGAATGTTAGGAAACACCCATATATTATATCTCCATCCCTATTTAGGATATTCCTATTACACTGCAATCCTTTAAATGACACTGTTTAAATAATATGTATAATCAACACTATTATTTGTATTACAGTACTACCTTGTGGCCCATATTATGTTCCAGACCCTGTAGTACTATACACAGTGCAAATACGTATGTCAATGGAAGGCAATGGATATGAAACATGCATGCATTTCCTTTTTTCCCAGTTCTTCGTCATCTATTTCCCAATCATCTTTTTGGATAAGTTCTAAGAATTTAAAATTATGACCAACTAATTTTCTACAGAATGTACATAAATGGTACCAATCTTTTGCTGCTGCAAATGGACACAGCTCCATTAACCGGCTTGCCCATTTAAAAACCTGTTTGGATTTTGTAAGAAACATACTATATCAAGCTGCACTGAAAGCATGGAGTAAAAAAATCAAATGTTAATTTTAAGTCGGCATTTTAATTCTGTCTCTTGACTGAAAGAAGGATAGAGACAAGGATGAGTAAACAATACTGACATCTCTCTAAACAATCATTTGCATTATCTTGTTTTGTAACAGAAATGGGAATTTATGGAAATTCTAACACAGATAATGATGCATAGCATTATACTCAATCAAAGAACACCAGTTTTGTATGATAACAGGGCATGTGAGTGCTGTAATTTAGTGGACTTTTCTTATTTTTTTAATATCCAATTGGTTACTTTTTTCCATTTATTACTTAAAAATTTATTCTAAAAATTGTTCACGGAGGATTAGCAATGTATTTATTGATCTGGACCATTTATTTTTACTACTGTTTAGTTTGAAAGTTGGCTAACTAATTAGCCACTTAATGATTCTTTATTACTCTACCACAGCTACTTTCAAACAAACAACATCTCTCATTGTAAAGTTCAAAAGCAATTTTAAACCTTAATTTCCTTCTATCCCGTACACGCACCGCTGAATGTGAACTCTTTTTGTTTATTCCCATATGTTATTGCCCTCAGAAATGTAAGCACTTGAAACTGAAATCATAAAAAACTTGAAAATTCTCAAAGATAAGATCCCCATATCAGCTTCATCTTCTTCCATGTTTTGAAGTGTATCTTGTTCCAAGTAGATTACATGTTGATAATATTAGAACCACATTTGATTTTTGAAGGTAAAAATGGAATAAGCCAGGATGTTTTATGGAGTGTTTGTACATTCAGGAACAGATCCTTAGCTGGCATAATTTGCCCTTCTCATAATGCAGGAAGTGACATTCATTGGGTTCAATGGAGGTATGACAACTTATGATTAGGATCTGCTCCTCTGTGTTTTAACTGCTCAGTTTTGATTCAAGCTAAAATACTGCTAATGTTTCCCTTTTGAATGATTTTTTCTTTGTTTCTATTATTAACAGTGAAATAAAATTAAAGACCTGGAAAAAATGTCAATGGTACAACTGAATTAAAAAATAGGATATGAGACTCTCAAAGCTATCCACATTCAGGTTCAATTCATATAGCCACCCAAAAGCATAAATACTCACCCTAATTCAGGGAGGTCCTCTTCCCCTTTCCCCCCAAAATCTTCACCATTCCCCAATAAAAAAATTCCATAACTGAACTTCTTCATTCATCCCCAATAGACCTAGACTCCTCTCTACCCCTGATTACTATGCAGGGGAAGCAGATAAATGACTACCTCTCTCTAGCATTTCCCTCTTCCCTTTCTCCCACAGACAGGGTCAGCAAAGGGCTTCCCCCACCCAATTCTCCACTTCAGGAGAATGGAGCTTTGTTTCTCTTTTTTCATCTTTCCTTCAGATTGAAGGTGTAATATTTAGTGAACAGCCACAAGGAGGGTTGTTGAGAAGAGAAGGCAGAACACACATGATGTGGTCTCATTAGCCATTGTCACTGCTACTAGTAATAGGATACCTATCCTTACACACTATTGAGGATTTACATAGTGTGGGAGCAAGCAGTGAGCTCATTGATTTCTCTTGCTCTGTAAATGGGAGGGATTTATCTTCATGTCTATTATGTGTGTATCTTATTACAGAGTAAGGAATGACACAAGATCATTTCCCCCATCCTCCTCTCTTTGTGAAGGAGGGAACATTTTTCAGGAACTGGAGAATCTAGAGAGATACACTACAGTCACCAGTTTCCCTCCTGTTGAAAGCAAGAGATGCATGAAGAGGTGCCAGCAAGCTGTGCCACAGCAGAAATCTTTGTGGGGAAGCCACTGGTGGCCACTGCCCACCTCCAGACTAGAAGCTCATGAAGTACAGCCACATGTTGTCTCCATCCCACAACTAACCACTCCTGAAAATGATCTGCTGAGCAACTGACTGCTTAGCAGCTCCCATTAGATGCTCTGCTTGAGATGTGTGTGGGCAGAGGAGGGGATTTGCATTGTTCAATGGGTCACTAACATATAGATGGGAGAATAACACTTTCTTGAAGATAAGAATGATTGTTTGTGACAGGTGACAGTTTAAGATCTTATTTTGCCTGAAATACAATAATTTGCCCATCACTAGCAAGAGCAAGTATTTCATACTGCAGCAGTTATTCCAAGATACATTAAACTTTAATGTGTCATTTGTAAAATCATGCTTCAGACTATTGGAAGTGCTTTACATGAAACTCTGCAGCATCATGTTGTTCACTGAGGAAAGTGGGTGTGTGATAAGTGTCTAGAAAAAAAACCACGTCATTAGAGCTATACATTGTCCAGTTTAATTTAACATCCTCCGTCAGGTGTTGGAGATCTTTAACTACAGTCACCTGCAGCTACCTGCTGAGAACTGTACACCTGTTGGTAGACTAAATAGTGTTTTCATGACAGAATTTTCATAGTAGTTAACTTCAGTCATACAGGAGGTTAAGTGCCATGTGTGTCAGCAGTCTTCCTATTTCCAGCTCGTGAGCTGGGTTTATTTTATTGTTTTCATTGTCGTCATCCTGGTGGGTGGTGGTAGTTTGGGTTTTTTTTTCATGCATGCATTTCAGAAAATGAGGTAACAAACACAGAAGAGTGTGCTCATTTAATTAAAGATACCCCTTGGAGTTTTGACTGATGAAATTCTGTGTGAAATTGGCAAAGCACTTTAAAAATACAAAAACACAAAAGAGCCCTAGAGCTCAATCACCTTTATAAACTGAACTATTCTTGTCAACCAGGACAGCACTTACACTCCTGCAATTTCTGTCTAAAATCTGATGTACACATTGTTTCTCTCTTAGCTGAATGTGAATAGTTCACTCATTTCCTTTTTTAATTACTAATGTTCTGCTCCAGAAGTTGGCAAAGAAAATACAAACATCACATATTTTCAAAGAGCTATCCAAACTATTCATATGGTCTCCATTATCCTAGAGGAGGAGCACTGCACAATCTTTAATGTATTTATCTTCATAACACCCCAATGGAATTATCATCATCACCATTGTACAGATGGTGAACTGTAGCAAAAAGAGACTAGATGACGTATTGTAGGTTACACAGAAATCTACATGGTGGAAAACTTGAACTCAGATACCCTGACTCCTAGGTTAGTACCTTAGCCACCAGACAATCCTTTCTCTTCATGGTTAGTTAGCCATTCTACTGATGTTAAAGTCAGGGAATCTCTGCCTCTGTAGTGTTGAAAATACTCATGGATTCATAGAATCATAGAAGATTAGGGTTGGAAGAGACCTCAGGAGGTCAGCTAGTCCAACCCCCTGCTCAAAGCAGGACCAACCCCAACTAAATCATCCCAGCCAGGGCTTTGTCAAGCCGCACCTTAAAAACCTCTAAGGATGGAGATTTCATCACATCCCTAGGTAAGCCATTCCAGTGTTTCACTACCCTCCTAGTGAAAAAGTTTTTCCTAATATCCAACCTGGACCTCCCCCATTGCAACTTGAGACCATTGCTCCTTGTTCTGTCGTCTGCCACCACCACTGAGAACAGCCTAGCTCCATTCTCTTTGGACACCCCCTCCAGGTAGCTGAAGGTTGCTGTCAAATCCCCCCTCACTCTTCAGTCATAAAATTAGATCAAACAAGGTAAATGCAAAATACTACAAATGGAAAGGAAAAATCAAATGTACAGCTACAAAATGGGTAATAACTGGAAGGTGGTAATACTGCTGGAAAAGATCTGGGGTTATAGTGGTTCACAAATTGATTATGTGTCAACAATGTGATGCAGTTCTGAAAAAGGCTGATATCATTCTGGGATTTTAGTACAACAGTTTCATATTTAAGACATGGAAGTAATTGTCCCACTCTATTTGGCACTGGTGAGGCCTCAGCTGCAGTACTGTGTCCAATTCTGGGTCCACATTTTATAAAAGATGTGGACGAATTGGAAAGAATCCAGAAGAGAGCAACAAAAATAATATTTTTTTAAACTGACCCAAGAGGAAAGGTTAAAAAAAACTGAGCATGTTTAGTCTTCAGAAAAGAAGACTAAGAAGGGACCTGATAGTCTTCAAATATGTTAAGGGCTGCTACAATTCCACTGAAGTTATGACAAGTAGTAATAGGCTTAGTCTGCAGCAACGGAGATTTAGGTTAGATATGACAAGTTTCCGAAATATATGGGTAGTTAAGTTCTGGATTAGACTTCCAAGGAAGGTTGTGGAATCACCATCTTTGATGATAAGTTTCACAACACCTAATTTTCAGGCACCCAGAAAATCACTGATTCACAAAGACTGAGTTACGTGTCCAGGCTCCTATGCAATGAATAAAGAGAGACAGGCACTTTAGATTGTGACTCATAAATGACAGCATTCTAGGCAGCGGGCCATCTAAGGAAGCCAATGGGAGTTTCTGATGAGAGAGTTTTACGCTATGACCTATCCCTCTCATAGAAATAGATGCTAGAGATTCTCAGCCAGGAACCTTCTTTGGAGACAGGAATCCATTTCATTTCTGAAGGAAGAAGATGAAGCTGGAGGAAGAATAGCTGCTCAAGCTCCCTCATAACTTTTAGCCTAGTAGTTATGATACTCACCTGGTATGTGGGAGAACTCCACCTGAAGAGGAGAAGGGATTTGATATGCTACCTAGTGAGTGTAGGCAGTACAATGTTCAGAGGGAGTTTTGTGTGTAAGCAAGGTCTGAGTGTCTGAGTAAGAGGGGCACTTTATTTGCATGGGTTGTGTATCTGCATGAGTACAATTAAGTATTTAGCATAATTTACCTAGGTGCTGAGCATAATGGGAAATGGTTAGCAGGGCTGTTTTTGGGCTACAAACCACTGTTGTGTTAACTGCTGTGGTAATGAAATGTTGTCCTTCAATTGTATGAACAGATGTCAGCAAAACTGTGCTTAGTCTGTTATGATAGAATACTTCACCCCAAAGTAAACAGAACTTTAAAGGGTGGTGGACAGATGTTTCACCCTGGTAAAGGGGGAGAAGTCTCCTATTGGGATTGCACTGGCCTTGGCAAAGGTGCCAGCCCAGTCAGCAGAGAGGCCTGCATGGTCGGTACCAGCCCAGTCAGCAGACAGGCCTGCATGGTCGGTACCAGCCCGATCAGGTCGGCAGAGGGGCCGGCACAGTTGGTGCCGGCACAGTGCAGTCAGCGGGAGCCAGGTGCGGTCGGTGCCTGCAGTCAGCGGGAGACAGGCATGGTCGGTGCCATCCAGGTGTGTCAGCGGGAGCCAGGCGTGGTCGCTGCCAGCGGTCAGGGACTCAGCGAGGCCCAAAGGCGGTAGGAGACAGCAGCAGAGGGGGCCTGGTCAAGCCTGTGTTGGACAGGAGCGGCATAGGGGGTGGAGCCACACCCGAGAGGTGGACATTGCACCTACGATGGTTGGTACAGGGGAAAGAAGGAAGGGAGAGGTGAAGGACACGCCCTGTACTCTGGGATGGGTTTGGCTCATTAAGTTAATGAATGCTGTTTGTACTGTTTCCTCAAACCAGTGCTGTGTTACCTCTCTTTTGCTATTAAAAGGTTTCTACACTCAGACTCTGTGCTTGCGAGAAGGGAAGTATTGCCCTTTGGGAGCACCCAGGGGATAGTGTGTGATTTCCCAGGTGACTGGGTGGGGGGTCTAGCCAGTTTGGTGTTATATCTTTGACAGGGACCCCTAGACATAGAACCCGGCCCTTGCTGCTGCCGACTCGGTCTGGCAGAAGGCTTAAATGTGCATCACAGAGTTGCCTAAAACTGGAACTTAGGCGCCTAAACCCAGATTTAGGTGTCTAAATTCTTCTGTGAATCTAGGCCTATATGTTTAATGAATTCTCTCAGCTATTTTCCCTTCTTTGCCCTTTTATTGTGTGATATGTTTATAACTTAGGCCTTTCTTAGTGAAGTGCACTTTTAAATCTCTTAAGGACTCTTGTCTCTAGAAATAGACTGCATTTTATGTTTAGACATAGTCTATTACAAAATAGATACTAGTCTCTTACAAGACCTTACTTGCTCTTGTAGCATCATTTTTCTCTTTCTCTAAAGTTAAGGTTTGATTTTGGGGTATGGAATGATGCAAAATATTATAATAGAAAAATTGTGGAGGAGGAAGCTCCATCATGTAAAGCAACCACTTTACAAGCAACCACTTTACAAAAACATCCTTCACTGAAGAATCCTCATCACACATAGACTTGAAGAGAAGAAAAATTCAAAATCATTCAACTTCCTAGATCATTTTAGAGTGGTTGGTAAGTTCAATCACCCTGAAGGTTAAAGAAATGATCACAGCAGTTTTTTTTTTTTTCATTTAAAATTAACCCTTTTGTTTTACACAGCAACCAAAGCCACTTTGCAAATTCACAGAAACACACACTTGTCTGTTCTTCTGGTTTAGTTGGGTAATACAAGTCAATTAAGTTTCTACAGAACATACAATTACACCTGGGATTCTCCTCTAGAAGACTTTCAATTTTCCATTGGGGATTTAGAATTACTTTTTAAAATGAAAATTCAAGCAGCTAATCCCACAAAAGTTTTCACATAGAGAAATGCCTCTCAGCCACTTGTCTAACTCTTTCCCACTCTGGCTTTGGGGCATTGGGAGACAGACAAGAAGCAAAAGCTGATATTTTATCCTGCATACCTTATAACTTGTCCTTCCCATAATGTGGGAAGTGATATTCAAAGGCAAAGCTAATGAGTTATCTGCCACAAATTATATTTGCAAGCCTCATTAGCTTGCCAAGTATAATAGGGTGAGGATTACAATAATCACTCTTTTTAAAATACTACTTCATTAATGTTGGCTTCCTCATCTCAGACAACACTATATTTCAAAATAAGTATACTGTTGTGACAGTTTCCAATCTAAGCATCTCTTATCTGCGCTGAGTTGTGCCATGAGGTGCTTCATTGCTGTGGAAACCATAACCCACACTAACAGAGAGCATCACTTTGTCCCCCTCTAGTGATTGGTCAACACAAGATAAAAGTCTACTATTGCCACCAGCTGAAAGTGCTATTCCATTAGCTAAATAGCAGAAACCCATGCTTTTAATTCTTGCTTTAAGTGAGGTTTGAATCCAAGGTTCCTGAGTATGGTGAGCCTCTGCTGTTGAATTGAAGTAACTCCCTTGGTTGGTAGCAGAAGCAGACTCTTATTCTCTTATGTGGACCAGCCACTAGAGAGGAGCCTGCCTGGGTTAGCACTGGAAGTACTGGAATGGGTTATCTAGGGAGGTGGTGGAATCTCCATCTTTTGAGGTTTTTAAAGTGTGGCTGGACAAAGCCCTGGCTGGGATGCTTTTGTTGGGGTTGGCCTTGATTTGAGCAGGAGATTGGACTAGATGACCTCCTGAGGTCCCTTCCAACCCTAATCGTCTATGATTCTATACAATCAAAACTTTACACAACATTAAATTGACCTCAGGAACTGCACTATAGCATGGCATCAGTTTAGAAAGATTCAAAACAGGATTAACCATTTATCAAGATAGAACCTGCACTTTCGACTATATTTCTAATCAACATGAGTTATGAACCTCCATGCTTTGAGGTATGAACTAATAATCAAATGAATTCAGAATGGATAGGTCCTGCCAATAGGTCCTGCCGGACGGCCAACCCGGCAGCAGGGGGGCGGAGCCTCAGGGAGGGCGGCAGCCATAAAGAGCAGGCCCTGCAGCTCAGAAGGGGGAAGGCTTCCGGCGGAGACAGACGCACTGCCTCGCCGGCTGCAACCAGGGGCCAAACCACGCCAGACCTCCGCCTCAGGTAACCCTCTCCCGGCCTTGCGGCCCCCGGGGCGACCCCGGCGACCCGCCTCTAAGGCCTGGGTTGGGCCTCCGGGCCCCCTGGACTGGCCGAGGCCTACAGGACCGAAGCGCTGGGCCCAGCCTCAGGCCCGCAGCGGCTGGGACGAGCCCCCTGAACCGGAGAGCTGGGAGTTCCTCCCAGAAGCCGGTCCAGACCTGGAGGAGCTGCCCGACGCCCAACCCCTGGAGGCAGGATCCGACCTGGAGGAGTTGCCGGAGGCTGAATCATACCCCCAGCCCTGTGATCTGGAGGAGCTGCCCCTCGCTGAGGAGCTTCCCAGCCTGCCCCCCGTGGATGCAGAAGGACTGACTGGCCTACCCCGTGCGGTGTACCCCGACGACCCAGAGGAACCGACGGACTCAGGTACCAGGGAACTAGGGGAGGAAGGAGCCCAGGGACAGCCAGAGGCGTGGCTGTATTAGGGGTAACGCCCGCCGGCGTGTTGCGGCAGGAGCCCCGCCGACGGAGTGGCAACACCCGTGCCACTGCCAGGGCCCTGGGCTGGGACGCAGTGGAGTTGGGTGGGCCTGCGTCCCACTCCCCTCCCCCCTGATCCTTGCCAACCCCCGAAGAGTGATTAGCCTATACCGCCCGCTGGACTCAAGCTCACTGCTCCTTGCTCGCCCGCCCTGCCTGAGGGCCGGGGCGAAAGACTGAAAAGCTAACTTTCCCCTATTGATTAGGAAGGCGCAGTGGCCTTCCGCCGAGCCGAGGCCCGTGGAAGGGCCGCCAGGACTGGACCGGGCAGGGGCCCGTCCTACAATGACCTTTGTTCCTAACAGGTGATGAAAATAAGAATATACTTCTACTTTAGCCATAGAATAGGACTCCCACCATAAGGCTATCTCCAGAAGCATTGTTTGTGCATTAAGCAGCTCCATTTAGTAAACTTAGCTGTGATTAGCACAGTAGAGTGTAACACATAATATTCAAGGTTGTATAGGTAAAACATACAGAATGATTATATCTGCATTCTGTGATCTCCATGTCAATATTCATAGGTATTAGGCACACTTGCAAGATTTATATTTGAAAGAAGTTTTGTCCAGTAATTTTACAGTAAGATGAGACCTGTGGTTGACATGGTGTGCACACAAAGTCATTTAGCTAATCTACATCATCCCAGAAAAGGAGCAAAAACTTGCTACACAGAGTTCTGACTTTGTTTAATACAGAGTTCCTGGTATTTATATCTTTTTCAGGCACATTTCTCTCAGGAATGATTACATTGGGATGTAGAGCAGCACTGATAGACAAAGTAGATACTTTTACCTCCAGAGGGTATGGAAGACGTACTACATTATCTTTACATGATATTTAGAGGGAGATTGCTCATTTTAGTATTCAGACAAACAACAATTTGAAAAGGTTGCCTGGTCTGGATAGTCATTTTGTCAAATAACTTTAGTTCACTAATTTCTTTAGGGACTGTATCAACTAACATTCCATTCAGCACACATCCAGAGGCCAACTAACTTGACTGCAGTTGTACAAAACAGATTTGCCTGAATATCAATTTGCTGTCAATCTCTATGCCATTTCTGCAAATTACCTAAGCAATTGTGAGAGACCAAAAAGCATTTATTTTGATTGTTAGGATGCATTTTACTCATTTGATTTGATAATGATAAAAAAGCCTGATTCATGACTAACAACATGCTCAAGATAGTGTAGTTGGCCATTTTAAAATGTTGAATATCTTGGCTGTACTTTCTTACATAGTCCTGCTCAGCTACATGATCAACAACTGAATGATGGACAACTTCAGCATCTTACTGGTTCATAGTGTTAAAGCATTATCTTTCAAATGATCATACTGGAGAGAGAATTATGAAGCAAAACTGAGTGGTTTCCCAGAAAAGACAATGCTATGATAGCAAAACTGGAAGCTTCTGTTGATATGTAGTCATTTGGGTAGATAGCTGACACTTTTTTGGAAACATTAGTAAGCTTTTTTTAAAAAAGTGTGAATAATCCTGCAATAATGCAATATTCCTCTAACAGAAAAGTTAATCTTGTTACCAACCCACCAGTCAGGATTTTGAAATATTCTACAAGCTGCACAACATATCACGGGACACTAAATAATGTCCTGGTCCCATAGTAAGCTTGCATCATGGAGATCCTTGCAGAATAGGAACACAAGTACACTTTAGAATTTTGACAGTTCTTGAGATGACAATCTGGATGCGGAGAAGAAAATGTTGCATAATATGTAACTATCAGCTGGGGCTGTGCTCTACATTCTCCCTCTGTTTCCCTCTCCCCTTCAATGTATGGGTGGAGCTGCTTCTTTCTCTTCCCTCTTTCTCCCTTTTCTCTCCCATTCCTAATGCTGGTGTGTGTGTGGAAGGAAAGGTTGGCAGTTCACATTCTGCATTCTAGACCAGACTCCAAAGCCTGTCCACCCCACCGCTGCTGCCATTGGGTAGCGCTACTGGGGCTGGGTGATTGGCTCCTGTCTAGCAAGAAAGGGCTGCTGCTGCTGTTTACTGATTATGCAAAATAGCCATTATGGACTCCCTGTTTCAGCCTCACTCTTAATAATCTAGTTGCTGGGTCTCTGGTGATGGCAGGGGCTAGGATGCTTGCCAGTTTTGGGGTCTGGAAGAAATTTTTGTCATATAGCAAAATGCTGTATGGGTTCTGTCATCTTCCATCTGGCATACAGGAGATCTGGTTTGGGGGCTTAAGGTACAATTGTATAACTTTGGCAGGATCCAGAGTGGAAAAGGGCTAGAATGGGCATGACTGAGATCCCGTAACCTATTTCATATGGATAATTTCAATGCACCATTCTTCCAGAGGTCCCGTTAGCACCATTACAAGAACAAAATTATTTATTTATGTATTTATTTTGAGTTGCAGAAAGAGAAAGGAGAGTTATTTTATTACCAGGCACTTTGGCAGAAGTTAGAATTATCTGAGACAACATCAGATAAAATATATTAGAACAAAGGGAGAATGTAGTGCAGTGACAGAGGGAGGTCATCAAATACAATGATGTGAATAGAAGGTTAACATCAAAGAAATAAAGCCAGGCTAAAAAAGATACACAAGGAAGAGATTATTTGTAGTTTCAAATATACAACCACCATCTATTCATCTTTTGCCAGCACCACATACCAAGAAGCAAAGGGAAAAGTGCCAGATTCAGGAAGAAGACTTATCTCTGTATTTTTGGCCTGAATAGAATCATCACAAAAGACCGCATTTGCCAGTAGTTAGCACACCATGCTGTCCGGCATAATGCAGTAATTTCCTATTCAATGTCTAGACATTCAGACTACAGTGATGAATGCCATCCAAATGCCTATAAATAAAATCAATCTTTCAGACAGCCAATATAGTAAGTGTTCATAAACAAATGTTGGATTTTTTTTCTGGTAGCTGATGAAAAGAAAGCACATGAGAAAGCATGTTCTCATGAGATTTCCAGCCCAATTTTACTAGTCTGGTTAAATCTTGTGTTTGCTTATCTGAAGCAAAGCTCCAAAACCTCTTGCTATTTTACTCTTCCAAACCAACCCCATTTCCAGATTAGCCCACTG
The DNA here is from genome assembly GCF_026122565.2 of Emydura macquarii macquarii. Lineage (NCBI taxonomy): Eukaryota > Metazoa > Chordata > Testudines > Chelidae > Emydura > Emydura macquarii. The sequence continues at coordinate 43,038,998 of NW_027132610.1, read as the reverse complement.
AAATTTAAATATACCCTTACTCTTGCTACTCTATTCATTCTTCATGGATGAGTTGGTATTATCATATACCTTTATGGTAATTTTACAGTCTATCCAGATGTGCACCAGCTGTTTATGTCTATCAGTTCATAACTTTGCCAGACACTAAAAATCATGGATTGAATAGAGATACTGGATTTATCTATAACTCACTAGCTCCCCAGCTGCTTCCTCCCCACCACACTTCCTTTCCTCCCTATGCCTGGAGGGGTGCTAATGGGCCATCTTGAATGGTCCTTTGAAGTACTTAGGCTAAACAATCTGTTCTACCTTGTATTTAGCTGTGACACTCTGATTAAGTTTCCCAGACCTTAAGAAAAGCTCAGTATAAGCTTGAAAGCTTGTCTCTGTCACTGACAGAAGTTGGTCCAATGAGAGATATTACCTCACTCACCTTATATGTCTATTGACTTCTTTTCTATTATTAAACTAAGACGAGTAAAGAGAATACAACCATGATTTAGCTGCAATTAAAGAACAGCATTAAAGAAGAGAATTAAAGTTGCTTATTGTATGGTAGGGGTAAGGATGGCTTTATCCTCACTACATATCTGTGACTCTATGTTGTTCCCTTAAGGCATGCCTACACATATAACACTGCAACAGCACAGCTGAACTGATGCAGCTGCTGCTGCAGCACATCTGGTAAAGACATTCTATGCCAATGGGAGAAAGCTCTCCTGTCATCATAATAAAACTATCTCTGTGAGTGGCAGAGGCTGTGTCTGCAGGAGAAGCTCTCCGGCACTTATGTCAGTGTAATTTATGTCGCTCAGAGGAGTGGTTTATGCACACTCCTGAGCAACATAAGTTTTGCCGACATAAACTGTAGTGTAGACATAGCCCAAGATATCAAAATATACGATATATTTTCTTTAATAAAGAAATGTACAATGGAGTTGTGCAAAATAGATTTGCTGATAATTGTGCAAGACATTTGTGGAAGATGGCCTACTTAACAATTTGGAAATCATGTAAAACGTAGAGGTTTTGGAAAAGTTTCACTTTGAGTTTGTTCAAACTATTGTGGACAAAATGAAAAGCTAAACTGCAGGTGAAAATTCATACAGGGCAACCAGTAAAAAGGTTCACACCATTTGCTCATGCAAAAGACTCCTCTGTCTATCAAACCCATCATGTTTCACAATACACTAAGTCAGTGGTTCCCAGTCTGTGGCCTGGGGACCAAAAGTGGCCCACGAGGTCTTTCAAAGTGGCCCGTGACTCCCCTCCTGCTGGCTGCAGAAAAGAGCAGCCACTTAAGGATCCAGGCGTAGTGCATTGCCACAGGGCTAGAAGACCGGTGCAGACTCTATGCTGCAGCCAAGGAGACGGGAGATCAGTGTTTCCCTTCCCCTGGCTATAGCAGGGAATACGGCAAAGCGCTCTGCCTGGGTCCATAGGCACTGGGGTCCCTGTGAGGGGAGCACTGATCTCCCATCCCCCTTGCTGCAGAAAGGACCCACTGCCTAGGGACCCAGGTGGAGTGCATGGGGCTACTGGATGTGTGTGGTTTTCCTGCTGCAGCCAGGCGGAAGGGAGATCAGCGAGGAGGCTGCTGACAGAGCAATCAGGACCCACCATGTTTGAGGAGGGGCAAGACTAAAAATCAGTGCCTTCACTTAGCAGGTAACCCACCATGACTTAGCTCGCTGCCAGGCCATGTGATTCAGTGTGTAGTGACTGTCACTCATCTACACTAATGCTTTGCCTGTGAGCGTGTGATATACTGTGAGTAATTTGTAGGTGTAAAATAGTGAATGTAAACATGAGCACAGTAGCATTAAAATGTTTACTTTAAGTATGTAGTGATTTGTAGTCCTTAATGGTGTATGTGTCAAAACATTGATAAGACTAGTGGCTCTTCAGGGTTGTAAAAATGATGTTTGTGGCCCTTGAGCCAAAAAGATTGGGAACCACTGCACTACTAAAAAAAAAAACCCCAAACAAACAAAAAACAGAAAAATTATTTTTTTAATTGATTTTTTATTTCCTTAGTTGTATTAATAAATGCAACAATGTCATAAATGGTTCTAGGACAAATGACAGCTCTTAACAATAACTGAAGAATGATTATATGTTCCATGGTGAAGTTTCAACATTAGCCAAAATAAGGGGCAAAACAAAATTTTGAAATGGGCACTGTAAAACTGTCTCAATTTAAATGGATACAATTGGAAAAATAGAAATGTGGGAGATGAGAAACTTCACCTTGCTATACAACTCTAGAAAAAAAAAAGAAAAAAAAAAAGACTACTGAGAACCTGTAACAAGATTCTTATCATTTGATATTATCAACAGTAAATATTTGTTTTCCTTTAATTATATTAATATCCAAATGTTTTATAAGTGTACTATAGCCTTTTACTTGCTAACAGCCTACACTTAATTTCCTTGGCTATTCTCTATACATTGTTAATCTGTTTTCCCTCTCCCCTCAAAAACAATATATGTTTGACTCTTTTTCAGACTTCGTATTATTCATTTTTTCAGACTCCTAACTCTTTCAATACCACATATAGTTCACATTCAGGGCAACTGGAAAAGTTTCTAAACATTAGGTGTTTGTTCCATCTGTGTCCATCTCTTGCCATGCAGTAATGCATGCTCTTAACAGTGGAGCCTCTGGGCATTTGGGTCAACAAAAGCTCCATTGGGACATAGACAGAGGCAGGCTCTGGAGACTAGGAACAGAAGCTCATCAGTTAAGATAGTGTAGGAAAACCTAGATTACCAGTTACAAAATCTTAAATTAACAGTACAGGTACAAAGGAAACATTGTAGTGATCTATACTTTTACACAATACATGTGCCACTTTTATGGATGTGCTCCTGGTATCCAAGACAATAGAATTATTAATAAAGGCAATTTTTTATTACTGAGAGTTCTACACAGAGAAATGACAAATGTGTATTCAGAGTTACAGTTCCCATAGAAACCATAACTCAGCAACACTGCTTACGTCTATTAAGGAATATGTTTATGTAAGGGGGATGAGATACAGTTTCTCTGGGAACCATAACTTTGACTTTACTGACTTTTGTGTGTGTCAAACGTCAACCATAACTTTGCATTAATGTATTTTGTATTTCATTGATGCGTTGTTTTGCTGAATTGCATCCACCTGCTGTGTAATGAAAGAACCTATTGTAATGCATACACACAAGTGAATAGGACACTGCTGCAAGAACCTAAAGTCTGGATCTCCTATATTGTGAATTTATTCTCACAATTAACTTAGTATTTGTGCAGGTTTCTATATGGAATTTGTAAAACGTTGTACACAGTCTGCTTTGCTAGAATGAAGTTCACCTGTATAAGCCTCATGTCAGGGAAATCCACCCTACAACCACCAACCCATTAGTTAAGTTCTGCTTTGGGCTTACAAAAATGAAGTAGGAGGAGAGTTGGGAATATTTACTTAAGTCATGGGAGTCTCTCCAGTGATTTCAATGGCAACTGAAATATGTCCTCAGTGAAGTTAATTTTGAATTAAGTGATATTAAACTAAGAATGCCATGGTCTTTATTATTGTAGAAAATAACTTTGCTTTTCAACAGAGAAACATTCTGAAAATGCTAAATGGATATACATTGCAGGTTTAGCTTGTACTGGAGAGTTAAAAAGTAGGAGAGAAATGCCAGATGAATAAAAAGCCAGCAGACTACAGTGGAAGTGACTTCAGATGATTCAGACAAAGATCAATACAGAATTAGATTCTACAGGGACAGATTCTGATATTCTTACACTAAATACTATAATAAGTAGTCCCATTGAAGTCAATCAAACTACTCATAGATTAAGGTGCTACTCAAGTCGAACAAGGATATCAGAATCTGGCCCATAATGATTACAGTGCACTGTTAAAGTCTTGACATTTATCACACTGTAGGATTTAACATTAGTGAGGCATTTGCAGTTTCCCCTATGCTTGGAAGGACAGTACCGCAAATACCACAGGAAGTTTAACTACCATCAGCAGTAAATGTCAAGATTTTAATGGCACCCACTGTACATTTATTATGAATTTACAACAGAAAAAAGTTTAACACAAGTCCAAGCTCTGCAAGCCCATTTGTATCTTAATGCATGTGTTATAGCTCGGTTTACATCTTAACAGCTTTAAATATTCTTTTTCTTGAGATTTTATTTGTAATTTGTGGAGATTTAAATCTTTTGTGGTTAGTAATTTAATCAATGTGCTTGCATTTGTTTAGCAATTTGTGAGGCATTTTGCCATGTATAATGTACCCTGTAGAAGTCTAAGTAATATATGAATATTAGTATATATACTGTTTAATAATACTGGCTGCTACTAATGCTATATAAGCAGTTTCATAAATTGCTCTTCATGCACTAGTGCAGGAACTCCATAAAATTACAAACCATTGGCTAATGCTATCATAAAAAAAGCTTTAATATTTATAGTACCTGAAGAATGTAGGAAATATCTGAATTTTTAATAAAAATATTGTTTTTACCTTCATCTATATAGAATCATAGGGTTGGAAGGGACCACAAGGGTCATCTACTCTAACCCCCTGTCAAGATGCAGGATTTGTTGCGTCTAAACCATCCGAGATAGAAGGCTATCAGTCTGTGATTATTATCTTGCTGTCTGCTATATGGGAGCAATGAATTAACTTAGTCCCAAGTGGTTTTGCACATCTCCAGGAAGGCAAACAATGATCTAACTCAAGTTCTCATGAATAACGGACTAGACAGTAAATCCACTGCTAGAAGTCTACTTCCGACCCTCCTTGTGAGCGGCATAAAACAGACAGACCAAGTTCATGGGTCCCAGACAGACAAAAGAGCTTGGAATGCATAAAAAGACTTCCAGTGACCTCAGGGGGAGAGATACTGATTGAGGGTCAGACAGATGAAGGAAAGGGGTGCAGATTGTCTTCCCCACCCCCGCAGCTGGGGGATGTGGTTGTCTGGGAGAAGTGGAAACCACCACTGCTAAACTTTTGTGGACCTCAAAACAACCAGTGAACAAACAGTATTACAGACAAATCCAGCATCAACTCTGACAGGTGATGTGCACATGCACTCCATTGTCCCGATGATCTAGACTGTTCACAAGTAAAGATATCCATGAAGCCATTGCAGTCACAAAACTGGGAAAAGCAGCAGGAAAAAATGGAATCCATCCCAAGTTCCTGTATAACTTGGGCCACTGGAATGGAAAGGGACAATCAGGTTTTCACCAACATCCCGGAGAATGGGTGACATCCCCTAGGTGTGGCGAGAAGTCAAGGTCATTTCACTCCTAAAGCCTGGAAAACCTGCATTTCACCCTTCTGGTTATAGACTGTGCTCCCTCTTGAGCACTTACAAAGTGATAGCACATGTGATTCTGAACCAAATCAGGCCCACTGTGGATGCTAATTTATTCAAGGAGTAAGTTGGTTTCTGACCGCACAGAAGTTGCTGCAACCAGGTCCTGGCCCTCACTACAAACACTGAGGCCGGATTCCAATGAAAACTCAGGACCAGTACTGCTTTCATTGATCTGTCAGGGGCATATGACCAATGTGAGAGGATAGACTGATACAGAAACTGGCCAAAGTGATATTCTGCATGTGGATTCTCTGTCTGCTGAACATCATGCATAATAGCTGAAAGATGCATGTATACCTTGGATGTCAAACCAGAAACATTTTGAATGCAATAGATATGAGAGTAGATAGCCTTTTCATAAGACTAGTTTCAACAGTCATAAGACTAGCTTTAGAAAATAGAATGGAAGAACTAAATCTGCAATATACAGCTATTCAGTGTGTTCAAAATATTTCTGTTGAAATGAGAAAAGTAATTTTCTACAGTAATAAAGAGTCCTTGGAGTTTGTTAAATCAAGTGGTATCTAAAGTTAGCTTTTTTATATTTTAAAATAGGCAACTGTATTAAAGTGGCCATCAATGGTTAAAATAGAAGCTGAAGTTTACAGTTGTATGACATAAATAATGTAAGCAGTATTTTGTTTAATCTGGCAATGTCATAGTTATGGGATTTTTTTTTCTCCAGCCAATAGATATTTGCTGTGGTGAATATTGTGGAGTAGAATATTTTTGTTGGACATCTGAGTGTTTACCTTATGCTTAGCAGCTCTTAGAAGAGAGTTGATCTTAGTTTGACTGCTACTTAGCCTCCACATGGGCCACTTGCTCTCTCTCTCTTCCATCTTCAAACAACATTAAGCAGTTGCCAGTGATTTAGCATGTGCTATACTAGAATTCAACTCTAAAAAAAACTAGCAATGATGAAAAATCAAAGGAAGATTGCTGTTAGGAAAGTTGAGTGATTATGCAGTGTACAGTGAATACAAGACAGTACTCTAAATTGTAACAATTTTTTAAAAAATCATAGCACATTATGGCTGTAACAATAAATTCAGTCCTCAATCTAGTCACACAGTAACTGGAATCCAACAGATTTTGACCTATTGTCATTAAAGCATTCTCTGTTTGAATGGAGCAATGGAGTTGGATGTAATCCATCTACCATAATGGAAGAAGGTGAGGGGGATAATTATAGGAAAACACATGGCATTAATGCTGCGCCAGAAAGTAAAACATGAGTTTAGTAGAGCTTTTCTTGAATAACAAAACCAAAGGGTGCATCTATATGCATGAGTTAGCTTTAATCTAAATAGCTTGAGTCCCAGTACAGTAACCTCTCAGCAGTGTATGCTTCAGCACAGGCTGGCCCATAAGTAATAACCTAGCAGTCCTGGTAGGCTTGTTCAGCCCAGAGTGAAGCTTGTGCTATTGCAGCTTCACTACTCCAGGACTTGTGGTAGCTAGATTTAAAGCTAGCTCAGGTATATCTACTCAAGCTGCAATCAAACCCCATGATTGCAGTACAGACATATCCTTAGGTATTTCCAGTGATCCAGAATTATCCCTATCTCCGTGCAAATATCTGTAAGATCCAGAAGGCATAGCTAGTTGCCTTGATATAGAAGAGGTGTGATGGTTCCCAGAACCACCATCTTGGATTTTTTTTTTTTTTTTTTTTTTTTTAAAGCCAGATATTGATTCCGTTTCCCCAAGATCCCAGATGGCCCAGGGCTCTTCCGTGGTTTTGACCATTAGAAAGTAATTCCAATAAAACTTTCACTTTTTCTCCTATTGGCATGGGCTTGATTTTTCATGTGGGATGGGATTTTTTGCAGCATCTCTTCCCAAGAAGACTGTGGCCCAGAACATTCTTGAGGTGGAGGGAAATCTGGAGGGATTGAGAAAACCTATTCTTTTAGCCCTGAATAGTGCTCATGATCTGGGGGACCTGGAGCCCTGGAGATTAAAAGGCTGACACTCTTTGACAGAGAGATCTTGGCTAGCTATATGCCCTAACCCTTCAAAAACCATTTATGGTGCTTATGAAAAGGAAGCTTTGGACCTTTCTTTTTCTACTAGTAAGCCTGAATAGCCTTTGAGTGAGGGTACTGGGTGTCACTGGATATGTGTGTTGATATGAAAGCCAGTTTTTGAAGGCCCTTTCCCTTCACTTATGAGAGGAGGCTAAGGAATGCAACTCAAGCACAAAGAGTGGCATTTGTACACTTTGCTTTGATTTCATTAGGAAATAGGCAGAGGTGTCTTTAAAATAGATTCATCATAGTGCTGGGTAGTTCTTAAAGTTTTTCCTGAACTTCCTGGTGACAACTAGAAACTTTCAGTCTCAAGTGTATATGTGAGCCTTCATCACTTACAGCAATACTGCATGCAGGAAAAGCCAGTCACACATGTTGCTGGGATAAGGCCATGCCCTCATGTATGATCTTTCAAAACTCGTAACACTTGTTCCAGGGAAGAGATGTGACCAGTGACCATTTCTTCTTCTTTAGAGGTCCAGGCTACAGATGTTCCAGAATGAAGAAGAAAAACCTACACTCAAGCATTAAGTGAATAGTGCTTCAGCTTTTATAACTGTGCTGAGCCAATTTCCAAAACACAGCATTAATGCAATAAAGCTAGGATCTGAACCCTGGAGAAAGTGTACTTTCTCCCCAACGCTGAAGGAAGTCTTTTATAACAGGAGTTCAAGTATTTTTTTACATGGTTTAAGAAAGATTTGTTTTATTCTTTTAGTGGTAAAAATTCTGTCTTAATTCCATATTTTTTACATACATGAATAATACATTAACCAACTGTTTGTTGTTGTTGCTGCTGCTGCTGCTGCTGTTTTATTTTTGTTTTTTTAGTAGCATGGAAGAATTGTCTATTTTGCAGGATTTGCAGGATCTAAGGTTAAATGTGTCCGTCTGCCAAGAAATCGCGTGCCCATTGCTCTTTCGGCAGCAGCTCTACCCTTCACCATCAGCTGGAAACACAGCGAGATGGCGCCGCAGGCCACATCAAAAAGGTACGCGGGCCGGATAAAAAAGACTCGCGGGCCGAATCCAGCCCACGGGCTGTATGTTTGACACCATATGCACGCCTATGCTTATAACTCTCAGACCACTATTTGATATATTGAAATGTAATCAAGTCCTCTAATATGGTCAGTTTTCCAATTCACTGAGGTTTTTACATTAGTTTTTTATGGAGGAGTGGTTAGCAACCACATAGTTCAGATTCTGCTGAGATTTATACTTAAAGCACTACTGAAATCCCTCTCTTTCCCACTTGAATGTTCTGTTATCCTCTAAAGAGTTATTGTGCAAAATTTGGTGACTAAATTATTTCATTATAGTGCCCTCCTTCAGCATTTTGTCCTGTTTTCTTCGTAGTTCTTGGGTTTCTTCTAGTTACTCACCCTCATTCCCCACAAACTCCAGATGACCTCTGTGACATAGGACACTTGAAATTGTAAAGATTTAAACAGAGTCCCCCCCTTTCTAAAAATAACTTCTGAGCTATGCAAATTTAGCTGATGGAACTGCATAGATCTATCAGCTACTTCCATTCTCCAGTGCTGCCAGCCAGCCTCAAAATCACCAAGGAAATAGGCTTGGGGCAGTGAGTACGTGGTCTGAGTGGCCATGGGATGAGTGCATGCAAAGATGGAGTATGGCAGGCAGAGTAAGCAGGGCTTTGAGGAGATAAATATTTAGCTGAGATATGAGAGGACCTGGGGAAAAAAGAAGCTTGTATCAGGAAGCCTGTGACACAGTAAACCACGACTGTGTCTGGGGCCTGGGAAACAGCAGCACAAATGGAGTCGAGTATCTTTTCCAAATCAGCGCATCCAAGACACTCCAAGTTACTAAATTACCAATGGGCAGTCTTAACGCTGACCACAAACAATGCACCAATGCACACACACATACGCAGATTTCAATTTTATAATTACTATGTCACCATTTAGATCAATTTTTAACCAGTCACTGATCTAGATCATCCATACAGAAATTTTTATTTTAGAAAATTTCAGCATTTACATCAGACACCAGACCTCACTGAGATCCACTCACACCAATGTAAAATCGCACACTGAACTATATACAACATAAATTAATAAGGCCCCACCAACCCTATATTAATATCACATGCAAAAAATACCTTCATTTAATGTTAAGGTTACAAAAGTCAATCATCAAGAGTTAGGAAAAGCAAGAATTAAGGTTACCTATGCTATGTCAATTGGCATCTCTTATGTATATGCATTATAATACAGTATTTAATCACATGATCGTATACTAATTTTTCCATTGAAATTCTATATCAATTAGTGCACAGGATGGATGATGGATAGTTATTTAACATTTATTTTTATCCTCATCATTCAGTGAGCAGCCACATCCCACATTCAGTACACCCATCAAATCCTCTGCCGAGTACAGAATTATTAATTTCCTCATGGACGTTAAGATGCTCATTACCATAGCAGCTGAGGGCTTCACAAACTTTAATGAATGTATCTTCACAACAAGCTTGTCAGGTAAGATGGTCTTATCTTTGTATAGGAGGGGAAGTGAGACAGACAGATTAAGAACAACATTGTCAAATTTATTCATTAATTTTGAATGTGCAGTTTAATATGCCAGGGGGTCTGATTTGTGAGTATTTACCACTGTTATAGCACTTCATCTGTTAAATGTGGCTCTCCCACTGATTTAAAGATTGCTTGTGAGTGCTTAGAATTTCTGCAAACCACGTCCCACATATTTCAAATTAGGCACCCAGAAAATGAAGATCAAAGATCTTATGAAAACTTGGTTTAAGTGATTTGCCCAGCATCCCACAGGAATTCTGTGGCAGAGGCAGAGAAAGAATCCAGTTCTTCAGAGCAGCATTCAACTGTCTTAACCAGGAGACCATTCTTTCGGTTTCTACAGTTCCTGCCTCATCCACCATATACGTTCCGACTTCTGCAATAAATGATGCAGAGAGTCTACAGACAGCCTTAGTTCACTATGTAACCCTGATTCTTTCCCTGAGCACCATGCACACTATGCAATGAATGAGGGAAGAGCAGTTCTGTGTGAAAAATAGCTTGTGATCATGTAATTAAATAGTGCATCATAATGCATATTCACATGAGGATCAAATTAACATTGTATGGGCAACTTTATTATTAATTGTTTGAATTATCATAGTGCCTAGAAGCCTCAGTCATGAACCAGGGCCCCACGGCGTAGGTGCTATACAAGCACAGAACAAAGACAGCCATTGTAACACAAAGAGCTTACAATCTAAGTAAAAGACAAGAGACAACCAATGGATACAGACAGACCAAAAGGGGAATAAAAGGAAACAATATTGGTCAGCATTCTGTAACTTTTGAGTGCTTTACTTTGCAATGTTATTATTTTAATGTAGTTTTTATATATGCAATTTAGATTTTTAAAGAGGAACACTGAAATAATAAATTCCAGTATGTGGAACCACATGGCTCGTCAGTGGAGTTGGAACCTTTACATGAACTGCACAGCTCCCTAACACTTGAGCTAACAGTAAGTGGCAAGAGCACACTGTAATCCTTTATATGGGCCATTAGTTAGAAGGAAATAAGACATACACTTTGCCAGTGAGTTGCACAGATATTTGCTGACAGATGAATTTGAGATGCAGGAGTCCTGAGTCCCATTGAAGGTTCTGGAGGAAAGTGTTCCCTAGTGGTTACAGACCCATCTGCCACCCCCTTGCTTTTTATACCTCTCTTCTCTTATCACTTGCCTGTTTGCTCCCTCTCTGCTCCTGTTTCCTTTTTCCCTATCGCCCCTCTCTCCTACACTTCCATTTCCCACCCTGCCCTTGGACCCCTCCTCCCCCACACTTTCTCTCTTTCTGCATTCAAGGCAGACTACTTCCTCTTCCATGCTAGTTCAGCATCAATAGGGGGGCCTCAAAGACCATAGGAGAGACTGTGTCCCTATTCTTTGTTCAGGTGCTCAGAGCCATAGCGGCCCCAGGCTGGAGCATTCTCAGTAAGCTATGAAAATGGAGCATGCTCAATGTGGTCATTACAACTCTCTGGAAAGATATGCTCAGGGGAGGTGAAATGATCAGGGATTTTTCCTCCTGAATTCTAAGAACCCACACCTGAGAATAGGCAAATAAGACTTTGTGTGGTTGATAGTTTATCCAGACGTGGATGGCATCTTTCTGACACCAATGTGAACCTATTGCCAAATTTCAAGTCCCTGCTCCAAAGCATGGATGTGCAAAAGTTTCCATAAAAAAAAAAATTAATATTGGCCCAACCTCATTCTAATAAATGGCTTAACTGTTTTAGTTGAAACTTACTTCCTAAGAGAGACATCTAGAATGAAAAATGTCAGCCCCAATAGTTAAGTCTGGTAATGGTATAAGCAACTAAACACAGGGCCTTATAATGGAAAGCACAAACTTCATTATTGGCATCACTGCCAGCTCCACCCACAGCCATTATACATAGATTTATCCAATAAATATTGTTTGAGTTCAAGGGTGTCCACTGATTGTTCAGTATGAGGGTGGAGATTTATGGGCTATGGGAAGTGGAAGCGAGACAGTGGGGTCTAAGAAGAGGAACTGATGTGTGGAGTATAACTGGGATGTTGAGTGAACTATCAATTTCCTTGCTGTCTATAGTTTGCATTGAGTGCATACAATGTCTGAAATCCCTAAGTCAAAGTCCTTTGTGTAGGACTTTTCTACTCTATATTGCCATCTGTATGAATACAATACCTGATTTAAAATGCCTTTTAAAGATTTTGTCCAGGTTATCAAGGAATCAATGTATAAATTGTGAGTACATTTCAGATCAATGCAATAATTCTGTTTAGATTGGCTCCAGAAATAAATTGATATCTGTAGTAAAATGTGTATCACAATCTGTATTGGTAGCACAGTAGAGAACAAATCTATACAATGTGTGTATTGCATTATATTGTTTGAGTTGTAAAGATTTAGATTTAGAACATAAAAAAGTGCATTTATTGACATATTTTATATGCAGAAATGGGATAAATGTAAAACAATATAGATCAAGAGAGACAAAATAAATTAAGCATCTTGTATATGAAAATATTCCTAGAAGATGGCATTGTGCTTTGAGTAGTAGATGCAGGTTAGCAAGAATGTTGAAAGCCAAAGCCATTTTCTATTAATACGTCCATTGAATGCTACTTTCTCTATGTAAGCGATGTTAAAGTGATGTTAAAAGTCTAAATACAAGAAATGAATAGTCTTCAACATGGAAGCTCAAATGGATTTTTTTTTTTTAGTTGCAGGAAATTATGCTCAGAAACTCCGTGGATTGGAAATACGCACTAGGAAGCATGAACCCACCACCTGCACCATAAGGCAAATTGAGAATAAAATGAACAGGAAGAATTTTCTCTTCATTATCCAGTAAAATTACTGCACAGTAATTTGAAGATTGCACTTTCTCTGTTGCTTTATGATAAAAAAAAGATTTTTTTAAAAAAGTTCAATAAAAATGAAGTTCTATAGCTTAAGATTCTAGGGTAGATCTACAAACTATCAACTTTTTACAAAATAGTTGTAAACATCCTAGGCTACTGGTGTAAAGTGCAAAATAAGGCCAAGATTTGCAAGAGTGACTAGTAATTTTGGGTGCCTGTAGTGAGGTGGAGTGGCCTTCCTCCAAGCCTCATGGTGAGGGACCTCTTCAGGTCCCCTGGTGGGTGGAACCAGGCAGGCGCCAGCCCTCATGCTGTAAGCTGAGAGGCGGGATATGAAGTATAAGAAGTGGGACCTTCAGCTCAGTTGGGAGAGAGCCAGGGAAGCGCTTGGATGCCTCTGACTTGCTGTTAGCCAAACTTTCTTGTCATGCCCCTACTTACCAATAATGGAATCTGTCCATGCCTCCTTCCATTACTGTACAGTTGACTGAGCACTGGAGCTTGGACTGAAGGAGGACCTGCGGGCAGAAGTGGAGATGGGGAAGGAGTTGGGGCTAGAGGTAGAGCTGGGCTGGGGGTGGAGTGGAGCTGGGTTGCACTCCCTCTCTACCCCCCATAGCCTGGCCTTCCCTGAACTTTCCTATGCACCCCCTAGTTTGGGGACCACAGCCCCCTGCTGCCTACTTACTTTAGGCTGAATGGCCTCAGTTTGTCTTATGTCTGCCCAGCCAGAAAGCTAGGCCTTACACTGTGGTTACTCTGTCCTACCCAAGGGCTGAGCCTGACTGTGGTTGTTTGCTGTCTGCCACAGACTGAGAACTGGGCAATAGACTGCTTGGTGCTCCATCCTGCCCAGTGGGCCAGTGCCCTGATTTTCTAACTCTCCTGCAAATGGACTTTGACCACTGTGACGTAGTGAGGCGTAGAGGCCTCCCTCCGAGCCTGAGGGGAAGGGACGACTGCCAACCCACTACAGTGCCCAACTGGAGACATCTTAAAAGGGCCTGATTTTCAAAATGATTGCTCAGCACTTTCTGAAAGTCAGGCCCTTTAGAGTGTCTCAAGCTGGGCTCCCAGAATTGCTAGTCATTTTTAAAAATCATGCAGTTAACATTTCAGATAAAGTTCTGCTATGTTATGTCAGAGAAAATGCTGCAGTCCGTGGGCACAACTAGTAACAGAATGGACCTAAATTGGTTGCTTGGAAGGCTGGTTTGTAATTAAGCAATCACTCAGTGTATTAATATGAAATATTGAACACCATTCATCTCCTTTATAAAAGCCCTTTTGATTTCTAGAACTATCTCAAAATCCTACTTGGAAAGTGTAGCCTGATTTATAGATTATATTGATTATTTAAGAATCCCCAGTTATCAATTGAGATTTGAGAGGTTCTTGTCCCAAGATCAGGCTCAGTATTTAAATTATTGTATTGTTGGGAGCCCCGATGTACAGTTACACTCACACGATAGGAACTCTTCTATATTTACAAATAGTTTATGAATACATTTAACGCAGTCAAACATCCCAGTTCAGTAAGGTAGAGATACTACAGAATGTACATCTGCACATCCATATACTCATGCCATCCCTTGTAGAACAAACTGAAATGTTTGCCATCATCTTCCTCATCACCATCACCTTCCCCCTGATCACCAGTGGCCATCATTCTGGCACCTCCCACCATCTCCTTCTCCTACTGCCCCAAGCCTGGGATATAGCTTTTATAATATGATACGCTGACACCACTATGTTTGATGCATATTCAGTAGGGGATTTTCACCTTTTCCTTATTTGTATTTCCTCACCTTACTAATTTTGGAGGGTCCTTCTATAGCTTAGCATATTAATGATCTCAACTTATTATCATATACATTAATTTGTTACCATGGCCCTTTTGTGGTTAGGAATCTGTGGATGTAGCTCATGTACATGACATTCTTGTGTTGGATCATGTACCAGTGGTTCAAAATTCTTCTTATATACCCTATTTTCAGCTCCCCAACACTTGGGGTTTTCCATTGGGCCATTTATCTACTTAAAGTTTATCTGTTCAAAGTTCATAGGCCTCAAGCCTTATGCTAACTTACTGAAGCCAATATCTTACCATATACAGGCCTGTAGGATCTTTTTGTTATTGCTGAATATAATGGAAAACAGTGAAAATAAAGGCAAGTTAACCCTAGGGGCTACAGAAAGGTGGAAAGTTAGCATGATGGAGATGGGGAAAAGAAATATTCCAATAGCAGTGAAATTTTGCAAAAATTGTCCCCATCAGTAATCTATTATGAAGGGCCCCCTTGCCTATCTTATATCTAGTGAAAATATTTGATACATTTACAGCTGTTGATATGGAACTCGGTCTTCAGGTTGCTGGGGTGGCCTTAGAACTGCAGATTGGATGATTGATCCCATATGGAGGCACACACAGGAGAAAAATATAATTATCCCATTATACGGTGTTCCACATTCAGTTTTTTCTAGTTGACTTAAGTAACTTAGTATTTTTGTGTTCTATGATATTTTATCAAACTTGTTTGAGGAAGAGACAGTTTCCTAAAATGCAACATTGATCAGGGAATTGGTGTTACAGGTTTAGATTCAGGGAGCACTTAAAAGCTCCACGTTTGCTTTGTGCTGAGTGCAATAAAAACATAGGAAACAGACACTCCCTGCCCTGAAAGGCCTACAGTCTAAAGACGTAAATACATAAAGGGTAGAGAACAGAGATACAATACACAAGCAACTGAACCTGGTGAGTTTTGTCAGTTATATGTATTTTACTTTTAATTTTAATTAGAGTTAAAAGTAGTGAGGAAGGAAATAATGGGAAGAGGAATAGTCAAAATATGTCACCTGCTTAGCCATGATCATCAGGCTGAATTTTATCATGGCAAAGGGAAGGAAAGATATTTAGGAAGTTACAGGAGGGGCTACTTGCAATTTATCAGGGAGTTTTTTTCCTATACAGCAGTGGAAGCACGGGAGAAATCATGGAGGTGTTTACATGCCTAAAATAATTGCCACTGAATAATTCTTGTAGTTTGCATGCTGATGCTTCACACAACCTATGACACTAGTGAATATAAGATTATCCTAATGTACTGCACTTGCCTTTTTTATTTGTTTTGCAGTAGACCCAATCAGGATCAAGCCAGCATTGTAGAAACGGGGAAGGAAACAGGCCTAAGTGCTAAGAGTTTACAAACTTGAAAAGACAAGGAGTAAGAGAAACAAGGTGGGTTAGGTAATATCTTTTATTGGACCAACTTTTGTTGGTGAGAGAGACAAGCTTTCGAGCTTACACAGAGCTCTTGTTCAAGTAACAAGCTCAAACGTTTGTCTCTCACCAACAGAAATTGGTCCAGTAAAAGATCTCACACATATTGTATTTCTAATATCCTGGGACCGACATGGCTATAGCAACATTGCATGCAAAGATTAAGAGGCACAGTTTTTAACCAGTGCTCCCTTTGGGGCAATATGGATTTGCATCACATTCTACTGAGCTAAATGAAGCTCAACCACTATTTAATGCAGGTTAGCTCCAAGTGTAGACAAGGAGAAACCATTTCAATAGCTTTTTTGTTGTTGTTTTGTTGTTTTTTTATTTTTTAAGAGAAAGCTTGCTGGTTGCTTAACTTGCATTGGTAACTTGGACTCAAGGTTGCAGAACTGTATTTTCCACCAATGCAATCACTACAAATAAAGGACGTTAAGAAATAGGGCACCATTTACTTATTCATCCCAGGACATCCATCAATAAAAAACCTGAACGATATCCACTCATTAGAATGCACACAACTTTCTCTGACCTTGTAACAAAATACTTTGAACTAAACCAGCCTTAACCACTCATTATAAGTTTCTCTCAGAATTTGTAGAGAAAAATCTTAAATACTTTCCTCATTCATGCAAAGATTATACAAAGTCCAGGTGATTATATAACAGCAAAAATCAAACAGTACAAGACTAACTGGATATTATACAAACAGCAATTTTCTCATGTTGAGCAAAATAATTCCATGCACCCATAATTACACAAATATAATTAGAAAAAAAGCTGATGTACAAATGTATTTTAATAGTTAGAATTAAGGTTATGAACCATGTCCCTTACATTAAAATTGCACTGTCAAGTCTGGTCTATACTTCACAAGTTATCCAGAGCAAATACTAATTGTCAGCAGCAGGTGCAGTTGATGCAGTGATTAACATAGTTTAATTTCAGATATAGATAGAGACAAATTGTGTTCAGCACTATTCAGAACTATTCAATTAGTTTTGCATTGCTAATAGAGTCTTCATTTGTGAAACGTAAGGCAATGAAAAACATGCAATAGAGAGAACTTGTTAAGCTATAATAAATATATAGTGTAACGGGATGCACTCATCACTCTGGTGCCTCCTGCTGGCCGTTCCGGGGATTAGCTCTGCTAGGCAGTGCATGCTCCTTTGGTGGTGCTTTGCCCATCCTCTTGTTTGCTCCTGGACCCCTGTCTCTCTCTCAGGATTATGACAACCTCTTCATAATACGGCCCTCCAACTGTGTCTCAATCGGTGCTCCCCTGTTCCTGGAGCTGTCTCTGCAATCCTTGTCCAGCCATTTTCCTCAGTGGGACTGCTGTCTACTGTTTGGCCACTTCCCCACTGACGAGGGGGGTGGGCGGGCAGCCTGCCCACTACTCCAGGTCCCAGCCCACTACTCCCAGGGACCCTATTGAAAGCAGCCACTTGCTGAGTCCCTTCCAACTCCTCAGTCCATTTCCCTGAGCCATCTCTCTGCAGCCCTCAGCATCCTCTCTGGCTATATCTCAGGGCCTCAGCCTGCAAATCCCTCCAGCTAGCCAGGACTTGTTCTTAGCTCTCCCAACCCCTGTCTGCAGCATTGCTCCGTCCCAAGTGTTAGCTGTCTTCAGCCTGCAAGGCAGCTAGTCCTCCCTCCTTCAGCTTCAAGGACTGACTGACTCTGCTCTGCCCTACCCTGCAGATCTTCTCTTATGGGCCTGCTGGCACTGATTGGCAGCTCCTCTCAGCCCATTCCTAATTGGCTGCCTCCTGCACAACCTCTCTAGAGCTTTATTAACCCCTTAGTGGCCAGGGAGGGGCAGACACCCTATCACACACCCTCCACCTTTAGACCAACTACCAGGGTCAGAGGTTTACTTTCCCTGCTTCCCCACAACTAGGTTCTCAGGGTATCCCACTCCTGTCTTAAGTTTTCTACTAGGAGGAGCAACACATTATTCTCCTCCCCAGTATCCCTAAGTGTCCGTGTCTAGGCCCTACTGGGTGTGGGAGCTGGCTTACTACTGGGTCCACGGATATCTCTGCCCCCTCCCTCTGGGCAGTCTCTGATTCAGCTTGGCTCTCGGGCATCTCTTGTCTATCCCATCTTCCCCAAAGGGGCAATGTCTTTTTACATAGTCCTCTTTGTGGCACCACAAGCAAGCCCTTTGCCTCTTCTTGGCCCTGGGCCTCCCCTTGTCTTTCCCTTGCTCAGCCCTTTCTCCTGGGCTAGCCTTGACCTTGCCACTCAGGTTCGAGCACTCCCTCTGCAGGTGCCCCTGTTTCCTACATGTCCAGCACGCCTTTCCTGTTCTTCTCACAGGTGGGACACTCTTGGGATCTTTTTTCTTTCTCTTCTTGGGGTAATGCTTCCGTTCCCCATTCCAGTAGAGGTATTCTCCCTTCCAATGTCCCTGTTGCCCACAGGTGTAACATTCACCCAGCCCAGCCAACATGATGCCTGGCTTCCCCTCTCGCCCTCTGCAGCCTCTCTGGACCCACTCCCGCAGCAACTTAAGAATATAAAATTGCTGCTCAGCTAGCTGAGACATACAGGCCAGCAAGCGCTCCTGTGCCTCCCACTGTCTCTGTTGGGTCCTGAATACCTGCAGCAGCAGGAGCTGAAGCTGCCTTTGCTGCTTGTCAATCCCTTTCTTCAGAGGTACAGACTGTGGTGTCCAGCCCGGGAGAGTGTATAAGCCCTCAGCAAAATATGCTTCCACATACTGTGGCTCCATTGTCTCTCCAATAGTCTTTCATATTCCTGTGAAGCACAATCCTCCCCACAATCCTCTGTCTCTCCCTTATATCAAGGGTGACTGCGTGACTGCATTCTCCACCACGTGTGACAGGGCCAGCTCATCACTGTGGCCCCTCCTGCTGGCCATTCCACTCTGCTGGCCAGTGTGCTATCCTCTGGTGGTGCTTCACGCATTCTCTTGTTCACTCCTTGACCTCCATCTTTCAGGACCATGGTGTCCTCTTCATGACACAGACCTCCAGAGGGCTGTCACAATCAGTGCTTCCCCCTTCCGGGAGCTGTCTCTGCAATCTTTGGACAGCGACTTCCCTCAGTGGCAACTGCAGTCTACTGTCTGGCCACTTTCCCAGTGGCAAGTGGGGAAACCCAGGCCCATCCATTACTCCGGGTCTTGGCACAGGACCCCTATAGAAAGCACTTGCTGCGTCTCCTCCAACTGCTCAGTCCAATTCCCTGGGCCACCTTCCTGTTGAGCTCAGCATGTTCTCTGCCTTTTCATTGGGGATCAGTCTGCAAATCACTGCAGCTAGCCAGGACTTGTTCTTAGCTCCCGCAGGCCCTGTCTGCAGCCCTGCTCTATCCCGGGTACTAACCATCTTCAGCCTGCAAGGCAGGTAGTCCTCCCTCCTTCAGCTTCAGGGAGTGACTGACTCTGCTCTGCCCTGAAGGTCTTCTTATAGGGTCTGCTGGCCCTGATTGGCCACTCCTCTCAGCCCATCTCTAATTAGCAGCCTGACTAGAGCTCTATTAACCCCTTAATGGCCAGTATGGGGCAGATGCCCCATCACATATAGTAATTAGAAGGAGATGGCTCAAAAGAAGAAAAAAGAATCTTAGGTCAGAATACAGACTTGCAAAATAGGAGTTGCTGAAAATTAATCTGCAAAAAATGGTGGTTAAAAATACTGTATGCTTTAGGAGAAAAGTCTGCATGCTTCCCAATTGTTTACCTAGCTGCAGATCTGTTGTACATAGAAGGTGTGACATATGTCTAGTCTAGCTTGCCCACTAACATTATGTTGAATTTCAAAACTGTGTCTTTGAATTCAGTTGGCTTTGAAGAGTAACTTAAAAGAGTACAAAATTCTATTTTGGAAAGCTGAAACTCAGATTATAAAACTACTAACGCTGAATGTTGTGAGAGGGCTAGACCCAAAAGTCTCTCTTCTTTCATGCCTTGAGAAATATATTGAAAAACCTGGGAACAGATGGATGGGCATAGATATACTCTGTTACAGTTGTAGATCTCTGCAATTTGGTCAGATCCAATAATAAAGTCTTGGATTAAACCTCAGATGAAAATTAACATTTGAGGATAATGTAGAGGATCTCTATATCTGCAGTAGTGAGTAGAGGATATTAAAAGTCATATTTCACCAACCAGAAACTCATGTGAGAGTAATGGGAGCTAGGTTGTGAAAAAAAAATGGAGGTCTCCATGGCATTATCTGTAGTCAGTTGATCTGGGGATAAAATCTTCAGGAGTCATTAATAGAGACCTTCAGATAGAGACAAGTGCAATTTGGGTGCTGGAAGTTTTCAGGTACTAAAAAGTATTATCTTTTATATCTTTGAACTACAATAATGTTTCCCTAGGAAAGGGAAAGAGAGAAGATAAAGTATGATCAGAGTAGCAATGGGCAAATTTCAAAAGAATGAGTTTGGATTCTTTTTGGATCCTGATTGGTTTCTACAAATGAACCAAAATAATCTGTTCACATGAGACTTCAGTTTCTGGAAACTGGGAGGCACAAATCATGGTACAATTTTCTAAGCAATGTGATGGATTAGACATTGGAGTTGAAAATGCCTCTGCCTCAAGGAAGTGCAAGAGAATATTCCTCAGTTTATCAGTAAGCATAAAACACCAGTGAAACACAAGGAAAGACATGGGAGAAAGCCCTGCATTGTATAAAGACCTGCCAATGGATCAATAATAGCAAAGCTCACAAATGGGCTCACAGTGGATAAAACAGCAAACACAGGCTGTAGCCCTCTCCTGGTTAGACCTGACCTATCTCTAACAACTATGAGGGGCTTTTTGTTTTTTGAGGGTGTGTGTGGGGGGGGGGGGAAGGTTGTTTTCTGGGGTATTTTTTACAGTTTGGCATCACTTGTCATGTGTGTTACAGGTGTGTTTGTACTGACAGAGATAATAAAGAATCCTGTGTCTTCAAAAATATGATCCATAGTTTGAAGTATATTACAAAGTATATAAATAAATATTATAAAGTATATAAACAAAGGGGAATTTAATTTTCCCTCACTGAGGCTGAACAAAACTGCACTGCTTTAGTGCGTCAGTGTAGATGCTTACTACAGCAACCGGAGGGGTTCACCCATAGCAGTAGTTAATCCACTTCACCGAGAGGTGGTAGAGAGTTTGACAGAAGAATTCTTCCATTGACCTAGCACTGTCTACACCAGGGGTTAGGTCAGCTTAACTACATCTCTGAAGTGTGTGGATTTTTCATTGTAGTTATGCTGGTGTAACGTTTCAGTATAGAGAAACCAAAAGGCTTTCTTGATGACAGTTATCAAAACCCTCAAATATAGCAAAGATCTATTCCACAAGTCTGCCTGCTTGCCGCATCATACATTGCTAATGAAACAACTCAGTTTAGTATTCAGCATATCCTCATTTGATCTCCTGTCTTGCTACATGCCCAGGATTTTTGTCCCTCTCCTCTATCTGTGTATTCTCTTTGTCCCCCTTGCTTTCCTGACATTCATAACAGATGTTGGGCATGGAAACATGCTCTTAATGAGAGAAGAGCTCAGCCAAGGGGTAAATCATTAAAACCAGAGTCCTGCTTTTGAGCTTTTGTGACCCAAGCACCTAGGATTATATTGGAACTAGCCCTCTGTGAAGTCCATCTGTCTTTGAGGGTCATAGATGGTAAAGAGATTTGAGACATGTTTTAGCCTATTTAGGTCATTGTAAACTAAGCCCCATGGTTCTGAATGCAGTCTAGAAGTGAAGAGGGGGCCCTACTCAGAGAAGCCATGTGACCTATTTACTAATAATCAAAGCTTTCTTTAGAGAGAAGTGAAAAACATTGTGAGAGGAAAAATGTGTTGGCAATGAGCATTTTAATTACCATCTGTTCTTAATGGAAAATGAGAACTGGACTTCTATGCAGTTTATGTATTTAGCTTTGTAAACAAAAATGTTTGTAAATAATTAGGAATATATTGTTCTATCTCTGGATACACCAGGCTAAGCACCAATCTATTAGGTCTTAATTCAAGTCAGAATTTCAGTGTATTTGTGTTAAATCATAAAGAATAAGGACATGGGAGAATTAGCACAGAAGCAGTAATGGAATGAAAACAATTCTTTCCAAGTAATAAAAAGAGAAGCACATTTGGAGGTTGCAGGGTTCTTGGCATTTACAGCTTTCAACATTATCAGCTATCTACATTAGTATGAAAGTCCCTCTGGTTCTCATTGTAAGAAATAGTTTCAATGAAAACAAAGCTACAGGTGAGTTCTTGAAACAGCAGTATTTGGAAAAGGCAATTATTCAGTGTCTAGAACATGCTACTACCTTTGTCACATTCACCACTAACTGCTAGCACGAACTATATTCATTACCATAGATGACATTTTGTTTAAATGGCATAGAGGTTGTATGACTAAAGGCAATGACTACATTGTACAGCACTGACCACATCATTACTGCTGTCATAATAATAGACCATGAATCAAACCCCAAAGTATCAACTGCTCACTTTTATCCAAAATGAATAAAAACTCCTAATTGATGTCAGCATTTTTCTTTTCTTCAGGTGAGATTCTAGAGAATAGCTGAGAAGCAGAGGCCCAGGTCATCTCTTCCTGTGGTAAAATCTACAGGAAAGGGACCAAGAGGAAGAAAACACTTTATGGAAAGTCACACCCACACATGCATGTGTGGAGATTTCAGGAGGCCAGAATCACCAACGTAAAGCCCCAAAGTGTAATTCTGGCCCTATTGATGTCAATGGCAAAACTTTTATTGATTTCAATAGGAGTAGGATTTCACCACTGTGCTTGTGCAGTGGCTTTGCTACCCAGAAGTCTCTGCTTCCTGACAACTACCTTGGCCTGCGTCTAGCCATAGGTAGTCTACACAAAAAAGGTAATTTGCAGAGATTCTCCATGGGGCCAAAGAGGGGATAATGCGTATCTCATTGCCCCATCATCCAGCCTAGTCACTCCTCTCTATGACTAGCCCAGTCTCCACCCCCTGCTACTGCATGAGAAGCATTACCTGTGGGGAGGCACTATGCTGCAGAGTTGGCCAATACCCAGTTTCCACATGATGGATGGGGAAATCCATGCACTAAGGATCTCCTCTGTGTGCAGATCTAGGGGACACAGTCTGAACCATGGAAATTTACATAAACACATTCTACAAGGTTCTCCTTCCTTTTTATTGCTGGGTAACAGGGTTTTTCTTAAGCTGTTAAATTATCAATAGACAAATGGCTTTTTCCTAGGGTTGTCTGTCTAAGTAAAACAAAGTCAGATCTTTTCTTTTTTTTTTTCCATTGTTCACTTTTTATCATAACAATTTCCCATACAGTTGTTAGCCTCTGAAATAGAGTTAGGTATTTTTAGCTACAAGCGATAATGTAGTGCATGATGTCACCCAAGGGTTAATATATTTACCACATTTCTGTTTTCCTTCTCATAATCTTGGCAAAGACACAATTTGTGAAATGCATGTGTATGAAAATTGATATCCCAGCTGTTTGCAGACAATAAGAATATTTGCCAGAAGTAGGTAAATAATCAACAAATAATCATTAAATGGTTTGTCATAATGTTCACACTATTCTCTGCAAATCTTTACTGCAGTTTTGCATGAATGTTTTTGTTTTGTTTTCCTCTTTTTGTTCTGGAGCTGCTACAGTCTTGAATCTTAACCAAGAAGCAATTAGAATCTAATTATCAGTATCCTAATAATAGACTTAAAATACCTTCATAGGTTAAGTTTTGCATGGTAGCAATTTATTATTAGATATAATAGGTTGATCTAATAATTCATATCTATGATGATCCTGCTTGGCCTTATAAAGACGGACTGTGTACAGAACAAACAAATTAGGGGGAATGTGACAGTGGTATCAATTAGGGAAAATCCTGGCTTAAATGGTTTGGGCATGTGAAAAGAAGATTGGAAGAATATATAGGATATAGGATAATAAATTTAGAAGTGGAGTGTGAGAAAAGATTTGGAAGACCCAAAACTAGATGGATGAGTGACACACAAAAGTATTTGATTAGCTGCAGAAATTCTAAGGAACTCCTTCAAGACAGACTGGAATGGAGAAGAAGGACTCGAAGAGCAGATCCCACATTGATGGGTCTAAGTCTAGAAGAAGAATTCATATCTATGGGCCTAGGTATGGAAAGGAAATTATTTCAATGTATTAATGCTTAAACTATCTTATAATTTTTGTGGCAGTCCTCATCAAATGCTATATGCCAGGGGCGGCTGGTGACTCCTGCCTTTGGGGAGGCTGGGCTGGGAGCCCCACCCCCTGCTCTGCCCCTCCCTGAGGCCTTGCCCATGCTTCACCCCAGTTCCCACTTGGCCCTCCTCTCTCAAGGTCCCCCCCAACGCATCTGCACCCCCAATTCCCTTCCCATTGTCTGCTCTCCTCTGCTCAAGCCAACAAACCAAAATGCCTCCTTGTACTGATCCTTGCCAATTGTGCTCAGCAACCCAGTCCCAGACTGTTTTCCACTGAGCTGAACAATCATCCCAGTGCTTCGGCCGTCCTCCCAGCCCAGTTCTGATCCCTCCCTAGCAGCCACAAGGGGCTCGCCTGGGCTTAGTCCCCAGGCAGTTGGGGAGGATGGAGATGCGGGGCTAGGAGGGGCTTTCCACATAGGCAGCACAGCCAACCCCACCAGAGAGAGGGGGAGGAGCCACCTGTCCATGCTCCTAGGACCCTGCGAGCTGGTGAGTGAGTCAGCAGCAGGTCAGCACCGTGCAGGGCAGGGGAGCTGAAGCCAGTGGCCTTGGCTCTCCCCACCCCATGTGGTGACCTGCCTGGCATGACTCACTGCCTCACAGGGTTCCGGCCCTGACCGGCAGCGCAGAGAGTGGAAGGGACAGCTCTTCCCTCTCTCCCTGGATTGGTGAGCTGCACTGCGCACATGGAAAGCCACTCCTCACCCCACAGCTTCATCCCTTCTCACCCCAACTTTCCAGGTGATGAAAATGAGTTTCCTAGGACCGCCCCCTAACTGTCTTGGGATTAAACCCAGGCAAGATCCAGCTGCTAGGAGAATCAGAGCTGGGCTTGGGGATGGGCTGAAGAGTGGGGCAGAGTGGGGGAGAGGCGAGAGGCAGAGCAGGAGCTTCTGCTTGGGAAGTATTATACTGACTGCCTATGGCAGAATCATAAGGACATAGAGGAGTTTGAAGAGAGGAAGATTCACCATCCCAAAGAGACGTGGCTTACTTGCAAACTGACAGCCACCTAGAACCATCTGGCAAGGTTCTTAAAGTGGTCAGGTTGTATATGTCTGTATATTCAGTTGACGTCCATCACTGGCAATCTTGTCACACCACCAAATCTTTCAATGCCCAGGTGATCACCAGCTGTGTGGCGGCATTCATTGGTTCATACACTTGGGAATGAACTGGTCTTCCATTTTAATAATATGTCCATACCAAGAAAGGCATCAGAACCAAACCAGTGCTGATGGAAAATGTAGCTGGGTTGAGCTCTGAATATCATCAAACATTCATATATTCCAAGGCCAGCAGGAACCATGGTGATCATCTAGTCTGGCATCCTGTATAACACAGGCCACAGAGTTCCCTGAAAAAAATCCTAGGGCATAAGTTTTACAAAAACATCCAATCTCGATTTTAAAATTGCCAGTGATGGTGAATCTACCACAACAATTAGTACATTTTTCCAAGGGTTAATTACCTTCACTTTTAAAAATGTACCCTTTATTTTCAGTCTGAATTTGTCTTGCTTGAACTTCTACCCATTGGATTGTGTGAAACATTTCCCTGCTAGACTGAAGGGCCAGATACCAACTCCTCATTTCTTATCTTGTCCATTTGATATGAAGCAGCTGTTGAAGATGACAAGAACTGAAAACTGCAATTTCCCTCAAACAACCGTATTTTACTTCTCTACAACAGAGTTGGTATAACATTGATTCTATACATCTGCAGCTTTGTAGCAAGCTTGATGTCACAATGTTCCCCAGAGGCCACTGGAAGGCCAAAAACGTGGCAGTAGCTGCTGCTATATGCACATCCATATATTCTGAGTATCCTTCAGCAGTGTCTATGACACTATCCAAATGTTTGACAGATGGCACCTGTGTGATATCCCATCTGGACAGGTTAATACAGAGCAGGCTGTAATTTGAAGCTGGAGGCAGCTTGAGGGTAATCATCAGGGACTTCATTTTATCTGGATAAATAACCAGGCCAGTGTGCAATGCTTCTTGCCTGACCAGACGGGCCCATGAGCTGCAGAGATCCATCAAACTAAGCCAATAAGACATTGACATTGGCTTATTCAAGTTCTTGAAACAGAATGGTACTCAGCACAATGCCATCAACAACTGCTTCCTCAAGCTCAGGTGACAGAGGGAGCACCACCCCCTCACAGAGGATGACTTGGGATTGGTTAAATGTGTATGATTTAGTTCTGGCTGCATTTGAATAAACAATGAGTTTTAGTTTGATGGATTCTTGATTATAAAACAAATATTTCCATCTCTATCCCTGCACCTCATTGCACATTTGCCATGCTTTCATGTCAAACATTTACTATCCTCATTGCCTATATCTTTCATATTTGAACTAAACCATTTTTCTAGGACTATTTAGGTTCTTTTTTATTTTTATTTGCTTCCAGATTTAAGTGTTTTATGACATACTGGGTAGATCTGAGAACAAAATCAACATGTTTTTCCAATATGACCAAGACTGCAAGAAGAAAGTGTTCTGGAATAAAAATTAAATGAGAAGTATCATTGTATTCAATTAACTTCTCAAGTGTTTAGAGTTAAAAGTTATCAATTCACTACAATCCTAGGCACTTGGTTAGATGGACCTCTCTATCTGTGCAAAATCTCATTTACTTTAGTTATGGCTCCATGCTCGTATGAATCTAATTGCATGACCAGGGCATCAGCAGCTACCAGTTCCTATAATTGTATGACACACTGGCTCGTCCATCAGTTATTTGACCCAAACACATTTAGAAAAAGTTAAAGATAATTACCCATTTTATAAGAAATTATAGTTTAACATTAAAAATATCACACAAGTTTCAGTTACTGTTTGTGACTTTATAACACCCCAGAAGTAGCACAGCATTTGCAAGCAAACATGAAAATCAGATCCTTTCTCAACTCTAAGGATTTGTCTACACTTTAAATGCTACAGTAGCATCAATGTAGACATTACCTATGCCAATAAGACACTACTTATCAGCACAGGTAATCCACCTAACTGAGAGTATTCTTCCATCGACCTAGCACTGTCTACAGTGAGGTCAGTTTAACAACGCTGCTCAGGGGTGTGGATTTTTCATATCTCCATCCAACATAATTAAACTGACCTAATTTTCTAATGTAGAGTAGGCCTAAATATCACTTAAGACCAACACAGCACTTGATAAAGTTAAAGCTTATAAATATACATTTCCCATTCCAAAAGAATACTGACAAAGTGGCACATTCAAAATCAAGAGGACAAAGATGGGGCCAGAATTTGGCCCAGAATCTCTTTTGGCATCATTTAAAAAAATACTAACTACTGTACACATAAGTCACATTCATATTCATGTGCAAGAGAAGTTCTGTTCCATTCTATTAAAGCATGCCCACTACAGTTGTTTCTGATTAGTCTGTAAATTCTCAGTGCTTTTGAGACATGAGTATGTTCATGGTTAGTTTGAACCTTCTGTACTTTATAAACAGACTAAATAACACTTAGTTTCAGCCTAGATTGTATTTACATATTGTATGGCTTGTCTGAATGGTGTGTTCATGCACACCAGCTAGGGTGTAAATTCCAGTGCACACCTGCACATCACATACTATTTGTCCATGTGGACTCTACTGGTACGCACTAAAAGTTTTCTATTATTTGTTGACATAGTCCTGTTTCAAACACACATCAGGGAAATTTTAATGTGTGCCAGCATGATGGACATGGACAGTTAGGGCACATGGACTGGTATGCACAAACACACTGTAAAGGCAATCCCTTACATACTTATAGGGTTTTCATCACTATAGTATCTGAGCACCACCTTCAAGTTTTTAATATATTTGTCCTCACCTTCTACCTGAGAGATAAGGCAATATTATCCTCATTTTACAGTAGAAGAACTGAGGCACGGAGAGTCTAATTAAATTGTCTACATTAATACAGGGAGTTTGAGGCAGAGCAAGGATTAAGTTCAGGTCTCCCAAATCCCAAACTAGTGCCCTAACAACTGGACCAACCTTCCTCTCTGATTGATTAAGCTGCGGTATCTATAATATGGACACATGGGTAAGGCTAGGCTTCTGGTATATAAATACTTCAGTCCAAGATGTATCGCTTGCAGACACAAGTTGTAGCTCAAATCCCTCATACCAGCAGCAATGTTGAACCTGCTGCACATGCTAATTCCTTGTGTGGTAAGAAATCCCAGTTGCTGCCTCTAAGGGCCTTAGTAAAGATTATATCTGGTACAACACTAAAATAGGTGATAATAAAAGAACAGGAGAGTTATCTTCTATGAGGTATGATTTGATAATGCAGTTTTCATTTCAAATCCACAGCAGTAATTCCACACCTTCTGGGTCCCAATATAAATCTAATCCCAATACCATATATTGGACCTCTCTGACAAGGGATTTCAGCTTTAAGACACTTTTATTGCTGTGATTTCCCTCTGTTCTTGTACAGCATCTCAGTTCTGAATTTTTGTGCTACAGTTACTTATTTGCCTTCAGCTCCCGAAGGGTGTCCCAGTAAAGCAAAACTGTAATTTTACTCACTTTTTAAATAAGAGCAGAAGGAAGACTGTATACTTTTATGAGATGCACAGAAATCAGATAATGTGGTGTGAAAGAATAGTATAAAGTTATGCAGGCAATTTCAGTGGGAATAAAGTCATTTAAAGGGATACTCAGATGTTTTAAATGTTGTCATGCTGTTTTCCATTGTTTGTAATACCCTCTCAGAAGCTTAGAGTAAAACTTAATTTCTCTTGCAAGTTTTGTTTCTTATGTCTGTAAGAAATCATCAGTCAAATTGGCTGTCATTTGTTTTTCTGTTTGTACATCACTAATCTGGTGGACACTAGCAAAAACTCCAGGGTCTTCACAACAGGGATTGCAGTACCACTCTAGGATGATACCACCATTACTACAGGTATCTGGATGAGAAATTTTCTGTTTTGGGTGAATTAAATGGACCCCACTGCATCAATTATATTAGCAAAATGCTCACAGGTCTTGAATTAGTATTTGCTACAATAGTTAATTGCTTTCTGAGGATTTTCCCAGAGAGAAGTCACTTTGTTTCAGGTACATAAGAACAAACAGATGGCTACTAGTTTTTGGTCTTTTTTCCTTAGTAGTAGTCTCTCATGATGGAGTCAGACAAGATCATTTAAGATTAACAATAATTAAGAATCTGAAGAATATTCCTTACCAATTCATAATTATTAAAATAGATCAAAATGTAAAATATTGGATACTGTCCCTTGAATGATGATGGGCTATGTGTGTAAGTTGAGGAGAACTGTAAGAGACAAACTAAAACGAAATAGGGACAAATTCTGTTCTGTAGTATACCATGTGGAGCAATCAGGAGCAAAATCTTACTGATAGGCATGGAAGAGATTGAATGCTCTCTTTTGGTAGACTGGAAGAGAGTACTAGGTAGGTCAGAGGGAAGATGTTCACACCAATTTTCACACCAATTTTCCTAGTTCAATGTGTATAGATATAAATTCATACACACACAGGGGTTTCCAATAGTTTCTCAGTTTCCTCTGTGAGCTATTTAGCAGATAATACAATGAAAGGGCAGGGTACAGAAAGAAAAGGAATTCCAAGAAAAGATTTAAAAAGTGAAGACTCCAGCAGATAAGACTTATTCCATATGATAATCTACACTAGAAGAACATTAAGGTTGCAAACCAAAGCACTCAGAGTTCTGGAATTTCAAGTTACAATACAGTCCGCAGTTACATTCTTACATACTATTTCCCCACAGGACCCAAGCTTAATTCAGCCTTCAGGGGATTTGTGAGAGGGTACTCCATACTTTTGCTTCATTTATTTCATAACTGAAATTTGACAGTAGATGAGGCAATAATCTTCTAGCACCAGCATGATTCACTACCTGAACCTGCTTCAGTAACCATACAGTCTACACACTGAATGGGACCTGCAAGAAAATAGTCTATGATCATATAGTTAAATATATTTAAGCCCTTGACATCCATTTTGTCTTTAGTCTCTAGCCTACCTCTGGATCAACTCATCTACAACTAAACTGAACTGAAGCTGTGAAACAAAGGACTGAGACCCACCCAGGTACTGGCTATATACCAGAGGGACTATACAAGCCTGCAAACTCCACAATTCTACTAGAAACCTGATGTATATGGACTTTCAAATCATTTGTATGTATCTGATTGCTTTGATCCTTTAACATTTCTCTTATAGTTTGTTTCTTTCTTTTTATAATAAATCTTTAGTTTTAGTTACTGAAGGATTGGCTGGCAGCGTGGTATTTTGGGTAAGATCTAAACTTATATTGATCTGGTACTGTGGCTGACCCTTTGGGGTCAGGAGAAACCTTTGTGGTAAAGAGCATAGAGTTTTAAATAACTGGTCTCTTTACTGGACCTAGTGGCTGATTGGGAGCCAGAGACTGAAATGCAGTAAAGGGGGCTGTGTATATTTGTATTTTAGCTTCTTGATAACCAGTGTCACCAACCAGTGTTGGGAGAATCTGCTCTCCTTTTACAGCCTGCCCTGACCTTGGCATCTTCAGGTGGCTACCCTAGGCACGGACGGGTCACACTTCCAACTCTAATCTTCTATGATTCTAATGTATAAAGAAGCAAAGGTAACGTGTTGCGAGTTACTTTAACTTTGGATTTCTAGATTTGTTTAATTTTGTAAGCTTAATATCACAGTTTTTTATATTGAAATGAGTGAGAAAATTAATTTCATTGTGTAACTACTTGCTAAACAGCAATAGAATGCTCTCTACTGCAGAGTGTGCACATGACGAGACAGTGTCTGTAGTGCAGCCCTGTCTCCTCAGTCACATACCTTTGCATATTTGCACACTTTCCTTTGACAAGCGTCCTTGGACAGTACTTATAAAACATTGGCAGAACATTACTTCATTACATAGCAGAAACCAATGCATACACACAAAGTTCTTAAATTTTATACCTCCATCAAGTCTTGTTCATTAGACCACTGAAAAGTATGTCCCCATGCTCAGAAATATTTGTACAAATTTCAAGTATCCATCACCTCTTTCTAAGGTTCTAGAACTGTTTTTTAATAGACTCATAGACTTTAAGGTAAGAAGGGACCATTATGATCATCTAGTCTGACCTCCTGCACAATGCAGGCCACAGAACCTTGCCCACCCACTCCTGTACTAGACCTCTAATCTATGGGGGGGAGGGAGGGTCTATTACAAGAGTCCTTTTTCTTTACCTACACACAATTTGTTCTCCTTAATGGCTGACCTAGTTTTGCTCAAGTTTTCAAACAAAAAACAAATACACAGCCCACTCTTGAGCTGAGAAAAATCATACAAAATTTCACACTGATAATTTAGATTGAGGATTGAAGGTATCTGAATCTGATCCTTTAGAAAGACTGTTGCAATCATCATTATAGACAGTGGTTTTCCTATAATGAACTGTGTTTGAGAAAAGGGGTGATCTTAGACAAAAGAGTTCAGAATTGGAGGAGGGGAATAGTACTAGTGGCTGGGAACCAAAACTGAGATGTAGATTCTTTTACTTCATGTAAAAAACAAGCCATTAGAGGATATTTGAAAAAATGATTGATTGTACATATATACACACAACTCTCTCCTTTAAAAGGGCACATCAATGGGGAATCATGCATATATATAATCAGAGAAATCAGAATTGAAAATAATGTTCTTGTTCTGCTGTTGTAATCTCCTCTTCTCGATTGTCAAATCCAAAGCCTCTACTATAGCTTCCGTACAGAAAAGATAAGGCAATGCAGGAGCACTGGATTGGCACTGTTCTTTGGCAGTTGCAACTCTCCGTCAAGAGCAGGTCAAAATGAGTTTCTTAAACATTTAACAGACAGTACAACAAGATAATATTCCTCTTGGTGCAAATATGCCTGAAGGACAAAGGAAGACATTGGTTTATTTATTGAAGTCTCTTGACTTTGATCCAATGTGTGTCAGATCATATTGGGATGAGCATACAATAGAGTGAAAACAAAATATGCCCACAAACAGGAATGTGAGACATAAGGGGAGGCAGATTTTTACAGCTAATATATCCCTATAGAATCAGAACATCTGAGACATCACAAAATAATAACACTCATATTAATCATCGTTCAACTTTTCACTTGAAGTATTCTGTAGTCTGTAATAGAGTAGCTTAAAAAGTATTTATAAAATTAACATCGTTCCCAAATCTATTACTATCAACGTTTAAAAATAAGGCGAGTTTATTCTAGCAAAGGTGCTCTAATTAGAGTTGTGCAAGTATTTTTTTCTTCAGTTCACTGACCAAACCATAAAATCAAAAAGACATTGAGCAAAAAAACAAATATTTCTGGTTCTCAGCAAAACAAAAACAAAACTCATTTTGTTTTGATTTTGAGCATTTTTAACTGCTTTATATTAAGAGCAAAGGAAATTTGGAAATGTCAGTCACAAAAACAGTGAGGTGGGGCTTATACGGTATAGGCCCTGGAGAAGGTACTCACATGCAATGTGGGAGATCTGGGGTTCATGTGAATGTCCTAACCACTGGGCTACAGGATATTGTTGAGGTGGGTCTCAGTCTCTCCTCTTGACACTGTTTCACTTTGTATACATAAATAGTCATTGAAGCAGAGACTGGAATCTAAGTGTTCCCCCAGCCACCAAGTTATAAAGTCATTCTTATTTTCCTTCTGGCTTAATGACTATTTATCCAGAGTGGACAAAGTTTTCAAAATCTCAAACATTTTCCTGAGACAGAAGAACTGTTTCCCTCGCTCCCAGCTCTATTTATAAATAGTTTGCATGTAAAAGAGAGGAGATCAAAAGGGGAGGAATGAGCTGATGGGTTTAATTTCCTTTTCCATTACAAGATTGTTTTCTGGTTCAAGAAGGTGAAAAAACCACAGAGTTGGATTCTCCCCTGGGCCAAGTGAACCTCAACACTAGAGAGGAAGAGCGACAGGGAGTTGGTTCTGGCTTCTTATTCACAGGTTCAGCCCCAGCCTCAGTTCAACATAACGCTGCTGCTAGGCAGCTTTAAACTGTGCCACCGAGCTAGGGTCCTGGGGGATCCCAAGCTAATGGAGTATTACCATGTCACACCTGTTGATTCTGGACACTTTGTGATCAGTGTGGATACCAGTGAGACACGGTACGCCCGATTTGCAGATCAATAAGGTTTAATGTGCAAGGTTTTCTATAAATATACTAGTGAGATACAAAGCCTAAAATTAACTACAATATATCATACTCACTAAGCCTGGAGAGCTAAGCAGTTACTCAGAAGGCTGTATACAGGAACAGCTTTCTTCAGGGGCACGCCAGGGAGTCAGTGGATCCTCTGGTCCAATTGGCAGCACCTCCTGTGGAGTCAGGTGTTGAAGGAGCGCCCCCCTTTGTCTAAGTGGTGACTTCTTATACCCTTCTATAAACAACCTTCACCTAATTATCTCTCTCATTATCATATCTGCTAATTATCTACATTGGGTTTCACCCTTAACTACATTCCATTCTCACCATGATAATTGGGGTCGTCAAAACAACATCTGGTGATAGGAGGGGCGGAGTAAAAATATGCCCCTGGGCTATAAAACAGTGCACCCCAGACGTTCAAGGATAACTTGTTGTTCCCATCACCATTATCTATGTGCAGCTGCAAGCATACAGTATCTGTATTTTGTCTTATTATGTGTCAAGCTGTGCAGAAACTGAGACATCTATACTGTTATTCAGTCTCTGCCAACTGGAAGATGTCATGCTACAGGGGTCAGAATAGCCAAGCAAGCAACTGAAGCTATGCTAGGCTTGTAGGACAGTGGTCAAGCAACTCAAATTGTACTGGGCCTTCAACAACAACCTTTGGTAAATTGTTCCAATGGTTACATCACTTTTAAGAAATTGTGCCTTATTTCTGGTTTAAATACATCTATCTTCAACCTCCAGCCATTGGGTCTTGTTATACCTTTGTCTGCTAGATTGAAGGGTGCTGTATTATCAAATTTATGTTCCCCATATAAAGTATTTATTGACTGGGTTTTGGTTCCTTTGCACCATTTCAGTGGCACAAAAGGACTATAATCCAGTTTGTGAGCCTGGCCCATATTTTTCTGCATGCTGTCCTTTATTCCTTGTTGCCTGAACCTTATGCAGTCACTTATACCTGTGCAAAGTGAGTGTAAAATGTTAACAGATCAGAATGGCAGCATTTTATCCCTACTACATACTCACATTGCACTGATGTAAGTGACTATACAAAGCACAGAGTAATGGAGTCTAAGGTCCATTGAATTTTATTTACAGGAAGTTGTAGATCTTGGATCTTACTCTCTGCTGGTTGGAGTCTATATGAAGTTCCACTTGATTAAGATCTATTGCTTCAATAATATTGAAATTAACCATGGCATAATAACATAAGTACCAACCTTCCAGTGAATTCTTTCAATCAAGCCAGATATTTTTTCTGCTTATGAAAAATTGATTATTCCTTTTCTATCTCCTATTCCTTCCTTCAGCAAAACCTTACTCCACTTTCTATGCATGTATTACAGAGCAAAGGTTTTAATTAGAACAGCAGGTAGTCAGTAAATAGCTTGAGAAGAGGGATTGTCTTATATTTAAGACACTGACTGGGACTCAGGAGGCCTGGTTTCATTTCCCAGCTCTGCCAGAGTTGCTGTGTAACTTTGGTTAAATTCCTGTCTCCATGGCTCAGGTCCCCATCTGTAAAATGGCGATAGTGCTGCCTCACTCTGACCCTTTGTCTTGTCAATTTGTATTGAAAGGTCTTTGAGGAAGGTACTCCTTTCTTACGTATTTATTCAGAACATAGCACAATGTGCCCCAACTTTGTTTGGGGCCTGTAAAGGATACTGTAACACAAATAAATAAATGTAGAATAATAAAAGAATGAAATATAGTCCACAGTACATAAGAGCAAATGTTTTGGTAAGAGATGAGCCCATACTGGAACTCTCAGTCTGCATATAAGACTGAGTAGTATCCTACTACTGTAGAAACCTCTACTGGAACCCAAATCATAAGGTGTCCAGTTTTTGCTGAAAATGATGTATCTCAGCTTAAGGAAGTGTTTTTGTGAAGTTAACTAAGAGCTATTTTCTCCTAATCAATGTTTAGCTCAATCTCCACTCACAAGAATAAGCTTCTAGTAGCTGAGGTGCTACCTGCAGATCACACAAGTTCTAGATCAGGTTTCAAATGTGATGACATGATTATTGTCTGCAGCATAACCAGGGACCCCAACCGTTATCTGATTAACATCCAGCAACCAGCTGGTGAAGAGTTTTCAGGCACTATAAAAAATTTAATTGATTACCTCAATGGGAAAGAGCTGTGACCCCTTTCTGGTCATGTAATTGCAGTGACTTTCATTGCCCTTAAACCATCTTTTTACTAATGCTGTGGTAGAGAACTTTTGAGACCAAGTCCACTTTCTGCTGGGAATAATTGTAGGTTATTAAAATCATCCCTCATGACTGTTGTCAAGGCCTTTTCTCTTCATTTGTATATATGTATTTCTAAAGATATTTTACAAGAAGCCAATTTAAGAGAGGCATCAGAGGCATCTAATCTGATTAACCAGTTACTTTAACCAGTCAGTTTAATTTCTGTACCCGGAAAGATAATGGAGCAAATAATTAAGCAATCAATTTGCAAACACCTAAAAGATAATTAGGTAATAAGTAACAGTCAGCATGGATTTGTCAAGAACAAACAAATCTTTGACAGGGTAACAAGCCTTGTGGATGGGGGGAGGCAGTAGATGTATATCTTGACTTTAGTAAGGCTTTTGATACTGTCCCATATGACTTTCTCTTAAACTAGGGAAATACAACCTAGATGGAGTTACTATAAGACGAGTGCAAAACTGGTTGGAAAACCGTTCCCAGAGAGTAGTTATTAATGGTTCACAGTCATGCTGGAAGGGCATAAAGATTGGGGTTCCACAGGGATCAGTTTTGTGTCTGGTTCTGTTCAATATTTTCATTAATGATTTAGATAATGGCATAGAGAGTACATTTATTAAGTTTTGGATGATACCAAGATGGCAGGGGTTGCAGGTGCTTTGGAGGATAGGATTATAATTCAGAATGATCTGGACAAACTGGATGATTGGTCTGAGGTAAATAGGATGAAATTCAATAAGGACAAATGCAAAGTACTCCACTTAGGAAGGAACAAACAGTTGCACACGTATAAAATGGGAAATGACTGCCTAGGAAGGAGTACTGCAGAAAGGGATCTGGGGGTCATAGTGGATCACAAGCTAAATATGAGTCAACAGTATGACGCTGTTGCCAAAAAAGCTAACATGATTCTGGGATGTATTAGCAGGAGTGTTGTAAGACAGACACGAGTAGTAATTCTTCCGTTCTACTCCACGCTGACTAGGCCTCAACTGGAGTATTGTGTCCAGTTCACATTTCAGGAAAGATGTGGACAAATTGGAGAAAATCCAGAGAAGAACGACAAAAATGATTAAAGGTCTAGAAAACATGACCTATGAGGCAAGACTGAAAGAGCTGGGTTTGTTTAGCCTGGAGAAGAGAAGACTGAGAGGGGACATGATAACTGCTTTCAAGTACATAAAAGGTTGTTACAAGGAGGAGGGAGAAAAATTTTTTTCTTAACATCTGAGGACAGAACAAGAAGCAATGAGCTTAAACTACAGCAAGGGAGGTTTAGGTTGGACATTAGGAAAAACTTCCTAAATGTCAGGGTGGTTAATCACTGGAATAAATTGCCTAAGGAGGTTGTGGAATCTCCATCATTGGAGATTTTTAAGAGCAGGTTAGACAAACACCTGTCAGAGATGGTCTAGATATTACTTGGTCCTGCCTTTAGTGCAGGGGATTGGACTAGATGACCTCTCAAGGTCCCTTCTAACCCTATGATTCTATAATTCTAAGACTCAGATACCAGCTTGTTTATCCATAAAAACAGACTATAATTATGGATGTTTGTCTAGGACTTATACTCTTTCTAATTTTGAACTGACACTCAGATTTTCCTGAGTTTACCTTTACCACTCAGCTTCAAAATCAGGTATTATGTTAGCCCTAATTATAATAAGTCTTATCAAAATAATTACCCTTGCTAGAAAAGTGGTGTGAACTCAAGGTTGTGAATTAAGCACACCCTCTGAGGTCATTGTTAAATACCTGTTAGAAAATACAAGAAATACAAAAGTCCAATTTATAGATTTTAAGATTTTCCTGATAGATTCATGGCAGTAACTGAGAGACACTGAGATTTCTAATATTTTGCCAGTTCTTGAAAAGGAGATTGTTTTGGAATGAAGACTGCAGGCAAGAAAATCTTTATATAAAAGATAATATCATGGAAGAGAAAAACTATTGTTTTTCAGATGCTGAAAACAGTCTAGCTTCCATGTTATTATTTAGAATCAGTGGAAATAAATTGCCAAGAAGGGGCATTGTCTCTCCAAGTAGTTTCACCTGAGGTAAATCTCTATTGGGTTAAAATCCAAGGAAACAAGCTTTAAAAAATCTCTTACATGTTATAAAATGATTTGAGAATGAGCTATCTCCTCAGCAATTAAAGAGGGGAAAGTGTGTGAATGAGCATTTATAGCTGACCGAAAGCAATATGTAGCACTAGATTAGTAAACTGCTACTTTAGGGCTGGAATTGTTTGGCTGTGCTACATTTGAAGAGAAAGCCAAAAAATCATGTGAGGAAGGAGGAAGTTCATGTAAGAGGTCAACCCAGTGGGGGTAGTCAGTAACAGAAAGTTAGTTACCATGAATTTGCTTGTGTCACCAGCTGGCATCTTCTTGGATTTTTAAGTGTATGACACACACAAAAGAAACGTTTGGGAGATTGTGTTCTGCTTCAAGCTATTGAAGACATCTGTTTATTATTTTTTCCCTAGAGATCAAATAGGATTGAGGCTGTGAGGCAGCGTCAGTGACACAGGAAAAATAAAGGTGACTAAAAAGTGGTAGGTTGTTAATACTTGGAGTATGTGAGATATTTTAAGTTTTATAGAGAGTTTAGAATAGAAATAGTAGGAAGTAAAAAAATACGGTCTGCCCCATAGATTGCTATGGAAAAAGGCACCAGAGTGATGAATATGCTCCCCTTAGAACTATCTCCATGAGTATTCTCTCAGTCTTGCCTAACAAACTAAAGACATTTCAAATATAGACAACTGTTCATATCTAGCTACAAAGTTAAACTGTGATTCAGTGAACAGAAGCAAACTAGTATCATTTTTAAGCTGTATTTGTAGACTCCTAAAGATAGGAGGGTAGGGAATAGGTAGGGAATGCTGTTTATTATGAAAACGTTTCACCCGAGGAGGTGATTACGCTCAGAGAGGGCTTAATTCTTCTTTTAAATATGCCACTTTTTAACAGTGGTAACTCCCTTAGTTTAAATGGAAATTACACCACAGTAAGGCGAATT
The DNA here is from genome assembly GCF_026122565.2 of Emydura macquarii macquarii. Classification (NCBI taxonomy): domain Eukaryota; kingdom Metazoa; phylum Chordata; order Testudines; family Chelidae; genus Emydura; species Emydura macquarii. The sequence goes on along the minus strand of NW_027132610.1, from coordinate 43,000,170 downwards.
CCTCTCTTAAAGTGAATATTTCATTTTCACAGAGATTTCTGGATGATACATTTTGAACATGGGGAAAAGCATCAGAAACTAAAATTACTGTTGAGCTCTGCTATATTATCTTTTGAAAATATGCATGTACATATTCCACAAATGAATGGACTTCATTCTGTATAATAAAAGCATTTCCTGTAGACCCATTAATGGTACAATTCATGTCAGCCAGATTCATTAATTTTATTGAGCAGTAACAGAAAAGCAACCAAATGTGAGTAATGACAGTGAGATGTGAAAAGATGCAAAAATATTATATGTGAAAAAAAAGGGCTGAAGCAATACAGCATGTATCACATTCTATGCTATATACTCTGTGACCCAAACTAAGAATTTCTCTCTAACACACAAAAATTCCATCCCACATCCTTTCAAATTACTTGCTGTAATGAAGGAATGGGCATCAGAGTTATGCAATATGGAAACTGTTAATATTCCATATGTTCTGAACATATCCTGTAGTACGAAGCTACCAGACAAAGACTGGCAGCATTTTCTGTTGTATGCAATATCCTTAGATCTTGCTCCTTTAATTTTTTGCTTGTTTAAGATAAATTAGATCCTGTCTAAGTAAAACTTGTAAAATTGGCATTTTGTTTGAGATTAATAGCTAAAATATCACATTCGAACAACAGATGTTGTTTCTATGGTTCTGGGGCAGGGGGTAAGAAGCGTTAATTCATTTTAGTCATTGACCAAGTCATCTTTTTTCTTAAAGCACAGAAACCTTTGAAGACAACTGTGATGCTTCCCAGGGGTGCCCAGGGTTGTGATGCACCTGGCTACCACATGTCCTTAGCTTTACCTTATCTGTGCATGCCAGAGATCAGTTCCCTAATTCACTGGCCAGGGGCAAAACAAGCAGTTCTCTCCAGCCTACGCAGGCCTCACTTTCTCTCTACAGGTTAGTGATAGGCACACTCCTACCCCCAAGTCCTCTGAGCATCTTCTTAGAGCATCCTGCCCCCGTTCTACTGGACACTCACTGTCATTTCATAAACACGGCTTCCAAAAGAAACAGGATATACCAGTTTGCCAATTTCACCTCAGACCACCATTATACTGAACACACCACACCAAGATATATTTCTAGTGAAAACCAGTGAACGTTTATTTAACAAAGTACACAGTTAAGTGATAGCAAGTAGAAGCATTGGAAACAAAAGGTTACATAAAAATAAAATCATAAGACACATTCTTGAACCTAGATTTACTTAACTAGATACTCTTATAGAGCAATGCTCAGTCAAAGTCCTTTCGGAGATTTACACACAGGCTTGCATTCATAAGACAAGTCATGCCGTCAGCTTAACTGTCGTTAACTGTCAGCTTACCTCCTAGGTGAAAGATTGCAGGTGTCTGTTTGCACCCCCAGGCATATCAGAACAATCCATTATTCTTATTCATAATCAAGACTTTCTTGTCTTGGTTGGATTTTCCTGTATACTCCTTTCTTGTAGATTTCACATTCTCAATTAGCATTTGAGTCAATATGCAAATAGGCCTACATTCTGAGGCACACAGTACACAATACACAGACAAGGATATAAGTGTCTCTTACCCCCTGCCTGAAAGGAACCTTTCTGAGATCAGTCACCTCCTGCCTTAACAACATAATTTCCAGAATAGACATATAACTCCTTAAATAGTATCTGTACATAAATCTTGCCTCATCTGAGATGCTGGTTTACAGAAAAGGAAACAAGCATAGCAAGAGCTGTCCTGGGTCATGCTTCCTAAAGGGAGAAACCAATTAATGTTTGTCAAATGGATATGGGCAAAATAGGCCACAGTCTTGCAATGTGATGCATGTGAGCAGATCTCTCACTTCATCATTGTCCGATAGGACCTTGGTGAGTAGAGCTTTTATCCCAGATCCCCAAAGGGACTTAGATATTGCAACACTCATTGTCACAGCACCTATCTTTTAGGCACCTAGACAATCATAGTAATAACACTGTGATCCACAAAACCTGAATTAGGCATCTAGGCTCCCTATATAATCAATGGGGAGAGATAAGTGCCATAGACTGTGATCCACAAATGCCAGCATGCTAGATGGGGAACCACATAAACTTCCCAATAGGAGATGTTGAGGCGAGGGATGTGACTTAAGCCTGACCTTCTCACAGAGACAGGCACCTAAGTCCTGGCTGCAGGAAGATGTCTACTTCTGCTAGCAACCGACAAATGGGAACCCTTCTCTGGAAGTCAGGCAGCTTAGGTGCCTAAATCATATTTTGTGGGAATGAGTGAGGTGCCTGCCTCACTCTGCATCAAATGGCTGGAGGAGATGGTGGTGGTGCCCATCTTATAACTTTTATCCCAGTGCTCAGAGAACTCCCCTGGGATGTGTGACACTGAAATTCAATTCCCTCCTTTTTGCCAGAGGCGGAGAAATAATTTGAATAGAGGGGCTCCCACCTCTCAGCATCTCTCAGTGCTTTAACCACTGAATTATGGGATCTTCTGGTGTGGACCTCCCTCAAATTCTCCTTTTGAAGCTGTTCCACTATATATAAATAATGAGTGATTGGAGCAGGAGGACTGGACTCTAGGTCTTCCACAATCCAGGTGAGTGTTGGAATCACTGTGATAAAAGTTATAAGGTGGATGCCGCCACCACCACCACTACCTAGATTCTGAATGGGTCTTGATCTGATAGGCAGCCTATAAGCAAACCTACCAGATTGCCTAACTTGTGTGCGAGATCTGGACAAACACATATCTCCCCTTGCTTTGTGCCTGGCTCTGGGGCTTAGTTGGGAGATAGACACCCAGACACAAAGTGAGGCAGCAACGTGCATGCACAGGGGCCAGAATGTTGGGACCGAGTGAATTTAGGCACCTACAGGGTTCAGTGGGAGTTTTGTGGATCGCATTGGAACCTACATAAATACCTTTGTGGATAAGGGCTTTTGTTTTCACATTTGTTTTAAAAAATATCAAGTAATGGAGTGTTTAAAATATTTAAGAAATTGAAAGTGTTTGACAGCATCTCAATTACTTAGTAGAGCAATTTAATTTAACACAGTACTGCAGTAGATATAAACAATGTGGCTAAAGGATTATTCTGGAATTAGAGATCTAGAGTTTATAAAATACCTAGGCCATTAGAATTTATAGTGATTGCATTGTGCAAGTGAGAAACAAAACAAAGCAAGAAATCTTGGTAACTGCAAGAGGCAAAGTGAATGATAATGAACCCTAAAGAGTATAAAGGATGTTCACAGGAAAGCTATAACAATGTCATGAGTAGGGTGAAAAACAGATTAGGAAATGTGGGTAGGGAGACCTTTGTAAAAAGATGGAGCACTGACCATGAGGATTTCAATTTCTCTGACAAGTCAACCAGGAATATCAATTCTGCAATCACTAAAGAAGCATTTAGGTCCTTTAAGACAGAATAAGACTATTTCTTTGCCGTTCAATGAACTACTAACAAGATCTGTTGCAACTGAAGACACAATCCTAGGAAATGGTGTAATAGGTGTAATAAAATGATAGAAAATGGTGAACATTAAAGGTCTAGTGATCTCATAAAAACTGAAACTTTCTGGAGAGTATAATACACTTAAAGGGTATCAGCAAGCCCAAAAATACTGGATTTTGTAGCACAGTCTAGTGAAACAGTAGCCTTTTTCTTAAATGGTTAAATTAGAATCCATTATCATCAAAATCAAATTTAGGAAATGGTATTACTTAAGGAGTGGATGAAAGCACCTGCAATCAGCAGTTGTAATAAAAATATAACAGGCCTATTCAAGATGGAGTTCTGCACAAGTACAATTTGCAGATCTTTTAGACAGAAGAGTGGGAGGATGTGTAAAATGCATACATTAACTTTTACCACACACATCTAGGACACACTATAATTCAAATGGGGTGGAAGATAGCAGGATCGTGCCAAATCATGCTGAGTGTCTTAAATAGAGAAATGTTTCCATTTAAAAAAATTAAGATGCAAAGTAAAAACAATGGGAGATGAATGGTGAGCACCTAGGTTCGTGCTAATATTTCGCATGTGGCTATAATTATAAATCATGCTCAAAATAGATGTCTGGCAAATGCAATTAACTGCCTAGACATGAACTTTTTTCCCTTCCCATTCTGAGATACTTCTGATTCCTGTCTGCAAAGACTAGTTCTGCTCTGAAAAATGCATACATCAAAAAACTTTGACTCAGCATTTGTTCTTTATATATTTCAACACATCTCCTTATTTTAAAAATATGAATCACAATAATACCTAGAGGCCCCAATCAGAATCTGGGCCAGCTTTTGAGAGGCAATGTAAAAAAAAAAAATACCCCCTACCCTGAGAAGATTACAGTTTGAGGTTTTCATTGCTTCTCAGGTTAATTCCTTGCAGAGCCAACACAGATAAGAGAGAGATCTGGATTCCATTCCTTCTTGTTAACCCTCAACAGAATTGTTTAAGTTCTAATGGGATATACCTCTGCAAACTATTGTAGACAATAGGGTTGCACACGTGTCACTTAGGCTTAATTTAACCTTGGCCAGCCTAATATTGGGGGGAGGGAGCGTGTTACAGAAGAATGAAATGACCCACCTGACTCTTGGAGTTTTGACTGAGTTTGCAGGGCTGGTAGTTGGGAGTCAGGGCAATCTCTTGACTGTAATTTGAGAATATGATATGGAAATCCATGAAATATAGATGCTCATACTGTCATTTTTAGACAGTCACTTTTCAGAGCAGAATCACAATTTAAGGAAACTTGTGTCCTCTATACAGTAACCTCCTATGGTCTAGCAGCCTCCTGTAATTCACTTGAGCCCATCCTCCTGATATACTGTCTTAAAATTATGGATGAGATAATCTGTAACACCCAAAGCACCTTTAAAAAAAAATCCAGAATATCAGGCATGGTTCACTGGAAACTCCATCCCATGCCTAACTCTGGAATCATAGGAGATTAGGGTTGGAGGGGACCTCTGGAGGTCATCTATTCCAACCCCCAGCTCAAAGCAGGATCAATCCCATCTAAATCATCCCAGCCAGGGCTTTGTCAAGCCGGGCCTTAAAGACCTCTAAGGATGGAGATTCCACCATCTCCCTAGGTAACCAGTTCCACCGATTCATCACCCTCCTAGTGAAAAAGTTTTTCTAATATCCAACCTAGATCTCCCCCACTGCAACTTGAGACCATTGCTCCTAGTTCTGTCATCTACTACCACTGCGAACAGCCTAGCTGCGTCCTCCCTGGAACCCCCTTTCAGGTAGTTAAAGGCTGCTATCAAATCCTCCCTCATTCTTCTCTTTTTCAGAATAAACAAGCCTAGCTCCCTCAGCCTCTCCTCATAAGTCATGTGCTCCAACCCCCTAATCTTTTTTGTTGGCCTCTGCTGGACTTTTTCCAATTTGTCCACATCCTTTTTGTAGTGGGAGGCCGAAAACTGGACACAGTACTTCAAATAAGGCTCACCAGTGCTGAATAGATCACTGTGAATATCAGTGCTGAATAATCAGTGCTGAATAATCACTTCCCTTGATCTGCTTGCAATGTTCCTACTATTGCAATAGAAATGTTCAGAAAAAACAAGCAGCCTTAGTTGAATATGAAGCCACTCCTTAGTTGCATGTTCATTGGTTTCTGGGGTTATGAACTTGTGCTTCTTGTTCTTAGGTTTCCTTTTTCAGGTTTTTTTGAAATCTCCCTTCCCACCTTGTTCTTCTTCTCCATTCCTCACAGTGTTCTCCTACCCCTTTCCTCCATGCATCGGTTCCTTCAACCTCTCTCCATTCTTTTCATCTCCCTCTCCATGGTCTCCCTACTTCCATCCTCTCCTCTACCTTCCTTAGAAGTCCTTGTACAAGTTCCCTACTGGGCAGGGAGCTGAAGCTAGAAGTCAGGACTCTTCTCTCAAGTTGTAAAGGATCACTAGAGGAAGTGTCTCGGATATCACCAAGTGTCATAGATAGGCATTGAACTCCACTGGTCCTTACTGCACAGTCAAATTACTGTAATTATTAAGCTGTTCCCATGCTAAGTGTGTGAAATTATAGCCAATCAGCAATTGTGTGACCATTGTATGCAAAGATGATAAAAAGGTATATAAGCTCAAGATGTCATATTGGTTGTTGTGCATCATCCTCTGTCATCAGCAGTGGATGCTAACAGTACTGCAGTAATTATACTGATGACAAGCACTGATCCCCTTTTAAAATAGAAGTGCTGAGGAAGAGTAACAATCTAAGATTTAAGGGGAAAGAAAAATACTCATACAGAAAGCTAAATTCACTAGAAAAGCAAAAGTGCCAGTGTGGCATGACAATCAATAGATGTAAGTTAAAATAAATGTACTAGCTCAAATTTGAAATTGCAAAAATAGTAGGACATAATTTAATAAATTAGGAAATACTATAGCAGATCAGCATTTTGAGGTGGAGAGATACTTCAGAGGTTTTCCATCTGCCATTTGTATGTAATGGTAAAGTAATGAAGGCTGCACAGGTCGATGCTAGAGTCTCTGAGACAGAAGACAACATTTAGGAATTTCAGCAGAATCATGGCCAATTCTGATCTCGCTTTCACCAGCATCAATCATGATAAGTAGCTTCAGTGAATTCATTGGAGCTAAATCAAAGCTAAACTGGTGCAGAATTAGACTCTGCACCTGCATCTTTCCATAACTTTAAGCGTGATAGTATCTTATGGCTTATAAAGATGCTTCATTGTATGCTCTTGTCCTGTTTTGCTGTTCCAAGTAGTCAAATGAGGGACTTTTATTGTGGAAAGTCACCACACAGGTATAGCACAGTGGAAATTATTAAATATAATTCTCTATTTTGAAGCATGGGGTACCATCTAGTGGACATCTGAATAATAACACCACTATAAGAATTAAGTTTTACATTGAGGCCAACACTAAAATGTAGATGAGAAGGACTTACAAGTGTGCTTTTGTATTTGTTTTTGGAGGGGGAAGCGGGGGCAGATTTGCATTTTTTAAGTCCAAGGAAGTAATACGGTTCAACAACATGCATCCTGATTGGTCAAAGAAACAATTATCCATAATAACAGTGTTCCTATTTTAACAAACTTAGACGGCACTAAACAGACCTTCTTTTCCAGTTACCTCTAATAACATTTTTTTTTAATGGTGAACAAGGATTTACTATAGCTGCATAACTCCAATTAACCTTAATCAGAGTTTCATTGATACGTTTTATGTGAAGATGTAGGGGTTTATAAGCAAAGAATTTTCATTACAGGGTGATTGGAGAATGTAACTTGCTCACCATGATTATTTCCTGAGGACCTCAGTTCATTTTTCTGTACATTAGAACAAGTACACTCAGAAAACCAAAACAGCATGCTTGCACTACTCCCTATCTTTGCCTTATCATGTGACAAGGATGGATTAGAGTAAAGGAATGAGCAGTATGTATTGCAGGCTTCCAAATATACCCCTTTTTGTAGATGGAAAATGATTCTTCATTGCCTAATACCTGGGCAAAGTGGCTGTAAAATGCTACCAAATCAGTGTTCTCTCCTCACTTTCACAGGTTTTACACTCAACTTGTACAGATGGAAGTTTTTATACAGTATACAAGGCTAGTGAGAATATGGATTCTTCCCCCCAGCCAGGGGAAATTTTGGTGAAAAAAAAATATTTGTAAAAATGTTGGTTTTGTTAAAAAAAAAACTAAACAGTTTGGCAAAAAACAGCTGAAAATTGTTGGTTTGGGGGTTTTCAATTTTCTGCCAAAGAGTCAAAAATTTTCAAAGAAAGCAGATACTTTTGCTACAGTTTGTTTAGAAAACGCATTTTGACTAATACTTTTTTCTACCAGCTCTACCTGCGTCTCCACAGCCAGAATTCCAAAGCCAGAAGAGATGACTGTGATCATCTAGTCTTACCTCCTATATAACACAGGCCATAGAACTTCCCCAAAATAATTCCTGGAGCAGATCTTTTAGAAAAACAACCAATCTTGATTTAAAAATTGTCTGCGATGGAGAATCCACTAAAACCCTTGATAATTTGTCCCAATGGTTAATTTATTTCTGTTAGAAATTTATGCCTTATTTCCAGTCTGAATTCGTCTAGCTTCAGCTTCCAATCATTGGATAGTGTTACATCTTTCTCTGCTAGGCTGAAGAGCCCATTATTAAATATTTGTTTTCTACATAGGAACTTATAGACTGTGATCAAGTCACCACTTAACTTCCTCTTTCTTAAGCTAAATCCATTGAGCGCCTTGAATCTATCACTTTATGGCATGTTTTCTGATCCTTTTACTCATTTAATCATTACAATCATAGTACTTTTCTGAACAGTTTTCCCATTTATTAACAGGCTCCTTGAACTGTGGACACTGAATTGGACACAGTGCTCTAGCACCAGCACCAAATACAGAGGTAAAATAACTTCTCTACTCCTACTCAAGATTCCCCTGTCTATGCGTACCAGGATTGAATTAGCCTTTCTGGCCACAGTGTTGTACAGGGAGCTCATGTTCAGCTGATTATCCACCACAGTCACCAAATCTTTTTCAGAGTCACTGCTTCCTAGGATAGAGTCCCCATCATGTAAGTAGAGTCTAAGTTCTTTGTTCCTAGATGTATAGATTCACATTTAGCCATATTAAAATGCCGATTGCTTGCTTGTGCCCATCAACAAAGCAATCTAAATTGCTCTGTATCAGCAATCCATCCTTTAAATTATTTACCAATTCCCCAATTTTTTTATAATCTGCAAAGTTTATCAGTGATGATTTTGTGTTTTCCTCCAGCTTAATAAAAATGTTAAATATCATAGGCCCAAGAACCTATCCCGGATGGAGCCCATTAGTAACACACCCGTTCAATTATGATTCCCCGTTTCCAATTTGAGATCTATCAGTTAGCCAGGTTTTAATCCATGTCACGTGTGTGCCATGATAATTTTATATCTTTCTAGCTTTTAATAAAAATGTGATGCAGTATCAAATGCTTTACAAGTATCTAAATATATTATATCAACACTATTGCCTCCATCAGCCAAACTTGTAATCTCATCAAAAAGAGATATCAAGTTTGACTTGAGAGCTACTTCCATAAACCCATATAAATCTTAACCTTCTGAAAGGGAGATGTATTCACTCAGAGATTAAATGGGTTTCCTGATCATCTCACCAATTTTGGAGGTACTTTCCAGGACTCTTACTGCCACTGGAACTCATTACCAAAAAGCTATCAACTCCATGTAGGATTCCCCACTAGTGCTCTTCTTTCTTTCTTTCAAGTTCCCAAGTCCATCTCTAAAAGGCTCTCACTTTTTTTTTACATCCCTCCAAACAGGTTTTATGTCTGGAGAGAGAAGGGTCACCCTAGACAACATAAAGTGGAGATTCTGGGTATGGCTACACTGCTGCAGGCAACAGTGTTGGCACTCCTGAATCGAAGCCACGGGATCAATTGAGCAAGCAGTGGAGACCTGCTCAATCGATCCCAGAAGTGCTCTTCAGTTGATGCCATAAATCCACCCCCATAAGAAGCATAAGACTGCGTTGATCAGAAAGCATCTCCCATAGGCGTAGGAGATGCCACAGTAAGTCAAAGATAATAGACCAGGCCGCTGGCAGTGTAGACCAGGGCTCTGTTTAAATTCGCTATAGTATCAGTGTGAGTTTCCTATAGAAACTGTAGCTGCTCATGTAAGTCTTCATGTAAGTCTTTAAACTGAAAAGTTTAAAGGTGAGATGTGCAAAAACGCTCCTCATTGTCCCAAATGTGTTCATACTGAAATCACTGGGAATTTTACCATTGTCTTCAATAGTAGCAGAGTTAGGCTGCTGCGGAATGCTTTTGAAAAACCCAAGCCAGAAGTGTAGACAGCTGTTGTACTTCTTAAGGAAGAGAATTGACCCGTGGCATAAAACAGAAGAGAACTGAGTTTCCATATATAAGGAGCACTCTGTTCCTGCATTTGTCTCTTTAATATATTGTACTTGGGAGTTAAACATTCACTTAATACAGTGCAAATAGATTTGTAAGTGAAATGCATACACAAAATTTGGCTTTTTTTCTTTGTGTTTTATCTGAGCCAAACGTCTCGTGAACATACATTGGCTGTAATTACAAAGATATGGCAGGTGTGAAAATGGTATAAGACGAGGACTAAGGAGAGCTGGATTCGGCTTCTGGATCTGCCTCATGCTCCTACATAACCCTGAGCAAGTCACTTCAGTTCTGTCTGCCTCAGTTCTCCATATACAGTTTGGGGACAATACCGCTCCCATACAGGGGTGCTGTGAGAATAAATCCTAATAAAGATAAATGCTTATTATGTGTAAAACAGCTTGAGGAAAAATGGCCTGGATCCACAAAGGGACTTAGATGTTGTGATGCTCAGCATTCCAGCACCTAACTTTTAGGTGCCGAGAAGATCTTAGGAACATAGAATCCATAAAGCCCGTGTTAGACAACTAAGTTCTCTGCACAATGAATAGGGAGAGATAAGCTCTTAAGAGTGTGATCCACAATAGCTGGAACATTAGAAGGGGAGCCACCTAAGCCAGCTAATGGGAGATCCCAATTAAAGAGGTGTGTCCTAACTGCCCCTCCTCCCCATCCCCTCACAGAGTTAGATGCCCAAGTCTGGGCTGCAGGGAAGCACCTATCTCTGCTACTGATTCAAAAACTGGGGGAAAATAAATGCTCATCTGCCTAACTCATGTGCAAGATCTAATTCAGTAGGTGTGCTCATAGACTGCCTAACTCCACACAACAAATGGGGCAGAGCACCATAGTCCCATGGTTAGGGTAGTCACCTGGGATGGGAGAGATCTTCTGGAGCAAGTCATCCCTCTGCCTACAGAAGAGTGATTTGCTTCTTTTCAGGTAAGTACCCTGCCTACTAAGCTATGGGACATTCTGTTGTATGGCTCCCTTAATCTCTCCTATTTTAATTGTTCCACTTTAATTAAATAATTGAATAATTAAATATTAATTGGGCCAAAGAAAGACTGAAAAGCATTCTATAGATCCTGGCTGTGTGGTGTGAAGTTAGGCAGCCTCTGAGACCCACCAGATTGGGCCCCACACACAGATTAGGAGGACAAATGCTTGTTTTCTCACAGTCTGTGGATCGCTCTGGGGCTCAGGTGGGAAATAGGCATCCAGCAACCTACAGGGAGGCAGTACACATGCCCAGAAGTGGGGACATAGGTAACTAGGGAATTTTACTGAAAAAAACCCTCAGCTGGCAAGTAAGTTTAGGTGCCTACAGCATTAGGCAGCAGCAAGTGGGGCAATGGTGCCCAAAAATAGTATTTAGGAGGCTAAATCTGGGGATTTGGTGCCTAAATACCTTTGTGGATCCAGGCCAGTGTGACCAGTGCTTCAGCACAGTGACATATGGGCCAAATCCTGAGGGCTGTACTCTGGTTTACTCAGTCTTCACTCAGAGAAAAACTACAGCATTACATTCATACAGGTATTCAGAGCCTACAGTGATGAGTGCAGTATAAGAACCTGAATACAATAAAAATTACTAGGCAAACAACATACCAGGAGTGGCCAAACTGGCTTATGAGCTGCATGTAGCTCTTTTACAGTTAAGTGCAGCTCAAAGAGCCCCCTGTGACCTTTCCCCATTCTCCACGTATCAAACTGAGGCAGAGAGCTCGGAGCTTCTGCCCTGCAGAGGGAGGGGCAGGGGATTCTGTCCAATGGGGCGGGGAGCTTCAGGGGGTCAGTAAAATTGGCCACCCCTGCAATATAGCATTCTGTGAGGATTTTCAAATTGAATGGCTGGGATCCTGAGTTAAGATTTTCTATTATTTCTCTACTGAAGAATGGAGTAGATAAAACAGCAGAGACATGTATAGGTAAGACAAGAGTTAGATTGTTTTATTGGACTCATATAAGAAATAAAAAGGTGCTTATCCAAGGCTCTAGGCATCTGTGCCTTAAATTACAAAACCAAAATTAGATCACCACAAAACACCCACTCCCCTACATCTGCTTTCTGTCCAAGTCCTACCTCAGCTGCAGTCCATTACAGTAAATAGCTAGGTCTTGCAGCATGCTCTGATAGTCAATAGATCCAAGCTAATCACACTAGTGTGGGAGGATGCCTATTCCAGAGAGTGACAAGATCCAGCAATGTAGTTTTTTGTTAGTCTCCCTACTGTCCTGTTGGTTCTCTTATTGGTACATTAGCAGCAGATTTTCTTCTACCTCCTCATTCCCAGAAAACCACACTAATTGACACATCCTTCATTTGCAGATGGTATTGTGAGGAGCTGATGGACCTTACAAGAGAATTAAGAAAGAGACCAACTGCTACAAGGCATGATAGAGGAGCACACAAGTAATTGACACCTGGTATATTTTAGGCTTAGGGTATCATGCCCAAATCTGGCAACTGCTGTACATAGTGGGAGAGGGGTAAAAAGGACATTATTACTGTTGACAGTTCCACAACTGGAACTAAACAAGCCCTTCCTTTAAAGGAACAGACACTTTTAGAAATGTTCTCTTAATTCTGAAAGAAAGAAAGAAAGAAAGAAAGAGGCCCCAGCTTTTCTGAAACAGACTACAACAGAGACAGTACTATATTCACCTAGTGCTTTTCATCTTTCATCTAACTAAATAAGCCTCACACAGTGAGTGTGGGGATGGTAAGTGTTATTACCCTTATTGTGGACAAGGCATTAGTTTGTGATTCAAGCCATCTCGGTTCAGTTCCTAACACTGCCACAGATTTGCTACATGACCATGGACAAGTCACTTACTCTTTGTCCTTTGGTTCCCCATTGATAACACTGGAATAGTAATGCTTCCTTTCTTCCTCTTTTCACCATTTTGTCTTCTTCAATCATGACCTCTTTAGGACAGGCACTGTCTATTAAGATTCTGCACAGTGCTTAGCACAATGGGGCCCCAATTTCTCTGGGCACTAATTTAATACACAGTACATAAGTACTTTTACAGATGGGAACACTGAAGCAAAGTTGTAAAGGCTTAAATTTTAAAAAGAGTGTGCACTAATTTACTTACCCAAGACCACAGAGGAATTCAGTGTCAGAGCTAGATTTAGAACATAGAGTTTCTAGGATTCCCTCTGCCTTAGACCATACCCTCCTCCCAACTTCTTGGCTAAGTGACCTACCAAAAAGCAAACCCATAGCATTCTGCTGTGTTTCCATGCTAATGAAAAAAGTATGTCATCTGGATTCATACAATAATGTCATTCAAATATACTCAGCAAGTGTTTGCTTTTGATATGGTCTGGTCTCTGTAGGTTTATCTCGCATGGACCCTCCCTAGACAAATCAGGACTATGGTTACACACACTTCCACTATGTCCAGTTCGAAATGATGGCCTAAAATTCTGAATGAAATGACTGTACCCAAGAGGATAAGTCAGCAACTAGAGGAGATGGTTTTAGAGGCAAATTGGTAAAAACCATTCCTGATGAGAATTGTCATCAGAATTGTGTTCACAGGCATTTTTACTGAATACTGAAAATCTCTTTATCTATTGATGGGCTGAGGTAGGGACTACATCTAAATGCCCCCACACAGTGACCTTTAAAAGTGACCCCCACATTTAGGCAATTTTTTTTCCCACTTTGCCTCATCTGAACAACCCCCATCTGCCCCAATCTTTTCATTTGTTAGTCAGGGTTTTACCCTTTGGCTAGTAGCCCACTGGTTGAGGCAAGTCAAGAACTTATTGTAGTAAAATTCATTCTTCTCTATGCCTTTTTCTGCCACAGAATCTCCTTCATGCATATTGCCTCCAGGCTGCACACTTGTACTGTGTTTATTGTGGAACTTCTGAGGACTGACAGCTTTTCCAAGCTCCAGCTGCAATGCATCTGGTGTTTATGGAAGCCACAAGAGACAGAAAACTGTGCTCTCTTTTCTTCTGCCTGTTTGTGTTTTCTTCAGTACATATGTGTCAACAGGTGTGATCCATTGTAAAAACCAAACACACACTCACACACGGCATGTGGCACTAAGGAGCACATATTGCATAAACCACAACTCTAGCAGTCTTATACATATAGTCCCTGTAAATCAGTGTTTGATTGGCACTGGGATATAGGTGCGAGGTCACAGCCAGCTCATAAGGGGACTGACTACCTGGCCATAGGTTCTTAACTACACATTAACTACTACACAATAGTAGCAAATGTATTTTAAGGCCAACCTGAACAGACACATGTGCACAGCTATCTGTCCAAATATTATTCTTATTAAGGGAATATGTGGCTGCTAATTCACCTTTGGTTTAGATTTAACTTTATGAAGTTAAAGTGTGAGAGAGAACAAGAGAGAAAGAGAATGAACAGCATCCACAAAGGGTTCTGCTCAATTCAGTCAACAAGAATGTTTTATGGAGTTGAAGAGAGGTACTGTCTAATGTAGTCTTCACTTTCCTTTGTCTCAGGATAACCTTGCTGTGCCAAGTATGCCTATAGACTTTACCTGAATAAATAGCTTATTAGAACCATGTGCCATGAGCTTAATTTTGTTACAATACTGTACTGTTTTGCTGAAAGACAATGCTGTGGTTGGATGTTCTTAAACCACAGCAAGAGTGAGTTTTACAAACATTGTGCAAAATGGCAACTTTGCCAATTGGTTTATGATTTGGTTGTCAAAGTTATGTAGAAAGAGCTGATTCTGAAGAGACCAGCCATGCCAGATAATTGGTATGCTGCATAAAATATATCACAAGTGTCTATTGAGAGAATCAAGCCAGATTAGCTTGTTCTGTATCTTACTCAACATTTTCTGCCTACAGGCCCCCCATTTAACATACTGTATGCAGCAGCACTTTGTATGTCCTTCAGATGTATTAGTTTAAAAATATGACCTTTATACCACCAAGAGTGGGTGAATCTGCAGCTGCAGCCAGAACTTTGCCCAGATCATTTTATCAAAACATAGATATTTTTGCAAGTAATCATTAGGATTGAAAAGCACTTGAGTCAGGCTGGTTGTAGAGAATGCATTAACTGAACAATCACTCTGCTCACTCTGACACTGATCTAGTTTCTGAACACACATTGTAGTCATGCCCAGTCTGCACAATTAGTCTCCTCTTTCCCAACTCAGAGAACTTTCCCCAAGACCACGAGAAAATTTAATTGGAGTCTCTTCCTGCCCCCAGACTCTCCTCCCCCCAAAATGTGTTATGACATTTGCACTGTGGCATATTTTTGTTATCACATTTTAATTTGATGGGTTCAGCTTTGCACACATAATTGCCATTATGGTCAAATAGCTTTAAAATGATGTAGAGACAATATGGCCAGTGGAAGCATATGATTACAAGAACCAGGCAAAGGAAAAGACCTAGTAGTGAAGGAGAAACAGAGCTCAGGAACAGGTTTGCTGAGTTGGAAAATGAAGAAGGGTCATAGCAGGCAGTAACAGAAGGTGGGAGAGCAAGGAAGAAAAGAGCAGCTAGACCTAAAAGAAGAGCAGAAGAGTCAATGGAGCTAGCTAGAGTTCAGTGGTTCAAGAGGATAGAGGATGACTTGCAGAAGATTGTAAATGAGAACAGAAGACAAGAGGACTTAATCAGACAGAACAAAAGGGGAAAGGTTGGAGAATCGCACCAACACCAGAAAGAGGCAGGTCTACATGGTTGGGGACTCCCCACTAAAAGGAACAGATGGGTGTTTCACCAGAGCTGATCTGGAGAACAGAAAGGTCTGCTGTCTTCCAGGAGCTAAGATATGGGATGTAGACCTGAGGCTGAAGAGGATCCTAACGGGAGCTAGAAAGAATCCATGGATTGTCCTTCAAACGTTACTGCTAGATCCTCGCTGGAACACATCAAAGAAGATTATACCAGGCTGGGGAAGATGCTTAAAGAAATGGAGGCTCAAATGATCTTCAGTGGGATTCAGAGGAGAAAAAGCAAAGGTGAGACAAGATTATGACGATCAACAGATGGCTCAGGTAGTGGTGCAACAAGAAGGACTTTGGGATGTTCAATCACTGGGAGGAATTAATGGACAGAGGACAGTTCTCGTGGGATGAACTCCATCTGAGAATGGAAGGAAATAGACTTCTGGGATGAAGGTTGGCACAACTGATTCAAAGTGTTTTAACTAAGAATTTGGAGGAGACTGTTGGGAGATGCTCATGTAATCTCCATGCCTGATTCCAGCATTCAATGAGAGGAAAATCAAGTAAGAGAGGATGCAGTAATGGAGAAAGGAACAATAAAGGGTAGGAGAATGGACATCAAGAGGAAAAATGGTGCCAGTGCCAATCATGTAGGCGATACTGGTAATAGAGAGACTGTACCTAATCGGGCAAGGAATCTGGGTGAAGCTGAGCAGAAACAACTAAGGTGACTGTACACTAATGCAAGGAGCCTGGGTAACAAAATGGAGGAATCACAACTACTGGTGCAGGAAGTGAAACCAGATATTATAGGTAGAACCCTGCTTCAATACAAATATGTGGCTCCGCATCCGCTGGAATAAACTTTTACCCGACCCGCAATCCGCCCTCCCTCTTTTACATTTAACCACATCCGCATCCACACATCACCTGTTTTGGAGTCAGCAGCCTCCATCAATCGGTGAGCCCCTGCCACCCCAAACAGCTGATGAGCCCCACCTGCCTAACAGCTGATCAGCTGTTCGCTGAACTTCTGGCTGTCAGCTGCTCCAGCCCTGCCCCAGAAGTCACAGAGGTCCCGATCTCTGTGACCATCCAACCTGCAATCCACAAGAAATGGTCCGCGGATATAAAGCGGATATCTGCAGATTTGCAGGGCTCTAATTCTAGGGATAACAGAAACATGGTGGAATAGTAATCATGACTGGAGTACAGGTATTGAAGGGTATGTGCCGTTGAGGAAAGACGGAAGTAAAGGTGGTGGAGTAGCATTGTATATTAAATATGAGGTGGACTATAAAGAAATTCGAAGTGATGGAATAGATAAAACAGAGTTTGCTTGGGTCAAAATCACTTTGGGAAAGAAAGTTACCAGAGGCTCCACTGGGATAGTCCTTCGGGTCTGCTACAGACCCCCAGGATCCAATGTAGATATGGATAGAAACCTCTTTAATATTTTTAATGAAATAAATACCTTTGTGAATTGTGTGATTATGAGAGCCTTTGATTTCCCAGATATAGACTGGAGGACAAGTGCTACTAATAATAGTAGGGCCCAGATTATTCTGGATGTGATAGCTGACAGATTTCTTCACCAAATAATCACCAACAAGAGGTGATGACATTTTAGATTTAGTATTGATATGCCTCATAGAATAATTGATTGTAGAAGACATCCTTTGTTTGAGTGACTATGAGCTAATTCAATTTAAAATAAATGGAGGGATAAACAAAAATAATTCTGAAACCAGGGTTTTTTTATTTCAAAAGGGCGAACTTTAAAAAATTAAGGGAATTAGTTAGGGAAGTGGACTGAACTGAAGAACTCAAGGATCTGAATATGGAGGAGGCTTAGAATTACTTTAAGTCAAAGCTGCAGAAGCTATCTGAACGTGCATCCCAAGCAACGGGAAAAAATTCATAGGAAAGAGTTGCAGAGCAAACTGGATGAGGAAAAGTTCCAGAGGGGTAGCCGTGTTAGTCTGTGTACAGTAAAAACAACGAGAGTTCTGTAGCACTTTAAAGACTAACAAATTTAATTTCTGCAGGCATAAGCTTTCGTGGGCTGTAACCCACTTCGTCAAATGTAGGTTTTTAAGCTGAGGCTTGACAAAGCCCTGGCTGGGATGATATAGCTGAGGTTAGTCCTGCTTTGAGCAGGGAGTTGGACTAGATGACCTCCTGAGGTCCCTTCCAACTCTAATATTCTATGATTCTATGATCTCCCTGAGCTGGGAATTACACCTCTCACCTGCAGTGTAAGCTTTTCCTTTGATTCTACTCCATTAATGCCAGTCTATATCCAGATTAGATTTAAGATCAAATCCTAATCAAGGTGACCTAATTTATTCAAATAGTTTCATAGTCTATGGAGTGATGGCATTTACAGAACCTTCCTCCAAAAAAATAAAAACAAGGACCAATTGAAAGTCCGTACTAGTAGCACCAACTAATTGCTACAAAAGTCTAATATCCATTATATAAAAGATTTCCAAGTAGGCTCGCTACCACCATACAAGAAGCACAATCAAATTTGATCCCCATTGCCTGCAATTCGAGAGATTAAGGATTGAAGGAATTTAGAAAATGAAACTCTCTCTCATTACTACAGGTTTTCTTCCTTGACCAGGGCTGAAGCAGAGTGGGGATGCTTGAGCACTGTTGCTGTCCAGACTGAATGTGAGGCAAACCTGCAGTCAGACCAGGGCTGCTCACTCAGCTACACTACAGAGCAAGGATATTAGTTGATGTCTCCTTCATGGAACCATGAACACAGCGTGTACCTGACATAGTTCACTACTTCCCCCAATGCCTGCCTCTTCTGCAACAAGAGGGAGACCATGGCACACATTTACATCACCTGCGTCAGGAACCTCCAGACCCTCCTCCTCAGGTTCTGGCTGCACTTTTCCCTGCACATCCTAATCCACACATACCCCATCAATGGCCCCACTGTCACAAGATCTCCTTGTCAACCTCCTCCTGGTGCTGGCCAAGGTGGCCATCCACCATATTAGGAGGAGGAAGCTGGACTGGGTGGTGCTCTGTGACTGTGGGGCCTATTTCCAATCCTCCCTGAAGAAATGTCTGCAGAAATCCTCTGGACCCCATCCCCTGGTTTCCTGGATGCCTTCAAGGAGCAAGTGGGCACCGTCCAGGGTTCTCTGTCGGTGTCCTCCGCTATAACCCTGCTTTTGACCCTGTGACCCTCACTCCCAGCCATGTTTTTTCATTAGTTGTCCCCAGAGATCATTTGAGCCCTGGGTCCATTAGCTCCTCCCTTAGGCTGTGAGGGGGGTTTTAGATGTGGGTCAGCTTGCCCCACTCATTGCCCCAGTGCCTTAATAGGTACACTACAGAGCCTGCAGTTACTCAACCCTCAGAAGAGCTGCTCCAGCCTATATCTGGACAGGGCCTGAATCAGATGACCTCAGGGCCACAGATATTTCACCCTTCCCATGAGAGCTACAAGTTAGTCTGAACAGCAACGCCACTCAGCTAGAAACCCTCCTGCTGCCTCGCAGCTTTCAGCCTACCCTTGATCCTGTCCCTATTCCTGCCCCAGACTTGTTCCTTCAGCCTTGTTTGTGCCCTATTCTGACCCTGCTCCAGCCCTGTTCCTGATCTGGTCCAGGCCTGCATCCACCTCTTGGCCCCATACTCTAGGACTGACTCCAACTCAGCTTCAACCTTTTGCCTGTTTCCATATTCTGACTACATTTCTGATTTTGCTTGCCTACAGACTCTGACCCCTGTTCTGACCCTGGCCTGTCTCCATACCCCAGTTTCAGTGCTATACTCGACCTCATCCTGACTTTATGTCTACCTTCAACCACCAGTCCAACCACCAGGTGACCAAATAGAACCCTGAGCCTGACAATGTAGCCTTCCTCAGGCAGAGAGGATTTAAATCTCCAGGGCAGTCAATATAAATACTTTACGCAAATGTGAAACTTATTGCAAACTGAGGACTGGTCTACACTAGACAGTTTTGTTGACAAAAATCAGCTTTTGTCGACAAAACAGTGGAAGACAAAAAATTCAAATGCTCCTCCCACTGATGTAACTCCCTTGATGCAGACATAATAAAACCACCTCAATGGGAGTTGTAGGGTTTATGTCAGCATAGACAGGGCAATGCAGTGTCAATGTAGACACTGTGTTCCCTTATATCAGTGGTTAGATGTCATTCTTGTCAATTGCAGCAACAGCAACAAAAAACAGCTGGAAGTGGGGCAAAAAGCCTCTGGTGGCTGGACCCCTGCTCAGAGTTGGGATCCGGGATGGGAGAATCCATGGACAGCTGGATCTTGGGTCCTGGCTACAATCTGGGAGGGGAGAAGCCACAGGCAGCTGGACCCCACTCCCGCAGGATGATAAGCCCCAAGCTGCTTCCCCCTGGAAATGGGGAGGAGAGAAGCTTGGAGCTGGCTCCTGGCGGGGAATGGGGAGTGGGTGGGGCAGTCCATCGGGAGCCAGCCTGTGGGGCTCCTGGCAGGGAGCTGAGAGACCGGTCTCTCACCTCCCCACGCTGCCCCTCATAGGTCAGTGGAAGTGCTCTTAGTGAGGACGCACTCCACTGACCCAAGGAGGGTAGTGTGGACGTCAGCCACCGGTGTCTGTAAGTCAACCTATGTTAGGTCAACTTATTTTTGAATGTAGACAAGGCCCATTAAGGTCTCAGTCCTGCAAAGACTTACACACGTCTCTAGATTTACATACAGTGAGTCATTTCAGCAGAATCAGTGGCCCTTTAAGAATCACTGGCCCTTTAAGCTTAGACATTTACGTAAGACATTTTAAGCTTAGTTAAGCATATCAAGGAAAGTAGCAGAAATGTTATTGTCTGCGACATTTAAATGTAGGATAGATAAAGGTTTAGAAAACATTTTGAAAGGTAAAATATTGCACAGCCAAGGGGATGGACTGTGACCAAAAAGGCCTTTTGCATCTTAGTGTATTAACTTCCAAAATTTGTAAACCTTATTGTTATCGTCAATGGTGAATCCTAGCTGTATGAACTATGGACAGGCATATAACAAACTATTCTTGTTTTAGGAAACCTGCCCTCCAAATACACTACTTTTTGTCTTATCTTGGTTTGAACTTCAGCCTAAAACATGAAAGTTAGCAAGTTAGAAAAGTTTCATCAGCAATCTTCATGGTCAGGAAGATCCCTAAGGAAACTTGTGACATAATTCTGCACCATTGAAGTAGACAGGAATTATGTCATTGACTTCAGCGGAAGCAGGAGCAGGGACATACAGCACATTTTATGGTGGAAAATTCTCAGGCTTAAATTTAAAGAGTGTCTCCATCACAGTACTGCCCCAAATCCATTTTGTCACCTTTCAGGCAAAAGCATCAAGCCTGAAGGCCCATGAAAACCCTTAGCTTGTAGTAAGCTAAAATATAATGCCAATCTAATATTGATAGGAACTATTTTATAATTTTTTACCTAAAGTCATATAACTCAGGATCTGACAGTTTCTTTAAAGAGCCCTTAAGCTCCATTTCTGATTAGCAGTTTAGGTAACATTTCCCATACTACGAATTCTTCCCATTTTAAAACATTGTACTAGTACGGTAATTCACTCTGAGTACTAAAAGCAGGTATTGCCTTGGAAGTTTCTGGCTTTGCGTCATTGAGAGTGAGCCTCAGAAAAACAAGAGAGATTTTTTGTTGTTTTTACGCCCAATATTTTAAGCCAAATTATAGTGCATGCCACTAACAGAAGTTAGTTACTCTGCCACAGTATTTGAATTAATTTAGTGGGATTTTTTTTAAGTGGCAGCTACTGTATTTTCTTGGAACCAGTATTGGACTTGAACTAATTACTAGGCCATTATTAAAAGACTTTCAGGGAAGCGTATGCACCTTGTATATAAAAAAGGCCCTGCTCATGTCCTGAGCTCAAGCTGAGCAGACTCTTTTCTCTATGACGTCAAGTAGAAGGACTGGACCTAAGTTAGAAGAAACGTTTCTGTTCATGTTTTATCATGTGGTTCATCGTTATCTTGTTTCCTCACCAGGGCTTTTGACATAGCAGCTCCTGAGTCAGGAAGAAGGCTGAGAGAAATTTCCAGACAATAGTCATGTGGCCTTCTGTGATAATTTCAGAAATCTGTCTGCACAACTTATGAAGCCTGGTTGATGTTATGAAGTTATTATGAAGTTATTGCTATGAAAAGAACTACATCTCTATATGCTCTATGTAAATATGGAATCCACTATTGTGAACAAGACCTACAACAAATACACACCAGACTGAGGAAAATGGCGACTTCTTAACTTTAACAAATGTTCTTTGGACAATAGTTCTGCTAAGACAGGTGCCTGAGTTGGGAAATCAATTTGGCATAGCTGGCCTACAAGGGGAGTTGGAGTAATGGAAAGTTACCAGAAGAGACAGGTAACTAAGTAGAAGGTTATAAAAAGAATCACGGAAGAGACAGAGAAAATGCACACATGAAATTTGCCCAGGATAGGGGAAAGAGATGGACTGGCTAAAGTCAGAGAAGCAGAACTGAGGCAGAAGGCTCCATGTTTCAGAACACAAGCTATCTCTGGAGCAGAAGGGTTCTCTATGGTAACAGATGACCCTGACCCCAGCCCAAATAATGCTCTCGAATAATGAGGAAACTGAGGAGGGAAATGAATGTAAAGTTTATTCTTTTTGCGTAGATTTGTAGGTATCACATACTATTAAAGACTAATGCTGTGTCTGAGTCCTATGCAAAGTCTGGATTTATTTATGCTATACTTACCAGACTGGTCAGAAGAAAGACACAAGCTGTTCGTTTTCTCTTTTCCCTCTTTAACTAAGCTTAAAATGTCTTACGTAGTTTAGCTTACAAGAAGTGCAAATATAGAGATGTTAAGAAAACAGTATCTCTTCTTTTAAATCTATTTTATCCTTTGTTTTTAATATTTTGTTTTTGTTGAGATGACTTGTGTAAGAAGTTTCATGCAGACATCCTGAAAGAAAAGAGAACTCCATAACTCTGCTGATGAGGTGCTGAAAGGAGGTTCTGGAACCTACATCCTCCATCTGCCCCTCTTTGTCTCAGTCGAGAGGCATGAACAAAGGAGTCCAATCCCAGGGAGTGTATCATCATTAGACTGTGGTGAACACAAAGGTAGAAGCTGAAGGAAAAAGGAGGAAATGAGAGTTGGCAGAGGTACTGGTCATGGTCATAAACATACTACACTGTATACACTACTTTTTCCTCAGGGCTTTAAGGCTCTGGGTTAAAGAGACTTCTGAATCACATGACTCAGCCATAAAGTGCCAGCAAATATTTATTTTGTTTCCCAAGAAACAGCACTGCATAGTGTATGAAACCCATATAAATCTTATATTAAAAAGCATAAACTCTGGGCCTGTCCAAATCTTGTAACTATATATCTCTTGGATGGCAAAGAATAAAATGTAGTAAACCTGAGAAAACTCTGAAAAGAACGTTATCTATAGTCACAATGTATTACAGCAAAAGGACTGTGAAAGAAGAAGAATTTCTTGTTGAAAACTCAACTTCTTTAACACCTTTTCTACTGGTTTTGGCTACATCGTCTGAGATATAGGCCAATGTAATGGAATTCTTCCAGTATTACTATTCCAGTAGAATATTTGCATTTCAGTAAAGAGGTACCTGATACATAGAGCAACATTTGAGACCCTTTTGCTCCATTTAGTATAACTGGAGTATTAGCCAGAACTACAATAATTAATTTCCACACTTCCTTTTGCAGCCAATGAGATTCCAGAGTGTAAATGTGAAACTTCTGACCCAAGTTGTGAATTCCACAATAAGTACATAAAGTTAGGCAACAAAATCCATATTTAGAAATCTTAAATAAGTGGCTTCATTTCCATTGATGCAGAACATCTGCAGCTCTGGAAGTCATATAACTTATTAGGTGCTGAAGTATGGATTTAGATGGATAACTTTAGGTACCCAACTTTGGGAAATTTGCCTTTAGTCTTTGCATACATAAATCATCGCCCTCCCCCGATCCCATGAATGCATAACCAATGATCACTTTTTTAAAAAAAGTTGCAGTTTATTATTTCAACTGCACATCAGTCAATGCTGCTTTATTCATAAAATACTTCTCCAGTACCTGCAATGGCACTAAAAGATACTTCATCCCAAATCTTCACTGGGTGGAAAACAGCCTTTGTGATGATGAAAAAAGTGAGCAGTGGGTGACAGTGCATTTATGGTTGCTGATACTAAATGGGTAATGAATTTAAAATGTAAATTTGTCTTAATTCTCTTTAATTGCTTTATGATAATGTAGCTCTTCATGTCTATATCTCTGAAAGTGTTCAGAAAATAGCCTTCTGTCTACATGCTATTATGATTAATCTATGCACTTTGTGCCACAGAAAAAAGACCACCTGTGGCGTTTGTTTCAGAATATGTGCAGAAGAAAAGCAAAGTTCTTGAGCAACTTCAGTCTAAAACCAAGATGTCAGGCAACAGTGCTCTCAGACTTTCCATCTCTGTTAAATGGTCCCAGATGCCAAAATGTCTAATAACAGGTGGAAGCTGATCCTTTCTCTTCTCAGTTATATAAGGAGGAGTAGGCAGGCCCTCCTCCCACACTGCAAAGTTCCCAGTCTATCTACTACACATTATGCGTATCTGCAGCCTTAAACAGGATCAGCTTAAATACAGAGCCAGTGTCTACATGGAGTACCAGTGAGTTCAGTGGGGCTCAGGCTATGCACAGAAATAAATCTGTGTGGAGGTGGTTACATCAGCAGGTCCTTAGTCTTTGTGTAGCAAATCTTCCTATTTTGGGATTGTGGGTAGGGAAGGGGAAAGAAAACATCCTTCCTTTTTCTTTGCATTGCTTTGTACAGCTGGCCAGTCATGAGCTCTCATCTTAGACCAGGAAGAAGATTGTCTGATCACAAGCAAACTTTTGTTATTTTCAGGATGTTTTATATGGGGGACAAGAACCCATCCTGTTAAGTGGATCAGATTTAGACAACATGTATAGCTACATGGTAGTAGGCAGCTGTGTCAGAGTCATAGACTCCGTCGTGAAGGCTAAAGTGGGTAGGTAAGGACAAGATCGGTTGTGTCTGGCTGCGTACCCCTTTAAATAGGGTGAACTCTACAGCTGCAGCATCTAGAAGGAGAAAGGAGTTTTTAGTTTGTTGAAGTTAAATATATATATTATACCAGTGGTGTATTTATGTAATGCACTTGGTGTAACGTTTATTGTATGTTCTATCCATGTGTATTTAATATTGTAACTAGTGGACTATGTCATGCATCACAGTTTCTGTTATTAGCATCTGAACAACACATTTATGCATTGCTGTTGTAAGCAGAGTCTGAATGAGCTCTCCCCTACTGAGCTGGCTTGGAGGAGGGAAACAGGCTGCAGGACCAGACTGTATTTGCATGAGCACACCCACCCTGCCTAGGTGATCAGTATGATGGGACTGCTTAGTCCAAATGATCCCTTTGGCTGATGGGTTACAAATCACTTTACTGTTGAATGCAGGAGTAATGAAATGTTGTTCTTCTTATTGTATTAGTAAAGGGCAATAGAAATGTGCTTAGCCTGTCCCGACTGAAGGCTCACCCTCAACTGAACTGAACTCTGTAAGCAGGGGGCTCAGTTGCAGATACCTGTTAAAGGGAAATGGGGGTGGGGATAAATGTCCTTGCTGGGAGGTGTGGGCATTGCTTAGGAGCCCTAGGCATGGTTTGACCTGCCTTTTCCCACTGTTCAAAGGCAGAGCTAATTAAGGCTATATTAGGAGTCTTTTTGTTTTAAGTGATCACTAGAGCTGAAATCACTTGCTGTGTGACAGCGTTCTGTGCCCAGCCTGCTCAGAAAAGATGTTCTCGCACTAAGAGCTGAAAATCACTAATAGCTGAGAGGAACATCAGGAGACTGACCTGCAGAGGGGCAGGCGGCAGCGAAAGGTGATGGTGTGCATCAAAGCAGCAGGCGGAGCGGCCAGCAGCGCTGAGCAGCCAGCAGGTTAGCAAGCAGCCAGCAGGGTGGCTGGCAGGCAGCAAGCCCATTTACTCTGGGGTGGGTATTTTGCTCTGGGTTCTATGCATGTGAATCCTGCTGATAGCATTTTCCCCAGTTAATGCCATGTCCCTTTTTCCCTTTTTTTTAATTAAAAGTCTCTTTTCTACACTCAATCTCTATGCTTGCGAGAGGGGAAGTATTGCCTCTAGAGGCACCAAAGTGGTGCTGCGTGATTGTCCCAGATTAATGCGTGGAGGCTCAAGCCAGTTTTGTGTTGTATTGTTGAAAGGAATCCCTAGAAGATACTGAGCCTGGCCCTTATTGCTGCTGACTCCAACTGGCAGAAGAGTTACACTGAAAAGTGAGATGAGGGGCATCTCTTTGGAAAGTCATCTACTGAAAGAGAGTCCTCTAGAATGGCCTTGTACTGAGCCCACAAGAAGATTGATTTATTATTTAAGAATTGTCTAACAGGTTTAAATCTCATGTCTGTGCACATTTCCAAAAGCAAAAGTACCAAACATTGTACCTGCCAGTTTTCTATACCAATGAATAAAATGTATTAACATGGTCTTTCATTGCACAGAGCATTTGGTTGCATTATTCACTGGAACAGTGACTTCATATTTGCTATCCATTATGCTCAAAGGAGAGTCACATCGCCGCTGTTTAAAGAACACTGTTTACCTTTCCCCGTCAGTAATATTTGTGTGTCATTAAGGATTAAGTCAGATTAAGAAAAACATCTAAAACAGATCCTCATTTGATTTTCTCTCATCTTCCTCTGGATTAAGTGCATGTTTTCCTATATATTTCTGAGAAGAAAATGTGAGGTCAGTTTTAAGCATGTTCAGAATCCTTATTTAATTGCCAATACATTTAAGCCTACAATATCATGAATTCAATAGCTGTTGTTTCTTTCTTGTTGTTTGTCTGGCCAACGTGACACTAAAGACCTTTGCTTTTCCTATAGGTTTTACCTGTAGACTACAAGGTTCCTGACCATGCTATGGGTTTGTGAAGAAGTCCTATAGTATGATGAAAATCCACATCTCCTGGGGGAAAGGCAACCAATCAGACCTATAGGAGATGCTGAGGGAAAACAGCAGTGACTCAGCCAGCTTGTCCTCCCCACCCTTTGGCAAAGGACACAGAGCCCCTTCTAGCTCTGAAGTTCCAGCTGTTGATCCCCCACTACCTCACTATACCCAAGTCTGGAAAGGGAGTGAAGAGCCCCTGATTCTGTTAATCCTTCAGGGTCTGGTGGGGAGCTGGAAGCAGGCCTATGATAAGAGGTAGGTACATCACTGAAAATAGGTTGGGAGAGATTAGAGAGAGAAATGTTGAGCATTTGATTGGAGGGTGTAACAGAGTTGGCACCAGCCTCTCATAAGCACCCCCTTCTGGTCGGGTGTCAGCCTGCTGTTATTAGTTACTGGTAACGGGGTTGGCACTCATCTCTCAAAAGCAAACCTGGCTGATGGTTTCTTTGGCAGATTTTCAGTGACTCAGCCCGTCAGCTGAGTCTCACACACTGCCTGTAGGTGGAATAAAACAAACCCCTTTCAGGGCATACATACTTTCTCTTCTCATGGCCCTGGTATGGGACCATACCGCCAAAGGCTTCCACCCCAGAGACATGGTCTTCCTGTAACAGTCCAACAGGGCCCATTGCGATACAGTCAATTGGTGTGTTCTTTTTGGCAGTCCTCCCTAGGCTCAGTGTTTAACCAGACCAACAGGGCCCATCGGAGTACCCTTGCTTGGTCTGGCTAGATTCTGGGCTCAGTCATTTCTCAATCCCCGCAGCCTGCCAGGAGCTCCTTTTTAGTTCTCTTTTTGGTCTTCGGCAGCCTTGTCTGGGCTCAGTCCTGTCTCCACTGAGCTGTCTTCCAGCCAGCCAGGAACCTGGTCTTCCCTCTTCCAGTCCCAGTCAGCAACTGATTGCTCTGCTTCTGCTGCTCCTTTTTATATGGCCTTCTGGCCCTTGATTGTCCACTCCAGCAGCCTCTTTGATCCTGGTGACTGCTTACTTCGGTTAAAATACAACATTTCTTGCACTAGATTCTTTTCTTCCTTTTTCCTACTCACTCTGCAGTGTTTTATTTACCAGACTTATGTCTATTTTCTGTTCTAAGTTATTATTGCACACCCATCCCAGTTATGGGAGTGCTGTTCCATCCTTCACATCATGCCTTCCCATGGAAAACCAGCTATTCCAGGCTGGCAAATTGCACCAGAAAAAGACATTTGATGACTCACTTGCGGACTAGTCCCACAGAAAGGCTTATCACTGTCAATATAGTTTTTCTTCTGTGCTGTTTGAGACCATACCAAACAATGGATATAACAGAACTTCTTCACGAAGGATTGAGAGACCATCACAACAAAACTTCATTCATGCAACTCTGTAGAAGGCTACTAGCATCTCATCTCTATGTTGTTGTGTTAACACACAGGTTAAAGGTTAATGCTCTTTCATTAGCAATGCTTCAGCCCTCTGCTTCTCAGTCACAGAACTCCAGCATCAGACCAATTTCTAAAGGTCCTGGATTCCCAAGGTCCAATAGTATGGTAGCCTGAAATGTTGAACACATTATATTCCTCTCCCGCCCCCCATCATGAGTTAACAACCATGTTCTTGTATAAAAGGATTCTGTTCTTAAAGAGTTCACCAGATGGACTGTCTGCCCTTCACAGGGTCTTCAGCCTTCAAATTCCAGCCCTTTTCTTGGGTTTCTAAATGAGCCTTATCCCCTTCTCTGGACTTAGGCCAGTTCCCCACTTGCAAATGGGGGGACCCAGGCCCACCCATTACTCTGGGTCCCATCCTAGGGACCCTATAAACATCAGCCATGTGCTGCTTCCCTTAATAGTTGTTACTGTTTCATTCCCTGGGCTGCTTCCCACTCATTCCCACCACCTTCACCTGTTACCTTAGGGTTACAGTGCTTGGGTTCTCTCTGTCTGTTCCCTGAATGGGCAGAGTCTCTCCCAGACCTCCTCCTTTAGAGAATATCACAGACTTCTAGCCCTTCCTCACTTTTCTGGTCCAGCCAGGGACTGACCTACTCAGGCTCCTTTTAATCTGATCCTGCTGGATTCTGATTGGTTGCTTCCCTGAGGCCTTTCTTGGCAGGGCTGGTGGACCCACCTTCACTGCTCCTTTCATGGGAGCCCCAAATTAGGGTTCCTATATAATGCATAAGGAGAGACAGGTGCCTTAGAATGGGATCCACAAAAGCCAGCACACTGCGTGTGGAGCTGCCTAAGCTAAACAGTTGGAAATTCTAGGAGAGGAGTGGCCTAAACCCCACCCTTCATAGGGAGATAATCACCTAACACCAGGCTGGAGAAAGGCATTTCCCTCTCTTTGGGATTCACAGCTGTGAATCTTCACCTGGCGTTAAGTGCATAATCCCATGTCTTGTAAGAAACTGGGGTGCTTCCCCCTTTTCACCTTTCATCTAGTGGTTAGAGTACACAACCAGGTTGTGGGAGACCCATGTTTGAATTCCAGTTCAGGATGATATATAGCCAGGGTTTGAACACAGGTCTCCTACCTCTCAGATAAGTATCCAGCTGCTGGGCTATAAGGTATTCTGGGGCTGGAGCTCTCTCAATCTCTCCTGTTGAATCTGTTCTACTTTGTATAAATAATTAAGCAGCCATTGCATCAGAGACAGATCGACTCCATAGCCCATAAGGACACTCAAATGGGATGTGAGACACAACTGTTCAAAACTCTGTTCCACATCAAGCAGAATCTGGGCACCCCCCATTCTGCATGAATGCTCTAACCACTCAGCGAAAGGTTATCAGGGCAGCAGCGCCAGCAACACCATCTGTGTTTTGTGCGAGGCTTGATCCCGTACATGTGTTCAGAACATTCCTACCGAATTGGGACCCTGAAGTGAGAGGAAGGGAATGTAGTTTGAGGATCCTGTTTGGAGCTAGGCACCTGGGCATCAGAACTTAAGCAGCTGTGCAAAGGACCACCGGCAGAAATGTAAGGACCTAGGAGTATGTCTATTCTGAAGCTGTGAATGTGCCTCTCAGCCCAGGTAGACAAACTTATTTCTAGCTCTTCTTGAGCTAAGGTGCTAAAAATAGCAGCATGGATGTTGCAGCTTGGGCTAACCACCTGAGCTCAGACCCAGTGGGACGGGTGAGCTTGTACTTGGTTGGCTAACCTAAGCCATCATCAGTGCTGCAACATCCGCACTGCACTCGAGCTGGAGCAGAGCTAGTGTGAGTCAAACTACACAGGCTGGCAGGCTAACTTCCAGCTGCAGTGCAGACATATCCTAGGAGACTTTACCCGCGGAAACTTAGGGTATGTCTACACAGGAACAGAAGACCTGCAGCACAGCCATAGCTGGTCCGGGTCAGCTGACTCAGGCTCACGGAGCTACAAATTGTTGTGTAGACATTAAGGCTCAGGCTTCAGCCTCAGGTCTAGAACCCTCCCCCTGACTAGGTCCCAGAGTTCAGGCTGCCAGCCTGAGCCCAAGCAGCTACACAGCAATTTTTCAGCCCCAGAGCCCGAGCCCGAGCCCCTTGAGCCAGACTCAGCCGACCCAGGCCCAGCTGCTGTTTTTTTATCCCTTTGTAGACGTAGCCTTATGCAACTAGGGAGCTTAGACACCTACAAGTTTAGGCAATAGCAGAGTCGGGAATTTTAGGATCTAAATTTTGGACTTAGGCACCAAAACTGGTAGTTAGGTGCCTAAATCCCTTTGTAGATCTAGCGCTGTAAGTGTAACTTAACTCTTCTGGGTCTGAGATGCACACACTTACAAGCTCCTCGAATAAAAACAAGTAGAAATGTAATAAGAGAAGGAGGAAGTGCAAATAAAAGTACTGTACAATAGAAAGCATGAGAGAGAAAATGAATTACAACTTGCTAAAGATTGCTTAGCAATGCACAGAAATGAGGATATTTTTCATGTAAAGTGGCAATCAATAGACCCACAACATGAAAAAGTTTTGCCAAAAGCTGCTGTGCTGCTAATGGAAAAATTAGTAAGAAAACAAAAGTCCCCAAAGAATAAAATAAATCAGGTTTCAGGCTCCAAAGTAGTTTTATATACACAAAAAGTAATGACATTTCATTTCCTCTACTTCAGCCAAGAATGCCAGGCAGGCTGGATAGCATAGGGCTCCTATGACCCTTTCTGTTTTATTTCTAGTTAGGATATTTTGGTAATGTGAATTAAAATAAGCTAGAAAGAGATAAGAAAATAATGTGTTTAGATCCGGCCTGTCTTTTGCTCATGAATACCTTAAGACTTCTTTTATTTGTTGTTTAATATTATTTGCCAGTTACTACAAACAATTTCTGATCTATGGATTACCCGTGGGCCATTCACTGCTCTTTATTTAAAATCTGAGTTGAGTCAGTTAGTTTTGATTGGACACACGGCCCCAGATTTCTCCCCTAGATTCACAAACTTAGGGGATATCTGTACATGGATCTCCTGCATCTCAGATGCTTCTCTGGTGGACTGGGTGAGCCATGGGAGGAGGAGATAGGATGGGAAGGGAGAATACATATATCAGGTTTTTGGTCCTGTGGAAATTAAGTAAAAATAGGTAGCAGTTTAGGCTATATTATCTTAGGTATGGTATGTATATAGCCCACATTGCCATAGTATCCAACCACCTCAAAATACTCGTGTGAGATAGGGAAGTGGTTTAACTCACATTTTAGAAACACCTGAGGCACAAGTGCCTGCGTGGCTTGTCTAAATTGACACAGGAAGCCTATGGCACAGCAAGGACTTCAACTGAGGTCTCTTAACCGCTAGGCTAGAACCCTAACCACCCGACCATCCTTCCTCCCTTAGGCAGCTAACATCATATCCTGAAAACACCCAGTCAGTGGAAAGCTTTCTAGTGCAGCTCTGACAGAACCAGGTTGGTCTTGGAGCCCTGCTGAATTTCAGAGACTGTGAAGAAAAATAAGGGGTCCATAGAGATTGCCCTGGCCTCCCACAGATCCTCAAAGCTCTGCCTGGTTTGGAGTTGCTCCTGTGACTGTTTCTGCAGATGGAATGCCCTGTCTGGTAACATGACAATGAATGAATATCTCCATAAGAGGTTCCTTGCAGATATTATCTTCTGCAAAACCCATTGCTATGTGTTTTTATATCAGGTGGGGATGATTTAGGATGCAGTCTTGATTCTATTCCCTGACTGAATACATACGGAAAATAAAACAATTAAAAATTAACTTTCACAGAAAATTTCACACAGAAAACCATCAGAATAAAACTATTTCTTTTCCTTCCTTTTTTTTTTAACCAGCTCTATATATTTCACACTACTGAGTTGAAAATTCTTAAAAATACACATTTATGTGTTCCTTGTCAAATAGCACAAACAATGATTCATGAATTAATATGGTGAATTCACTCTAGTGTTATTGGTGGGGTCATGTCATTTGTTGTTTTTAATTCCAGCCTTCATGGAAGTTCTCTTGAGCCCCTGAAGGTGTCACAAATTTTAGCACAAGCGATGATTCATCTGAAAATGTTTATGAAAAGTGTATTGTTAATTGATATGTGTCATTTACCGTTCTCCTCTATAAAACACTTTCGGTCATCTGCTCAGTCAGTAGAAACATGTGACCATAAGTAATAAACCATACAACATGAATGATGGACAGCAAATAGCCAAAGATAGTTGAAGCAAGAAGTTCACAAACAACTCATAGACTGATCTTGTCTGCACAAACTATTCTGCAGATACTTGAAAAGAAAGATGGAGAAACTGGGGCACAAAGATTAAGGACCACATTTTCAAAAACATCCAGTACTTTTTGGGTGTCCAACTTGAAACTCCTACGTTCTGATTTTCAGAGGTTGCCCCCTCAACTTCATCTGAAGTCAATGGGAGTTACAGAAGCTCAGAGTCTCTGAAAATCAGGTGCTAGGTGTCTCAGAACAGCCACCCAAAATCTGAAGAATCCAAAATTAATGGACACGTTTTTTAAACTATTGGCCTAAGTTTCAAGGTCACACTACAGGGTTGTGGTAGAGCAAAGCACAAATCATATGTATCCTGACGCCCAGTCCCACGCTTCATTTACTGCAACATGATGCCTTATATGTAGTCTTGTAAGGATTACATTTTTCTTTAAAAAATGTTAGTAAATGTCAATTTCACCGTACACACACAAACCAACAAAAAAAAATTTCTATTGATAATCACTGAAATTTACAGATTGGCTAAGTAAGAAAAATGCTGCTTAAGAAGCTAGAGTTTGATTTAAGGATATTAACTTTGTATGTTTTGACATGTGATGTTGAAAATTTGCGTTTTAACAGGTTTAAAGCTTTAACTTTTTGAATCGCAACATCCATTGTCATTAAATAATTATTGTCTGACCTCTTCCTCATATTTTACCACAACTGTGAGAATCTAAATTGATAAAAGCATTTTTAAAATGATTAAAAATAAATATTTATATTATCCATTGAAATGATTTTTCTTATCAGATGAGGACTTTGCCAAGCCAATTTGAGTCAGCCTCATCATCAAAATGCAGAGACTTCAGACCACCATCAAATCTGGTCAGAGGGTAGTCATCAGTGTTGTGTGATATTGTCTGTCTTTGGCCACAGTCACATGACAGAGCCATTCCTTGGCCTCAGGCATGAAAGCTAACTGCATATTGACATGATCAATTCAAAATCAATTTAGAAGGGCCCAGGAGCAGCATGGTGACTCAAAGCTGGGTACATGCATGGTCAGTTTAGTTATAAGAGACTGATTTCTGATGTCATCTGCAGATCATTCTTCACACCACATCAACAACACAGAGAAACCTGGAAGGGCAAGTGGGCCCACAACAGGTGCCTCGATGACAAGTGCACTCTTGGATGGTTAAAGAGGTCTGTGTACAGCGGTAGGCTCAAATTTGCCCTGATCTTCTCCACCGTTCTGGCTGTAGTATCCTCTCAAAGCATGTACAGAGAAGTGATGTTGCTTAACAAAGGAAGCCACAGTACTGGTGTGGGTCAAATCGTCCCAGTTACGATGTGCATGGTTGAGTGTAATTGTGTGTTAACCAACTTGAAGTGAGATGAATGGAGCTAGACTGGAACACAGCATTCTGCTGCAGCGTAACAGAGGGCTAAACTGGATGATCAGAGCATTTGAGCATTTGCTCCCCATGACATTCCAGCCAGTTTGTTTGGGAGGTTGTTACTCAACTTAATCTTAGCCACCATTTTCCTCAGATATGTGGATATGTTAAGATATGTGAGAGATCTATATAGGGTTACTCCAAGGTAGACTGGGTGGAATTCATGTTTCAGGTGATGTCCATTGATAAAGATCTTCAGTTCTCGGGTCACTCTGGCATTGTAAAGATGGAACACATTCGAAACTGTCTTGGAAACGTGGTTGTAAAAGCCACTGTTCTACAGTATTCAGCTATCTTAGTTAAGTCAGTGTTTAGGGTGTCTTCAGTTTCTGTGAATGACTGTGCTTGAATGCCTAAGCAAAGGTCATCTGCTTTGTGAACTTGCGGTACTGGGTAAGTGGGAGGTCATTTGTATACAGATTGAAAAGTGTTGGTGCCAGCACAGAGCCTTGGTTTAGACTATTGATTTGTCTTTTCCACGTGCTAGCTATGTCTGCCATGTGCACTCAGAAACATCTGTTGCAGAGGAGGTCAACAACATTGACTACCCATGCTGGAAGTGCTCTTGACAATTTGTCTAAGAGCCCTGTGTGCCTGACTGTATTATATACTTTTATAAGGTCTAGAAATACAGCTCCCATCTTCAAGTTTTTCTGAAAACCACTTTTGATCAATGTTGTCAAAGCTAACATTGGATCATAGGTGCTCCAACCTCTCTGAAACCGTGCTTGCTTGACATTGAGTAATGACTCCATTTCTGAAGAGATGCACTGGAGAATGAGATGTTCCAGCACTTTGAATGGCACAGATAATAGGGGCATTATTTTTTTAATTGAATTCTGCCAAACCTACTTATATGTATTAGCCCTTGACAAATGCCATACAATACAAAGTAAAACAAATTTATACTGGCAGGTGCAGAGTATTATTTGGCACACAGATGTATTCATTTTGTTAAAATTAAAAAGAAAGTCTGAAAGGAGACTGCAATAATGGGGTTTCTTTGACCCAAAGCTTTCCTGGAAAAATAACATTTATCTGCCATTTATTTTGTTTTTCAAAATGGCCAGATACTCCATATAAGGACAGATTGAAAAGTTTTGAATAGTGGGAAAGTATTCTGCAAAGAGCATTTAAAAAAAATCTGAAGTCAAAGCAAACTTATCCCATTGTTCAGACTGATATAGTTATTTATGGAGATTTCTTAACTGGAGCATTTATCTTGAGCATTAATAATATGATTAACAATATTATGTTATGCCTGCATATATTAATATTTATTCAAGAAGATCACATGCATATAATAAAAATGAACAGCTTAATATGCAGTATTGGGCCTGCCTGTATCTGCCTGTTTTTATCAGCAACACTTGTTTTAAAATATTGGGCCCCAAGTTTGCATTGAAAAGCATATGGACATATTCCTGTAGCTGAGTGGTTCTCAGTGCATGACTGGGGCTTTTGTGTCCATGGTACTGTAACTTTTTTTGGTACAGGAGATTGCTTTAGTAGGGATGCTGGGAATTAAAAGAGGCACATATTTTAGCCACAGTTACTTTGAATTGCTGTAG
Organism: Emydura macquarii macquarii; assembly: GCF_026122565.2. Taxonomy (NCBI): domain Eukaryota; kingdom Metazoa; phylum Chordata; order Testudines; family Chelidae; genus Emydura; species Emydura macquarii. The sequence continues at coordinate 42,964,791 of NW_027132610.1, read as the reverse complement.
AAGATCAAACCATCTGTTCCTAACCCAGTTCCTAACCCAGCCCACCACACTATATCCAGCCGCTATGGCTACTGCTGGCCCTCTCCTGCATCTGGCTATTTCCCTTCTCAGCCCAGCTCTCAGGCTATCTGTGCCTTGCCTTCTTTCCACAATCAGCTCCCAGGCTGTTGCTTCCAACCTGCTACTTCTCCTGCAGCCTCTCTCACACTCAACTTTGACCTCAGCCTGTTACTCCGTTTCCTGTATGTTAGGAATTATGGAATCCTTTGCGGGCTGGATGTTGAACTGCGTAATTTCCACTAGCTAGATCCTTTCACTCCTGCACATTCAGGGTGTGAGGAAGGTATCCTGTAATGGATAGGTAGGTATTGTGACTTGTGATGTGAAAACAGGAAGAGAGTTCTCTCTCTCTCTCTCTCTCTCCTAAATATAGGTTAACTCCAGCTTTGTGAGACAAATACTGAAAAAAGGTATTCAACATCAATATGTCACCTCTTTTCTAGATGCATGGATTGAAAGGCCAGAAAGGACCATTATGATCATATAATCCAACCTCCTCCATAACACATGGCATAGAATATGACTCAGTAATTCCTTCGTCAACTCCATAAATTCTGGTTGAGAGAGAATATATGTTTTAGAAAGACATCTGTTACAAGAATGCTCTGTAAAAGATAGGTCTTTATATATTCTCAGACATAAAATACATTATGATGAAGTTTAAGACTATGTATCAATAAATAAAAGATAAAAATAATATTACACTGATGTAATTATTGTAAAAGACAACTTTGTAAATCTAGAAAATTCAGAGTTAAGGTTACTTTTACAAGAAATCAAAATCCTATATATTAAGGTATAGGAATGTACAGAGACTCTTAAATTATCCTTGTAGGGATGCCATGAAATAATTATGATTAAGACATTTTGGGGTTTGTGATCCAAGATTAGATTAAATTGATTTTTTTAAAGACACACTACATTTTTTTCGCATTTTTCTCTTCATGGTGTTACATACAAATGATATTTTACACTCCTAAGTAGGAAAATCCATACCTGACATAGCTAAAAACAAAGGGGGCAGGGGGACCTAGCTCATCACTTGTGATGTTTGTTTGTTGTCACGCTCAGTCTGATTTGCATCCAGTTTTGAAAAATTAGATGTAAATAAGCCTTTTAGGCATAAATATTCTAATCAGTAAAGACCATCTGAAGCAGCAGAAAGAAAACATTTACTTTTACAGCTTCTCAGAGTGGTGTTGACATTTTGCATGTCTTCCTGCAGCCACATCATCATGTGTAAAGTGTAAGTACTATCTCTTATCATTCTCATCCCTCTTATTGTCCATCTATAATAACAAAGATCTTGTGTCACACTTTATCCATAAACTGGTATATTATTTGTGTTAAAACAGTATTGGAAATGCCCCTAATACGTGCAAATTTCAGAGCTAGTGATTGAGTTCTCAAACTTTAACATTTTTCCAATAAGCAGCTGTTCAAATGCAGTCTTTTCCAGCTGATATCACAATGATAGAGCATTTTATTACAGCAAGATTTCTTATATTACCTAAGGCTGTGAAAATGTTATTTTAACTTCCTGCAGAATAATGTCACAACCCTTCCATTAAAATTAACCATTAGCATATGAACTGCAAGCTGCTTAATAGCACAATCTCTTAGGCTAATAAAGACCATTCCTTGTTTTTTTTCTAAATGGTGAAGTGGGCCATTGTGAAGCTGAACTCTTTATTAGAGCTGTTTGCCCCATTTACAACTGTCACTGGGGGGGTCATGTGGAGGGCAACCTGCCTGAACTTTACCTTCACCCAGTAACCCCCAAAACTATCCATTGTTAACACTCATCAACCTGGGGAGGAATGAAGCATCAGAGAGAGCTATTAGGCAAAAAACAAAAGGCACAATAGAACTGTAAAGTTTGCTATTGCATTCTTGGCAGGATGACATTTCCCAGGGCAGACACTTCCCTAGAAAAATAAGAAAATTAAGCCACTCAAAAGGAGTGATGAGTCTGAGATCCAACGTACTGGCTGTGCGGTCACAAATATTTGATGGTACTAAATACAAGTGGGAAAGAAGCCATAAAAAGGCCTTGAGCACAAAAAGAAGGGACATAATTATTTTATGATCCCTTTTTTCTCCCTTCAGTTGCTGCGTTTATAACTATATTTTACTGCACAGGCTGAGTGGTCACTGAAGGAGAAATGTAGGTATAGCCAGATGGGATTTGTCCTGGCAAATGAATAATCCACTTTGACTAATGTCATCCACTAGGTCTTATCTCCTGAGGAAAGGATTCATTTTTAATTAATGATGATTTCAACGGTGATCTCACAATTTATTCCTCAGTTCACTGCCCATGAAAAAGCTGGGTGGAGGACACTGCTGTGCCTCAATGTTAAAAAATAAATGATTGCAACATCCAGAAGCACAACTCTAAAGCCTTGCATCCATGGTTGGATTAGAGCAGTTTACGACAATAAACATGGGTTAGATTTACCTCTATGGACATAAAGTATGCAAATTACCCACTCTGGCATTCATGCAGCACCAGGTGAGATTTGGTGCCTCCTTCCCTCTCCCGAAAGAGAGCAGAATCAAATTCTAGCTAAGCCAAAATAGGAGTCCTGTTGATGGAGGCTTTTTAGGAGATTAATTGAATCTGGTACCACATAGTGCTGGTCTGCTCTTGACAGCTCCAGGTACATCCATTGCAGCAGGAGCTCTGGACAGCTTGGGCTAGATTCACAACGGAGGCTTACATGCTGGAATGTGTTTAAATACTTAGTCATTGAGCCACTGAGAAAGAGTGAATGACTTTATACTCCTGTGGTCAGGGTACTCAGCTGGGAGCTAGGAGCCCCAGGTACTAGTTCCTCTGTGCCGACTGACTTTCAATGAATTATACATAGTGGAACAGTTCCCAAAGGACACAATGAGAAGACCCATCCTGGAATACTTCATTACTAAATGAATACAGCACTCACCTGCAAGGTGGCGGGAAATGCAGGTTCAAGTCTCTACTCCACATCAGACGGTGGGAATTTGAACTTGAGTCTCTCACATCCTGGGTAAGTGCTCTTACCAATGAGCTACTGAATGGAAGGGGAAACCAGCAGCTTCTCCTCCAGCATCTTTTGTGCAGACTGAGGCATACCTCAAGCACACCTACCAGAATGAGCTTCAAAGCCAAGACAGGCAAGGGAATCCCACTGAGGCTTCGGTCTAAGCAATGTGCAGAGCTGCTGGGCGTATCAGGACTTAGGTAGCAGTGTACCTAATTTGCCAAAATGTAAGTGCCTCACAGATTTTAACAGTGGCAACTTAGGCACATATGGACTTTAAGCCCCTATAGAGTTAGGCGGCAGCTGACTGGTGATTTTGTGAATGCCAGTGGCAGCTAAATGTTGGACTGAGGTGCCTAATGTGACAGTTAGGTGCCTAAATTGCTCTTGTGAATCTAGCCCTTTGTATCTTCTCCAAGTAAGCTTCTGCCTAGAGGACTCACAACCCAGTTCATACGGGCAAAACCCAAGTGATGGATCTTCCCTTCTTTTATACATATTTATACATCAGCTTTCATCACAAAGGGTCATGGAGCACTTTTAAAGAGCAGCTGTTTGATGATGCAAAGCAATACTATTGGATAGTTTAGGGCAAGAAGTATAGATGATTACCATATCCAGCTTAAAATATAGGGGCAATTTACAAACCGGAATTTGGCACTAAGCCTAACAACCCTATTCCTGCATGCCTTGAGTTCTTTAACACCTTAATCAAGCTTCCTTTTCTTTGCCATCCTTTCCAGCAGCCTTCAGTCTTACTCTTCTACTCTGTTCCTGTTTCCCTTACCCACCTCACTCCCATTGTTCCTGGTTCCATTGCACATACTTATCTAGCTCCCTGCTACTACTCCATCTTCTTTTTGACGCTACCCACTGTCTTTCCCCTTCCACTATTTTAGCCTCCCCCCAGCGTCCTATTGCTGCTTGCTATCTAATTGGCATCTCCTAGGACCTCCATTCCCATTCTCTATTAATGCTACTAGTTACTTGGTTCCTACTGACTTCCAGGGCCATGTAGCACCTTGCAAAACAAGCCCAGTGAAAGAAATAGCCTACTTTGTACCAATTTTTATTAAATGTGTTGGTTTTCAGTATCTAATAAGCCACTAATTTATTGGTGGCACATTATGAACCTCATTAAGTCCCTTAATGTGTCTTTGGGACCTTTTCTGATTTCCATTGCCACTTGACACATAAAACTGCATAAGAAAAAAAAACATAATATGCAATAATTTCTGCTTATGAGAAGTAAATTCATCTTCTGGAGGAATACATCTAAGAGAACCATCATTGGACCAGTGAAGAGTTTCCTTCTTGCTCCAACAGTTCATTCATTATTTGCTGTATATTTACCCCGTTTTTCTGCAGTTTTACTCAGTTCCTTAATTTGTGTATCAAGTCAGTGATTTCTGGATTGTATTTCCACCATTTGTTGAACTCTAATATATGTTTCTGTTTCAGGTTTTGGGTTTGTTTGTTTCTGGAGCAATAAACATGAATCATGAAGTAATCTTGTACTTGGGTTTTTTTTTTTTTTTTTTTTTTGCCATAGTCACTGTTAATGCACGGGAATTTTTCCATTTTTCCAGTCTGATGGGATTCCCCATGTATTTTTCCCATACATTTGATCATGTCTCTCGTTTTTTTTATAAATTATAAAATCACTAATTGCATTATAAGCATGAATAAAATCTTTAGTTATATCTGGTACCGATTTATTTATTTTGATTTGTGTACACCATAAAGTATGCTAGTCCATTAATTTAAGGTGGTGCTTACAGAATCTGTATGAATAGAAACGACTCAATGTCATCTTTTTTGGCCATTCTGTAAGGTAGGGAAGCACTGAATAAAGCTAATATATCTCTGATGTTTTCTTTTTGCCATTCCAAGAACTCAAAAGCAGTTTGCTCTTTCAAAGTTATATTGTAAAGGTAGAGGGGTACTGGTTGGTTTTTTTTTTTTTTTTCAGAGGAAATTTAAGCAATTATTCTTTATTTAGAAGGGACAATCATTTTGAATTTGAAAAAATTGAACCAGATTTTAAGCATGTGGCCAAGAAACACATGTCGCGGTCATTGACAAAATAACCATATATCAAGTCAGCATTTTCAGAAGGCTTGCATCCACTGTATTCATATAATCCACCCTCCTAGGACACTGTTGGGTGGAGTCTTTGATTCCACCACTGGGAATGGTGCATGTTTGGATGGCAGTGTACTATAACGCCAATTCATCATTGCATGGTTACTTCTGAATAGGAAGTACCTCCTTAGAATAGGATTTTGTTTCCACAGAGGTTTAGCCCAGAGACTATGAGACTCTGCATACAGCGCTAATTATGCATTTGCAGAATTTGTTTGGAATAAAAAGAAACCTCAGTCCAGTTTACAAGTTAGTCTTAAAACAAAAATCTTGAATTATAGGATACTCTGGTTCAAATTACACTAAAAGGTAAATTTCCCTCACTAGATAAAAAATAAATAGCAGAGCAGATAAAGAGATAGATAATGCTTTTTGAAACAGGCATGTAAAAGAAACCCACACACTAGATCCTAGTTTTAATCCAAACCATCACTGTCTGGTTTTCTGGTAACACAAAGGAGGGCTTGTTTTCATTCCAGGAGGATTCAAGTTACTTAACTCCTGAATTTTCTAAATGGTAAAATAGTGTTAATCACCACTCATATGCACTGAAATGCCCATTCATATTACTTCATGTGGTTGAATCTTTTGTTTAAAAAGAGAGAACATGGCTTGAGTAGATGAGATTAGGCTTGACTGGAGTTACTTGGGCACTGCTTTTCACTTAGTCACTTCTGCTGCTGTAAGGAACTAGTCACTTGCCCTATGGCAAGAAAAAGAAAGACAACAGTTTAACATCTTATTCCATTTTATGTAATGGCTTAATTGCTCATTCAGAATAGTTGGTTACTACAGGACAGGAATGCTGATTCTTTCAGCAAATCTGAACATTTGTATAAAAGTTGGATCATTTCACAAATGTGGGTCATCTACAAATTTACAATGTCCAATCATTCAAATGGCTAATTGTTCCTTGAATAGGCTTGGGAGATTAAAGGAATTCACTGAAGGCCAGGAGGGAGATTTTCAAAGGCACCAATGGGAGAGTGGTGCCTACCTGCCTTTTGTGCCTTTGAAAATCTCCCCCCTAAATCCATATTTAGGCTCCAGACTCAATGGCCTGATTTTCAAAAGTACTAAGCAGCCAGCCCTTGAAATCTTTCATTAATATTATAAGCCTACTTAAGCGAGTAAAGGTTTTCAGGATTAGGATGTATATCTCAATGGGTATTGCTGTTTGCTCAACACTTTTGAAAATCAGACTAGTAAAGATAGGTACCTAACTTTCAGCTCCCATTTTTTAAAATCCTTGCTGAAGTTTAGTCTTTTTCTTTCTCTTTCTTTCTTTCTTTCTTTCTAAATGTTGTTCAGAAATAAATTCTAATTTAAAAATAGCAGTTTGACTACAAAAGTGATTTTAAATTCTCAGTTTTCCATCACAAGTATAAAAGAAGAATTAAAACCATACATAGTTTGAATGACAAATTTTACCATTTCTTTCTGAAACAAACCTAGCTGCTTTCCTCTGCAGAGTCTCCAAGGCTCAGATCCACAGAGGGATCCACAAAACCTTCACCCAGCTGCTGCCTAACCCTGTAGATGCCTAAACTCACTCTGTGTCTAAGTTTTTGCAATAAAAACAGGGGCCTAGGTGTCTGCCTTTGGGCAACTACTCTGCGGTCCCGCTCTAGGCATCTGAACACTTGTCTCCTGATTAAGATTTAGTGTTATCCACAAACCACAGAAATATGGATTCTCCTCTGCCTAACTCACCTGCAAGGACTGATTCAACACACATGTTTGAAGGCCGTCCAATGCCACACACAACACTGTGAATGAGGCCTTCCAGCACAGCTTTTAGCTCACTGGTTAGTTTATTCTCCTGGGATGGAGGAGACAAAGGGATTTGACCAGGGCTCTGCCACCTCTTAGGTGTGTGTTTTAACCATTGGACTATGAGTCAGTCTGATGCTTTCTCAAGCATGTCTGTTGAAGCTATTCCACTTTAGCTGTCATTGGGCCAGTGTCAGAGAGTAAGAATGACTGTCTAGGCTTGGGCAGCACACTCACATGGGAGACCCAGCATCCAGTCTGCCTGCTCCAGTAGCTCCTTAGTTATTCATATGTAATGGAACAGTTTCAGCAAGAGAGACGGATGGGACACCCGCCCCCCCATGCTGTGTAACACTATCTGATAGCTCAGTATAGTGAGCACACTCCTGAAATGAAGGGGGTCCATGTTCAAATCCTTTCTCTCTCTAAAGCAAAGGTGAGACTTGAACCTGCGTCTTCCATGTGAGTTCTCTGACCACTGGGCTAAAAGTTATAAGGTCAGCTGCTACCCCCAGATTTTGAATAGGACTTGATCCAATAGGCAGCTTCAATTAGAGAGGCACTCCTCTGCCTATATTCTCCTGGTTCATGGATCGCATCAGGGCTTAGGAGGAGTGAGGCAGAAACCTAAGTACCTAGGGAACTTTTACAGCAAAAACTTAGACACCTACAGGATTAGGGGACAGTTTAGATGGGCTTTTGTGGATCACAGTGGAGCCTAAAACTGGGACTTAGGTGCTTAAGTACCTTTGCGGATCTGAGCCCAAGACCCCAATATTTCAAGCCAAATCTTAAAAAATAGGAGTTAAAACTTAAGCTCCTGTATAAATCACCTAACTTTCAAAGGTGCAGCACATCCAGCAGCTCCCATTCAAGTCAACTTGGAAAATCAGTTGACTTGCATCGGGGCCCAAATAACAGGTTTAAAAGTGTAGGTTTGTGGCAGAGGGAGGGGTAGAATGCAGTGCTTTAAGGCATAATTCAACTGCCTTAACCATGAGATCATCCTTTGTCTTCCTGCAGTTGCCTGCCTAATACACTGCATACCTTCCAGCTCCTGCAACAAATGAGCCAGGGGTCCTACAGACAACAGTCTCACTCATTACACCACTTCAATTTATTCCTAGAGTAGGTCCATCCTATGCACTTGATAAGGGTTGGATCCTGTGGAAAAAATAGTATGTGATCATTTAATCAAGGACTGTATCAAGATGCATATACGCTAAGGGGCCATATTAAGATTGCATAGGCAACCTTCATTTTAGTATTGTCTAGCTTTTGGAAGCTTGACTTTGCAATAGTAAAAATGTTCTTTTAATGTGTTTTTGGAGTATAGTTTCTTAGATTTTTAAAAAAGCAAACTGAGGAAAGGGAATGAATGAATTTTGTGGCATCATAGTGACGACACCCACATGGATCATCAGAAGGGTTGGAAACTTCACATCCACTACACAAACTTCTTCCATTTTAACTAGTGGGGTAACTGAAAGCAGCAGTAGGTTGTTATCCTCTATGTGGAAATAGAGGAGGAAGATTAGACACTTTGCCGGTGGGTTTCATATATTTGCTGACAGCAGAGGAAAAGGGAGTGTTCTTTATTGGGCATAGATTCTTCTGCCCGTTTCCTCCAAATCTGATGCCTGATGCCTCTTTCCAACCAATCTGTCCCTGATCCAGTTCTGTCTGTTTCCCACCCTGGTTCCTGGTCCCAGTCTTCCCCTGCAATCCCAGTTCCCTAATCCAGCTGTTCCCTTTCCCCTCCCACCACCTGGCTCCTTGTCTCCAGTCTCCTGGCTCAGTTCCCCCTTTCTGGTTCTTTTTATGATTTGTCTCTCCCTCATTGATCTCCAGTCACACTCATGCCCACATTCCCCCCCCCCCCTTTCCACTGGCTCCCAGTCCCAGTCTTTTTTTCCCTGGGCTCCTCGAATCCCATTGTCCTCCCCAAATACCCAAGTACTCATCCCATTCTCTTTGCCCAGCAATTCCCACTTCTCTCCCTGTGCTCTGGCTTCTTGTCAGATCTATCACTCCCATTTCCTTCCCATCCCCATGGGTTGCCCCAGTCATGGTGCAGTCTCCTTGACAGTCCCAGTGGCACTCCTGCCTCCTCATCTAATTTCGGTTTCCCCACATACACACTGGCTCCAGCCCCTCCCTGGCTCCCAGTCCAAACCAGTCCCAATCTCCCCCATCTTGGATCACAGCCCCAGTCTCCTTGCCCAACCAGCCCCAGTCTCTTCCCATCTCCCAATCCTCCTCCCACCAGCTCCTTGGTTCAAGATACTTCTCCCACACCCCACCCAGGTCCGATTCTTGTCCACTCTGCTTTTGACTTTGTCGGTTTCCTCATCCATGTTGCCTAGGCATCAGTGGGGTGTGGCGGGGCAGAGGTGGTATTGAGAGCACATGAAACACAGTCTCTTTGCTTTAAGTTCTGGTGCCTGAGCCAGAATCACTCGAAGCAGTTCAAAAGTGCAATTGCAAGGGAACGTTCTGTCATCCCTTTGCTGTAGCATGCTCAATGCAGAGGGAATCTTCAGGGAATTTAATTTAGCAAATTTGGGTGGATTTTCATGGGGTGGCAAAAGGCATATCCCTGACACAAAGGCCACTAGCAAATTTCAAGTACCAGCTCAAAAGTATGGAGGCACTAGAGCATCTCAAAGAAAAGATCACCAGAATTTTTTAACATGGCAAAACAGCATATTTTGCCCAATCCTCTTTCTTGGAAACAGTTAAACTAACTTGGCTGAAATGTTCTAAAATAATTCAGCCTGAGGCCGATACCTGGCATAGAAAATTTCTTCCTGAAAGGTTGAACTTTGGCCAAGTTATAAGCAACTAAACAAAAAGTCTTATAATGGGAAATGTCAGGCAGCCTTAATAATAAGTGATGATACCAGCCCTGTCTATAACCAATTTGTAGTTGTATTTATTGTCTCATGTACTGTCGTCCATATTCCTAGTCTATATTAGACACCACTGAATACTAGTAATTAGCTCTCTAGTTAGAATCCTAATTCAATTTCTAAACTTCATTAATCTGCGAATGACTTATTTTTACCAGCAGTATATAGGTAGAAAGACAAATATTTTAATTAATTTTATAACACAATTTCACTAATATTTTATATTTATGCCATATAGCATATCTCATCTAAGGCTAATTGATTATTGTTCCTTGTATGTTAGAGAAGATGTATGCATATTTTACAGTTAAGGAAACGGACACACATGTTAAGTAATTTGGCCCAACATCACACAAAAAGTTTGTTGCAACACTAGGAATAAAACCTATATCTGCTGACTCCCAGGAGAGTCCTGAGATGTGGGGCCATTTAAGGTTTTATGGTCTGATAATAGTTACTTGTCACTAAAATTGATGACCAGTCCTGCATCTGTTGAACACAGTGTATCCATGGGAAATACACCTTGAAAATATCTAGAGAGTTCATTAAATAACAGCAAATTAAAATGTTAAAAACAAGAAAAAATAGATTGCAAATTTTCAGTCATGTGAGTGGTCCCATTGATTTCAAGGAGTAGAGAGGAGGAGTAGAAATTTAAAAGACTGCACCATTTATTAAATATAGCAAATGCTTTTGATAATCATGATATCTTTTTCTTGTATCATTTCTCACACACTTTGGGTTTATATGTATTAAAATTAAACTTCTTTTAAAAAAGCAAAAGATGGAAGAGACATTTTGCTGGCTTTGTCTTTTATGAGCTTATACATATATATCTATATAACCCTATTGGTGTTAAATACCACAATTTTAATTTTCAGACACATGGAAAAAGTTACTGGTCAGAATAATCACTTTTATTAGACTAATAAAACATTTTGGAGCCAGATTCATCATTTCCTATAGTTTCTTCTTGAGGAAATTAAGCTGATGCTTTCAAGGTGACTAATAATGGGTTTTTGTTTTTTGTTTGTTTGCTTTATATTGGGAGGATGGAAGATACAATCAGTCAACGGACCCAGAATGTTTGCAGATGTCAAATTAAAGGGGGTTATTATGAAGGTCAGCAGCTGTGTTCTCTGGCAAACAGCTCACGTTGCTGTGACCCTCTGTTTGTCCCTCGGAAAGCTAATTCACCAAATAATGAAGTGCATAGGAGCTGTTATGAAAAATGGTTACAGTTTTTCTTCCAAAGGAGGTTACTATGATCAGTAAACTGCCCAGCTGCAATATGAAAAAAATAAAGCAAAATACTTCTTCCTGAAACGCTATTCCCATCAAGAAGCTGAACGCACTCAATTCCCATTAACCCGAAATCTCCTAGCACCTTGAAAGAGAACACTCTTTAGGTCCTCATAGGATTAGGCCCATAACCTGTAATATGCACTTCTAAAGGACAATGAGATGATGTTGATGTTGGATTTAAAGTTGAAGTCAACATGATTTTAAATCAATGAGTGTCGCAGGTGCTTCTATCATGGTCAGAAGCTCTGTTGCTATGGTATACCCACTATCCACTTCTTTATCATCTGCAGGTAACATATTAACCAAGAGCTTTCTAAATGATTATTATTCTCACAGTTCAGGGCAATTTCACCTCTATTCCCCCTTCCATGGCCCATCAAGGACGCCCACTCTTAGGTTTATGGCTTCTCAGCCACCACCTCTCTTGTGAGGAGTTTTAGCTCAGAACAAGGACCCTCATGAATCTGAGTCCCTCTTTTGTCCCTTTTGGACTTCTGATCTTGTCCTCGTGTAGCCAGTGATCAGCAGACAATGGGTTTCTCCTCAGGGCATAGCTTCAAAAGATTGGGTTTGGAGTTGAGAAGTTGCATTCCCCTCCTCCCAAGTGTTTCCTAGGAATCCCACTTAATTTTGTTTATCTAGTACATTGATTCAAAGAGCCCTTTGAAGTTCATAACACATGCCAGCCATAAAGATGTTAAAGAAGTCTTAAAGACGCTATATAAGAAGAAGTTATATACAATCACACAATAATATATATAAATTTGCATTTTTAATACAATGAACTGCTAAGATACTCAAACTTTATGCAATACGTTTTGGCTAGAACATTGCAGGAAAGTGTCATTATCTGTCACAACTATCTGCTGCTAAAAGCTATTATGAAATTTTTACTTTATATTGTTTCATTAGGTTGTTCATACCACATGCTTTTCCATTGTCACCCCATGAATCCTCGGTTTCAAGGCAACAGCACCAAAATTCATTTTGCACATTGAAGGCTAGATCGTTAGCTGGTGTAAATAGACATGATTCCATTGAAGTCAAGTTACAGTAGCTAAGGATTTTATGAAAGCTGAATGAGCCTACACAGTACATTAGGCCAGTACAACTTGTTACTTTGCTACGAGAACTTAATTCAGTGTATGCTACTAATTCCATATTTTGTAATAACAACATGTTTTTGATTTCCTTTGGACAGTGGTTGTAAAATAGCATGAGGCTCTGTATTTCACACCTGTCTGTCTTAGTTTTCCTTTGATGGGCTCCTGATGAGTGCTAAGTATCTCACCATCAAGTTTTCCCACCAGAATTGCTTAATTCATCACCTTTAGCTGGAAGCTCAGCCCTCCCCATACATTCACAAACTCCATGGCCAACCTCCGTCATCTCTAGGTTTTCTTGGCTGGCTGCCATGAATGGTTTTCTCAGTGCTTCTCCTCTGCCTCCTGATGCTCTCCTCCTCAACTGCTGAGCAGACAAGAGACCAGCAACTAAAATTTCCTACCTCCTCTTTTTTGGCCTATTTACTGCTCAACATGCTCACTCCTCTTGGCTCCCACTCTACGTGTCCAATGATGGGGAGAAGCCAAAGGGACAAGTGAATGTGCTGAGGAAAAGAGGAATCTCTCTCAGGTGGTCCCACAATACTAAGGTGTAGCAGCAACAAGATCTGTCCTCTAACTGTCCACTCTTTGGGATGCTAGTCTTGGGGAGAGGGGAAGAGGGGAAGGGGCAGAAGGCTAAGGGAGGAAGGGGAGAGAGAAAAAAATAGAGACCTCAGGGAGAGAGACAGAGACATGGGAAAACAGACACAGTGCCTGTCAATACCTGGATGAAGAGCAGCTTGCTTAAGATGAAGTGATATTGGTAGAAAGAGAGAAGCACTTGGAAGAAATGCCTCTGTCTCCGTCTGTCAAGGACATATGTTAATTTGCTTTACAGCCTCAAGTTCTGACTGAACTCCTCATTATTATTATTAATGGCCAAAAACTTCTCAAATGGGATCCTGAATTTGGGCTCACTGACAGTATGGCAAGTGTGAGTCTATAGATGACTTTAAAAGTCACTATAATTATGTGGTTTATAAAATGGACTAAACCCCTTGAAACGTTCTCCTAGGAGTCTGGAGAAACATTTAGGATACAGCTGCATGCCTTTAACTGTAGGCTGGATTAGGCTGGATTTTTCTACTTTGCAATAGCATGTAAAAGCAGATAGAAACTGTGGACCTCTCATTTACCTTGGTGTAACCAGGAGTAACTCCCTTGATGCACTGGAGTTACATCAATGTAAAACTGAGATGAGAAGAGAAGCAGGCCCTAGCAGTTAGACTAGAGGCTTGAAATGAAAGACCAGTTTCTCCGCTGCCCATCACCTTGCATGATCATTGACAACTGTACAGACTGACTGCAATGTGAGTGTAAATGGCTATCGAGCTGGAATTCTCCACTCACTTGTGGGTCTCTGGAAGGTGTCGGGGCCGGCTGTGTGTGGTAATCTGTGCCGGTGAGTGGATAAGTAAAGTGTTGCTGGGACAGCTCTTCTATATCAAATCGCCTTTCAGAAAGTAGGAAAGGGTAAGGCTGGAGAAAAAGAGAAGGAGCTGATTGGAGAAAGCAAAAGCTAGAATATAAGCAAAGGTAATTGGGAGGAAGAACACTCAAGAAGTACAAATATATTAGGGTGACAAACCTGGGGGCTCAGACAAACCAACTAAACCTCCAAACCTTTAGAGGCAAATCAATAAATATGAGAAATTAATACAAATGATTATAAAAGGGAACATCAGCCAATGAATAAAGTTCGGTCTTTGTTTTTAAAATAAACTGCCTTCAAAATGAACTCATTCAGTATTTGAAACTATTTAGAGGAATTATTTTAGCTCCTTTTTAAAAGTCAAATAGCATATCTATACAAGTCAAAATCTCATTACGCGACCTGGATTTAATCAATTTCACTCTAGATATGGTTCAATTTAAATATTTTCAAGGTGTCATGATTTGTGTAACTTTCATGGCATTGCAACTGATACTGGGATTCATAAGTAATGTTTATAAGCTTGATGTAAATCTTTATCAGATAGTATGGTTTACATATATTAAGTTAGCGCACAAGAGTATCATGTTTGGATTAAATTCCATCATTATAACACTTTTGAATCTTGATCCTTTGAGCTTGTTACAAAAACAAAATGTTTTTCAGCCAAAAATATACATAAGAGATTTTCTTGGTTTTAATTATGTAATCACTATAACTAATACAGGTACATTTTTTAATGAATCTAGCTTCAGATAGGGTTGTTTTGAATGTTTAATTCTTAATTTGTGCACTAGAGGGCCCCCTTTCCCTCTTATAATGCAGAAACACCTGAATAACTCAATGTATGGCATTTTGAGATAGAATGCCAAATTTTGAAGTGTGTTTTTGATTTGCTGCTGCTTTCAGTAAAAGGATTTATTTAGCACACTTCTAAGCTTTCACTATTTGAATGCTTTCAATTATAATTCTGCTCTAATATAAGGATATAAAATATCATCTTGTATTTCAAATCTATTAATGTACAGATATAAATAACTCTCAAATCTCCTGTGCTATATATAAAAGAGTCCCTTACCACTCAACAGAAAGCTTGTGGAAAGACGCACTCTTGTCTTTAAGAGAAATACATTACTGTTCTTGCTTTTAAGTAAAAAAGTGGTTTGTGCCATAGGATGAATTTTTCTGCCCTCTAATGAGTCTATGGATGAAAATGCCTATAAAAATCAAGTGGCTACATGAATATAGATTAACAGACAACCTATAATGTTTTGTTTACATTTTCAAACATGTGAAAAAACCTCCAGTATATCTGAGCCTTAATATTGTATTTATTTATTTAATATACCTGTTGAGGGTGAGGGAAGGAGCAATTAGGTTATATAGATTGTTGGTGGTATTGGTGACTTGGAGGTAGGGTATAAATTAGTGTGTTTGTTTGCCTGGTGATGTTATTAGAGTCCTGAGAGGTCTTACTGAGACATATTACCCTATCCAGTTAAGACCAATTTTTGTTATAAAGGCCTACTTTAGTTCTTCTGTAAGTGATGGTTTGGTCTTAGAACTGGCAGATTTATTCGGAAGGGAAATAAGAACGTTTCTCCAAAGACTGAAGAAAATTGGTCAAACTATTTGAATGCTGTATCTTTGTCAAAAGTTTCTTTGTTTCCCTCTATCTTAATAAAGGTATTGTTTTGACCCATTGCAACTTTCTCTTTAGTTAGCTTTCCTGGAAAATTCCTGCACCAGCTACATTTGAAAAATAAGTCATTTGATGATTTTTTGTTTTGAACCCAGTCCTGCTCTGTGGGAGTTATAGGCCCAGCCATGTCATTGCTAGCAGCTGAGTTTTGTGCTATGGATTTCAAAACTTCAAACCTTCTAATACCCTCTTACCACCATTAGTGGGGAAATCCTTTGACTGGACATCAGGGAACTAGAGAGGTCCAAAATGGATGTATAGCAAGAAAGGGAGTTGTCCCCCCAGCTTCAGTTTTCTGCCTGGACATTAGCCGGTAAGAGGAGATAGGACCAGTTGAGTGGCTGCTGTGTGCCCTACCTTGCCTATTTAAGCCAAGACTGAACTTTTCAAAAGCCTCATACTCTCCAGTTAGCTATTCTAGCCTCCCTCCCCTTAGTTGTAGATTAGGATCCATGCCACTTATGATGCTGCAGGTCTGTCCAATTGCCTGCTTTCAGGGATTAGGAAGACATTTTTCCTATTGGGTCAAATTGGCATGTAGGCTGGTGTGTTTTTTCACTTTCTTCACAGCCTCCTAGTAGCACAGTTGGGTTAGAAACAATAGGACATGAGGTTCATATAACATTGTGATGATTACTGATTTACTGCCATTTGAAGCTGGTATCCAGGGTGGGTAAAAGGGCCAGTTCCCAGAGACAAAAGAGAGCCAGGATTGTGTGGCTGGACCTTGTGCTCAGACTGGCATGTATGGAGGAATTTGGAGTCATTACGGACTGAGGTTCCCTTTAGCCAGCCACGTGGCCTCTCACTCCACTCCTCTTCTGGAGAAGTGAAACTTCTGCCTCCCTAATAGCATTAAGTCTGTGGGATAGATCAGGGAGGTTCTACCCCGACTTATTGTTTGGTACATGATCAAAAGCCTATACCCTGCACGGGAACCTATTAAATGCCTATGTGAGAGCTGAGGGGCAGGTAAGGCAGTGCCTCTCTACAAGCTATAATTAATAAAAGTTGCTGACTGCCATTTAAACCCATCCAGTGTGTCAGTCACCTGCCTATTCTAGTCATTGTCTGGTTGCAGATTAAAAAGCACAAGCATTCTTCTAAAACTTACAGCCAACCCAGCCTTCCATTAGCTCTAGTGAAACAGAATGGATCAGTCTGATGCCACCAGAGCTATGAAAAACCTTGTTCTCCTTATCCTATCATATGAGATCAGGTTCTTGTGCAATTATCTGCCATCTTCATCTGTTCAAGGTGGCCCCAAAGTCCTGTTTACCCTATTCTGTGATGCAATCCATCCACCACTTCCTTGGGGTCTGTTTCCTAATACCCTTTTCTGCCATGCTATCTTCACCAGGTCCTCTACATTCATCCTCTGTCTGTATGTTTATGGCAATGGGCTTCTACTAATATAGTACAATACAGCCTTGATTATCCAAATTCAGATCACTGAGATTCTGGATATCAAAAAAACTTTCAGTAAAGAGATGTTGAAAGGACACTTTTTCAGATAAGTAAAGTTTGGACTTTGCATTATGTACTAGAAACAAAAAACTTTGTGTGTGTATATTTCATTCAGAGATTTGGACCAGGTTGAAGCTCTTTCAGATTACATATAGCTTCAGCCAACCAGGACAAAGATGGTCTGGGCTAGTGGTTGGAGTAGGCGTCAGTCCTAGGAGTCAAAGCAGGCATCAGGACCTAAGGACTAGGCTCAGAGTTGGAGACAATAGTCAGAAGCCAGATTCAAGGCTCAAACCAGAGGGCAGGAACTGTATGCCAGAGCAGAGGGTCAATCTGACACCTGCTGTCAGAAGCTAGAATCAAAGGACAACCAGACGGCAGGAACAAGAGCAAGTAGGATATCAGGCAAGGAGGAGTTCAAGGCAGGTGCAAGGCAGAGGCGAGGCTGGGTGCAAGACAGAAACAGGAGGAACAAGGGAGCACAGGAGCAGACACAGTGGTGGGCATGAGCATTGAGAAGTTAGAGAGATGCTGCCACTGCTGCTGGCTTAAGAGTTAGCCTACTGGCTTCTGAGGCCAATCAGGCTGCGTGGCCAATCAGGTAACCTACTACAGGCCAGATGAGGCTACCTCTGCTTCAGCCTTAATTCCTACCACTTGCTGTATATGGGCCTCAGGACCTGGCCTCTCAAGGTAAGCATGCTGAAAGGCATGCAGGATTGCTGGGGCATGGATGTGCTCTGCAGGTTCCCATGAACATTAATCTGGGCCAGAAGCATCCCAGTCACTTAGATATTGAAGTTTTCCTCAGACCTGATGAGAGACTCTAGAGTCTGACACACTATATATTCTTCTTAGCCCCGAATAGTTATAGGCATGGAGGAGGGTCACTATGAAGTGGGAAGGGGTTCTTAACTAATGGTTTAAGAAAAGAGACATGAAGTCTGGATGAATCTTGAGGGAATCTGGTAGCTGTAACTTGAATGTAACTGGGTTAATCTGTTTTGTGATCTGGAAAGGCCCCAAGAACTTATGGCCCTGTTTCACTGGGGGGTGAGTTGATTGCAGATTCTGGGCAGACAATCACACCTTATCCCCTATCTGCAAGCCAAATATTGGCTGGCAGGATTGGTCGGCCTACTGTTTATAAGTTATTTTGGCGACTTCTAACTGCCTCTGGACTTCTTGGTGTATCTGCTGGACGGGCTGTGAGTTTGATAAAAGCAAATATCAATGATTCAGAGGGGATCTCTAAATGAGCATGAAGATGGAAATCATAGTTAGCAAAGAAGGGGATCTGCTTGGTGGAGGCATGTGGCATTGTCATAAGCAAACTCTACATGAGGGATTAGGATATCCAGTCTTCTTGATAATAGTTTATGAAGCAACGTATATACTGTTCAAGGACCTGATTGACCTGCTCCATATGCCCATTGGTGCTGGGGTGATAAGCTGCTGAGGTTAGGGTCTAAATACACAGACAACATAGCAATTCTTGCCAGAACTGTGAAATAAACTGGGATCCTCAGTCAGATACCATGCCTATAGGCAAGCCATGGAGATGAAAGATGTTGCTCATAAAAAGGCAGGTTGTCTTCTGAGCAGAGGGAAGTGCTCAACATGGAACAAAATGCGTCATCTTGGGTAAGTGGTCAACCACCACTAGAATGGTGGTGTGGCCTTGGGAGGAAGGCAATTCCATGATAAAGTCCAACGATAGCCTAAAGCCAATGTGGAGTGGATAGGGGCTGGAAGAGATCCAGTAGTCTTGAATGGGGTCTTGTTCTGGGTGCAACTCTACTCTACATAGGACCCAACAGAGGTGTGTACAGAAGGCCACCAAATGTCCCTGGAAACCAAGTCTTGGGTCATGGAGTGGCCAAAATGGCCTCAGAGGAGAGCACTGTGACAGAGTTGTAAGACTCGAAGTTGAGTGGCCCCTTAAGGCACACAGATACATTCCTTCTGGTATAGGATCCCGATCTGCACTCTGAAGGCTGTGGAGGTCTGATCTTAGTCGTGGTCTAAGTCTTCATGGGTTTAGATGGCAAAGAGTCTGATAGGTAACTGAGAGCAGACGGAGGGTAACAGATCAGAGGCTATGGTGTTGGAAATGAAGTTTGAGGGCTTAAGAATCATGGACAGAGGCTCCTCTGCAGGTTTGTAGTACTCATTCTTTTATGACAATACATCTGCCTTCCATTTCTTGTCATCCACCAGTAGGTAACCACAAACTCCAATTGTGTGACGAAGGACCACTGGTCCAGGTGCCTGGACGTTTTTAGATATTGCAAGTTTTTATGATCTGTCAGAACTTGGACCAAGAAGCTAGCACCCTCCAGAAGATGACACCATTCATCAAAGGCTGCTTTGATGGCTGACAGTTCCAGGATGACATAGTTTATATCAGTGGAAGTGAGTTTTTGTAAGTAAGAGGCACACAGGTGAAGCCAATTATCGGGAGCAGCAGGTTGGGAAAGTACTGCCCCTAGCATAACATTTGAAGTGTCTGCCTTCACCGTAAACATCAATGATGGGCATCACCTTGCAGTGGTCAATTTCCAGTCCCTAGAGTGAAATGATCTATCCAAGAAATTCAAGGGTGTCCCGGTCAAACTCACATTTCTCTGGCTTGGCATGTAGATGATTCTGGCATAGTCTTTCAAAAAGGCTATTCACATGGTGGTCATGAAGACCTGGGTCCTGGGAGGAAATTAAAATGTAACCAAGGCAGATAGTGGCAAAGTGATCCAGCATATCCAGGGGCGGCACTGAGGGGAGAGAAGACTTTTGGGGGCATTAGCCACCTCAAAATTTACCTTGTTGTCTTCCTCCTCCCCCAAAGCCACCCTGTAGCAGCCACCGTTCACCGGCCACCCAACTCTGAAGGCAGGGCGGAGAGAATGGTGGCTACTGACTAAGTGCCTAGCTCTTAAGCAGCACCGCTGCCAGCCGCAGCAAAGGAGCAGAAGGTCAGGGAGCCCAAGGACAGGCCCCAGCCTGTGTCCCCGCCCACCAGGACACACTGCCCAGGGCAGATGGAGGGCCTAGGGCTCCCCATAGCTCCCCAGACTGACCCATTTTGGTCTGGCTCCTTGGCTCTGCCGACCCCAGAGCAAAGTCTTCCTACCCTGCTGGCTGTTACCATGCTGTAAGGTCTGAAGAGCTGCTGTAATGGTCTGTACACAGTTGGAGTAGTCAAGATGATGCACAGAGCTTGAATTCCTCAAATCATTGCAAGAGGGGGTTGGACTCTTCCAAAAGGGGACAAGCCAGCCCCAGGCATCCCCAGTCAAACTTAAGAGGAGCCCCCCACGGGCCTGGTGCATGGGGAATGCTCACGGGTATAGTAGGAAAAGGAGACCCTGTTGATTCAGGAACCACTGAATTGGTCCTAACCTCCATCAAATTTGTTGGGCAGTGGCATCTTTGGCTTCAGAATGGGGAGAATAAGAGGAGCCAGCAGAGCAACCTGCACCTGCTGAACCATATTTTGTGATTGCGAAGTGATTGCACCTGCAGGTTCTGGACAGTATCCACCAGTTCCAGGGGCATCTTAGAGGATCAGAGCTAGCACCGAGGACCACTGGCCCTAATTTTAAGGGCTTCTCCATCTGTCAGCTGACCAGGACAAGAGCAGTCTATCCTAGTGGTCAGAGTGGCCCTCAGGCCTAGTGATTGGAGTGCACAGCAGTCGTCAGAAGCTAAATCCAAGGATCACACTGCAGTGTAGGAATGACATACCAGAGCTGAGGGTCAAGCTAGAGTCTGTAGTCAAAAGCCAGAGCTCAGGGTAAAATCGGAGGGCAGGAACTGAAGTGAGCAGGGAATCAGGCAAGGAGGGGTGTAAGGCAGGGGCAGGATAGATGCAAGACTGAGTGCAAGGCAATGGCAGAAGGAACAAGATAAACCAGGAGCAGGCATACTGGAGGGCATGAGCACTGAGAAGCCAGCGAGCTGCTGCTGCCTTAAGAGCCAGCCTACTAGCCTTTGCAGCTAATCAGGTGACATGGCCAATCCGGCAGCCTGCTGCAGGCCCACTCTACTTCTGAGGCTGGCTGGCGATTCTCTCTGTGATTCCTCATTTGTACTGGGTTATTTCCTTTGTTGGCATAAATCAACATAGGCAATGGAGGTATGCCAATTTACAGCAGTGGGGGATCCCCTTAACTCAAACTAAGAAAATAAATGAAAGCTCTGACTATTCCACATCCAACTGACACTTTTGGCAGCAATTTGAGCACATACGTGCACGCACGCACACCCCCACTTCATGCTTTAAGGAAATGTATACATAACTCTTAAATTATTTTCCAAGTTGTTTTGTTTTCTTATGGGACCAGCTTTACACAGTAATGGATGGAAAATATGCAACTTGCTGCATGTTCTCGCTAGAACTAACCACTGTGGATAAGCAAACAAACAAATTGAGACAACACCCACTTGAGACTGGATCCCATTACTGAGTCCAAACTCGAGCTGAGTCCTATGGCAGTAAAAGTTGGAACCTCAGTAAATAGTTTAGGATTGGGCTCCTTGGTTAGTACAGCAAATTAAAATAGTGATAGAAGAGTTGTCATACATTATGCATATACACTGTTTAGCTTGGAACCAGTAAAGTGTTAAAATGGAGCATGCAATAAAGAAGATTTGAGCTCAACCCAAGTCCTATTTTTGTTGTCTGATGGGGTTGAAATCAGAAGTGCTGCATAAAATGGTGTTAATTAGGTCCCTTTACCCTCACTCATACTCTTCAAGAGTTGCTCACACCAACTCTACCGTTATTTAAAGGCGCCTTAGTAGAGTTAGCAAAAGCATAAATGGAAGAAGCTCTCAATCTATTTTAACTTACACCTTTAAACATCCAGAAATTGAAAGAAGGTATATAAATTATATCTAATTGGACTCCCTTCTGCAGGGACAGAACAGATCTAAGGGAATCAATGACCAGGTCTACACTTAAAAATCAGGCTGATAATAGTTATGGTGCCAGTGATGTAAAAAAAAATCCACATCCCTGAAAACAATAGCTATGCTGACCTAATGCCTGGTGTAGACACAGCTAGGTTGACAAAAGAGGAAGAGAGTTGCTTGAGGAACTGGAATGCCTACAGTGATGGAAAAATCCATAGTTCTACTGCTGTAGAGCTCTTAGCATAGACATGGCCTCTGTGAATTTAGAGAGTAAGAAGGTTTTCATGAGAACTGGGTATTCTGCATATGCTGTCTTATTTGTCACTACTGCATTAGGCCTCTGGTATTGAATTTTTACTCACTTCATCATTCTTAGTGTTAGAAAGATAAGAAGATAAATAAGGAGGAAAACAGCTAAGCCATTGATCTGTGTCTATTACATATTTGAGCTCAGTATTGAGAATGACCAAAGGGTGCCAAGCAGGAGTTCTGGTAGGTTTTCTTTGGCAGATGGCTGTTCATTAAAAATATACAGAGAACACCAACTTCACACTGCATTCTCAAACTATGGAATTCACTGCCACATGTGGTATTTTTAAAAGGCAGGATCATCTCATTACCAAAGCACTTCACACATGTTAAAATAAGGATAATCAAATGTTACGTTTCAGGGTGTAAACTGAGCATGATAGGGTCTGAAAGAATACTTCTCTGCATTTATAGTACTGCATAATTCATTGGGTGCCTTGTATGGGATTTTCACATTTGTCAGAGTAATGGCAATGGTACCACACTTGATGCACTAAGGGATGGTCATCCAGTACTGAAATATTATTTTCCTAACACATTACCATAAACTAGCATGCTGCTCATGGTGGCAAATTTCAATCACTACTGGCCAGGACAGAATTTGAATCAGTCACCTGAAAGGATGGTTCCATATCCTGACCTGTTACATGCCCACTGAACTACCTAATTTTTAATATTTGCTAATTTCCATCTGCATGAAAGAAAGATCATTTTGATTACATTAACTGTGGTCTTTTGCAGGATCATGCTTTCCACTTCAACTCTACAAAATATAATTCAAAACAGTGTGGTTATATGAAATTACATAAACACACAGTAGGTCTTATTTCACCTCAGATTTCATTAGGGTTTCTTTTATTTTGGAAGGAAAAGCCATAAAATAAGCATTTTGTATAGTGTGTCCTGATGGTATGCTTGTACAAGGAGAACTAAAAGGCGAACAAAACCATTTAATATCTGCAAAAAAAGGATTCATTATTTTATTGCATTCCACTATATATGTATACATGACAAAACATTTAATTTTAAAATATTGCAAAAAGATATGCTAGTATCTACAATAAATGTTTCTCTAGCAATTTAAATTTCAGCCTACTGTGAAGGCAGAGGAAATGCTGAACGTGTTCTGTACAAGGTTTAATTATTCTAAAATTAATAAAGCACCGTTTAAAAACATGTACTCTGCTAAGGGACTTATATACTTTCAGTCCCATTGATGTACAAACTAAAGTGCCCTTAAGTATTCCATTTGGAAATAACATGGGTCCTGGGCATAAATCAGTATAAAAGTAAGCAATTTAAGGTTAGAGTGCTCCACATATTTTAAGAGTGCTTCAGAGATCAAGCCATAGCTGCATGGTGCATCAGAAGTTGAAAATATCTCTGGAAATTTCAACATTTAAAAAGATAATAAGTCTGTTTTGTGGCTCCTGCTATTTGATCAGTGCGTATGTCTGTGCTCAAGTATGCACTTTATTTGATCACCCATAATACTTTTAGCATACATTATGGTCAGCTTCTGTTACACAGTGGGTCAGATTCTCAGATGGTGTAAATTGGCATAGCTCTATTGAATTCAGTGAACATGTATTGATTTGAGTGGAGCTATGCCGATTTACACCAACTGGGGATTTGGTGCACTGTATAGAAACCTGTACTGCTGATTACAACAAATTGTGTTAACATTTCATTTGGACCCAAGAATTTTTCATAGGTCATGATAAATACCTCCCCTTCTTAGTGCCACCCCTTTACCTTTTAACCAAACTGCGTGCATGTCAGGACACAACTCTACAGTAACTGGAAAGATGTATGCAGTTATGTTATTTTTGTTTTTCTTAATTTTTTAAGTTCTCAGATCTTTACCCATAAGTAGTACTTTGTATATACCTGCAAAATTAATATAGGATTAGCACTCTACTGTCAATGTCTCTTCTTGGCTTACAGGTAAAATGATTCCATCTTACTAACCTACCTAGATCTCATGTTAGGTAATGAATTTCAAAATTTGAGAATATTTTACTGTATCTTCTGAAATTATAAGTACACAGTCACAAAACCAATTCAAGTGAAGGTGATAACATTGGAAGCCACTGTTCAGAATCCATGTATGACAGCCACATCCACCAGCTCTGGTATCAGAGGAGGAGCATGGTTGGCTGTAGGCGGTAGGGAGATTGGTGGAGCCAAGCTTCATTATGTCTGATCCTTCACTGGTATATGGAGAGTTATGTAAATGGAAGAAGTTAGGAAAGGCTTCCTGATGCTCTAACTTCCATCTTTGCTGGATACCCAAGGATCAGGGAGCTACAACCAGTTCCCTGTGACTCCCAATTCCTCTTCATCTGAGCAGAGAATTGAGCCCTCTATTTTTAAATACTATCTTCTGGTTCTGCAGCCACCATTTCTAACATACAATCCCAAGAGATCTTCTGACATGCATCAATGATGCTAGAAACTTAGTCATGGTGTGAGAGGTAGATTACTGTCATGGATCAGAAACTAGAAACAAAAGTCAGAGCAATAAATGATCAATTGTAACATTTACAGTGGGGTACCAGTGTCATACAATATTTTCATTCATGATCTGGAAAAGGGGATAAGCAACAAGATGACAAAATTAGAAGACAACATACAATTATTTAGGTTAATCACAACTGTGAGGAACTTCAAAGGGACCTAACCAAGGAGATGAATGGACAACATGATAGCAAATGAAGTGCAATGTTGACAAATACAAAGTAAGGCACACTTGAGGGAATGATTTTAAAAAATCTAGGCTAGCACTCTGTAAAAGAGTGGACTTACTGCTAGAGCACACCCTCATGGCTGGGCATGCCACAGCAGGCTTTTCCCATCTAGTGCCTCCTGACAACAACCAGTCTAGCCATGGTCTCTCTCTTTCTGTAACTTGGTCATCTGACCAGGTCATGATTTGTTTCCATCCCTTCTTGGGTCACAAAGTCCTTTAACTGGTCCAACAAAAATAAAGACAACTGAATCTTCAATCCCATTTGGGCTCAGTTGGCCACCCCTCTCCCTCACATATAAGCCTCAGCTATAGCGCAATGTCCTTGCGTCTGTTCTCAAGCGCCTGTCTCCACCTCAGTCTAGGGCCAACACAATTCTCCACCTTCCCAGGGCTTCAGGCTAGCATCACCCCTCCACAGCTCCTGATCTTCCCTCAGGCTTCAGGCTCACCTCAGGAGGCAACTGCATGTTTCTGTCCTTCCAGCTTTCAATCAGGTCCCTTCCCAGATAGAGGGAACTCACTACATCCCCTCCTCTTCTCAACTGAGTTTCCCTCTGCTCTTTCAAGTCCATCCCCTTTACCTGGCAACACCCTGCCCCAGATTCCATAAGTGAGGACACCTGCACTCTCAGGTTCCAATAACTCTTTTGGTGCCAAAATAAGGTTTATACCCATCTCACACACGTGTCTTTTTGGTTCTATATCAATTGTATCAGCTCAGGAAAAAGAGTTGGGAATCATTGTGGATAGTTTGATGAAAACCTCATCTCAAAAGTTCAGCAATGGTCAAAAAAAGCTAACAAAATATTAAGAGGTATAATATTATAATGCAGTATTATCATTCCATTATATAAACCAATGGTTTGTTTTCACCTGGAATACTGTATTCAGTTCTGTTCACTGTATCTGAAAATAGATATGGCAGAAATAGAGGGTGTCCAAAGACAGGTGATAACAGTGATTACAGGCATGGAAAAATGCTCATCAAGAGAAAGAGACTGTTTACCTTTGAGGGAAATGAATAAGAGGGGATATGATAAAAGGACACAAAATGACAACTAGTACAGAGAGGGTGGATCTGAAATATCTTTTCATTCACTCTCAGAATTCAGAAATCTAAGAAATAGGAACATAGGACTGAGAAAGGACCTCATGAGTCATCGAGTCCAGTCCCCTGCCCTGGCTGGCAACCATGTCATATAATCCTGCTCAGAAATTTACCAAGCTCCAATTTAAAACCACTTCAGAAATTGAATGGTGAGCAAATTCATAAATGATTAATTTTTTTCCCCACACAGTCCACAAAAATCTCATTGCCACAAGATATCACTGAGGTTAAGAGCTTAGCAGATTTTTAAAAGGGATTAGACATTTTTATGGATAAGATCGCCCAAAATTATAATATTTGAATACTCATAAAATACCCATAGACTATTGGAAGGGATATGAACTGTCATGCTTCAGAGCACAAGCTGATCTCTAACTGCTGGTGGCCAGGAGAGATTCTTATGCCTTCCTCCGAAGAAGCAGGTATTGGTCACAGTAGGTGACAGGATACTGGACTAGATGGCGATGGCTGGTCTGATCCAAGAGGGCAACTGGTAGAACACAAGAAAAACAAAATAAGTGAAATCATGCACATGACCAGTTTTGCATTAGGAGATGTGCTTGAGGGAAAGAATGGAGATAGTAGAACGGTGTAAAATAATGTTAAATTACAGATCTCTTCAGAATACCTTTTCTATCAATGTTTGCACTATGAGAAACTCACCCACAAACCCTCTAAGTCACGTCTCTAGGCCTGCAAGATCACTCCCTCCCACCCCCTGAGTTCTCACTTCAGTCAACCATCATCTATATGCTGCCAAAGTATCACCGGCCTAAAGGAATTGATCTCATGTATATCTTATTAAATTTCTGCATTTTCAAAGTGTATCTATGAAACACTCCTCACCAGTATGCAAGTAGAAATCTGTTGTATTTGCGTATAATCAAAGCCACATTCACGAGTGAAATATGAATCCAGGCCTCTTTTCTAATGCAGAGTCTTTGAGAGCTCTCTAGCCCATTTGAGATGAAGGGAATTGAAGCTCTAAGCAGTGCGGGTGGAAAATACCGGACCCCCAACTAGTGAGCATGTCCTGAACATGTGAGTAAAAAACCAGCAGACCCTTCAAGATTTGATTCAATGAACTTATGAAATGGGTAGATGGTATTATAGAAAAAGTATGTCCCTGGCCTGATAGCAGGTGAAGAACGCACAGCACAACTCAGAAGGTGGAGGATGGGGTACAAAGATGGCTTTAAGCAGTCTTTGCATTCCTCCAGTTCTGGGCTGAGCCCAATAATAAATTGGAGCAGCCTGAAGGCTGCTTTGTTTTACAACAGCTGACTCCAATGGGCTAATATGGCTGTTGAAATCTTGAGGCTGCAAGGAAGTGCTGTCCTTTGCTGGACATCAGGAAGGTGGGTGGCACACGAGAACTACATTAGCTGTGCAACATTCCAGAATCCTCACACTTCGGGGCGATCCTCGAACAGCTGGCTAAGCTATCTTTAGGGCCACGTTCCCATGCAAATACAAAATGGCCACAAGACATTGGGACCTAGGTCTCTGAATTCCAAATAATTCAGTCTGATGCAATGCTTTCCAATGGGGTACAACTGCAACTGTATTTTAAATCTGTGGTCACAGATAAACTAAATGAAAGACATACAGGCTCAGACTTGGATTGAGCCATCTCTGACAGTCAAATGAATCCCAATCTTAAACTGGTTTTGTACCCAATACCGTTAACCGTAGAATTCATTTATTTCCACTGTACTCCTCCACTGAGAATATAACCACTAACAAGTGGTGAGGCAAAATACAGCTTAAGGGGATCCTGCAAACACTTAAATTCTAAAATGTACCTTAGGCAGAAACAACCTAATATCCTGCACTTAAAATGAAAATATATTTCTCCTTTGTGACTAGGTAGTTGGAGCCAAGAACACATCTGTTATGAGGATTCCACCTTATTTTTGGGCTCAGCATTCCTGAGGATGAAATTTTAAATAAGGTAACTTACAAATATTTATAAGCAGATTAAAGAAACATTAGCATTATTTTAGTCTATTAGAACCATGTAGTTTATCCATTTTTTTCCCTCCTCAAAAGCTAAATGAGAGCAAAGCAAGTCTGGCAAAATAGGGCATCTTCGAATCAGAGGTCATGAGAGTCACAGAAGAACACAGCTATATATTTGATCAACCATGATGGTGGGGAGATCCAAGATAGAGGATGCTACAAATGGTTCACAAGTTTATAAACATCTGTAGTGTGAGTTATTTGGGATAGAGTTCCCCATACAATTAGAGGAAAGAACAGGGGATATGGAGGATATAACTGCTTTTGCTGGGTAATGACTTCAATAAAGTCATTTTCATGTGATCCACATTGCTATTTTAAGGGCCTCTGTATCGAGTGTGGGATGATTTATTGCTATCTGATTTGCACATTGGAAATGATTACCCCCGGGAGAATTACAATAGTATTTGATTCAGCTGTAAATAAATAACAGAGTAGCCCTTTGAGAGCTTAGGGAGAGAGCAGTTTGCTTCTTTTTGTGGTGTTTTTCCGAGAGCCCAGCATGCCAAATATCTGTTTCAAACCCAAAGGCAGAACTTTACTATTTTTCTACCACTTCCTTTTATTAAAAAAGACACGTTATTTATATGAGAACCTGATCCAGATTTCAGAGGTATGTATAGCCCCAGTCTCGTTAAAAAAAAAAAATCAAAACTCTGTGAGCTAATGTATTTACATCATTAGCCACCAATCCTGCAAATATTTAAACTCATGAATATCTTTATCTATGTGTTTACAGGATTGGCGCCTCAATGTCCAAGATGCCCAGTTTCAAATGCAGTCGAGTATACAGAAAGGATGACTTATTCCGGGGAAATAATCTGACCTGGTCAAATAGCCTTACAAAATTTTTATTAACAGAAGAAAAAAAAACCCATTAATTTTCTATTAGCGTGCATCCACCCTGAGATACATTTAACTATGAGGAGCAGAGAGAGACTGATTCCAGTGCTAATTGCTACCTTTCTCCTTTAAGCCTCTTCTCAAAACTGCCTTCTTCATGGAGAGTTACAAAAATTGGAATGGAAGCATTTAAGTCCTATGTCACACTCACTTTACACAGGTGTAAATGACTATATAAGGACCGTAAAACCATTGGAAAAGTCAGGCCTTGTGCGTCTTATGGGAGATTGTAAACTCTTCAGAGAAGGGCTTGCGATTAAGATTTTCAAAGTAGTCACAGTTGAACACAGAATGTGTCGAATCACCAAGACAGCTTTGAGACTCTCAGACTCCCTTTACTTGTAAAAGTGCTTTGCATGTCCATAGCACAATATAAGCAAGCTTTAAAGGAGTCTAAAATAAGGCATGTGTGAGGCAAGGCCTATCGCCCCCACATCTGCCTATCCCATCCTGCAACTAATTCTGCTCCCAACTCCCAAATAATCCTGCCCCCTCTAATCATGCATCACTTCTGCCCCATCTTCATCTCACCTCTGCTTCTCCTGCAAGTCTTGAGGGTTCTTCTATTCATCTCCCAGGCCTGGTGGGCTTCAGTGAGGCCTCCTTCTCTCTTTTCTAGGACAGGTGTTACAGGGCTGGAGAGAAACCTAGGAGCCATCCCATTACTCACTATGAGGGAGGGGAAGAGGAGGGAGCAAAACTATCTTGTGTTGCTGGGCTCACTCCATGCTTCCCTCCTGTGAAAAGGATGTTGGTGCCGTGGGGGGACTTCCTGGGGTACCTACGATTGGCTGCTTTCCCTCACTAACCTGCCTCCTGGAGAAGAGCAGCCAATGAGAGGGGTTTTTCCCCAGGTGGTACTAAAAATTATGCACCATCAGCCACCAGCTTGCTTTCTAGAAGTTTCATTTCCCAGGTCTTTGACCTCGCATTCTTTAAGCATTATATAAAATAATAAATAATAAAGACTACCCTGTCTCTCAACCAAAACTAGTCTTTAAGACCTGCTCTGCACACAGATGTAGTAGCAGCATAACTATTTCACTTTGGGATGTGATTGTTTACTGAAATATTTATACTGCTACAACCCCTAATGTGGCTGCAGTTATAAAGGTGCTTTATACAGTATATCTTATTCTTCTTTCCATACAGGCATAAACCAGAGTAGCAAAAAGTTGCTTATACCATACCTCTATTCCCTATTATAGTTAAAGAGGTATAACTCTTGCATAGAGATAAACCCTAGTTTCTTCAACCAATCCTTCAGCAGCTGTCTTTTCTGTTATCACTAACCCACACCTTGAAGAAGATCCCATATTAAATCAGTCTGCTAAATAATCCAAAGGGTAGTACACTCATCTATAGCAGTATTTCAGCTGACTCTTTTCCTGTTTGCACAGCTTTTCAGTAGTGGGGGTTAAGGTAGCCCAATTAAAGTTAAGTAAGGTGGAAAGGGCAACTGTGAGGGGGAAGGAAAGGGGTTATTGTGAAAAGATATGATTTTTTTTTTTTTTGGAGGGGGTGGTCTTTTTTTTGTAATTAATTCTTTTTATGATGAGACTGGGAACTTCATGTGAAACTGGAAAAAAGGGTTATGCTTTGTGTTTGGCATGAGAGGGCTAGATTGAGTAAAGAGTTGGGATGAGCCACTTAAACTCAAGTGGCTTGTGAAAAGGGGTTTTGGTTTTCCCAGGCACAGCTGAATCCATTATATAACAATGTAGTGTGAAATTTCTTAAATGAACTCAGGCAGGGAAGTTGCAGAGGACAAAGATCTGAACAATTGTCATTAGCTTCCCCAGCTCCAAAGGTTTAACTTCTCATGGAAATTCCATCACATGACTAGTCAGTTACTGCCAGTCATTAAACTGAAGAGGTGAGGTAATTTTAAGCCATTTTACTGTATTAGTCAAACAGAGTACCTCAGAAATGGGGAGGAGCCCAGGAAAAAGTATAAAAAAATGACAAATTTCAGTTGCATCATAGTCTTTCTCCCCACCAGCTTCCAGAAGCTATTATTTCTGGAGACAGAGGGCTAGATGTCAACTCAAAGAATGAAACTGCAAGCTTTATTAAACACTGGTCTTAAAAATAATTAAAGTAAGTTTTCTGCTACATTTATGAAAACCCCCCGAGATATTCAGAAGTTTTTGTTCAAAACATATTTTTGGTGAAAAATGGTCTTTTTCCAAAAAAGTTTTCATAGAAAATTTTCCTTCCTTTTTTAGGGGGTTCGGGTGACAGCGGAGGAAATAAAGAGCTAAAAACCCCACTTTTCAAAACCCAAATTTTTCTAATATACCAAAACATTTCAGATTTTCATTGAAAAACAAAATCTCTGAAAAAAAAATTCCAAAAAAACCTAGTATTTTCTATTTCTTTAGAAAGTTTTCCATGGAAAATACTTAGTTTCTCAGCCAGCCTAATTTTTACCAAGTTTTCAGTTTTACTTTTGCTGTATAATCTATTTTTATTTTTTTGTTTCCTCTAATGTATATATTGGGCCTTGTACAGAGAAGAAATGGATGTTCCATATATAATCTGATTTCTATGCATTTTAAGGGAGCTCACTTTTGGCAAACTTCTTGAAGGCACGTTATCAAAGCACAAGGGGGAGAATCATGGATCCTCTTTGGAAAGATCAAAAAGCAGAGTGTTTGAATCTCTGGATTTGGGTACATGGGGCTGCAGTGTGGATTATGATGGCGTGAGCTGCAGTACGCCCTTAACTGATGTGCTGTAATTGCCCCATATAAATGCACAAGACCAAGAAGTACCTTAATTCTTGTTAACATAGTTGTTTCAAACTGTCTCACTGAACATAGCTGACCTTGCTTAGCTTACCTCGTGATAAAATACGACAAAGCCTTGTCTCCACTAGGATTTTACAGTGGGATGGCTAATGCACCTTTTCTGCAGTGAAGCAATAGCCTCAGTTCCAGCACCGCAGGGATCCTTTTGTTATAAATTCAAGATATGGTGCAAACTTTTTTACTTAAGTGTAACACTGGTCATCCATTACAGCTTTCACGTTGCATCACAATGATGAGAAGTTATTGGCTCAGGGATTGAGGCATTTGGTTGTAAAGTCTGTGACAGTCAACATGAACAATTATTTCTCCTGAAGTCCATGATCTGTACTTACGACATTATAATATTTGGTCCAGCCTCTCCACACCAGTGTCAGGAGTTATTTTTTCCTCCGTCTCACTTAAATGCCCTGTGAAAAGCAATGAACATGACCTTCACTCAAGAGCTTCTGCATTTCCTAATAAGGATCTGTGAATTGTCCCCTCATCTATCTCAAGGTGGTGCTAAATCTGGAAACTAGTAAGGTCAATATAGTGAACATTTTTTAACTATTCTTTTGCTGACCATTCTCGCAGAAACATCCACCTGATTCGGGATTGTGGTCAGAGCTTGCCTAAAGTCCCAGCACTCCTCCCACACTCCCCTATAGGACCCTGAGGGTATGTCTACACTGCAATAAAACATTCATGGTTGCTCTGTGTCAACTGATGTGAGTTCACAGGGCTTGGGCTGCGAGGCTATAAAATTGCAGGGTAGATGTCTGGGTTTGGGCTGGAGTCCAGGCTCTGGGATCCTACGAGTGGGGAAGATCCCACGAGTGGGGAGGATCCCAGAGCCTGTGTTCCAGTCCAGTTCCAGACATCTTCACTGCAGTTTTATAGCCCCATAGCCTGAGCCCCTTGAGCCTGTCAGCTCATATGGACCAGCCACACATCTTTTATTACAGTGCAGACATATCTTGAGTGAGCACCTTTCATCCCAAAGCACTCTGTACATGAAGCACCATGGAATTACATTCACCTCTTGAACTCAGAAGGGGGAGAAATTGATTACAACACTAGGTAAAACCCTTAATGAAAATGCATCAGAAAGCTCTTCAGTGTCCACACAGAGCAAAATTAACTTCAGTTTTCTTAAGATATGAAAAAAAGCAACATGGTGAACTGCAATGAACTTATATGCCAAGACGATAAACAACTGAGCCAATGTTGCCTAGATGTGATTTGGTAACTCCAGAACTAGTAAATTTTTCAAACATGATATTGAGACCACTAATCCATATCCTCCAATGGAAGCTGAAAGCTCCAATAATACTGGGAGAACTTTCAGCTTTAAGGGCCTTTTTAAATCAACTTGTTTCTCTACAGAAAATGTTTCTGTCGAACATGAATTCCCTTGCCCACCCCTTTTTTAACAAAAAGTACAGGCAGGGATGGAGGAGAAATGACCATGTTACAGGGCGATGTTGAGGACTCCCCATTTAAGTTAACACTGATGACCCGTGGAATAAGGGATAAGAATCTGTCCCTTATTTATTGGGCTTGTGGAGCTAAAAGTTTCAGCCCTCTTGGCCAGTGGTTTGATCTAGAGCTATTCATCTTCTAAAATCCAGACATTCTTAACCATGCATCTACAATCAGAAAGAAAAAGACCTACCTTGCTGAAGTTAAATGAAACTCCTGAACCAATTTTCTTCAAACTTGGCTATGTTTTTTAGTCTCCATTCAGTCTACAAATCAAGCTAATTGGAAATTTCAGATGTCAGCAATTTGTGTGCTGTCTGAGTACAAAACTTCCCTGAACAGAAGATTGGAGAAAATATAGGTTTATACAGAACAACTCAGAAAAGGTAACAACAGCTTTGTTAGTGCTTCCCAAAGAGTTCACACAAAAATATCACTACATTCTGAGATGGCTACGAGGAGAAGAGTGGAGCTCTGTCATAGAAAATTGTGCGTATGACATTCTGCTACTTATGCTTTGTGAATTATAAGGTAAATTGCAATGAAACACTATAAAGTACATATTCACAAAATTATTAAGTTAACTCCCCTCACTTATCAAATATCTTCCCGGTTCCTATTCATTTCAAATGCAAATTTCTCTTTGACCATATATTAAACCATATTAAAATACACAGCATTCAAATATATTATATACTGTTTCCTGTTGTAGTAGACAAGTTCTCATCCCAAAATGCATACTGTGTATCTGACAATTATCCCTGTGTTAATTACCATTTTAATTATCTAAGGGTTTCCAGAATGCCTATCACAGTGGTGCTGAAAATAGGGAATTGTAGAACACTCTGACTTGGATGGGTTTCCATATTTTGAAGCATCAAGGTATTTGTACTTGTAAAAACAAAGGTATGTGCAATCTTCTTTATGTTTTTGCATTTTGATGCTGTGTAGCAACGTGAAGTTAAACACAGTAATTCAATACTGTATTTGATTTGGAAACACAAACAAAAATTGAATTCCAAATGTCTAAATATTAGATATCTGAAACTCAATCTAAATTTTCTTTGAAATCTCTTTTTTTGGGAGCGGGGTTAGAGGAGGAGGGGAGGAGTGGTTGAAATTTTAAATTAAATAGATGCCCACAAAACTAATTTTGTGTAAAATCCTGCCCCATTGAAGTCACTGGGAGTTTCGCTACCAACTTCATTAAGGTAAAATTTTCACACTTCATTTGTTGATTTGCAATTTATACTGTATCTTTTTCTCTCCTTCAGAAGCACACGACCTGTCCACTGTTAAATGTAGTGCTTATTTAAGTCACATTGAACAAATGATGCGGGTGGCCCAAGGGGGTTGTTAGAGGATAATGGTCCTCTGCTGTTACAGTAATGTCACGTTGATTTTTAATACCAAGTTAAGACAATTATTTTCAAAACCAGAGATGTTAATTCTGTGACAATGGTATTCTTTAATGAATGACTTTAATTCCATTTTACCCATTTATTTACATACAGTTTGTGACCAGCTCCATTTGAGTACTGACGGAATAAGGTACTACTCATTGTGATATAAGGGCAGAATAATCTGGCTGTGACGGCTTTAGAGAACAAACTTATTTGGCTTGATTCCCCACGCACACCAGTATAGTTTGAGTAACTCAACTGAATTACATCAGTGTAAAGCCTTGCAATTGTGAGGAAAATCAGGTACATTCTGTTCATCGGGTAGCCAGAAAACAGCTCGTTAATAAATGTATTAGTTACATTTTAAAGTTAACTCCTTGAATAGTCCTACTGACCTCAGTTGGACTACTTACATGTTTAAAGTTAGGCATGTGCTTAAGCACATTGCTGAGTGAGAGCCTAAAATCACAGGGCCATATCCTGCCTCCTCTGTGTTGCTCCAGCAATCTTATCCTTGATACCATATTCAGATCTTAGATGACCCAGAGAGCACTTACAATAATAGCTGGTCTTTCTTCAGTAATAGTCCAGTGGACTGGGCACGGAAAAAGTGGCTGCATCAATTTGAGAAACTGTCAACGAACCCAAGCCCTGCTGGACAGTTCCAAATTAATCATATTCTTCATTACAAAACCAGCATTCCCCTTCTTCTCCAGATGACAATGATTATAGTGCAGCCATGGAAAAGTTTCTCCAGACGAGGTGCCTGAAGCAGCACACTAATCTGACTTTTTTGAAAGAGCAATGCTTTCCTTTCCCAGAGGCTACAAAACACCATAAAGAATGCTCTCCTTGGCCTTCCTCCATTTTTTCCCCTCAGTCCTCTCCCCAACACACACTTCTCAATTTATTGAACAGTTCAGAGCCTGAACTACAAGATTTAACTCCTGCATTTCTGAACTGAAGGGGATTCAATCTGATTAGCTTGACTTTCCTCCAAATCTTTTTGTTCTTCTCCATCTTTCATTGAAATTGCAAAGAAAGGAACAGAAGGTGGGGGGGGGGGGGAAGAATCAGGGGACAAGCAGCAGTGAATGGATAATCTACTGCTTCAAAACTGCCCATTTTCTGAGGTACTTAACCCATGAAGTGACACAGAATAAGGCAGAGAAGGAAAGACTTTTCAGGAGAGAAAGCTACAATGTGGTTAATGAAGGCCAGAGGTTGCACTAAGCTTACTGGTGGTCCTTTAGTTATGAATGACAGAAAAATGGGATAAATGCTTAGGTTAAATCTACAAAACAGTCATGTGTTTATTTTTCAAAGCAGTATTATGCTCTTTCTTGCTCTAGCATGCCCCTAATAGAGAAAAACCATGGGAGGGACTGAGGGCTCTTTACACTCAACTCTTTTATGTGGAAGGGCGGGGAAGGGTCAGCCACCTGTGTAGCATTGTCCCCTACCCCCTGTGGAGGGCAGTCTCTGGGGTTAGGAACCACAAGCAGGGAGTTGCACTGGGCAGACTGAAGGACAGGGAGTTTGCAGCTTCATTCTGGGTGCTTGCAAGCTCAGAGATGCACATCTTTCTCTAACTGGGCCCAGGAAGATTCCCCAGGAAAAGTTAAGCATCCTGCACCTGTACAACTTTCAATGAGACCTTTTATCTCCCTTTTAGAAGGCATATATTGCTCATGGGGAAACAAGGATATGGATCTGTTGCTGAGGCACAGGGCCTTTATGTAGAAGGTTCTGGCCTCCTGCTGATCCTTGGGGATTCATTTCAGTTCATTCCATGAGGGCACAAAGCCCACATTCTTAGTGGATGGTCAGGAAACAACTCAGTCAAGGGATCCTTGAAGATTTCCTCCGCGTTCTGTAGATTTTTCTGTGTGGGGGTGTTCATGCAATGGGGAAAGAATTCAATCCATATCAAATGAAGTCATACGTTAATAAAACTTTGCTGCATGAAAACTAAAGTGGATAAAGGCCATTGGTTAATTTCAGGGTCAAACAGGGATCTTATTTTGTGTTTCTAGTATTTAGGATTCTGATTGTTTTCCATCACCAGCAACAGGAACCTATATCAGTATTTGATAAACAAATCAATGAAACAGACATATATTATTTCCTCACAGACAGCAAAAAATGTAAACATCTGCTGTAATTCCCCCAATGAAACATGTTTTCCTTGGGGACATTTAAGTTTTCATTTCCTGATATATCATCTTACAAGTTGCAGGCTTCTTTTGAGAAATCTTGCATCCATTATTCTGGATTTTAAAAAAATCCAAAACAATTGAAAGATTCTGGTTAAACTTTACAAAATACACAAGTAAAATAGAGTACTTCCAGTTTTCAAGTGAATTTCTTGAGATATGTACTGAGTCATCATCATGCTTGCACTTTTATCTCTAATTCTCACCAGGGATGGATGGGTAAAAAACAGATCATTTTGCGGTTTGGTTTTGTTTTTTTTAAAAGGAATGCTTGAATATTTAAAGTGCATCTTTGCACAATGGAACTATTCAAGGTTTAGGGGACATAGAACCTGTCTTTATGATTCCCTCCTTGTGGACACAGTGTCAAGGTTTATGCACTCTGTCTGAAAAATCACATGGCAAAGCGTCTAAATTGCTTGGATCTGGAGAGATACCATCTGCTGATGTAGCAGCACAGCAGTGTCTCAAAGGGAAAAATGCTGAGTCTCTCAGTCTAACTTTCAGCCACAATAGCTCATTTAGTTTCATAGAAGTACTCTATGCTAGATTCTGAAGGTGCTGAGGGGGTCCTTCGTGGCTAGCAAAGGCAAACATGGACATACTGAGTTTTAGCCTTGTGGTGTTGACACGGCTTCGTTTTGGCTTGTGCTCTCCCCTTCTATTCTGAAAGCTGTATTTTGTGGCCTCAGCTCAAGATATCATCTCTTGACATATCTGCAACCACTTTTTATGAAAAGGGGATCAAGAAAGTTGTGATAGTTCTACTCTACCATGAGTCCTCAGATTTCCTAGATGTCAGTCAGTCTGGATTGAGGTTTAAGGATTATACACAAACAACCCTGGTGGTATTGGTTGAAGTCCTCTGCCTGGAGATTCATGAAAAGCAGATGATAATATAGATTTTCAGCTACTTTTACTGGTGACAATAAGGATTTGTTGACATGCAAGGGTACCTACTAAATTAAGTCAGTCTTGTATGGATGAGCACCTTTCTTTATCAGAAGTCCCAATGCTAAGTAATTGCTCCTTTTCAACAAAGGTTTTCTGTAGCTTCCTACAGGATTCTAGTTCATTACCATTCCTGTTTACATGTATATGAGGCCATTAGGAGAAGGAGCCATTAGGTGAAATCCTGATCCTTAAAGTTAATATGAGTTTTGCCTGATTTCAGTGGGTCCAGGATTTCACCGAACATTTAGTGTTTACAGATATTTATTATTCCTCTTTTAATATACAAAGATAACTGACATACCAATTAGATTTACATATCCACTACACTATTTAACACTCAGCTTTACATTTCTTTCTTCTTTGATATAGTTAATACAGAATAAGGGTTGATGCAGAGTCTTACTTAAATTGAGGTCTAGATGAAGGTTACCTGTCAGACATTCAAATCAGACAAGACATGAGGTGGTGTTAGTAGCCGAAGAGAAGCAATCAGAAGAGCTTGAAGAGTATTTGTCCACACCCCCAACTGAGAAATTGTTATGCTGTTTGTTATGCCCTTTATGAACTTTGGAGTCTGGTTAGATCCAGAGGTATTTCTGCATTCAGAGGTAGGAGCTATTTCCAAGAGGGGTTTGTTCTGTCTTTTTTCACTGGGAGATCACAGTGTGGCCTCTTTTGATACTTACAGTCATTTGCTCCTTGGGTGCCTTAAGATTAGATATGGGTTTCATTATGAGACCATCTAGAAATTGAAGTTACATAGATGCATTATGCATTAAAAAAAATCAAACAGTGCTTCACACAGAGAACTTGGTATGACAACAGCTTGTAATCTGCACTGACGTTACATTTTCTGGTGGAGTTCAAGGTGTTGGTCTTAATTTATAAGGATCTGATTAACTGAGAAACTACTTATCTCCTTCTGTGATACCACCACCATTTTGAACAACAAAGTTGTTTGAGTGAACAACCCCATTTATATATGGATGGATTGTATGTTTTTAAAATAAAGGTTCTTGAACTCTCAAATTCACTTCCTTCCTTAGTCCAACAGAGCCCAGATTTGTTAACAATCAGAGCATTCTGCAAAGCTCATCCTTTTCCCCTCAGGCTTTTGGAGAGACAGTGGATTGAGGTTCCTCTGAAACATTCTGTGACCCATTATTATTAGGCTGGGCACATATTATGAGAAGCTCATTGCGTATGTATGTATATTTTATTTCTAATGGTTCATATCTGCATTGTGTGAAAACACCAGGAGTGATAAACAGATGCTTTAAAGACTATTAAATACATTTTTAACAGTTTTGGATGTCTTCATTTGTCATAATATGTAATGAAAACTGAGATGCCAAATAAGCCTGGATTCCATGAACTTTGCAAACTATGGAATTTTGTGATATATGCAGTATTTTAGAGGGTCAATCAGGTAATAATTTTTTTACACCAAATAATATTTTCAAAAATTAAACCAAGTTTTTGTAAAGATCTAGAATTTATTATAGAATTAATTTGAATATCCACTGCAGTGGTCTGTCAGGGATCAGTTTAATTGAAGCTGCAGACTTTTTAGACTTGGTATATTGTAATGTATACACAAGTTTTAAAGACAAATTCCAAAAGGGCCTTTGGTCCATCTGTTCTGACCTAACAGGGTCAAATTCTGCCCTGAGATGCACATTTGGCCTCCACAGTGCATATTTTTGAAACAGTACATACTGTATTTTATAAAGTGCATTGAAGATCAGCCAAGTGATTTTTAATGTATTTTAAATGGTATTTACAGAGTTTGCAGCTGCTGTGGTATTCCTCCAAGGTGTTCCCCTTCTTTGTGCCTCTCTGCTTCTCTCTCTATTGTAAGTAGAAATGATTTAAATGCTATTTCCAAATGATATCAACATTAATTTCCATTCTCAGATATGAGACTAGGAAAGCACAGAAACAAGGTGATAATATCAACAATTCAGTGTCTACAAAACAGAATCAACAACAAGTTAATAGCCTTGGTATCAGCTTCTATGCAACTTTTGTTGCCCTCTCTTGAATACATTCTATTTTCCTACTTTGACAAAGCTAGATAGAATTAACTCTTACAGATGCTGTTTCAAAGCAATTTAACCTTCTTGGAGTACCACAAATTATTATAGAGTAATGTATTTCTGATTGTAAATTGATCACAAAAATATTTCAGTAGCTTTAGGCAAGTCTTTTTTAAATTTAAAAAAACAAAACAGAAAACTTTCCTAACATGCACCTGATCTGTTACCCCATTTTGCTTTATCTATTTATTTTTCTCTTTAGGCTTCTAGAAGCCTCTATCTGACAGCAACTAGCACTGTATAATACCTAAGATAGCTAAAAAAAAGACAAAGTTCAAAGAGATTATGTCCATTACTTATTCTGTTAAAACACTCTGTGCAAAAATAAGTTGTGTAGTCAGCTTAATGTAATACAACCAACTAAAATATAGCAAAACTGCAAATAGTAAATTAAACTGATTTAAAAGGCCACTATCCAGTATTTGGTACAATTTGTAAAAATTTCTTTCTCTCTCATAGTTAGCATTAACATTTCATTTAGGCATTCTGGGCCATATATCTGCTGGTTTAAATTGGCATAGTTCCGTTGACTTAGTAGAGCTACATTGATTGACACCAATTCAGTATCTGTCCTCTAAAGTGTGACTCGGTTGGTGTCCAACACAATCTGTTTAACACTCAATCTTGAATTAGATGGAGGTTGGGCAACTAGGTCACTTTGCAACTGGCCGGCTGCATCCATGCTTTATCTCCCGAAAGCCACCCATTTCATCACTTCAATAGAAATGAGGCATGATGATCAGGGAATGAGTGGGAAAACAAACAAAAAACCCACCTCAACAACATTTAGCAAGTGATAACACTGACCAGAAGATTTCAGGCATTCAACAAACTTTGGGAAAAAATATCTCAAATGGGAATGAGGTGGGTACAGAAATGCATGTGATTATGTCTTTGATAGGTTTATAGGACTTGAATCAGGGAAACTACACTTGGAAGGAAGCGATATGGCAGACCTAGTTGAAGAAGAATCTAATATCATTCTACAGTAAAATCACACCACAAGTTACTCCTGAAGCTTCTTCCACATGTGTAGAAGTAGTCATGCCTGACTATACTTCCAACAAGTTTTGAAGATTAAGACTCTGTATGTGTCTGTATCCCTCCTGCAGTTCCATTCCACCTGCTAAACTGAAGTGACTATTTAGCGTGCTATGTATGCTATTTAGCAAACTGGTAGCATTTTTCCCTGAAGCCCATAACTGTTTTAATTGTTTGTTTATTTCATCTCTTCAGGGCAAGAACTGTGTTATACCTTTTAGGGATGTAAAAGCCAAATCATTCAAATGTTTAAATGATAATCAGTTGTTTAAACTTTTAAACAGCTGATTACGTTAAACTGCGAGGTGGGGGTGCTCTGGTTCTCAGGGAGGCATGGAGCCCAGCGGGGGTGGGCTCGGCTCAGCTCCCCACCAGCGAGAGCTGCCCAGCTAAGGCTCTGCAGCGGAAGAGACACAGCTAGGCAGCTCTCGCTTGGCAGTGAGGAGCAGAACCCAGCACAGTTTCTCCCACACACACATTTAACCACTTAAACATTCTATTTTTACAGCGTTTAAATGGATTTTTTTATACGAATGTTTACATTCCTAATACCTTTTTCAATGCCTAGCACAACACGATCCAGGCCTCCATTCACTACCATAATACAAATGAACAATAATGTTATTTATTTGTCTTACTATTTATTATTTCATAGATTCCAAGACGAGAAGGGATCATTGTGATCATTTAGTCTGACCTTTTGTATAACACAGGCCATAGAACTTCTCAAAAATAATTCCTAGAACATATATTTTAAAACAACATCCAATCTTGATTTAAAAATTTTCTGTGATGGAGAATCCACCATGACCTTCCATAAATTGTTCCCCCCAAAAATACCCTTTGATAGCAACAGATTAGAGCATGCTTTGTTTACTTCAGATGTCTGTTGTGGGTTGTATTTGAACTCATCGTGCCTGGGAAGGTGAGGAGTGCATGGCTTTGATAAGCTTAACATACCCACAGAGTCACCTAGGTCCTATATTTGTATTAGCATAGCACCCAGGAATCCTAGTCATGGACCCCATTGTGGTAGGTTTTCTACCAACACCAAATAAAAAGATCCTCCCTGCTCCAAAGAGTTTAGAAGCCAGTCCTCTATTAGCTACTAAAGCATTCAAGCCACTTCCAAGTATTTTCAGATGTTTTTCTTCTTCATGATCTAGGAGTTTATCATTTTTACTTTAAATGTATCCTCTTGTCAACTGTTCATCAGTGACAGTCTGAGTAGTTGACAAAATTAATTTAATTTATTAGGAAGATTAAACCTTACAGTCAAATCAGATTTCCATTATTTTACCAACAAACACAAATACATACTTGCACACTCATATCAGTGTTGGAAGTTTAAAAATCAGATTCATTGGAAACCATTCCAACTACACAGAATGGGCCTAGTAACACTAGGTATACCCTGAAAATATTCTTAAGAACAGGAATTCAGATACATTTGCTATGAAAGTAAATGGTAACTTCTCTTTTTTGGACATAAGACTTCGAAAGGATAACTTTCCCACTGAAATTTAATACATCTCCTTGTCTATGCATGAATATTGGGACTGCATCTCCACAGTTTGTCTCTCGTCCAGCTACAAATGGTTCCCCAGAGCTACTGTATCTTAGCAGTGGGGGAAAAAACATTTTGAACTCTAGGAGATGGCTAGTATTAAACAATGAATCACTACTGAGACAGATCATTTTCAAAATATGCTTTTATCAGAGCCAATAAATTGCAAATGTATGACTAGAGCTGGCAACATGACTTAGATCACAATGTTGAATACAAATGAGAGAAGATTTAAAATAGTCCACATATACTATGAAATGCACTAAAAGACATACCAGCCATATTTCCGCCAAGCTTCTCCTGAGATAAGATTCAGCAACACACTCCTGAAACGTAAAGTGTCATACCCTTAGCATCATTCTTCTCTCCTTTATCTTCTTTCTGTGTTTCTGTCTCTCTGTTTATGTATCAATTTTATACACATTACTGCAATGGCCACCTCATCTTTAGTTGCCCGTTTTTTGGTTTTTGCATTTGTCAAATTCAAGGCCTGATTCTTAGAGGTCTCAAAATCTCTTAAAGTTCCATTCTTTAGGCTGGAAGTTCTTTGGGGCTGGGATCTGTCTAAGCTATGGATAAAATTTTGGCCCAACTGAAGTCAATGGACTCCATTGTGGTAGGTTTCAATGAGACTTCAGTGACATTTGATCATACATATTATATAAAGAACCATTCACACCTCTAGTACTTCGTACATAACATTATTTTGTTAGTCTAATGAATTCCATGTCAGATATGACAAACAGTTGAATATCAGATGATGAAGGCATAGCTAATTTGAATGTGAACACTGCTGAGTTACAGTATGTTGCCAGAAAATATTGCAGTGCAGGAAAGGCACTAATAAAAGATAATGTGTAGGGGGAAAAGTACAAATGGGAAAACTTGTGGAGTGCAAGGTTGTGAACCTCACAGCTTTATTTTATTTGAGCTAAAGCATATGCCATTGCCTACTTATAGTATCATAGTGTATATCTTATTTGAAGTCTAACCCCTGGATGGTGACAAATTCAAATATGCTTTAACAAGTGTGCATTCCATTCACCAGAGGGCAGCAGACAGAGAGTGAGAGAGAGAGAGTCACACACACACAAATAGAAGCACACACCAGATAGTATGCAATATGATTCTACCTGCAACAGCACAACACATCCCTCTGCAGATTGTATTTTGTTTTTATGCATGACTATAGATGCTTTTTTATAAACCTAATTGATCTATAATCATCTTGAAACTAATCATGCTCTTAATGAAGACAATTGGTCCCCGTACATGAACTATCTTCAGAAACTATTTTCAAGAAGTGAAATGTATTTGTGCAGAGCTTTGGAGAGTAATGCCCTGCAGATTTTTTAAATGGGATAACTTATTTATTGAATGTGAGGAGTTGAGAGACAGTGTGTATTTTCTACAAATTATGTATTCTGGAATTAAAAAAACGTATTTCTCTCCTAAAGGATGCAGTATATTTGCCATATATTGTACATACAT
The DNA here is from genome assembly GCF_026122565.2 of Emydura macquarii macquarii. NCBI lineage: Eukaryota > Metazoa > Chordata > Testudines > Chelidae > Emydura > Emydura macquarii. The sequence goes on along the minus strand of NW_027132610.1, from coordinate 42,920,810 downwards.
TAGCTAAGGAAGCATTTCAACAAATACTTCATTCAGTGAAATACTGACACAAATCAGCTCTTGGGAGACTATTTTGCAGGTACAAGAGTACATAATCATCTGAAAAATTTCAAAATAAATACTTTTCATCCTATTTATACTAAATGTGGGTACTATGAGAAACTCCATTTTATAGTATAGATTTAAGGTCTAATTTTATTCCAATGCTTTGCATTGTGCAAACTGCAGTTCTGATGATATCAAATCTCTGACAGAGTTCCATTGCAATTGGAACTAATTGTCCAAAATCATATTAATATGGAATATTCAGTTTTTCAATAAGTCCACAGTGCCTGACCACCACTGATAAAGTTTTAGCAAGTAGTTGTCTGTATTTGTTTTCACTGCAAGCAAAGAAACAGAGCAAGCAAGCATGCCTTTTTTGCAAGAGTTTAATTAGTTAGCACATTGTAATGTAAAATTCACAGGAAGAACAAGTTTGCATTGTTTTAACCATGAACTGTTGGAATGCCAAACCCAAAGTTTCTTTTTAAAAAAAAAATCAGTAGGACCTAAAGCTGCATGGGTAGACAGACAGATCACATGGTAGAAGGCTCTGTTGTAACGCAAAGATTGCTAACTTGACAAATGCACTTCAAGAACTGGCAATGTGATGTAATCTCAACACTATTGGCCTAGTTCATCGAAGGTATTCACATGAGCTGCAGGCCTTTACTTTTTGGGTTTTCTACACTTCACAGATTGACTTAAAAGTGAATCTGGCAGGCAGAGTTGGTTTTCAAAAGGCTGGAAATTCCTGGGTGAATATTCATACTAAAAAGTTTTCAACATAGCATTATTTGCCTGCAGCTTTGTACATTTTTATGATGCCCAATTGATTGTCCTGAATTTTCACATGTTGTTAGGTTACAGTTTTCACCGCTCAGAGTGGTGACAAATATTTGAAAGAAAGAAAAAAGTTCTTCCTGGCTTCATACACTTCTGCAACTTGGCTTACGTGCTGCAAATAAAGAACAGCACCCGTGCTACTCGCACTGAAGTGAATAGGATTTGTGCATGCATACATGAAAAGAGAATAAAACATTTATGTAAGGGCTGAATATAATACATTGTATGTATAGCTGGATTTTCTGGCATGGAAGGTCCCTTGCCTGCAAATGTCCTTCCGTGTGGAGAGGAGGTGGCTTCTTCTGTGGATGGAGAAGAAAGGGGCTGGAGCTAACTGCAGATGGGGCTGAGCCAGGACCAGGAAGGCATACATCATTTCCTTGTCCACACCTGCAGAAAACCTAGCAAAGTCATGTGTTTTCCCTTGACATTAAAATGAACTCCCCTATGAAATTAGCAGCATAGTCCCATAGGAATCATACTGTCAAAGAGCTAAAGGGGAGTAGGATCTGGACCTATGATGCAAACATAGGCTCTAGTCTCCTGCAGATAGTTGGGCCAGAACTCGGTGGCTGATCCCTAACAGAACAACACAAGAAAAGAGGAACTCCCAAATTTCCCCCTGCCCGCCCCAGTTTCCCCTCCCGTGAGTATTTCCTCAGCAGGGGGTGATGAGGGCAAAAGTCTTGTGTTGTAAATGGAAACAAACAAACCAGGCAAGACCACTGATTGCTACGCAAGAGATTTTAAGAAATCATTACTCAAATGAAAGATTTGTCATTTTTCTTTGGATGCACTACCCCTGCATGAGGCAAAAAGTCCTCTGAGGCCCCGATTCTTCACACGGCTCTGCACCGTCCAATCCCGCTGCCTGCAAGGAGCCACGTTGACTTTAATGAGGGTCTATGTGTTTCCTTGCAGGCTCAGAGTCTCAGTCTATCGGCATCTATCTGTCTTGAATGCTCATCTCTGAAAGCTTCAGGGCCAGATCCTTGGCTGGCATAAATTAGTGTAGCTCAATGGAGCATAATGGAACTGCTGCTCATTAACAGTTCAGGTCCATAAATTCCTGCTTCAAAGTGGTCGACCAGACCATGATAGATCGGTGGTTTAGCAATCAGTCAATGACCATTTGTTCTAGGGCTTAGTACACAAAATTAAATAAATAAATAGAAATCCCACACACACACAAATCATAGAATGCTTGTAGTTTGCAAACACTGGAAACCTCATACTGAACTGTTTATTATCCACAGCTTATTAAAAGCAAGGGTGTCAGAAGCTGATCAGCTGTGAGCTGTACCAGAAGGTATCAGTGAAGGCACTTGGAATTACTACTGAGGTTTTGGAGCATACATGGATAAAGCAGACCTCAAAGGCAAGTATAAACACAACAGGTAATGTTCACTCTTTTCTTTTTCCTTGTCTCTTTCAAACTGCATTGAAAAGACTTAATTTGATAACAGGAAAGGATTCGCTTTGGACTAAATGAATCTCTTTTGGCATTTGAATTCAGCAGCTCAAGCACTTCCTATAATTAAGTCCAAAGAAATACTTATTTTAGGCTTAAATAAATCCCTTTGGAGTTGTCAGTGAATGCTGACTTCTCTGGTCTCTAGAGGTGGTGGGGGTGGGGGGCGGGGAGTTCTTTTAAGTGCCTCATTACCCATTAGCTTGCCCAACACATTTGTTTTGAATACCTGTAATGTGATATTGGGTTTTTAGGGGGGAAATCAGTTGAGAATCCAGCAGGAATGTCCCCTTGTGAAATCTAATATGTCCCATTCTGTCCTTACAGAGCAGCAAGCTAACATGAAAAACTGTGATGTAAGCTCTTTTAAAATGCTTTTTAGGACAACCCCCCCTCCCAAACACACACACACACAGCTGAAAACAATGTGTGTGCGCGCACATGCATACAGACACACACACACACACAGACTCTTCTGCTGCCTGCAAGGAGGTGTCTAGTTACTAGCTGGAAAGTTCATTCATCACCCAGGTGTTAGAAAGCACAGCCCTCTAATAACAGACCATTGCACTCCAGTGAACTTGCACTGCAGGGGATTGGCCTTTCCAAGGCCAAGCTCAGGGAAACCTGCTAACAGCCATATGGAGGGGGCCTAGGGTTTTGTTTATAACAGTCCTCCCTTAATTCCTGTTTTTCCTCTACTGGCCCCACAGAGATTTTTTTTTCCAAGTCTTATTTCCAGCAAGAGCAGCAGACGCCTTCAGCCACCTGTCCAGCAATTCTTTAGAATAGAAGGTCATTGCTGGCTCACTTTAGCGAGTTTAAAAAAGAGCTGTGTATGCATAAACAGCTTTCTAGCATCAATATATACTTCTGAAAATCCCAAACCCACCAAGTAATCCCACAATGTGCAGTTAAAAAAATTAAGAAATTGACATGAAATAAATGAGGAAACGTCTGTATGGGACAGTGCCCAATAAAACTCACTCACTCTTTATATTCTCAGATCTAAAGATCCAAATGAATGTTGTGGGACTCCAGACCCCACTCTGATGTCAATACAGTTGAAGCATCCATAGTATTAGTGAGATAAAGTCCTCACTTACGTCTTTGTTTCATTCACAAAGAGATACTGAATACAGGTGAAGTTGAACAAGTGGAACTTGATTAAACCCTGTGCACCGCTCTGTCCATGTGGCTGACATGCTTCCAATCTAACTCCCCATGTCCCCTGGTGTCCTTATAGACTTTAAGGTCAGAATATGATCATCTAGTTTGACATCCTGCACAATGCAAGCCACAGAACTTCACCCACCCACTTCTGTAATAGACCCCTAACCTATGACTGAGTTACTGAAGTCCTCAAATCTTGGTTTAAAGACTTTAAGGTACAGAAAATATACCAGCAAGTGACCCGTGCCCCATGCTACAGAGGAAGGCGAAAAGCCCCCAGGGCCTCTGCCAATCTGCCCTGGGAGAAAATTCCTTCCTGACCCCAAATATGGTGATCAGCTAAACCTTGAGCATGTGGCCAAGACTCACCAACCAGACACCCAAGAAAGAATTCTCTGTAGTAACTCAGAACCCACCCCACTTAATGTCCCATCACATGCCCATTGGCATATTTACCACTATTAGTCAAAGATCAGTTAATTGCCAACTTAGGCTGTCCCATCATACCATCCCCTCCATAAATTTATCAAGCTCAGTTTTGAAGCCAGCTATCAATAATAGTCCCTTTAGGGAACATGGGTCCTCACTCCAGTTGCACTGCTCATGATACAGTCTTACTGATGTTCCAGCTGATATTTTTAGCACTTTCTAAAACACTGACAAAGTATAGCTCTCTCACCCAATTGACCGAACTTCAGTCTTGCCAGGGTACAATTTTAGCCAGTTCCAGACCATACAATCCAGGATTTGCACTACACAAATGCCAAGAGGCCTATCCCATTCAGAGTCTGTACTGTAAAAAGCACAAACATGAGCATCAGCTGAACAACAGAATACTTCCTTAGCTCCGCTCTCCCTATGCAATCCCAGCCAGGCCTAATGAGTTTTTTTCTCAGAACCAGCTGTCTAAGACCATTACATTTTATTAAATTAATGGCCAGTAAAATTAGAACAAAAAAGGAAAAAGAAATACAACACAAAGCAATTCCCTGCTTCATAAGGTAATGGATTTGAATTCTTCTTGCATTTTAAGAGGGCTGGATAATTTTATGACAATTAATAATTAGTGTCATTCTGTACATTAGGGCTAATCAAATCTCATGCTTAGAACATATGCAGCTCACCTGCAAGATCAGGGAAATAACCTCCTATCAACATACAGCATGGTGCATAGTCTATGTGTACCAGTTCTGTTTTCCCATGGCTTTGCACTTGGTATAGTCAACATCCACTAGACTAAAACCCTCCTCCTATTCAAGGGAAAACTGAAGGTTTATTTTCTGGCACTTATTATTGATTTAGGAAGATGCATGGGAAAGTCAACTCTTCTTACAGCAAACATGCAGACCACTGACAGAGTAAGTTCTAGCATGCCTGTCATTGCCTCCCAGAATGCCTACATGTGCAGAAGCACTGCACCTACTGCTGTAACCCGTTAAGGGTTGCAGCAGACTATGTCCATTGCATGAGTCCCCCTGAAGTGTGGAGGTGGGAGAAGGAATTGTCCATTTCCTTTACTTAACTCATCACAATCAATTTTCTTCTCTCATAATAACTACTTGGCTTTGTTTTTTAAGTAGTGCTGGTCTAACTTATTACAAAGAGGATTCATTGTGAATTTAATTTAGTTTAGGGGCTAGCAAACAGTTCAAAGACTGATCCTGATTTTCAATAAACGTGTGTGTTATGGGATGAATGATTTTCCCCCTATGGTTTGTCAAACTATTGGTTCTGACTAATCAATATTGGTTATAAGCCATGTGCATTGCTAACCTGTCATGTGGCATGTGGCTCCTTGCCTGAAATATTTTGATACTGTAGAATACTCATTAAGGAATATCACATTTATGTTAGGAAGGTTTAGATGAATACTCAATAAACTTTGGGGATTTATGGATGCTTTTATGGATGACCAGTGCTTGCTTGATTACCTGCAAATAGCAGATAAATATAATGAATGGCGTTGGAGATCACTTTTCTTTAGATTATTCCAGCTCTGTTATCAAGTATCTCAACCATTTCATTATCATCTGCTATTTGATGTCTATCTTTATCCAACAGTTGTCCTACCCTCTCCCTGACTTTCTATTTGTTTATTTTTTAAAATGCAGACCACTCTCTTTCTGAGAAAAGGTCCAATATTTCTATCAGAATTTTTTTGCTCCTTTCACAAAAAAAAAAAATCTTTATTACTTTTACATACAACAGATTTACAGGAATTAGAGTGTTCTAGTTCCAACAAAGCTTGCGTAATAAACTTGTAGTTTCCCTATAACTGCACCCTATATTTTATGTTGATGATATTATGTTTTCTTTTAGCTCAGTCTCCCAGCCCTCCACTTCCTGTATGAGGAGAGGAATGTCCAACTGCATTATCTCCTACACTCCCATGATAACACAGAATCACTGTTGCATTCCCCCTGCAAGGCTGATGTCCCTTCGAATCATCTGCTGACAAGATACACTATCTTTTATTCTTTCCTCCTCCTCTTTCCTCCCTAAGGGAGGAAAACATCTGTACCGCCATCAAAAACTGAACGAGTAGCTACATTTTTCTGGTTTTTCAGGCATACTCCTTCTACCCTGCCTATTCCAGCAGGGGAGCCTGCATTAGAATTCCTAGAACAATTCCCATAATTAATTAATGTCTGAAATACTGACTAGTCTATTGCTTTAACACTCACTACATCTCTCTCTTTCTCTTCCTACTTTATAGGAACAGAAAAAGGTCCAAATATGTTATTAATATTACTGAAAAAAAATCTCTGAAATCTGAAAGACATTGATCAGAATACATTAAGTCAATGATGGATTACATTTACTTAAAGAATTTGTCATAATATGCCTTACAGTGTCACATGAATATTATGCTTACATTTGTCAATAGCCAGATTAGGATGGAATATACAAACCCACAATGGACAACAAAAGGTTAAGGAGCTGCTCTGGACTCAGGCAGCTCTGGTCTGCCACACCTGCAAGATTAGAGGAGGAGCTTGAAATGAAAGATGTAGGTCACTGCAGAGGTGGAGCAGCTGCTGGCAAGGAATACCCAGCAGAGAGAAAGCTATTATGCCATTCCAGGTCACAAGGAGGTGTCAGCAGTGAACCAACTCTTTCACAGAGATAATTAACCTTTTCAATCAGGATAGTAAGTAATCTTGAGTTCTTTGGGGGGAGAGGGAGGCTTTTTATGTTGGCAAGTGAAAAAGCCTTATTTAGGACTCTACATACATAGTGTATGTGCATCAGTATCAAATTTACAACAATGTGGCATTCCTGAATATGCATTACAATCAAAATGTGGGAAACCATTTAATAAAAATGTTTGCATTATCTGGCAAAATGTAATCACTTCAAAATGTTGAACACATCTTCTCCCCTGCAGCTAAAATTACAGCAGGTCCAGGGATTATTTGTACCTATTTAAAAAGAAAAGAAAAGCCAAATAAACTTTTCAGGGCTTTTATGTTCTCCTAGCCAATCCTAGCCACTTGCCTGTCCTGATGACCTCAGCAAGACTAGGGACGGTTCTTTGCGACAGTGTCCTCCCAGCAAGCATTGCTTCTTTTATCCATCTTCAGAACCTGAGTTCTGCAATCCTAGTGTTGATAGCCCCATTTTTTTAACAAAAGCAATGAAAATGATCCAGCAATGCAATTTGCTCAAAATGAAGACAAGTTTTGGGAGGTTAGGTTACATTGGTACGAGCATATCCAGCAGAGACTGGAAATTTGTATTGGTAGGACAGCTCTTGCCATGACAATGGATGACCAAAGACTCACTGCATGGACTGGATATCAGCGGACCTCAAAGGGCCCAATCTGCGCAACAGCCTGGTGTAAGATAATGAGTTCCGAACAAGTCACCAACCGCAAGAAAGAAGAGGGCAATGCCACAGCGTTTTTGCTGTTTCACAAGTGTGGCCAAAATAAAAGTATTTGCTCATATAATTTAGTCTCCAACATTTTTTGCTTATCTCTTATCATTTGTCAAGCAAATAAAACCCAGTTTATGCTTTAATTTAAATTCTTTGAAGTCAGTGATGCAAAAACTCTCACACATATGCCCTGTATTTGCTTGTTGAATTATTGTTCACTGATTGATAAATTTGTGCTTTACTTATTTTTTTTCTCCCCCGCTGAAATAAATTTAGACCTGGTACAGTTCTACCATGGGAGTTGCATTTAGTTAGAGCAGGTCTGCATTTGGCTCTTAATGTTTGGATGATATGGGGGGAGGGGCTTAATGGATCAAGGGACCAGTAATGGAATACACAGTCCTTTACAGCTAAATCAACAGTCCTTATCCATTTCAGGCTGGTAGTGATCAGATGTTGCCATCTAATTGTTCTTCAGTGGTCCATGTGAAATAAGCAGTCTAGTCCAGTTCCTAACTTACATAATTAATAATTAGTGTCATTCTGTACACTAGGGCTAATCAAATCTCATGCTTAGAACTTACATATAGGCACATTAAGAAATACGATAACGAGCACTGACATCCTTGTTGACAAGTCTCTGCAAAGAGTCCAAACATTGAAATGGACAAAATGTTTTCAAGCCCATTCAATGTTTGGACTGTTTGCAGAGATCAGTAGAGGTCTTGCCTATAGACATGGTCATCCCAGATCAAGATGAATCAACACATGCTGCATCACCATATTTGAGCACCACACAAACATTATTGACTTTATCCTCATAACATCCATGTGAGGTAAGGAGATACTATTACCCCCATTTTACAGATGGGGAACTGCAAATTACATTATATATTATTACATTACAGTGAACTGTTCATTCAGAATGTTTGTGGCACAGCCAGGAATTTGAAGCCAGATAGCCCAACTTTTGGCATTAGCCATAAGATCATCCTGAAGACAGTGTAGTGAAAATTGTACCTTCATTTGTGCTGCTCTTGTTTGGTGGCTAAGAAGATTTTCATTCTCCAGGGCAAAATTCAATTACAAGTGCATTTCAGTGTACTCCAGGTACATTTTGGGTTTATGTAACATATTGTGCACGTATTATATTTGAGTTCCTTGTTTTGTCACCATTCCACTGCCTCCACACATTGTAATAGTAATAATTTGCACTTTTGTATTGCCTTTCTACTAACGATCTCTAAGTACTTGATTAAGCACCATGAGGTAGAGCAACAGTAATATCCTACAGAGCTGGTGAATTTTTTTTTTTTTACAAAAATGGGAAACAATTTTCATTTTGCAGGCTTCAAAAGTGAACTTTGTTGTAGGCACCCCCTACCAGAAGGGATTCTGAACTTAATTGGGAGTGTTCCAGTCTGGAAGAACCTGAGTGCTGCAATTCAGCCTTGGAGACTACACCTCCCATGATGCCTTGAAGAACAGAGATTGCTGCGGGATGCAGGGAGAGCATTCATTGGGCTCCATCTTTGTGGTCAGCTGAGATCCTGGTCAGGGTCAGGGAAGTGGAGTTTGCTTTGTGGTGCTCTATACAACTCATGGGCTGCTGCTCAGCTGCTGCTAGAAAGCCAGAAGTTGCTGTTGAGAAACTGCTGTCACTTGGATAAAGCAGGGAGCCATGGAGACTGGAGACAGGACAGAGACTGTCACTGTGCCCAGAGATGACTGAGGTTAGCCTGCAGCGAAGGCAGTGTGCTTAACCACCACCTTTGTTGTATGGGAAAGTGCTTGCAGGGGAAGGGGGATAGTGAAGAGACTGTAAGGGGTTTCCCTGAGTCTGAGAAGCGACAAAGTGTCTTATTGTCTAACCAGGATCCAGGGTTACTGACCTCTAGTTAAAACACCTCCCATCTTCAGAGCGTGCAGCTTAGAATGTTCCCAAGTTAGACTCGCTCTGCCCCTGGTTGCCTTGGCTGGACTGCTTTACTGGACCAACAGAGAGCTGTCCCCACCTTTCAGATCTTCAAGCAATCCCATGCAAGTGTCTAGAACTCTGGAACCCAGAGGAGTGCACACTCAGGGGTGGGGTAAATGGTGCCAGTGTAAACGCAAGTTGGTTAAGTTTCATTTACTACTGTAAACTACATTTATTAATGGATTTGTTGAAGTGCCCCTTACCGACTTAACATGGTTGTTCCATTTGAATGAATCTCAATCTGTTATATCATAGTTTTCTAAGTTGTTAAGTCAAGGTGTGTTTAATTTAAGAGTATGTTGGTTGTATGTTGTTTATAATTGGTACTTTTGAGTTAGACCCCTGGCATAGATTAGCTCAGGTTTATTCCCTGAGGCTCCCAAAGCACACCAGTGAGTATGGACTAGTTTCATCCAGCTGGAGGTACCACCAAGGTTAACTTCCTTTGGACTGCAGCAGAGGAGTGGACAGAGGATTCCCACGTATACAACATCATCACTGGGATACACAGGATCTCCTTTCATGTCAACAACTTCAGGCACCTGGCACACAGGTAAATGTTGCCTCTTCTTGAGGAAGGAAAGAAAGGGGAGAGGGGCAAGTATTTGTACAGAAAATGTTCAAATTTTTTGGTTTCCTCCCCTCTCTTTGGCTTTGTCGTCCATTTTCACATATTGCAACTGAAGAAGGGGTGAGGGAGGAAGGAAAATACAGAAGTGTTTTGTTTGGGGCTTTTGCCCTACATAAATAAATAAATGTTTTAAATTTGAAATGTTTTGACCACTTCCAAACAGAAGGGAGGAGCTCCCCTCGCATTAGCCGGTGAGAGATGAGTGGGAGTGCTGCTTTCCTAAGCTAATGAGAGGAAGGGGAGCTCTCCCACTATTTTTGACAGAGGAGCAGGAGCTATATTCTTCTTCATTTTCCCTTACTTGAACCCCTGGTGCTGTCATATGAAGATGACAACAAAATTACACTCTGGACAGGAATGTCCTCCCTTTTGACTCATCTTTCTAAGAAAATATTGCTAGCTGGTAGTTTTCTTAATCTAAAAAATAATAAATCAGAGCTGATGTAGTACTTTTATTCATATGGAATAATATGTCTGGGTGGATCACAAGTTTTATCATGAGTCTTACTATGAACTCTGCAATGTCGTTTGCTCAAGTCCACATTTAAGTGCCTCTTAAAGACCCACTTCTGCTGAGCTGCTTACAGTAAATTGACTTGTACACAATATATGTTGCTTTTCTCCTTTCCTAACCTCCAGTTACTTGGTTAGCTGGTTGGCTGGATGTCTTTGTATTGGAAAAAACATTCCTGTAATTTGCTGTAAGGATGCCACTGGTATATCTAGGGTTCCTGTGGCAGAGTATGCAATAATCCCCTCAAGGGGAGAAGGGTAAATCCAGGCCAAATAACAAGTACAGCAAATAACGACAGACCAGAGAACATGATGGAGCCATCTGGCGGGAAACTGGGAAGGTAGGATTTGCTGGTGGCGTGCTTTCTTGGAACTACAAAAAAAAAGGAGGAACCCTGATCTGGATAGCTAAGCTAATTTAGCAACAGAACCTCAGATTCTAAAGCTGTGCGCTAAACTAGGGGAGTTTTCCCCTTGTTCTTGAGAGAAGAAATAGTAAATGAGACAGGTTGGTCAGAACTTGGTTTCTCACTTATCAAAAAGGGTCCGAGAAAGGCGCCCATGCACTCCCAAGTCAGATTTTGACAAGAAGTTTACGGAAGTGCAAACACCGTCTCTCTCATTCCAGATCGAATTAGATGCCTGCAGTAATAGAAACTCCTACTTGATGCCACTTTGCTTATGTGTATCCCGAGGGGATGAAGGTAGTATGGCAGGAGATGGTGATGAAATCTGGCCATGACAGAGATTCTATCTTACAGCAAATCAAAGAGGTTCTGTTAGCAATCTGGCCATATAGTCAGGGTTCTAACAGTAGACTAGGGAAGCCCATCATTACCCTTGTGTTAGTGCTCCAGATGCTGTAAGTGCTACGTATGACTAGGCAGTGACATTTTTGGGGTAGAGAAGCTCACAGCTCTATTGAGCTCATGCCAGTATTATCATTCCAGGAATTCTGCCTGCTATGCTAACCCACAAAAAGGAGAACACATTATACTTCCCTTTTTAGTTTAGAGAAGTAGCTCAGCTTTGCCCATTTTTTTGCCTGCAACATTAAGAATCTCTTATCCATGCCTTTATCTTCCTCTAATACCTTCTATTAAACAACACTAACAGATTCAGTGAAAAATGGTAGAGCATGAATAAGAAACCAATTGAACCTTCTTAAGAGCACTGGGATATAAGGAGAGATGCTTGTTATCACCTTGGTAATATTGCTCCCAAATCTTGCAGCCACCGGGAGCATCTGATACTTACATACTGTGTACTTACATATATAGCATTCTCTGTTTTCAGAATACAGACACTGAATAATTATCCTCATCTCCCCTCTGTGAGATAAAATATCATGAAGCATTTAGACAGGTGCAATAATTGAAGCAAAAAGAGGTTAACCCATGGCTTGCTCAAGTCAGTGTCAGAAGCAGGGTTAGAACTGAGATTTGCTGACACCTATAATTATGCCCAATCCATTAAATCATACTGCCCCTGGGTTAGTTATTTAGCCTTTTGCAGTGGAAACCACAAAAAGCCTAGACACTGCAATGCTGAGCATCACTAAACCTAACTTCTATGCGCCTAGAAAAATCCCAGGAACAAAATTGTGATCCACAAAGCAAAGTTTGGTGCATAGGCTCCCTATATAATGAATGGGGAGAGAGAGTTGCCTAAGAACGCAATCCACAAATGCCAGCACACTAGGCAGGGAGCTACCTAAGCATGGGAGATGCCAGTGTGCTAAACCCCACCCCCTTTCTCAGAGATAGGCACTAGGGAGGCACCTCGCTTTAATAATGATTCATGAATGGGAACTTCTCTCCTTTCGTAGGTGCCTACATAGTTTTATGTGGTAATGAGTAGGCGCTTGCCTCACTCCATACCAGGGAAGGAGGAGGTGCTGCCTCCTTTTCACAGGTAGCCCAATGGTTAGAGTATTCACCTGAAACATAGGAGACCCAGCTTCATTTCCCCCATCTTTAGCAGGAGAAGAGAAATGATTTTGATAGGGATCTCCCACCTCTCAGGGGAGTTGTCTCACCACTGAGCTATGGGATTGTCTGATGTAGGTCTCCCTTAACATCTCCTGTTGAAGCTGTTTCAATGGGGATTAAATAATGAAAGAGTCATTGGAGCAGGGAGACTGGTCCCTGGGTCTCCCAGAGATTGGTACCCTAACCACAGGGCCACAGAATCATTCACCTTGTGATCCAATTGTTCTTTTTTAATCTACATGAAACAGTAGACATTGAGGGATTCCCACACATCAGAATGTTCCACAGCTCAGTGGTTAGAGTGCTCCCCAGAGAGGTGGAAGATCCCTGTTGAAATCCTTTCTCCTCCTCTGGTAGGAAAGGGGGAATTGAACATGGGTCTTCTACCTCACAAGGGAGACGTGCTAACCACTGGGCTAAATGTTATAAGGTGGAGACTACCACCAGCTCCTCCAACCAGCTTTTGAAGGAGGCCCAAGTCAGTAGGTGTATTCATAGGGTTCTCTTTGGGCCAGTTAGGCAGCTGAACTCCTGTCTTCCCCTGGTTCATGAGTCACTCTGGGCCTTAGGCAGGAGGTTGCCATTCGGACTTGTCTGGCACATGTCCAGAAGCAGAAACATAGGTGCCAAGGGAATTTTTATTTTGAAAAAAAATAGGTGCTGGGTGTGTTTAGGGGCCTACAGCTTTCGTCGGGAGTCTTGTGGATAGCCATGGGGGACTTAGGTGCCTAAAAACAGGACTAAGGTTCTCAAATCTGGGTTTAGGAACCTAAACAGCTTAGTGGATTCAACCCTTTGTGTCTCCATTTGCTCAAGGGCAGCCCCGTACCACCCATACCATGAGGGCCACGTTGTCTGAAACCATCAACCCAGTGGAATTATTAGGGCTGCTCAGGCGCTCATCTATCACCTCTCCCAGCAAATGCAACAGATTACACACAGTATGTAATTATTGTAAATTGTATTTATACTGTATTGTCTCCTCCTGGGCACTGCTGAGGAACTTACATTCCCCTCCCTGCCCCACTGGCACACTGCCCCACTGGCACACTTTCTCCGAGTTCAAATTCCCTCCTAACCCTCCAAAACTTACCCCATTTGTGCAACTGTAGAAATGACTTACCCAGTCCCTGGCATCTGGCCCAGCTGCTACATCAGTTTCCATCAGGCTGATGCCTCAGTCTCCCTACTCAGTCAGTCATCCACAGTCTTGTAGGCTCCTGTGGTGCTCCAGTGTTGAAATTTTAATGCATTGCAGCATGAATGTAACAAAACCCTCTGGCGAAGGCACAAAGTCCTCCCCTCCCTGAGTTAATCAAAGTCCAAAGGAAAACTCACAACCTATCTTCTATCCCAGACTCTTTCCAGGCACAACACTTCCTCCAAGGGTCCAGCCTGTTCCATGACAATTTTTAGCCCTTCTCTTGGACTCAGCTTCCATCCTTCCTAGGCTCTGCCACCAGTCCCTTCTTTCCCTTAACAGCTATTTCAGCTTGGGGCAGGGGAAGGAGGGAGCGGGCATGCCTCCTTTGCTAGGGGCCTCTGGCTCGAGGATCCTAAATAACTGGGCTTTCAGACCGTCCTATCTTCCCTTCCCAGGTGTTCCGTTCCCAGGTGTTTTAGAGGAGTCATGTTTCTAAAAGTAAACTGACTCTTTATTAATAGAACTATTTGCAGAGCTGCTGCAAATACAGCTAGCATTCAGCCTAACTTCCTGGCGTCTCCTCCAAACTCTTTCCTCCAGCAACCTGAGCTTTTCCCTCCAAGTCCCACGAAGATTGCTACATCAGGGCCTCTTCCTATGTATTCAGCATGGACTTCCTCATTGGCCCTTTCCTGGTTGGTCTCCTAGTCTTTAAGAGAACACTTCATTCCCAAGTCTGTTTTTCCTGAAATCTCTTCTCAGAGTGACCACAGGTTAGCCTGATATTTCTTAGCTGGCCTGGTTCTTAATCATGTGGTCACCTGTAATGCATAGCTTGAACTATCGTTCCCTCCACCAGGGGAGCCGCTCCAAACCTGGCACGAGTGAAAGTGAGCCTCAATCTTTTTAGAAAAAAACAGTTCTCCTTTGGACAGGTCCTCATTCGTAGAGTAACCGTGGTCTGAGAAACCCTCCCACAAGTTTTCTGCAAGCTAAGTTGTCATACATACATAGCATTTATCTACTGAGTGTGTGATCTGCCATCTCTAAGGCAGACAGTTCACTGTGAATCTGATTTTATGTGCACAGCAACCTGAAAAGTCCTTTCAGTGAGAAAAATCACCTCACTAACTGAATGGACAGTTTACAGAGTGAGTGAGAACATCAGAATCTGTCTGCAAATGAATAAACGGTAGTTGTATTCTGCAAAAATATTTCAAAAACAAAATATTACAACACTGAACATAGCTGCACTACTGTATATTGTATCTCTCTGCCTTTAGTTTGGAAAGCAATCAAAGAACTAAGCTACACTGTTTGAAGCCACTGTTGCATCAGAGAAAATAGCATACCTGTCCCGATGTGTTCCCGGACTATTTCTTAAGACATAAAGTACCTTTTGTTCTAAGGAATGTTTACACACATGTTACAGATAAGAATGAAATGCTACTTAAATTGCTTATACAATCTACAGTATAGTTAAACACTGTCTTTGTAAAAAAACAGTCTGCCTGCCAATTCATACATTTCTATTAGTCTCCAGCTCTAATGGGCCTGATCCAAATGTACACGGAAGTTAATAGGAGCTTTTCCAATTACTTCAATGGTTTGATCAGATCACTGGTCTACGTTTAGGACTGCAACTTATTCTATATGGGCAGACCCTTGCACCCTATGCACCCCACTGACTTCAGTGGGAGCACAAGGGTTTATCTGCATGGAGTTGTTATAGTATCACACTCTTGGACTATTACATTTAAAAAGTAAAATAACAGTACTGTTCTATTTATAGAGTGGTAGATGCATTATATTGCATAACCTCCACTGTTTTAGGTTGGTGAACAGGAAAACGTATATTGGTGGTGATAGTTGCTAGGCTGATGATTTGAAATCATTTTCAGCAGTGTGCAGGACACTAGGGGTATGTCTACATTGCCGATCTACGGATTGATTCTGTGGGATCGATTGAGTGGCAGTGGAGACCCGCTCAATCGATCCGGAGGTCGACAGCGTTAATCCACCCCTGCAAAAAGATTAATGCTACGTCAATGGGAGGGTATTTCCCATCGTTCCACCGTAATGGGGACGCTGCACTACGTAGGAGTTAGGAAGTTGACGGAAGATACGCAAGCTACTCTATGTAGCTTGAGTATCTCCCATTGACTGCCACCGAATTTCGCTGGCAGTGTAGACCAAGCCTAGGTATTTTCATTACAAAGTAACAGTGGTAATTAAGCAGTAGCCCAACTCAGAGCATGAATTATTGTGCAATTATTTATATGTAATGTTTATTAGGCATCAGCCTTAAGATCTAATCTTAATATAGCACTTAAATGTGAATTATTACAGCTTCAGAGGCACTGGAGTGCCTTATAATTGTTTTGCTTATACAAAAAAATTAACCCAAAATATCATCTTTTCATCATATTTTGTGCAAACGAAAGGGCACGTATTAATGGTACTGTTTTTCAAATTAATATGAAACAGTAAATCTATAAGATCTCACAGCTCTTATGTTCCTTTTGCTTTAAACTAGAGAGGGATGACCTGCTTGACATTCTTTGTTGAAATCCCACATCTATCCATGATTGTAATAAACATTTTTTTAAAAGTAGCTAAAATTACCATTTCAGGACCTTTTCCCTATTCTCCTCTTTTGTGTTCCCACCTCCTGTGATCTAACATCATGTTTAAAGCAACTAGTGATTTTTTATGCCTTCATCTATGGGTGAAGCACCTTAAAAGGGGCATGCCTTTCAAAAAGGAATCAATACCTACATGCTGAATAATCAGATCTCTTTAAAAATAATTCCAAGCTTTCATATACCATTTTAAGGGCACTTTACAAAGGTTACTACTTGGGCATTCAAATATTGAGGAACTCAGAATCAATAACCATTTAAAAATATTGGCTAATGTATTTTCCATCCATCTCAGATTGCTCCCCATGACAGAGGCTCCAGTTTATCAAGGTATTTAAGTAGGTGCCTAATTTTAAGAATGTAAGTAGTCCTATTAAAGTCAGTAGGACTTCTCACATATTTAAACTTAGGCATGTGATTAAGTGGCTGCTGAACTGGACCCTGTCCTCTTATTTGTCTGCCAAGTACAATACCTATACATAGCATTAGAAAAAAATGTGAACTGTATAAAATAAGAACCAATGTGAATTGTTGCCTAAATCTCAAAGCTTGGTTAGATGGATTCCTTTGGGTGTTGTGTTCTTGTTTCTTTTTAAAATTAACTTTTCCCTCTCTCCTCCTCATTTTCACAGCCTTCTGCAGTTTCCTGTTTCTTGCCAGTACAGGAAATGAAGTACAGAAGGGTGCCTCAAAAAGTCTCTTCTCAAGGTATTTATGACTCAAATGGAAGCAAGAACTATCAGAAGTCTCATGGATTTTGCCAGTCCAGGTTTACAGACCCAAGTGTTTTGAACAGCTGAGAACTTTTGCTAAGCATCAGCATAATCCAAACCAAATCCCTTTAGCTGGTAAATTTCATTCATAACTACTTTACATCCTGCTTTGACTTCACTGGCATTACACCAGGAATCACTTGAGCTAAACAAGTTTTATTCTATAATTACCACATAAAATATATGATTGCCTTAAATATACAGTAAAGATATTTATATAAGCTTACAATATAGTGCAAGGAAGTGTTGAATAGATCAATATAATTAGTTTACCTCATAGAATAAACTATGTTTTGATTTATGGTGAGTACTAGTTAGGGAGTAAAAGTTCTTCTGTAACCCTTCTGCTAGGTGGTGTTGGCAGCAACAAAAATCAGGTTCAATAGCTAAGGGTTCCTGTTAATATTACAAAATAAAACTCGCTTGAGCCCCCACTCAGAAATCTGGGAAAATTAAATGCCTATCCAGGTGACTCTAGAAGGTAATACTTCCCCATTTGCATGCACTGAATTCGTTAATAAGAAAACTTTATTAAGGGGGAAAGGAAACATAGCATTAATCTGGGAAAACACCACAACAATAACGCAGAAGTATGCAGACAATAAGTAAAACACCTGCCCCACAGAAGTGTGGGAAGCAGTCCTTTGCCTTAGTTTCCTATCTGAAATATGAAAGTCCAATGGGCAAATGTCCCTTTAGCTCACCACTTCCTGTTTCCCTCTGCTGCACCCCATTCGTAGTTTGTTGTCTGATGTCAGCAAAATCTCAGCATCCAGGGGGCATTCTCATGGGTCACCTCCAGCATATGGGGGTGGGCGAATGATCCCTCCACTTCTCGCAGCTGCCACCTTTCACCACTATTGTCTCTGTTCTGCTGTGTCCTTGGTCTGGTCCAGTCCTACAGGACCACATCCACCTAGCCTAGCTATCAGTAATCACCACTTTAGGATTGACTGGGTTTAACAGTATGCAGAACCCCTGGGGTACTGCCTGGGAGCTGGGATACCATTGAACCCTCTGTCTGACCAGCTTGGATCCCTCTCACTCTGTAATGCAGTGACAAGCCACAAACCCCTGGCAGGTGTTGCCCTTACACAGCCCTCCACAGACAGGGACCATACCCAACTCAGTTCAATGAACGATTTCCATCCACTCACGAACCAACAATAGAGAAACTCTAGATGGAGCATCAGCCCAAGACCCCAGGGCTATACCTGGGTCAAAAGCCTGATCAATGAAGATTATTATCCACTCCATCCTTCCCTCAAAGTGGAAGGAACGTGCACCAGCTTTTGTTACTGAACAGTTTGTCTAAACGCTTCACTCAAAGACACACCGGTTAAGATAAAACATTAAACAAGTTTATTAACTACATAAAAATAGGTTTTAAGTGATTATAAGTGGAAAGTGTAAAGAGATTAAAAGAAGTTACCAAATGAAATAAACATAAGGTTGCAGTCTAAGTTCTACACACTAACAAACTCTTGAGTTGTCTCACCCTTGTTAGCTAATACAAGCAGTTTCTTAAATGCAGGCTGGGCAACCTTCCCTGCCTGGAACTATCCTCCCCCTTTTCAAAGTCCTTTTATCTTTCAGAGGACCCTTCAGGTGTTCAGTTGAATAGGAGTGGAGCCAAGTGATGATTCACGTTCCTTCTTTTATAGTCTGTTTCAGCTTGCTAGAACAGTCCATGCAGATGACGTGGCAGATGTTTCTCATTGGTCAAGCAACCCCATTGTGAATGTTCCTCCTTCATGTAAGCATTCACTGTAAGCAATCCCTGGTAGTGATTCTCTCCTTGATGGCTTATTAGCACGTCTGGCTACTTCATTGTTGTACCTGAAAAGCTGTCTTAGGTGGTTTCCAACTCACAACATGTTTTAGTAGCATTTACCACAATACTTTATAACTTCATATACTATGGTAGCACATACAATCCAACAGAATATTAATGTTTAGCAGATCAAGACAGTTAAAATAATACAACACAAGGCATAAATTGTACAGAACATATCATAATTACATGACATTGGTGAATATGGGGGTTGGGGGGTGTTATTTTCAGACATTGGGTGCCACACTGGGTAGGGACCACCTCTGATGTTGCTGCTGCATCTCTCACTTTGATGCCTTTAGCTGCAATGCCATGTCCAGAGAGTCTACCACTAAGCCCAATTCTTAATGATTTCAGCTCTAGTGATGTCACTGGGTAGTGGGGAACCTCACTGCCACTGCTTCCTCTCACCATAGCACTACCCACCACACCAGGTCTAAGACTAAGCCCTTCAACCACTTTATCAGCAGTTTCTGAGCTAGTGATCAGTAAAATAAAACAAGGACACTCAATTAACTCTTATCAGCTCTGACTTTAAACACTGGAGGAGAAGGAGGATCAAATGTCATATAGGACCCTTAAACAGAGTTCTCACTACCCAGCAATAACACCTGCCCCCAACGTCCTCTGACTTACATGTGGCTGAGGCTCATTACCCCATGCTTAGCGAGTGAGGTTAAAAGTACTATAACCTCTCAATCAGGACATATTAAGTGCAGTTTTGCTGCCCTTTAGTCATACAATAAGGATAACAAAATTTCATTAGCTGTAAATCCAAGATGTAAGGGAATTTTAACCCAAAGCAGCCAAAATTGATCACTGTGACAAAGTAGCAAAAACAACGAGAGTCCTGTAGCATTGTAAAGACTAACAAATTTAATTTCTGCAGGCATAAGCTTTCATGGGCTGCAACCCACTTCATCAGATGCAAGAAACTGAAATCAGATAGGAGGTATATATATACATCCAAGGGTAAGGAACAACAATGGGGAGGGTACGTGTTAGTCTTTAAAGTGCTACAGGACTCTCATTGTTTTTGCTGTATACAGACTAACACGGCTACCCCTCTGGAACTGGTGATAAAGTAGGAGTGTCTATGCAAATTAGTCCTGTTCATGAGGTCTTTTCCTCCAGTTCATCAATAGATGGCAGGAGAGAACTCATTCAGACCACTGGCTTGCACTTGAATGTTAAGAACTGTACATTGGAATTAACAGCCGGAATCAAATCACATACAAGATGTGCATGAATATAAATGTTCTGTGCTGATATTACTTACTAGCATCTACTCCACTACTTCAACACACTCATTCACAGATGGCAGTCATAGTAAACTAACGTCAACTTGATCTTCTCTGTACAAAAGAACTATAAAGATATGTCGTTATATATATTGCAGTACTATGTGATTTTGTTACTGAAAAGGGTCTCTTGTGGGGCACAAAAAATACAAAGATTGAGTCTGTGGCGTGATGTGACTGAAGAGAGAGGATCCATTGTTCTCAGTGCTGGTAAATCAGGTGGCAATCCCTAAGGATTTTTACCCCACACCCACAAATGTCCCCCTGCACAAACAAGCTAATTTCCTTCACCCCACATGCTGCTCACCCTGATGTAGAGCAGTGAGGATATTATTGACCAGGAAAAGCCCTAAGAGTGAATGCTATTAAGATCTTCTTTTGTTACAGTTAACTTGATTTTATAGTTAAAATAAACCTGAGCTTCCTTTGGAAAACACATGCACCAAACTAATGAAATAAGTTTGCTTAACGATTCAGCTATTTGCACTTAGCCATCCTGTTCTCAGTTCAGTATTCCAGCAAGTGAAAGAACTGTCCATTTATAGAATGCTCTGTGTGCTCCAAAATATACTTCCCTCCCCCTGTCTCCCCCCTAAGTTTCCTTTTCTAGTCTGGTAATGTATTTGTGCCAGTTTATTAGGGTAAGATAGAAAAACCAAATGTGTTGTAAACTTCAAGAGAGTTTAAAATGCCAGTGTAGTAGACTGGCAGTAGCAAAAACTTTAAATCAGGATCTTTATTCCAGCAGCATGACGTTCACATATATTTTTATATAGACTATTGTGAGTAAAATTAAGTTTGCATTTTTAGGAAAAAATGTACATTTTCTATTACTGATTGTTTCTAGTTGACAGAAATGAGACCTATTTTGATCTTTTGCCTCTTTGCACTGTCTAGGTAATTCTTTATGCCTCATGATGCTTTTATTAACACAAATTTAAATTAGTAATAACTCCAATAAAGTCAGTAGAGAATTACACAGGGATAGAACTGATATGAAAAAAAAATGAGATTCCCAATGTGGGATTGGCCCCCACACGCACACATTATAAATATTTAATTGTTGATTTTTAATTTTAAAAATTTCAGTGTCACACCATCTTAGTGCACCTTGGCCATTTTACAATAGCAAATCAATATTCCAACCCCTCAAGCCCCACAGGTAGCACTACATTTAGAGTATAGCCTTATGCTTTTCACTTTCTTATGTATGCATATTAAAGAAATAGACCTATTTTATGCTACACTTTTAGATCAGGGTGCAGTTTTAAACTGGAGCATTTTATTAACAAGAAGAAGGTCAGGGAAAGTGTGGGCCCCTTAAAGAATGGGGAAGGCAACCAAGTGACAGATGATGTGGAAAAAGCTGAAATACTCAATGCTTTTTTTGCCTTTCTCTTCACAGAAAGGTCAGCTCCCGGACTACTGCACTGGGAAGCACAGATTGGGGAGGAGGTGAGCAGCCCTCAGTGCTGAAAGAACAGGTTCAGGACTATTTAGAAAGGCTGGACATACACAAGTCCATGAGGCTGGATACAATGCATCCGAGGGTGCTGAGGGAGTTGGCTGATGTGATTGCAGAGCGATTGGCCATTATTTTTGAAAACTCGTGGTGACTGGGGGAGATCCCGGATGATTGGAAAAAGGCAAACATAGTGCCCATCTTCAAAAAAGGGAAGAAGGAGGAACCAGGGAATTACAGACCGGTCAGCCTCACCTCAGTCCTCAGAAAAATCATGGAGCAGGTCCTCAAGGAATCCATTTTGAGGCACTTGGAAGAGAGGAAGATGATTGGGAACAGTCAGCATGGATTCACCAAGGGCAAGTCATGCCTAACCAACCTGATTGCCTTCTATGATGAGATGACTGGCTCTGTGGATGTGGGGAAAACAGTGGCTGTGACATGCCTTGACTTTAGCAAAGCTTTTGATATGGTCTTCCACAGTATTCTTATCAGCAATTTATAGAAGTATGTGTTGGATGAATGGACTATAACATGGATAGAGAGCTGGCTAGATCATTGGGCTCAATGGATAGAGAGCAACGGCTCAATGTCTAAGTTGGCAGCCGGTAACAAGTGGAGTGCCCCAGAGGCCGGTCCTGGGGCCAGTTTTGTTCAACATCTTCATTAATGATCTGGAGGATGGGATGGATTACAACCTCAGCAAGTTTGCAGATGACACTAAGCTGGGTGGAGCAGTAGATATGCTGTAGAATAGGGATAGGATACAGAGTGACCTAGACAAAAAAAAATCTGATGAGATTCAACAAGGACAAGTGCAGAGTCCTACACTTAGTATGGAAGAATCCCATGCATTGCTACAGACTGGGGACTGAATGATTAGGCAGCAGTTTTTCAGAAAAGGATCTGGGGGTTACAGTGGACTAGAAGCTGGATATAAGTCAGCAGTGTCCCCTTATTCCCAAGAAGGCTAACGGCATATTGAGCTGCATTAGTAGGAGCATTGCCAGCAGATCGAGAGAAGTGATTATTCCTCTCTATTCGGCACTGGTGAGGCCACATTTGGAGTACTGTGTCCAGTGTTGGGCCTCCCACTACAGAAAAGATGTGGACAAATTGGAGAGAGTCCAGAGGAGGGCAACAAAAATTATTGGGGGCTGGAGCACATGACTTATGAGGAGAGTGAAATTGGTTTGTTTAGTTTTCAGAAGAGAAGAATGAGGGGGATTTGATAACTGCCTTCAACGATCTGAAAAAGTTTTCCAGGGAGGATGGAACTAGTCTAGTAATAGAAAAACTAGGCTAGTTAGTGTACCGCATGAGTGGCCGTCCTTTATCTCAGTGCACCGCAATATTGAATTCGGGCATGTGCACTAACCATAACCCCACAAATAAGCTTAAATACATTTAATACAGGCCAAATATTTTATAACGAGTTATAGAAAATGCTTATTCATTCATATATTAATAGAATTGTCATCAACTTCAAATAGTAAAGACAAAAGAAATATTTATTTACGCTTTCCATACAATACATCATACTCAATGCGACGTCTGGTTGGATCTATCCTCCACAAGCTTTCTTAGATTAGAAGTCAGGAATGTGCAGGTGCATCACAATTCATCACTGAGGTTTCCATCCATTAGTTTGCTGCGCTTCTTGCATTTGATGTATCCCATAGCAGCAAATGTCTGCTGACATGTATATGTTGAGCCAAAAATTGACATCAGCTTTGCAATGCAATGCCATAGAACTTGCCCAGGGATATTCTTCCAAAGTTCTCATATACATTCTCTCTTCATATGGTTAATTTCATCTTCATTCAGGGCACGAACATCAAGTAATTCCTCCTCAAACTTCCTTTTATCAACCCCAAGCCTTTCACATACTATGACAAATTGGCTCAAATCAAATTCAAATAGATTTGAGGGCTTCAGATCACTCAGAGAAGAGAAGCGGTTCTTAAAACGCTCTGCCAGTGTAGACGGCACTTCCATGTAACTGATGGATCATATTCTTCATTTCCTTGATCAGAGCGTTTGTTCAGCATTTTTTTCAAATTTGGGAAGGGAGTGAAGTCACATGATGGTAACTGAGTGGACATCAACTACAGTTGTAGCATGAATTTTCTGACACTAATAATTAGTGTGGACAAAAGGTGATCTTTTTCCCCTGCAATGACTCGTTCAACGCATTCAGGTGACCAATGAAGAGACATCAAGAAAAGACACATCCAAAATCCAGTTGTCATCTTCTAACTCTGTGTACATTTGAGATTTCTGAGCAAGAAACTGCTTGATAGTCAGTAGAAGTGCCAGGAAACAGTCCAGTACTTTACAATAATACAACATAAAATGTACAAAAATACTTAATTGCCAATAATTCGACAAATTGTCAAATCAGTCCACTTCTTGAATGATTCTTCCATATATGTGAGCAACTTTTAACAATATGTTTCTTGGGCTGCATTCAGAAGCCCGCCACTGAGCTAGGCTGTTCTTAGTGGTAGTAGATGACAGAACTAGGAACACTGGTCTCAAGTTGCAGTGAGGAGTGGTCTAGGTTGGATATCAGGAAAAACTTTTTCACTAGGAGGGTGGTGAAGCACTGGAATGGGTTACCTACGGAGGTGATGGAATCTCCATCCTTAGAAGTTTTCAAGATGCGGCTTGACAAAGCCTTGGCTGGGATGATTTAGCTGAAATTAGCCCTGCTTTGAGCAGGGGTTGGACTAGATGACCTCCTGAGCTCCCTTCCAACCCTAATCTTCTATGATTCTATTATTAAAACTTTTGCTGCTGTCTAGTAAATAAATACAGCTTTCCCAAGCCCATTGCCAGAGAGCCTTCCAGGTGCATGGAACTCTTCTGGACCACTCCCTCCTGGTGAGAGCTTTATCCCTTTGACTGCTACATCACAGTTCCAAACATTAAAAGAGACAGGACACAGGCAAATAGTGCCCTGGCATGTCCATTCTGACACAAAATGGTACATTTATATTAAAGTATTCTAACATACATTTTCTAACATGAATTCTACACTTACTCGAGCTACATAATGTTACAGTAAATATCCATACTGAGTTGCTGTAAAGAACTGTATAGTTTTAACTACTGGTACTTATCCTGTTCCCTTGGAAGTCAGTAAGAGTTTTGTCTTTAAATACAATGGGAGCACTTTGGTGGTCTCATTAAAAGGAAAATCCTGGTGCTACCTTAACTGTGATGCCATTATCAGTGCCTCTGTAATAAGTAGCTATGTGCATAATATTCACTAATTTAGCTGTGTTTGGAACATTTTAAATTGTGTAATATTTAATGTTATATATATATATTCTACTTTATTGTGCTAATTAAGTTACAAACTGAAGCACATGTGCATGCTGTTTTCTCTTCACAATTTCCAGATGGTAAAACAAATAATTCTGCAACTCAGAAAGTCTGCTTCAAGATGGTGAATATTGCCGTACGCATGGCACGTTGTCCCATAGCACTGAAGTATTGGTCACTTTGATGGTGGCTCAAAAAGAGTTCTGGATAAATTGAGTTTTCAACCGCACGGGGCTTGAGAATGTCCCTGTCCCACATGCAGATGCATGGGAAGGGTGACGAGAACCTTCCCACTGCCTTTCCCACCTTTGAATTTGGCCAAGTCACGGGTGAGTTCAGGGAACCATCTCCAATGACTGCCAGTAAAAGCTGTATACCCCAGGATCATCTGTTCTTTCTATGTCCTATATATTACAGTTTTGGGAAACCAGTTACATTTTTTTTCAAGTTACTTTTTGTATTCCTCCACCAGTGATGTAGGGTTAAATTTGATAGTGCCAAAAGGCTGCAGAAATGCACCTACTGCACATGCACTCTTTCTCCCTCTCTATTTTCTTTGCCTGCTCCTACCAGGCAGGCGTCTTTCCATTCTGCAGGACAGAGCTGAGGCCATTCTTTCTATTGCCACACATTTAAGCTATGTTTACACTGGTGGCGGCAAAATCGCCACTCCCAGATTGATCTTTCATGGTCGATTGAGTGGTCAGTGAGACCCGTCCACCTCCTCAACTAGCGTAGCGCTGAGCCAATGGGATCGCTTTACCCGTCGGCTCAGCGCAATGTGAACAGCAGGCAGAAGCAGTCGACGGGAGTTACACAAACTATTCTGCATAGTTTGAGTAACTCCCATCGACTGCCGCCGAATTTCCGGGTAAGTGTGAACAAGCCCACAGCCCTTAGAGTGTGATGTGTTGCAATGCTTTATTCTTCCAGCTAGAAGCACCATTGCAGGGCAAAGGAGTGGGATAAGGCCTGAAGCTTCCTCCACACACCAACTCAGCAAATAGGGACTGGTCCCCACACAGGGAACACACACACACACACACACTCCATTGTAAATCCCCCACCTCCCATCCTGGGCCTGGCGTAGTTTGGTGTAGGGAGATAATACTGCCCAGGCTGGTTACCTCAGCTTTCCCCTTCAGGTTTAATCCTTCCTGCCTCCTCCTCAGCCTGTCCCCCTACCAATCAGAGCTTATAGTAAAGAGCCCCCTGCAGCCAATCAGCAGCCTTGCCAGCCTAACAGCTCCCACCAGCCACCTGAGTCCAAGCCCACCTGATCTCCTGGATCTGAGCTGGGGAGCTAGCCCCAGCCACCATCCATGCCACAAAGTCAACACTACTGTTTTTAATGCACTTGCTCAAGCTGATTTCTGTATCTAATAATTTCACCCCATATCTTGGTCTCTCCCAGGGCTAGAAACAAGAGATGTTTGTCCCACTGGAAGGATGAGAATCTCCCATTTCTAACATTGGAGGGCCAGGAGACAACTTACCTTAAAGTCATTATTATACTATTATTATTATACTATACTAATATATTATTATATGTATAGATAAGCTGAATCTTGCCTGTCATGAGGAGAAAAAAGAGGAAACATTTTTCATTGTTTTTGTTTTTTTGTTTTGGGTTTTTTTTTTTAATGGCAGCAGTTTGAAGCTGCTCAAGGATTTGGAATACTGGAAGTCCCATGGGACAAAGATTTGTGGGTAGAGATCAGGTAAGGTAGTCAAACGCTCATAAGTAAATGAATCTATATAATGTCTGTACAGTTTATTGATAGCTTACCTCCACATATCTACATATATAAAGTATGTATGTATAGTGCATACATGTGCATATGCACTTAACTGTAAATGCAGTCCAAAGATTTAAAGAGCTTGTATTCTGGTTTTCTGAGATGATTACTAGCTAGGGTATATCCACAAGCTTCAGTCCCAAGAAATACCATTCCTGTGGTACCAAATTATCTGAGAATATCATTACTCTAGGTTATTTTTACATTTTGCTTCTTAGATTGTGGTTGTTTTGCAACAATTTGGATAAAATACATTTAAACTATTTCAAGCCTGAGGTCATTAAAAATTGACTTGGTGCAGAAGGATGCCTGACAGGGCTTCATGAATCTACCTCAGTAATATCTGCTGGAACAATTTTCAAGGACTGGTTAAAGTGCATTCCTGTGTATTTCCACTTAAGCCATCTGCCAGTCTTAATACTTATTCCTGAGGGAGGAAAATTTCCAGGGCTGTTTTACATTTAATTTGCAAGGACATCCTGTTTAGGTACCTATCAAAAGAACAGAAGAATTGATGCCAAATACCACAAGCCTCAGTTTAGAAAACTTAATGGGTAAGGCTGCACTAACAACCTACATTTAAAAGAAGCTGCAGCTTTCTTCCTGTATATTTACAAAATATATGTGGCTCCATTCGGTCCAAATGCATTTCTGCATGTCTTAAGAGTAACTTTGTGCTGCTATCTAAACATTAGGGATTTCAGTAAAAGTTGTTAATCTCCATCAGCATGGTGACTAAGTGCTTCAATTCAGTGACCCTTCATGTATCAGGTTCAAAAGCTGAAAATCCCAGCAATACAGGTCATTTTGGGGATAATTTAATAATTGGTACTATGCCTTATGAGAGACATGGGCCTTTAAAACTCATGACAAATGACCAAAATGATGAAGTCTTCATAAAAGATTGGGATAGAAATGTTAACAGTGCACCGCTATAGTAAATCTACCATAGAACTAAGTCAGGTTCTCCCAGGTTGATGATTTACCAGAAAGCAGCACAATGTCAGGGCTCATGTGGAGAACAGCAGTAGCTGGCATGAGCTCATTGGGAACAGACTGTGGAAATCACCAGACAGTTGGAGCTTCTTTCCAAAAACAGCCAGCACCAATTACAACTGAGGGTACAGGGAATAAGTCAGACCCTTCCTGCTTAGTCATGTCATGTCTGAACAAAGAGGGACATGCTAGGGTACTTGGAGAACAGCAGCAGCATCTGGGAAAAGTCTTCACAGCCTCCTTACATCTTTATTGACTCTGAAACTTGACCTCTATTTTTCTTTCCTGAATTGCCATTGGCTGTTGGGGTTCCTTCATCCTGCCCTCTTCTACCACAATAACCCTTCAACTCTCCAATCTTGTCCTTTCTTTGCCTTTATCCACCTCCTTCTTTTATTTCAACAATCCTTTCCTCTCCCATGTTTCAACTCCAAATTCCCCCCTCTGAAAATCATCTAAAACTAAGTAAATAAATAAAACAAAAATGTATAAACCAATATTACCACACATGCACACACGCCATATTGTTCTATCCTCAACTCTAGGAAGAGAGGGGAGTCTAGGCGATTACAGCAACAGGGCTGTAAGTCAGTACTCCTGGATTCTAATTCTATGGCTAAATGTCAGACCAGATGATTCTGATGGACCCTTCTAACTTCAAAGTCTGTGAATGACCTGCTCCTGCGACCATCATGCTGAACATTCTGTTGGTGTCCCATTTTCCTACCCTTTATCTGTTTGTCTTTTTCCATTGCAAATTCAAATAGTACAGTGATGGGTGCCATTTTATAAGAATCTAGGTACATAGACACTGTTTGGCACAGAAATCACATCTTCCTGTATGTTTGGATAGCTTCCTCACAGTGTTTTTGGTTAAATGTATTTCAGTCATTTCAGTATAAACTTTGCTCACTCACTCAGACATTCTATAATTTATACAGATTAGTAGACAATTTCAAATAAATATATAAAACTACACTTGGAGGCAGATTTTGAACCCTTTTCTAATAATGGTCAGCACTTACTTACAGGAGTTGGGTCACTAAGGGCAAGCGGGGCTATTCATGTAACTACTTACCAATGTCACTGAAGGGATCACAATCTGGTCCTCAAAGGGGCTGAGCAACTAAAGCTCCCATTAACTTTAGAAAATCATGTCAATTAGACCAGTGGTTCTCAGTGCTGCTGGGGCAACACAGAAATCTTCCACCGGGCACATCAACTCATCTAGACATTTGCCTAGTTTTACAAAGGGCTACATGGAAAGCACTAGTGAAGTTAGTGCAAACTAAAATTTCACATACACAATAATGGGTTTATACTGCTCTATATGGTATATCAGTGTTTCTCAACCTGGGGTTCTTGATTTATTTTATAATTATATGGTAAAAATGACAAAGTAAGCAATGTTCAGTAATAGTGCACCGTGACATTTTTGTATATCTATGTCTGATTTTGTAAGCAAGTCGTTTTTAAGTGAAGTGAAACTTGGTGTACACAAGACAAATCAGCCTCCTGAAAGAGGTACAGTAGTCTGGAAAGGTTGAGAACCACTGAATTTGACCCTAGAAAACCATCTGTGCAGAATAAATAACCACAGATTCCAGTAGTAACCAAATGGTTAGATGATCCGGTCTGGTTTAGAAATCCAAAAAATTAATTCCCAACATAATAAAAAGGATCAAGATTTTTGTTTGGGCTTTGTAGTCATTACAATAAAGTTACAAAACATAACAATTATGGCCTGTTCCTGAAGTCCTTGCACAGGCAAAATTCCCATTGACACTGGGTTTTTTAATGAGAGTTTTGCCTGAATAAGGCCTTTGGGTTCAGAACTGATGTGCTTTTTGATTCTTTGTAGATCATCAGCAAAATGACCACCTAAACTCGACTTATAAAATCTTTATTGTTGATGCTAATGAATAAAGTACAAAGACCACATCTTGAATCATGGAAACCTGGTTGAGTTTGCAGCAAATTAAACATAACTGACTGAGGAAACACATAAGGAGTAGATACAACCCTGGAGTCTTATCTTTCCAAGTTCTTTCACAGGACGGGGGGCTGTTAGTTAGGTATCTAAATAAAGTGGCCTGATTTTCTGAAGTCAATGAGAGCTGAAGGCACTCAACACCTTTGAAAAACAGGTCACTTAACACCTGTTAAAGAGAAAATCCAGGGCCCAGAGCTCACCTAAGAGATTTGGCTAGGTACAGGGCAAAGCACTTTTCAGGATAGGGGAGAGAAAGATCCATCCAAGGAGGCAACTGTAGCTCAGTGGCTGAAGTTGTCTCTGTGGGTCCTTATGTCCCCTCCCTGTACAGAGAAAGGGTGGAAGTGTCTGCTCAGTAGATTTCCTGGTCTCACACTGCTCCTGACCTACACATGCTCTTCCTTCTGACCTCCTGTGTGCTCTCATGCAGGGAGTTTATGCAGAACAGGGATCTGCACTAGGCAGAGAGTTTGAGCCCTCTGCAGCATCCCCACCCTCCAAACAGTGGAAAAGCACTGATTTGGCTGCCAAGAGGCTCCTTGTGGTTTAAGTGGCTGGATTTGTGCCTTAATGTAGATTAAACTATATTGCAAATCTGGAAACCAATGCACCTTCTAAAACACCCCAATAATATATATGTACAGGTTTATGTAAGAGATTGAAAGTATTATACAAAATCCTGTAAGGGGATTTGCATAAAAAAAAAAAGAACATCTAAGCAATGTTAAAGTTGTGACTCAGACAAGCAACTGCCCAGAAATGCAGAGTAAAGGGTGACATTCCATCATTAGCTCATACTCTGGTGCCTGTCTTCAAATTCTCACAGCAAGTGGAGTAAAGAACCCTAAAGTTTTAATCTCCTTGTTTTTGTCAGTTTAAATTACTAATATAACTTTACCTACATGTTGTTTTCATCTGTTTACATTCTGTTAGAACGTACGTCTTTCAATTTCACATTAGCTCTAGCAGGATCCGCTTTGTCACAATTACCAACAATTAACTACAGTGCAGTCATTTTGTGATATCTGAGAGCAATAAATTAACAGGTTTTCTTTTTTAATGAGATTAGCACCAGAAATATTTCACTGAAAAGCTCTATTTTCAGTACTAGACCTGGTGCTATTAACCTCTTCAGTGATCTCTCCATAGAGAGCACTGCTATTTATTCTTAGGCTATGTAACAAAGTTATTTCCTACATTACAAACAGTAGTGCAGGCAATAGAGTCAGTTTGGTAGAAGCATCAGGTCCCAGTAATGAAAGACTAACACATATATCTATGCTATCACCTAACAGCTTTGAAGCAGAATAACTGGTTTAGCACTCCTGTGACAAGGAAACAAATCATCCCCCTGTTAGAGTCAACTGACATTTTGCTAAGAAGCTTATCAGGGTATTGCAGAAATTTGCTTGCAAGGGCAGACAATTAGGAACTGAAGGTCAGAAAGGATTAAATACAAGTAAAAATCAATAACATTTAAAAAATCATTGCACTTGTCTTGAGGCAACCAGGAAAGTAACATCATCACATCACACCATTTAGATTAACATCAGCTGCTTTTTTCTTTTCATTCTCTCTCTTTCTATTAAGACTATTAAAACTGAAAGAATTAAATTGTAATTGTGCAGGCATTCCTATGCATCCTGAAGTTTGTTCCTATCAATTGGCTCTTTATGCCTCTCAGTTGAGGCCGGATGTTTGCAGTTGCTGGCAGCTGTTGTTCAAGGCCCAGCTAACAGCTGATAGACTGGCAGTGTACATTGAAAGAGTGCAGCCCAGAGCCTGGGAAAGGTCCCAGTGCTGAATACTCTCGGCTCTGATGGGTAATTAGCTTACTACATGCAAGATTAGAAAACTAGCATTGAAGATAGTGCATCTGACCTGCTTTTCAAAAGTCATTAGAAATTAGAAACGGTAATTCTTTCACAAGAAATGTAAAGAATTTGTGAATGGGTCTTGTTGGCTTCCTTTACTGAAGGAAACTGTGCTAGAGGTAGACTCTGTTGGAACATTTCTTGAAACAAATGGTACTATTTTATGCTTTCTTTCTGGACTGAAATGGTATATTGAACATTGATTTAAAAAAAAAAAAAAAAAAGAATTACCTCTTACAAATACTCAGTCAGGACTTTGTCTCACGGTAAGTTCTCCTTCTGAAGAAGGCAATTAACAAAAAAAAGCAAATAAAATAAGCAAAATAAAGCAAAACCCCTGCAGAATAAAAATTCGTTCAAAACTGGTAAGAGCAAAATTCTCATCTCTGATGGCTCTGGTCTGAAATAAAGAAATTTGGGGAATTAATTTATGCTTAGAATTTGGGAGAGAAATACACTCTTTTCTCCCTTTTAGTTATGTTAAGTGAAAGTCCTATGTTCATTGTACAGTAAGGGCCTCATCCAAAGACTTCCACTGACTTCAATGGGCTTTCAATAAAGCCGTAAGTAAATTTCCCATAGTGTCTCAGAGGTTTCTGCATGCAAGGAAACGTGGCAACTGCACTAGCCTTCTGGAGCCTGTATTTAAACTGTACCAAACTCAGAATCGTGCAGTTCTCATTATAAAAGCATGGTCTAATCCCAGCTCTGACACTGACTCCTTCTGTGCACGGGGCAACTCACTTTACCTCTGTCTGCAAAAATGAAAAAAATAATGATTAACTAACTGACAGGAACTCTAAGAGGATTGAATAGTTAATATCCATAAAGCACTTTGAGGATAAATACTAAGTATTATTATTAGGACAAATTCTATTGTTCTTAGTCAAAACCCAAACGTTTTAATTGACTAAGGACTTTATAACTCTCTAATGATATTAAAATAAAGGACATATTTAACTTTTATGGCCCTTTTCCCCCTCTGTAACTGTGTTTGGAGAAGACCCTGCATCAACAGAGAGAGGAATACTACATTGGCTGCATGCTACCCAAAATGTGGCCTCATGAAAGCTCCTGCATGCTTAATCCTTATTCCAGCTCTATTGATAAAGAGGATACAGACAGGGACTGGGCCAGTGGTGGGAGTGGACAGAGAAGATGGTTGAGTACTTTCAGATTCTGCCACATGCAAGCTTTCTGGGGAGTCTGGGTCAGGTTAATACAACCTGATTCTGTATTAATTTGTGCTGCATCCTAATTCATTCTTTGGGAATCAGGGTGAAGATGCAGAAGGGGAGGCTTGAAGAAGCTATGCTTTTCATGATACAGGAGATGATAGCAGGGCCAGGTGGTAAAGAAGAGGCAAGTGATATATGTGCTAATTGCCCTTCAGTAAGTAGAGCCATATGGATCTTAGGAAATCTGAAAATTAAAGGGATGGGAGCCCTTAGCATCTTCCATGGTAGTGTGTCAACCACATAATATGATGGAAGAATGTTAATTTCAAATAATTGAGTTTCTGCTCGTTCACACAATTCATTTCCTCCCAGGCAAGAATGATGTCTTGCATTTTATGTAATTTTAATAGTAAATTTCCTTTTTCTTTCCCTAGCTAACCCATGGATTTCTAAGATACAGTAAAGTGGTAATAGCCCCTGAGATTTCTATGCACTTGCAAACAAATTCCCCAAAATCATATAAGTTCCATTGCATTGCAGAAATAATTTGGTCACTCTTTAGTGACTAAATTGAAGAAATGCTTTGGAACAGATAAGTAACAGGATATTTAGTGTGTATTGAGCAAACCTCACAATTTATTTTGACTAATCATAACATTACAAATGTGTTTGAGGCTCATTAGTTTCGTTTTAAAATGTCAGTCATAACCTGGCCTGGCTAAATGACAGCAGTGCATCATGCTGGATATCTTGTAGTTCTTACTGGCTTGTTTCATAATGGATGCAAGGGAAGAATTCCAACTGGCTGAATTCCACGCCAGCCAATAGATCCATTCATTGACTGTATTCTTGGATGGAGCACACTGTAACACATTCCACTGTTCTGGCTACTGAAGGAAAATCTTTATGAAGACAATAGCTAAGTGAGTGTGAAAAGAGAGGGTTAGAATTCAGAAAGACAACCCAAGGAATGAAGTTGTATGGTAGGAAATCTCCCATGATTGGATGCCAAAACTGCAGGAGGTAAAACTGAGTAAATACTGTAGAATAAAATGCAAATGTTTTATTTGAAGAAGTTCACAAAATTCCTCAGATAACGTATTATATTAATGGTATTTGATTATCTCCAATAAGGGAAATTTGTGGACAAAAATCTATTAAGAAACAATTATAAGTAGATATTTTAAAGCAATGAAATTCAAAGTCAAGAGTTTTTAAAAAAGCCAGAAATATTAAAATCAAAGAAAATGTTTTTATAATGGAGGAAGTCTTTACATTATATTTTTTACTAAAAAATCATTTGAAATAAAATTCTCCTCTTGTTTCTGCACCATACATTTCTCAACATTCTTCTCTCCTTATGTGTGTAGCTCTCCCACTGATGTTAATAACCTGAAAGAAACAACAAAATAACTGCATTGAACAATGTCATGTGCAATGTGAGAGGAGAATTTTGCCTTCGAAATGCTAGACAATTTAAGAATTTTCTTAGAGAGCATGGTCAGAGTAATTTTTCCCAGATAATGAAGCTGAAAATTCTGCTAATGGATTACAAAAAGTGATTTTCCAATAGAATGCTAATTATATATCAGTTCCTATTTGAATGTTAATGATGACATTTAGCTGTTCAGTTCTCTTTTGGATTATTGTTCATTTTGTTTTTCTTTTCTAATTGTCATTTATTTTTAATATTCTCCTTTTTTTCATTGTGGTTCAATTGGTTACTGATCTTTTTACCCCCTGCTTTGTGTTCTGTGCTTTCCTCATTTCAAATCAATCTCCCCACCCACATTGCTGATCAGCCCTATTCCCTTTCCAACTGAAATCAATTGAGCAAGAATAACATGTAGGTCAACTCAAAGTAAATGAAGGATCCAACCCCTATCAGTGCCGTCCAGAATCAATTCACAATTCCTTCTGCAGAGATTATTGTTTCCTTTGGATAATGTGATCAGTGAAAGTAAAGTATCATCCACTTTTACTATTGATTGAGCACCAGCTATGTGCTCAACAAGGCTTAAAACAGTGAAAGATACAGCACCTTCCCCCAGGGATTTATCATCCTGATTAGGTAGATTATGTAAATTGGACTAATGAACAGAACATGGTATAGTCTCAAGGCAGTCCTAGTATTTTTAAAATGCACATAATTCTTTTGTGGATTAATATGATTATAATATGTGGCTAGAAGTATGTTTTGGGGAGAGATATGAATGAAGAGATGACGATTCTATGAGCACAAGAACGGGGAGTCCAAGTATAAAAAGCAACCAGAAAAACATATCACAACAACAATTCTGTATTAAGTACCAAGGAAAAGCAAGATCACAGAGAGGAATTTTATCAGGGCAAGGATTTTATTAGGAACTGCTATTATTCAATAACACAGCTTCCCACACTTGTCAGTTTTATAGGATTTTATAAAAATTTAGCCCACTCCTTTAAAGAGGTACCTAATTTAGCCTTAGGGTAAATGGGCACAAAATCCACTGAAGTCAGTGGAGTTCCATGGGGTTGCATAAGAAATGAATTCCATTTTTATGCTTACCATTTATAGCATTGAGATATATATATTATATTTATATATTTATATAACACAAAGCAAACTGATTTCTCTACTGTTTAGTCAGTATTTATCCCTGACAATCACATGGTGAAAATCACAAATGCTTCAGCATTGCCCCATTGTAGTTACTCTTTTTTTAGCTTTGTTATCTGTGAACATATCTTCAGAGCACAGCATGAGAGCATCAATATCTATAGATTTTTTTCCAAATATATATTATTTAATATTATGTACTATGATAGCACTCACTGTGTTAGGCATGGTACAAATCAATGAGAACACACGGTATTTGGTGTGGAAGCTTACAGTATAATTAATGGCAAGATATTATAAACGAGCATAACAAAAAATAAGATGGGAGAGGGAGGATGAGGGTAACAGTAATAGGATCATATGTATACATCGGCTAATAATGTGTACAGCTTGATGGTTCTGAGACACCTAAAAATACTGAGGTGCTTTTGTGTTATAAATACATAAGAAGTTCACACCAAAAGCCCTTCAGCATAGGCATCATCAGTTGGCTGATGAAAGACACTTTTCAAGATATAGTCTCTTCCTGCATCTTCTGTACATTTAGGGCTAGATTCCCAAAGGAATTTAGGCGTGGTGACACTGAGCATCACTATACCGAACATTTAAGTACCTAGAAAATCACTGGTATATAAAAAAGCCTGAGTTTGGTGCCTAAGCTCCCTATGCACTGAACAGGGAGATAGAGCTGTGACAGGTTCCCCAGGGCACAACCTGGGACCAGGGTATTACTGTGCCCCCTTAACTCCTTAGACTGGGTTGTCTCCAACACTGCTTTCCTACTGACAAACAGCAAACCCCTCCAGGTGCTGTTATCACTCAAAGCCCAACAGTTGGTGGAGACCTACGACCACCTAGATTGCATGAATGCCCACAGAGTCACTGACATGAATCCAACTGGGAAAGGCCCCAGCCAGTCTGCCCCAGTTCCCTGCCCTGCACCCCAAAGTTGCCCTCTCCTGACCTCGTCAGAATTCTGACCAGTAAGTTTAGCACCTGGTTCACCCCTCCCTCAGTGTGGAGGAGATATACACCAACTTTTGTTAAGTGAGTGAGGATTTTTCCAAACACTTGACTGAAACACAGTGTTTTAGTTAAGAATATGAAATAGGTTTATTAACTTCAGAAAGGTGGACTTTAAGTGAGTATAAATGACAGGCATAAGAGATCAGAGATAGGTACCAAAGAAAATAAATACACAATCTAAATCTTAAACCTCTAGCATTAGGCAATATCTAGATTAGGCAATTTTCTTACCCCACTTGAATGCAACAGCTCTCAGTATACACGCTTCTCCCAAGCCTGGGTCCAGTCTCTCAGTGTTCAAGCTGCTTTCAGCATGATGGGGGAGGAGAAAGGACAAGGCATGCAGCCTCTGTTCCTTCTTTTATATCTTTTTTACCATGGGGCCAGCAGACACTAGTCCAGGCACGTCCAGGTGGGCCCTGCTGTGCCACAAAATTGCTCAATCCCTCCCATGCAAATGAGTCATAGAGTTGAGCAATTTCTATTGTATTGTCTTGCGAAACTGTCATTGTATTGTAAATCCTTTGTTTACAACTCCTTTGTTGGCTGACGGCTGCTGAGCGCCTCCTGGGCGGGGGTGCCTCCTCTGCTGTTACTAGCAAGCTTATTACATATTGTAATAACAGCACAATCTTATAACTTGATACATACTAGCGATATGAATATTTTGAAAGAACAATGGGTTTTAGCAGATTATGGCCTTTCATCGGATATTTTACATGCTTAATGTGAATTATTATAACCGCACAGAAACGTTGAATATGGGGTTTACAGTATGCTCCTTTGTGATACAATGTGATACAATAGGCACATTGGAATGTGAGTCACAAAAACCAACACACTAGGTGGCTCTCTGCCTGTGCTAGTCAACGGGTGATGCCAAGGCCAGGGGGGTGTGCTAAATCCCAATCCTGCTCAAAGAGTTCAGTGCCTAAATCTGGGCTGGAGGGAGGCACCTCTTTCTGTTTGGGATTCTCAGCTACAAACCGCGACTGTGGTTTAGATGCCTATGCTGCTTTCACAAGAAGCTGGAGGGAGAAGGACCTCATAACTTTTAGCCCAGTGGTTAAGTTACTCACCTGGGATGTGGGAGACCCTTCTTCAAGTCCCCTTCTGCTTGATGAGGAGAAGGGATATGAACAAGGATTTGCCATCTCTTGCGTGAGTGGGTTAACCACTGGGCTACAGGATATTCTGCTATGGGGTTTCATCAGTCTCTCCTGTTGAAGCTGTTGCATTGTGGCTAATTAATGAAAGAGTCATTGGGCCAGAGAGAGCAACAGCAAGTATGAGTGACTCTGTAGCCTGGTGGTTAGAGCACACACCTGGAAGACCCTCTCTCCCTACTTCAAGGTTTTATTAAAACTATTTATCCACAGTGAAACAGTTTCAACAGGACAGACTGAGGGCTTATCTACACATCCCTGTAGTTTGGACTACAGGGTTGTGAACTGCAGTGCCAACTAGTTTGCTGTGCTGTAACTGCCCCATGTGGACTCTGTGGGCATAAACGGAGAGGTACCTAGTTCGCATTAATTTAGTCCTGTTTGAAACGGGGCTGTGTTAACCCAAACTAGATACCTTTTAGTTCTTATCTACACAAGGGAGTCAGAGTGCTGTATGCTAGTGAGTGCTTCAATTATTCCCCATAATCTGAATTTCAGGGCCATGTAAGTATAGCCTCGAGGAGCTACCACATCAAAATATCCTATAGTACACTGTTAGTGCACTCACCTGAGAGATAGCAGATTCCTCTTCAAATGCCTTCTTCTCATCAGGAGGAGGAGAGATTTGAACAAGGGGTCTCCAACATCTACAGGGAGTACTCTAACCACTGGGCTAAAGGTTATAAGTTGTCATCATCCATCCCCCACACACCAACCTCTGGCCCTTTTTTGTGAGTTAACCTATCAGGGCCAGGTCTGGTAATCAGGCTTTGAGTGGTGAGCTAGGCGGAGGAACTGCTATCTTTCTCTCGTTTGTGTGTTGCACTTGGGCTTAGATGTCCGGATACCTAGTGTGGGGTTGCAGCGTGCATGCCCAGAGGCAGAAACGTAGGCACGTACAGAGCTTTTACTGCAAAATTTAGATGCCACACAAGTTTAGGCACCTCCTGGGTTCGGTGGCAGGTTTTGTGAATCCCAGTGAAGCCTAATTCTGGGATGGAGTTGCTTAAAGTGGCAGTTAGATACATGTCTTTTTTTTTTTTTTTTTTTTAATATAGCCTTTACCCTCCAGGAACGATACTGAGTTCTGAAATTATTAGCCACAACCCACAAGACTTTCTTCATATGAACCCATTTCAAAATAGCTAGACTCTGCCTGTGTGATGAGGATGTTTGCAACACCAAAATGCTCCATTGATTTCATTTTAGCTAGAAAGACCCAAAGATCCTGCTTTGAACTTGCAGCATTTCCAGCAAATTCCTATATCCGACTCTGACCCTGGAAACAGCCTTCTTCCTGGATCTGTTCTGCAAAGTCCTCTTCCAAGGTTTCCTTACAAGACAGGACTCTACTAAACGTGCTGCTAATCATTCCACTATTTCCCTTTCTGGGCAGTTACACCAATCCTTAGCTGTCTCAGGTTCTGACTTCTGTGTGGACTTTCCCATGAAGACTCACTTAAAAAAATAAAACAACACTTCTCAAAACAAGTACGGGGAAAATTCCTCAGGTAGATCCTGAAGTGACATTGACCATTTGAAATACTGATCCAAAGTTACAGGAATTCAAGGACATTGTCTCCTAGAAAAAGACAGACTCGTGTGTGTGGGTGTGAGCGAGAGAGAGAATAAAAATAAGAAGAGGAGCATTGTTGGTGAGCTTTGATACATTAAATGTAGGAAGAAGATACTCCACATGTTAAAGTATCATCCAAATCCCTAATTTATTATACTTTGAACTGTGCTGATGGGAGTAAAATTCTTCATGTGCCTTCAATGCTTTCGAAAGACTTCCCTAACAAATATTTGTTCTTTTGCTAAAGAACTGAACCAAATAGCAAAAAAGGAGAGGAGGAAGAACATGTCACAAAGCAATATCCTTCTTTCAGTGTGCTGCATTAAAAGCACACCAGCACTGCTTAAAATTCAGGGTCCCTAGCTGAGCTAAAGATTTGCTTCGTATTAATTTACTGAAAAAACTTAGACTATGTTTGAATCTGACCACCTTCGGATACCAATGCTAAACCCACTATTTCATGAAAGCCCCACACACAACGAGAGTCATAATAATGTTTATTTTATAAAAAAAATAAAAATAAGTAAAAGGGACCAGTTGCTACAAAGTAAAAGTTGAACCCACTAATATTTAAGATGTATGCTTCTCTTACTGTGTTCAACTCCTTAAATATTCTTGTTTAAATTCTGATTTCTTTCAGTTGGAAGATAGAAGCTGTAGGTAATCTAAGAAAAGCAATGGTTATTCACTGGGCGTAAAGTTTAATGAAACAGTGTACAGTGATCTAATTTTATGTTATGGGATACAATACATATCACATTTTGAGGCTGCATTCTTCTGGCGTGAGATATATCCCCATGTGACGTTGGGAAGTTTTGTTGTTCTAATCCCCTAATAATGGTAAACAGAGAAAAATTCCAAGAAACCTTTGGAGTATAATACCAATGGGACATTTACATAATAAAGGCTATCTGGCCAGGACATTAAAATATTTAGTTACCCACCCTTTCCATGTTTATGTTTAGTCATACAAATTATATCAGCATTCGAAAAAATGGCTTTTTTGGTCAAAAATAAGAGCCTTGATTCTGAATAACTTTGCATTTCATAAGGGAATTCAGATTTAAATTCCCAGATTCAAATCCCTGTGGATGTGATTTCAGATCATAGCTAAATTTGGAAGAGATATGGTTTCTGTTTAGATGTGGCCAAAACCTCATGAAGGTGGCTCACAAAGTTTCTGCATGATTGAATCAAATAAAAAACTAGCCTTGATTCAGCTCTGATTGTGAACCTGTGCTCTAAACTAAACTTGTTTCAGATGTAAACAGCCCATTTCTGTGCTACATTATGCAAGATAGCCATGGATCTTTGAAGAGGATTATGTGGAACTTCCCATCCTCAAGGAGAGCTCAGGAAGGAATTGTGCCTGAGTTTTATAGGTAGAGCTGGTAATGCCTCTTATAATTATGATTGCTAACACTTTTTATCATACACCCCGATTTTGAGTTCCTTGTAGTTCTTCCAGACTTTTGCCATTTGGGCTGACAGTTTCTAAGCTTGTTGTCTGCCTGAGGCTGTTTTTTTCTAATTCAAGTATTAGAAATAGTGGTTCAGTTTGACTTTTGAGCACTTAAATTTTGCAAGCTTATTATTTTAACATATTTTTGTATGAAACGTTATATATATTATACCAGGGATTTAAAATATAATAATGTCCAAACATGACCATCAGGGAATAGGTTTTATGCAATGAGAAAGAGATAAAAAGTGCATTTCATTATAATTCCCTAAGACAATGAGTGTCCTTCCTGTTAATACATACAGTTAAACAAGAATATAGTTTTATATCATGTGCCTCATTTTAAAATGTGGTTTGGATTACTTTGTAGTGCTACTAAGCACTGTAAATATTTTTTCCCTAAAAGCTGCATTTGCAGGAAAGGAATTTCTTCAATAATCTCATTTATCCATTTTAAATGTTTGCAGACTTTCTGCTTCCATTAATCCTTCCCAGAAGAAAATATACAGAATTAATGTGGTATAAGCCTTTGAACAAATTTTTCCATATAGTATGTGGATACACTGGTTCTCCCACACCTTAATCAATACTAAGTAAACTGCTTGAGTTATAACTATTACTGAGGCTGCAGAGGAGTTCCCTCAGTCTTTAATGAGTTAAATACTAGAACAGGTCAAAATATTTTCAATGGAACAGATTTCTGTTGGAAACTGTATCTTCATAGAATCATGGGACCAGAAAGGACCTCGAGAAGTCATCTAGTCCAATTCCTTGTATTTATGGCAGGACTAAGGATTATCTAGACCATCCCTGACAGGTGTTTGTCTACCCTGCTCTTAAAAATCTCCAGTGACAGAGATTCCACAACCTCCCTAGGCAATTTATTCCAGTGCTGCCAGTCACCGATCAGCTGATGCAGGCCATTGAACAACTGATCAGTGGCCAGCCCCAGGGCTGCCCAAGCACTCAGCCCACCCAGCAGCAGCTGGGTTGAGTCAGCCCCCAGGAGCAGCCCCATCATCACTGCCATCACAGGATAGGGTACCATGCACCCCAGTTATGCTAATAAACACAGGTGAAGGTTCACTTTTTTATCATGTTGTTAGTTCATCAGTGTGAATTGAAATAGTCACTTTGTCACCCCCTCTGCACTTCCTTGGCATGTGCTTTCAGAAATGTTTCCAAACTCTGTATTTGAAAAGTCAATAGAGTGGTCAATGGAGAAAGAAATTGAAAAGAAATTAAGTACTGGTGCATAAAGTTTGAAAGGAAATGAGAGAGGCACATCACCAATTTGGAATACATTCAGATTTCTTATTGATGAAAAGAGAGATACTGTGACTGGATATGTTGCATGTGTCAAATGCAAAAAAGTCTGTACTTTTAGTAGCAATAAAACGAGTACTTCAAACATACTTAAACATAAATGTAGACCGGAACTGGGATCCAGTTTGCTGAAGATATTCACCAAGAAATGTGTCTCTATCACATGAGACATGAAGACAACTGTGACTCAGGAATTATTGAAGTTTAGCAACAGACATAAGACCTTCCAAGGTAGTCAGCGACGAGGGATTCCTTGCATATTCTCAATGTTTGATTAACATGGGTGCCACACATGATGAAATAGATGCATGTGTGCTAATACCATATTCCACAACATTAGCCTGGCAGAAGAAAAAAGAAAACAAATCTACACGGAGCTGAAAACCATTCTTGGCACAGTAGATGAAAGGGTTACCCTCAAAATATGGATTGATGATTACAGAACGGTTGCCTATTTGGGAGTAACAGTTCATTATATAGAGCCACAAAAGTTCAGAATGGTGGAGCAGGTGCTTTGTGTGACTCAGTTGTGACAGCGGGAAACAAAAAACTGCAGAGAACATTCATTCGGCTGTTATTCAGGAATTCAGACATTTTGATATACACAGCATTACCGACCTGATGGTTTTCGTTACCGACCAGGGAACGAAAATGATTGCAGCTCTCAAGTCCTATGTGTGAATAAGCTGCTCAGCGCACATTATAAATACTGTACTTGAGCACCCTATCAAACTTGGAAAGTAGAAAGAGGAAGCAGTAGCCAAATGGATCCAGGTATGCCAAAATCTTGTTACTTACTTCAGGAGATCTGGTCTTCAAAGCAGACTGCAAAAATCTCTGAAAGGAGATGTAGAAACACGATGGAACAGGAAACTACTCATGTTTAAGACAATTGACGAGCAGTGGGACAGAATATATTGAATTTTGAGTGCAAAGGGGGATCTCAGCTCATTGATAGCATTGACCACAAGACCTTGAGCATCTAAATAGAGTTCCTGCAGCCCTTCAAGGAAGCATCAGATGCTCTAGAGCAGTCATCAGAGCCCACTCTCCTGTAAAAAATACATGAACGTTCATAAGATGTCCTAATAATTTACAATAGCATGTTTATGGGAAAAGGTGTAAAAGAGAGCCAGAAAAACAAAAAGGCCTACTCATATAACCATAGGACTGTGTTAAGATCATGTTTGGTATACAAGAACAGGGTGGAACCCAAAATCAGTGTGTCAGAAACTAAGCCTGATTGGTGGACAAAATAATCACGGAATGGGCTATTCTATTCACTATTGCCTTTGTGGGTGCTTAAAGAAAGAGACTTTGTGGAGACAAATTGGCCTCCGAAAGCAAGTTTCACCATTATGGCTGCCATCGCCACCATCTCTTGGGATGCAGGTCTTTATCACCCTGACCCTGAAAAATGTCCTGACCAGATCTGGCCAGAGAATAGGACCCAAATGACATTACCATCTCTACCAGCTCCAGCTGAATCCCAAATACCACCTAGGATGAAACGTGATCTGACTTTAACATCAATAGCAACATCAGCAGCTGCAACTCATCTCCTCCATCTTCTTCTCTTTTCCTTGAAAGGACAATTATCACCATCTTTGATGCCATCTAAGAGACTGTCAAACAAGGGGGTGGGGAGGGGCGGTTCCTTCTTAAAACTTATTTAGTTTTAAAAATATATTAAAATAACAAAGGTTTTTATTAAACCTACAAAAGTTGGTGCTACAAGACAAAACTAAAATAACTTAACCACTTGAGCAGTTCAATTATCAAGCTGAAATGCACTGCCTAAAGTGTCGTATTACTATAATTGCAAAGGATTTAATAAATAATAAATAATAAGAGTTAATATCTTGTTTGTTTATTGTATGTATTAGAAATTCATATTCCCAAATGGAGTTTGTTTAGGTTGGGCTTTCCTAAAACTATAACCACTGAATTCAGTAGAAGCTCAGCACCTCTAAAAAAGCAAACCACTTATTTAGATTCCCAAATATGGATTTAGGTGCCTACATTTAGGTGTTCAAATTTGAAAGAGTTGGCCCA
The DNA here is from genome assembly GCF_026122565.2 of Emydura macquarii macquarii. Taxonomy (NCBI): domain Eukaryota; kingdom Metazoa; phylum Chordata; order Testudines; family Chelidae; genus Emydura; species Emydura macquarii. Next base: position 42,876,749 of record NW_027132610.1, on the reverse strand, counting down.
TAATTTTTAGATTTTGCAGTCTTTGCTTCAAAGGACTGAACTTTTTTCCAGACTAGGGACAGATTTTGAAAGTAGAATCATAATTTATTTTGGAATAGGATATATTTCTGGCCTCCCCATATTGTCAGTGCCATTTTTATTTATTTAATTCAAGTAAAGGGACTAGTTGTACTTAACAGCTCAATATTAAAAGTTGTCACAAGAGGCCAATATTGGCATTAAGTATATTACAGCTCTGTCTGCTGCTGAAAGATCAGCAAACACCCCTGCAGCAGTTACAGAACATGGCCAACATAAGCTAGTATTTTGTGTACTTACGGATATGCTCATTTCCCAGTGCACAATTTATGAATAATTTTTCTCATTCCTTTATCTTTTGTGCTATACACTTTAGTTCCTCATAAATAAAGAGTTACCTCATTTACTAACTTATATTTACTCTGTAGGTTATTTTTACTGTCTTAATACCTCTCAGAAATATTTTCAGTCAGAAAGAGGCCATGCGGTTCATCTAAGTCCATCCATCTGTCTGAAATATGTGCCCTGCTCTAAATATCGTTTTAGCCATATAAAAAAAAATACCAGTCGCAGCATCTATCGTTGCCTGTGGAAGTCCAGTACTAGACTTTGGGGCTCTGGGCTTCTTTTTCTAGCTCTGCTATTGACTTGTTGTGTGACCTTGGACAAGTCATTCAATCACTCTTCTCCTGAATGTGCTGTATGGTCGTACAGTGAAAAGTGAAAACGTATTAAATTTATAATCAAATATCAATCCCATAAATTTCAATTAAAATAAACAAATAGGAGAGTCCACATTAAAAAGAATGAGAGAAAATGTTTGAATAAGCCCAGCAGTTCTTACACAATTTAGAAAACAAATATTTCAGTACCATTTAAAAGTGAGGTGAAAGGGGCTGAGATCTATACAAAGTGAAGACATAAGAACTGCCAAATTGGGGCAGACTAGTTGTCCATCTAGGCCAGTATCCTGTCTTCCACAGTGGCCAATAATAGAGCTTCAGAGAGAGTGTACAGAACACAGACATTTTGGAGAGATCCAACCCATTCTTTCTCTCCTGGTTTCTGGTAGTCAGAGATTTAGGGTCAGCCCCAGCATGGGATTACATCCTTGACCATCTTGGCTAATAGCCATTAAATAGAACTATCCTCCATGAACTAATGACAAGTTACACAGGGCCCATTAAAACAAAATTATGACCACCTACTGACCTAAGGTATGATAGTGGTATTCTTACAAGCAGTAAGATATCAAGATAAACACTGATATACATTAGGATCCAGAGATTTACCTAATATAATCAAGCCCTACATAGTTCAGGTCTCAAGAATCAACAGGGCCAATGTAAAGTCAATACAATACTACAGAAAATTAGATGACCAAAGTATGATCACTGGTGATCAAACCAGTAAGTAAATATACTGCTGTAATCCAAACACACTGCAGGTGATAGATGGTTAAAAGTTAAGTCTTTATTGTACTTCTGGCCTCTGGAGGATAGCAGATGTTTTGGAAAGAGTCTCCTACTTACTCCCTTGCTACTTGGCTAACACATTAGAACAAGAGCAATAGGAAATGATGAATCAATATAGTACTGCACCAAGTACAGTCCCTACCCCAATTTAAAGAGAATGTTATTCTTGCTAAAATAGTTATACTGCAGCCTTTTAGATTTTCTCTTTTTAGTTACTTCATAAGTAAGTGCATCATACTCCTCATCTCAGTCATGTTCTCCTGTAATCAACACAGGAATGCTACTCCAGCATGACTATTTGAACTCAGTGAAGTTTAGGCACATTGTCAAAGCCAGTCACCATAATTTGCAAGAATAGTCTTGTCACCCCGAGCTGCCTTTGGAGTGCAAGCCACACATGGTATGTGTTGAAGACTGATGAAAGCCATAAGGAATTTTTTTCCTTTATATGGATGTGGCAGTAGTGAATGGATGTGTTACTAGAGTCCTTATATGGAGATATCTGCAAACTAGTTCCTATTTCTTCTCTATCTTGTCAGCCTCTTGGTATATAGCAGCTTTGACCATTAGCAAGAATGGTTCCACAAGCTAAGAGAGTGAGGTGTTGTGCTTTAGATATTCCAGCACCTCCTCTATGTATTTCTGGGTTATGGCCACCTTCCTTTCTGGATCAGGATATTGCTGGACAGATCCCAGAAGGACCTGGCAGCAGAGAAAGAAGAATGAAGCTCTGCAACGTTGCAATAATTCTGTTTCATCTTGTCCTGAATGCTGGATGGAAGGCCTTGGATCATGGACTCTGGACTTAGACAGGTGTCCTGCAGCTGCTGTGTTATCTGGTGGGACATGACAAGAGCCAAAGATTCCATCTTCTGGAAGGAAGCAGATTGGGAGAGGCTGAGAGTTGTCTAACTGCTGGAAGAGATTTGTAATAATCAAGCCACATAGTCATTAGTTTATGTGAACAAATGATGGAGATTTCTTTGAGACTCTCCAGCTTGCTCATGACTGCTAGTGTTCCCTGGAAAACTTCGCAGGTATCAAAGAAGATATATTTTGGTTTAGAAATATAATTGTATGAATTTGCTGAGGTATTTTCCCACATGCCATTAACCATAAGGTTATAAAGTATGTGCCCCTTTTCTGAGATAGCCTTCTTTTGGGTAGACTCTCAATTATATGATCCTGTCCCTCTAGGATAAGACATCCAACATTATCCAGAATGCAGTTCTTCTATAGAGAATCTTTGGAATGCCTGATATTCAGCCCTTGTCCTTCAGATACATCACTAACATTCCGATGCTTCAAGAGCATGTATCCTTCAAATATTCCAGGTATGCAAATAGTTGTAATGGTATAGTGAAGGTTAATATTTTATGGCCTGATACATTAAAAAAGCCATATGGCTCCATGTTGTGGAAGCTTATTCAAAGCCATATAACTCCCCAAAAACTGATTTTTCACAGTTGGATGGAATTTTATTCTATCGTATAACATTCTTCATCATTTACACTTCCCCCTCTTTTTTGGTCATCTGAAACCTGTACAAATCTACTGAAAAATAAGTTGTATCTGGAACATGCTGCATTAACTATTAAAACTCTAGATAAGTCTTTTACAAAAAACAAGTTTATGCCTACTGTAACACAGGGCTATACTATATATCCATAACTAAAACTCTTCAGAAAATATTCAAAATTTTGAAATTTGTTTTTGTGCTGAATTGGAACAAAGTTGAAATTTCTTTTGGAACATAAATTCTGAAATGTTTAATTTCAGTAACATGAAAACATTATAATATATATAATAAAATAAATGTCAAACCAAAATATTTCATTATCATTTTGCTTTTTTTCCCCTCTGAAAATTTTGTAGACACTTCCAAAAAAAAAACTTCTACTGAAATGTTTTCAGCCAGCTCTACCCCTAACTATGTTTCAACTCTGCTGTGTTCTCTTACCTTTTTTTGTTTGTCAACCTTTCTTTTAATACTTTCCCTAAAAATAGCTTGTATTGTCAAATTGTTGGATTTTTTTTTTACCATTAATAATAAGCTAGTCACTAAAAATTAAGGGCCAGATTCTCAGCTGGCATAAATCAAACTAATCCCATTGATTTAAGTGGAGTTTAATCAAGGCTGGATGCCTTATGGTAAATAGGCTTTAGTTAAACACAAGTCACTGGGCTCAATACAAGAATCACTGGAAGAAATTATTTTCTCTGTTATATAGAAAGTCAGAGTATATGATCTAATGGCCCCTTCTGACTTTAAACTCCATGAATTTATGAGTAATGCCAGTTTACAGGACTTGAAGATCTGGGTTAAATGTGTTGTTTTACTTCTCATTTTGCATTGATTTTTATATTGTTCACTTTATTTATACATTTATTTTTAACAATTCAGTGTTTCCATCACAGTATTTTAGTTTCCATTGATATTTTTGTGCAAAAGTGTTCCAAATTTTTCTCTGAGATAACTCTTACCAGTTTCATTGAAACCTAAATTAGATGAGTTTTAAGTGCCTTCAGGATTCATAAAGTTAAGTTTCACACAACTTTAAAATGCACAGTCATGCCCATAGCGTAAGGGGCAGGGTGCATTCGCTCCTCTTTATTTCTAATATGTCAAGTTACTGCATAGGGTCTCTACCTACAAGGATGGACCCTTGTACTGATATTCAAGATGTGTAATTTAAATATATACTTTTGGTCAAACACAGATCCATTTTAAGTAAACTTTATCCCATTCACAGTTTAGCACTGAATCAGAAGAAATTTTATAGTTGTGCATAAGTTTTTGTGTTTATATTTGAAACTCAAAGCAAACTATGATGACCAGAGGTCCTGATTTTTATAAGGACAGTTCTGATAGTCAGGGCTTTTTCTTATATAGGTGCCTACTACCCCTCACCTCCTATCCAATTTTTGACACTTGCTATCTGGTCACCCTACAGCAAACTCACGTTGAAGCCCACATTAATCAAAACTTGAACCTGCAAAATTTTGGACAGTTCCTACACGTGAGTGGATAGGGATCATGTAACTATTGAGGTATGAGGATATCAATACTTTGCTAGGCTTTCTAACTTGCTGTTCACTAAAATAAAACTGCTTCATTTAATATTTCATTTTGCCATATAAGAATTGCTGCAAGTCACATCAGCCCAAATCAAGAAGAAGGGCCAGGAATCATGATTTCTAGCCAGCTCATACAGTAGAATGATTTTTAAAGAACTCTGTTAGTGGTGGAACATTCCTAGTTACACTCTCTGCAATAAAGGGGGAAAACCGTCTTGGTTCATTTCCTGCTGGACTGAAAACTGGCGGCTGATAGATAGTTGGCTTTGCTCAACAAATAATTGACATGAAACAGCATGATGACTTCTGAAAATGTTTTTACACTGTTCACAACTGTAAGCACAATCTCTTCTTAACATGTAAGCCTTCATGCAGAACAAAGCTGCTGCGGCTGCTGCCACTGTACAATTCAAACTCTGATGTGCCAGACTTGGCATGAGCCTCTCTCTTATCAACATCAAAGAGTGGAGTAAAACAGCATTAGTGCTGTTTGAGATTACCATGAGCATTGCATATAAATACACAGCTCTAACACTGTCTTAGCCTCAGCATTAGTGATGGCACTGAGCCACAGAACTTTGATCCAGGTCTGGATTTTGACTTTTCCTCATTCTACCCTGCAGATTTCAGAGAGTGGAGTCTGAATCCAATGTTTGGCTTAGAAGCTTTTAGAGCTGGAGACAAACGTGAAATTTGGAACTAGATTCCATGTACTTATTCTATGCTAATATCTGTCGCATGTTGTCCGTTATGTTTCTCTCTCATCTTCTTCCCAGGATCTCTAGATTCTAAAGTACCTTTCTCTCCAAACGTGGAGCTGTTTGGATCAGGAGGGGGTTGGTTCAACTCACTATAGAGATGGCAGTAACGTATGAAATTTAGCTCCAGATCCTTGTTTGGATTCTGAACCTCTTCTAAAGATTAGGGAAATGTTGAGTCAGATTTTTGCTATAGACCCTTCTCTGATCAGCATGTCAAAAACTTGTCTTCTCTGATTTTAATATATCAGAGCTTCTTAGTGTGATTTTAAACAAATTACCCCAGTCTGGATCTTCCTATAAATGACTGTGCCCTCCTAAAACTTAACCCTTTTGAAAGGGTGGTGATAATATTCTTGTGCAGAAAACATTGTACTGTAGTTAGTAAGAAAAAAACATGGTGGTGCTTAGATACCAGTATGTTGTATACCCTAGAAATGCCAGAAACAGAAAAAGCAGCCACAGATGCAATTTTTGATGAGATACTTCAGTTCTCAATTTCCCATCTCTTCTCCCCAGCTCATCAGCAAGATAAAGGGGCTGCAAGTATCATTGATCCAAGGGTTTAATACCAGCTCACTGCAGTTCCCACAAGTTTCTCACTCACAATGATTTATGTCAATTTCTCTATCTAGGCTTCATCTTTGCTGCAGCTCCCGTCCCAACTCAAGGAGGGAGAAGAATTGTTTAGGGTCATTAAAGGGACAATAAATAGTAGCAGTGGGAATAAATTGAGCAAAATAAAATCTAGATTGAATATTGGGGAGAAATCGTAGTAAGGTCTATTAGACCTACGACTGGTCTCCCATGGAAAGTGATAGAAACACAATAAGGAGAGAGTAATTAAAAATTAAACTAGGCAAAATACACAATCATGTATTGTAAGGAAAAAAACAGCATTTGCTGAGGACTGACATGGTGATCTAAGAGTTTTTTCCCACTTTAATTGTGTGATTCTGTACTGGCCATCAGCAACATACTGCTGCTGCATGATGAATTGCTTCTGACTTAATATTGCTGGATAGTATTGCACTCTACATGTGCCAGCAGGGCTTCCAAGCATATTATGTTATGGCAAATACATCAAACAATCTTGGATCCCAACTCCGGGCATTCAATGGGGATCTCATGGTTCCAGTGACAGTACAGTAAACTCATCTCACTGAATGATTTATTCAGTGAATTAGATCATTTATTGTTCTGCTATGGTTTTTATGATTTTGTTGTTATTTAAAATTGTTCAAAGAATTGTTTATACCAATCTACTTCTGCATATGGATTGCTCGCAAACTGTTCATCTTGTCTGAAATCCTGACCCCGCTTAAGTCAATATGAGCTTTGCCCTTGACTTCAATGGTCACAGCATTTCAACCTGCAACTATTGCTTGGAGCATTTGCTATTTATAATTTGCTATTCCTGCTGTGTCACTAATTAATTAAGCTCATAGTATTCTTTCTACTCCTCCATCAAACTTTAGGTTAGTCACACAAACTCTTTCAGTCCATCACTTGCACAAATACATATTTGCAGAAAAACTGAAAATATTTTCTCTTCCTGTGAACTAAAGCTCACTCAATGCGAAAAAAGAGGTTGTTGAAGCAAATTCACAAAGTATTTAAAGTTTGAATATTTGTCAATACTTTTTGGGCAATACTTACCGAGCTCTAGTTAAAAAACCATACTTTGTTTTGAAAGCTTTCGAGGACAGTAAGTTGAAATGAGAAAGGTTCCTTATACAATAAAAACAGTTAATATTTATATGGGCCTTTACAGCTTCAAAGCAATTAAAAAGCATTCATCAGTTAATGATAACTGTAACACTGAGGAGGCTGATTTTGTGGTAATTTACCAACACCTCACAGTATTCCACTAAGGTCTGCAAAGGCCTTCTAAACTCTTGTTTCAGTCTCCAAATGACAAACTTTTCTACCAGAATCTTCTTTAAATTCTGTGGATGTATCATAGTTGACTGCTCCTAGCAATTAAATGTATCATAGGCTTTAAACTCATCAGCTCTTTGTTACACGAACAACAATTTTTCTAGGACTTTTAGAAGCTTACTAAGTGGTGAAGGGAAAGATATATAGCCAAGAGTCCCCCTCATCTGCTCAGGTTAACAGCCAGCACTGACATTATATTGTTCTCTAGGAGTTGTTCTTTTGAAATGTAATAATTGCTGGCTGATGACTGTCAATCTATCTGCTTTTCTGACCCTCATCAGCCTTGTAGCCAATCATCTCCCATGCATTTAAAAACAGAAACAACAATAACAATCTCCCTTTCTCTTTCTTCACAGTCTGTCAGAAAAAATAATTGTATTAGTTTATAGTTCATTTCTTTTTCTTTGTGTCTATGTAGGTGAGTGAGCGAGCAAGTGAATGAGTGAGTGAGTGTAAATGACTTATTATGGGAAGGCCAATTATTATTTATTTTCAGTATTTTGGTAATGCCCCAAGATCCCAACCAGGATTGGGGCTCCATTGTGTAAGCCATTGCACATACAGGCAGGTAGACACAGTCTCATCCCCAAACAATTTGCAATATAATTTTAAACAAGATTCAGAAAGTGGTTTTAACAAATAAAGAAGGCAAGGGATGGGAGAGGGAAGATAAGGGAGGCAAAAATAAAATCACACAGTTACATATGTTAGTCCAGATTATTAACATCCTCCGACTGCTTTGCCACCATCCCAGTGTTACAAGGAAGCTTTAAACCAAGTAAACATCACAGTTTAATTGACTTTATGGTTGTTCTGAGCAGTGCAAGCAACTGGAGAGTACATGTGAGTATGAAAGTAGAGCCAGACCTAAAGTAATTCTTCTCTCTGCAAAAAAGTTATTATTCCAATATATTACATTTGATACAAAGACTTTTTCCATAACGAGAATTAACAGCATTTACAAGTCTTAGAAATACAAATCAAACATCTAAGAACAAACAACCACTCTCCATAACTTCTCAAACAAATTCACAGTACCCAGGACACTAGAGTATCCCAAGACAGCTAAATCTACACTTAGTTCCATTATCTACTTATAATACTAAGTGAACCCCTGATTTTATTGCCACCAGGAGACTAAACTTTGAACATTCCTACATAATGTGCATGTAGCTACCACTACCTCTACTAATTCTACACTTCCAAGAGAGAGAGCCAATGGCAAAACTCTCTTGAGTATCCAGTACACAGTATATTCAATTCAAGATTAAATTGTATTGCGTCGATACTCAGATCTTCTGTACACTTTTTAAAATAAGTTGCAAATTTTGAAATATTAGCGTTCTTCCTAGTTCATGTTCTCAAACCTCCTCTAGCTTAGCGCTTGGCTTCTAATTATTTAAAATGACACAAGGTATACAAATCCCACCTCTTAACCCAGCTTTCCCACAACAGTACCCTAATTCAAATAGATTCATTTAAAAACAAGCCACTAAACTCCCTAACCTTTCTTGATGGCCAGGAGTGAAGCAAGGGAAAGTATTGTCATCTTTTAAACCATGGGAGGTGATACTTTGGTGATGTGATGTGAGCCATAAAAGAAACTGAATTGATCAACTAATTATACGTGTTCCGGCACACAGAAAGTCTTCACTTCGCTTTTTTGTTTCCTCCATTGGCAGTTATTCTTTTACATCCACATTTGGTCCAGATCTACTGTATCTGGAATTTTAGAAATCTCTTGATTGTGTTCCCTTCAAATATATCCAAGGTCATAATATCCCTGTGCCACAAATGACATTTCACTTATCTTAAGAGAGAGGTTATACTACAGATAGCAATTGGGTTTGAAAAAGTTAAAATGAGGAAAAGTTTTAAATAACTGGCATGTTTGGCAGAAATCATCATACAGTTTGATTTTTAGTCAAATGATGTTGAAAGGATACCTTTGTGCAAAATATCAAACTATCAATCATACATTTTCCACAAAGTTGCACATTTATTACTGAAAATAAAAGTGTTGTCTTTGGAATACCTTACTGCGGTAACTTCAGTTTATGATTTTTTAAAAATTGTATCTCATTCGTAAAGGTTAGACACTTTAAGTACCTAGGCACAACCTCACTTCCACTTGAGCACTCCTGGACAGTGTGGAAATGCTACAAAAGCAGTTTGAAAATATGTCAAACCAAAAGACAATATTTGCCTCCAATAACTCAGTGCAAAAGCATTGCTTGTGTAACAAACACCTTGAAACTTAGATGATAGAATACGGCTGCTTTTAAAGACACAAAGAGCAGTCTTGACTTTTGAAATCATGCTGGACTCATACAAAGAATGACAAAGAAATATTTAGACAGTGTATGCCATGAGCTGTTCATTTCCTATTACTGAGGAAGAGGCAGTAGCTAATATTTTCCAGCCTGCTGGCCCTTATTATACATCTGCTGGTCTATTATTGTTTAGCACACTAAGTTCCTATTGACCAGAGGGTGAGTTAACATATTTGTTCCCCCTAAAGACAGCAGCAGTAACAGATGTTTTTAAATGCACATTATGTTATTTTGAGATTTTTCTACTATCTTGGGAGCAATCATGTAGCCTATACATATGTATCCATAAGGTAATGTAAACTTCTTTTGAGACTAGAAAATAGTTGGCTCCAATCGGTAAATTGGTTTGCTTTATTAGTATTTTTATGTTATAGATATATTTCTATAAAGAAATTAGCTCTGAATAAAGGAAGATTGATTTTTTAAAAAAAATGTCTATTTTAGAGCACATTATTAAATTATTTATATCTACTGTGCAGTATAGTCTAATATCCTGCACAGTTCAGACAGCCCTAAATAGACTTTGCAAACCATGCTATAAAACATACATATGGGAGAAAACTGGGCTGGATTTAGGGGCAGGCAACCCAAGCAATCACCTAGGGTGCTGAGATTGGAGGGTGAAGGCTTGGGGTGTTGTTTGTGTTGTTAGGAGTTGAGCCTGTCTTCAAGAAAACTCATATTCATTGAAAGAAGAGACAGTTTGGTTACACGGGCAGAGATGAGGTGATGGGAAGCTCGGAAGAAAAATTCAAGAGGGAGATTTTTGCTTGCTCGGTGACACTGCTCGGGTGTCCATCAAAGAAAGGTTCAAACAAATGAAGCACCACAAAAAGACCTGCAGGTTTTTGTATGATCTTAGAAAGCTAGCAGCAGACAGGAAAACACTCTTGAACAATTCTACAGACTTTCACCGGACTCTGACATATGGTGAATGTTCGGACTTTAATGATAAAGCCTTCTTTGTCAAATTGGACATCCATCACATTTGCCATACGGGAAGCACTCATCAGTCCAAGTTCTCCATTCATTCATGATGCAGAATTGAAGGACACTTTTCCTAATGTGTGCATAGCTTTGAGGATTCTGCTCACGCTGCTGGTCACAGTCATGAGTGGTGAACGCAGCTTTTCAAAGCTCAGGCTCATTAAAATGTATCATTAAAACGTATCGACAATGGCCGACAAGAGACTGACATCACTTGCTATTTTATTTCTTGAAAATACCATTGGCCTGTCCTTGGATCTCTCTGAAGCTGTGCTTCAGTTCTTGAGGGCAAAGGCGAGAAAACTGACCTTTTGAACTAAAGGACTAGGGTTAACATTCTAAAGCTGTCACCTACTGTAACACTATTCAATACTGGTCCACCCAATATTAGTGCACAATTTAATTTCTTGCTGTTAGTACATTTCAGTTATTCTTAAAATTAAAATATTTCTATAAGCTTAGAGGAAATTAATTTTTTTATTTGCTTATATATGGCATGAAAAAATACAGTTTGACTGATACTAGCGTGCAAATTTATCGTCTTATATGACAGGAATAAATCAAGCATGAAAATCATGCATGAAAGCCATTAAATGGGCTATAAATGCAATAAAAATAAGTATGCAAAAGTTTAAGAAATGGAGGGGTGGGCACCAAAGATGGTCCTCCCCTGAGCACCATTTGGTCTAGGGCTGGCCCTGGGAAAAGATCTTAAACACGGAACCCAACATAAGATGTGAAATTATGGGAATGTAAGTTTTGGTTCTTGGAGAAATTTATTTACATTACCTTCTTTGGCTATAAGTGAACACTGGAGTGGCAGATGATGTCTGCTGCCTAAGAAACTCAGGAAATATAAATCAAACTATAGTTCATTCTCATCATAAAATCCAGTTAATATCTGTTCCTTTGAATGTCATTGTATTATCTGTTTGTCTGTTTCATACATTAATGCCAAATATTTATTCACTTGCTAACTTTAGTGGGTTGTGTGATAGCTGTTGAATTCCATTGTTTTCAACTGGGAAAACACAGATGTTTTTATTAAGAACAATGGATTATGTGATTATATTCTCTTTGGCAAAAAAGGCTGATTCTTGAAGCTGGTAAACAAGCATCTTTTTTAAAAAAAGGTTATTTCTCCCTGCTCCATCTCCCCACAAAAAAAAAGTTTCCTAAAAAATAAGTATTTAAAACAATCCTGCAAAAAAACAAACAAACAGTATTAACAGTTTCAAAGATTAAATGAGAATTTACTACTTTGCTATCTGGCTTACATTTCAGTAAAGTCTGACCTTCCTTCCAAAAAGCTTTATAGATCTTTTAAAAGTTAGGAAGCAACCGAGACAAAGGTATGCACCAGAAATATTTTTCTGCAAAGAAGGGAGAAGGACAGAATGGTAAAGCAAACAAAACATGTACATTAGATGTTAAAAAATTCTCATATTGTGGAAAAGCTACTTCCTACTTAAGAAGGAGAAATAACTAAAATAACACTCACTCGGTTTTCACTACCTGTAGCAAGAATGACTTCAAAGAAATTGCTCAGGAGCCAAAGGTTAAAAGGAAGCACCTGATCACATCTGTCAGAATCTGTTTTAATTTTTCAGATGGAGATATGCCACATTTACACATTTACTTTTCAGTGCATTTAGGATTCCAGAAGGAGAGGAAGCAGCTATCAAGCACCTCATTATCTGTTTGTAGATATTGTGCTAAGTTAATAATCATCCTTCTTTCATAATTCTTTCATCCTTGTGATGCTGATGACTTTTGTTCCAACAGTAAAAATAGCTGGATATGCTACAGGATATATAAATGCTTCTGTTGACATGAACTCTTAGGAAACAAACACATCTTTTCCATCAACATTTTTAGTTCTAAGGCAAAGCACTATTTAAACTGGATTCTAAAGCCTGCACAAGTGTATATAGAAAGACATTCAAACAAAAGCCACCACTATATAGAAAGAAAATATTTAGATTTCTTAGCATTACTAAATTCCTCCTGGGCATCTACTGTAATCAGCCATTTATTCTAATGCTATTTTCATGCCTATCAGCATTTCTTACTTCATTCCTATTGTCTCTCCTGTGATCACTTGCTTTACATTCTGCCCAGCTGCATAGCTCTTTCCAGTCCTCAATCTGTTTGGGGAAAATTCAGACATCCGTATTCCTAGAAAATCAAAGCATCTATTCTTCCTCTAATTTATATAATAGTCTAGGGGTTCTTTCCTTTAATACTAAAGCTTTTTTAAACTTCAAAGTGTGTTTTTGTTTCAATTCCAAGTCCACAAATTATCTACCATCCTAAAGGAAAATATATTTTATTAGGTGCTTGAATAGACTTGTGTTTGATAGAACAAAACTCTGAAATCCATCACTAAGCATTGTGAAATACTAAAAAATGTTAACAGCTATTACCTGCCCTCACAGCTGCAATTTCAAATAAAGTTGAACTATTGTGACCGAACTTCCGTGTAACTCTGGCCCTCCAGGGCATCAAAGGCCTGATTTCCATAGCTCCTGGGAACTCACAAACCTGACAGAAATCAATGGGACCTGCAGGTGTTAAACACTTGTAGATGTCAGGCCCATGGTATGCTCTTTTCTCCATTAAAATTCAATGGCAACATTCAATTATAATTTATTGAAATGTCTATAACCATTCTGGGGTTTACTGATTGTTTGTGAGCAATGTCCATCTTCCATTGATGAGCTAGGACAGACTCCTGGAAATACAATCCAAATTGCATGAGTTACTCTAGGACAAAAAATGCATTGGTGCATTGCATTTTGCTTTGGCTGCCATAAGGACAAGACAGATTTCATGATTCTAAGGAAAGGAAGGATTGAGAGCAGTAGAATAAGGACAATGGACTTAAAAAACAGCAGACTTTAACAAACTCAGAGAACTGGTAGGTAATGTCCCATAGGAAGAAAATAAAAGGGAAACAGGCATCCAGGAGAGACGGCAGTTTCTTAAAGAGACAATATTCAAGGCACAACAGCAAGCTATCTCAAAGTGAAGGAAAGATAGGAAGTATAGTAAGGGGCTAACATGGCTCCACCAGGAGCTCTTTAATGACCTGAAAATCAAAAAAGAATCCTACAAGAAGTAGGGAGTTAGAAAGTGGTGGGATTTAGAAGAGTACAGATGAGTCCATTCATGCTCCCCTACTAAAGGTTCTCATACTGTAAGACACATCCCTGATAATGTACTAAATCATGTAGCTTTCTTTTTTTCTCTACCCATAGGCTAATATCTTAGGTGGTTTTATTTATATATTCAATTTATTTTCAATGTAAAACTGGCCTAGTGACATTTGACAAGTCACTGCAATATATCTCCAATCAAGAATTAGAGTCAAGCATTCCCACCAGGGACAAACAAATGACACCTTTCCTCCCTCTCCCCCACCTCCCGAGCAGATAAGCATAGACAAATTGCTAATGAAGTGTACAAAAGAGTAGCACAAGCATGTAGGGACAAGATCAGAAAGGCTGTGGCACAAAATGAATTACACCTAGCAAAGGACATAAAAGGCAACATCCTATAAATACATTAAGAGTAAGAGAATGACGAAAATGTAAACACAGTACTTAGCTAATAACAGGTGACATTAAAAAGGCTGAAGTGTTTAAAGCCTATTTTGCTTTAGTCTTCACTAAAAAAAGATTAACTGTGACCAGACAATATACACAATTAATACTAATATCAAGGGGGAAGGGACACAAGCCAGAACAGGGAAATAATAGGTTAAAGAATATTTAGGTAAGTTAGATGTGTTCAAGTTGGCAAGGACTGATGAAATTCATCCTAGGGTACATAAGGTATCAGCTGAAGCAATCTCTGAACCATTAGAAATTTTTCTGAGAACTTGTGGAGGATGAGTGGGGTCCCAGATGACTGGAGAAGGGCAAATATACTAATCTTTTAAAAAGGGGAACAAAAAGGATCCAGAGAATTGTAGACCAGTCATCCTAATATGGTACCTGGAAAGATTCATAGTTTCCAAGACCAGAAGAGACAACTATGATCATCTAGTCTCATGTCTTCTATAATACAGGCCATAGAACTTCTGCAAAATAATTCCTAGAACAGATCTTTTAGAAAAATATCCAATCTCAATTTAAAATTTAACAATGCACTACAATCCAGATTAAGTTTTCACAGTGATTAATTACTGTCAAAATTAAAAACATAAACACCTTATTTACAGTCATATTTTGTCCAGCTTCAACTTCCAGTATCATGTTATATCTTTCTCTGCTAGGTTGAAGAGCCCATTATAAAATATTTGCTCATCATGAAGGTACTTCTTAACTTTATTCAAGTCACCACTTAATCTTCTCTTTGTTAAGGTAAATAAACTGAGCTCTTTGAGTCTATTGCTATAAGTCATTTTTTCCCAATCCTTTAAGCATTGTCATGACTCTTCTCTGAGCCCTCTCCATTTTATCTAATTTCTTCTTGAATCATGGACACCAGAAATTAACTCAGTTCTCCAGCTGTAGTCACATCAATGCCAAATACAGAGGAAAAATAACCTCTCTACTCCTACTTAAGATTCTCCTGTTCATGCATCTCAGGATAGCATTAGCCCTTTTGGCCAAAACCTCACACTGGAAACTCATGTTCAGTGATTATCTACCACAACCCCCAAATCTTTTTCAGAGTCACTGCTTTCTAGTGTACAATCCCCCATTGTGCAAGTATGGCCTACATTCTTTCTTCCTAGATATATGCATTTACAGTTAGCCATATTAAAATGCAGATTGTTTGCTTGCACTCATCAAATCAAGCAATCCAGATTGCTCTGTATCAGTGATCTGTCCAATTCATTATTTCCACTTCCCCGATTTTGTGTCATTTGCAAACTTTGTCAGTGATGATTTTATCTTTTCTTCCAGGTCATTAATAAAAATGTTAAATAGCATAGGGCCATGAACTGATTTGTGCGGGTCTCCCCTAGAGACACACCCATTCAATAATGATTCCCCATTTACAATTACATTTTTAGATTTATCAGTTAGCCATTTTTTAATGTGTGCCATGTAATTTTATATTTTTCAATCAAAATGTCTTGTGGTAACTTGTTGAATGCCTTATAGAAGGCTGAGTATATTACATCAACATTATTATATTTATCAACTAAACTTGTAATCTCATCAAAAAACCATTAGTTTGACAGGATCTATTTTCCATAAGCCCATTTTGACTGGCATTAATTATATGACCCTCCTTTAATTCTTTACTAATTGATTCCCATATCAGCCTCTCTATTCTCTTGGCCGGGATTTGATATGATAATCTTGAATTACATGGTCACAAGCTCCCTAGTAACTAAAATATATCATCATTTTTGTACTATATTGTAGTAATGTACACAACTACTGTGTATATTCCACAATAATAGAATACAGGAATGAACAAAATGTCTACAAGAAGAGTTACATTTCCCTGACTGGATACCAGATGGGATGGGGGCCCCAAAGGCAGAGGTACAGAGCCTCCCCACTGAGAGCCTTTACCTTCTTCAGATCCTATGGGATCCGTGTAGTACTTGGCTGACCCATTGGATTCTCCAGGTAGATCACAACTTATTCCACTGAGTGGCAAATACTACCACTACCTAGTGTATGCTTTGGGGAAATTTTATATAGAGACCCTTATAGAGTTTTCCTCCCACCAGGTCTGCTCCTGCAGGTATTTCCACACAGGAGGGGAAACTGGATAGGGAATGCCAATGTTCTGAATGAGACAAAGAAAAAGAGTGTAAGGATGACACATGATTCTTAAAATGACTACACTAACATGAGTGTCATTTGACATGGACATGAATTTTCTAAACAATACCATGTATTGTGACAACTGCTGCACATGAAGAAGAACAAACATTCAAAATTAAAAGAAGTTAAATTCTGATTCTTCTTGGAATGTAAACTTTAATACCAGACTTTGTAAAATGTCCTATTTGAGGGAAAACTGATAATTATTAATAATTTGAACGTTCAAAGATTCATCCATCACCGATCACTGTGCATAAATTGTGAAATGGGCTTGAAAACACAATAGCATTCCTGAGCCTAAAGTAGTTATCATACTGAAAGGTAATATCAGAGGGAACATCAAAAATATAGATGCTTAATGTGAGGGGCTGACTTAATTTGCATTCTGATGTACCATAACATTGGTTTAATATTTCAGCAAAATGTTCATGTCCTGATTATCAAAGGTACTAAGCAAATTTGAAATTCAGATCTTTAATATTTAAACTGCAGTGTTCTTCTTTTGATGTTGAACATGAGAAAACACAAGATGGAAAGTTGGTAACAGTTTTCTACACTGACAAAATCCCAAATTATGTTTCTTTCTTTCACAACATGGTGCTTGCCATCAGCAGTTTCAGAAATGTAACTTTTGGTTTAAAATGTAATACTTTATAATTGTGCCCCTGCATATACAACTCCAGTAGCTGTCAACTGGAGTTTTGTCACAAACTATATAAATACAAGTGTAAATATTTTGCAGTATTGAGTGGATTTTCACACTACTTAAAACTGAAGCTAAAAATTATTCTTTATATGTATTATATTAGAGCAAGCATGCCTTATATACAGGGTATTTATGGTTTGTTTGAATGATTAAGAAATCAACAATACAGTGCAAGAAGAGTGTTTAAAGCTACTAAACAACATCTAACCATCATGCAACATTCCTGGGCAAAGCAAGTGGCCTTTTCTCATCATTGTTTACAACCAGCTCTTGATAGACTAAACTCCAGTAAGTTGTGGAGTTTTGGATGGCCTCTCTCTATATACAAACAGTGCATTCACTGTAAACACAATGAGGGAGGTAGGAAGTATGACCCCACAATAATACCAAGAAAGGCATGTTTGATAAAGAAACTAGTTGGGTTGACAAAAGATAAGGCAAGTCTAAAGTGCTAATGATTTAAGGCAAAGAAATTCCAGCTCACTGAGTCTGATTTGTGCAGTATTGAAGCCTACAAAGATATAGTTTTCAACCCAGAAACAGAAGCTCATTTAGAAGTAAGGTCTGTAAAAAACAGTCTATGTTTGCATATGTAATTGATAAGTGCCCCTACAGTACTAAGTAGAGTCATTTTGGTATTAGCTTAGCTTTCAGTGTTTGCCAAGCTTCCAGACTATTTCCTATCAACTAGAAAAAGCTGTTTTATATTCCACAGCTTTCTATATGATCTTTACATCTTTGCTAGAGTTTAATATACAACTTAAAATCTTTTCAAAATGTATTAAATAGGCACAGGGGCCAGTAGAATGATTTAAATTTGATTTTTCAGTTTACATACACAAACAAAATACCCTCCTTCAGTGCAGATTTCTATGCATCCATTGCCTTTTAGACCTATCTATGAGGATAAATTTGTCAGTTTTGCATGTACTTTGGTCATGTCACATTTCATGCCACAGATTTAGCTGTCAAGTCAAGGCCACATTCATTTTTAAATTTAAATATTATTTAGGTGATGGTGAGCAACCAAAATGTAATCTACACTATGTTGCTTACAGAAAAGTCGGAGTACTCTAAAGTCAGGAATTTTAATTCAGTAGGGAGAGTACTACTATAGTTAGGAGCACAGTTAGAAATGGCAACGCTGAAAATTCACAGGTTTTGCAAAGGTCATAGGCTTCATCACTGCTGAAATCATTAAATCATAGACTTGTACACTAAAAGGCCACCTTTACTGGGAAAGATATTGAGAAAGAAATACTCCCAGACACACCAACCAACTAATGCTCTAAAAGGTTCATTTGTTTTGCATTGCTATTGAAATAAGTCCTATTCTAGACCCCTTGAAAGCAAGTTTTCTACTTTTAAAATATTTCTCAGATTATTAAAACTTTTTCCAAGTCTCATCTCTAGCCTATTGCGGTATAGCTGAATATCTCAAAGATGAAGATAAACAATTACTGTATGTTCATTTAAGTTGGAAACTGGGAGAAATTGAAATATTCTGGGGCTGATTCTTTTCTCACACAGGAATAAATCAGGAATAATTCAGTGGACTATAACAACATGAAACCCAATCTAAAAGAGAGAGAGAGAGCGATCAGACCCTTTGCCTGCAAGAACTAACAAAACACTTATGGATACTGGATCACAAAACTTATCTGCTTCTGAAAAAAAACCTGGAGGGGGTACCCAAGAAGTCACAAAAAAGGTTGCCTGGGGTTCTCATAAATATTACTTTTCATTACTAAAGCCACAGAGACTGCTCTGCCACCATTGCTCACTATAAGTGGTAATTAGTTTTACTGAAATCAATGGGACAACTTGAAAAAGAAGGCCCTGATCCAGCAAAGCACTTCAGCACCTGCTTAACTTCAAGCACATGAGTAGTCTCATTGCAATCAATGTAAAGGAAAGTAGGTGGAGAGGGAGAAGTGATGAGAGGAGCTGGAAGTTGCAGTCTGCAGGGAAAGGTAGGGGAGGTTGATTAACTGGAAAGGAAGAAGTAGTGGCTAAGCCTGAAGGAAGATTTTGAATGAGGGAAAGAATTTAAAACTATTGAAGCGTAAGGGCTGGAAGGAGGCAGTGAATGAATTGCTGAGGTGTGACAAGAAGGGACACAGGATGCAGTAAGCAGGGGGACAAAAATACTGAAAGAAAAAGTAAAGGTGGTACATTAGGGGAAAGAGACAGGTTTTAAGTCAGTAGATGAAGGCAAAGTGGTTGTATAAAGTAGGGATGTAAAAATTAGTTTAATCAATAACCCGTTCTGAAAATAGAAAGTTTAAACGGTTAAACGCTGGAGAGGGTAGCCACAGCTGGGCAGCTCTTGCTGGGGGGAAGCACGTAGCACAGCACGGGGGGTAGTCACAGCTGGGCTGGCCCCCTCCGACGCTGAGCTCTGTGCCTCTCCTCCCCTCACTGGGACCCAGCCCAGCTACGGGTAACCCCCAGCCCCGATGCTGGGCTCCACGAGCCAGCCCAGCTGCAGCTACCCCAGTGCTGGACTCTGCACCTGCCCCCCACTCACAGGGAGCCAGGCCAGCTACAGCTACCTCCCCTCCCCCGACGCTCCCCAGTTTAAACGGTAATCAGCTGCTTAAAATGTTTAAGCAGCTGATTACCGTTTAAATGGTTAAATGGTTAACCTTTTGCATCCCTAATATAAAGTGGTTTATTCAAAGGAAAGCATATCAGAGTGAAAACAACCAGAATACTTTTGTGTTGCTTCTTCCTTCCCATCTATTTGCATCTGTATTGTCCATTTAGGACTACATTGTGCAAATAGTGCATAGCTGGTGCTAAGTGGTGTAGTGTCGCACCCTCCAAAGGGAGCGCTAGGCCTGCCAGAGTTCCCACTGCACAGAACACACCCTGCTATACTCTTCCATAGTTTGCAGCAACATGAAGATGTCTCTCACCTTGTTTTATGCTGCTTTATTCATTTCTCGCACTCTCTAAATATTATTGTGCTTAATTGTTCAGTTTTTAATATTTTATTTTGATGAACACCCATATTTCTTTAGTTCTCTCTTATACATGTATTGTTTATATGAGAACTTGGATACAGGGTTTGCTCTTCACAGTATTGTGCCAGCTAAAAGATTTTCCACCCAGACTCTTTAATTCACTTCCTACTTTGGAATATCACATACTGAATAGGCGGGCTCAGATGAAGAATCCTTCATACTCTTTCTTCCCTTGAAGTAACTTCATACTCTTTCTTCCCTTGATCATGGCACCCTTTTTTCTCATCCTGCTTCATATATCAGTCACACTGTTCTGTTTCAGTAAAAACACAGTGTATGTCTTGTTCTACTAATTTAAATCCTTCATAGCCAATATTTCCTTTTTAATTTATCTACATCATGCCTTCCACTATGTAGATTCAGAAGAAATTTTGTCTTGACTGTCTTTCATATTTGTTTTTTTATCTGGATACTTTCATTGTACTGACCACCATGGTATCTGAGAACCTCACATATTTTAATGATGAATTTACCCTTACCACAGCAATAGGAAATAAGGTGGGGATTTGAAGTACAGAAATATTAAATGATTTGTCCAAGCTCATGCAAGAAATTCATAAATTCCAAGGTCAGAAGGGATCATCAGTCTCACCTACTTTATGGCACAGACCATATTTCTCCAAAATATTTCTCCAAAATAATTCTCCAAAATAATTCCTAGAATTTATCTTTTAGAAAATATCCAATCTTAATTTAATTTAAAAAATTGTCAGTGATGGTAAATTGTGCCAGTGGTTAAATTACTCTCACTGTTATACATTTACCTTATTGCCAGTCTGAATTTCTCTAGCTTAAACTTCTAGTTATTGGATCATATCTATACCTTTATCTGCTGAACTGAAGAGCCCATTATTAAATATTTGTTTTCCATGTAGTAATTTATAGACTGTAATCAAGCCAATCAATCTTCTCTTTCTTAAGATGAATACATTGAACTCTTTGAGTCTATCACTATAAGGAAGGCTTTCTAATCTTTAAATCATTTTCGTGACTCTCCACTGCAACTTCTTCAATTTATCAACATCCTTCTTAAATTGTGGACACCAGAACTGAACTCAGTATTCCAGCAGCAGTTGCATCTGTGTCAAATACAGAAGTAAAATAACTGCTTTACTCCCACTTGAGATTCCCCTGTTTTACACCTCCCAGAACTGCATTAGCTCTTTTGGCCACAGAGTCACCCTGGCAGCTCATGTTCAGCTGATTACCCAAATATTTTACAGAGTCACAGCTCGCCCAGTACAGAGTCCCCCATCTTGTAAGTATGACCTACATTCTTTGTTCCTAGGTCTATACATTTATGTATAGTCATATTACAACACATATTGTTTGCTTACACCCAGTTTGCAAAGCGATTCAGAGTCCTTGTGGTATGCCATAACCACAAGACCGTCTCTTTCTGTATTCCCAGCCTTGGACATAACTTTTATTCAGAGACAGGAAGAAAGAAAATATTGTCCCTCCTTTTAAAATGACACATGGAATAGTTTTAGAAATTACATAAGTTAGTAGAACATTAGCACCAGGTAAATTGATTGAAATGATACATTTAAAATAGAATTATTAAATTCCTAAATGAGCAATCTCTAAGGACAAAGCAACATAACTTCTGAAAAGGAAAACATGCTCTATTAAAATGCTTTAAGTCAGCAAAATAGGAAATAAAGGAAAAATGGTTGATAAACATTACTTGAACTTTCAAAAAGACTTTGAAAACATCTCTCTGTTGCAGTTCCCAAGTTAACTGCTCCTCTGGACCTCCTCCCCTTCATGGTCTGCTTCAGGACACCCCACTTTGCTCTCAGGCCTCCAGCTATCACCTTTCTCAAGGCAGAATCCCACGGTTCTCTCCTTCCAGACCAGAGCCTTGGTCTGCAGACTCCTGTAAGCCATTTGTGATTGCCTCAGCAGGTCTGACTACAGTTCACCACTGGCAGTCCTAGTCTCTCTGGGGAATGACTGTGTTATCCAGTGACCGCCTAGCCTTCATAAAATCAAGGTACCATTTATTCAGAATGAAAGCATTACAAAGAAAACATATCCTAAAACAATAAACAGCTTATACATGTGCCTTTCTTACCAAGTGTCAGCCATCTTCCACATGGAGAGCCCAGTAGGTCTAAACTACTTCGGGTTCTCCCACAGAGCCTGTGTCTGCTTGTCATACTCTCATAGTTGTCAGTTCTCAGATGGCGACTCCCAGATCAGGGTTGTCATTTTATATCGTTTCAAGCCCCTGTCTTCTTGGGCCTTTTGAACCAGGTCAAACCACTCTGTGTACTTCTTCCAGAGGTGGTGGAAGAGGGCTGGTGGAGAGGGGTCAATACTTCAAAAGATTTATTAACTGCATTGTTTCAATAATGGGGATTTGCCTTATTGACCACCATTGCCTTCAGTTCCTGAAAGAAGCATATTTTATCTTACTCACTTGCCCAGGAATGCAATCACTAACAAGACCATAAAGATACATGTAACATATAATATAATAGGCTTTGACTATTTCGTGATTCCATAGCATTGCCTCTGTCATACCCTCACAAGAGCCTATTAAGAAAACTAAGTTGTCAGGGGTCAGAGGTAAAGTTCTGTCATGGATTAGGAACTAGCTCAAAGACAGAAAATAAACAGTAAGAATGAATGTTCAATTTTCACCATGGCTAAAGGTTAACAGGAGAGTGTCCCAAGATTCTGCCATACGAATAGTGTTGTTAATATATTCATTCATTATCTGCACATTGCGAACAGGAAGGTTGCAAAATTTGTAGATAATACAGAATTATTTAGGTTAATCAAGACTAGAGAAGACTTTGAGAAATTCAGTGGAACCTAATAAAAATAGGCGAATGAGCAACGTGATGGCAAATGAAATTCAATGTTGACAAATGTAAAATAATGCACAATGGAGGAAATACATTTGAAAGGGACATAAACCTGGATACTTCTGGGCATAAGTCAGTCAATAATTGACATAACTTCCTAGGAAATGTCCAAATCACATATTTTTGTTTAACTTTAAGATTTCTTAAGTCCCCCTGGAACTGCCTCCGTTACAAGAGGGCTTAAGTGGACTTAAGTGATCATATACTGCTCTCTGTATAGGGGTGAAATTAATCCATTATGATTTTTTTTCCAAAATGGGTGCAGCTCAATTTTATATAAATGCCATCAGAAAAGTGTTTTGGGGTAACTTGATGCAAACGTTAGAAGATCCTCTTGACGGAGGCCCAATGAGTGAATAAAATAACAAGAAACAGCTCCCTTGGATTTTTCTACTGTATCACAATTTTCCAGGAGAGCTTTCAAGAACTTGTGTGTGATTTTTTGATTGCAACAAGATGTCCACTAGGTTAGATAATCACTAAATGAATATAAATCCCATTTTGTTGCTGCCTTTCAGCTTTGCCTTCAAAAGTCAGTTAAATTGAACCACAAATCTGTACAAATGAAGATTTAGGTGGCTTCTAATTGAGAAAAAGAAATCATTAGTAAATTGGTTACATGCACAAAGAATTAATAATCATTCAGCTAATTAAGAGGTTTTCAGCCAATGACCTTGATATCAGGTGCCTCCAGTTTAGACTACATAGTATTAAATATAGCTATTACAATATATTAAAACTAGAGCTGGTCAGGGACTGGATTTTCCATTTTGTGGATGATGATTTTTTCTTCTGTTCCAAAAGAGAACAAAACCATAAAAAAAATATTGAAATTTCCTGCTAAATAAAAATCTGGGGAAATTTTTTTTATGTCAATCAAAATATTTCATTTTGATAAAATTGAAATTTTCTGTTCCATTTTCAATATTTTTCATATATCATATTATATAATATATTTTTTTAAAAATTGAAACAATAAGTATTTTTGAAACAGAAAATGTAAACGTTCCATTTTGACCTTATTGAAATCCTTGGTTTCAATTTTTTAAGGAACCAAGGAGTTCAATAAAATGATATCAACACGTTTCCCCAAAACTCTCCTAATTGGTAATTTCTGCTAGGAAAATGTTATGTTGGAAATTTTACAGTCAGCTCTAATTAAAACCAATAGCTATTCAAGAATTGATTGTAAATCAAAAACACAGTGTTCTTTCTTATATTTCTCCTCTCTCAGCTAAACAGTTCACATCTTCATAATTTATGTTCATATGGAAATCTTTCCATGTTTCCAATCACATTTGTTACCTGTATCTGAACCTCTTCCATTTCGGCTACATACTTTACAGGATAGGGGGGATCAGAAATTAAAACAATATTCTAAGTAAAAATGTACAATTTACTTATATAATAGCATTATAATATTTATATTTTTTCTATCCTATTCTTCATCTAGAAACATTTTGTCTGTGACACACTGCGCACATGTTTTCACTGAAATGTTTACCATGACAGTCAGGTCTTTTTCCAGAATGGTTACAGTTAATTTAGAACCAAGACACATAAGCAGTATTGAGGGTAGGAACCATCCTTTTCACACTAAAACAAATCATTCTTCAGCATGATCTCTAAAGTCTGTAGTGAGTTTTGTCTAGCATCCTCTCACCTGAATCTACTCTCAGCCAGGCATTAGCGAAGCATGGACCTCATTATTCAAGTGTGATTAAAATTAAACATGGATTAACACATTAGAAGAAGGACCACTTTTCCCTGTTCATCTTCCAACTCTCTGCCAATATTAGAGGTGTTGGGTCAGGCCACACATTCTATCAAGGCTCTCTAAAGCCCTGCTAGCTGCATGTGATCACCCTTGGTTTCCCCTAGAAACACCCAGTCTGAGTCCTGATTTCCTCAGCCCCTCTTCCCTCCCTCCCTCCCCCCTCCCCCCCCCGGCGTCCTACGGTTTTCCCTCTCTTAACATCCTAGTTCCTCCTCACAATCAATCTGTGACCTGTTCCCCATCACCTAGCCATATTAATAATTCCCAACTGGAAGTTCAATATTTTCCACTTCCCTTTCTTCCCCAATGGATATGTGATTCTTTTCCAGGCTTTCAAGCCTCATTCACATCTTCTATACAAGCTGAAGTTTACTACTCTGGCCCAGGTGAACACGTTTTTTTGCCAGAGGATCATTTTCCCATACATATGTAATAATATATTAGTAGACCATGACTATATATACTTAGTATCATTAAGAGTCTAAACAAATGTCCTAAAATATGTAGCTTTTTCTACTGCCACCAAATCACTTACACTCCCTGCAGAGGATGACTTAATACTAGGAGGTATAGTAGAGGTCTGGATTTGTCCAAATACTTAAACTAATCCTGCAAAGACCAGCTATTTTCCTTTAAATTCATCTAGATTATATTTACTACAGATTTTCAAAGACAAATCTGGTGTTTACAAAGGGAATACGTGGCTGCAAGTTTCATTCAGGAACGTCTCTGAAATAAAAAGATAAGACGCTTGTAAATTCCTCTAATATATAAGAGAGATATTTAGTTAGGCACATCTCAAGCATTTACCTAGCTCCAAGTCCAGTATATCCTGGCAAGGATTTGTGTTGTTATATTGATACTTCAACACAGAGGATTGATTTCTTAAAATCATTAAGTATAAATTATTTCAATACTTGTGATTTATTAATAACCCCAAAGGTGTAATCTGTATTTTAAAGGCTATTTAAATTATGCACCATTCAGGATATAGGACAGATATAAATCCTGCTACTGTATTTTATACACATACCCATAGTAACAATGTCAATGATTGTGTGTAATATACTTTATTAAACACATCTTTATTGTATTTTGGGTATGGACATGCTTCCAAGCTGAAATTTTGAATAATAAAAATATATTTTTTTAAAACCCTAATATTCTTTTTTATATTTAAGCAGATCAAAGTATTATTTGATTATTACTTTTTAATTACTGATTTTTCCCAAAACGATTGCTTGTGTGCTTATAAAAACAGTGGTTACATTATTTAACCAACAAAAGTTCATGACAGGGGACACCATAGGATATTTGTTACTGAGCTGATGAGACAGCAAAGCAAGGAAAGAGGTCTGGATGTATCAAACCAAGTTGAAACTAAAATAGGATTGACCTACTTGCAAAGGCTTTAGAATGAACAAACATGAATTGAGGAATCCAATCCCAACCTTTGCCAACACTTCCATTTCTCCAGGTGTAATTCTGAAAATGCCTAAACCAAACAGATCACTATGTAGGGTCAGATGCACAGCTGGTGTAAATTGGCATTATTACCCCAACAATGTAGCTCAGGATCTAACTCAGATAATCCTTTCGTTGTGACTGTAAATTTCAAGTAAAATGAATATAATTACATGAGAGAGAAAGTTAGGCCAGCACTATAGATCAAAGAGGCATGTCTTGTTAATGCATCACAACCACATCTCTGCCTCACATCAACAGAGTAAGCCAGAGTTGAACAATGACTCTCTGTTCTGTATAAATGTTAAATCTTGGCTCCATTGACATGAATGGCAAAACTACTATTGACTTCGGTGGGGTGAGGATTTTACCTAAAATGTTGTATAGATATAACCAATATACTCTGTTAATGTAGTACATTCAGCCATTCTTACTTATGATATGAAAATATAGCAAATGACGGATGCTGTATACCTCACATCTGAACTAAACTACTGTGTTGTAAATTGAAAACTTTGTCTTTATTCTGGTATGCAGAGCATGACTAGAACTTCCAGGATTTTAGCTTTTTAGCTATTTTTTCTGATACCCCCAGTCTTCCATTCCCAGTGTTTTAAGTTACATCAGTGTAGACTCCATCACATCCAGTAGGCCAGATCCTGAAATGGTATGTAAAGTAGTATAAATTGCATATCAATAAGTGGTGTGAGTTTAAATGAATCCAAGTTGGTCTAACCTGCAAGCTGAAGAGGCCAGAAGAGGGTGTTAGGTTACACCAATTTAGACTCGCTTAGACTCTCCACTGAATTCAGTCCAAGATCTTTAATTTTCTGACTTCCCTCTTCCATATATCATTCTGTTTGCACCAGTGCCCAAAACAACAGCCCCTGAAAAGCAGAAGAACCCCAGTTCAGCCAGAAAACACAAAGGAACATCAGGGGCTGGTTTGTATCCTTTTTCATCTTTTCAATACAGACAGCCTTGTGTTTTGTTGATTCTTAAATTAACACAATATAGCTTCAAGTTGAAGAGCCTTTTAACACCAAAATCAGCTGAGAAGCAAACAGTAACTGTGGTTCAGCTAAATGCCCTTTTTGTAACAAGTTCATATTATGATACAGTACTGAATATCTCAAGTTTCACTAATGACCCAAAATAACAGTGCAACATACATGGTCAAAGGATCAGTTGAGCTTATTTTTAGGTGTTTCTTAATGTCTTCCTCATATTTTTTTTTCCATTCAGTTCTTAATACTACACTTACTACTTTTTTGAGAAAATTGAGTGACACTGGGATTTTCCCAGCATTAAAATTAATGTAATACATATGAAATAATAGCCTTTAATAATAGTCTCCTTTAAAAATGGAAGTCACTATTACCCAAAAGTTTGACGTTTTTAATCAAGTGAAAACCAGATTCTATGAGTTAGGCAGAGGCTTTATAGTTTGGGAACATTTGGAAGAAGAATTTTTGAAATCCTGAGAATTTTAATGGGACACAAAAATCATTTCTCAACTAGCTCCACATTAGGCACCAAATAAGAGATGTCCTTTAAAAAATAAAGGATCAACAATCCCTTAACCAATGGGGTCTTCAATCCTGGAGGTGATTATGGACCACTGAATACTTTAGGTGTAACTGGATAATGTTTCAGTTTGTTATACTCTGAGCATTTCCATTGAGCAATAATTTTATTAATTATAAATAATTCAAACTGGAAAATGGCACACATTTCTAACTGTAAGATAAATTCACACAACTTCTAACTTCCCACAACAATCATACAGGAAAACAACAGGTGACAAAATAACACACATCTTACTGACAAATAATGCTGCAAAGAGTTATGCATGCGCTTAACTTTAAATACAGTCCCACTGACTTCAAGTCTTTGGAAGATGGGCTAAAAGTTCTGAAATGGGTTCTGCTGTTTTTATGGAGAATAAGATTTCTATCCCATAAGTAACATTTACCAATAGCTTGATGTTATTGGTTTCCTTCATTTGTATTTGTGCTACAGAACTCTCGTTGTTTTTTCATTTGTATTCATACTTAAACTTTTCAGATTTATTTTACTATTTTAAATGGGACTCCACTGCTAAATGTGATCATCTTAGGAAACTAGCTATCAAGTTTGGGGTCAAATCCAGCAAAAGGAATCTTGCCTTTTGGGCTATGAAAGTCCTGAACTGTTACAGATTCTGGCTTTGAGCTATGCTGCCTTGAAAGCCAATCAACCAAACCACAAAATAATCCTCCAGCTGCATGGAAGTAAGTGGTAGAGCTGGTCAGGTGTTGGAAATATTCTATTTATTTCAGACATTACATAAGACCTGATTTTCATGACACTATAGTTTTGAGAAATCAATCCAGTTTTATTATGAGACATTTTGCACAGGTATGGTAGAAGGGATGAGTTTATTTTTAAATACACCTGAGAAGACAGGTA
Source organism: Emydura macquarii macquarii (assembly GCF_026122565.2). Lineage (NCBI taxonomy): Eukaryota > Metazoa > Chordata > Testudines > Chelidae > Emydura > Emydura macquarii. The sequence goes on along the minus strand of NW_027132610.1, from coordinate 42,848,058 downwards.
ACCTGATGCATCCTGTCAGCCAGGGAAGAAACATTCCAATGTTAGGATGTTAGAAAAGTCATTATGCATAGTGGAATTCTCATTATGGAATTCTCTGACATCTTTCCCAAGAGCACAGTCCCCATATATGAGAAATGTCAGAATTTCTGCCCTGGGGAAAGAAGTGGGACAGAATACCTGATTTAACATTAAGTAATTACCAGAGGTAAAAGATTATCTCCTTCAAACAAGAAGCAGCCTTTATTGCTGAATGGATTCCTTGCTCTAAAAATTGATAAATTGTGACAGAAATAAAGTTTTTACAGAAAGATTGCCAACCAGGTAGGATTTGTAAACCCTCACAGTTCTAGTTTAAATGATTCATTTCATATTTGTTCCTAGAATTCATTGCTTCACTTACTATATGTATGCCAATGTATACAGTCAGCTGAAAAGGAAATATTATGAGCATTAGGTAGTTCTTCTACTGTAAAACATATTAAGCACAATGTGATTGCCTCCTTGTGTCATCTGCTGGAGTTGTAGGCAGAAAAAATATTGGCAAATCTGAAAAACCAGTTTTTTTTCTCTGATGTATATTTTAACATAACCAGAAATTTGCCATTCCCTCCAACCACTGGATATATCTTTCAATATTTTGGAAGCATTTATCTAGAAAAAACAAATGAGAACCATCTCTTTTCAAAGAAAAATACCACATAATTTCATACAGTGTACTTCACATATCTGCATTTGTTTAAGTGCATATTGCAACCTATAGCCTCTAAAATAAGGTAGCAGAACTTCTTCCTTCAGTAATTTTGATTATTGACAGAATCAAATCACTAGAACAATTCTGCTAGCTGCAGTTAAAAAAGTATCCTGGGGAACAAGATGACTCAGAGGACTGGTAATTGGATTTGGAGCCTATAAATTTATACCATCCCAAGCTGATATTGACTACATTGTGTTACTATCTGATGGCTGTTCCTTAGCCTCTATGAAACAAATTGCTGGTCTCAATCCATTTCATAATGGGTAGATATCTATGTTACAAAAACCTCAGTCACATTTGGTATTGATTGGTACCCTTGTTCACAATCTTAGCACAGAGACCAAGGAGTAAGTTGACATGGAGATGGAACTACACTCACACCCCTTGAGGTGATCCCTCAAACCAGCGTTACAGCAAAGTGAGAAGCGTACACTGCCTCTACATGTGCTGTACCTGTGTATGATGGGTTAATGAGATTGAGACTGGGCCAATTAACCAATTAGGCCACAGCTGAGAAATTAGGTGGCCTAAGTATTCCCCTGTATGGTGAAGGAGTACAGCTGAGAAGGAACAGGCAGGGCTAGGATAAAGCCAGGAATCTGTCAACCCAAAAGGCATCTGGGGAAGTAGTTTGTAGTCACTCCTGAGAGAGAGAGAGAGAGAGAGAGAGAGAGAGAGATGTGTGTGTGAGGCTATGGAGTTCAGTTGTCTGCAATCCCTCCCTGAGAGGAGGGAGTTTGAGTTGGTACACCCAGAAGGCTGGGAAGCCAGAATCTGTAAGAAGGACTCCAGGGAAAGATCAACAGGGTGTGAGGGAAAGCAGGCCACTGTTCCAAGGTATAGGGTTCCTGGATTGGAACTCACAGCAACAGGCACGCCCAGGTTCCACTAACCGCCACTGGAGAAGTGACACCAGCAGTGCAGTGAATGAGAAGATTGCCTGAGGCTGTTGCTATGCAAAGATATTGATACCTCAGAAGGGGAGGACTACAGTATTAGACCTGAGGGAGGCTAAGCCCCAGCCATGATCACAAGGCAGCCCTCTAGGGGTGAGAGAACCTGCTGTGACACTGTGGTTACACAGAGGAATTCAAGGTTGTCTGTCCAGCACATCACCGTATATTCTCCTTTGACTGTGCTGCAGACAAAGTATCACAAAACTGAATACAAGTATGTGATCTTGTAGTGTGAATTAAACAGTGCTGGTGCTGTCCCTTACCAATAAGTTGTCCTTTGTTTTTCATAAAGTTGTCCACTGTATATTCAAAACTAATTTAATCAACTTTACAGGAACAGTAGATCTGCCTGTATAGGGAAACCAGCAGCAGAAACCAACTATGACACACTCTCAGCAGTTGGCATTGGGACACTTGATCCAGTCCACCTAATGGGCAAAGCCAGTCATGGCAGGGACACAGAAGAACTCATTTTTCCTGGGTATCCTCTGTCAGCAGAGCTCTCTGGAGACCAGCCTGCATTTAAACTGCCCTCTTGTGCCAGAGAACTATAGCAGTACTGTTGACCACTGTCTTCTGAGATGAAGGTGATCCTACAAGAGCAGGAACTATTTTTTCAATATGCCAGGGAGAGATTTTTAAAGGTAATTAGGTGCCTAAATCCCTTAATATATGGCCCACTGTGCTATTCTGTAATATCAGGCGCCATTTGATTGTCTGGTTCTGCTCAGTGCACATATGTGCATGCACACACACATGCACACATTGTTTCTGACTGGGCTGTGGAGTTGTCACTGTAAAGGGAGGGCCCTTTATTATTAAGCATTTATATTACAGTTGCACAAAGAGGCTCCAAAGAAGATCAGGGCCTCATTGTGCTAAATGTTGTTCAATCATACCATAAAGACATTCCCTGTCCCCAAAAGTTTACAAGCTAAGCAGACGACAGGGTGGGAGGACACAGGGTGGGAGGAAAAACAGAGGTTTCACAGCAGGAAGTATGGAAAAGTAGCACTTGTTCTCCCCTAAAGCTGGTATAAAAAATGGAGTAAACCCAAACAGGAAAGCAAGTAGAGAGGGGAGGGGGGAAAGGGTATTACACGCTCTTCCTCATATTAGCCACAAAGTCAGGGCTGTGACAATTAAGCCCTTGGAGAATGAGATTCTAGAAATTCTGAGGAAGTTTATTCTGAAAAGCAAATGAACATTTCCAAGAAATTCAAAGAAATTGCAAGATTGCATAAACCACTTTCAGAAAGTGTCATATTGACATTTTATAAGACAATAAGATATGAACTGCAAAGAAAAGGTTAGCAGGAACAATGCCAAATATGTACTTCAGTGGAAAACAAATATTTGCCAAAGGCGGTGGGCAAGCAATAGGCAAGCTACAGTAGGAACAACTTGTAGGTAGTCTGTGTTACCAAAAAAAAACCCCTAAGACACTTTTTTCTGAACTACAGCATTAACAACATTAGAAGTTCAATAAATAGCTTATTTGGAACCAGAGATTATTTGATCTCAGCGCATGTTCTTTAATATTCAATCAAGCTGGTACACTTTTGCAAAGCATTACAGAGTATCTCACAGACATTATGTGAATACTTAAGAAGTCCTCCGTATACTGTTTGCTATAACTCATGTGATGCTTAGTAAAGCTCTGCCAGTTACTTAAAAAGCCAGACAAAAAGAAAAAGAGAGAGAAAGGGAAAAAAAACCAAACCTGTACATAGATTTTTGAAGTTAGAATGGCATTCCAATGCCAGTGCAAGGCTCTACAAACAGCTGGAGGATATTGACATTGTAAAATCATGTTCATTATAAATGAACAGTTTGAAAACTTCAGCAGAAAGCCCTTGCAAAGATTTGCTAGTATATCCATATGCCTCCAAAGAATTTCCACACAATGGTTGCAGTTGCATTACAAAGACTGTGAAAATCACAAACATTTGTAACCAGTCTGCTGGCTAAAGATGTTTTTTTGCAAATGGATTGGAGAGGATGAGTCATTTCAGGAATTATTTTCAGAGCCCTTTCTTAAAATAATATGTACCAATTTCACAAAATCACTGGATATTGTAGACTAAGAAACGGGTTGTTATAGAGATCCCTTACCAACTTTCCAGTCATTAACATTTGAATAACATTAAAAAAATTATACTGGTCTCTGTGGCTGCAAAATGGAATTCTCCAAATATTGGAATTGTATGTAGGGCCACACTTTATAACTTTTAAAAAATTGTGCTACAGTTCTGAACACGGCCTATTTTTGAAGATTATTAAGAGGGTTCAAAATTTGCTTCAACCTGAAGTGCCAGAAACAGCTCAATCACAAATAGATCCTAATCCCTACAATCCTCCCTGCCTTTCCTCGCCACAGCCCAGTGGAAAGTTACTCCTGGGATGCCCGGACCCAACAACCTGTCACTCATCTATGTAGGATCTTTCCCACACTAGAAATGGCAGCTTGTAGCGTCCTTTAAAAAGTTCCAACATCTTTGGGAGAGCCCCTGAACCGGCCAGCAGTAGTTAGGGAGAAGGGAAATCATTTGAGTTCCCTTCATTTCTTCCCCCAGCCCAGCCAGAAGCTTCTTCAGGCACCTGTAGTCCTGGCAACCTGCCCCCCACTCACCAGCATTCACTTGGAAACCCTCCCATCAATTCTAGTCACCCTAGGACTCCACATGACCAAACATCCACTAACTCTTTATTGCAGCATGCTTCACTTCACATTTATATTGCCACCCTTTGCTTTCCTTACCTCACCATGAGACTTGCTTTTATCATGCTAATCCTTATCTTTATATACACCCCTTTCTCTTATTCCCCCTATTTGTCTACTTCCCAGCACTTTACCAATTCCTTATCCGCACACACACACCAACCTCTCACCTCTAATCCATTGCCACTTTCACCACCTCAGTTCTATACATCTCCCTCCTGGAAAAAAAATAAAAAAGTTAATAATTTATAAACACTGGGGGGATGCTTTTTATTATGAAAATATATTAAGGGGCACATCTCTCTACTGTAATCCTTGTCTTCCCTTCTTCCAGCTTCTCTATAGATTGTTTAATTGTGTCGTGCATAAATTTAAGATTGTAAGCTCTTTGGAGCACCACCTCTATGTTCTGTGAGGCAACTCATTTTGTTAGCTCAATAAATACTACTATAACTAATAATATTAAGAAAAGCAAGGTATGTTAAATATATGATTTTGCTGAGAACTATACAGTATTGGATACCATTGTGGTCAGTTTGGGTCCCCTTCTCCTATCAATTTATGAAAAACATACCCATTAGCCTGAGGTGGACCTTTTAACTTGATAAAACCTGAATATGTAGATAATTAAGCCAAAATTGTTTTATTGCTTGTAGGACAGCACAGTATCATTAATGTTCCAGATAGATAACAATCAACACTGTATCGACATCCTTGCAATGACTTGAGTTGCCAAAGACCCTCAGTCCAACTTTTTCCTAGCAGATTCTATAGCAGGAGTCTGTAATGTAAGTCAAGAGACAGTGAAGTACTTTGCAGACTGCTAAAAACTGAATTTCAACCTCAGCTTTGGCTATTCATCTCTCTCAGTCTCTCTTGTTGGAGCAGTTCCACTTTGTATAAGTAACTGGATATTCTTTGGGAGGGAGAGAGAAAGACTGACTTGATAGGGCACTTACCTAGAATGTGAGCGATTCAAGTAGAGCAGTTTTAGCCAAAACAATTATGTTGTATATATTGCACACCACATTAACATCTATTATATTATATATTATTATATATTATATTACAATATATTACACATTTTATTATATGTAAACATTAGAACAAAGTTTTATATTTGAATGGTATGATGCTTACTCTTCTTCACTGATGCTCAATTTTCCATTACACTTTGCAAAGCTGAAGTCACTTTTGATACTAGCAAATACAAAATCTGTCAAAATCAAGACATATTAGTTCTATTTCCTAGTACAGGTGCCTTCACAGGCAGCTGGTTTGGAACATAATACCCCAAACAGAGATAAGAAAAAGTACAGAACAAAGTAAGTTAAGGAACTGTTACAAACTGATGGGTTGGATTTTAGGGATGTACAGAGAGGTTGTACCGTATAAAACCATACTATCATTATAGCTAGTTTAAATGCCTATTTCTGAACCACACCTTCTGTGTAAAGTGAACATGCTATGAAATACGAATTGCCTCCCAGAATGAGTGTACTATCTCTGCTTTTCATATTGTGCTATTTTATCTCTAATTCCATCTTTAAGCACCTAAATAAGTGACCTGATGTTCAAAATGCTCAGCACATAGCAGTTTAGGCACTTATTTTGAATATGTTGGCCTTAAAATTCCTGGGCATATTCTTTTTAAAAAATTTCCGTGAAGATAGAGCATTTAAACAGGAGACGGAAAATATGTTCTGCTAGGATTTAGTTCTCATTTTATACTGGGGTTTAGACATTTCTATAGGGAATGTTACAGTTTATCAAACTTCATGCATACACGCAGTGAGGGCAAGAAATACTGGAAAGATTTTAAAACATCCTGTAACCAAAACGCAAGGACATATGAGAGTCAAATGAGATTTGTGGTGTTTATATGATGTGGTCTACTGTCTAAAGCAATCTAGGGATATAGACAATTCCTACATCCTTATTTCCCCTTTGGGATTACAGGGCTAAGCCACCAAACTTTCACAAATAAGTTTACCGACTGGAATATATACAGTTCTTATTCATCTGTAAACAAACAGGCTCTGACCTGAAGCCACCCAATGGCTTTAATTGAACAAACCATGTATTACTAAAGTCTGTCCAAGCCATGACTGCAGTAAGCAGCCATCTCGATCTTGAGCAATCTGTCAGTAAACTAATAAATTACATCATTGTGGAGAGAAGCAGAACTCCCTCTTTAAGGGCATCTGTTCAGCACCAGCGAATAGCTAGTAAGGTTCCAGATCTGCCAATTTTAATCAGATAAGTAAGAGCTCTTTACCTAAAAATTCATGTCTAATCCTTTAAGAAAGTGGCTAAAACATACAGAGTTTTCATTTGGCATTCGCTTTGTAGCTGTTTTAGAAGCACACAAAACACAAGTAACTAGAATGCCCACTTAGCATCCAAGCCTGCAACCTCTGCCTATGAAAATAGACATACTGAGTGAAATCCTGGCAACACTACAATGATAAACTTCAGTAGTGCCAGGATTTCACCTGTTGACTTCAGTGGGAGTACTCCAGGGAGTCAGGGTTACAGGATTGGATTTTTAAGTCCTAATTTAGCAAGGAAGGTAAGCATGTGAGTTCAATGGAACTACACACATGCTTAAGGACATGCCTCACGTTAAGTATCTTGCTGAACTGAGGCCTCAATAATCTATTTTTGCACAGCACATATTTAACTTCTTGCTATGCACAGGACCAGAGAGCTCACAGACAAGGGGGCTGGAGGCTTCCAATGTACACACATGGTTTTGCTATACAATCAATGTTTTCTCTGGATCAAACATTGATTCACACACCAGTTTGGGACTTGATCCCAATGAACCATTTTAACATTAAAAGGCCCAATCCAACCAAGATTTAAGGATGCAAGTAATTTTACTGATTTGAATGGTCCTATTGATGTCAATAGGTCATTCCAGTTGCCCATACTGAGGTCAGGGAAGTCATATAACAGATCTGAGCAGAGGCCTCAGAGAGAAAACTACTACCATATATGTTACATATATATATATATATGTTAGCAAAACCATACTGAGATCAAACCCCACCTGGACAAACAAACTCAAATACAAAAAATAAATTGTCACATGTGATTACAAGAACACCTGCAGAGTAACCCTACTATTATTATCTTGATACAAGATAGATTTCCTGGAATAACATCAACATCAAGACATTATGAGCCCAACACATCTCCTACTGTATTAAACGGGAGTTTTGCCACTGAAGTCAACAGCAGTAGGATAGTCCATATGATTAACTTTTGGTGTACTGACTCATGACTTTATTCTGGTTAGACCTATATTTGATCTTCAAAGAATAGTCTGCTCAGCAGATGAAGTGTTCGTTAAAAAGTATTCTGTCTTCATCATAAATTCCTTAGTCTTTCTCTTAAGTGGTGAGCAAGTATTATAGTCTATGAGAGATGTGTGAACTTTGAAAGGCTCGCCTTGCATTGAAGTTTTTCTTTATGCAAAGCAGTCAGATGATGTTGTGATTGGGCCCATATGAGCCCACAAAAACCTAAAAGCTAAATAAGAATTGAAGCCCTTTGAATTCAATGTTCAAAAAATAAAGTATGTAGTGTAGAATTAATGGGATAGCTACCATATGCTAATTTAAAATCTATTGGTTGTTCAAACAGCATTCATTGAGGTTTAGCATGCATGTAAGATGTACGTCTATTTGGCAAGCACTGAACTGTAAATTACACACATGATTCATAGAACTCACCTTCCTAAATATTAATCTGCTTAAACATTTACAGAGGAGATAAATTTCATTTGCTGTAGACTATCTTTATTTCATACTAAGTCATCTGTATCCTGAGTTTTCAAAAAAATGAATGGTTGGATTTCACATTAAAAGTTAAAAATGAAGCAAACTGCAGAAGCTTGCTATGAGGGAGGGGCTAAAAGCATGGGATTTTGTCTCACATATGGATAGGTCTAGTCCACGTAGATTAAAACAAGCTTCAAGGCTCACAAGCAAATAGTAAAGCAACAGATATTGGCACAGCAATTAATAGAACAACAACAAAATTCTAAATTATTGCCAGCCTCTGGAATCCTCAGTGTGATCTTGCTGGAATTCTATCGGGTTTTTAGGTCTTGATCTTGCATATACACAAGCTGGTCCAAACCCATACATCTACTTCAGGTTGCAGCAAAGGGATTAGTCAGAGTATGTATGCATGAGCATAAGAATCTATATCAGCATATTATCTGCTTACAGGATCAGAGATAAGAGTTGTAAACTGTACAAGAACCAGCACTATCTTCATTTGTGCTTTGTATAATGCTAAAGATGCTGTTGGCACTTTAATATTATTACTGTTATAGTCCTAGTTATTTATTAGGCATGGACTGAATTAAAAAACAGGATATGACAATTCTCTATTTTCAGGTCAGCAAACACACTGACCAACACCATGCTTGAACGAGCACATATACAAATCTATTGAAGTCAAGGCTCAACTGACTTAGTGGACTTTGGATCAGGTCTCTAGGCTCTGATTCAGTAAGGAACTATTCACATGTTTAAATTTGGAAATACACTTAAGTGTTTTGCTGAGTCAGGACCTTCATGTCAGAAACTGTTTAATAGTTGTGTGTTTTCTTCTGTTGCGAACAAATAAGTTGCCTTAGTCTTTTAAGTAAAGCTTTATGTGTTTTGTTTTCAGCAAAAAGATCAACATCATCATCATTTGTATTATAGAAGAAACAAGATCAGGGCTGCAGGTTAGGTATTGTACAAAAAGAATTAGAGCCAGACCTTTCCCTGAAGCACTTACAATTTAATCAGACAAGACAGACAAAGGTTAAGCAGGAAGAAATATATCATAGGTGAAGGGATCAGTGATGGTTTTCAGATATCACATTAATTCAGTTATTTTTGTGTGTTTGTTTCTTCTTTTTCTCTTCCACCCTTTGGACAGGGTTTTGGGAGGGATTAACTTCTTATCATATGCACAATGTGCCTTAGGTGGCACATGACCAGGATTTATCACCAAATTTGGTCTGCTGGTTGGGTCATATGCTTCCCCAGCCTGAGCTGGGTACTGAAGGGTAGCATGACATGGATGCTGATTCATGCCCCACAAGGATTAACTGAAGGAGGGAAAAGGCAGTTTGGGAGGCATTGAAGAGAGGGGCAAGGTAAAAAGAAGAAGTGGAGCATGAAGGGAAAGGGAAGTGATTTTGAAGTGAAGCTAGGTGTACTCTGCAGCTGGGAGGTGTAATTCCCATCTCGGATAGATGTACATGTGCTAGCTCTGCTCAAGCTACTGAACTGAAATAGTAGTGTGGTAACAGCAGCATGCACAGTGGCTTGGGCTATCTGCACAAGGACAACCCCATTCAAGATCCTAGGTACATACTCAGGCTTCCAGTTTGATCTACCATCCCTGCTGCCACGGCCAGCATGGGAGCTCGAGCAGAGCTAGCACATATACATTTACTTGAGCTGGGAATCACACTGCAGGGCAGAAGTACCCTGTGAGGGAATGGTTGGGAGGGCGTTATAGCTAACAGTTAACATAAACCATAAGGGACAATGCACACGTATGGAGTGCTTTACATCTTCAAAATGCTTCAGAAACATGTCTGATGTAAAGTCAGAGTTCTCAAGTGCTCGCTCTTCAGAAAACTGTTTATAAGAGGAAAATGTAAGTAAACCCTTTAGGATGGAGAGAATTAGATGGATCTCACTGGATCAGTCACCTGACAGGGATTTTTTTTTTAAAACTTTTCACGATACCTGGGAAGAGTAAAAAACATCACAAGTGAAGATTCACTCCACTTGAGTGAGTTCAAGAGTCCAAACACCTCTGGTCCATATATCACTTTTGCAAATACAAAACAAAACTAATTTTGGAATGTCAAAGTATACAGTATATTTTAACTCCCATATTAAGGTTAGTGGAATCTCACTGTAGTGTATGATGCGTGCGTTTAGACAACTGTGGACTTGATGGGGAAGGCTTATTTTTGTAAGGTGTGCTATGTGAGGACACACCAAAACTCTTATAAAACCGTGTTATTGTGTGGAAGCTTATGGGAAAAAGCAACCATTCAATGCCCCTGGAAGACTTTCCTCACACAGTTGCAGATTCAGGTTTTAAAGTCAGAATTTCAAACATATTTAGGCAATTTAAGATACGGATAGGTGCCCAGTGGGATTTTTCAAAAGAGCTGAGGCTCCCTTCCCCTGCCCCCCTTTTATTTTTAACTCATATAAGTAAAGTTAGGTATGTGCATAATAGTTTGCAGGATCAAGGCCTTAATTTGGAATTGTGAATCGTTCTAATGGATCTACAAAACTTCCAGATAGTCCCTAACTTAAATGGAGCTTCAAATGATTCACAAAGCACCAGAGAACAAGGCAAAAATTATTTAGTTTTCTTCTATTTCAGATGTTGGGAAATATATCAGAAACAAACTGAATGACTTTGGAAAGTTTCCAGCACCTTGGAATTCAGCCCAAAGTTATTAATGAGGGCTAACATTTGGCTCATCCTTTTTAAAATTAAAAATAAAATAAAAATAAATAGTAATCCTGCCAAAGGGAACACTGACGGCACAAAATTCTGTTTTCCTATAATTGTTTAACTTAAATGATCATTGTGCGAGACATCTGCAACACTAAAGGCAACAAAACTTTTTAATAACACTAATAAAAATGAAATTGATACAATGCAAGCAATAAAAATGAATTATGAAAAAAAACCTATATTAAGCATGTTATAATAATGCTTATCCCTTCTCTGTCTTAAGTGTTTTTAAAACACTCACTCGTAATGCATAATGAGCAAGAGCTCCTGTTCTTCTGGTAAAATTTATGGGAGGGAGCTAAAAGGTTGGCACTCATTAGCAGGCTATCCTTTCAGAGTGCCTCTCAAGTCTTTCCCAGCTCCCCACAGAACAGACTCTGAGTATAGCCAACAAACCCCAGGAATCCCCACAGATCCTAGAGGATTCACAGCAGGCTAAGGCTCTGTACTGACTCTGGGTGTTCACGTGGCTTCCCACACATAGCCCCTTCAGCTGTCAGGAATGCCCAGCCACAGATACCACCAAAACCCTCCTTAAAGGGAGTTCTCCACAATGGAGGGGGCCCATGATATAGATACTATAGCCTCTAGTATCTCTGCAGGTTTAGTGGGTAGAAAGGAAGGTAGGAGGGATGATGAACTGCACTTTAATTCCATTCCTAAGGCCACTGGGTGAAATCCTGACCCCACTGAAGTCAATGTCAGTTCCCTTTCACGTCAATGGAGCCAGGATTTCACCCACTGTGTCTACGCTTATTATTAATTATTTGTATTGCCATAGTGTCTAGGAGTCCTAGGATTTCCTTTCACTTCAGATCTCATTGTGTTAAGTGCTGTACAAACACAGAACTTATCCCCTGTCCCAGAGAGTTTACAATCTACCTGTAAGATGGATACAGACAGATAGGGGAGTACAAAGAAACAGTGATACAATACTGGCCAGCATGATAGACGGTGGTCTCAGCATGCCAGCAGCCTAACTATTATCAAGTTCTTCATAGACCTCCTGGCAAAGGTGGGATTTGGAGGTGGATAATGAGGTAGTTTTTGGATGTTTACAAGGAGCGCCTCACAAGCATAGGGGCAGCATGGGAGAAAGCACAAAAGTGTTTGTTTGAAAATTTAACAAGTGGGCAGTGATGACTGGAATATACAGTAGCTAAAGGTAATGAGGTGATTCTGGGTCTCCCAGGGAAAAGAAATCCTGACCCAAAAGAAACCTAGAACCAGGTGAAAATCAGTAGGTTCTGTTTTCAGGCCTCGAGTGAAACTTCGCAAATTCAACAAAAGTTTTGTTGAACCCTGGAGAACCTTTTAACAAATTTCAAGGATCTTCATTTTCATAACAAAGCACATAACTCTTTTTCCTTTTCTTTCAGATTTCATTACAAGAGCTGTGCACAACCTGGATTATAACATCTTGGCCAATCCTAAAGAATCTTTAGTGTTTTCACTCTTCAGGGACTTGTAAACCATTCATATACACCATCGTAATAATTCAGAAAAACATTACATATATATTCAATTTTTCCTCGCTCTATCACACTCAATAAGATCTTGGCATTATATTTTGTAGTTCAAGTTGGTTAAGCAAGCCTCATTACCAACACTTATGGAATTTGATCCTGCCTTGGCAAATATCATTCTTTAAAAAAATCCATCTTACAACGATTCTCTCTCTAATGAGAGAGGCAAGGTAGTTGAGGTAATTTTTTTTATTAGACCAACTTCTGTTGGTGGAAGGTACAAGTTTTCAAACTTCACAAAGCTCCATCGCAAGTCCAGGGAAGGTAACCAGAGTGTCTGAACTAAATACAAGTTGTGACAGATTGTTAAACATAAGGGGTTAGCACTGTTGTGGGAGAGTTCTTAAAATGAAATGGTCAATTGCAGGTTAGGCTAGGCACTCTAATGGACACTCCAGTAATGTACATTTATTATGGAGAGACCATAGTTTTTCTGTAATTAAGTTTGTGACACTCTCACCATGAAAGACTGTATTTACATAGACACACATTAACTTTGCCAAACTAAATGAATCTGCTTGATATTTCTCATATGTGATCTCTATACCACATAACAATTTTAAAGAAAATTTGTTATTAGACAATATGTTTGTGCAGTACAAGTTTGAAAAATCAAGTGTTTCACTTATATAAGTGGTTCTATGTTAGTTTTAGAATATCACATTTCAAGAACAGCTTACCCTTGAAACTGCAAGTTTATTTTATTCTCTCATTCACAATGAAGTTTGCTATCTGAGTATTTGGGGGAAGTCTGAATGGTTAATTTTTAAGTAATTTATTTGTTTGTTTCAGATCCCTGAGAATATTGTGAGCTCGCTGTCCTTTACAACGTTGCTACTCCCCAACAGAACTTTACAAATTCCACCAGACAAAATATCATCTTGATAGACTTTATAGTGTTAAATGTTGCCTCCAAATTTCTTAAAGTGCAAAACTGATCTAATGGGTTAAAAGACTTTTTTTGGACATCATCAAGGGGAGAGCCTTTAGATGCCTTAACATCAAGATTCCAACCATCTTAAATGTGTGTAGGTGAAGAGTTGAAGAAATTACATGCAGTTTTAGGAGAGGCAAAATAAACCAATTAATATTCCTGTAATTCAATATGTCATTTTATTTGCATACCCATAGTATTTCCAAACCCAAGCATTTAAAAGTCATGGGTTAGCCCCCACGAAAATCATGAGATTAATTTAAAAATGAGATTAAAAATGAATGTATTTTATTTGCCTGCAGATTTTTGAGTTTTTAGTACTCCTGTTTTCAAGCTTTACTTCTACAACCATGAGGGCTAGAAAAAATAAAAAATAAATGAAAGCCGAGATTCCCACATAATCTCCTTATCTCAGCAGTTCAGCCTGTGAAAAGAAGATAAAATATGTCAAGATTTGTGGTAAAAGCTGTACCTCAGAGTGGATACCGATTCCGGTGAAGTCAGTGGCTGGGCTCCTGGTTGATAATAATATCCCTATTTTTCTTTTGACCAATTTACCACAAAAACTAAGGAAATTCCGGGCAAAAATTTAATTAAGAATGGTTTTAAGACTGTAAATTTATATCAGTTACTTAAAAAAGGAATCTTTTAAGAATTTTTAGTTATTTCACAAATCAAGCACTTGAAAGCCTGGAGGTTTAATTAGAATATGTGTTTGTCTGTGTGCATATCAACTGAATAGATTGAAATTTTCACATACTCATGTATGAGTATGTGAACGTTCTAAAGGTAAGATTCTACAAACTTGAACTTTTATCATGTATCAATATCCATGATCTGCATATTCTCAAGGAAACCTTTTACTACAAAGCTGCCATATTGCTATACCATGATAATTTGGTCTTTTCCAAACTCATACATCACATGCTGAAAATGAGATCTACACACTTTGTTTAAACTTTTACATATGAGTTACCAACTCAGCACAAGCCCTCCTCCATTGCAAACTTCACTTCACCCACCAACATAGTAGTAGTAAGGAACACAGATGTCTCATCCTCAAAATGCGGAAGCACTACCACAAAACCCTCATTTTGCTGCAAACCAGACAGATCAATTCTTCCCCATCTAAAGCATATAGTGGCTCTAATACTTCTTGATAAACTGGTAACAATATGGCTTAGTTGCTACAGCAGATGAGAATTGTCATACAACTGCACATCTTCCTAGAACAACACTGAAAACACACCGCATAATTGTTTTGATTGCATATAGTTGTTTCTCAAACATCCAAAATTAATTTTACGTTACTATAGTTTTTACAAGGTGGCATCTGACATATCACTATTTTTTTTTACAGGAGAAATCTGTGGTATATCAGACAACCCAGAGTTTATAATTGTTTGCAAAGACCGACTTTTCTTTTACCACCACTAGACTCTGGATAAATTAAACAGATGGACAGCATGTGCATGGGATACTGAGATCAGAGTAACGCTTTTCTGAAACCTAACTCTGAGTTTCCAGACATTCATTTTATTTTCTCTTTAACCTTAACGTAAAATTCCCGGGCTTCTATTTTTAAAAAAAAATTATAGTAAGGGCTTTGTATTCCTTTTTTCCCCTCCTTAAGTAATTGACATACACTATGGATCAGATTTTCAGAACTCCCATTGATTTCAAAGGGAACATAGACTAATGCCAAAAGTTTTTGAAAAAATCCCACCATTTCTGCACAACTTTAACTTTACCTTAATCAAGTATTTTACCTAGAAATTTATCTCAAGTTTAGATGAACATCCCCATTTTAAACCATATTCATAGGATCATAGAAATATAGGGCTGGAAGGGACCTCAAAAGGTCATCTGTAGGACCAAGTTCACCTAGAACATCCCTGTTGGTTAACCTGTTCTTAAAATCTCTACCGATGGGGATTCCACAACCGCCCTTCAAAGCTTAACTATTGTTAGAAACTTTTTCCTAATATCTAATTTAAATATCTCTTTCTGCAGGTAAATCTCATTATATCTTATCCTACCCTTCAGTGGACATAGAGAACAATTTATCACCATCATCTTTAAAACCTTAACATATATGAAGATTGTTATCAAGTCCCCTCTCAGGGTATGTACACATTGACCGTGGCAAATTCGTCTCCATTACATCGATCTATCTGGATCGATTGAGCAGAAATGAAACCCTCTCTATTGATCCAGAAGTCGATTAATAAAACCACCTCCCTAAAAAGCATAGCACTGAGTCAATGGGTACACATTTCCCTTTGGCGCTGCACAGTGGAGATGGCAGGCTAAAGGGAAGTTACAAAGTCGATGGGAGTTATGCAAGCTACTGTGCATAGCTTTCGTAACTCCCATCGACTGCCGCCAAGTATAGACCAGGCCTCAGTCTTCTTTTCTCAAGACTAAATATGCCCAGTTTTTTCATCTTTCCTCAGAGGTCAGGTTTTCTAAATCTTTCTATCATTTCGATAGCTCTCCTCTGGATTCTCTCCAGTTTGTCCACATCTTTCTTAAAGTGTGGCACTCAGAACTAGACATAGTACTCCAGCTGAGACCTCTGCAGTGCTGAGTGGAACAATTACCTTCTCTGTCTTATAGATGATACTCCTGTTAATACCCCCCAGAATATTAGCCTCCTTTGCAACTGCATTATATTATTGGCTCATATTCAGTTTGTGATCCATTATAACCACCATATATTTTTCTGCAATACTACAGTCTAGCCAGTTAGCCCCATTTTGGAGTTTTGCATTTGATTTTGAGTTTCAGACCAATCCTCCAATTTCAAGTTATTTTGAATTCTTATCCTGTCATCCAAAATGTTGTCCATTCCTCCCATTTTGGTGTCATCCACAAATTTTATAAACTAAACTTTCCACCCCATTATCCAAGGCATCAATTAAAATACTAAATAGTACTGGACCTAGAAAAGACCCGCTGTGAGATCCCACTACATACATTCTCCCAGTTTGACAGCGAACCATTGATAACAACTATTTCAGTATGGTTTTGCAACTAGCTGTACACCCACCTTATAGTAATTTCATTTAAACCACATTTCCCTTTGTCTATGAGACTGCTTGCTTATCATACTGTTATGTGGGACTGTGCCAAAATCCTTACTAAAATCAAGATATATCATATATACAGCTTCCCCTTATCCAATCGGCCAGTAACCCTGTCAAAGAAGGAAATTAGGTTGGTTTGGCATGATTTGATCTTGACAAGTCCATGTTATCTATTACTTATCACCCTATTATCTTCTAGGTGATTACGAAAGGTGTTTATTAAAAGGTGTTTAATAATTTGTTCCAGTGTTTTTCCAGGTATCTAAGTTAATCTAACTGGTCTATAATTCCCTGGGTTCTCTTTGTTTCCCTTTTGAATGACAGGTATTATGTTTGCCCTCCCTCAGTCCTCTGGAACCTCATTCATCCTTTATCCTCAAAAATAATTGTTAATAGCCCCAAGGTTGTTTCAGCTAGCTCCTTAAGTATCCTAGGATGAATTTCATTATGCCCTGCTGAGTTGAGTACAACTAACTTATCTAAATATTCTTTAACCTACTATTTCCCTATCCTAGCTTGTGTCCCTGCCCCCTTGTTGTTAATATTGTGTTAAATATCTGGCCACAATCTTTTTAGTGAAGATTAAAGCAGAATAGGCATTAAACACCTGAGTCTTCTTGATGTCATCTGTTATTAGCACTTCTTCCCTGTGAAATAGAAGACTTACACTTTCCTTAGTTTTTCTCTTGCTCTTAATGTATGTATAGAACCTCTCTTGTTGCCTTTTATATCCCTTGTTAGCTGTAACTCATTTTGTGCCTTAGCCTTTCTGATTTTGTCCCTAAATACTTATGCTACTCTTTTGTACTCTTCATTAGCAATTGTCTACATTTCCACTTATTGTAGGATTCCTTTTTGATTTTCAGGTCATTAAGAGCTCCAGTGAAGCCATATTGGCCTCTTACTATTCTTCCTATCTTCCTTCACTTTAGGATAGTTTCTTGTTTTAATATTATCTCTTTGAGAAACTGCTAGCTCTCCTGTTTCCCTTAAATTTTCTTCCCAGGGGATCTTACCTACCGATTCTCTGAGTCTGTTAAAATCTGCTTTTTTGAAGTCCATTGTCCTTATTCTGCTGCTGAAACTCCTTCCTTTCCTTAGAATCATGGAATCTATAATTTCATTATCACTTTCACCCAGATTGCCCAGAGTGTATTCTTTATAATGGTACAGATAATCCAGGGCAATTTGCATTTTATAGCATGGTGAAGTGTGAAAGTTTGAAAACAGCTTGTCATTTATTTATAATAACCTTTCTTTTTCTTGCACGTATTCTCTAAGTCTCTTTATGCAGTGGATGCCATCATTTAAAAAAAAAAGTATGGAGATGCAACTTGGTGAGAAAAGTTTTGAATTGAAAAAAAAGAACTAAATATGCATTCACTGGATTCAGTAGTTTATACAGCACAGTTGAGACAAATATAGTGAAAATCTTTCTTCTAGAGACCATAGATCAGACTCCCTGAACTGACTTTGTAATACATTGCCAATGAAAAGTGGTCCTAAAGCCAGATTGTTTCTCAAGGATTCCCTGTGCCCAAGTGTATCTACTTCATAGTGGCTCCTATGTGCCTCCTTTTGAAGCCAGTTTAGGGTGTATGACTGGGGCATCCCTATATCCTAGCAATCCTGAGCTGCTGTAATGGCTATCTGGGACCAAACATAATGGTTCCATTCACCTTGTAAAGCAAAGAACTGATACAGAGTAAAATGTTTATATAAATGACTATCTTTATATAGGCCAAAAGAATGAGGGCCTAAGTCTGTGATGACTCATTTTCCATACAACCCATCAAGTCAGTGGAGTATTCTGGCATCTTAAGGCCCCAATTCAACAACGCATTTAACAGGTACCTGACTTTAAGAACAAGTAGCCCTATAGAAGTCAATGGGGCCATTCATATGCTTAAAGTTAAGCACATGCTTAATAATTTTGCTGAATCAGGCACTAAAAAGTATTTTGGGCCATTTCTGTAGCATACTACCATATTGTTATAAGATCAGAAAGGCAGATTTTTCCTCTGTCCTATTTTTTATTACTGTATTGTTTTCTTTCAAAAATAATTAAACTGACAAAAGCAACGAAATTCTGAATTAATATCCCTTCAATTTAATTTAACATTTAATTCTTCAATGTCCCTAATTTATTCCATTGTGTCTAAATATTGTAGACTAGATGGTATATAAGATCACACACTGTTCTGAGACAACCACAACACCTAAACACATTGAGACAAGCTAAGGACAGCGTGGCTGCATAATTTCTGAAATTCATTACTTTTGTCAGTTTGTTAGATTAACATTAGTTTAACCTTACATTTTCTATTGGGCACAGTGATATAGAACATGACTGTGAGTTATTTGACTAATCTGCCTCCCCCTCCCCCATCAACCACTTCTCCTAATGTAGGAACACTCCCCTGTAGCATACAGATTTAATCATTTAACTTGTAAGCATAAATAAATGCCTAGAACATGTCAACTGAAAATCTCAGTTATTTCCTAAAACTGCAGGTGCTAGAAGTGGTGTAATGAAATAGAGCCAGCTGCAACCACAGGCTCCAGCCAAATGGAATATGTCTTCAGAATGACACTGAATGTAACAAAACCTTGCTGGGTTTATTTCCAAGAATGTTATCTCTGCAGTTTTAAAAACAGCATAAATCAAGAAATATGTTCACAAAGTATAGCTGAAGTTGAGTTATCTTTATTATGCCCAGCTATATTTTCCCCATTACAACCTGAAATATGTTGACAGAACCATTCATATTCATCTATAATATGACCAGTAATTACACAGTCAGGAAGGAAAATTGAAACAAAAGTTATTGGAAGGCTGGAATTAATCAAGTAACTGACCCATCAAGTTACGACCAGCTAAGGTAGTTAAAAAGACTTAACCTTCAAGCAAAGCTAAATTACAGTTCATCCTTACACAATTGGTAAGGACTATCAGATGGATCACTAATACTTACAGACCTTTTTCAAATTTACATTAAAATATGTTTTGTCTTTATTCTAGTGGCATCATTGAAGAGAGTTCTACGGGACCCTCTATAGAGTTTAAGTCCAGAAGGGACCCCCAGTTCATCCAGTCTCCCCTCCTGTATCACACAGGCCAACATGCCCAGAATTGGACCAATATATTACACTCCTTAGGAGACTAAACTGGTGTGTGCCACAGGCCAAGAACATGAGGACCGAGGTGCACCAAAGCCAGGGACCCATGAAATGGCAGGGAATTGACTGGGTGAGATATACCCAGATGATCTTTGCATGACCCATGCTGTAGAGGAAGGTGAAAAAACCCAAGGTCTCTGCCAATCTGACCTAGGGAAAAATTCCTACCCAACCCAAATATGAAATACTCAAGGTTCATCAAGAAAAGGCTTGAAAACAATGGAAAATCAACTTCAGCAGTCCACAATTTGTCCATAAGAGAGACAGGCAGGGGTGGAAAGTTTGCTCCTACCACATCACTCTCTGGAAGCCCCTAAAAATATCTGAATAGTCAAACGTTATGGTTTGGTGAATTGGCCACCTCCCTCCAAATTTCCATAGATCTCATTGTAGGGTTTGTCCCTATGGATCTTCTATTAGGGTGGGCTTCTGGGAACACCCCAGGATCCTTGCATGATCATACATTCAAAACTTATTGACCTAATGGGAATCTAGTGTGTGTAGAGGACTGTGTGTGCTTTTCAAAACATAAATAGTAATTGCACATTACCAAATTAAAACTTCTTATATTACAGAGCTACTTCTGGAGCAGTTTGGGGATCTTTACAGGCTTCCCTGAAGCTAGACAGAAATGTTTGTGATATTGCACCACAACTGATGCTTTTGAAATACAATTTTTAAGTAAAGATTACAGAAAATTCTACACACAAAATCACACTCCACTCATGATGAGCAAGGAAAAGGAAAACAATATTTGTGTTCTGGGTTTTTGTGCTCCTTAGTTTTGTGCAGCTTTTAGGTACCACAGAGACAGATACTATATAAATCCTATATATATAAAACAGATAAATATGTTTTGGCCCAACAAAATGACCAACAATAATAAGGGATTATGAAAGGAATTATACCATCAATTTGTCTGGGTGGAAATTAGAAAGATAGAGTTGAGAGAAAGGTTTATGTTAGTGGTCACATAAAGTTTCACAGATGTCCCTTTTTAGCACCTCCTCACCACTGAGAACTTCACAACAAAAGCCAGTGTAGAACTCCAATGTTCCTTCTTCCAACATACACTACTTGAGCTAATGAAGAATGTTAGTTAGTTGTTGGTAGTATAGGACCTATGACACACAGCTAAGCAATTCTGATTCCACATAGTAGGCAACAGTAGTGAAAGAAACACACTAGTCAGATCATTAGAATATTTATAGTTTCATAGAACCTTCCAAGAATGGAATGTTTTAATTTTCTGTGAAGCAGTTTCTATGTCACAACCTTTGAAATATAAGACTCAGTCCTATTCCACTGGAAGTCAATGGCAAAAAATCTATTGGTTACAATGATACGGCAGTTACATATTGTTTATTATTATTAAAGTTTATTATTATTTAGTTTATTATTATTTAGGGTAATTTTATTCAGGTCTGTGACACAATCACTGTAGTACCTAGCGCTCTGTGCCTTCCTTCCTTCTGGGTGGATATGCTGAGTTTACGTAGTGAACTATTAACTCTCAGCTGATGGTGCTCTGCTGAGGTAACTTAGCCCTCCAGCAACAGCACCAAAGTTCATCCATTTCACAGTTAACAAAACAGGTCTGATGGAAATAAAATAATCTTCCAGCTCCCCTTCCAGTCCATAGTTCTTCCGCCACTTCCTTAGGATGCATTCTCACAAAGCTACACAATATTTTCTCCCTCACTGAGCTACAGTTCTTCTTTGAGACACCCCACCCTACCCTGGGCTCAGCAGTCCATCTGCCCATCTTTGGTGCAGGGTCAAAGAAGGTGCAGGGAGACCTTTCCTCACCCCCACTAGAAGTCCTAGACTGGATCCCTAAATAAGTGCAAGTTTCAACTTCTTTCTGCACTCCTCCACACTATCCTCTTCGCCAAAGTACTTCCACGAAGTCAATAGAGCTATGACAACTTACACCAGCCAAAGTTCTGGCTCCATATATTTGATACCTGCATGGAAAGAAAAATATTTAATCATAACAAAGCCATAAATGTTGCTGTAATACAATAAATAATTGAGCAATAATGGTCAAGTCATGGGGCATTTCCTGGAGATTAGTACATAGCTAGAAGAAGTTGATTATCTGAAGCTGGTTTAAAATGTAAAAAAATTATTTTTCTTTCCCCTTCTCTCTATATAATGTGTCTGACCTATGAATCATGCTGCACATTTGGCTGTTTCAGGCATTTTGAGAGAATGAATTCCCAGTACATTAGCTAAGAAAGACCTAGTCATGCATTTTCTGAAATCTTGAGTCTTAAAGCCACAAGCAGAAAAAATCCTACACTTGATAGCAAGCGCTACATGTACACTATATTCCTCTTGGGGAAAACAACTCAGGTATCCAAATTATTATCTGGATGTCAGAGATCTCATCGGACTCTGGAGTGGCTTTCTAGGCAAGGAGAGATGCACACTGCCTTGAATGTAGTGTGTTCTGGGCTAATCAGATTGGAAGGTCTGAAACCTGGGTCTGATAGTAACTGGATGGCACATGTGTAGAAGCTAATGTCTAGATATACCTTCCTGTGGTTCTTGTCATTTTAGCTGTTAAATTTTGGAAGTTTATTTGCTAGCCTCTTGTAAAGAATTATTAACAAATACTAAAAGGGAATCTTGCCAATTATCACAGCTAAAACCTAAAATCCTCAAAAGTGTAATATTTAGATTTAAACCTGTGCTGCAGAGCCAGCTGAGGCAGGCTGCCAAGTCTGCAGCTGTAGGGGTCCCTGGGTCAAAAGAGACCCACCCAAGCAGTAGGTCAATTGATTATTAAAGCTACAGGGAAGACCTGAACTGAGTACTAATCATTCCAATGCCCCCTCCCAAGCCATCAGATTGTTGATCCCATAGTCTGAAAAATAACTTGACCCCATTTCTTACAGTAAACAATTAGAAACATTAAGGATCTATATGACATGAGCAGCCAGAGATGGTAGCAACATTAGCCCAGTTTGCAGTGACAATTGAAGTAAGGCAAGGATGTATTATATCCCCACCATTGTTTGCACTGGTCATTGACTATAATGAAAGTAGCCACAGAAGACAACTGTGACAGGATGTACCAGGCTCTTTGAGGCCCTGTGGTCCTACCACACCTTATCTCAGGAAGAAGCAGCAAAGGTGGGTTCTCCAGGCCTGTCTAGAGAGGCTGCATGGAAGTATCCAATTAGAGCTAGGGTGACCAGATAGTAAGTGAGAAAAATTGGAATGGGGGTGGAAGGTAATGGGCACCTATATAAGAAAAAGCCCCAAAAATCGGGACTGTCCCTATAAAATCAGGACATCTGGTCTCTCTAATCAGAGCCCAGCAGGCTCAGATAAAAAGAGTTGCACGGCCTAAGCAGGTCAAGGGTGAAGAAGGGCTGAAAGACTGTGAAACTCTGCAGGCAAGGAGGTTTGGGAGATACCTTGCTCGAACGTGGAACAGATGGAGAGAACCCAAGGACTGTTACCCTAAAGTAATAGGTGAAGGTGACATGACTGAGTGGGAAGCCTAGCAGGAAATGAAGCAGCAACTATTAAGGGAAACAGTATGTGACTGCTGATTGGGACTCGGAGTAGTGACTGGGCCTGGGACCCCCACTGACTAGTGGGGAAGTGGCCTAAGTTCTAAAAAGGAGACAAGACTTTTTACTAAAAGCCTGAGAAAGGGGCTAGAATTTAAACAGACCCAGAGATAGGGCTGAAGACCCTGGAGGGGACCAACAATTTGGTAACTTTGTTATCTCAGAAGGGGTTCACTTACCCATCTTAGATTGTGTGACTTGGGCTGAGCCACTGAAGAACCACTCGGCAAGAGCAACAACCTCCCGGAGGCACCAAAACCAAGAACAACTGCAGCACCTCACTCAGCCGAACGGAGGCACTCAGGAGGTGAGTGTCCCGTCACAGCAACTGAGGAACTTTATGGACAAATAATGAATAAATAATGGACAAATAATGGACATATAATAAGTTTTGTGATAATAAGTTTGTCCAAATTATGGACAAATAAGAAGTTTATTGGAAGAAAAGATCCAGCTTTTGGCAGATAAACGAACCAACTTGTTTTGCTGCATCAACAATGGGCAGACAAAATATCTGACTATCAATGTCCCAAAAGCAACCATCAGAGTAGAGAGAGAAATATTAGAAGCAGTAAGTCATTTTACCTATCTAGGGAGTGAGATGTGTAATGATGGGGACAACATGCCAGATGTCAAACAACGAGTATCGAAAGCGGCCAGAAATATTCATAAACTTGAAAAGATTTGCAAAAGTAGCATGATTAGCATCGACAAATAAATACAACATTTTAACACTGTCC
The DNA here is from genome assembly GCF_026122565.2 of Emydura macquarii macquarii. Taxonomy (NCBI): domain Eukaryota; kingdom Metazoa; phylum Chordata; order Testudines; family Chelidae; genus Emydura; species Emydura macquarii. Next base: position 42,824,012 of record NW_027132610.1, on the reverse strand, counting down.
TCATGTCTGGTCTCCTATATGGAGCATTTTTATGAACATCTACAACACAAATTGAAAAGAAGATCAACTCATTCCAAAGTAAATGCCTGCTGAAGCTCTTCAGAGACTCTTGGAAAGAGTTTCTTGCAACGACAGAAATTCTAAATAGCACAAACCAACCTAAAGCATGGTAGAAAAGATAACAATGGCATATTTAGGACATGCTTTAAGAATGCCATCAGCATCACTTCTAAATCAAGTGATAATATGGACACCACCTGGAAAGAGGAAAAGTTGGCAACTTACAGAAACACTACACAGAATAACAGATAGAGAAGCCAAAGCCATCAACATGACAGTAAGAAGTCTGATCAGACTAGGACAGGAGCAAAATAAATTATGGAAACTGGTGGATACCCTCTGCCCCGGTGTGGGAGAAAGCAAGAAAGAAAGCAAGCAAGAAAAGGACTGCGTATAGTGGACACAACCAGCAAGTCAGGGTCCTCTGTGGCTAAAAATCATCAGCCTGTCTGAGTTGGTCCTGAGACTCCCAATCCAAAGTAGCAGAGTATTAGCTGTAATTTAGATTGTAAACTTTTTGGAGTGGAAATATCTTGCCCTATTTCTAAAGTTCCATGTAAATTTGTGGTAATCATCAGAGGAAGGTTCCAGATAAGGATGTGCCGTTTCCCTGATTTAGGAAATATTAAATATACACATATATAAACACACACATGCAAACATGTGTTATCCCCCAATTTCTGGCCCCCATCAGAACAGCAGTTACTCCAGGTTTGAAGGTGAAGTCATGTCTAACTATCACATGGCTGTGAACCAGCCCTGTTTGTAGTCCACCATGCAGCATATACTTCTTCAGACCATGACACATCACTATACCAGGTTCCCTTTATTAGCTCACAGCAGGCCCTGCATAGTCCAGTGCAGAACATGGAATAGCTATTCCTATGCTAAGTGTAGTATATTTCTGCACTGGAAGTAGGGTACAACCAGGTTTCTAAATGATATAAAAATAAGTAGCTTTCCATACCATATACAGAATCATGTCTGGGGATTGTCTAATTTGCAATGTGCCTAATTTATTTTTTTAATGAGATGCACCAGATTTCATATAGATGTCCTAATGCCCTAAAAACAGTATTTTTGCACTCTGTCCATATCATATTCATATGCTAGGTCTCACAAACATCTTGCCGTGCAGTTTTGTAATTTTGCATTACTGTTCATTGAATTGCCATATGGAAACCCCCTTAGAGGAAACTAATACTTGAAACAGCCTGGAAGGAAGCAGTGTGGGTGAGCAGTCTGCCCCTGAGCTACAATGGGCTGTAAAATTTCTCCTGCTTGGATAAAACTCATTTCCTCCTCTTACTGCCTCTTTCCCCAACTCTTCTGTCCTGTTCTTAGAATACTGCATAGATTTCTTTTTCGGACAATTATATGGTGAAGTCTCTTATATATATTTGCATCTATTGTCAAAACTAAAAATAAGATTTTTTTTAAGCTGTTCCCATGGCTTGTGAAAATGTTAGTATAATTTCTTTCTAAATGTGTATACTCCCTATTTGTATCAGAGGTCTTTCTTTGAAGTATTGAAGTGTGTGACCACATACACACAGCTACTGTAAGGGCTTTCCTTTTTAATAATTACACCTCTAAATAATTGACAGATGCCCACAGGATAAACAGGAATTAGATTAAATAAATTAAGGAAGGAAAGGAAAAGGAAGGAAGAGAAAGGGCCTCTTGTTCCTATATTTCGAGGTCTCAGTCATTGCATTGAAGATAGAAAGGCACACAGGAGCAAAAGATAGGCACAAATATTAATATTAAAAGGAGGGTTACAACCTACAGTACCCACAGTCATCCCTGTGACAAAGCATGCTAACATGTCCTATGCAACTGGGATGAGGAGATGGAGGATGCCTACATTAGTGCAAGGGAGAGTTGATAAACCAGCCATAAAAGGCACAGACCATATGGCTCAAGGCAGCAGTGAGAAGTGTTACCTTTAGGTGACCAACTGGGCAGAACAAGAATGACAGAAAGGAAAGAAATGAATTTCAAATAGATGTGGTCCACACAGTGAAACATCCTAAGTGTCCACACATATGACCCAGTACAAGCACAGATATGCTGTTCACAGAGCAGTCTGGATAGACGTACCAACTATCAAAACAAGGGTATCAATTCTCAAACTAAAACCCATCGTTAGGGAATCCCAATGGAAGCAAGTTTTCCTAAACCAGGCCATCCAGCTGGATAGCCATGAGAGCTGTTATAAGACAGCCTATTTGATTATTTCTATCAAGATACGATTGCAACAAAAAACATGCCATTATGAAGTCATTTTCCTTAGACAGCCACCAATAAAAATGACCCCTCTCACACACTGTACTAAGCAATTCAAAGCAGTCTCAGGCGAGTTTCACATAGTCCCTTTTAGCAAAATACCTTTCAGTGGGGGAGTATACAGCACAGTACAGTTTTGCTTTACCATTCTGCTCCATTTTTGGTCACTATATTCACTCCTTTCTGGCTACCAGTTCAGGATGCTAGCTAACAGAACTTCTTCCCTCAGGAAAATGCAAAGAGGCAGCATCAATGTATCACCCTCATAACATCTGAGGTCATTTCACATAAAATTGATAGCAATAGGTAGATTTCATAGGGTCTCTGGCTCTACACCCATTTTTGAGGTAAAAACCTCTATTATTCTTTATTATTTGTATTACCATAGCACCCAGGTGCTCTAAACACGGCCCAGGACTGCATTGGGCTAAACAAATGCAGAACAAAAGCCATTCCCTGCCCAAAGGAACTTACAGTCTAAGCTGTACTGGGGTATTTTGTTTGTTTTTTGTTTTGCAGAATGGGGAAGAGCAGGAGAGGGTTGGTTGGTTTGTTAAATGAGTTGTTTCAGGGGAAGCTATAGGGTAGTAGGTCAGGTCCAAGGGCAAGAAGATATGTAATGTTAGAGCACCCCTGTTTCCATTACCACACTGTGCAAGTTCAGCTTTCTGTAGCTGTAGCATTGGTGGCCTGTGCTGCTGCTGTTGCTCATTGCTGCCCCAGTCAGTCCCCTATTTACCGGGCCCATTATTTTTTCCTTCAACACCACCATAGAAATTTAGAAAAGTAAAAACTTAAATTTACCAATCTCCCAGCCTTCATCAGCCATGCTGAGATCTCTTTCTGGTCCTCTATTTCAAACAGCAGCAAGTCAATGCACGCTAGGGAACCCCTAGTGCACAAGCAGCATATCCACGTGGACTGTTAGTGCACAGCATGCTGGAGCTTTGTAGATTTACTTCCCAGCTCGCTATGCACTAACTCATCATTTAGACATGTCTTAATCCAGCTTTTCATCCATTTGGACCTCTTAATGTTGTACATTTGTAAATGATCTGTCTTTGATTGTTGTATAGCATTGTATTGCACTGGGTAATTTTTGTTAAGGTCATAAGAAGTTTCGGAATAAGTGCCAAAAATTAAAATAGTATTAAAAGTATCAATATAATTCTTATTACCCTGTCACAGTTTGGAGGAAAAAGTCTTCTTTGACACACTTTTTTTCTCTTTTCTCATGGAACAGGCTAGCAATGGGGAATGATCCCAGTTGTGGATTTTCAAAATATCTTGTCAGCTTTAGAGTTGCCCTTTTATATTTGTATTTCAATGTACTTGAAAGAGACTTTTTTGTTTTAAAGTTAAATGAAACCCTGCGTGCAGTTGGGTTGGGTTATGTTTCTCCTTACCCTGGGTTCAATACTGGTTTTGTGTTGAGCCTTTATTTTGTGTTGAGTGCTACAGATTTATTTCCTTTCATGTTTCCACAAACCTTTACTGGGGGAAGGGAAGCACCTCTTTTTCTTCCTGTGAGCGCTTTCTTCCTGCTGTTTCACATCACAGCTGCTGTTTGCTGGTGGTCTCTAGTACTGCTTCTCCTTGATCTCTCTCTGCTGGTTCCTGAAGCCACACTAGCAAAGTGGGGTGGAAATTAAACATTTTCTTTCTTTGCTTTTTATTTTGTTTTTAAATTTGTTTTTGCTCAAATAATCCCTCTTCAAGTAGGTAAATTACAGAGGGATGAGAATGCTCATTGAGCATGTGTGCATAGAATAAAATAGTCCAGGGCAATTTTTTTAAGTACTTGCAATGTGATATAATTTAGCACATTCCAAAAATAAAAAAATAAATTGCTATTCATTAGTATGTTTTTATGAACAAGGGATAAATCAAGCATAGTTTATAGGGATCCAGAAATTCAGATGGACCACGAAAGCCATCCTCAGACCCAGATTTGGATTAGTTTTGGGTTACGGCTTACATTATAGTTTTTTAGGCAAATCAGAGTTAGGTTTCAGGTCTGGGTTCAAATCTGACAGAGGCAAAATTTCTTCCTTCTTGGAAAAGACTCTCATGAAACAGAGTTTGGCTGCATCCAAATTGGAACTGTAAAATAGGCTTCTTCTAAATTAACCTGTTGTGAAAATCATAGTGGTGGATTTAGAGCTAGAGATTCTTGTCTCATTCTTTCTCCTTGATATTTGAAGAGTTTAGATGGGAGAGAAAAAGTCATATGTAATCATGTAATTAAAGACTATCATAATGCATATGCACAAGTGGGCTGAATTATAATTGCCCTGGCAACTTTAGTTCTTACATGTCCTAACTTTTGAGTGCTTGAATCTGTAACTTTACTGAAGTTTTTAGCTTAATTTTTGTGTATAATTTCCTATCTTTTCAAAAAAGCAAATAAACAAATTCCATCATATGGCAACATGGGTCATCACCAGTGTTGGAACCTTTAGATACACAGAACAGACCTGTGCCACTTAAACTGCTTGCCCAGAAAATCCGAGTCTCACCCTCTGGACTTCTTGTTACTTTGTCCTGAAATTCCCACTTCCCCACCCCTAAGCAACTTGTGCTAGTCTCCTTGTCCAGCCAAGTATCAGCCCTCCTGTCCCTGCTCCTCATCTAATCTGTCTCTCTCCCACACTGGCCTCCAGTCACCATTCCCATGTTTCCTGTCTCTACTGTCTCCCACAGTCCCAGTCTCCCTATACAGGCTCCTCACCCAATCTCATTATCCCGCCCTCCCAGCTCCTTGTTCCAGTCTCTTTACCTAAGCACTCACAGTTCTCCTCTCACACTCCAGCTGCTCATCAGATTTGTCTCCCTTCTCCCCTTTCTTCCTTCCTCCTGCCCCACTGGTTCTCAGTCTTGTTCTCCTTGCCCAGTCAGTCCCAATCTTCCCCCGTAGTTCCTCCCATATCCAATCTCAGTCTCTCATGTACTGGACTCCCACTCCCCAGTCTCTCCACTCAACTAATCCCAGACTCCACTCCCAGCTCCTAGTTGCCTTCTCCCCCCTACCCTGCCAGCCTTAAGTCTCAGTTTCCACCCCTCCTTCCTTTTCCAGGCTCCATCGCCCAGTCTGCCCCTCCTGCCCCAGTCCCATAGGCCTAGCTCTTGTCCCTTATACATTTGAATAAGTCAGCCTCCTCTTCCAAACTGCCTAGGCCCAACAGGGGGGGTGCATGAGAGCACTAGTAGAGACAGGCTCCCTGTTCTCAGTTCAGGAACAGCTCACAACAATCCAGAGCTACAATTGCAGGCTCAGCCTCAGGCTGGAGCATGCGCAGTGTGTACAGAAACTTTTGCGAATTCAGATGCTAAAATCTAAGTTTTACTGAGCATGTGCAAACTGAAATTTTTTTCGAAGGTTTATAATTTGGCTAAATTTGGGAGGATTTTCAGAGGGAAGGCCAAAGGTACATCCCTGGCACAAAGGCCACTTCTTGACAAATTTCAAGTCCCTACTTCAAAACCTGGGATTACTAGAGCTTTTCAAAGAAAAAATTAACAGATTTTTTTTTGCATGGGCAACATAATACATTTTTCCCAGACCTTGTTCCAGAAATGGCTGAACAGTTTTGACAGAAATTTTCCCACATAGTTCAACCTGGGGCAGACAGATAGCATGGAAAATTTCAGCCAAAATGGTTGAAGTTTAGCCAAGTTATAAAACAACTGACAACAGTGTGATAGGATGGAACTGCTGGGCAGCCTTCTCAATAGGGGGTGCTAATGCTGCCAGCCCTATCTAAAATATAATGCTTGCTCAGTTCTAGCCAAGTGTAAAACAAATTAAAATCTTGTGGAATTTACTTTGGGAAAGTAGAGAAATGACCAAATATTCTAGAGTTTATTTGCAAGCAGCACTGGAGATTCCCAACATTGACAATCCACAGACTTGCCTCCTTTATGATCTGTCAACGGCAGGTCTGGACAGACACCAGTCTACATTTGTTTGTGTAGCTCTTTCCACAGCCAGGAGATGCCTAATGAGGCCCTGGAACAAACCATTAATGCTATCTGGAAAAGAATGGATTAACTGTTTGAATGTGTGCCCCATACATGCTTTCAGAAAAAAAAAATTGCTACACCAAGGAATCCTCAGAGACTTTAATAAAGTATCTAGACATGGGTTAAATTGCAACCTAACTCACTTCATCTGACATTATTGTAACCTTTTTAATTCCCAGACTTAGATTGCACTACTGATTTTTTCTGTAACTCTTATCTGCAAGTTTATTCCAAACATGGAATGTGCTATGATTTAACTTCATAACCTGGCTAGGTTGTTTGGAGCATCCTGGGCTTGATCTTGCAAATCCTTGGTCACAGGACTAGTCTTTACTCCTGCAAGGACAAGTCTGACAAGTCTTTACTCCTTTAATAGGATTATCTGCCTGGATAAGGACGACTTCTGTGCACGAGTGTTTGAGGGCTCAGAGCCTTCATTTGTATATGTTTGTTTGTATTAAAATAAATTTAAAAATATTTTAAGATAGGTAGACATCTGTAAAGAACATAACAATTGTATGGTCACCTTCTGCTTTGCTTGTAAAAAAAGGAAAACATTTCGGAACTATTCTCTATTTATCTTGTTTAAAATTCAGAAAATGAAAGCATTGAGATAATCAATACAGTCCATCACAATTAGTCATTCACATTAATGCACCTGTGTTGTAAAGACCAGATTTGCAGAAAAACTTCTGCCTAATCTTGGGTGGTCTCTTTACCCAGGTTTGATTAAATATGTCTTTTCACAACAGGTGACTTTTTAATTGTTTTCTTATGGCAACTCATTTATTCTAAGGCTTTTGTTTGGCTTGCATTAGTTTTCAAAGTTAATGACTGTGTGTGGGACAACATGCTGAGTACAGGTGGTGAACGGCAATGTTAAGAATGTGGGTATTATAGCATGTGCAGGAGGTAATTGGTTAAACTTTGCCAATTAATACATATGGAGAAAATCCCGCTTGCCTTACTCACATGAATATTCCCATTGAAGCCCATGGTTTTGGACTAGTACAACACACGTCATTTCATAGCCTTTAAGTGCCTTCAAAGAGTAAAAGTGCAAATCTGGCATTCTGGCAATCGTACAACTATAAAGCTCATTTTTCCTTTTTTTGGATGCCAGTGAGTTCCTTGAGGAACACCAAGATGTGAACCAAAGTGATTAACTGAATCGGTACATTTCATATATCTTAGGGTGTAGTTCCCTTGGCAAATCCTGGAGTTCTTTCTCTGCCTCTCACATGAATACCAGTTGCTCTGAGGCCTGCATACACTTTGGTTTATGGATGTCTATATCCTATAATGTCTATTGCTTGCCTTCGCCCCTCAATTATATATCAAAATTAAGAAAAAAGTCAAAGTGTGCTCTGTAGGCCCCAGTGGAGACTAAAACTACCCTAGTTATCAGAAGTCTCCCTTGCTCATACAGACACATACAAATCATTGCCAATGATAAATTAAATGATGGGAGCAGTACTAACAGCAAAATAATTAAACCCACATGACACTGATGTAGGTGGATAGAGCAAAAAAATACTGCTGGACTAAATAGCACGTCAATAGCTATGGATAGTATACCAAATATAGAAGGAACATTTAACCTGCCCACTGGATTTCATTTTTACTTCTCTTCCTTTCTATCACAGAAAACATTTGGTTGTAATTAGCTTGTGTAAAGGAAATAGCATCTGAAGCCCCTATGTTCCAAGTGGGATGACCCCTGACCTGGTATGAAGACACTTGCAAGTATTTGCTAAGTCTTGGTTAACTATGTATGTAGTGGGTGGGGGCAATTTGAACAAATACAAGAGGATTTGCCAAGTATGCTTAAGCTACAAAACTATGTTGTACCACATGACAACTGAGAGAGCATTAAAAACCATTTGGATCTAAAAATAAACTTTCTATATATGCCAATGCCACAACTATTATAAAAAAGGATGGTTCACAGTTTATTTTCAGCTGAAATGTTATTGACACAACAGGTTCCTTTCCCCCCTGGTCTCAGTATGACATGTGGGGAAGGGATTGAGTTCTGCACAAATTTGATATTTTTATCTTGATTTTGCAATGCAAGAATCAAAATATAGGAACACAGGAACTGCCATGCAAATTAGATCAGTGACCTATCTACTCCAGCATCCTACCTCTCAGACTCGTCAGCAAATCAGCAAGAATCATAAGAGTGAACATTCTGTAGCACGCTACAGAAAAGATACATTCCATCCAGTTAATTGGCAAGCTCCTATATCAGCCTCTCTTCAGAAAATGCAGTTTCCTTATGGGGAAAACCCATATAAATTATTATTCTCTATAATATTTTTTCAGTAGAATTTTTAAACCAACTCATAACATTCTATAGCAGTGATATATTTCTGTATTGAATTCTATATGGTGGTTTAAAAGTTCTGTGGAAAGGATATTATTCACTATTAAGTTCCATATGGTTTTAAAGTGATTTCTGTGGAATACTATTTCATTTTTCATAAAACCAGATTGGTTTCATCCCTATTAAGTTCCATAGGACTTTTCCATTAGGATGTTTTGTCATTTACAAATCCTGTACATATGGAATGACTAAGTCCATAGTAACCCAAAATATATGTTTTACAGATTTGAAAATTCAGATCCTGGGGCATTTTGCAGTCAGCTCAACAATATGTGCTACTGATTTTTTATATCTTAATACAAAGCAGAACATTTGCAGTATATTTTATTTTATTTTAAAGACACAAGCCAAGAGAATTCAGGGAATCCATATCATTGAGAGAAAAATGATTAGAAGAATTCCACCATTTAAAAACTTTTATCTCAAATGCTCCTTTCTATATACCACTTTAGATTAGCTGGTGGAAGTTGGCTTAGTATTGCAAGCTGACTCTAAAATTATTCTTTAGCCTTTTGGAGTCAGGAATGAGGAATTCCTACACCGTTCAAACTTCACAAATGAGAACAAATGATTGTGGGTCCCTATCCACCAACTCGAAGGTTTCTCTATTCCCATTCATTCAAATTCACTAGAGCTACACAAAAAAGAATGAATTGTGGAACACATTTTATCATTTTTTTCTATTAAGGAGGAGGCCATTAAGCCTGGAGGGATGCCAGATTCTGATAGTCATCAGTCCTTCTGGGGCTGTTTTATAACTTTGCAGCTGTATTGTTGGCTATGACTTGCAGTCCCAAAGACATATGCTCTGTCTGTTTTTGTTTTTCTGTTAAATGGGGGAATAAAAAGGGTAGGGTGTTTTTGATTTGTTGTTGTTGTTGTTGTTCTTTTGTTTTAAATCCAAGGAGTTTTTTTGTTTTGTTTCATTTTGTTTCTTTTTGCATCTTTCACAGTCATTGTAATGACACCATCACTTAGGACAAAATTTCAGGCCCTTAGAGCTGCAAGAACTGTGAGCTGTTAAAGGACCATAACATAAGCCATAAAATGTGTCTCTGAGTGTTAGCTAACAATTTGCAGGTGCATATTATCCCAGTAAAGCTTTCAAATTATATGCAATTTATAAGCTATGTTTGAAGCTCACAGGGGTTGCATCGGAGCAAATTAGTATCTTATTTGGCTCAAATTAATGAGTCCTATCAAATGAGTGGAGGGAAGGGTGATGTTTCAAATAACCAAAAGTCAGACAAAAAGGCTTTTTTGTTCAGCTTTTGCTAAATGAGTTGGGAGTGGGAAGGGACATTGCTCTGTGGGTCTTAATTTTGTCTGTTCATTAGTGCACCTAGGAAGAGGGCAGCATACAGCACTGCCCCGGCTTGAAAGCTAAAATTGAAATGAGTGATGGTTTGAATAAAATAGGAACTAATCCAAAGCTTCATCTAACATTTACAATAATGCAAATCAATCCTTAAACAAGATTTAAGAAAGTTTAATTAACTTCTTAGTCATTAATTTTTCCACTTTCCTCCCCAAAATTTTAAGAGGTAGCTAGAGCTAATGGACTAAGCACGGTACTACCATGGATTCTTGGGTAAATCACATTACTGCACCCTTTCTCTCTTCTAGATCTCTGTCGTGGAGCCATTCATGCCCAACCAACTGTAAGTTGCGCTACTGATTTAGGGTCCTTAATGGCCCCTATACAAGTGGAGGGTTGGTGTAGTGGAGCTCCATCATACCCCCTATGCCAGGAAGTGGTGGGTCCACAGGTAGAGTGCCTGAAACCAGCACACTTGTACTGAAAGGAAGTTCTCCTATGTTAGTGAATTCTCTATTGGGCATTTGTGATCAGTTTTCAGCCACTTTGTCCCTTCAGAGTGTGTAAAAGGGTAAGATCTCAAAAGATAATTATGCATTATGCACATGTGATAAGTCACAGAGTGCACAAGATCTGATGAGGTTCAGGCATAGGCCCAGCAGAAAGGTTATCTACTTGCTGGGCTTTACAATGGGATCAAATCTGTGTATCTGCTGGTTAAGGAATATTACATATCCAAGGACAAGAGGGGACTCAGATGGCTATTGGAGGTCTAGGGGACAGTAAAGGAGAAAAAGGGTGAGTATTGTTGATTATCTGGTTGGCAAACTTAAGTTTTCTAAAACTACCAAACACTTTCTAAAACCTTGATTTTAGTTTTAATTATGGAATGGATTGAGGTTTTGGGCTTGCTCAGTATTTAAATTAACTAATTTGCCCATCATTACCTATTACATTCAGCTTAAGACCACATTAGCTCATCATGATTAGCATTATGACAGTGAATTCTATTTGAATTGCTCATGACTGGCTACTTACTCTTACTTGGCTAATTGAAGAAAACTAAGGTAACATAAACTGCTATCTCAGAAACATAGACCACAAGAGAATCTTGAATACTTAAGACAGTCATATGTACGCGTGCTGGTACATGCAGTAGAACCATGTATAGTCTGATGGGGTTAATTGTCAAAGCAGGTGCACAATAGAAGACTACCATATGATGTGTGTGCACATCTCAAACATTTGCAAACTCTGACTGCAACTATTCTCATTGCCCAGTCTTCCAACAAGATTTACCCTGAAAGAAATACAATCAAAGGTGGCTAACTGCATAGTACAGTCATCTGTTTCTTTGAAAAAAATCTATTAGATACAGGATAGAAATAAAGTAATGTAGAACTGGTTAAAAAAATTAAATTTGATCATTTCTCATGAGAATGCTGACGGAAAAAAATCATGAGAAATTTGCAAGTATGTATGCAAAAATTGTCCTTTTGTTTTTCAACCAACTCTAAAATGGATTAAAGCAGATCATTGCTTAAGGTCAAATTATTTTCCAGCAACTGAATAACTAGTCTTATCTGTGAATATCATGCAATAACTATATGATCCCTTAAAACAGCAGAGGTCTAGTTTGCATAGTAAGTCATCTTATTAGTAAATAAATCACTGAAATCCATTCAATTTACATTAATTCCATCTTGACTAAAGAGTACAGTGAATTAGTTTTAATACACACACATAGGAAGGATAAAGGAATTCAGAGCGTAACAAGCAGCTCCTTTTGGAGTCCCATGGATTCTAGAATTGAAAATATTGCCTACAGAACCTTTTAGATTATTCTGAGTTTTGATTTTATTTCATAGGTGTTTTTTTAACCAGCTGAGAACAGGGCATAATTTCCACTTTCAAACCCTGTCAGAAAAATTGGGTCTTTTTAAGATTTTTGATTCATGATGTATCCTGATCCAGCACTGTGGATCTAAATATGTCTGAAGTTCAGGGGTGTTCTGTTTTTCAGCCATTTCTGTATAAAATTAAATTATTGTGATATTTTCTTTTTAAGTCTCTCTTTGATTTGAGAATTTTTATGAAAAATGTTTCCAACCCTTCATCTTTTGTAAGTTCTCTGAAATCAGTGTGAACATTCTAGTAGTATTGTAATTCATTCTAGTCCACAGTTAACATGGCTGAAAAAGTTACAGTACTACTAGAATGAATTCATTCTTCAACTAAGAGCTGAATTTAGCCTTAAGGTTGTAAGGTGGACAACCAAGAGTCCACTTTAGGCTCAAATATGGTTCTTTGTGTTGTGCTTACCACTTCCCTGTAGCTGATTATTTTACTTTATTTCTATTAAACTATTTTACCACCAAAAATTCCATTGAGAAATATTCTTTTCCTAAGGACATCATGAGACAGGAAATGCAACCGCAATAAGCAGTTGTTCCTTACAAACAAACAAACAAACAAACAGGCAACAGATTGAAAAACACAAACAACATGTGTAAGAAATAGTTGTGTGCAGATTTTCAAATCATTCTATAGGAAGATTGAAATGCAGCCTAGTTAACATAGATAGACTTCTCATAAAATGGGGCCACTAAGGATTATCCAACTTGGTGAAACATCTATAAATGAAAAGCACTATGTGAGTGCTAATTATTACTGAAAACCAAAAAAGGGTGAGGGCAATAAGTTTTAACAGCCAAAAAAACAAAGTAACAAATAGGGATCTTGTGTCTGGGGAATAAAAAACCTGGAAATCAGAGGCTGAGTTTTTTGTTTTGTTTTGTTTTGTTTAATGGGAGGGAGTTTAATGGCTGAGTTCTCTAGGATTTCTAAAATGGCTTTTAATTTTGGTGCCCCTCTTGAGAAAACTACATTTTGAAAGTCTAGTGTCTGTTTTTCCTTCAGTCCTCACAGAGTTTTTACTACAGTTGAGTTTTTTTAGCCTCTGTCTGTGTTAGCAGCTGTGTGGCCTAAGTCAGCAAGTTTCTTCCCTCCCTGGTGCACTAACAGCCTTTCCTCAGCTGCACTGAGTTTGTGATCAGCTGCACCTTTATAGTCCTGAGAATTCCTAAAAACCTTTGTGGGTCTCCCTTTCTCTCAGAATACCTCTGAATTTACAAGCTTCTGTTACAACTCGCTAGGATGCAGCTGCTCTGGTAATTTCTCCACTACCAACCTCTATCTGATTTTCTTCATGCCTCTTCCATGCCCGTTACAGCTGTGTTTTAAACACCTGCTATTCCTTCTATGAAGGAGTCAAGACTCTCCTATGAAAGCCCCACTTCTACTGCAATACTTCTTTGAGAGAGGCATTCCCTCAGTGGATTAACAGCTCAAGGAGCAGAGGGTCCCTATCCACACATGCAGAAAGGAGAGATTGGGTGGCAAGTTAAGAATGAGAAACATTCATACATGCTCAATATGTCCACATTTGTGTGTCTGGGAATTGATCACTAGAAAATGCTCCTACACCTAATCATTAAGGATTTATTTTGTAAATTAGGACTGGTCAAAAATTTTCTGTGAAAACTCCCTCTCAACAGAAAGAGGGGCTCTCAACAAAACAATTTTTGTTTTGCAAAGTATCTATTTTCTGTGGAAAAATTCAATATTTTATTAAAAACAAATGCCTGAAGATCAAAAAAGGTTTTGGACAAAAACTGAAATATTTAGATTCAAAATGGCCCCACAGTGCCTCATGGAATTTGTAATTTGGGTTCCTTATGCTTCCACTGTCCTCTGTGGGCTGGGCTCTCTGGCCAGACTATATCTCACATGGTGAACCCTTTTTAGCGACCCCTATGATACACCCTTCCCCTCCCTCTCCCTCAACAAGAGAGAAAGTGCTACATCATGGGAGGTAGAGTCCAACCAGAGAGGAGATTAGGTACATAAGGCATCCCATGGTGCCATTTTAAATCAAAATATTTTGTCTTTATGCCAAAATATGTTGGTTTTCAGCTGAAACATTTCAATTGTCAATATTTTACTGAAAAGCCAAATATTTTTGCAGAACATTTCAATGAAAATGTCTGTTTTCCATAAAAACCCTGTTCTCTGACCACCTATACTGTACATGTTTAAATTCTGTATTTTCATGTTAATTTTATTTCAGTTTAAGTGGAGGGTATGGGCCAAGACGCAATACCAATGTTACCACTTCTCCACTAAGTGACAGCGTAGGCACCTTGGCACAGATCAATTTTCTCTGTGTATATACCTAAATCTTCTCAGTGTTAATGGAAGCTATGAGTCTGCAGAGAAGGAAAGATACACCAGATCACTTTCTGAAATCTAAAAAAGAAAAAGTTAAATGTGGTCCTGATGAATGAAAAATTTAGGCCCCACATTCATCCGTAGGAAGGGCTAGGCGTGGTGGAATATGTGTGTGTGCATATGTGTGGGCAAATCACAATACAGATGGAAAAACTGGTAATGTTTTGAGTTTTGTGAAACCTCTAGAACTTATTTTTAAAGTTTTTGATGTCAAGAAACTTGATCTAATTTTGCATCATATTATTTTTCTTAATTTAAACCATTGCTTTTTCAAGAGAGATGTAATTAACAAAATATGTATTTCCAGTTGAATGGACGCTTTGGCCATGCGAGCAATAAAGATCGGTATCTGAAAATGATTCTTGCCCTACTTCTAAAACTACTGGAGGGATACAGCCTATACTTTTTATATAAGGAAACTCAGACACTTTGGGATTTGCCAGAACCATATTTAACTCAGATCTCAAAAGTTTTGAGTTCTAATCTAGAACCCATAATCTTAATTTACTCCTATCCCTCTTCCATATGCACATGTACAGAATAGTGACAAGTAAATTATGCTTTCCAGAAAAATCGGGCACAGGGAGCACAGGGTTCAGATCTGCCCATTCTGTCTCAAGCCATTATGATCCTTAAATTGACAGCTGATGTGAGGTTACAATATCTGATTAATGACTGAAGCAAACATGATGCTTTATAAAGCGTACAATCAAATGAAAAGTGTACCCAGTGTACTTCTCTTTTCATTTAAAGAAAAACCCTCATCATACCATAATGGGCTAGGGCCTAGCAACCTGGGACTGCATCTAAATCCACAATTCACCAAGACGACTTCATTCGGGAGAGAGAATACAGCAGGTGACAGACCCCAGAGTGAAATTCATGGGCGTGGGGAATATGGTATTGTCAGTGAAGGGACCAGTACGGGAAGAAACAACCCTCTTCACTCAAGCCTTTCATCAGTTAGTAGGACCGGTTTACAGAGATCAAAGTGGAAACAGGAGAAAAGGAAACCTATAGTGAAAAATAAATAAACTAAAAGCAAACAAGTAACGATTGATAAAGTAGGGTCGAGTTCCTCATACAGCTATTATGCAATTTAATTACGCATCTGGTACCTAATTACCACTCTGATGTATACACTAAGAATTCCTGGATAAATACTGCCTAATCTTGCACCACTGATAGGCTGAGTTAACGGGTCTATATGAAGTCCCCTAATATTATTTCTGTGAGTTGGGATTATTGGGTTTTTTTAAACAGTGATGGGCAATCCTCAGCAAGATTGGAGTATGAGTTTGAATCAATATTATCAAGTATGGATGCTGATTTAAACAACCCAACCCCTACAGTTCTTGCATGCAAGAATAGGCTTTGTCAGAATAGTGCTTGCACTTCCACCTCTATTCTGTGAGGCCGTACCGGGAACACAACCTTTCATCACTTTCCAATCTAGACTTGGATGGAAAGAAAGCTGAGAACCAAATGTTTTCTCGCTTTCTAAGTGCTTCACAAAAGTAGGCATCCATTTATTTTACAGCACAGAGAAGTTCAATGTTTAGTCAAAGTCAAACAGTGAATCAATGGCAGAGAGAGGAATACAAGCTAAGCTTTTTGGTCCCATTCTCAAGCCCTACCCACTGGACCACAGTGTGTTCAGATATAGGCAGTTGTATCGTATTTTATTATAACATTAAGGGCATGGCAAAGTAAATGTGAAGAATATAAACTGACAGTCTTCCTCAGTTTATAATAATATTTTATGAATCATTTCTTTAAAAAATTCTATAGCTGTTATTTAGATAGTAAACCAACAAAGCCTGGCTTGTTCCAGATTTGGTATGGGAATTGTAAACAGTGTTTTACAATTGCAAAACATCCATTTCCTCCAGCATCTTAGTAGACTCTTCACATACAGCATTATAAAGATAGGGACTTATTCTCCATTACATTCTGATAGTGAAAAGGGGTCATAAAGTGTATGTAAATGTGATTTATGCCCACTTTATACTGCCACAGTGAGAAAGGAGGATGGCCTAGTGGTTAAGGTTGTGGCCTAGTAGCCTAGAGACCTATTGAATTCCTACTCTGCCATAGACTCACTCTTTGGCTTTATTAAGTCATTTAGGGTATGTCTATGCAGCAATTAGACACCCTTGGCTGGCCCATACCAGCTGACTCAGACTCATGGGGTTTGGGCTGCAGGGCTGTTTAAGTGCAGTGTAGACATCTGAGCTTGGGGTGTGGACTGAGCTCTGAGGCCTGCGAGATGGAAGAGTCACAGAGCTCAGGCTGCACCCCACCTGTAACATGCACACAGCAATTAAACAGCCCTGTAGCCTGAGCCCCAGTCATCAAGCAAGGGCCAGCCATGTGGGTATTGGGGGGAATTGCAGTGTAAACACACCTTTAAAAATCTATTCCAAAGCGTATTTAGATACCTAAAGATACTATCATTTTCAAAAGCACCTGTCTGCAATTTGGCTTAATCTCTGTGCCTCAAGTCCCGCTATGTTAAATGAGACAGTAATACTTCCCTACTTCATAGGGGTATTGCAAGGATAATTCATTTGTAATAGTGAGGCGCGCAGATACTGTAGTGCTGTGGGCCATGAGTACCTAGATTACACAGAAATTTTGTGTAAGTGAGAATCAGGCTCACACTATTTAAAGTGAGTGGGAACTAATCTTTATATCTGTACTTACAGCCCAGCAAGGTATAAATTCAATTTGTTTGTATTCAATGGAGTCCCAGGCTTTTCCCTGCTGGGAGCCCAAATACCACTTAAACTAACTTTCTGCCCTCATGGGTTTCTCTGTCGTTCCCTGGCCCTCACAGACCCTAGCTTGGGACTCCTCTTCACTCTAGGGCTCCACCACAGGAGCTAATCCCATTGCTTCCTGGCCCTAGCCACTCCCAAATTATTGGACCTTCTTCTAGGCTAGTGTTTCTGAAACTGGGGGTCCCAACCAAAAGGGCAAGAATATTTTAGGGGGGGTCATGGTATTGCCATGACTTCTGCTCTGCCTTCAGAGCTGGGTGGCCAGAGAGCGGCAGCTGCTGGCCAGGCACCCAGCTCTGAAGGCAGCGCTACCACCAGCAGTAGCAGAGAAGTAAGGGTGACAGGGAGGGGGGATCATCACAGCCTGAAATATTTTTCAAAGGGGGTCCCAACAAAACAAGTTTGAGAGCCCCTGCACTAGGTCTATCCCAGAGAGAAGGGAATTCTCCTTAGTTGATCTTCTATTCCCTTCCCAACTCAGTTTACGTCGTGCTTTCCCTGCTTCACCATCACAGCCTGGGTCATTTTCTAATTAAGCCTCATCACATAGACCTGGGCCATTAATTAGGCCTTATGTTGCCAGTTCATCAGTGATATTGAGAGATAGCTACTAAGTGTTGGGCAAGGCTGAGCCCATCTTGCCTCAAAGGGCCAGCCAGCCCATGACACATCCATTCTGATTAGGAAGTTTTTCAACCACTGAGTACAGAGGAAAGTGACAGATAATTGAGAATGAGGCCCTATGTGTAAAGATATGAACAGGTAGGGCCTGATCCTTCCTTGCCCTGCGTCTTGCTCAGGTATAAATGACTGCATAAAGTGAGTGCAAGGCAGGTGTAAATGTTACCACATCAGAATGGTTTACACCCACTTAAATGACCACACCAGGTGCAAGGCAATGGAGAATTAAGCCATATACACAAACGTACTATGGCAAGTCCAATGAACTATTAATAAATACCAAATGCTTTAGTACTGTTTGTGTTAAGCAGAGACAAAAGAGTTCCCAAACCACGTTTCTAAACTTATGTATCCACATTAAATTCATGCATTACTTTTCTACTTCAGCATGCTATTATGTAGTAAAGTTTGAATAGCTCAATGAGAAGTTCATGAAAGAATCAAACACCTAAAGATTGTTTTGAATATTATTTTTAATGTTTTCCAGCTCATTTCCTATAGTCCTGCTGATACTACTAAAAGGTTGCCAAAATCACTCTGGCAAATGGTAAAGATTCAAATAATGGACATCTCATCCAAACTTCTTGTGGATAATTAGAGGATTGAATATCTTGAAGAATAAGGTCACTTTTTATTACTCATAAATCATTCACTTCTATGTATGTTTTATTACCTCATGTCTGTAATTATTATTTTTAAAAGCCTCTAAAAATACAAATACATGTTTTAGACACTGAACATTTTCAGCATCACAGTGCCAAGCTGTGCATAAAAAGAATATTTACATCAGCTCCCCCAAAAGTTTATTTATTTCTCATCGGTAATAAACAACAGCTAGAGAAGCAGAGGTTGAGTCAAAGCTTATACCTCAGACATTTGGTTTGCTCCCACTAACTATTGGTTTACTTTCTATTTCAGCAGAAATATTATCAAATCTGACAGTAGATACAATAAGTGGTTTATTCATTAGAAGGGATTCACAGTTTCCTGTACCACATAAACCATGGATGTTCCCATAATGTGGCACATTATTATGCCATGTCACTCAACAAAACTTACTTGGGCTATGGAATAAATTAGTGTTTTGGGGGGCCTTTCTAATAAGATATCTTTACAGCTTCTTCCTTGGATTTTCTTGTCAAATTCACGAGGGTAAAAAATTGGCACGTTTTACCCAAAGAACTGATTTTTTTTAAACTCGATGGTTGTTCCAGACAAAATCTGGATTTCTTCATTTGAACTGGATCTTCTTCCTTCTACAGGAAAACTACTGAACTGTCCTGGATTGCTGAAACTTGCTCAATACTTCTTTTTTTTTTTTTTTTTTTTGGCGGGGGGGCGATGGGGTGCCCATTTTTAATTAAAAAAGCCGTTAGGTACAACCCTGTAGTCAAGTGAAGACAACAATTTAATTGTAGTGGGCTAGAGCTGGCATTAATGACTTAGCTCCATTGATGTTAATGGAGCTGTACTGACTTATGCCAGTTGTGGATCTGGTCCACTGTCTTGAGTTTGGCAGACTGCAAGTTGTTGACCCTTTGTAGACACACGTAAAGGGACACCCTTTTAATATGGGTATCAGATGACTTCATATGCATGCCTGTTGAAGTTTATCTGGCATCTTTAAGATAAGCCATAGAAGGTACTAGTTCTGCATGTTTTATGTGAATGGAAGAGAGGATGCTCAAAAGTAGTATTACCATTAGAAGAATAGGGTGTGTTTTAGTATTATTATTATTATTATTAATAATAATGATTATTATTTCCTGAACCAAGAAACAAAGCCATAGGAGTCACAACCCACATTTACAGAGATGGAATTCGCATTTAACAGGGCCCTAAAAAACTGAGGTCCAAATTGTGAACCTCTGCATTGTAGGAGGGAAGAAAGGAGAGCAAATACTGGAAGTAAGGTCCTGAAAACAGCAAGAGAGGAGTGCAGCTGGAATGTTTCCCTTTACCCTCACAAATCCTCCTGTGCTGGCCAAGGGTATAGTCTGCTGTCTGCACCATTGGCGTAGGAGGTAGTATTGAGAAATAGATCAGCCAAACAAATGGTCCTTGTTACTGGCATCTCCCCTGGGATCTATAGCATTTAGTACCAAGCTTAAAACTCCTATCTACTGCCAGGGGGCGGATGTGACGTTCCCCTCTGCAATCTGGACTGGTATATCGCTGTGTCACCCCAATCCCTCACTCCTGGAGCCCATCTTGCCCTTGCCTTGCTGTGTGTGAACCACCCAATCCTGGGTCAGTTCACTCACAGCCTCCTGCAGGTAAGCAACTCCCATTTTAGTGAGTGCGTGCTTTTGGCCAGCCACTCATGGGATTCTGCAATAGAATGACCTCCAGCTGAAATCCTTGGTCCGAGATGCAACCCTAGGAATAGCTATCTTACAGAGTTCAGTGCTTCCCATTGAACTCTGCAAACTCATAGGGTAGTCAATTTATCAATGAAATTGATATGCACCAGCTCTGTCACTCTAAATGAAGTCTCTATACACACTCAAACACATGCACTGCTTTAGATAAAACAAACAAATATGTTTATTAAGTACAGGAAGATTTTAAGTGATTATAAACCAGAATAATATGAGTCAGATTGATCAGGAAGAAATAAAACAAATCTCATCCTAAACTAAACCCAGCACTTCAGTAGCCTTTCAGTCTTTGATATTATCTTACCTCACAAGCTGGCTGAGCTGACCTCTCCAGACAACCCCTTTCTTCCCCCCACCTCCCACCCGCCCTGGTGGGCAATCTGTCAGTTACTTGACGTTGCTTCATAGATGGTTTGCAGGGGAGAGCTCCAGAAACAAAAACACCTCTGCCTTTAACATGTTTTCTCGTCACTCCCTGGGGTCAGGTGATGAGCCATGTCTGGCAATGGGCATGGTTTTCTCCACTTGAATCAAATGAGCGTCACCTTATCAGATGCTCAGACCAGTCCGTTGTTCCTGTGTGAATGCCTCAGCAAGGCATGAACCCTAACTTTGCTCTGTGTTTTCCTGGATCTATTCAGGTCATGAGATACACACATTTGGGAAAATTACATAGCAAGAGTTTCATATCTATACATATGACATTGCAGGAAACATAGTACCATAATAATAATGTTCAGTAGGTCATGAGCATTCCAAAAACTTCTTACACGACATACTTTGCATTAGACAATGTACAGTTACACTATAAGGGTCAACATGAATGAGACAAAAATCACACCATTAGGGTGGGCATGGAGTACAGCATATCACAGTGGGGACTACGGAAGGATTGACTAAGGAAATACCATAATTAAGACTTTGTAAGATTTTTGAGACTTGAAGGAAAGGGAAGGAATAAAAATTGTGCTTTCCCTCCATTTTTTTAAGTCATGAGCTTATCTGTCCTTTTTGATTCTAGGATGTGCCTTATTTCATTTCTTGTACACCCTTTTGTAGCTTTTTAAAGTGACAGTTAGTAGCAGTTGGGGGAGAAAAAACACTGTAAACTGTTAAAAACTGAGACCAATATAGCACATATTTTAAAGCAGGCAGAATTATCTAACATGGTCATACCTGTATATCTGGCTAGTTTGTTTCTAATGCCATCTTATCAAATGAAGGCATAAGTACTAAAATAGGCTTGTTAAAGAGAAAAAATTGGCTTCTTCAGTAACTTTGACTACATGTAATGATGTAATGGAAAAAGAAACAAAGTAAATGGCATCTCATTTGCAAGAATGGCCTATTATCTATACACAAATAGCTCAATAAATCTGTGGTATATGAAAGATAATAGTAGGTTTATATGTTCTTTAGACATGGATGTTTATAGAAATTTAGCATAGTCTTTTCCAGCCTCAAAAGAAATTTTGAATATTTTATAAACATCAACTTTTTCATACGAAATAGGATTTAAAAAAAATGTAATTTGTTGGGATAAAACTTCTTTATTAATGATGATAAAGCTTGTATGTATAAGGGATATTTAAGTCAGCCTTATCTCCTGTTATTAATGTGATGTTTAAAAGAATTATGAGAGCTAACTTTTTTATCCTATTACCTCTAAAAACAATTCATGTATTAGCAAGAGAATGAGAGTCACCATGTAAGAGAAAAATGTAATCCTTTGGGGGGGGAAATGGCTATATTTAAACAAACCACATTTTAAGTACTTCCTGTCATTATTGCCAAATGGCTAAAGAACCATACAACATCTTAAACTGCTATTCCTAATTATAAGTAAGAATGGATAGTTAGAACTTTCTGATTCCAAAGATACAGATCTTCACCTCTGCAACTGGAATATGAACTCTGGGGGTGAACTTAGGCACTGGCAGAAACTGAAATATGGAGGGTAGATCTTGGAGGCTGGATGAACTGTATTCAATGCAGGAACAAGAGGATGGCAAACAGGAACATGTCTTTAAATAATCCTGGGACTGACAGCACAAGGCATTTGCCAGTTTAAGTCAGAGGTACCTTAGAGCTGATATAACTGATAAGTGGCTGCCCAATGATTTTATAGTATTACTTGTGAAGTAAGTTACTGCACAATGTGAGCATATGTGGTTGATTGGTAATATTGGGTATAGTTCAAGAATTACTATTTAACATCTGGTACAACTATATGCAAAACTTCTCTGTAAAAGTTCCTCACCCTTCAGTGCTTTTCTAGATCACAAAATACAAAAGCTAGAGGCCTAGAACCCATGGACCAAGCGCACATCTTCACCCCAACTGCTTTGCGCAACTCCAGTAATGCCTATCAGAGATACACCTGCTTTAATTGGCCACTCAAGTCAGGTTTATGGCTGGTTTTTATTTCTAGAGTGGCACAAAGCGGCTGGAATATATTAGTGTATCTGGACCTAAAAAGATACATACACTACAACGTTGGTAGTACTACCTCGTCACAGTTCATTCTGCATTTCAGTCTTTAACGTAAACATACACTAAGGACTTGTATACATCGGGAAGCTATTGTGAAATGAGCTAGCTTATTTTATGGATATTTTTATTAGCTTAATAGCTATTACCAAGTAGCTATTCTGAGCTTTTTCTCAATGTAGACAAGTCCTAACTTCTCACTGCAAAGTTAGTGTTATGAATTCTGATTATTTTTGTACATTAAAACCATTTTTTTAAATGGTCAAATTATATTTAATGAAGACACACAACATTTCAACAGTTAACAAGAATCTGCCTCTTTTTCAGCAACAGAGAAATGTCAGGCCTCTTCAGATTAAGATAGTAGCAGTATATATTGTGAAGGATGGTGCTCCCTGACACACCACTCAGGAGGCTTCAACTCTCTGCTTACTAGACAAAACTTGAAACATTCTGTGGTACTTCTGCATGATGAACAACATACAAAAAAAATTACTGAATCACTGAAATGTAGGGCTGGAAGGGACCTTAAGAGTTCATCTAGTCCACTCCCCTGCACTGGTTAAATATACCTAGATCATCCCCAACAAGTGTTTGTCTAACCTGTTCTTTAAAACCTCCTAGGACAGGGATTCCACAACTTCCTTAAGTAATCAGTTCCAGTGCTTAATTATCCATAAGATAGAAAGTATTCCTAATATCTAACCTAAATCTCCCTAGCTGCAAACTACGACAATAACTTCTTGTCCTACCTTCAGTGGATTTGGAGAACAATTGATTATTATTCTCTTTATTACAGTCTTCAAATATGTAAAAAGTTGTCATTATGTTTCCCCTCAGCTTTATCTTCTCTAAATGAAACGTGCCCAGTTCTTTCAACCTTTTCTTATAGGTCATTTTGTCTAAACTTCTCATCATTTTTATCACTCTTCTCTAGACTCCCTCCAATTTGTCCACTTCTTTCTTAAATGTGGTGCCCAAAACTGGACACAGTACTCCAATGACAGTTCACCTATGCCAAGTAGAGTAGAACAATTATCTCCCATGTCTTACATATGACACTCCTTTTAATATAGCCCAGAATGACATTTGTCTTTCTTGCAATAGCATCACACTGTTGATTCATTCAATTTTGATCCACTATAACCCCTCAATTCTTTTTCTGCAATGCTGCTGTCTAGCTAGATATTCTCCAGTTTGTATTTCTCCTTTGATTTTTATCGTCTTATCTTTTTTATCTTCTAAGTGTAGCACTTTGCACTTGTCTATATTCAATTTCATCTTATTGATTTTTAGATCAGTTCTCCAATTTATCAACCTCATTTTGAATTCTAATCCTGTCCTCCGAAGTACTTGCAACTCTTCCCAGCTTGGTGTCATCTGCAAATTTTATAAACGTGCCCTCAGCTCTATCATTCAAGTAATAAATGAAAATATTGAATAGCACTGTACCAGGACAAACTCTTGCAGGACCCACTTGCTTCATTCTCCCAGTTTTACAGCAAACCATTGATAGCTTTTCTTTAAAAACGGTCTTTTGCACATTTGTGTACCCACCTTAGCTTCGTGCAATAAACTTCTTCAAAGCTGTGCAATGTTCATGCACTGCTGTATCTTAAGCAGTCCCTCTGCGTTCTCCAATGGTGAAAAAATGTCCTGACCTCTGTTACAAAGCATACAAAGCACTAGTTGACGCTAGTCTATACCCCATAGGTCACCGTAGTTCAGTAACGCTATATGCACACAATTTGTAACCCTTTTTTTGTATGAAAGATACTATATGCATGCAAAAATATTAGAGAAATGGTACATGGGGATGTCTCCTTTATTACAATTTCTTTAAGACAAATGATTTAACTTAAGTAATCAATGGTACTACTTGATACTTACTAAAAACAGCATTAGGAAACATACTAAATGAGGTTAAATTTAAGTAGTGCCAAATAATGTACAGATGAAAATTCACTGTTTAGTTCTCTATCCTGCAATGAAATGCTAATGTAAACATCCATGTTACTATGTCTCATTGCAAGCTCAAGGCCCTAGTCTTTATTTGATAAATCAGAACAACTGAATTGTTAAGACTGTAATAGATCATGGCCAATATAGCCAAAAAAATAAAACAATTTAGAATGTTTTGGACTATAAGTCTATAAAATCCTTCTCTATGTTACTAGTCAAACTTCGGTCATGAACAAACCATACAGTTAAAAACAGATCTATAGATTCAAATAAATTTTATATGTATTTTCTACTTTATTTCCATAATAAAATGATAACTGACATGAATAACTTAGCAAAACAGTGTTAGCTTTCACCCTATGAAAAATAAGCATGTTCACATGGGGAAAAAAAAGCAGATATACCAATAAGCTTTAGACAAGGAAAGTTTCTTTCCTTAGAAAAGGAATTTGGGAACTTTCTGGGAAATGTCATTACAATTTATTCATGTATCTAACTGAACTTGTGTTGAACCATTTCCCCTTTCCTTCCCTTTGAAGGATTTTGTAGAAACTCAGGAAATAGTCAAAACTTCCTTGCCACTGAATAATGAATGTAGGCTGTTCCTCACTCCAGTAAACACTGCATTTTTGTAAAGAAAGAAACCAGCTGGTGCATGAAAATCAAGCTTACTCACAAATTTCAAGATAACTTCTCTCAACATACATCTTTAGATAAACATCAACTGACAATCCTTTTGGCATTGAATATGAAATCTATTAAATAATAAAAGGCAGGAATATTTGTTTTTGTATATTAGGTAGTATGTTCGGCCTAGCAGAAAGGCTTCTTATCTCTCTCGGCTCCCATACGCCTCTGGAATAAAAGTAGGGCTATGCATCCGTGGTTTTCTGTGGGCTCCCAAACCATATCAAACAGCCTATGAAATGCTCTTCATTCAACACATGGGAAATATTGTTTTGCAGGCTGGTGCCAGGAAGGGTGGGTAGTTGGGAGAGGAAAATACAGGGGCCTAGATATACAGACAGTAAATGTACATTCCAGAGTCAATGGAAGAAATGGTCAAGAAAAGCAAGAGTTCACTGAGACAGGACAGAAAGGAATGTCCAGGTTGTTCTTTGATTGATGGTCAGCAGAATGCCAAGGATCAAATGAAAATAAGCACAAAAACACATTTCAGTAGGGAAAACAAGGCATTAATAGTGAATATCGTGCCTCATGTTGTTAATGATTTATAGTCTGGCTCACAGACAAAATCACTAATCTGGTGCAGCTAATAACATTCAAGGCATGGAAAACTTGAAGGGCTTTTTCAAGAACGATAGAGTACACAACAGCTGTAATATTTCTCTTGGAGGTTACTCTCCTTTTTCAGAATCTCTTGTATTGTCATCAATATAGAAAGAACTCTAAATTGCCAGTAAGACTAAGATTGAAAATATTTCTAGTCACAGAAACAGCTCTAGGCTCTTACACAAGGCAGAGTAAACCTAAATTCACGATGCAGAGTGTTAGAATCTCAGGTACTTATGCCCTGCAGATATACATACACATGGCATGCTTATGTTCTCCTAGTTAACATACGTGGGAAGCTATGTTTTTTAGATAATTTACAGATTACAAATGACAATTTAAAAAAAAGAGTAGATTTCAAAAGGTAACTAAATTATCTTCACTTTTTCTTTAATAGATTCCAAAGCCAGAAGGGATCACTTAATCATTTAATCTGACCTTCTGTATGTCACAGACCATAGAACTTCCTCAAAATAATTCTTAAAGTATATCTTTTAGCAAAAAAAATCCAATCTTGATTTTAAAATTGCCAGGGATGGAGAGTCCCCATCATGATCCTTGTAAACGGTTCCAATGGTTAATTACCCTCACTGTTAAAAATGTAAGCCTCATTTCCAGTCTGAATTTGTCTAGTCTCAGGTTCCAGCCATTTGATGATGTTAATACCTTTCTGTGCTTGATCAAACTGCCCATTATAAAATATTTGGTTCCCATGTATGTACTTATAGACCGTAATCAAATCACTCCTTAACCTTCTTTTTGTTAAACTAAATAGACTGAGCAATTTGACTCTATCACTATAAGGCATGTTTCCCAATCCTTTAATCATTCCCGTGGTTCTTCTGTGAACTCTCTCCATTTTATCAATGTCCTTCTTGAATTGTGGACACCAGAACTCGACACGGTATTCCAGCAGTCATGGTTTCTCTACTCTTACTTGAGATCCCCCTGTTTATGCATCCAAGTATTGCATTAGCCATTTTGGGAGCTCATGTTCAGTGATTATCATCAACTCCCCTATTCCCCCCAAATCGTTGTCAGAGTCATTGCTTCCAAGTATAGAGTCCCCCATCAAGTAAGTATCAAATAACATTCTTTGTTCCTAGGTGTATACATTCATATTTAACTATATGAAAATGTATATTGTTTCCTTGTGCCCAGCTCACCAACCAATCCAGATCGTTCTGTATTAGTGAGGTGTTCTCTTCATTATTTACCACTCCCATAATTTTCTGTGTTATCTGCAAATTTTGTCAGTGATGATTTAATGTTTTCTTCCAGGATATTTATAAAAATATTAAATAGCATAGAGTCAAGAACCGATCCCTACAGAACCCCTTTAGAAACACAGCCATTCACTGATAATTTGCTGTTTACAGTTACATTTTGAGACTTTACCAATTAGCCAGATTTTAATCCATTTAATGTGTCATATTAATTTTGTATCTTTATAGGTTTTTAGTCAAAATGTCAATGCCTTACAGAAGTCTAAATACATTACATGAACACTATTAATTTTATCAACCAAACTTGTAATCTCATCCAAAAAAATTGTTAGGTTTGCCAGATCAATTTTCCTCAAAAACATGTTGATTTGCATTTATTATATTTCTCTCCTTCAATTCTTTACTAGCCATCCATTATTTAGCCATTACATTTTTTATATCTTTACTGCCCTATCCATTATCTTGTCTGGGATTGATATCAGACCAACAGGTTTATAATTACCAGGTTATACTATTTACCCTTTTTAAATATTAGCACAACATTAGCTTTCTTCCAGTCTTCTGGAAGTTTCCCAGTATTCCAAGACTTATTGAAAATCTACATTAATGGTCCCAGTGAGCGCCTGACACAGTTCTTTGAAAACTATGGATAGAGTGTTCTCATAATTATATGATATAACTACATCATCTGTTTGTTTTTCCCCCAAATATAGAACAGAAATATTTATTGAACACTTCTGCCTTTTCTGCATTATTATTGATAATTCCACCATTTTCATCTAGTATTGGATCAATATCATTGTTAGCATTCATTTTATTCCTAATATACTTTAAAAACTCCTTATTGTTCTTAACTGTGCTGGCTATAGATTTTTCCTTGTGTGCCTTTGCTTCTCTTATCAATTTTCTACAATTCCTAGGTTCTGGTTTATATTCATTACTGTCAACTTCCCCCTTCTTCCAATTTTTATATATGTTATTTTATTATTATTATGATTATTATTGTTATTATAGCTGCCTTCATTTTCCCTCTCTCCATATATATAAATATCTGCCTTCACTTTCCCTCTAAAACAGGTCAGTTTTTTAACCAGTGATGACCTTCTTCCTTGATTGTGGCTTTTTGGGCATCTAGTAAAGTGCTCTTAAATAATTCCTAATTATCATTCACATTTTTCTGATTAAATTCTTCCTCCCAGCTGATTTGGCTCATAATTGTTTTCAACTTTGAAAAATTAGCTACCATTAATTTTTGGTTCTGTGTTCAGTTCCTCATTCTCTGTCAAGATGATGTCTAATATAGAATTTCCCCATGGTGGATGCAACACTTTTTGAGTTAGGGCACTGTCTGTAGTAATTACCAATTCCAAGGACGTTTCAGTACTGGCGACATGGGATCTCCAAAATATGTCACTCAAATTGAAGTCCTCCATAATCACAAAGTTTTTTCCTTATACATTATGGATAGGTGCATAAGGAGTCAAGCAACCTCTTCCCTACCATGATTTTGTGGTCTGTAGCAAACATCAACTGGCACCCCATTTTGTGCTTTATCTTTTAGGACAGTGATCCATAAGCATTCAAGATCATTTTCTTCTGAGTTATGAGTGACTTGGAAACAAATAATGTCATTTTTGACATAGAGTGCCACTCCCTCTCCCCTTTTGCCCACTTGATCCTTCCTAAATAGGTTGTAATAATTGTTTTTAACATTCCAATCATGGGAATCAACCCACCAGGTTCCAGTAATACCAACTAGATCAAATTTATGCTCATAAATGAGGAATTCCAATTCCTCTTATTACCCAAGTTCTTAGCATTGGTGTATAGGCAATTAAATAATATCTTCATGTCCTTTGATTCCTTGATTAATTTGATTCTGAACATCTTGATTTTGTGATAAATGAATGCTCACATCTTCTCCCTTTTTTTACCTGCTGCCAAGGAGATTTGTTCCCCTTCTACTGAGGTGGAGGGCATCAAGACTTACGGCCCTTTCTCACCATAGAAGGTGAACCAATGTTCCGTAAAACCAAAACCTTCCACCTCTTGCCAAGTGAACAGTTCACTTTCAGAATTTTCTTGCCTTCTATCTTCCGTTGTTCATGGGGCAGGAAGGATCTCCAAGATGATCGCTTGGACATACTTCTTCTTCACCACACTTCCAAGTTCCCCTGTAGTAATCTATTATCTGCAAGATATCCCATGACACAGTGTCATTAGTGCCGATATGAACCACCATGAATTGTTAATGTGGTTAAATTTATTCAAGATGAAGTATGTAGCAAATGACCTACAGTAAAAGTAATTAATTTGCTTAAGAAACCAAAGGTTCCATTGATTCATGAATATATTGTTATTCTTTCTGCTGTGTACCATGGAATTCATTCCCTTTGTCATTTGGACACTACAAATAGCTTAATTTTCATCCTTCTGCAACCTTACAGCTTCCTATTTAGCAGAGGCATCAAAAAGTGTGTTGTTGTTCATCATAATACCATATTCATAAGATACACCTCCATATTCCTGGAACACCCAACATGGCTTCCATAGTATTTGTATTCCTAACTATCAGTCCTCCATATAGCAGGAGGTTGTTTTAGTGTCTTTATTAGTGCTTAGCTCACTACAGAGCCATATTGGAACATCATCCTGCATCGTGTGGTTTTCATGAAAGGAGATTGCATTCCTTTCGGAGGCTCCTGAGAGTATACCAAAATGTTTTTCATGTGTACTGCAGCAGGCAAGGCATTTTAATTGATTGGACTTGGGTAATTGTGTTTGACAATGTAAGTAATATGTTTCTAGTGTGGTGGCTGGTACAGATTAGTGGTCAATATAGGATGATATTGTGATAGAGTTCTTTGATATTAGGTTGCTCTTTTTTTATAGCAATGTTACTTACATTTTGAAAAGAGGCATATACATGAGAGTCTTTAGTTCCTTTCCTTGCTCTCTCTAAATTTTCCATGTCTTCTCTTCTTCCTTTTCAATCCAATTCAATGGAGTTTTTCTTTTCTAGTTACTGTCTTTAGTCTGTCTTTACATGACATATATATGTCAAGAAAAGGAACAAACTACTAATTTTCTGACACTTTAAACTGAGTGGAGAGTTTTGCATTCTGCAAATCTTTATTAAATAAACACTTTTTTTTTTTTTTTTTTTTGCATCTGGAGGGAAATATCCGTGTTTTCTAAAACTGAATTGCAGTATTAACTGAGGAAGAGAAGTTCCTTTAAGATCAAGGATTTAGTAATATTTATCATATTAGAAACATATCCCACAAATGTGTCAGAGGAAATGGCTGCTGATCATTAGGTTTGGAAAAGAGGATAGCTGGGAGCTTTACTCCATTCAGTGCAGCTCAGACAGATGAATGACACCTCTTGTTCTGTCCCTTCAGGAGCATTATATGCACTTAGTTCTCATCTACACTGGCAAGCATAGGACCAGGAAATCACTATTGCTGGTACCAATGTTGGAAGTTATAGTACAACTTAGACACTTTCACCAGTGTCATCAAACTGTATTCAGAGCAGGGTTTGGTGACACAGTGGGAAGCATGCCTGAGTCCCACCTGCACTAGATGATCATGATGGTCCCTTCTGACTTTAAAGCCTGTGAGTCCATGAGTCTATGCACTAAAGCTTCCCCCATTGTTACCAAAAGTGGAGCTGCACCAGTGCACCCCTATTTTGCCAGTGTAGATGCAACCTCTGGATAGCTGAAAAAGAACAGCAATTTGGTCTCACTATGAATGGGAGTGAAGGTGAGAGTGCTAATTGTGTTAAGCTAAAAAAACCCAACAGTTTGGGATTTGGGGATTTTTTTATTTTATTTTTTTTTCAAGGGGAAGTGCCTGCTTACCAAGCAGGCATTTCCTCTGACACACTTGTGGAATATGTTTTTAACATGAGAAAGCCTATTAAAATCCTTGATCTTGCAAGAACTTCACTTCCTCAGGTCTGAACCATAAAACACCAAGCCATATAAATATTTAGATTTATACATTGTAACTGAACACTTTGTTCCCCTCCATATATACTCCAGAACCCTCTCCAGTCCCTCCACACACACATACCCACACCCTAGAATCCTCTCCATTGCCTCGTTTCCTTCCATCACTCACCACCCCCAGAACTTCCCCATTCCTTCACTCAACAATTCCACTATTGTCCCCATCATCTAAGCTTACAGCCTTGGTGTTGTATTCAGTGCCTTTTTTTCTACTCCCTCCATATCCAAGCTATGGCCAAGACCTTGACAATGCCATTAAAAGGAATATTTGCTACTCTATCCCAAACACCATACTTTTGTCAATAACACTTTGGTCTTGTTGTATTAGGGTCTCATTTCATTTTCAAGGTGTTCATGAAATCCCACTTTCTTTACAAAGATAACAGGGCAGAAAAAAATTCCACAAAGTGGATATGATAAAAATTTAAAATTCACCATTTCTATTTTCCTTCACACCTCATGCAGGGATGAGAGGCACTTTGTCATTTATGGAACAGGTTTTTGGACACCTCCTCCCCACACACAAACATATGCAGTCATATAAAAATGCTTCATTTTTGCTTCCAACTGTGTGTCTATGAAAAAAGAGGAGCAGAGAAAAGTGCCTTCAAGGCTCTATAATAAATCTGAATCCTGACAGTTATTACAAGTTTTATATGGATATTTTTTCTAGCCTTTGTTTTGAAGACTAAAGCCTGTTTGTTTTGAAGACTAAAGCCTGTTTACACTGGCAATGCTGCACTATAATGTACCAAGCTACATATTGCTTCTGGGATTCAAAGACCCTTTTTAAAGGGACACACTTGGAAAATTGTGTCCTTTTATAGGTGTACAATTTCAAAGGAGGATAATATTGTGCTATCCTAACCTCTCACATAGGTACTTCCCCTCAGGTTTTGTTGCTCATTTTATGTGCCATATTTGGAAAGTTTCACATAAATGTTCTTCTTCCATTTTCTTTTATATCTCTATTTTCTTTTCTTTTTAAAAAAGAGTAGTAGATTATATTTAGCACTTATCTTTTTCCCCCCATTTTATTCTCCATCAGGGACTTCAACAATATGGTAACGTTACAAATGTAATTAAATAACGATGAGTGTAAATGCCAGCTGTTGACCACTGATTAGTCCTTTTATGGATAATAAAAAGGACTTTCCTATGCCTTTTAAAAAAAATCTGCCTAGATACTCTAATATCTTGTGTAACTTTCATCCATATGCTGCAGTTCATCCACTTAAGTCTGATATTTGTCTTTTAGAACAGCAAAGAATCATCAGGAGATAAGGAAAACAAGACTTGCATGGGGTCAGGACATCCATGAAATGGAGGTGAAAAGCACTTTTGGAGCCTCAGGAAGTGGAGTGAAATGGGCTTTGCAGTGAAGTACCCAATACCCATGCAAACATTTGGGGGTAAAAAGTAGAGAGGGCCTAAGTCATGAAGTTCAGATCCATCTGGGGCTCTGAATTCAAACTTCTCCAAATTTCAGGACATTCTGATTTGGTGTTCCAGTTCGATTCATTAGGAGAGAGAGACCTGAGGAGAATCTGGGTCCAGATCTGAACTCCCATAGGATAGAGGGGTTTTTATTTACAGTGTAATGGTTGGCCCTTTCTCCAGCTAGGAAGGAAGAAGCTACTGGGTAGAGTTTGTTGTCTGTTTCTGAACACGTATGTGTGTGCGTTGTGTTGGTAAAATTTAGAACAAAGACACATTGGGCCTGATTCTGCGTAGAACCTTTGGATAGGTTGTTTACAACTGTGCAAAGTGAACTTAAAACTCTAATGGATCAGAATTTTCTCTTCACTTACACTGGTGCTAGCATTTTACACCCACTTTACACAGATTTTAATGACAACACAAGATGACAGACAGTAGAGATTCAGGCCCAACAAGATTACAGTAACGGGCTATGTGCATGGACCAAACCGTGATCAAAGTAACATAAGTGTAATATTTAATGGAAGTTCAGTCTCACACAAACAGAGATTGCCTGAAATACCCAACCTATTAGCAGGTGTCAATCCTGCTGTGGAATGTGAAGTAGGTTCTCCTGTCTGACTGAGGCAGGGTGGCTCATTAGACCAGATATTAGGGCTCTCTGGACAGAGGACTCTGGAGAGAGGATGTAGATTGTGGGATGAGTAGCATGGAGGGAGGTTTGGGTTGAACTTTAATATCTTCTTATGGTTGACTTCAGTCTTAATAAAACCATTCTCTAGGAATGGGCTGAGTTTGAATACTACATAATGATTGAGACTGAGTTTGAGAGCCAGTTGAGAATGGCACCTGCTCATACTTACATTAAATCTTTTTCTCCTGAGACCTTGATTAATGAAGCTCATATCCTCAATGAGGCAATCATCCATCCCTGTACCATGAAATAAAACTGCAAATATGCCTGATACCACAAAGAAAATCAGTGCAGCTCAGCAATCTTTTGCCAAATGCCTCAATGACTTTCATTTAGAACGAATAGAATTCATTTAATCTGCCCAGTGAACATGCTGATGAATTTACAAAACAAATCTCATCTAGTCCAGGCACAGACAGCACCAGATGGATGAACTGAACACATTTTTCTTTAAAAAAAAAAAAAAAAAAAAAGGCAAAATGTGTTTGCTAAAGAAGATGCTGCATGAAGCAGTAACACAGAGACACTTCTGTTTGGATTATGCTAAGATTTCATGCTGCATTTCTCATACTCTCTATATATCTGTATTTCAGTAAGTCCTTGCCTAGCTAATGTGGGTTGTTAAATGTGGATATTCACTTGATCCTAGGTGTAGTAGGGGGCCAGAGCTATTGTCCATGTAATGAGGACTGTAAGGGATTCTTCTTCTTTCAAACTTCTGGCATTGTATATTGTATAATGCTTGTATTTAAAATTCTTTTCATTTATTGCAACCAGCAAGCTGGACACACAAAACTACTGGAAATGACAATACAATTCTACTATTATAACACTTCCTTCCCCCATTCACTTCTCTTACTTACTGCCTCTAGTGGTAGCCTGATTGCTAAGGCCCATCTATTTATTCAGGCTTGGTTTACATTACAGACTTATGGTGGTATAACTACATTGCTCATGAATGGAAAAATCAACACCCCTGACCGATGTATTTATACCAACCTAACCCCCAGTGTAGACAGTGATATGTTGACAGGAGGGCTTCTCCCATCGACATAGCTACCTCCTCTAGCTACTACCTAGGTATAGTACCTATGCCACTGGGAAAAGCTCTCTCGTCAGCGTATGCAGCGCTTTCCCTAAGCACTACAGTGGCTCAGCTGCATCAGTGCAGCTGCACCACTGCAGCACTGTCTGTGTAGACAAGCCCTCAGGTCTGGCTTGGGAAAGATGATAGCGAGATATGCAAACAGCGACATCATCCTGGTGAGAATGCCTATGTTATTTTTGATGGATAAACTATATATTTTAGTAACACTGTTGCACATGCAACCAGACACTGGATATGAAATGGGTCTGACAAATCTAGAAATAAAATGAAATTAATAAATAAATAAGCAAAAGTGAGCTTTGTTTGCCAACCTGGGGCCTAAGATACAGCTTCTCCATGAAATCAGCAGCATTCATAATCTCAAAAGAGAGAATTTGGAGGGTGAAGAGGGAAACTGAAGTGTGTTTATCAAGAGAAAGAGACTGCTGAAGTTCTGTAAACAATTCCTAGGCATGTAGCAAAATAGGTTGAACTGACTACCATTCATTTATTGGGGGTCTCTTTAATTAGATTTATTAAAACTAAATAATAAAAGCTCCATCCCAAGTTCTGGATGTCCCTTACAAAAACTTTACATTCACAATATTTCTAGATAAAAAATATCATATTAAACTATTTAAATCCACTGCTCATCCTTCCACAACCATAATAAGAGCTGGTGCCAAATCATAATTATCCCATACCAACCAATAATTCTGTTCAACTCTGATCCTGTCTCCTCTCCAAATGTCCAAGAAAACAGATGAGCTTTGCAACCTGAGCGATCCAGACTGGTAGGCTAAGAGTTGAGGCACACTCCAGACCATTTTAATATAATGAGCCAGATCCTCAGTTGGTATAAATTAGAATAGATCCATGGGATCAATATTTGTAGGAGCTTTGACTCGCCGATGCAGATGAAATGGATCTGAGGACAAAGAACTTCTGTTTCACTTTCTGCATCTAACAAACAACTACCAAGAGGCAGATCTAAAGAGTAGCAGCAACTAATTCCAAAGAAATAGATCTGTCTGTGGCAGTTCTCAACAATATTTGGAGTAAAGGGCAAAGCTGTACAGGAATTAATTAATTCATTCCTTAATGCTATTTTAGACTGTATGCAAGAGCAGCATCCACCAGTTGTATGTCCAGGCCTTTAGAATACGAAGTACTGGATCATCATATAACTTTCAGCCTCCCCTACTTTTTTACTAGTCTCCACTGCAACATAGGGCAGAAAACGAAATAAATGGACAGTTCCTCAGTGGCAATATAAATGAGCCAGATATACACACCGGAAATTATACATTTACCACCTACTTTGATAATGGTATCTAAATAGCCTACCTGCTAATCTTTCCAATCCTTTCCCTTTCACTATGGTGTGATTTTGTAGCTAGGCATTTTTAAATGTGTTTTCCAAAAGTCAGTGTAATCCAAAAGTGGGTGTGCATAGTGTGAGTGTGTTACTCATGTTAATTGGCCCAGATTGCTTTACAATAAGAATACTAAATGAAGTTATAATGCTTATGAATACTTTAACTTGCATGGCTTATTTGTTAACCATGGGAGGTGTGTATTTAATCTGTCAAACATTTGTAAAATACCAAAAGCAATGCAACCTTTGACCTGGGTCAATGAAATTGCACCCAGTTCTAGTGATTTTTCTAATCACCCAGCTTGTTTCCTACATTTCTCCCAAGCCTTATGAAGCATGCAGGCAGAGTATGATCTTTGACATCTAGCCACCTGTGTCCCATACTTTTTGTGTTAAAGAAATAAATGACAGGCCTGGAGATTAAGACCAGCTCTCCTTTTCTTATTCAGGTGCATAGCCAGCAGAGCTGCAAGACCCATGGGTGCCTTAAGTTATATCTAATTTTTCACTCCTGCTAAACTTGCTGCTAGGCATGTGTTATGCAGTTTTAAATGACGAAGTATTTTAACATTATGTGTAAACAAAGAGGGACCAGATCCTTCTCCCATTAAAATCAATGACAAAATCCACATCAGCTTCAATAGGAGCAGTGTCAGGCTCATGGTTTTATTCTTTCATATTCTATATGAAAAACTCTTTCTCTGATCTTTATTTCTACGTATTCATCTCTCTAGCCTTAAATAGAGCACATTGCATGATTTCTATATTAATGCAGAAAGATTTTCCAACAGTTGTTTCATCTAAAAGAGGTTTCCAAAATTACAAAACATGACAGATGTGGAAGCTTTATTGTTTCATATGTACTGTAGTTTCTTGTTGCCTCTGAGTTTTAGTAAAAGGCGCAACTTCTACAATTATCAGACTTTGCCTAATACTCTCATTGATTTCAGTGTGACTATTTCCTAAATAATGTTCTATTTAACATGAACATGGGTGGCAGAGTCGAGTTCTTAACAAACATATAAGAACGACCATACTGGGTCAAACCAATGATCCATCTAGCCCAGTATCCTGTCTTCTGACAGTGGCCAATGTCAGGTGCTTCAGAGGGAATTAATAGAACAAATAGTCATCAAGTGATCCATCCCATTGGCCATTCCCAGACTCTGACAAACAGCAATCCCTGCCTATCCTGGCTAATAGTCATTAATGGACCTACCCTCCATGAACTTATCCAGTTCTTTTTTTAACCCTGTTATGGTCTTGGCCTTCACAACATCCTTTGGCAAGGAATCCCACAGGTTGACTATGTGTTGTGTGAAGAAATATTTCTTTTTGTTCATTAGAAAAAAATCTGCCTCTTAATTTCATTTGGTGACCACTCGTTTTTGTGTTATGAAAAGGAGTAAATAACATTTCCTTTTTTACTTTCTCCACACCAGTCATGATTTTATAGGCGTCTATTTTCTGAGTTGAAAAGGCTGGGAATTATTAATCTCTCCTCATATGGAAGCTTTTCCATACCCCTAATCATTTTAGCTGCCCTTTTCTGTACCTTTTCCAATTCTAATATATCCATTTTTGAGATGGGCAACCAGATCTTCACGCATTATTCAAGATGCAGGCGTACCATGAATTTATAAAGATGCAATACGATATTTTCTGTCTTATTATCTATCCCTATCTGTAAGCTGGTGGTATGGTCCGGAAAGGGCATCGCGACCCTTCCCTGGGCCCGAGGAAGGTCACAGTGTCTTCCTTTAGGGAATAAATAGTGCCCGTTTACAAGTCTTTAGCCCTGGCCCCCAGTGGGGCAGGCTAACAAGTGGTCTGGTGCCCCCGGCCCTCAGGCAGGGCGGGGCAGGCAAAGCGGTCTATTGCCCCTGGCCTTCCCACAGGCGGGACTGGTAAAGCAGTCTGGTGCCCCCAGCCTTGCAGGCAGGCAGGGCCAGTAGAGGGTAGCACTCCCTCCCAGGTGGTTAGGGAAGGGGGATGCAGGCCCACCTGACTCCACTGCGTCCCAGCCCAGGGCCCTATCAGTGGCAAAGCCATTCACCACTGAGTCAGCGAGGCTCCCGCCACAACACACTGACAGGGTTTAGCCCCTGACTCAACCACTTGCTAGTTGGTTGTCCCTGGGCCACTTCCTCCCACCCTGTCCCCAGTCCCCTGTCCCTGTCCCCGGTCCCCTGTCCTCTGTCCTTCCAGGTCGTTGAGGTAGAAGGCGAGTGGCAGTCCCACAAGTCCCTCACCATCAACCAGCGGCAGGTCCAGGAACTCTTCTGCATCGTCAGCGGAGGGCAGCTCCTCCAGATCACAGGGTCCCAGGGGTTCCTCCGATCCTCCCAGGGGTCCCTGGAGTCAGGCAGCTCCTCCAGGTCAGGGCTGACCTCAGGGGTTATTTCCCACCCAGAAGTCTCAGGTGGCTCATTCCAGCTACTAGGGCCTGGTGGCCCCACTCAATCACTAAAGCCCGGCGGCCCTTTCCAGTAACTTCGGCCCAGCAATCCAGGGAGGTTTTGGATGCTCCGCTCGGTGGGGCGGTTGCTCCAAACAGCTGCTGGGTCTGGGTCTCTGGGAAGACACATCTGCCTCTGGCAGCAGCTTTCTCCCTACTGGACTTCTAGGCCGGCCTTTTATAGTTTCCCATTCTGCCTTGGCTCCGCCCCTCTGTTGCCGGACAGTTTGGTTCTGCCCAGCAGAGGCGTCACGACCCTTCCTCAGGCCCAGGCTCCGAGGAAGGCCACAGCGCCTTGCTACACTATCCTAATGAATTCTAACATTCTGTTAGCTTTTTTGGCTGCTGCTGCACATTAGTGGATGTTTTCAGAGAATTTTCCACAATGACTCCAAGATCTCTTTCTTGAGTGGTAACAGATAATTTAGACTCCATCATTTTATATGTATAGTTGGGAATATGTTTTCCAATGTTCATTATTATTGAACTTCATCTGACATTTTGTTGCTTGGTCACCCAGTTTTGTGAAATACTTTTGTAACTCTTCGCACTCTGCTTAGGATTTAACTATCTTGAGTAATTTTGTATCATCTGCCAAATTTTGCCACCTCACGGTTTATCCCTTTTTCCAGATCATTTATGAATATGTTGAACAGTAGTGGTCCAGTACAGACCCCTAGAAGACACAACTATTTATCTCTCTCCATTCTGAAAACTGACCATTTATTCCTACCCTTTGTTTCCTATCTTTTAACCAGTTACTGATCCAGATGAGGACCTTCCCTCTTATCTCATGACTGCTTTCTCTACTTAAGAGCCTTTGGTAAGGGACTTTGTCAAAGGCTTTCTGAAAATCTAAGTACATTCTATCCACTGGATCATCCTGGTCCACGCAATTGTTGACCCACTCAAAGAAGTCTAGTAGATTGGTGACAAATGATTTCCCTTCACAAAAACCATGTTAACTCTTCCCCAACAAATCATGTTCATATGTGTCTGATAATTCTGTTCTTTAATATAGTTTCAGCTAATTTTCCTGGTACTGAAGTTAAGCTTACCAGCCTGTCATTGCCAGGACTGTCTCTGGAGCATTTTTTTAAAAATTTAAGTCACATTTGCTATCCTCTACTCATCTGATACAGAGCTGATTTACATGATAAGTTACATATCACAGTTAGTAGTTCTGCATTTTCACATTTGAGTTCCTTCATAACTCTTGGGTGGATACCATCTGGTCCTGGTGACTTATTACTGTTTAATTTATCAATTTGTTTCAAAACCTCCTCTAATGTTACTACTTTTTTGTTCCCCTTCTGCATTTTTTCATTTGGAGTATACTTTTAAATAGAGTCTCTATTATGATATCTTTAAAAAGTTTCCATGCAGCTTGCAGGTATTTCATTTTTGGCACTGTACCTTTTAATTTCTGTTTAAATAACTTCCTCATTTTTGTGTAGTCCCTCTTTTTTTACATTTAATGCTACTGTGGTGGGCTGCTTTGGTGTTCCACCCCTCAAAGGGATGTTAAATTTTATTGTTATGGTCACTATTAACAAGTGGTTCAGCTATATTCACGTCTTGGACCAGATCCTGTGCTGCATTTAGGACTAAATCAAGAATTGCCTCTCCTTTTGTGAGTTCCAGGACTAGCTGCTCCAAAAAGCAGTCATTTAAGGTGTACAGAAACTTTATCTCTGCATCCCGTCCTGAGGTGACATGTATCCGTTCAATATGGAGATAGTTGAAATCCCCCATCGTTATTGAGGTTTTTATTTTTATAGCATCTCTAATCTCCCTGAGCATTTTACAGTCATTATCACCATCCTGGTCGGTTGTATATCCCTACTGCTATTATTCAAGCATGGAAATACTATCCTTAGAAATTCTCTGGCTCATAATTTGGTTCATTTAAGATTTTTATTTTATTTGACTCTTTGATTTCTTTAACATAAACTGCCACTCCCCCAGTACAACCTATTCTGTCCTTCCAATATAATTCGTACCTTGGTATTACTGTGTCCCTTTGATTATCCTCATTCCATCAAGTTTCTGTGATTACATTATATCAATATCCTCATTTAATATGAAGCACTCAAGTTCTCCCAGCATAGTATTTAGAATTCTAGCATTTGTATACAAGCACTTTAAAAAATTGTCACTTTTTAGCTGTCTGCCATTTTGTGCTGTATCTGAATGGGACTCTTTTTCATTTGACTGTTTCTCATCAGAGCCTACCCATCTTTTATCCTCTTCCATCCTCTCCTCCTTACTAGGATATAGAGAATCTCTATTAATAGATCCTCCGCAAGGGATGTCTTTGTCCAAACCACGTGCTCCTCCGCACCTATCATCTTTCCTCAAGCCCATAGTTTAAAATTGCTCTATGACCTTTTTAATTTTATGTGCCAGCAGTCTGGTGCCATTTTGGTTTAGGTGGAGCCCATCCTTCCTGTATAGGCTCCCCCTTCCCCAAAAGGTTCCACAGTTTATAATAAATCGAAACCCCTCCTCCCTACGCCATCATCTCATCCACACATTGAGATTCTGTAGTTTTGCTAGTCTAACTGGCCCTCTGCGTGGAACTAGAAGCATTACATAAAATACTACCATGGAGGTCCTGAACTTCAATTTCTTACCTAGCAGCCTAAATTTGGACTCCAGTACTGCTCTCTCCTATCCTTCCCTATGTCATTGATACCTACATGTACCTCTAGCCATCAGCTCTTCCCCAGAATTACACATAAGTCTATCTAGATGTCTCGAGAGATCCACAACCTTCACACCAGGCAGGCAAGTCTCAATGTGGTTCTCCTGTCATCCCAAACCCAGCTATCAATGTTTCTAATATTCAAGTCCCCCATTACTATTACTTGTCTTTTCCTAATAACTGGAGGTCCCTTCCCCAAAGAGGTATCCTCAGTGTGAGCTTATACCAGGATATCATCTGGAAGGTCATCAGGATAACTGCTTGGAAAACTGATATGTTGTCAATTCCTAATAAATACTCTATTTCTGAGAGGTTTTAGAAAAAGGCACCTGGGAGAAAACCACAGAAAGTCATTTTGACCTGAAGTTGTAATGTAAATTACAACATAATTCATAAGGGGATAGGTCTTTCTCCTGCCTATAGCCACATGAACAAAGGCAGGCAAATTTCTGAATACCAGGTTATTGGTCTTCTAAGCAAGCTGTCTGCATTGATTGCAAATGGAGAGCTGTAAAAGCCCTCCTTAACTTGTTATTGGACAAACTGTACAAATATCCTTGAGTCTTTTTAACAAGGGGGAACCAAGGTGACATATTTGTAATGGAAACAACTGCCATGTCTAGTTGCTTATTATTATCCTCTAATCTCAACTTGATTAGGGATTTCATGTTTTAAAATTTAAATCTAATCATTTCCAATTCTGAGAAGCCTAAAGAATGCAAAGAATTTTGAATATATTCTAACCAGGGAAATTTTCATGAAAAAGTCCTAATGAGCTGTTTCTTTAAGCATAACCTTGGCAAATGTTGTGAATGCATACTATGAACGTGAAGCCAAACATTGCTACTGTGGTATTGCTCTTTGGACAGAATAGAATTCATGCCTCTCTCAGCTCTGAGAAGACCATCTGGGGTATTATTTAGGAGTCCAAGAACCTTCCTAGGCCATTTGTTTTGAATCACTTCTCATCCCATAGGATCATTTCATCCCCAAATTTCTGAGCCATACAAAATTTGAGCCCTTGGCCTCAAAAGCTCTTAGGGCTGGTGCAGTTAAATTGCCTCCATGAGTCCAGGTGAAACATAACACAGCTTGCATTGAATTTTAGACTTTCTTTTTTGTTACATGAATATGTTTATCCCACAACACATTTTGTGAAAACTAGATACCCAGGTAAAGGAAAAAAACTCACTTTTTCAGTATATTTCCCATCAATCCTCCATTTGTGCAACATCCGTCTTTGTCTAAAAACAATTATTTAGGTTTGAAGTAATTTATCAAAAGGCCCTCTTGCTGACAGTATGAATCAAACACATTTCATAAACACTTCAGTCCCACTGATGTTTGTGATAATAGATCCATATCATCTTCATATAATCAGAGAGACACAGGGTAATCCATTGTTTTAGAGGGAAATACTGATCCCCTTTTAATACTAAAACAACTTCATTAATATAAAAGTTAACAAGAAAAGGAGCTAATAGACAGTCCTGTTTATTTATCATATGGTATCACATTAGCCAAACATATTCAACCTAATAAATAAATAAAATGTAAAAATGGACTTTCTTTACAATATTAAAAAAGAAAGACTTTCCCTACGTTACAATTTACCTCGTAAAGTCTAATAAAATAAGCAGTTTCATTCTAGAATCACTTGGGCCCATATTTCAAACATCACTTCTCCAGGGAAGGTGTGAAAAGTAATGTCTGAAGATGTGAGGGAGATTCCCAAACCTGAGCCACTCTTTTTAGAGGACAAATCTGAGGAACTGTCCCAGACTGGACATTGGAGAAGGCTTTAGAACAAATTGATAAATTAAAAAGTAATAAATACATTTTTTAAAAAGGCTCAATGTTCAGAGGCAGTCAAAAAAAAACTAACAGAATGTTGGAATTCATTAGGAAAGGGATAGATAATAAGACAGAAAATATAGTATTGCCTCTTTATAAATTCATGGTATGCCCAGATTTTGAATACTGCGTGCATATCTGCTTGCCCCATCTCAAAAAAGATATATATGAGAATTAGAAAAGGTGCAATGGAAAAGGTAAAATGATTAGGGGTATGGAAAAGCTTCCATATGAGGAGAGACTTTTCAGCTTTGAAAAGAGATGAATAAGGGTGGAAATTATAGAGGTCCATAAAATCATGACTGGTATGGAGAAAGTAAATCAGAAAGTATTATTTACTCCTTCTCATAACACAAAAACTAGTGGTCACCATATGAAATGAATAAGCACCAGGTTTAAAACAAATAAAAGGAGGTATTTTTTCCACACAACACAAAGTCAACCTGTGGAACACTTTGCCAGAGGATGTTATAAAAGCCAAGACTATAACGGGATTCAAAAAAGAACTAGATAACTTCATGGAGGATAGGTCCACCAATGTCATTTAGCCAGGATAGGCAGGGACTGCTGTTTGCCTGAGGCTGGGAATGGCCGACGGGATGGATTACTTGATGATTACCCGTTCTATTAATTCCCTCTGAAGCACCTGGCATTGGCCACTGTTGAAAGACAGGATTCTGGGCTAGATGGATCATCAGTCTGACCCAGTATGGCAGTTCTTATATTCTTATTATATAATGATACCTAGTGGTATCTGAGAAGAAAACTTTAGATTCCAGAGATCTCAATGCACTGAAGACCCCAGAATTCCCTGTATGTCATCTTAAGTAATAATTATTATTATTATTATAATTCATAACATAGCACTTAAGTTCTTTCATAGTGCGGTATGCAGATAACTCACTGAGCTTCACAACACTCTTCTGGAGTAAGTGTTAGTATCACCATTCTACTGAAGAGTAAGCAAGATAAATAAAGCCTGTGACAGAGTTCTTGTGCTGTCTGGGTCTCTGCATGTGGCATGTCCCAATGCAGCCCCAGAGCGGAAGGACCCCTGACATAGGAAGGAACCCTGTGAAGTCAAGGAACAGGTTGCTTATGCTTGCCTGCGGAAGGTGGAGTCAGCAGCACCAGCAGCAGGAGGTGACCTGTTTCTGTCCCCTCTCCCAGTAATAAATATATGTTCTGTTGTTACTGAGCTCATATTGGTGTCATTATAACCACAAGAAGGCTACCACAAGGTCACAACACAGGCCTTGTCACAGTGGGTATGGAACAGATAAAATTCCACTGAAGTCTGTGGCAGAACTGAAGGTTTGCAGGGATTGGAAAGAGTAGTACACAAAAGCCTAGCACTTAGTCTTTCCTCACACTGCTCCTGTCAGATGGCTTCACTCTTTTCCCTCCATTCTCAAATGCTGGTCTAATTGACAGAGCTAATTAAAGGACATCTCAGACTCATTCAGTTGTGCCCACCCTTTCTACTTTGTAATTATTCATTCCCTGGCCTGGAGTTACAGAGAAAGGCTTAATGGGAGAAGGACTGAAAAGGTAGAAAGCTACACAGCGCCTAAGAGAGCAAGGACCAAGGAGAGTGGCCAGAAAGAGTTGCTGGAAGCATCTTGTCACAACCGCTGGTGAAGAATGGGTGGAGATGGGAAGAAGAATAAGCAATATACAGGCCTCAGGTGACAGTGAAATGGGGTCCTGGTGCAGTTTCCATCCAGGGGAAGCAGCAGCATCCAGGATACAGTAGCTGGGAAACCCTGGAATAGGTTTCAATGATGGAAGCAGAAGATAAGCAAGAGAGGCGATATCTGAATGTATATGCAGAGTGTCCAGACATTTGATAGCATTATCATCAGCCA
The DNA here is from genome assembly GCF_026122565.2 of Emydura macquarii macquarii. Classification (NCBI taxonomy): domain Eukaryota; kingdom Metazoa; phylum Chordata; order Testudines; family Chelidae; genus Emydura; species Emydura macquarii. The sequence continues at coordinate 42,779,323 of NW_027132610.1, read as the reverse complement.
GGTGAAGAGTTGGTATCCCACCACTGAAGTAAATCAGCGGGCACTCGTCAAGGATATGCGACATAGTCTGAAGTTGACCTCATTTACATTGTGGGCCATTAAGGAAACCCCATTTGGAAAGGTTGGCTGCACAATTGCCCTGTCTTGTTTGAAACTGGTTCATGAATGCCCACAGATGCCTTGACACGTCAAAACCTGGTGGGCAGATTATTGGGTCGGTGATGAGAGAGTGATTAACGACTGTCATCACTGAAAAAACGAGAGTCCTGTAGCACCTTAAAGACTAACAAATTTCTGTAGGCATAAGCTTTCATGGGATGCAACCCACTTCATCAGATGCAAGTGGGTTGCAGCCCACAAAAGCTTATGCCCGCAGAAATTTGTTAGTCTTTAAGATGCTACAGGACTCTCACTGTTTTTGCTGTATACAGACTAACACGGCTACCCCTCTTGAACTTGTCATCACTGACCTCTTTTTATGCCAAGCAGATTCCACCATCATGTCCTGTGATGACATAAGTGACCATAAAGGACATCTAGAAGACAGGCAAATTGGCAGGTGTTTGAAGAGGTCTGAGTACAAAGGCAAGTCACTGTTCTCACAGATCTTGGACAGGAGTATGATGGAGGCCCCCTCATGGCAAATATGGGGTGGTGCTATGTTAAGTATTAGCAGCCATGTAAAGTCCTGGTAGCAATAAGCTCTACATCGACCAGCCTTATGCGAGACAAGTGACACCAGACAGGAGCATAGTACTCTGCTGTCAAATAACAGAGGGCCATAGCTGATGTTCTAAGTGTCTAGGCACTCACGCTCTAACTTGAGCCATCCAGTTTTCTGAGCAAGTTGTTCTGAGTGCTAACTTTGGCTTCTGTCTTCTCCAAGTGGTTGCAGTATGTCAGTGATCTATCCCATATCATGCCAAGGAAAACAAGTTTGCGTTCTGCTGCAGGCATTGGCCATTTAAGAAAATATTTAACTCATGCAGATGAAATACGCTAGTAACCGTCTTGGAAAATCTCAGCTGCAGGTGCCATCAACTACAGTAGTCTGCCACAAGCTTAATATCATCATTCAGGACCCTGTCAAATTCTGACAGCTTGATAACTGCCTCAGATGTTGTCAGCACAGATACACTTGTGCTGGCAAGTCATTGATGTACACATTGAATAGTACTGGTGAAAGAACTGAACCTGGAGGAAGACCATTAATCTGACACTTCCAGGAACTACAACAGTCCCCCATGTGTACTCTCAGCCACCGATTTTGGAGGAAGAGCTCTACTACTTTGACCACCCAATGCAAGGCAACTTGAGAGAGTTTATACAGAAGACCTCTGTCCCAAATTGGGTTGTAAACAGCAGTCAAATCCAGGAAAACAGTTCCTGTCTAGATTTTGTTGAAAACCATTTTTGATTAAGGTGATCAAGACCAAGGCTTGATCACAGGTGCTATGTCCTTTCCTGAATCCTGCCTGTTCAACTTGCAAGACATCGTCCAACTCTGGAGCAATTTGTTGAAGGATCAAACTCTCAAACACCTTGAAACACACTGACAGCACAGATATTGGGCAGAAACTCACCCCAGTGTAAGAGTCCTTGTCCAGCTTCAGAATGGCAATAATCTTTCCTTGATGCCAAGTGTGTGGTAGCTCCTTCTTATTAATGACCCATATATAGAAATTAATGAGCCACTATGATGCCTTTGGTCCAAGGTGCTTAAGAATTTCTGATAAGATGTGCATGATTTGGTAGAGTTAAGGGCATTATTTAGCTTATCAACCATGAATAGGTTTGGTTGACTTCTGCTCGCATTCTGATATTGAAGTTGACCCCATTCATCATATATTTTGTGTTTAAATCATTTTTCCAGCAGAACATTTCCTACCTGTAGAAGATGGCTTGCAACCTCGCTGAGCTTAACCAGTGGGTGATTTTTGCTTGGAGGATGTTGAGCAACACCCAGCCAGTAGAATAGGTTCTAGCATTTCTGACTGGAATAAGTGAAATCAAGCTTCTCCATAGCTTCCTTCCACCAAGTGTTCCTGACAGTGTTTAGAGACTCAATCAGGTAATCTGTAATGTCTGGGTCACCAGATAATTCAAATTTCCTGGGCAAGGCTTAGCAATTGGCACATAGGTAAGGAGTGTAAATTGGCCAACAGATCTGAGGTATAGCTGGGATACAATGCAGTGGAATGGTAACAACACTACTTTCCAGTGCGTTGCAGAACTTTTCCCAATCTGCCTTACAAAAATTCCAATGATGCTTGATTGAACTTCAAATGATGGATAGCTGGAGCCCAACGTGGTTGAATGATGGTTAATGTTGGCTGTAAGGGAAGTTATCAAGTACCATATGACTCACTGGTTCTGGATGGCTGTCTAGCAAACTGACCCAACAATAATCAGGAGAGTACTCTTTCAACCATCTGGCTCAGAAAAATGTGCCACATTGTTTTGCATCATGAATCAACATGAAGTCATTGTCAATTGCCCAGTCCATCAATTGCTCACCATCATCATCTGAATCAGCGTACCCCCACTCAGAGTGATGACTGTTGACATTTCCAACGAAGATTGCTGGATGATCAAGTGTTAGGATGACCTGCTGGTCCCAGTGCACACCTGGTGGCTTTTATACATTGACAACCCTAAAGCCACCAATATGGATCTCATTGTAAAAAGTGGAGGAAGAGAATGAAATAGCATCAGATATGTTGGAATGTGCTTATGTTGCATGGCCATATTTAACATCTGGGGAGTGTGAGATGAGGTCAAAGCCATCAATACCATAACATCTTGCTACGCTGATAGAAACATGAGTTTCTTGCAAACAGATTGTGTTGATACTATGCTGAGTGGCTAAGGCACCAATGACACTGTGCTTGGCTACTGACAGGACCTCAACATTAAGCTGAAGAATTCAAAGCACTGGTTCAATGGCTTGAAAGTTGAAGGATAGTGATGCATTGGGTTCACAGACAGATGGCACATGACCAAAGTTCATTGCTGAATTTGGTCTGCTGGTTGGATCATTAGCTTCCCCAGCTTGAGCTGGGTACTGATAGGGAGCACGACATGAACACTGAACCTGGCCCTTTAAAACATCATGTTTCTCATTGGAGGTCTGTATAAGAGGCACATTTAAGTGGCCACTGGGCAACACCAAAAAGTTATGACTGGCTGGACATGCTATGGTCAGATATCAGGAGACTCCACAAGGCCGAGTACAACCCTAGTGACTTCTTCTAGGGTTTGAAGGAGGAGGAGTAAGAGGCCTACACATAATTCTGCCTCTCTGATGGAGACCCTCCCAACCTGATGCCATCTGTTCATAACCTGTATGAACTGAACCTACTAGCCTCCTTTCGTTCCTCCTCTCTTGTCAAGTGAAGACAGAGTTGCCTGTCAATCCTTCTCCCTCCTTCCCCTTGCATTCTCTCCCTCCAAGTATCAGCCTCCCTCTTTCCTCTCTCTTCTCATCAACTGCTACAGCAAGCCTGCCCCACTCCTCATAATCAACATCTGGTGATTGCAACCATGTGACTTCTTATATTGCTGTGGTGAATTTTTAGGTTGTTTTTTCCCCCCTATCTTACACTAATGAAGTTTAACAATTTTAATCATCACTAAGGAAAGCATGATTCCCAATACGCTGTTCATTCAGATCTTGCTCCCTTTCAAGGCTTATAAAGACTTAAACAAATTCACAAACATTTTTTCTCTCTTCTAAATGTGAAAATATTACTCAGCCACAAAGCAGGAAATACACTCAGACTAATTGTTCCAGGGCTAGAGCTCATAGATATTTTGTGGTATTTATGGGATGGTGCCACAATTTGTATGTAAATTATTTCCAAGCTTGAAGGCATTCAGTTATTAAATTATTCAAGTGTAAATCATTAAAGGTATGTTAAGTAATTATTAGGTTGTCTCCCTACATCTATTAAAGTATTTGAAGTTCTGGCATGAAATGCTTTTGATGTTAGCAGCCATGTTCTCTGATTACAGTTACATATTGTTCAATTCTTCATGCCAATTAACTATACTTCAAATAAACTCTAACATATCTTCTTTTGTCATTAGTAAAAATTCTGCTGCTTTTGTGGTGCTAAATCCTTGTGTTAAGGAATAGAGAAGACAACATTGGGAAGGTGCAAAAAAAATGAGTGGCAGAATCTTTGCCCAAAGGACCATATCCACTGCTGTAGTACACAACATTCAGTTTCAGGGTTAATAGAAGGCTTATATGCAGTTGTTTTTCTTATATATTTATTTCCATGGCCAAAATTTTCATGAGACCTCAGCATACAGGGTGTTGAGCTCTTTTGAAAAACAGGTGTCATAGTGGAGGCTACTGGATATTAAGCATTTTTTTTAAATCTTGTCCTTATGTTGGTGCCTAAATGAGAGCTGACATTGAGATTTTCAAATGTATAGAAGTAACTTAAGAGCCCAAGTCACCTTGAAAGCCAATGGGACCTGTGCTTCTACATTGCTTAGGCACTTTTGAAAATCTGTCCGCAGCTTTGGCTGTTCAATACTGAAAATGTAGCCTTGAGCTCTTTTGAAAACTTGGCCCTACCTGTCCCATTAGATTTGTTTGACTCCACCTACTGTCAAGCTTGGAAAGGTAGAATTGAAACATCTGAAAATCTGCCTTTCTAAAACTCTTACCTATTCCTCAAGTATCTTGAAATGCTGCGAACATCAAACTTGTTTTACAAATTTTTTCAAGCCTGTGCTAAAAATGTGCAAAATGGAATTTGCCAAACTTCTATACAGTTTGCTTGAATGTGAATCTATTTTTAAATCACAGAGTCAAGAAACACATAAGCAAAATCATTAACTTATTACATTGCAGAAGTAAGGGCGAGAATTCAAAAGCACTCAGCATTGGCCTAACTCTGCTTCCAGTAAAGTCAATGAGGGTTTGACCACTGAATTTAATGAGAGCAGAGTTAGACCAACGCTAAGCGCTTTTGAAAATCTCATCCCAAATCCCTTCCAGATAAGCTTCCTAACATTATCTTCATCACACCGAGATTCCATGTGGGATCTCAGAGCCAGCCAGCAAAGCAGAATCTGTTCTATATAGATTCTTATACTGACATCATCCCTGTAGTGTCTCAATGCCTTCCAGTAGAGTATTAAGTAATGTGACTAATATCCACCAAATGTGGTTCATTTTCTCTCTCATCCTCACCCCATGAAGAGAATTGTGTGTGCAGAGAAGTGTTTTGTTTTAGTAAAGGTTTTTTTAGGGTATGAAAGGGGCCTTTCTCCCTCTTTTTAATTTTTTTTATTTAATGTTCATGTTGTTATCTGCTTATGTTAGAAAAGGCAGGCAAAGAAATGCACCTTGGAGGAGATTATGAGGTTTCTGATGTTCCTGAGATCCTCTGGAGTTTGTTCCACAGTCTAGCACTCACCTGTGAGAAAGCTTCATCTCTTGCACAAATAAGCTTTACCTTATGGTAGAACAGCGTGGGGTTGTCAATTGCAGTCTTCATCCCAGTGTATTAGGCTATGTTATGTTGGGCCCAGGCCATAAAGGCCATTGACAATAAGAACCAAGACCTTGATATTGACTCGATATTCTATGGGAGGTCCTGTAGAGAAAGGATGGATATTTTTTTATGTGTGCACAGTACCCATATTGCTGAGGAGACAAGCTGAAGTAAGCTGGTAGTCTAGCTAATGTTTATCAGTTTCTACAGTTTTTACAGTAAAATCTTTTTATGGCCTTGTTTTGTTTTGTTGAATAAAATGGTCATTCCACCTTAATGACAAATATTTAATCAATAAGTCACTAGGATTCCAGGCTGTACTAATGCAGTTATGAAAGATGTGATTTGCAATTGGTTGGCAGCAGCTTTTGGTTAGAATGTTTTTAATCTCTGAAGCACAGAAATGTGCTTCCCATCATTAACGGATGTATTATTGGCAAAGGGCAGTGAAATAAACTCCAGATTCAATCTGTCCTCCACAATGATGTTCTTTATCATAAAAACAATTACTTCACTTGTTTCACTGCTGTCTTGATAAAAATCAAGGCCTTGCTTGACCCCATGCTTTCAGGCAAGTACTCTCAACTAATGGAATTGACTTCTTATTTCCTAACTTTGATCCATGTGAGTCAACCAACCATGAGGTCACAAGCTTAGAGGTTACTTTAAATCATGTCCTGTGATTCTGTGAATATTTTCCACAGTGCTGCATGCTTTTGTATTTCTACATGCTTTTCTTTATTGCCAATTTTTATGAGTCTGGGTGAAAGTTGCACAGCAACTTCTTGCTGCAGTCTTCACTAAAGAATGGGGACCAGATCCTTATCTGGAGTAAACTGGCATAGCTCCATTGAAGCTAATAGAGCTATGTTTAATTACACCAATTGAGAACTGACTTTGGTAATATATAGCTCACTGGTATCTGATTGTAACATTAGCATCATTTATAAGATCTTTTGCATCAGTAGGTCATCTGTACCTTAGTTGGAATAAGTCAGAGACTTAATTATAAAGATTCAGAATCATAATTAAGTTAAGTTTCTGTTTATTATTTATAGATTTATACTCAGACTATTGTAAAATATTATACATTAACTACATACAAACTTTTCTGAATTTTTCTTACTTTGAGTGGTTAATATTATTTGAGCTATAACTGTAAAAAAAGTCACATTAAATAAATAGTATTTTAAATTTTAGAAATGCAGCTGAGCTTCAATTAATTCTTGAATTAATAGTATAATCTTTCATGTCAGCAAATTTTTTTTTAAAATAATTCTTACTGCTGAGCTGAGAATAGAAACCTATAGAGCAACATAGAAAACAACTGTATTGACTTTGTTGATTATGGCCACTGACCCCTTAATGTTTATTATTTTATATTTCATATCTATCATCATCTTTTATATTCTCTTCCCACAGCCATTAGCCTATTTTTTTTTAATTGGACTTTGTTTTATTTGCTTTGAAATTTTGACCTTCATCCTGGGTCTTTCCTCTTCCTACTCATGTAGCACAAGACATAGCTAGTCATCTCAGCAACTGTCTTTTGTTTCCTCACTCTAGAACATTGAAAATTATTGTGTGAGATGACGATTACTCAATGGTAGTAGATGACAGAAAAAGGAGCAATGGTCTCAAGTTTCAGTGGGGGATGTCTAGGTTGGATATTAGGAAAAAGTTTTTCACTAGGATGGTGGTGAAGCACTGGAATGGGTTACCTATAGAGGTGGTGGAATCTCCATCTTTAGAGGTTTTTAAGCTGAGGCTTGACAAAGCCCTGGCTGGGATGATTTAGCTGAGGATAGTCCTGCTTTGAGCAGGGGGTTGGACTAGATGATCTCCTGAGGTCCCTTCCAACTCTAATATTCTATGATTCTATTATTTTAAACTGGAAGATTAAGAAGGGACAAAAACTAAACTTTCGGATAGTGATGAGTGAATTACAAAATGTTTGGATAAGCAGGTTTGAATACAGTTGACTTTCTGATCCTTGTGTGAACCACAAGAAGTTCACAGAATTGATCTGAAAATATCTGAAGCATATGCATATTTATTATTAGTGGGTTTAATTTATATTGCACTAGCACCTAATGTCCCCAAAAATATTAAGCTATTATATAGCACTGCTGCATTGACATACATAATGAAAAGACAGATTGTCCTTGCCCCAAAGAGCTTTATGTTCAGGCAGCCCAGAAATATTGGTGGAGCAAAAGCCTGCTTATATTTCTGAATTCCACTTCAGTTCCTTGTTGGAACTGAGAGTGCAGAGTGATAGGAAAATAAACAAGAACTGGGATTGGAATAGCTCACTTCAGGTCATGTTCACTTTTCCCCAGACAGGTTCATCCTTAATTTCTAGGCTGAGCTGCCTCAGCCCAGAGGGAAGAGGATCCAGTTCTACACCTGCATCTGTCTGCTCTTGTTTAGCTCATATGAATGTGAAGGGTGTGGATCACAAAAGCAATGTAGTAATGCATTGTCCTCTTTTGGGGGTTATGCTAACAATATTTAGAATGATTTTTACATTCAACTTCTTTTTATAATTTACTAAATGTCTGCAAGAAACGAAACAACTTTGTCCATTCACTACAAAAATAAATAGTGCCTCTTCCCCCTGCCCTTGTTACAGTTCACCAGTTAATCTTACTTATTTATTATTTCTCTGCTGATGGTGACCACAGACTTTAGGCGCTCTGCAAAATACATAGGAAGATCAGTCCCTACCCCAAAGAGTTTATAATTTAAATATATAATGGCTCAAATAAACACATTATTGGTGCAGTTATCACCAGTACCACACAGTCAAAACATGCATTATTAGAAGATAAATGTTCTGAGTACAGGATTCTCCCTTCCCCTCCCTCTCTGTTGTCCAGTGCATTGTATTTATTCATGGGCTTTCAACCTGGTGATCAAAAACAGGTGCTGAGGATTACAATTACCCTCCCCTCCCCATATTGCTAAATGAGGGGGTGACCTCAATAGATGGGAGAAGGATTCCAGAGGTTCCAATATGGAAAATGGGTTCCTAGTAAATATGAGAAACACAAACTGGATTCTTTTGTGACAATGTGGGGGTTTCTTTTTTCCTTTTTACACAGATCTTGAAGCAGAAGCTCCTTCATTATTAATATTTTGTTTGTTTAGATGGAACTTGGCCATTATACAGTCATCAGCATAACCTGACATACCGTCACAGCGATGAATTAGTGTGAGAGAAATGAGAAAATGCTTTTAAATGCTTTTAAGCAGCCCATCTTTTACACATGGTTTTACGAGGTGGTTTTTTAAATCTTACTAAATAAATTTAATTCTCCAAAAGATTTTGATCATAATTTTCACTAGCGACTTACATACTGGGACATCCACCTACTGCCTAGCAGTACTTCAATTTGGTGGTAGCTGCCAATATTTCTTTCGTATTATTCCTGAAGGTTGAAAAGAACTTCCAGAATTACATGACAACGCCAACTAGTCTATTTTGCCTGACAATTGGGCCAACTTCATCACAGATGTCACCCAATAAGGCTACACTAGGAATTAGTTTTGCCCTGTGATATTATTCCTGGAAGCCTGTCCCTTGGAGATTTCCCCAGGAGTGGCAATTAACGTGATGATACTCACTTATTAAAAAATGACAGGGGAGTAAAATATCTAATATATCCATTGTTCTGCAAACACCCATTTAATCAGAGGTACTGCTGATCAAGGTGGTAGATTATTTTTAAACATTCACAGAGAAAGTCATACAGTATAAGAACCTTATTGTGTTTTTCTTTTCAATTGAGTGCAAAAAAAAAACAGCAGATCTCCAAGTGACTTTTAAATAGAGTTTTGGAAGAGCACATTGTATCATACAAACATGTTGCTTTAATTATATCTTTTTTCCTCCTAAACTAAGGCCTCCCCTAGCTATGTCTAGCCTCGACATTGGCAACAGTTGTAGAACAAGTCTCTGATCCAACACAATCCCCAACACACTCACAATCATTTATTCATGTTTTTACAGTTACTTATGTTTTTATTCTTGTTTCCCTTTCATTTTATTTTGTTGGCAGAGACCTGTTCCCTTAGTCCATGTGCTGCACATCTGTTCTTATTGTGAGTGGAGATGGCAAGAGAAAAGGTCAGTTTGCCTTCCCAGAACCTCTCCTACTCTTGCCACCTGTCACCCTTTTAAAAATGTTTTATGTCATATACTCCTTGAACCTCTGTTTCACATCATGTCAGCAATGCAAAGCACACTGGGAAATGCTCTACATCCAAAATCATGCACAGAAACGGATCCATAAACTGTTCTGAATACGATAGGTGAAATCCTAGCCCTGCTGAAGTCAGTGGCAAAACTCCCATTGACTTTCATAGGGGCAGGATTTCATCTCAACTCAGAGAGATAAGATGGGTGAGGTAACATCTTTTATTGACCAACTTCTGTTGGTGAGAGAGACAAGCTTTTAAGATTACACAGACATGCTGAGTACATTTCCCAGACCTGAAGAAGAGCTCTGTGTAAACTAGAAATCTCGTCTCTCTCACCAACAGAAGTTGGACCAATAAAAGATATTATCTCACTCACCTTATCGCTCCAATATCCTGGGACCAACAAAGCCACAACACCACTACATATCTCAACTCAGAGGCACTCATATCGGTGCCTGTCTTTATAGAATTGAAACACCTCCACCACTGTATGTATAAGAACCTAAACAGATAGGCAGATCTAACTGAAGAGCTCCAGAACTGAACACAGGATTTGGAAATGTGGTCTTCATGAATCTCTGCAACATTTCAGCAAACTTCAGATTTTACAGTAAGTGCAGGGTGGCAAGAGCCTAACTAGGTTCTCATTTTCACCAGGCTGAATGAAATCATTGCTGTATGAATGGATAGGTTTCCCCTGCCCTGAAAAAGAAAGTAGGCACATTGGGTGAAATTATTCAGTCCAGCATCAAGCTGAGAAACTATGCAGACTACTTGGGTTCATGTAGCTGGCCTATGTAGAGGTTAGGTGTAACAAAATCCAACCCCTTCCAGCTTTCAAGAGGTCTGTGGGGCTGTCCCTGGTACTTACGGTAAAGTTCCAACAGTCATTCCCTAGGCCAATCTCCAGTTACTCACCTCTAAACTAGTGTATTCAAATGCAACAGATATGAAGCATGATCTAGTGGTTAGAACACTACCCATCCACTTCAGTGACTTGAGTTCAATTCCCTGCTCCACCACAGTCTTTCTGAGAAATCAGTCTCTGTGTGCTTCAGTTCCCCATCCCTAAAATGAAGCTGATAATACTTTCCTACCTCACAGAGCATTGTGAAGATAAACATATTAAAGATTGTGAGAAGCTCAAATGTAGGCCATATAAGTAACAAAGATATATAGTTAGCAGGAGCTCACCTACCCAGCATACAGAGGCCTCTCCTTCAACAGCTGTTCCATCTCTGTCTCCTACCTTGATGCCAGTTGGTGAATGTTACCAACTTTGAATGTGTTTCACTTAATTCTCTGGAACTGTGAAGCAATGTTGTCACTGTGGAGAATAATACCGATGTTGCTGTAGTGTTTCCCAGTACATATGACAGTGATAATGAACCATAAAAATAAATGATGAGTTTTAAGGAACCTTATGTCTAGGAAACTTTAGATGGAGTCAATGTAATAGTGAAGTCTGGAGTGTCTTTGAGTCAAATCCACCTCTATGTTATGGCTGTTTTATGCCACAAAGCAGTTGTAAACTCAGCCAGTGGTGGAGGAGCACAAAGTCTAGCCCTATTACTGTAAATAAGTATCCGTGCATTAAAACCTTTAGTTAACGGCTCAGCTTTATGTCTTTTCTACATAAAAAATGTATTAGTACAACAGTATAATTCACTTACTTAGAAGACTCATTTAATTAGATTCCACAAGCAGTTTACTTCTAAACAGTCTGTGCTCTCTGGTATTTAGGACAAAACTTTGTTATGAAGTTCTAGTCCAATTCTCCACTGACTTATAACCCTCAGCTTCATTTCACTGGCTATCGTTTCATGGAGGTCTCAAACAATGGCGCTCACCTTGTCCCACTGACTATTGTTCTCTCTAAATCTCCTGGTAGCCTGCTCTCTGGGTCCTCCAAATTCAACAAGGAGCACTGCCTATAGCAGTTGCAGTACTGAAGTTAGGAGAGGCTCATTCTCTTTGGTGTGTCATTATTTGTAGGTATAACAGCTACGGATAAGAAGTCTCATTCTCTAGTGCCTGGCACATTTTGTGTGGACATTTTCACTCACTTTAATGACACAAAATAATATGCAGGCCCTCATTTTTATTATGACGCTGAACTAGAAACAGGCCCAAACCAAGAGCTGGAATCTGAGCATACCTGAATTTCAGGGGAACTTTGGTTTGGATCTGAACTTTGCATCCCATCTCTACTCTCATTAACAATTGACATAATTATTTCTTAGTTCCCTCCTGCTGCCTCATTTTCATTGAGCACTTAGCCTAGCAACAGCCACAGCAGGGAAGGTTCTGCTCGCAACTACTACAAAGATCACCAACACCATTCCCTTTGGCTGATGAAGCAGTGAATCTCACTAGCTTTCTAAGCTTCACTCTTTTTTGCCTTTTAAGATGAACTATCACATTTGCCTGAGTGTTGGGGACACGCCTTTCACTCACAAAAGTGTTATTGTTTCTAAAATCCTTTCTACTGCTTTATTGTTTTAAAGATATACGTTTTGATAAGTCCTGGGTTACTAGTATACAATAAAACACCAACTCAAGGCTGTGCAAATTTTTCTTTCATCTCTTATTTTTGACACTCTCCTCTTACTAATAAAATTGCTGACTGTTCTTATAATCATATTCTACATTTAAATTGAGCTGTGCTTTGATCAAGTCACAGCTGGAGTTTAGTACACTAGGCTTTCACCTCTGGAGACTTGTGTTCAAATGCTGATTTAGGCTACAAGCAGACATTTTTGGGGTAGTTTCATTCAAGTTTCACTTTGGCAACACTGCAAAACCAACACATAATTTGGCACAATTCAGCAAGATTGTCAGTATTTGTTCAAGAGGAGCCAAGGAATGGTACAGCATAGTAAAAAGATTTCAGCTCAGAACTGAGTGCGCCAGAAGGGAAACTAGTACAGAGCCTGCCTGCACTAACTGCTGTTCTTTCTCTGAATTCTCTTTTAACAGTATCATCACAAGTTCACCCAGGAAAATCATCCCTCCCTGAAACCAATCAAACTAAAGGGAAAACCTAAGTTTCTTCAATGTTTTTAGTACTTCCGAAAGATGCCAAATTGCTCTCACTGGAGCCAAAGCTCTGTATTTAGCCACAGCACAGACTGTTGCACGCTGGTCCCACAACCCTGACGTGGAGAGGCCATCTCTAAGGTGGACAGGGGTTGATCACCTTCTATGCTCATTCAGTCTTTGGTCACTCTGGTGAGACTACCATCAACGGGTGCCAGATAGGGAGGTAAACCTAGTAAATGTAGAAACTGGACGGAGGGTAAATTTATTCCAGACAGGATCTTGAACAGATATCAGATGATGTCTTTCAATCACTACTAACGTGAGCTAAATTAAAAAAAAAACAAAAAACCTATAGGTTTATAGAAGACCATATCAATTTGCCAGTCCCCACTCCTATTAATTTCCAAATTATGATTAAAATCTAATTTAATCTGCCCAAATCTAGAAGACTATCATGGCTCAGAATAGAAGTTTTTATAGAGAAACAGAGGGCTAGAGATGGGTGATCCAATTTCCTGATCCATCAAACTCACACTTTATGATGGAGTTAATTTCCCCTGGCTATAGGAAGTTGTGTGTATGAAGACGTGGCAAGCAATACGTCAGCTTTAAAGAGAACAAACTGTTGCAGGAACATAATACACTGTAGGTACACAGCTGGTCTCAAAGTGCCTGCTAGCACCTTCCCTTCCTGTTATAGCATGTAACATCTGTTTTTTAAGTGAAAGAGTGTGAGGAAAATGAGCACGAGTGGTCTGCACTGACATATGCGAGTGAAGGAAGTGATTTATTATATTTCAAACAGCATGTTTCTGTTGCAAAAACAAAAGCAAAGTCTGAATGTGCCTTTGTACAGTGATTTGCGTATGATGCATTTCTTTCTTTGGAAGGGTGTGGGAGGATTGTAATATTTTTATTAAAGCATAGTACAAAAATACAGGGCCAAGAAAAAGTTAATTAGCACAGTGAATGAAAACAGGACCCCATAAAAATTAATTAAGAAAGGAGCTCCTGTTCTTAACACAGGAGCTGATTGAATTTTATAATTATTTTTGCCAAAATAATCCTTACCTATTCTCAAAGACTGGCTGCTGGATGTACACAAGGGTGTACACTCTGAGGGGAAAAATAGGGAAAGCAATAGAAACAAACCAGATGCAATGGACTTTTCCATGTGCCTGGGCTCAGCCCATGTACAACAATGGACAACATCTGCAGAGATCTGAATCATCTTGTCATCATATGATGGTCAAAAAGACCAATTAAAAATGCTAGGAAATATTACTGCTAACAGTAGTTGGAATCAATAGGACTACTCAAAGAGTTAAGACACTGCTCAGCATGAGTAAAGGTGGCAAAATGAGGCCTTACGTTTGTATAAAAACTTAATAAAATATTAACTGTTGACGAAACACATATCTCAAACCCAGGAAAGGTGAAAGCATTAGTAATATACATTTAAAAGCTTCTGTGGAATGATCTGAGAGTCAGTGATTACAGGAGTCAAACAGAATAGCACTTAGCTAACTAAAGACTGGTAATAGACAGCAGGTCACACTTAACAAATCTGATTAATTTCTTTGAGGAAGTGACAATAAGAACTGCTATGGGTGAAGCAGCAGATGTAATCTACAGCCTTTGAACCTGACAACGGCTTTTGATGCAGAACCACATAGAAGGCTGGTGTAAAATTTTAGTTAATGTGATATTGATGGTGAAATTCTCAACTGGTTAAAAAAATTGCTTAGTACCTGAGGCTATATGATAAATGGATACATACTGAGTAGGGAATAGAGCGTTAAAAGAATCTGTTAACAGTAGATCTGCTCTTGTTCATAGGATAAACCAATGACCTAGAGAAGGAGGAATGTTTATCAAAGTGTTCAAATTTGCAAAAGACACGAAACATTCAGAGAATTAACAGGAAAAACAATCTGAAAGTGACCAGGGCATTAGGGATGAAAAAGTTAGATTTTTATGTGGAAAATAAATTGGGGTAATGAGGACTAGTCTTAAAAAAATCCCCAAATGTTCATATTCTGGGTCCCTGATTTCACAAGGTATTTGAAAGTGTGCACCTCAATTTCTGCAGCTTCCGTTTCTATGGCCTTGATAAATTCAATCTTACCCTGCTCATATCCATTGAAGTCAGTAGGATTACTTGGATGCTTAAAGTTAGGCATGTGTTTAAGGACCCTGCTGAACTGGGGACCAGTTGTTCACATATTGTAAGATGCTGATCAGGAAAAAACTTTGAAGTGATAATGGATCCATCACTTCCAGGACTGAAATCCCATGGGAAAGTCTAACCCAGTTTCTAGAACACAGTCTCTGATGAATATCAAATGCGTCTTCAAACTACACCTATCAACTTTTTGAGTTTTTCCCCCTCATTAATAATCAATCTCAGGGATTGTAGCTATTTAGAGTAAGAAAAAAAAATCTCCATTCTTTATGCCTGAAGCAATCAGGAAGGGGAAGTGAATGTGCTATGTAAACCTGAGGGGAATAAAAAAGACGGATGCCAAAAAGCTGTTCATGAAGGTAACAGATGAAAATAAACATCCATAAAGCTACCCGTTATCCTTATTCAAAACCTTCCTTTGCTGTGATGCCTACAAAAAGCTTGACAATGTCCAGGCTACTGGTGCGCTGATACCACTGCCTATCATCCTGACCAATATTCTTAATTGTTTCCTTGTAATCCCCCATTGTTCTGTTGGTTTCCATTTGTAGTCCGTAGTTTTAATCTTAGATTGTAAACTCTTTGGGGCAGGGACCATCTTTTTGTTCTGTGTTTCTACAGTGCCTAGCACAGTGGGGTCCTAGTCCATGACTAGGGCTCCTAGGTGCTAGAGTAAAAGAAATCAAAATAATAATAATAATATCAACAGAGATAGATTAGCATGTAGAGGAAAAACACACTGGGCCAAACTCTCACCTTCATGTTAAAAACTATGCAGAATGGGAGCCCCTGTGCCACTATGTGCAGCCTTTTCTGGGCCACAGGTCCACACATTGTCCCATTTAATATACAGGCTAGGAGCAGAAAGAACAGCCAGAGAACTGGACTGCCAGTATTAGCAAAAGGCTGAAATAAAGAGGAACAAAAGGGTCAGTTTCCATGGATCTCGTTCTGGCCAAGATTCTCCCACACTCTGCATTGACGATACAGGCTAGGCCCGTATATCCCCCAGAGAGTGAAAAGCCATGGAAGAGGTACTCACAGGCTCACCTCAGTACTAAATAAAGATGCTTTATACACTGTGACTTACTTCACTCTGCAAGGGAAATGGATGTGGTAATGCAGCTCTTTCATCTACTCATCTCTCTTTGGCTATGCCCTCCAGTTGTGTACAGATCTACACTGCAGCCATGAAGGAGGGGTGCCTGCTAAACACTGTGCAGTATGCTACCACATAGCCACCTTTTGCATTTGCAAGTCCCCGATTGGTTTCCCATGATTTTTCCACACCATACAGTATATGAATGACCATGTGGCCTTTCTTTCTAAAAATGTGACTAAGATATTCTATCCTGATCAATGTTTCCAACAGTTAATGTCTCCATAATGTTCATTTGTATTTATTAGCACATTTTAAAATCGTACTCACTGGAATAGCTTTATTGGTGCTAGGAAGATAGAGAGAGAGAGAGATCATTTTTGCAAGGACCCCTTAGAGAAACAAATCATTCATTCATATAGACTCATAGACTTTAAGATCAGAAGGGACCATTATGACCATCTAGTTTGACCTCCTGCACAACGCAGGCCACAGAACCTCACCCACTCACTCTCTGATAGATCCCTAACCTATGACTGAGTTACTGAAGTCCTCAGATCAGGGTTTAAAGACCTCAAGGTACAAAGAATTCACCAGCAAGTGACCCATGCCCTATGCTGCAGAGGAAGGGGAAAAAAAAACAAACAAAAAAAACAGGGTCCCTGCCAATCTGCCCTGGGGGAACATTCCTTCCCGACCCTAAATATGGCAATCAGCTAAATCCTGAGCATATGGGTAAGACTCACCAACCAGACACCCAGAAAGAATTCTCTATAGTAACTCAGAACCCTCCCTATCTATCCCATCACAGGCCATTGGGCATATTTACCGCTAGCAGTCAAAGATCAGTTAATTGCCAAATTAGACTTTCCCATCAAACCATCATGGTTTAAAGACTTCAAGGTACAGAGAATGCTTTTGTGCAATCCATATATATGACTAAAGGATGCAAACCATCATGGGAGGCCTATTGTTTAGCCGATCCTTTAGCTTGCTGGTTCCTTTTCTCTTTAAGATGCTATAATGCTATACATGGGGTTTTACATATTTTTAAATTATGTACTTTCCTAAAGAGAAAGTAGGAAAGGTTGAAGTGAGTGTCACTTGAACAAAGAAAATGTGTAGCTATTATTCCATTAATATATTATTCAAGAGGAACAGCAATTTATTCTAATTAAATATATTGTCCTAGCAATATTAAAAGTATCAGTGTTGCAGGTAGGCAAGGGACTGACCACAGGAATTATCTCCCTCTGTGGTGCTCATCACTTCCTGTAGGCATTACTTTACCTGTAACTCTGAACCACTAACATTATAATTTCTATCATTTGAAATATGCTAAATATGCAATATATGGAGAATGAATCAAGGCAAAAATATGCGCCCTTTTAAACACATCTTTAATGCCAATTATTTAGCAAAATGCATTGCAACTAGGCAGGAGGTGCATGTTCTCCACCATTCCTTTAACAGACTGCAGACCTCCACAAAACAGTAATTTATGCCAGCTATTCTGTTTGCCGGAAAACTACATTGTTCTATGGTATTTTAATCTTATTGGAACTATTTGTTTCATTTAAATTTGAAAAGAGCTTTTGAAAGTCCTTATATGCTCAGCATTCCTGGACTCCTTCTAGGAGGTAATAGAAACCTTCTAGCAAGGAGGAAGCAGAGAAGGGACTTACAACATTCTTTAGGTCTTTCTTGCTATTAAACTATCCTGTGGTACATAGAGTATATGCCTAATAGTTGGAACAATTAAACAAGCAGCCTGGTAATCAAGTACAAAATAACCATGTTGAGAAATTAAACTAAATACAGGATACCTAGCCCTCCTGAAAACCATGTTCTTCTCCTTATTTTGATATTCTGTATGTCCTCTTGAGAGGTTTCAGAGAAGGAGAAACCTTTGCAAAAAGTGTACTTGGCTAGTATTCTGCTTGATCTTATTGTCATACAGTCAAATTCTATCTTTTAAAATGCACAACTAACTTTCTCTGAGTTAAATATACTATTATGGACTTAGGTTGCCTTGCACCAGTAGTGAACTTGGCCTACTGTATGCGTATCCAAGTGCAGATTTTTGGTCCAATGTTCTGTGCTTATGATAGTACAGCTTATTGCCATTGAAAGATGGGCTGTCACTGCAAGATCAGTTAGCAGATGGGCTATGAGAGCAGAAATATTTTTTTTACATACAGCTGGGCCAGACTCACAGCTGGGCATAGTCAAGAGTGGGAGTCTCAAAGACGCTGATTGCGGCTTCCTGATTCTGAGTTGGTTGTAGGCTACCTATGGCACAGACTAGAACAGTCACAGGGTTTCTTCTCTAACCTGCCCTGGCTGGCAGACAGCACCTTGGAGTCAGAGCCAGCTAGTGATTGCTAGAGTGCAGTGCACTCCAGTTGTCTACTTTCCTCACCCAGGCATGCCCCCTGTGCAAGGAGCCAATGAATCTGGCTTTACCTTAATGAACATTCCGCCCCCTTCCCCACTCACCAGGTGAGTCCTAAACTGGGGATATTCAGCAAAGTAATAAAGCATGTGCATAATTTTAAGGACATGAGCAGTTCCATGTGAGAATACTTTTGTGCTTAAAATTATGCTTAAATACCATCCTGAATCAGGCCCTCAGATTTGGCACTGTCACTCCCTGGTCCTTGTGTTCAGGTGATGCAGGAACAGGGACTGATCCTGTCTGTGCATGCGTGTGCATGGGAAGGGTTCTTTTACCTTCTCCCAGCTATTCTTGCATACCAGCACAGAGCCAGCTATGATCTGATGCTTTGCTATCCACAGCTTCAGAAACAATGCCAAACGCTACTGCATCAGTTTCCGCACACCCAGTGCACTCTGAAAAAATATTTAAATCCTTGATCATGCTTCACCCCAAACCTCCACGCCCAAATGCGATGCAAGTTGTTTGAACATTGTGTTTCCTTTTGGCTCATCACAGATTTAGAATGTTTTCTTCCTTTGACTATCAGAAATAAAGCTATCGCTCTCTCTCCTTGGTAACATGCACTTTAGATCTTAATCATCTATTTATACAGACATTTCCTCTTTAAAAATAAATTTCAGGCAAAACAGAATAAATATTCATTTAAAAATCAAATGTTTATGTTCTGGAAAATGCCTGTTTACCAGGAATTCTTTTTAACAGCATGATGTTCTCCAGCTGCGGGGAAGGGTTCCACTAAACTGCCTTTATAGACATTGCACTCACTACCGTGGCAAATTGACCGTCTGTTGGGTAATTAGTAAGTTAGGGTTTCAGGTTACAGCAAACCTTTCTTTCCATCTTTAACAGGAAGGTTGTGGTAGTGTAAATTAACTGGTTAGTTGATGAAAGGGCATGATAACACCAGAAAGAATGCAAAACCTGTTGATCTCTATAGATGATGTAACGATGGATGTTTCCTTTAGTTAGAGATTTTTTTTTCTCTGTGTGTGATGGATAAGAATGTAGCAGCCTGCAATATAAACCTAACGCTTCTGCATTGATTTCTCTGATCGCAGTTTGAAAAATGACATAACCAGTGCACTGTCTGGCTGACAATACTTTATTTTGATAACTCACATTGTATGATTTTTTACATGGCTGCTCCTTTAACAGAAGCAGAGCTGGATTTTTTAAACAATTTTTCTCTATTAGTAATGGAGGAAACTAGCAAGGAAAATGTTGACTATCAATGCAGCAGACATGGATTAAGACTAAATGGGCCCCAGATTCACTACAATATATTTGCCAGCTTCCCTAAACATACTTACTTCATTTAACCATCTCTCTCCTCCAGTTCCTTGGTCTTAGTCCCAACTCCCCCTCAAATAGACTCCCCACCATTTCACCTGATGATCTCCTTGATTTTTCTTTTGTAGCATCCCAAAGAAGTGCATGGCTTCTCAGTGACTCAGTAGTCCACATGGCTCCAACATATTGCCAATCCTGGATCCAAGGATCTGCTCCTGTGAAATCTGCTAGACCTTAAACTAATAGCCCATCATGACAACAAGAGCTGGAATTAATTTGGGGATTATTTTTGTTATTTTTGTTTGGCATTTTACAAGGGAAAATATATATCGGATATCCAGCATACGACTCTGAAACATTATTTGCCCATTTGAAAGCTTCCAAATTACTAACATTATTTTGTAATCCACAGATTTGTTGCATCCTTTATATACATGCCTTTAGTGCATGTTAAACTGGTCGAACCAAGGCAAATCTATGCTACAATACAAGCAGCCAACGTGAAGTAATGGGCTTCATCTGCAGCAAGGGAGATTTAGGTTAGCTATTAGGAAAAAAATGTTAACTATAAGGGTAGTTAAGTTCTGGAATAGGTTTCCAAAGAAAGTTATGGAATCACCATCAATGGAAGCCTCTAAGGCTGGACAAAGTGGAAATGCCACAAGGTTAGTCCTGGGTCAGGTACTATTCAATATTTTCACTAATGACTTGGATAATGGAGAGGAGACTATGCTTATATAATTTTTAGATGAAAATTGAAGGGTTGCAAGCACTTTGGAGGACAGAATTAGAATTCAAAAATATCTTCACAAATTGGAGAATGAAGCTGAAATCAACAAGATAATATTCATTTAAGACAAGTGCAAAGTACTATATGCAGGAAGGAAAAAGTCTGCACAACTACAAAATGGGGAATAATTGGGTAGGTGTTATTATACCTAAAAAAGATCTGGGGGTTACCTCGTAGACTCATAGACTTTAAAGTCAGAAGGGACCATCTGATAATCTAGTCTGACCTCCTGAATATTGCAGGCAACAGAACCTCACTCACTCACTCCTGAAATAGATCCCTAACCTCTGGCTGAGTTACTGAAATCCTCAAATCATGGTTTACAGACTTCAAGTTACAGAGTCATTTACACTAGTTGAAACCTGCAAGTGACACAAGCCCCATTCTGCAGAGGAAGGAGAAACCCCTCTTCCCGGGTCTCTGTCAATATGATCAAGGGGGAAATTCCTTCCCGAAAGAATGTATATCTGAATAGATATCTGTGAATGAATTCTCTATAGTAACTCAGAGCCCTCCCCGTCTAGTGTCCCATTTTCAGCCATTGGGAATTTATGCTACCGGCAGTTGCCGATGGACCACATGCCATCATAGGTATTCCCATCATGCCATCCCCTCCATACACTTATCGAGCTCAGTCTTAAAGCTAGCTAGGCTTTTTGCCCCCATTGCTCCCCTTGGAAGGCAGTTCCAGAACTACACTTCTCTGATAGTTAGAAATCTTCACCTAATTTCAAGCCTAAACTTGTTGATGGCCAGTTTATATCCATTTGTTCTTGTGTCCACATTGGCACTTAACTTAAATAATTCCTCTCCCTCCCTGGTATTTGTGCCTCTGATATATTTATAGAGAGCAATCATATCTCCCCTCAGCTTTATTTTGGTTGGGTTAAACAAGCCACGCTCTTTGAGTCTCCTCTCATAACGTAGGTTTCCTAGTCCTAGGTTCATCATAGTAGCCCTTCTTTGCACCTGTTCCAGTTTGAATTAATCTTTCTTAAACATGGGACACCAGAATTGCACACAGTATTCCAGATGAGGTCTCACCACTGCCTTGTATAATGGTACTAACATATCCTTGTCTCTATTGGAAATACCTCGCCTGATGCATCCTAAGACTGCATTAGCCTTTTTCACAGCCACATCACATTGACAGCTCATAGTTATCCTGTGATCAACCAATGCGCCCAGATCCTTCTTTTCCTCTATCACTTCCAAATGATGCACCCCCAGCTTATAGCAAAAGTTCTTGTTATTAGTCCATAAACGTGTGACCTTGCACTTTCCACTATTAAATTTCATCCTATTTCTATTACTCCACCATTTCCTTACAAGCCCTGCTCCTTGCATCTGTTCTCCTTCTCTGTCGCTTCCAACTGATAAATCCCCAGCTGATAGCAAAACTTCTTGTTAGTCCCTAAATGTATGACCTTGCGCCTTGCACTCTTAAATTTCATCCTATTTCTATTGTTCCAGTTTACAAGGTCATCAAGATATTCTTGTATGATATTCTGGTCCTCCTCCATATTGGCTATACCTCCCAACTTTGTGTCATCCTCAAATTTTAATAGCACACACTCACTTTTTGTTCCAAGGTCAGTAATAAAAATGTTAAATAAGATTGGTTCCAAGACTGATCCCTGATCCACTAGTAACCTCCCTCCAGTCAGACAGTTCACCTTTCAGCATGATCCACTGTAGTCTCCCCTTTAACCAGTTCCTTATCCACCTTCCAATTTTCATATTAATCCCCATCTTTTCCAATTTAATTAATAATTCCCCATGTGGAACTGTATCAAATGCCTTACTGAAATCCAGGTAGATTTGATCTATTGCATTTCCTTTGTCTAAAAAATCAGTTATCTTCTCAATGAAGGAGATTGGGTTGGTCTGGCATGCTCTACCTCTTATAAAACTGTCTTGTATTTTATCCCGATTACCATTCACCTCTATGTCCTTAACTACTTTCTCTTTCAAAATATGTTCCAAGACCTGGCATACAAATGAGGTCAAACTAACAGGCCTTTAGTTTCCTGGATCACTTTTTTTCCCTTTCTTAAAAATGGGAACTGTATTGGCAATTCTCCAGTCATAGGGTATGACCTCCAAGTTTACAGATTCACTGAAATCCTTACTATTGGGCTTGAAATTTCATGTGCCACTTCCTTTAATATTCTTGGATGGAGATTATCCAGGCCCCCCGATTTTGTCCCATTAAGATTCTGAGTTTGACTTTCACCTATAATGTGGTCATTTCTACCTCCATATCCTCATTGCCAATAGCCATCCTGCCACTATCCCCAAGCATTTCAGTAGCCTCATTAAAAACTTAGACAAAGTATTTGTTAAGGTTTTGTTTAGTTAATCTTTAATCTCCACCTCATCCTCAGTGTTTATCAGTCCCTCTTCTTCTTTCCTTATTTTCTTCTTATTTATATGGCTAAAGAACCTTTTACTATTGATTTTAATTCCCTTTGCAAGGTCCAGATCTGCTTGGCTTTTGGCAGTTCTCACTTTATCCCTACACTTTCTGACCTGCAAGAGGTATTTTTCCTTGTTGAACTCTTGTTCCATTTTTTGTATGCTTTCGGCTTTCTCTTAATTTTGAGATGTTTGCTCATCCAGCTTGGTCTACAACTCTTGCCTATGATTTTTTTCCCCCTTGCTTGGGATGCAGGCTTCACATAGCTTCTACAACTTTGACTTAAAGTAATTCCAAGCCTCCTCTACATTCAGATTCTTGTTTTCTTCAATCCAGTCTACTTCCTTAACTAATTCCCTTAGTTTTTTAAAGTTTTGTAATCAAGGATCCTGGCTGCAGATCTATTTTTGCTCATTCTTCTGTTTAGTTTAAATTGAATTAGCTCATGATCACTTGAACCAACATTGTCATAGAATCACAAAATATTAGGGTTGGCAGGGACCTCAGGAGGTCATCTAGTCCAACCCCCAGCTCAAAGCAAGACCAACCCCAACTAAGTCATCACTGACAGGGCTTTGTCAAGATGGCCTTTAAAAACCGCTAAGGATGGAGATTCCACCACCTTCCTAGGTAACCCATTCCAGCACTTCACCATCCTCCTACTGAAAAAGTTTTTCCTAATATCCAACCTAGACCTCCCCCATTGCAACTTGAGACCATTGCTCCTTGTTCTGTCCTCTACAGCCAGTTCTTCTGTGAGGTCCTCATTATTCACCAATATGAAATCTAAAATGGCATTACCTCTTCTTGGTTCAGCAACTATTTGGTGAAGAAATCTGTCAGCTTTCACATCCAGAAAAATCTGGGTGGGCTCTACTATTATTCGTAGCACTTCTCCGATCTATATCTGGGAAGTCAAAGTATCCCATAATCACACAGTTCCCTCTAGCATTTATTTCATTACAAACATTAAAGAGGTATCTATCCATTTCCAAATTGGATCCTGGTGACCTGTAACACACCCCTCTAGTGTGATCTGGAGGCCTGTAATATACAACCTCTAATAGCTTTCTTCTCCAAAGTGGATTCTGGCCCAAACAAACTCTGTCTTATCCAGACCATCACTCCTAATTTCTTTACAGCCTACTTCATCATTAATATAAAATGCTACTCCACCACCTTTGCCTTTAGTTCTGTCTTTCCTGAACAGCACATACCCTTCAATACCCGTACTCCAGTCATGACTACTATTCCACCATGTTTCCATTATCCCTATAATATCTGGTTTCACTTGCTGCACCAGTAATTGTAGTTCCTCAATTTTGTTACCCAGCCTCCTTTCCTGAGCCATCTGTTGATCATCATAATCTTGTCTCACCTTCATTCTCCTCTTCTAGGGTCAGGCAGAATCCCACTGAAAATCACCTGAGCCGCCATTTCCTTAAGCATCTTCCCAAGTCTGGCATAGTCTCCTTTGATATGTTCCAATGAGATTCTTTTCAGCTCCCATTAGGATCCTCTTCAGCCTCAGATCTACATTCCGTATTTTAGATCCCAACAGACAGCACTGTTCTTTCTGGCTGCGAGTCCTCTTGTATTTTATTCTCCCTTAAACTCTTCTGCAAGTCATCTTGTGTCCTCTTGGGGCTTTGAACTGTGGGTGTTTCCATTGTCTCTTCCCCTCGTCTTACAGGACTAGCCACACTTGTTTTCTTCCTTGCCTTCCCTCTTTCAGTTACAGCCTGCTGTGCCCCTTCTTCATTTTCACAAATTAAATATGAGTCAACAGTGTGATGCAGTTGTGAAAAAGGCTTGCTGGTGGATTCTCTGGTGGATTCTTTGTACTTGAAGTCTTTCAGCCATTATTTGAGGACTTCAATAACTCAGTCATAGGTTAGGGATCTATTACAGGAGGGGGTGGATGAGGTTTTTTGACCTGCATTGTGCAGGAGGTCAGACTAGATTATCATAATGGTCCCTTCTGACCTTAAATCTATGAGTCTATTATATCATTCTGGGGAATATTAAGAGTGTTATATGTAAGACATGGAAGGTATTTGTCCCACTTCACTTGGCACTGGTGAGGCCTCATCTGGAGTACTGTGTTCAGTTCTGGGCACCATGCTTTAGGAAAGATGTGGACAAACTGAAGAGAGTCTGGAAGAGAGCAACAAAAATTATAAAAACTTTAGAAAAGCCTGACCTATGTGGAAAGGTTGAAAAAATTGGGCATGTTTAGTCCTGAGAAGAGAAGACTGAGGGGGGGACCTGATAACAGTCTTCAAATATGTGAAGGTCTGTTACAAAGAGAACTGTGATCAATTGTTCTTCATGTCCACTGTAGGTAGAACGAGAAGAAATAGGCTTTATCGGCGTCAAGGGACATTTTGGTTAGATATTAGGAAAAACATTGTAACTGTAAAGGTAGATAAACCCTGGAACAGGCTTCCAAAGAAGGCTGTGGCATACCCATCATTAGAGTTTTCTAAGAACAGATTGGACAAACACCTGTCAGGGATTGTCTATGTTTATGTGGTCCTACTTTACCACAGGGGACTGGAGTTTATGATGTCTTGATGTCCTTTTCAACATATATTTCTATGAGTCTGTGTCAGTTTGCATCGTAACAAGCTTTACAAGGAGGTAACATGATTGAAAAACATGTCCTTTTTCCCCATCAAAACAGGGACAAAGACACACTGTTTCAGTGTTGCCACCTCTTATGCTTTCACAACTAGTGATGCGATTTTGGTTGGGGAAGAGAAAGGTAGGCAGAGCTCTTCCATCCCCACCCCCCACCCTGAGAGGATTTTTTGAGCATGGGAGAGGACAGAGGGGTCAGCTGACACCATTTTCACAGGAAGAGAGGGGGAGGAGGAAGCAGAAAGAGCCCAATAGCTCTGGGTAGCTCCGGTCCTCCTCCCCCCAAGAACAACAGCTTGGTCTGCTTTCTGCTTCTTGCCATCCCTGCAACACCAGGCCCAGGAAAGGACAGAAGGGGGTAATGTGGGCTGGGGATGCATTAAAACTAATTAGAATTTGGGAAGGAGCTGGAGGCTCTGCCTCATCAGGCAGCCAGCAAGAGCTCCTGCAGTGGGGGCCAATAATCATTGTACTCATTAAATTATGAAGGGGTGGTCAGGGAGAATTCAAAATTCAAGAGACAGACCAAAAAACAGAACTTTTGGGGCTAGCCTCTTCTCCAGTGCACACACAGGGACACACTGTTGCTCCCACCCAGGACTCATACTCACTCTCACTTTGGGCGGGACTGAATTCTGGCATCAGAATCATGGGTATATATCTCAAGCCGCACCTCCTTCTGTTCCTATGTTACTGTCAGAGTCTCAACTTTTTTTTTTTTTTAACAAAGTATCTCACTCTCAAGGGTGGTATCAGCCTCCAATAAATCATGGCTCAATGGGGGTGGTATCAGCAGGGTCTTCGACACAGAGTTCTCTGTCCGTGTCATGTGGGCAGAGTCCTTCCTCCTCCAGAGAGACCCAAGTCTACCCAGAGAGAAGTGGTCATGAGTCCCTCACCAGGCCAACAGGTGGCTCATTGTGTGGGTGGGACCATGGTACAAATGAAGGCCAGAGTGTGGGGGTAAGGTCATAGCGATGTGTTTGGGATCCCACTTCGCCTTTAACTGACTCTATTTTGTGGATATTTCTTAAAGGGGAGGAAGCTGAAAATGGTGTAGGATTGAGCAGTGACTGCCACTGGGGCAGCAGAGTAATGGGGAAAAAGCTACTGGAGGATCAAGAACCCAGATTTAACAGCTAGCAGGAAATGAGTTTATTTTCTTTGCCTGATTTGTTTATTTTCTGCATCCTCTCAATTCTAACCCCCCTACATATCCACAAGTCTGCTTGTATGATAAGGCTGGCCATATAGTGAAACCTGTCTTAAGTGACCACCTAAGAAACCCGCAAAACATATTTACCTCTAAGGGATGGTCTTTAAATTAAGGCAAGTCAAAATCATTCTGGAAACCATATAGGACCACTTTAAAGTAATTATTTAAAACAAGCAAATCCAGGTTCTCAATGACAGCTTCATTGGACTATGTGTGACTAAGAGTTACAAAAATTGGCCAAGATTTTCAAAAGTGACTAGTGTTTTTGGGTGCTCAGCTTCAGACATCCGAAAGGGGCCTTGTCTGCAGAAAATGCTGAGCACCTACTTTCTAAAAATCAACCCGTATTAAGGTTTTTCAAGGTGGGCACCCACAATCAATATGCATATTGCATATACCTGAAAGAATATGCATATTGCATATATCTGAAAGAAACCTTTTCTAAAAACCATACTGATGCCTCAGTTAGTAAATTGAAATAAAACAAATGTAAAAGTTCTTCATTGATTCCCATTCTGTATTTATATATATCAAATACACTGCACCAGATTCTCAGCTAATGTAAATCGACAGAGCTACACTGATTTCAGTGTAGCTACATCAGTTTACAGCAGCTGAGATTCTAGCTTTCCTATCTTGAATCCTTGGATCTGTAAAGTTAATAGTTTAAAAACACAGTACAAAAACAACAGTGATGCAGAGGACTGTGTTACTATAGAAGGTAAAAAAGTGAAAAGAGGATTTAATATTTAATGCTTTACTATTTATTGTTTATTAGGAAACATTCATTTTATTATACTTTTGTTGTTTACAGTGCAGAGGAAAATGATCACCTGCCCCCACAAAGAAAGAACCACACACTTCTTTGAATAGGTGAAGTCTCTATTAATGATTTGGGAGACTGAACTGTCAGAAGCAGCTCTTGTTACCTCTAATTATCGATCAACCTGCCAAGTTCATATTTCTTTGCTTTTTATACACCTAAATGCCTATCATGGAGTGCTACAGGGTTTTTCAGCATCATTCACAGAGTCAGCACGTGTTGGGAGATGTCCTGCTGATCCAAACATGTTCTCCCTTTCCAAACACAAGAGGATTGCTTGAGCATTCCAAGTAATCTTCCTCCTGATCTCTGTTTTGTGGGAAGACAGAGGCTGAGACCAAATCAATACAGCTCTCCTTCAGTCTCTGGTTAGACTGAAGCTATAATCATTAAAAGATCATTTGTGCTTTGCTTCTGAATCCACTGAATGGTAAAAGCATCTTTAGGACCTTGCACTAACAATTCTTATAGTGGGCAAAGGAGTGACAGTTGTGCCCGGCACCATTTGAGCAGATTCTTGGCTATGCCATCTGCCACCTTAAATATAAGGAGCCAAAACACATCACTAAATCCCTAGCGTCACCTTGCTTTGAGCTAACTTTTGCAGAAAAAGACTATAGGATTTCTATTTTATAATAATGATTATGTGGTCGTCGGCCTAATGTATTCAATGCTAATTGTTCAATTTGCTTTTGTCCCCCTAAAACTTTCCCCTTCCCACCATAATGTATCACATTCACTTTTAAACTAAAGCAGGAATGGAGAAGTCTGGCAATTTTACCTGGGTTTTTAGATCTATTACTTTTTTTACACTGTGCACATTTAGTTTAAGTGCTTTACAGCATTGGACCAGAGAGAAGACCAGCTCAGTTACTGTAGAGACCTAAATGCATGCAGGAAAAGGATTAGGCGCTCATTGCTACAGACAGTCAATTAGTACTTCAAAGGGAAGCTGACTCCTTGTTTTATACACACAGAACATGGGATAAAAGATTGTAGTTTGATGTCTTGTAATCTCTGTTGCTTCAGTGTTGACCAGGACAGCATGATGTTGGAAGGTTTCTCGGAAGTTAAAAGAGTCCCGCATTGGTTCCTAATGGAATGGAAGCATTAAGAGAAACAATGACATTGTGTGATCTGTACACACTAGCTTTTCTAAAATATTTCAGACTGAACTGACTCTCTGGGATTCTGTCTGTTCAAGTGTCAGAAGTGTTCTTAATCTCTGTGATATGCTGATCAAACCTTGAACTGTCAGGTCAAATTATTTCCACAGGACCAGGTCTATTTATGATTAATTAAAATTTCTTCTTGATTGCATACAGTCCTTTTTAATGTATAATCCCTTTATTGTGTAGTGATTGAGAATATGGGCCCAATTCCTAAAATATAAAAAAAATACTTGCGAGGGTGTTATGCCCATGCTGGGATATACTAAGTCCATCCATCTGATAAGGGAAACAAAAAGAGGAAATCTAGGCAGATACCAAGCAAACCAATATACTATAAGGAAAGGATTTTAGTTGTCCTGGTTTCA
The DNA here is from genome assembly GCF_026122565.2 of Emydura macquarii macquarii. Lineage (NCBI taxonomy): Eukaryota > Metazoa > Chordata > Testudines > Chelidae > Emydura > Emydura macquarii. The sequence continues at coordinate 42,750,099 of NW_027132610.1, read as the reverse complement.
TTAGAAAACTCCATTGTGGACATTGGGAATGACACTTTTGCCCATAAAAGTACTGTCTGCATAGCGACAGTGGAATATATTCATGTTTCTGACTGTAAAAGAAACCACTTCCCCCCATTCTCTTCATTCTCCTGAGAGCAACAAAACATGAGTCGGGAACAAAATTAAGAGCAGTGGCATCAGAACACTATATTTTGTGTTTAATTTAATGGTTTCTTTATTTGGTTTTATTTAAAATGAAGACTATGAATGGGAATTTAGAATGTTTAAGAACAAAGCTGTTAAGAAAGAACTGGGAAAAGAAAACTGTCTGATGTTGATATTTTATTTATAAATCTGTTTTTTCTTTAGCTGTGGAGGAACATACATATATTTTTCTTTAGCTGTGGAGGAACATACATATATTCCTTATTGTAGTTACATTAATTATTGATTAAATGCCAACCATGGGTTGGGGCCTTCACATGACAAACAAAAGGCAATCCTTGTCCTAGAACACAATCTAAACAACAGCAGTGGGAGAACTAGAGAAAATACTTTCCTTAAGAGTAATTATTAAGAGAATCCCTTAACTTATTTTGTTGTTCATTCTGTTTCATATTAACTACTCATTTGTCTGGAATAAGAGCATTAAAAAGTCACATAGAACCTGTCTCAGTGTTAAGAGAACCAAGTCGTTATGCCACCCATTTCTTTTGGAATGGACTTAACACATCTTTGAATCCGGCACCAATAGAAAAAACAAATGGCTTTTTCATTTAGTTTTGCCTCCTGTTTTGTGTGCTGAACACAATTTTTCAGTAGCTACCTTATATACCAATGATCACAGATTATAGATAGCCCACAGGATAAATAGTTAAAATGCTAAAACCCATAACTGTATGGAAATCATACTCAAAGTACATTTGCATTTAGTGAAAGATATTATAACCTTGACATGAAAATCTGAATAGTCTTTTAAACTGCATTCTGTTCTGATAATACCAAGCAGTACTGACACTGATCTGCTGTGAAGAAATATATGTTTCTATCAACTCTTCCCCCTCTCATGGTACTATATCACATACGCTGTATTTCTTCCTGTAATGCTGGATGAAATGTTGCTTTTTTCTTAGTTCACACTTCACTGATGATTATCTGTAGCAATTTCCATGCCTCAGAATGCACATTCTCCTGTCCCACAGGAAACAAATATTTAGTGTGACAACTAGAGTGATAGCACTGTGAAGATAATGTTATGAGGACTGTACCCGAGGACCACAACAAGAGCAAGATATTTTTTTTCTGCTCTCCGGTTTTGAATTGCAATGTCACAGTGCGGGTGCATTATGTTACTGCTTTTTGTTCCTAGTGCTATGTAACAGTATAAGTTGGAATTTTAATTGCTCCCAAATCCTCCTATTTCATATACCCATTGCCTGTCCTGCGAGAGCACTGTGATAACATCTTCTAAAGGACAGACATAAATAAGCATATTATCATTGATGGAAAACCAAAATGTACATCATCAGCACTCCCTTTCTGGGGCTGAAACCTAGCAACACAGATTTTTGCCTAAGAGAGAGCACTCACTGTACAATACAGAATCAATTCTCCAGTCCATAGTGCAACTAAAACGTAGGTATTTTTCCCCACAGTTTCCCTAGTTTATTCTAACAATCAACAAGCTCATCATTCCCTTTTATGTAGCAAAGATTCATGTCAGTTGAAAACATAAGAATGATGGCATGTACAAAAAACTTTGGAATGAGCTGATTTTATGCATTGCTTTAAAAGAGAAATGCAGCTTAAAGTTGATCAGAAAATGCTTATTGTGACATTGACTATCACAGACCCTTTGTAAAAGATGCTAGGATGTAATACTTTTGCTAATCATTTTAAAATCATGGTTCAAAGCACAATATACACAGAAGGTGAGGCTATAATATTTTTCAAATCAAAACTCATAACTCTTCTGTGGCATCATTTAGGATTAAGAAATAGTCAGACAAAAGTCTATTGTCAGTTTCTGACTCAGCACAGCAACACATGATCATATCTCAGAATGGACATCTTTTTCCATTAAACAATATGCTTTGGAATTTTCAGGTTGTTAATATTCATTTTGAGCAAAAAATCCACCTTTATCATGTCCAAACTCATTTAACTTTTCTCTGCACATCAAACACTTCATTACACTGAACACTTGTTCCACTGAATTTTTGTTTCTAGTAGATACAGGCAAATTTCACTCTGTAGAGCAATAAGTCTTGAACAAGCATTGTGTAATTCCTAAAAATCCCACAGATTTGATTGATGAAATAGAAAAACAGGACGTTTACGGTCCTGAAAGAATTTCCTGGGACACAGGAAAGCCATATATCACTCTCCCATCACTAAATCCACCAGCAGCGATTCCATGCCCAGCTCACATCTTCACCCCTGAGAACCCTGATTTGCAGCAACATTTGGGCCTGACCCCTTACCTGACATACAGCAGCACTGGAGAGAAATCCATCTAACTGCTTACTCTGAGGTTTCACTTCTCACCACACTCATGTTCCAAGGCTGCTGGCTTAGCTCTTCTTCTACCCATCCCCAGAGAGGCCAACAGTAAGTTGCTTCATGCAGGTCTTCTTATGCCATGTCACTCTGATAATGTCCTGGAGATGCCCAGGTCTGGAGTTTCCCTTGACACATAAACATGCATGCTGTCAGCTACAGGGTTCCTCAAAACATCAGGCTGGGATGTTTGTCTGTTTGTAGAACTTGTATAATCAAAGAAATTATGTTTCAAGTAATTGCACAGCAAATATAGGTATTTAGATGTCTAAAAAGAAGGCAGAGATTTTAATCTGAACAAAGCCAACTGTCTAAGGACAGTCAGTCAATACAGATGGTTTCTTCAGAACATTTGAAGAAAGGAAACAAAATATTGATTGATAAATATAGATAAATGTTACTCCCCCTTGGGTTATGCTATTCTCACACTGGCAGAGCTCATTCCTCAGCCAGCTTTATACTCCATTCTTCAAAAGTCTCTGTGGAAAGCTAAGCTCTGAAACTGGGATCAGACTGATCTCCACAGCCTCTACACACCTCTCTTCATCAGTTCATTCTGCATCTGGTCTCCAGAAAGACTTCCTCTCATTCCAGGTGGCTGGATAATCCCTGCTCCCACCATCTTGAATCTCTCAGATGCCAGATGGATTCCCTTCTATTCTCTTTTGCTGCCCAGCACTTAGATATCCACTCACTTAATTCCCCCAGACATGCTTCCTCCCTTTTCATTCCACCAGCCTTCTGCTTCTACTTCTGCTCTCTTGGTTCCTCTGGTCCTCAAATCAGTCACTTCAATTGTAGTGGTGCTCCCCATACCTGCGCCACAGGTTTTCTGGACCCCCAAGTCATTCTCTCCCTCCACCTCTAACTCCCAATACTCATTATCCTTGGCTGTAGATTCAACAACCTCCTCCTCCCTTCCCCCCGACTGCATAAACTTGCACTTTCCTCCACCTGGTGCTCTGGCATTTTCAGTCCACAGATTCCAGTGCTGCCAACTCTCATGATTTTAATCACTATCTCAAAATACTTGGTATTTACTTAAAGCCTTAGCTCTTAGGGTTGTGTCATTATGTCAGAATCTCAGCTTTCTTTTAAAAAAAAAAGTTTCTAGCCCTTGTGGTTGAAAAGAAAAGTAGAAAATATGAAACCAAGAAGCTCAAAAATGAGAAAGCAAATAAAAACCCAACATTTGAAAAAATCTTGTGGTTTTTAAGCTTATTTTTTTATTTGTGGGGCCTGACCCATGATTTGTGAAGGTTTGTTTTTAACAGAGGTTAAATCCCTTCCAGTGCTTTCAACTGTGGACAAGTCTATACTACAAAATTAAGTTGACCTAAGTTATGTTGACATGCAGCCACCACAGTAATTTAATTGGTTTGAAACATCCACACTTTGTTCCTTGTGTCAACCATGTGCATCCTTAGCAGGAGCACTTGCACCAATTTAACTGCCAGTGTGGGGCATTCTGAAAAGCAGCAACAGTCAATGTAAGCAATGCAATGTCTGCATTGAGATTGCATCATCCTAACTACATTGACCTAAGCACTACGCCTCTCACAATTGTGGAGTTGTTGTCAGTATAGTGGACGAGTTACATTGGTGGGAGCTACATTTTAGTGTAGAAGCTTACAGAGTTAGTGTACAGGTCTATCTGTCTTGAAATGCTTTGCCAACAGCCATATTTTTGTCCTACTGTAAATGTAGGGCCTTCCTGCAGATGACGGTCAGCATGTTTTTATGCCATGTTGGCTGCATCTAGGTTTTGTTTCAACTCCTCCTGTGTCTGATGGATTTGACAAACCAGGTCAGAGGCTACGGGGACTGTGGGTGTTGTGGGTAGCGTGGAGTGAAAAAATATGTGACCCTCCCATGCCCAGGGTAGTCACCTGAAAATGCCAAGGTCAGGACGGGCTGTAAAAGGAGAGCAGATTCTCCCAGCACTGGTGAGTGACACTGAAGTCAGACTTCCCAACCAGCCACAAACTGTGCTTCTGATTCCCCAAACTGGTTATCAAGAAGCCAGTACACAAATACACACAGCTCCCTTTACTGCATTTCAGTCTCCGGTCCCCAGTCAGCCACTAGGCCAGTAAAGAGACCAGTTATTTAAACTCTATGCTCTTTACCAGCAATGTTTCTCCTGACCCCAAAGGGTCAGCCATAGTACCAGATCAATATAAGTTTGGATCTTACCCAAAATACCACGCTGCCAGCCAATCCTTTAGTAACTAAAACTAAAGGTTTATTATACAAAGAGAGAAACAAACTATAAGAGAAATGTTAAAGGATTAAAGCAATCAGATACATACAAATGATTTGAAAGTCCATATAGATCAGGTTTCTAGTAGAATTGTGGAGTTTGCAGGCTTGTCTAGTCCCTCTGGTATACATCCAGTACCTGGATGGGTCTCAGTCCTTTGTTTCACAGCTTCAGTTGCAGATGACTTGATCCAGAGGTAGATAGGTGGCTGAAAGCTGAATCCGACTGAAGACAAAATGGATCCCGGGCACCTGCCTTTTATGTCCTCTGGCCCTTGTCATGCTGCTTGTGGAATTTCACAGGAACCAAAATGGAGTCGAGAGTCACATAAGCAAGTCCTGGTGACTCATCCGGTATATCCCTGGCTTCTCCCCCTGGGCCCCTTGTACCTGTGAATTTCTTTATGGGCCATCAAACAGGCTTTTGTTCTGCAACCATCCTATCTGGGCCGTTACCCAGACACAGCACAATTTGAAATACAGATATATCAACCATATCCATAACTTCCATTACACATATAACACATGAACATAAACATTATTGTCTTACTTAGCACATTACAGACTTTTTAACAGTACCTGACATGGCATATCTCACATGAATTATTATGATTTTAACATATTGATGTCAAATATACTAAATGTGCCCCCTCAATCCAGCTAGTGTGACACCATAGTTTGCAAAAAATAGGCTCATCTTGGTTGAGGCATGGTCTGCATTATTGTATGAGAATTCTGCATATGGAAACAGTAAGGCCCAGTCATTTTGGTGGTAGTTGGTAGTGTGTGCCTTACCATTGCAGGAGGCCAGGGCAGTAGGTGATAGCAAATCATAGATACTGTTCCAATACTTGGTTCGCTCTTTCTCATTGGCTGTTGGTTTCTGGATGGTAGGCAGCAATGCATGGTGACACACCTCTTGCCAAAACTGAGACACAAACTGGGAACCCTGGTCTGAAGTAATATGGTCCGGAATGCCATGGAGATAGAACAGATGTGTGATGAGGAGACAAGAAGTATCCTTGGTGATAAGAAGATGTGCACAGGGAATGTAGTGTGCCATTTTTGTCAGTTGATCCACTGCTGTCATAATGGTATGGCATCCTTCAGATACTGGTAATTCAATGAAGAAGTCCAGTGTAATGTTAACCCAAGGTCTCAGGGGGATCTCAGAGGGTATTAACATTCTAAAATGATTAGTTCAGGGAACTTTGGTACAGCTGCAGGTGCTGCAACACCTGACATAGTCCTGAATATCAGATCGTGGATTTGGCCTCCAGAACAACCGATGTGTCATGCAAGTGGTCTTTGCTTGGACAAAGTGCCCAGTCCAAGGGACATCAAGGCAAATGCACAGGGCATCCAAATGGGGCATTCCTCAGGGATACAGATGTGCCCATGAACAAGGAATTTTTCCTTCTGTGTGAACTTACCCTGGGGTTTGGTGAAAGAAGTTTGATGTTTCTGGGCAAAGGGATCAACTGGTAGGAAGGAATTTATGGTCATGAAAAAGTCATGAAGAAGCTAGTGATGATCCTCCAAGGAAATGATGTGGATTCAGGAGAAAAGGAGGCTCTTCTTTGGGACCCTTAGGATCATTGGCATATCTCCCTTTGCAGGACAGAATGTGTGCCTTACCATTATGAGAGCCAGGGCAGCAGGTGATAGTAAAATAGCTTTAGCAGAGTGTAAGTATTCTAGCTTTTAGTGATCAGTGAATATCTGAACAGGTTTTCTGACTACTTCTAGATAATGTCTCCAGGCCTCAAAAGTCATTTTGATGGGAAGTAGCTCCTTATCTGAAGTTTCATAATTGCATTCAGCAGGAGTGAGATAGCGGGACTAGTATGCACAAGGATGAACTTCTTGGTCGAGGCCCTGTTTCTGGGACAGCATTGTCCCAATGGCTACATAGGAAGCATCAGTTTTCAGGATAAATGACTGATTTGGATGCACAATGTGCGATGAAGGGTGATGATGTACAATGATGGGCATAGAGGCGAAAGCCGCCTTCAGATGAGTTAAGGCTTCTTTGGCTTCTGGCATCCAAGCAAACTTGGAGGATTTGTGCAGCAGAGAGGTTATAGGGACCAGGATTTGGGAATAGTCACATATGAAGCATCTATAGAAATCTGCAAACGCATTGAAGCTCTGAATGTCTCAAATGCGTCATGGTATTGCCTAGTTGTGAACCAATTCCACATTTGAGGGTCCATGTGGATTCCCTCATCGGACAGAATGTAGCCAAAGAATTTTACTGTGCATTTATGGAAGATGTATTTCTCCAGCTTAGCACAGACCCCATGTTGGAGTCTTCTATGACTTCGCACACATGCTTCTTGTGTGTAGGCTGGTCTTTAGAATGTCATCTAAGTAGGCGACTGCAGAGCATATCTCAGAAAACATCATTAAGTAGATTCTGAAAGGTCATGTGTGTGTTAGTAAGTCCAAAAGGCATCACCAGATATTGTAAATGGCAATATCAAATGCAAGAAGCAGTGTTTCATTTATCCCCTGACCAGATTCTGACTAGATTGTACACCTCTCTGAGGTCTAACTTGTGAATACCTGAATACCCAATCCAGGAATTCTGAAATGAGGGGTAGATGGTATTGATTCTGCACTGTGATTTTGTTTAGAGCACAGTAGTCCACACAAATTCGTAGGGAGCCATCTTTCTTTTTCACAGAGGACAGGGGCCCTAGCCAGGAATATGGAATGCCAAATGAACTCTTCCTCCCAATTCTCATGGATGTAGTCCTTAAGAGTGACTAATTCGGATTCAAACATAGAATATATTCAGCCAAAAAGAATCTTGGCCCAGGCTGTCAGTTGATCAGGCAGTCATAGTCTTGGTGAAGGGTAGAATGTCTGCATTCCATTTTTTGAATACATCTGAAAACTTGGTATTTTGCAAGACATGTGACCACAGACCCCCTTAGCAAGAAGTCCCACTATGTAGCCTAAGCATCTCTCCATGTTTCTGAAGCCCCAGCAAGGCATCTGACCTGAGGTTCTAGAGGCGTAAACTTGGAAGTGAGGAGGCAGTTGTTCAGAGTGCTGATGCCAGGAGATATGCAGGTCATGTTTCACCAAAGAGGTGATTTTGAGTATAAAAGGGAAGTGTGGGGAACAGATCAGGCTAAACTGGAGGAGCTCATTGTGCCTAGTTGTGAACAGCCATCACCTCCAAAAGTGTAGTTTCCTAACTGATGGAGCCAGAGGCAAGCTGTCAAAACATTGACTGTCTTGACTAAATTAGGCTGTATGGGTAGGTCAAGTACTTGAGTCACAGTAGCGTCCATGAAGTTATTGCCAGCTGCAGAGTCGATCAGGGCCCTCTGTGGGGGGCAGTACCTGTTTGGGATCCTGGAACCGGAGTTGGGACTTGGTGGAGTCTTCTTGATGTTGCCAAGGCTCGACCCCCTTACCGAGGCTATGTGTGGTCATTTCCTAGAACCACACAGTTCAGGGATTTAGCAGGACAGACCAACATCACATGGCCAGTGCCACCACAGTAGAAACACAAGTTCTCTCACCACTGGGCATTTCCTTGTGAAGGGTCCAGTCAGGTCTGTTCCATGGCTCCCTGCTCCCCCTATGGCTCAGTAAGGGGGCCTTTGCAGGAATCATGGGTGGTGCCAATGAGTGGAGTGGAATCCCTTTCCTCTTGAGTCACCACTGTTTAAGTCTGGTGTGTCTAGATCTGCAGAAGGCTCCATATGGGCAAGCTCATATTTTATTTCCTCGTTGAGACCAAGACAGAATTGGTGCAGCTGGGCCGGCTCATTCCAAGCCACACCCACCACCAGGCATTGGAAGCAGGCCGCATATGTTACAGCTGACTCTAAGGCCCGGTGAAGTCTCTGTATGGCTTCCTCTGCTGTGCAAGCTTGGTGTGGGTCATCAAAAATTGTTGCAAAGGCCCTCAGGAAGGTGTCCCAACTGGCCATTATGAGATGATTCTGCTCTAATAGAGGAGACATCCAGTCCAGAGCCTCACCAAGTATAAGGTACGTGCGGTAGGCATTGGGTTGTAGTAGGAAATGGAGCCTGCAGTGATTCACGAAACCTCAAAACTTACTACAGGTCCCATTGTAGCGCTCTAGTAATGATACTGTGGGTTTGGGTCCTAAAGGTGACTTGGGCTGTGGGACTGCAGGAGAAATTCCTGCTTGCAGTCCTGTGAACTGTCTCGCATGGTGCAGTTTTCCACCCAAAGCTGGTCCATTGTGCCCTATAAGGATTGGTTTTCTGCCTGTAGGCAAGTGATCTGCTCTGGAAGGCTCATTTGTCACCTGGGGCCCTTGTGGCACCATATCTGTGAGTTCCATACTCTTTTCAGGTAGGACAACCTTAGGAGGAAACCCAAATGATCTGAGACAACTGTGATGCCCAGTGGCTGTAGCAAGCTAGGGGGCAGTGCAGAGCAGTAGTCAAGTGTGTGCAGGTGGTCGGGTAGCCAGCAGGTCAGTCTGTAACAGAGGCAGTCCAGGGCAATGCCAGAATTCTTGCAGGAGTCAGTAGCTGGAAGATCTAATCCAAGGGGCCAGGTCAGTGGATTAGGGAGGTGAGATTAGATGAGGCAGCGAGGCAAGACAATCTGGGGAGCAACCAGCAGGCACTGGTCTGTTGCTCGGACAGCTTCCTTTTCCTGTTGAGGCCTTTATATAGTCCAGATACCCTATCCATCCAATCAGGGGACAGGGGTGTGGCTGCTGTGGTCTTGCAGGCCTTAAATACTAAGGCTGTTGGTGAGGAGGTCCTAGTTCAGTTCATGACTGTATTACAACAGCTAAGTCTGCTTCTTAGGGACCTGGTTAGTATGAGTTCAATACCAGCATTCTGATGTACCCTAGTTCAAATACACATTAATTAAGGATGTTCTATGATCTGCATTATACAGGAAGTCAGATTAGATGATCACAATGGTCCTTTTTGCTTTATAATTTATGAATACTTCCCTGCTTCATGGGATGTTGCAAGGATAAGTTCATTAATGATTGTAAGGCACTCAGATACTATGATAATGGGGGTTCTTTGGTAGTTAGGTGAATACACTTCTCTCTACTTTAAACCCCTAAGACATATATGGGTTTTTATTTTTTCTAAATTTATACATTTCTTCATGTTCTGTCTATAAAAACTAATTCTTATTGTGCTAATGGAAACAGTTTTAAAAAATCTTATATGCTCATGCCACTGTGCATATGATATTTCAAATACTTTCTAATAAGTAAATTAGAAACACTTTCTAATAATATCCTAAAGACATAAAATCAAGAGGGTAGCAAATGGAATTACATATATTTTAATTAAATTCTGATTGGAATAATCAGCAGGAAAAATTCTTTTAAAATATTTTAAATTATTTCAGTTTGATTCAACACTATTATGCCATAACTCTCAACTACATAGAGCCCTTGCACAGGGCTAAATTATAGGGAGGATTGTATATCATTTAATGTTAACTTTAAAAAAAAAACCATTAATCACGCAGACTTTAAAATTGATCCAGGTTCAAATTTGTCAGAAACAGGTGTCAGCCCAAGGCCAATTTTTTCTCTAGTTATTTTGGTTTACTGAGTAAATGACACGGATTTTTAAATTTACAAATTTAATTTACAAATCCACCATCCAAAGTATTACTCATACTTTTGTATGATCCTAAATACATATAACTGATAATGAGTCCAAAGGAGCCATTTCAATCTATTGTATCTATGTTTCCTTTTTCTCTCATGTACCTTAAATAGCAGCCTGTCTCTTTGACATCTCCAAGCATCAGCTCAAGCTCAACATGGCTACAACAGAGCTCTTAATCTTTTCCCAAAATGCTCCCTGCTACTTCCTTTCTCAGTCACTGTAGACAACACCACCATCCTGACTGTTGCCTTGGCCTATAACCTGAGTGTCATCTTTGGCCTGGACCTCTCTCTAGGTCCTTGCACCCAGGCTGTCTAAATCCTGTAGATTCTTTCTGCATAATATCTCTAAGATATCACCCCATTTCTTATCCATCCACAAAGCTATAAATCTTATCCATTCTCTCATCATCTTGAGTGTCAGTTACTGTAACATCTTTTTCTCTGGCCTTGACAAAGGCAACATTCAGAACGCTGCTGCAAAGATCATTCCCCTGTCCTACCACTTTGACCATGTAATCATCTCTTTGCATCCCTTCCCTGGCTCCAAATTGCATCAAGTATAAAGCTACTTGTTTTCACATTAAAGGCCCACCACGCCCATCCTATAGTCTCTCATTTGCTATTGAGATGTCAACATCCACATCTGATATTCCCATTATTCCAGCCTCCATCACCCATTCATTACATTGTCAAACAATCACCTATGTGCTTTTGGCTATGCAGCCCCTCACACTTGGGAGAAGCTCACTGTATACATCTGCAAAGGTAATTCATTGTTCTGCAACAAATCCAGAGGAAAACAGAGGAAAAGATGGACTAGTGAAGGAGAAATAGAGCTCAGAAACAGGTTTGTGGAGTTGGAAAATGAAGAAGGGGCACAACAGTTAGTTGCTGAAGGTGGGAGAGCAAGGAAGAAGAGAAAAGCACTAGTCCTATACAAAGAGTGGATGAGCCAATGGAGATATCACCAAATAAGATCCACAGGTGGATACAGGAACAGTTGCAGAGGATTGCAAAGGAGAATAGTAGATGAGATTACTTGCAGCCAGAAAAAACAGGCGATAGACCAGAGAATCGCATTATTACTAGGAAAAGGCAGGTCTATGTGACTGGGGACTCCCTGCTAAGAAGAACAGACAGGCCTGTAACCAGAGCTGATCCAGAGAATAGAAGGGTGTGCTGTCTGCCGGGTGCTAAGATACGTGATTTGGACTTGAGGCTGAAGAGGATCCTAACAGGAGTGGGAAAGGATCCACTGGTTGTCCTTCATTTGGGTACAAATGATAGAGCTAGATTCTCACTGGAACATATCGAAGGAGACTATGCCAGGCTGTGGAAGACTCTTAAGGAAATCAAGACTCAGATGATCATTAGTGGGATTCTGTCTGTCCCTAGAGGAGGACAAAAAAGGCGTGGCAAGATTCTGATGATCAACAGATGGCTCTGGCAGTGGTGCTATAAGGAGGGCTTTGGAATAGTCAAAGGACTGTTTTCTTGGGATGGACTTTACCTGAGTAGGGAGGAAAATGCACTTCTAGGATGGAGGCTGGCACAACTGATTAAGAGAGTTTTAAACTATGGAGTTGGGGGAGATAGTTGGGAGACCCCAAGGTAATCTCCACACCTGATTTTAGCATTCAGAGGGAGGAAAATGAAGTAAGAAAGGACACAGAAGTGGGAAGGAGAATGAACATTAAGAAGAAGGATAGTGTAGATACCAATCTAATAGGTGATATTGGCAGTAGAATGACTGTGCCAAATCAGGTAAGGAATGTGAGCAAAGCCAAACAGTGCAAATTAAGATGTTTGTATAGCAATGCGAGGAGCCTGGGTAACAAAGGAGGAACTAGAGCTACTGGTAGAGGAAGTGAAACCAGATGTTATAGAGATAACAGAAACATGATGGAATAGTAGTCACAACTGGTGTGCAAGTATTGAAGGGTATGTGCTGTTTAGGAAAGACAGATGTAAAGGCAAAGGTGGTGGAGTAGTATTGTACATCAATGATGAGATAAAGAAATGTAAAGAAATTAGAAGTGATGGAATTGATAAGAGAATGTCTGGGTAAAAATCACATTAGGGAAGAAAACTACTAGAGTTTTCCCTGGGATAGTGGTTGCGGTGTGCTACAGACCACCAGGATCTGATTTGGACATGGATAGAGACGTCTTTAAGGCTTTTCATGAAGTAAATACTACTGGGAACTGTGTGATTATGGGAGACTTCAACTTCCCAAATATAGACTGGAGGACAATTGCTAGTAGTAATAATAGGGCCCAGATTTTCCTGGATGTGATAGCTGACAGATTCTTTCACCAAATAGTTACTGAACCAACAAGAGGGGATGCCATTTTAGATTTGGCATTGGTGAGTAGTGAGGACCTCATAGAAGAACTGGCTGTAGGGGACAACCTTGATTCAAGCAACTATGAGCTAATTCAGTTCAAACTAAATGGAAGGATAAACAACAATAGATCTGTGATTAGGGTCTTTGAATTCAAAAGGGCTAACTTTAAAAAGTTAAGGGAATTAGTTGGGGAAGTAGACTGGACTGAAGAACTCATGGATCTAAAGGTGGAGAAGGCTTGGAATTACGTCAAGTCAAAGTTTCAGGAACTATCTGAAGCCTAGCATCCAGGAAGGGGAAAAAATCATATGCAAGAGTTCTAGACGAAGCTGGATGAGTAAGCATCTCAGACAGGTTATTAAGAGAAAGCAGAAAGCCTACAAGGAGTGGAAGATGGGAGGAATCAGCAAGGAAAGCTACCTGTTGGAGGTCAGAACATGTAGAGATCAAGTGAGACAAGCCAAAAGCCAAGTAGAGTTGGACCTTGCAAAGGGAATTAAAACCAATAGTAAATGGTTTTATAGCCATATAAATAGGAAGAAAACAAAGAAAGAAGAAGTGGAACTGCTTATCACTGAGGATGAGATGGAGGTTAAGGATAATCTAGGCATGGCCGAATATCTAAACAAATATTTTGCCTCTGTTTTTAAAGAGGCTAATTATGAGCTTGAGGATAGTGGTAGGGTGGCTAATGGGATTGAGGATATGGAGGTAGAAATTACCACATCTGAAGTAGAAGCCAAACTCGAATGCCTTAATGGGACTAAATCAGGTGGGCCAAATAATATCCATCCATAAATATCAAAGGAACTAGCACATGAAATTGCAAGCCCATTAGCAAGGATTTTTAATGAATCTCTAAACTCAGGACTGGAGAATTGCTAACATAATTCCTATTTTTAAGAAAGGGAAAAAAAATAATACGGGTAACTACAGGCCTGTGAGTTTGACCTTAAGAGTATGCAAGGTCTTGGAAAAAAATTTGAAAGAGAAAGTAGTTAAGGACATCAAGATTAACTGTAATTGGGATAAAATAAAACATAGCTTTTACAAAAGGTAGATTGTGCCAGATCAACCTGATCTCCGTTTTTGAGAAGATAACAGATTTTTTAGAAAAAGGGAATGCAGTGGACCTAATTTACCTAGATTTCAGCAAGGCATTTGATACGGTTCCACATGCAGAATGATGACACAAAGTTGGGAGGTATTGCCAATACAAAGAAAGATTGGGGTATCATACAGGAAGACCTGGATGACCTTGTAAACTTGAGTAATAGAAATAGGATGAAATTTAATAGGAACGTGCAAGGTCATGCATTTAGGGACTAATAACAAGAATTTATGCTATAAGCTCAGGACACATCAGTTGGAAGTGACAGATGAGAAGAAGGATCTGGGTGTATTGGTTGATTAAAGGATGACAATGAGCCACCAAAGTGATGTGGCCGTGAAAAAACTAATGCGGTCCTTGGATTCATCAGACGAGATATTTCCAATAGATATAAAGAGGTGTTAGTACTGTTATACAAGGCACTGGTGAGACCTCATCTGGAATACTGTGTGTAGTTCTGCTCCCCCATGTTTAAGAAAGATGAATTCAAACTGGAATAGGTGCAGAGAAGGACTACTAGGATGATCCGCAAAATGGAAAACCTGCCTTATGAGAGGAAACTCAAAGAGCTTGGCTTGTTTAGCCTAACCAAAAGAAGGTTGATGGGAAATATGATTGTTCTCTATAAATACATCAGAGGGATAAATACCAGGGAGGGAGAGTAATTATTTAAGATCAGTGCCAATGTGGACACAAGAACTAATGGATATTAACTGGACATCAGGAAGTTTAGACTTGAAATTAGACGTAGGTTTCTAACCATCAGAGGAGTGAAGTTCTGGAATAGCCTTCCAAGGGGAGCAGTGGGGACAAAAAACATAACTGGCTTTAAAACTGAGCTTGATACATTTATGGAGAGGATGGTATGATGTGACAGCCTCCTTTGGCAAATGACTGATCTTTGACTACTAGTCATATGCCAATGGCCTGTGAAGGGACGTTCAATTGGGTGGGTTCTGAGTTACTACAGAGAATTCTTTCTTGGTTGTCTAGGTAGTGAGTCTTGCCCACACGCTCAGGGTTTAACTGATTGACATATTTGGGGTAGGGAAGGAATTTTCCCCCAGGGCAGACTGGAAAAGGCTCTGGGGGGTTTTCACCTTCCTCTGTAGCATGGGGCACAGCTCACTTGCTGGTGGATTCTCTGTACCTTAAAATCTTTAATCCATGATTTGAGGACTTTAATAACTCAGTTATAGGTCAGGTGGATGGGTGAGGTTCTGTGTCCTGAATTATGCAGGAGGTCAGATTAGATGATCATATTGGTCTCTTCTGACTTTAGAGTCTATAAGGTAACTCACAAGGCTTTTTCCCCCTCCGTGACAAAGAAGTTTGGAGTGCAAATTAAATTGTGACACAATGGATTGCATTCGATTTAAATACAGAACTCTTGTTCAATTCAGTGGGAGTTGTGTGACTAAATCTTATGCATCTACTTGAACATTAATGGCATGTTCATTAAGTGAAACAGAGTGCATTTTGGAACAACTTTGTATTAGCTACAAGCAACAAATCCTTTTAAATCCTAGCAACCAGCTCATGGTTAAGCAAATGCGTTCTAAATAGGCCCTTTAAGAACTTTTCCTCCTAATGTTATAAAACCTTTAAATATTTTTAATATACTGTTTCATATTTTTAAAATTTTGAAATACTCGTGTGTATTTCTCACCTGCTTAACATTCAAGTTATGAGTCATAATCCCTCCACAAACAACAGATTTCTTGATTAAAAAGCCCCCAGCAATACTTTCTTGCCTGTATGTGTCTTTTCTATGAAGATCAAAAAATAAATAAATAATGAGTTGGAAATGAGCCATCTTTATTTAAGGTTTTTTGCTTTAGTATTAGGGTCCCTCCCAGTCAAAATGTTGCCTCAGCAACCAAGGTTCTTGCTACCCAGCAGAAGACAGATTTCTTTGGTTCAATCACAATGCAAAGGTGAAAGAAGGAAAAGTGAGACAAACAATGAAAATTCACAATTTTATTGAATGTATGAATTTGAATATGAATATATATGAATTACCCTGAGCTGCAGCCAAGGCATGGGTCTGATCCACGGTGTCCTTCAACACTTATTCACATCCTCTAGTGCTGCAATACTTCATTTCCATTAATTAAATAATTACACCAAATTCTGTCCAAAGATAACATTCAGCTGAATTCATGCATTCCAAAACAATTATTCCAGTTAGCTGAAGCTCATATTGTTACATACTGAATTGACAGAGACTAAAAAAAGACCCATTTAAAATCACAGTAGAAATAATGGCATACATAGTGAGAAAACTGGAATGTAATGCTCCAAAACCTGAGTGCTTTCTTTAATCCCATGAACATGACTTTATGAGCTCGCATTTACTGCATCTCAAAGATGAAGCTCAACAAAGTTGATTAAAAAAGGATTGTTCATGCTTACATAAGATGAAACACACAGTTATTAATGGAAAAAGTAAAATTATTAATATAGCAGTGCCTGAATCTCGCTACCTAATGAGATTACATTTTAGCCTCTTTTTAAAAATACAGTACAATTAGTTTCTATGGCTCATCATTGGTCATGTTATCACAAATGTGTTATACAGAGACAGTCGGTCATATGGCTCAGAAGGAGAGAAGAAGAGGAACATAGACAGAGAGAGGAGACAGCACAAATGAGTTTTGGAGGGTTGACAGGAAGGAAGAGAAAGGCACCCCAACACCCCAACATTAGTGGAGTGAGTGAGGAATGGGATCAGCAAAGCAGGATGGTATCAGAGAGCCAGATTTGTATCATATTGTATTGGAGTACGTTGGAATAGCCTTGGGCTGCTCTAATTTATGCCTCTGTATATGGTACATTTGGCCTTGCCTCCTTCATGTTATGACATGTCATGCCACACAATATATTCCCAACAATGGGAACCAGAATGCCAGAGACAATCTAGCCTAGAAAGATGTTTCCTGATATACTGAGTGTGTATTAATTATATTGATTACTTAAGAATTCCCAATTAGCACTCTGAAGTTTGGTGGATTCTTGTCCCAAGAGCAGGCCCAGTATTATTAAAGTTTAGATGGGAATCCCCAACATGCACGGTTGCAACTCTCACACTTAGGAAAAACCTTCTGTACTTGAAATAGTTTTATTAACATAGTTAACAAAGTTACAAACACTGCAATACAGTAAGGTTGATAGAAATAATACAGAATGTGCATCTGAGCATGCATATTCTCACACCATCCCTTGCAGAACAACCTGAAGTGTTAGTCATTATCTTCATCATCATCATCATCATCACCACCACCACCACTACCACCAGGGGTCATCATTCTGGCACATCCCAGGAGTTAGACTTCTCAAGACACATAGTTCAGAATACAACTTTCATAATGCGTTATGCTGACGCCACTGTATTCAGCAGGAGTTTCTCCGCTTTTCCTAATTTGTGTTTCCTCACCCTACTAATGTTGGGGTGCCCATCTCCCATACATTATTAGAACATAAGAGTATAAGAATGGCCATACCTGAGTCAGACCAATGGTCCATCTACCCAGTATTCTGTCTTCCAACCGGGGCCAAAACTAGATGCTTCAGAGGGAATGAACAGGGCAATTTATCGAGTGATCCATCCCCTTCTGCCCAATCCCAACTTCTAGCAGTGAGAGGTTTAGGAACACCCAGAGCAGGTTGCTTCCCTGATCATCTTGGTTAATACCATTGATAAACGTATCCTCCATGAACTTCTTAATTCTTTTTTTTTTAACCCAGTTATACTTTTGGCCTTCACAACATTCCCTGGCAACAAGTTCCACAGGTTGATTATGCATTCTGTGAAGAAATACTTCCTTATGTTTTTTTTTTAAACCTGCTGCCTATCAATTTCATTGAGTGAACCTTGATTCTTCCGTTATGTGAATGGGTAAATAACACTTGCTTATTCACTTTCTCCACATCATTCATGATTTTATAGACTTCTATCATATCCCTCCTTAGTTGTCTGTTTTCTAAACTGAAGTCCCAGTTTTTTTAATCTCCCCTCATTTGGAAGCTGTTCCATACCCCTAAATCATTTTTTCTTTTGCCCTTCTCTGTACTTTTCCAATTCTAGTATATCTTTTTTGAGATGGGGTGACCAGAACTGCATGCAGTATTCAAGGTGTTGGTGTACCATGGAGGTATATAGTCACATTATGATATTTTATGGCTTATTATCTATCCCTTTCCTAATGGTTCTTACCGTTGTTAGCTTTTTTGACTTCCGCTGAATATTGAGTTGATGTTTTCAGAGAACTTTCCACAAAGACTCCAAGATCTCCTCCTTGAGTGGTAACAGCTAGTTTAGATCCCATCATTTTGCATATATACTTGGAACTATGTTTTCCAATGTTCATTACTTTGCATTTATCAACACTGAATATCATCTGACTTTTTTTTTTGCCCAAACACCCAATTTTGGAAGATCCCTTTATAATTCTTTGCAATCATCTTTGGACTTAACTATCTTGAATAATTTTCTACCATCTGCAAACTTTGCCACATCACCATTTACCCCTTTTTTCCAAATTATTTATTAATATGTTGAACAGCACAGGCCCCAGTACAGAACCTTGGGGGGTTCTGCTATTTACCTCTCTCCACTATGAAAACGGACTATTTATTCCTACCCTTTGTTTCAAATCATTTAACCAGTTACTGATCCAGGAGAGGACCTTCCCTCTTATTCCATGACTGTCTACTTTGCTTAAGAGTCTTTGGTAAGGGACCTTGCCAAAGGCTTTCTGAAAATCTAAGTACACTATATCCACTCGATTACCCTTGTCCACATGCTTGTTGACCCCCTCGAAGAATTCTAGTAGATTAGAGAGGCATGATTTCCCTTTACAAAAACCATGTTGACTCTTCCCCAACAAATTGTGTTCCTCTATGTGTCTGATAATTCTCTTCTTTACTTTTATTTCAATCAATTTGCCTGGTACTGAAGCTAGGCTTCCTGGCCTGCAATTACCTGGATCATCTCTGGAGGCTTTTTTAAAAATTGGCATCACATTAGCTACAC
The DNA here is from genome assembly GCF_026122565.2 of Emydura macquarii macquarii. Lineage (NCBI taxonomy): Eukaryota > Metazoa > Chordata > Testudines > Chelidae > Emydura > Emydura macquarii. Next base: position 42,731,155 of record NW_027132610.1, on the reverse strand, counting down.
TCCAATCATCTGCTATAGAAGCTTAAATGATACATTATATACCGCAGTTAGGAGTTCTGCAACACATCACACAGTAATAAAGAAGAAAGAAAATGATATTGTAATGAACTAATAAAATAAGAAAATGAAAAGTAGCAGAGATTATATCTTTTTTCTATTATATATTCTATTCTATTGTCTCATAATTCTTTAACCTGCAGTCTTGTCTGACTATATTCAAAATAAATTAATACTCTTTTGCACTAGCATGCCACCTTTTTACCAAAGATGTCAAAGCACTAGAGCCATGTTAAATAAGACCCACAACACCATGAGGTACAGTACATGAGAATTAACATCTCCACTTTACATTTTACTGTTGCTCTGATCTGAGTTTATAGTTTTGAAAAATATTTCCTCTTTAACACCAAAGCCACTCAGGATATTAGATTATTGTTCCCATATCCTTACTGCTCTACATTTGTTCCTTGTTTCTAATCTAATTATTTTGTGTTCTGATGAACTGCACTTGAGAGCTTTTAGAAAAGCATTTTATAAACTTCATATATTGCTATTTGCCATCTGTTAGTGCAATCACTAAATAATCTAAATCCTTTAGAATAAGGGTTATACTGTTCCTCATTATTTGGTCTGGCTCCAACTTTAATAACATCTGCAAATTTGGAGATATTGTCTTCAATATTCTCATCCAGTTAATTTATGTTTGCTATCAACAACAGAGGTCTTAATTCCTGAAGTCCATCACTGATTACACCACCTTTATATTATTAGTTGCTCTCTGTTGCTTCATTTTCTAACCAGTTTTCCATTCATCAGCCTATTTGCTATACATAATCAACTGGTTGGTTTTTTTTAAATCTAGGTATCTCTGAAGTACATGGTGCTGGCCACTGTTGAAGACAGGATACTGGACTACATGGACCAAGGGTCTGATCCAATTTGGCAATCTCTATGCACACAACATGCTCAAAATGTCCTTTAACTCTCCTGGCAGTAATAAATAGGGGTGGCCAGAAAACAAGAATTCTGTTTTGTGAAAATTTTTGAGGCTTCAGCATCTGGTTTTGTTCTACATCAGATCAAAACCAAGACCTTTTGAAATTTTTTGCAAAAAGCCAATGAGAATGTGGGACACTCAAGTTCAAGTCTCTGTTCAGATTTTAAGCCACATCTCCAACATCCCAGGTAGTACCAACCATTGATTAGCCAATTCAAGGGTCTCTATCCCTCTCAATTCATTCCTGGGGCTGAGAAACCTTCCCAACAACAATTGTGACAGGGCCAGACCTGATGGCTATAGGAGAGTGTTGGAGGGTATATATATTAGCCACAGGATCAACAAATCCTTGTTCCCTGGGTGATTCAGCTGGGGTTACTCCAGCGCAATTAGGCCAGCTGAGGCCAATTAAGGAGCTTGCCCCAGCAGTTAAAAGCCTCCCTGGCAGGTAGTAGAGGCAGCTGAAAGAGGAGTGTGATGCAATGGCTACCACAATGCAAAAGGTACCAGCGTTAAGGAGAAACCTGCCTGGGCAAGGCCAAGGGTCATAGGCACAGAAGCCTGAAGGAGGACCCGGCCGCCCAGATAACAGAGTTAAGGTGGGGTGACTGAACCCAAACAGGGGAGGATCACAGGGACAGAGACCCATGGCGAGGAGTGGAGGGAAAACCCTTGCCCTGGTTCCAGGAAGCAGACCACGAGCAGTGGGGCCAAGGACAGGCGACCCAGGGAAGGTAGTAGCTCTCACAAACTAAGCAGTTTGAGGCTACTCCTCACAGGGCCCCTGGGTCGGGGCCTGGGCTAGAGGGTGGGACTGGGTCCTCCCTGCTCCCACCCAGCCATACCACCAGCATAGGCGGAAAGGGTGCAGGACCCGCTGAGGGGCAGAACAGGCCTCCCTCACCACACAATACATTTCCATCAAAAGTTTCAGTTTCAATGAATCTGCAATTTCCAACAAAAATATGTATTAGAAAAATTCCTGTCCAGCTCTAGTAATAAACCACATTGCTTTCTGTTGTGTTTTTTTTTTTTTTTTTTTTCATTTTTGTGTTATTAAAACACATTTTGATGGCCATCCCACCAGGCTCTTAAACCCACCATAGAATAATAAGATATATTTATCAGTTATTTAATTCTAATACATTTTCAGTATAACTTTGCATTTCTTCAATCAGCTTAGCTATAATCTAGCATTTTTATATTGTCCACCTCTTTAGAGAGCTTTAACAGCATTTCAAATTTGATCATATGCTTAAAGAATGCTAGGCATTATCCAATTTCAACTTTATTTATCTAAAATTGAGGCCTAGCAAGATTTTTGTCACTAAAGAGTGAATGGCAGTTTTTGTAAGAGTACCTGATGTTAACCTTACTTTCCTGGCTAAATTCCAACTTGAGTAATTACAAAGTGACTATCAAACCTCCCCCTTCAGCCCACACACACACACTTTACTATCACCTGCTCTCCTCCTCCCACACGTAGAGTTTAAATTGACTACGTATTCTTCATTTTTCATCCAAAGCAATTATGTGGTATTGTTGTCCACTTTTACCCATTTCTCCCCATAGGTGAGTGCATTTCAAAGCTCGGGAAAGTGATCTTATTCAGGAATAACTACTGAAATCTGTGGAGTTAAATCTGAGGCCCTGACTATATTGAGACTGATACTGTCCTTTACGATACTGATTTAAGTTTTCTGTATCAACAGACTTCCTTTGATGTGATTTCAGTGAAAATTATTGCAGTATCTGTCTCTTCTAGTGACCTTTAGGAAGGAAGGTAACCCTAGCTTGCAACACCATGATAAAAGAAAGTGACAGTAAAATTTAACCTCAGAAGGCTAAACACATAGGAATAACAGAATTAAGTGAAGCATAGATTCCCAGAAACCACTGAACAAGACCCTAATTGGAAATAAAGAGCAACCATACAAACAAAATTTGGCTAGAGCCAACCGGTTTACACAAGGAGTAGTTGGAGGGAATTGCAATGGGAAGACAAGGAAAATCTGACTTACTTTAAATTGAGATATGTCTGTATCCCTTAATTTGAGGGGGTATAGTACCTAGTCACTAATATTTAAACTATATAATACCTTGGAGTAAACTTTACTTCAATGAGCTTTAAAAGCAAAAGTTCAATATTTTAATTTCAACATAGTATGACCTTGTTACATGGCCAAATTCTGCCCTCATTGAAAAGGATACATGGGGGCACGGGAGAATCACATCTCTGCACAGTTACACAGAGGAAATTATACCAAATGTTGTTCTCTAGGAAAAATTAATTTTGCTGTGCAGATATAGTTTCAGAAGGACTGTAGAAGTTTACTTCAGATATGAAACACAGTCAGTGATATTTGGTCACCAGTGACTGAACATCCACATCCAAGTCAGAGCTACACGTGTTTTGTTTGTTTTTTCTTTTGTTGGGTAGGGGACTGTGGGATAGGAAGGGAAATGTGTTTCATTCAGGCTTCCAACACAAAACACATTACTTCCTAACTTGGATTGTCTAGCTACATTAAATCAAATTATATTCAATATGTATCAACGCATAAAAAACAGCTTGTCATAAAAATCGCCTACAAAGAATCTTGAAATGTCTTCTGCTCATCAAGGCCTCTTCCATTTCCCTCTCTTCTGTTCTCACTCACTTCTCCTCGTGCTCCAAAGACTATTATGAGCTCTCTTCTGTTTCTACGTTCCTATCCCATTTGTTGTATCTCAGTCACTCCACACAGATTCAACTGCTTTTTCTAGGGGTACTCTTGAACTCACCACACAGGAATGAAAGGAGAGAGAAAAAATAGATATACACTAAAAAAAATTAATGAGAAAAGAATGAAAATAAAATGCAGCAAAGAACATATGGGGAATGCTCTTCTGTTACTTCAACAAACTGTCAAACCTACAATCTTGTCTGATTTAATTCATAATAACTAATACTTTAATATGCCCTTGTCTTGTATAAAACTTTTCATCTAAGTATCTCAAAGTGCCATACCAACATTGATTAAGCCCAACAACACTCTTGTGAGTTACTGGGCATCAGAATTAATATTCACATTGGACATTTTGCTGTTGCTGTATACTACATTTATAGTTTAAATAAGTTGACAGTCTAAGGCTTTTTACCACAGGCTTGGGTGCCCCATGGGTCTTTTTCTCAGCTTAAGTCCTCTCCACAGATTTGCCTGTTAATTTCCTTCCCATAGGAGCTGTCTTTCCCAGACCCTACATGCTATGTGACCAGGATGCAGAATTATACAGCACTGCCAATCAGACTTCTACCCCACATTCTACCTCCCAGCACACTGTCCCCCTTCCCTTCTGTACATTAGGCTCATAAAAACCAGGGGCTCATTGGGAGACTAGAGAGCTTCAGTCTTGCCTGTACACTTTAGATGATAGGAAGCGGGAGAAAGACAGGAAAGGTAGCATTGTGGTTGGTCAGAATGCCTGGCTCTGTCACCTCTTTTACTGCCACTTCAAGTGCATACGTTTTCCAGAGTGAGCTGCTAATATGTGTAGGAACAGGACTTAGTCCCTCAAGTGATCGTCCACTATGAAGCAGCTTAAAAGTAAGACTTGAGTGCTTGACAGTCAGGTGGATTTAAAATCTGCAGCAAGTCCCTGATTTCTGCAATTCTGTTAATTTGGAGATTTTCTGGCAGACTCAGTTGAATTTGAATTGTCAGTGAATCAAGTGTGAAAATTAATAATCCAATCAGTATAGTATCCTTGTGGTGTTTATTTTGATACTAAATTCAGTCCCAGAAATGCCAACTCTGGCAATTTTTGTGAGTTTCATGTTTGGTAGTCTGTTTTATTTTATTAGTTTCTCATTAATACTAGCACCAGTCATCACAAATTTAGCCCGTATGCAAAATAGCAGCATTTCCTATTACTTTCAGTAGGACTGAGGGCACAGTGTCACCTCAGTGAAGATGGCTGCCTTTTCCCTACATCATTTGCACATAGAATCCCAGAATCATAGGACTGGAAAGGACCTGGAAAGATCATCTGGTCCAGCCCCTGCACATATGGCAGGACTAAATATTATCTAGACCATCCCTGACAAGTGTTTGTCTAACCTGTTCTTTAAAATCTCCAGTGATGGAGATTCCACAACCTCACTAGAGAATTTATCACAGTCCTTTACTACCCTGACAGTTTGGAAGTTTTTCCTAATCTCCAACCTAAACCACTCTTACTACTTGTCCTATCCTCAGAGGTTAATAAGAACAATTTACCTCCCTCCTCCTTATAGCAACCTTTTATGTACTTGAAAACTGATATCATGTGTGTCGTGTGTGTCGTCCGTCCGTCCGTCCCCCCCCCCCCCCCCCGTTTTCTCTTCTCCAGACTAAACAAAGCCAGTTTTTTCAATCTTCCCTCATAGGTCATTTTTTCTAGACCTTTAATCATTTTCATTGCTCTTCTTTGTACTTTTTTTTTTCAATTTGTCCACATCTTTCCTGAAATGTGGCACCCAGAACTAGACATAATACTCCAGCTGAGGCCTAATCAGCGTGGAGCAGAGTGGAAGAATTACCACTTGTGTCTTGCTTACAACACTCCTGCTAATACATCCCAGAATGATGTTTGCTTTTTTTGCCACAGTGCTACACTGTTGACTCATATTTAGCTTGTGATCCAACATAACCCTCCAGGTCCTTTTGCACAGTACTCCTTTCTACATAGTCATTTCCCATTTTGTAGGTGTGCAACTAATAATTCCTTCCCAAGTGGAGTACTTTGCATTTTTCTTTATTGAATTTAATTCTATTTACTTCAGGGGCATGGAAGGGAGGCTACCCTTAGTAAACATCACCGCCATCTCCCATTTTTTTCCAATGGGTTTTAACCCAGGATGCCATTGACTTGTGCTTTGTGATTATGGAACAGGAAACTGAGGATGCAGAGGAATGCGAACCAAAGGCTGACTGAGGGTGTGCAAATGGAGACTAAAGAGGGTGCAGGGGAATATGTTGGGTACAGAAGAGATTGAGAAGTGCACAGCAGACAGATTAAGGAGGTACAGGAGAGAAGCTGCAGGTGATCAGGGGAACTTGGAGGGTAGAAGACAACTGAGGAGAAACTTTTGGGGAAAATGGAGGGAGGATGAGTTTAGCAGGAGACGTGGTGGCTCATAGCAGACCATGGGCTCATGAGACGGAAGGAGGATGGAGAAGGATAGAATGGCAGCTATCCATAGAATGTCCAAGGGAGGAGGATAGAGTTCCCCTTCATGCAGCCAGCAGAGAGGCTGCATTTTACATGTGCATTTATTATGACTGAATTTTAAAGCTGAAAAGATCACACAAACAGGATGGTGGCAATTTCCCTTGAAAGGCTGGCAAACCAGAAGCAAATTAAAAATCCAATATTTTTAAATGTTAAGTCTCATTATTAATTTAAAAATCTCATGTTTTGGAGGCATCTGATTCAAGCTTTTTGAACGCTGGGTGTTCGCAACACTGCAGCACTTAATTTCAACGCATTAAAGATTTTTGTACAAAATTACATAATGTAAATGTATTATTGAAAGTGTTGGGGGAAAGCTGGAATTTTTGGCAGCTGGCTAAAGAACAGTTGGCACTTTAAGAATCAGAAAGGTATGGGACATGGTTTTTCCTTTTGACATGGAGAAAAGATTAATAAAATCACAGAAATGTAGGGCTGGAAGGGACCATCAGAGGTCGTGTAGTCCAGCCCTCTGCACTGAGGCAGGACCAAGGACACCTAGACCACCCCTGACAGGTGTTTATCTAAGCTGTTCTTAAAAAACTCCACAACCTCCTTTGGAAGCCTATTCCAATGCTTAACTATCCTTATAATTAAAAAGCTTTTTCTACTATCTAACCTAAGACTCCCTTGCTGCATATTAATCCTGTTCTACCCTCAAGTGAACATGAAGAACAATCAATTGCCATCCTCTTTATAAAAGCCTTTAACGTATTTGTATACTTTTGTCAGGTCCCCCTCTCAATCCTCTTTTTATAAAGACTAAACATGCCCAATTTTTTTTAACCTTTCTCATAAGTAATGTTTTCTAAACATTTTATCATTTTGTTGTCCACAGCTTTCTTAAAGTGTGACGCCAAGAACTGGACACAGTACACCAGATGAGGCCCCACTAGTGCCGAGTAGAGTAGGACAATTACCTCCCATGTCTTAAACATGACACTCCTACTAACACACCCCAGAATATTAGCCTTTTTTGTAATGGCATTACATTGCTGGATCAGATTCAATTTCTGATACACTGTAACCCCAGATCCTTTTCAGCAGTACTATCACCTAGCCAGTTTTTCTCCATTTTTTAAGTGTGCATTTGATTTTTCCTTCCTAAGTTGTCTTTATTGAATTTTATCTTGTTGATTTCAGAACAATTGTCCAATTAGACAGGGTCATTTTGAATTCTAATCCTATATTCAAAGCCCTCACAACCCCCCCCAGCTTTTTATCATCTGCAAATTTTATAAGCACATTTTCCACTTCATTATCTAAGTCATTAATGAAAATATTGAAAAGTCCTGGACCCGGGACAGATCCCTGGGGAACCCCACTAGATACAGTCTCCCAGTTTGACAGCAAATCATTCACTGATAACTTCTATTTGAGTACAGTCTTTCAAGCAGTTGTGCATCCATCTTGGGCACCCATTCCAGTAATTTCATCTAGACCATATGTCCCTAGTTTGCTCATGAGAATGTCATGTGGAACTGTGTCAAAAACCTTATTAAGATAAAGTTATATCACATCTACACCTTCCCTCTTCCACTAGACCACTAACCCTGTCGAAGAAAATTAAGTGGGTTTGGCATAATTTGTTCTTGACAAATCCATGTTGGCTATTACTTATCACGTAGATTCTTACAAGTTGATTGTTCATTTGTTCCAGTATCTTTCCAGGTATGAAAATTATGCTGACTGATCTGTAATTCCTCAAGTTCTCTTTGTTCCCCTTTTAAAAGATAGATACTATGTTTGCCCTTCTCCAGCCTTCTGTGATCTCACCCATTCTCCATGAGCTCTTGAAGCTAATCACTAATGGCTCCGAGATTGCTCCAGGTACGCTAGAATAAATTGCATCAGCATTATCTAAATTCTCTTCAACCTGTTCTTTCCCTATTCTTGCTTATATTCCTTCCCCCTTGATATTAATATTAATTATGTTAAGTATCTGATCACCATTAATCTTTTCAGTGAAGACTGAAGCAAAACAGGGCATTAATACCTCCGCCTTCTTGATGTCCTCCATAATTAGCTCTCCTTCTCCACTAAGTAAAGGACCTAACTTTTTTCTTTGTCTTCTCTTGCTCTTAATGTATTTACAGAACCTCTTCTTATTGCCTTTTATGTCCCTTGCTACATGTAACTAATTTTGTTCCTTAGCCTTTCTGATTGTCCCTACATGCTTGTTCTAGACTTTTGGATTCATCTTTAGCAACCTCACACTGAACTCAGCCCCATTATTTGCAGTTACACACCAAAATAATAGATAGGTATGCTAGCTAGTTTCTGCAGAACTTATCAGCCCTAGAAAAGTTTACATGTAACTTTTTCTTATAAGGTTTCAGAACCTTAACCCAAATGAGAAGAATGGGGTAGTTCAGACCTTTCAGTGCATATATAGTACTTCAGGCTTCCTGCAGACTCAGGTAGACAGTACCAATATTGCATTGATTTACATCTGGTTAATCCTTGCAGGCTATCTCCACATCTCCTCATTTGCATGCTTCTACCTTTTTTAGCTAATATATCAAAGGCCTTTTTAGAAAGAGAAGGTTTCTCGTGCAGCCATCTGAAGCCAATCATATACCACTTCAGGCAATAATGCTCCAGCAAAACTCTCCTCTATTTGGCATTGGTGAGGCCTCATTTAGAATATTGTGTCCAGTTTTGGGCCCCCTACTACAGGAAGGATGTGGACAAATTGGAGACAGTCCAGCAGAGGGCAACAAAACTGATTAGGGGGCTGGAGCACATGACTTATGAGGAGAGGCTGAGGGAACTAGGGTTGTTTACTCTGCAGAAGAGAAGAATGAGGGGGGGATTTGATAGCGACCTTCAACTACCTGAAGGGGGTTCCAGGGAGGATGGAACTAGGCTGTTCTCAGTGGTGGCAGATGATAGAACAAGGAGCAATGGCCTCAAGTTGCAGTGGGGGAGATCTAGGTTGGATATTAGGAAAAACTTTTTCACTAGGAGGGTGGTGAAGCACTGGAATGGGTTATCTAGGGAGGTAGGGTAATCTCCATTCTTAGAAGTCTTTAAGACCCAGCTGGATAAAGCCCTGGCTGGGATGATTTAGTTGGGGTTGGTCCTGTTTTCAGCAAGGAGTTGGGCTAGATGAACTCCTGAGGTCCCTGGCAACCCTAATCTTCTATGATTCTATGAGAGGTGAAGGGGTGCATGCCTTGACCCTATGTGGCATTGCCCCTGGGCCACCACAGAGATTCATTGATTTGCAGGATTAAGCCAGATCTGGGAACTTCATTCTACAATGCTTTATATGATGCTATAAACCTTGGTCACGCTGGCTCGCACAATAGTCCTCAACAGATTATGAGCAGATGATGATGATATCTCCACAATAAAAAGGACTAGAGAAAGTTAAGTAAAATTTCTGAATTTGGGTACCTACAGTTAGAACTCTGCATCACAATTCAGCATTTACATAGAAGTGGCCTGATTATCAGAGTACTGAGCAGCCATTGACTCCATTGGTGGCAGACTGTTTTTATTTAGCTGATTAAACATCTATTCAGGGGTCCAGTTTAAGGCTCCTGTATTTGAAAATATTGACCTTATTTATTTTTCTTATTGGAAAATTTAGATTTAAGGGCATGTTTAGGTAGCACCTTTGTCTTTAAAAAATCAATTATGTAGCTATGTATGAAACTGCACAATCACATTACAAAACTGGCCTTGGTTACTGATGCACTGTACTCTTCTCCTATAAATCTATAGGCAATAAAAGTTCTACGGCAGGGTAATGGAGTAAAAAAAGATTACAGAAAAAGTCTTACAAGTCTAACTTTTATGACCTCACAAATGCTTTTACAATGAACACAGTACAAAATTTCCACATGGAAAGAACAGAAAAAATAAAATACATTTCTGTCTCTGAAGATATTTTTTTTTAAATGATGATTTGGGACTTCTGACTTACGAAGAATCAGTATTTGCTAAAGGCTGATGGATTTCATATTTCTTAACACATAACACTTTCATTTTCATGGAATACTGTGTAATAAATACCTTGTTCTCTATATTATTTATTGATTTAGGTAGATCTACATTTTCCTCCCCTGAAACTTATTAAACAGAGCTGTTGTTTTTTTAATTGATTTTGCTGTCTCAGCCACATTGAGGCATAGATGTTTTTTTGGCTTCCATCTGAATGAACAATATCCTAGTTAGACACACTGGATTTGGAGTTGGGTCAATAAAAGCTTTACTGTGTCCTTTCTCTTTCCTCAAAGAGCTCACAAATGAGAGCTAAATTTCATTCATCCTTTCATTGGCCACTGTGGAATCTTTAGCAATGCAGCACTGGCTTGGATGAGGAAACATGGCAAGAAATTGGAAGAAACACAAATAGGAATTCTTTATTTCCCATGTTAACTACCCTGAAGATCTTTTGCCACTGGGGATGCATGTGAATTTCCTGCACTTTAACTGTTTGTCTTTGCCACCAAATTGCTTTGGAAGTGTTAGGTATCAAAAGAAGGTTTAGCTTAATCCTGCTGAATCTTATGTGGTTAACTGTAAGTTATTTACAAAGAAGCCATTTTGAGTGGTTCTTGACAATTTAAATGTAAAGGATTATAGAACAGATTTCAAGTGTGGAACTCTTTTTTAACTTTTGAAAAACTAAGGCTTAGACATATCAAGTTAATACAATGTTTTAACCAATAGTCTTTGTGGATTGCACACATACTTCCCTCCCAAAGGTTCTGCAGAATTACATAGTTATTAACATTAATACAGTTAACTATTAATCTTATATATTAAATGCATAATAAAACAAATCAATTAATGATTATTCCAGTACAGCCAGGAGAATGATTTGAGACCCTAAGGAGTCAAAGTTCTCTATTAATAAAGACTTTTTAAAAATAGCTTTGTATAGGGTCCCTCAGAGGATACAACAACACACTGTCTACTTAGTTACTGCAGACTAAAGAACATGCTGCTTTATTGTTGGAACTACATACTTAAAATAGTGCAACCCCTACCAGCAAATAGGAAGTAAGGTTAAAGGGTGAAACATGGCGCCAGCCCACAAAATTCTGAGCCACTCAGTTAACTCCTTAATAGCCACTTTCCTACATCGCTTCACTTTTAATTTATAGCTGGATACAGTCCTTTAAATAACCCAGGGCTCTTTCTCTCACTGGATTGCAGGCCTCCTCAGCTGCCAATGAAACCTCAAGTTTTGGAAACTCCCTATGGTTCAGCAAAACAATAGATATTCCCAGCTTAGGCATTCCAGGCAACTCTTCATCCTCTCCAGGCCTTTGCTTCTTAATGTAGATCTCACCCAAAAGCTCATGCACTTATATGTCCCTCCATAAGCAGATATGATCTTGATGTTATTTTGCCACTCAACCATCGCTTACACAGATTTTAAAAGACAAAGGTCCACTTCATTCTAGGATAGTGCCTGGAATCCATATTGACTGGAGTGCATTAAATCTTTGGTATACATTCAATCCTCAAACCCAACTTTCTATTTTTGACACGATAATCATGGTTGTTTGTTTGATCAGCCTGTTTCCTTAAAACTTCCCCCTCTATGCTGGGATGAATTAAGTCAAAAGAGTTCTTATCCCTCTTCCCATCAACAGCTGGGCCAGGATCACACCCTTTGTAGTTTGAGGATTAGTTCGGTATGGCCAAAGAAATCAAGCCAGCTTCATTTTCAAGCTTCTATTCTCATCTTCTTCTTTCGATCTTTTTGAAGAACTAACCCAGACCCCAATCCTGCCACTGCATCTGTGTGCACAGACTGGTGTTTGCATACAGCCAGTTGAAGTCAATCTGCCTGCATGGATACAGATGCAGGACTGGATCCTGACTATATAGAGAAAAGCAGTGAAACTGACTGTGTTGCCAAATACTCAAAGAAACCAACTGAAAAAAAAAGATGAATTTCTCTCTCTCTCTCATATCTCTTTAATTTATAGTAATATTAGGCATTACTTCTATAGCTAGCAGGTACAAAAATTTCAACAGAAGTTTGATTTGTAAATTGACTATATTCCTTTAAGTAAATTCAGTTTCTAGTAATTTAGTAAATTCCTTTAAGTAAATTCAGCTTATAATTTAGTAAAGGATGCAATAAGTGAACATGCAGCCAGTTTACCTACAGAAAAAAATTATCCATCTTCAGCATCCTAATTTACATCTCTAATCCCCTGATTAGGACAGACACAGAAATAACCAGGGTCATTTTTAAACTGACATTTTAAACATTTTCTTTCAGCACCTGTGATCTAAGCTGACTTTTAATAGGATTTTCAGTCCATTAGATAGATCATCAAGTGATGCCTATGTCTCACAGGAGCTCTGATGTGTTAAGATTTACAGTTTAACTTGTTAAACTTGGCTGTAGAACCTTAATGTTTTCCCTCTCTTTTTCATGAAAAATTAATGCTATGCTATGCTAAAACACTCACTAGCATCAGGTCACATCATAAAAAGATACTGAGCCCCTTCATTTTCTGATCATGAGGTTTTGTTGGAATTAAATGTTACTGTTACTTTATAGCTTCATTTTTAAGATGCACCTAAACTGGACACCCAGATCTGAAAGACCCCACATTTCAAAACAGTGCAGATTTAGATCTCAGGTTCTAATCTTGGACAATTTTCTACAGTATTGCCAACAAAACCCAACCCTAACTATTCAAATGTCATTTGGTGAGGCCATAAAAATCATGAGATTGGCTTAAAAAAGTCTAGATTTTTTTCTGCTTTCCAGTTTCTGAGTCTATAGGATTCAGTCACATTTTTAAGCTTTTATCCACAACCATGAGGAGTAGAAACTTATTTTATTTTTTAAATAATAAATACTGAGATTCTTATGTAATCAAATTATTCCACTAGCTGGGTTTTAAGGAAAACTCCTTATATCTGAGAGCTGCCAACCTCATAGGGACCCAAGTGGGAACTCAGGCTTACAACACCCTTGATATAGAAAAAAATTGTATCTGAACTTGGATTCAAACTTCACAGTTCAGGGCTGTAATTCTATGATGAATCCAAACTAGAATTCTGTTCTGAATTTTGTGAAGGTTTGGCTCCACATCCAGAATCAAACTTCACAGATTTGACCTGTCTGTAATAACAGATCTGAAACAGAACCTACCTCTCCAGGGCTAAGTCCACCCCATACCTAATACAGTGTCCGCACAAACTGAAAACCTTCAAGAAGACCATTAGATCTATGTTACCCAAACTATAATTTGTACAACAACTTAGAATCCTTTAAATGGCTGTAAGAAAACACGGGCACAGGCACTGTAAAATGATCATACTATAATAATTAAAGGGAAATGCTAATCATGATCTCTGTAAGATAAAGGACTAGGTATTGACTGCTGAGCTACCAAAGGATGCATGCGAGTGAGTTGACAGTGAGAGTTCTGCCTAGATAGAAAAAAAAGTTTGCAGACTGATGTGTCTGATCCCCATATTTATTAATTCCAGGTATCCTGAATTTCTCTAATGAAAAGCAACAATCTTTTCCCAGAAGAGGACACTCAGTTCTGCAAGGCTCAGGTTTCAAAAAACATTTGGATATGCAACAAATCAGAGGCAAAAGAAAAAAAAAATCAGCAACTCCCTTTCAAACATACAGCATAAAAATAAAAAAAAGCTGAATGTCAACTTATTTAAAAGGTTAGTTTCAAATTTGGACGTGCTTTTCTAATTTTAAATCACGGTCATTTATATGGAATGCAAATGTAAAAGGACAAATAAAATATATACATTTAGGTGTTCATCATGTGTGTATTAATCAAGAAACAATAAGTGGTTCATGCTTAAGGATGTATAATTAATGTCTTAGCATTATCAAGAATTAACCAAGGAAAAATTAAAGATTTAGGATGAAATTCTAACTCCACTGAAGTTGATGGCACAATCTCCATTGACTTCAAATGGAGGCAGAACTCCTGCCTTATCCCAGTCTAGCAAGTAATTTTTAAAAGGTAACTTTGGTCTCACATGTTCAATGTTAGGGCCAATTTATGACTCTGGATGCATGTGCAGCTGCCATTGAAGACAACAGTGCATCTGCAGGAAGACTCTTGTATCTACTTTTGTTACCAACAATACTAGTAATGGTGAGGGCACTAGTGTAAACCATCAGCTGGCATTCCTGTCACAGTACCAGGGATGGTGTTAGACAAGGGCTGGTAGCACAGCATGCTGGAAACCTCAAAAAAGGCTGACATTTACACTGTGGTTGGAGTGGGATACTACAAATATCTCCAGTGGTTTGAAGAAGACACCAATTGGGGAATTTGGATGGTAGAATTTTGGTGAGCAAGATGACAAGTGCTATCCAATGAACATAAATGTGTAGCCCTGACAATCCAAGAGCTCTCTTGAGTACTGATGAGGGGCATTGACATGGTAGTTGAGACAGGATGATACTGAGGTCCATTTTCATTTCCAGAAAATATATGGGGTTGGCAGGGGCCTGGACAACTGGATAAGTATTTTGAGCAGGCTACAAGAATAAATGGCTGGGATGAGGCCACAAACTGTATTTTCGGGGCCTGCTACCACAGGAGAAGTGTTAAGAAACAGTGTATGACAATCAATGGAATAAGCATCTATCAGAGATACTCTACCGCTGCCCCTTTACTGAATCACAGAACACAAGCCTGAACAGCCTTCAACAGAGACTAAAGAAAAAAGGGGTGAGGGAGATCTGATAATAATTTTGGCTGTGGCTTCTGATGTCCTGCCATCAGAGCATTCCCAGACTATGAGGACAAAATGTGATATTTATTGACCAGGGACCAGTTTGTAACCTATACATCTGAAAGGGAGATGTGAATAGCGCTTCAAAAAAAGACACTTAAAGGACTAGAAAAAAGACATCATAATTGCTGTAAGAATTAGCCACAGATGATACAGAGGAAGGGGGCCCAGGTGCCTGTACCTAGGTGCATGACACCAGACGGGGGGGGTAAATTTTTCTAAAGTAAGGACATGAAATTCAGACATGCAAGAACTGAGAGAGATTATGAAAGTGCAGCAGTGTGACATTAACCAGTTTAAAGCAGAAAAGATCCAGGCCATGAGCCCTGCAACTCAACAAGGCTACACAGGAAGAAGAAGGAGACACTGGAAATAACTGAATCTCAACAGTCAAATTTTCTAAGGAGGAGACAAAGAGACTTACAGTGTTGAAGCTGTGGCAGTCCAGGCTGCTACGTCATGGACATGCTGTCTTGAAGACAAGCCCAAAAATAGAGAAACAAGAATAAAGCAAGGTGGGAAACAGTTCTCCCGTGACATTTTGAGATTTTGAAAATGTCCCTATTCCAAAACATTGTGAAAGAATTACCAATAGCCTAGTAGTTAGATCGCTCACCTGGGATGTGAAGACCCAGAGTTAACTGCCTGTTATGAAGCTTGAACTTGAACATGGGTTGCCTACATTCCAGGACAGAGCTCTAACCATCTGGTCATTAGCTATGCTAAGGAAGGCCACTGTCTCTGCTGTTGGAGTGCTTCCACTATGTATACATAATTAAATATCCATGGGGAACAGGAGGGTGACTGATGCTATAGTTGAGTAGCTAGGCCACTCCCCTGGGACACAAGAATCTCATGTTGAAGTCCCTACCCCATATCAAGCAGAGCAGAGACCTGAAACCAGGTCCCCAGGGAACATCCTAGCCCCCAGACTATTGGCTAGTCTTTTCAGTTTCAATTAATTGGCATTTTCCAACAAATGTTTTATTGAAAAAATTCCCAACCAGCTCTAGTCAAGAATGAAAATCCTAACACACGAACTAAGAGGCCCAGAGAGAGAGATGACCAGATTGTTTAAGAAAGGACACCAGTTCCTGGGCTCCCAGATCAGCAGCTACCATGCAGAAGAGGAGAATCATTACCACAACGGTCTCAGTTGAATCACTGCACAACAAGCGGATATGACTTAATCAAAAGGAATTACAACAGAGAGGTGTTTGTACACTGGAATAAAATAAGGGAAAAATAATGCTAGGAAATACTGTTGCAGTGTGGAAAATGGAGTTACTGTGGAGTTTGATGTCCTAGAAAGGTGCAGCAGCTTTGACTGTCACAGGACCTGCTTAGACACTGGAAAATGGCAGAACATATGCAGCAAAACCTGAACACCATAGATACAATCCACATCATAGAAGCCAGCCATTGAATGTACAATAGAACTACCAGAATGACAAGGAGAAAGACCAAGGATCTCTTAGAGAGTTCTCAGGAGGTAAGCAGTTCAGGGACCGGATCAAGGATGACTCAAGCACGAGGACCTCAGTAATTGGGAATATGTCCAAGTAAGGGATTGGAAAGCAGAAGTCGTAAACTTGTTGAGATAGTGGAAAAGGATGCACTTTCTGTATCTTCCTTGGTTTCTGCTGAGAAGTTTGTGACTAATCTAGGTTTTGAACAAGGACTTTTCGCTGTGAGATTAGGGATAGATGGGGATGTGGTCTAGTATAACAATTAGACTATACAGAGAAAAAGGTGAACTTATTGAGCCAGTACAGAGATGCTACTAATGGCCAAGATGGCACAAGTCTGTAAAGAACTCGACCAAGTCCTGCTCTGCCAGTGACTCCTGTAAAGTTGTTGGCTCCATTGGGACAATCACCCATACTGGGCAGGAGGTGATATGCAGAACCAAACTTTGGTCTACGAGTCAAAGGGAACCTTGCGGCTCAAGGATCCCCTAATGGCTTACCTGTGATGAGAGGATACATCCTTTTCAGAGGAGGGTATTATGCAATGAATCAGCAAAGTGGTGTTGGGTCAACTACTGCTGCGTCTCTCTTCCACCAAGTATTTGGAAAGAGTAGGTCAGAGAGGCAAGGTGTCTAGTGCCCTGAGAGGACTGTGGCATTTGAAGGCAATCGATGAGTGGGATCTACCAGGTTAGCAAGTGAAGTAACTAGAACACTGTCCTCAGCCATGGTTAACCCATCATCAAGTGTGTCAGACAAAGTTTAGTACACTGGACACTCTATAACAGACTGACACTTATACAGCTATTTCTAGCACAGTTTCAGCTAGGTACAAGAAGTGGTGAGGGTTGAGGTATATTGTCAGGACAGCAGGGGAAAGTCAGAGACCATGTTATGCCTGACCCATGGATAGATGACTTCAGAGACCAATCTGGACAATTAAGCATCTTTCACAAGTAACATATTCATTTTAAAATCTTAAATTCAAAAAGACAATTCATATAAAAATAGCAAATGGAGGTCTGATGTGGCAGTTTCAGTGTCAAAGGGCCTAAATCTGAAGTCTTGATTCATTATAGTGCCTTAATGGAGTATTCTTCCTAGGAAAGGAGCTCAGGACCAAACCCAAAGCATTTTTACCATGAAATGAAATATATTTTCCCTACTATTGTCTATAAAGGTCAATTACTCATACCTACTGATAGTGGAAGAAGAATGGTCTAGTGCATAGCATCCTGTACTGGAAATTCATGAGATGTGGGTTCAATTTTTGGCTTAGCTACAGAGTTCCTATGTAATCTTGTACAAAATCACTTAATCTACCCTGTGCCTCAGTTCCCCATCTGTGAAATGGGAACAATAATTCTCAATCCAAAACCCACTCTCTCTTCCCTCTCACGGCTGCTTAAGCTACCTCCCAGGAGTGTTCATTAATGATCTGAGGAATTCATATACTGCAGTGAGGAGGTCCATATAAATAGATAAGTATAGACTCTACAGAGCATTCACAAACCAACTAGATTCAACTATGCATCACAAGAAAAACACCACTACCATTTCAGAGGTACAAAAGATGGCTGGAGCAACAGAACTGAACCTAACCGTAGCAATTCCACTGGTAATTTGTGTTTTATTATTTTGATATGAAGGGGAAGAACACAGAAAACTATACTTTTCCAAAGACAAACTTGACTCTTTAGTGAAAAAGCAGAAATAAATTTAAAAAAGAAATAAAAAACAGCTGTTTGGCTTAGGGGAAGAAAAAGGTTTCCCCAGTGACAAATTTAAAATCAAGAGGAAATTGCCTCCAAAAAATAAGGTGGAGTCAGCCAACTTCATTGTCTCTGAACTTACATAAAATAGTTTGAGCATCAAAGTAGAGGAAAAAGGAATGTCCCTAAGGACCAGGAGGCCATAGAAACCATCCAGAGGGAACAAGAGCAAGAGGGAAACATAATGCAGCCCTTATATAAACAACATTTTTCTAAGTTCCCCTTTAAACTCCTGCATTATTCATGTATCTGTTCTGTTGTATGGTTCCAGTTTGTATTTATTGAGGTATCCCAGATCTTCAGGGGAAAAAAGGAGTCATGTCCTGCAGTTCCCACTGGGCCACTACCAGCATTCCAGACAGAAAGGAAGGAAAAACCAAAGAAGGTAGATGCTACACTATAGAGAATTCTATAGTGCAAATGAGAATTCAGTATTATCTGTTTGCCTGTAATATAGACATGAAGAGAACAAACCACAGGCTCAGAAAAGAGTAACATCCCAGCAATCTCTATAAAGTTTTGTCTTGACTACGTTGTGAAACAAACAGAAGAGGTGTGAGGTTAAAGATCAATGTGTTAAACCTTTGCACAACCCGAAATCACCAAGAAGAATACAATAATCCGATTGTATTCAATAAGATTAATTGTAGATATTCAAAATATAAAAATTTTAGGACAATAATTTGCCCTTAGATATTTGCAAACTTCAATTTTCTCTAACACTCAGAAGACAGAATTCGACTCAACACATATTATGTGTATTATGCAACCTATTTTTCAATTGTACTTTTTCCATTACATTATGTAAAGAGGGGCAGAGAGACACTGATATTCCTATTCTTCAATGCTTTTTTGTGTGCAGCAATACAAACTAAAACGTTAAATGCCTTAGAAATAAATATGTATCTGCAAAAATAGATTACTGTATATTTTGCTGTCATCTCTCTGTTTGTCTCCCTTACTCAGCTGTATAGGGGCCTCAGAGCAAGAAAATTGAAACATTAAACAAAAAGGCTTAAGCGAGATCCGTAAAAATGGAAAACAGACATGTCCTCGTATTAGAGCTAAGATCTTTATAATTCTTGGCTTTCCTGGGCATATATTTATTTCACACCTCATTATGGAGAAAACATGCTGGGCCACTTAATCCACATTTCATGTTCTGTATGCTGATCACTTCCTCTTCCTGTTTAAAAGGTTTCCATATTCTGCGTTTAATCTTCCCCCTCTCCTTAACTGGCTTAAGGCAGAAAAAAAAATTTTTTTTCACCTAGCTTCCATGCCACCAAGGCCAGCACAAGGATTAGAAAGAGCTGCTGATGCAGAATGTTTGTATTTGGTAGGAATACTGGTCAAAACATCTAGGATCTGCAAGATTTCAGGTTTGTGGGAAAGCCACAGATGTTTGCAAAGTTGCATGTCTCTCACTTTATAAAAAACACCATGCAAACTTCTACTCAGTTTACCTTCATTGGACCCAGTGTTCATTTTGCAAATTTCAGTAAAATGCCTTGAAATAATAAATGTGATGTTGAAAAAATGGAAAGAGGCGGTTCGCAGTTATTGATAATGTCCTCAAAGAGCAAACATCTGGGACCAGAAGCATAAGTATTTAAAGTCATGCATACTGTTTGCCACAAAATACAAAGCCACTTAAAACTTTCCTGGTTTGGGTGTTGGGTTGAATTTATTTTGGTTTGTTTGTTTAAACACAAAATTGAAACTCAGACCTGGTTTCTCAAAGTGTTTATGAACCTTTCAAGCAATTCTGACCCAATTTCAAGTGGACTTGGACTGATATATAGTGTTTCACCAAAACTTTCAAAAAGGAGCTCTAGAGGAGGTTGAGAGGAATATTTACCTCTGTCCTTCAGTCCTGTCCCATGTGGGAAGTGTCCGCAAGGGACCATGCAGGTTGCTTCAACTATTAGGCTGTGATAGTCTGGATGAAGTGCCTACTTGGTCATTCCATGGCTTTTGGAGGGGAGGATTCCTTCCCTTTCTCCACACATCTCCTCAGCACTTGACCCAGCTATGTAGGCTGGGCATCCTGGGAGTTGCTTAGGGCCCTTAGGTTCTGTCTACACTACTATGCTATGCTAGCATAGCTATGTTGGGGTAGCTATGCCAGAATAACCCCATGGTTTAGACTCAGTCTAAATTGATGTAAGGGGATTTTCTGTCAGTGTAGAAACACTACTTCTCCAAATGAAGTTAGCTATGTGGATGGAAGCATTCTTCCATTGACATAGCTGCATTACACTGGGGATTACTTCAGCATAGCTAGGTTGGTCACTTCCCAGCACCTTTTTCTTTTTCAAACTTTCTATCATGATCTTTACTACTTCTAAGAATTCCAGCATCTGCTCTCCCTCATTTATGCTGGGAAGCTTCTCCAGGACTGTTTCAACTACTGTACCCTCCATACTGTACAGCTCTTCAAAATATTCTTTCCATTGCTTATTCTTTCTTGTTCATCCTCAATTATTTGTCGGTGTTTTTCTCTCCCTGTCAACATTTTCAGCTCACGTCTCGCTCAGTTCTCTTATCTTGTGATGCAACCTCTGTGTCACATTTGTTTTTGTGTATTCTTAAGCATCTGCACATAGTTCACTTATCCAGTTGTTTCTCTCTCTTCATTTTGCTAAATCTTTCTGATCAGCTCTTAGACTTTTGTCCTTTTTATTTTCCTTCGGATTCCTATGCTTGTTACTCAACTGAAGCAATTCATCCATTATCCATTTCACTTTCTTCATTTTGTCCTGGTAGCCCAATACTTGTTCAGCCCTCTCATAATCCCATTTTTTACAATGTTCCATGTCTCTTCAATGTTCATTTCTTCTTTCACATAGACATAATGTTTTTCTGCACAGCTTCTGTGTATTCTTTCCTGTTATCTGGCTCTTTCAATTTGTCCTCATCATAGATCTTAATTCTTGGCACTTTTTGATTGTTCTGAGCCTCAACCTCATTGATGCCAGCACTAACTTATGAGCTGATCTGATATCTACAAATGATCTGCACAGCTACACACTTGATTTCCATCTGCAATTTATAAATCCAAAGACTACCATGTTTTTCATTTGTCCATCAGGTGATATCCAGGTCCACATCCTTTGTGGTTTTCTTTTTTCTAATAGCATGTTCATTATCACCAGGGTGGTAGGCAGAAATTTAGAAGTCTTTCTCCTCTCATTTTCTTCTCCTAGTCCAATTCTACCAATTGTTCCAGCCCAGGAATTCCAGTCCTATCCTACTTTGGCATTAAAATCTCCCATCACCAATAATACGTCTTGAAACTTCTCGTATTGTTTTCTATAGATCATTTTAAAATTCAACAATTTCTTTTTCGGGCACTACTGAGGTCGGTGCATATATTTATACTATTTTAATGAACTGGATTTGATTTTGAATTTCACCTTCAACATACGAGGAGTTATCAGGTTAAATGTCATAAAAGTCTGACTTGCCTTCAGCTTTAGCACAATGCAATTCCACCCACTCATATCTTTTCAACTCATGCATCATTACTACAATTGTTTTATCCTGATATAATGCTTTTATATTCCATGTTCCAATAAATATCTTATCCTTCGAGTTCATCACATAATTCCATGTTTTGCATGTTGCTTTGTTTGTGTTTGTTCCAGTCACGTACTTTTCAGCTTAGCCTTGGTTTCTGAAGTTTTAAAAATTGAAAAAGAAAAGGCCCCAGGAAGTGATGACATAACTGCAGAGCTGCCGCAAGCTGACAAGGTAAAGATGATGCACAAGCTATTCAACAAGATTTACAAACAAGAGCAAGTGCCATGTGAATGGGGAAAAGCAATAATAGTACCAATCAATTTTAAAAAGGAGATAACAGTGAGTGCTAAAACTACAGATGAATCAGTTTATTGACTGGGTTGAGAAAAGCATTCACCAAGGGGGATTGAGGAGGGAGAGGAGGGATGCGGTGCCAAAGAGGGCTGGCTGAGCAGGGGAGGGGGCACGGCCTGGGGTAGAGTCAAGGTGGATTGTGGGCAGGATTGCTAGCGGAAGAGGTGGGACGGAACTGTTCTGCCCTGGGGTGTGGAATTGCTGTCCATGGGCCTGGATTCAGGAAAACCACAGGGAATGGCACAGATGTTCAGAATGGGTAAGCAGGCAGCCTGCAGAAAAAAACCCCAATGTCTTCATTTTATAGCATCTTGTTTTTCCTCAGCAGCTTTGAAATTAGAATCTAAATGAGAGCTCAATCTTTTTGTAGCAAGCCTTTGTGAGCCAATTTCTGTGCATCTTGAAAGGAAGACAACATTTTATATTATTTAAAAAAAAAAAAAAAAGCAGGAAAAGCTGTGGAGAAGGGGGGTTTGGCAGTATTTTGGATGGCCATTATCCCAAAGGGACATGTTTATTTTGTCAAGATCAATTCATTTCCTAACAAACACATTTTCCCTCAAGCATAACACCTGTATTATATATATAATGTATCTTCCTGTGGCCAGTCCACACAACAGATCTATACTGATATAACTATGTCACTCTGGGGTGTGAAAAATCCATACCCTTGAGCTACAGTTATACCAACTTAACTCCTCTGTGCAGACAGTGCTATGTTGATGGGAGAGCTTCTACAACTGACATAGCTACCACCTCCTGAGGGGGTGGATTAACTGCACCAATGGGAGAAGCTCTCTCCCATCGGCATAGGAGCATCTTCACTTCAGCGCTACAGCTTCATCCATGCAATTGCACAAATGCAATAGCTTTAGGTGTAGACCTGCCCTGCTTCACTGGCATCCTGCAAACACAACATAAGGATAATAGAAAACGCTTAGAAGTTAAAGTGAATAAATGTTATATGAAAAGCATCTTTACGAAACACTAACTACATCCTGTGTGATCATTGACACCTGCCACTGCCCCTGTTTTAAGTGAGTCGGTAATTCTGAGTTTGATGGTGTTTCACACCCACTTTGCACTCACTATACACAGGTGTTCTGAGCGTACAAAGTGCAAAGCAGCAGAAATCTTCATCCCTGGCTGCTAAACTCATTCATTCTGTATGAGAATTCTGATTCAAATCTACCTTAGACAATCAACAAAGTCAGTAGTTCCCAACCTGTGGCCCGTGGGCCAAAAGTGGCCCGTGGGAGCTTTACAAAGTGAGCCGCCACTCCCCTCCTGCTGGCTGCGGAAGGGAGCCGCTGCCTAAAGACCCAGGCGGAGCGCCTTGCCATGAGGCTAAAAGACAGTTGCAGGCTCCTTGCTGTGGTCAAGGGGATGGGAGATCAGCACTGCCTTCCCGCTGGCTATAGAAGGGAGCACGGCAAAGTGCTCCACCTGGATCCATAGGCACTGGGCTCCCTCCTGGAGCTAGAAGTTGGGGAGCATTGATCTCCCATCCTCTGGCTGCATAAGGCAGCCACTGCCTAGTGACCAAGGTGGAGAGTAAGGCGCTACAGGACGCATGAGGTTTCCCTGCTGCAGCCAGGGGAATGGGAGATCAGTGAGGAGGGAGGCGACTTCCTCACTGAACTCTTTCTGCCTGGCTGCAGTGGGGGAGCAGGAGGAGGGCTTCTGGCAGAGACTGGTGGCCCTTCAGGGTTGTAACAATGATATCTGTGGCCCTCGAGCTCAAAAGGTTGGGAACCACTGGCCGAGGTAGTTATGAACTGAAGAATCAGGCTCTGAATGAGCATGCTGTAATCTATTCATCATTAATACATCATCAACAAGACTATCAGCTTCTGTTAATTCTTGTCCCTGGTTCTTTTTTTGCTGCAATTGATGTTCCTATATAAATGGATTTGATTTTTATCTTAATTTTTAATACCAAGTTAGAATTCCAATGATGGCAGTAAGAAAAATGTTTTTAATCGAGCTGGTAGAAATTTTTTTGCCATTTCAGTGAAATAAAAAAAAAAGAAAAAAATATTTTTTTTAAATTTCAGTTAGAAAAATGCAAAATAATTTAGAAAAATATTCAGGAGATATTTTCCCCCTTTTCAACCAGCTCTACTTTTTAGAGCTTATAAATAGAGAAAATGTCTACTGTTTGTCATAAAGGGCATTTTGTTGAAGTGAGACCTTTATGCCATTTGACAAAGAATTCCTAAATATAACACCTTAGGGGAGGGGGGCCGGGAAGAGGGGGAAATTAATATACTGGAAAATAATCCTACACTTGATAAACACATAACTTGACCTGGCACATTGATTTAGTATCTGGAGCTGGAGCACAGAAAAGGGTTTAGTTATATTACTGTATGTAACCATTGTGCACAAGTTCAGTCTGGGCCCAATTCTATCAGAGATGCACGCATATTTCAGGGCCTGTAATTTTAGTCTGTATTATTATTCTTTAATTATATCTTTATTAATTTTAAAAGAATTCACAATTTTACAAGATAATAACAAAGAATAGACAAGCAATAACCACTTTGTAAGGATGATAGAATCTGTCCCATAGTTTTGATTAAAAAATAATGATGATATAATGTAAACTAACTGAGAAAATATTTGTGAGGTCCACAAAGGGATTTAGGACTTGTCCACCCTTGAAATGCTACAGTGGCACAGCTGCAGCTGAGGCGCTGAGGCGCTTCAGTGTAGATACTCATTACAATGAGTGGAGGGGTTGTCCCATCGGTATAGGTAATCCAGATCCCCAACAGGCAGTAGCTAGGTCAATGGAAGAATTCTTCCTAGTACTGTCTACACTGAGGGTTAGGTTGGTTTAACTGTGTCACTCAGGGGTGTGGACATAGCTGGGTCAACATAACTTTTCAGTCATTGCTGTGCTCAGCGTCCCTGTGGCTAGCTTTTAGGAGCTTAAACAATTACAGGAACAGCACTGCAATCTACAAAGCTAATATAGGTGCCAAGGCTCCCTATACAATGAATGGGAAGAGACAGGCACCTTCCAATATGATCCACAAATGCCAGCATGCTAGCTAGGGAGCTATCTAAAGCCAGCCAATGAAAGATGCTGATAACAGGGGCATGTGCTATGCCCTGCCCCTCTCAGAGATAGGCTGATGCTCTAACCACCAGGCAGCAAGTTATAAAGTGGGCACCTCCACATTTTGAATAAAACCCAATTGGTAGGTGGCCTCTTGGATCATGATTTAGGCATTGAATGCTTATTTTCCTCAGGTTTGTGAATCATTCTGGGGCTTAAGCAGGAGACAGATACCTGAACGCATGTTCGGAGACAGAAACGTATGTGCCTAGGGAACATTTACTCTGGAAAGTTAAGCACCAAGTGAGTTTAGGAACCTACAGGGTTCTGCGGGAGTTTTGTGCATCGCAGTGGAGCCAAAACTGAGACTTACATGCCTAAGTCTGGGTGTAGACAACTAAGTACCTTTGTTGGCCGAGGCCCATGCCTGATCTGGAGCTCATGGCAAAGCTCTTGTTGACCTCAATGCTGCAGGATCAAGCCCTCTAAGAACAGAAGTGAGTACAGGATAGAATTGGCAGTGGCAGAACGAGGACTGGAAGGAGAAGACTGAGGTTGCTTGACAATGAAGGATGGACTACAAATAAACAAATTGGCTCAGCCTTTTCACTGTGGCTCAATTAATAGGCAATGACATACACACAGACACCTTTCATTTTTAGGTAGCTGGTATAAATTCAGCCCATGTTAGTACTTATCTACATAGGAAAATTAATTTCAATTAAGGGAGAGTGTGTATTTAAAGTGGAATAGTTATTCCTGATAAAATCCTGTGTACATCCTTTTTTTCTGGAATAACAATGCCTTATTCCAAATTAGCTTAACCCATTTTGAAATAGTATCTACACATTGTGTTAATCAGGAATAGCTATTAACTCCCCATGTAGACAAGCCCTAAACAGTGATGACAAGTTGGTTGTCATCTGTTGCCTCTTCAATAACCTGGGTGAAGTAAGACCATAAAGAATGGCCATATCGGATCAGACCAATAGTCCGTCTAGCTCAGTATCCTGTCTTCTGACAGAAGCCAGTAAACTTTGCAAAGATTGCCTTGTCTACACTGGGAAAATGAATTAGAAAATGTAACATATTTTAATTACAAGATTGTTATAAAATTACAGTGTTTAAAAATGAATTGGATGGTCACGGTTAAATGTATTAGGTAACATGTTTTCCAACCCAAGTCTTTTCTCAGAGTAGCGAAAGCCTTGTAAGGACTGCGGCACATTGATAGGCAAGGTTAGGTAGCTTGTACAGCGACTGCCCAGGTTACAGCCATATTGTGGCTAGAAGACTTCAGTCTCCAAGGCTGTCAATTCAGCACCTTTCAATAGCTCTACTTTCATATGCAATAATAATTCAAAAGTCTTGGCTATGTACAGACACCTTTGGCTTATAGTGTCTTCTGATGCCAAACCGGAGGTCACTTAATTCTTTGTGCAAAGGATTCCTTTGCTAACACATTTCTGGGTATTTTTCCCCCGAGTATCTAAATTAATTCCAAGACAATGTTAACACATGTCTGATAATTTAAAATTTTACAAGGAGGAACCTTTACTGACAACTCCACCATTGTACCCATTAGTTCCAGTCATTGATCAAACAGACCCTATCAAATGAGTTATTGTAGCTACATTTCTTATCTTCTAGTACACGTGCATGTTCATGCACACACACACCGAATCTGTTACTGTCAAGCGGACAATTTAGTTTGGTTTTACAGTTCCTAGAGGCAGTGTTAGAGGCATAGGTGCTGGAACCAAGGTTGCGGAGGGTGCTGCCACACCACCTGGCTTGAAGTGGTTTCTATTATTTACAGGGTTCACAGCTTGGTTAAATGGCTCTCAGCATCCCCACTATAAAAATTGTTCTAGCACACCTGGTTAGAAGCAAATACGGGCATCAGCTACAAAATTCAGATCTAGATTCCAAATCCGTTATCTGACAAGTTTCAGGGTGTTTACATCTGATATTTTGGTTCATCTCACTCTAGAGTTGGGTTTAAAATCTTACACTGAAATTAAGGGAAGTTCAGATCACTGGTGTTTTGGTTTGGGCCTATTTTTAATAAAGACATTTGTCTAATGAAAGAAAGTAGGAAAAGGAAAAGTAATGAAAGGAAAGTAAGAAAGGAGAGGTTAGCTGGGAGAAAGGAGGTGGTTAGGAAAAGACCCCCCCAAAAAATCAGCAAACAGAGAATAATAGAGGCTTTTAAATGTACCTTGCTATTTACAGCAAAGCCCTTTTCACATTTTTTTTGTCCAGACCTTGACTGGCAGAGTAAATCTTTGCCTGCTGGGAAAACAACTTTATTCATTGCTGATTGCCTCTGGTCTGATTGCAGCAAAACTATCTAGAATAACATCTGTTACTGTTGGCAAGAAAGCTTTTTCTATCATAATTGTATCAAGTTAAGATGTGAAGTGCGTTAAATCATTATATAAATTACTGCTGCCTTGTTGAATGCATTCAGCGTTCCAAGCTTCACTTAGTGATAATTTGTGTGACAGATGCCCCACTTTAGCTGAAACATTAATTTATCAAGTGCCTTTAAATTTATTCCTTAAGAGCACATTTTTTTTGAAAACCTCAGCCTGGCAGATTAGTTTTCAATAAACTAACAAGCATTGTAGTAGCCTGGTCTATGGTGCTTAATCCAAACAATAAGGACATTAATGTCATGGTATCTTTTAGTGTTGTCTTAATCATCAAAGTCACAATGATCTGTGATGGATTTTGACTCAACCACAACTAAAAATATTAAAGCTGGACAATAAATCACAATGAATAATTTATTCAGCAAATGTTACCACTTCTGCTGTTCCTGAATTGTGACAAGCATATGAACATAAACATAAGAATAGCCATACTGGGTAAGACCAGTGATCCATCTAGCCCAGTATCCTGTCATCCAAGAGTGGCCAATGCCAAACGCTTCCAAGGGAATGAACAGAACATGGCAATCATCAAACAATCAACCCATCTTGTCCAGTCCTAGCATCTGGCAGTTAGAGGCCTAGGGACACCCAGAGCATGGGGCTGCATCTTTGACCATCTTGACTAATAACTATTCATAGCCCTATCCTCGATGAACACATCTAATTCTTTTTTTAAGCCAATTATAGTTATGGCCTTCACAACATCCCCTGGCAATGAGTTCCACAGGTTGACTGTGCGTTGTGTGAAGAAGCCTTCCTTTTTTTTTTTTAAACCTGCTGCCTATATATTTCATTGGGTACCTCCTGGTTATTGTATTATGTGAAGGTGTAAATAACACTTTCTTTTTCACTTTCTCCACACTATTCATGATTTTATAGATTTCTATCATATCCCCCATAGTCATCTTTCTTCCAAAATGAACAGCCCCAGTCTTTTTGATCTCTCCGAATACAGAAGCTGTTCCATAGCCTAATAATTTTTGTTGCCCTTCTCTGTACCTTTTCCATTTCTAATATATATATTTTTGAGATGGGTGACCAGAACTGCACACAGTATTCAAGATGTGGGCATACCATGGATTTATATAGTGGAATTATGATATTTACTGTCTTATTATTTATCCTTTCCCTAATGGTTCCTAACATTCTGCTAGCTTTTTTGACTATTGCTGCACTTTGACTGCATGTTTTCAGAGATCTCTCCACAGTGACTTTCAAGATTTCTTTCTTGAGTGGTAACCACTAATTTAGACCCCATCATTTTTTATGTGTAGTTGGAACTACGTTTTCCAATGTGCATTCCTTTGCATTTATCAACAATGAATTTCATCTGCTATTTTGTTGCCCATTCATCCTGTTTTGGGAGATCCCTTTATAACTTCACAGTCTGCTTTGGACTTAATTATCTGGAGTAATTTTGTATCGTCTACAGACTTTGCCACCTCATGCTTTACCCCTTTTTCCAGATCATTTAGCAATATGTTGAACAGCACTGGGTCCCATACAGATCCCTAGGGACACCACTATTTACCTTTCTGAAAATTGACTATTTATTCCTATCCTTTGTTTCCTTTCTTTTAACCGGTTGCTGATCCACGATAGGACTTTTCCACTTATGCCATGACTGCTTACTTTGCTTAAGAGTCTTTGGTGAGAGACCTTGTCAAAGGCTTTCTGACAGTCCAAGTACACCATATCCACTGGATCACCCTTGTCCATATGTTTATTGACTCCCTCAAAGAATTCTAATAGGATAGTGAGGCATAATTTCCCTTTACAAAAGCCTTGTTGTCTCTTTCCCACAAACTGTGTTCATCTATGTGTCTGATCATTCTGTTCCTTGCTATAATTTCAACCAATTTGCCTGGTATTGAAGTTAGGTTTAACAATCCATAATTGCCAGGATCACCTCTGTAGTCTTTTTTAAAAATTGGCATCACATTAGCTGTCCTCCACTCATCTGGTATATAAGGTTGTTTAAGTGATAGGTTACATATACAGTTAGTAGTTTTGCAATTTCATATCTGAGTTCCTTCAAAACTCTTGAGTGAATCCCATCTCATCCTGGGGACTTATTACTTTTAATTTATCAGTTTGTTCCAAAACCTCCTCTATTGACACCTTATTCTGTGACAGTTCCTCAGATTTTTCACGTAAAAATAATGGCTCAGGTGTGGGAATGTCCCTCACATTCTCTACAGGAAAGACCATTGTAAAGACTGCAGCTTACAATTTTCTTGAGTTCATTTTTTGTTTGAAATTATTCATCATGTGATTTCTACAAATAATCTTGGGCATATAGATTGTGCTGCTAGCATTCAAAATTTAAACTGCATTAGCTACTTTTGAGTTGACACATGCGTCATGTGACGTGTTTCTGTTCTATGACTGGATAAGCATATTTTTAAATCAAGTTTCCAATGAGGAGTATTTGCCCATCTCTAGATAAATAAAAAGTATGTTGTGCTGATAAGGCATACATACTTTTAGCACTGTCAGGGGGCTGGTACACCCATGACAGGAGTTGGGTCGCATGAGCTGGGGAGGCAGGGAAAAGCCATAGAGCCACCGATTGGGTCTCCCGTTCACAACCCCGGACTATCCCATGTAGTAATACGACCTAATGGCCAGGGTCAATAAGGTGGCCCTGTCAATCAGGGCAGTATTGTCTAGCAGTGGGAGTCAACAAAGCAGCCTTTTCATTCAGGGCAGTGCAGCCTAGTGGCCGCAGTCAAGAGAGAACACCTCTGGTTGGGGCAGCATGGCCTAGTAGCCAGAGTCAATAAAGATGCCCACCTTGGTGGGATAAGGCTCTCTATTGGCACGTTGGGATAGCTGGGTGCCACCTAGGGATGTGCAGTGTCCTTAGTATTGGGGCTCAGACCCTCCCTACTCCCCCGAGCCTCAGCCCTGGGCCCTGGCAGTGGTGGAGGTACAAGCCACCAAGACAGCAGCGATCCTCCCAAATCATGCTGACTGATTCTCTGATCATCCCACCATAGCACCATCCCAATCTCATGGGCTACTTTCTACGCTGCTTCCTGCAGCGACATGATTCTCCAGGGCCTCCAGGACCCTCAGCTGGTGCCGCTCCCGGTGGCTCTGTCCGTTCCTCAGCTTTGCCCGTTAAGCTGGAATCCACCTGCGACTTGGCGTGGCTTAGCTCTGGGGTCAAAGTCTGCAACAGCTCCCTGGAGAGAGCAGGTAATCTGCATCCTTCTCTTCAGCAGCCCACTCAGACTGAGCTGGGTTGCTTCCTTTTATACCTGACTTCCAGGCTGAGCATGACCTCCTTCCAGGAAGCGTGGCCTCCTCAGCCTGCAGTGCATCATTAACCCTCTCTAAGCGAGGGCAGGGCTGGTTAGGATGACCAGATGTTCAATTTTATAGGGACAGTCCCAATATTCAGGGTTTTTTCTTACATAGGTGCCTATTATCCCCTACTCCCTAGTATTCCCTATCTACCCGATTTTTCACATTTGCTATCTGGTCACCCGAGGGCTGGTACACCCTGTCACAAGCACCTGTGAACATTCTTCTCCATATGGCAATGCCATGGTAAATTTCAGTATGAAACAATTGTCACACAAGCCAGAAATACAGAAAGGCCCAAATTAAGACACCTGATTTGAACACAGCTTTGTAGTATGGAAGTGAATCACAATTCTGGATTTGAATCACAACCCAGTTTTTACTGCTGGTGTCTGTCTCCATAATGGCTGAATGAAAATGCTGGACCTGAATACCCCTGAACTCAGAAGGGTCAAGATCATGATTCAGATCCAAACTTTACAGCTCAAACCCATTTCCAGTCAGCATGTGTTACTCATATGAGTCTCTGAGCAGCAATACAGCCAGAGATACAAAAGGAAGCAGTCATTCAGGTTATCCCTTATAATCTGTATTTATTCTTTTATTAATATTAGTGAATTTAGAATGAGGCTCTGAGGATCTTAAAATTTCCCTGTGCAAGCCAAAACTGGCAGTTTGGATTGTAGGTTCAGCCCCAGCCACAGGTCTTTGCTTTTGAAGGCACCCACCGCTGGGACTAGAAATGCGTTCAGCCAAGGGAAACTGCCTATTTGAAAAATCATAAGCCTTTATTATATTTGTTGTTTCACTGTAAATATATTAGCATCTATTTTTGCACTGCATCAGTTTATTTGGGAGAGAATGGGCTTTGTCCCCAAACACCAGAACTTCAAAGCCAGAGACCTGTGGTGTGGGGTTGAATCAAAAAATAAAAAATGTGATTTCAGTTGCCAGTGGGATTTTAGGCTGTTAGAGATATTTAAGTTTATTTTAAATAAGATGAAGGTCTCTTTAAACATTTCTAAACAGAATGTTATTTAAAATTATAT
The DNA here is from genome assembly GCF_026122565.2 of Emydura macquarii macquarii. NCBI lineage: Eukaryota > Metazoa > Chordata > Testudines > Chelidae > Emydura > Emydura macquarii. Next base: position 42,699,156 of record NW_027132610.1, on the reverse strand, counting down.
TATATTCTTTTGAAAAAAAATTAAGACATTAACCATCTTAATTTTTTTAATATTAAAAATCTCCATTTCTTTGGTCAAATTCTGGTCATTGAAATGAGATATAATTCTCCCCTCCCTTTCCTCCTATAAATGGGTGCATATACACATTGAAATAGCATGCTAATATGCATATATATTCTGGCAATGAACACCCTGAGTAAAGCTACCCCTGGATAACCCAGTTCTTCTCAGAATAGGAATACAGTAAACTGCATGGAGGATCATGCATAAAAGCTATGGCCAAGAGCTTAGTCAGGGAAGGCATATATAAGTACCTGCATTAACAAGCGAACTATGCCCCTTGACTTCTTGGTCATGCCTCATTATGCTCCTCTGTGTCTCCTGTAATGGAAACCCTGAAGAGCAGATTTTCTATGTGTCTCCTGCTGTGAGCTCTTACCACTTCAGACACGGTTTTGTGGTATTTGCATATACACTCAGTAAAGCAGAATTTGGTTTTTGGAAGTGAAACACAGTGGGTATATGTATGTTGGGAGACATTGGCACAGCTTGCAAGCTGCAGTCTTTCCTTAGCTTTATGTTGCATTACTCAGCTACGGTGGGACAAGGGGTCAGATATCGCCCAGCTAGGGTAAATTAGCACAGCTCCATTGAAATCATGAGTTCCACTGAAGTTCATGGAGGTATGTTGATTTACACCAGTTGAAGAACTGGCGCAAGATCTCAAAATATACACAGTCTCATGTCATGTCCTTTCCTTAGTTCCCCTTATCAGATGGAACCTCAGGTCACAAGCACAAATGAGGTCAGTGATATAATTAAGAAAGTGATACATTGTTAACACTCATTTTAGTTTCGGTTGGCGTGGCCCATGACTTTATGGAAAAGTCCAACAAAATCAAAGGTAACAAAATAGAAGGTAGAGGAAAACAAAATTCCATAAGAAATCATACTCTGTTAAATTCTATAGGCTTCTTAAGAATACATGATAGAAAGGTTATAATGTTACAATCTGGAGGACTTGTCTGTAAAGGTGTTCATGATGCAAGACATGGGTGCTATATGCAAGATGCATGCCTGTAAGCAGGGTTCACTCCAATTTTAACACGGCCATATTTTAACACGGCCACAACATATTTTAATATTTCCTGGCATGAAGGAAATAGATATTCGTTTTTGGGTCAGAACTACATTGGGTCTAAAGTTTCTGAATTTAAAGATTTTGTTAAAAGTTTTCATCAAAAGTTTGATTTTCAACCAAAAACCCCAGAAAAAAATCCACTTCTTTCACCAAATATAAAACAGTTTTCTCAGGAGGAAAAGTCTGTTTCCCAGCCAGCTCTGGTGGTGATGTTTAGCTAGGGATAGTGGAGAATATTGTTACTCTTTCGGAGCGTCAAATTTTATTAACTGCTTCATGTCATTTGTTTGCTACTCATCGTCTCTCAAATAACTCAATAAGATGAGATTCTCATTGATAAAACATGTTCATGTTTCAGTGGTTGTCATGCATATACCTAACTGTAACCCAAATATCTTTCACTTTATAAGACCAAAGGTCAGTGATTAGGGCTACCTCAGTTCTCTGATAATTAGGTATATAGAGTAAAGAAGAAAATTAATTATTATTTTTTCCTATTTCTAGCTTTCTTCTGTTAATAACAAAATGTTCTCCTCTTGTTATGCCTCGAGTTTCTCAGAAGAACAGTCATACTGAGTCAGACCAATGGTCCATCTAGCCCAGTATCCAGTCTTCCAATAGTGGCTGGTACCAGATGCTTCAGAGAGAATTAACAGAACAGGGCAATTTATCAAATGATCCCTCCCCTTCTGCCCAGTTCGAGCTTCTGGCAGTCAGAGACTTAGGGACACCCAAAGCATGGTGTTATGTCTCTAACCATCTCGGCTAATAGACACTGATAGATTTTTTAGTTCTTTTTTTAATCCAGTTATAGTTTTAGGCTTCACAATATCCCATGGCTATGAGTTCCACAGGTAGACAGTGCATTGTGTGAAGAAGTACTTCCTTATGTTTGCTTTAAACCTGCTGTTTACTCATTTCATTGGGTGACCCTCAGTTCTTGTGTTATGTGAAGTGGTAAATAATACTTATTCACTTTCTCCACACCAGTCTTGATTTTATAGACCTCTATCATATCCCACCTTAATCAACTCTGCCTTTTTGAGTGATGCCCCAGCATACCAATAAAACACACTAGCACTCTCTCTTTGCAGATGCTACAGAACGATCAGGGTACAGAGCACACGAACACTGTAGGACAAAAATCTAACACCATCCCTTTGCTAAGGCAAAACTCAGGTTTATATCAAGCATTGCAAACAGGAGCTATCTGTACCTGCACTCAAACACTACTCTACACAAACCACCCCAGACTTGCTAAATGCAACCCCTCCCTCCCCCTTCACTTTTGCCCTGCGGATTCCTTCTGAGATATTGCTTTCACTTACCCTTCACTAATTCCCAGAGACCAGTGTCGTGTACAATACCACTGCTGACAATCCCCATGACAAGACCACCCTTGTGCACGGTTGGAAGTGACAAAGGAGAAGGACCTGGGCATATTGGTTGGTCACAGGATGACTATGACCCGCCAGTGTGATGTGGCCATGAAAAAAGCTAATGCAGTCCTAGGATGCATCAGACAAGGTATTTCCAGTAGAGATAAGGAGGTGTTAGTACCATTATACAAGGTGCTGGTGAGACCTCATCTGGAATATTGTGTCCAGTTCCGGTTTAAAAAAGATAAATTCAAACTGGAACAGGTGCAGAGAAGAGATGCTAGGATGATCCACAGAATAGAAAGCCTGCCTTATGAGAGGAGACTCAAAGAGCTTGACTTGTTTAGCCTAACCAAAAGACGGTTGAGGGGAGATATGATTGCTTTCTATAAATACATCAGAGGGATAAATACCAGGGAGGGAGAGTAATTATTTAAGTTCAGCGCCAATGTGGACACAAGATCAAATGGATATAAACTGGCCAACAGGAAGTTTAGACTTGAAATTAGATTTCTAACCATCAGAGGAGTGAAGTTTTGGAGCAGCCTTCCAAGGAGAACAGTGGGGCAAAAAAAAACCCTATCTAGCTTCAAAACTGAGCCTGATAAATTTATGGAGGGAATGGTATGATGGGACATCCTAATTTAGCAATTAACTGATCTTTACTAGTGATAGATATGCCAATGGCCTGTGAAGGGACATTCAATTGAGTGGGTTATAGAGAATTCTTTCTTGAGTGTCTGGCTGGTGAGTCTTTCCCAGATGCTCAGGGTTTAGCTGATCACCATATTTGGGGTTGGGAAGGAATTTTCTCCCAGGGCAGATTGGCAAGGGCCCTGGAGATTTTTCGCCTTCCTCTGTAGCATGGGGCATGGCTCACTTGCTGGTGGATTTTCTGTACCTTAAAGTCTTTAAACCATGATTTGAGGACTTCAATAACTCAGTCATAGGTTAGAGGTTTATTACAGGATTGGGTGGGTGAGGTTCTGTGGCCTGCATTGTGCAGGAGGTCAGACTAGATGATAATATTGGTCGCTTCTGACCTTAAAGTCTATGAGTTGATGAGCATGCAGTTAATGCTGCAACTCTAATCTGTGGAGCACAAGACAACACACACAATGGCACATTCTCTTAAAACTTCCTCATATCTACTTATTATGGCATGCCTGACTCCTCCACAATCCCTATTACTCAGCCATTTACAGCAGCTATTGTCAGCTCCAGAGTTAAGGCTGAGTTGCAAGGGCGGAATGTACTTTAACTCTGCATTTCTGGGGTTTCTGAAGTTTATATTTGTGTTACCTTAATTTCCTGGTTTTTAGAGTTTGCGTGTAGCTGAACTTGATGTTCTGGAAGGCCACAAGATACCACCAGGCAACCTTAACTTTATGGTAATGGCATTCTGGAGAATGTAATAGTTACACTAAGTTAGGCCTACAGTGTTTTGAAAAAAACGATACCAGTTCTTTTAATAATATTCTAGATAAAAAAAACCCTGTGTCATAGGCAGTGCTTTTGCTCTAAATAGCTTCTCTTAGCTTCTCTAATGGTAAGGAAAAAGAAGACAGCTCCTGTTTATAATGCTCACTAAAAGATATAGAAAAGCAAACTGATATTGTAGTTGTCTGTGCTCTTTAGGAGAGCTCATTAGCTCCATCTAATATGTAATAGATATTTGGGCCAAAAAACTTTGAGTTTTACAAATAGTTTTCTTCCTTCAACATATAGAATTTAACAGTTTTTCATTGTTTTACAATTTTCACCCCTATTTGTACAGCTTCTCTTTAGACGGGAAACAGAAGTTTTAATGATTTTCATTGCCTCTAATACATATTCAGAAATGATGCTCCAACTGTTCTGGACTAAAAGCCAACATTTCTTGATGAAAAACAGGTCCACATAGTTGGGAATACTGATGAGTGAAATTTTATGCCATTTTGTTGCCTATAGACCATCAGAAAAGTTGTTCATTTAAATGTAAAAACAGTCCTGTACCAGACATCTCAGCATGGTTGGCAGACTTTGAGTATGAAAATGATCAAGATAATTCTCCCAATTTAGAAAGTTAACTTTTTTAAAACAACTTAGTTGTTTTGTTTGGCCCCTTTCTAAAATTCAGAGAATTAGAGGCCTCCTCTATTTGCATAAAATCTGAGGTTTACGATGAGTACTGATCAGAAGCTGAAATGAAGTTATCCAGTGAATATTGCATAGAACATAGCTCACCTAAAACCTTTTAATAGATTATAAATGGAAGCAATTTGAACATGTAGTTGATTTATGGGGGGAAGATGCCTTCAAATTCACAGAACTTTTTGACACTGTAGGTCTCGAACTTTTTATTTACAAAAGAAGGAAGAGCTGTCCTTTTCAACTGTGGACACCAAGACACCGAGACACCAAACAGAGAACCCCAGATAGTGCTCACTACTTCTCAAAGGAATCCAAGGAGCCAATGGACGCTACCCAGAGGAACGTTGTCCAGAGAGGTGAGACAATTAGGAAGCAGAAACAGGCCCTACAGTCACAAACCAAAGAGTTTCCTTCCCCTGGTCTGGTGGATGGCCATCTTGGTCAGAGCCAGGAGCAGGTTGACAAGGAGGTCTCACAACTTTGTGTGGCGACAGATGGGGTGTGCAAATACAAAGAGGTGTGGAGAAAAATGCATCCAGAACCTCCCCAGGAAGTTATGGAGGAGCCAGAAAGAGGGCCACATCCTGACGCACTCTATGTAGATTTGTGCCAGAGTCTCGCTCCCTGCAAAACGGTCAAGTGTCAGGCAACCCTGTCATGCATGCAAAGCACACTCCACGTGGTTTCTCTGTGGAATCATGAGCATGGAGGTCCCCAGTGGGCTGTGGCACTAAGGTGGAGGACAGGCTGGCTCACCAGGGCTCCTTGTCATCCACAGGTGACAGCAGGTTCCGCCAATTGGTGTTGGGGTGGGACATGAAGGCAAGTAAGTGGATCATATGGAGCACGAGCATGGAGAGATATTCTTAACTTACAACAAAACAGTTTCTCTCGGTAAAACAGCAGGAATCTTTGTATTAAAAATATCTTTTTTTTTTCTCTTTAGAAAGAAAACAAGCAAAAACTTAAGGCAAACACTCAAATTTAAACATTTCTTTAAAACCGGGAAAATGATTTTTTTTCCTAACAGTTTTCCCAGAGAAATTTTTTTCACAGTCCTAGGGCAACATGTAGTATTTTTGTTTTCTTAAAATAAAGAGTGACTGAATGGTACCTGTGTGACACTCTAATTACAGCTGAAGCTGAAGGAAAACTCTGCTAATACTAGCTGAAGCCCTCTTCAGAAGAAAGTTGAATAGGTCATTCTTTCCATGTTTTAGCAGAGTTGTATCAAATCTGTGTAACACATCTAAAATTAGTTCTGACCTTGTCAGGCTCAGCCATATCCTTCAGATATGGATCATTAAATTCAATCCTTGAAGCTGCAGGGGAAAGAGTTGTAAAGACTGGATTTTCCTTAAATTTCATTTCATGATCTCTAGCATTAGATATTAGCTTTGATTGTCATATATATCTTCAACACTTTTTGAAAGTCATGATTAGTAACTTTTTGAAGTTAAGAACTGATGGGAAACACTGATTATTTTGGCATATGTCATATTTTATCTTCATGGTGCTTACACAGCAGATCAAATTTAAAAGAGATGAATAAGTTGGTAAAGATAAACACCGTTTCATTCACTTTTACATACTCAGACTTATTTAGACTCACTCTACCAATGTGTAATGGAGTTTAAGTGTGCATAACCCCCTGCTTCACTTTAACTTCCAATTCCTTGGTATGTAAGTTGTACCCTCCCATAACACTTACACAATGATAAAGCAGGTCTGAATGTATCCAAGGGAATGTAAGAGGGTTTCATTTATAGTTGTAGGTAACTTACAAAATTAAAACGTCATTCAACCTTTAAAGTAAACAACTCTTTCTATAATCTCGGTGTCATGGTTCTTTATTTCTGATGTAAAACATTTTCCAAAATAAAACTCACAATACAAATTTGTGTGGAACAGAGGACACATTCTGTGAATCCCCAGAGAGATCCCTTGTGGCCCCTGTCCCTGGCAACACAAATGACCCACTACAAGAGTCACAGGCACAGCTCCCTCTGCTGTCCATGAAGAGGGCTTGGTGATAAAGATATGTGTTATCATTTCCTGAGAATCTCTAAAGTTCCAGAGGCCTCTGTACATTTCTCCAAGTCCTGCCCCACTCCTCTCTTGGCATGCCTAGACTCTGACCTCTCCCTTAGCACATATTCTGGGCCAGTTGAAAGCATCTCCACAGGATTCAGAAGAGAGGGATGGGAGCGAGAAACTCACATGAGAGAGTCTCATCCTCATGCTGATCTGGCTGGGATGATCCCACTGGATGCTCATTTGCAATATTTAGCACATATGACATTGTTTCCACATCACTAATCTGTTTTTCCCTTACTAGGAAGCAGAATTGATATTTCTTTTTCTGTAAAACTTGGTTTCTGTGGTATAAAAATCAACCCTAGGCCAATTCTGGTAAAGCAAAGAATATCAAGCCAAGCTATTTAATATCAAATGGCTCATTATTACCACAGAGAATTGAAAAAACAGTTGAAGAAATTATCATGGACAACTGAAAAAAAAATCTGAAAAAATGAGAAGGTCCATTATAATGAGCACAAAATGCAACTTAATTTTTAAAAATACAGTATTTGGCTCTTCATAGCTGGGGCCGGAAGAATCATTTTATCATAAGTTTGTACCCGCCTGATGAGAGCACACTGATTTATTTTATCACAAATCAAGCCTCCTGATGGGCTATGAAGGATCTGTAAGATTTTGGCCTTTAAAAGTGGCTGTTATCATAAAAGAGAGAGGCTAAAAAGGGAGAACATGAAAGTTTGCAGTAAGAGAGGTAGAGAACCATGTTGGCCAGATTAACTACTCATATATATATAGGTACAATTCTATTAAATTCAATGGAGTTGCATTCACATAGGCCAGATGTTAATCTTACCCTTCAACAAAAGATAGTGAAAAAAGTGCTCACTAGTGTTCACAATAAAGACCTGAAATCCTCACTCAGACAAACTCCTATTAAAGTCAACGGGAGGTTGCCCAAGTATGAACCCACTGACACTTAAAGTTAAATCCTGTCGGAGAACATTATATTCCAAAGTGTGAATACCATGAACGAATGCGTAAATGGTTGCTTCTTTTGCTCTTTTAAAATATTTTTACTGCACTCAATCTTTTCAGGAAGCTATAGGTGAAACTTTGCCATCCTCTTATCCATTGCTCTAACTCTTACTCTATTATTATGTGTATTACAGTAATATCCAGAGATCCACTCAGTATGTTTGGCATTATACAAACACACAAGAGACAGTCTAAGCCCCCACAGAATTCACAATCTAAGTAGAACAGTTTGAGTCCCATGGCATTCTGTACAGGTTTGCCATTACACTGACAGAGGCAGAACACTCCTGTCCTCCATATGTAACCCAGGCCTGCTTGGCGTGGCACTGTGTCCCCCTCTAGTGGCACCTAGCCCAGCTAGAGATTAATGAGTCTCCTACAACTTTAGCTGAGGGGCATGTAGCTTTTAGCTCATGCAGTAAAGGTTCATATATTAAGCTTCAGAGGTCCCACATTTGATCCCGCCCATGGAGAACCAAAATCTGTTGATGTTACAAGTGGGGTCTCGTCAGGGATATCAGCTGGGAAGTCTCTGAAGCTTGGGATGTGCTTCCTCAACTAGGCGAAGTATGTAATCCATGCATGCTTGGTGTGGTGCTCTGTCCCCCTCTAGTGGCACCTAGCCCAGCTAGTGATTGATAAGTCTGCTACAGCCTTAGCTAAGCAACCTGTACCTTTTAGCTCATGCAATAAAAACTCATACGTTAAGCTTCAGAGATCCCAGGTTCCAACCCACCCACTGACGACCAGTGTCTGTCAGTGTTACCCATATTCATTCTGATTTTCAAGGTATTTTGGAGAAAACACTCCCCAACACATTATAAATCCTCCAAGGACCTTTTCTGAACACTGATCTCTAAAGTGCTTAAAATGTGGGATTTTTTCCCTTTGGTCTTTCTCAAGTAATACACCAACACCCAACTACTTGTGATATCCTGTCTCAACTATCTTTTAGCATCATTAGTGTAGGACTAACGAGACTTCACATGTAAGAAAAGTGAAGGTAGTGGGACGACTCCATTGTGGGTATCCTGTACATTGGACTCTGAAAACTTGTTTGAAAATACTAGGAATGTTTTTCAAGATGTTTCGCCAAAGGTGTATATACTGTGGAGGTGTGATATTGGGAAACATTAATTTTTATAATGGATCTGTGTTCCAGAAGGTAATTTCACTTCATTATCATGGTGCTAGTCCTACACTTTGGCAAATAGCAATTACATGCATTTAGACAATGATAAGGAGATGACTGATTCTTTCCTTAGAATACATTCTGTAGGAAAAGTTAATTCAACGACTTTCAGGCTTAATTATAGTCAATTAAGTATTTCAACATTTACAATTTAATATCCACATTTTTTAAAATACCTTTTAATGGGCTTGCAGAGATAGCCCATTTATGATTATGTCCTTAGCATTAATTGCCTTGCTGACACCAACTCCCCAGATGTTTAGCAGTTTTAAAAATAATTTTCTCAAATGGTAGATTTCAGACATATCTCTATCACAGTCTTTCCACCAGCTTTTCTTATAGGAAGCGATTTAGATTCTACCTATCCCTGCATGACAGAGTCTCTATTTTGCTCATTGAACAAAGTTGCTCCTAGTGATGGACAAATCAAACAATAATTTTGCCAATTATTGTAAATATTGGCTATATTCGACATAGCAAACATTTTTGATCAATTAGAAATATTTGGCAATTAAATCAGGGATTAGCACAAGGGGTTGCTGGGAGATTTCCTAGGTTCTTCAGAGCATTCCAGCTAATCAGTGCTGGATTTAGATTGTCATGTGTCTTACATGTAATGGGACAGTCCTAATGTTACAGCTACTTCTGCTGAAGATTTTTGTCCAGTTTTACCACAAAACTGCCATCCAGCCTCTTACTTCATGCAGTTATTGGGTGCATCTCTGCTTGTGCTTGGGCTGAATAATCTTTCACAATGAATTGGGCTGGTTTCTGTGTTATAGGATGTAATCTGGGATTCCATTAACCAGTTATTCTAAGTCTTTTCCTTCCCAAGACTCCACTTCATAAATAGGATCTAGCCAAGACCTCCATCTCTTTTAACAATTTGGTCACAGGGTGGCCATAACTCCTAAACAGAGAACCCATGGCATAATCCATCATGCAGTAGCACAGCAAAGATAATAAGAAAGCAGTCAACAAAGAGAGGTGCATTAGGGTACAGACCCAGCACAAGTGGGCCAGAAAGCAGTAGAGTGTGGGAGGGAGGTTACAGAATCCCTAGAGTCCAACAATGGGAGCCAGGCCTGAAAGGTAGTGAATAGAGAATTCAGGAAATAAGGAGGAAAGAGAGGGAAGGAAAGAAAGGTAGCATGTCCTGTTGCCTGGAGGGAAAGAGTGACACATCTATTTGGGGGGGGAATAAATGATATAAACAGTGAGCAAGTAGGCAAACAGATGTACCTCTACAGTACATCCCAGATATACAGCTCTGAGTTTTTGTTCTATCCTTTTCAGGTTCTTATATCATGCCCATCGCCACAGTTTCCTCATCTGTGCACTCCCGTCACTGTCCATGGGGCTTCCATGAATTTATCTTGTCCTTTTTTCAACCCAGTTCTACTTTTCACAACCTCCTCTGTCAACGAGTTCCACAGGTTTACTGTACTTTGTGTGAAGTACTTTTTTACATTTGTTTTAAACCTGTTGCCTGTTAATTTCATTGGGTGACCCCTAGTTCTTGTGCTTTGTGCTTGTACTTCCATATTCACTTTCTTCATGTCATTCACGATTGTATAGACCTCCATCATATCTCCCTTTAGTCATCTCTTTTTCTAAAATAATCTGACTCAGTCTTTTTAATCTCCTGATACGAATGCTGTTCCATACCCCTAATCTTTTTTGTTGCCCTTCTCTGCACCTTTTCTAACTCTAATAAATATTTTTGAGAAGGGGTGACCAGAACTCATTGCAGTATTCAAGGTGTGGGTGTACCATGGATTTATACAGCAGCATTATGATATTTTCTGTTTTATTATCTATACCTTTCCTAATGGTCCCTAACATTTTGTTAGTTTTTTTGATTGTCACTCCACATTGAGCAGATGTTTTCAGAGAAACTATCTACAATGACTGCAAGATCTTTTCTTGAGGGGTAATAGCTAATTTAGACCCCATCTTTTTTATGTATAGTTGGGATTATTTATTCCAATGTGCAGTACTTTGCATTTCTCAACATTGAATTTCATCTGCTATTTTGTTGCCCAGTCACCCAGTTTTGGGAGATCCCTTTGTAACTCTCCACAGTCAGCTTTGAACTTAACTATTTTGAGGAATTTTTATCATCTGCAAAATTTCCCTCCTCACTACCCACCCTCTTTTCCAGATCATTTATGAATATGTTGAACAGCAGAGATCCCAGTACAGATCCCTGGGAGATCCGCCATGTACCTCTCTCCATTGTGAAAACTGATCATTTCGTTCTATCCTTTGTTTTCTATCTTTTAACGAGTTACTAATTTATGAGAGGACCTTCCCTTTTATCCCATGACTATATCCACTGGATCACCCTTGACAACATGCTTGTCAACACTCTCAAAGAATTCTAATAGATTGGTGTGGCATGATGTCCCTCTACAAAAGCCATGTTAATTCTTCCCCAATGTACCATGTTTATCTATGTGTCCGGTGGTTTTATTCTTTACTATAGTTTCCATTAATTTGCCTGGTATTCAAGTTACACTTACTAGACTGTAATTGCCAGGATCACCTCTGGAGCTTTTTATAAAAATAAGCATTACATTAACTATCCTCCACTCATCTGAAACAGAGGCTGATTTAAATGATTGGTTGCATACTACAGTTAGTAATTTTGCAATTTTATATTTGATATCTTTCAGCACTCTTGGGTGGATACCATTTAGTTCTGGTGACTTATTACTGTTTAATTTATCAGTTGTTCCAAAACCTTCTCTATTGATACCTCAATCTGGGACAGTTCCTCAGATTTGTCACCTAGAATGGCTTAGGTATGGGAATCTCTCCCATATCTGCTGCAGTGAAGACCGATACAAAGTATTCATTTAGCTTCTCGGGAAAGGTTGTGCCTTCCTTGAGTGCTTCTTTAGCACCTTGATCATCCAGTGGCCCCACTGACTGTTTGGCTGGCTTCCAGCTTCTGACATACTTTTAAAAATTGCTGTTAGTTTTTGTGTCCTTAACTATTTGCTCTTCAAATTCTTTCTTAGCCTATCTTATTATACTTTTACACTTGACTTGCCAGCATTTATGTTCCTTTCTATTTCTTTCCATAGGATTTGACTTCCAATTTTTAAAAAGGATGCTTTAACCACCACTTTTACTCTGCTGTTTAGTCATGGTAGCCTGTTGTTTTTTTTATTATAATTTGGGGTATACATTTAGTTCAAGCTTCTATTATTGTGTTTTTAAATAATCTCCATGAAATTTGCATGTATTTCATCCTTGTGACTATTTCTTTTAATTTCCATTTAACTAGCTTCCTCATTTCTGTGTAGTTCCCATTTTAAAAATTAAATGCTACTGTGGTGGGTTTCTTTGGTATTTTCCCCCTACAAGGATGTTACATTTAATTACATAATTACTGAGTGGTTCAGATGTATACACTTAAACCAGATCCTGTGTGGCACTTAGGACTAAATCAAGAATTGCCTCTTCCCTAGTGGGTTTCAGGACTAGCTGCTCCAAGAAGCAGTCCTTTATGGAGTCTAGAAGTTTTATACCTGCAACCTGTCCTGAGGTGACCTGTTCCAAGTTAATGGGGGGGATAGCTGAAATCCCCTATTATTATTTAATGTTCTGTTTGTGTAGTCTCTCAAATCTCCCTGAGCATTTCACAGTCACCATCACCATCCTGATCAGGTGGTCGGGAGAATATTCCTATTGCTATGCTCTTTATTATTCAAGTATGGAATTTCTATCCATAGAGATACTATAGTAGTGTTTGATTTATTTCAGATTTTTACTATATTTGACTCTTTGCTATATATTTTGTACCCTGGTATTACCATGTCCCATTGATTATCCTCATTCCACCAAATTTCTGCAATGTCTATTATATTAATATCCTCCTTTAATGCCAGGCATTTTAGTTCACTCATCTTACTATTTAGTCTTCTAGCATTTGTATATAAGCACTTGAACATTTTGTCAATATTCAGTTGCTTGCCTTCATGTGTTATATTTAAGGAGGACTCTTTTACATTTGACTATTCTTCACTCACTTTCATCCTCCTTAACAACACAGAGACTTTTCGACTAGGGGTGTGACCACTCCACTGTGTCCCTGAAAGTCTCATCTATGTACTTCTCTGTCTCCTTAGCGCCTCCATTTCACTCACTCTGGCCTCAAGCTTGTACTGTGTCTTAGAGGGCCATGAGCTGCTTGCGCCGCATGCACATGTTCACCACCTGCTCATGAGGCATGCTGCATTCGGTGCAATAAACTGGATAGCCCCCACTCTGCTGCTGGTTTTTTGCCTGCAATATTTTCATTCTTGTAGGGGTTTTTTGGGGAGAAGGGAGGCTATTGGTCTAGGTTTAGAGTGTGTATGTTAGGTGTATCTGTCTGTCTAAACTCCCTCGCAAAACTCCACTGTACACTATTTTCTCTGGTTGCTTAAAAGCTGGCTTTTTAAATCTCTAGCCTCCCTGAGTTAGGCCTGTCCCCTTGTCAAAAGATCCTAAAGAGTCTAGGAATCAAAGGATAGCAGGCTAAGCCTCATTGATAAGCTCTCAGCCTAGACTAGCAGACTGCTTAGCTTAGCATACAGCCCTCAAAACAGACCACACTGTAACCTTTAATTAAGCAAGCAAGCAGACGAACAAACTGACAATAAACTCACCCCAAGGGTCATGGAATCACTTCTCCTTCACCCAGAGAACACCCTTGCAGAACTTCACTCTTTAGTGCTCCTGTTTGCCGGCTTGAACAGACTACAATTCTATAACTGCACTGAATAAGAGAAAAGTGATGGGTAAATTGAAAGGATTTTTCTCATGCACAATATAAAAATACAATTGAAATCAGTGTTTTCAGCCCAATTATATATTTCTTTCCCTAAGTACAATATACATAGACATTTACCAAATTAAATACCTCCAAAATATGAAGTCATGTGGCATATATTTCAGATACTGTTTAGCAGTGGTTTTCCTATTTAAATACACCTATGATTAATCCCCAAACCTGCTGGCATCAACTGAAAATGAATCAGGTGCTGGGATTACACTTTATTTATTCCTGATGATCCACAAAAGTTACAGAGAGAAATTTGAAATATGGAAACTCTAAGGAAATTCATTGGACATAGTTGGGCATATTTTGAACTACCTGTTTAGTTAATTAGCAATGGCTACAAAGCTGGCTACCATAAAAAGTTTCTTAGTAAATTGTATTTAAACCCTAGAGCAGTTTGTAAGCATTATGGTTCCTTTACGCTCTACACAAGATTTTTCTTTGTTTAGTAGCCTGCATGTTACATGTATCTTTTCACATTTCAGTAATGTTTTGTATGCATTACTATTTTATTATCAGGTCATGCTGACACTTTAAAAGTCTGCTGCCCTGTCCCCCTTTGAAAGAGTTGCCAAATCAACTACTATGAACAAAATCATGCCCTAGGCATTTTTCAAGGAAGTAGAACACTATGTCACAAATGAAATCCACGTGCATTAAAAGCAACTTAAAATGTATTAACTGAGCAAATCCTGATGTTTGCACCATGTCTAATATCTCTTAAGAAGATAGCCCTGTCTGTGAAGCTCTTCAACCTCATCTCCTTGAAATCACATCTGAGAGTTCCAGGGGACTACTCCTGCTTAAATTTAAGCACATGCATACATTTTTGCAGGATCACTGCCTTAGTCGTGGAACTCTTTCTCCTGTTATTTCTCCTGCTCCATCCTATATTGTCTTAGCAAGGGATAGATCTTCTTTTGCACTAATTAGAGATAGGCCTCAGTCACAAAGAGAATGTCCAGGTCCAAACCCTGATTAATTCAGGAATGTTCAGATCTGCCAGGTGCCACTCATAAAGGTAGGATCCAGATCATGATCAAAGCTTTAGGGGTTTTCAGGCCTGGAATTTTGATTTGAGCCTCCCTCTAATATTAGCCCCTGTATTTTTATAGCTACCCAATAAACAGGGAGAAGGAATATGTGTGAACAGATGTGTTTTAACCTGCTTCAGTTGTATTGTAAGCTCTTTGGGGCAGATACCATCTTTTTAGTATATCTTTATGCAGTGCTTATCATAATGAGGCCCTGATCCATGAATGGAGCTTCTAAGTGCTACCTTAAAATACGACTCTCTCACTTGAAATATGAAAGCTTTTGGCTACCATAATATGTAAAAATGCAATATAATAACACCTAAAAATCAATGTGTGCCTTTATCTATTCTTAAGCATCATACCGCTTTACAATATTCTTAACTGTTGCACAGTGTCTAAGTAATGAAAAGAATATTTGAGGGAAAGGAAAACTCTTTAAAAAAAAACCAAGCCAATTTCCAATTCTCACTGAAACGAACGTAGAACAGACTATGCATCTGGGAACAGAGAGGAAATACATGTTTCTAGCAATCACAACTATGAAAATAACTTGCAAATTTGTGACATCATGAACTACTAATTATTTCCACACTTAGGAAAATATCAGAATTTATTAGGGACTTTTCAAGATATGGAAAATATCTCACAAGTGAGGCAACTGTAACTCATGAGAGGTAGAACCCAGAATGAATTATTAAGGTCATTCCTTCAAGAACGAATGTAAACATTTTCCACATCTCCCTATACTATATACACAGTATACATGAGTATATATATATAAAATGTCTGTATTCATGGGATCTGTGCATACGTAATAGTTATCCTATCTATTCTAGGAATTTCTAAGGCACATGTCATTATAGTATCTAAGCATCGATACTGTTTATGTAATTTTAAATAAATTAAAGAAATCCAGTTACTACTCATTTTCTTTATTTGTAAATACAATATTAAGATGTTAAATCCTAATATAAAACATATGATAAATATCAGGAACTGATATAAAAGTTAGGTGATGGCTAATTCTCAATGTTTAGAATAATAAAAAAGGAATCACAGAAAGCATGACATCAAGAGCATACATCAACATTACTTTTGCCTGAAGACCAAAGTGTAATGAGTGCAATATAAGGAGGAGGGATGGTCAACGCTCCAAGGATCATACCAAACTGGACAGGACTCCAGGAAAGACTCTTTGGGTGGGGAGGGGGGTTGGTATGGTGCTGAACACATTGTTGGTACTAACCAAGCAATAAAATTATATTTTTATTAAATACAAACAGTCAAAGACCACAAAGTCCAATCTCAAAATAGTGCAGATTTTTTAAAAAATTGTATGTCTTTCATGGATTCTCACTGAAAGACTTAAAAAATGTGTCTTGGGAAGGTTGCTCAGTTGGCCTAAAGGAAGCGGGGGTCTATTCCAATCTGAGGGGCAGCACAGCAATACCTAGATAGTAAGGAAATCATAGAACAATAGAATCGTAGAACTGGGAGGGACCTCGAGAAGCAGTTAAGTGGGAAGCTTGAGAAAGGCCAAAGGAGTGAGGAAGAAATGAAAATTCACAGTACTTGGCAAATAACTCCACATGGAGGATGAGGGAGATAGAAGACTCTAGGGCAATGGGGAGAGCAGTGGTCCTGCCTGTGCTCCACTCTTTCCCCAGTTCCTTCGTAGTGCCGTGCATCCCCAGAAGAGTATGGAGGGAAAAGCTCCTGCATTCTGGGATGTGTCCAGAGGAGGGAAAAAGTTCCTTATGGCCTTTCCATTCATAGTCACTATGTTACCGGTGTCTGGCATGACTTCTTTGTCACATTACCTATGCCAGTCCAGTGACATCTTGATCTATGAACATCACTCTACATAGATCCTAAGTCGGTCAAATTACTTCCCTACATAAAAATGGCCTCTATTTACTGGTTCCTTATGAGGGGGTAGCGGGAGTTAGTAAAGTTTTATATGGAAAAAAAATGAAAATTATCTTCAAACCGTTCTCTGTCAATACACAACATGACCTACCTCGTACAGCCCATTAACTATTGGGCTAGTGTAATATGCCAATGTATTAGTCAAATGGATGCAGTACACATACACAGAGGCATCCACAGCAAACAGTGGGTTAAAATTAAGAAAACCTGAGAGCAAAGCTGAAAGAAAGGTCTATTTTTAAGGCAGTGGTGGGGGTGAGGAGAGGGAACCCAGAGTTGATTTTAGTTCACATTTTTTCCATAAAATCTAAAACCTCCAGACTTGTAAAAATCATGTCCCTGTGGTAATAGCAGCTTTGTGGATTTTCCAGACAATAGGGCATCAGAAAGAGTCACCTGATCCACTTTTAAGACCTGGTGAGAACTGTGGAATATAATGGGCTGCAAAACACCTGAAACGGCTGGTATCATGAGCACTTCCTGTCTAATTCTGTTGGACAACAGACACAAAGCCTGCCCTGTAATTACATCCTACCCTGATCTACATTTGCAGTCATGTAATTAATACTTCCTCTGTAAAGCAATGGAATAATTTAGAGAGCAGATATTTCAATCTTAGTCTGGGAAAAGTCAGAGAGAGCCCTGCATGTGCCTTTTAGCTACAGGGAAGTGCCTTTCTGGTTCCATTTGCTCACAGTAACTGTAATTAGATGCTCAGAGCTCTCTTTGTGCTAGGAGAAGAAAATGATACTTCCTTCCTGTTTAAAAGCCACAAGTGAAGGAGGGGGTGAGGGGAAGCCTATACTTATTCAGTAAGGTTTGTGAAAATGATAAACTTAGATGGCTAGGCAGGCTGAGCCAGCACAGTAAGTGTTGTGTGGTGCTATGAACAGGAGAACATTAAGCTTACTACTGTGGAAGTAAAATACTCTACCTCTAGTAAATCTGTATTGGCTTCACTGCTCACATAATGAGCCCCATCCTGGAAGGCATTAGCCTGCTAAAATCAACAGGAGTTGCACATGTGAAAGACCTGCAGGATCAAGGCCAGCATCAGCCCCATGCCCATCCATGGATTGGCATCAGTGCTTCTCTAAACCTTTGCCCATTGGGTTGGTCATAAGGAAACTTCTGTGACAGCAATTAGAAGTAAAATTGAGTCAAGAACAATGGGGGAGTAACATGGAAGTGCTCCATGACCACCCCACACTCAATTTTCTCACAAATCTTCATTCAGTCTTTCTGATCGGTCCTATTTTTTTTTTAAAGACACACACGCACCCTTACAAATCAACAAGACATCCTCATATCTTCCGATTTTTAGTCCGATATGTTGCAGGAGTAAGGTACACGTGCACAAATTTATAAAGTATAGTGTGTCCACAAGTAAACTAAATGTAAGGCTACAGTGTTTTGAGCCTTTACTGTGGAATACTGCACTATATTTATGTGTCCCTACAGCTCTTAGTTCTTTTCCCCTATCCTCAAATAACCACTGTTCCCTCCTCCTCACAGCTAACAGAGTGGCTTTGTCCTATTAGTACTTCATCACTGTAGTGACCTTCCTTTTCTACTCTGGTGGCTCCACTTGATTCATTGTACTCATTTATAGGTTCTACTCAAATTATGGGATCATTTTCCTCATTGAATTCTCTACAGTCCATGTGTCATGGTATAATATTTTCATGAGGCAGATCAATTAATGCTAAAATACAAAAACTGTCAAAACTCTAACATTGTCCTCAGTTAGTGAAAATGGTCTCATCCCTTAGAAATGTAAGAGATTTGACAGGCTTCCACAAAAGCAAAGGGGTTTGCCTTCAACATCTTTATTCAGTAGTTTAGGCTGAAATTTTTAATGACATCTGAGAAAGGCAGAGAGCAAATCATACTAACTACTTTTTCAATGGCACATTGCTAAACTTCGAGCACGTTTTCAGTCTGCATTTAATCATATCATTGATTCAGTGAGAAGCAAGTCTTCAGGTGTAACCTTTACACTGTTACCCAAACTTTATAGGAGAATATTGTTGATATTATAGTATTAACAAACCTGGTCTCTACCAGAAACTGATAGCACAGGAGTTACAAAATACAAAACTAATAGCTCTGAAGCCTTTTTTTTTATATAAAAGGCAGATACAAAAACTGCTTGTTATGTAAGTATCTTCTGCTTGCTATGAGCAAATACATCGAGAGAAAGATTTTTTTTAATGTATCTGAATGTAGATTTTTAATATCCAGTTAAGTGGACTGAAATATTTGCAAACTGAAATGAACACTGAACAAAAAGTAATACACATAGAAGACATTCAAAAATGACAGCATCTACCCAACATTTTAGCATCTGATGGCAATGCTCTAGTAGATACAGTAGGGGTATCCCTTCACAAAATGTGCTCCTATGTCCTTACTGAAGGTTATTTGCTGTACTGCTGTGCTATTGCTTTTGTCCTGATAGAATAAAATATAAACAGCCTCAGGCATACTTGGGAAATGGAAAAGCGGAGTTAACTAAGTTGCTATTGCAGTACTGCTTACACTGTCATGGGGCAGATAGGTCATTTGCTCTCTGAAAAGTGGTTGGAATCCAGCATTCAAGGGAGAGAAGACATAAGCCATGTACTAATATGTTAGTATATGTTACTAATGCTATTTGTTACCATGCAAGGAAAACCTCTGCCAAAAAAAAAAAAAGAATATTTTGAGCGCATGTGAATGTAGTTATTATAGAAGGCTGAAGAGTACAGTATAACTTTCACTGTAACATCTGCTTCCATGAGCACACAATCATAGAAATGTAGGGCTGGAAGGGACCTTGAGAAGTCATCAAGTCCAGCCTCCTGCTCTGAACCTAGTAAACTCAGACCACCCCTGACAGGTATTTGTCTAACACGTTCATAAAAATCACCAAGATGAGGACTCGTCAACCTCCCCTGAAAACCTCTTCCAGAGATTAACTACTTATCACAGTTCTCTTTATAACATCCCTTAACATATTTAAATACTATGATCGGGTCCCCACCTCGCTCTTCTTTTCTCAAGATTAAACATGCCCAGTTATTTTAACCTTTCCTCATAGGTCAAGTTTTCTAAACCTTTTTGTCATTTTTATTGCTCTCCTCTGCACTTTCTCCAATTTATCCACATCTTTCTTAAAGTGTGGTGCCCAGAACTAAACACAGTACACCATCTAAGGTCCCATCAGTGCCAAGTAGAGCGGGACAGTTATTTCTTGTGTCTTACATACAACACTCCTTTAATACTCCCCAGAATGACATTAGTCTTTTTTGTAGTTGCATCACATTGTTTTCTCATGCTCAATTTGTGATTCACTATAACTCCCAGGTCCTTTTCAGCATTATTATCACTAGCCAGTTATTCCCCATTTTGTAGCTGTGTATTTGATTTTTCCTTCCTAAGTGCAGTACTTTGCGCTTGTCTTAACTGAATTTCATCTTGTTGATTTCAGACAAATTCCCCAATTTCTCAAGGTTGTTTTGGATTCTAATCATATCATCCAAAGTGCTTTGCAATCCTTCCAGACTTGGTGTCATCCACCAATTTTATAAGCATTCTCTCCACTCCATTACCCAAGTTATTTATGAAAGTATTGAATAGTGCCAAAGCCAGGACTGACCCCAGTGGGACCTCAATAGATAAGTTCTGCCAGTTTTAAAGCAAACCATAACTACTCTTTGAGTACAGTCTTTCAAGCAGTTGTGCACCCACATTATAGTCATTTCATCTAGGTCACATTTCCTTAGTTTGCCTATGAGAATGTCATGTGGGACTGTATCCTAAGTCTTACTAAAGTCAAGGTATATCACATCTACTGATTCACCCATCCACTAGGCCAGTAACCCTGCCACAGAAGGAAATTAGATTGGTTAGGCATGAGTTATTCTTGACTAATCCTTGCTGGCTATTCCTTATAACCCTGTTATACTCTACGTGATTACAAAATGATTGTTTAATAATTTGTTCCAGTATTTTTCCAAGTATCAAAGTTAGGCAAACTAGTCTGTAATTCCCCATGTCCTCTTTGTTCCCTTTTATAAAGATAGGTACTATGTTTGCCCTTCTCCAGTCCTCTGGGACCTCACCCATCCTTCATGAGCTCTTGAAAATAATTGCTTACAGTTCTGAGAATGCTAGTCCCCTAAGTAACCTAAAAGGAATTTCATCAGGCCCGGCTGGCTTAAATACCAATTTATCTAAATATTCTTTAACCTGTTTTGTCCCTATTTTAGCAATGCTTCATATAATATTTGATACAATACTTTGTATGAAAAATAAATTATTTTAATCCAGACAGACAATCCAGTTCACACCTTTCACCTTATGGACTTTGACACAAGAGATAACTACAAAACTTCAGAGAAATTCGGCTAGTTTTGTGTTTCAAAGCTAGCAAGAAACTCATTGAGATCACCAATCTCGGCAAGTTAGGCCAAGGCCCACATCCATTAGGCCCAGACTTCCCCACTTACATTTTCTTATGGAAAGACACAAGCCTTTATGGCCGCCTTCACACCATTTGTCTCTAGGAAATACTGGTCAACCTGTCCACCCCTCATTTTTTCAAGGGTGAATAGCACCAATCCCCCATTCTACTATATCTTGGTTGGATGTTTGTAAAAAAAATCAGAATATCATAAAAGGTGGAGAATAGCATGGAATATTATTCAGAATTATTTTTCAGGTACTCAGAAATATAGCAGGTTCCTCACAAAAATAAGGAAAGAGAATCCATGCCCCAAAGAGATACAATGTGGCGTTACAATTAGATATTTTAAAAAAGAGAGAGCAAGAGAGAGATGAGAGAGGACAAAGGACAGGATCGCATACTTACAGTATGGTATGTACACATACTTACGGCAAGGTAGGTACACATTCTGTTAATGACGTTAATTTGGGTTGTTTGGTTTAACCTTTCCTCTCCAGTCACTTCTCTTCAGAGAGTGTTAAGAGTAATTTACATAAAACATAAAAGCTGCCAATACTAAGTCAGACCAGGGTCCATCTTGCCCAGAATGCTGTCTCTGACTGTAGCAAAGCAGTGTGGCCTCCCTCTGAGGCCGAAACCAAGGGGCTGACACACACCATCTGGGGGGCAGGCCCGGGTAACACACCACTTCCAAACCAGAAGTGGTGGGGGCGGGAGTGGCTAAGGCCTCAGGCGCCGGCCTGTGTGGGGCGCTGTCCGGACCCTCCTCAGAGAAGCCCCCACCTGCTGTCACAGGTGGTCAGGGGTCACCGGGCTTTGATATCTCTGGCAGCTGCGCCGACCACGGCTCAGGCCTGCCAGCAGCTAAGGGCTCCTGCTGCGGTGGGAGCAAGCATCCTCCCGGCCCCTCTGCACCCACACTGGGCACAACAAGGAAGCCGCAGGGACCCCGGCCGCACAGCAGGGCTCCGGGGAAGAACCTAGCACTCCTCTTACCCCCCACTGCCGGGTGGCCCGGGGGCATCTGCCCCGTCACTCCTGCTCCCTGCCATCCCTGCTGCCCCCACAGAAGAAAGGGGTAGTGGGGGAGAGTGGGAAATGGGCCCACAGACATCCCCGCAATGGGCGCTGCCACCAACAGGGGGGAGGTGCAAATGCAAGTATTGGCCCTTGGGTGCTGGAGACCCATGGTGGAGACCTACTCTGACAGTGACCCATATCAGAGCTTCAGTGGGAATGTACAGAGCAAGGCAATTATAGGGTGATCCACTCCTGTCTTCCACTCACAGCTTCTGGTAATTTGAATGAAATAAGAAATAGTGAATATGCAACATTACAGAAACTGAAGTATACTTCTAACTCTCAAATGGGGAGCTAAAATTATCTATATCTCTGAGCTGACTGGCTGTGCATTAACAACAATTACTTCCATTTCAGTGTCTGCAGTATGGGAATTAATAAGACCATTTGCTTCCTCTGAGGATGTGACTGTAAAGCAGAGTCCTCTCTGACGTAGCCTCAAGTATTGTTGAATAAATTCTTTCACTTTCCTCTTTCGCTTAACATGACGATGTGCAATCAGGATAAAATAAAATCTGTGATCCTTGGAAAGAAGAGTTTCTCATTTCCCTTGATAGAGGCAAGAACTTGTTCTGAATTGCTACAAACAGGTGACCTGTATGGTCTATCTTTCAGATTCAACACTCGTTATTCACTGGCACCATCCCTACAGAATCCATTTTCCCATATCTGAAAAATACCCTGGCTTTCGGGTGTCCCCGAGCCAAGCAGTGATAGAGTTCTAAAAGATAATCCACTTCTAAAGTAATAGAGTTCCATCCTGCTTAACTTGTGCACCCCAGACTCCAGTGTGAGAATGTCTCCATTGCTCTTATACTTAGCTCCATTCTAGAAAACCTAAGTGCAGATAGATAGATAGATAGACAGATAGCAAAGTCACTTTAAAATGAATGGGTTATTAACATTATTGAAGAGGGAGTTCTCAGAATTTAATTGCATTGTGTAATTTGAATAGCAATTTTTTTGCAATGTAGACTACAGCTTAATACAGCTCGTGGACACCTGTTGTCCCATTTGCAATCACATAAAATCCATGTGGCAACTCCAGCAAACACTTATATGGAAAATTAATATTAGGAAAGTATTTAATATCCCTTAATGCGATTTAGCAGCTGAAAGCAAGAAGGAGAGTTAGCACAGTGTAATGAGCCAGGTCTCCATGGACTGTAGTTTGAAAAACACTGGCTTAGAATAATATTTCATAGTCTGAATAATGTGTTTGCACTGGTGTTCTGTGTGGTATGGATGGGGCCCTTGTCTTGTGCGAATGGTTTGATTAGCTCCTTTACAGTACTAACATCTCATTGAAATCACTGAGACTGCTGCACCATTGAATTCAATTGGCATATTTAAGGTCATAGCAATGCATTGTAATACTGTTCAAAAACCTATTTGCTACTTGCTTATCCTACAGAATAGCAGCAGGGACTGTAGGAGCAAGGGGTCCTGTTGGGGAAGGAAGTCTTTGTGAGTCCCTCTCCAGGGGAAGGAATGTTCAAACCCCACATTTCACAGTTACCCATAGCTCCGCACAGACACATGTTGATCTGCTAGAAAACATAGGGCCATCTCTGCAGTGGCCTCCTTATCAGCCCTAGAGCCCAATACCCCATTGATCCATGACCAGCATGGCTCAAGAAGACCTGTGCTGCCAAGGCTTCCACAAACCATTGCTGCTCTAGGGATCCACCAAAACATGCATTCAGCCTCAAGCTGCATTAACTTGTTTGTAGACTTGCTAATTATCACCAAGGATACATCCCTCCCAGACTCCCAACTTTCCATGCATCCACCCACTCATGCCAATTCCTAGACCTATGGAGGGTCTTCCAGGGGCCTAAACATAAGGGGGATGGGTTCCTTAGAGGCAGCTGATCTCAATCCCACATAGGAAAAGGAAGATCAGCATAAAGTAGAATGCAGTTTCTTGGGAGAATGATTCTGCCCTCCCACCACTACTCCAGTATCGTTCTGTGGTAGAAAGAGTTACATTGGCCTTTCAGAGAAACAAAGGATTTATTTTTTAAGAGAACCTTTGTTAAAGGATCTCATTTAAATTCACAAAAAAACAACAATTCCTTGGTTAAACAGATGTCATTAATTACATTTTTCAAGTTTATTTTTTAACCTACACTGTACACATGGTCCTCTTCGAAGCTTAAAGTAAACATTCCTCGCCTTACATCGTCCTGCATCTGGCAATTATTTTTTCCACTATGTTATCAATGGCGCTGAAATGCACATGCCTTCCTATTTATGTTTCAGTCATTGCTTTGACTAGGCACCACCCACTCAAGGAGGAAAGATTGTTAACTTGTGTTCCCCCTGCTGGCTGCACATTGCAAAATAGCAGAATCAAATTTTAGCTAGATAGACGCACATTTCCATGTATAAAAATACATGCTCAGTAGCTCACTGAAATTTGCATGTATCATTACAATGATTGAGTGCATAATTACCACAACTGGGTACAAGGGCCTAGTCCCAGAAGGTGCTGGATCAGAACTTTAGACATCTACAATAAACACCTGTATGCATGTTAAATATTCATGAAACTGTAGGCATGTATGTATGTACATAGCATCTATACCTCAATCACCCTCCTCTAAAAATTTGGCCCTGTACTTCAAGTCCTATATTAACAGAGAGTTTTGAGGGGAGGAGTTGTGTAGTTTTCATTAGATCTAAATAACAGGGTTGAGTTTAAAACAAAATATTTGAAATCTGTCTGCTCCCATTGAGGTGACTATGATCATTTTAACTCTGTGCTTGCAAATGGCAGGCACCGGTGAATTTGGCATTCACATCTTTACTTCTCTTTCTAAGCTTTGCTAAACTGGGGGTCCGTATAACCTGGCAGAATTAATCCCTTTAGGGCTGCCATTCCATCTGTAAAATAATCTATCATGTATTGTAACTTCTAACGAATATGGTATGTGAATTTACCCACATTTATGACACTCACAAAAGCTGCTGTATCTAAAGGTATGGAAAAAGTAGGGACGGAATGTGCTAAATGTTCCACTTTTCATGGGACATTCCCACATTTAAATATAAATTCTCACATCCTGTTGTCAAGAACCATTGTCCCCAGGCCTGCACCTGGAACACCCCCCTCCACTTGCAGTGAGCAGTTTCCACCCTGGCTGAGAGTGTCTCAGATTCCTGCCACTGCAGATCCTGTGATGTGGGACAGGACAGAGAGCAAGGAGGAGAAATGGAACAGATCAGGAAGGGGCAAATCAGACTGGGAGTGAGGACGACTGATTTAGAAGGGAAATGGGGACAAAAAGTGAGAGAATGGAATAGGATGGGGAAGAGGAAGAAAGAAAGTAAAGGGAAGAGAAGTTTGGAAAGTAGGAATGGAAATGATTTAATTGAGAAGAAATGATGAGGACAGAAAGGAGTGGGTGAAAGGGACAAAGTGAGAAAGAAGGAAAGTTAGGGGGATTGGAAGTGACACAGGGACAGGAGAAAAAGAAAGGAGAGAGAGAAATGGATAACAAGAGAAGGAAAAGTGAGGAAGAAGGAGACATGAAACAAGAATCAAAGGAGAAACTCCATCACATGAAGAACAGCAGCTCCCCTGAGTTGTAGACTGCAAATAATTAATGCAAAGAGCCACTTTCCCCTTCTTTCATTCTGTTCACACAGTTTTGCACACAACATTATTTGGGAGGGGTCTGAGTGAGAAGTAGCCAGGGGATCAGCTTAAAACTTGGGTATTAAACAGCCCCTCACATTTCAGGAATTGCAATGAACTCCCAGTGTTCTCTCCACAGCCAGTGCATGCAGCTGTGATTGGAACGGCTACACAATTTCATATTTTCTTTCCAGACTCTGCTACATGGGGGGAAAAGATTGAAGGTGCAAAGAAAGGCCAGCCAAAATGTGGTGTAGGTGTGCAGTCCCTTGTGCTGACGTTGCTAAGTACAGCTTTTCCCTCAGGTTTCCAATGGATTTTCTAGTATGTAATTGCCAACATTTGTGATTTTTAAAAAGGATTCTTTTTTCTTATTGTTAGATTGATTGTCCCCCTGCTATGAAGGAGAGGAGAGGGAGGAGAGACAACCCAGTGGAACCTTTACATGCTTCTCCTCATGGAGTTTCCTGTGCCTCCTTTCTTCCAAAGGGAGTGGTTCCTCACGTCACATCAGTAGGAGAAAGATGTGGACTAGAAACCCAGCAAAGCTTTAGGTGTCATGGGGAAACTTGGCCCCATCCTTGTGGATCTGGGCACATCAGTACGAGGAGCCAGCCCCTCTTTTTGGAGCACCATGCTACCACTGGCCATCTCGTCCTCAGTTGCTAAGCCTACTCCCCAGTGAGAGGACAAGCAGGTGTAGCTGGACTATTATTTCTGAGGAACTCAGATCACCATGGAACCATTCTGCAGGGAGCATAGCCTGCCCTTTTGACTCATGAGTTGCAACTCCAGGGTGTGCTTGCTAAGGGGCTCACAGAAAGTGGGGAATATGAACCTTAGCTGCTGCTCCTCCTTTTGTGCACCTCCAACAGGGCTTCCCAGTGACTTTTGTCCAATTCTGCCTTCAGTGATGGGATGGGAGTATAAGGCTCTATTAGGCTGCAGATATAAATCTTGCACATAACATTAAATGAACCAGAGCAACCAGGAAAAGCCACTGTTAAACATGGGCTCCTAATACTACAAAAGTCATCATCATTAGAGCTGTGTGAAAATAGCAAATGGTTTTCCACAGTATTTTGCGGAAAAGATTTTGCTGGGTCAATCTGCCACCTCACAGAATCAATTTTCCCAAAAAACGATTAAGACTTTCAAGGCCAGAAGGAACCATTATGATCTCCTGCATAACACAGGCCAAAGAACGTCACCCAGTAATCTCTGTATCAAGTCCTTCACTTCTGTTTGACCTATGCTAGAGTATGTCTTTTAGAAAGATACCGAGTCTTTAAGATGTCAAGAAAATCCACCACATCCATTTGTAATTTTCCCCAAAGGTTAATTTACCATCACTGTTAAACATGTGCACCTAAAACATTCTTAAACAATTTCCAATTCTCATTTGCATTTTTACATTCAAATTTTTCACAATTTTATTGATTGTTTTCAGTGTCAAGAAACTGGCCTTTTTAAAAGCACCAAGTATATACATTACTGCTCAGAACTGTATTTTCTTTGTACATAACAAATGAAATCAGATCACATTATTTGCACCTAGACAACCATTAATTTTTAGTTCAGAGATCAATTCATATTTATCTATCAGAATGAGGTTTAATATAAAGTTACCCTGAGTTGGTTCCAACACTTTTTGTGTAAGAATATTATCAATATTTTTTAGGAACTCCAGTAATGTTTTACTAGTGGCAGCATGAAACTTCCAGCATATATTGCCCAGATTGAAATCCCTCATGATGATGCAATTATTCTTTCTACACATTATATACAGATGTTTAAGAAACAATTCAACTTGTTTCCTCATCTGCTTTGGTGGCATATGTAGCACACCTCAACCAGTACCCCAACCTCTTGTGTTATCAGTTACTACTTTGATCTGTAAGCACTGCTGGATTTTAAACTTTGTATGTTTAAGTTTGAAAACTGATCTTAGTCAAAATGAAATTTTATATTTCTAATTTTGAAAATGAGATTTTTACTTGAAAATATGATCATTTTTGACTGAAAATGGACATACTTTCATTTCAAACTTGTCTTGGTATTAACCTGAGAACTGAAAGTGTGTGTGTGTGTGTGTGTGTGTGTGTGTGTGTGTAATTAAACCAACTTTGCAAACTTTGCTTGGAGGTCTTCAAATTTCATTTCAAGTTTTCCACATATACCTGGCTCAAAAAGGGGTATCCACCATAACAGCAAAGTATAAATGTGTCCAACAAAAACAAACAAAGGAATAGATGCAGACGAGTTACTAGTGCTTGTCCAATGATTTGCTATGAATAAGTTTTCCAACAAATTAAGTCTTTTTTAATTTCTTTTCTCAAACTGTTTTTGTAAGAGTTTCCCACTATTCAAAATTATATTGGATCTAGTTTAGCAATCCTTACTCATGCTGGCAAGCACTTACTCATGTGAGAAGTCCCATTAAGTACTCATCAACATAAGTAAGGGTTGCACAGCTGGACATTTTAAGTACAGTTTGTAAATAAATTTCACTCTATTGGTTGTTTGCCAATCATTCACTTTGTCTCTTCATGACTGGCTGTCTAAGTCACATAATATTGTATTTCCTCCCTGATTGGATAAAAATGTATAAAAGGAAGAATAGCCAGTGATGGATTATCTTGTTTCAGTCAGCTTGCCTCTGAATATATACAATCATATAAAGAACATTCTCCAAATATCCTTGTGTTCAAAATCTCATTTACAGAAATATTCGTAAATTGTGATTAAAGGGTCACTTAAATGGCCAAACTAAAGAACTAATTACATTTCAAATGAATATATTGTAAGCCTTGTTTTTGCAGTATATATAAAACTCCATTTTCACAGATTTAGTGCTCCGTAGGCAAAAGTAATTTAAAAAAACACTGTGGTGTATTAATGGTACCCTTCCAAAATGCAGTGGCTTTCTAGGCATTGTTTCCTAGACTCAGAAGAAATATATTTTAACCTGATATCTCTAAATTCATTAAAATATATCAAATTCATAAGAGGCACATAAAACCATTCCTGGCTAAACTAATAAACGGAGTGAGAGTTAAAATGAGCATGTGGACTGTCATATTTTGCAAGCAAAGACTTGCAGAGACGTTCAGTGTCAAAACAAATCCTGCCAACCATGATAACTTCTGTCATACTACAGCTAAATTATTAAAATAAATGTGAAAACTGGAATGTAATTTGAGGTGACTAATGCTGAGATATGATACAGCAGTAAGGATGCATCTCGATATATTTACTGATCAGGCTGCAAGGTAGGAAATAATTGCATATAACCATACAGGTAGCTGAAGACAGACCTAGAGGTCCCCTTTCCACCTCCACTCCAGACACCTTACCTAGAGCTTTGAAACATTCCCTTTAGAAAAATTCTGCTCCCATCCCATATTATCTGGGGGGTATTGACTTAACTTTAATGTCATTTTAGTTTATTCATAGACAAAATTTAAACCTGAAATCAGAAAATGGGTCTAATTTCTCCTATTAGTTCTCACTAATTAGTATTATTTGTATTACAGTAGTGCCCAGAGACCACAGTCATGATTGAAGCCCATTGTGCTGGGTGCTGTACAAAAATACAGTCATAACACAGTCATAGTATCATAGAAATGTAGGGCTGGAAGGGACCTTGAGAGATCGTAATGTCCAGCCCCCGCAACTGAGACAGGACCAAGTAAACCTAGATCATCCCTCAAAAGTATTTGTCTAAACTGTTCTTAAAAACCTCCAGTAACTGGAATTCCACAACCTCCCTTGGAAGCCTATTCCAACCTCCCTTGGAAGCGTAACTACCCTTTCCTGTCTAACACAAATCTCTCTTGATGCAGATTAAGCCAATTACTTCTTGTCCTACCTTCAGTGGACATGGAGAACACCATCATCTTTATAACAGCTCTTAACATATTTGAAGACTGTTATCAGCTCCCCCATTAGTCCCGAGCCACAAAGAACTTACACTGTAATTAATGAACCTTATTCATTCAAGATTCCTATTGAAGTTGCAGTCTCCAGTTCAGCAAAGCATTTAAACATGTGGTGAAGTCCAAACCTACTCGGCAAAGCAACTGAGTGTGCATTGTAGTTCAAGTACATGTGGAAGTCCCCCTGAAGTCATTATTAAACACATGGTTTAATGCTTTGCTGAATAGTGGTAGACTGCTAAATGAGGGCCACATTTTTCCTCTTTGTGACATCATCACACACTCCAGAAAAAGTTATTGTGATTCAATGTAGGGGGGAAAAAATCATCAGAAGAAAAATACAGAACGTATAGGCTATTAACAATAATAATTGCCTCTAAATTATATCATTTTCACATCTTTCGTGTGGTGTAGAGTTCCCTTTGAGCTTTCATTCAGCAGTTGTATGTGGCAGACCTCAGCCATTCCAGTGCTTTGTCAGTCAGGAGGTTGAGGGAAACCCATCCTCCTTGGAAGCGGTGGAACCACAAGATGGTTCGCTGTTTGTATTTCTCCACACTCGCAGGCTGCAGTAGCACAAAGGATCCAACTGTGCATGCAGGAATTAAAGCACCTGACACCAGTCCTTAGGCAGTTTAAGCAGGTCCATTCCTTTCGTGGCAGGCTGCAGCCTATGGGTGAGGTGGAGATGGGAGGCAGTTGTTGCCGTCTGCCAGGGCGTTGTTCCTTCCTCCACTGGCTCATGACCCACTCACTCCGTCTTTGGCCATTATCTGCCTGTATCAAGGCTTGAGCTGCTCTTATGAAAGGCCTGTAGCTCTTGAGGCATTGAGCCGGCAGAGACTGGAAGATCCTTTCATGAAGGGATTTTCTGCATTTTCTGTCAGGTGCAAGGAGTTGTTTAGCGTTTCTAAATTTCAGACACATAAGCGAACATTTTCTAAAGAGCTCAGCACCCACAATTGGGCTAGATTATCCAGAGAATTTGGCTTCCCTGTAGGCATCAAAATAAGAGGCCAGATTTTCAAAAGAGTGCAGCATGCTGTGTGCGGAGCTCTTTTGAAACGCTGATCACACATGTCAAAGTATGTCTCTTAAAAATCAGAAGGTAGGAACTTGACAAGATGGCCCAAAATGTAGAAGATCTCTGAGATTATGCAAAACCATGGCTTTTAAAATCACTGAGGTCTATGGGAATTTGCTTGAGCAAAGTCTGTATGAAAAACCAAGGCTCAGTTGTGCCTTGCACACACAGCCCCAGAGTATAAGGCAGTGCAGAGCAGCACAGCTCTGGAGGCACTGGGAGACATTCTATCCTCATAGAGTGCAGTTCTACACCAGCTATTGGTAAACTGCTTCCCTTCAACAACATATATTCAGAGGGTGCTTACTACAGATCTCATTGTATCTTAAAAATATGCAATGCCTTTTTTAAAATATCCTTTTTTTTCTCTCATTGTGTGTTATAAAAATGTGTTTTTTGTTTTTTAAAGGCAAGTAGTGGCAAAAATACCCAGTGTATTTCATGATATGCTACCTTTTGTGTAGGAATCCAACAGAAGTTTGTTTTTTAACCAACTGCAAATGTTATTAATTCCTATCTATTATTATAATCACATTTCTATGGCATGCCCAATATCTTATTGAAAAGGTCTAAACTAAGTTGATAGTATAGCTTTAAGCCGTGGCACGTCTGAAGAGTTTGCAATTACAAAATAGGAAGATACCAGGTCCACGTGGACCACTAATTTATGAAGAAAATGCAAAAATAAATCTATTTGGACACCAAAGTTGTTTATTTCGGCCTTTGTAAGATATTTTTTGAGTACCGTTCTTAGAACTGCTTTATAAACTCCATTTGGAGCAGAAGAAACAAATGCATTTGGTTTATGCAGTTCTTGAGTTTCCCATAAGGGCCGAGGGAACAGTGAGCAGGAACTGACAGATTCAATTACTCAAAGTGGCCACTCTCATTCTTTATTTTAGTTTGACATAAAACTTGGCACAAGCCTATTACTAGCAATATTCATTTATCGCTGTAGTTACTTTTAAACTGCAAATCTGGTTTGCATCTATGGAAAAAATAGAGCCAGCATGTACATGGACTGAAGACACATCCAATTATCTGGGCAATTTATTTTATGAACTTACACTGAATTAAAAAGGGAGCATTACCAGCATCCAGTAAGTGTTCTTCCTCTGCAGGCTGCAAATCAGCAGAAAAAGGCTTCTTGAACTCGCACATTGAAAGATCTGGCTTTATAATATGTTGCCTGAACGTGGTCTGGTTAAAACAGGAACTGACAGTCTGATTGATCGCCCCTATTTCTTGCCTTATTGTCACAAATTACTTTCAGGATGCTAGTAGTAACACAGAGTTCAACTCCTATAAAAGGCATAGCTCCCCAGCTGGGCTTTCACCATCCTAAGTATTTCTTCATATTAGCTAGTGGAAATCATTTACACTGTTAGAACCCTCGTTTTCCCTTATGAATGCTACATGAACACTTAAATCAAGCATACTAGAGGACTCCATGGCTCAGGGGATCAGTACTGAAAATGGGATAAAGAGCCTTTTGCCACTCAGTTGCTAGATAAAAATTCAGCCACAACAAGGTAATAACTATGTGACAATAGGTAACTATTTGGTGGCATATACAAAATGAATTTACAATGATTTCAAAATGTCCTTTGACCTCAACGCAATCCTCCATGCAAATCAGGTTCAGTAACACATGTTATTTATTGATCTTGGACCACGTTGGAGAAGGTAGCAGTTTAGGGGCAATGTCCAAAGCTGATGTATCTTTGGCTTTATGTAGGAAGCAAAAGCCTTATTTTCTTATCCATTAAAATTCCAGAAGTCAATTTATAAATGATAGTTAAGACTCTTAAGTAGCTATTATTCCTATATCTTCTAGTTCTAGGGAACCTCAGCCTTATCTCCTTTAAGATAGGATAAATACAGAGCTGGGTGTTATAAATTGAATCTATTGATTTTTCAACATTTTACTGCTACACTTACACTTGAAACAAGTTACAGGGAACCACAGCAAGAGAATTTATGACCTTACAAATGATGGCAGCATGTGATAAATACTGCACTATCAGTTGTTCAGGTAAGTAATATATTCTCTTGTAAAACCAGTAATGAAAGCTGAGTTATTTATGAAGTAAAAGAAGTCTGGCTTCTTTAACCTCCCCTGCTAATTTACTTTAAGATAACATGAGGATAGACTTGTGTGCCACCTTTTTTTTTTTAATTGCTATGCCCTCTCTCATTAATGTATCCTATTTCTTCCATTTATCATGTAAAAGGAGTGAATGTTATTTCACCTTTAAAACTGAAATACCTCTTCTTGATATAAGCTGATGATTTCCAACCCCCCTTTAAAAAAGAGGAAATTGCTTTTCTGGCTGCTAGCCATGCAGAAGCTGAGAACATGTCTTTTAGTAAAGGTAAAGCATCCTAATGAATGACTTCCTTTTGAAAGAACAAGAGACAATCCTTGCAGTCATTCAGAACAAGCTACTACTTAGACACTAATGGAAGAAATAGAGGAAATAAAGACAACTTCCCATATGTAGTACGGCATGTATCACACTAAGCAGAAGTCTTTGGTTTCAGCCAATCAACAGTCTGAATCTTATTCACTAAAAGGAGAAAAGGCTCAGGTCCAACTTCCACATTCACCTCCACCTGTGAATTAAGTGGGGTTGCCCAGGATTTAATCAAGGATAGAGGCCCCACATGTACAGTGGCCATCATTGAGCCTTTGTTTTTCTTTCAATCACAGAAGTATAAGGATTTATAGTTGAAAATTCTTTTGTTTTGTTAGCATCTCCAACCTTCAAAGTGAATACTAAAACCTTGGAAAATGTATTTGTCTATTTTCAAATAGAGAATGTTCCTTTAGGATCATTAGATTTAATTACTATTATTAAATAACAACAAATACGATTATGCACATTCATAGTGCATAATATTCTGGTATTTGGGTGTAATTTACATGGTTTAGACAGAAAGAAATGAATGCTACCTAGATATAGAGAACAAGCATACTTCAGTCCCCAGCAACACAACAGCTTTAGGGAAAAGCAAGGCTCCAATCCTCCAGTGGTTCTACACAGGCAGATTCCTGTGTCCACACAGCTGCATGAATCCTTGATTCCTACCCTACTAATTAGGGTCCCAATCTGGCAACTGGTTCTGTGGATCCCTGCAGATACACAAAGCCCAGCTGGCTTCTGTGGACTTACCCTTTATCCTCTAAATCTTTATTTTCCAATCAGATCTATCCTGAACAGTCCAAAAGAGATTTAATTAATGGAAATATCACTATGAGAGGTCAGCTGTTGCAGAGGTTTAATACACTAGTCATTCACTTTCCAGGTCAAATTTCACATATGGCTGAGGTCACAATTATCATATAATAGGTATGCTTATTTCATATTTGCCTGCAAGATTTTTCTGCTGCCTGCATCATCAGCTGGGAAAACTAGTTAGTTGCAGCAGAAAGGGAAAACCAATGGAATGCTGACAGTCTGTCTTCCCCAGCTGTAGATTTATATCCTATTCCAATGCCAAAACCAGGTACATAGCTTCAGTTAGGGGAAGGAATTCTTACTCTCAGTTGTGGCGTTGCTCTGCAGCCACTGATACAGCATCAGTATGGCGGTAGCTCCCAAAGGAGGAGACCTATGATATCTATTGGGTGTCCTGGGGAAAGGGGCAGAATGTTCACGGGGGAAGTAAAACTACACAGGGGAGAGGAGAAGCAGAGTAAACATGATCTGCACAGATTCCTGGCATCCTGTCCCATCGCAATGGAACCAGGATAGTTTCTCTTCCTTCAGGGCTCTTTGTACTTGCAGAAAGAGAGATTAATATTTGCCCGACACCTAGCAAACTTGTTCAATATACTAAACTTCACTGTCTAGTAAAACATGCTGGCAGCAAGCAACTATCTGAAACTGCTGATATTTCTTTATCAAGGGCAGAAAAAAGCATCCTTGTTTCCTTACACACCCAGTCTTATACCAACAATTGATGTGAAAAGTGACACTATTTTAGGCTTTGGGAGGAGAAGACAGTAGAATTAAAATTCTTTTCCATCCTAATAACCAGAGCAAAGGCAGGCCTTCAAAAATATCAGGGTAATAAACTCTACTCAAAACCCATTATATTCTTTTAAAAGCTTTAGATATGGCCAAGAGGAATCCGCCCATACATTGTATGAGCAGATTTAGAAGGCTTTGAAGGGAGTGCTCTTAGGTGTGTGTAAACACAACAGTCTAAGCCCACAGAGATGACAACAGTGAAAGTACCTGAGGCAGGTGCCTCCAATTCCTTTGTCACCTAGTAAACAAGGAACATAATCTGATAGCTGTCTGTAAACCCTGGCACAAGGGCAGAAATACATGAAAAGGAATTTAGGAAGAATGCCAGAAAGTACCCTGTCATGTATCTAATGAATTAATAATAAAGAGCATGACAGGAACTACAGATTGATAGAGATGTAGGGAATTTGAATAGTGAGAGTTCTTTCTGACTCAGAACCACTCCCTCATCTCACAGACTTTAATGCCAGAAGGGACCATCATGATCATCTAGTCTGACCACCTGCACATTGCAGGCTACAGAACCTTACCCCCACCCCCACTCCTGGAATAGGTCAATAACCTCTGGCTGAGTAACTGATGTCCTCAGATCTTGATCTCCTCTATTCCATCTCAGCTCCAGATACACAGATATAATAGAACTAAGATTTGCATATTATTATTATTATTATTGTCTGCATAAAACTAGAGAAATATTCTGTTCATCATAGATTTGGTAGATTAAAGCCAAAAGAAACCATTATGATAATCTAATCTGACTTCCAGCATGACAGAGCCCATAAGAATTTCATGCAGTGATTTCCATATTTTGTATTTGTAGTCCACTGTAGGCGCGCTGTCTCCGTGGGAGGCCACAGCGGCTTCCTACAGACAGGGAAATAGCTCGCGCTTGGCGAGTGAGTAGTCTTAGCAATCCACCC
Organism: Emydura macquarii macquarii; assembly: GCF_026122565.2. Taxonomy (NCBI): domain Eukaryota; kingdom Metazoa; phylum Chordata; order Testudines; family Chelidae; genus Emydura; species Emydura macquarii. The sequence continues at coordinate 42,663,284 of NW_027132610.1, read as the reverse complement.
TTAGGCAGGGTGAGCAGCGGTTGATCGCTCAGGCCCTCAGTCAGGGCGAGTGAGTAAGGAGTCAATTGCTCCAGAGGGTGAGCAGCGGCCCTCAGGCCCTCAGTCAGGGCGAGGGGGAGTCAATTGCTCCAGATCCACTCGGGCTGCTCCGGGGTATCGGCCCAGTCCGGTGGTTCCGGAGCACGGGCCCAGGCTCGGGGTCGGGGTAGCTCAGCCCAGTCATCCTGGCCTGGTCCAACTCCGCAAAGGCCCTATCTAGTCCCCAGGCCCAGGTGGGGCCGGGGTTCGTCGGCGGCTCGGCTCTAGCCTAGGCCTTTGCTGGCAGGGCCGCACGTCTGTCTCTGGCAGCAGTCTGGGGCCCACTGAGCTCAGGGGCCTGGCTTTTATACTTCCCCTTCCAGTCGGGGCTCCGCCCCGCTGCCGCTGATTGGGCTGGCTGGGTGGTCCTATCACAACCCAGGTCCTTGTTGCCGGGCAGACTCCGTGGCAGGGCGTGGAGTGGTCCAATCAGGGTGCTCGCGCCCTTCCTCGGGCTCTAGCTCCGTGGGAGGCCACAGCGGCTTCCTACATCCACAAATCCATAACAATATGGTATGTTCTGTTTAGTATATCTCACCACGCAATTAAATTCATGGACAGTCAGAGATGTTATTTTAGTAATCTGCATTTCAGGTTTGGAACATCTACACTCCTTGGAAACACAGGTTAAAATCCTGGCAAGGTTTCACTGGTTCGTTACCCTTCTGAAGTAAATTAAGCATTGCACAGTTTACTATGTAAGACTTTCAGATGAGGCCTTTAACCAATGAGGTTCTGTCATTCCTTCCTGCGCATTAAGATGGGATTCTACTCAGAGGCCCCTTTCAAATTCTTGGCAGTGGCATAATAGCTGTGGGAGTATTACTGTCATTTTACTTTGAAGAAACAACACAAAAACGTAAAGCATTTTAGTCTCACCTCTTTTCTACCTATTTCCAGCCTGCACCCCATAACATTGATGCTGGATCCTGTTTGCCAAGATATAGGGCTCTGAAGTTGATCAGCAGCAACTGGAGGAAACCTGCGCATCCCCACTGTACCCTCCTGCAGGAAGTGAATCTAGACTCTGGGGAAAGGGCTGCTGCTCTAGCCAATAGCACATGTATTTACATGGGGGAGAGGGAGAGGAGAAAGACTGAAGAGAGGCTCTTAAAAAAGAATGGGGCCAGGAGGGAATTTGCTGAAGGGAAGCAGAACACGAGTTTGAGATGGTCACATTACTCATGCGTGAGTTAGGCACAACATCCTACACAAGTGACAATAAAACCAATCAAAGATATTATTTCACCCACCTTTTTTCTCTAATAAAACATTTGTTTCTCCACCATGTGTGTGTTAATGCCACAAATTTTACATACAGGATATTTTAGGACATTTTAAGATGTGTTCAAAAGTATTATCAATACTTGTTCATTCTCCCTGTAAAGCCAGGTGCCTTAATACCAAGAATACAGCTTTGTACAGGCCTCAGAGTGCCAAAGTTTAATACTAATATTTTTAAAAACTCTAAAGATTCCCTAAAATAACTTTTCTTTCAATCTAGACACTATAACTTTAAAATCATGTGATCACCAAAGCATAATAGTGACCTTTATACCATTAGAAAAGGTTCCTTCTTCCACTATTAGTTCCTAGCCCAGGTAGCTCACAGTACATCAAGCCTTAACAGCACAACATTACTGTGTACAAAAAAGCTATTTTATGCCCCAATTCAGCACAACATCCCTCTTCAGCAAAGGATATGTGTGCTTAAAGTTAAACTTGTGCTTAAGTCCTATTTACTTTAATGGGTCTTAAACACCTGTTTAAGTGTTTTGCTGAGTTGGGGCCTTATGCAATATTTTGAGTTTTAAAATTCATCAGTTATAATTTCTCCCTCCCTCTTAGCCCTGTACAGTTACAGTCATGGTTCCATAGGAACATAGCTAAACAATTGGGAGGAGAGGATAGATAGTACACATCAGATGTTTACATTTCTTAAACGTTTCTAAAATCATTTTTCTGTCAAATATGTGGAATATACAGACTCCATGAGGCATGGGGTGACAAAGATTATACTGAGACTTGTCTGGAATTATGAGTATAATTCATGCCTGGCTTCAGAGCAAATGTATTTAGTCAAAACCCATGACAATAAAGCCTCCATACCACACAACAGTATCATGGCTTATTAAACAGATAGAAAGACAAACACCCGGGGTGTGAAACTTTGGGACTGACAGCACTATACTGCTAGATAATATTAATTTTAAAACATGCAGCTAAATTATCTTATTTCTCCTCTTATTTGCATTCTTGGACTTCTATCAGTTTGGATGAATCCCGAGATATATTTTTTGCAAGAGTTATGCATTATCTTGGCAGATACTTAGTGAAAAAAGTGTACATATCATTTATACAATCAACCATAAAAGATAAATCTGTGAGAGCTATAGGTTCATAAGTTCACAACAACTGTTTTATTACACGAGCACATTTGCTTTAAGTTTGCCTAAAACTACAGACAAACCAGGCTTCTGCCCTAAGTTAAAGCTTCTCTGTGATTTACAAATAATAGAATTCCATGTCTCATTTCATTGCTGTGGTAGAGACAAACAGGAAGGGGAACTATTCAGATACTTGAAGGATTGGAACATAAACACACTTGCCAAACAGAAATGAAAACCTCAACAGGCTGGACTATTTTGTCTAAACTTGAACCAAAGTGAGATTAATCAATTTAGTGGGATTTGTGTTGTTTAAAATTCACTTTCAACTGAGCTAGTTAATTAACTGGCCCATCCCCTTCCAAACCATTTCCGTATAGCAGCATAAACTGGTAATGGATTCTGTAAAACTCAATTATCCATTAAGACAACAATTATATACCATAGCAATTCTGACAGCGATTAGCATCCATAGCCACAGAGAGAATCCATCAGAATTCTTTCCGTCAGTAAATCGAAACACACATTTTCCAAACGCCCTAACTTGTTTACACTCTCACCCCCAACAATGGGTTTTCCCATACCCTCTTAGGATTTCAGTAACTCCCTCCACCCCGTGCACACATGGATATACGTTTTTGTTATTCTCCATGAAATTTCTATAGTCTCATTTATAAGACCCCTTCATCATTTCTCCTTCTGTACACCCACAATTCTGCTCCTGGAATAGTCAAAGCATTCACTACTAAACATCATGAGGTTGTCCATCCCAAAAGGGCAGGAGTGGGCCATCTTGACCATCACCTGGATGAAGAACAAACTCCTAAACAAATTGAAGGCTATATAACTGTTCATAAGACACAGCATGCAATAAGAGTTAGGGGGTAGAAGATGCATAGAGGCCATATAGCAATGTCATAAAGATATTTTAGCTCAATCATCCAGAGTTCATCAGAGGAACTCCACTCCTTTCACAGCATTGGTACTTCCTCCTGGAACTCCGGCAGAGGAGAACAAGGTGGGATGAAGGGTTTCTATCTATGTAGGGCAAGTAACGATCTGCCCATGAGTTTGAGAGGCTGGCACTCAGGGAAAAAAACATCCTTTCACTTGAAAACTAAGTAAATTTGTTATGGAGGTCTGTGAAATACAAGCATGAGCTCCCATGATACCAGTTAGTTTTTGAGAGTAGAAATGTACTTGGTTTGGGAATTTAAATTTATTAATAAAATAGAACATATTTTTAAATGAAGGATTTAGTTTGACAGTATTCCTTTAAAAAAACCCAAAAACTATATTTTTAGGGAATGGAAGCTCTTTTATTTGCCCTAACAAATATGTGAATTCAAAGAAAGTAAACTGAAATAAGCAAACTCCAATTATTTAGCAAAACAATGAGAGTTCTGTGGCACCTTAAAGACTAACAAATTTACTTGGGCATAAACTTTCATGGGCAGAAGCCCACTTCGTCTAAATTATTTAGGAGGCTAACAATGCACTAGCTGTCACTGTCTCCCAAATGTCATTCTTATTCTAAGTTCTGTCTACACATCCTCAGGACTGAGAAAGAGCCAGGAGAAAACAACATAAAGGGATCTAAATGCTTATGCTTACTAAAAAGGTGGGGAGTTACAGCCTGCTGCAACCAGAGACAAAATAGGATATATTAGCAGGAGTGTTGTAAGCAAGACACAAAAAGTAATTATTCTGCTCTACTCCATGCTGATAAGGCCTCAACTGGAGTATTGTGTGCAGTTCTGGGCACCACATTTCAGGAAAGATGTGGATAAATTGGAGAAAGTCCAGAGAAGTGCAATAAAAATGATTAAAGGTCTAGAAAACATGAGCTATGAGGAAAGAGAAAAAATTGGGTTTGTTTAGTTTGGAGAAGTGAAGACTGAGGCGGCACATGGTAACAGTTTTCAAGGACATAAAAGGTACTTACAAGGACAGGAAAAAAATGTTCTCCTTAACTTCTCAGGATAGAAGCAATGGGCTTAAATTGAAGCAAGGACAATTTAGGTTGGAAATAATGGAAAGTTTCCTAACTGTCAGGGTATTTAAGCATTGGAATAAATTGCTTAGAGAGGTTGTGGAATCTCTATCACTGGAGATTTTTAAGAGTAAGTTAGACAAACACCTGTCAGGGAAGGTCTAGATAATACTTAGTCCTGCCTTGAGTGCAGGAGTCTGGACTAGAAGACCACTATAAGGCTCCAGCTAGTTGTTTCATTCAGATTAAAAGGGCAAGATACCAGGCGAGTATGTTGGTAAGAACAACGAGAGTTCTGTGGGCCTTTAAAGACTAACACACTTAATTAATTAATTGATTGATTTAATTTGTTCGTCTTTAAAGTGCCACAGAACTCTCGTTGTTTTTGCTGTATACAGACTAACACGGCTACCCCTCTGGAACTCTTCTACATGTTGGTAAAGTCTCCTATAACCTCATAAACCCATATGAAACATCTTTGTAGTGACCAAGTAATCAAAAAGTGAAGGAACTCTTGAGGAAAGTGGACTAAATTCTAAGGGCTAGGGATCTGGGTAAAATGCAGCCAAAAATTTCTAGCATTAATACCTTCTAGTATTGTGTTTTTTCTTTGAGTTAATTATGCCATTCTCTCTTACGTTATGTTGATTACATAAGTAGTGAGATTCCTTTTGGGCATTGGTGACTCTCTCACGCTACTAAATAAGGGATCTGTTCTGTCTCATATAATGATTTGTATATTGAGAAAATTCAATTTAAGTCAAGAATGCTGAATAGGGCCTGAGCTACTTATCAATATCCTCATCAGCAAGAGCAGCTGCACAGAATACAGCATAAAGGATGATTTATAGATGGAGACTGATAATAGGGGAAATCTTCCTCAGTCTAACATCTGCTTTAGATACAAGATGGGATGACAGAAATTCTACAGCTGTTGCCATTCCTATCATTGCCTCTGCCATATTTTGTCATTCTTTACCACAACTGGCCCAGGCTATTTCAATCTCCATCTAGGGGATGGTTTGGTGGGGGTGGGGGATTATCCTTGTCCTCTTGTATTTTTTTTTTCAAAAAGAAACTAATGAAAACACATTTTGCCACATTTTCTTCATGTACAACATGTTTTACACAATTTTAGCTCAGTGTATATCCTCCTCCAGCATGTGCCTGGGATGCTGTTGTTTACTTGATGTTTGCAGAGGCAGAGGAGGCCCTAGGAAGGGATACAGCACAGAGACATCATTGTCACCCCACCCATCCTCCACTTCAGGGGCCACAAGCAGACAGAAGCTAACAAAATGGAGAAAGTAAACTACATGCAGGGAAAGGAGAAGGGTAAAATGCATCAGAAGAGTGCTGGTTGGGGACAACTAGCAGAGAACCTTAGGCAAGCGACTGCCATGTGGGTTGGTGAGAACCAGTTCTCCAGATAGACCTACTGAAATCACACAACACACGCATTCTCATCCAATGCTACCAAAATAGATCTCACACAATTCTGTTTGAAGGAAAATGTTTGAAAGAAATATGTGCAAAGGAAATTAAACACATGAGAAGACAAATAGGGGACAGGATTGCGCTCTCGGTCACTCCCCTAAGCTGCAGGAAAGAAAGCATTTCAGAATACAATTACAGTCTCCTCCACGCACGTATGAATCCCTACCTCCTATATGTCACAATCTAGAGCAGTGGTTCCCAACCTGTGGCCCATGGGCCAACCACTTCCCTCCTGCCGGCTGCAGAAGGGAGCCTCTGCCTAAGGACCCAGGCGTTGTCGCAGGGCTAAAAGACCGGTGCAGGCTCCTTGCTGCAGCCAAGGGGACGGGAGATCAGCTCTCCCCCTCCCCCTGGCTGTAGCAGGGAGCACGGCAAAGTGCTCTGCATGGGTCCACAGGCGCTGGGGTCCCTGCTGGAGCCAGGGGGAGGAGAGATCAGCACTCCCTTCCCCTGGCTCCAGCAGAGAGCAAAATGCCTAGGTCCCTATGTGCGGAGGTCCCTTCTGGAGCCGGAGGGAGGGGAGCACTGATCTCCCATGCCTCTGGCTGCAGAAGGGAGCCACTGCCGAGGGATCCAGATGGAGTGCATGGGGCTACAGGACATGTGCGGTTTCCCTGCTGCAGCCAATGGGATGGGAGATCAGCAAGCAGGTCCTTGCTGAACTCCTTCTGTCTGGCTGCAGTGAGTGGGGGGGGGGGGGGGGGGGGGGGGGCAAGGCTGCTGTTGGAGACTGGTGGCCTTTCAGGAATGTAAAAGTGATATCTGTGCCCCTCCAGCCAAAAAGGTTGGGAACCACTAATCTAGAGCACCCTGACCTCTTTTAAGATCATGACCACATGATAGATGACTTCAGGTCCTAAATAACAAGACGCCTCTATGACTTTATCTTTCTTTTCATTTTGAAGGAAAAAATAACATAGTGTCCTCTTGTGGTTGGAAGTCTCTAAAAATGTGTTTTAAAATATGGACAAAATATTTTTTTTTAAAGTGCTCCACCTGTCAGGTGCCTTTCTTATTTAACATACAAGTCTGTACTGATCTGGATGATTTTTTATACAAAGAGATCCTCCTTCATCTAAATCATCATGTGAATACTATGTTGCTGTCTTACTGATATCAGAAATAACATAAATCAAAAGGGATTTTATAAACACTGGATTAAATGGTCTGGGAAGTTGTAGGAAAGCTTGTGGAAGATGTGCCTCTTAACACCATGGGAGGAGTTTTGCTGCTTCTCCAATATATTATTATCTTGGATACTCCACCTTTTGGATATCTCTTGAGCAAAAAGTTTTTTTTTTATCGCGTGCTTGTTGCCTCTACTTGTCCTTTCCCTCCAGCTTACATAAGGAAATTCTAGTATGGATGTAAATGCCATACCCCTTCAGCGTATGATGTCAATTTGCCAGATTACTGTACACATGATGTATTATGAGGAAACATTCAGCAATATGCTGTGTTTCATTTTTATTTGAAGTGCATGTGTTTACTTTCCTTTTAGTCTCCGGAGAATAGTGACATTGTGTATTCTGTTGCAGAAACTAACATGGATGGCTGCCATCTTTGGAATGAGGTCCATTTCATCTGCTGTAAATGAAGGATTGACATGTGGCATCAATCCATATTGAGTTAAGGATTTGGGATGTCACAGGCTTTCAGACTTGCTCTACCACAAATTCTCTGCCAAAATCCTACTTAATGCCCAGTATCAAATCAGTCTCTTCGGAGCTTCATGACAATACAATGAATACATTCTTCTGGAAGTAGTGAATGCACAAATGAAGAAGATATTCTGCTTTTCCGGAACCATATTCAAATCCCTTACATAAATATGCCCACACCTAAATCTGTCTCATCTTGTAGATATACATGTAAAATTCACACCCCAACTTCTGTAAATGCAACCCAGCCATGAAAGTAGTTTGTTCATGAGTCATAGCCTTACAAACATTGAGGTAATTGTGAAAGCATCTCTTGCAGCCCACGAAAGCTTATGCCTGCAGAAATTAAATTTGTTAGTTTTTAAAGTGCTACAGAACTTTTGTTGTTTCATCTCTTGTTAGTTTCCAATTAGGGTATTAAGTCTTGATATCCTGAATTAAGCTTGAGAACAAAATTCTAATGATTTTTTAAAAAACATTTAATAGGGTTTAATCTTGTAGATAGTATAAGACAAAGGAAATGCATTTTTTATTTCAATAGCTATTAAAAATAATTAGCTCACCTTCTGAGGCAGTGGCAGGTGGTGCTGTTGAAATTAGCAGTACAGAACATCTAAGAAGAATTGATATGGAGATACATCACCTGCACAGATGCTTACAGATCCACCAATATAATCACAAGTATAGTTACTGAGCCAAAAGACTGTCTGAACACATGAATTTTATAATCTTAAAAAATTATTAGAATGACGACTGTCTTGGATTATGCCCAGTATTCACCAGTTTTGGGTAAATACTATACTTCAATAGTATAAATTAGAAAACCATATACAGAGACTGGAGGAGGAAAGCTGATGTAGGCAGAACATTAAGGAGAAAAAATTCGGTGTTTCTTAAGAGACCTGGGGAGAAGCAAAACAATATTATATTCTGCAGCACCTCTGTTTCTGATGCCACTCATAACACATTTTAAGATATTCTGGTTTTTGAAGGAGTTACACTTGCGCAAGGTGGACTCGGCAGCAACAAGGGCCAGGTTCAATATCTAGGGTTTCCTCTTCACAATACAAAACAGAACCAGCTTGAACACTCACCTAGTAATCTGGGAAAATTAGACACTGCTCCTGGGTGCCTCTGCGAGACAATACTTCCCTACTCAGAAGCACTGAGTCTGTGTATAACAAAAGAAAACTTCTGTTAAAAGGAAAAGAGAACATTGCATTTATTTGGGAAAACACCACAACTATGATTCAAAAGTATGTAACCGTAAGCAAACACCCATCCCACAATACGTTGGGCAGTGTCCTTTGACTCAGTTTCCCGCCTTGCGATGTGAAAGTCAGGCGAACAAATGTTTAACACACACACCCCCCTTCCCTCTGCTGAAATCCACTCACAGTTGGCTGGACTTGGTCATCGAGGACTCAGAGTTCAGAGGTGCATTAATGTGGGTTCAGCTCCCACTCATGAAGGTGGGGGGGGGGATCGAGCAATGTCTCTGCTGCTGCCATCACCTCTGCAACTGGCTCACCGCTGCTGCTGTCTCTGCTGCCATACTCTGCCACTTAGCCCAGCTCTTACTTATTTCACTGGGTAGTGAGGAATCTCTCTGCTGCGGCCTCTGCATTGTCTTTCACTGCAACACTGTCCCCATACCAGTTCTAAGGCTTAGCCCCTAGACCTGCTCCTCAGTGATTTGAGCTCTAGTAACCACTGAACAGAAATAAGGAGTCTCAATTGACTCTCATCAGATCTGTCATTAACCATTGGAGAAATGTAGCCCATAGGTCTAGCCTGCTTGCTTGCTTATGTCTCTTTTCTTACGGGTTAGATTGTTTGTTTTGTTATAGTATATTTACAGATTTGTACTAGAGTATTTTTGGCCATAACAGGCCACATCATGTATGTTGCACTAAAGCAAGTTAACATACATGTTCAGGACCTTTAGGCTAGGTAAGTGATGCATAGTTAGCATATATATGTTTGTGACCTTTAGTATAGATAATTGAGGATGAGTTAAAGCAAGTTATAACTTTGGCATAGAGAGATGGCTAGCTAAATTCACCACAAAAATATGGAAATAACCAGTTAAGCCAGAAATAATAGATGTGAGAATAAGTTAATGATCATTAATAAGTATGAACATGCCAGACCATAGACTAAGAGTACCCTGATATTTAAGTTTGGACATAGAAGGCGGGCACATGGTGCTCAGGCTCCATAAGAGGGGCAACCCACCATGTCAGTTAGTTAGTTAGTTATAGTCAGGCTTTAAGTTAGCTTCTATAGCCTTTCTATAGCTTTTTAGCTCTCTAGCTTCTCCTAAATTCTACACCTGCTACTCAAGAATTGAGGAACCTGGACCATTGGACTCTTTTGGCATGCCAGGGGCAAGGCTGGTCCTTTCTCTCTTACAACAGGTTATCAAGAAAGCATGTGAGTATGTTAATCTAGAAAGTTTTATAGCATGCAATGCCACATGTATCTCTAGAACAATACTATTTCCTTTGTAATTCTGACTGATTACTGTTCCATTTATCTCAATAAAAGCCTTTAAGGCTGTATTTTGTTCTCAGTGTGAATGCCCAAGGATCCTTCCAAAACTCTGTATAGCCTAATTCTGGGACAAGAACCTTATTATCTTCTGATCAGATTAATTGGCAATCCTATAATCTATATTTTGTATATATTAATATTAATCCCCTAAAATCAGGCAACAGACTGGCAAGGGTCACATGATGTCTGGGACTCACTTGGCTGGGCCGCCGCCGCCCCCAGCCCCAACCCCACCCTACTCCACTCTCACTTTCACTAGGATTTAGCATCCCTATCCCCTGCTTAGCAAGGGAAGTACAGGTTAGGTTGACCCCTCTCAATCAAGGCATGCTAAGCACAGTTCAGCTGCCCTCTGCTCATACAATAAGGATAACAACATTTCATTACCCCTGCATTCAACACTCAGGTGAATTGTAACCCATAACCAGCCAAAATTGATAACTTTGGTAAAGCAGCACCAGAATACCTAGGCAAAGAAGGTGCGTCTATGCAAATACTGTCCGCTTCTGAAATCTTTCCCCCTATTTTGTCATTAGATGTCAGGGGAGAGCTCATTCAGACCATGGCTTACTCAAATTTAGGCAGTATGTAAAGAAGTGTTCATATGTCCTTGTAGTTAATCTCAATTTATTTTATTGCAAATAGAACAAAGAAAAAAATTATCAGATAATGGTGCCAAATAGCAGTGAGGACTTTCTTTAAAGGATCCCCTCCCTTCCCAACCCAACCCATATAAAAAAACTGCATTTGATACGCTGTGTAGAAAGATCAGTATTGGCACACACAATTGGTATTGCAGGAGTCTGGCACACTAATGTTTCATTGTGTACATGTCAGCTAGCCAGATTTTTAATCTGGATGCTGTCTAAACATGGTTAATCATGGAAAACTTCCCAATACAATATAGCAGCATGTCATGGGTGAATAATGAAATATTTCTTTAATTATGTTAAAAAATCCTAAATGTCTGAGTTTTTAAGCTGCCTCTTGTGCAATTGTTCCAATTGCCATTGTAGTCAAAGGAAAGATTCCCATTGGTTTCATCTGGAATTGGATTGGGAAATATGACACTATTGCATGATGGCTCCCAGCTTCATTGAAGTCTTTCCTCTTTACATGCAAAATGTTTGGCTCACAACTCAGATTTCCAGGAAGTTGTTCTAAGGAAAAATACAGCGTTCAGGAGTAAGGGCCCAGATACACACATAAGAATCCTATTGACTTCAGTGCAAGTTGACAAGAGCCAACCTTAGCACTTTTGAATGTGCCTGCAAACATCACCCTATACACTATGTGCTTCTATTCACATGGCTGACTTAAGGGTTTTGGGAAAGATCAGTGAAATAAAATTCTCTCTCTACCACCATCCTCAGCCTCCTGCTGCAGAAAAGGATTCAAACTATTGGCTCCTGTCAACTCTAAAAGTTAGCTTGTAATAGTTTATGCTTTCAAGGCTATGTTCATAGGAAAAAGGATATGAAAGTTACTTTTCATTTTTCAAATTAAAACTAGTATTCTCCAATGCATTCCTAGGCTCCCCTTCTGACACTGGCTCTGTGCCAAAGAACCCTGCATCCAAACCAGTTGTAGCCCCAGATCCCTTGTTTCTCCAAATTAGGGAAGTATGTTGCTGGAGGAAAGGAGACCAAAGGCTGAATGAGTTGTTTGTACATATCTGAGAACAAAATTGGCCCTCACATATAAACTTCTTTATTTAATTGATTGAGACAGGGACATCAAGCCCCATCCATTGCCACACATTTGAGTTGAGGGTAGAAGAGAAGCCAAAACTGAACTTATTTACATTTTTGGTGGTAATTATGAACTATTTAAATATATACCATCAAAGGATTACAAGTGTCAAAAGGCTTGGTTCTGCACTTGAAATGCATTTTTGCAGGACTTAAAATCATGCTTTTGCCACTCGGTTAGAATTCCGTTGTGAGTTCACTGTAGTACAAAACAAACATATTCAGATAGTCAGAACATAAGATGTCAGCACATACAACAGCTAGTTTGAATGATGATAAAAGCCCAGCCAAACTACAGACAACATTAATTTTTAAAAGCAGGTATGTTAATGATATATACTACTTATAAATATGGTAGAGAATGTAATAAGAAGCTTTATCTGAGATCTATACATACAATTTATCATGAAGTGGAGAATGTGAGAAATATGGCTTAAATGGTCTTAACTACATATGGCTTAAATGTGGTCTTAACTACATTTCACCCGTCGCAGACAATGAAGATGGAGCCTGGCAAATGGCGTCACATGTGTACATGAGGTCATGTGGCCAAGGAGGAAAAGACAAGTTCTGACTGAAGTTCAGGGTCTGATGGTGACCTGTGAATGAGTGTGCCCATGGCCTGGAACCTCTCAAGCTCTTGCTGAGGAAGAGTCCAATGTCACCCCTATGAAGTTTATGGACCTCACAGGGGTCAATATGGATTTCTCATGGTTGACGCAAACACTTAGGGAAGGTAGTAAATTGATCAGGAATTGGATTTCCGGCTGGTTTTCTTCATAGGATCTGCCCGTAGGAAGCCAATCATTGAGGTATAGGAAGAAGGTGAATCCCTTTCTTCTCATCCAAGCTTCCACCACTGAAAAAACTTTTGTAAAGAACCTGGCTGCTGAAGTGGTAATTTTCTTGAGCAAAGAGGAACCTGAGGAACCTACCGTGAGATGGGTGAATGTCTGTGTGAAAATATGCAACTTTCATGTTGAGAGCTGTGAATCATGTGCCCTCCTATAGGGAGGGAATTATTGATGCCAGAGAGATCATGCAGAATTTTTGCTTTCGGATGAATATGTTCTGTTGACGTAGGCTGAGAATCAGCTTCCATCCCCTTTTTTTGGGTGGGTGGGGAGGGGATCAAGTAGTAAGGGGAGTAGAACCCCATACCTTGATTTTGAGGTGGAACCCTTTCTATGGTTCCCCACAGGAGAAGAGAGTCCACTTTCTGATGGAGAATCCCCTTATAAGAGGGTCCCTGTACCAATCCTGGGTGTCTAAGGTATGCTGCCCACAGCCCCAATAGTGCCAATAGGAAGGATCAACTGGTGGGGGAGAGACCATGGCATAGGGTACCACCCATCCCTTTGCCAATCATGTCTGACAGGAGGCCAGGACCCCGATCTTCTGGGGTTTCTGTCCAGGGCTGTCTCTACCTGACACTGCAGAGACTCCTGAGGAGCTTTTGACTCACTGGAAGAAAACACTGAATCCCACGCTACCAGTGGCACTGATGGTACCAGTGGCACTGATGGCACTGATGTGTACCGAGGCTGACGGGTGGGATGGGAGAACTTCTGAATCCTCAAGATAGCCTCTTCTTCTGGAGTAACAATATCCCAGAAGAGAGATGGTCCAGATACTGGGTGAATGAGGATAAGGGAGAGCAAAAATGTCCTGCAGGGAGACATAGGTCTCAGACCGCCCTGGGTGTGCAGAGAGTCCATGGTGGAGCCGTCAGATCTGGAGTTTCCCTGGTCACAACGGAAGTCAGATCCATCTGGGGCCAAGTTGTTAGAGGCATCATGTCAGCTATAGATGTGGAAGGGAGCACCACAGGCTGTTTGACATTAGCCTTGGCCATCAGAACCAGTGCTGGAACCAATGAATCGATACCCTTACATGCCACTTTCTCTTGCCAAGAAAATGTATTTGGACCTAAGTCTTTAGCAGCTGTGTGTACAAGCTCTCCTGACTTTGATGGGGTTGGGGCAGTCTTCAATGAAGATGGTTGGTCCCTAAGTCTGTGAAAGTGCCCCGTACCCTCTTGGGAAGCCTTCTCTTTCGGCTTAGAAGTCTTAGCTTCTTTTCCTGAGCTCGTGCTTGTAGGAGCGCTACCAGCTAAAGGAGGTTGATGTTTGGGGTGAGGGACACTGGCTCCAATCTGACTGGGGTTTCATTGCCTTCTCCATCAGGTGTTTCTTAAGTCTGAGGTCCCATCCCTCATGAGTTCTGGGGGAAAAGGAGTAGCAGATGTTGCACTTGGCTGAGATGTAAGCCAGGTAGTAGCAGTGGTGTTGATGTTAGTTGCTCACAGAAAAGAAGCAAGGACAGGAAACACAGTTTCTAAACCCCAGAATCCTGCGAATAATCCCAGCCTTCTTGGGGAGAAAAAGGGGGAAACAACTAAGTACACTGTGCTAGAAAAATACTAAAACAAACTATTTACAATATATTTTCAGAAATGAGGCAGTAGAAAGGAGCTGAGGATACTGAAGATTCTGACTCAGACCATTCAGCAGTAAGAAGGAACTGGAGAGGCATCAACCCTCACCACCCTTTATGCCCTTGGTTTGAAGCATGAGGAGAGCTACGGCACATGTGCAGACTAAGAGACAATGCAAAAAAATTCCAGGCTTTGGCACATAGTACACATGCATACCCCACATGTGGTATACATATAAGGACCATCTCTAGAAGAAGAACTGATTTATTCTTTGGTTTACTAGTGAGATGATTGTATTTTATGGGCTAAATTCTGAAGTCCTTACTCCCTCTGTATCTACATGGAAAGTATCCAGTGTCTGTGGAAGAGGATAGTTCTATCTCTCTTTCCTTGGCCTAGTGGAAGCCTATCTGCAATGGCTCCAGGGGGTATCAGCTCCTACAGTTGAAGAGACCAGGCTGGGCAGAACAGCAGATAGATGATCCTGAAAATGTTAAGAGGTCTCTTATGACTGGGCTCCATGAGGTGCTGGGAAGCACGAAGCACGGTGGGTACTGGACAAGGGGTGGGAGTAGAATGACTGATAGATTTTGGTGGAGAGTATGTAATTTGGGTTTCTCTGAGGAAGGAGGGAATGTCACACACATTGCCAGCTGAGGGAGAACAGTTCTGAGAAAGCTCCTTGTTGCAATGTTGGCAGGACATCTCTGGGTAATCCCTAGCCTGTGAAATTTTGATAGAAGCCACAAAAAGAGATTGGCCCAGGATGAAGTAACCATTACCCACAGTAGGCTGTTGGCTCTCCTGCTTTCTTCAGAAATAAGTAGAGACATTAAGCTGCAAGTGGCATCCTCCCTCCCCACAAATTTGAGTTGGGAGCAGAAGAGAAACCCCAAACTCCCCCAAACAGAGGCAATGTCCAGGCAAGAGACTTACCCAATGGACGAGCTGGGGCTGCAGAGCAGTGGTTGGGGAGATCCGCTAGGTTCCCCCAGCCGCTCTTCACAACCCATGCTGGATGGCACAAGGAAAGTCATCAGACTATTCTTTTGAGCTATGGAGATTGAGCTCTCCACTGACTGACTGTTTGCCCCCTTCCTCCTCCAGTCCCTTTCCCTCACAGTCCCCTCCTCCACTAACTTCCTCTGCCTTCTGGGCCTGATCCAAAGTCCACTGAAAGTCAATGGAAAGACTACCATTGACTTTTCTTTTCTTTCCTTTGTTACTCCCTTGTTCCTATTAACTTATCCCTCCATTCTTATTTTATCCTCTGCCTCCATAACATGCTGAAAGGAATCCAAAACTTGGTACTGACCTGATATTTACCAATCACCATCCTGGTCACTTTGCTTCTCTGTCATATTTCCCCGACCTTTTAATCTGTCTTGTCTAAACTTTTTGACCATGTCTTTCTAGGTGTTTTAGAGCACCTATCGCAATGTCACCCCTTATCTTGTTTAGGGCCTTCAGGCATATCACAATATAGAATAATGTTTATAATAATCAGTAATTATCTCCAGTGTACCTGATCTATCTGCAGGACCTACTCTAGGCTGGTGGGACCCAGATTTGTGGATGTTATTCTTAGAAGAACCACATTTAGAAGGCCTCAGAGGATGATGTCATCTCAATTCTAATACTTCTAACCTTTTGAAACCCCATAATTTCCAACATTTCTTCTTTTAAGGATGCCACTCTTAGAAATGATGAAAGAAAGCCTGATAGTACTCAGTGACTAGAGATAGACGTAGGCCACAAAGTTATCTATTATGGGCCTTCAAATAATTATTTTGAAGACTCCCTCAGTTTGTCACCCAGATCTAATTAAAAAGTTCTCTGTTTATAGCAATTTACTCTATGTTTCTAGTTTTCAAGATGATTTTTCATTTTAATTCCCAAGACCTTTCACTTTCAAATGACACATCCATTCTCTAAGAGAGAGAAAAACAAAAAACCTGCCACATATCTAGTAATGTATTGTTGTCTTTGTGGTTCTTTTGAGAAACTGATGCTAAATACTGAGATGTATGGCCTTGTGTAGTCAACAACTTGGCACTCTGCTGTAAAGCAATAAGTCTAGAATGCCGAGGAATTCTTAGAAACTTGCCTCTTTGACCAAACATGGGCAAAGGAGAACTTGTATCAGAACGTAATAACAATATAAAACATTCTGTAAGTAGCTCTTTTATTGTGTCATGAATCAATCAAGAGCTTTACTACGGGACTGTATTTTGGCAAGGAAGCTTACCATATTATTTTTTTCCTGTTCTCTTCATTTTCTTTCAAGACAGATCTTCGTTAGTTATCTTCATTTTTTTTTTTTTTTTTTTTTTTTTTTGCTGTCTCTTCTAGATAAGTCACTGATCCTAAACAGAAATAAATGTGGTTTTCCAGATTACAGATGTCTATATAAACAAGCCTGTTAGAATTTGTTTCCATATGTGTCTGTTGGATTGTATAAAGGACTGGCAAGGTAGAATTTATACTTATTTTGCCTTCCTTTCCTTAAAAAGAAAAGATATATAGTTTTGTCAATGAAATGCAGTGCAAATCTGTAAACAATATGAATGGAATGCTTTTCAATGTTTCTCTCTCAAGTTGAATAAGGGGAAGTTACATTACATATTTTAACTTACGTTTGAAATAAGTAAGGAGAATGGAATAATATATCATCATGATCTAAAACGTGTTGTCCACCATCCTGTTTTTGTATCTGTACTTAAAATTCTGTTTTTCTAAAGTGCTTTTTGGTTGTTGGATTGTTTTTTTGTTTATTTGTGTTTTTGCATAATGGCCTAATGCCATCATAGCACAGCATTATACATCATGTGGCACAGGGAATTCAAAATGACAACACTGCAGATGAAACACACGGCAGTAGTAAAACCACAAAAAATGTACTTATGTCAATAAAAAAAAACCCAGCCTGGCACTACGATACTTCCAGCATGAGATTAATATATTTTGGAAAGCAGTGTCATCTAGAAGTACAAATTTGAGAGTCTAAAGATCCTGAGTTCTAATCCTTGTTCTCCCGTTTATTTGCTGTGCAGTCTTAGGCAAGTGACTTAACTTTTTTGCTCAATTTTTCCCCACCTGTAAAATAGGTATAATAATAAATGGTTATTTAGTAGAGCTAGTTGAAAATTTTTGAATTTCAAAAACAGCAGCAACAAGTATAATGTTTTGAGCTTTTGCCAGTTCTATTAGAGAGGAAGAATGTTCTTGTGTTTAAGGCACTGGACTGGTATTCAGGAGAGTAGGATAAGGAGACTTACTTTGGTGTGAAAAAGCTCTTCCTCTACCTCAGTGGGTCCAGTGCTTCCTTCTAGTGGTGGGTCAGGGAATTGCTTCACCCCTTAGTGTTTATTCCACCCTCTAGTGGTGGGAGAGGGTAATGCAGTCATTCTAAGATGGCCACTCCCTAATGGCTCCTGGTCCTGTCTCTGATTCTCACAGACCCTTGCCTCTTCGCTGGGGCTCTTGCCCCTCCAGTGAATGGCCAGTGGGGGGGCCCAGTCCCACCCTCGACTCCAGGTCCCAACCCAGGGACCCTACAAGCTGCAGCCTCATGCTGTGGCTTCAGGAAAGCTGCTAACTTCCCTAGGTTACTACCCTGTGCCCCTTGACTTAATGTCCATACCCTGCTCGGACAGAAGCCTTTCCTGGCCTCCTTGCCAGGGAAGGTTCTTGACCTCTGACAGCCCCACGGGTGTGTACTGCCCAAACCAAATGTCCAGTTCAATCTTTCCCTTCTGACAGGGTCTCTTCCCTTAGGCCTCCAGGCCTGGGAAAGGTCCTTTGTCCTCTTCAGGCAGGGTTTTCCCTCCCCCAGTCTTTGTATGTGCACGGTTCTCTCCTGCCAGCATTCTGCTCCTTCTCCTAAACCCTCTTGGCTCTTGACAGTGTCTTGCCTGCTCACACACTCTCTGGTAGCTCACCTCACTGCCACAACTCCAGCGACACCCTTTCTCTGGTGGGGAGGCTTTTTAACAAGTCCTGGGTGGGGCCTTGATTGGCTCCAGGTGTATTAATTAACTGGGAGTAACCTCTGCTCAACTACCAGGAGAAAAGAGACTTACTGATCCTGTGGCTGATATATTGGCCTTCTAGCACTCTCAGGTAACCATCCAGTCTGACCCTGTCACATTAGGTAAAACATTTCACCACATTATGCCTCAGGTTTATATCTGTAAAATGAGTATAGATATATTGTAAAATGCAATAGTATCTCCTTTCTCCCACCCTTTGTCTTGTCTATTTAAACTGTAAAATTTCAGAGCAAGAAGTGTCTCTTACTATGTGTTTGAGTTGGGTCACTACGTGCTCGAGCAATAATAAATGTTTGGACAATGAATGTAAACTATTATTATTTTTAAATAGGCCCTACATCCTCTCCTTCACCATTCCTGCCTACTTCATCTCAGCATCATCACTCTTTAGTTTGTGTTTAGCAGGTGCCAGCCTTAATTCAGCCTTCGCTTTCTATTTATGTTGAAGTTGCACATATAGGTCTTTGGACAACAAGACATAAACCAATCCAGTAAAACAGATGAAAATAGGAAGAGGGATCCACCAGTTTTAGCTGTTGTTTATCATCATGCAGGTCAATGTTATATAGAAAGGTGACATTGTTTCAGAAGATATGACATGGGAACAGGAATGCTGGGGACAAGGGAACTGATATATCTGAAAGTTCATGTTCTCACACAGCCCCAACTCAAACAAAACTCCCCAAACAAAATAGTGAGCCTGTGTATCCTTGCGCAGAATATGGAGCTACATATGGGGAACATCCCTTATATTCCTAGCCATCCTTCCTATTATGGAGGAAACTGATAGGACTTTTCTGTTTCTCCTGGATTCTGGCTAAGGGAAGAGGTAGTTGGTGATGGAGTCTTGTCCTGAAGGACAGAGAGATGTGGAGCAGCAGATTCTGCCTCTTTCCCTCACTGTCCCCTCTGGAGATGCAGGGGAACCAACAAGGAGACAGCAGAAAAAAAGTGGAGGGATATATGGGACTTCCAGTTTGGACAATTCTTCTGCTTCCTCAGGTGCTGCTTCTCCAGCTGGCAGGAAGCCTAGAGCCCAATAAGCTTCTCACATTTTCCCACCTAATGATTCCTTACTTCACAAGCCAGTGAAAAGGAAAGATGAGTGGGAGCTCTGGGAGAACTGAGCACTCCCAAATCCAGATGAAGGAGAGGAGGGTGAGCATTTCCCCTGATTTTAGAGTTCACTTTAGACCTTGCTCAGCAACTGTAGCTTGCTGGGCTGGTGACAGCTGACACAGACCTCTGGGAGCTCTCTGGCTCAATTTATTGAGCTGACGTCAAGGAACACTTTGAAGTTCCCAGCTCAGCACCTCTAGCATGATTGTCTGAGGTGAAAGCACAACCTTTTCTGAGATTACTGACTCAACAGCTATAGCCTGTTCGGTTGATACCAAAACACGGGCCTCTGTGAAGTCATTAGATCAGCACCTCCAGCCTACTTGCCTGGCTTGAAGGTTCAGGTTTCCGTGAAGTGTGACAAAGTCAGGCTGGACAGCTGTAAAAGAATGATCGCAGGTGGGTCTATTAGCCCTAGATCGATAAAGGCCCTTTTCTCCATATCTCGGGCCAACTAGGGACACCTGAGTCCAATTAAGGGCTGCCTGAGACCTTTAAAAACTTCTTCTCTGATGAGAGAGAGGGGAGGAGAGACAAGCTGCTGAAGGGCTAATGGCAACAGGGAGAAAGGCTGCTTCAGAATGGATGGCTGCACTCCTCCCTACAGGGGAAGTTACATAATTAACTGCCTGTTTAGGGGAGGACTGGCACTCCATGGCCAATAACTAGGTCACACATCCTCAGAGTGGGTGGTAGGAAAAGGTATTCCCATTTGTTTCATGTTAGAACTGATTTCTTTTTTTGTCCGGCAGCAGGGCACCTCTTGGGCTGGTCCTGAGGCTTGCCAGAAAAGTATTGGGAAATAAACCCCCAAGTAGAAGAATAAATGCCGTCCCGTGTGGGGCTGACTTACTCCAGGCTGCCAATGTCACAAGGTAATCAGAGGGATGCTGACGATGCCCCCACCCCCAGGTGGAGGAGGTAACTTGCCACTCAGCAATTTTAGCATGCTTGGCAAAAGCCAAGGCAAACACAACTCTTTGTAAGGTTACTGGGTTGGTACCTCGGTCTTGTTATTCTGATACCAAGGGCTAGTACAGATTTTAATAGGCAAGAGAGGATTTTGAATATAGAATGAAAGGGAAGACTTTATGAGAACGGAATCCTGGTGTCTTCATTTCACCATTTCAGCACAGGAGGAAAAGAACCTTGTTTGGTGGTTCTAGCACAATGAAGCCATTTGTTAATGTGGTGTACGTAGCTATGATACATGAATGTTTTTGTTTTCTGGGTGCTGCCCTTTATATTACTGAGGACTATCCCTGGATATAGAGAAAGCATCCAGTTAATTCTCAGAGTGTTACAGAGGCTGGGATCCATCCTGTACATAGGGACCAAATAGGCCTGTTACAGAGGAGGCATGTACTGTGATCCCTCTTGAAGACCTTACTTTTGTTTTTTCCATTTTAATTGTATATGGTTGCTTTTTTGTTTGGAGACACGTAACTCTTATGACTTGGACACATTTTCTTAAGCTTCTTGATACTGTTGCCCTACTGACAATAGCAAGATCACCTTCTACTCTGGAAAGGGTCTCATAACTAAGAAAAACAGTGGAACAGTTTGCTTAACAAAGATGAACAGATGATGTAAATAGTGCGGAAGCATCTGGAGTTATTTTCCTGCTGCTGAGATATACAAGTATTTCACAACCTTGAAAGACAGTCCTATAATCTAAACAGCAGTTTTATCACTTTCGATGCATCATGTTCTTGATATTCAACCAAAGTCAAAAGTGCCTGTTTTCTTACTATTTCTAGTCAACATTATTTCGTAATGGAGGGTGCACATTAGCACAAACAGAATAATCTACAAATGATGTCTTGCTGTTTAGGTAATTATTACAATGAGTCACATTCAGAAGTGACATAAATGATGGCGTAAAGACCTTTTTCCTGAGCCCCTACTGTTAGTTTGTTTTCGTATTAATGGAATGCAGACCCAGTGATATGGAGGCAGAGTTATGGGCAACAGTCAGCATGAGCCAACTCTCAATAGCTTATTCACTGTTTACTCAGGCCTTACTAAGGCAAAACTCCCATTGAACTGAAAAGGGCCTATCCATGGTGATCAGCAGCCCTGGAGCCCAGCCAGAGCTCAGTAGCCCCACTAAGCTCTTCACTCAGAATGTTAACTTCATTTCTGATTGGAGAAGCCTTCTCAGAAGTGACTGTAGCGCCTTTCTATGGCAGCCCTGCTCTGAGAATGACAGACAGATCTGTGAAGGTGTAGGAACAACCCCCCACTTAAAATGCAACCCCCAAAAGGTACTGGTTTAGCTGGGGACTTAGAATTAGCCCTTCCCCATCCCAAGACCCTTGTATCTCACTACCCTAATTGCTCTATGCAAATTATTGCAGCTCCAAAGCTGTAGTCACCTCAGAAATCCCTCTTTATGTAAAATAGAGAGGTAGAACCCACAGCGTGTCAGCAGAGGGGATGAAAGTTCATTACTGTGAGCTTTCGGCCTCTGGGACGCTGCCAGTCCACAACATGGAGCATCTGAGCCAAAAAAGATTCTACAACATCCTATGAAGCAGTTGCCGTACATATTAGGCACACTTGATCAATGGGCAAACTAAAAGGATAAATGGTATGCCAAGAAAACCCATGAGCCCAGAAATAGAATCCAGTCTCATCCTTTGACCATAATATTACCTACACTCCCTCATCTACTTCAATGTACTCCGTCTACTTTTAATAAGAGCTATAATATTTTAAATCCATCTCCAATTGGAGGCTTTTGTAATTTCATTTGTTTGTACAAGGCCTGATCCTACCCTCATTCAAATCTACAAATGACTACAATGGAAGCAAGATTGAGCCCAAAATGATGTACTCTAGAAAAGAAGTACCATATTCTGGTAAATTATAATTGCTGCAAAGGTATTTCCAAGTATTTTAGCATTAGCTTTCCAGTTGTGGTCTTGGCAACTGGAAGTAGCTTGTTCCTGTTCGAAATAAAATATTTTTTTCTAAACAGTATAAATAAATATTTGTGGGGGGTTTTCAATGTTTTTGACTTTTCACCACAAGAAAAACAACACAGGACTTGTTCCCACTCTTACTGAAATCAGTGGTAATGTTCTTGTAACAGGGTAGAGGAATGCTAACAACATTATAGATAACTACTGTACTCCCCTTCTTCCTGCACCTCCACTTAACATTTTGCTGAAGTACTGACAACAGTTCTGGCTTTTGAAGACTTTCAGAAAGCATTACACAGAGTTAAACCTCAGGATTTCTGTATGTAAAACCCTGATAAATAGATGTTAATAGTTCCCAGTCTACTTCAAAGACAGAGAGTACCATATACTTCCTTAGTAAAACAAACTTTTAATACATACAGAAAATATTATAAATAGTATTTGCAATAATATTAATAACTTTTAAAGAAAAACTATTCGTAAATACACTGGTATTCCTTATACAGACTTCCCTATTTCATTTCATAGAATCATAGAATATTAGAGTTGGAAGGGACCTCAGGAGGTCATCTAGTCCAACCCCCTGCTCACAGCAGGACTAACCTCAGCTAAATCATCCCAGACAGGGCTTTGTCAAGCCACAGCTTAAAAACCTCTAAAGATGGAGATTCTACCACCTCCCTAGGTAACCCATTCCAGTGCTTCACCATCCTCCTAGTGAAAAACTTTTTCCTAACAGTCAACCTAGACCTCCCCCACTGCAACTTGAGACCATTGCTCCTTGTTCTGTCATCTACTACCATTGAGAACAGCCTAGCGCCATCCTCCCTGGAACCCCCTTTCAGGTAGTTAAAGGCTGCTATCAAATTCCACCTCATTCTTCTCTTCTGCAGACTAAACAAGCTTAGTTCCCTCAGCCTTTCCTCATAAGTCTTGTGCTCCAGCCCCCTAATCATTTTTGTTGCCCTCTGCTGGACTCTGTCCAACTTTTCCATATCCTTTTTGTTATGGGTGGCCCAAAACTGGACACAATACTCCAAATGCGGCCTCACCAATGCCGAATAGAGGGGAATAATCACTTCCCGCAATCTGCTGGCTATGCTCCTACTAATGCAGCCCAATATGCTATTAGCCTTCTTGGCAACCAGGGCACACTGCTGACTCATATCCAGCTTCTTATCCACTCTAACCCCCAGGTCCTTTTCTGCAAAACTGCTGCCTAGCTCATCGGTCCCCAGTCTGTAGCTGTGCATGGGATTCTTCCGTTCTAAGTGGAGGACTCGGCACTTGTCCTTGTTGAACCTCATCAGATTTCTTTTGGCCCAATCCTCCAATTTGTCTAGGTCACTCTGTATCCTATCCCTACCATCCAGGGTATCTACCACTCCCCTAGCTTAGTGTCATCTGCAAACTTGCTGTGGGTGCAATCTACCCCATCCTCCAGATCATTAATGAAGATGCTGAACAAAATCAGCCCCAGGACCAACCCATGGGGCACTCTGCTTGTGACCAGCTGCCAGCTAGACATGGAGCCATTGATCACTACCTGTTGAGCCCAATGATATAACCAGCTCTCTATCCATTTTATAGTCCATTCATCCAACCCATACTTCTTTAACTTGCTGATAAGAATATTGTGGGAGACTGTATCAAAAGCTTTGCTAAAGTCAAGGTATATCACATCCACTGCTTTCCCCACATCCACAGAGCCAGTCATTTCATCATAGAAGGCAATCAGGTTGGTCAGGCATGACTTGCCCTTGGTGAATCCATGTTGACTGTTCCTGATCACCTTCCTCTCTTCCAAGTGCCTTAAAATGTATTCCTTGAGGACCTGCTCCATGATTTTCTCAGGGATTGAGGTGAGGCTGACCGCTCTGTAGTTCCCTGAATCCTCTTTCTTCCCTTTCTTGAAGTTGAGCACTATATTTGCCTTTTTCCAATCATCAGGGACCTCCCCCAATTGCCACGGGTTCCAAAGATAATAGTCAATGGCTCTGAAATCACATCAGCCAACTCCCTCAGCACCAAGGATGCATTGCATCTGGCCCCATAGACTTTTTGTTATACATATTCAAGTATAAAGTTTTGACATAACATTCTACACTTCCGTACTTTAGCGCATACATATCAAAACACATTCCCCTCTGATCTTCTCTCACAGATGATATTTTCAGTCCTTATTGCATGTTCATGATCTACGGTATGTATCACCTGGACTCTTTAGAGCTTGAGAATGGGAGCACCTCAGTCTTTTCAAACACCACAGAACCCTATCAGCTAAAAAACAGTCTGGGGATCTCCACAGCTAGCAACATTTTAGCCCTTAGGTTAATAGATGACTGGTCCTCAGTTGGTGATGGCATATAAATCTGTAGCCTGTATCCAAAGGGGTACAGAGAGTGGGATCAGTAATATAAAATATCCATTCCCTCAATCTCTGTAAGGCTTTTCACTCTATGGGGCACTCTCTTTCCCTCATACGCCCAGCTAAATCAGACAAGAATTCACAGTCTTTCCCCTCTCTGAGCGCTCCATTCTCTTTAACAGACACACAATTCCAGTTTAAAGCAGTCAGCTGATAGCTAAATGCAAGTTCTATAGGCTCTGTAGTCTGTATGGGTAACAAATGCCCTCCTCCCAGCTCTCCCTCTAGGTCCACTGAACATATTGTGGTGGACCAAACATTATCTTAATGAAGGGCTTCCCTGTAAATAAATCTGGAATAGCACTTAGCTGTATCCAAAGTGATAAAGGGATCGGGAACTGGTTCTCAGAGCAGACATATCTCTTGATCCTAAGTCAATCAGCTGCTGAATCCACAAACATGACAGCTCTGCAAAAATTAGAAAACCTCTCATAAAAAATTTATCTGTCATTGGTCAACTTTAGCTTGTGCTACCAGTAAATATAATAAGGGGGTATCATTGGCTTTGGCTACATTATTGATGGCATCTATATTTACATAGCAAACCTGCTTCAATGTATAGATACAGCTCTTTCACAGCAATAATTCCATTTTCCCATTTTGTTCTTGAACATACCTCTTACTGTGGACAATGCATGAAAAATCTAACTTCCTTTCTTATTTGCTTCGTTTAAATATCTCAAAGCAATGTCACAACGCAAAATCTTATTTCAAACCAACCAACCTTGTTTTTTATATCTGCTTTCGATATTCTAGCTCTATAAAGCAACTTTTCAGGACAGAAATAAACTCTCCTCATCCTGTCATATATAAATTGAGTAAATTCAGTGAGTGCCCTATTGTCATAAAGTACAATGGTTGCTGAGATATATACCATGGTGAGGAGCAAAAGTCTAGGGCAGAGAGGCACTACCAAAGAAGGATGAGAATTTTATGTGGGTAGCTTATGCATACTATGTGACTGATGATGAGCATTTCAGAAAGGCTTACGGATATGTAAAGAGAAGACATGGTTTGCATTGATAGATAGATAGGTAGATAGATAGATAGATAGATAGATAGATAGATAGATAGATGGCAGCAGCTTTAAGGCATCAAGAAATGTTATCTGGAGCACCAAAATGTATAGAAAGTTTCAAAGTCGTTAACTCACCATGTTTTATGAATCCAGCCAATTCATGTTAACCATGCAATGACCTAGGCTGCTTTTTTGACTGTAGAAGTGGTTTTAAGAATGTACAGACAATAATATAAAGCATGCACTGCGCTCTTGTTTGTAATACAAACAAACCAAAATAAATCATTATACTCATATTTAAAATCTGTAATTACGAGTCAGTTGCTGATATGGCATTGAGAGTTTTGCTATTGACGTCAGTAGGAGAAGGAGCACACCCTAAGTTCATGTTCTGTTAAATCCTTTCCAAATGCATATTTGGGATGCACTTCTAGCAAGAGAATATGCAGCAAAGCACCTGTTTTCCTACATTAAAAAAAAAAAAACCCGTCCAAGAGATTGCAAAAGACAAAAAAAGACCAGACTTTGTAATGAATTTAAGCAATTAAAAACCATTTGCAACCAATGTTATGAACAGAGCTTTATATAACATGACATATCTCTGACTAAAGCTTTTAATCCTTGACCCTAAAACATTTATTACGCAAGTGTTGTGTAGGGTCAATATTAAATTGCACCTTATAAAATCAAGCTGGATGTGTGAAGTAAGGATCCATAAACTCATATAAGTGAAATCATTTACTGAAATTCACTGCATCTCTATGGAGATAATAAGGGAGGACTGTCATTTTAATTGGTCCAATAAAGCCAACTCTTATTATGGTAAATGAATGTAAAAGCTAGATCAAAGACAGCCTGTACAACTGGCCTGTCGGCAGCATCATTGAAACAGAATTTGCAGCCCTGCCAGCACAGCATCGAGGAAGCACACTGCCATGCACAAGGTGATCCTCAAAGCTTTTTTAATGTTTCTTTTTTAAAAAAAAAGCTTCATCAAGTGGAGGGTCATTGATTTTTAATGTTGTTTGGTGAAGAGAAGAGGGGAAGAGCATAATGGATGGGGAGAGGGAGACAGAAAGAAAAGGGAAAGGATATGTGTAGATGAGGAAAGGATGCCTAGGGCATTCTAATGTCCCAAGGGCCTTCCCTTTGCTCTGCACATGATCCTGAACTAAAAGGACAGAAAGAGGACAGTAATTAGTAGCCTCCCATGTTTCCCAGTGAAATCACGTCCTCACAGTGGTCCAGATCCTCATCCCAGTTACTAGGCTGTGCACTGGGAAGTAATCCTCCCCTCCATGCTGCAAAGACGACTTGCATCCACTTCTTAGATCTCAATGCTGCAGTAGCCTCTGATCTTGACATTCCACTCTATCTTGAGTACTTATATTGTCCCATTACCTCATAATCTTTAATGTTTTTATCCTGGGAGGTAGGGAAGTGCTATTATCACTATTTCATACAAGTGGAAATAATTAACAGAAAATGGCTTGCCCAAGGTCACACAGGAAATTGAACTCAGGCCTCTCGCGTACCAGGTTAGCGCCCTAACCACCAGACCATTTATTCATCTCTGTTGGGGCAGGAGAGGCTGCCAGTGGATCTCCGTAGTCTCAGATCCTCTGCCTCCCACATGCTCTCAACAGGTGGGCTTCCCAAAACCTGCCCTCCAGACAACGGAACTAAACTGATTCCACTCTACTCAAGGCACTTACAACTGTGGAGGAAGAAGCAGGACTTTCCTTACAAAAGGAAGGGACTGGTCGCAGTTACTAATCAGTTTTATCTCAGATGTCAGGCAAGGGCACTAGAGAACATTTTCCGCTTGATAAGGTTCAATGAGCACAACTTTAAAGGATTCTTTCCTCCCCATGAATACAATGAAACAGTCAAGTATAACTTCCACCCCTGCAATGCTGTCACAATTGCTCACCTCACAAAATTATACTATAAGCAACACATTACTTTCTAATCCAATATGTTTATGTTACATATATATATATATCACTGATTACAAAGATATTCAAACCCAAAAATTCCAGTCTGAAAACTTATTCCCTATGGCCCCACCATACTCAGGTAGTGTAATGCCCAACTACATGTATGGTTGTTGTAAAAGAAGACTCAAATAGGCCCATGGGAACAGAAAGCAATAAAGGTTTAGTAGAGCTATCCTAAGAAGAAGCAATACTTTAATAATCATAAAATAATAATTTAGAACAATTTCCGTGAGACATAAGCTCCATTAATGGATAATATAGTAATAATACCTGGTCCACAGGTAATTGTAAAGTACTTTGAGAATGTCATATTGAAGGCCCTAAAGAAATACCAAATATTGTTGTTATTATTATTATTACATATCCCTCTTAAGGCTTGGCTTTACTGTGAATTTAAAAGCACATTGTTTAATAGCAGCCAAGCACTGTCCATACATGGTACATAGAGTGGTGTAAAACGACAGCAGTAATGGAAATTCAGAAGAAGAATTTTCAGCTTTGTTTTGAATTGATGTAACTATTCAACAACTCAGAACCTACCACAGAGACAGCTCCAAAATGGGAGAACAGTGGTGAGACCCCAGTATTTGGAATTCACAAATGGATGGAGATGGATTCATATATTCAATCAAATCTCACAAATAAGGTGTTCCAGAATTCAGATTCCTGAGTACTAGGGTAAACTTTAACTAGAAGGTATAAACACAGTAGTCAATAGTGTGCTTAAATAGTAGAGTCAGTTGGAAAAAAACAACCAGCACTAAATAAACAGGCCACGTGTTTGTGGAGAGACTGCAAATAAAGGGTGTAGACTAAGCTAGACCTGCAAGGATACTATTACAATAGCCAAAGAATTTTGCATTTTTTAATGTTTGGAAAGCATTTTGCACCTTGTGTTTGTTATCCACAAAACAAGTAATAATAACAAAAATAGTATTAGGTGTAAACTGGATGTTAGAGGCAAAGGGGATGTAAAAAAAGGAAGAAAACTTTCTTATGCACCATCAAGGTGTGTGTAATTCAATCAAAGCAATTTGACAAAAATTAACTTCTCTCAAGAAACAGTCAAATGATGTTGGAACACAGCCAAAACAAAATCAAATCTGGATTTCCACCAGGTTGTTAGCATCGATTCATAAATATGGAATGGATACTGACAAACTAATTTCCAGGCCTAGATTTTCAGTCTTGATAGCACCACAGCTCTGATGTATAGCTACAGGCAGAGGATAGGAAAGCAAGAAAAACAAATTACTAAAAGAAATCAAATGGTGGCCCCATAATAGGAGACTAACTTTGAAAAAAGACTCAACAGAGCACCATTGTCTGAGCATGAGAACAACCCAACACTCAGCAGAATGAGCAGTGGTAGAAACGCATTGGATCATACCAAAGGAATTAAGTAAAGTAACAATATTCAAAACAGAGGCAGAAAGCTGATCAGGATGTCTGTTGAAACACACCTAAAAATCAACGAAGAACAAGCATTGCAAAATCAACCAGTCACATGTAACATTCTCAAATAAGTATATAGAATAGTAAATGATGGTCAGGGCTGACCTCAGACAATATGGGGGAAAGTGATTGAACTACTGGTATTAAAAAGATATTCTGGCACCAAAATATGCCAACAGGGCTAAACAGCAGAGTAAAAGAGGTGGTTGGAGGCAAAAAGGCATCATTTAAAAATTGGAAGTCAAATCCTAGTGAAGAAAATAAAAAGGCGCATAAACTCTGGCAAGTCAAGTGTAAAAGTATAATAAGGTAGGCCAAGAAAGAATATGAAGAGCAAATAGCTAAGGACGCAAACACTAAGAGCAACAAAATTTTAAGTACACCAGAAGTAAAAAGTCTGCCAAACTGTCTGTGGGGCTCCTGGACAACCGAGTTACTAAAGGATCATTCAAGGAAGATAAGGCTGTTGTGGAGAAGCAAAATGAATTCTTTGCATTGGTCTTCACTGAAGAGGATGGGAGGGAGATGTCCATACCCAAGCCATTCTATTTAGGTGACAAATCTGAGGAACTGTCCCAGATTGAGATGTCAGTTAAACAATTTTTGGAATAAATTGAAGAATTAAAAGTAAAAAGCAACTAGGATCAGATAGTATTCACCCCAAGAGTTCTTCAGGAGCTCAAATATGAAATTTCAGAACTATTAACTGTGGTATGTAACCTATTACTGAAATCAGCCTTTGCGCTAGATGACTGGAGGATAGCTAATGTAATGCCTATTTTAAAAAATGGCTCCAGAGGCAATTCTGTTGGTAAGTACTTCAGTACTAGGCAAATTGATTGAAACTATAGTAAAGAACAAAGTCATCAGAAATATAGAGGAAATTGATATGTTGGGGAAGGGTCAATATGACTTTTGTAAAGGGAAATCATGCCTCATCATTCTATTAAAATTCTTTGAGGGTGTAAACAAGCATGTATACATGGATGATCCAGTGGATATAGTATACTTGGACTTTCAGAAACCCTTTGACAAGGTCCCTCACCAAAGGCTCTTAAGACAACTAGCAGGCATGGGATAAGAGGGAAACTAGCAGGCCATGGGATCTCATGGATTGATAAATGGTTAAAGGATAGGAAACAAAGAGTGGGAATCAATGGTCAGTCTTCATAACAAAGAGAGGTAAGTAGCAGGGTCCCACAATGTTCTGTACGAGAACCTGTTCTCTTCAACATATTCAGAAAAAATCTGGAAAATGGGGGTGAACAGTGATGTGGCAAAATTTGCAGTCGATACAAAATTACTCAAGATAGTTAAGTTCAAAGCTGACTGCTAAGAGTTACAAAGGGATCTCACAAAACTGGATGACTGGGCAACAAAATGGCAGATGAAATTCACTATTGATAAATACAAAGTAATGCACTTTGGAAAACATAATCCCAACTATACATACAAAATGATGGGGTCTAAATTAGCTGACACCATTGAAGAAGCAGGTCTTTGAGTCTCTATGGATAGTTATTTGAAAACATCTGCTCAACGTGCAGCAGTAGTCAAAAAAAACCTAACAGAATGTTAGAAATCATTAGAAAAGGGATACATAATAAGACAGAAAACATCATAATGCTGGTATATAAATCCATGGTACTGCCCATACCTTGAATACTGCATGCAGATCCGGTCACCTCACCTCAAAAAAGGTACATTAGAGTTGGAAAAGGTGCAGAGAAGGACAACGAAAATGATTAGGAGTATGGAACGGCTTCCATAGGAGGCGAGATTAAAAAGACTGCAACTGTTCATCCTAGAAAAGAGATGATTTAAGAAGGAATATGATAGAGGTCTATAAAATAATGAATGGTATGGATAAAGTCAATAGAGAAAAATTTATTTACCCCTTCACAAAACACAAGAACCAGGAGTCACCCAATGAAATTAATAGACATCAAAATTTAAAACAAACAAACAAAAGGAAGTATTTCTTCACACAATGCACAGTTGACCTGTGGAACTCATTGCCAGGGGATGCTGTAAAGGCCAAAAGTATAACTGGGTTCAAAAAAGAACTAGGTAAATTCATGGAGGATAGGTCCATCAATGGTCAGGGATGCAACGGCATGCTCCAGGTGTCTCTCAACCTCCAACTGCTAGAAGCTGGGACTGGGCAACAGGTGATGGATCACTCAAAATTACCCTGTTCTGTTCATTCTCTCAGCAGCACGTGGCACTGGGCACTGTCAGAGACAGAATGCTGGGCCAGACAGATCATTGATCTGACCTGGTATGGCTCTTCTTATGTTCATACATTCTCAGACTGAATTCAGTTCCAGCCAGTGGCAAGAACCAATGCCAACTCCACAGTTCTCTCTAGGTGAATGATAGAAGAAATAGCTGTTTAGGTCCAAATCTGCCACTCTTACTGTCACTGAGAGTAACTTATTCCTCCACTGAAATCAGTGGCTGTATTGAATTCAATGGGAGTTTTGCAGTTGACTTCAATGGGTCCAGGATTTCACCCAAAGCATCCAACAGAAGAAGGATGGAAGAACTGTGTCCTTTCAGTTAAGGGAATGGAAGAAAACCAGAGCCCTGAGAAAACAACCACTTTTCGGTTAAAGCCAGAGGGCCTGATTCTCCATTATCCTGCACAGATGAAATGCCATTGAGTTGAGTGTAAGATTTTGCTTCATTCTGCCAATTATCTTCATTTTACAGATGGGGCTAAAAGATAAGGTGATTTGGCCAAGGTTACACAGGATGTTAGTGGCAAAGCTATTACTAAAATTCAGGACTTCCTGACTCCCAGTTCTGTGCTAATTCTTCCATGCCACACTGCCTTACAGGACCAATGGCTTTAATCACTAAACTCCACTGTTTAATTATATTAAGAAACCACTTATATATAGTGACTGAAGATAAATCCCTATTTTTCCTTTATTTCCATAATTTTCATTCGTATATACAAAAAATAATTGCAGACACTACAGTAATAGAGGCAAATCTGATGTCTTGATATCTGCAGCTGTATCATTTCAGGGTGCGCGTGTGGTAGCTTTTATAAGCTAAACAGAGTAAGTTCTGATCAATATTTGGAGGGGAGCCCTTAATGGCAAACTTAGATGCTGTGCATGGTATTTTTGATTCAACAGGTGAAGCTTAAATACTTACATTTGAGAATCAAGCCCACAGAATGTATTGTGATGTGGTGGTTTACAAAATAGCAGGTGCAATATTTATGAAGGGGGCAAGGTCCCGTTTTTTCCTCCTATTCTGTAGAGTCCTAGCCACACAGGCTTCTTATTCCAGTACAATAAAAATTATATTTTTCAATATGACTCCACACAGAAAATATTTGTTTACCTGAATTACAGCCAGAAAGTTCACACTACTTTGCCAAAAAAAGTACACATTTCACAGAAACCATTTAATGCAGTTCTAGTAAATCCTATCACATGACCTAAAGTCATCTCCAGTTAACATATGAAGGTTGTGTTCCTATTTGTTAAAGTAGTTTATCAGAATAAATTCTCATTTAACTGTTTTTCTACACACCAAAGAATTTCTTTGCTATGTCTAAAGCAAACAGTAATACGTTACATTATCACACTGTTCCTGTTACATTTATCCTTCTATATCTTTCACTTATGCTCTGAAAACAACACACTGTACATTTCTATTTTCATTTAACAAAATCCAGGCTTAAGGCTGATTTTGTCATGTGTCTTCATTTCAACTGGTACTGGTTTTGTTTTTCTTGGACCCAGCTAAAGCTAAGTACACCGCAACATAGCTTATTTCATGTCAAAATATATTGTGCTACACATACTGACTGATCAGGAGTTGTTTTCTCTAAACACAGCAAAGATTTCCTCTTATTGTTTCAGGATATTTCTAAAACGTGCCTCTGAGCTTAGGGCTAGGGTTTGATTAATGCATGATTTCCTCTTTAAAATTAGAAACAGGAATCATGAGTGATGGTTAATAATTTTCATTTGCTCTTCTGCTCTGTTTTCCAAGCAGTCTAATTAAGGCCTGGTTCCCAGGCCTGATTAGGCTTCTTTTACATCTGACTGCAGTTTGCAGATAGTGCTTCAAGGCAGGAACTCATGCTTATTTTCAGTAAATGGGAACAATCTGGAAAGGAACAAGAAGGTTCAGATTTTTTTTTCTCCTTTAATGAGAGAAATTGTAATGTCTCTTGCAGGAATCAACAACATAATTTAACAATAAATGTTAGAATTGGAGGCAAAGTAACAAGGCACCAATTTATGGTTTTCAGAACTGCATGTTGTAGGCATGTTATTAGTAACAGCTCTTTTATACTTTTACTAAATGTGTTGGATTGAATGGCATTGGGTCAATCTATATTGGTTTGGATTCCATATGGATCCAGAGAATTGTAATGCTTCCTTGTCTACTCAACCTGTTTACTCTTTGGGACTCCTAGACTGATGTATTCATGACATTGTGCAGTACCTACTGGACATCCCAAACACAGGACAGATTCGATCCTTGCTAACTAACAGCTGGAGAGACACTGAATGGTGCTAATAACCCAATAACAGACCTGAAACAGGGAACTGAGTAGGGTTGCCACCCATCCTGTTTTTACCCAGATAGTCTGGTTTTGGCTTCTGTTTTGGGTGCTCTAGAGTTGCCAGGTGCCCAGTTTTCGGGGATCTGGCAACCCTAAATGGCACCTGAACCAAAAGTCTGTTACTACCAGGTGGGGGGAGGTGCTGGGTCATTAACCACACCAACCCCTGCTCAGCTGGGGCCACCTCCTACCTTCAGGCAGGCTCCTTGAAATGATCCAGTGAGCAATGGTGGGGAAGGCAGGAGAGGAGCAAGTGATGGGGGGAAGGGCCTTGAGGGGAAGAAGTGGAGCAGGGGAGGGGCCTTAAGGGGAAAAGGGAGGCAGGGAGACAGGCCACAGAGGTCTGCTTGCAAGCAATTAGAAAGGTGGCAACCCTAGAGAGAGGATCTATACAGAGATTACATACCTAGCAATTAGAGGAAAGGATGTGCATTTCCTCTCACATACCCCCTCTATGCCCCCTTTTAAGCTTGGCTTTTTTTTAAAAAGAAAGAAAACCTGAGGATTTTATCCATCAGCAGATTATTTCTTAAGACAAATATCTTTTAATGACTACTTCCCCTCCCAATCCCCCAATGCTTGGTTCTCAAAATGTTTTGAGCATCCTGTGGGCCACTAGAGATCTAGTGATTTGAGGAAAACTAGACCACACTTATTATATGCTTTCAGGACAAATCATTTTACTAAGTTTTCTTGGAGCACTTCGATCTTTC
Organism: Emydura macquarii macquarii; assembly: GCF_026122565.2. Classification (NCBI taxonomy): domain Eukaryota; kingdom Metazoa; phylum Chordata; order Testudines; family Chelidae; genus Emydura; species Emydura macquarii. The sequence continues at coordinate 42,628,615 of NW_027132610.1, read as the reverse complement.
CACTCAGATGTATGTTTGTTCTTCTTCCCATAGAATCATGGAAATGTAGGATTGAATAGGTCCTTAAGATGTCATCTAGTCCAGCCCCCTGAGCTGAGGCAGGACCCAGTAAACCTAGACCATCTCTGACAGGAGTTAGTTTAACCTGTTCTTAAAAATCTCCAAGACGGGGATTCTACCAAGTCCTTCAGAAACCTATTCCAGAGTTTAATTTTCCTTATAGTTAGAAAGTTATTCCTAACATCTAACCTAAATCTCCCTTGCTTCAGAGTAAGTCCAATGCTTCCTGTTTTACCTCCAGTGGGCATGGAGAACAACTGATCACATTTCTCTTTATGACAGCACTTAATATATTTGAAGACTGCTACCAGGTCCCCTCTGACACTTTTTTTCTCAAGACTAAACATGCTCAGTTTTTTTTAACCTTTCCTCATAAGTCAGATTTTGTAAACCTTTTGTCATTTTTATTGCACTCTGCACTCTCTCCAATTTATCCACAATTCAAAGTGTAGCGCCCAGTATTGGACACAGTACTCCAGATGTGGCCTTACCAGTGCCAAGTAGAATAGGTCTTACACATGACACCCATTAATACACTCCAGAATGATATTAGCTTTTTTTGTAATGGCATCATAGTGTTGACTCATATTCAATTTCTGATCCATCGTACCCCTACCCCCCATTCTTTTCAGCAGTTCTACCACCTAGCTAGTTATTACCCATTTTATAGCTGCACATTTGATTTTTCCTTCCTAAGTGCAGTACTTTCCACTTGTCTTAATGGAATTTCATCTTGTTGATTACAGAAAAATTCTCCAATTTGTCAAGGTCATTTTGAATTCTAATCCTGTCCTCCAAAGTGCTTGCAACCCCTCCCAATTTGGAGTCATCCAAAAATGATATACGCATACTATCCACTCAATTATCCAAGTCATTAATGAAAATATTGAATAGTACTGGGCCCAAGACTGACCTCTGCAGGATCCCACTAGATCCCAGTTTGACAGTGAACCATTGATAGCTACTTTTTAGTACAATTTTTCACCAGTCATGCACCTACATACACCTACCTATAGTAATTTCATCTAGACCATATTTCCCTAGTTTGCCACTAAGAATGGCATATAGGATTGTGTCAAAAGCTTTACTAAAATCAAAGAGACAAGGTGGGTGAGATAATATCATTTATTGGACCAATTTCTGTTAGTGACAGAGACAAGCTTTCAGGCTTATACAGAGCTCTTCTTCAGGTCTAGGAAACATATTCAGAGTGTCATAGTTAAAAACAAGGTGGAACAGATTGTTTAGCATGAGTAGTTAACACATACTTCAAGGAACCATTCAAGGTTAACGGACCACTTCACCTTGAATGGTCCCTTGAAATATGTCTTTCTCTTGCTCCTGATTTATAGAAACTCTTCTTATTGCCTTTTATGTCTCTTGCTGGTGTAACTCATTTTGTGTCTTAGCCTTTCTGATTTTCTCCCTAGGTGCTTGAACTATTCTTTTGTAATCCTCCCTAGCAATGTGTCCATGTTTTCACATGTTGTATATTCCTTTTTGATTTTCACATGATTAAAATGTTCCAGTTGCAACTCTTGGCTTCATTATTCCTATTCTTCCTTCACATCGGGATAGTTTGCTGTTGTGTCTTTAATATTGTCTTTGAGAAACTGCCAGCTCTCCTGAATTATTTTATCCCTTAGCTTTTCTTCTTGGGGACCCTGCCTACCAGTTCTCTGAGGCTATTAAAGACTGCTTTTTTTAAGTCCATTGTCCTTATTCTGGCTCTTTCACTCTTTCCTTTCCTTAGAACCATGCAATCTATCATTTCATGATCACTTTCATCCAAATTGCCTGCAATCTTTAGATTTGCAAACAATTCATCACCGTTAATCAGAATCGAGTCTCAAATGGCTGTCCCCTGGGGCACTTCTTCCACCTTCTGAAATAAGAAGTCATCCCCATTATATTCCAAGAACTTATTGGACATTTTGTGTTTTACCATAATACTTTTCCAACAGATGTAGCGGTGGTTAAAATCCCCCATTACTACTAGGTCTTGTGTGCTAGATATTTGTTACTTGTGAAATAAATTTGTTCCACCTCCTCCTGATTTCGTGGCGTATAGTAGGCCACTATCATGAGATCACTGCTGATTTTTCCCTTTTTATTTTCACCCACAGACTTTCAACTAGTCTGCCTTACCTCCTTCTAGACCTCAGAATAAGCATATATATTCTTGATGTCCTATGCAATATCTCCTCACTTTTTCCTCTCCCTGTTCTCCTGAACAAGTTATATCCCTCTGTACCAATATTCCTTTCATGAGATTTATCCCACCAAGTCTCTGTGCTGCCAGTTAAGCCATAATTAGCTTATGTACTAAGATATCCAGTTCTTCCTATTAATTCCCCATAGTCCTTTAATTTGTGTACATCTAAGATGTTGAGCATATTCCACCACTGTTATCCCTCTTGTTGCTCTTATAACCCTATTTTAACTCTCCTTCACCTGCCCTCCCAACATTTTGCCCTTTGTTAAGGTCACCTTTTTTTATAACTACCTGTAAGCTTTTGTCACCTGCCCCCTTTGAACCTAGTTTAAACTCCTCATCTCTAGGTTGGTGAATCAGTGTGAGAATAAGCTCTTCCCCTTCTTAGTCATGTGGACTTCATCTCTTCCCAATAGTCATACTTTCTGGACCAGAATCCCATGGTTGCAGAAGCCAAAGACCTTCCATTGACAACATCTTGTACAGCCATGCATTCGTCTCCAAGATGCGCATGTCCCTTCCTGGGCCCTTACTTTCAACCAGGAGGATGGATAAAAACACCACCTGCTCCCCTGACTACTTTACCCTCACTCCCAGAGTCCTACCATCACTGTTGATCTGTCCATTGTCATAACTGGCAGTATCACTGGCACCCACACAGATAAGTAGCATGGGGTAGTGGTCGGAAGGACGAATAAGCTTCAGCAACTTTTCTATAACATCTCAGATGCTGACCCTGGCAGAAAGCACAATACCAGTCACTGCTCCCCTGGACTGGATTCTCTCCCTTTGCTGCATTCCTGTGACTCCATGCTGCCAGCTGTGTAATGCTTCTTTGGGCAGCTCTAAACTACCACTTAAGTCAACCAAACTTACATTGCACAAGGATGTGAAGAAGACACCCCGAGCGACACAATTACAGCAAACTAAGCGCTGTTCACACTCCGGTGCTATGTCAGTGGGAGAGCATCTCCCTCTGACACAGCTTCCGTCTCCCGTGGAGGTGGAGTAATTATGCCAATGGGAGAGCGCTCTCCTGTTGGCATAGAGAGTCTTCACCAACGCGCTACAGTTATGGATGTAGCGGTTCTTATGTAGACCTGCCCTTTGACTTTTTAAAAGATGTTTACCAGTAACAGAGTATGATAAAGATCAGAAGCATTGGAATGTTTCTAATTACACATCGTTTAATGTATTCCCTGCTCTGACACAGACATGATTTCTATGTTATTCTTAATTTTGTATGTGTAGGAAGACAAATATTTCAATGATATATTTTTAATGCAGCTGCTATATGGTGATGGGAAGAAAAGTGCTAATATAAATATTTTTCCTATAAAAGACTTTTTTTAAAGGACAAAAACTTTTAAAGTAGTTTTTATTGGGCTCTAAGACAACATCAAAGCTACTTTGTGAACTTCCAGGGAACCCACAAGTAAAGCCCACAACTTACAGAAGTCAGCATTCTGATACAGCATCTTTACTAATCTTATTACTAATTAGATCTGAATGCTATCAGTATAACAAGCCTTCAATGTAAATGAAAATAAATGCTGATAATATTAAAGTCCAGTGAACAAAAAGTCATAAACTGTCTCTTTATACTTTAGCTGTAAGGGCTGCTAACATAGCCAGGGCTAGATTGTGGCCTTAAACAACATGACAGGAGAAATGCAGAAGAATTCAACTCCAACAGCAATTTTGGATGCATCTTCCTGTAAGGTAGGTACAATGCCTCCAGGAACACTGAATATGTGCACACAGTGGTGGCATCTACTGTAACTTTCTGTGAGGTGAGGTGTGCACTTTCATTGGGCTACATGAGGATTCAGGAGTCTAATTTTAGAAACACAGCTTTGAAAATCCAAGAGCTCTATTGTGCCATCACTTTTAAGCTCCCGTTGATTCTGAGCATTATTTGACATAACTATAACCCAAAGTTTCTGTGGAGGATTCCATGTCTAATAGATTTTATCTGGAGGTCTCCTATTCAAGTACTGACCAGGTCCAAAACTGTTTAACTTGTGTCTAATACTGGGTAAATTACAACCAACATCCATATTATGCAAGTCCACTATACAATGTTGTTCTTCCACAGTCTCATCTCCCTTTTTTCACCTGGTATCTTTACCTCTTCATTTCTCTCTTCCTGGGTAAATATGTATTATTTAACTCTGTAAAGCATTTTGGGCTGCACAGCAGTTTGCATGAGAGACACTATGCAAAGCATTATTTTGAAAAACATATACAGTGTAAGAGAAACTATGGAGCTAGTCAATTACACTTGAGAGCAGGGAAAGATGAATTTGTTTTAACAAGATCTTCACATTATCTAATTTTATTTTGGTTAGATATTAAAAGACAGCAGTGACTATCATGACAGGGAGGTGTACTTTGGGAAAATAATACAGACATGGAGAAGGGTGGGAAATGAAGTCTTGCTTGTCTTGGAAATAGGAGTTGCATGAAAAAGCTATTACCATTTTGGATAAGTCTGACAAATTAATAAATTATGTTATTGTTTCTAGGACTCACGGTTACTATCTAATCATCTAAGTGCTTTTTAGAATAAAACAGTCTGGGGGTGGGGTTATAGAAAGTAGACTGACTTTTTGATGACTCAAACACAAGATTCATAGATTCGAAGGCAAGAACGGACAACTGTGATCATCTATATAACATAACCTGTATAAATAGACCACATAACCTCCCAAAAATAATTCCTAGAGCACACAAAGGCATTACACACTTTGAGAGTGTTCTCCATTTTTCTTGTGCCTCACAGACACAAGTACTGCAGATCACATTCATGTTTTGTTATTAATCCACTTCATCGTCACATCACTAAGTCATAAGTCGAAAATGTATAAATCAAGAAGAAAAATATGTTGAAGTTATTTCTGGTCTTTTTATGTGTCAGGACATCATTCATTTAAAAAAATCATTTAATGTGGGGTGTGACATGTCATTTAGGTTTGTCTTATTACAGGAGGGGCAGTATTAAGGTTGCCCAAAACTTCCTATTACAAGATTAGGTTTTCAGTTGCTTATAACTTTGCCAGACTTAACTTGTTTGGGCTACAATTTTCCATGCCAAGTATCTGCCTCAGGCTATGCATTTTTTGAACGTTTCAGCCAATAGGTTCAGCTGTTTCTGAGAATGAGGCTAGAGAAATTATGTTGTTTTGCAATGCTAAAATAATTCTGGTGACCTTTTCCTTGAGAATCTCAAACACTCTAATTCCTTGGGGCAGAAACTTGAAATATGAGGGCAGAGACGACCTTTGTGTCAGGGGTGTGCCTTTTGCTGTCCCTGTGAATATTGACCCAAATTTGGCCAAGCTTGAAGCCTTTCAAAAATTGCAGTTTGCACATGCTCAGTAGAGACTTTAAAGCTCAATAGCTAAAATCTTTGAAGATTCCATCCTCACTGAGCATGCTCCAACCTCTCAAGGCTCCTAGAACTGACCAAACTATGCATTTATCTTCCCCACAAAGTGACTGAGCATGCTCCAGCCTAGGGGTACAGGGCAGGACTAGATTTTCCCTGTAACTGTTCCAGCTGCTCTGGGCCTAGATGGGATTGGGCACTGAAACTAAGAAGAAGGAGCCTGTCTCTCCTGTGCTCTGAATGACCTCTGTGATGCTGACAGATCAGGTGCCAGCTCATGTCAAGGCTCCTAGGTGTCAACTTAACACCGACACATGTACAGTTGGAAACCGGTCTGGCTCACCTGTCTCTTAGCGCTGATAAAATAGGTATTAGATTTCCAAAAAATGTGTTTACTGGTTAGACTTTATGAAATGCTTGTAAGTTGCTGCATGAATTAATCTCACTTATAATAGCTGTATCCTATGTTATAAGGTAATGTTTAGAAGTGTTAGCTCTATAGTTTTAAAAGTGTTTGCTCTGAAATTGTAAACCCCCCCCAGTCAGTAGGGAAGCATTATCAAGTGTGAAATATTTGTTTGCCACAGGAAGTGCTGAACAAAAGTAGGCGCATAGACACCAGACAAACCACTGTGGAACATCAGACAACAAATGACTTTGTTGATTGCTCCCTCCACACCCAGGAAGAGATGTGCACAAGGACTTGTCCCATCAGCTTGAACTCTAGGGGAAAGGAATAAAAATCCCTGAGAGAAAGAAACTGGATCTCTGTGTTGCTTGGACTTTGTGAGGACAAGATTTCTGTGTATAAACAAGTGATCCCCAGCTCAGTAGCCTGGGTTATCCATAGGGGACAGACAGAGCTTGCATATCACAGCAGCTTCTATTACCTTTTAGAACCTAAGACTAGCTCATTTGTGTGTGTCTGTTTACTTGCTTCAACTTTGTAAATAACTCTCGTTTCTTTTTCTTAGTTAACAAATCTTTAGTTAATTTATTATAGGACTGGCTACAAGTGTTGTCTTTGATGTAAGATCTAAAGTAAAGTTGACCTGGGGTAAGTGACCAGTCCTTTGGGATTGGGAGTAACCAGAATATTATTATGATTTTTGGTGTAAGGGACCATTTATCACAAAGGCAAGCTTACCTGGGTGGCAAAATGGATCAGAGTACCCTAGGGGTCTGTCTGTGACTCCACATTGAGGCTATTGTATTGCCTGAGGAGTCCACACTTAATACCTGATTGATGAAATCTAAGGACTGGTCTGCACTACAGAGTTTTGTCAAGTCAGCTTTTGTCAACAAAACAGTGGACGTGTACACACTGAAATGCTCCTCCCTCTGATGTAACTCCCCTGCTATGCTGACATAATAAAATCACCTCAACAAGAGGTGCAGGGCTTATGTCGGTGTAGTTATGGGGACATAGTATCTGTGTCAGTGTTCCTTACAACGGCTCTTAGCTATCATTCTTGTCAATTTCACAGCTCTAGCGGTCGACTTATCTTTGTAGTGTAGGCAAGCCTTAGTATAGAACTCACAACCAATTTGGCGGTATGCCCTGCTTTTTAACAGTCTGCTCTGAGGTTAACACTCATGCTTCTGAGCCACTCCAGACAACGTGACAACCTCCATGTGGGCACCTAAGCAGCATAGATTCACAGATTCCAAGGCCAGGACAGCCCATTGTGATCATCTAAGCTGACCTCCTGTATAACACAAGCCATAGAACTTCCCCAAAATGATTGATTTAAGAATTGTCAGTGATGAGAATCCACCACAACCCTTGGTAAATTGTTCTAATAGTTAATTACCCTCACTATTAATTTATGCCTTATTTCCTGTTTGAATTTGTCCAGCTTCAACTTCCAACCACTGGATCATGCTATACCTTTGTCTGCAAGATTGAGACCCCATTATAGAATATCTGTTCCCCATGTAAATCCTCATACTTATACTCATCAAATCACTCCTTTACCTTCTCTTTTTTAAATAAAATAGATTGAGGTCCTTCAGTCTATCACTATAAGGCACATTTTCTAATCTTTTAATAATTCTCATGGCTCTTCCATAAACCCTCTCCAATTTATCTACATTCTTCTTTAACTGTGGACCCCAGACCTAGACACAGTATTCCAGCAACAGTGAGATCAATGTGAAATACAGAGATAAAATAACCTCTTTACTCATTCTCGAGATTCCCGTTTATGCATCCAAGGAGCATATTGAAAACACATTCAGCTGATTCTCAACCACAAACCCCAAATCTTTTCAAGAGTCACTACTTCCTAAGATAGAGTCCCGCATCCCCCCTACATTCTTTGCCTCTAGCTATATACATTTACATTTAGACATTTTAAAATGCCTATTTTGTTTGCTTGCGACCAATTTACCAAGCAATCTACTCAGCATCAGTGACTTGCCCTCTTCGTTATTTACCACTCCCATAAACTTTATTTCATCTGCAACTTCTATCAGTAGTGATTTTATCTTTTCTTCCAGGTCACTGATAAAAATGTTAAACAGAATTGGGTGAAGACCCGATCCCTGGAAGACCCCACTTGAAACACACCCAACTGACGATGATTCCCTGTTTACAATTACATTTAAAAAACTATCAGTAAGCCAGTTTTTAATCCATTTAATGTGTGCCATATTAATTTTGTATTGTTCTAGATTTTTCATAAAAGTGTTGTGGAGTACCAAGTCAAATGCCTTACAGAAGTTTAATTATATTCCATTAACATTATTACCTTTATCAGCCAAACTTGTAATCTCATCAGAAGATACCAAGTTAGTTACACAGGATCTATTTTCCATATTCCAGGTTGATTGGCATTAATTATATTACCCTTCTCTATTACTCTCCTGTACATTTTTATTAATTGTGTCTCATATTAGCCTCTCCATTTACTTGTCTGGGAATGATGTCAGACTGGATAGAACTATTAATACTTGGGTCATCCTGTGTATATATTCGCACAACATGAGCTTTCTTCCAATCTTTTGGAACTTTCCCAATGTTCCAAGACCTATGGAAAATCAATGTTTATGGTCCAGCGAGCGCCTCAGCCAGCTCTTTTTAAACTCTTAGATGCAAGTCATCTGGACCTGCTGATTTAAAAATGTCTAACTTTAGTAGCTGCTGTTTCATCGTTATATGATATGGCTACATCAGGGGTGACAAACATCCGGCCCGCGAGCCGCATACGGCCCACCAACCTTTTTGGTTCAGCCCCTGGTGGCGGCGCACGCTGCCACGACATCTTGCAACGTCTCGCGACGTTGTACTCTCTGGTGGTGTCGCACACTGCCACAAGACCTCACAGCATCGCACGCTGCCACCAGAGGGTATAATGCTGCTAGATCTCGTGACAGCGTGCGACACTGCCAGAAGGTACAACACTGCAAGATCTCATGGCAGCGTGCTGCCGCCAGAGAGTACAACACTGCGAGATCTCGTGGCAGCGCGCTGTTGCCAGAGAATACAATGCTGCAAGATCTCATGGCGTCATGTGCTGCCATGAAATCTGTGTACTCTGGCGGCAGCGCATGGAGCGCTGTGCGCATGGGACACAGCGCTCCAAAATGCGGGAGAGGAACAGTGTGGTCTTGGATCATCGCACAGTACTATAATTCTTAATCATTGATCGATTCTTTTAATCGTAAAATAGTAGTATTTGTAGAAATGAATTTACTGCAGTTTTTATATCGCTGATAACTAGAAAATAAAATATAATACTACATAAAAATGGTTGTGCCTAATATTTCAATTTATGGTATGTATCGCCCACTTGAAGTACATTTAATTCAAATCTGGCCCGCAATAGCAAATGAGTTTGACACCCCTGGGCTATATCATCTGGCTTTTTCCAAAATATAGAACAGAAATATTTATTGAACACTGAATTCTACCATTTCCATCCACTAATGAACCAATACTGTTAGGATTTTTCTATTCTTAATATACTTAAAAATCTCTTTCTTATTCTTCTTAATGCTATTGACCATAGATTTCGTCTTGTGTCTCTTTGCTTGACTTATCAATTTTCTGCATTTCCTAGTTTCTAATTTATATTAATTACTATTGACTTCCTCTTTCTTCCATTTGTTTTATATATATAAATATATATAAAGAAAGAAGGCTGTATTAGTTATATATATATATAATTTCACTTCCTTTCCATTTTAACTAGTGCAGCCTTCTTTCTTGATTGTGGCTGTGTGGGGGGAGGGGTGGACATCTGGTAAAGTGTTCATAAACAATTCCCAATTATTCAGATTTTTCTGATTAAATTCTTCTTCACAGCTAATCTGGATCATAATTCTTTTCAGCATGGAGAAGGAAGCTGCCTGACTCATATGCATAGAGGACATAGATCACTCCAGGGGGACGGAACGGAGTAGATTGGGACAAGGAACCTGGTGATATTGGGATTGGAGGTAGCGGGGAAAGAGAATCTGTGACTGGGAACTGTGCGGTGTGAGGGGGTATTGGAAGCTGGGGACAGGATGAGACTGAGAGTTGGTGGGGAACAGAAGAGGAGGGGAGAAAGATCTGATGAGGAGCTGGAAGAGGGGAAGAGAACTGACAGCAGCTGAGCAAAGAGACTGAAAATAAAGTAGCCAGAGAAGGGGAAGACCTGGACAAGGAATCAGGGAGGGGATGTGGGTAGGAGGGAGACTGGACTTGGCTAAGGAGACTGGGGAGGAAAACTAGGGCTGAGAGGCAGTGGGATGGAGGTGGGGGACAACAACTAGAGGCCACGGGGAGAGACAAACTGGACAAGAAGCTAGGAGGAGGAAATTGGGACTGGCTGGGCATGGCGAATAGAGAAAAAAAGAACCAGGCTGTGGGAGGAACTGAGACTGCCTTGGCAAGGAGACTGGGACTGGAAATGGGGAGAGACAGACTCGAAAGGGAACCAAAGGAGAAAACTAGGAGTGGCTGGGCAAAGAGATTGGGACTAGGATGAGAAGCCTGAGGCGCAGAGACTGAGAATGAGTAGGCAAAGAGAGTGAAACTGGGACAAGGAGCCAAAGGTTGGGAAGAGACAAGACTGCAACAGGGACAGGTTAGATGGGGCAGGGCAGAAGCAATCAAGCTTGGGGCAATGAGCAGAAGAGTCTGTGCCCACTGAAGCAGACTCTCTTCCAGAGCCTGGAATAGAACCCAAAATTCCTGAGATTCAGCATTCTTCTGCTGAGCAGAAGAAGAGCTCTGTGTAGCTCAAAAGCTTGTCTCTCTTACCACCAGAAGTTGATCCAATAAAGATATTACCTGACCCACCTTGTCTGTCATTCTTCTGCTGTCAGCAATATCTGTGAAACCCTCTGGCCCAATGTGTGACTCATCCCCCTATAGTGCTGGTTCTCGCAGAGGATGACAACCTACTACTGTTATCAGTTACTCCATTAGCTCTAGTAGCAGAGGATTTAAAGGTTCCAACCCCGCTGATGAAATATGTAGGTGTCCATATGATACCATATGAAATTTCTTTTCTTCCAATTTGCATTGTATAAAAACCTAGGAAATTATACACTAACAGCTATGTTAAAATAATATTCAGATTGCAGTCAAGCACTCAAAAGTTAGCAAATGTCAGAATTAAGGTTGCTTGTGCAACCTTAACAGACCTAACTTCTTCTCACCATTGATTACTACTGGAAAACAAGTAGCATCTGGTCTAACAAGTAAACAAGTAATAAGTAAAGTTGACATGTAATGTACGCTTCCAAACAAATAATCTACATATAATGACCTAAAAGGGCTGGTTCTTAAAGTAGTAAGTGTTTTGAGTGCACAAAGAATACTCATTAAAGTCATGATTCACAATAGCAAAATGCATGCATATTGTAATTCTTCATAAATATACATGTATACTTCTGTTGTCAGACTGCCTGCTAGAGTTCTACTAGACATCTTCCCAGAAACAGATTTCATCCATACTGACACTAGAAATATCGTGGTTGTTACTTTATTGGTTTGCTTTACATTTTTTAATTTAAATAGAAAATCATTAAGCTACTTTAAACATTAAACACATAGGGACTTATTCTCATTCAGAATAAAGCCCTTTTTTACCACTCAGATCATATCAAAGGACCTTAAGATGAGTATAAATATAAGAACGGCCATACTGGATCAGACCAATGGTCCATCTAGCCCAGGATCCTGTCTCCCAACAGTGACCAGTGCCAGCTGCTTCAGAGGAAATGAACAGAACAGGTAATCATCAAGTGATCCACCCCATCACCCATTCCCAGCTTCTGGCAACTGCCAACCGAAATTGCCAGTCAACATTAGATGGAAGAAGTCATTTCAAGTTCTTACCGTCATCCTTTTCCAATGAATGCCTGAGACTTTGGAATGTTCTTTCACTCAACATACAGCACATTTCATTTGCAGCGTCCTTCCATGCACTTAATGAAAATGATTTTATTTATTTTGTATTCTGCGTGTGTGTCTAAGGTTATTTATGAATGCTGGTTTTGATTTTGTTTTGGAACGTAAATATGTAATATTTGGGTGTTTTTTTTCTTTTATTATCAACTTTTAAAAATTTGTTTTGGGCAGGCTACCTTTCGCTAATTACATTTTGAATTTAATTTTGTTAAGACTCTTGGAATTCCTCAGGCATCAATACCCACGTATATTTTTATTTTTTATTGTATTGTTTTAACTTAAACCCAAGCTGGTAATAGTAATAATTCAAACCAGTGCCTTAGAAATGGAAGGCTCTAGATCTCATTAACAACAATCCCCTTCAGACATCCAGTCCCACTTTTATTAACATACTTTCATATTTATAATACTTTTAGTAGGGCAAGAAATTTGGAATTTTCTTATCCAAGAAATGATACTTAGAGAAAAGTTTAATGCACCACTGCCATTGTTTAAAATTCAACTGTGCTCACAGTGTCAGTTAAATATTCTATGGATTCATATATAGTTATTCCCATTTACATTAAACACTTACAGGAATCAGAAGATGACAACTGATCACATGCCTTTAAAGGAATATTTTGTACCTGGACTAATCAACTTTACACTATGAAATGTCATCCAAGTTCTTCACAGAAGAAAGATAGCATTAAACTGAAATCAGCAGCATTGTCAAAATTAACAAAGTTAAGAAATAATTATTCAATGTATATGATCATTCGTTTTATGCTTCTAGTTTGACCAGTAAATTTAGCTAACAAATGAAGGCTTATGAGTAACATGAGCAAGAAAGGAGGGTAATCCTGTCTTGTTCAAGATCTCATTTAGGGTGAATGATTTCAACAACATTATACCAATGATAACTGTTGACTTAAAACTAAGCAGTATATTCTCTCATTCTGTGTAAAACATCTGCATTACTTGAATAGCTAGGATCAAATTATGCCTCGCTGTAGAGCAGTTCCATAGATGCTCATTCATGATGACATTTTTCCAGTGTAGACAGCCCTACAGAGGGGCTGAGGAGTGGCCTATGCAAGTTTTGAGGTGTTCTGAATCAGGGTGGAACACTTTCTTCCCACACTCTCCTGCCCACAGGTTTGCGTGTAGTATAACAACCAAAAGGTGCTTGGTAGATCAATGCTAATAATAAATCTTTAATCCTGACATTTAAGATTTGACCCACCCGTACGAAGCCTATGCAAGCCATCACTGAGGTCAACCTGACTAAAAACTAAATAATTTGTTCTTGAAAACACATATTCGAAGAAATATGCAAGGGAGCACACAGATATACAACGTTTGTACAACTTTTAAAACCTATGAAATTCCCACACATAAGTTTTATTAATTTAGTGTTGAAGTAACTAGACTTGCTCGGTATACACTTAAAAGTTACGTCAAAAAAACCACAAACCACATCCCTGACTGACATAACTCTGCTGACATAATCCCCATTGTAGATGCAACTACATAGAAGGAAGAATGCTTCCATCAGCATAGCTACCATCATTCAGGGAGCTGGTGTTCCTACACCGATGGAATAACCCCTTCTATTGGTGTGTGATGTGTCTACACTACAGGGATATACCAGCATAGCTATATCTAAATAGCTGTGTTGGTATAGGATAGTGTAGACATACACTAGTACAAACCTTAAAAAGCAAGAAAACAAGCATTTAAGTCATTTAACATCCCATTCACCGCTTCCCCTTCTCAATATCCGCTATCTCCCTTCCACCGTACACGGCCTGCATTTCTGCAATCTCATCTGGAACAACCAACATGTAATCTTAACTCCAACCATAAATATAATACACCAATGCACACACATATGCAGATTTCATTTAAGTCATGTCTACATAAAAAACTAGTGCTAAATTTAGAACAATCGCTAACATAAATCACCCACTCTCTTAACTTTTCCCAAACATTACAGAAAGCCATATTCTGCAGATACTGTTTACATTCTGACACTAAACCTCATTTACATGCACACGTCAGTACAAAACCACATTCAGAACTACATACAATCTGATTTATGAAAACCACACCAACCCTAAAATAACCATCACAACTCAACAGCGTGTATCCAATAAACATGGTTGGAATTTAGGCTGCCCACTGGTTGTTCAGGATGAGGGTAGAGATATCTGAGCTGTAGGAGATGGAAGGGAAGTAGCTGAGGCTGAAGAGAGGAACAGATGAGTGGAGAGGAGATGGGGTGTTGAATGACATCTGCTTATTTTCTTGTTTTTCATAGTTTGTGTTGGTGGGATATACAATCCAGCATCTTTAACTTTCAGTATTTTGTGGTAATAATATAAAGATCTGCCCACTTCACATTATGACATATATAAAAAAAAACTATCCTCAGCGACAAACCCTGCCAAACATCAGGCCTTCAACTCCCTAAGAGTGTGGAGGAAGTGATGGGTTTTCCCCTATGTTTGAAATGTTAGCAATGGGAGCTCTGAGTGCTCTGCAACTTTGAAAATCAGACCATATACTTACGTATGTACTTCATGAATTTAGGTGCCTAACTGTAGGCAGCCAAATCTGAACATTTTGACCAGCATATTTAATATATTCAGTGAAGAAAGCAGGGCATTGAGGGCCTGTTCCAAAGACCACGGTTAATTGAAAGACTCCCACTGACGTCAAAGGGCTTCAGATCTGACCTTAAAGCTGTACAAAGCTAAAGACAAAATGTTTCGGAAACCCCATGTGGTAGTCTCTGCTGGCTCAGATAAAATAAAATAATCTATGATTGTCTACCATTTAACTGGGAGGAGATATATTCCTCCTGCCTGTCTCAACACATGCAACGAAACAAAACCCTGGAGAACATTCCATTACATCCACTGTGTAAACATTACACCCAGTCAGTAAATGAATCTAAAGCATGGCATGAAGCAGGATTCTATGAACCATTGAGTCTTGTAACAACTCCAGAATCAGAGTATGTTATCAGTGGCACTATTTCAAGTATCACCTTTCTTTTTATTTCTGGAAGACTCTTCTCAATTATTCTGTATTTAACCAGAAGTGCCTACCAATTCACAACAATGAAAAAGTTAATTTTCTCTATCCATATAAATTCTTAAATTTTGATGGGAAAACAAAGACGCCTCAGCTCCTTCATCCTTAATAGATTTTAAGTAGTAATATCCTATTCCTCTCTTTTATATTCACATATACAGCAAATCTAGAAAAAGCAGTAAGTTGCATCCATCATAATATTACATGATAATTTTTTTTATAGTGGAGGCTGCCTACTCCATACTTGCTATCCTATCCTGCTCCTAACTTGCTTTCTTTGGCCAGATCTTAAGCAGTCTTGAGCAACTGCCGTTTCCGCTGATGTCAATGGGAGTCATGAATGCTCCTCTGCTCAGGATCAGGTCTTTTAGTATGTCAGTGGGATCACATGAGCTCTCTCAATATAAATGGGAAACACATAGCTCCTACTGACTCCAATGATACCTATTCATGCACATCTAAGGGTATGTCTACATTGCAATGTGAGCCCAGAGTTAGTGGGACTCAGTTCAGCTGCCCCATGTTAGGGAACCCTGGGTTTGAGCATCTACATTGTATTTTAATCTAGGTTAAGAATTTTCTGACCCATGCTTGAACCTAGGGCTCTGGCATCCATTTGCAGTGTGCAGATCCAAGTCAAAGTAACCATATCCCAGGGTCCCTAGCGTCCACACCTGGAATGTGTCCAGTCTAGCCCTACAAACATGGTGCACCATGGGAAAACTTTACAGCCGACCCTGCACATCACCAGTAAATAGCTCACTTTGCAAAAGGCTTGATCAGTTTGCTCTCTATTGCAAACCCAGGAGGTTCTCTGACAGTGGGCTTGCAGACTGGTGATCAGAAGAGAATGGGTTAATGCTGACCTGAGGCTGCTGCTGTGTGCAAAGGCGGGGATGTGGCTTCCGTTTTCAGAAGATTTGGAGACAGTTGGGATAGAGAGGAAGTTGTCCCATGGAATTGTGGGATACTTCTGGATGATTCCTGGAACCTGAGTCAAACAGGGCTGCAGGTACACTGCAAAGCAATAGGACTCAGATCCTGGGTCCCGGCTTAACTTGAACTTGGACCCCCCCCAGCCCTGCAGAGTCCTTGAACTATGGGTCCAAGCCCTGGGTTAGCGCAATTGCACTCTACATGCAAGTGAGGTTAGCTTTGAACTCAGGTTCAAGAATGGGCTTACACTGCAGTGTAGACATACCCAAGGGGCAGAATTTGGACCAAATCTTTATATAACCAAGATAAATATTTGCGAACAAGTTCTCATTTACAATTCGCTATCTTGTGAAATTATTCTAAAACCACAATATATCATTATGCACAAATACCACTTCAGAGCAGACATGCTCAGTGATTACAGCCTCCAAAGATAACCTAAGGTGCTAAAAAAAAGTGGTGAGTCTAGCGATACTCATCTGTATGAGTCATTACTATAGAGATATCCCAGGGTGTTGATAGTGGATATTGTGCTGCTAAAGATGCCATCTTTGAAGTGAGATGTAAAATGTGTGACCATCAAAGATCCCATGACACTTTTTGCAAGAGCTTGGGTATTGACCCTGGTGTCTTGTTCAAAATGCAGTTTGAGTACTTGCAGTCTATCTGAAATCCTCCTTCAGTTTCTATTGAGCACAGTGTTCTCCTTCACATAATGTTCTAAACTGTTGTGTGGTGTCACTGAGGATTGTTAAATAACTCCCATGTTTCAACCCAGGGGAACATCTTACCAGAGTTACATTTCAGTGGCAAGTGTGGAGATTAAAGATTTCATAGAAATAGAATTTATTACTATAGAATCAATTGTAGAAGGTGGCACAGATATTATATTAAATAATAAGCCAGAAGAACCCCAAAAGAGCATCTATAATCATGTCTATTTTTCTGCTCTGCATCTTAGAAATTACCAGATTTGTTTTCAAACTGAGTACAAACATCACACTGCAGATTCAATCTCATATGCCAAGTTTCAGTCCAGAATGAAATTTTACTGCTAAATTATAAATCCCTGAAAATATGGGGCTATAATGGAAATGCTGACTACACTATCATAAATAAAAGCCTGTCTCTGAAGGATTTCCAAGATTTCCAGTTCATAAAAAGTTTAATGTTTCAATTGAGACTTACACCAAACTTTAAATAATGATACACTACAAATGACAGCAAGCATTACAAATAAAAGAGAAATTTGCTCACAACATATTGCTGGTAACTGTTCAATGTCCCAGAAGTTGAAAACATCAAGTTAAAAAATAGCTTGATAGACCAGATCCTGTAAAACCACACATTTGCTTCCAAATAGATTTTATTATGCCATACTGTTTCCTGCAAGCATTTTTATGTTGTAAAATATTATATTTGCAAGTCATAGTTCTACTACGTATACAGATCTTTTTACAATAATTGATTTTTCGCAGGGTAATGCCTTAAACTTTTATACTTGAGCTGCAGCTATTATTTCCCCCTAGACAATCTCTTGGCCCTATTGGCATTTAGAAATGGCTGTTTCCATCATATTCAGAAGTATTTCAAATGGCTATACTGACAAAACAAACTCCACAGTTGCATTGAATAATTTATACATTTACTATAATCTCAAACAACTGACTTCTGGAGGGAAGTGGAGTGTGCTTGCTGGGTGACTGGTAATAGTTTCCACTGACTTTCACTTCCAGATGACCAGTTCAAATTTAGGCCCAGGTCATTAGCAGCTAAAAGCCACTAATATCTGATGATTGTTCAGTGCTGTTTGTGAAATAAATTAGTAATCACCCTCTAGTTCCATCTGGACAAGTCTCCACATGAACAAACCAGCAACACAGCTGGCATACACAGTGGCAGTCGCAGCAAAGATTTCAAGGATTTGATGGGCATGGAGACCAAATTACACTCACTCTCACTGCTCCACCAGCCTTGGGACGGCTCTAATTTAAGACATCTGAGGTCCCTAACAGTATGCCTCCCAGCCCAGTTATACAGACACACACTGGCTCTGATCAAGCTAGCGTACTAAAAATAGCAGTGTGGATGTTGAATTAATCCTCACAGCACCCTTTTGAGATATCTAGTCTAGATCACATACTTATTGTAAAGGGGCCTGATCCAAAGCCCATTGTAGTCAGTGGAAAGAGTCTCATTCATTTTAATGAGCTTTGGATCAACACCCCGACGAAGAATTTATAAGATAGGAAGCTTTGATGATTTGCCCAAGGTCACTCAGTGATTGAATGCAGTGAAAGCAGGGAGGGAGACCTGCCAATATAATAGAATATAAGTTACCGAGTTAAGCTAAATCTATGTATATAATGGTCACAGTAGCTCATATGCGTCTATATTAGCAGTTTGCACTGGTTAAAATAAGTCACTTTTTTAACTGATTTGGTCAAATTAGTGTGCTTTTGTAGTATAGACAAAGTCAAAGGTAGCGCCTTAGGTAACAGTTGTAGTAACAGAGTCATCAGAGCACACTGGCTCAAGGAACCTTTTTATCTTCTCTCTTTTTGTCTTTATCTAGACACAAAAAAAGTGTGCGAGGTGGTAGGGGGAGGATAAAAACAGCAGCAGCTTCTGGCTGAAGTAGACACTCCAGTCATTTAACCCATCCCCTGCCCTCTTATGCAGATTTACCTCCTGCAGCTCCGGCTAACATCCTACTTTTAGCACTATTCCCCCTCTCTTCTGTTTTGCTAAAATTATTTATATTATGGATATTCTTAGTTTTATTCTAAATTAAGCCATGTCTTCCCAGTGATACAAAAAAAGAGAGAGCCTTCCTCCATCATTTAAATAGATCAAAGCAAAAATTCATATACATAATGACTGTAGAGTTTGGGGTTTTTTCCTTCTCCTCCTTCCCTGGCTGTTTCTTTCTTACTGTGTTGATCTAATGTTTTGCTTCTGAGAATAGAACTTATTAGCAACCCTAAAGTAAAAAAAGACAGGATATTTTTCAACAAGAGCCTCCCCTTTGCCAAACATCCCAGAGTTTGTCTCCAAGGACTTTAAAAGAAAGGAAAGAATGAAGAACGGAAACCATAAAGCATGCATTACTGCTATCATCTAATTACTGAATGAATAGCACAGTTGTTTTGTCTGATTGCACTAAGCTATTTATCCACTGCTAGCTTCATTGACAAGAAGGGAATCTACACAAATTATAGGGAAATTCAAGCACCAAAGGAATGTTTTGGTTCAGAGGTTTGCAATGACTATTGGCTTTGGTTTCTGGCACAGTTTGCCTTTGCCATATGAACTCTACTGGGCTGGGTCAGCCCAAAGCGTTCCAAAAAGCCTGAGAAGAGGACAGACTTCCTTGTCATCTGTATCCCATAAATAAATTAAAGTGATGTTCTCCAGTTAGATTTTGTTTCTTGGCAGGCTAATCTGCAATCAGAGAAAGAAAAGCCTTTCATTTGTGGACTTCAGCTAAAGGAAGGAAGCTTTTGTATGCTGATTCACCAGAGACCAAAATATTAAAAAGTGGAAGAGAAAAAACATATGCTGCAATCACCTTAAATAAGAGGATCAAAAAAGAGCTGTTTAGAGAAATATCCTCATTTCATAATGCTGAAAAATGAAAGTGTTTCTTTACAAGCAGCAGGCACTATAATTGCACCCTCACTACCTTATTTCAACATTTTGATAGGTTTTTCCATACATTTCTTTCCAAATACATTTATACTGTACACTAGATCAGAAGAATTTGAAAATGGCTGTGTCTAACGTATCTCCTATTCATGCTTTTTCCATCAAGAAACAAATCTAATTTATCAAATACTGGTACTGGTACTGGTACTGTTTCCATCTTGTAGAAAGAGGAGTGATATGAAATTTATTTCCATGAATTTTGGATGACATTGTAAGTCCTCGGGAGCTGTAGCAAGAATGAATGAATGAATGACACGGGCATCCCCAGTGCAGCCCACTGTATCTTGATTTTTAACAATGCCAAAAACCTGCACTAAAGCAATTGCATTTCTTATCTTGTGGCACCATCTCAAAGTTCCCCTGAAATCTCTCTGAACTTTGTTACCTGCGTTTACCCTCATGTCTCTCCAGTTCTCAAATTGTTTCTTTTTGTTTGTCTTGTGTTCTCAGCTCCTCTGGAGTACATCTTATTTCTCAGATCCCTTACTTTATTGCAATGTATTCCGACTTCAAAATAATCCATTGGCTGCATCCAGCATTAATACATTTTAATGTTAGGTACACATTATTTGAAAATAATTTAGCACCTCAAAGCTTGAGCCATTGAAAACTACATCAGACAAAGCACCAGAAACTAAACTGTAGAGAACTAGCACCTGCACTGGCAGTGGGAGGACTACTGTCAAATCCAAAGTCCACTGACATTAGTGGGAGGCGATTTATTGACTTCTGTGGACTCTGGATGAGACCACAGATGTGCTAATGCTTCTTTTCTATCTTTTTTATTCTAATTATTATATATATTTGCCCCCAGTAAAATCCTATTTTAAATCCATTTTTCCAGCTGCATTAAAGATGATGTAAAGAAGTCAAACGTGAATATACTCAAGTCACATACCAGTAACAGGCAGTAACTACCTTCTTCCTCTTCCTATTCCCTCTGCAGCACCTGCTCCATTTATAGTCAAATCAATAGTCTGTGGTTTCTGTATCTGCTTCTCCCTCGACTACCTCATACTAATCTAAATGTGCTCCCTATCTGACTCAGCAATCATAGCTGAACTTTCTTTCTTTAGCAGCTGTTTCTCAGACCTCCTGTTCCAAAGACCACAATGGCAGCAGATGGCTCTATTCTTACCTACTGCTTCTTCCAACCTTCTGCTCCCCACTTCCCTCCCTCTGCACTAAAACACCTGATGTATTCCATCAATCTTTCTTGGCCTTCCATCCCTGTGCTTATCATCTTTCATGACCCAGCCTCCTTAGCACACTCCTATCTAAGTAACCCTCCTCCTTTGTCTCTTCCTCATCTCCTACTCTTCTCATGGATGAGTTTCCAGGTTCTGCTGCCTGTCATTTCCACTCTCTTGTCTCTTCTTTCTACCTTCATCTCTAGACAGACGCTCCCCACTGTCACAGCCACTCTAGACAAAGTGCTGCTCTTTCTCTAAACCTTCTTGCCCTTGAGTGCTCTATATCTGACCTCCATCTGTCCTCTTTACATTCGTCACTGCCCTACCTCTCAATCTCACCACAACCTCTAGTGCATGACCCAGATTCCTCTGCATCTCTCTGCCCATACATTCACTCACTGTCCTCCTCCCTCTTGGTTGCCTCCAAGGTGGTCACTTTCCTGAGCAGAAAACAACACCCCCTCCCCGAAAAAAAAATTCTACCCCCCCTGGACGGCACTGGAAAGTTTGGCTTGAAGGCAGGTGCACCCATTTATGTGAGACAGTGAGCAGCATCTTGTTTAATACTTACACCACACAGAAACCAACATTGCATTCAGTCCCCTCTTGCCAACAAACAACATAGACCTTCTTGGGGGAGTTGCAGCTTGCAGTTATTTCTACTCTTGTCCTCCACCTGCACACAGCTCCTCAGAAGCTACTCAGTCTCCTGTTTCTGTATTTCCTTTTTACAGTCTTTCCATTTAAAAAAATTAACTGTTTTGGGGTTATCTCTTCCCTACTAACACTAATGGTCCCATGCCCTCTGTGTGTCTGTACACAACAAAAGGAGGCGTGTCCCCTCCTCACTGCAGCATGCACCCACCCGGCTCTGACTCAGCAGAAATCCTCAGCCTGAGGCTGTATTAACTTGTCCTGCTTTTCTCTTTGTGCTGCTGAATCTCCCTTTAGAAGAGACTTCAAAAGGCAGCTGCAGTAGGGGAGCCGGCCTAGGAAAGCACCACTGTCGCATGCTGTCAAAGGGCCGTTGACTGGGATGAGATTGAAGAATGGAAGCAAGGAGCATCCATTCAGATACCCTTTATTTCCTGCAGATTCCCAAAGATCCACACAGATCTTGAGTGATTCTTGTGTAAAGAGAGAGGAACCTCCTGCTTCTTCTGCAGCTTGGCGAAGGGGAAGTGGCAACCTCACCTTGGTGGAAGAACAAATTAAAACTCATCAAATAGGGAAGAATGGCACCCTATGTAATTAAATTAGCCCAGCAGCACAAAACAGCTTTCAACTCCCTCTTGGGATATATGGGAAATGCATGGAAGGGTTCATTTGTAAAAACTGGCTCAGGATCACTGATCAGCCAGTGAAAGCTTGTTCTGATATAACGCTCTGAATTCCAGCTCTCTAGCCTGCTTTTGCAGATGAAAAAATCTTAGAAAATACATTTATCTTCCTAACTCGCTTGCAGATTCTTAACTATTACACTGAAAACAACACCTCTATCCAGGTACAGGTCAAAAATGAGAAGCTACAGATGAAAGGACTCGCAATCTCACAAGAACATGCTTTCTCATATCTCTTCAAGCTACAGTCCAAAATACTGTGATAAAGAATTGAAAATAAATGAATAAATAAATTGAGAATAAATTTTGGATTCTGTAAGTCCCATTCAAAACTAGGAACTGAGAGAGCACAAAATTAAAATCAGTGAACTTAATGGATCTTTTTCAAATCTGCAGAAAGCTTTGCTTCAGATATAGTTTGCAAAATGGAGTTTTGGTGAGGTACAGTACTACCTTTATCTAAATGTATTCACTCATCTATTATTAACTACGCAGACATTTAGCGTTTGTGCTGAAGGAGAAATTAACATAACCTAGAGACTTCTGAGAAACTGAAAATTTGTCTATCTGGAAGTCAGGAGACCTGGTTTTTTTTCCTCTGTCTACCAGCGACTGACAATCCACTACTGTAAAGTTCTTTGAGATCTACTGATAAAGAGTTCTATGTAGGTGCTCCATTAATTTATTTTAAATATTAAATATTATTGATTTATTTATTAATAAATTCAACTTTGCTATTTTGTTTGCTAATACTTTAATTCCTATCAAAGAATATTTTATCCAGGGAAAGAATTATCAAAGCCACTACTGCATCTTTTGCAAAAGTAAGTTAGCATTGGTTTGATTTTTTTTTTTAAAAAGGAGAGAGAGAGAGAGAGAAAGAGAGAGAGAGCGAGAGAGAGAGCAGATGTTTTCCATGTCCCAATCGTGGAGAACTCCATGTATCTAACTGGTTCTGCCCTGCACTGGGTGTAACAGGCAATATAAACTTAGCACATAGTTTAGTAATTAATTGTTTGAAAACAATTCCTTGTAAATACTTTTGTATTTATAGCCACTATGAAACAAAGATAACATCTGAGAAGGCTCCATGAGAATTATTGCAGGAAGAAGCTGCAGAGGATGTGCCATTGTCACTATTAATAAGATTTTGTCTGACTGCAGAGCAAGGTACAGAGATAAATATCAGCTTTGTCCCTCGCGGAAGAGACAATGCAAGGCTATGGCAAAAAGAAAACCAACTCACGCTCTTGAGTTAGTGTACGTGAATGATGAAGAGTCCTTAATGGTCTACTCAACCTCATTCTCACAAATTTCATGGAAAGAGCTATCTTTGCTGTTCGTTTACAAAGAGTATGCATAGTTTGTCTGTAACTTTGCATGTATTTTTGGCTCAGACTTACTCATTCTATGTTAGTATACACTGACAAGAAATGCCTTTGTTCACTGTGCGCTAATAGCATGGGCTTGCACCAAGACATTGCCAGTTGACTTAACAATTGTTTTAATCAGACACATGCCAGACATGTCTGGAGTGACTTCTTATTCCTATGGAAAAAACAGAACTTCATTGTGAAGTGCTGTATTTTTCTAAGTCAGTACATTAAGGTGAGTATCTATGCCTACTCAAACTGAGGAGAAAAGATCTGGAGAAAATGAGCAAGATGGCAAATCCATTACTGTATCTGTGAATATACTGTAGTTCACAGTCTGGAAAAACCAAGGACGGCAATTCCTGTAGTTTTGAGAATTAAAAAAAAAAGTATTGGATCATTTTCGAAGTGTGTCTTTCTTTCTTGGATAGTTATAAGGCTCCCATTACTGTAGTATCTGCAAGCCTCACAGTCACTAGTGTATTTATCCTCATAACATGACAATGAGGTAAGGAAGTGCAATTATCCCCATTTTACAGATAAGGAACTGAAACAAAGACTTGCCAAAGAATACACAGCGAGTCTGGGGTGGAGCATGGAACTGAACCTGGGTCTTCTGAGTCTGGCTAGTAGCCTAATCACTGGACCGGCCATCCTCTCACAAGTGACAGACCATAATGCATAGAGTAGGTGATTATACAAAAACTGACAATACATACGTGGCAGACCTCAAGCTTAGAGAGTCCATAAAAAAAAAATAGGGAAAAAGGGTGGCAGAGTAGCATTGTATCCATTCTTTCATTAAATACTTTTTGTTTAAAAGTATTCATTGGAAGGCTATTCCTCTGCCCCCCACCCACACATACACAGAGCTCCTACAACAAAATATTTACAGAACTGCTATAAAGCTTTGAGTAACAACCTGAATGCCATTCTTTGCAGGAGTGAACAAAACAAGTGAGCTTTGTTTATGGGGTTTTAGGTGAGAGCTATAGATATCTGCCTAGGGAAAAATGGTAGTCTTCCTTCCTTTCCCCTATTGTGCTACTCTTTGCCTAATTCTGCTCCTTCCCACAAGTCCCTTTTCTCCTTAATTTTCCTCATTTTCAATTCCCTTTTCTCCTGTTGTGCTCCCTAAACCCCTTCTCCTAGTTTCCTCCTCCCCACTTCTACTCCCCAATTCCTTTCTAGTCAATTCCTTCTCCTCTATTATGCTCTTCCAATTCTTGTCTTCCTCAATCCCCTGTTTCCCAATATCAAATACCCTCTCCCCATTGTGCTTCTCCAAGCCTGTTCTCTCCCCAGTCCCATCCTTGACCTACCTGAAGTGAAAGATTCTGCAGCTACCAGAGCCAGTTACCACCTTCTCCAACTGAACAACCACAGTGTAACGAGAGAAGAAGAAGAGAGGCAGAGTGGCTGCCAGCTATGGTGGCTTCAGGGAGGAGTGACTGAGAGGGGTAAGTATCTGAGAAATCCTGCTGCCTCCCTGCACACCTATTGAACACAAGAGAATCAGACAGAGTCCTAGACATGAATAGCTCTGAAGGGACCCATTCTGACACCCAGCAAGTCTAGTGTATATCAGAAATTTATAAATAAATAAATAAATAAATAAAATAAAGCCTGATTCTCCGTGGCATTTGCCTTGTCTGGCCATTTACATCTGCACAAAGTGAGTGTAAAACACTACCAGATATGATTTACAACCCCTCTGTACTCACTACTCCCAGGTATAAATGACTACACAAGTTGCAAGGCAGTGGATAATCAGGCTGATGAAAAGTAGGTAATTATATCTTGTAACAGTGTTTTACATTCTGAACTTTATTATTTAAAGTTTTCAACTATTTACTGAAGAGAATAGTGCTATGTCATTCTCTGTAGCTCAAAATACGAAGGCTTTAAGGGTCTGTAGAGGTAATATTTTTGAGGGAAGGAGATTGCATATGAAGTAGCTTCCTGCAATTATCCTTATACTTCATTTACTGAATCAATGGGTTGTATTTGTATAGTAAAAATTATTTCCAAACATAAGACGGAATAATGCTGAGAAGGAATATTAGTCCAGCATGTATGGACAGGCCATATAGAAATCCAGGAGTTATTACACACACAAAAGTAAATATTACTGACCTAATTTGGTAACTGGCACCAGTTCAAACCTCAGCCACCACAGGTAGAAAAAACACGTAACCAAATTGCAGGTGTTTAGCTGATCCCACTTAGTTCTTCTTTCATTAACACAAGAGGCCTTTCAAAAACACTTCATTTTTCTTCTACATGTATTCATATTCCCTTTTTATATTCATTTGGTAGGATAACAAGGAACATTACTGCTCAACCATAGCAAAGTATTTGTAAAGACAAGCTCAGCAGGAGATTTCACATGGTGCTTTCAAAAAAGCACAATGGTAGCCCTTTAAAAAGGACACCAAGCCTACCATGTTATACAGCAAAAATGGCCAGCCTTTCAGGGCAATAACGAAAAGATTTGAAGAACATTGCACCCTAAGTTCTTACACTAATACTAATATCAAGAAAAGAGGCAACTCCTTCTTTAAAATGAAAACAAGAATTTCAACATGATTAGTCCCAGTGGTATTTGTAGGAGTCCCACTTTGAAGTGTTTTATGGAATCAATTCTTTAAGATGCTCTTTCAGCCTATTTAAATGTACTGCTGTTTGACATACAGGACAGATTCAATCAAGTAAAGACATATCCAGAGTGGGAAATCAGTTGGGAACTGAAGGGGGAACTCTGAACTCCAGGTGCTGTGGAAAATATTTTTCAACCAAAAGTAACGTTTCCTCATAAAAAATGTGGACAACACCCACAAAAAAGAACTTGGAATACAGTAGCTGATTCTGCCCCACAAATAAGGCACAAAAATCATGCTCTGAATGGGACCGGTCCTATTTATATTGTAGTTGGTGATGAGAGATTTGCTACTGAATTCAGTGGAGCAGGACTGGATCCGGTTATGGTACCTCTGGCACTCCTGCCTCAGTTTCCCCTAATGGACTTTCAGTGAGTTCATTGAGGCTTTTATGTAGTAGACAGTGCACCTTCAGAAGTCTAATGTATTTAATCAAAGGCCAAAACATTGCCATCACTTGGGAAGTGCTCCCTCCTTAGGCTCCAGGCCTGTACAAAGATCAAACTACTACAGCTCTTCCCCAGAGTAGCATGGAATTCCTCTGTGATTTGGAGCCCATACTACTGTCTAGTAAGGTCTTCTTGCAGGGACTAGGTCTCCCTAGGGACTTGGTATTGGTAGATCTCCTCTTTCAAAACCTCATCCCTCTTAGAGCACTTTTTCTAGGTTCCCTTTGCTGGTAAGCTCCCTAGCCTGCTCCCCTAAGATGTCTCTCTCTTCACAAGCTCCCTCTGTCTTCCAGAACCTCACGATTGAGCCTTCAAAATCCCTTTATTAGACCCAGGTGATCCTTAGCTAGTTAATTGCCACCCTGCCATTTAGGCAACTAGCTACTCACAGGTGGAGCTGGGTTGGCTCAACCACTTTGCAGAGTCTGTGAGAGATAGTCTGGGCCTCTGTCCCCCTCAGGAGGCTAGTTGTGGACTTGGGTGAGAGGAACAAGATAGCTGCTGAGTAAGAAGGGCCAGGTGGAGCCTTGGGGATTTGTAAGGAAGGTCTGATTCTCTCCTACAAGGCTGTTTTTCAAGGGCAGGGGGAAAAAAAGGAGTTAGGAAGAAGAGAGGAGGCTAGAAGGATGTATTGGGAGTGGTTGAGTAGTGGAAGGACACAAATGGGAGGTAATGGAAAGCAGCTTGGGATAGCACACAAGGGCTGGAGCAGGAGAGAAGGGGCTCATCTTCCAAGTTTAGGAGTGGGGAGAAGGGTTTTCCTGGGTCTGGGAAATGTATCCTGCCAGGGTGAGCAGTAAACCAGAGGGCTCCTGAGAACTGCGAACAGGTCAACGGAAAGGAGAGGATGTTGGGGTTCAGGAATAGTAGCCTAGACATGCGGGGGAGGAGATCCCTGGAAAAAGCAAAGATCTCTACAGCAGCAACAGCTATGAGAGGGAGAAGGACAGGCACTGTTGGGCTTGGTGGCTTTAGCAAATTCCGTAGTGGAGTAGGAAGAGCAACAGAACCAGTCAGAGACTGGAGGTATGGAAGGAGGACAGGGGTGTGAGTTGGGACCCTCTCTTTCTCTCCCCATCTGTTTGAGATTGATTCATGAGGTCTGGCAGTAGCAGTTGATGGAGTGAGAAGGTGTGGTGGTGGAGGCAGAGGCAACTGGTTTCCAGTGCCAGATGAACAGTGGAGGCCAGGAGTGCAGCAAGCAATCCCACTGACTGTAGGGGCCGGGTGGTAAAAGCAGTTCCTACTCATATGGAGCTCAGTTTGAGGGCTACATAGAGCAGAGAGATGTGAATGTGGGCATGGAGCAGAGGAAAATAATGGACAATCCAGAGCGGATGTAGAAGCAGAGGAGGAGGAGGAAGGGGGCTGGAGAAGGAGGATCAACTATACAAATAGAAAATAATCTCCTTGACTAGGGAACAAGTGTCTCCCAAGCAGATGGGGAAAATTACTGAAAAACGAAGGACCTAGGAAGGCAGAGAAGAGATGGGGAATTATACTACTTGGGCTCTCGGGATCAGCAGGATGGGTGCAAACTTCAGCATAGCATGGACTCAGCAGCAGCGGCAGCAGAGCAAGGAATTGCCTGGGTCTTCTCAGGAGCTGAGGCCCCTAGCGCAGAAATGGACAATGACAACAACAGGGTTGCAATCCGACACTGAGTTTTCCACTCCTAAGTGGGGATCTGTGGTGGTGATTGGAGGGCGGGGAAATTGGCATCTTATGCAGAGGAGTTGAAGCAACTGGGAGGAAGGGATGGCGGTCAACAATCAGCGTTGGAGGCTGACTTTGGGAGGGGCAATGGGACAGAAACAGGAGACAGGGTGGGGGAGGAAGGGAAATGGAAGTAAAAGACAAACGATTGGAGATGGGCAAGGAGGTACATGGTCTGTTTGTGATACACTTCCCTAACAACAACGCCAGAAAGAGATCACTTAATACAGAATCTCTTAATGGAGAATCTGATTTTGAGAGGCATGGAGTTTGTGCCTTTGGACACTGTAGCAGCAATTCAACTGCTGGGGTTGAAGGAGATCAACCTCTGCTTGAGGAATAACTCTCTGGTGGAGAGTTTTTGGAACCACTGTCTGAAAGTTCGGGGTAAATGGAGTTGATACACACATGGTGGCTGTTGCTCTAAGTGTCCTGGACATTAAGAAAGTAACAGTTCTTTGCAGAAACAATTCAGTGCCTTATGAGCTAATTGAGGATTAGTTAACACAGAGAACAACAACACCAGCAAAAGGAGAAAAGAGTGCCAGCCATTTGTGAATTTGGACAGGGGAATATGTTTTTCTGGTTAAGTGGCAGTGGTGCGTGAAAGTTAAGTACACTTGCCCAGTTTAGTGGCATTGGCAGGGGAAAAGGGCTATGTTAACTATATGGGGGCAACCCTACACCTGTTATAGGTGTGGTCTGAGGAATACTTGAAGGCAGTGTTTTAAATGTCTGGAATACAGCCATGTGGCAGCTCTGTGCCCAAGAAGGGACAAATGCTCATGGAGCGGGATTTGAAGGAACAGAGCAGAAGGGTGTATTTGGGGAGCCCAAGTGAGCTGGGGCCATGTGCTCATTATTGGATCTTTTGACTGTGCCTCGGAAGGGCTCTGAGTCTGGTGAGAGAGAGGGAATGGACAGAGGCAAAGCTCCAGGGGGAAGGTTGTGGGGAGGGAAGATTCTTAGTGTCTACCAGGGGAGATTGTGGGTGGGCAGGGGACATCAGTACTGAGCAGGGATTAAGAGCATCCTGTAAGATCAGGAAGGAGAAGGCAGCTGAGAAGGAGATAGAGGAGCAAAACTCCAGTGAGTGTTCAGAGATGGAGAAAGTGGGGGTGGGAGTTTCCTGTAAGGAGAAAGAGGGTTTGGTGTTGGAGCAACAGCAAAAGGGGTGAAGAAAAAAACAGTTGAGAAGCACTAGTAAGAAAGCATAGAGTAAGAAGGGGGTGGGAAAATGGAGAAAACTGAAAGGGGAAGGAAGGAAAGAGGGAGATTTGAGAGACTAAGGATGGGGGAATGCAAAAGTGCATGGTTTAGGGGGAGGCCTATTGAACTAAGTACACCTGATGGCAAATTCTGATTGTGTGGAAGGATTCCATGACCCACATAGGTGGACTGGGCAGGAGCAGATGGGGCAGCTAGACCCTCTGATGGTGGGGACATTGAAAGTGAATAGTATTAGAGCACAGAAGACACGAGTGTGGAAGATGGCAATGTTACAAAACCTGCAGAACTTGGATGAATTAATGATTCAGGGGACTCTATTACACTCTGAAGAGACTGTGAAAAGGCTAAAGTGAGTTGAAGGAGAGGGTGTGGTCAGTCGGTCAAAGTGTAACTGATGGCATGAATGTATAATTCTACACCTTCAAGATGCCTGAACCACAGCTTTGGGAGATTGTTCCCAGGAGAGCAGTAGTGGTGGACTTTGAGTATATGGATGGCAATAGGTACAGACTTATTAACATTTATAGACACCCTAGGTTGGGAAGAGAGAGAGCGCTATTATCGGAGGATGTTACTGCTTTTTACCTCTCAGACTGTTATTTTTGGAGGTGACTTTAACTCTCATGTTCAGGTACAGGATAGTGGAAGCAGTGAGATGGATGGGAAGGAGCATCACTGGACCAGGGGAACAGATGTTCAACCGCTATGTACATTAGGGCAAAAGCTGAACAGAAAAAAAATTTTGGAAGAAGATTTGGAGGGCAAATCTCAGAAGCAGAGGGGTGGGAAAAATGTGTGTGTGTATGTGTGTGTGTTTTAGAGGAGCAAGGAAGACTAGAATTGACCAGCGATACATACAAAAAAGAGTAGTGTGTACGGCCCCAGGCCATTGCTTTGGAGGTATTGGAACAATTATATCCAAGGCAACATAGGACACTAGGATAAATATGTTTTTAACCCACCTTAGCTAACATGTTAGCTATGTATGTGTTTAATATACAACAGTTCTAGTTTTAACGTTACCTGGCTACCTGGACCTTGAAAGCATAGACAAAAAGTTTAAACATGAAGTGATGTGGTTTTCAAAGAAAATAACCACAACATACCTTGCAGATTTTGCTAGACCTCTTCATGAGATGGTAATTTGATATGGACAAATGATATTGGGTGCCTGCACACCCAGAACTGTTGTGCCTAACAGCCAGGGCCACACTGAGTCACAGGCAACCTAGGCATGTACCTAGGGCCCAATTTGTGGTGTGGGTGGAGGGGGAGCAACCAGCGTGGTGGTGTGACCCCATGAACCAGGTCACAATGCCAGTCACTCAAATTTGTCCCTGCCATGCCCACCCCATGACGGAGAGGCAGCGGAACCAAATCTAAGCAGGCAGTAGGGCAGTCAACGTGGTTCCTCCTGACTGCTGCTATGGGGCTGGCTTCTACACCAGGCCCATGGCCTCAGGGTGCCTGCTTTGCCTTGCCCCACTTCCAGCAACCTGTGTCCTTTCTGCTCTGTCCACAGGTCTTGCCCAGAGACACCCTCAAGACCTGCTACAAGGATGGGGAGCTGCAGTAAGTGCCTGCAAGGCACCTGGGGGGTGGACATGGATGGGTTTTGTCTGAGGCCCCGTGATGGGTTAATCCAACCCTGCTCAACAAGTGTGAAGAGTTTGTAATATAATTGTGTTTACTAGACACAGTGCAGTCAAATTAAGGGTTACTTAGTGGTTTCAGTGCCTAGAAGTCAAGACTCTGCTCTAGACAGCTTTTAGTCATTTGCTTAGCCACTGTGACAAAACAAATGGTGTACTTTTGCCCCAAATGGGAGTACACACAAAGCTAACCTTTCTTGAAAATCTGCCCAGCCCAGTACAGTAAGTGTAAATGGCCTGCTTTAATTGGAAGAGCAGGCTCCACATTTGGCTATTATGGTTTTGAAAAAATTCCCCAGGCCACATTATCAAAGGATTCAAGGACATTTATAGAAGCATAATTGGAAAGGGACTCTTATTTCCTTCCTCTTTTCCTGCTTCCCTCATCACCCACCCCAACAATTATTTTTTAAAAGGTTTTGTAGTGTTGTTGGTACTTTCAGAGGGTGGAACCAAGGACACTTCCCTGCAGCTTTCTGCTTTGACAGGGTAATCCTAAACCCACTGAAGTTAATGGAAAGATTCTCACTGACTTTAATGGGCTTTGGAATGGGTCCTCTGATCCTACCTCAGAAACCACTGGCACAGTTTCCTCAGCCTGTGCAGACCTCCATTAATGTTGGTGGGACCCTGCGTGGATCTGGGGGTCCCGGTCAGCAGATCTTAGCGGATCTTAATGCAGGATAAGAGCTATACAGATTTACAGATAATTGAGGTAATTTTTTTCTAAAGAAAAGTTTTTTAACTGAATCTTTGCTATGACACTGAGAGCTCAATCTTGTGTAACACAAAGCCACTAGCTTTCAAACAATGCCATAGCAATAGCATCCTGTGCCAGATACTACATTTATTCAGGGTTACTTAAGCAAAAGTAATGAGAAGAATTAAAGTAATGTTTACATAATGAAATGTAATATCAATCATGCTATGTACATTAGCGATAAGAGGAAAGATTGAGTTGTTTTGGATAAAACTGAGCTTTCCTCTTGAGAATGGAAAATTACTAGTAGGCTGTAAATTTTGACTCAATTTTTAATGTTATTTTTCATTTGGTATTAACAAGTTATATTGTAATTCATTTTGACAGGATGACAAAATTCTCTTCTAAAATGTTTGCACTGAGTGATTTTACAACTTGTGAAACATATGGAGATGGGAATAAATTATGAATCCAAAATATGTAGGTTTCAGGATGTGTAGACTGTTGTCTCCTGTGAATGGAAGTAAATCCACAAAGCTTACATAGGAGTGAGCAGATACTAGAGCTAAAATTCCAGCAATGAATCAAATCTATTATTCAGCCTCCTCATCTTAATGGCCCATGATATTTACATATACTTGTTTCATAAAATGAAGAAAAAATATGGTTAGGAAATTTGAGAGTTATGTACAGTAAAGTATCAACAGAACTCAACTATCCAAGGATAACAAAATTAAATCACTTCTTAAAAATATTAAATTCCAGGGGACTAGTTGAGTCAGGAAACTGTAATGTGATAGTCTTTCACCTCTACGTTACCAGTTCAAATCTGGCCAGTTGTGACCAAAAGTGATAATTAATAGATTCCAAGGTCAGAGGGGACCATTTTGATCATCTAGTCTGACCTCCTGTATAACACAGGCCACAGAAATTTCCCAAAAATAATTCCTAGATCAAATCTTTAAAAAAAAATCCAATCTTGATTTAACTATTGCCAGTGATGGAGAATCCACCATGACTCTTAATAAATTGTTTCAATAGTTAATTACTTTTACTCTGGAAGATTTAAGAAATGCCAATATTGTTATAATCTTTAAAAAAGGAGACAAGTCGGCATGTGGAAATTACTGAGGGACTGCCTTGCTATCTAAAGCAGAGAAAATTCTTGCCTATATTCTCTTAAATCAATTACTTCCCTTTGCTGAGGAAATATTACCAGAATCTCAGTGTCTCGCGGGACAACCGACATGATCTTCATTGCCCACCAAATCCAGGAAAAGTCTCGGGAGCAAAATAAAGACCTGTACATAGCCTTAATCAATTTAACGAAGGCCTTCAACTCTGTCAATCGTGAAGCCCTGTAAAAGATGCTGGCCAGATTCAGTTGTCCTCCAAAATGTATTAAGGTCCTAAAGCTTCTTCATGATCAGATGACTGCTACTATTCTTTGTAATGGTTTGGAGACAGACCCTTCTGTCATCAAAACTGGTGTTAAGCAAGGTTGTGTTATTATCCCACCCTATTCTCCAGCTATTTAGCAGTCATTATGGTCCTCATTAAAGGCTGTCTCCCCACTGTAGTTGATATTCAATATAGAATAGATGGACAGCTTTTTAATCTTCAACATCTCCACTGGAAGTCTAAAATCCTCAGGGCATCCATTATTGATCGTCAGTATGCTGATGATTGTGCTATCCTTGCACATACTGAGAATGACCTTCAGTCCACACTAGATTTTTTTCTGCACAAGCCTACCAAAGCCTAGGACTTTCACTTAATATCAAGAAGACTAAAGTGCTCTATCAACCTGCCTCAGGTCTTCCACATGATCCACCAAAAATTACTGCTGAGGGACAGATTTTGGAGACAGTCAAGCATTTCTGATATCTTGGAACCAACTCTCTCAAAATGCAAAAATCGACAGTGAGATTCAGCATAGGATCCAGTGCAAAAGTGCTTCCTTTTAAAAGTACTTCTAAGTGTTTTCATGGATCGTGACAAACAGAAGGACACTATGATTCAGGTCTATAAGACAGTTGTCATCCCTACATTCCTTTATGGATGCGAAACCTGGGTGACCTACTGACAAACATCTTAAGAGTTTGGAGAAATATCACCAATGATGCCTCCGGAAGATCCTTCGCATCAAGTGGGAAGATCGCCACACTAATACCAGCATCCTCACTGAAGCCAATATCAGTTGAAGTAATGAACTGAAGTAATGATCCTTATGCACCAACTATTCTGGGTTGGACATTGTATGTAAATGTCAGATTTTTGCCTCCTAAAACAAACTCTCTATGCCCAGCTCAGCTATGGTCAGAGATCTTCTGGTGGTCAGAGAAAATGCGACAAAGATACACTGAGAGCATATTTCAAGAACATTTATGTGGACATCATAAGCTGGGAGGAGCAAGCCACCAACCAACCTCAATGGTGCCATATCCTCCATCAGGCAGTGACCCGCTTCAAAGAGAAGCATCTTGCCCTCGAAGCTGAAAAGAGAGAGAGAAGGAAGGAAAAATAACTCTCTTCCAGCAAGCAGCTGACCCACTAGGAAATGTCTGTACCTACTGCAGGCAGATTTGTGGTTCCCTGACTGGACTCCTGAATCATCTCAGAACTCATATATAAATCCGTGGTAGAGATCATCCTCGAATTGAGGAATTGTCGATGACGACTCTTACTGTTAAAAATGTACACCTTGTTTCCAGTCTGAATTTTTCTAGCTTCAACTTTGAGCCACTGGATCATGTTATATCTTTCTCTGCTCGACTGACAAGCCCATTAACAAATATTTGTTCCCCATGTAGATACTTACAGATTGATCAAGTCATCCCTTAACCTTCTCTTTGTTAAACTAAATAGATTAACCTCCTTAAGTCGATCACTATAAGGCACATTTTCTAATCCTTTAATCATTCTCTGAAACATCTCCAATTTATCAATGTTTTGCCAATATTTATCAAGCATTTAATGATCTTCTGGATGTCTGAAGTTGCGTGTTTAATGAGTTTGTCGTTTCAAGCCAATGCCTAAGGGTCAAATATTCATATCACAAAGCCACTAACACTGCCACTAACTGATTCTCTTCCCTAAAAAGAATTCTCCAACGTGGGACTGAAGTTCATTGGTAATTGGTATGGAGAAGCTTGTGTAGCTAATGCATGTGGTACACCTTTGATATGTAGTATACTTCATTCTCCTGTGCTCCTAACAGGTCTTTTCAATTAATTCACTGAAACAGAGAAAAATTAAAATTATATATGTTCAGTTCACTGAAGAAGGGGATACTTTTCTGCTCTGGATACGAATGCATAATCCCCATTAACTTTGAGAGGCTGGTCAGAAATGAAATGAGACAGCAACGGGGTGAATCCAAACTATAAGTGAGTTTGGCTTGAGAGGAAGTTTGAGGTTAGACTAGACTAGGCAGGGAAGGTACTCATTTCTTCTAAAGGAAACCAAGCAGAAGGCTCATCCTCCCTTGGAGAGCCTGCTGTGCCTCCCAATTAGAGACGGGGCTGGATTCTTCACAGAAGAAAGTGGCCTTCATCTGCAGTAAGTTCCCCAGTGCATCCCTGCTGGCATACTGTCTTCTCCATCAGCCATTCCCAATGCCCCTACATAACAGGGAGGAGGGAAAGTATCAAGGATGGGAGACAGTGTGGCAGAGCTGAGCTTTGCTAAGCCCTTTCTTCCACTAGCATATGGGACCCACGCCTGTTGCATAAGTTAAAGCTGAATCTTCCTGCTATAACTTACATCAGATGCAGGCAGACCTGAAAGTTGTAACTGGTTTCCTGCCGCCACCTCTCTCCAGTACATCTGTGCACTGCATGGACATGCTGAAGAATCAGGAATGTATACCTGGGCTCATCAAGGCAGGTACTTCATCCAAAAGAAGACAAACAATAAGCCACTTTTAGAGAGAGGCAAGAAGTGTCTTGTTCTATCCAACTGCCCACACTTGAGGAGACAACCAAGCCAAGCGGCTACCAGAACTGATTAAGAATGGGCAATGGGCTGGTCCTGAAATAAGTACTATTTTACTCCTATCAGAGGAGCTGTATTTACTCCTTACCCAGCCAGGGAGTCAACGCTGCTTCCCTGCTAATGAGTGGAACACTGCATCAGGATTCTGTTCTGGAACAAGATTCCTTTAACCGTGACAGAGGACTACACTTACCTCCTTTCAAAGTGCTTTGAGATCTATGGATGAAAGGCACAATGCAAGAACTAAATATTATTACTATTACACTGATTATATATTAAAGACACTTAGTTAAGTCTGTTTATCTTTTCCTTTACTTTGATTACCCATAGCTGTAACAACCAGCAGTGAATGGAGTCAATAAATATAGAATGAGCACAAAAGATGTTGCAGGGAATGAGAGCCAGCAGAAGAGGGAGTTCTTGTGGGGAGCAACAGAAGGCTTTGACATTAAAACATTTCTGCAAATGAGATGATTGTCTGAAGTATGGTAAGAAACAACTGCTATAAAGAATGGGTATGGAAGGATCCAGGGCACTCTGAAGTGGAAAATAATGCTTTGTAAATGATGAAAGACCATATTAACTGCAAACTGGTTTCTGCAGTGAGAGGGAAAAGTGTAGGGACATGAACTGAAATTCGCCAAGGGAAACAAAGAAGGCCAAACTGGACAAAGGGAAAAATCATCAAGAAAGACTATCTGGATTCAGATCCTAGATACAAGAGAGGTAGAAGATAGAACTATGTGGCTGGAGACATTTAATATTTACCCCTGCAATGTTGTTCTTGACCTACTGTGAAGATCACTACCACAATTTGTGATCAAGTGGCAAGCAATGAAAGGGAGTCATCAAAAAGAAAGAAACAAACAATCCTGAGTGGTTATTCCATAGGAGGAAAGTATCTTCACACATTGGTGGCCCACACAAAGAAACAAGATACATTGCAATCTTTCCGGAACCAGGATAAAAGGATGTCATAATAAGGGTGCTGCTATATACCTTGAAAAATGTTGGGGGAATTCTTAATGATTATATTTCTCATGGGAACAAATGACACGTATATATTATATAATCAAGAATTACTTCAGTGAGTTGGAAAGAGAACTGAATTTGAAATTATATATGTGATCTCCTTAGAGAGCTTTCCTTTGCCAAACTAGGGTGAAAAAAGGAGAACACCGATACTGGAAACCAACCAATAGATGATCTGATAGAGTAGATAGGAAGGTTTTGAATTCACAGATCATTGGAATGCCTTCTGTAATGAGAGCCAACTCTTTGGATTAGACTGTCTCCATTTAAATAGGCAGGTTGCCAACCTTTTAGGTTCAGAACTGGTGGGGCTAGTTATGCAGGCTCTAAACCTTAATAAACAGGAGGAGGAAAGGGAAACCTTTCACTTAACTTGATTAATCCATCATGTACTACCAACATACAAATTAAGACAGAAAATAGAGTTGTTCTGAAGCAGAAGAGGAGGGGTAAAAATAATATAATGCTAGATGCAAATGTGCAGGGACACAACAGGAAGAAACTGTACTAAGTAATGGAGATCATGATCTAGAGAATATAACTGAAATTCTGTGGGGTGATTCTTATATCTCAGTAAGTGAGATTTTAGAGCCAAGAGGGCCTCTTTTACTTCCTGAATAAAGCAGACTTCTAGGTGGACGTTTTCTGTATTTGTTACCTGAAGTCTGGCTATTTAAAATCCTCTGTGAGTGGAGTATCTTGTGATTACCCTAACTTAGATGGATGGATAGATAGATAGATTAGATAGATAGAAATGGACACAATCTACAAGGGAAAGAGAACTGAGAGAAGAGCCAGACAGAGGAATTGTATAACAAAGATATTTACAATACTCAATTAACAACCTGATGGTGATCCTTTCGGGTAAGAATACAAGAAATGAAGAAGAAAAAAATAAAAGCAATAATATTTATCTGCTGAGGCCACCGTTCTGGAAAATTTAGGGTAATCACAAGATAGTCCACTCTCAGAGGATTTTATATAGCCAGACTTCAGGTAACAAATATAGACAACGCCCACCTAGAAGTCCGCTTTATTATTCAGGAAGTAAAAGAGGCCCTCTTGGCTCTAAATCTCACTTACTGAGAATAATGCATCTACCTATAATAGTATAATACCCAGGATCAAGAGCTATCTGAATTCACTATAGTAAGAAAGTGGTTCACAGAATGCAACAGTGGCATGGTATTAGATTTCAGAAAGGCTGATTGTAGAGAATTAAAACAAACTAGTAGAGTGTGATAGGCGGAAACATTCAAATCTACCTACGTGGAAGATAGCTGAAGCAAACTAAAAGGAACTATGACTAAGACTCATTCCTCCTGGGAGAAAAAAAAATACTGAAAAGCATAAGAAATCATGACTGCACCTTCAAAAGGGGCTGTTCACAGTTCAGAGGTTAAAGAAAATAGATATAGAAGACAGGGTGAAAGGAAAAAGCAATTGGACAAGAATTCAAGAGTCGGTTAAGGCTTCTTGGAGAAAAAATAAGGGCAGCAAAAAACAGAATAAAGGCATGTGGGCTAAAGTGAATAACAAGAGCTTTTATAAATATTTAAAGGGGAAAAATAGTAATAGAGAGAAAAGGAACAATACTAATCAAATTATGCAGAGGAAATCAAAACTGACTTGGATACTGAACTGCTTGTGAATCAGTGCTTAACAGGAAACAAAGAATGAAGAAGTGTGGACAATTTGGGCCAATCCTATTCAGTGTAAGCACCTCCTCTGAGATGGTGAGTGCCCTCCACTCTTACTGACATCAGCACCATTGAAGCTCTGAATTCTTCTGAATGAGACTCTTAGGGCTTGTCTACACTTAAAATGCTGCAGTGGTGCTACTGTAGAGCTTCAGTGAAGGCGGTACTTATGCTGACTGGAGGGTTTCTCCCATCAGTGTAGATAATCCACCTTCCCGAGAGACTGTAGCTAGGTCAATGGGAGAATTCTCCCAGCAACCTAGTGCTGTCAAACTTACCTAACCCCTAAGGTAAACTGCGTCGCTCAGAGGGGTGGATTTTTCACTACTCTGAGTGGTGCGGTTATACCAACCTAATTTCCTAGTGTAGTCCAGTCTTAAAGAATGCAATAAAAACTTGCAAAACCAAATATTGATAAAGAGCAGAGGCTGAGAATACTGGGAACATCTGAACATACACAAACTATCTGGTCTAAATGAAACATGGAGTTAAAGGACTCTACTAGTAAATTTACCCAAGCTGGTGACAGTGGTTTTTGAGAAGTCATGGCAAACTAAGGGAGCTGCGGAAGATTAGCACAAAGCTAATGTGCAAAGGAAAGAATGGTCATGGCAATTACACTACAGTAAATCCAACTTCAGTCACTAGCAAAGTAAATGGGACAAGCATTAGGAGACAGTATTTGAGCCAGAGTCTCACCTTGTGTAAATAGGAGTAACTCCACCGACTGCAGTAGAACTACACAGCTTTTCACCAGCTGTGGATCTAGTGCACTATCTCTCAGTGATGAGGATAACAGGACCATTAACGCTAAGCAACACAGTTTTATAAAGGACATATCTTAGGTGACAAACTTAGAGTCTGATTTTACTCCATCCACTTTAATGGAATATGATTGGTTGATTCCTTTTTTGTGATTGGAATTACAAAACTAGCGGATGAAGAAAAAGTGGTAGATGCAATGAGGTCAGAGCCCATCTATGTCTGACCCTTCAAAGATGCACAGGAAGGAGAGAGGAAGCTAGCATCCTTCCTCACACCTTGTGGATGAAAGCTGGACACTATCATTGTTCTTATTCTCTTCTAGACTCAGGGACTTTCCAGAGGTGCTGTCCCTACACTATCACTTTACACATCAGCCAGTGGAGCTGGACCCTTGGCCATGTAGCAGCGTGTGTTTTGCCCTCTCTGAGGATGGGACAGCGGACAGGCTGCACCTGAGCTCTGAGAAGCAATGTGCTACAGGTAAATACTATTATGCTGAGAATTGGGTGAAACCCTGTTGAAGTCAATGGTCATAACAGCTGTCCTTCGTACAGGATAAATGTAAAAAGCAATTAAGCTCCTTATGGAACAGAAAGCTGTTAGATAGGAAACACCACCCAAACCATGGGCCACATGCAAGGCTACAGCAGGAGTTGTAAGCAGGGTCTGAATGAGCTCTCCTTGACCCATAGTAAGGAGCTAGGGGAACAGACCTCTGGAGCAGACCACATTTGCATAAACATGCCTACTCTGCTAGGTGCACAGCAGAGAGAACGGCTCTGCCAAAATGATCAATTTTGGCTGGTGGTGGGTTACAAATCATTCTAGTATTTGAATGTAGGAATAATGAGACATTATCATCCTGACTGCATGAGTAAAGGTCAACAGAACTGAACTTAGCCTGCCCTCATTGAGGGGGTCACCTTCAGCTGAACCTCACTCGCTAAGCAGGGGATAGGGGCTCCAAAATCCCAACAAAAGAGGCTCTGCCTAAAGAGTCCTAGGTACCATTTGAACCTTCTCCTCTTTGCTGTTTAAAGACAGAGCTGATTAGACTCAATTGAGAGTCCTTGCTTTGTTCAGTTATCACTAGAGGTAAAACCACTGATAACCAAGGCTAGCTGCTGAGCCTAGGACCTGGTGTAGTACAATGTTGCTGCAAAAAAGAATACCCAGCCTGCAGTGAGGGTCCCCACTACCTGCTGAAATCACTGAGAGCTGGGTTAAGAGGTGGAACTTCAGAATGTGTCATCAGAGTGAATAACAGCAGTCAGCAGTGCCAGAGTGAATGGCGGCAACTATGAGTGGCAATTGCCGAGGCTGCAGCAGCGGCTGAGGCATTGTTTGATGCTTCCCCCAAGCCAGGAATGGGAGGTGAATTTACATGAATGCACCTCTGAACTCTGGGCCTTCGCTGACCAATGACAGCGACTGTGAGTGGGTTACAGTGGAGGCAGAGGGCAATGCTAGGTTAAAGCGACATTTGTCGGACTTTCACACTGCAAGATGAGAAACTGAGGCAAAGGACACTGGCCAATGTACTCTGGGGGGGGGGGGGTGCTAATAGTCACATGCTTTCAAATCATGTTTGCAGTGTGTTCCCAAATTAATGCCAGGTTCCTTTTCCCTTTTTAGTAAAAGTTTTCTTTTGTTATACACTTGCTTGTAAGAGGGGAAGTATTGCTTCTTAGAAGCACCCAGGGATGGTGTTAAGTTTTCCCAGAACTGGGTGAGAGCTTGAACCTGTTCTGTTTTGTATTGGTAAGAGGAACCCCTAGATATTGAAGCTGGACCTCGTTGCTGCTGTTTCCACCTGGCAGAAGGGTTACAGAATTGAACCATACAGACTGAGGGGTTTCACTGGGCGCAGAAAACAAATGCACAGGGGGGCGTGTATTGTTTGAGGGACAGAGAGAGAGACCACAGATGCAGACAGAGAGTAGGCATCAAGGGAAATCCAGAGAAGCACTGGTCGCATGACCCTAATAAAAAGCTAAGAGAAAGTGATTTTGAGCAGAGTCCTGGCTAACTGGAGGCTTGAAACTGTGAGGGGAAAAAACTTCCTTAATGAGACTTTATACCTTGTTTGTAAATAAACAGGACTGCATCAAAGAAATATGTGACTCCGTCATCAATTTCTCCTCCTAACAGAAACAACCTACAAGACCCTGAATATTGGCTAACTGCTTGGACCAAAAGGGGTAACAATACATATAACAAGAATTAAGGGGGGACATGAGAGCCACCTCTAAATTAGAAGTGGGCTAAGGAGGCAGTACTTGAATTCAGATCAGAACCTCAATTAGTTTTTGGCTAGTTTAGATTTCAGGTTTCAGATTGAACAAGGATTGGAGCTTGGGTTTGATGGTGCTGAAATCTGGCAGGCACAAGAAATCTCAATATTCAGCCCAAATTGGAAGAAACTTCATGAGATCATTTGACTTGATCTTTATCTCCAATATCTTGAATAGTGTCAGTATCACAAGATGAACCAGTGTCATGCTATTTCTTCCCCCATAAGCTGCATTTAAACAAGATCTGGACAATATACTCCTTCTGGTTTGGGATCTGGTGTTGTGGTAGATTCAAATCTAACCCCATGCACCCAAAATATAGTGTCGAGGTTTTTGATTCAGGCCTGCGATAATACAAATATATAAAAGAAGGATATAAACTCCAAGGATGAAATCCTCACCACACTGCAGTAATGGAAAAAACTCCCATTGACATCCGTGGGGCCAGGATTTCACGCCACAAAGGGAGAGGAATTATTTAGGAAAATTAAAGATGGTATAACTTAAAAGAAATAGGATGAAATTAACAGAGGTAAAACTGAAGTTCAATATCAGAAAAAACTTCCTAATAGTGAGATCTACCAATGTCTTAAGGACAATTACTAATATTGACTGGATAAGGCACTAGAAAATGTACTGTGTAGAAAGATTCTATGTTGGCAGGGAGATGCACTAAGGACCAAAAAGGTATTTTCAATGTCTAATCTCTATGATCAAAGAGAATGTAGCCCTACTTGCTTCCAGAAGTTTCAGATTGTATATGTTATGTAGATTTTTAGCTGTCCATTAAAAGAGTGCATTTTGAAGAATATTTTATAGTAAGAAGAAAGGAAATGATTTGGAGAGTCTTAACACCTTTAATGGCACCATGCTGGGAACACGAGGGAGCCATCAGCATGAATGTAAATGAACTGCATATTCATTACAGAGGTAACCGCTGCCAGCATGTTTTCACCATGGTGGGTCTGTCATCTCTAAAATGCTGCAAAAGAAATTCC
This sequence comes from Emydura macquarii macquarii, assembly GCF_026122565.2. Lineage (NCBI taxonomy): Eukaryota > Metazoa > Chordata > Testudines > Chelidae > Emydura > Emydura macquarii. The sequence goes on along the minus strand of NW_027132610.1, from coordinate 42,585,720 downwards.
TGAAGGACAGCATCACCACAGGGGAGCTGTGCTCTTTCTCAGGTCTGCTGAGATGTACTGTATGTATCCACAGACAAACATCTTGATTCTGGCTGGGAAGTAGAACTGTTGTACCTTCTCTGTGGCCTTTCCTTCCTTCCTGAGGAAAAGCATGGCATAATCCATCAGCCAATGGACTAGAAATATAAGGCTTGTGAGATTAGACAGTTTTGTAACCTAGCCTTTTCTTTACAAATTCTACTTTTCAGGTATTACTCAGTTCAAAGTGCAATTGTCTTACAAAGCTATTTGCATAACTCAGAACAATAAACGCCTTTTTAAAGGAAAAGTATGATTTTTAATTGACTTTTATTACATAAAGTACAGAACAACCTGTTTAGCACCCAGAGGTAACTCTGAGCACTTACATAAACATTAATAGTCAAACAAGCAACAACCATATTGCCTTGGAAGTCAAATATTGTCTAAAGTTCACCTTGATCTTCCTTGTTAGATTAATTAGATTAATTGCAGCAGCAATCAGCAAGGAGAGCATTGTGGGGAGGAAACGCCACTCAGCACCCTTGTGATATATAGATTTACTCCACACACACACACACACACACACACACACAACACACACACACACACACACACACACACACACACACACACACACACACACACACACACACACACACACACACACACACACACACACACACACACAATAATGTACATTTTCTTATGGACAAAAACATTTAACCCTTTTTCCTGTCTTTTTATTTTGCAGTATCAGAACCTCTGAAAGACCTTAAGGCCTCCACTCCCTCAGTGCTACAGTTGTACCCATCAGAGAAAATGTAAATTTATGAGGCTAAACAGTGGTGAAGAGAAAACAGTGAGAGAAAAAAATTCTCCTCCACTTCCACTCCGAGACCTAAGCTCTAGGACTGAACCTTATCAAGATCAGTCAAGGCCTTACCCTGAAAGATGCTGAACACCTATAATTTCCATTGAAAACACTGGAGGCTGACAATGATCAGCACCTCATAGGATCAAACCTCAGAAAGGGTAGTAGGACAGTTTGTGCTATTCTGCATTCGTGCGTGGCTCAGAATCAGCATCATAAAAGAATAAATAAGAAGTAATGGATACCTACCCAGTCTGTGAGCACCATCCATCCTGTGCACTGAATGAGGCAGGGGTGGAAAAAATAGCAGGGGGTCATGTAATTAAAGACTGCATGGACAAAGGAGCTGAATTAATTTTGCTCAGAAACCTTAACATGATGCGTTCTTGACTTTGCCATCATAATATTATTTTAACATAGGTTTTTAGGTTGTAATTATTGTAGAAATTTAAATAAGTAAAATACTTGGAGTTTGTACTACATATATCCTGACTGGTCAGTGACTCTTTGGAGCATGGTGTAATCTGTATTGAAATTGTTCTTGGAGACATGGTGACCAGGGATGTAGTCCTCAATGGGCAACTACTGGAATGCCCCCGCCAACTTGACCTCACATGCACACAGGACTCCATTGTGCTCTACAAAACGTCATCCTCCTGGCAGTGTGACCTTGCATGTACAGTGCGTGTGAGGTCATGCTGTGCCGATGATGCCATTTTGAGAACAAAATGGTATCCTCCATGTGGCAAAAGTTCAAGTGTGCCATTTCAGCACGGATCCGGCCCCACTACAGCATGGGGGTGACAACTCTGTACAAACAACTACATCAGCTGGAGGCACTGTGCAATTACACCACTAACTGATGACATCAGATCCAGTTGCCAGTGAATGTGCTATGCCACAAACCACGTCAATATTGCCTCTTATAAACAGCGGTCTTGTGGAACAGCAGTTAAATCTTCCAAAAGAGAACCATGTGCTCCCTCACTTCATGCCTGCACCCCTGTTGTTTCCTCCATGTGGCCATGGTCATCACTGCCAGTACACCTCTCCTGGACTCCCAGGTGGGTATGCTACCAGCTAGACTACAGAGTCATTCTCACGCTCTCTCGCTCTCTCTCTGGCCCAATCACTGTTCTGCTGTGAATAAATCCTTAATACTCATTAGGCCAGAGAGAGAATGACAATGACTCTAGAGCCTGGTGATTAGGACACCCAGGTGGGAGGTGAGAGACCTAGGGTTCAGTCCCTCTGCTCCAATGATTCTTTAATTATTTATCCACAATGGAAGAGCTTCAGGAGGAGAAACTGAAATTTTCACGAGAACAAAAGGAAGCACTTACTCGACTGAGACTGTGAGCTCTCACCTTAGATTCTAATTGTGCTACTTAAAATAGAAAAGAATGAAAAGTAGTGAATGGTAATACCATAAAGTGAAAGTATTGAAAACTATCAAACACCCAGTGCCAACTGGGGACAGGTAGATGTGCCAGGGTGGGGAGTCAAGGAAGCAATCATCCCCTGAGACCCTGGAGCAGCCAGAGTTCCTCCACAGAGGTTACTGTGGTCATTAATCCTAGAATAGCCTCAATGGCCCCCAGCACACATCTCTACAGATGGGAAAAACAGGAGGAGCCATGTAGCAGTGGGTACTCTGTCCCTGCCTCTCCATCCCATCCACGCCTATACCTGGTATGCTAGTGTAGAGGAGCACCCACAAAACTGAACTCTGCACTGTATTAGGCGGCTTATGTACCTCTTCCATGACCATCTTTTCAGAATCACACCAGTTCCTCTCTCTCAGGGCAAGATTTTCTCCCGCATGTGAAGTGAAAATCTAATCAGTGAAGGTTCACTTCTCTGACCAGAACTGTTGTATTGTGCTTCTAAGTTTGAGGCTTGCCTGGGAGAGCTAAGAAATCCACAGTCAAAGGAAAAGCTTGCAGCTCTCTTAAAAAAACATTGTTGTGCTCATTTCCACCAATGCTTCCACTGTAAACTGAAGTGCACACAAACATTGGAAACGGTGAATGAAGAAGCATAATCTGTTGCTGCCTGTTCTCCTTCAGTGTGATCATAAATTTAACAACAAAATGATGATACTGTGGCTGAGTAAAATTTCTCTGACATTTGGAAGTTATAGTTTATAAAGAAATTTCCATACATAAATAAGCAACTTATAAAAGATGGTTAAAATAAATTAGTTACAGAGGGTACATTACAGGTCATTAATCTAATGCAAATTGCCATTTATTAAAGGATCATTGGGAAGAAAGAACAGATTTTTAGTTAGAATAGTAAAGAAGAGATATTACTTAATACTAATTAAAAATAAAAATGTTTATTAATAATTTAAGTGACCACCAAGAACCATACAAAAAACAAAGAGTCAGAAGACAGCACCACTCAATCTAAGCATCACTTCTAAACCATGAGCAGAAAAAACTCCACAATATTCTTGGTTCTGCAGATTATGACAAACTAGAGAAGTTCACTCTTTGTTGCCTTAGAGTATGTTAAACAATTTAACCCAGCTGTTCACAGCAGTTCAGGATCAGTAAGATTAGTCATGTTTTTCCTTTAAAATCCTTATTTTTGTAAAGCAGAGTTAGGTGGTAAATTTTCTTAAGGGGTTTGGCTTATTTTTTAACTTGCAAGCCTTCTAAATAAGCTACTATCATTTAACACTAAAATAACATAAGCCTCTTTTTGTACCGGTATCAAATACATCTCTGGGAGCAGTTTGTAGGTTATCTGCTGCTTTAGAGCCAGCAGAGGGAGCACAAACCACTGGTTTTTGTGGGCTCACAAAGTGAAGTAGATGTTTTTCTTTTCTGTATTAGTTTTTCAAATCCAGCTTGGCAATTTTTAAAAACCTTGTCATTTACACCTTTTGAGCGACAAATGCCTTTCTATCATGAGTATATGAATAAAATAAACTTCTATTTGCAAAATTCCTATTTTTAAAAATTACTTTTACTACATGGAGCAGGAAAATAAAGTCAGGTAGACAATACTCTACAGATCCCAATCTTTACAGAAGCAAGAGATAATATATCCAGTACATGGTGGCTAGATTCTGGCCCTTACGACACACATTATCACTCCCATTAGAGGCACAACACCATCCTCATTGACAGAAGCCACTACACCAAAAAGGCACTCTGTCTTCCAAAGGACATATTTATACTCTTATGGCCATCCAACACACCTGTGCCCAACAACAACAACAACAACAACAACAAAAGGGTCTTATCTGTGGAGAGGTGTTGTGTGTATTAAATAGCTAACGAGTTAGATTTTCCTGTCATTACTCAAGCAAAACTTCCATCAGTTTTGAGCCTAATGTTTGTGACACTTTTGCAGAAGAAAAACACTAAATAAAGTGCTAAGTAAAATTATTTGTCTGTCTGACAAGAAGGAGGGTTTGGTCCCAAACCCCAGTTATTCACTTGCATCAAAGAGGGAAAAAATGTGTTATGCAGACATCTCCTAAACACAAGATAATCCATGCACAGGAGCCTCTTCAGATGCAGTCAGTCACATGATTCTCTCAGACCCTAAGTAAAGATCCAAATGGAAAGTCAGAGCCATCATGTGGCTCTGTGTATGACTCCCCCATGGGGGAGTCTGGAGCCATAAATTGTACAGGACCACCTCTTCATAAGATAAGGCCTGAGATCTACTTGCATTGTTGAACCTTCCTTTTCATGCCCAATAACTGCAATTGTTTGTGCATGTGAACAGAGCTCGCAAACACATGAGCCAAAGCAGGAGTGCAAACATACATTCAAATGTACACTTTATATGAAAATCTGCCCCAGATTTATAGAGAGGCTTTTTTAACCTTTTTTAACACCTGGGGTGAAATCTTGGCCCTGGTGAAGTCACTGGGAGTTTTGCCATTGATTTCAAGACAGCCAGAATTACACCTGTTCCAGTCATATGCTGTAGAACCTGAAGATATATCTGTGATAACTCAAGGGTGCAGGATACTCTTATAATTTAACCGAGCCCTAACTTTTCCCAGGTTTAGGTCCAAATCCTGCAGACACAAGTAACTTTACACATGTGCAGGGGCATGCACAAGGGCGGAACAAGCAAGGGCACAGCCCTCTCCCCCAATAATTGGTGGGGGCACAGAACTCTTCCAGGGTCAGGATGTGGGCAGAGCGAACTCCTCCGGCCCCAGGACTACAGTGGGTGGAGCAAGCTCCTCTATCCCTGGGGCTGTGGGGGGAAAAAGAACTCCTCTAGTTCCAGGGCCACAGCAGGAATCTGACAACTCCTCTGGCTGTGGGGGCAGAGAGACCTCCTCTGGAACCGAGGAACGTACCCCTCCAAAAGCGGCCACATTTTTATTCCTGTGCATGCCCCTGTGCATGTGAGTAATCCCAAGGCAATTACTTATGTGTATTCATTTTTGCAGGGCTCTGGCTTCAGTTTGGAGCCGGGAGACACCTTGATAGATTGCCTTGTGCACTGACTCGTTGAGTAGGGAAAGAGTGAAGTGAGAAAATCTGGAAACTCCTGAGTAAACTAAGAGGAGTTTGAATCTTTTATTCGTCTTCCTGAAATTACCTGAAAGACTGGAAGCGGTGTGCAGTAAGGTTGAAAAGATACTCCAAGGCTATCCAAGACTGGGAGCTAGGTCATTTTGACAGGCTGCATCTTAGATATAGGTAGACGTAAACTTCTGTCAGAAGTTATTTTTTGAAGTATTTTTTTATCTTGTATCATGTATATAATTCAAATCCTTAAAAGAGGGTTTAAGCCACTTAGTTCACAGTATTTTATGATAGACTTAATTAATTTATTTATTTATTTTTTGTAATTTTCCCTTCCCTCGGGCCACATTTAGTCCTGATGTATTACTGACATCACTGGAGTTACGCATCACGAGTGAAATCCTGATGCCAATGAAGTCAATGACAAAATTCACATTGACTTCAAAGGGGCCAGGATTTCACCCCAGATGTTAAGAAGAATTACAGCAAGGCTAGTGGCAAAAGTGAGAGATCAGATGGCAGCTCCTTCTCTTGCCTTAGCCTCACTGTCATTCTCCCTGCCCCTCAAGCACCTGATGTTACTCCTCCTCCCCTTGCTTTCACTGTCTTCAGACACCAGGAATCACACCTTTAGCCTACATGCCCTGCTCATGCAGTCAGCCCCAGCATAAGGCACATGTCTGCAGTACCTCAAGTAGGTGCTTCCTGACCCCTATTAAAGATATATGCAATGGAATAAGTTAGACAAGCCGCCAGTAAACTAAAAAATGAGAAAGCAGCTGGAGAGGACAACATTACTGGAGTGATTCTTAAAGCAAGTGATGAAACAGCTCACCAGATTTTCCTTGTGTTTTTGGATAAAATATGGAATGAAGAAAAGAACTCAATCCAGTGAAAGAGAGGCCTTATGGGAAAATTGCCAAAGTAGTCTTGCCAATTGAAATAACTGGAGAGGAATCACATTATTGTCAGTGCATGGGAAAATCATGTGCCACATCATCCTGGAAAGGATCAAGAAACAAATAGACCTTCAACTTAGAGAGAAACAAACAGGTTTTAGATCAATGAGATCATGTGCATTGTTCTCAGACATAACACAGAACAAAGTATAAAGTGGCAACCATTTCTTGTGGTAAATTTTATAGGTTACCAGAAAGCTTTTGATAGCCAACATAGAGACAATTTTTGGAAAATTATGGCATACTATGGAATACCAGCAAAATAATTAGAATCATCAAGGATCTATATGATCATTCTGAATGTGCATTTAGAAATGGTGGCAACATCAGACAATGGTTTGCAGTGACAACCGGAGTAAGGCAACAGTTTATTATGTCCCCACTATCATTTGCACTGGCCATTGACTATGTCATGAGGAAAGTAACCACAGAAGACAAATAAAGGATTTTATGAAGAAAAGCACAATTGGATGACCTTGTTTTGGCTGATATTTTCCTGCTTAATTCAACACATTGCTGAATGAAAGAAAAGATCCAGCTTTTGATAAATACATCAGAACAAATTGGTTTGTTCATCAATGAGGGTAAGACAAAATACATAGTTGCCAACATCCCCAAAGTAATTATTAGAGTGGACGAAGGAACGCCAGAAGAAGTGAGTCATTTTACCTATCTATGGAGTGAGGTGTGCAATGATGATAACACTATGCTAGATGTCAAGCAATGAATATTAAAAGCAGCAAACCACTTTCATAAACTTGAAAAGATTTGGAAAAGTAGCATGGTTGGCACTGACACAAAAATACTAATTTTTAACACCGACAACTTATCTGTCCTCCTTTATGAAGCAGAGTCTAGGAAATCTACAACAGAAATTGATAAGGTGATCAGCTCCTTTCAAAGTAAATGCCTGTGGAAAATCTTCAGAGTCCATTGAAAAGAGTTTTCTTGCAACATTAGAAATTCTAAGTAGAGCATATCAATATCAAATATGATAAGAAGATGACTATGGACATATTTAAGATGTACTTTAAGGATGCCATGTACATGTTTTCCACAGCAAATGATAATATGGATACCACTTGGAAAGAGAAAAAGAGGGTAACACAGAGAAACTTTACGCAGAACAGAGAAAGAAGGCAAATCCATCAACTTGACCCTGAACAGATCAGCACAAGACCAAAATAAATGGTGAAAACTGGTGGATGCCCTATGCACATGAGGGTGTGGGAGGATAAAGAAAGAATAAAGAATAATACACCACTGAAGATGTGCTAGGAGCTCTACAGACAATAAGAAGATAAGGTTCCCATCTCAAAGCACTTTGCAGCCTAAAGGCCTGATCCTGCAAGAGCATCTCCTACAAGATACTGAGCAGCCTCAGTTCCTGTTAGATTCAAGGAAATACTCAGAGGATCACAACAATACAATGCAAGTTCCAGCTTTAAAGCCTACAAACTACTCTCAGCTAAACAAATCTGTTATGCCTTTTAAATAAATTCCTAGAAAACCACTATGGATCAGCCATCCAGAACTAGGTATATGGTAGAACAAAATCTCATTAACAAAGACATATAGGCACCATACTGTAGGTATAGGGCAAACAATGACCATTTTTCAATGATGCACAGATACAGAAATCACACCCTCAGCCTGATCCACCCACACAGAGCTGCCGAAATACAGCACTGCGGTAGTGGAAACTGTGCTGTTTATATAGCACACAGATAAACATAGAGATAAATCTGCTTTCCCCAGCTTTCATTTCAGGGCAAATGTCTCTTTTTGCACCTAACCATGTTTTGTTGTTCTTTATATTTTGTAATCAGATGACTAATGTGAATAGGAACAAAAATCCAGCGCTACATGAATGCGGAAGTGCTCAAAATCTGGGATTTTAATTAGCAATTTAATGCTAACCTGAGACCAACAAACTATTTTCTCCTCTTCTTCATTCTGCTTTTACTGAGTCCAGACCTCCAGAGAAGTTTGTTGTTCTCCACAACCTAATTTCTGCTTTTACCATCAACTTTTTTTTTTAATGGTTACATTTCCTTCTTTGCGATAATGCTTTAACCATAGCACACGGACATTGCATCAAAAGCACATTTGAACTCCGCCTTTTGTTTTCTGGGTATGTCACTGATTCTGAAGAGCTGAATGTATCAGTAGTCCTGAGCTGGGCATTAATATGTGGTAACATTAAGAACTCTCATATTGTAACAGATTTAGGTTTTAACAATTTAGTATATAAAAATATCTCATGTGATGGCAGGGAATTAAAGCTCTGAGGCTGAAATCAATGTGGGTGGGCCTAATGGGGCTTTGTGTGGACATAAATGTTTTCCTTTGTGAAGCCAATTGCAGGATCAGGGCCTAAAACTATAAGGTCCTCTCAACAGAGATCTGTAATTTCTTAACTGTCTGAAAAGCACCCTATGCATCAGTATATATTAAGTACGATGTGTATATATAAGATATTAAGTACATTGTAGGCCTGTAGACCTTCAGACCTGCCTATGCCAGATACATGATTTGGGTTGTTAAATGAACAGTCCAGCCACGCTCAATTCATCTGTGGGGACTCCAGAATATGAGGACTTTTCAATAGTTTGCCTTGTAAACTACTCGGATCACTTCCCTTGCTGTGTGGAAGACAGGAGGCAAATTGTGGCAGACATCATAGCAAAGGCACAAGCGATTGAAGTGAGAAGATAAAAAGTCAAAGCACAAAGTTGGCTAGGGTATAACATTGAAAAGAGAAGAAGTGTTTAACTGCTAAATCGCCTAAACTGCTTTGCCAAACTTTGACATGCTTGATTTCCTGTGCTTAAATAATTTTTTGACTTAAAAAAAAAAAAGTGAAGAAAAATAACCAGCTGTTCCTTGTATAGTCCAGGAAACAAGTTTGATTTATTGCTTTCAGGTTATTTTTGAAGGGGCTGCTTGTGGCAGCCAGAGTGCCGGAGAAGTCACTGAGGCCTGTCCACTTGAAGGGCTCAAACTGTTTCCTGAACAGCCCTTTTTCACTCGTCACCTCCGACAGCTATTATTGACAACGTGTGACTGGGGCCTTGGAGTATTTTAAAACAGCAGGGGTCCTGGCCAAACAATCAGCCTGTCAATTACCTTTTCCCCTGTTGTGAAAAAGGGGCCCAGGACAATGCAACTTCTCAGCGGGGGGTTGTGCTGCTCCAAGTACGTGACCCACTCTGCACAGTGCAGCATTCAAAACCAAATAAATGCTAGTGCCTGCCCTTTTCTCTGCTTGGATGAGAATTACTGGAAGGTGTAGGTGTCTGCATGGAAAGGTTTATAAGTTCTGCTGAGGCAGAACTGACTGCACATTATTATCTCTCTGTGTTCCCCTTTCTTATGCTAGGGGGAGAAACCATCTCTCCTCCCCCTGCCCAAGTAGCCCTGACCACAGGGGAACGCCCAAGCTACTCTACCTATATTGTGTCTTTAAAAACTTCCTGTGTGCCTTGATCACTTGCTGAGAGGACTGTCCATCATACAACCGCTTTGTCTGGCAGTCACTTCCATTTGAATTTGACTGACTGAGGAAGCCTGAGTTATTTGTAATGAACAACAAGGCTTTTCATTCATAATTTCAGTAGGGGGACAGGGTGCTAATGACTGAGCTTGAATAACCAGGGAATGCTGTATTCAAGGCAGGAAGAAGCCCAACTGGCTGCCAAATGAGAGGAAGGGGGAGATGTAGGTGAAAGTGCCTGTGTGAGAAGGCAAACAATAAAATTAGGATCACATATGTATACAAATACAAATCAGGTTTTTAAAAGGTGAGACAAGCAAAAAGATAGAAGTGGGAAAGACAGCTGGGAAAAGTCAAACTCTGTATTTCGCGTCAAACGACATGCCAGATTCATAAAGTGTCTGCAAAGGAAGTGATCTTTTCTTTTCTTTTTTTTATTTTAGTGAACTGGCAGTGGAAGAAAAGATTTTCACTTTTATGTTACATTTTACTGTTTTGTACAATCTGTTTTTGAAGTTAGGCTGAATGACAATTCAGTCTTTTCTGTTTCAGATTCAGCCTTTACGAAAGATCAGAACGCAGAGGCACTAAAATTGGGGCTCTCTATTCTTTTTGGTCTATGGCCCACGACATATAATTGTTATACAGTTTTACACACTGGTTTTTCAGATACATATATGTTCTCTAACTATGTAAAGAGTTTGCTCTGAATTCCATTGACGTTAACAACTCCTTTTCTCTTGACTTCACTGGGTTATGGGTCAGGCCTTAATTGAAATTGAGTTAGGTGCTCAAAAATTTATTATAGAACCATACTTTTATTTATCCATGAAAAATAATTTTCTTTCTGAAATTTTAACAGCTTGTATCTTTGCCATAATGTAACTACCACTGATGTAATTTAAATGAGAATAAATTAAAAGCACTTGCATTAGTTTTAGTCATACTATCTGAAAATGATATTGAAGGGATGTTGCAAACTTTAAAAAAATAATCACACTCCTGCCTTAAAATATTTACCTCCCAAGAAATAAGATAGAAGTATTTTCTTCCAGTTATCAAGTATGCTTAGTTGGTGCACTTGACAGCATTTTGTTTACTATCGGTTTCACTGTTCCGCTTGTATTTAGTTAGTTAGACCACAGTCCTGTAAGCTGATCTGTTCAGTTGGACTTTTACGCTTCTATAGGGCCTCACTGACTCCACTGGGGTAGACGAGGCTTTAAAGAGGGGTCCACTTAAACAGAAGAGCTTGGAGAATCAGGATCTCAGTCAATTTCCACCATCTGTCTCTATGAGACTTTCAAAAGCAAGAGGGCGGACTAAAAATGGAAAAATGTGATTTTTAAACTGCAAATAATGGCAGAAAGAACCAAAGCTAGATGCAGTACCTGAAACAGCTTTTAAACATTTCAAGTTTATAGTGGCCCTTTAAACCAGTGAAGGGAGTGGATCATCCTTGTTTAGATAATCAAGTGTCATGTCCATTTCTCTCTTTAAGTAAGGTAAGTATAATTAGTTAACTGCTCCTACCTCTTTTAAAGTGTTTTTTAGTCTATTACGCCCTGATCCTGCAACCGCTCCTGGCCCCGCAGGAGGAGCTAAGTGGAGTGTTCCCTCACCCCCGCAAGTACAGACACCCCATCCCCGGGGCAGCTGGGGGGTGGTACTGTCTTGTGGGAGCCGGGGACCTCTCCTGACCTGCGCAGGGACTGGAGGAAGGCACCTGAGGCCCGGGTGGGGCCAAATGCAGGGTTGGCCCCCAGGCACCAGAGAACCAGGGTACGCCACTGGAGCCGGGTGGGTGGCTCACACAGTGTAGTCTGTGCAGACAGACCCTTGAGCCCACCCGGAATCCCACTGACTTCAGTGGGGCTACATATATGAGCACAAGAGGATCTGTGTGGATCTGACGGCAGGATAAGGGCCTTTGTCAATTATTAGTATTATTACAATTACTTTAATTAAACCAATACAAGTATATGACAACAATTAAAGGCAGTGTTGGGGGAAGAAGTATTCTTGATGTTTCTTATGACTTATAACACTAGTCCTCATTACATTACCCAAAGGCTCCTTTTGCATGCCGCTTATGCCAGCTCTGCTTTCAGGATTTTTTACAAGCCACTTAGATAAAGGGTAAAAACATTTCACATATGAAAAAATATCTCCCACGTCCTGATAGAAAGATAAGAATATTTAACCATTGCTTAATATGCTTCCCTGGGTTTGCAGAAAAACTGCAAGTGGAACCATGTTTTAACCTAGCTCACATAGCACATTAGTAAATTGCATGCTACAAACTGTCAAAATCCCATCTTAGGCTGTCTCTTTTTCCCTAAAATGTTCCACAATGTTTACCACCTTTCTCCGTCTGCCTTTAGTGGCCTCAGTAGGCTCAGCCCACGCATTTGCGTCCTGGAAAAAATGTTTGGGGAAACATTTGTCAAAACTAATCGTTGCTCACAAACGTGGTGACCACTTCAAAGCCAATCGGCAACCAATTGATTCAAGGTGAAATTCTAGTGTAGTTGAGCCTACTGTCATCTAACCCTGGTGTAACACAGCAGTTAAAATGCTTGTCTACACCATCACTCCCACTCCAATTACTGGCAGCAACGTTTGAAAATTTAAGGAAAAAAATAAGGCAGGGTTTCCGAAGTGGTGATAGATGCACCACTGGTGGTATGAGAGCTTGATGTTCCATCCATTCACTTCATAGCAATTTTTTAAGAAAGTGGTACATGAACCACTAAAGTTTGGGAGCAGCTGGACTAGGGTAAGTAAGGCCTTGGCATATCAAAAGTTTAGCACAGAGACTACAGGCAACCCCTCCACAACTGATTGACCCACTTTTGAGGAATATGCAGCTAGCCACTATAAGAAAAGAGAACTGAGTCATGAAATGTATTATGTCAGAGAAAGAGGGAAAGTGTATAACCATTCCAGTAACTCAGATGATCTTATGAATACCAATGTAACCAAATAATTCCAGAGCTCCTGCTTTATTACAACAGTTCCAGTGCACATAATTCTGCTGAATCTTTCCAGCCTCCACCCCTTTTCTTTAGGAAAATTTTATTCGGATCTGAAGAAAAAGAAATGTTGTGTGTGTATATATATATATATATATATATATATATATATTTGATATTCAACTAGAAAATGTTCTTTTTGGTACATGCCCCTAAATATATTGGGTCAGATCCTCAATTGGTGAAAAATGGTTTAGGACCAGGCCTGTTATTTCACCAAGAATACAGAGAATGTTGGATAGATCTGAGTGACAGTGGCCTGATCCTGAAGGGTACTGAGCATCACTGAAACCATTAGATCAAGTTGCAGGTAGCCATTCTGTTTCAGGACTTCACTCACTGGTTACTGTGGCAATCACAGGTCCCCCATGCCTCTTAGGACCAGATACAAAGTACAAAGCCAAAATATTACCTTTTTACCTTTTCCCTCCTAGACTTCCAAAATTTCTTCCGACAACCTGTAATGAAAATCATACAACCGAGATGAAAAGCATTTGAATCAGAGACACAAATTTGTCACATGAAATCAAATAAGCTATTCAGCTGAGATTTTCAAAGTTGTCTAGTAGATTTAGGAAGATATCACCCACTCATTTCAATGGAAAATATGGGTATAAATACCCTGGCTGCTCTAAAAACCTCAACTTAATATTTTATCAATGAGCGAAGGTGTTCAGACTAGCTACTCAAATAAGCCAATTTTACTACAAATACCTGCCTCACGTACATTATCTTTTTTTCAGAGGCCCAAACATGAAAGGCAAAGTCAATTAAAAATTTAGGTTTCTATGGAAATACTAGGCAGTAATAGCCACATGTAGACAATCACATTCACTATATGCTGTCCATAATCCATATCTTAATATTGCCACATTAACTCATGCTATAAGTGTAGACAATCCTCAGAGGAGGCACCAAACAAACTGAGCTGCCATTGTGATGAACAACCAACTTCAAATACATATTTTTGAAAAAGGGAAGTATATTGCACTTTTTTACTCTGTAGGCTGAACAACGGAAATCAAATAAAAGCACATAAGGCATATTTTCAGTATTTAGATGTAGCAGACATCCTCACAGGACCTGATCTTGCAGTCCTGACACAGGCAAATCTCCATCTGAAGTTATTGGAATTGCTAGTGTAACTAAACCATGGCCACATATATACAGTTGCTGTGATCCTCAAGAATGAACTCAAGACCATCAGCACTGAAAACACAGGCTGCTGCTTGAGTTGAAGTGGAACTCTAGCTGAAAGTAGCAGAGTAGGCAATCAGCAGAGCAAGTCACTGAGGGAGAAATCTTACAGGTATTAACACTAGGCCACTGCATTTCACAAGTGCTTCAGGATTATTTCTTTGGCTGACAATCTGAAAAGTGCCAACATGCTAAAGGTTAAAATGGAATTTTCCAGTAAACTTTTACTGCCCTCATAGCCCCAGCACTTCGGGAGTATTTGCATATTTTTCTTAATGGGACACCTTCAACTTTAAAATCATTTGAACTCATTTAAAAATATAAACTCAAAAGTAGTTTCAGTACTACAAGGTGACGCTGACAAATGTTGGGATTTTACAGTCACATTTTCCTATTTGTCAAATGTTTTTCTCACCCCAGTCTCTGTGTGAAAGACACAACGGGGGAAACTGAGTATGGCTTGGATTCTCCAAGACACACCCTGCAGGACCATCTGCATGTATGGTGCACAACCCAGGACATGCAGGATTGGGGCCTCACTAGCTATCAGTGGCCCTGATCCTGTAAACACTTGCACACATGTGAGAAGTTCTACCGAACTCACTTGCACTTAATAGTATGTTTGGCCCAGATTTTTAAAGATATTTAATGCCTACTGAGATTTTCAAAAACATCTAGATGCCTAACTCTCATTGAGTTCAACAGAATTACTCATATGGTAAGTGGTCATCAAAGTAAGGATTGGACAATCTAGCTTGTGGGTCCTGAGCGTGTAAAGAGTTTCACACATGCTTAATTTTGTTCATATGAGTAATTCCATTGATTACAATAAGCCTATTCACATGTATAAAACTAAATATGTACATAAATCTTTGCATGACTTATACCTTAGTTTGTAAATTCATCAGGAATAAGGTATGGTCTACATTAGAAAATTAGGTCATCATAACTATGTCGCTCAGGGGTGTGAAAAATCCACACCCCCAGCAGCAAAGTTAAGACAATATAAGTCCCTGTGGAGACAGCAGTAGATTGAGGGAAGAATTCTTCCATCAAACCTAGCTACTGCCGCTCAGGGAAGAAGAGTATTACCTAGGCTGAATCCCTAGGAGAATGACCTAGACTGAATTACCTAGGAGAATTGCTCATGTAGACACAGGTTGTTTCTACAATGAAGTACTACGGCGGTGCAGCTGTGCTGCTATAGCATTTTAATTGTAGACATGCTCTAAGGGCTTTCTACACTCACAGTTATGCCAGCAAAACTTTGTCGTTTTGGGGTGCGAAAAAAAACACTCCCCCGAGCAATATAAGTTTTGCCGGCATAAGTGAGAGTGTGGACAGCACTATATTGGCGGGAGACGCTCTCCACCAATGTAGTGGCCACCACTCATTTAGATGAGCGGCTACACTTGCGCTTATGCCGGCAAAACTTATATCGCTCAGGGAGTGCTATTTTTCACACCTCGGAGTAACAAAGTTTTGATGACATAACCGCGAGTGCAGACAAGCTCTAAGACACTGTCTTTTTAGCTTCTCTGTAAGGCTTTCGTCCTGCAAATACACATATGCTTAGCTTTGGGAATATGAGTAACCTCACTGATCTCATAGATTTCATTGTGAATATTCACATGTTAAATACATGCGTGTTTGCAGGACTGGCATATAACATGTCTACCATACTATTGGCAGTAATACAAATAATAATAATTCTGTGAACACTCTTTACACTACAGCTTGTAAATTGAAAAAAAAATGACCCCAAAAAAACCTGATCTCTAATTTATATGGGTTTTTATTTAACTGTCTAATTTTGTCTTTTTGTATCTGGCAAGAACTGATTTTTTTTCGTCCTCACCAACCGGACTGGAATTAACGGAGTCCTTTCTGTTTGTCTCCTAGTGATTGATCTGAAGTAGATGTGGACCTGAACTAAACAGCCAAATCTGAATTCCCTAACCTCTGCAGCCAAAGCAGACTCCTTGAGCTGAATACCCGTCCCCCAGGGGGGAAAATGCAGCTCCAACTCTAAACGGATCCTACTCCGCAGCAGGTCAGGCCCCAGCTGTCACTTGTAGGCAATGCAGGCGGGAGAACCGCCCAACCCCACTTTCACTTTGGATCGTGGAAATGCTGCCGTTTCCAGGCCGGAGGTCGCTCAGATGATCCGGAACGCCTACGTTAAGCCCCTTGCTGAAAGCCAGCGGGAGCCTCCGGCAGGTGAGCTCGGTGCCGGGGGCTGTCTCCTGCGTGCTGCGTGCAGCCTCTGAGCCACTCAGCCACTGGGAAGTGACACACAAAGGCAGGCAGGCAGGCAGGCGCTGGCGGAGCAAAGGTGAGGGAACCTCGTTGCAGCGGAGGCACGGCGGGCTGGGTGGGTCTTCGCCGGCAGCCACTGAGCGCTCCGCGCTTGGGCAGGCGGGGCTCTTACCTGCTCAGCCTGGGACTGACTGGCAAGGTGCCTGCTCTGCAGCTCGTTCACTAGGAGGGCGCGAGCGGCGGCTCCGGGTTAGCGTTACACAACCAGAGGCAACCCCCCCGCCGCACTCCTCAGTCCTTTGGGCCCCGCGCTTCCCCAGAGCGCCTCTCACAGCAGCTCCCTCAGGCGGGCGGCCCTTCAGGCTGAGCTCAACACGGCCGGGCGCTTTTTTTTTTTTTTTTTTTTTTTTTTTTGTGCTGGGGAAAGCCCTGCCTTCGCCTCCCCAGACGGCTCCTAGCGTCTCTCCCGCCCGCAGCGCACAGGAGCGCCTCTCTGCCCGACTTCGTGCTCCCTCTAGTGGGTGCCGGTGTTGCCAGCCGCCTCATTCATCAAGCCGGCTCGAGCTGCGCCTGCCGGGCTTTGTGTTCTCAGGCAGGACGGCATTCGCAGAGCCCTCTGCCTCGCTCACTGACAGTGCAGGCGGGGCGGGGGGGAGAAATGCAACTAATTCTCTAAGCCGCGATCTCAACACCGCCACCCTTCCGCAGGCATGGCAGAGAGGCACAGCCGCTTTGCAGCGAAACAGGCAGCTCCTGGAGGTGTTTAGTGAGCGTCTAGTGAGCTTCCGAGCAAAGGAAGATGTTAGGGTAACTGCAGACTTCGCTTACTAACTCATTCGCTGTGGTGCATTTTCGTGTGTGTGTGTAAAGGTGTAACACACCGTAACACTTTCTTTTCAGGAGGTAGAGAGGCTCCTCTAATTCCCAAAGTTATAACTGCTACATCCCCTCTGTAAAGCACCTGGCACTGGCCATTGCCCGACACAAGATACCGGGCTAGAGGGACCATTGATCTCACCCACTCTGGCTGTCCTTATGCTCAAAGCGGATGCGCAGGCTAGAGGTGGTACACGAGTTGTGTGCTAGAGGTGGTGCACGCAGGTGTGAATATAAGGTGCGTCTCTCTACGCGTGTGTGTACCTATATGTGTTTCGGCCTGAAAATACACAGTAAGGCACGTTGCAATGGTTGAAAACAATTATTTCACCTAGTGCCAACAATAAAGAGAAGAAGGGCTTGCGTTGTCATTATGATTGCATACTCCGTCCCTAAACCGGCTGTTCTCAGACACCGTCCCATATGTCAACTGAACTTAAACAAAAGCACTCGGGAGCCAGGACTAGATACTGATGCTCGCCAAGATGTACAGCGCCTCGGACTCCTTTTATACCCTATAACCCGTGCTACAATTCTGCCTGTCACAACATGAATGACAGTGCATCCTAGCACAGAGGCCGGGGTTTTCCTTCCTCTTTTCTGTGTGCTGGTGGTTTTTAGTACTTATGACACCGCCGGGCACCTCAGTTCCGAGCTGTCCCCCCGCACCCGGCCAGAGGACACGGAGCGCTCCTCCATGCCCTTGCCTCTGTTCCCAGCAGATCGCTGGAGTCTCAGGTACACGGCGTTCCGCTCCTTATCGCAGACACTCGGCGGGGGGAGGAGGGAGACGGGGGGCTAGTCCGAGTTACATGGCGTAGGATCGTGTTTACGCAGCAGCCGGTACCCAAAATAATACCCCCCTCCTTCCCCGAAAAGTGGCAGGCGATTGGGTTGAAACTCCACTGAAAAGGGAGGGGAGGGGAGGGGGGCATTTGTAACTTGTGCTTACTTCTATTCAAAACCCTCCACCTGGAAGTTTTTATTTTCTTCTACAACTCAACATCAAAGGGCTCCTTTAGGCCAAGGCAACCAACGTAACCAGCCGGCTCGCCCGAGGGGTCCCCGCGTCGCCTTTTGTTCGTCTGTCCGTGTGTCTTGCACGTACTGACTGAGCAGCGTCTCTCGTGTTACTTCGCGCGAGGGAGCCCATTCCTTCCTTCCAGGATCAGCGGCCCGGCGGCGGCGCCTGGGACGGGGAGTTGCTGCGGCGACAAGCCAGCGCCGGGCTGAGGCCGAACCCCGCCGCACTCGCAGTGAGAACGGCGGCTTGAGAGCAGAGCAGAGCGGCCGCGCCGCTTCGCTTCTTGCTGCTGCTGCTGCCGCTGCCGCCTGCAGCGTCGGTGGAAGCCGCCCGCCTCCCCCTCTGGCTTGGTCGGTGCCGTTGCCCTTTTGAATGCCTCCTGCGGCTCAGAGTGCTGGTAGGGCGCTGGGAGTGTGAGTGAATGTAGCCCCGCAGAGCCAATGAGCTGGGACCGGATGCGATATATCCTCTGGGACAACAACTGCTCTGTTCCTCCTCAGATCCACATGACGCCATTTACTGCTGCTTTTGCAGAGAGAGAGAGAGAGAGAGAGAGAGAGATCACCCTACCTCCTCCGGAAAGGAAAAGAGAGAGAGAGAGAGGGAGAGCGAGCGAGCAGAAAAACGCCGAGCCCTTGCAGCTCAGATCTCAAATCTTCCTCCTCCTCCTCCAAACACACAACAGCCACCACCACAGATCCGCTGCGCTCCCCAAACACCCCCCGATTGCAACCCCCCCAGCGCTGCCTGCAACACTCACAAGCTCCCAGAGAGAGCGAGAAAGCTAGCGAGCGAGGGGAGCTTGCAGCCAGCAGCTCTTCAGCAGAACGGCTACATTGCACAGGCTGCTTTTTTGGAGGAGCCCAGTGGAAGAAACTCAAGCTTTGGGATTTTATTTTAGAGCCACTTTATTTTGTTTGCTTTGGCTTCTGCCCCCCTCCCTCCCCCGCCCCTTGATCATTTGCAACAACAAAAAAAGTGACTAGGTATTGGCGATTCGGCCTCCTGTTCATAGAGAGGAGGGGGAAGAGGAAATAGTGTATGAGAGAGTGATTTCTTTTTAGGAGCAAAAAGATATCCACCCGACCTGGAGACTTTTCATATAGGTTTATATTTATACTCGATCTGGGGACAGGGAGGTCACTTTGCTCTGGATTTTTTGAGATGATGATGATTTGCAAGTTGGACTAAAGCTGAGTTTGGAAAGGATTTTTTTTTTTTTTTTTTTGCTTTTGCTTTAGGCTGGATTTACTTGCAAACCGCAGGAAGAAGAAAACACAAGAGAAAGAGGGGGGGTTGGTGCAGTGCCGCGATCACGGTGAGAGCATTTTCCTTCTTTGCAAAACCAGCTTTTTAATCTCTCAGTTGTTCCGAGGAACTCGTGGAAATGTAGGTTTAAGGCCGATCCCTTTTCAGTTCGGGAGCTTATCCCCTCCCCAAACCCCAGGAGTTGGAAGTAGAATTTCAGTGAGATTTCTTTCTTGGAGAAGTTCGGGGGTCGGGGGGGGGGGGGGAAGGAGAGCAGCCTCGGATGGTTTCTAAGGGTTGTTTCCAGTTTGTTTCCCCTCAAAATGACTTTGCAGGGAGGGAGCCCCCCAGCTCCGCGCCATTGGAGATGGGGGAGAGCTTAGGAGGCGGAAATCTGTACTCAGGTTGGAGCATTTGCAGGGAGCGGTGTCTGTGAAATATTGCAATATCGGGTGACTTCTTTGCATCCTGTGTTCTCCTTTAGTCGAAGTAACCATGCTCCTGAAAGTTGGAGACGGGGAAGCCCTGGTAGGTCCTGTCTCAAAGCATTAAATGTTTTTAGTAGGATTTTTTTTGAGGGGGCGGGGGGAGGTTATTTGTATAGACTTTGGGCTGCTTGGTTGCTGTATTAGGTGTATTTAGCAATCTCTGTTTAAATGGAAGACTGGCACTGTTCTATAAGTGCATTGGGAGATTTGTGCAATTCGGAAGTGAGCTCACGCCTGCTATAAATATATTTTCCATGCGATAAAATTAAATAGATCGTCGAGATGACGGGGGGGGGGGGGGTAAATTCTTCACCAGGTTCCACTATATGGTCTGTAGGATTGAGACCATTTGGGAGAGGAGGGCACGGAAAGGCTTAATCTTTTTGTTGTTGTTGGCTTACTTTGCAACAGCCTCTGAAAGTTGCTGGTGTTTGCAGCAAGCTGTGTGTGTGTGTCAGTTTGCCCCACCCCGATGGTGAAGTCCCTTTTGCCCTAATCCATAGTCTGATCACACACTCAGCCCTTAATGGGGGTTTCAAAGCACTTTCAAAGAAGAGGAGGTAGTTGGTGTGCGCGCGGTGGAGTTGAGTGATGGGGGGGGGGGGGTTGCTGCAAAGGATCCTGAGACAAAACAGAAATTCATGGGCAGAGAACTTTTTCCCCCTTAGGCTCGCCTTCTCCCAGCCAGCACGACATGGGTTTTTCCACTGCACACAAGTTTTAAACTTCCCCAAGTGTGCAGAGGATCAAACCCTGCCCCTTTCTCCCCTTTTTCCGATCCCAGTTAGCAAGCGTTAGCAGATCATGGCATTTCTGCTGGCCAAGTGAGTGGACTTCGGCTTTTGGAAGTGGTGAATCGTGTTATAACCCCCCCCCCACCCCCCCCCCCCAAAAAAAAAAAAAAAAAAAAAAAGAAAAGCAAATGTTTCTCTTGCTATGCTCCTAGTCGGCAGCAGGAAAAAAGGGTAGGTGGGTGGCAGGGAAGCACTGAGATCAACCGAGACTAGGGAGGGGAGGCAGGGGGAAGTGCTGTTTCCCCTAAAAGACCTTCAGGCAAATACGTGCAAAAATAAGAGCGTAAGTACTGTAGGTCTGCATCTTGTCCCGTTAACGGATCTATCAAGAGGGGAAAGAAGCTCTCCGTGCAATACAATTCCAAGGCTGTTTGTTATGCTAAAACTTCAGTGGGTGCCACTTTGTAATTCATAATTTGGGGATTTGGTTGAATTTTACACAGAATAGGTAAAATAGTAACAGCACCGGCCAAGTTTCCTGCAGCTGATTTCCTGGAGTTTGTACTGGTGCTTCATGGTAGCACTTGAAGGGGAAACCTGTAACCCAGACTCCTCCAGCATCTCCAGGGGGTGGGGGTGGATGCACAATAGTTGAAAGGAAGCATGGGCTTGACTTTCCTGATAAGGCAACTTTAGAAGCCGCCTCCCTCCTCCACCCCAGAGGATGTCTCCTGTTTATCTCCAGGTTGTCTGCATTTGTGAGGCTGCTTGTTTCATTCGCAGTGTCAGCCAGTCCTGAGAGAATGAAGGGATTGCTGCGCCCCACCTGCTGAGCACGTTGTTCTGGGCAAAGATGAAGCCTATAAAAGGAACGGAAAAAAAGAGCAGTGTTTTCTTCTGCAGCTTTTACCTTGTTTGAAGGGGTTCCGTTTCTAAAACCCTTGTCTTTCTAAGAATCTGCAGGTGAGGGTCAGTCGTCCTTTTTAGACAGGGTTAACAGTACTGGAGAGGCAAAAACATCTCTCCTTTGCTCTTTGAATTTAGTTTGAATTGGAAGAGGAGAGTATGTTGCAAGTTCCTCTCAAGGTAGGGAGAACCTTGATTTAATCTTTTTGTCTTTAAATGGCTGCTAATAAAGGACATTGGATTTTAAGCTTTTTGGGCATTGGATTTAAACTTTTCTCTTGGCAAGGGTTTTAATGTGAAGTAAATGCAAACGAGTTTAAGATGTGTTTGCAAGATATCTGTCACTTGCTGAGAATCATGATTTCTAACATATATGCTGGGTGAAAGTCAGGATTTAACAATAATTAACCCTCCTAATATTTTTTATTGAAGGGTTATTGATCTTTTTAGAAAAGGACCAGCTTGCAAAATAAATTAAATGAAATAAAACAAAGAGAGAATTTATTTTGGCTTGAAAAGTAACCAGAAGTTAAGAGGTTAAATGTTTTCCTTTGGTTTTAGAATAAAGACAACATATGGATATGTTCACTGTTGAAGTGTCTGGATATATTTTACAATACTGTGGTGTAGTAGTATTTATTGTTGGCAAGTGATGTGTACAGAGTAACACTATGGTGCCCTTTCTAGGTATAATTGAAGTCATTGTGTGGTCCTTGCAAGAAGCAAGGGTTCATATTTGTTTTTAAGTTAAAACAAATTGCTTTGGACTTTTATGTAGCTAATTTAATTTTGTGTCGGCTTCAGAATCCATTAAAGAATGACATAGACAGATTGGTAAATTCTGATCTGCACATTTGTTAACTATTGTACTAAGGATCAGTATATTTTAAGCTTGTGATTCCAGTCATACACCAATTTTCTTGAATTTTCATGCATGTTTTATGGGTTTCCACTGAATTTCTTAAGGCTACTTCCATTCTTAATGACTTAGATAAAGTGATGTTCCGAAGGAATATCCTCAATCAAATAGCCCTTCTTGGATTGTAGTGTTTAATAGATTGTACTCTGCATAGTTGTGTTCCACAGATTATTCTGTATTTTCTGATAATTCCCCTGTATTTGAATTACAAACTAGAGATAGTTTGAAATGTAAAAACAATTCTGCGGTAGTATTTAGTAAGAAATAAATAAAATAACAACTGAAGTGAAGTACACAAGTATGACACACTTGACAGTTTTGGAGAGAGACTTCTTACTTGTGCTGTTGAAGTTTTTGGTAGCACTAACTCACTCAGAGTCTAACCTCAAACATTTTATTGCTGTTTAGTGTTTTTCTTGGGACCATTGGTATTAAACTACAATTTCCTATTTACATCATGTTAAGTTTAATGTGTAAAGAGACTAGCCTACCAAAATATTACCCAGTTTTAAATAAAGTTGAAGAATTATATCTGTCATCTGGAGGTCACATTACACTTTCTAAAATATTTGTAGCTGTTCTTTGTGTAACATGTATTTTTAATAGAGTTGTGAAAGGAAGAGTCACTTTAAGTGGCTAAAAGTGGCAGTGTTAAAATCCATGGTTTAGCCAGAGGATGATTGGGAGGTCTCAGCATCACATTTTAAGTACCTATATTCCCTGGAATCACAGGTTAAAGTCCTGCCAGGGTCAGCAAAACCCACTCTCCTTGCATTACAGATAAACTGAGTCCTATGCAGTTTACTGGATGTAAATCTTTATGATGAGTTCTTAAAAACCTAAAACGTCTGTGTTCTGCATGGATGCAGAAAAATATCCCATAGTGCGTGTAGTAAAAATTAGTGTCTCTTTAGCAAAATAAGACAGATACACAGTATTAACCCAGTCTGCCTCCTGCCCGCCACCTCAGATGTGGCTCCATTTTAATGGTGGTCTGGTTTTTTAATTGGTAAAATGCTCTGGGATCCTTAAGGAGGAAAGACAATTTGTAAAGGTAAAATGTGACACAATAGTGACTCTTCTTTTTGTTGCTACAGGATTTCAGATGTGTTCTAAGCCTGCTGGAGTGATCACTCTTCAGGATACTGATGGAGACAAGAGCTCAGAATGGCAGTGGGTCCCAGTCTTTGCTGCAGGTTCGGCGTGACAGTGGGAGGCAGCATGGAGAGTCTGATCTGAGGGATGTTCTGACACAGCAGGTTCATGTGTTGTCACTGGACCAGATCAGGGCCATCCGAAATACAAATGAGTATACAGAGGGACCTACAGTGGCTCCGCGACCGGGGCTTAAACCTGCCCCTCGTCCAGCTAGCCAGCACAAAAACGAAAGACCACATGGCTTCCCCGAACATCGTCATCTTACCAGGGTCCAACATGCACAGGTACACACTTCTTCCCGCGCACCCCTCTCCCGTTCCATCAGCACAGTCAGTACAGGTTCACGGAGCAGTACAAGGACAAGTACAAGCAGTAATTCATCTGAACAGAGACTTTTAGGATCATCTTCAGGGCCAGTTGCTGATGGGATAATCAGGGTGCAGCCCAAGTCTGAGTTCACATCAAGTGAGCTGAAGCCCCTGAGCAAAGAAGACTTGGGCATGCATGCCTATAGGTGTGAGGACTGTGGAAAATGTAAGTGTAAGGAGTGCACTTATCCAAGGACCCTGCCATCCTGTTGGATCTGTGACAAACAGTGTCTTTGCTCAGCCCAGAACGTGGTTGATTATGGGACTTGTGTTTGCTGTGTGAAATGCCTCTTCTATCACTGCTCTAATGATGATGAGGACAACTGTGCTGATAACCCGTGCTCTTGCAGTCAGTCACATTGCTGCACTAGATGGTCTGCCATGGGTGTTGTGTCTCTCTTTTTGCCTTGCTTATGGTGTTACTTACCAGCCAAGGGTTGCCTTAAATTGTGCCAGGGGTGTTATGACCGGATAAACAGGCCTGGATGCCGCTGTAAACACTCAAACACCGTTTGCTGCAAAGTTCCCAGTGTTCCCCCCAGGAACTTTGAAAAGCCAACATAGCATCACTAATCAGGAATACTAAAGTAATAAGGATTCTTTTAACACACACACACAACCAACTAAACAGCTATAACCTTGGCACTGTTAGTAGAAGGGTTGGGGGTATACTTTGCCATTTGCAGTGAACTGCTTTTTCTGCATGTGTGCCATCTTAACTGATATGCTTGTTAGAACCCAGCTAATGGAGCTCAAAAATGGGATGCAGTATTTTGTGACCCATATATTGCATAAGCTAAAGCAACACAAACACTCCTAGGTGACTCTATTGTTTGTGAATAGTACTTGCAAAATTTGTAAATTAGCAAATGGCTCCTTTTTTATTGTTTTCTGCCAGAGATAATGTGCTATATTTTTGTATATACAATAATATTTTCAACTGTGAAAAACAATTAGTGTCATAGAACATGGCACAGTCACAAAATATTATACTAATATGTTGTACATTCAGAAGAATGTGAATCAATCAGTATGTTTTTAGATTGTATTTTTTGCCTTATGGAAACCCTCTATTACAAGACTCTGATTTCCCTTTGGACTTCATGTATATTGTACAGTTTCAGTAAAATTCAGCCTTTATTTTCTAATTTTTTTCAACATATTGTTTAGTGTAAAGAATATTTATTTGAAGTTTTATTATTTTATAAAAAAAGATATTTATTTTAAGAGGCATCTTACAAATGTCACCCTTTCTTATGAGGACGTCATAGTTGCTGCAAATAAGGGGTGACAGATGCATATGTTCACTATAAAATAGAAAATATATTAACGTTTGAAATTAAACTGGGCTGCTTGTCTTTTTTTCCCCCCTTTATCGCTCTGACTTGGAAAATCTGATTTGTGGGGTTTGTTCGTTTGTTTTGTTTTAAAGGGGAATGTTCAAAGAAATGTGTTCACAATGTGGCTAAGAAAACAAATGATTTAAGAACCTGAAGTTAATGAAAATGCAAACTTTAAATGTAACTTTAACTGAAAAAAATGCAGTTTTCTTGCCCTTACAGAAATGGTACAAATGTTATTTGCATAATATGAGAGGAAAATGAACATAGGAAAATGCATGAACTCATTCCAGACTAGGAATAATCATCACTGAAAGCTGACCTATCCTGTTAAGTGATGAGCTTTTGGTGCTTTAAATAGGAAATAAGCAGTACTCGCTCACAAAAAGCTTTGACTTGCATGGGCTCAGTATACAGGGGAATAATAGATAGTTAATATGGTTAGTGCAAAGAGTTTGTATGATTATTTGTTAAAAGGAGAAGAATATGCTACAGGGAGTGACAGATCTGAAAGCAGTCCAGCCTTATGTCAAACATTTGCCTCACTTTTAAGAAGAAAAATTGCTTACTTGATTTGTCATTTGTGACAGTTACCTTCCACTGAGGTCAAAATTCTTTCACTGCCAAGTTCACCACCGGAAGTTTAGAAAATGATTTACCTTTCTTTATTAACAAACTACCATTTCCTGTTCCTAAGCATGTCTCTCCAAGTTTAGAGGTCTTAGTGCTGATTTTATGCATCTAATTTTTAAGTTGGCATTTAAAAAAAATCACAGTCTACTCTGAACCCTCTCCAACAAAAACAAGGTTAAAATTAATAAATTAAGAACTTATTTACTAGAAGCTTAAACTTGGGGCTATAGGAATTTGCAAATTCTTACCCATTACTTTTAACTGTGGTGTCTGACATTTGGGATGTTTACATGGGTTTGCAGTGCTGAAAAATCTTTCTCTGTAGAAGTGTGTACACACTGATTATCAATCATCAAGTGAAATTAAAAGGTGCATGCCCTAACTAGTTTGCTAATCATAAATAATTTATGCACAAGCCTTTTTCTTATTTTCCCCTTATGTAAAAAAAGCAAGCTAAATTTCTTTATTTCTCAGCACCAAATGACTGGCTGACTGGGGCGTCAAAAGACAAACTATTTATCTTTACATATGTGAGTGGATTTGTCAGGTAAACAGTGGCTTGTGTAGCATAAGAATTCTTTCAAGAGTGCACAAATATTGTTGTGACAAGGCTTTTGAGTACGACTGTCATACAGCATTTGTTAACTGTTGATCAAATCAGGTTATTCAGAAACATACATTCAGCTATCACAGGCGTGATCCTTCATGTGTTCCTATTCGCTTCCTCCAGTTCTTGAAATGGATCAAATGGGTCAAGCCTATATCTAAAGTGGCATGTGCAAGTCTTGCATCTATACTGATTGAAAGTAACCATAGAAATACTTCAACAGCAACATTACCTGAAGTCTTTGTCCCTTAGATTTCTTGTTTAGAAATAAAAATACAATTCATAGTACAAAATAACTCTAATTTGTTATCTTGTATTAATGAACTTGGTAATGTGGATATTGAATTCTGTGTCCTTATTGACTTAGATATATATTTAAAAAAGTATAATTGAATGCATGGTACTAGAGTTAAAATTGGCAAATTGGAATGTGTCCTAATTGTTTGACAAATTAAAGTTGTACATTACTTTTAGTGCATACGTACTTAAAAGCACATACTAATTTTATTTATTTATTTGATATTCTGTGACTAGCTAACTAGTTATCTGCATTGATAGACTTTTCCCCTTCCCACAGAACATTACTATTTGTGAAATATGAATCTGGACTTCCTTTAAGAAGGATTGTCAACTCAATTCTTAATTAAAGAGAACTGGCCAAATATTGCATCAAGTTACACCCATTACTAATAATTGAGAGTTGTATGGCACTTAAACCTGGTGTGGATTAGGAATTAAGATGTGATGCTAGTAAGTTTTAGGTAAAGTGTGCTGAGGTGTTTAACATGTGCTAAACTATTCAGGTTATAGCTTAGACTTTTCAAAGCCAATTGCCTTATCCACATTAGACTTCTCCAATGTGTTTGCTAGCATGTCAGTTAACATGAGCTAACATCACACCTTTAAGTCCTAGTTTAGACAAGATTTAGTGGTCTAGGTGAGGCTAAAAACTGGCCTCAGAAGTGTTAGCCTGAGCATTAAAAGGACTGTTGAGTTGAATTGAGTTGACAAGATTGAAAATTGCACCCGTTTTTGCCCATCAGGGAGGGGCCATTGACAGCAGAATTTGATCCAATACTTAAATTGTGAGGGTTATTGCTGGTGTCTTACCAAATGTATGCAATGTAGAACCATGCCCAGTTGATTTTAAATTTGATTTCCGTAAAAGTGTGCCTTTGTGTATGAGAGAAAGAGAGTGTGAGAAAGAAACAAACCCCAGTCTAATAGCTCAGTTTGTTACATTGCTCTTTTGATCCTCAGGTAAACTCTGATTTCAGTGCAAATTTTGTCTAAGATGGGGACTCAGAATCAGATATTGCAGATAATATAGCACGATTAATTATTATTTTAATCAAATCCCAGCTTGCAATTTCCTTTCCTATATGGTATGCAAAGTACAGATACAAGCTGTACAAGAACAGCTCAGCATAACTAATTGGATGTCCCAATTAATATCCTTAAATATATTGTCTGTTTTGTATACTTTAACAGCTTGAGGTGTAATTTTAATTTTTTTTCTGAAGGCAACAATCAAAGCAGTAAAAGTGAAGGAACTCAATTTCACCAGGAAAATAACTAGGTATAATACCTTAAATGGAAATAAAACATGGTTGTTCATGTGGAAAGTATGTCCTGTTCAAATGAACTACCAAAACATTCATTTTAAGGCTACAGTTTTAAAGAGTCAGATTTATTTTCCAGTTGGAGAGGAGTAATAGCTGGGCATTCATATAAGTTCATTTAATATTCTTTTTACAGTTTCCTATAAAAATGCCTACCTATCTATGCCATTCCTGTCTATGCCTATTTAAGTCGCTTGATACTTGACAGTAGCAATAACATTGGTCAGTTACTGCAGTATCCATAATGTGCTTACAACTTTTGTGCCTCATGTTACTTGAGGTGACTTTTTTTCCTCACTCTGGGAATATTTCAAGAAGCTTGGTGATATATGAATATGATCGCACCTTGCTGAGACTTATTTCTGTCAATTGCTATTGCTCAGAGATCTGCAAATACATTTGGCTGAGCATGAAGGCCCCATTTGATTGAGTAGTGCTGGCTTTGAATAGCGTTTTGGGTAACATGGCTTGTTGACATTTTATGTAACCCTAAGTAAACATTAGGCGGGGGTGATAGGAGTTGAAAACATAACTAGAGGTGGCAAAAACGTAGCACATTATACTGCCTTCTCTCCTAACTGATAAAAGTATTGAGTTTTGTTCTTTCCTGTTCACTTTGCATTACAAACAAAATTAATGGAAGTTGTCAAAAGCTATTAGAAACAGGAAAATCAGAAATCTAAATAAAGCTGTCTTATTGGAAGCAGAAAGGTGGTGTATGTACTGAGTTTAAGTATGCTGCATGCATATGTAGCATTTCTTTTGCTTCTGTATTGTCTGTGTCCAATTTCTTTACTTCTCTGAAAGGATTTTATGAACTGGGAGATCCTGATGCATTTCTCTTATTTATTTTGTCTCTACGTATTTTTTCCAAGTTGTATCAGTTTCTTCTTTCAATACTTAAAGGTTTATTGTTACTTGTAGTGCAGGGGATGAAAGAAGAGCATGAAACATGTTTTTCTCATGAGGACAATCTGTCTTTGAAGGTTTTATGATGAGGTGGGGGGAAATGATTACCTTGACATACTTGTGCCACATTTTAAAGACATTTTCAAATGTTTTCCATCTGTGTATGACACTGGTCCCACAGGTTCCAACACATGCATTATTTTCATTTGTTTAGTGTGCTTTTGATTATGGCAAAATGAGATTAGAACTTAACATGGTTTGTTCATGATGAAATATTTCCCCCTAGTTAAAAGAACATTTTGATTTACTGTTGCTGTAGTTCAGCTGGCTGGAATCTAGATCACACTAGATTTCACTACTAATATTCTAGTGTTTAATTCCCCCTCCTGTCAATGATGGTAGACTGTTAAAACGATAGCCAACAAGTTTACCTTTGGACCCCAGAAGCAGAGGTTTTGTTGGAAATAGGGTTTTTGTTTTTCTATAATGGGAGAAAAGCAACAGATCTTGTACTGCTCAGCCAACATATTCTTTTGGCCCAGCCTGGCCATGTCAGTACTGTAACAAACCCTTCTGCAGTGACTTAAGTCCTAGATATGCTGGCTAGAAAAGCCCTGGCCAAAATGTTCAGACTCTGAGAAGCCTAAAGTTGATTGCAGTGGGAGTTATGGATACTTGGAAGCCTTTACAAATCAGGCTACATTGATTTAGTTGATGAAATATCAATTTAGGAGCCTAACTTTAAATAACCAGTTTGGAAAGTTATTCCCAGATGGTCTTACTGTGCTATATAAACTGGTTTTAAAAAAAAATCATGCTATCAGACTAGTTCCTGCTCGCCAGTTAGTCTACTGTATGATTGTAGAGCTGTTCTCTGTATTGGAACTATGTCATGAGAGAGAGCACTGAATGAAGATCAGATATATACAGGGCAAAAGTCTAACTTTGAATGACAGTCTGCTTACATAAAAAGGTAGATCAGACGGGTCACTTGCGTCTGTTCCACTCACATGACATAATGTTTTGTGCATGGGGACTTTTTTACTTTGTGGCTAAAACTGACATTAGATGGACTAGGCATGTGAATTTGACCACAAATTGTGCATAAATGTGATTGTTGTGAAAGAGTAGAATGGTCATATGCTACTTTACTGCATCTTTCTCAAAAGAACATCTGACCTGTCAAGATTCTTAGTTGCTGAGAAGTGAAGTATTTATAAATAGACTGTTCCACTATATGTGGTCTTCTCCAGTAAAAAAGTTAAGTACTATCAACCTTTGAAATTATGCACGTTTCAAAGGATTAGTTACACTGTAAGTAAAATGTGTTTAATTTGTGATACTTTATCTCTAATTTAAAATCATGATTTACTTCAATTTTTAAAAAGACTGAAGATAGTTTCAGGTACTAAAGTCTGCCTACTAATTTATGTGGTTTTCTAATCAGACTTTCGAGAGAAAAAACATTTTTAAAAAAAATCATTGTTGCTATGCCAGATACCCAAACAAGCAAGAGAAGTTGACAATTCATAGTATATTGTCAAATGCACAAAGTAAACAAACTGAAATAATCTTTTCAGCCAATCTTTTTTTATTTGTGACAGTAGTAGGGAGAAAAACATTTCAGACCATTATTTTATTGGTTGCTGTAACTTTAATTATTCTAGACAAGTGATATTTCAGTAAGGGCATGTCAGATATTTTTTCTGATAACTTTAACAAAATAATAAAGTATGCAAGTAACCCAGACAGATTACCAATAGTGAGCTTCGTGCACACACTCTATTTCAGTTGCACTGAATGGTAAAGGGAGGGGGGAGTGCATTTTCCTTCCAATATGTCTGAGACCAAATTTGGGTGCAATGTGAATTGTCATCTGGTTTAATGTCTACTCCTTTTACATAGGGAACGGGAAACGTTGCAAGTTTGCTGTGAATTCAACCAGGCATGTGGTCATTTCTGCCAGCCCCAGCTTTCTGCAGGAAAAGCATGAGGTTTATACTTCTAAACCAGTGGATTCCCTGGGATCTCAGTTCATTACTGGGGTTTTCTGATGAGCCAGATTCTCTGCATGGGCTTCCAGCCTCAAAACTGGCTTATACTTGAATCCACCATTGTTTCCCATCTCCCTGAACCCTTCTGGCGAAAGACAAACTCGGTAGTTGAGTCAGTCAGTATTAATTTACCCAGAAAAAAACACCTTCAGGGTGGGCACTATCCTATGGGAAGCAGCCATAATCCCAGGTCCACTCCCATCCCAAGCCCATCACAGAGTCTGAAACTGGGCAAGAGCTTCCAGGAGGAAAGGATCTTTTTCAGACATGTCACCCCATAGAAGCTTAGGTCTGTTGTACCTTTGTCCCCTTTGCTTACAGAAGTGGGAGATATGGCCGTATCATTATTAACGACCTAATAACTTCACACTGTGGTACACATTTCAGCTTTAGTGAAAGAACAAATATGATTAACAATGTAATTTGTTAGTAATGTGGTGGTGTTTTTTTTAAAAAAGCCAACTTTATGGGGGACTTGTGCCCCAAGTACAAAATAAGTACCTAAAATCATACAGGTGAACCCCAGTTATGAAGATCTGTTATGCCAAATTTCATATCAATGCTGAAATTAGTGTATTTACAAAACTCCTATTCCCTCTGACACTGCCATAAAATCTGAATTAACTTATATTTCTATATTTATCTTTTTGCTGTATATGTATTTGCATGCTTCACAAGTGACTTCCTTTTTTTTTTTTTTTTTATGATACCGTACACCAGTGTTGAAAGTTACATGCTTCTTGAAAGCATAATCACAAAATAGTTTCCTTAGATGATGATTAATAAAGCTTCTCTCATACTTTATTTTCCCATCAAATCTAATGTCTGGAAAGCATCATCTCTTCTTCCTTTCATCCCCATGCTCTAAGCCCCAGTTGTTGAGTAGGTTGTTTCTGGAATCTTTACAGTGCAGAATGATTTTGTAAGCTTCCA
The DNA here is from genome assembly GCF_026122565.2 of Emydura macquarii macquarii. NCBI lineage: Eukaryota > Metazoa > Chordata > Testudines > Chelidae > Emydura > Emydura macquarii. The sequence continues at coordinate 42,553,555 of NW_027132610.1, read as the reverse complement.
TTAAGCAGAGCCGAACATAGGGCAACGTATGCTACGCTTGAGCTTTGTACCCAAGTGAACAACTAGTCCTTAGTACCAGATGTTCAGAGTACACAAAGAAAAACCAGATATGAGGGGATGTAACAGGAGGAGAAGGACTGTCACAATCCACACATTAAAGTTACCCTTCCAGAACAACAGGAAAATTTGCCCATTTGATATATTTAAGTTTGATTAAATCTAACTAGGCAAAATAGCTGATGTGCAGACAGACAGATATCACACTCACTCTATTAACCTTAGCCAGTGTTTATGCTATTTGCATTATATGTTTCAGGGTCATGTTATTCTGGTCAGTGGGCTAACTTCATCTTTTTATTATAAGATAAATAAAGGCCTGGATGAAATCCTGGCCCCACTGAAGTTGGTGGCAATTCCTTCCCTCAGTGTGGGTCTTACTAAAAGGTGGGATGAGCTGGCCCCTAATTTGAAGACTAACCACCAAGTATAGCAGTTATAACACTGGGAATAAGTCCTCATGTTGTCTGGAACTTGTCATGTCTAAATGTGCCCTTGTAAGGTAATTGCACTGCTGGAGATTTTGTTATCAAACTGTGGCATAAAACTGCAGTGGGTAGATTGTCGTAGCTCTGCTCACTGCAGTGAGGCCATGCTTATTTACACCAACTGAGCATCTGACCCCCATAAATTATCATTAAAAATCAAGGTTGCACAGTGGAATAAGAATGAGCTGTTTTATCAGTTTGTTTCTTACTGCATCTGTTGAACAATAGCCATTGTCATACTTCTAGAAAGTTCAGAATCCTTATTTATAACACTTTAAGAGCTATTATTTATCACTTTCCAAATGTTTGTGCAGGAGGAATGCCTCCAATTAAATCATTTTATTTTAGGGTTCTGGATCATTTGAGACTTCCCAGAGTTATGAAAAACAACCAGGCCATTGTAATTCACCAAGATAAATGCAAACCACTTTACTTTTTTTAAAATGTTAAAAGTATGCCTGGCGTGGCAGAAGTTTATGCTGAACGTTTTTATTGTAGAATGATTTTTTTTAAAGAATGATTCATAGAACTTATTTTTGAGGCCGTCTTGAGATCTGGTCATTTCTGTAGATACTGCAGCACATAGCTCATTAGTTTACTGGTGGTTTGAACTAACCTCAGCTACCTGTTGTTGGCTGTGAATGGAATAATTTATTTTTAGTGCAAAACCACAATATGAGTATTTTCCACTCTGAAAGTATATAAAAAACATCTTTAAGAGAAAGGGTTTGCTCTTTCTATCTGATGTCAGATGTAACTGGGTTTGTCTTAAAGAAAATGCTTTTAAATGTCTGACTCACTATTGAAGTTGACAAGAATTTCCTCCACTTAACCCCTTCAGTGCCCTAGGGCATTCTGCAGACATCAAACAAAAGGGGGCTCGGCTCCTATGCCTGCTAGACAGACGTGGTGATATGCTGACAAACCCAAAATGAAAAGAGAGACTTAAAACCTGGGCCCTTGGGCAGTCAGGAAGGGGTTCTGTGGGAGGGTCTGTTTCATGGTAGTGAGAGACATAGTGCTTTTTTTCCTTTTTTTTTTTTTTCCCCCAGCTGTAGCTTTATGGAACTGCATAACAGTTACAACTGCAGTGCTGTATGTGAGGGCCCCAGCCCAGTGTGGGTTTTATGCTTGTTTCTTTGGCTCTCGTGTTTGAGGGAGAGAGGCTCCCGTGGTGAAGATTCAGTGCAATACTGGAAGAAGAGGGAAGCACATTTTGGGAAGGATCAGTTGTGCTTTACAGGAAAGAATGAATCAACATAGTAACCAGACAGATTCTCTCAGTCCTACAGCAGGAGATTGGAATCCTAGAGTTAATTAGTAAGGACCAGATTCTCAACCTTTTACATGGGGGAACACTCAACATTGAGTTAAACGGGACTACTTGTAGGAGTAACTGCTCACTGCGGTGACAAATCGGGTCATTCAAATTGCTGAAGAGTAAGAAACTGCATATATAATCTAAGGACCATATCCCATCATTGGGCTATATATGAACTCCCATTGATTTCAGTCAAGAGTGATGTGGGTGGAACAATGGCTGTATATTTATCTGTGGGATCATTCTTTACACACGTAAAATCTTAAAGATGAGCCTGAACTGCAAAATTCAGACTGAGTTGGACCCCTCTAAAGTTGGTGCATTTGTGTGTTTTCATTTTATATTTTCTCAGTTGAACCTCAATAATAACACTGTTAAAACTGATAAGATAATGTAGAGAACAGGAACAAAGTACAGTTTACAAAGTGGACAAAGTTCTTTATACAAGATCTAAGGTTAGTCTGGCCCATTTTGAGAATAGGGACTGGCCATTAAACCCTGATTTGGATCTGGGTTTCCCCAAATTATCGAGGGCTTTATTTTATTGTTTGTTTATATTTATTTTATTTTATTTTATTTCAGTTCCAGAGAGGAGAGGCTAGAGACCCCTCCAACCTGAGCTTGTTGCTATTCCTCACATTGCCAGAGCTTAATGAAGATATATATAGTACTTTGTGACAATCCTTGATAGAGAGTGAATTTGTTCCTCCCTCTTTTACAAAGAGTTCATGTTTTATCCCTGTCTTGGAAGACACAAACAAAAAAAAAGGGGGGGTGGGGTTCCAATCTTGTTAGCTCCATCGACTTTGTTTAACACAAAAGCTCTCTTAAGGCTGCTTGTGGATGTTTCTACATTAGCAAAAAAGGTGGTTTCCTACCACATATGAGCTAACGTGATAATTAACGAGGAGCCCTGGAGGAGCCATGACATTGCTCCTTGCTCTCCCTCTCACAGCCCCCTACGGGTGTGTGAAAAAAAGCAGCTTTCGAGGTGGGAGCAAAGCAGCAATACCAGCTGTTCCGTGCATGCAGGTCTGTTTCCCCAGGTGGGTGCAGAAGAGGGAATTGCAGGGGTTAGAGGTGAAGAGGGCACAGTGCAGGAATTAGGGGTGAAGGGGGAGTGGGGAACCCATGGAGGCCCAGGGGCAAGTGCCCACAGGGGGTTGCACTCAGAGGCCTGCTATGTGAAAGGGGTCACCAATGCAAAAACTTTAAGAACCACTGAACTAGTTTGACTGAGCTAACACAATAGAAAAACACACCCTTCTTTCTATCAAGATCAACCCTTTGTTGATTATCTTCTGCAAACTAGTTCAACATTACCATTTCCAGGGATATAAAGATCCAATATTAGCTCTACAGGATCCTGAGCTGTTGGACCATAAACCTTTCAACTGAATCTTAAACTTTGCAATGCTGTTGGATTTGGTAGGGAGGGGATACGTACCTCACACAGGATATGCAGAGGTGGTATCTAGGTGACAAACTGTATTTGATATGTAACTTTGACTGCATCACTAGCTTTCTGCTCACAAAAGGACAGATCTTGCACTTGCTGAAACCAAGTGCAGAACTGCCATTGACTTCAATGGGGGCAAAATCAAGCCCATATTCCTCTTCCACCATTTTCTTATCTTTCTGCTGCTATACAATTTTTCCTCAAAAATGACGAAGGTATGAGGCCCAAGATGCTCAATGGTCAACCCTATCCGATATCTGCAAATCCTTAGCAATTTCAGGAACAAATTTAAATGTGAAAAACACAGTGAAAAATTAAAATGCCAAAGGTCAGAAGTTCATTGACTAGATTTTAAGCCAACATTTAAATTTAAGAAACCCCATAGTTTGGGATTACTACAGTAGCCCATTTACATTATCTGAACTGAGTTTGGTGAAGCAAACTCTGTTATGTTGTTATTAAGGAATTAGTAATGTAGTTCTGAGATTCTTCACCAAGGAGAAAAACATAACATCCTGTCTACAACTCTAAAACTAGGGCTCATCTACATGGGGAAATTGTCTGCGTGGGAAAGTGATACTAGCCATACCAAAAAAAAAGTCACTTTTATTCTAGAATAGGGTGTTTACACAGGGAGTTATTCTGGCATAGTTACAGTGGTATAATTACAGTATTCTACAGTTCTGCTGGTCAATTTCCCCATATAGACAAGCTCAAATATGATATGACCAAGGTTAATGTGCAAACATAACAAAAATGAATGGTTACTTCCCAAGGCCTTATTTTGTTCTAAATGAGAATCTCTTGTGTATTTTGATGGGAAAGGTGAGATCTAAGTTTAATTTGATTACAAGGCCAAATCTTCTACTGGCTACCTGTGGGTAAATCTGACATCATGCCCTATGCTTCCCTTCCAGCAGTGGTTTAAACAGTAAATAAATTCAGCTAATAGCTATTAGATTGCTGGCTAGGGAGATTAGTGCAGGAGTAATTCTAATTAAATAAAAGGAACAATGAAGAGAACTGAAATGTTTTTAGACAAGATTTTTGTCTCCCACGCCTCATTAGGAATATAAAATTAGCTTCCATTCTAAACAGGATGACCTGTCAAAAGTTGGATCTTTTTAAATATGTAGCAGCTGCATAATTTGCATTTTTCTTAATATTTCTTTGACTTTTCTAATAGTAAAAGTATTTTGAATGATGCCACATCATTTTATGTGATGCCACATTTCTTTTTACATTCGTAATATCTTCCCCCATGAAGATGCTGCATCCAATCTATTCTACACATTTTTTAGATCTCTACAGAATTTGGGTGAGTGAGCTCTGCAACTTTCCCCTTTGATTTTTCTGCTATTGGTTATTGTGTATCCCCAGTCTTCTGGTAATGAAGAGTGAACAAAACTTTAAACAGGGTTTGTGGAAAAGGGAAAGTAAAACAATAAGACGAAATTGACCGTTTTTTCAAGTTAAACCATTTTAGAATGGCATATTGTTTAATGCTGCATAATCATTTAATAATACAATCATTCTAATTAGCACAAGTGTAAGCATTTTGTAGTTCTAATGGCTGTGAAGTTTGTTTTTTGATCTGATGCATAAAATTATTATAGTCCATGTGGCTTGCTTCCTTTCAAATCTAGGTCTCTGCGATGGAGTCGTCTTGCTGCTGTAGTTTTGCCAGTAGGCTGGTTCCCAATAATCAGGGATTGGAAAATCCACTAACCAGGGGTGAGTGTGAATTTTTCCCTGGTGACATGTGAGGGTCTGAGCCCTCAATTTCTGAAGAGTTTAAGCCTTCACTTAAATTAAACAAAAGAGGCTGCAGCCCTTGTGTTTTTTTAAGGGCTCGTCTAGGCGAGCAACTAAAGTGCAGGAAGCTTGAGTGTAAATCTACCTCAGATGCTGTGCACTCGCTGTCTGGGTGGCCCCCTGCTGCTGCGCACTAAAAGTTCCCTTAGTGCACTTTGATCTGTCCTGCTTTGAAACCGGAATAGATCAGAGTGCAGTAGGGACCTTTCAGTTCGCAGCAGCAGGGGCCCCACAGAGAGAAGGTGAGCAGCATGCACATGTGAGGTCGATACACACCCCAGCTTTGCTGCGCACTAACAAGACCTAGGCTAACTTTCCAAATGTAAACCGAGCGTGAGCTGAGGCAGTGCGGTCTGCCTGAGTCTGCAGATAGGACTACTATGCTACTGCCACCCATTACTTGGTCAAGTGGCAGAAGAGGGAAATTACATGACTCATCACCTTCACCTCTGTAGTTTAGAATGGGGTCGGCATGCAATGACATGCAAACAAAGAGTCTTGCAAATTTCACTGGCTTCTGCCTGGCAAATATCTGAGCAGTGGCAGAACATTGGAATTATTCACAGGAGGGGAGACTCAAAAACAGAAGCTGGGGGAACGGGTGAGTAACAGAGACTATCCCCCTTCACAGCCAGGAGGAGGGGCTGCTGGGTGGGGAGAAGAGACAGAAAGCACCTTCTTTCAGTAGCTAGAGAGATTTTGCAGAGGGTGAATCTTCAAATTCACCAGGTCGCTATTAGCCAGAAGCTGACGTGAAAGATGTAGCCCCAGTCATAGTCTATGGGACTGCACCCTCCCATTCCCAGCACTGAGGATGACAGACAATTGAGCTTTTCCTGGGACATTGCTGGTAGACAACCTCCCCTTGCCCCCACCCTTATCTTTTAGACCTATCAACAGATAGTAAATTGAGTCTTACAACTAGTTAAGTGTTGAACAATCTTTTTGTCTGTCAATATCTACATCTGGTCTGTGATTTTTTTTAAAGCAAAGTTTGTCCACTACTCTTCAAAGCTTCCTGCATCTCCTTGCATAGTATATGAGTGTGCTCTCTTTTCTTAGTGAATGATGGTATTTGTATCACAGCAGTTCCCAAAAGCATCATAGTCTCATTCTGCTTAGGGCTGAAAAACACAGTGAGAGAGAGTCTATGCTCCACAGTGTCCTGGATAAACCAAGTATCTCCCAGTTCCACAAAATATACAGAGCTAAATTCACTGGCTGAGTCTGTATTAGTCAGGTTTACAGCTGTTTCACAATGCCAGAACAGAAGCAGCAGGGCACCCCAGTTTGTTTGGTTTATTACATTGATTTCTTCTTGTTCTGAATTCTGATACTTTGATCCTATTGGCTGGTATCTTTATGTTGTAAAGAGCGTAAAACTAATGGTTAGGGCCTGCTCCCTTGAGTAGTACCTGGGTCAGGTATGCAGGCTGCTGGCTGAGGATTTTCTAAGGTAAATTTGCAAAACATGCAGCTACAGGTTTCCCTTTAGGAAGGGCTTAGATCCCACCTCTCTCATTTTACAAGTTAAATCTGGCCTGGGGGAACATCCACCCACACCAAATGGAAAAGCCAAATTTCCTTCCAGTTCCAAAAACATTATAGACATCTGCCAAATGACATTTCTAATTCTTCCCGTAAAAATGGAAAGCTAAGCTGAAGCAGTGCTCTTCCAATAAATCCATTCCAAACCTTTCCTGATTCATTCCAGATCCTTTCCATTTGTGTAAGACTATTAAATACCCACTTCTATTTTCTCTATGGGGCTTACATTCGGGTGATTTTTCTATGGGTGTTCCTTTAGAATCTTTGTATAAAAATACTCTAGAAATCATAAAGGGGTATAACTTGACTTCTGTTACTTATGTCCAGTTCCCATTGACTTCACTGGGTGTTTTCAACACAAAACATGGAGCAAAGTGTTGGAAACATTTATTTAGATATGCTAAGGGAAATGAAGAGCCCTGAATAAATGTTAGCATTTCCAGCAACTGCTACAAAATCCGAGGGCCTTAAATATATTTTTTAAAGCAAGAGAGAAATCATTAAAAAATGTTTAACAAATCATAGAAATGTCTAAATAAAAAGAGCCATAAAAAAAGCTTATCAAAAGGTCCTTTGAGGACTAGCTAGTCGCACCAATAGCTCACAACAGATGTATCATCTCTGAAATGTAAATAAAGTCTTAACTCATTTTTATAGCAGTGAGACTGTTGAAAAGCATCCACATTTGTATTACCATAAATAAAATATGCTTTAAGATTTTACTCTTTACATTATAAGGATGATGAGAGAGATGTTTTGAGCTGTCACTGTTGTGTCTTTGTTTTGGAAGATTCTGTAAATCTGCTTCTGCTAAATATGTTCATCACAGTAAATGGTGAATATCGGATGTCAAATAGTCATAATGGAATTGAAAAGTCTTTAATACTGAGAGTGGACCAAAGCAGTTCAGATAAAAATAGCTCTCCCATCTCCATCAATAAACTTTCCCTCAGTACTTGAGCTGAATTTGGTGTGACCTGTTTGAGATTGGCAACATTCAGTTACTTTTTCTGGTTCATTATTTTCTTATTTTTCTGTGTTCCTGGTCTTCTGAGTGCCTGCAAGAACTGGAGTTGATGTAATAAATGGCCTGACCAAATTGAGGAAATAGTGGATATCTCACTGGGAAGCCAATGGGATTTCCAGCCCAATTTTGTAAACATAAGAGGTTCAGGTAAACTTTGGCTAACCCTCCAGGCTTTGAAGTCAAAGGGGTTGCATGAATTCAACTGAGCGCAGAGTAGGCCAATAGCATGTTATTAGCAAACGCACTAATATAATAGGCTAACTGCCATTAAAATCTGAGTCCTGAATTCCTTAAGTACTACGCCTATGCTAACACACAAGAGCACCATTCATGTGGATAGAACAGGAGGACATACAACATATATTCGTTGCCCGATTTGGATGCCACTTTGTTAGACATTCACTGTTCATGCAAAGGTAGTGATAGAGATTCTCTGACAAGTAGCTATTGCCATACATCTGTTGTTTAAATCAAGAACAATCTGAGTGTTCATTCTTTTCACTGAACTTTTCTTTTTGGAAGCTAATTCTTTTTTGTTTTTTTTAAAAAGCTGTATGTTTCTGGTTCTGTTGCTTGGGCTGCAGTTCTATTTACTGATACAGTCATTGCTCAAAATAACGTTACAGATGGACTACAAATCCAAGCCATACAGCTGCTTTAGATTCATGGCTGGTCAGAAAATTTCTGTCAAAACATTTCAGTGAAAAATGGAAACAAACACTTGTGGAAATCTTCACAAACACGTTTTCTTACCAGCTCTAGCAATGTGTGAGGTAGGAGAGATTTGGACCATAATGCTCATGCTTAATTTGGGTCCTGTCTAAATTGCACATTCAGGGGACATGGTAACAAAATAATTGTCCCTTGATGTGGATAAACAAGTATTCCATTTTGCAGTGTTCATGGGATCCTTGAATCATAGCAAAGTCTTGAATATTTTAAAAGATTTTTTACAAGTGTCAAGTCTTATTGTGAGTTGGGCATATGATTAGGTCCTATTTGCACTACAAAACGAAAAACCTGTTTTAACTGGGCCAGGGGACAAGCACTTTGTAACATAGATGAAATTCAGCATGGCTGAATTTGTAACATAGACAAAACCTAATTTCCCATGAGCTCCATCCAAATAAGGGCCGAGTTACATTCAGCTGAATATATTTCAAACCTTGAAACATCACTTAGTCAGGAAAGATCAATGACCAAACACCCATGCTAATAAATGTGACAGACCATGGAGTAGCTAGATGGTTGCATGATTTGATATAATTTCAGGAGATCTGATGATCCATCTACAAACTTTTCTCCAGATGCTTTGATTACATCATTACATCATTTGTTTCGCTATCTGAATGGCATTGTCACATTTAACAATGACAGTTTTAAAATGATCCTCTCTGCTTCCTAGAATGATAGTCATATACCAAGGAAGGAACAAAATCTTATTCTTGTCAGGGTTTTTTTTTTTTTTTCATAATTCCTTTTTTCCTTCAGTTTTTAATTGCAATTCACTATTATTTTTGTGAAGAGCAGCCTCATGAAGGCAAAGAGTTAAAGACGTCACTTTAAATGACAAAAGCTGAACACTTTACCCCACTTTCAGTCTCTCATCTATTCATTCTTTTCATTGTGAATTTGACTATTTCAGCTTTCTAAGCTCTTCAACTACCTGCCCCTAATTTGTATTCCTGGGAAGAGGCCTTGGCTGGTTATTTTGCATTTGTGTGCTAATGGTGATGAGCTTGCTTCTAAGGGTAGAGTGGGGAGGGGCGGACAGGAACCTCCAAAAGGGTTGAAGTGGGGGTGGGGAGTGAAGGTGCAGGAGGGGTTGTTTGGGGGAGAGTCATGCTGAATTTTAACCTTGAATGCTTTCTTATACAATTTAGAACAAAGCCCTCCTGATTATATGGAAAATGACACCCTGTGAACGCTTGCCTGCTTATATACACCTTTTTAAGCAAATAAATTAATCAAATGCCTGAAAAGCTGGGCTAGGAGCTTGGGATGATCATTCTATTAATATTTTTTTTTAAATAGGCCAGAGACATTGCAAAGCATTTTCTCCTATTGTCCTGAAAATTATTTAGCATTTTCAAGGTATCTGCAGTGTTCTGTGAAAAGTTCACTAAGAGAAACAGTCGACATCTAAACAGTTGCAGTGAAAGGAAGCTCTGGTTTGTTTGGTAAATCCCATATACTTATACAGGGTTATTCTTGTCTCGGCGCATTTCAGTACCAGACAAAATGCTTTTCATTAAGCTAAATAGGCAAATGTTCAGATGCTTTTTGATTTATTGACTAGTATTTCAAAGCTAAATGCTTCTTACACTAAACATTTTATAACGAATTTAACAGGGTAAAAGACTGCCATTATGAATAATTGGTGATTGTTAGTAATTTAGTTTCTAATTAACTAGAGATGTGACAGACCATTACAGATGGGAGTACTCATTAGCCATGGGAGGCCATGGGTATTTTACTCCTTGCCACAGCTTCTACCTATGTTTAAAATGGCTGAGTTGGGGGTTTTTTTAATAAAACACTTCAATTTCATGCTCATGGGTACGCCAGATTGTGATATCTTGTCACAGGATGAGCCAGAAAAAGACACAGAGCACCTGATGCAGCACCTAGATAAGCAATTTCAATTTTCAGTTTCAACAGTTTTATTGGCATGAGAAAGTCATGCAATTATTGCAAAAAGGAAAAAAAAAATACACCAAGAGGTCAATTGTTAAGAGGGTCACCACCTTCCTTTTGCTGGTGTAATTTGCTCTCTCAACTGGAATTTTGCACCTGCAGTTGCACAGCAAATCGTGTAGAGATAAAGAGAGAGAGAGATACAAAAACTCAAATTTGTGCCTGTAATTAATTTTGCAGGCATAAATGTTGTGAGAAAAAATGATATCTTTAAACAAGGATTGGCCCAAGCCTAATTGAAAATTTACCCCCCTGCTGCCTATGTTAGTGACAGGTTTCACGGAGTGGTAATATGATTTTATCGATCCATTCATTCAGCCATCTGATATTATCCTTCAATTTTGATTCAGAGGCATCCTGCTGAATATGAGAAGGCTATTTCATCAGACTCTCCCCTTTCTTCTGTGCAGTTCAACATGTGGCCATTTCTGCTTTTAACAACTTTCCTTGCTTCTTCATCACAAATTCAAAACTTTTTGTTTAATTTAAATCTTCTAAGTCAGTTTCTCAAACCAAATCAAAATGCAATTGTCTATAGAAAGACACCTTTCCCCAGTAAGAATGTTATAGGCCTTCTCTGAAATGTGGAATGATGGAAGTCCTGTAGAGTCAGTACCTCTCCAGCTTTTCTGGGGGATGGGAGTGACTTGTGTCACTCAAGAGCAGTCAGGTAAATAGCAGCACTGACAGGCTTTTATGGGAGTCATTGGGACAGAGAGAGAATGATTCTATAGCGTGGTGGTTATGGGGCACCCATCTGGGAAGTGGATGACCCAGAATCCCGTCTCCCTGCTCCAATGATTCAAATTATTTATCCAAAGAGCTTCAACAGGACAGATTGAGGAAGCCCTATCCCAGAATATCCCACAGTTCAATGGGTACAGCTTGGTCCTGAGAGGTGGGAGATCCCTGTTCAAATTTTTTCTCTCCCTCAGGCAGAGGGGAGAATTGTATCCAAGTCTCCCACATTCTGGTTGGGTGGCTTAACCGTGGAACATATTGAATAGCTAACATCCTACCTTTTCCTAAAATCATGTGGGAAGTCTTGACGGGAAAAAACTTCCCACGTGATGAGCAAACTACAGAGAGTTTAGGGCAGGGGTTCTCAAACTGGGGGTCGTGACCCCACAGCGGGTCATGAGGTTATTATAGAGGGGTCACGAGCTGTCAGCCCCCATGCATGCTGATAAGGGTGGCATGGCATGGGGTGGGGTCATCACTTTTGGTGGTGGGTTGTCACAGCCTAAAATATTTTCAAAGGGGGTTCCAGCAAAAAAAAAATTGAAAATCCCTGGTTTAGGGGATTAAATAAGCACCCAGATGTATGGAAAGTCACTCCGAGTTTATGTAAAAACAGTGGGATCTGCAAAATTTGAGGTATAAATCTCATGGGAAGAAATTTCATTGCAAGTTTTCGGGTGACTCCTGCTTCCGGTTAGGCTGAAAAAAGTTGGAAAATAACTTTTCTCTTGGTGCTGGCATTTCACTTTCAATGTGAAAATGAAAAATAGTGGGGAGTAAAGTGAACTTTTTCAAATATCAAGTTTTAGGTGATTAGTTGGGGGAAAGGCGCTTTTTTTTTTTTTTTTTTTTTTTTTTTTTTTTTTTTTTTAATGTAGGACATAGCACTGAAAGGGACTTCCCAGGTCATCTCATCCAGTTCCCTGCTATCCTAGGTACGGTGACCAGATGTCCTGATTTTATAGGGACAGTCCTGATATTTTGGGCTTTGTCTTATATAGGCACCTAATATCCCTCATCCCCTGTCCCGATTTTATGCTCTTGCTGTGGTTACCCTAATCCTAGGCAACTCTGTCATACAATCAGGGCCGGTCTTACGGGTGGGCGAGGTGGTCAGGGGGACACAGTGGCTAACAGCCTGAGGCCTGCTGCCCTGAACTTAAAGAAAGGGTGCCAAAATACAAATTTGCTCAGGGCACCATTTTCCCTAAGGCCAGCCCTGTGTATAATCCCATTCCAAAATTTATAAAAAGTTCCATCTTTAAACTAGATAGGTTGTTTGCCCTCACTACTCCTGTTGGAAGAGCTGTTCCAGAACCTCACTTTCTACCTGAACTAGTTTGCCCACAGAAAAATATAAGTAACAATGAGAAACTTCCTAAAAATACACTTGTATCTGAGCCTTACCCTTAAATATGGATAAAAATTAGTGTGGTGAGAGGGGAAGATATGCATTTCTAGGTTCATACTTCTGCTAGGAGTATGCCAACTGATTCACATCATGGGATCCTCCCACCGACTTTAGTAGAAGCAGGATTGGGCCCCATATTAAATGAGCTGCAATTGTTTTGTAGTAATAGTAGACACTAGTAGATACTTGTAGGTCAATTGTATTTAGGACTATATGCATATAAATTGATTTCTCATATAAAGAGATGAAAATTTGTACTTTGTAATGTTAATTGATGAAGTTGCCTTTAAACAAGAAACAAAATCAAATAATTAATTACTATAATCTATCTTTCATTATTCCATAATTGAAATGGATTTTGCATGCTCATTTCAAGGTTATTGCTAAATAGAATATTGTCTGAGCTAGTTTCCTAAGACTAGGTGATAAAGTACATTAATATTTATTATTTTAATTTATAAGTAGTTATCTCAATAAAGATCCTCTGAACTGAGTTTTTTCTCAGGATTCTAAGCTATGATCTGACTCAGATGCATAATAATGAATAATTTAGCTATTACTATATCACCACAAGATTAATGTAAACTCAAGCCACAATTGCAATATCGGTGCCACAAAAAAACTTGCTATAAAAATATCTAAATGGTTCTTTCTTCAGCTGCAATAACACATCAGTTTACATTACCAGATGTTCAAACATTATAGACTATCTGACAGCAAATACTATATCAAAGGCAGTTCAAAAGAGAAGCAAAGATGATTTTCATATTTTTAATCATGGTTGCAGATGGGTTTAGGATAATCTGTCAGAGTTCAGAAAGTAGAAAAGAAAAGAAACAGGCTTGATGTAACTTGGCTCAGTGGTCTGTTTCAAGTATGGTTCAGATACAATGGGAAAAACAACTTAAACAGGTCTTTGCTTAAGAAAACAGATGCAGCATAGGAGTGTTAAACCTCACTTTGTTCATTTGAAAACCACAAAAGAAAAAGTTTTGAATTTTAAAGAGAGAGAGAGAGAGAGATGATACTGAATCAAAAGATTCCACTAGAGCTTTTTAATATATTTGTCTATGGTGATAATTTGCTTTTTATTTTTTATTTTTTTTAAAATATATTTGCTGAACTTTCCTCTACCCACACTAAATCAACAAATTTGGGCACCCTAAGTAAATATGCCTCTTTGTATAGTTCTATAACATCCCATAGCAGGTTTGTACAATACAGGTAGAAACCAATATCAGCAGTTGCTCTGCAATGTGATGCACCAGTTCAACTGTAAAAGACAGCAAGAATATTTAGCATGATGATTTTGTATTCTTTGGCAGGGAGCACTACACAGACTAAAGCTTTTTCAAGGATCTTTGAGATCTAGAAATCCACGGCTTACAAATATGTGACTTCTGCCTGGCAGTTCTGGGTGCATGACCTCCAATGTCCTTGTGTTTTTAGCTACATAATGTTCCTTCTCAGTCTGGCACAGTCCTGAATTAAGGAGTGAGACTTAAAAGACAGAAAAAGATCAGATATTAAAAATAAGAATCCATAATTATCATCAGACATTTCTATAGCACTTATATAGAACAGCGTTTTAATTTATACCCATTCAAATGTAATCTGTGATTGTTTAGAAGTCTGTTTTACATACTGCCCTTGATTGACATATATTTCCATTGTTGAGTGTGATGTCAAATGTGTGAAACTTGAGGACTCCAATCCTTGGAACTGAAGAAAACACCCTCTTTGGATTTCATACAAGGTAATTCCTGGATAACCCTCTTCATAGTTCAATCGTTGCTTTTAAATGCTTTACAGCAGACTCTGACAGACAGATGCAGAGGGATTTAAAATGACTAATTCAGCAGTGTTGTTGTAGCCGTGTTGGTCCCAGGATATTAGACAAGGGGGGTGAGATAATACCTTTTATAGGACCAACTTCCATTGGTGAGAGAGACGAGCCACACAGAGCTCTTCTTCAGGTCATCTCAAAAGTCTGTCTCTCTCACCAACAGAAATTGGTCCAATAAAAGATATTACCTCACCCATCTTCTCTCTCTAAATCAGCGGAAGCATTTTAAAAATCAAAAAATGGCAGGAGAGGGGAACAAAAATCTCAGCACATGCTCAACATCAAAAAACTAGTTCTTCAACATAAACAATAACTGGAATGTTTACTGTGCCTTTATGCACACCCTCCAGCAATGTCTGGCTTTAGATGCCCACCGACCCCCCCGCCTCCCCGGATGGTTCCACAGCTCAGTGGCTTGGCTTAGGTGCAGTTGGAAATGCCCTAGAATGGCTCTTTGTTGATTTTCGCCTGTGCTAGAGCCTAGTGTTGCTGTGAAGCAAAGTGCTATTGAATTTGCTCACTCAGGCAGAACACTCAACAGGAAGGAAGGAAGCAGCCATTCTTTCTGGTTCTATTGTCTGACCACCAGGCTTAAGCAATCAAACAGCTCTGTGGCCCGAACTGCGATGCTTGCAGGCCTGCCTGTTCTGGTGGGCGTGGGGGCAGGGGAGATGGAAACTGGCTTCTCATGGCTTTTACTTTGTTTTTGATACACTCCAACTGCATCTTTTCATGGCTCACAGGCTGCCTCAGGTAGCCGTTTGCCAGCACTCTGCATTTCTGAAGTGAAAAGCGTTGGGGAGGGGGTTGAAAGCAGCCCAGGATTGCACTGATTCACAGCTTCTTCTAGGTTTTCATTAAAAGACCCACATGCAGAAGCAAACTCTGGCTAAAGCCCCTGAAGGAAATTTCAATGTTAGCAAATATTTCTGCTGTGTACAGAGGGACCTCGTCACTGCTTAAAGGCTCTGTCTAGCTACAGAGCTATAAATCAAGGTGCTTGCAAGATCTAAACAGAGGAAATGTGTTTTGTGACACAGTTTTACTAATAAAGGTGCAGATCCAAGTCCAGAGCCCTGATTCCGTAGTCCTCACTCAGGCTAAACACCCCTTGAAATCAAACCCAATCACAAAGAGAAAAGGCAAGAGGAAAAATCAGCACAAATGGCCTGTACTGAAAAATGAAATTATAAGGTGCTCCTCATATTTGCCCATCTTCAGAAAGAAAAAGGGTGCAATCACTCATTAGAGAAGAGTTAGTTTGCGTTTCAAAAGGAATGAGGGCAAAGTGCAAAAGAGACCTCTCCTTTAATAAGGTAAAGAGTGGAAATCTGTCCACTGTAGAGTTTTATATTGCCATCCATCACTGTAATATCAGAACACTTTCAATGTAAAATCAGTATAAAGGTCCCATGAGGACTTTTCAGGGTAAACTCTCTGCATAACTCTGGAGTTACTTCATTGTTTGTTTGGGTGATCTGTTACTTTGATTGTTAAAGGTAATTTGGTTTGTTTTTGATGGGTTTTTTTGGGAGGGAGTGTAT
Organism: Emydura macquarii macquarii; assembly: GCF_026122565.2. Taxonomy (NCBI): domain Eukaryota; kingdom Metazoa; phylum Chordata; order Testudines; family Chelidae; genus Emydura; species Emydura macquarii. The sequence continues at coordinate 42,537,601 of NW_027132610.1, read as the reverse complement.
AATTTTGGGGAGGGAAGGGAAATGTGTGGCAGTGATGTGTCATTCTTATGGAGAGAAATATGATCAGTTATGTGCTAGTGAATCTGAAATCCATTATTATAGAACATACAGTGCTTATAGTAAATACAGGCATTCTAGTATACATGTGATCTTCCACTCCTGTTTAACAAACTGAGAACTCTTCAAACTCGAGCCCCAATCTTGTAAAGCCTTACACATATGCTTAAAATTTACACACTGAGAGTAGCTAGTTCCATTAGCTTCAACTGGGCTACTCACAGTGTGTAAAGCGAAACATGCACAGATGTCTTTTCAGGATTGGAATAACAGAGCATCCCAGACCTGTCACATTTTTTTTAAACTGTTGGGCCAGATTCTGCTCACAGTAACACCAGTGTAAATGCATAGTAACTTCACTGGGTCAGTGGAGTTACTCTAGATTTACAGCAGTGTAACTGAGCAAAGTTTAGCACTTTTATTTTTAAAGGAAACGAGTGGAAATTACTAAAACAGATTGAAATTTGAAGCCGGGCAGAACTCTTGTATTCTGATTTTGTTACAAACTTGAAATGTAGGCCAGGTTCAATGCAATTTGTGAACTCTGATCCAAAGTTACACAACTCTAGATAATCCTCATGAGCTACTAACCAGAGATATTGCTACTGATACATGTACATTTCACCTTGAATGTTTGAAGTGAGTTGACATCTTCGGTCATTTCCGAATTCTTATAACATTGTATTAATTCAAAGGTAAATTAAGCAACTGAGAGTTCCATTGTGGGGAAAAGAATTTCAGAAGTACATTTTTTTAAATAATTTGTATATTTCTAGTCAAATAGCTATTTTCACTTACATTACTGATGCATGCTCAGTGAACCTTACACATTGTACTGAACTGCAATGATGACGAAACCACTTTAATATAAATGTCTAATAGGATATCTTCAATGACCTCTAATTGCCGCACAATGCAGACTCTATGCACACACTGACATAACAAGACACAACCACCTTCAGTTTTTCTGTTTTAGCACAGAAATGTTTTTTTGCTTAAAATAGACCCTGAAGATAGCTATGTTGCTTCCCTTCCCCTCCCTTTACTCTAACCCTCTTTATTTGCTTTGTGTATTATGTTGAATCTGGTATTTTGGTATATTTGTTGTATTTGGAAAAATTAATAAATTATAAACAATTTTTTTTTTTTGCCATTTAGGCTGGCCAGAATGCTTTGAAATCAGAAAAAGTCCTAAAAGTGATCATGTTTCTGCTTTATAGTTGCATCAAAACACCATATGGATAACAATGTAGGGAGTTTATATACTTTTGCATTTCCAATTAGTATTAATAATTAACACTCTTAATTTTACTAAACCACAAGAAATTCTAGGTAGTGTGGTACCCAAGCTACTGCAAAACTCCTCCTGCAGATTGAGTTTTTATCACACATGGAGAATCATATGTTGGGCCATGAAGATCAAGTTGTATCATGTGTTGCATCATTCATAAACCTACATAGATATGCTGTTACACAGTTTTGACAGTATTCTTTCTGTATGTAGAACACCCATTGAGTCAATAGGAGATCTGAATGTGGCTAGATGAAGACAAAATATTGAGATATCTGCAATAGTTATAGTACCAAAACTATATGGCTTTGTAAGTGATCGTCAGTTTTCTGGGCTGTAATTTTGAGTAGCCAGGGACAATGAGAAGCCAGGCAGTTGGAATAAGAATTGCAGTTATGAGTCAGTCACTTTCATGGCTTGTCAGCATTGGGATTGGATTTTTCCAAAGTGCAACAGCGAAGAAAAAGGCTTCTGTATTTAACCCTTCTGGCCCACTGCCTCACATATAGGAATGCAGTGGTCAAAGGGGCTGTGGGGAAAAGAAAGAGGAAAGGAAGAAGAGACAGTCGCATATTTGCTACCACTTTCCCAAATCCATTTTCATCACTGGTGGCCCATCACAAGAATATATGTGGTCAGATACATCCCTGTTTTTCTAATTCCTAGAAGATCACAGAGCTGATGACAATACAACATTAAGTTTTTTAATCACTTTGCAGACCTACACTTGTTTTGTTCCCATTAATTCCTCTTGCTAACTTGTCCGTCTCCCCTGCATCTGACAGCAGCAAAAGAGAGACAAAGGTGGGTGAGCTTACACAGAGCTTGAAAGTGTGTCTCTCACCAACAGAAGTTGGTCCAATAAAAGATATTACCTCACTCTTTTTGTCTGTCTAATACCCCAGGACCAACATGGCTATGACAAAAGTGAAAACAGCAAAAGAGGAAGAGCGTTCAAGGGTCTGTTTAAGACCATTTGAGCAACATTGGAAATGGCTGCATTTGAAAACTATCTCAACCTAATATCCTGAAGAGAAAAAAAGCACCTCCCATGCAGCCTAATGTGATAATTGCATTTATTTTTAAAATTGCAATGCTGAACTAGGCATTCAGAGCTAGATTCTTTCCTGCAGTAGTGCTCTCCTCGGCACAGGAGGAGCGAGGGGGGAATCAGGGAGACAGTTGCAGTGTTTTGATTTCTCAGGATCAGCCTCAGTCCAACTTAGAGAGGCTTCTGGGCTGCTCTGACTGGTATAGACCTACTCTATTGGAGGATTGATGTAATAGAACACACTCTGTCACAGCTGCCACGCTGGCTGGATTCGGGGGGAGGGGGGCATTTAGTATATTGTTGAACATCAGTATGTCAAACTCTTAATAATTCATGTAAGATATGCCATGTCTGGTACTGTTAGAAAGGCTATGATATGCTAAGTAAGATGGTAATGTTTATGTTCATGTGTTATGTGTGTAATGGAAGTTATGGATATGTTTGATATATCTGCATTTCAAATTGTGCTGTGTCTGGGTCACACCCTAGACAGAATGGCTGCTGGACAATAACCTGCTTAATGGCCCATTGAGACATCCACAGGTGCAAGGGGCCCAGGGGGAGAAGCCAGGGACAGTCATCAGGACTTGCCCATGTGACTCCGAACTTCATTTTAGTTCCTGTGAAATTCCACAAGCAGCATGGCAAGGACAGAGGGTATATAAGGCAGAAGCCTTAGGAATCCATTTAGTTCTTCAGTTGGGATTCAGCTTCAGCCACCAACATACCTCTGGATCAAGTCATCTGCAACTGAAGCTGTAAAACAAAAGACTGAGACCCATCCAGGTACTGGATGTATACCAGAGGGACTAGACAAGCCTGCAAACTCCACAATTCTTCTAGAAACCTGATGTATATGGACTTTCAAATCATTGTATGTGTCTGATCGATTTCATCCTTTAACATTTCTATTATGGTTTGTTTCTTTCTTTTTATAATAAACATTGAGTTTTAGTTACTAAAGGATTTACTGGCAGTGTGGTATTTTGGTTAGGATCCAAACTTGTATTGATCTGGTACTGTGGCTGACCCTTTGGGGTCAGAGGGAACCTTTTTAGTAAACAGCATAAAGTTTAAATAACTGGTCTCTTTACTAGACCTAGTGGCTGATTGGGAGCCGGAGACTGGAATGCAGTAAAGGGGGCTGTGTGTATTTGTATACTGGCTTCTTGATAACCAGTGTGGGAAATCAAAGCACAGTTTGTGGCTGGTCGGGAAGTCTGGCTTCAGTGCCACCCACCAGTGCAGAGAAGATTTGCTCCCTTTTTACAGCCTGCCCTGACCTTGGCATTCTTAGGTGGCTGCTCTAGGCACAGAAGGGTCACAACACCCATTTCCCTTCTCTGAGACATTCCCATATGCCAGTTCTTTTCTAACATGGGAATTCTCTTCTGGGCATTTGCAGCCAGCTTTCTGCCCCGTTGCATCACCTGAGCAGTGCAAAGGAACCATAACACAGTAGACGATCTAGCCTATTAAATTATCTTTAGACAAAGAACTTGATGCTCATTCCCTGATTTTGCAATTTGTTGAATTTGACATGGCTACACATAAAATTTAATAGAAGTTGCATATCTCAGATACCAAGTTCTGTAAATACATTTCCCCAGCAATGACTTTGTGGGTGACTGGTTGGTTTGCTGTGTAGCTAACTCTGATGCTAGCTCCAAAGTCATTTCTGGGTGCTGCCTTGGAGTCAGGATGCAGTGGACATACGGGCTACTCAATCTTCCTGCAAACATTCTCCCGTCTCCCCCTCCCCTGCCTAGTTCACAGTGGGTTGTAATGAGTTTGTTACGTGTCATGTTTTGGAGATAAATTTGCACAAAAGCTTATTCAGGATAGACATGTGTAAAGGGGCCTTTCAACTGGATGACAAGTGTTTCATAAAGTGCCATACAATTTTTTTGGTATACATTACCGGTATGATCACACATATTCTAGCAGATGGCACATCCATGATTTTTGTAGATGTAGACACCCCTGGGGGGCCAGTGAAAGAATACATGCTACCCTTGTTTTACTCTAGGATGGTCATAAAGACTAAGAATCCACAATAAATGTTGATCCTGATTTTTGTGGCAGCTGCTAAGAAGCCAAGAAGACTATCTGGAAAATTCCACACAAAATGAAAAGGACTGCCAGAACCTTCTAACTGACAAATTAATTTATCAGCTGGAGAAGTTTTGATTTACGATAGTCTCTGTTGGTTACTGAAAGTCTCCCATTTAAAATTAATTACCTCATAGTTGATGAATGATGAAGCAGAAAAGGAAGTATGCTGAAGACTGAATAAAAATCATCAGGTGAAAGGGGCACTCTGTGATTATGGTATAAAAACTAGTCATTAGGACTTTAAAAATAAAATCCAGAGCTCTATATCACACTGGTAGTGGTGGCTGTTTTCTTGGAATAGAAAATGATTCCCTCCCACTGTCCTCCACCAGGATATGTGGTGCTATAAAAACAATCCCCTTCAGAACTAACTTCAAAATGCACTAACATAATACTTCTCTGAAGAAGAATGAGAATGTTGGTTTTACAGCTAATTAAGGGGTTGGGGTCAGGAACTTGAAATATACCCATTAGGGTATGGTTTTCTGGTTAAAGAGTCATAAATATACAGTACACGTTATTAAATAGCTAGAAAAGGCTGTTTTTTAAAAAAAAATATGATAGTTGGCTTGGTGTAGTTTAACAGCAGATAAACATATGTTGAAAGAAGGGAGGCAGTGCACCTTGGCAGTAATTGGTTGTGCCAGGTCAGCAGAAAAACTTCCTTCATTGTTACCTGTGCATTCCTCTCCCTTCTCTGTAAAAATCTTGACGTATCCCTTTAAAAAAACAAAATTCTTCTTCAGAACTTTTCCCAGCCTTTCAGAGGATAAAGAGAGAGAGTGGCAGGTATTGTTGACCATTTTGTCTGTAAGAAAGATGCTGCTTTACAGAGTCCATCATTTCCAGGATCACTGTTACGATAATTCTGTCAGGCTTGGGGAACTCTTCAAGCTTTCTCCCTTCCTGGATTGCACCAATTCTCCATCAAGCCATGGTAGAGTTAATTTTGAAAAGAAAGCAAAGAGAAAGACTTGATGTTTGGCAAACTTGGGGCTAGAATGTTCCCACATACCCAGGCACATTTAGAAGAGAAGGCTGTTTTTCTTAAAAGCAATGATCTTAGTATTCATGATACTTAGTGGCAAACTAGCAAAGCTTTCAAGAAGGCATGAAAACAAATATCACAATTTATCTCAGTTCTTCTGTGTTTCATGTTAGAAAGAGTACGTGTTTTTGTTTTTAATGATTTGCACATTTTTTGTCTTATTTCCAGTTACCCTCATTTTGGATCCTTTTTTCTTTCCCTTTGGTCAAAACATTTCTGAATTTCTGCCAAGAAGTTACTATGTAAAGCCTGTTGTACTCAAGAGTTGGATTCCTCATGACTAGCAACCCCAAAATAGTGTCTATTCTTGTTTTAGAGGGAAAACGAGAGAGGAAAGAAACCTTAGGAACAAACACGGAAGGAGGAAGCCAAGCAACAGTTGCAGAGCCTTCTGGAAACCATTCTTCAATTAGATGTTAGATTGGCCACTGATAGATCTAATCCACAATGTAGGAAAATTGCAGATGAAATACAGTCCAGTTTTATTAATTAGCACTATGGAAAGTTACCTGTTTTTGCTTCCTGGCTATTTATGTTTGGAAACTGACATTTTGTGAGTACTTGTGAAGCACTAAAAGATGTTTCTGTTTCTGCCACTGAACACAACATGTAATTTCACCAGAGTTAAATTGCAAGTTCACCTAATTTGTGAAATTGAGAAATTTCTCAATTTGTGCAGAGAAAACCGACATTTTACAGTGAAACAGCTTTTCCATATGACTTTGAATAGAAGAGATCACTAAAAGGTCTAGGTTTCTGGCTCGAAACACTTAGAATCCTCATAACTAAAAGATTCAGTCCTGACAGTGTAATCTTAGCCCTCTTCTTTACAGAACCTTAGCCCTCTTCTTTACAGAAAAGATTTATGTTGGCTGCATATATGTCTGTCAGATGAGACTTTAAAAACCAAGGTCGGCATGAACTTAAATACATCAAGGCACTTTTGGGGTAAAAATAGAGAGTTAACTTGAGAGTCCTCAGTCAAACTTTCACACACATCCAGCCACATTGTGTAGTGTACCATGCCCTGAGTGGTTGTTGGTCTCTAATCCAGAGAAGGTTGCATTTCAGTGCTACAGCAGTTTATGCACCTTTCAGACAAAAGGCACTATTTGCAGATAAAGTATTTACTATTAATTATTGAAAACGGAATGTTTTAGAAACATGTTAAATTTGATCATTGATTTTATTTAAAACAGTAGAAACTCTGAGATAAAACAAGATTTTTTCTTACTGATCTTTTTTTTTTTGGATGCTTGAGTATGATATTAACAACATGGAAACAAGAAGCCTAACTTCAGATCAGTTACAGCTGTATAGAAAAGGGGCAGGCCTGGGGCTAGAGGTAAGTGACTAGGGAAAATAAAGATATTGTAACCCTAGGGTACCTAGAACTTTATGATTTTCACTATGCTGCACTTCATGACCACTTAGACATTCACAGCAATAACAAGGAGAGAACACAATTCTTCCTGTTTCAAATGCAGTGGCCACTACCATATGAGTTAAAGAAGAATATTCTTTAGCTCATAGTAATATAGGTCTTATGACACACACTGGACAGTTCTGATTCTAACCAGCAGGGGGCAGTAGTATACAGACACACTGGCTAATTCATTATGATATGTGTACAAAGAAAACCATATTCTCAACTTAATAAAAGATGAGCAAATGGTCAAGATATTCAACATATCAAAAAAAAAATCGAGACTGACTTCCAACGTATATTTTAAAAAGAGTGTAGTAATTTTGGGTGCCTCAGTTTTTGGTTGTCAAATTTGAGACACCAGAAAGGAATTCTGCAGTGCTTAGTTTGTAATGAAAGATGTGCCGGTGCTCAAGCCATTTTTTTTACATTCAGAACTGATGCAGCAAGCCAAGAGGTGCCAGGACTATGAACTGCCAGGCTTGGAGGTGCCGACCTCAGCTCTGGCAACCACTGGCACAAATTTAGCACTGGGGGTCTGAATGCAGAAGTGCTGATCGTTCAACTTCTGAAAATCAGGCCCCTTGGAGTGTTTCAAATTGGGCATCCAAAAAAGAAGGCAACCAAAATCACTAGTCACTTTTGCAACCTTAGACCTGAAATATACTGAAATAAAACAAAAAAACAACAACAACTAATCCATGTTGGTGCATATTCAAGGCTGATGAATACAAAGTGCATGGGTGTCTCTAAATAAACTAGTTTGTTTACATTTAAAAATGTGAGTATGTAACTAAGTTTCTGTAATTAGATCCCTTACCATCTGTTATTGATCATTCCTGCACTTCTTTAGTCTAATTCTGTGAATCCAATAAAATAGAGAATGATACCATAGATGATAGCAATGGCAGTTTAAAGAAAACATCTTCCCTCTCCAGAGCCACATGACCAGGCAATTGTACATGTTTATCAGCCTTAATTTACTTTTGGCCTACAGTATGAAAAGCTCTATTTAACATCTGTAGAAAAACTATGTTTGAGCGGTTGTTGCCAGAAGATCACATGATGAGAAGATATTCAAGTAATTAGGACAGCTAGTGAAAAATGAAGTGCTGTCTGAGAGTTCATACACAGGCATTCCTTGTTTTTGTGTAAATTTGGCCTTCCATGTATTTCTTAGGGATGATAATATTTGATGAGAATGTGGAAAGGAACATGACCTGATTCAGACAGTATGACTTTGCTCCTCCAAAACAGCTCATTTGATTTAATTTATGTAGAGCCCCATTCTGCTAATTTGTGTTGAGCAGTACCAATCCCATTGGTTTATAGAGGACTACTTGTGGAGTAAGGTAATATTCAGCATGAATAAACATGTCCGAATCAAGATCACAACTTTCTGTTAGAATATCAGAAAAGGTAATCAAAATATATGCACATCACAAAAGACAGAGAGAAGGAAAGAGAGGGCTGGATGCATGATAGGATGGGTAATTGACTAATTAACAGTGTTTCACTTCTTAGAACACTGGTGTTGAAGTGTGACGTGCTGGTTATGACTACAAAATAAGTACCAGCTGATGGCTGTCAGGTGGCCTCTGTGTGAAACGAATGGTGGTCTCATTCCACATCTTAGTAGATAGTTGTCCACAACAATGAAACTAATATGGGAACTAAATGGCAATCATGCCTGGAGTCTCAGCAGAAAGGCAAAAAGGCCACAAATGGGCTTATGATTAAAATAAAACAAAAATGGCAAGATATATATCATCCTTGATCATTTATAAACATGGTCCAGCATACAATCCCATGAGGGACAAGAAAAGTCTCTTAACAAGCAGTGTCTTTAAAAAAGTCTCCAGATTCATGGGACTAGATGAGAGAAAGGAGAGGAGATCATTAAGGTAGGAAGAAAAGGGAAGGCCCTATGGTTTGAACCTACTAAGTCACCTCTGGAATGGAAACTAATGCCTTGAACCTCAATATATTTTCATATAAATATTCAGGATCCATTCAGTCAACATTCAAATCTCTGGTTAATAATTCACCACAGCTTCAAGTGACTTTAATTCAAGTAATGGTGAAAATGTCACTGTCAGTTCATATAAATGATACAGATTTGTTCTCCATTCCGGCATTAGACTCACATACAGCTCAAGACATCAAAGTCTGTTCTTTTTACACTGCAGTTATTAAAGGTTGTTCTTTGATTCTGTCTCTCCAAACCTGCAAAACTAGAGTTGATCCCTAAAGTACCTCTGATTTGTCATATCTCTGTCTTCTCTACTCTTAACTCGGTATCCTGAACTCATGATGCTACCCTCAAAAACTTTCCCATTTAAATTCTACTACGGCGAAGTGCCTATAGCAAACTGAGCAGCACTCAAGGTCTCCTTCCAAATCATGTTTCTCTCTCATCACAGAATCACATGCACACCCTCCTGTAGTCTATACTCTTCCAGGAGGCATTTTTCAGTGAAGCTATTTTCACCCCACCCCATTTAGAAACTCCCTAGATTCCTATTTCTACTTCCCAGTCTTCACAATTCCTCTGTGAAACTCCCCCTGGAACTCAAATAGTAGCACTCTCCTACTGCCCTCTGCCCTTGCTATATAAGAGCATGTTTTTCTTCTCCCTAACTGCTCTATAACAGACCCACACAAACAATGGAAGAAACAGGACTGACTATTCAGTGCAAACCATGGAACTGACTAAGCACAAATTGCTGTCCGATGCACAAAATAAACTGGAAAAAATAGAAGAAGAAAAAAAACCAATAAGTGGAATAGGCACACTCCAGAAGTGTTGTATGCTCTGATAAACATTGGGCTCTCATTTACAAAAAGTCAAAAAAAGGTTTGGAAAATCTATGTAAATGCAACATACAGAGCCTTCTAGGGGCAGAAGCTGTTGCAGATCTCCATTTTAATATGTTATCCTTTTCTTGAGAATTTCTTTTAGGAGAAGCAAGTAAGAGAATTTCACAAGGTTCACACTCTGACATGTTTTAAGTTGAGCTAAGTGATTTTTTAAAACAAATAAGATTTAATAAGTGATTAAAAGGAAAAATTAACCAACTGTTTATCTCATATACTACAAGTTTTTGTTCTTTAAATAAATAGAAAAAAATCCCTGTTTAGTAGTACAGATTTAACAAAACTGTTCATGAAAATACAAGTCATAAAGCTTTCTGCAGTAACTATAACTCTCCTTTTGCTATCAATCTGAAATGTCTGTGATCCTCCTTTTTAATCTTAATAGTGAGATGCTAACTTATGCAATACCTATTTTTGATACTCAAAATGCTGGTATCTATGCTGTAGTTTTATAACTATTGATAGATTATATTAAAAATCATTCAAGTTTCCCAACAAATGAGTTTAGATGCTCTCAGTCTGAAAGTCCTGCACAAGTTTCAGAATACCTCTGGATTTGATATTTAAGAACAGAATTCAACAAAACCCAATTGTAGGTCAAAAGCCCTAAACAGACAAACAAAAGAACAAACAACAATCAAAAGGAGGCAGTTTGTCATGAAATGGAACAGATTTGTTTAGCATAACTAGAATTTTATATAACCTCAGTTTCTCAGATTTCTGATATTTTTAAAAAGGTAAATTATTGATAGTAATAGACAGAGGAGTAGAAAGGTTCTGTATAGAATGTGGGACTGGAATGATGCACCATGCTTCATAGTGGGGAGCAACTGAGAAGTATGACTGAAAATGAAAAGAAGAAATTCCAAGATCTTTCATGTGGTTACTGTTGCTAATGATAATAGATATTTGATATTCACATATGTCTTGCTAGTATTTGCTTCATGGAAGGCAACATTAAAATAAGGTCTATGACAACCTAAAAAGGAGGCTTATCTTTGCTGTGGATTAACAGGCAAATTTTAGGTCCCTCACTGATAAGTCAGATAATTACACTTTGCATCATAAGTTCAAACGTATTCTTTCTTCAGTGTGTGTTCACGATCGTACAGCAATGGAAAACGCTTCCAGAGTGAACTAAACCTAAACCAATATGCAGTGTTACTTTCTTGAGTCTAAAGCTTGTAAACCATCAAGCAGAAACAGTCACTCCATAATACTGTCCCATTCACATGGCTACCCCCTCTGCTCTGGACTGCAAAAGAGACCTTAAGATCCAACTGTAGTCACACGGTTGCTTTCACTGTTCTATCGTCATACCAAAGAGGAAGATTCATCTTACTGGGTTGTTGACTCTGAAGTCCAACACCAACAAATGTTATCATTAACTATTTCATTACTGATGATTTTGACAGACACCCCTAGCTTTCAAACCTCCAGATCCCCCTGACAACCTCTACAACACAGTTATATATTGTCAGTGCAAAAATCTGCATAAAGTTGAAAATGTAGGTAGGCATAGTAAATTTAATTTAGTATCATAGAGATAGAGAACACAAACATTCTGCACTGATTTGATTATTCATTTTCATACTTCATTCAATGGAATACTCCATTACTGAATTTACTTGAAGCTTCAGAGAATTTCTAGGTTACCTCATAATGAAACACTGGAATGAGCAGAAACTCAGAGCCTTTCCACAGAATTTACATTCAGCTTTCTGCAGAATACCTTGACCATACCTGTGCACAAGCTTGGACAAACAGATATAGAGTACAGTATACACATCAGCCACTGACTGGACCTAACATTTCATACGGTGCTACATATACTGAAAATGATGTTTGCTTTTGAGGTGACTCAGCAGTGCAGAGGTGACCAGGCATTTTATACTAATAATACAGCTAATCCTGCACTAATACATGGTGCAAACTGCATGTGACATCACTGACATTATATATATTTTTTTAAATTTAAACTGTTAATGGATTTTTTTCTTTTATAAGTAAAACAGTTCCTAGGCAATAAGGAATTTCAGACAACCATCATGAAGGCTTAACCTTAGCTAAGTCACTGTTCTCAAAAACTCAACCTGAGATATAATAAATTATTTACTCTAACTCTACCTCTTTTCTTACTATCTACTTACTTATCTACTATCATTTCCACTGATGAGCTGAAATCACAAAGAACTCAAAGGAATTCACATAATCCAATATACACAGAAGCTATTAATATATGCAGACGATAAAACACTTATTTTAAGAGACCTAGACATATCAATGCCTAACCTTCTCTAAGGCACAGTAATCTTTTCACAACTCTTAGGATTTAATAAAATAAACTCAGATAAGTCTGGTCTCTTGCCTTTATCAGGAGTGGACACAGAATCTCTTAGATCAGATCAAGATACTGCACTATGTGTGTGTGTAATGGGACTTATTCAAAGCTATTGGATTCAGTGAAAAGATTCAAGTTGACTTCAATGAGTTTTGGATTGGCCCAGCATAAATTATCATGAGATATGACTCACATCCTCACTGAAAGATACAGTGAAAAATAGTTTTACAGACAAGTGAGACTGGGGTGTCCACACACCTGGTATAGGTATTTTAAAGCACACACAGATTTAATGGTTAGTTTGTTCACGTATTTGATATATTAGCTACACATTTGATAGCATGTTATTCCATCAGTGAATACTACATTTCCCAGCTGAACCACAATATAGAGAGATTGCTGTTGATCACAGTTCAGATGAATGTATGCTATAATTGTTCACAGGATATGGTCAAAATAATGCAGTTTTTAAGGGGAAAAAGCTTACCTGGAAAGTGTGAGACAGCAGGGCCAGACGGCAGCAGGAGGGTCATCCTATTTGTGTTCCCGGAAGTGGGCAGGCTTGTGCTAAAGGCCCCTCCCCCAGCCTAAGGGGAGGAGTCACTGGACCCGGGACGCAACTGATTCTGTGGGACAACTAATGAAAGAACAGGAATAGGTCACAGGGTCAAACGGAGAGAACCGGAAGGGGACACCCAGCAGAGAACCCCGGACAGCGCCCACTGCTCCTGGAAGGTATCTAGGGAACCAGGAGACGCTGCCCAGAGGAAATCTGCCCGGATGTGTGAACGGATGGAGGAACGGAAATAGGCCCCACAGTCTCAGAGCACCCCCTCAGCCAGCCTCCTCTCCCTGGTCTTGTAGATGGCCACTTTAGCGAGGGCTAGGAGGAGGTTGACAAGGGGCTATGGACGGGGTGTGCATAGAGGAACAGGTGCAGGGAAAAGTGCAGCCAGAACCTCAACAAGAGGTTCTGAAGGACTGGACCAGGGGCTGCAACCTGGCGCACTCGAGGTAGACATGCACCAGGGTCTCCCTCATGGCGCAGAAGGAGCAGGTGTCGAGGTGAGGGGTGAACCGCGCCAAGTAAACGCCCATGTTCACGGCTCCATGAAGGAGCCGCCAACTGATGTCCCCGGTGGGCCATGGAGTCAAGGTGGAATAGAGATTGGCCCAATGGGGGTCCTCGCCTTCCACAGGTGGAATCAGGTCCTGTCACTTGGTATCTGGGCAGGACACAAGGGTGAGGAAATGGAGGGTGTGGAGCACGAGCGTGTACAGATGGTCCCTTGGCGCTGTTCAGAAAAGGACCGTCTGCAAGTCATTCACCCGGCTTGCTGTGTGGGGAGAGGGCGGACGGGGAGGGGTGGGCTCGCGGGGCCAGGGCCTGATGAAAAGCTCCAAAGGGCTAGGAGTTGGGGGGATAGGGGGGAGTACCCTCTCACAGGACCTGTTTGAGGTAAACCTGAGCAGTGCAAGGCAAGGCTGCCCTCACCTCCTGGAGTATGTGCCGGGGAATTTGAAGGGTGGAGAGTCCCATGTGCTGAGTCAGTGCCTAGGGATCCACCCAGTCCCCCTGGTCATAGGATCTTGGTGACTCCTACCAGGACCAACCTCCATCGCGCTGATGTGGTCTCCACCACCTGCACACGGAGTTGTGGGTTGTGTAGCAGAGGCTCCATGAGGAGATCCTCCCCCTCGGTGGCCGCAACAGGCCTGGAGGCTGAGACCAGTCTCCAGACCCAGAGGAGGTCCTGGTAGAAGACCAGCAGCTCAGAGAGGTCTCGTAGAAGACCTCTTGAATGGAGATAAAAGAGCAGCTGGTCATATCAGAACCCTCCGAGGCAGCAGAGGAAGGTGTGCACCAAGTGGCTCCATGCAAGACTACTTGCACTATAAAGTAGTCTCTGTAGGACCTGGAGGCAGAAGATGTGGACCAGGGTGTGGAGGCAGCACAGGCCCTGCCCTCCTTCCTCCAGGGGGAGACTCAGGATCCCTGAAGAGACCCAGTGCAGTACCGGCCAAAAGAACTCCAGAATTGTCTTCTGGAGGTGGGCCAGAAAGCTCAGGGTCGGGACCAGGGTGTGGAGCTGGTGCCAGAGCATGGACAGAACTAGCTGGTTCAGCACCAGTGCTCTCCCCTGAAGGGAGAGGCATCGGAGCAGTCCTGTCCATCTCCGCAGTCACTCAGACGCTCTGCCCTCCAAATCCTGACAGTTCTCCAGTGGTGAAGGATGGGTGGCAGAAAGGTAAACGCCCAGCTAGAGCAACGGACCTGCGCTCCACCGGATGGCTTGAAGTGTGGGTGGGAGGAAGCTCACCTGCCACCAGGCCCCTACCATTATGCCAGAGCTCTTGACCCAGTTGACCCGGGCAGAGGAGGCTGCCGAGTAGACGGCCAGGCAGGCCTCCAACTGCACTAGGTCACCCGGGTCCTGGACCGCGAGGAGTATGTCATCAGCGTATGCTGACAGGCCCAGCTTCAGCTCTGGCTCATGCAGCACCAATCCCATCAACCTCCGGTGGAGGAGAGAGGAAGAACTCGATGGGCAGAGCGTACAGCTGACCTGACAACAGACAAACTTGATGCACACCTTGCCCGAAGCTGACCAGTTTGGTCAGGGTCCAGTTGAGCTTGACTAGACACTCTGCAGAGACGTACAGCACCAGAAGAAAACCCACGAAGTGGGGCCTGAAAACGAATGCCTGCAGGGTGCCCAGGAGATATCCGTGGTCCATCCTGTCAAACGCCTTCTCCTGATCCAGGGACAGGAGGGCGAACAAACAGACCATCCCTACAGGAGGTCCCAGACCAGATAAATATTATCAAAGATGGTGCGGCCCAGGATGGTGTATCTCTGGTCAGGATGGACCATATCCTGCAGCATGGACCACAGCCTCAGCAAGATGGCCTTGGCCACGATTTTGTAGTCCATGCTGAGGAGCGAGATGGGACGCCAATTCTGAAGGTTGCAGAGGTCCCCCTTCTTGGGCATCAGGGCGAGCTTGGCTCGCCTGCACGAGAGGGGAAGCACTCCGCTGCCTTCGGACTCTGCCCAGACAGCGGCCATGTCCGGGCTGAGGATGTCCCAGAACACATGGTAGAACTCCATAGACAGCCCGTCCATGCCCGGGGATTTGTTCATGGGCATGAGACAGAGGGATTCCAAGAACTTGGCCAGAGTGAGAGGTAGCTCCAACCGGTCCAACCAGAAGTGACAAGACCGATCTTCCCCCACCCAGAGAAAGGTGAAGGTGACAATGTCATCCGGGTGGTGGTCGTGCCAGACATCCACCAGGGACTGGTGGTCTATAATCTCCTGGAGGATGTCCGTGGAGACCTGACGCTGCTCGGTCCCCATGCAATCCTGCTTCTCGAGGGTGGTGTTGAAATCCCTGCCTGGGACCAGGCATTCATGAGGATACAGGGTGCCGAGGAAGGAAGACGCCTGATGGAAAAAATGCACCCTTTCCAAGCCTGAGTTCGTGGTATAGATGTTGATAAGCTTCAACATTAGCCCCTCCACGCGGATTTGGAGATGCAGCAGGCGACTCGGCATGACCTCGGTGACCCCCAGCACCTGGGGCTATAGGTCAGGGGAGAACAGGGTGGCCACTCCGCCCGTTGGACCATAGAGTTCTACCACGTGTTCTGGGACGTCCTCAGCCCAGAACTGGCCTCGGCAGCTGGATTCGTATGGGTCTCTTGCAGGAACACCACAGAGTACCCTCCTTCCCGAAGGAAGGCATGAACTTGGCTCCTGCGGAGATCCATCCTACAGCCCCTGGCGTTCAAGGTTGTGAAGATGATCAGGGCCATGGTGAGTGCTGGGGAGGATCCTCACGGACAGGAACTCCAGCGGCCCCTTTCAGGTCCTGCAGCAATTCATGACTGACACTGAAGGACAGGAGGGAATCACGGAAGCTAAGGGCCCACTGGTAGGCCGCAGCGTCCTGCCTCCTGGTCCCTTTGCCCTCCTTCAGGATAGCCCTCATGGCCTGGAGGACGAGGTGGAAATCCCCCCAGTGCTGCAGGGTGAGCTGCACCCTGTTCCTGGCCCCAAGACAGTCAGCCAGGAAAGCATGCAGCTCGTCCCACAGCATCTCAGGGGCTGGGGTTGAAGACCCCGGGCTGTCTTCCAGCCGGGTCCCCGTAGCGGCCCCACAGCCAACAGAGACAGACAGACAGGGGGCAGACCCCTAACATGGTGCTGATGTTGTGGGTGCCACGCTGCCCAGCTCGACTCCCAGCACAAGGGATGGCGGTGGAGGGAAGATAGCAGCCCCAGGTGGAAGGGGGAACGCGAATACTGCCCCCCAGGAGCTTGCAGATGTAAGATGGAATGATACAACCCCAGGGATGGCAGCAATATGGGAAGTGGACGGTGTGGAATCACAAAAATTCAGACAAGATGCCTTAGACTGGAACTGTGATAGAAATGCTAAATTTGGGCAGGATGTCTTAGAACTACAATAGAAATGCAAAATTGTTGGCCTATGTTGTAAGACATTAACTACCTTTGTAACAGCACCCAGCCATACCCTGTCAGATAGATCACAAGTGACTATGTGACTCGGGACTCACTGGCACCAAAAGAATCACTGGGACATGCTGGCACCGTAAGATCCCCACTGTGTGTTATAAGTACCCTATGTGCGGTAAATGACCTGTGAAGTATCAGAAACTCCACTATATGATCTGTATGTAAAAAGGAATCTTAAAAAACCTATATAAGCCATCTGCATTTTGTATCAAGGTGAAGTTCCAGAGTTCAGCACAGGGACGTGCTGTCTGGGATTCCCTATAGCTATAGCTTCCTGTCTGTATGTCACAATTAAAGTTCTGCTCGATCCAACCCTAAAAGAGAAGCTGTGTGATCTTTTCCACGACAACGGGGAAGGGACAAGTGTGGTATTAAGGGAGGGAGCAGGGTTTGGGTCAGGGGCGACGACGGGGACAGAGGTCGGGGTGGGGCTGGGCTCTGCTTGACCTGGCACAGGGGTCAGGGGTGCAGGTTCGGGGGGAGGGCCCTCACTGATGCGGGACCCGGGCGCCGCAGCCACTGTGATGGGCAGGGGGCAGCTCGGGTCAGGGCCCTCAGAAGGGGATGGGGGCAGCTGTCCCACCACAGACGTGGCCTCTGGGCCTGGCTGCTCAGCGCTAGCCATCACCTTAAGAGGCTTGGTGGCCGCAGGTGGGATGCCATCTGCAGCCAGGCAGATGGAAGGGTCCAGGGGCAACTCAAATACGAAGGCAGGGATGGCAGTCTGGGGAAGCGGGGAGAGAGGAGGAGGAGGGGATGGCCGCCCAGATCGAGGCCCGCTGGCAGGGGGTCGTCCTTCCTCTGGGTGACCAGGGTCAGACTCAGGGGCTTGATCTCCTCAAAAATGGAGCCAAAGTCCCCCTCCACCACCACAGGGGCTACCCCACTGGCAGGTTCCAATGGGGAGTGCAGATGACAAGGCGGTGGGGGTGGCTCCCTCCAAGACCTCCCCAGGGAGGGAATCTAAAAGGGCCTCCAAGAGGGGGGCAGTGCTGCCCCTCCCCGCTGCTGCAGCTTCCTCCTCAACCAGCACCACCCGCTGGACCTCGTTGAGGGGTGCAGCAGAGGGCTCATCAATGGCAGCCCCCCTCAAAGACTTTTGAGGGGCTTCCTCCCCGTCCAAGCGGGCAGGGAGGTTCTAAGCCTTCTTCCGCTTCTTCTGCCGCGCTTCCCCCGATGAGCAACCAGCTCTCCAAGGTATTAGCGGAGGGTTGGCCAGTGGGGGTGGGGCCAGGCGGCAAGAGCAGTGGTATCGGAGGTCGAGTGGGCAGGGACAGGGTGGCAAAGGGATGGGGAAACCTCCCCCTGGCATAAGCCCTCTCCCAAACCCGGGGCCAACCTGGCTGCCCTCTTCTCCATAGGCACCGCCCCAGAACTCGCTGTGGGGGTGATGGAGCTCGGCTGCTCACCAGAGCACAATGGGGGGGCTACCCCCACATCCCGAGCGGAGATGGAAATAGGCATAGGAGCAGGAGGAAGGGCGGCCATGGGGGCTGGGCGGTTAGGGTCACCAGCGGTGGCAGAGCTGGCACCCACCGGGACCTCAGGGGGCCCAGGCACTCCTCTGTGCTTGGCTAGGAGGCAGTCCCTCCAGACGTGTCCCATCACCCGGCAGAGGACGCACCGGGCCTCCCCTGAGGAATAATGGATCCAATACTGGGCCCTTTGATAGGGCACCAGGAAGGACCCCTCAAGGGCCTCCCTGTCATGTACCACCGATGGCGGCAGCTGGATCTAGACTTGCCCGCAGAAGGACAAAACGTGACAGAGGGCGTGGTCTTTGCAGCCCAGTGGGAGAGGGCTGATAACTGAAATGGGTTTCCCCAGGGTGGAGAGGAAGGGGAGCAGGGCAGCATTAGGGAGGAAGGGCGGGACAGAGGTAAGCACTACCCATACACCCAGGTCCTCTAGGGAGACATAGACGCCCCCCACTGCCAGGTCCTTCTCAACCGCCTCCTGGGCGGCGGCCTCCAATGCCAGAAAGAAGACGACCTTGCCGTACATCTTGAAGGCCACCATGATGGCCGAGGTCCAACCACCCACGCTAGCGCCTGCACATAGGTCTCCACGTGGAGCGAGGGGGCCACCAGGAGGCAACGAACACCATGCCTCCTGGTCAGGATGGGGAAGGGGCCCCGGCCACTAGAGATGGTACTGGAGGAGGCAGTGGGGGCAGATGATGAGGCGGTGGCTGGAGGGGTGGTGGCTACCTGGGCGTACGCTCTGGGGGTCGAGGCAAGAACATACCATACCATTAACCATTACATACCATTAACCATTGCTATTATTATATAAGAGGGTGCGTGAATGAGAGACAGAATAAATTATATTCAACTGTATGAAATAAGGTAATACTTTTTCTTGTGTTTCTGATGAAAAATGTGAGTTAGAAGCTAGGGGGAAAATAACACCTTACAATATAGTGTGTGAATTCTGGAGACATCTTAATTTTTATATTGCTTTTGGGGGGAGATTTTCAAAAGGCCTAGTTAGGCACCCAGTTCCAAATAATTTCACTGGATTCCTACTTCCATTTTCAGATCATATGGCTATTGCGCTTTGGGCCTTGGAAAATCCATATCTGAGGATCTATTCTTCCAGACATTTTTGGCATTTGCACTTACAGCTCTCATATCGCTAAATGGACTATAAATGATAGAACAAACCCTCCAGAAGTTCCCTTTTTTTAAACAATATATTGTATCTTTGTCTTTGGCAGCATCACATCCTAAAATGCAAGAGTGAAACTTCTTCAGCGTTCATAGAGGTGATAGGCCACATTCATCAGGCTGGAGCAAGGAGGGGTAGTGTGCATCCTTTGGCACCAGCAACACACACGGCGCTGCAAGGGGATGTTTGAACCAGGATATGTCTATCACCACTCTCCCCTGGAGGTTACACCAGAGGAGGGAAACTTAAGCTTCTGCTGAGGATTCTGTCAGAGCTTGCCGATAGCGTCTGCCATGCACGTGCACTGATTCTGCACATTCCCCTGGCTGCCTTAGCCAGACCTCTTTCCCTGACACTGGCACCCATTTTTTGGACTGTGTTTGTCCCAGCAGGGTAGACTTGTGACTTCCTTGGACCTCTGTAACCTTTTCTCCATCTGAGTTATTGGTGCCAGAAAGTGTTCACTCTGGTTTATGCCAATAAAAGCCCATCTAAATCACGAGTGCATAATAAGGGACTGACACACAGAGCCTGCAAGAAATTGAGACTTTACTTTCTGACCCCGGCCATACAATTTCGATAATGATGACAATTGCCATTACTCTGACTCCAGTGACTATTATTACAGAATGAATCTGACAATAAACGTTAGATAGCTATTTTGGACTACTAGTTCTCCCTCTTCCTTAAGCCATTTCTTTCAGCAGCTTACCATGTGTCAATAGTAACTTCTCTGGCACAAGCCACTGACTCTCACACCTATGATTATGTCACAGGAAAAAAGACCAAAGCAAACATTTACAGTGTACATGTAGGAAGAAAACTGTTGTTTTCCCTTTCCCCTTCTGTTGTTTTTCTCTGTTCTTCACTCACCCACTTATTGTTCTTAAACTATTTATTTAGGATTGATTATCTGTCTAAGTTAGACAATTTATTGAGAGAGAGCTCTTGTTTTCTTATACGCCTGTAAAACACCATGCACCAATCTAATTGCAAGATCAGGTTTTCAGTTATTTTCCCCTGCTGTTTGAGATTTGCAGATAGAGACAGGGAAGAAAAAAATCCACTGAAACATTTAGATAAATGTGATAGTAAATCCACAAAAACTGGCAGAGGGACTCAATGGCAGATGTAGTCACTGAAACTACTTTTTAAGTTCCTTTTTGAAATCTACTAGATTTCAGGTTGACTGCATCCTTTTAAAATATCATGTGTTACTATTTAACCTGTTTGACCATTCAAACAGAACTAAGCCACAGGAGAGTCTAGAGATGATCTGATTAAAATTAGGTATGTTTTCCTTTGTATATTTTAAAATTGATAACATTGTCTTTTCTGGTTGCTCTGAGGGTTTTGTGTGTTTTTTCCCTAGTCGTTGAAGAATTCTGTTTTCAGGAGTATTACTTTTAGAAAACACGTGAAATATAGTGTGCCATCTGACAATAGTTTGTATTATTTCAAGCAACAGATCCTCCATCTTTTACATTTGTAGATATGTGGATTTTTACAAACTTGTTTGGCTCACCCCTGATGACTTGTGCACACTATATGAAAATGGATTTAATAAATCATACAGATTTGGTGCCAAGTTCTGCAATGCTTCTTCAAGTTAACAAGACTTCCGTTTCAGGATAGAGTTGTTTATCTACCCCCAAAATAGCATGAATTTGTTATTGGCAAGAATAGCATTTGCAAAGAACTGATTTTAATATGATGGGAGTTATATTGTCAGGCAATAATGTGCTGTTATAAACTAAATCTTTCATATACCGAGGGAAGAACTAGAGACTATAAACTGTCACCGTGCCAGAGTGTTTTCTCCTTCCACATTTATTCCTGTATCTTTATATTTCAAGTAAGGCTGAGAGACATTCTAAATTCATTTGTTTACAAAAACAGACACACTGTAAAGTCACACACCATCAAATCCTACACCTTGTTGTCAGTTTCAGCAGAAAGTACATGGACAAAATGGGTTTGGAAGCTGAATGGCTCCATCATTCTAAAAGGTGACCCTTCCTGAACAGGATAAGGCACACAGGCAAGGCGTTATTTGCTCTGTGACTAACAGAAGATGTCAGTTTCCTGGACTATCAATCTGACACCGTCACAAGAACACTAAATTCACTTTAAGCTAACCCAAGAATTTTAAAACAACAAAACATAAATCATGGCATCAGTGTTGCCTTCTTGCTTCCAGTTACACATCACTGTACGTTTTGAAAGATGAGGTGTTGGTGGCGTTTGAGGGCCAGATCCTTGGTTGATGTAAATTGGCATAGCTACACTGACT
Source organism: Emydura macquarii macquarii (assembly GCF_026122565.2). Classification (NCBI taxonomy): domain Eukaryota; kingdom Metazoa; phylum Chordata; order Testudines; family Chelidae; genus Emydura; species Emydura macquarii. The sequence continues at coordinate 42,515,888 of NW_027132610.1, read as the reverse complement.
TCAGTATAACAATGCTGATTTACACCAGTTGAGGATTTGGCTTAGCGTTTGAATTTTTACATTTCGCAGTAATGCTTTCCTGCAGTGTTTGAGTGGGGGACCGAACCCCCAAGATTTCTTTCATTCAAACAGTAATCACATTTTCAAGGTATTCTTTTGAAATAATGTTTTGCTTACTGTTTTTAAAAAATAATCCCTCAGAAATTTGTCACTAACATTTGTGACTTTACTAGTTTATTTTATTTCATTGCACATTCACACTGGTTTGTTATTGTGGAGTTGTTCATGGCTGTTGTCACTGATTATGTTTTAATCTGTTAAAAAGAGCAGTAAAGCATTTATTTGGACAAAATTCCATCATGTATAGAATTACATGAAATGGTGTCTTTCTCTGGCATTTTCAATGTGCCCATCACCCAGTGTATAGATGGGGGGAGCGGGAAAGATTTGCAAAGTTACTAATGAGCACACTTTAAACACTGCTTTACCAAAACTGCTGCTCCCAGATTATGATAGACCTTTCCACTTTTTTTCAGACCATTTTAAGCACTGCTATCACCATAGGCTGTACATGCTAATGGCTAATAAATATAATTACAAAAAGGCAGGTGAAAATGTTGGGTCTGCCCATCGACAGTGACCCTTTTAAATAATGTCAGGATTTAAGTTTTCAAGCCATTAAGCTTCACTAGCTTTCTGTTTCAGGGCAGTAATTCCTTCCAACTTTAAAGTGCAATACAGACAAGATCTTTCAAGACCTTGGGGCACTTCTAACATGAGTATCCTGCATATCCTACGGTTTAAGTCTGTATGGATTACTCACTATGCTCAAACAGGCTGAGGAAACAGAGAACAAACCATGTATAGTTTGATAGTTTTCATACCAAATGAGGAAACTTAAGATTTCCTCTTCGGAAAACCACATGTGCAGTATCCTGGTTGCCCACCCCTATAAAAGCAGTGGGAGAGTTGGATTATATCTGAATATTTTAATCAGAAATTAACAGGTAATATTGATTTGATTTCTTGGCTTGAACTTTCTTCCTTCTGTTTTTTTTAAAAAGGCAAGAAAATAACCTTCATAAATACCACATGTAACTAGTTTATTCAGCAAAAAAATTAAAATCCACCTATAAATTCTTTCAGAATCATTTGAGATCCTCTGGTATCTAATCTCTCACCCAGGTTCCAATATCTCATGTTTAAAAGGTAAATATATTTTAATGTCATGGAGTACTAAAGGTGCCTTAACCTGGCAAAAAGTAAGTAGGAAAGTGCTTTCCTCCTCTTCCAGTTTTCAATGTCACAGGCATAGCAATCATAGCTGTAACATAGCTCTAACATTAGGTACAGCTGTTATTGAATCAGCAAAAGCAAATACACCCTCCTCCCCCAATTCATCAAAAATAAATACTGCATATCAAGCACACACATAAAGCAAATATCCGGTCAAATGGAGACAGGAATTGTTCTCTCAATTAGTAAATTATTCAAATGCTAGTAATGACCCAGCTATATCTACTGGATGGCTAATAGAAGCAAGTAAATAAATAAGGGTTCTGTGAATCAGTGGTCTGTTTGAACCAAACCATCAGAGCATGCAGTTTTGCTTGATTTACTTTCTCTAGTAATATAAAAATAATCTTACTGGAAACCTTGATGATACAAGATCATGGCCTCACTCCTGTAAAACTTATGCACGTGTGTATATCTTAATGCATGTGAATAGTTGATGAGTCAAAATGTTGACAAAATCCTTACACTCTTCTAGTCGGTTGGTTAAAAGGAAGATGCATTCAGATACACTAAATCAAACATTAAATGCCTCATTCTATATTACATAAATAGTCTGGAAAGGCTTCTATTTTGACACAGCTCATTTAACACATAGTGAAATGACACAGGCTATTTCATGGTTTCATTTGGTCATTTACATATTTCATGAACTTTCAAATTTTAAAATGAAAACATGAGAGACTCAAATAGATTTTGTTTTCCAAGTAGGTCACTTAATTACTTTTAAACAAGAACCTCAGCTGGTGTAAATCAGCAAATCTCTATTATGCCAGTTGATAACGTAGCCCAATATTTTAAATGCTTTTACTCTACCTTGTTTGTAATCTCTCTTTGGACATTTAGAAATAAACAGTTATTTCTTCTCTTATTTTGTCCTCTTCCAACTGGTAAACATCACCTGTCTCCCACTTAGCCTGCACTTCCCTATCCATGACACCCACACCTGTATCTTAAGCCTTGTCTTCATTGCTAAAAAAGATGTGTTTTTTTTTACTTTGGGGTAACTAGCACACATTAGCTATCCTGATGTTAAAAACACAGGGCAGGTCACTTTTAGTTTTACTGTGAGGTAAACAGCCCTACAGCCCCTCCAAGAGTTGATCTCAGTAAGCTGACATTCAGGTAAAACTAAAATGCCTGGACTTTACAGTGGGCTTGTTTACACTTACAGCACTTAGTGTAGAGCTTCTCCCATCCGCATAGGTACTCTACTTCCCAAGAGGTGGTAGCTATGTTGATGGGAGAAGATCTAAGCAGGGGTTAGGTCAGTATAACTATGTCACTCAGGTGTGTGGATTTTAATATATAAGTTTGTAGTGTAGACCAGGGGCTCAGTTTTTATCTCAGGATGGTTCACACATGTTAGTTACCCCAAGGTAACAAATACATCTTTTATAGCAATGAAGACAAGTCCTTTAATAAAACTTCAGTTAGCAGGAGTGTTGTAAACAAGACACGAGAAGTAATTCTTCCACTCTACTCCATGCTGATTAGGCCTCAACTGGAATATTGTGTCCAGTTCTGGGCACCACATTTCAGGAAAGATGTGGACAAATTGGAGGAAGTCCAAAGAAGAGCAACAAAAACGATTAAAAGTCTAGAAAACATGTCCTATGACAGAAGATTGAAAATGGTTTTGTTTAGTCTGGAGAAGAGAAGACTCAGAGGGGACATGATAACAGTTTTCAACTACATAAAAGGTTTTTACAAGGAGGAGGGAGAAAAATTGTTCTCCATAACCCCTGAGGATAGAACAAGAAGCAATGAGCTTAATGTGCAGCATGGGCAGTTTAGATTGGACATTAAGAAAAACTTCCAAACTGTCAGTGTAATTAAGCACTGGAATAAATTGCCTAGAGAGGTTGTGGAATCTCTATCATTGGAGATTTTTAAGAACAGGTTAGCCAAATTCCTGTCAGGGATGGTCTAGATAATACTTGGTCCTGCCATAAGTGCAGGGACTAGGCTAGATGACCTTTCGAGGTCCCTTCCAGTCCTCCAATCCTATGATTCTATGGATCTTATGATTTCTTTTCTTGCCTGTGCAACAACTCTGCACATCTCTCAGTCTCTCTACAGAAGCTTATCATTCCTAATATGCATACTGGGCCTGGTTCTTCTCTCTCTCTCTCTCTTTCTATCATTGGTGTAAATTCACAGTAACTACTTTCAAGAGTTTTGCCAATCAGAAATCGGTGTGACAGTAAAATCAGACCCGAAAACCAATACTTTTTCTCTTTCTCCCTCATTGTTCACAAGTAGTTAACAGCAGAGGGCCTGGTCACCACATCAGCTGCATGCATGTATCTCCTCAAATAATCAGGCTGCAGTAATTTAAACATCTCTTCCTATTTTAGTTCAGTAAGGATTTCTTAAATGTTTTTATTGAGAGGCTGAACAGGCTCAATAGTGTATGTGTAATTGTGTAATAGTGTATGAGAGCCTTTTTACCACTAGGTCATCAGTTCAAATCCAGCCCAGGTGGAAAGTGTGGGGCAGCTGGTTGGTGGCCTATATAAAACAATGAAAAGAGCTATTGTCGCTTGGATTTTTAGTGAACAGGTGTCTACATCACAAGAGAACGGACACTATTTGGCACACTTGTATGTAGTCTCAGCAGACATGCCAAATAATAAAACAGTGTCTTCCCCAACATTAGAAGTGGCCCATTGGGGTTGAGATAAACTAGTAACATGGTCTGAGGAAACTTGTATTGTTCCTGTCTGTGCTGTATCTCAGTTGTAATCAAGCACCTTTTAGGAACACTAGATTTGCTAAAAGGAAAATCAGCTTGTTCAATTAAAGACAAGATTCCTTTCACTCTCTTCAGTTAAGCAAATTAAATTTGTTTCAACTGCAATGTCTTACATGCAGACTAACAACACATGATGTAATAACACATCACATGAAATGGAAGAAGTATTTTTGGTGCCATTTTTTTTTATTTTAAAATAATCTTAGTAACCTTTTAGTATATAAGATAGACAGAAGAGAAAATAATATACTAAATTACCCACAGGCAATCCAAGTGATAAAAGCTTTATGAAGAAAATACACTTCCAGGACAGGAGTCAGATGGGAGTTCCATCTCCCTCCTTCTTCCCCTCCCCCCGCTTATTTCTTCATTGGCTTCTATTAAAGACAGGGAAAAAATAATACAAAGATTTTAGTTTGACAGTGAATGATATGTTGTGGTTGTGAAATTAAATAACGGAGACATATATTCAGGAAAATATTACTGGCCAACCTCACAAGAAAGCATCCTCTTATTAAACGTTTCCTCAGCACAAGGGCCCAATCCTGAAAATCATCTTTACTCACACGTGTATTTTCACTGATTGAGGCCCAGATCCTTAGAGCACTTTAGGCACCTAAATCCCATTGATTTCACCCTGCAGTCCTAAAAACACTCACACATGGGACTACTCATGTACTTAAAATTAAGCACATGTACATGTCTATAGAATCAGGGCTTTAAATACTATTCATATGGGTAACAGTTTACAGGAATGGATGTTTTGGCCTGGATCCCATTGTGACAGTGAGCATCGCATTTCCTGACTTTTAGATGTCTAGGAAAATCACAGACACAATATGGCAATCCATAAAGCCTGAATTAGGCACCAAAGCTACCTATACAATGCCTGGGAAGAGACAGGTGCCTTAAAAGACAATCCACAAAAGCCAGCATTCTAGGTGGTGAGCTGCCTAAACTAGCCAATGGGAGATGCCGATGAGAGGGGTTTGTCCTGAGCCCAACCCCCTCTCACAGTGTCAGGCATCTATGTCTTGGATGCAGGGCGGCATCTATTTCTGCTAGCAATCTACAGCTCAGAACCGCTCTCCTGCAATAGGCACCTAAGAAGTTTCTAGAGAGTGTGAGCGAGGTACCTGCCTCACTCCACACAAGTCAGCTGGAGGAGGAGGAGTAGGTGACACTACTCCCACCACCAGATAACTTTTTAGCCCAGTGGTTAGCACAGTCACCTGGAATGTGGGAGAACCAGGTTCAATTCCAGACCCAACCCCCCTGCGCCTGAGGAGAAGAAAGGGTTTGAACAGGCGTTTTCCACACCTCTCAGCAGAGTGCTCTAACCCCTGAGTTATGGGATATTCTGATACGTGGCTCCCTGATTCTCCCCCGTTGAATCCCTTTCCACTGTGTATAAATAATGAAAAAGTCACTGAAGCAGAAGAACTGGAGCCTGCCTCTCCCACCTCCCTGGTAGGTGTTGTAAGCACCAGGCTATAGAGTCATTCACTCTCTTGCTGTCTCCGGCCAAGTTGAGTTGTTGCATATAAAACTAGGATTGTGTCTGGTCTCATATTTGCAATTTATGCCAATTCTGTAACCACACTTTGTTATCTAAACAAAAAACATTTCATGTTTTCATTTGAATTATCTGTTCCCCTTGTCTATTTGTTCCTGTGCTGATTCATAAAAAATTCTAACAGGAACAAACATGATAACAGTAATAGGCATAAATATAGAATATATAGATTCAGTAAGACTTTTTGGCTGCTGCACAATTCCTTTTTGTAACATTAAGCATGAATTAGACTGAGTTTGATTACATTGTTATTCTGGAAGAATAATCTATTGTTATAGATCAAACTTTCTTAAGTAGCAAACCTTATATCCACAAATAGGTGGAATAGCCTTATTTACTGTAGTATGCTGTGAAAGTACTACCGAGACTATAAATTATGTTTGTGAATTTTGAGTATGTAAACTAGATCTAAGTTACAGACGCAGGTGTTTGTATTTTAAGAGGACTTGTTTTGTAACATGTACCCCTTTCAAGAGGGAATGATTTCCAGTGACAATTAGGGGCCTGGTCTAAAGCCCACTGAAGACAATGGAAAGACTGCCATTTGACTTAGGGGCTTTTGATCTGGCCCTAATGATATAATTAGGCACCTAAATAAGCTCCTGGTTACTGATGGGAGTAAAGATAAGCACATGAATGTGTTTTTTTCAGACTCGGGGCCTGAAAAGCCTAGTTTTTTCAGAGGTCAATGAAGTTAGGTTTTGAAGTCAAGGGGACTATGAAAAATCAAGCTGTAAGGGATTTGACCCTGTGTCTATTGAAGTCAATGGCAAAATTCTCTTTGAATTAAGTGGTACAGGATCAGACCCTTACTGGGTGCTTAGACATGAATTTATGTTCAGGAAAAGAACCCTGTTTTGCAGAAATAAAACATGTGTGTGTTTAATATTCTATACTGTGTTTTCATCGTAAATGTTTTCAAAATATGCACTAATTTAATATTTTCTAATTTTTGTGTTCATTTACTTGGCCTTTCTTAATGTGCTCAATGCTGTCAAAATGTGAGGAAATGTTTCCTGCCCCAAGGAGTGTGCAATCTAGTAAAGACAGACAAGAAAGCTCAAATATACATAGTACATTATATTCTGGCATGAACTGGAGTTGGTGAAGTACTGGAGAGAGCAAAACAGCATTAAAATGATTCATTACACATTAGTATTGTATAAAACCCCTTGATTTATCATCCAAATGCTTCATTTAAACTACAAATAACTTCTTGCACAACCACTGGCTCTCAGTCCTAGGAATGTGTATATACATGATGAGATAAAAAGAATTATTATGGCATTAACTGCGGGAAATAAAGATCAAAGGTCACTTTCATGAGTCTTCCTGAACTAGATTATGCTTTGCTTCAAAACGTAGTTGATGTCTGCCTCAGTTATCTTGGAAGTGTAATGAACAATAATTAAAGCAGTATTTTTGTTGGCAGTGATTTTAAATTGAAAGTGGAGGTTAAAATTCACTCCAATAACTATTAAAGTTGCTGTGATCGTTCTACATGAAATATTAAAAAATATTAATTTCATTCTGCTGTTTGTAGATGATTATTTTATGAGCCAATGAGGCTGAAAATTCTGCATTCAGTTTTCTCAAAAGCAGTGCATTTCATCCTTTTTAGTAGAATCTATGCAGCATCTATCACTCCTCCACTTCTTTAACTTTTCCCCTCCATGCCTAGACAGAAATTTGTGTGAAGGTGCTGCAGTACCATCCACTTTGTTGACTACCTCTGCAACTTGGAAAAAGTGAATGTTACTTGTGTAGGGGTATATCCAAGCAGAGTCATTTGCAAGATTAAGGCCATAAACTGCTTCAGTTTTGATCTGGACGCTGAGTCTGACTATTTCTCAGACACTGACTCTACCTGATATCTGCTCACCAATCTTCCATTTTAATTTTCACATATGGGAGGTAACTTGCAGTTGCTGGGATGTACTTGTCTGATTTCTTCTTTCTTCCCATTTATATTTCAAAAAAATGGTGCCTTTCCTAGGTGCTAGATGGCATCTTTTTTACACATGTTTTAAAAACATATAGGAGCCTCCAGTCATGTTTGATTAAGGATCCTGGCACAGACTCTAACTGCTTGGCACGGTCCTAGGGGTTGAAAATCAACTGGAAAAAGCTAATAGATCCAGCCCACTCTATTCCCTTTACTTTTGCTAGCATCTAGACTGCTCCACTGCTGGGTCCAGGCTCAGGGGATATAAAGGTAGATCAGATGCCTGGTCTACACCTAAAATTTAGGTCAACGTAGTTAAGTCACTCAGGACTGTCAAAAATTTCATGCCCCAAGCACCATAGTTAGGTTGACTTATCCTCAATGTAGACACAGCTGGGATGACAGAAGGATTCTTCTATCAACCTAATTACCTTCTCTCATAGAGGTGGATTACCTACATTGACTCAGAACCCCCTTCCGTCAATGGAAGTAATATATGCACTACAGTGCTTCAGCAGCATAGCTGAAGCACTGCAGCTGTGCTGCTGTAGTGCTCACAGTATAGACATCACCTGAGTCACCTTCACACCCTTTTGTTCTGAGCTGCACCAGACGCAGCTGAAGATCTGGGCCTCTGTCTCCTGTTCAGGGGGCTTGCAGCTGTATCATAAACCGTTTTGGTGTCCAGGGAAAATAAGTACCTGAATGCAGAGCAGACAGCTGAAACTAAATCCAGACCAGATGCATTTGATGGTGGTGGAAAGAGGCAAACATTTTGAAAGACTTGCTAAAACCATTACCTCTCTCTCCAACTTCAAAGTGGTTCACAGTCTTGATCTCCTTTGGGATTCCTTTTTGTTCTTGGATACCCAGTTATCATTAAAAGAGATGTCTGTGCTTTTTAGTCAGATGCCATCTTGACTGTGGTGATCCATACATTCAATCACTTACAGGTACAATTACTGCAACACACTGTACCCGGAAAGGATGGAGAATGCCACCCAGTTTTTCCAATATACGGTGTAAGCAATACAGACTGACAAGAGCACATTACCTCATTGCTCTGATCACTGCAATACGTTTCCTCACGACTGGATCCTGTTTGAGAACCTGACCCTCATCATCAATGCCCTCAGTGGACTGGGTCTGAGCTATAACAGGGGCCACCTCCGCCTCTGGAATGATGTCCCACCATAACTGCAGCCATCAGGGACAATGGTGTTAACAGCAACATGAACTCATAGAAGTGGAAGAATGTGCTTTCTCAATGACTGGCCCATAACTATGGAATTCTCATCCACAAGGCATCAGACTGACCAGGGATCTCACCACATTTAGAACATGATGCAATGGATTTTCCTAAAATAACAGTTATCAAAATATCTCAGTGTCATTACAGAGATAGAAGATAAAGAAAAAGAAAACTTCAAGTCCACACCTATCAAGATCCACTTTTCAAAAACTCATAATTGGCTTGCATCCAGACCCTGGCCTGCAGAAAGGCAAAATTTCCTAGAATTGATTTCTTCTCTCTTTTCCACCAAGCTTTCTAAAGCGGGCTCACCCTGCTACATGAACCTTTATTAGCATTCCTTTTTGACAGCTGGCTCTTTTAAGTTTGGAGTAGACATGCAGCTATAGCTCAAAGTGACCATTTTGCATCTGCCTGCTGCAGGCTATAGTCTATCACTCCCAGTCAGAAAGAATTCTTACTTCTTGTTGTGTTTCCCACTGGTTTTCACTTTCTCTTATTCCTGAAGCAATGGCACATTCTCACGGACACTTCCTGTTATTTGGAAAGCAGAAGGCATGTTTCTGACTTTTCCCTCACTTATTTTCACCATCACTTTTTGAAGTACAGTACTGGGAAAGGAAGACAGGTCAGGGACTATGTGTAATAGAGTAAGCATCTTGTCTAGGTAAGCATCTCATTCCAGTGCTTATATGGAAAGCTGGGGGAAAAATGGAGGGAGTTTTATGGTTTTTGAGAGCTGGAAAACAGGCCCAGGTGTAAAGAACCCCACTCACTGCACAGATGGAGGAATAGTTTAAGAGCAGAGAAGCTTTTCCCACTCACAGTACTCCATCCTGGGACAAAACATCAGCTCTCACACTCTTCCTCCCTGGAATGTGCTGAACTGTCACGATGAATTTCTTCCACTAATAAAACTTCCAAATTCTGAGATTGCCTTTCATTATAAAAATAGGCCATTTGGTTTATTTGAGAGAATAAAGGCACATTATTTTCCCCCTCTTTCTTATGCAAACAATTATGCAGGCGTGTACACATGTTGGTGGACTCGCCCACTCTTAATCCTCTTTGTTATCTATGCAAAGATAACTTCTACCTTTCTTCTTTCTCTTTCCTTTCAGGAAGAGGAAGGATTTAAAAGACCCAGATCCTGAGTAATTAGATGAAATAAAGGTAAATGTTTATTTTATTTATTTATTTTTACTTCTACACATTCTTAAGAGGTCTCCTCATCCAATGTAATTCAAATGGACAAATTAAAATCAGCTAAAACTGATATAAATCCACAGAGCGAAAATTTGCCACAGAATGAGAAAAAATATTTCTTCCTTTAAAAACATATATTATCAACATCAGAAATTTTTTCAAGGCACTGAACAAAATCCATGTGGATATAAAACAAATTAAACAATAGGACAGTCCATGGTACTAGTAAATGTTTGCAGCACATGGCTCATAATGACTGATTAAAAAAAAAAAAAGGTGTGCATATTGATTTTTTCTATAGTGCGTACATTACTTGAGCTAGTGCACTAAAAATAGCAGTGTAGCCTGGAGTAGCACAGGAGGCAGCTTGGGCTAGCTGTCTAAGTACAAACCCTCCTGGACACCCTGGGTACGTATTCTGGCAACCAGCCTGAGCCACTTGCTGTCCTACTCCTGCTATTTTTAGAAAGCTAGCTTGAGCAGAGCTAGTGTGTGTCTTCCTGCTGGGAAGCACATTCCCAGCTGCAGAGTAGACATACACAAAGACAGCTATATCATACTGTATGCAAAATGTATGCTATGTAGTCCAGCTGCTGCCACAATAAATACCTGTGGTTTTTTTCCTGAGGAGTTGAAAATTAAGATGAAACAGCCAATCCTGAAAATATTTTGCACATGGAATATCGTTCACTTCAGTCGGGAGTTCTATGTTTTGAGCATTTATAGGATCAAGCCTATAAAACTGAGTAGCTTTAGGCTCCAATCCTGCAACGTGTTCTGAGAGGGTGGATTTCTTGTAAAGCTTGGGGAGCCCCAGTGATTTCAATGAGTTTGTGCACAGGTCTAGGGGGTCCACCCAGGCAGAAAGTTACAGGAATAATGTCTTAGGCTCTAAACTTGAAGATTCTTTATGCGAGTAAACTCATTAATGCTAATGGGACTACCTGCATGCTTAAAATTAAGTACATATTTAGGCTCAGATTGTCAAAGGTAATTAGGCACTTAACCATGGGAGTTAGGTGCCTAAATACCTATGAGCCTGACTTGTACACCTGAATTTTGAAAACTTTAGATTTTGTCCTTTTGGTTTCATTGCTTTAAGTTTTTATAAGTATTATGTGAACAACTTACTTCATTATTAGATAGATAGATAGATAGATTAGATTTTAATGTTATTCAGAATTAGAAAGGTTAGAATTAGAAAGGCCTTTTAAGGACACAGTAGATCAAAGTTTTTCCCTGTTTTGTTTTCCATGTTCATTTTTTTCTCTCCAATTCCCTTCATAATAAGTTTCAATCCACTCCATTTCCTGCATTGTATTCGGTACCCTAAAGACATTTCTTATTTATAAAGGGCATTACATATTCTTTAAGAAAGAAAGTGTTTTTCTCATTCTTTGTAAGGTTGATAACCTGAAATATAAAATGACAAAAACAAATACGCAATGGTTAGATATCACTTTAAGAATTTGTTGGCATATAAAATGTCCTGTTTGAGTTTCTACATGAAACAAGTGAGCTCTTTCTTCTTCATCTTGAAAAAAACCTTTAGTATCTGTCTTTTCAAAGTGTGGGTACAGCATTTTCCCTGTATTTGCTCTTTGATTTGAATCTCATTTGATTATCATGTAGAGTGATAACACCCGTACCTGCTGGAAAAATAAAGTATTATAAAATATAACTAATAGTTACTGAATTATATTACCATTGAACCTTGGCCATATGACATATTCTTAGCAGTATAATAAAATGCTCACTGAAAAAAATGACAAACAAAGGTGAGTAGGTTCATAGAAAACAGCTTCAAATTGACTATACAGCAAAACAGAGCTGTAACAGGGTGGCTTGCCCCTAAAGTCTGGAAGACCTGGGGTCAACTGACCCTGATTACTTAGGAGACACACCTCAGACACTTTCTCTGTAAAGATCAGCAGAAAGCAGCAGTGAATTTTTTATTTACAGAGTAAACCGTGAATGGACAGTCCTTATATCTTCAGACGTCCATCTCTCTGGAAGCCATGATTGTGTGAAAGGGAGGGGTCCGGGATGGGGGACTCAGGGCATCCCCCTAACTCAAAGTCCCCCACCAAAGCATTATTGCTATAAGGAGGGATGGCTCCTAATTGACTGATGGATTTGTTTGTTTGTTTGTTTAAAATGGAGAAAGAAACTAAAGTGGAATGAAAAACAACCAGATTTTGGTTGATAAATATCCTTTCGCCATCAGGATTAGGAAAAAAAAAAGTTCCCAGTGGGAATTCCCCAAGTAGCCTACAGGAGGCAACAGCCTGCTGGGTACAATGGGCTTGTGTTGCTACTGCCTAAGGGGGTTCAGGGCCATACAAGACCAGAAGGGGGAAATGCTCAGGGATCCGAGATTATTAGCAGTGAGCAGGCTCTAGCAGAAAGTCCTGGGAGTAAGGACTCAGGCTCCTGCTAGGTAGAACAAAGCAGGAAAGGCCTTAGGCAGGAAGGCATGGGAGGAAGAATATAAACTTTTGTTTTGTGGACTTTTGGATAGCCTTTGTTCTGGGATTTTGAGTTTTGTTTGGAGTTTATTTTATATTAATAAACCCAGTCCCCAAGGAGGGATATTTTTGACCATAAAAAAGCCTGGGTGAAGTTTTATTTGAACAGTCCAAGAGATGAAACTGAGGCAGGCTGCCTCCCTGCTCCCTCTCATGGTCTGGGATCACACTATAGGTAGCTTGCCTCAGTTTCCTCTCTTGGACTCTTTGAATAAAATTTTACCCAGACTGTTTCCATGAAGGACAGTCTAGTCCATTTGATTAAGCATGGGTAATGGAATCAGGAGAGCTGGGTTCTAATCCTTATTTTGACACTGATTTATTCTGTGACCTTCAGAAAGTTGCTCACCTTCTTTTTTCCCCCACCAGTAAAATGGGAATACACTATATTTACCTTCTAGCATTGTGAGGCAGAATGCAAAACTCACCCCAGAAAGAACTCAAGCTATTTCTCCTCTCCAGCACACAAAGCTAAGCAATCCATTTAGGCCTTGTCTAAACTATGGAAAAAACCTGCTTTCTTCAATCAAATTAGCTTAACTGAGCTAGATAAACTCAACTGAAAAACCCATTTAACATCAGTGTAGACAGTTTAACCCCTTTATCTCAATTTTAGCAGCTTGCTTTATAGTGTTGGGTCTTTTTTTCCTACTCTAGACAAGTTCTTACACTGAACTGCTATTCCCTAACAGATCAGAGAATCGAGCCAATCAAAAATTAAACGAGTCTGCCATATGGCAATGCACAGTGCTACTGCCGATAATTCTACCTCATCACAACTTTCTTAGGCCTGGTGTGCTCTAGAAAATTAGGTCGGTTCAATTACGCTGGTCAAGGGTGTGAAAAATCACCCCCCCCCTTGCGAGTGACATTGTTAACCAACCTCAGTTCCCATTTGGACAGTAATAGTTGATGGAAGAATTCCACTCAATGTCCAGCAGCAGTCAAAAAAGCTAACAGAATATTAAGAGCCATTAGGAGAGGGATAGATAATAAAACAGTAAATATCATAATGCTACTATATAAATACATATACACCCATATCTTGAATACTGCATGCTGTTCTTGTTACTCCATCTCAAAAAGGTATATTGGAAATGGAAAAGGGCAACAAAAATGATTAAGGGTATGGAACAGAGATTAAAAAGACTGGGAAAGAGATGACTAAGGGAGGGATATGATAGAGTTCTATAAAATCATGACTGGTGTGGAAAAAGTGAATAAGGAAATGTTATTTACCACTTCAAATAACACAAGAACCAGGAGTCACCCAATGAAATGAATAGGAAGCAGGTTTTAAAAAAAACAAAAGAAAGTACTTCTTCACACAACACACAGTCAGCTTGTGGAACTCATTGCCAGGGGATGTTGTGAAGGCCATAACTATAACTGAGTTCAAAAAAGAATTAGATAAGTTCATGGAGGATAGGTCCATCAATAGCTATTTGACACGACGGCCAGGGATGCAACGCCATGCTCTGTGTGTCCCTAAGCCTCTGACTACCAGGTGCTGGGACTGGACAATAGGGGATGCATCACTTGATGATTGCCTTGTTCTGTTCATTCCCTTTGAAGCATCTGGCATTGGCCACTATTGGAAGACAGGATACTGGACTATGTGGACCCGTTGGTCTGACCCAGAATGGTCATTCTTATGTTCTTATGTTATGTTCTTAATTCTTCCATCAACCTAGGTATCACTTCTTAGGGATGTGGATTACCTATGCCAATGGGAGAACCCTCCCTCACAGTGACACAGCTGTGCCGCTGTAGCATTTTAAGTGTAGACAAGCCCTTAGTCTTCCTCAGTGTACCTACATCTTAATGCTCCTCAATGTACTTAGATTTTGGAGAATATGGTGCATTTCCTCTTTAACTCCTCTATTGTTTTCAGACTGTGTGACATGCAATATTAAAAGAACATTAAAATTGCATGCGTGACTATAGCTAATTGCAAGAATAGGGTAATATAACCCTGTAACTCTCAGGGTAGTTCTGTTAGGGTAGCAAGGTAGGGTTATTGGCTCCATAATCCTAAAAGCCTATTAGTTATTATTAAATATCATACGTAGTAGCATAGAGTTACACAGCTCTGAATAAACAGAGTAAGATACATACTCTGTCCCAATGAGCAGAGGACAAAAGCATCATAAAAAAGATGGGTCAACAGCTGAGAAAGGGAAGGAGAGAGTAGTGGTGATAAGAAGATACCACAGTTCCTGGAAGGTATGAATTTTAAGGAGGGATTTGAAAAAAAGAAAAATAGAGGGCTTTTAATGAGAAAACGATGAGACTGTTACATGCAGCATGAGAGAAAGCACCAAGCTGAGAATGGGTGAAAGAGAATAAGGGAAGAGAAATAAAGCAAAAGACCTGAGAGTAGGAGAATGAGCAGAGATGTCAATGGCTTGAAGGGGAGGCTATGGAGTTTGAATCTGATCCTTTAAGAGGAACACAGGAAACCAGATTAGAGGAGGAGGAGGATGACATGGGTAAGAACAGCAGGAAAGTAAAATAGCTTTAATATAGTGTTTTGGATAAATTGAGCAGAAGGAGGAGAGAGGAGATAGATGAGAGGTGGAAAGGCAAGAGAGGAGAGGAGGATACACTATTTAAGGTGGGATGACCAAGGCATAGTCAAACATTTTAGCACTGGGAATTAAAGAAATGGGGATTTGGGGGGATAAAGTGTACTGTAATGTAACTGCATTTATAGGGAGACAAGATATTGGAAGAGAAGAAGAAGAGTGCAGACTCAACAAAGGGACCATAGTTGTAATCTTGGCTTTTTCTTGTAGCACACCATGTCAAGGATGGAGTGAAACAGAATTCTTGGGAGCTGAGGGTTATCTGTATATTACAATGAAGCGGAGGCAGCGCAGCAGGTGGGGATGCAATACATAGCTGATTGCTCCCTGCTGAGGTGAGCTTGGGTTGGTTGGGTTATTTCATTTGGCAAGGAGGTCAAGGAGGACTCAAGCAAGGGCAATAACAAGAGTCCATTTGAGGTAATAGAGTGGATCTGGGCGGGAGAACATCTGAGGAGCCCCCATTTAGCCTTGCTCTGCCCTTGGCCATAATTCAGTGTACTCAGCACAATGTTTGTCATTTAATACTTTCTGGATTCGTGTAATTTCTCTGGTATTTCAGATTACTGCAGCTGCTGCTATACTCAGACAAGTGATTTGCAAATTATGTTTTTTATCAAGATCAGACTACCATGAACCCTAATTTATTTGAATTTATATATTTCAGAGAAAACTGCTTGTTTTGCCTAAGTGATTCTGTGAACTGAACAGTCTGCCCTGAGGCAAGCAAATCTAAAGCCAAAGAGGGATGCACCCTTCATATTCTGCTAATTGATTGAAGGGGCAAATGATCTATAGGAAAAGTTGCATCATTAACTTAATTGAGGGCAAAGCCTAATTAGAAGGGAAACGAAGTAGACAGAGCCAGAGACACAGCAGGCCTTCATGTGAGATGTCAACAAACAGACATTGTAACTAAAACCAGACAGAAACTGCAGTGCTTCATTTACATCTTCAATTTCAATGTGAAAACATTTACAGTGATTGTGTTGTGTGAGAGAGTTTTTTGAGGGGGAGGGAGAGAGTGCAAAAAGTTAACTTATTTTAAACTGAAATCACTTCATCCAGAGTTATACCAAATAAATAAATTAATTCACTGTCTCGTGTTGTTTAAAAAAATCTGTAACAAACCAACTAGAATTCTATCTTGTTGTTATTTTTCTGTAACTCAACTTATTTGAACTCTAAGTTCCTGAAGAAATCCAGCAAGGGTTGTACAATGCATTTTAAAGGAACTCCAAAAGACATTATTGCTTCAGCTGCACTATAGAGAGGTCATGAATGAAGATATGAAACAACTTTCCTTCCACTCTTTTGTCCTTTAACATTCAACTATATGTGATTTTGTTCTGTAACTCTTAATTCCCCACAATCTCAAGCTCTTTGAGTTGTGAATTAGTGGTGTTTAAATTCCAGAGGCTTGTTAAGTATGCTAAGCGATAGCTTAAATATCTGTACTAAAACAGGTGGTAATGGTCTTTTTAAGGAGGGTTTCCACCTTTAATTTAGGGGCTTTTTTGGTGCGTAGTTTCTCTCTCCTTTTTTTTTTCTTTAAACCAACTGCAGGAATACAAACAAAACCTTTTCATAAGAAAAGCCACTTAAGTGAAATGAGGAATGCAAGCAGACATGTTTTGGCTACAGTGCGTAGTCTTTAAAGTACATAGGTATTATTACACAATTCACACTGACATTATGCTTTTCTCGTGAAAACTGGGCCCTGTGCCCACAGCCCAAAACAAATACAGGATTTCTATGAATATATATAGTTAACTAAAAAGTATGTGGAAATGTTAATCCATAGAAAGAACGGAGTAACTCTGCAACAAAATAAAACCTGAACAGAGCAAAATGTGGAGGGAGAAAGTTGTTACACCTTAATCACCTAAAACTCTGTGGAGACAATTATAGTTAGCTTGAGCTGTACTCAAGTACAAAAAACAAAACAAAACTGCTCTTTTGCATGCTAGGGAAAATTATGATGACATCAGGCATGGAAATTTTTAACAGTTTGCATCTGCAGAAACCTCAAACTTTATTACATCAAAAAAAGTGCTCACCAGAAAGCTTAATCAGAAGTTTTGCTTAGAGCAACCAAGGTTGAAATGGCTGCTCCTGTTTTTTATATTATACACACATACTTTTATTTTTTCCATTTTTTTCCTCTTCCTGAAACTCCAACTTTTTTATAATTTTCTTTCTTTCTTTCTTTTTTGTTTGTTTGTTTCCTCATACAATTCTGGTGCCCAACATCAATAACTAGAACCTGTTGCTGAATTCCTGACACACATAAAACTCCCACTGACTTCAATGGGTGTTTTTACTTGTGCTGGGAACCACAAGATTGGTCCCCAAGTCAGTTTTAAGGTCTCCCCTCAGGACAAGCCTACTGGGAGCCACTGATATACAAGATAACATTGTAATTCAAAGACTTGTATGTAAACTTTAAAAACACAGACTTTAGGCAGAAGACAGAAAGAGAGTCTGTGAAGTACAGTATTAGTAATTTGATCACGTGAGGAGTAGCACTGAATAAACCTAAAGCTAGCCTAACAAATGCGTATTGAAATATTCTTACAGCTACAAACCTGTAGGGCAGACCTCTTTTTAGTTCTTTTAGAATGCATTATGCTGAGAGCTCATTGTGAGAGAAAAACTGAATTTATAAAAGTATGGGTTTCAAGATAGCAAAAATTACACCACACTACAAATCACAGGAGTAGGCTATCTTGTTACAGCTTTGTAGTTAAGTTTGTTGTAAATTAGGTAATAAGAGGAAATCCTTCTTGGACTGTATTCCAGTTCAATACCTGAATGTTAACACAATTATTATCACCTGTCACATCGCCCATGAATGAATCATTGTGAACACATATTTGGATCTAGGACAGCATCATTAATCACTGTCCCCAAAAATGAGGGGTTAATTATTTGTTTCGACATATTGCATTTAAAACATCCTCATTAAATCAATTATGAAACAATGTAAGTATCTTAATTGAGCTGCTGAAGAACTAGAATATTGTTGCAAAATATAAGCAGAGATGAACCACCACATCCTTATTTTAACAGCAAGTATATAAAAGCTTTTTCTGTAGCAATAATCATATATCTTGAAAATGTTAAATGGCTTGCTAAAACCTACAGTTTATCAACTCAAGCACATAATCAGATAAGGTCAAATCCTTCTCAGTCATATAAGGAATCGCATTAACTTCAATAGGTTAACTACTATTTGAATGTTGGCACACACAGCATTTAACCTTCAGGAGTATACTTGCTAATACATGCATATATTATTACTATTATTATTATTATTATTACTTTGGTAGCACATAAAGGCCTTAATTTCATATTGTTTTAGGTTCTGCACATACAGACAGTAACTGATAGTCCCTCCTCTGAAGAACTTACAGTCTAAACAGCACCAACATACAAAGGCTAGGTGAAAGGAAGTTTTATATCCCTTTTTTCCAGAAAGAGAACTGAGGCACAGAGATTAGTTATTGAATGACTTGTCTAAGATCACAAAGGAAGTCTGTGACAGACCCAGGAACACACCCTAAATTGCCTGAAGACCAACTTTCCTCTACAAATATTATATTCAAAGAATCTGCATTTAACCTTAGGTTTTAACTCTTCCTTGGTCCTAAAGTGTCCGCATTTTTTTAGTGTCTTTCCTATTGTTCATTTTCCTATACACTTATTCATTATTATTTATTTAGAACTCAGTTTTTCCATCCTGACTTATACGGAGAAGTGTTTTACTTCATAAGTAATCATGACTCGGACTATTTTCAGAGTAAGGGCCCAATCCTGCAAAGATTTAAGTACATGCATAAAGTTATGCACATGAACACTCCCTTTGAAGCCAGTAGGACATCTCTTGTTATAAAGTTGCACATGCTTCCATCTATGCAGAATCAAATCCTAAGGTACTATTCAAGATATAAGGGTGCATTATTCTGGCCCTTGTTTTTTATTTAAGGACACATAATGTGCACAGCACTGCTCAAGACACAAAGGACCACATTTTAAAGTGCTCAGTATCCAACACTTCCCATTGTTCTCAGTGGGAGATGATAAACAATGGGAGCTGCTAAGTGCCGAGCATTTTTGAAAATGTGGCCACTTAATTTAGGTGCTGGAATGAGAGCTAAACTCTTGAAAATCTTGCCCAAAAGTGGTTGCTGAACACTTTTGAAACTCTCGTCCAAAACGGTATCAGTCCTGGCCGCAAAGAGCTTTCAAGCACAGAAGAACAGAAACAGAGAAGAGGTCATACACTTGGATGCTCAAAAAGAAAGAATACATTTTTATGTTGTTTGTAGATCTTTTGTCAGTTTACCTCATGTGACACCACAGAACTGATTCTTTACTAGGGACTTGAATGGAGGGGAATGGCTTGGCAAACAGGGATAGGGTGAGCACTGCAGGTGTAGGAGGGTAGACTGGAAAAATCCAGTAGAACACGTCCTATAATATGGTAGCATTTTAACGGATATCATCATGTAACTTAATAGAAAATGTATTTTTCTCAACATTGTTGCAAGGTCGCCACATAGAAGGTTAGCCAGTTAGCCAATTCCTATTCAGTCATTGACCTTTCTATTGAGATTATCAGTAACAATACCATTCCATCCCAACTGTGGTATTAAGTCCACCAAATCTGTTCAGTTATACTTTTTAAAAGCCATTGGATAGCATCAACTTTAAATTGCTATCAGGTTGGGCTTCATCTGAATCTTCAGTCTTAGGCATCAAAGGCCCCATATCCTCTCACCAAACAGAGGAGCCAGTGAATTCTTGGTGAGAATGCCACTCATTTATTCTCTTTTTTTTATTTAAGGGTTTTTGTTATATTTGACTGTGGACCCATGTGCAGAGCATGATTCCTCTGGAGGTGGAAACAATTTATTGTTGGTCCATTCCAGCAGCAGATTACTTCCCCCTCCGCACTAGCTCAGCTCTTCTGGCTGTTTTCAGGCAGATCCCATAAACTCTGGCTAAAGGCACGAGGGCAACCCTCTACTTTCATGAAAAGTCCCATGAGGCCTGTCCTACAGAGCCTTGCCTCTAACAGTCAGGTCGGAAGGATGCCCATATAAGAATGAAGTTGACCCTTCTTGAGTTTCAACCCACAGAGTCAAGGAATAAAGGTATTCAAAACTTTTGACTTAGATCTCTCAGTTGTCTCTTTTGGGGGAAACAGGCAGGTCATTGAGGGTGATGAAGGACACTATCCTTCAGTATAGAACTGGCTTTCAAGCTTTCATGTTTCTGTTTCACACCTACCTACATCAATAATGTACTGTGTAACTTTCCTTCCTGTAAGAGAAGCTTATTCTGAGCATCATTCTTCACTGATAAAGTGAAGAGCTGCTCTAGTATTGTTTTTCTTTTCTACAGCTACTGGAAAACTCTCCTTTCCCCCCTCTTACTAGTGAAAAACCTGTACCTAAAGCTACCATTTGTCACCTTTTGCAATGCATATATAACACACCTCAGAATAAAGATTTTTGTTTTGTTTTTTCATTCATGTTTCTGTTCATGTCCCAAAAAAACCCCTAAAACATTTCCTTCTCACAAAATTCTAAAAGAAAAAATGGTGGTGGTGGTGGTGGGGGGGAAGTTTTAGAAGCAACAACATGTTTGTTAATAGAGGAAAATGAATATTTGCTCATTGTACAAATTTATTATTTTCTATACTGTAAATTAAAAACAACAATTTTCCATCTTGTGAGGAATTAGGGTGTTTTCTGAAGATGCTTTATTTTCCGTCATAGGCACCAGCTATTGTAAACTGCTCCATGTGAGCAGATCCCTGTGGCTAGGGGAGCGGCTTGCAGGATGGAGGCCACAAATAGTACTTGTGCAATTCCACTGAACAGTGTTTGCTATAAAAAGTAAACATTTGACAACAGTTACCACACAGTGGTATACAAGACAGAATATTTGGAGAAATTTACTGTGTGGCAATTGTGGAATGCTGACTTAATTGCTTTTATGATGTGGTGATGTTACTACTGAATACAGATGCACATTATGAATAACTTTATGGTAAATAAAGTATTTCATTTTTAATAGCATTGTCAAAGGTCACATTAAGATAACACAACAAAGTCCAAGTTAAAGAAAATCCCAGGCAAAAATAAATTGTGTTTATTTTATAAAGATAACCTTACTTTCCTCTCATCCCCACCCCTCTTTCTGATAAAACTAAAATTCAACACACAGTGCATTTATTAGGTCTTTAGTGATTATGTGGAACTAAATGATTAATTAGGAGCTAAATTTCACTTTGCATAAGGGTCAACTTCATCTAAAAATATGCAAATTGAGCTCAGTCCAAATTGTGTTGCATTTGCTGATACAGTAGCAATGCAACTTTATGTGTTATCAAATTATAAGATTAATTTTTCATGGAGCCCACTTGCTTATAGAATTAAATCTTAATAGGCATAGACTGTTTCGGAAGTCCACACAGACAAAGAAGGACAGAATCTCACCCCACTGATGTCAGTGGGAAATTGTGCTGCTGACTTCAACGTGAGGAGGACTGAGCCCAGGAAGCGGAAACTCCAGCATGCTAGCAAATGTGAGAGAGACTTTGTTAGTGGAGTTGTTTCCCAGGAAGTCAGAAATTGATCAGCTCGATGCTCAGCAGGAGATGTCAACAGAGTCTGTAGAAATTATGATGGGGGCTTCAGATTACATTAAGATATTGTGACTTTCCCAAAAAGGTCATATCTAATACTTTGCTGGCAAACTAAATCAGTAATTTATCCAATGCAATTCATGAGTCTATGAAATGCTTCTTTCAATTTCTCAGCTACCTGCAAAGGATATTTTTAAAGAACAAATAAAAAAAAAAAAAAAGCCCTAATATGAAACGAAAAGTTTTAAGAATTAAATACACAAACGGGTTAAGATCTTTAGTCACTAAGGAAAAACCCTGCTCCTTTCTCTGCTGCAGTAGAAGGGTCTACCCACAGTATAACCAGAGTGGATATTATTAAGGTGGCAATAGCCACAGAGTCTCTTCTCTACCACTTTGTGGCCTAGAGGAAGAAAATTCTGGCTCACGCTCCATGATGTATCCTTGAACAAAGCCCAGTTGATTTGCCCCCAACAAAATGCATGAGTACCCTTAAAATTACAAATTAACTGTTAATCCAGGTAGAAAGTGTTGGTAGCCAAATACTATACTAATAAACTGTGCAACTGCACTGTTGTTAGCAGTCTGAACTCTGCTCCCATTGTGTTTTGCCTAGGGTTGGTGAATCTGAACTAGTCTCTTGTCTAGGGGTGTATCTAATGTTCGGCCAGGTCACAAATACAGACTAGGCTATCCTGCTGCCTCTCACATAAACAAAGGGTTTGCAGAGTGACTGGTGCCGGGGCACTGCAGCATTTAATCTCAAAGATGGGCAATGCAGAGACAGCTGCTGCTGCTTCTAGGCCTCTTCTCCCTCCCGCAGCAGAGGGAGCTCTCTCCCCAAAGCACGGAGGGTTGTTGCCTGCTGGTGTCTCCATTCTGACAAAAGCAACAGCACCAACAGCAACTGCTGTCTTCTAGAGAATGTGAAAACTGAAGACCTGCCTATGCCACTTCCCAGGGATACCCAGGATTGTGAGACACCTTGTGATCACCTGCCTTAGCAAGAGGTAGCCTTATCTGTGTCTGACCGAGGTCACTACCCTGACTCTCCCAGAGACAGGCAATATAGGAACTCCCCTCTCAGCCTACACGGGCTCTGCTATCCCTTTGCAGGTTAGTGATAGGCACACTCCAATCCTGAGTCCTTTGAGCGTCCCCCTGTAGTGTCTAATCCCTGATCACTGAACACTCTCAAAATCCTCAAATCCACTATTCCTAAAAGACTGATACACACCAGCTTGTCATCACACAGCTCCACTTAACTCACAGCATTTAGACACGTTTATGGTGAGAATAAGAATAAACTTGTTTAACAAAGACTAGAGATTCAAGAAGAAGCAAGTAGGATTAATGGAAACAAAGGTTTCACATATAAAATAAATTCATAGCACACATTCTAGAGCCTAAACATAACTAACAAGATGCCTTCTTGTTCAATAAGGTACCGCCTACCCAAAGTCCTAGCATTTTTCAACCCAGATGGCTGAGACCCTCCTTTCGTGAGACCAAGCCCACTGTTTCCTCAGATGAAGGATACCAGAGTGTCTCTCCGCATCCCTAGATATATTAGACCAGTCTGTTGTTCACCTGTTAACAGGGTCTCCCCGCACTGTTCACCTCTTCCTGCTAATTTTTTCTCCTGAAGTTCCCCCAATCTCTTCATTAGCATTTAACTCAATCTGCAAATGGAATTCCACTGAAAGATGCACAACACACAATGGTCATTCAGGGCATAAGTGCCTTGTACCTCCATGTGGTGGAACCTGTCTTAAGGGTGATCTGCCTTCAAATTCAAGGCCTTCGGAACATAATTTCCAATATGTATACACATATCTCCTTCCATATTATTTGCACATACGTTTGGCAGATTATGATGACCAGTGCATGTTGTGCGTCCTTCAATGGAAGTATATTTGCATATTGAGAAGAGACCTCACATGACACTCTTTCGTGAATGAATATTTAAATACCAGACCCAGGGGATCCCTGTAAGCCTTATGCACCCCTGTGCCCTCTATCAGTTGGCCTCAAGAGGTCCTTGGGTCACATTGCCCACAGGCAGTCAAGGGACCAGGAAGAAGAGAGAGTGGCACTATTTTAGGGATGAAGAGATGAGGTAACCCTGTTTCTGGGGAGGTGGAGAGGAAGTTGGAAGAGACCCTGCCTCTGAATGGGTAGTGCAGATGGGAAACCCCTAGCTGCTAGGGGAAATAGGCATATGGGATAGGGGAATAGAGGGCATAATAGGGGAAGAGGGAGTATGAAATCTCTCCAGCACCTTAGGAAAGACACAGTGGAATGATGAAATGCTTTACAAGGTGGAGAGAGTATGTATGTGCCTCTGCCCACCCTCAAACTGGGTCCTCATTCTTTCCTCATCATTATCTACTGGTCCTCTGCTCTTCAGTCTGTTTGTCTCCTCTGTGAAGGGTCTTCACTGGGTCTGATTGTTTGCTGGTACTGTTGTGTTTTGACTCTGGAGGGCAAAAAGAGATAACAGAAGAAAAAGCAATGGAGTAGTTTCCAGGCCTGCCTGCAGTAGGCAACTGTAAAGCAGAGAGATTTTTTCTGACTGCTGTCAACACATCTTCTCCCCACTGTTTCCCTTTTACATGAGCAAACCAAAAAACAAATTATTGACATAAAAGAAATGTATTTTTCTTAAATCAGGAAAATACTATATTTATTGATTTTGAGTGACTTCAGGTTATAATAGGTCTCAAGAGCTCAAAAACTGTCTTCTTTGCAGCCTGCCTTACACAATCCCCATCTCTTTGTCCCTTTTCTATTCAATTTGAATTCATTTTAACAGCCACAATACCAAAAGTCCTGAGATTTTGGAGGAAGGCCTGAGAAATCCCACAAAAACCTACTCCTCAGACCAAAAGCCTGAAGTAAGGCAGATATTGTGGTTTTTCACTCCTCATCCTGGTGCAATTCCAAAGAGGTTTGGGCGGAAGACGATTCAGGGAGGAGACTCTTTCCCTTGCTCCCCTAGTGAAGAAGAGTCAAATTCTCTTGCCTCTCTGTGAGAGTGGGAAAAGTGGTGGCTGAAAAATGATGCACATTTTTTAGAAAAAAAAAAGAAATCTTTATGAAAGATTTTTGTTGAAATTTCATAAATCCAATACTTTTCCAGCAGCTCCAGCACAGAATGATCTGAATTCAGTGGCACTGATGCTGTTCTATCAGCTGAAGGGTGACAAGCAGCAGGGAGACGAGAGAACAGGGCACATCCTACATAAACGAAAATAAATTTTGCTCCAAATCAGAAGAGGATCACAATTTAGCAAGGGTGTATTTTGGATTTGGATTTTTTTTTAAATATAGTATAATTCTATAAATGAAAGGATGTTCCTAAAAACATTAGAGGTTAAATTCTGCTCTCAGTTAAACGGGGGTAAATCTGTATAACTCCACTGAAATCAGTAAAACTGTTACAGATTTGTCCCCCTGTAAATGAGAGCAGAATTTGAATCTAAGTGTTGTTGTTTGTCAGTCCTTTTTCAATATAAATCTACTGATATGCTTATACAGGCCTTAATTCTGCAAAGGTTCACACATATGTTTAATTCTGTAGACTGTGAGTAGTTCCACTGAAGCTAAATTTCCCCATTGGCAGCAGGGCCTCACTGTGCTAGCAGCTGTACTAGCACCGATGAAGACACAGTCCCTTTCTCAAAGAATTTACAATGTAATTTAAGACGCGATGCAACAAGTGAGGGTAATAAACAGTAGGGGGGAGTGTGTGAAGGGAGGACAGAGGTAACCCTAATAAGATCACATCTGTACATTAGCCAGTTGGGTATACAACTTCCAAAAAATTCAAACATTATTTTTAAGAATAATTAAATATCAGCCGTCCTGGTTGCCACTCCGCCTAAACACTGGTATTTGGCTGGTTTCTTGTAAGAGTCACAGCAGTGGTGGCTTTTGAAAAGGGATTTGAAGGGAGAGGGTAATGGCCTAACAGATTAATTGAGGGATCATATTCCATGTAAATGGTGTTAATCATTTACTCATGTAAATGAAAGCAGACTCAGGCCCAGAATTCTTTGCTTCCCCTGATATTTCATTAATTTGTACACTTTTGTATTGTATTAGTCCTATTCCCATTACAGTCACTGGCAAATCTCAATGACTTGAAGAAGCAAAATTGGATCTGGGCAAAACTTTGCTCTCAGCCACACTAGTGTAAATCTGAATTAACTCAATTTATATTGGAATGACTAAGCACAGAATTTAGATGAATATTTTAAGAACCAATTTTCATTCAGAAATTCCAAAAGCCTGGATTCAACACATTGAACAAGAATGTAAAATAAAAATAATAAAAATAGTGCCACGCAAGCGGCAAAATGGGGCCTGATCTTGCCATTCTTACTCCAGCAAAACTCCCATTAACGTCAGTGAGAGTTTTGCCTAAGAAAAGATTTCAAGCTTTGGCCCATTTACTTTAATGGCAAATTTTTCCTTTTTGTAAGGACTACAGGCTCCTCTACTTGCAATGACAGAACATTACAGCTGTGTTTCAGCATTCCAAATGGCTTTAGAGACTATTTCTTTCATTTGTTTTACATTAGTAAACTTTTATTGCCCAATTTAAAAAAAAATTAGATTAGAAACCAAATTAGGCTAAAAGGCAGAAAATGTAAAATGCTTCAGAAAATGTGTGGCCAGATGGGTTATTATAGGAAGTTTTTAGTTTGTACAATAGCTAGTTTTCAATTTTGCATGTCAGTAAACTGCATTTATTTTTAATTATACTTCAGACAAGGTATAATTATATTTAGGGATTTTTATTTATTTTTTTAAAACACAAAAATTCAGCCATTGGTTTATACTCAAGACTTTGAGTGTGTCTTTGTTTCCCTGGTGTAGGAGTCTTTAGAGGTACTCTGTAATTAAAGAGTCCCAAATACTTTTTTGAAAAAGAACAAGAAACTAGATGCCTTATTAAAAAAAAACAAAAAACAAAAACAACAACAAAAAAAAACAAGAAAACCCAACCCTACAGGGTTGTAAGAAAAATAAAAGAGTAAAAGTTCATTTCAACATAGTGATTTATAGGGAAAGGCTCAGCAGCTTACATAAAACCAAAGGGGGAAGTGGTCGAACATTGGGTCAAATCTCTATTCACATGTTTTGTAATAAAAGGCTGACTGTAGCCTTTGAGCCTTGCTTCCAGTCACAGACAATGGCAATTGCAGAGCAAGACTAACAACAGGATTTAGCATAAATCCACCACAGGAAGTGAACAGTTATACTGGCAAATAATTAGCCAGGGAACATTTTATGGCAACATCAGGATGCTCTGAGTGCTTTAAAGCTCTGACTGCAGTTGTGATCATGAAAACAAAATTAGTTCTCTGAGAGTCTAGAAATTTTTCACTTGCAGAGTTCCCTTCCCCCTTTTAATTCTTTTTCCCCTTGTTCTAATTTAAAAGCAATAGTGTGGGTATTAAAGTCTCATTCGAAGGGTTTTTTAGAATGTTCTTTTTCTTTCTGCTGATGCTTTTTTATTGCAAGGTGGATTGTGTTTATTTTGCACAGCTAACAAGTGGGTTCAAAGCGACACTTTGATCTTGAACCCCTGCCAGATTCCTAAAGCTGAAAGCCCCCCTGTGCAGTAAAACAGACCTGTACTCACAAAGGCTGGCTAATTTGCAAAGGAATGTCAAAATTACTGCCTCGGTTCAGTAGCGTGCTGCGGTGCAGACTGCAGAGTTTTTCTAATGAACAGAGATCTATTTTTTCCATCGGCTTCATTTGTCATTTCTTAAAGGCAAATTAAGTTGAATATTTAAAATATCCACTCTTCCTTTATTGCATGGAGGATTTAAGATGAAAGGACATTTTGTAAATGTACAGGGGTACATGACAAGTATTCCAGGGATGGTTTGGCACCTCACTTCTAGACAGAGCATCTGCAGTTACTATTTATTAATTTGAATTTCAGTCAATAAACAATTCCAATGGTCATACTAAAATACAGTTTCATGATAACTTTATAGGTCAGTTCCCATGTTCATATTTCTTGGAGAGAGGTGAGGTATGTTTTCTGGCCCCATTCCACAGGTCAATAGCTGTCAATAAATGTTTGTTTCTTAGAACAGATCATCTTTGGTGAGGCATCCAGTGAAGAAAACTGGCTACCTATTCTTTTGTATTTAAAAACAACTCCACAGGTTTGTAGCTAACGCAGACTATCTGAGCTTGCACCTTACTTGACTGAACCAGGGTAACTGAAAAATCAGCTTGTTCATACCTGCTATGCAGACTGTTCTTTATGTTGTACTTTGACTAGCTGTTTTCCTTTACATCAACACAAATAATTACATTTTTTTTAAAAAATAATTATTTCTTCTTTCAGATTCTGGTCCCAGATGTACCATTTGGATACATTTATGCACCCCAGAGCCTTCACCAATTTTTGCAAGCAAATTCAAACTGATTTTTTTTAAGAGTCTAACACGTTACTGCAGCCCCATTCTCATTGCCTTTGCATGTCTGTTCCCCAGCCGGGGCCAAAACCAAATATTTTGAGGAAAGATTGTTTTAATGGCATAGACATGGAGGGGTAGAAATATTACAAGAAGCTGGATATTTCATGAAAATTGGCTATTGGTCTACTCCTGCAAATTTACATCAGTAATCCTTACATTTGTAATCCCATTGAAGTCAGTGGAATTACTTGCATCAGTAAAGATAGACTGCATGAGTAGAGGAGCAAGAATGGACCTCAAATTTGCTGATTTATGTGGTTAAGCTAACCTTTGTTATTTATTTGTTTATTTAAACTGAAGCCAAAGTGAATCTTTGGGGATTTGCTTAGTTTTACCAGTACATTCACATTGAGCGGCACTGCTTCTACATCCTCTGATTTGTATATCATTCACCTATGCATCAGAAAAAACTTCTGATAATGACTAGTTCAGCAGCAGAGAATAGTTGGGGACACTTACTATCTAAAACCATATCTTAATCAGTTGATTGGGCCATTTTGATATGACACACCTGTGCACCAAAGTCTTGTACTGCAGGGTAAAGACCTCATCACTGAAAAAAATTATTATACCTATCATATTAATTATTACAAGTAGTATTTACGGAAGTGCTTAGTAGCCCCAGCACAGAGCCCCATGGTGCTAGACCCTGTATGAATAAATAGTAAGGGACAGTCACTGCCTTGAAAAGCTTACACTATATGGGGACAAGACAGAAAATAGAAATATTATTATCCCTATCATACAGATAGTGAACTGAGCTGCAGAGAAATTACCCCATGTGTCTAGAGCAGTGTTTCTCAATTAAATTTGGCCATGGAACCCTTTTGAACTCCATAAATAATTGCGGAACCCCCCAAACTCTTAGCAGTCTTCAAATGTTGAAATAAGCAAAGGTCAGCATTTCTCACTTAAATTACACTTACACTGGATACCCTCCGCCAGAAAATCTGAGACATCTTCCCTTTTTCGTCGGCACGGAGAACAGCTGCTCTCGGCAGCGGAGAACAGCTGCTCTCGGCCGCGGCGAACAGCTGATTGGCGGCGCAGAGAACAGCTGCTCGCGGAACCCCAACAGGATTCCCGCGGAACCCCAATTGAGAAATACTGGTCTAGAGCTACACAGGAGATCCAGAGCAGAGCTGACAGTTGAACCCTAGGTCTTCAGAATCCCAGTCACTTGTGTTAACCACAAGACCATGCTTCCTTTCTGTTATTTCTTTATTTCACACCCTACGTGCATTCCAAATTTTAAAAACACAAATTGAGTAAACCCCCAACCGTCATATTAATCTATAAACAGACTTCCCAAAAAGCATTAATCCCTAACACTACACAGGGAGACTGTATACAACTTCCATTACATAGCACAGTTTCATACACCAGACTCCACAACAGACTCTGTTATGCCCTCTGGACCAGTCCCACAATGACCAGGAGGAAAGTTAATGCAAGCACAGAGGTACTTAGAGGCAGTCAGTGGAAGGTGAGGGGTAAGGGCATGAACATGAAAAAGAGACTATTTTATATTGCCCCCCGTCTGCAAAGTGCCAAGCTGCTCATTTAATAGCACTTTAGGGTCCACTAATCACTTGTAACTTGCTTTCTGTTGTAACGTTGACTTGAACTGTTTAATATTCCAAATGTAGGGTTTACAATGGAAAGTGGGTCAAAATTTGGGAGACACAAACAGCTGTAAGAGTAACTAGGCTTTTGGGGAAGGGGAGGAATATAAGGAATAGGGAGGAATATAAGTAGAAAAAATAAGAAACAATAAAAATATCAAAATGGCAGAGAATCCTTTTCCCTACAAGTTTCTTGTATTCTACTAGGACCTATTTTTTTATAGAATGAAAAAATATATTACACAGCCTTCTAGCTCCCTCTCACCATGTTTTGTTTCTAAATAAAATAGAAGTTTAAGGAATCACACCCTAGGTTGGTTCTCAAGCTATTTACCTTTGTGGGCTGCATATGCAGCTCTTATGTGTTATGTGGGCCACAGCTGCACAATATACTACCTATATGGCCCTGAGGATGTCACATGGGCCGCAGCTATGTGCTGATTGGGCCACAAAAGGCCTGTGGGCCATGGACTGAGAACAATTTCTCTAAACAGTAATGAACTTCACCAGGAAGGGCACTTGCAGGCTATTGGTGATCTTGAGTGGCTACAAGTGCATCTGAGTTGTGTGTCAACAGACTAATACACATGCTGAAGTGGCTTCTGGCTGCATTATTTCCCTTACTTCCTGCTATTAGCTGAACTGCTGTTGTTTGGGTCAATACTCCACAGATGCCAGCAGCCATAGAATTCATCCATTATAAATCACACCAAATGCAAATCCATACTGGGAGATTATGCCTGTACATCACAACCTAGAAATGGGAGCAATGCCACGCCACACTGATCCAGCAGAAGCATGGGTGTTTTCTGCCTCAGACAAGTCGAACACTCCCCAGAGGAAGCACAAACTGCGCCTCCCCTTTAAGGGGTGTGGCATACTTCACCCCTCCTGACCACAAGATGGGGCCACTCAGCTGGCTGGCTGGCTGGTGCATCAAGGGGAGGGTGGATTGTTGTACACCCATGTGAGACATATTTTTAGCAACCCTGGACTCATCTGAGTGTAAGGACTGTACTTCTGGATGCCCTTATACAGGCTATGCAAAATGGGGGGGAGCTTTATATTTCTTCATCACCCTCAACTTTGCACATGCATAAGGGCCTGCCAGAATCGAGGCCATAATAAATACAACCTAAATTTTATATATCATCTTTTTTCTCCCAAAATATCACAAAACTTACTTGCAAGGTGGGAGAGTCCCAGAGCTCAGACCGCAGCCAGAGCCTGGAAGTCTACATAGCAATGAAACAGCCCCTCAGCCCAAGGCCCACGAGCCCAAATTTGCTGGCTTGGGTCAGCCGTGGGTGTCTAGTTGCTGTGTAGACACACCCTTAGGCAACTAAACTCACTCAGTGACTAAGTTTTCAGGTAAATGTCCCCTAGGCACCTATGTTTCTGCCTTTAGGCATAGACATAGCTGCCTCCATCTAGGCATCCAGGCATTTACCTCCTACCCACGCCCCAGTGCATCCACTAACCTGAGGAACAAAGGTGGTACTCTGACTGTCTTGCCTGCAAAGCCCAATCCAGGAAGCATGAGCTGAGCATGCTTACTGGATCAGGACTCAATCAACATCCAGGAGGTAGAGCAAACTGTGCCTCACTTATAACTTTTAGCCCACAGGTTAGCCCACTCACTTGGGATGTAAAAGACCCAGGTTCAATTCTCTCCTCTGCCTGTTGCCGAGAAAGGATTTCAACAGTTGTCTCCCACCTCTCAGGAAAGTGCTCTAACCCAGGAGCCATGGAATATTGATGTGAGACTTCCTTAGTCTCTCATGTAGAAGTTGTTCCACTTTGGAACAGGGATAAACAAGGAACAGGGAGACTGGACCCCGGATATCCCACCTCCCAAGTGGGGATGCCCTACCTACCAAGCTATACAGTTATTTTCAATTGCTCTGCTCCTCCCCTCTCCATTTTGTGTGGCATGAAGCAGGTGCCTAATGCAATCTTTCAAGAAATGGCTTAGGCACCTAAGCTGCCTGTCCCCAAGAGAGGGGTTCCCAGCTGTGGATTGTAGGCAGATATAGGCACCTCTCTGCAGCCTGGACTTAGGCACCTAACTCCATGAGAGGGGTGGAGCCTCTGACATACTGCTCCCCTCAGAATATCCAATTGGCTAGCCTAAGTGGCTTCCCATCTGGCTTTTGTGGATCCCATTCTTAGACACCTATCTCTCCCCATGCATTGTATAGGGAGCCTCACTCATGCTCTGTTCTTCCACTGGTGTTCCAGTGATTTTCTAGGTGCCTCAAAGTTATGTGCCTAAATACTCTTGTGGATCCAGGCATTAACCTCTTGCCCAAGGTCACCCAGCAAGTCTGTAACAGAGTTTGGCATTTAACTCATATTTCCTAAGGCCCACTTCAATGTCTTACTCATAAGGCCATCCTTCCTTTCCTTATTTCCATAGCTCGTTGTTTCCCCTCTACCTTTGGAGAGAGAGAAGCATGTGCAAACTGAGTTCTTATTTTTAACTATTTCTAATTTTGAATGGTGACTTTGGCATTCTGCATTGGTTGGACTGTTTACAAGGAGTTCCTCCACACCATTTTGAGGGTTTAAACTGAAACCACGGTATTTATACAGTGGAAATCCCTAGGAGGTTCCTGATGGATGATTCATATGTTCTCATAGCAAGATGCTGCATTTTTAAATATTTTGCTTATAAGACCTGTTTTTTGTTTTGTTTTGATTGCATTCCTGTAGAATACAGAATTCTGCTAATGACAGTAAAAATCTTCATTTTGGGTTTAAAATACTTCATGGGAAATAGCTAGATCAAAATGAGGGTCCCATAATAATCCCAGTAGGAAAAATCTGCCCACTTCAATCATGGAAATGTTATATGTCCATTTAAAAGGAATATGCAAGTCCCAGTATATTGTGCAGAATATATCCAGAGAGGTCGAACAGGGTGAGGTCACTCAGACCAAGTCAAAGGGCCAGATTCTGAACTCAGATACATCAGTGAGCATCTGCATCTCAAATAAATGGATTTATTTAATCATCATTCATACAATTTAAATGACAACTCTACTTTGACAAGTGATTTTGTAACAATGGAACCATTTACTCAGTCTATCAGCTCCCTGTGAGTACATTCAATTATATTTATTTGCTTCAGCGGCAAAAATATTTTAACTGGTTTTATTAACTACAGATCCAACAGGGTTGTGAGAGAGAAGAGGAATATGTCAAGTACTTGCATCTTTGAGGAGGAAACATTCAGTAATAAGGCCTTGGGGATATATTCAGAGGTATTTTTGGCCTTTCCTGATATGCTCAAAATAGGTCTGCTTGGTTGTAGTAACACTGCCCCCACCTTGCTCCCCCAGCCACTGCCTTGGACAGTTATGGCATGGTTGGTCTGGCACTGCAATTCTGCCTCACCTGTGGAAGCACTTGTTCTGCACAGTAATGAGACAACCCAGCACTGTCCTTCTGAGCCACTCACCCTGTTTTTTCTAAGTATATACATTTCTGTGATTGGGCTTGATGTGATTTTGTATACATGTTACCAATTTGTTGTTGTAAGCAGGATAGTATGCCAAAGTGACACCAAGGCTAAGTCAGCACCCAACAGCTCCAGGATCAGGGGAGTAGGAAAGATGGTTTATAGCCACTTCCTGCCACCCATAACCCATTCAGCTGCACCCATGGGCTTGCCATACCTGAGGGTTGGTATGTTACCAACAAGAGGAAGATTAGGGAAAATGTGGGCCCCTTACAGAATGGAGGAGGCAATCTAGTGACCGAGGATGTGGAGAAAGCTGAGGTAATCAATGCCTTTTTTGCCTCTGTCTTCACAGACAAGGTCAGCTCCCAGACTACTGCACTGCGTGGCACAGAATGGGAAGGAGGTGAACATCCCGCAGTGCTGAAGGAAGAGGTTCAGGACTATTTAGAAAGATTGGACATACACAAGTCCATGGGGCCAGATGCAATGCATCCGAGGGTGCTGAGGGAGTTGGCTGATGTGATTTCAGAGTCACTGGCTATTATCTTTGAAAGCTCGTGGCAATTGGGGGAGGTCCCTGATGACTGGAAAAAAGCAAATATAGTGCCCATCTTCAAGAAAGGGAGGAAAGAGGATCCAGGGAACTACAGACCGGTCAGCCTCACCTCAATCCCTGGAAAAATCATGGAGCAGGTCCTCAAGGAATCCATTTTAAGGCACTTAGAAGAGAGGAAGGTGATCAGGAACAGTCAACACGGATTCACCAATGGAAAGTCATGCCTGACCAATCTGATTGCTTTCTATGAAGAAGTGACTGGCTCTGTGGATGTGGGGAAAGTGGTGGACATGATATACCTTGACTTTAGCAAAGCTTTTGATACGGTCTCTCATAGTATTCTTATCAGCAAGTTAAAGTATGGATTGGATGAATGGACTATAAAATGGATAGAGAACTGGCTAGAGCATAGGGCTCAATGAGTAGTGATCAATGGCTCCATGTCTTGCTGGCAGCCGGGCACAAGTGGAGTGCCCCAGGGGTCGATTTTGTTCAACATCTTCATTAATGATCTGGAGGATGGGGTAGATTGCACCCTCAGCAAGTTCGCAGATGACACTAAGCTAGGGGAGTGGTAGATACCCTGGAAGGTAGGGATAGGATACAGAAGTACCTAAACAAACTGGAGGATTGGGCCAAAAGAAATATGATGAGGTTCAACAAGGACAAGTGTAGAGTCCTGCACTTAGGGCGGAAGAATCCCATGCACAGCTACAGACTAGGGACCGATGAGCTAGGCAGCAGTTCTACAGAAAAGGACCTGGGGATAACCGTGAAGAAGAAGCTGGATATGAGTCAGCAGTGTGCCCTGGTTGTCAAGAAGGCTAATAGCATATTGGGCTGCATTAATAGGAGCATTGCCAGCAGGTCATGGGAAGTGGTTATTCCCCTCTATTCAGCATTGGTGAGGCCGCATTTGGAGTATTGTGTCCAGTTTTGGGCCCCCCACTACAAAAAGGATGTAGAGAAGTTGGAGAGAGTACAGCGGAGGGCAACGAAAATGATTAGGGGGCTGGCGCGCAAGACGTATGAGGAGAGGCTGAGGGAACTAAGCTTGTTTAGTCTGCAGAAGAGAAGAATGAGGGGGGATTTGATAGCAGCCTTTAACTACCTGAAAGGGGGTTCCAGGGAGGATGGATCTAGGCTGTTCTCAGTGGTGGCAGATGACAGAACAAGGAGCAACAGTCTCAAGTTGCAGTTGTGGAGGTCTAGGTTGGACATTAGGAAAAGGTTTTTCACTAGGAGGGTGGTGAAGCACTGGAATGGGTTACCTAGGGAGGTGGTGGAATCTCCATCTTTAGAGGTTTTTAAGCTGCGGCTTGACAAAGCCCTGACGGATTATTTAGCTGAGGTTAGTCCTGCTTTGAGCAGGGGGTTGGACTAGATGACCTCCTGAGGTCCCTTCCAACTCTATGATTCTATGTTTCTATGATCACTTTATAGTTTGGGCCCATCTTCAATTCTTTGAAAGTTAAGGAGAAAATCTGTAAAATGAAACAGGAATAAAAGATAGAATCATAGAAGATAGGAGTTGGAAGGACCTCAGGAAGTCATCTAGTCCAACCCTCTGCTCAAAGCAGGACCAACCCCAAATAAATCATCCCAGCCAGGGCTTTGTCAAGCCACACCTTAAAAACCTCTAAGGATGGAGATTCCTCCACCTTACTAGGTAACTCCTTCCAGTGCTTCACCACCCTCCTAGTTTAAAAGCTTTTCCTACTATTCAACCTAGACCTCCCCCACTGCAACTTGATGCCTATGTTAAACACACAAAATGTTAATTATCTTTTTTTTATGATTTCTTATGTGGACTATCGTCATTTTCTAATGGGAAAAGTTGATTTCCTGTCATAAACACAATGTATTTGGAAGATCATGGGAAAGGGTCATTTCCCCCACAATTTCTTTAAACTTAAAATGTAACTGTGATGGGAAATCATCACTGCGCAGCTTCATTTCTTGTGGGGCTTCTCAGGGATTGGTTCTTGATTTAATTTTTAATCAGTGACTTGGAAAAAACAAAATCATTACTGGTAAAATTTGCAGATGACAAAGATTGGGAGAGTGATAAATAATGAAGAGGACAGATCACTGATACAGAGTGGACTGGACTGCTTAGTAAGCAGGGTACAAGCAAACAACATGCATTTCAACATGGCCATATGTAAAGTCATACATCTAGAGACAAAGAATGTAGGCCATTCTTACAGGATGGAAGACTCCCTCTTGAGAAGCAATGACTCTGAAAAAGACTTGGGATGCAAAATGGATAATCAGCCCTGAATCACCCAAGGAAGGAAAACTGGCCAAAATACTATAACTAACTAACTAGCATTGAAAATATAAGGAGACAGATGGGACAGCAAAGAGAAGAAGAAAAATGGACAGATGTTGTGTTTCTTTTGATATAAAAATATTTTCAGATTAAATCTCAAAGTATCTGTTTTTCCATATGTATTTTATTTAAGATTTATTAGTCCAGGAACATAGGACTTTATGGTCTGGCTCTTTTTGAAGCTCATCAGCTGCAGGAGATGGCTTGGAATTACATGAAAGTCCCATCTCTGCAAGAGCATTTGACTGTGGACTAAACTTTCTTTCAAGTAGTAGACTCATGGCTATCTAGAGCAGGGGTTCTCATCCTCTTTCTTTCTGAGACCACCCCCAACATGCTACACAAATTCCAGGGCGGTGGTGGGGAGAGCACCAGAGGGGCTGGGGGCTCTGGGCTTCAGCCTGGGGGGCTGGAAGGGCTCGGGGGCTCCTGGCTTCCCAACTTTAGCCCCATGGGGCTGGAGGGCATGGGACTTCTTCCCAGCATGGTTCCAGGCTTCCTGGCTTCCGCTCTGCAGGGCGCTGGAGCTCACAGATCACCTGAAACAGCCGGGGGCCACAGATCCCCGGTTCAGAACCACGGATCTACAGAACATAATTCCCTTGGGAGTGTGAATACCTGGGTGGATAGTAAATAAACATTTTTGTGGGCTGAAATTAAGATGTGTGCATTAAAGAGTCTATACACATAAACTGCTGTTATATTTATTTAGACTTAGAGGGTCCAATCCTGTCAACAGTTCCTACCATGAATATTTTTACTCCCATGCATACTATTGATTTCAGTACTGAATAAAGGGACTATGTGCAAGAATGTGATATGCATGTTCGTATCACGTCCAAAAAAAATGTCTAAGTTAGACCCAGGAACTTGTACAAAAAATTAAACATTGTAGCTACAGTGTTCCTGGAAATAGTTTAAAAAACAGAAAACATACCCAATATGAAGAACATGTTATCAAGGAGAAGGGAACATGAATCATAGAAGTTAGAGATGGAAAAGATGAAGCCTGAAATTTCATCTAGTCTGCAGGACTATTCCCTTGAAAGACTTCTGCTGGTTAATAGTCCTCACCCTTAGAAAGTATTTTTTCTGATATTCAGCCTAATTGCACCTGTTCTTAATCTCTTCCCAATACTCCTCATTTTTACCTCCTTCGCATATCCTAAAGAATTTTTTTCTCCCCTTGAGGTTTACACACTACAGGTACATATAGATATGTTCTGTTCTTTAGCTAAGTAGCTGGACATATGTAATACCCTACACAATTGGAGCCCAAACTTGGAAGGTGCTGAGTACTCCCAGATTTTCTTCATTTTCATGGAAACTTTAGGTGCACGGACAAAGCTCAGAATCACTAAAAGCACATTTTAAGAAAACAAATCTTTGCTATTCATTTAAGTATCCAAATATGTAAGGCTGGTCTCCTTCCAGCAGTCCCCTGTTCCAAGAAGACACAAAATTACTTTTTTGGTAACAATTACTGTAGTAGAATATTTCCTTTCAGGAAGGGTTGTATCGACACTGTATATTCTAGGAAGAATATAGTTTGTTGGGGGAAGACAGTGCTTTTTATTTTTGAATGTTCTGAAAATAATTCTCTCTCTAATGCCTATGGACACAATCCTCCAAGGGGGTGAATGCCCTCAGCTTCCTTAAATCATTGGGCAGATGATCTCCTGTCCTGGCTTCCACTGGGAAGAGCTTTCACACAAATTAGAGAGCATGACTTTAGAATAAAGTCAGAGCTGCTCTATCTTGCACAACTTGATTATGGTCTGCTTGGATTTGGCTGGTCTGTATTGTGCTCTGGCCCCTCTCCCAGTACACCCTTTCCTGCCTCCAAGATATTCTTCCCATTTCTGACACACCTCCGGCATGGGGGGGCCCTAGGGGAGTGGGGTTATCACCAGTAAGGGAACTACAATGAGTTGCTGATTCCTTTGTACTGTCTGAGAGGTCCAAAGGGAGAGGACTGGGGCAGATTGCCCCTTTAGGAGTTGTGGGTGTGTAGCACCTCAGTGGAGACACTTAGCACATTACAAATTGAACCACATGTTCTGAGAAA
Organism: Emydura macquarii macquarii; assembly: GCF_026122565.2. NCBI lineage: Eukaryota > Metazoa > Chordata > Testudines > Chelidae > Emydura > Emydura macquarii. The sequence continues at coordinate 42,477,525 of NW_027132610.1, read as the reverse complement.
AACTTTTTTACTTTCATTAGAATGACTAAAATTCTCAGACCCTCAAACGTATCCTTAGTGTCTATGCCTGGTTACATTTTACTGCACTTTGGTCAGATTAAGCAGACCAAAGAATATCAAAGTGTGTTTATTATAGTAGTAATTACTTAATGGCTAATTGCCAGTGCTTCCAGCTAGAGCCATGTGAAACGACCAATGTCTGTTTCCTCAGTGCAGACATTCTTTCTACCTTCATTTTGTGACAATCTGCCATTTCCCTCAGAAAACACAGTATTTCACCAAAAACACGGCAACATTTTGCTTTAGGAAAATTGTAAACTTCCCGAAGTTGCTCAAGGGAAAGAATTTGCAGGCGTTACCGAAAATATGGGGTGAGAGAAAGAATGCCGAACTCTCCCCAGGAAAGAGGCTGGAGGTGTTAGAAGAGCTTTCCCACTGAAGAGTGTTGTGCGGGTCATGGAACCTGCCCTATGAAGGACGCTGCAGGTACAGGTTTTTGATGGAGGTAGGGTACACAGTTTTTATCATAAAGAGGGTGTGCATGTGAGCAATGGCATGGAGATCTTCTCTAAGGAAGCTGAAAGGTGTAATTTCCAACTCAAGCAGACATACCCTTGCTAGCTCTGATTGAGCTAATGTACTAACAAGTAGAAGTGTAGCCACAGCAGCATGAGCAGTTAGCTGCTTCAAGTATGTGCCCGTCTGAGACCACAGGTATGCATGTGGATATATCTACTTGAACTGGCAATTACACCTTCCAGCGCCAGTGCAGACATACCTTAGTTGGGAGGGAAAAGCCTATTTACAAGTTTTGGAAAGATAAGGGGTGGAGTGCTGAAACCTCAGAAGTGTCCATATAATTCAGACTTTTGGAAGTTTATCTGAAACCCCAAACATTTTGAGGTACACATCTGGATGGTTTGCGCATATGATTTTCATTATCTGCACCTATATGTTTTGGAATAACTGAAATACAAATCAGACCACATCCTTCTAAAAAGGAAGACCAGTCACCTATTAGCAGCTGACCAGTGTTCCAAGGCATATGGAAAAGCAAATATCAGCACATTACATTTAATTAAGATTGCTAGGCTGTTTTCTCAAGTACAGCTATTGTCTCTCAAGCTGATTAATTAGCCAAATTGAATCTCTCTTTGTGAAAGGATAGGAAGCTGTTTGTAAGAGCTGAAGAAAGGGGTACCAAGAGTAGGGGTAACACAGGTCGATTTGAGGGTGGCCTCCCTCCTTTTATCTAATCTATCTGCTGGATCATTTAAGCAGCCTGTTACTTGATCCCTGACCTTGGAATGAGAAATTGCTTAGTAGCAGGTTGCAGACCTCCATTGGCAAACATGCTGAAAAAGTACTCAGAAAAGTGATTGTTGATTAATTATGCATATTGCATGCCACAGAGATCTCTGAGCACGTCAGTGGGTTCAAGAGAGTGGGTGGTATATTGTTTCTGATTTTTACTACTACATAAAACATTTAAAATCTCCACAAACAGAGAAAGGATGCACGACTCTCAGTGCCTTCAGCAAAGTTTACGCATAGCATCTTTCCATGGCAAAAAATCTTGTGAATATATTGTATTGTATTTTATTTTATAAGGGTAGGCTGTATACCTAGTTGTGCATTATTTGTGTGAGGTCTACTAACTTTTGCCAGTGAAAAGGAAAGCTGAATTCTACAGGGAAATGTTTGATTGAATATCACATTTGGAAATGCAGTCTTTTTATTTCATTATTTATTTTTAGTGTGAATTTAGTGCTCCTAAAGGGTGCTAGCCTGACAGTTCTGGAGAATGAAATCTTCTGTATATCACAAAATAGGCATAACATGGACAGCAGCAGTGAAAACGTTTCCAAGCAGCCTGCAGAGATGCCTAAATCCTGAATGGAGGGACCACCTCTACGTAATTAAGGGTAGTTCAGTTTCCCACAGGAACACAGACCCCTGCAGTAGGAAGCCATGGGATAATCTGCCCCCACATTAGGTCTCATCCTAATCTCTAATATTTAGAGATTGTTTTAAACCTCAAACCATGAGGTTTAATATTCTTTCTGAAATTTGTTAGCATAACCATTATAACTCTGAGTAGTCTTGTTATCCAGACAAAGTATCTAACTTGTTTTTGAACTGTGCTAAATTCTTGGCGTCAATGATTGTCTGTTGCAGTGAAGTTTCCAACGGTAATTGTTCATTGTGTGAAAAAGTATTTCCTTTTAATAGTTTTGAATTTCCCACCTTTTTATTTAGATGAATGTGCCCTTGTTCTTGTGTTATAACTCAGGGAGAATAGAAGCCCTTAATCTACTTACTCTATTCATTTCATTATTTTATAAATGGTCCCCTCTTACTCATCAACTATCTCAGATAAACAGTCCACATTTTTTCAATCTCTCTTCATGAGAGGGTTTCTCGTTGCCTTCTCTGAACCCTCTCTAGTTCTTCAATATACTTTTTGAGATGGGCTGACTAGTACCTCACACAATATTCTAAATGAGGACTCACCCTTGATTTAGGTAAGGGCATTATGATATTTTCTGTATTTTACACCTTACTACTTCCACATCCTAACATCTTATTTACTTTGACTGCAGCTGCACACGGAGCAGAGGTTTTCATTGAGCTGTCTACATCTTCACCATGTCCTTTCATGAGTTGATAGAGTTTATTTAGAACTTTGTAAAGTGTTTAAATTTTTCCTTCCAGTGTGCATTATTTTGTATTTTTCAACACTGAATTTTATTTGCCATTGTGTTGCCGATTCACTTAGATTTATTAGGTCTCTCAAATTCCTCACAGTCCTTTCTGGACTTCGCTAACTTAAATATGTTTGAGTCATCTGCAGATTTTGCTACCTCATTGGTGATAAAAATATGCATTTAATTCTATTCTTTGTTTTCAGTCTCTTAGACCAGGTAGTGTCACAGATCAAAAACTGGCTCTCACCTCATGACTTTGTTGTATCCTTTTGAGGGACCTTTTCAAAGGCCTTTTGAAAGTATACATAAACTATATGAATAGGTTCTTCTTTACCCCATTACTTTATTGACTCAAAGAATTCCAAATAGATTAGTGAGAGCTTGTCTAAATGGCAAGTTAGCGCACAGCAAGCCAGGATGTGAATCTATGGTACACCAACTTGCCAGGCACTGATGTCCCATGTAGACACTGCTACAGTGTGACTTAGTGTACTGCTCTATGACTTTCACTGCACTGTAGCACTGTGCACACAGGATGTTAGTGCATGGCAAGTTGGCATACTATAGATTCACACCCTGGCCTGCCAAGCACTAACTTGCTATGTAAACTAGCCCTGAGACATGATATTCCTTTGCAGAAACCATACTGATTAGATCTTCTCATAAACAATGATAGCCCAGATATTTTATTTTTCTATTTTAATTATTATTGTTTCAACCGATTTGCCAAGTACATATGTAAGGCTTACTAGTCTGTAAGTCCCTGGCGCATGCCTAAAGCCTTTTTAAAATACAGGTATGACATTTGCTATCCTCTGATCTCCTGGAACAGTAGCAGTTTTAATGAGAGATTGCATATTTTTGTTGGCAACTCAGCCACTTCACATTTAAGCTCTTTCAGAACATCTTGCTTGGCCTGATGACTTATTGCTTTTTAAATTATCAATTTGTTCCATCACTCCTTCTTTTGACACCTCAATCTCTTATAGTACCTCATCTTTTGTACCATAAAAGAGCCTTTTTTAGTCAGGCTACGCATGAAAAAGTTTCAGCTCAAAATTCAGCCCAAAGAACAACTTTCAGAAAGGTGTATATGCAAAATGCATTAAACGTGTGCATCTCTCATTGATTACAGTTTGTTATCATATTATAATCTCTTCTTAGAACTTCTTGCTATTGTAAGACACTGTACATTTTAATATATTTTCTGTGGATTTCAATAAAAAATTCTAAGTGAATGCCAGCTGGCTGTAGCCAACTCATGTTACACTTCGCAGATGAAGACTGAATATAGCATTTTGTTGATGTGGCCTAAAAAGCAGCTAGGAAAAAAAGAAAAGAAAAGAAATAAGGAAATATTGTCATCCACGTGCAAAGAAAAAACAAGCACCCTGCCAAACAAAGTTCTTAGGTCTTTTATGGTCAAGATTAGCTCATTAGGTTAATGAGGTGGCAATAATGAGAAATCTTTATGCTCAGAATCCATCCCTTGCCCTTGGAGATATTACAGTCAAGTGAAAGCATTCAGGGTACGCCCCTCCAGTAGCTTTTGAATAGCATGGATAAAACAGCAGCAGCAGCACTACAGAAGCAAACCTTTTGTTAAATTTTTAAATACTTTTCTGAAATAGTCCCAACAGAGTCTGGAAAAATACATAAAATATAACAACAGCAGCCATTCCACATGCAAGCTGAGGAGCTGGAAGTTATACCCTAGAGTAACTTCCAATCTCCTTTAATATGCACATTTTCATTAGCTTCATCCTTTCACTAAGGATGCGGTAACAAATCCAGTCTAAATCAGTGCTTTCAGTTCTTACAGGGTCAAGTTCAGCCATTGTGTAAGTGAGCATAATTCCAGTGAAGTCAGTGAAGTTACATCCATATACACACTTATTATGCCAGAGCTGAATATGGCTCAAGGAACAGAGTCCAGTCAAAGTCTCGTATATCAGTATGTGGAACAAAACAAAAAGGTGCCCAGCAGTCAATCAAATCTCATCTTTTCCCTACTCCTTTTCCTTACATTGCTGAGCTTAATATAGGCCCAGATTGTTCCCCTGCCCTAAAATCATGCACAATGTGGCCCCTCTGCGTGTGCGACCCTGCAGAAAGTAGAATCTGCCACTCCCTGGCATCAGCTACCCTCTCTCCTCCCACTGGATCCCATGGAAACCTCCTCATGAGTCCAGGAAAGGGAGTAGAGACTTGGTGGGTGGAAAAGAAGTGGGTGCATTAAGCGTGGGCCTCAGAGGGGGGCTCTTAAAGGGGAAAAACAAAAACAAACCCTTATTTTCCCTTTAACCCCAAGGAACCCTTTTTCCTTTAACCTCGAAGGAACAATAAGACCTGGGGACTGTGTTATCTTTTCCACAGACGTTTCCTACTCTAGGTGCTCCAGACCAATCATGGCCAGGGGGATTCCCTGACAGTGTGGATCCAGTGCCAAGCTGCCAGGGAGGAGAAAGAGATCAAAGCTGGTTTGGATGCACAGGGTTGCTATGTATCTGGCCCCTGGATGTCCACAGGTCCCTAAAATGTGCCAGATTTGGGATGGCCCTTGCAGTCTTTTCTGTGGGGGTGGAGAGTAACAATGCTATGGCATATGCTAAATCTCTGAGTCTAATCAATGTGAATGAGATGCTTCCAGCAGCCTGAACAGACTCGTAGACTTTAAGGTCAGAAGGGACCATTGTGATCATCTAGTCTAACCTTCTGCACATTATAGGCCACAGAACCTCACCATTCACTCCTGAAATAGATCCCTAACCTCTGACTGAATTACTAAAGTCCTCATATCATGGTTTAAAGACTTCAAGTTACAGAGAATTCACCATAAACCTGCAAGTGACCTGAGCCCCATGCTGCAGAGGAAGATGAAAACCCCCAGGGCCTCTGCCCCTCTGACACAGGGGAAAATTCCTTCCCAACCTCAAACATGGTGATCAGTTAGACAGCGTGCATGTGGCCAAGACCCACCAACCAGATACCTGGAAATAATTCTCTGTAGTAACTTAGAGCCCTCCCCATCATGTAGTTCAAAGTACAGTTCCTTCTTTCAACCATCCTGACTTATGAGTAGAGCTGATCAGAGAAATTTACCAAAAAGTGAAATTTTCGATGCAAAAAAGGAAATGTTATTTTATAACATTTGTCATTAATTTTGTTTTTCTTCTATTTTTGATACAAAGAATATATGAGAAGTCATATTTATAGAATTTATTTAACCAGAATATGTATTTTTACAACAACATTTATAACAAATATGTAGGTAGAGCAGAACCAGTCTGTTTTCACCAGTGAATTAGAAATTATGTTTAGTAATATTTAAAAGAAATTCTACTCATAAACCCAATGCAGATAGAACTCTTTCACCTTCTGACAGTGTTCCTTCAGCCTGTTAAAAGGCAACTGCTGCTGTTTCTTTAAACTGACCCTCCCCAAAATGACTGCAGTATTATTGATTCAGGTTCTGATTTTCTGATCTCATCAAGTATCACATTTTGCTTTCATGCAACCACAGTGCTGCAGAATGGAAAAAATACCCTGTTAAGTGCTATCCTTCATGCTTACAGTTAAGGTCTGCTTGCTTCTTCTTGACTAATATCTCCATAGATATCAAACAGTGAATCCAGTATGTTGCCTTTTTTATCACTCATATAAACTATGTGGAGCCACGTTCCAATGAGATGAATCAATCCTATGCTAAATGCTGATACACTGCATGAAACTAAATGCCATTGTAGAAACATTTTTAAAAGGGGAGGAAATCGAGAAACAACAGAAATGACCGAAATATGGACACTGAATTCTGTAGAACCCAATGAGTAAAATTCTGTGCCTCTGAGTTTCTCCTTAACTTTTACAATTAGATCCATAATGTGTTATCAGTGTACAAACCCCACACTATACTCACAGATCAAGGGCAGTATATATTTCTTAGTTATTAAAGGCTCTATTCTGCCGAGTGCCTATCAGCATCAATGGGAGTGAAATGTTGCATCCATCCCTAAATTTAACTTCAACTGCACAACATATGTATTGTTAAAGTAGTCGGTATTCTATTTGTTGATAGCCCACACATTTCACTATGAAACTGGACAAACAGGATTATATAGAGATGTATGAACTGGTCGCAATGAAATCCAAAACCATTCAAAACTCTCCTGAACTTGTTGTGAACTTGAAGCTTGGCCTACACAGGGGGCATTAAAAAAAAAAAAAAAAAAAGATTTTGCAGCAGTGTGAACAAAATAAGTCAATGGACCAGGCTGCTGTTGAGAGAGAGAAAGAGCGAGACAGAGAGGAAAGCTTTCATCTGTCTGGGTTTTCATACTGTACCCATTACCATGAACCATATGAGGATCTAGCTCATATTAACAGTGGGAATACAAAGCTCTTCCTGGCTACAGACTAATCAGGAGTTTCAGAACATAGAAAACAGAAGTTAGTTGGAACAGTTGCATGTGTAACACAAACAGAACCCTGGTTCTTGGTGGGCGGGATTGAACCTGGGATCCTGAAGCTTAGTGTATGAGCCTCTATTGCATATGTTAAAAGCCACATGGCTGTAGTAGATTCAGCAATCTCCAGCTGGGCTAGGTGCCACTTGAAGGGGACAGAGCACTACACCAAGCAGGTATGGGTTACACAGGTGATAAAGAAGCCTCAAATAAATATATATAACAACTGGACTGGGTCAAGTAAGAGTTACTATTACACAGAGCCATGCAACATTTTCACAACCAAACCTCAGATTTTGATTTTTTTTTTTTTTTTTTTTTTTTTTTAATTTTCACATTTCCTTTTAATTTAACAAACCTGGTTCATAAAAAGTTTATGGACTGGCTCATTTTCCACTCAGAAATGACCCCTAACATAAAGCAAACTCTTAAAATGTCCAAACCCCTTGTGTTTTGAAATATTGTTGACAAGAGTCAAATTTTATCTTGAAACACACAGTTTTTAAATGTGGCATGTTTTAAAGTGAAAAATTACCATTTCATGAATTGACAGGAAAATCTAAGTCTGGGGCCCATGAAACGGCCCAAAACAAAAGCAGAAATTCTTTGTAGTGTTCACAGAGTTCTATTTAAACCTGAACTCATATTTTGCCTAGAAACTGGGACACAGCGGGGAGTAGAGGAGGTGACCAATGCCACAGCAATGAAAAGAGGCATTGGCCCAGATCCTCAAAGGTATTTTGGCACCTGGCTCCCATTGATTTCAATGAAAATTAGGGGCCTACTCCTGGTGACTGCTCCTGGCAACATCCTCTGACATCAACAGAACTATGTTGATTTAGACTAGTTGAGGATGGGGCCAACAATGTGTACTTGTGGACAACAAATGTACCACCCGTTCATACTACACAGGTTATGTAATGCATAGGAGTGGAGGGGACCATGACATTACCTTCTTTCTGCCCAGATACTCCCCATCTGGGCCAGTCAGAAGTTCACGCAATACTAACCGTGGACACACACGCTGTACCCAGGGAGCAAAGACAGCTATGTTTTTACTGATTCCTCCACAGATGCATCAGAGGGAAGGGGTTGTGTGTGTGTCAATACCTGAACACTAAAAAACAGCCAACTCTACCCACTTTAATGGAAGACACACCACTCTTTAGGGGCATACAACCATTTGTGTAATGAAAAGGTGGGGGGGTATGTGTGTGGAGGGGGGCATTAACTTCAGATATACAAGTTAACCGCCAACAGAAACAGTGGGATAATTGCATCAGAATTCCTGTCTTCTTCTATAGATTTGGCAGCCAAATCCTTGGAGGTTTTCTTTTTTTAAAAAGAAGTTCCTTTGAATCTGGTAATGAATATTTCCTAGAAATATGTACTAGTTCCCCGGAACAGCAGTATGAATAGCAATAAAAACAGGGTCTGGCAGTTTCTTTTGAGAGCTCTCAGACTCCACCTTCCTCCCAGTATTTGAGAATGAAAGTAAAAGAAGCTTATGGATTAACCATATCAATTTTTTTGCTATTGAATTTATTGTAGTATATTTTCTGCCACGCTTTTCAACATATGGAATTCACGTTATAAAGTTAATGATCTTAGTTACATAAAACTATAGATTATGAAAAAGTATAATTCTCATAGAGACTGTTAGTTACAAACATGCTTTAAACTGTGCAACTATAACTTGCAAACATTTTAATGTATTTCCCATCATTTAAAAAACAATCACGGGGAAGATTCTCTAGCTTAAACTTTTATGTGGACATACAAAATTCTCAGTACATTTATAAATGGAAAAAAAATTCAAATGGGGAAGCAAAGAAAGTTTAGATTGTTTTCATACAGTTACCTTTGGTAAACGGAATCATTTCCACAACATTCACTTGTCCCTCAGATGTGTTTCATTCCGTTGCTTTCAGATAGCCCAGTTTTCAGTTTGGCACAGAAAAAACAGCAACAAAAATACCTGTAAACAACAACAAAAATCTATACAATATTTTTTCTACATTTAAAAAGGGCTATTTTAGTTTTTCATATGTTTCTGAAAAGCTTGAAAAGTGGATAACTCTCCGTAGTAGAGCAGAGTTAGTCCAAAAGGATATTGTTTAGTTTATGTTCCTATAAAGGGCCAATACTGATCACCTTGCTCCTATGAACTGTTCCAGTAAAGACAATGTGACAATTCATGGGAGTAAACTGGATAGGATCAGACCCCAAATACCAACATTTACAAAGTATATAGAGCCATATTCTCAGCTGTTGTAAATCAACAGTTCCATAGACTTGTGTGTGTTGCCCCTCTGCTGAGCAATACCAGATGTCAAAGCCTTGCAGATCAGTTTCCCATTGGAGTTGAAATCAATGCAAAATAAGTTACTCATCTTGGGCCCGCAAATGCTCTGTGTCCCCTCATGCTGTGCTATGAGGAAAGCCAGCATGTGCAGGCCAACTGTCCTCAGTTTCTTCTCTACCACAGAGTCATAGTGAGAACTCCAAAGTAGAGGGGAGGAGGGCAGGTAGTGGAGCACCCACAGGGAGACACACCTCAAAGAACCATCATTACTGTACAAAGTGAGTAACTACTTCTTCTTCATGTAGTGTCCCTATGGGTGCCCCACTGTAGATGACTCCTGAGCAGTACCCCCTTAGAGGACAAGGTTAGTCACAGATGCAATTCGAGACCCACTTGGAGAGTCTCTGGGCTGATATCGGTGAGCCCTTAGACCTTTTGGCCACAGAAAGGAATAGTTTAGGAGACTTCATGAAGTATTTTCTCCTATCGAGGAAGAATGCCAGGGCTCTCCTGACGTCTAAGGTTTGCAGTATGGCCTCCATATTGTCTCGGTGCAGCTTAGGGTAGAAGGCAAATAGGCTGATTCATGTGAAACAAGATGACTTTAGGGAAGAACCTCGGTTGTGGCCAGAGTATAACCTTATCTGGGAAGAACACGGTATGGGGTATGAGCCATTAGAGCTACTATTTTCCCTATTCTTCTAGCCGAGGTAATTGCACCCAGAAAGATTGTTTTAATCAATAGGTATGCTAGTGAACAGGTGTCCATAGCTTTGTAGGAAGGTCTGGTCAACCCTTTCGGCACTAGGTTTAGGTCCCACAAGGGGGTAGGAAATCGAGGTTGAGGGAAGAGATTTGTTATTCCCTTATGGAACCTTTTGATGGTTGGGTGTGATAATACTGAGTACCCTTCTGTGCGTTGGTGAAATTGGACTCTGAGAGCACCCAGGGATAATCTCTATTTTTAAGGGTCAAAGCATATTCCAGAATATGTGGAATTGTTGCTGACACTGGAGAGATTTGTTGGGATGTGCACCAAATCTGGAACTGGGCCACTTCTGTATTTCTGCATCATGTGAAGGACTCTCTACTGTGTAGTAGAACCTCTTGCACTTCCTTTAAGCATGAGCTCTCTAGTGCTGGGATTACGTAGAAGCAATGCCTTGAAGTGGAGGATACCCAGGTTGGTATGTATGGTACTCCCCTTGCCCTGAGAGAGAAGGTGTGGAGTGGCTGGAAGGGATGCAGTGGGCACATCGCGAGTACTAAGTCTGTCTTGGCCATATGGGAGCAATCAAAATTACATAAACTCTGTCCCTCTTTATCTTTAGCAGGACTTTCAGCAGAAGAGGAAACAGAAGGAAGGCATAAAGAAGGTCCTTGTCCCGTAAGAGGAGGAGAGCATCACCCAGAGTCTGCTGAATGATATCTGCCCTGGAACAGCATCGTGGACGCTTCTTGTTCTACTAAATAGCAAACAGATCTGTGGATGGTGTTTCGTATCATGCAAACAAGTCATGAAGTACTGATGGGCAGGGCCGGTCCGAGCCATTCCTGCGCCCTGGGCAGACATTATAATTGCATCGGGTGTCAATTTCAGGGGTGTCAATTTCAATGTGAATTTCCTGGTGGCTAAGATGCAGGACTCCTTCAATTTTGGCAGTGGCTTTTTTCGAGAAGGTGTCAATTTCACAGCTCTACCCGCCAGCATCAGTCATTTTGGTGCCTCATACAATCATTTTGGCGCCCCATACAATCTGTTGCCCGGTCAAACCGTAGCTTGGGCCGGCACTACTGATGGGTACATCTCCCACTCATGATCGTGTGAGAATTTGCAACTGAGCTTGTCCACTATTGAGTTTTGCATACCTGGGAGGTAAGCCATGGACAAGGTGACATTGTGAGTGATGCACCAATTCCATAGTTTCATCACTTCCGAGCATAGGAAGGGTGATCTGGCTTCTGCCTGGCAGTTGATATAATACGTGCAGGCTATGTTGTCTATTAGGATCTTCATGTGTGATCCTGTTATCAGCGGGATAAATGGATGCAGGTGTTCCTGACCACTCTCAGTTCGAGGAGATTGATGTGCAGGGATATCTCTGCAGTTAACCATTTGCCTTGCATTGTGAAACCTTTTAAATGCCTGCTCCATCCAATGAGGGATGTGTTAGTGGTAAGGAGCAACAAAGGTGACCCCTGAAGAAAGGAGGTCCCTTTGCATGCATTGGCCGGGTTCTTCCACTAATTCAGTGAGCTCTTGATCATGATTCGCAGTGACAGGGGTTTGTCCAGACTGTCTCTATTCAGCCTGTAAACTAAACTGAACCACAGCTGCAGGCATCTCATGTGAAGTCTGGCATGCGGCATCTCCGCTGTGCCTGCCACCATATGCCCCAGGAGCTGGAGGCAGATTCTGGCTGCCACTTAAGGGCTGCATTGAGCTGTGTCTATAAGGGAGACCAGGGATAGAAACCTGTCTTGAGGTAGGAAGACTTTGACCTGTAGCGCATCTAAGTCAGCCCGATGAATTCTAAGCGTTGCACTGGTGTGAGGGTCAACTTCTGGGAATTGAGCTGTAGGCCCAGTTCTTTGAACAAGTGTATCCTGTCCTCGGTGGCTCAACAAGGCTCCTGTAGCAACCGGGCTCTGAGGAGACAATTGTCCAGGTAAGGGTAGATCATTATCCCTTGTGATTGTGAAGGGATGTACAGGGCAGCTACCACTGAAAGAAATTTGGAAAATACTCTCGGGGACGATGAAAGTCCAAAGGGGAGGACTCTGTATCAGTAGTGTTCATGTCCCAAAGTGAACCTGAGAAAACAGCAATACTGAAATGTGAAAATAGGCATCTTGTAGGCCAAAAACCAGTCTCCCTGTTCTAATGATGGAATGATCATCAATAAGGTGACCATCTTGGACTTCTGAACTTGTTGAGAGCTCTGAGGTCTAGGATGAGTCTCCCTTCCTTTTGGGTATTAGGAAATAACAAGAGTAGAATCCCATGTCTCATAGATGTTGAGGTACTGGTTCCATGGCTCCTTACTGCAGGAGGCAATCTATCTCCTGCTGTAGTAGCTCTCATGAGAAGGGTCCCTGAAGAGGGATGGGGAATAGTGTTATGGAGTGGGTAGGGAGGTGAAGTGGATGGAATAAACAGATCTGATAATCTCTAGGACCCATCTGTCTGATGTTCTGCAGAACGCTGCCAAGTGGTGGCCAAATGGGTGCATGGACACAGGTAGTAGTAGGGAGAGATCTTGTGGTGCCTCAACCTGCCTATCAAAAGTGGTTCTTAAAGGCACATGGTCGAGGACTAGGAGCCCAAAAGCTCCTGTTCTGGGAATTTCCCTTTCTTCTTTTGAGGCTCATAGCGCTGTTGTGATGGAAATTGAGACGAATAAGGCCTCTGTTGGTATTGAGGACTACAATGTGTCTTTTGCCCCGGTGTATAAATTCCCAGTGGCCATGGAATACTTCAAAGAGTGGAGGAAGGTATCAGTTTTCTCAGTGAAGTGTTTACACTCTCAAAGGAGAGGTTCTCCATTGTGGTCTGCACTTTCTTCAGGAATCCCAAGAGGTGATGCCATGACACCCCTCTCATCACCACAGCTATGGAGATGATCCTGTCAGCTGTGTCAGCAGCGTCAAGGGCTGATTGCACAGATGTTTTTGCTACCAGCTGTCCTTCCTGGATAATGGCCTTGAAGGAGTTCTTGGAGCTCTCTGGCAGTTTATCAATAAAGTTGTGTAATTTATTGTAATTCATGTAGCTGTACTTTGCCATGAGCGCCTGGTAGTTAGCAATTCGAAACTGTAAAGTGGCTGAGGAGTATGCCTTCCAACCAAAGAGATCAAGGCACTTCCAGTCTCTGTCACAGTGTGTTGTCCTAGAGTAGTGCTATCAGTCACGAGAGTTCACAGCATCCACCAGGAAATGGGTGGCGGGTGGGTGAAAAGAAACTTGGATTCTTTCATGGGGACATAATATTTCTTGTCTGCCCTTTTGCATGTTGAGGCCACCAAAGCTGGGGTTTGCTACATCACCTTAGCTGAGTCTAAGATGGCCTTGTTAATTGGGATGGCCAATTTGGAAGCAGATGAAGCACGAAGGATATCGATGAGCTGGTGGTGTGCATCTTTAACCTCCTCCAATGGTATGCAGAAGATGTCAGTCACTCTTTTCACCAGCACTTGGAACAAGCGGAAGTTGTCCGCTATGGAAGGAGGTGATGGCATGACCACTTCATCCAATGAGAAAGAAGATATGGCCTTGGATGTTACCTCCTCTTCTGTGTCTATCTCCTGTTGCTTCATTTCTCGAGATTCTGAGATCAACAATGCTATGGCCGAGGCAGCATGCCTGGAAGATTCCCGGACAATGCTTGGTCCTATAACACACTGTGTCTGACAACACCACCCCACAACCCCCATATTCACCAATGTCATATAATTATATCTTCTGTACAAAGTATACCTTATTTTGTATCATTTTAAAAATCTTGATCTGCTAAATATTAATATCCAGTTGGATTGTATGTGGTACCATAGTATGTAGAGTTATAAAATATTGTTGTAAATGCTACTAGAACATGTTGCAAGGCAGGAAACTCCCACAAACAGCTTTTCAGACACAACAATGGAGTGACCGGACAGCATTAATGGCTCTCTCTCACCCATTTAAGAATAGATTCCACTAAGAAGAATTGTTTACAGTGGAGGCTTCACTGTAAGATGCCTGTTCACAATGGGAGTTGACTGACCAATGAGGATGACCCCAGAGGTCACAAGCCCCGATTGTTCTAGCAAACTGAAACAGACTATACAAAGGGATGCATGACATCACTTGGCTTCTCTCTCTCCCCAACTCAACACCTGAAGGATCACCTGGAAGACAAAAGGACTTTCAAAGGGGACAGGAGAGTCCCAAGCAGGGAAGGTTGCCCAGCCTGCATTTAAGAAACTGCTTGTACCAGGTAACAACTGTGAGACATTGCTAATTCAATATTGATAGTGGGTAGAACTTAGACTGTGATTTTGTTTATTTCATTTGGAAACTACTTTTAATCTCTTTATATTTGCTTCTTATAATCACTTAATATCTATTTTCCTGTACTTAATAAACTTGTTTAATCTCAATGTGGTCCCGAATTGGAGTGTTTAGAAATCTTAGCTCAGTAACAAAAACTTGCCTTTTGCATGTCTTCTCCATAATGAAGGGAAAGTCGACTTATTATTATAGTTTTGGGGATAGACTCCTTTTGGTGAAAATCTTACAAACTGTGGAAGGGTAATTGACTGGTGCCTCTCTATTGTTGGTTCATGACTGGCTAGGCAAGGCACTCATAACTAAATTGGGTGTGCCTCTGCCTGTAAACGGCTGTAAGTGTAGCTTGCTGATAGCATCACAGAGTGAGAGGCAATTTAGGTTAATATTCATATGATCTAGCTGGGCGTGGTGCTCTGCATGCTGTTGGATTAGGTTATAGCGCCTGGAGGGGCTTGCTGCTTGTTACTAGCAAGGCGTTGTGAGGGACAGCCCAGGCTGAAGAATGAAGAGGGCACAGCATTCCCACAGTTTTCAGGTTGCATCCTGGGGGACCGTGTCACAATTGACACAGCGAGTAGGGTGAAGTGCACAGTTTGTTGTTCTGAGTCAGATGTATACTTCATATATTGGTGTAAAGGTTTTAAGTGAGATTTAAGTGTGGCTGAACACAGTTAAAGGGAAAGTTACTCAGTTGTTTTTTTTCTGTTTGCTTATTTCGGGAAAGGGAGATGGGGGCAGAAAAGGCAGGAAATATGATGAAAGTGAGGCTGTAGCAAAACTGGAATTATTCCAACTTCAGATTGCTGAAAAGGAAAGAGAACACCTAAGGATTTTGGAGGTAAAGGAACTGCAGTTAAAGGAGAAGGAGAAAAACGCTGAAGCCCAGAAGCAAGCAACGTAATTAGCATATTTACAGGGTCTGGAACTCAAAGCCAAAAAAACTGAGGAACAGAAATTAGCAATGGAGGAGAAAGACAAAAGACAGAAAACACCAACTGTACTTGTTGAAGAAGCAGAACCGGAACCCTTCTTCACCATCGACCCCACCTCTCCAAAAATGGAAACAACTGTATCCTTCATACCACAAGACAGATATATTGCAGAGTACTTAACAACCTTTGAGAAGCTGTGTGTAATTCAAAGTACCCTGAGGACAAAAAAATCCCTACTTTGGTTGCAAAGTTAACTGGGGAATATGTAAACCAGATGAAGGATTTGATGGCAAAGTGGGTGGGTGGCAAAGGTGTTACCAGTTTTGGAGAAATGTTTGATCTTGTTGCCCAGCAGCATTTCCTAAGCATATATAAAGATGATGTGAAACAGTGTCTATGGGACAAAAATGTAAAAGACGTGGCTAAAGTGACTTCTTTAGCTGATGCCTTTGAGTAAACACAGGCATCTATTGTGAGTAAATCACAGAAAGAGGCATTTAAACCTGGTGGGAAACAGGGTTCCCATTTTACCCCTGGGAAGAAAGAGAGTGGAGGCTGGGCGTTCATCTCCCCAAACCCATTCCTCTGATCACTGTCCCAAGTCTCTGTTCCCTCTTGGGACTTGTCAGGTTCTCACAAGAATCCATCAAAGATTATTCTAAACTGGTCAAGCCTTTGTATAAACTCCAAAGAAAAGAAACTGAGTGGGAGTGGAATCAAGAACAAGTGCAAGACTTTGCTGCTCTCAAGCAAGCCCTTCCAAAAGTATCAGTACTGGCTTATCCTGAAGTGGATAAACCATTTGTCCTCCAGTTGGGCATCACCAGGGAAAGCCTCAGTGCAGTTTTAATGCAAGACCTGGGAACTGGCTTGAAACCAGTAGCATTTGGCTCACGGCTGTTAAAACAAGGTAGAACAGCAGTTTTTGGTCTGCAAAAGAGAGGGGCTCACCCTCATACGGTCATTGGGAATACATTACAGGAATGGCGCCTGCTATATTCAAAACAGTGCATATGCCAGTTCAATATGGTTTATCTACGGGAAACTCTCTAATCCCTGCTTGGCAGCACGGACTCTGGTAAACAGAGACATAACTGTTGAAAAGGTGACAAGTTTGTCCATGGTGCCATATGCTTTATTGGTACAGGGCCAGGAGCATGAGTGCCCGTTTCCCCCTGAAAGGATAGGACAAGAGTCATCTCCATTCAAATTGGGGATGACCTTTGAAAAGGCAAAGGAATTGGATTTAGCGATCTGGTTTGTAGATGGGAGCTGTTTTTACAGTCAGGGAAAGTGTTGTACCGGTTACACAGCGATTATGGCAAGCATGAGCAAAACTGTGCTGGGGACTTGATATAGTCAAGTCAATGCCAGTATGGATTCAACGAGGAATGAGATCCCCTAATGAGAAAATCATAGTCCATACAAAGTACCTGATCTATACCTGAAACCGAACCCAGGAGAGGACGGGCCAGATATTCCTACTAAAAGCAAGGGTGTATAGGAAGAATTCCGAGGAAATGTGCCAGTTAAACAACCAAGCTGACTGCTTGTAAAACAGTAAAACAGGTAGCACTGTTGGGGCCCAAGTCCCTTTGAACCAACTCTGCAGAATTTATTTATAAGATTACATCTGCATCACACTCCTATCAGACATTGTAGAAATATAAAAGTCAGATCCAAAAATCAGAGAACTTTTATTGGAGAAAGAATATGGGAAGTTCTGCATCTTCCAAACCAAGAAGGGTCTAGTTATGTCCCGACCATAGGGACCTCAAAGATGAAGTTCCACCTCTACTAGTGTCACTATCCAGCCTAAGAAAGGAGATGGTGGTGTTGGCCCATGAACAAGGACATTATAGTTTGGAGAAAATGATAGGTTGAATCCTAAGAGTCACTAGGTGGCCTGATTGTGCGAAGGACATTAAGACATATATTCACAACTGCCTGACCTGCGCCGCAAATAATGCGGACGCAAAAATAAACAAGGGATCCATCAGATGCCAGCCGATAATAGGACCATGGGAGAGGCTTCAAATAGATTATATTAAGCCACTGCCACAGATGGAAAGAGGACATAAATACTTTTTAGTAATAGTCAATGCATTCACTAAATGGATAGAAGCATAACCATGCCGAAATAACACCACGGCAACAACAGCAAAGACACTACTAGAGCAGACATTTTCCCAATTTGGCTTATCAAAAACAATAGATTCTGATCTGGGCCCTCATTTTGTGGGGGGAGTGATGAGGAACGTATGCAAAGCCTTCGGAATCAAACAGTGATTCCATGTGGCAGGCCATCCCCAGGGCTCTGGGTTGGTGGCGAGCACTAATAGGACATTAAAAACAGCACTCCGCAAAGTCATCAATACCACTGGAAAAGATTAGGACACCAAATTACTCTACATCCTTATGGCAATTCGGTCTACCACAGCAATCCATGGATTTATATCTCATAAGGTACTGACAGACAGTGCAATGAGAATACCCGAAGAATGGTGGATCGGATGTGCGCCCCCAGACGACCTACAACCCAGAATGTTGGCAGACAAGTTTATGATAAAACTACCGGAGTCCATAAGTAATATCCAATGAGAGGTTATGAAAAAGCTTAAGTCCAATGAGAGAAAAATAGACAAGAGACTTGGTCTACGTCTATATTGACAGCAGCAAATTCACCACCATCAGATCGATGTAACCGGATTGATTGAGTAGAAGTGAAGACCCTCTCCATTGATCCAGAAGTCGATTTAGTAAAACCACTTCCAGAAAAAGCATACCGCTGCATTGACAGGGATGCATTTCCCGTCGGCACAGCATAGTGGAGATGACATGAAGAAGAGAATTTAGGAAGAGAATTTAGAGATATGCAAGCTGCTCTATTGTTACCAGATTTGCAATTCACCTTGCGGTATGCTCATTTATTAGGGTTACCTTCCTGGAAGGGGGTGTGATTCTGGGGGTGTGATTCTAGGGGTGTGCTTCTAATAATGTACTGCTTGTGTTACTTGTGTGTTCATAGAGCTACAACCCCCCTCCCAATGGAGCTATCCTGCAGGACCTAAGGTTTTCAGGGCTGGGTTCCTCCAGCACCAGATTCAAATAAACCCCCACAGATACACATACACATTTCAAATTAACTGAGTGCATCTAAGCGGACCGGGCTATCAGCACTGTCAGCTGACCCCTTATGTGTCCCTGAACTCAGCAAGCTGGGTGACACCACACTTTCAGTGGCTACCCTTATATGCCCCTTTGCCACGCACCAGAATAGAGCACACTTCTTGAGCAGGCTGGGTCTAAACAGCACTTTTCGTCTACTCGCCTCCATCAGCCCCTGGATTCAATCAGGCTGGGTCAAACAACATTTGAGCTGCCCCTGGACCCCATAGGCTAGGCAGAGTAGCACTTCCTGGCGTTCCCCTTCATATGCCCCTTTACACGACAATTGTTCTAGCAGTAACCCCCCTGATGAGCAAACCCCATAGGATTTTTGGGAACTCCAGGGATCTTTGGCTTAGGTAAGAGAAGCGTTGCTACAGAGCAAGATAGGGACCAAGGACACAAAGGAATAAAATAAAGTTTGGAGAGAGAGAGAGAGAGAGAGAGAAAGCGCCAACCAGCTAGACTATAACAGTTATTTTATTGCTAGGTATATAAAACTTATGATACTAATAGTAATACCATACAAGGAGAGAAAAACAATCAAATGTTTACAATACTACACAATTACAGTTGGGGTATTGGAGAAAGCTATCCCAGATTTGATTACAAAAGTAGAAAGTTATACCTGGAATAAGAGGGGGGGAGAGAGAGAGAACAGGTGTGCTGGGGGAAGAAGGGGGTGGGGTTGATCTCACCACTCCATGCAGTTCAGAGGTTTCCAGGAACAGGTTTGTCATCTTAGGGTCTGGAGTGCTTTGAGTCTGGCAGAGCCCCCAGCATGATCAGTCAGGAAGAGAAGACAGGTTACAGTGGAACTGATGCAGAATTTTTGGATCCAAGCATCAGAACAGAGGTTCTGATAGGGGGTTTTGTAGACCCCAGGTTTGTTTATGGATAAACAATGTCTGGACAAAAGGAGCTGATCCTTCCTGGAAGGGCATCTTTCCTTGAGAGAGAGCTCACAATGCAACCAGGATATAGTGTTTTGCATATCAATAACTAGAATGGTCTGATAACTGCGGCGTTGGATGTGTACAGGTGTTAGTTCATTTACATCAATGGCAGGGATTTCCCAACATTCAGTGCTTCCCTGCTTCAGCAATCCCAGAGTTCAGTGCGTTCCCTGCTGTACCAATCCCAGAATTCCGTGCATGTTCCATCTTCGATGTAGATGAGGCTTCTGTTCTCCATTCATGTGCTAACTGAGATGCTTATGAGGCATGGGGAGTTGTCTCACCCTTGATGAGGGGGTTTCAGTTGTGTCTCCTGCCTTTTCATATTGAGAATGTCTTTGGTTTCTGGTTCAAGAAGACTGCAGGGTGGTGGTGGTGTGGGGGTATTCAAGTGAGCAATTGGGGTTTTGCACCCTGGCTCCCCAAGAACACAGAGCTGCTAGGTAACTCTATGTAGCTTGCGTATTTCCCATCGACTGCTGCCGAATTTCCCGGTAAGTATAGACCAGGCCTGGGTAATGTTCTAAATACAGTTGAATGGAAGATTGGGTACAAAGTCATCTACAGATACTTTTCAGAAAAAGGGCACACCCTGAGCCCAATGTGGGTGGGGCCTCTGTCTATAGTGGACAAAGCATCACTCTGTTTACCATCTGGAAATTAGGAATAAGAATTTAAGAATTTACAAATGGTTCCTTGGTTCACATCTGAAAACTTGGAAAGGGACCATAACATGAAGCACTAACATCTCTTATTTTGTCTTATGCGTCCCAGAAAGGGCCACCGTTGTAAATACGTTTACTGCATTTTTAACATATTATGTATGTATATGTTCTTTGATCTATATGCCTTGGTGTCTTATTATAGAGGAAAATCAATATTATAAGTGCCAAATGAATCAAAGTTATGTGACGGTATGGGAACAAGTGGTGGAATGGTCACATATTCCACTCCCAGGATCTTTAAGAGAAGGAGACTGCTACATTCATCAGGAAGGATGTGGATGTCATTTGGAATGGGAAGAGGAAGAAGGGGAGGCTAGAGTTACAATCACTGCATATACGAATGAAGGATCAGATGTTATAATGGATGGGCCTGGTGGTGAGCCATTCAATCTGATTTCTAAAATACCAGCAAGGTGTGCATGGAAGTTAAAAAGTAACCTTTTTGCCAACTTTGTCAACAACTGCCAAGAAATAGCAAATGCCACTAATCAAGAATGTGCATTCATTAGTGATCAAATGCTTCAGATGGTCAGAGAACCTCCCCTTGACTATTAAAATCATTATGGGATTGCCCTGGTGGAGGAGAGCGAACTTAAGTTGCTCACTCCCACGGGAAGGTATGTGGTCCTAATTATGTGTAAAGAATCAAACATTAGTAACCCTATTGATCCCTTCTCCATGAATAAGTTGTGTACCACATTAAAGAAAACTTGTAATGTACTGGGTACAAGGAATGTGACAATAAAACCACATGTTAATGATTCGGGTATCTAGGAAGTGGTTGGATATCATCAGTTGTGGTTTAGGGCTAAAGTGACGGTGGTTTCATCGCCGAAAGTTAGTGCAATAGGTCCATTAATAACAAAAACTAATGCAAGAAAGAAAGTTATCCTTAACCCTAGGCATCCCCTTAAAAAGGTTGAACTAACTGAATCTGGAGTTAAATTAAATTTAGCCTGAATGTGGCAAATATACCCAGACTCTTGAGAAGGGTTGAAACAAATGGCTAACAAAAACTGAGAAGAAAAAGGGATTCGCTAGCCAACATGTTGGGTGGACTGGGCACAGGATTGGGAGTGCTCAACACAATTGATCAGGAGATGGTTGCTAGCAAGGTTGATACCTTGGGGAGTGATCTGGTATCATTATCATTCCCTTTAACAACCTAATTGATTAAGCTACCCAACACCGAACTCGAAATACTGGTGGTCCTATTTGAATGGTTAAAGCAACAAGATCTGTATAATTCACGTATAGTAGATGCTTTAATAACCACATTCTTGAATATCTCTATAGCTTTGACCTGCATACAGGTGCAGAACTGGGTGTATGACACCTCTGAGGATATAATTAAGGACAGTGTTCATAGAATTTTGCCAGCAGAGATAAGAAATTTGATCAGGAATAGTACCATAACCTCCTTTGAAAAGGCACATAAGAAATGGTGGTATCTAGTTAATTTTACATTTGATAAGGAGGGTAATATCATCCACTGTTATATAATCACAATTAAAGAAGCTCAAACTGAGTGGATCTACCCCTTGGTACTCATATAAAACTCATTTACAATAAACACAGCACACCTGCTTCTTATGCATACACAACTGTGTCCTATTACTGCCAAAACAGAATGATTATGCTTTGCAAGTTCTAACTTGTAATGACACTTTCCAGATTCAAAGTTCATCCAAATATGCCCTACAGGTTGTATTTTATTTAAGCATACATATCCCTTTTTGGATTCACTCTGACACTCAGGTATGTCTATTATAGTGCCATCTCGTTTTACTTCTGCCAGAATATCTTGAGGAATCATAGCTGTGTTCCCCACATATAGACCCAGGGGGATTAATGGGTAAACCCATTCAACAGAGGCATTTCTTATTGTTAAGAGAAATGCTGTGACCTTCTGCGTTTCTATAAGTAAAGTTTAATAGATGCCACCAATTATGTATTTTCTAATTCAAATGCATCCAATTTGTTTTGTAACAATCCTTTTATTTCAGTTGAGATGGCTCCACTCCATCCCACTTTAAGAAAATCACTATTTACAGAGGATAACCATGCCTGGGCCTGAGTGCAGCTATAGCCCAAGCTATATCCTCTTGTAACCTGTTTAGGAGTTGAACCAATCTCCCATTACTTGAGTGATTTCGAATTCTAAGGAGGCTATTTGCTTCAATGAGGTGTCAAGAGGTTGTTTTAATAGGGCTATATCCAATCCTACATTCCTAATCTTTGTAGCTAATATTTCAACATCAGCTGCATTCTTAATACCCAAACCAGTACCCAAACCACCTAGAATTTTAGCTGTCAAATCTCTTTTGTTAATTACCCTATTTCTTCCATTCAAGATAGATACACAATTATGCCACCCTTTTACAGCATTGGTCACATACGGTTGGCATTTTGGTTGAATGGATGCTATAGATACTGGCAAAGGGATACTTATCTTTCTCAGACTGTATTCTGGGTTTATCATGACCTTCCTTTTACATTGCTGGCCAATCACTCTAAGGCCCACTTGAGTGACTTTAGGCTTCCCTACCACAAATATCTCTGTTTCCTGTCTTAGACAATATAAGCTGGTTGCATGCCATATGCCATTATCACTTATGTTGACCCACTTATGAAATGTTCCAATACATATTATTTCATCATATGTAATATTGGAACAAAACTTGTTTCTATGCCTTTTAGATGTATTAATAGGCCTCCATTCTCTAATGCATGGAGTTGATAAGTCATACTCATTGGCTGCAGTATATAATTTTATCAGGACTTGGCTAATGTTTGAGGCAAACCTCAGGGTTATATTGTACCCCAATTTCACAACCTTAGGTACACCTGCAAGGATGCTACCACTATTGAATCCAAAAGTGCTCCTGCATGTTACAGCCTTGTGAAAAGACTTTTCATCTGGCGTGTACCATACACATAAGCCAGGTGTTCCCATTTTCTGGCTGAGCAGCTGCCCCATGACAATAACTTGATTGATACCCTGATGTTTTCTTAGGTTTCCCACTGCTTCTCCTGAAATGTTACTAACCCTTCATTGCCAATTGATAAAACACTTTTGACCAATAGAAAACACGTATATGTCTACATCCCTTTTTGTAATATTTAGAGGTTTACCCCAACGGGTTAGCAACTTTTCTCTTTGCTCTACTTCTAAGGGTTTACATATATAGTATTTTACAGGGTATATTTCTAACCCATGTCCCATGTTGTATGGCATTACCATCATAACCAGTGTAGTATATATTTTGAACATACAGAATAGAGTCGATTGATGACAAATATCTGGAAAAGATTAGGACAAGACATCCATTACCATCTTTATTCTTTTTGTGCATCAACTGCCTTTCTAGGATTTTAGTTGCGTACTATGAAACCATTTCTGTGTGCGTCTACCCATAGGGTCACAAAGTTCCACTTCATACACCGTGGGCCCGGCCTTGTTGTAATATAACCGATCCCAGCCACCTGGGGCTCAATAGGTGTCCCTTTTCAAAAAAATATCTACATAACACCTTTTCCCCTATATTCCATTCTATTGGCCTCAGTTTTTCTTGCAGCCTCTTATCCATATTTTGCATGTTTTTCTTTAGTTGGTGCACTACTTGGTTCTGCACCTCCGAGATGCTGTCTAGCAGTTTACTCGTGTACTATTGTACCTTGAGGCATGGCTTAAACTCATCAGGAGGTTCCCCTCCTTGAACCCACCATAGTTCAGGGGTTTTCATAATCCTGCCAGTAAAAACCTGATGGGGAGTAAACCCATGAGATCTAATTGTGGACCTTCTTGCCATCAAAACCAAAGGAAGCTGGAGATCTCAGTCTTTCCCGGTCCCAGGCACCAGTTTGCGCAAGCAGGCCTTGAGTGTACAGTTCAACCTCTCCACAAGACTGGATGACGGAGGGTGGCCGGCAATGTGGAAGCGCTGTTTTATTCCCAGGGCCTGGCACATGCATTTTGTGACTTCAGCAGTGAAGTGTGGAGCTTAGCTCGAATCCATCAATTCTGACAGTCCGAACCTTGAAAAGGCTTCGTTGAGAACCTTTGCAGTTGTTGCTGCAGTATTATTGGCCATGGGATAGGCTTCGATCCATTTACTAAAATGGTCTATTACAACTAGGATGTAGCATTTATTCCTGCCTGTAGGTGGTAAAGGCACGATATAGTCGATCTGCATGTGTTTCCATGGCCGTACCACTGGCTGGCTGGTGCTTCAGGGGACCCTTGATTACTCTTGTTGTGAGCACAGTTGAGGCATTCGATAATGTATTTCTCTACTTCTTCAGTGATGGTTGTCCACCAGGCCACATCTTTTAGCCTCTCTAGATTCTTGTCTCTGGTAAGTGCCCTTGACTATGGGCCAACTGTATTAACTCATTTCTTAGAACCTTAGGTGCTAAGAGTACTGGCGTGCTGTCTGAAATATCTTCACTAACTACAAAAACAATATTACTCTGGTCCTTAAAGACCTTTCTGCCCTTGATTCTTTTTTCTTGCAAGAGGGCCTGCACTTCCAAATCTTTGCTCTGCATCTCAGGAATCCTATCTGGTATGTCTTGACTTCTCATCTTATTTGCACATACTGGAATTTTTTTCATTGGACTTGGTTCTGATGGTTTCAGAGCCCATTTTGGTAGCTTCTTTTCCCAACCTGTCTATAGAGTTCTGTTGCAGGGCAGATTATGACTCCTTCCTGCCTTTCCCCAAAAAGGGTGGGAACTACTGGGGAAGAAGACCTCCAAGATGGAGTCTCAGTTGTCCTTTCGCCTATTCAAAATGACGATTACCTTATACAATTTTATCAACTGATACAAATAATCACTAAATGGGGAAATTTACAGTAACAATGAGTAGGGAAAGTAGACCTGTGATTTCATTTCCAACATAACGACTAAATGTCAAGACATCTATACTTTAGAAATGCTTTCTAGCAACTGATTTCTAGCAACTGATTTCAGAGCCATTGGCTATTATCTTTGAAAGCTCGTGGCAACAGGGGGAGGTCCCTGACGATTGGAAAAAAGCAAATATAGTGCCCATCTTCAAAAAAGGGAGGAAAGAGGATCCAGGGAACTACAGACCGGTCAGCTTCACCTCAATCCCTGGAAAAATCATGGAGCAGGGATCCATTTTAAGGCACTTGGAAGAGAGCAAGGTGATCAGGAACAGTCAACACGGATTCACCAAGGGAAAGTCATGCCTGACCAACCTGATTGCTTTCTATGATGAGGTGACTGGCTCTGTGGATGTGAGGAAGGTGGTGGACGTGATATACCTTGACTTTAGCAAAGCTTTTGATACTGTCTCTCACAGTATTCTTATCAGCAAGTTAAAGAAGTATGGGTTGGATGAATGGACTATAAAATGGATAGAGAACTGGCTAGAGCATAGGGCTCAACGAGTAGTGATCAATGGCTCCATGTCTAGCTGGCAACCAGTCACAAGTGGAGTGCCCCAGGGGTCGGTCCTGGTGCCAGTTTTGTTCAACATCTTCATTAACGATCTGGAAGATGGGGAGATTGCATTCTCAGCAAGTTTCCGGATGACACTAAGCTGGGGGGAGTGGTAGATACCCTGGAAGGTAGGGATAGGATACAGAGTGACCTAAACAAACTGGAGAATTGGGCCAAAAGAAATCTAATGAGGTTCAACAAAGAAAAGTGCAGAGTCCTCCACTTAGGAAGGAAGAATCCCATGCACAGCTATAGACTGGGGACCAATGAGCTAGGCAGCAGTTCTGCAGAAAAGGACCTGGGGGTAACAGTGGATAAAAAGCTGGATATGAGTCAGCAGTGTGCCCTGGTTGTCAAGAAGGCTAATAGCATATTGGGCTGTATTAGGAGGAGCATTGCCAGCAGGTCACGGGAAGTGGTTATTCCCCTCTATTCGGCATTGGTGAGGCCGCATTTGGAGTATTGTGTCTAGTTTTGGGCCCTCCACTACAAAAAGGATGTAAACAAGTTGGAGAGAGTCCAGTGGAGGGCAACAAAAATTATTAGGGGGCTGGAGCACAGGACTTATGAGAAGAGGCTAAGGAAACTGGGCTTGTTTAGTCTGAAAAAGAGAAGAATGAGGGGGGATTTGATAGCAGCCTTTAACTACCTGAAAGGGGGTTCCAAGGAGGATGGGGCTAGACTGTTCTCGGTGGTGGCAGATGACAGAACAAGGAGAAACGGTCTCAAGTTGCAGTTGTGGAGGTCTAGGTTGGACATTAGGAAAAACTGAGGCTTGACAAAGCTCTGGCTGGGATGATATAGCTGAGGTTTGAGCAGGGGGTTGGACTAGATGACCTCCTGAGGTCCCTTCCAACTCTATGATTCTATGATTCTAACTCAGAGAAGGCATACTGCCTCCACACTAGTCAGTGACCAGCAGTAAACTACGGGGGGAGGTGTGATGCCCTGTGTCTGAAAACAACACCCCAAAAGACCCTCTATTCACCAATGCCATATAATTAAGATAAGTTATGTACGAATTATGCCATGTTTGGTATTATTTTAAAAATCTTAATCTGTTAAACATTAATGTCCTGTTAGATTGCATGTGCTACTATAGTATGCAAAATTATAAAGCATTTTTGTAAATGCTATTAGAACATGTTGCAAGGCGATAAACTCCCACAAACAGCCTTTTAGGCACAACAGTGGAGTGGCATTAATGGCTCTCTCTCATCCATTCAAGAATAGATTCCACTAAGAAGAATTGTTTACAGTGGAGGCTTCACTGTAAGGTGCATGTTTCACAATGGGAGTTGACTGACCAATGAGGATGACCCCAGAGGTCACGAGCTCCAATTTTTCTAGCAAACTGAAACAGACTATACAAAGGGGTGTGTAACATCATCATTGGCTTCTCTTTCTCCAACTCAACAACACCTGAAGGACAAAAGGACTTTGAAAGAAGGGAGGGGAGTCCCAGGCAGGGAAGATTGCCCAGCCTGCATTCAAGAAACTGCTTGTACCAGCTAACAAGGGTGAGACATTGCTAATTCAAATGCTAGTAGCGGGTAGAACTTAAACTGTGATCTTATGTTTATTTCATTTAGAAACTACTTTCAATCTCTTTAAATTTGCCTCTTATAATCACTTAAAATTTATTTTGCTATAGTTAATAAACTTGTTCAACGTTTTATCTCAACCAGTGCGGTTTCGAATTGGAGTGTCCAGAAATCTTAGCTCAGTAACAAAACCTGTTGCAGGTCTTCCCCACCATGATGTGGGGAGTGGATTTATTAATAAAGTTTTGGGGATAGATTGCTTTTGGTGCAGTTCTTAAAAACTGTGTGTGTGGTTGGGGGGTATTTGGCTGGTTCCTCTCTATTGTTGGTTTGTGAATGGCTAGGCAAGGCACTCATAACTAAGTTGTGTGTGTCTCTGCATGTAAATGGCTGTGTAAGTGTAGCTTGCTGACAGCATCAAAGAGTGAGAGACAACCCAGGTCAACATTCTTGGGATCTAGCTGGGTGTAGTGCTCTGTATGCTGTGGGGCTAGACAATAACAGTGCCTGGAGGGGCTTGCTGCTTGTCACTAGCAAGGCATTGTGAGGGACAACCCAGGCCGGAGAGTGAAGAATGCACAGCATTCCAACTGTTTTCAGGTTGCACCCCTGGGGACCCCATCACAGTGATCTTGAGGGGACCCAGTAAGGCCACTGATGTGGCATAGGGCCTGATGGAGGTATCCAAGGGTGGCCATACCAAGATTATGGCGGTGCCATCTGGTAGTACATTTCCAGATCCTGTTGATATTGAGTCCCATATGGAGCTTGGGAAGATTATTAAACTCTTTCCAGCTCACTCCCTGATTCCTCACTTGACAATAGAGGGGCATGATTATGGGGAAATACCCCTTGGTCAGCCATGGCTCAGTGCTGTGGTCTTGGTAATGAGGGGTGGAGAGTCAGGTGCTTCCAGCATAGCCAGGTCCCTGGCCTGATGGAATTCAACCAGTACCAAGTGACCCAGTGTCGGTGGTGGTGCCAGGCAGATAGAGACCTCACCCGTACCAATCTCTCCAGTGCCGGATGGTACCGACATCAGCTTGCATACCGGAAGCGTCTTAGGGAGTTTGCCCTTATCTCTCTGTATTGATGATTCTGTGCCCATGCCCAAAGGATCCATGGGCCTTATCGACGATTCTAGACACCAACAGTTGCAGTGAGGTGTGGGTGCAGGATGATCTCAGTGCCAGCAGTGCAGAGGATACCAAACGAGATAGCAATCGCTTTTGGTTATCCCTGGGCTCGCTTAGGGGACTTCCCGTTCTCTTTTTCTACTTAAGAGAGGAATCCCCAGACTGTTACTTCAACCCACTGTCCTTTGAAGTTGAAGGTTGAGGGAAAGACTCACCCCCGCCAGCAGCTTGGGGTCAGAGAGCCGCCTCTATCAAGATGATTTTCTTGTGAAGCTCTCTATCTTTGCGGGATTTCGGCCGGAGCTGCTGCCAGAGGGAACACGTTTGTTGTATTCACACTGAGGCAGCGAATGCAGTGAGAGTGCTTGTCCGCAACTGGGATCACTTCACTGCAGGTGCAACACTTCTTGAAACCTGGAGAGCTGGGCATGCCCTTGTCCAGGGGGTGGGGGATCGACACAAGAACAAAGTCTCTTCTTCCTTCTTTTTTTTTTTTAGGCACGGTCAAATAAAGAGTCAGAAGAAAGCTAAAAGATTTCTACAGCTAAAGATTAACAAATGAAAAGGAGAGTTAATGATCCGCCATCGGACAACTAAAGACTCTGTCTCTAGCCAGGGGCAGTTGAGAAGGAACTCAGGATGGTTAGTCCACATGCACTGTGTGGGCCCAACAGACACTGATACCAAAGTTCTCCCATAAATTGCTCAGGAGCACAGTGGAGCCCCCATAGCGACACTACTCAAAGAAGGTGTGCCTTTCCTGCAACCCCACCTTACTTTCCCCAGCTGGAGCATGAAGTACACCCCTGGGCTGGGGAAGCCAAAACAAACTTTAAAAGTCTCATGGAAGAAGAATTTGTAATCACAGTTCAGAGGCCCTTTCCTCAGAATGTTGGCTGAGAGCGCTTCAAATCCACGTCCTTAAACAAAGTCTCTGCCTGGTCAGGCTAGTCTTCTGGAGCCTATGGGTATGTCTACATTGCATTAAAAACTCCACTCTTGGCCTGTGCAAGCTGACATGGGCTCACAGAGCTGTTTCAGTGCAGTGTAGACTTCTGGGCTTGAGCTGGAGCCTGGGATCTAGAACCCTGAGAGGTGGGAGGGTCACAGAGCTGCTCTTGGGCTGCAGTCTGAGAAGTCTACACTGCAATGCAACAACCCCACAGCCCAAATCCCACGAACCCAAATCAGCTGGCAGAGGCCAGCCACATATGTCTAATTGCAGTGTAGACATACCCCATCAGAGAGCAATCACTGCCCCTTGCAACCTGCATGGCTTCTAATTCCCATTTCTAGTTCTATCCATTTTCAACACCTTTTTGCTTTTGTCTCAATCCTTTTTGCCTGCTCATCTTCCTGTTCCTGTTTAAGTAGGCCAACCATAGATTATTCTGGATTACCCCTAAACTATTTTGATTGTGAGCACCTGGCTGCTCCTTGTGAGCACCTGGCTGCTCTCTTCACATGAGATACATAAAAAATATAATGAGATTCTGTGTAACTTGTTTTATTTACACATATATACCAGTCCTGAAACAGAGGTGGTCACAAACAGCATGCAAACAACCCCCTCTTTCAGGGATCTCAAGATCTAACACCAATGCCCAATTCCCAAGGAATAATCCTTTCTCAAATTAGAGAAATTAAGATAGAGAGCAAACGTCCTTGCCATCTGCCACTGCTCCCCCAAAGAAACTGAATCAGAAAGAATATAGTATTTACTTCCAAGATTCTAAAATCTTGCTTGTAGCTAAGAAAAATAACTCATAAGATTATATGTAACAGTGCCATCTGGTGACCTCTGCCACAGTAAGAGAAACTATTATGCCTGTTGGCTTGGACATGCAGTGAATGAGACACCAAATCTAGAGTTTCAGCTATAATGGCAAGCATAATTTTTATTAGCTATGTCATAACAAAACTAGGAGAGAAAGACCCAACCAGCTCCTCTGCACACAAACTACACAGCAGGCTTAATCCAGTGTGGTTTGTAAACAAACAGTTGAAAAGGCAAAACAATTAAGAAGAGGCTACCTCTTAAGTGATCTGAACCAAAGATCCCAAGAGTCTCTCTTATCCCTTTTTTCCTGCAATACACCAGGGTTTGAATAAAAGGTGCTTCTTACTACACCAGAAGCCTGCCCCGCACCATGCAAACACAGCAAGGGCCCACCCAGATCCCACTTGGCTAGTGTCCAGTCTTGAACAGTAACTGGCTCCCCCTGATACCTTTACCCCTGTTAGCCTGCACTGTTCACCTAATATATAGCTGCAACAAATAACTATCAACAGCGCAAGACCCTCTCTCTAGCCAAACAACCAACAACACTAGTTGCCAATCTGCACTGTGGGAAAAGTCCTTACTATCCCACTAAAAGGGCTTTGGCTGAAACCCAGAGCAAAGTGGGAAATCTAGCAGTTAGAAACAGGAAAAACAAACCCAAGGTAAGGGTGGATGGAGGCAAAAAAAAACAGGCACGTTAGACAGTACCCAGAAGGGGCAATATAAACTCTCACCACCCCTGACACTGGGAGCCCCTACAGCCTAGCAATGGAGCCATCAAGCCATGGGGTGGGAACGAAGGGTCCCTAAACTCTACCCAAACTCCACCCATGCATGAGACTAACAAGGAGGAAGGGGGTGCGTCTCATCTTCCCCACACTGGGCAAGATCTCAGGAGTGTCTGTCTCCCCCGCCTCTGGCCAAATCCCCCAAGGCAGTCAGGAAATGGGGTGCATTTACACCAGCAGAGGATCTGGCCCATAGCTGACAATTTCATATATTGAATAGAAAATGTTAGGTTAATGCATCAAGTTATGTTAATGAATCACTGTGATTGAGAAGTCCTGAAGATTATTATATGTATTGTGGTAACACCTAGGAGTCCTAGTCATGGGCCTGGACTCCATTGTGCTAGGCTCTGTACAAATAAGGAACAAAAAATTGTAATTCATCTCGGCAGAACCAGGTGCCACTGGCTGTGCACGCTTTCCTGCAGGACACTGCCTATGTGCCTCAACCATGAGCTTGACGGAACACCTCTAAAGTGAGAGGTCAGTCCAGTTCTATGCCTTCTTGTCCTTGTACTCTGCTGGAATGTCCACAGAAGTGCAATGACTGCTGTTTCTGATGGGTCAACCCACAGCTCATTTGATAGTGGAACTTTTGGACTCCAATCCAGCAACTGAATCTATGCTGTTGGATTCATACAAATATATGGAGTGCAAGAGCCCATCCACATGGATCTGTTTTGTCTGACTACAAGATCAAGGACTTGGCCACTACATTCAGAAGCTAAAGGGGGTGCTTGAAATGAACACAAACATACAGAATGAGCAAAATTACAAAGCTGCTTTAAAAAATAGCCCTAAATAGCAGGAATGACTGTGATGGGGGGAAAGGGCAAACACCATACTAGATAAAGGCAAAAAGAGGTGGAAAATGACTCCAACTCATAGCACCTGCCAGCAGTACCAGGCCTGGAGGGAATAAAAATATTTAAAAGATTTTTGGAGGAAAAGCAAAACATGTAGAAAGCACAGTACGGAAATTGTAGAACCAGGCTGCTATAGTTTAACCCTATCCTTCTACAGCTCTGATCCTCTCATGTCAGACAATAGGGCTATTCTAGTATAGCACATCCACATACCACAAGCACCCTATCTCCCACACTGGCAATACCTGGAATTCCTCATTTGAC
This sequence comes from Emydura macquarii macquarii, assembly GCF_026122565.2. Taxonomy (NCBI): domain Eukaryota; kingdom Metazoa; phylum Chordata; order Testudines; family Chelidae; genus Emydura; species Emydura macquarii. The sequence goes on along the minus strand of NW_027132610.1, from coordinate 42,445,365 downwards.
AACTTGGATTACATGGTTTAGTAATTAAATGAAACTATCAAAATGAGCATCTTCTGATCAATGTGCTTTAACCTCTTATATTATCTCAAAGGTTTTGTGCATGTTTAGGAATATAGATATAGTACTGACCTCCAGTTGCCGAGACCGGATTGCATGTGTAGTTGTCATTTGAAAGGGTTATCTAGAAGCCAGAGAAGTAGATGCCAGGTGGCATAGCTGTAAACCTGAGCACTGCTGAGATTACATCATCAAGAACACATTAACTCATTGGCCCCTGTCAGCTTTCTACAGACACCTGAGTATATGATATGTTCCAGAGAGAAGCAGACACACACCAAAAAAATATTAAATGTAAAAATGGGATTAATAATTTTACCAGATTCTGACATTAGTAAGTGGAAACTAGTTATTTAATATGAAGAAGCCATCTTCATAATTATACAAGGAACAAATACACTTTTGTGTTTTCCATTCCTCCTTTTTCACATCTTTCCTAATCCAGACAGGCCACAAATTAATGTCAGGACAGCAAACAGTTCAAACAGAATCTGAGGAAAGAGAAATACTATTCTTAAAAAACAAAAGAGATTGAAAAGATTGTAACTGTTTACCTTAGAAAGGAGATGAATGAGACGGAACATGATAAAGGTACACAAGATAATGAGCGGCAGAGAAAAATTGATCAGTCACTTCTGTTCACTCTTTCTAATGACACAATAAGGAGACATTACATAAAACTATATTTAAAACTGATAAAAGGGAAAAAAGTCACACAACAGACAATTAGCCTGTGGAATTTACAAGATAGTATTGAAACCAAGAACTTAAACAGGACCGGAAATGAATATGAATAGCAAGAACATCCAGAATTATAATAATAAGATTATTTTAAAGTTTTGAATGGGATATCAACTGCAATGCTTCAGGGCATAAACTAACCTGTAACTAACAGGGGTTAGGAAGAATTTTTTTCTGTGGGCAGCAGGTTATTCCATAATAGTCCTCTGCAGGGTTTATTGCACATTCTTTTAAAGTAAATACTGGCTACTGTCTGAGATTGGATACTGGACTCGATAGACTACTGGCCTGATTAAGTATGGCAATTCCTCTGGGGTCAAATGGTGCACGGATTTACAGCCTTTGCACTCTCACTGAAGAGGGTGCAAATTGGCTTAGTATGTTTGAGGGAGTGGATGCAGGAGGTTGTTCAGAGTAAATGCTGTATGTTCTTAAAAGACAGTATTTTAACCTATACAGAGCTAATTACATTTACAGCTTTTCCTTCTATTCCTGAAATTACAATCTGCAGGTTTCTCTTTTAACCAAAGCCTTTTGTCTTTGTGAATACATGGCTAGTAGGTTTAACTTGCCTCTGTATCTTTGAGGAAGTTGTGATGATTCCCTCTTGAGACATTTGGCACTTCAGCTTATGGACTTCTGAGACACGCCCAGCATAATGTATGTACCATCTGAGCTGTGGCTGAGATAAGTCACTTTTTAGAGTGCTTTCTTCATTATAGCAAGAAATAGAAGGCTCATCAGGGTCAGAGAAGGTTAACTGATAAAAGTTCTATTCTTTACTTAAAAGAAGAAAAATATCCTGATTCAAAAAGTGAGAGAAATCACATGATTTCTGTGAAACACAAGGTACTTTAAAAAGCCAACAAGCAAAAACAGTGTTGCACTTTGTGTATTTTAGGTAATTTGAAGGAAAAATCAAATCACAGCATAGGCTATTTGTTTTTCATTGTGTTTTATTTTCTCCTTTCAAACAAAATGCTGATGTTCTTAAATTTATATGTAGACTGCATTTTACCTTGAACATTTCAATTACTGATTACATATAAACTATGCCCCCCTATATTCTCTGTCTTCCTCCTCAACAGTCTATCCCTATTCAGCATAGCACTTATGCATGAATTTAATTTTAATCGTGTGTAAGTCCCTTAGGTATAAATGATTTACTGACTAAGGATGGACTTCAACATGTGCTTAAATGCTTTGCTGAATTCGGGGCTGGTAGATGCTGAACAAAGTTGTGGACAATCATGGATGGTGGAGGCATGGAGAATGGAGAGAAGGCTGTGCTAGGTGTTTCCACTTTCATGTACAAACACAGATGTGCCCCTTAGCTACCTACATCTCCTCTGCAGAACTCTGCACTTGTCAGAGAGTCTCCAAGCATAGACACCGGCTGGAAGTCAGTGAAGCATGACTGTAAGCCTTGCTTGGTTGTCCTTACTTAGGAAAGAACTGGGCAGGATAAAGAAAGAGAGCCTCTGTTGGCTGGCAGTCCATACAGCTGGAAAAGAGATTCATGACTTAAGTTCTTGGGCAATGTAAAAATAATAATACACATCTACATAATGCTCTCCACTCTGGCAAGTATACAAAAGAATATTCTTCCATGAGAAAAAGATGTGGCAGGCAACCGACTAGCACCTCTCCTAATCCCACAGATCTTTTCAGGTAATGCTCGGGGTTTCCCTTTTCACCCAGAAGCGGGACGTGCTCTCATGCAAGAAGTCTATGGAATTTAATAGGGATGAAACCAATAGAGGTTTACAGAAACTATTCTAAAATCCTTTAATAATACCCTATATACAATTCCAGAAATTGGTCTAAAAAACCTTTTTCAATCTTTATTCAGTTCTACAGAACTATTCTCTACGTGTATGGGCCTAGATATACATGAATCACTCTACCATAGAGGAAGTGCATAAAGCATGGGTAAAGCATGTACAGCAATACTGCACATTAACAATGCTGCATATTTAGGGGCTTCAGTTTGAGTCCAAAACTGAGATTAGCCAGATAAAACCCCACCAACAAATAAATAAATCAGAGATTAGGGTTGTATAAAATATAAATCCCAAACACCCTACTGCGAGTGGGCCAATGGGCTCTAAAGCTCTCCCACACTCACTGGGAGTTCAGCTCCAGGAGTTTGGGGCTTTTGAGGGGGCTATTTTTAAAATATAATTTGGTGAAAAATTAAAAAAGACTGTTAAAAATGGACTCTTCCCCCATATCCACACCCAATAAGTCTATATTTTGTATAAAAATAAAGGAGCGAAAAATCAGAAAAATTAAAACACCATAAACTGCTAATTACTAGCTATGATTTCGTGCACAGCAAATCTGCAGTGTTGATAACAAGCAGTGGAGTTTGTCACACAGAGTATTACTAGGTAGGTTAGATAAACAGTATGTAAGGAGTATTAGAGATGAATGTGTCAAAAGCAATTATTATGCTGTGAAAATTATGATTGCATGAGGCATAACCTACGATACACTACTGAACATCTACAGTACTGTGCATGTACTGATCTGTGCAAAGCTGCCAGTTTTTGCTTCATTGAATTTCTGCAGCAAAACCAGAAAATCTTGCCTCTAGGGCCAGGACTCTTAAATATGGACACACGATAAGTGTACAAATATTTGAAGGGTGTAAACAATGAGGGGTGAAAGGAATTATTTTGGAAAGAGGATATAACTAGGAGTACTGAGATAAAATAAAAAGGAAAGTTTAGGCTGACTATCAGGGAATCATCTTGACATAGAGATGCTTTCTGTTCTGCATAAGTCACCCAAAGGAAGGGATGGGTTAACATTGCTTGGGAAAATTAAAACAAGACAAAACACTAGCAAATATAGAATAGGGAAGAATGCTGTATAGTCAGCAAGATGAACTAGGTGGGTCATATTTGCCTACAGTTTTCCAGATGAAATTTTGGACTAGCAAAAAAAGAACAAAATATATCTGTGCTTTTCTGAAATTTTCCTTTCTTCAAGTAATAAGGTCCATTGCCCCATTAAACATGTACTTCAGCCTACTTGCAACTTGGGTACAAGACCAGTCCCATAAGTTATGGACAGCAGGGGAATACCCTACTCCCTGAAATTCCCTTCAGTTGAGACAACTTTCCATAATTAAATTCTATTTTCCTAAATTACCCATCATATTAAATACACTTTGAGGAAAAAGCACAATTGCTTCTACTGCAAAGTATGAGAAATTCCCTCTAATGAACCAACCCGAATTTCAGATGTCAATTTTCCTCTCTATTTTGGATGATCCATCTGTCTCCAGGTGGGAAAAGAAATCATCCTTTAAATATAGGCATCTATCCTCCATCTTCCCCTGGGCACCATGGCCTGGAAAAGACTTCTGCCAGAAATGGCACTGGCAAAGACTGGATGACAAATAATATAGAATATGGTGAATTTATGGTCATGTGGCCATCTAGCAGATGTCAATTACAGGACATATTATTTCTCTACCTTAATATTGTCAGTGCTCCTAAGGACTGGTCTTTGATGCTCACTGAAGGTAAGACTACTTACTTAATTTATTTTGGCAATGAATGCTGTAACAGTTTGAGGACTATTTCTCTGAATTAAAAGTACAATACTGGGTCTCAGAAAAAGATCCCAACTAGAAAAACACATATCTGGAACATATCTGATTGGAGATAGCAACCATTGGGAAGTCTACTTTAATAGAAAGGAAGTAGAATGACAAGTTATGCCAAGTAGTGCTGGGCACTGCTATACGGAGCAGACGGCACATCCCAGGTCATGTTCTAAGACTGTGAGGCTTTTTTGCCTTCGGGAAGCACTTAACACTGGGGTGTTCACAAACCATCCTTTTCTTGAACATGCCAAGAACATTATACTACAGAAATATGACCTTTTTGCTTGGATACTTTTATGTACACCCCCATTAAGGCCCTCCTGGAGGAACTCAAAAGGGGGTGGACTTGATGACATTGTGAAATCCCTTGCAGACCTTCATTTATACGATTCCATGATTCATGTCCTGGCATTTCCCTGAGTTGAAAATGGCAAACAGATCCAGAGAATATCTTCTCTGAACAGCGTCCAGTGACCTCATTTTAACCAAAGCTGTAGGTACCTATTTGCTCCCAGATTGAAAGAGCCTGGCACCAACTGGGGGTCTAACCTTAGTTAGGGTTGATTAGGAGTCATTCAGATAGCTCTGAGAGCAGCTATTGACCAAATTTCAATACCACACATTTATTCTAGTGGCTACCTACAAGGTGGTATTTTTTTCCTGTTGTACTTCAGGGACTGATTCAACTTGTCATATGCCCTGTATTTTTTTCTATAGTGTTTGGCAGAAACCAGGATTGTAACTTAACATTTCCAGGGACTTTTAAAAGTCTTCCATAAAGCATCCTAACTGTACCACTAAGAGGGCTAGAAATTGATTTGCCTGAGCATCTGATCTCAAGGACCAAAGCCACATATACTTGTGTGAAACAGATTTGTATCCCATGATCACTAAAAAGATTAATGGTGATCAGATATTTAGCACAATTAATATTAACAACAAGGAGGAAGGAACACAGGCCAGAACAGAACAGGTTAAAGAATATTCAGATAAATTAAATGGATTCAAGTCAGCAGGGCCTGATAAAATTTGTTCTAGGTTATTTAAGGAACTAGCTAAAGTAGTCTAGGGAGTAAACTAGGGAAATGTGGTCTAGATGAAAATGATTGAAAGACTGTACTCAAAGAATAGTTATCAACGGTTCACTGTCAAACAGGAGCAGGGCATATACAGTGAGGTCCCGTAGGGGTCAGTACTAGGCCTGGTACTATTCAATATTTTCATTAATGACTTGGATAATGGAGTGGAGAGTATGCTTATAAAATCTGACAATGACACCAAGCTGGGAGGGGTTGCAAGCACTTTGGAGGGCAGGATTAGAATTCAAAATGGCATTGACAAATCAGAGAACGGAGCTGAAATCAACAGGATGAAATTCAATAAAGACAAGTGCAAAGTACTTCACGTAGGAAGGAACAGTCAAATGCACAACCTCAAAATGGGGAATAACTGTCTAAGTGGTAGTATTGCTGAAAAAGATCTGGAGGTAACAATGGATTATACATTGAACATTAGTCAACAATGTGACTGTGACACAGAACCCCTTGACAAAGTGTGCCCAGTTATTTGCAAGCAAACTCTTATCTCACACCTGACAAACTCACTACATCAAACATGTCCTGCAGGGTATTTATTCTTAAGGGGTAACAGGTAAAGTATCTACAGAAAGCTCATAACGTATCAAGACTCAGTCACTAAGTCACTCAGTCACTGTGTGGGACAGTGTGTATGGAACAATGCAACCATACTGAAAATCAGCTTTATGGTCTTGGGGTAAAAGTTAGTCACCAGGGCATAAAATGTCTCCATGAGGGCCCATTCAAGCAGGAGGGAATTGTCACTTTGTCCTGGTTAGCTGCTGATGTAGTGCAAGGCTCAGTCATCTAACCTTGTTCCAGCCCAAGATTATAAGTGAAAAAACATCAGAGACAAGTACAAAAATCAAAATCAGTTGGGGTAAAAAAGGAATATTACAACAGAGATAGGGCCACCCTCTAAGAACAGAGAAAAAAAGACTGTTTCAGCATAACACAGGGCAGGGAAAGGCACTCTGTATCCATTCACTGAGAAAACATCTTGTGGAGCCAGAGTGTTTTCCTGAAAGTCTGGATCCTGGTTCCTGTAAAGTCAGCCAGCTGGGGGGAACAGACTGGGGGGAAAAACCTACTTTGTTAGATAGGAAATGTAACTATTGATAAGTGTTCATGTTTTATGATTTTGTTTTGTATTATAATCATTTGTTTCTATCTCTCTCTAGTTTTTTATTGAATCTCTGTTATATCTTAAATAATCCTACTTTTGTTTTATTATGAGTGCACACAAGTGCTGCGTGTTATATAAAAGTGGTGATTTAAGGTACAACTAATAAACTGGAGTACACTACTTCTCTGAGGGCAGAGGATCTGGGATTTCTAAAAGTAGCCACTATCAGGGGCTGGTTATGATGAGGAAACATTTCAAGGGGGGTGGGGTGCACCTTTTGTTAAGCTGCAAGGCAAAGACAGGGCTGGTGAAGCCAGCAGGAGAGTTCTTGAATGGCTAGCTGTCTGGTGGTGTTAGGAAGCTAACAACCAGCTAACATGAGCCAGGCTACCTCATGTTAAAGGCAGGGTAACAAGATGACTCTCAGTCCTGGATATCACAAAAATCATCACAGTGATGCAGTCGCAAAAATATCATTCTGGCAGGTTTAACAAGAATGTCAGATGTAACACACAGGAGGTAACTGTCCTGTTCTGCTTAACATGGGTGAGGCCTCAGTTGGATTACGGTGTCCAGTTCTGGGCACCCATTTCAGGAAAGATGAGAACAAATTGGAGAGAGTCCAGAGGAGAGCAACAAAAATGATAAAAGGTTTCAAAACCTGACCTATGAGGAAAGGTTTAAAAAACTGGGCACGTTTAGTTTTGAGAAAAGAAGATGGAAGAAGGGACCTGATAACAGTCTTCAAAAATCCCTTGTTATAAAAGAAGACTGTGATTAATTGGTCTCCATATCCACTGGAGATAGGACAAGAAGTAATGGGCTTTATTTGGAGCAAAGGGGATTTAGGAAAAAATGTTCTAACTATGAGGGTAGTTAAACTCCGGAACAGGCTTCCAAAGGAGGCTGAGGAATCCCCATCATTGGAGGTTTCTAAGAAACACCTCTCAGGGATGGTTTAGGTTCACTTGGTCCTGTCTGAGCACAAGGGGCTGGACTTGACCTCTCAAGGTCCCTTCCATCCCTACTTTTATATGATGGTCATTTTCAGGGAGAAGCCCTTAGGCATTGGGATTTTTAGGCTAAGAGGGACTATACTTGCAATACTGTTCACCCATGTTAGCATTGCTTGTGTAAGTCTGCAGAGGAACTTAGGATGGCAGATTATGTTCATGGTTTTAGTATAATGGGGGTTGTTCTGTTGCCACCTGAGAATATTCATGCCAAAGAAGCGGGAGGGGGCAATGCCTGACTGCACTTGGCCTTCTGCAAAGGGCATGTAAAGACTGAAGGTCACTCTTTCAGGTGAAAATATTTCCCCATTAGAGAGTCCATGATCACCATGAAAGATAGCCTCATTTATCTTTGATAGTGACACCAGGTTGAACAGTGATCGCTGGGAACAACAACAGCCCAATAGTCAGGATGTGGCAACTCACAGAGGCAGCTGCTAAGGAAAGCCCAATACTTTCTCATTCAGTCTTTTAGGAAGGACAGGAAATCCCCAATCCCTTCTTGCCTCTTCCCAGGGAGATGCAGCTTGCTTAGGACAGCTGCAGCCCTCCTACGCATAATTTCACAGTATTCAGTCCGCTGCCTAAAAGACCCTATCCTCTTCATTATTTTGAGTTGGCTAGTGATCTCCCTGTCCTCATTGTCTCTCCTTCACACCTCAGCCCATTCTGGGCCTCTGAAGTAAGGTGCTGGCCCGGAGGCTCAAGAATAGGCTCCCCAGAAACTCTACCCCTCTCTATTGCACGGGAACCACATGGGCTACACAGGTCCCTGTTTCCTCTGCTGGCCTCAGTCTGGGATAGCAATAGGGAACCACTTCCAGGCCTGTTATAGAGATGGCAGCAGGGGGAGGGAACTGGGCCGACAGGTCCTTTATTGCACTCTAGTGTTGGCTGCATCTGTGCTGTGTCTGGTGGTCTTCCAGCTTCATCTCTGTCATGGAGAAAGGAGAGACAGACTGCTTCCCTTGGAGACAGTTCTTTTCAATCCTGCCTGCCTCCTTTCCTTCAGGGTAAGTGGAGCCAAAGCCATCCCACCTGGCCTGGACTACGTCTTACCCAGCTGAGCCAGCCTGTCCAACATTGCCTGGGTCCTCTCCTGCCAAGGGGCCCAAGATGGCCCTTCTTGGACTGAGTTGTGCAGATGTGGGACAACCTCCATCCTGGCAGACACACTGGGAAATGAACCAGGGACCTCCAGAGCTAAAAGCGTGAGCGGATTGACAGAGAGGAAAATTGGTAACGCATTCATCAGTGCATTACACTTTCAGGGTCAGGCCCTTAGATGGCAAGTCTTCTAGGGCAGGAACTCGCTTATTATGTGTTTGTACAGCTTCCTAACACAGATCTTGACTGGGGTCTTTTCAGGCACAAATGTAATACAAATAAATAACATTCCTTCAAAAAGGAGGTTTGCTATTTTCTAAAATTTAAACCAGATAATTAAAACTAAACTATCTGAAAGTCTGAAACATTCAAAAATTAAAGATTTTACTTGAATATATTATTTTTTATTATTGTATCGCCTAGGCCAATCAAAATTGAGCCCCCATGGAGCTAGCTATTGCACATACACACAGTAAGACAGTTCCTGCCATGAAGAGCTTACAATACAAAACAAAGGATGGGAGAAAAGAAGAACAGTTGTCCCCATTTTACAGATGGGGAAACTGAGGCACAGAGTGATGATGGTGACTTGCCCAGGGTCACACGGGAAGTTTGTAGCAAAGCTCTGGAGCTGACCCTAGATCTCCAAGGTCCCAGCTCAATGCCTTCACCACAAGACCTCAGTTGATAAGGATAATAATGTAACTTCCTAATGAGAGCTGTGTAGGTTTTTAGTCTAGCAATGCCCACTGACTTTTTAGTCCAACTGCTAAAACTTCTCTATCTTTGAAAACATAACCCTAACTGTTTTGAATCATGCTATCATCTGAGTAGTGCCAAAAGCAATCCTTAATGCTGTAATCTTTAGCTACATTAGAAATGCCGTACTGCCAGTAAGCAGTGAGCTTACTGAATAAAGCTGCAAGCATTGAACAGTCTCCTCTCTGTGTCTGTGTGTCTTTTGGCCTACATAAATACACAACACTAAGGGCCTGATCCTACTCCCACTTAAGTCAGTGGCAGAATTCCCATTGACTTAAATGGAAGAAGAAGCAGGCCCTAAGAGTGTCATGGAATATTTTTTCCTTAACCTACATGAAGAATTTAGATGCAATTTGAAAATACCACGGTATTGTTAAGCAAACTTTATATTCACTTGCAGCTTACATATAATGGAGCTAGAAGTAATTAATTAATCTTGTTCCCAGGAATAAATGTCACACTCAAGGGCTTCAGTAAATTTTGCTCGCATAGTACCAAAAGGACTGAGAGAGATTTTTCACTGTAGAAAGCAAGTGGCAAAGTATGTTTGGATCTCTTAACATGTAAATCCTAATATAAGAGTCATGCCAGGTCTCAAAATATGCCAAAGTTAGGATGCAAATAAACACATGTTGATTATGAGTGAGATTTTGCCCATGAATGCATGTGTATGACTCTCACTGAGGTTAATGAAACGTCTGTATTTTCATCTGTGGACAAAATTTGGCCCACAGTACTTCCTTCAGGTTATTTTCTATTCCAGTTTAATATATGTATGGAATAGATGAGAAAATCTGACTAGTCTTCAAAATATCATGACCTTAAAGCTTCTTTTAGGAATGAACGTTATATTTCAGTTACTGATTTAGTTCACATCTCTCTTGGGTTTTTTTATATCTCCCCTTTCCCTCTGCGATTCCTGGCAGTGATCATCACCCCATCATACTTTTCCTGTCCATTTGGTTTATGGTATTTATTTTGGGTTGCCAATGCAATCAGAGCCACATAGGACCTGTAGATTGTGACTCCTTGTTTTGGCAGCACACTTGTAGTGTCAGGTTGCTGAAAATTTCTCTCAACATAATTTAAAACATTTTTAGCAGAAATAAATGTCAGCGTAACACACAGTGCTGTAGTATGTGCATTGCAAAGAGATTAAAACTGAACTATCTTCCCCTGCTACTCCAACCCAAATAATCTTGGGATGGTACCAAAGCTGAGTGGACAATCAAGATCTAAATAAATAATCTTCAGCATGGTATTAATCATTAATGTGGTATTTGTGATAATAGAGAGGGAAAATAGCTGAACAGAGTTTTGTAAATATTAAAATAAATATGAGAAGGTAAAAAAGCTCTGAGTGGGCTCCTGCTATTTATGAGCAGCTCAGATTTTAGACGGAGGGGCTTTTACCATGGACAGGAGCTGAGGGCCAACCAACAGCCTCCTAGCAGAGAACAGTGGCATGGGAGATCAGGCCCTACCGATTGGCTTTCATTACTTGAGATTTAGGGACAAGAGATGGGACTTGCGACCTGAGTGAGATCCTGCTGCTGGGAATGGAGCTGTCATGTGGTATTGGTAGGTGAAAAGAACTTTGGGTGATTGGCATTGTGGCATACAAGTCTCCGCCATCCTGGGCTGAGGGTTTCTGTGCTGCTGCTAGGCACATTTTCTTTCTACAGAATAGTTCTAAGGCAGATAGTGCAAAGGAAGTGAAGTGAGAACACTCCTCATCTCGCTCTATGGAAAGGTGTGCTGCTTCATTCAGGTAGAAGGAAAGCATTATATTTCTCACCTGGAACAGAAGGAGGGTTTGTCTCTAAACATTTCCCATGGTTTGGGTTTTCTTTTTCCTACTTACAGTTAGAGCTGGTCAAAATTTTTTCATTTGGACAAAAAAATAGAATTTCCCATATTTTGACCAGCTGTATTAACAGTGAATGGAAGAAATAGTACAGATCAGTCATTTATTAGACCTTCTACTATTACGGGTACATGGAGGGTACCACAGAATTATTTGTGGAATATCAAGCAGCTAAGGTCCTCAAAGACTTTAGCAGCAAAAGATCTGGCTCACACCTGTGTCACTATCAGATCTTTGTAGTTTGCTGTTCTGAACAATGAGGGATAGATGTTCTCTTGGAGAAATGAAAGTAATGGAACAAAACAAGTTCTTCAAAACAATCAATTTACTCACTTCAGAATTATCGGTCTCCAATATCTGATTGGACTAAAGATCTGAACAGAAAAACTTAGTAATTATGGACATGATGCCTGAGGCTCCTAGATGTTTTTAACTGAATAGGAAACCATCCTCTTAACATCAACTATGATACACTGTTCCACACTTCACCTGTATAAATATTTTGGAAATACTGATAGATTTCAATTTGTAGGAAGGTAATGTTTTGTCTTCTGTGCTTTCTATGTCTACCACTGTCATTCATGACATGTGCCATAATTTTACCTTGGATAATGTAATTGTAAGAAATACTGTTTCTATAACATACAATAACTAAAGTATGCATCACGGCTGCACTACAATATGCATGATGACCAATCAGTTCAATAATTTAAGTCAAGAAGAATTTCACCACCTGATGTTGAGCAGTATTAGATATTGGGTATGTTTTGCGCTGCAGCTGAGAGTAAACTTTCCAGCCTAGGTAGACAGATCTGTGGTATCGGGGATCGTGCTACCATGCTAGAAATAGCTGTGTGACCATTGCAGAACTGGCGGATGCTGAGGCTAGCCATCCAAGCTCAAGCCCACCCTACACCCTGGGTACAAAACTGGGTGGCTGTTGCCAACATCCACACAGCTATTTCTAGCATGAGTCTGCATACTTGGGCTTAGAGGCTTGCTCCCAGCTGTAGTATGGGCACATCCACTGTCTCCTTCACTTGCCAGGACACTTATAATTCAGAGTGGGATTTTCAAAAATGGTGCGAGTTGATATGGATCCACAGCCCCACCCCTGCCCTATCAGGGTTGCATTGCATTCCCGGCATTGCATAGAGGGGGAAGGCCCTGTACTCCCCCAGGCACATGGTGTACATTTGCCCGTGGCCCTTGTGTAGAGAATGCAGGGATACTCCAGACCCCTGCACTCACACAAAGTCCAGGAAGAATCTGGCACTAAAGGTAAATGGGATATAATAAAATAAAAGTACTGTTTAGCTCTTACATTATGCTTTTTCATCCATAGATCTCATGACACTGAAAAAAAAAAGGTAAGTATGACTATTACTTTGTTTTCAATGACTGACTAAAAACATTGTTTTCAATGGGAGTCAGGTGCCTAAATTCCATTGAGGATCCGGCTTCCGGTCTCCTGACACTAGGTCAGTGCCCTAGCCACTGGACCATACTGCCTCAATGTTTCAAATAGCTGCTGTCATATACTATTAAATCACCTTACAGTATAAAAAGGAAGATGTGCACAGTTCTGTTTCCATTCCATTCTGGATTTCTAGTAACAAACACAATGTGAGCTCCACTTCTGCTCTTTAAAATGTCTTCAGAACTCCTAGACAGTATTATATCCATGGGTCACACGGCTATTGAATTATAAATTCAATGTATACAATCACCTCTCTGTGTCACATATTCTTGATAAACTAATTTAAATGACTAATGTCATATTACAGCCTGAATAAATGGAGTATACAAGCATTTCCAGCATTTTTGCTGTTGTCCTCAAAGGGGTTAAAAAAAAGCCTGATCTGAAGGAGTTAGGCAATGCCTGAAACAGGATAATAAATGTGACACTCTCCGACTATCAGTAGCAAATATTTGAGCTTATCAAATAACAGAGGAAGTAGTTTAGTTACAAATAAACCAATCTCTCATAAAACAAGTCTTCACACAAGGTAATTTCATTGAACTGGAGACAGCTAAAGGCCACTCACAGGCAGAACTCCCACTCTGTGTACACTTCGGAACAGTCCCTCATGATTAATGGACAGCCAGGAGGGAGGCTGGGTCCTGGATCTCTGCTGAGAAATGGAGCTAGGCTTCCTATCAGCAAAACCGCAATAAATAAGCTTCTCAGAATTATGGCTAGGAAGTGACTCATCCTTTTGGAACATAAGATTCGTGCTCTCTCTCTCTTTTCCCCTTCTCGGCCTCCCCCCCCCCCCTTTTTTTTTTTTAAACTCTGTGGCAGAGACCAACGTGTCCTAGAGACTATAGTAGATGTCACTGCTTGGCACTTGCTGTGTAAAGAGAGGACAAATATGTGGGTGTGATGTGGATCTGGAATGATATCCTTAAAGCTGCAGTGCTCTTTAGAGAGAATCTGGAGTAAGGCATGTTTTATTAAATATATTTCAAACAACAGTTTTAAATGTAAAGTACTTTGATGCTATCTTTATTTCAATAACATTTAGCATGTATACTGTACATATAGTAATTATCATGGATAAACCATAGCGCACACATTAACAAATATCCTCAGAACAGCCTTGCAAAACAGGTCGTTATTTAGACGAGGAGAAATTGAAAAAGAGAGCGGTTGTAACTTGCCTGAGGTTATTGAAGGATTTGGTGGCGAAGCTGGAATTAGAATTCAAATGCTCCCAGTTCCTAGATCCGGGCTCAAAGCACCAGACCACACCTCTTCACGACCCCCACGCTCATCTACACCAACACTGAAATCTGTATGCAACATGAAAGAGCAAGAAACCCATTCATATTATTAAAAATGTATTCATTCCCTGTCTTTGTTTCATTAGCAAGAAATCCTAATTACTATTAGCAATAACACTGAGCTTTAAAAGTAAATAGTATGTAAGGCAAGAGCTTAACTTTATTCCTGCTTAACAATATGCATAAAATTTTTAAAAATGGATTTTTAATTTTAGAACTGAATGAAGTTCAGAAAAAAGATTACACTACATTTAAATTATTTAAAATGGATCAAAGCTGCAGAATGGACAGCACTTTAGGCTGTAATCTCCAGTTTATTCTTGTATTTCTTTTAAAAATATAGGTACAGTTCATAAGTGGTACATCCGAGCACAAGAATTCAAAAGACCATCAAATCCTGGCTATAAAATTGCTCTAGCTTTTGAATTTAAACCCTGCCTCAGCACTGCCATCTTTGATGCTACTTGTAATTATTTCATTGCATTATATAATGGATAGGAGCTCAATCGCCCAATTATAAAAGTGGTGTCCTCTGTTTTGAGAACCGACATCTGACGATATACAGCAGTTCTCCTAGAAAGTATAAAAGCACACAATGCTCCATGTTGCACAGCATGATATCAGCCAAACCCACTGATATTTTCTCTGCTTTTGCTGATGCTAGATAAATGCTTTTTTAAATCTATTTTTACAGAATTTAAAGTCCTACCAAACTATTAAATTCAAGTTAACTCATTAGGGCAAATCCTGGCCCTGCAAAAGTGCTCTGACAGCAAAAGGAGTGCAGTTTTAATGTACAAGAAGAAAGTGAAGAATTTAGAGATGTACCATAGGTGTATTAGCTATGCTTAAGGGGTCAGCCCAAGCACCCTGGGTGGGGCAGGCAGATCTAGGGCTATCCTGTCCTCACTGAATATGGAGGGGATAATCCACTCAAAGGAAGTAAAGGCTTCTCCAGTCTTTCGTATAATGGCCTTTTCGTTACTTATGGGCTGTTTTTATCTAATTCATTTAGGAAAGAAGTCCTGAGGAGAGGAACATTGGTATGAATAGTTGCCATAATACCTCAATAAATCCCAAACGCCATACTATTTTCTGAAGAAGTGCTTTTAAAAAAAGCAAACAACCCTTAACCTTGTATTCAACACCCATGTGCCTACAAAGAACACCATATGGAACATGTAAAAAATGAGATCCATCATGAGAATTTAATCTGAACTCCATCACCTTGATGGGACTCAGGAAGCAGAAAATATTTAGGCAGACAATTTGTATCCCAGCTATCAAACAGCTATAACTCCTCCTCATCTCAGGGTCTGCTTAAGCCAAACAAAACAAAAAACTCAACCGCTAGTTGGCTAGCCAAGTTAAAGCTAAGTGTCTGAATGGAAACAGTATTCAGAGACAATTTAACATATCTGTTTTATGAATGCTGCCATAAGAGCAATACTGCAGTGAATGGGTTAAATGAGTACAGAAAGTCTCAGTGCACTTTAGCTGGGGGTGGGGACAGGCCAACAGAATAGCAGTCTGTATTGCTTGCTTGGAAAGATTTTCGATTAGTATGTTTCCAGCTGCATTTCCTTGAAACTGATTTAGTTTCAGCCCATATCAAAGTCCTTTCAGAAGGTGACTCCCATTCAGAATAAACTGCTTTAAGAAAGGCATAGACATGGGGGTTTAAAGTAATCCAAAAAGTTTTGGTCATCTTGAAAACTGTTATATTTAAGGGGGTGAGATTTGGGAAAGCTAGTTCAGGGGAATTACACCTCCTGGAATATGGAAAGCCTCTTTTGCCCCAGAGAAACAAGGTGGATGAGGTAATATCTTTTACTAGACCAACTTCTGCTCCAGCATATTTGTCACAAAGGACAGGAGGTGCCACCACCATCCTCCCCTGGGGTTTACATTAGGGGAGGAGTTGCTTTAATTCCTGCCAATACTTCATAGGTGCTCATTTCCACTGTTAGGTGCTGCTGAAAGACACACTGAATTAACCCACTCTGGGAATGTCCCCTCTCTGGCCAGTGGTAGTCATTTCACAGCCACTGCTGTCCACAGTTTAGCCTTTAGTGTTTTAAAGTATTCAAGTATAATATTAGACAATTGTTACCACATCTCAGCCAAAGTATTTTTGAATGGAACTTACCCCCCAAGTGATACATGAATAGCTTTGTAAGAACACGTGTTTGGTTATGTCATGGGCACTACCAGAGGGCCAACCAAGAACAGGGGCCCATTGCTCTAGTTTGATAAAGGGACTGCTCAGCATGCAAGAAACACACTCTACTTACAGCACTGCAGGCCAGGAACATGCTGTTTTAGTCAGCTACATAAGGAAGGGGGGAGGGAGGACGCCAACTAACTAAACGGGAGTATAGCTCTAACCCATAATACTCTGTGTATCCCATTTAACCCCTTCATGATCTCTTTACTATATAAGGCACTGTGCAAACAGCGTACTAGGCAGTTGCTGCCCCAAAGAGCTTACAGTTTAAGTACACAAGACACATAAAGTGTTGAGGGAAAGGAATGGATCAAGTAGAGTGCTGATTTGCAAATATGTTAGTTCCCGATTGGTTTGTTTCTCCCAAGGGAGAGTAGTGCTTTTTATTTGGGGGGAGGAGTTTTGTTAGGAGGGGATTAGCTAAACAGAAAGACAAAGGAAGAAATGGGAGATAGGGCAGGGGAGAATAGGGAAGCATGGAGGGGAGTGAGTCTGAAGTGAAGAGACTGCAAGGGAAGAAGTTTGAAAGGGAGATGGTTGTTCTTGCAGTATGGTTAAGACCCACAGATTTTGCACAGCAGTTGAAGACAGGATGAGTGAAAAGCACAGATTAACTGAAACTCAAACTCAAAACTACAATTTGTGTATTTTTTTTTTGTATTTTGTCTATCCTTGTTCAAAACCTGAACAGGGAGAACTAAATATATAAATATAAAATAGATTAACAAAGCCTTTCTGGGATATCCACTCATTTGTTTTTCTACCCCAAACCCACTACAGCACTCCAACTTTTTTTTTGCAGCTTGAGAACTCTCATAGGGGCCATACCTTTGGACATACTGTAGGTGAACAAAGTCACCCCTAGATCATATTTTCTGACAAAGAAATAAATAAGGGACACTAAATCGAGCATCCAAAGGGCTCTTAGAGGGATTATTTTTCTTGGAAATTTCAGACATGCTTGTATCTTTTTCTCATGGATAAATGACTGCCCAAGTAGGTGCAAGACTCTACTGAATCAGAATGGTAATATTATACACTCACTTAGCACAAGTGTAAGTGAGTGGGATGAGGTCCCTGAGAATTAGATCCTTCATAAACTTTAGGACTGGACACAAGACCTTGTCCATAGTGGGATTTAAGCAACCACTAGAACTATACTAATGCAAACTCTCATACAGATGCAGAGCACTAGAGTAAACTGTGACTTCCACTGAGGCATCTTTCTTTTATTTCGCTTCTGGTGCCTTCTCAGTCCTCTCTTTTGGAGTTTAATCAAATTCAAACACTCACTGAGAAACTAATTTTAAATCTACTGCATTTTTCCTGGTTTTGTATTGAAATCATTTGGAGCTACAAGTTTTATGTGCCTTTGACATGGGGAAAAAAATCAGGCTCATTGCAAAGATACACGAACCTTTCACCAAATCTAGGCCAAGTCTCCAGTTTATAACAAACCTGAAATCAAGTGAGTTTTGGGTGTTTTTAGTGAAAGTTCCTCTGTCTGTGATTACAGAGAGAGAGGGAAAGGAAACAAAGTCACCTACCATTAGGCAGAAAACAAACATTTGGAAACCAGTTTTTTTTTTTTAATACAGTTGAGCTGGGATTTAATTTGCCACTTCAAAGCTACTCCTTGTTCCCCAATGCAAAAGATGGTATCTGATGGGTAGATTTTTTTACACAGACAGAGTAAAAGGCTCTTTAGCCAGCTTTATAAGAAGAAAATGAATCACAGCAAGCCAACCTTTGACACTCATACTGTTCACTTTGGGGTATTCTGGAAGCAGTTTGTCTGCAAGAACTTTGAGAACACCTGCACAACACTCTTCTTCCTCCTCCAAGCAGACTGTTAACCACTTTGCAGCTCAACCACTACACCATGTGCCAGTCACATCACAGGGTTCCTCTGTGACTTCATTCAAACATCAAAGGTAAAATGGTGTACAATATAGAAGCACAAATGCTGGAGTGGCAGGGCAGTGGCGAAGGGGTTAAAAGATCAAGCTTTGTTGTAAAGATAACAGGAACTGGAGAACCTGTAGCAGATGTTCCATGTACAGGCACTTTGCTTTATGGTACCACCTGTGTCCGCTTAATACCTTTAAAAGCAATCTCCTGACCAGAAAATCTGAAGGGGAATTAAGGACCAATTTTTAGATTTAGGCATCTTCATACAATAGCCATATTCCTCATATGGGATACTGAGACACTGAGTAAGGGAATAAGTATATATTAATTTTTGTAAGCATCAATTTGATCATCCAAATGTAGAAATTTAGACATTCTGTCACCTCTAAAGCAACTTGTGTTATTTGAGGGACTGGAGCCAAACTTTCCTATTAACACTTAGAACATGTTAAATGTGGTATGAACATGAATTATATAACAGATTTGCATCCTGCCTCTTTTCTCCTCACCTTCCTCCCCACTTTAATGCCAATCTCCTTCTCAAACAGACAAGTGCTCTGCTGCTGTGTTTTTCCATACACATGTATTCAGTCTGAATGACTAAATTTTAGTGTTAAAATAAGGAAACTAACAAAAAAGAAAAGTCAAGTCCCAAGGAAAAAGCACAGTGTGCGCTTCTCCTCTATCTGCCTACCAGGGATGTCAACCCTGTCGACCACATCTGGCACATTGATATGTTTATATGGCCTCCAGGATATTCAGAGTGCCTAGAATCTCTGCTTTCATTTCATTTTATAAAAAAATAAGTTCCTAGTCCTGATGGTTTCAAATAAACGCTTCCAAATGTGAACTGAGTTTCATAACTGATGCAGCGATGTCTGACTGAACGTGTAGCCATTCTGAAACAGGGACGGAAGTGTGAACTCCCCCCTGCCCTATTAATTTCATTGGGACGTCAGGACTAAAATCCCTGATGACAGTTCAGTGTTGACATTAACCATTTTTGTGCTGATCAGTTTAGCAGGTGCAATGGGGAAGAGGTTAGGGGCCTGGCCCACAGGGAGGTGGGAATTGGGAGCTGCTTCAGAGAAGGAAATGCTGTGAAAAGAGGAGACAGAAGTAGAGAGAAAGAGAAAGGAAGGATAGAAGAAGGAAAGAATACAAGCAAAGAGCAGAGATAGCAGTGACCCTACAGGGCAGCTTCTTTTCCCACTGGGTTGATTATGAACCCCCCAGTGACATCAGTGGGAGATTGCTGTGCTGGAGCATATGTACTCCTAAATTTACACCCTGGCCCAAGGACCATAATTTAACATGAAATTTGACCCCTCTCAACACGAGTTTGGCACCTCTGAGCAATTATGAGAACAAAACAGCTACTGTCTCCTCAAGCAAGCTGAATCTTAAAAGTCTAAAGGTGAGTTACACAGAAAACAAAGTCATAGTAGTTTTATGACAATATATAATACATCTGATATTCAACTAGGGATAAGGGAAGGAATTTACTGAGAACAACATTCCCTGCCACTTGTCTCCATGCTGCTCTGTGCCTGCCATTCTGCCCAATCTCAGCAAAATCTCCCTCCCCCTCCAGGCTGAAAGAGCAATCAGGATTGAACAGTAGATGGAGACTAGCCACCAGAAGAATATAGGATAGGAAAGCAGTGTGACCTAGTGGCTAGAGCACTCCACTAGGACTCAGGAGACCTGGGTTCTATTCACAGCTTTAACACTAGCCTGTTGGGTGATCTTCAACAAATCATTGCGCTCTGTGCCTCTGTTTCCCCATCTGTAAAACAGGGATAATACTGACTTCTTTGTAAAGTGGTTTGAGACATACTGTAGAAGTATAATGATAAAAAGGCAGATTATGTCAGGATTAACTCATCCCAAAACCCCACACTTTTTTTCCTCGTTGAGTAGCCACTTGGAATATGATATTGTCCTAAGAGTTAAAGCTATTACACTTGAAAACTGGGATTACGGTGTCACAGGAGGAAGTCAGAATAGCAGGTGTAATTCAAGCACTGAGGCCATGGCAGAGAATGAGCCAGATGACCTCTCTCTATTAGAAAATTGCATAAATCAGACTGCACTACTGTAAATGGCTGTAAAAAGCCTCTTGTTTCAAGCACACCAATGCTCTGTGTATATTATCAGCCATTAGGTGTTATAGGAGCACTCCATTGTGGGTATTTATCCCACAGTTGTGGCACAGAGTTACACAGCAGCCACCAGGGTCTTGTCTAATCAGGTGAATTTTATTAATACACTAGCAAATTCAATACAAGACAGCTCACAGGGAAAGCACTCTAGGGAGTTCAAACCCCAGCAGCAAAGAATGACTTTGTTTAGTTAACCACAATAGCAGAAATTCTAGGTGATCTGAACTAGAGATATAAAATAAAATTAAACAAGCGCTTAAATTAAAAAAACAAAACAAAAAACAAAAACAAATTAAACAAAATTAAATAAACGATGGCTTCACCATTATACAAAGTTACTGTTTAAAGCCCTCTTCCAGCAAGATGAACCATATGAGTAAAACCCCATGCCCACGTAGAGCCCTATTAAAATCAGTGAGCTGCAGAATTCTTTAGCAGGATCAGGGCCTAAATTAGTTGCCTTGAAAAATCACAGCATATTTCCTAAAGGTTTAGTTCAGAAGCATTACTAAGCTTCAGTTCTAAACAAAAATACAGGTCTTTACATTTCCTTAGTTTTCACTTTATGTAATAACCATTTTTCAGGGTACCAGAATCAGTCAATGTATTTCTCTTTGCAATCACATGCTGTACAACTGTGTACAAAAGCCCAGCAGCTGGGACTATTAATCCTGAGATTGCTCTTTAAACCGTATGCCATCACTACAAATGGTTACAACAATTATATTTTAACTTCAAAGGGTTTCAATAGCTGTAAGAATAAAGAAAACATAGTTCACCACTAGGGAAGCATTACAGAGAGCTCAAACCAGAGCAATGCACTGCTTGCTTCCTTCCCCCAGAACTAGGCTGCTGTACTTGGAGCAAAGTCCCCACATTTAAAGAGACTGGGTGGAAATACACAGCTCTAGCATTTCCCCCAGCTTTCTGTAAAAGACACACTTCAAGAAAAGGCTAAACCACACACCTAGAATATAATAAACCTTGCCACATGACAACAATTACACTTATTAACCGTGATTACCCATTGCAGCATAGCAATGCATGTTATATCACAGCAGTCTCTCCCTGTCAGTAGCTGGGTTGCAGTGGGTGGAGTTTGGGGGAGAAGGGAATCTGAAAGGAAGGGGTGGAGTCACCTGTGGCCTGCTCCAGGGGAAGCATCCACTGCTGGGGGTCGGGGGAGGGAGTGGAGGTGGCTGCATTAAAGTTTGTTGGATTTTTGTACCGTGTGGTCTTGTCTCACGGCGTTGGCAACCCCTATACCCCAACGTGTTGCACAGAGACAGCCCCGTGCTACGCTTATATGTGATAATAGAGCAGATTCGGTTTGTGTATACCCCCAAAGTGGCTGGTCCCAATGGTTTAGTCTAATGGCTGGTGCTTCTTGATTTGTGCCCTGCCTGAGGGTGTGAGCAGGTGTATCTGGGTGGGGAAACACCCTCACACCTTGGGGAAGGCAGGCATGCAGGCTAGTCTCCCCATCCGGCTGTGGGCCTGGCGCCCAGGCGTATACCATGATGAGCAGGGCCACGTGTGGGTGGCTGTGCTCAGGAAAGTAAGTCAGCAGCTCTGCCCTGCAGGTTATTTACCGCCCTGGAGGTTATTTTTGTGTGTTTTGTGGGTCTTTGCTTTCCAGTTGTCCTAGCGGTTTCTTTCTCTCTTCTATTGCTTCCTAGGATCCGGAGACAGGCGTCCTGCGGGCCAGGGTGCGGGCTGAGCAGGTCCCCCTGGGGGACTCCTGTACCCGGAGTCAATTCCCCCTCTCACCTCTACCCCACCTGTGGCAGTGGTGCCCTCGTGGGCTCTACCGTGCTGCTGGGGGGATAGGAGACGATGAATGGTGGCTGGAGAGCCATCAGATGGTAAGTTAAAGGTCCCCTGGGGCGGCTGGGGAGCTAGAGCATAATACCAGGAATAATGCCATGAGTGCAGTTGTCTCACTAGTTTCCCTGTAAGCTAAGGCTGTTTCTTCAGCCCCTCTCCCAACAATTGTCACCCCTCTTGGATCTGGTTTAATAGCAAAAAGTTCCCTAATACCACCAGAGAAGAAATCCTCCCAGCCTAAGCCTTCTGCTTTCCCCTCATGCTTGGATCTGTTCAGAGCTTGTGCCCTCCCGCACCCATCCTGCCCCAGTCAGCCTATTCCAAACTCTCATTGATCTGTCTGCATGTGTCTCCTACCTGCCATCAGGTGGTTTAACAAGCAGCAGTGAGTTCCTGTCATGCAGTGAGCGCCACATGGGCAGTCGCAAGGCTTGTTGAAGTCAGTGGGTTTCCTTGCAGGCACAATGGTTAATCTACCCAGAGCACACTGAGGATGGGGGCCTAGCTCATTGAACCCTTCTTCTTAGCCATTTTCCCTCCCTGCTGACCTGGCAGTTGTGTTAGACCACCTTGATGGTCTATTACACATCTTACTACATTTCCCCCACCTCCCTCTTTCTCTCTCTTAGGTTTCTGGTGTCTCAGAGATACTTCTCCGCCAACTCGACAGATGAGGCCATAGCAAAGTAAATACCTGAGGCTGGCAGCCCTTCTTGGGAGCAGGCCTGGTTTGAGGACTTTAAATACATACTTCTCATTTTTTCTTTAAAAAAAAAAAAAAAACAAAAGGATCTTCCTTTTGTCCTTGTTCATGTGGCTCTGTTTAAACATTCAGTAATGCATTATTAATTTAAGCCTCTTGTATTATAAAATCTTTATCAAAATATAACAACCTTTCTAAAAATGAAGATGTAGTAATTTATTCCACTGACTACAAAATTAAAGGGTTTTTTTGGGTTATACATAAAATGTTGATGTTTTTATTGCTTGTTTAGATGTCTTGTTCATTGTTTGGAGGGAATCCAGGGTGGGAACCAGAGCAGATAACTGCAAAGGACAGTCCCTGCTTCTTTTGCACCTGTGTTTTGACTGTTGAGGTGAGCTTGACAGATCTTTTAAGGGTGAGCTACCTTTGTGGGATAGAAGTGGGATGATCAACTGAGCTGGTACAGCAGTGGCTAATCTAGACAGCAGGTGAGCTAGTGTAAGTGAACCAGTGAGACTGATGGATAACACAGGGGTGAGCTTGCAAATGCAATCACACTGGTAGTGTGAATGCCTGCACATCACTGGCAGCAGTCTTGTGGGTGGGCGTGTACAGTGTGTTACAACATCAGCGTTCTCTAGAGTAGACCAGAACACTCTCTTTCTGTCTCCCTCTGCAATAATGTTGGTGTGGGGCAGTCATCTCAAGAATCTGGTTGCAGCTGGTAGAGTAGCGCATACAAAATCAAATACACATGTGCCATATGTGTACAGCTGTGTGTGCACCACTTCTGAATAAAAATGCATCTGCACATCACATCAAATCGCGTGGCATCTGCTTCATGTGGAGTGCAATGGCATGGGCCTATTAAAAAGGAAGCCGACAGCACAATTAAGAAAACATGTTCTTTACTTCTTACTGTTCCTTCATTTATCTCCTTCACGCTTGGGAGGGAAGGGGGCAATATATTTGACATTTTAAAAAAATAATGTGAACTAGCAAATCACCAAGTTGTAGTCTCTAAGGGCTTGTCTACACTTAAAACAGTACAGTGGTACCACTATTGCACTTCAGTGTAGATGCTACCTCTGCTGATGAGGGGGATTCTCCCCTCGGTGTAAGTAATCCATCTCCCTGAGAGGCGATAGCTAGGTCAACAGAAAAATTATTTTATTGACCAAATATAGTCTACTGCCCTGAGACTTTGGTCACCTTATCTATGCTGCTCAGAGGAGTGGATTTTTTTTACACCCCTGAGTGTTGTGGTTATGCTGCCCTAATTTTCTAGTGCATACCTGGCCTAAATCAATCATGAGCTGCTTTTGCATACTGTAGCCTGATGACATTTCTCATGTTGCAGGACCCTCCCCACCCTTGACTACCATATGCCTCAAATGCAATGACTAGTGGAAAATCTATTCTAGGAGAAACCAGAGGTGGTCTGAAGTGGTAATTAAGGTTTTCTTAGGCTTGCAAGATTTTTTTTTTTTTTTGTGAAAATGAGTTTGCTGGCCAGATCAGTTCTGTCAGTCTCACACCTTTATTACTGTAGATATTCAGGGTCTGATTGCCAATTTTATACTAGTGTGACTCCACTGACTCGATGGAGCTGCTTCTGTTTTACAATGTTGTAAGTGAGAACAAAATTGAATCCTGGAGTGCAACAATATAAACTACCAAAACACTGTGAGGGTCTCAAGATAGTTTCAAACAAAAAATGCAGCACATTTAAAAAATAAAACCCTAAAACAATCGAGATACTGTGGTTCATGATTGTGTAGAGATGCTTGTTATTTAAAATGGACTCTGGCTGTCCTGTGTGTCCTGTTCTGCTTCGCAATCTTGTTAAGGGTGACCACATTATTTTCAAAACAAAAAATGATACCTATCCCAATGAGTGGACTGGCAGGGAAAGCTCATGGTGAAGTTAAGGTCTTCTTGTAAAGGAGACTGGAAGAAAAAAGGGGGAGAGGGTTTGCCCACCCTTCCCTCTCCTCTGGTAAATTATTCTTCATTGTTTCTTGCTGCTCTGTAAGTTTGACACTAGGTATGGAGGAGGGCAGGATC
Organism: Emydura macquarii macquarii; assembly: GCF_026122565.2. Classification (NCBI taxonomy): domain Eukaryota; kingdom Metazoa; phylum Chordata; order Testudines; family Chelidae; genus Emydura; species Emydura macquarii. The sequence goes on along the minus strand of NW_027132610.1, from coordinate 42,420,307 downwards.
GGGGACTCACTTATGCAGAGTGGGGCTCACTGGAAGGCCTTGTGGAAGGAGGAAAATAGGAAACAGGTGACAGGCCTGACGAAAAGGGAGGCTTCAGTCACCCACTCTGCTGTCATTTTTAGTGCTCACCTAGACAGCAGCTTCTTTAGGCAAATCCTGATGGTAGACATTGTTAGTATGGACAACCAGAGTTCTGGTCTGAATCACAGATGTACATGTGTGGGGCATTTTTCTTCTCTCTTCTTCTGTTCCTGTTATGGTCCCAACACACTGGAATTCTCCCTTAGGTTTTCAGAATTTTCAGGAATTTCAATACCTTACAGGACTCCCAATGCAGCACGCTACTTAAGTACACAGCTAACCTAAATAACTGGAGTAACTTATTTACTTTAATGGGCTACTCATTCTTAAATAGTTTGCTGAATCAGGCCCAGGAACACAGCAGAAAAACACAGGGGGGAGCATACAGACTCGTTGCCTCTGTAATCTTTCCAGCCAAAAAATCCCTGGGATGCCTGGCAGTGAATGTACTTTTATCATCATTTGAAGTGTGAAGAGGCCAATATAAATAAAATTGCCATTTTGAAACTTAAAACTCAATTTATATTTGATGTCACTAGACTTTAATCATTTTCTTCTCAAAGGCTAAATTTGCAGTGCTGGCCACAACAGATACATATGCAAAAACCTGTGGGTACATGCTGCTGCCATCATACAACCAGACTTTTATTCATGGGAGATGGCTGCCATTTTGGCCAGCATCATGGTGTGAACCAGGGACAGACAGAACTAAAAGCAGGAATCACTACGCTAAAAAACCATGCTCTGTAGTTGGGACCTCACATTGTCTGTCACACAGACACAGAAGGGAATGCGTACTGCTCACTGATCAGTGGGTTACACATACAAATAAGATACATGCACGTATGAGTACCTGTGTGCACATGCAGTTACTCAAATGTGGATGTGCAAATTTCAATAGGGATTGTACAATGCTGGTCATCTTAGCATGTGATTGGTTCATAGGAAGTTTATCATTATGCTATGAAATAGATCATAGTATCTCATAGCTGCTGTGAATATTTGTACAAATACAATTTTTGCAGGTGAAGGGGTGGTCTAGTTTTGAAAATTTGGCCCTGATTTTAAATAGGCTAGATTTTCACTTTTATAAATCCAGACAATAAAAATGCCAGACTCTAGGAGTCATGTGGAAGGCTATACAGCAGTCATAGTCTGACTGTAATCAGTATAGTAGGACCCTACATTCATATGAAATTGCACCATTTGGCCACCGTAACCTATTTGACCTACTTTCCATCCTTCCATTTTCCTTAGAACCCTGTATTAACAGTGGATGGCTCTAAATGCTGCTGCTTCTGGCACTCGTGAGTTGCAGTCAGTGTGTGCCTTTGAGGAATGGCAATCTTCATACAAAGAAATAACAGATTTTTCTTTTCTATGGAAATAATTATATGAAAAAATCTGACTGAAGGGATCGGACATGATACTGCTGTGTCACATAATGATTGCAAGCCAGATCTCATTTGATCATCCTTTTCCTCCGAAGGCATGGAATTCCTCAAAGAAGAGTTTTCAGGGTTAGACATCAAAGCTCAATTTTTGTGGGGGATATTTTAGGTCAGCTGGGGATAATACTTAACAACCTTTGTAAAGTGTTCTGAGATTTACAGGCGTAGCGCACTACATACAAGCAAAACATATTCGTGTTCGTTGTTCTTACCTTATTTTTTAAAATAAAAGTTAAAATTTTAAAAAAGTTAAGTCACTGGGCTGGGTAATATGGCAGTACGCACTGTAAAACAGAAATGATGTTTTTGTAAAACTCATAAGTTAATACATATGTATCGTGTTTTAATATGAATGCAAATTTTTTATTTGACTCAAGTAACGGTTATTTTCCTGTGCCCTGTTTCTTTAAGGATTGGATTTCTGGTCAAGGGATCAAATGGGACGTAGCTCTGGTGAACCAGAGTTTGATTGCAATAGAGTTTGGGGTGCTGTGGGGAGACACTCCTGCACCGGGGCTTGTGCAAGCTGTGTTTGGGTTTTTGTTTGTTTTTATTCTGCTTTAAACACCGCTCCGGTTTTAAAAGAAGCCCTCCGTCTAGAAGTGTAAAGTGTCATAGTCAACATATTTAGAGGGATTTTATCAAGGCTCTTAAGCCAGAATATCAAACTACTGTATTTTGAGTGTGCTGTTGCCTGAGGGTACAGCCTGTAGCAGTGAGCCTTCAAGCTTGGTCAACAGACTCAGGCTTGCATTACAGTGCTAAAAATAGACATTGCAGCTTGGGAGAAATAGGCTTCAGAGCCTGGCCCACAATTTAAAAGTGCTGTGGATAGTTGTGTTTAGCTCGATAGCACAGTCCCCATAAGGCCATGTCTGTTGACCTGAGCTCAGAGGCTTACTACTGCTGGCTGTGTAGACATAGGATACATGCCTACATACCCTCAGAGGTCTCACTTTGAGGCTTCATTATATGAAAACAAGGTGGAGCATGTACCCTGCGAAGATACATTGCAGCACATGTAGCCATTCCTGAGCTAGCTTTGATAAAGCTACTTTGCTAAAAATAGCAGTGAAGCTGCAGCAGCATGGACTAGCCACCCAAATACAAGCCTGCCTAGTGCTTTCCACACTAGAGCTGGAGGTGTGACTTCCAGCTGGGATAGACATACCCAGATCTAGCATGCTAAAAATAGAGGCATAGCTGCAGCAGTGCAAGCAATGGGAAGGCCTAGCTGTCCCAAGTACAATCCCATCCAAGATCGTAGATCCGTATCAGGTGGCTAGCCCATTCCACTGCAGCTACACTTCTATTTTTAGTGTGCTAGCTCCATCACAGCTAGCATGGTTATGTCTATCCCAGCTGGAAATTTCACCTCCAGCTCCAGTGCAGACATACTCTATAAAAGAGGTACTGATTCTGTACTGGTCTTCACACTATGAATCTTTCAGTAAGCCATGTGTCTCCTTAATATTTTTGTGTGTGTTAAGAATGGTAACATAAATCTGTTTTTTGAAAGAAAATATGTAGGATGAATCCTGTGTTTTGGATTCTTTAGATGGGACCATAGTGAATAGAAATGAAGAAAATCTTCCAAGAAGGTCTCCATACAGTGCTTGTCTGCCTCAATCCGCAAAGAGGCAGATGGCCCAATGCTGGTACTGTTATTCTTTTCAATTATATGAGAATGCTGAAACCTAATTATGACAATATTGATGTCAATATTTTTAACTCCTCTAATACTGATTATTTAAGCAGAGCCATTGGTTACTATAGGAGTGTGAGCAGAGCTTGAGCAGACTTTGACCACATTCTCCAATACAAAATAGATTATTGCATATGAAATCCAACATTCCCCACTACCACTTTCTTAACTAAACTTCTGTATTTTCCTTCACTGTCTGTCTCTGATCATTTTAAGTCCAGGTATCCTAAGTGAAGTCAATGGGAATGTCATCTATGTAAGGACCACAGGACTGAAGTCTTGAATATATCAGAAAATCTGCAGCAATCAAAACTGGGAAAGGAGCAAGGAATGGGAGCCTAGAGATGTGATAATTGCCATCAACACACATGGGCACGTTGCCAGTGTCTGGTGCTCTGGCGCTATCACCAGAGGAGGCCTAGACTAAGTGCCTTTCTGTGAAATCAAATAAGTTAACTATAAACTGCCCTAGCATGACAGCTACTGCAGTAGAGATATGGAAACATGAGGGTTGTTTGAGTTTGAAAAAGACACCATTCTCAGACAAAGGTCTTCTCAAAGAGCATGTTCTTTCAATCTGACAAAAAAGCAGAAAAAATAGATTTCATTGTTGTTGACAGTAGAGACCAGTTCTGTTGGAGGGAGTTCCAATTTAAGTAGCTCAGCATCCAGGAAAGGTGAGCCTGATGAAGAATGTTTCTTCTGTGAAATCATTAGTTGCCTACTGCTGTGGGCTGGAGCCACTCATGTCACGAAATAAAGTAACACAGCTTCTCTGAGTACTGACAGCAAGAAATATTTCACTAAAGAAAACAAAATCCAACTGAAGAAACAAAGAAGCCAAAGATAAAAGTGGTACATGGGGACAGATCTTCAGCTGATGGAAATCTGTCGTGAAGCTACGTCAATTTACACTAGCTGAGGATTAGACACAGTAAGTTTAAGAAGTCTTTCTTTTGATCATCATGAAAAGCAGTGTTGCAACATACTCCTGAGCAATACATCTGAACAAGTCACATAGGGAATGAAAACAAATCCATGGCTATTTGTAAAAGTTACATATGTATTGGTCTTAAACAGCTACATATTTCTTAGCTCACAAATGAGATATCAGATATTACTTTAAAAAAATTTTTTTTAAATAAATAAATAAAAGGCTGTGTGAACTCACTCCATGTCAGTAGAGGGATTCCTACATGCAGCCAATATAAACACTAGCTAAAATAAGACAGTTCCTCTGCAATGAACTCACAGATAAAATGTCGTTTCCTAATAGTTAAGATTAAATAGTACTTTGGTCAGAAAAATGTGTGTCTTTCAGCATTCTGTGCTCAGCAACATATGTGTCTGTCATCTTTCAGCATTCTTTTGAAATACAGCACTGAGATCCATAAACAAAAGGAAGCAGCCTAAAACATTTTGGCTTCTTTTAAAGAGAACAGTTCTTGCAGAAGACAGTACATACATACATACAAAATTGAATTAATTCCACAAATATGTAAAGATAGCTTTCGATACTATATGACTGCTTAGTTATGCTAAGGGGAAAGTATTTCACCTATAATAGGCTGAATACCCAACTTCAGTTTTAGTAAGTCTCTAGCACTTCCAAATCATTTCTTGGCTGTCTCATTCTCTTATTCTCATTTCTTGCCTTGTATTCTACTATTTTCTTCCGCTTCCCATAATCAGAGGAACTCTGTGTGAACCTGTTGAAAAGCATTTTATTTTTGATGGAAAGATGAGGAGTACTAAGAAACTTGATAATAATGCTCCTCTGTGTTTTAGCTTTCTGAAGAGCAGCAGGCAATAACAGTACAGTAAATCTTAACTGGAAGAATTTAGTTCTGTTTGAGGTCTATGCCTGTAACTCTGCTACACAAGACTACTTGAATGGATGAAAGGCTATGAGAAAAAAAATTAGTTGTGTCCCACTTTAGAAATAGGTATCTTCCATAGCCCTGCTGTCATAATGAAAATAATATGGAATATATGTAAGTAAAGTAAAAGACTTTTGAGATATACAGAGAAGTCTCAAAAATTAAAAAATTTAAACAAAATAGAAAAGTCATAAATGAAAGAGAGAAGGGAGAAGTCAGGCATCTACAATGAGAGCATAAAACAAGAAAAATGGAGACATGAAAGGGAACCTATGTTCATACCACATGACATGACTATCAAAAGAAGGGACTAGGCATGAAAAACAAAAAGAAAATACACATGATACAAAGGAAAGAGAGGGAGAAGAAGCAGCTAATTATAATTGACCCTTTGGGGAAGAAGTAAAGAGGGATTCTGTCTAGTTGAGTGTTGGAGTGGGGGAGGTTTGAAGTCCAAACCTGGCAGCACCACCTAGTGACGGTGATCTGGGCTGTAACACCCACTGGCAAGAGTCAATTGCCTGGGGTAGGAGAACCTGTGGCCCCCTGCTCCACCGGGATCCAACCCAAGACCCTGTGAATAATTGCTCGCATATTGGCCGAGGGGTGGGCACCCTTATGCCTGTTTCCTGGGCCACTTCCTACCCCGACTTCAGTTCCTCTATCAATGCTACTGGTCTGTTTCTGGATTCCCCCTAGAATGTCTTTGATCACGCTCTAGAGAGACTTCCTTTATCAGCCATGGCCCATTGTTCCCAGTGCCCACAGGTGAAGGGCCTATGGTGGCTTTGCTGTAGGACCTGGTCTTGGCTACATGGAGCCTCAGCAGCTTCTCTGCAGAAGCTTGAAGCTTGTTCTGCTGCTCCATCCACCCAAACTGAGCTGAGCTGCTCCCTTTTGAGCCCAGCCCTCATTGTAAGCATGCCCAGCAGGTGCAGCTGGGCAGAGCCTTCTGGGCCCAGAGCTGTTCTTTAACCGTTAGATCACCAGTGTGGAGCTTATACACACCATTGCACATCCTCTCCCTCAACCTAGGACCAGATGATGGGCCTTTGTCCTGCTCTCCTACTTCTTTCCAAGAAAAACAACAATGTTTGTGTGTGCCCTTCCCAGATGGTAGAGCCCCTGGAAATCTTAAGGCTACAGAGAGAGGTACCATGTCTTAACCCAGGTATTGGTGTCTTCCATGGAGTTTAGCTAGTGGAAGGGATTGGTCCGTGACAAGTTAGAAGGAGTTCCTCAGTAGATAATTGCATAGGGTCTCTATGACCCATTTCACAGCCACGGCCTCCTTTTCAATCACTGAGTAGTTCAACTCCCGTGGGAATAGCTTCTTACTCAGATACAATATCAGCTATTTCTCGACTCTTACTTCTAGGGACAGCATGGTCCCAAGACCCACTTCTGACCCATCCATCTGAAGGATTAAAGGCTTTGAAAAATCAGGGTGGAAGAGAACTGGCCCCTGAGTTAGTCAGTTCCTCAAAGTTATGAAGGCCCTGTCCCAGGCCTCTGTCCATTGCAACTTTCTAGGGTGGGTGCTTTTTTAGCAGGTTGATAAGGGGAGGCAGCTATTATGGTGAAGATGGGTACAACCCACTTAATATAGTCGATCAGGCCTAAGCATGTTGCACCTACATCTTGGTTAACAGGGCAGACAATCAGTCGGTGCCTGGACCTTATCACCAGCGGATGTAGCTGGTCTGGTCCCACAGTATACCTGAGGTCCATCACTTCTCTCTGCCCAAAGTGGCACTTGGCTGGATTCATGCTAAGGCCTGCCTTCTTGAGGGCTTGAACGACTCTGGTGACTGTAGGTGGTCTTCCCAGTTGTAGCTATAGATGACTATGCCATCAATATAGGCAGCCACATAATGACCCTGGGGTCGCAGCACCTGATCCATCAGTCTCTGAAAGGTGGCAGCTGCTTCATATAGGCTGAAGGGTATGGTCAAAATTTATAGAGGCTGAAGGGAGTAGGGAAGGCAGTCTTCTCCCAGGATGTCTTCATCAGTGGTATTTACCAGTATCCTTTGGTCAAATCTAGCATGGATATATACTTGTTGCTCTCCAGTCTATCTAATAGCTTATCCACTCAGGGCACTGGATACACATCAAATCACAACATTGCATTGACTTTTCTGAAGTCTATGCAGATTTTCATCGAGCCATCATGTCTTGGCACCAGCACAATAGGGCTCCTCCACTTCCTGGGGGACTCCTCGATGACCCCCAAGGTCAGCATAGCCTGGAGTTCTTCACAAACCACCTCCGACATCTTCAGCAGAGGAACTTTCTGTCCTGTCATCATTGTGATGTGGTGCTGGGTTAGGTGCATCCTCCTTGGGAGGGCTGAGAACACCATGGGGAAGGCTGGAGTTAGTTGCAGTATTTGGCTTTGCTACCTCGGGTTGAGCTCCAGCCCTATTGGCACAGGGGTTGGTCCAGGGATGTCATGGCTTGAGGCCTCAGTTCTGTTCCAGAAGGTCCTCCTGAGCCTTCCAGCCTTCAGGAGGTTGATGTGATAAGTTTGCATCTCCTTCCATCTCCTGGGCTGACGAATCTCCTAGTCAACTGGCCATACCCTCCTTACCACTTCAAACAGCCCCTGCCACCAGCCCAATAGTTTTGACTCAGTTGTCAGGAGTAACAATAACACCTTGTCATGTGGTTTGAATATTTGCAGCTGTGCCCCCTTGTTGTAAGTACACTCCTGGGCTTGTTGCACCTTCAAAAGGTTTTCTTTTGTGAAGCCTCCCTAGCATTTTCAGATGTTCTCATAATTGAAGCACATTTTGGCACTGAACCCATGACCTGGGACTCTTGTTCTCAGGCTTCCCGGAGGAGGTCCAAAACATTTAGTCTGCAGAAAAGAATGAAGAGGTATTTGACAGCAGCCTTTAACTACCTGAAATGCTAGGCTGTTCTAAGTGGTAATAGATGACATAACTAGGAGCAATAGTCTCAAGTTGCAGTGGGGGAGATCTAGGTTGGATATTAGGAAAAACTTTTTCACTGGGGTGGTGAAGCACTGGAATGGGTTACCTAGGGAAGTGGTGTGGAATCTCCATCCTTAGAGGTTTTTAAGGTGTGGCTTGACAACGCCCTGGCTGGGATGATTTAGTTGGGGTTGGTCCTGCTTTGAGCAGGGGGTTGGACTAGATGACTTCCTGACATCCCTTCCAACCCTAATCTTCTATGATTCAACTAAAATCCTCCTGGACTATCTGCCATACAGAAACTTGAATGGCGAAAACCTCATGGAGGCTTGGAGGACCTCCCATATGGCATATAGGAACAATGGTAGCAGTCGGTGGCAGTGTTGATGGTCCATGTTAATGAATTTCCTCAACGTGGTCCTCAGCATTGACCCGCTCCTCCAGCTCATCTGTCTGCAGATGGTAGACAGAAGTCTTGAGGGCTTTGATCCTCAGCAGTTTACACAATTCCTGCATCAGTTTGGACAAGCTGGCTCCTTTGTCTATCAATATTTCCCTTGGTATTCTGATCACTGCAAAGATCATCATGAGTTCATTTGCTATGGTGGGTCCATTCATCCTGCATATCAGGATGGCTTCAGGGTGCCACATGGCATAGTTTATCATCACCAATGTATAATGGTACCCCAATGTGCTCCTCACAGGGGGACCCACTAAATCCTGTTCCCATGCATGGCTCAGAGTGTGATCCTCCTATTGTTTGTACAAGAAGTCCTCATCCTCTGGCAGTCAATCATGGTTTACTTTCCTGGGTGTCCCAGAGCTAGTGGGCTGCTGGGTTGGCATCAGAGGGACCTTCTCCAGGGTCTTCTGCTGTGTCTTGGCTGATAAGGCCTCTCATTTTCAGGCTTGGGTTGGTTTCTGAATGGGGAGGTAGGACATTCCACTGCTTGAGGAGTTCCCCAATCCAGTTCCACCCTAATATTACCAGCTAGGCAAGGGTGTTTGTTAGGCCAACCTTCTACCCTCAGCTACACTTTTGTTGGGGAGTAGGGTGGCATGTCCCCGTAGATGCACTGGATAAGAGCACCCGACACAACGGGGGACTCTACCAAGCTTCTCTGTACAATGGTTTGGCTACACTCAGAGTCTACCAGCCCCGTCAGTTCAGCTCCATTGACCCATACTGGCAGCAACATCTTGGCTAAGCCCCATCTATGAGCTCTCGTGCCTGTCATCCATGCCTGTCCATAGCTGCAGTCCCTTAAAGGGCATGCCCACCTAAAATACCCTTCCTGTCTATACTCCCCACACTTTTTGAGGACATAGTTGGCTGGCTCTCCAATCTTTGGGGTCACAGTTGGCTGACTCGCTCCCAGAGCCAAAGGACCTCCTGGTGGGACATACTCCCCTCCTTAGTCACCCTGCTCCCTTCTCTGTTCTGCCTTAGTGCTCATGTCCTGCCATCCAGGCACTCTAACGGGAGGTGGCTGGTTCAGACACCCTCAGCCTCCCCTCCTAGCACAGCCCTATCTAGGGGCCAGTGTCCTGGTTCCAGAGGCCTCCCATTTTAGGTGTCATTGAGGCTGGTCTATCAGCTGTCATGTAGTTCTCCATCAAGGTTACAGCCTCCGTCAGGGTTGATGGCATTTCACCCGTTCCTTCCCACTAGTTGTGAGAACCTGGATGAATTGCTCCAACACGACAGCCTCCGCCACCTGTACTCTGGTCTGCTTCTCAGGGTCTAACCAGACTCGGGTTCCTGGTGGGTCTCTCTCCTTTCTGAACCGGTGGCGGAATGTCTCAGGGTTGAAGTCCAAGTAGTCAAGGATGGCTGCCTTTACATTGCCATAGTTCAGCACTTCTCTGGGGTCCAAGCTTCAATAGGTGGCTTGTACAGATTCCATCAAATACAGGGCTGTCATGGTGACCCAGTGTTCCTGTGGCCAATGTGCCACGGTAGCCACCCATCTGAATGTGACCAGGAAGTCTTCTGGGTCATCTCCAGGGTCCATTTTCTTGAGCCTGAAGGGCAACCAGTGGGGAGGACATCCCCTGAAGGTCCGGGCACCATGGTGTTAGATGCCCTCTGGGGCTGCAAAAGTGCTGCCACCTGCTGATTCAGGCATTTGTGCTGCACCTGATGCTGCATCGTGATTTCCCAGAGTAGCTGTTCCTGCTGCTGGGCTGCTTGTTGTTTCTGTTTTACCACAATCTGTTGTAGTAGTTGATCTTCCTGTTCCTGGATCACCTATTGTTACTGGATCTCCATCATCCATTTCAGTACTTTTCCATATCTATAGCCTCGTTTTGGTCAGGTTAACCATTAACAAGATTTGGTCGGGGCCCACATTCTTCACCACATGGCAGGGGGTTGAGGTCTGAATCTGTCAACACCACCTAGTGGGGGTGATCTGGGCCATAACTTCTGATGGCAAGAATTGGTGGCCGGGGGTAGGGGAACCCAGGTCCTTCTAGCTCCACCGGGTTCTAGCCCAGGACCCTGTGAATAATAGCTCACATATGTGGCCTAGGGACTGGTGCTTTTAGGCCTGTTCTTGGGGCCACTTCCTACCCTAGCTTCAGTTGCTCAGTCAGTGACACTAGTGTGTTTCTGGATTCCCCCTGGAGTTTTCTCTAATCATGCTCCAGAGGATCTTCCTCTATCAGCCGTAGCCCATTATTCCTAGCCTATGAGGAGTGAAGGACCTCTGGCAGATGGGCATTGGGGCATGGTCTTAGCTGCATGGAGCCCCAGTGGCTTCTCTGCAGGATCTTTCAATGTACAATTGCTCCCCTGCTCTGTCTGCCCGGACTGAGCTGAGCAGCTCCCTTTTGAGCCCCGCCTCCAATGTGAGCATGCTCAGCCCGTGCAGTTGGGCGGAACCTTCTGGGCCCAGAGCTGTTCTTTTATCTTTAGTTCACCAGTGTGTGGCTCACACACCCTATCACAGTAGAACTTTGGCTCTCTCACCCACAGTGACCCAGCAAGTGGCTGTAAGGCAGCACAGGCTATGGCTTTCAAACAGACATAGCAAGGAGGGCTGTGCACTGCATTCCCCTGGGTGCCTGGAAGCATTATGGTAGAGATGTGTGAACGGATGTTCACCCCACACTTGCCCTGAAAGAGTTAATGTAGATTGAGAAGGGGCTAATTAACCCGACAGGACATAGTTGTGGGGAATCAGGTGGCCAAGCAATCCCCTGACTCCTGGAGGGAGCCCAGCTGGGGAGGAACAAGCTGGGCAGGAAGCGGATAGCAGAGGTTCTGCTTGGGAAAGTACACAGCCACTGTGGGTGTGGCACCATGGGGCAGTGAAAGGGAAGACTGCCTGGTAAAAAGGAACTTTGACACACTATCCTGGAAAGGGAAAACGCCAGTAGTGACCAGGCCAGAGAGCCGCATCACGAAGAAGCAGCAGCAGTTTGTGGAGTGACGGCTGCAGGCTGAGAGAGAGACACAGAGGCAGTGTGCAATTGTGGGAAGGAGCATCGACTTTGTGAAGCTAGTCCCCAGAATGGGCAGGAAGAAGTGCCATCCTAGCAGTGAGTAAAGCAATCCATGACAAGATGTCAAACTCATTCTCTGATGAGACACAAATTAGACTTTCACTCAGATTTGGGGTCCAGGAATAACAAATACACTGACTAATTTTGCGGTATTGTTCAACTGCAGAACGTGCCCCTTTTTAGCAAAGTTAGATATTGCATTTAAAGATATAGTTAAAAAGTAAATGCATTCTTTGAAACCCCCCCCCTTCTTCTGTCCCATAACTCCCCTATCTGTGCATCCTTGCCCTCTCTTTTTTGTGAATTTTCATAATGCTTTTGGGAATTACCCTGGCCCCATCCATTTTCTCCTCATTAGTGAATTTTCCCTTTGTCTCTCTCTTCCCCCATGATGAGTAATTCTTCTTCCCCCTTCCTACAAAATCTCCTCCCTCCAGCACCTTTCTCTCCCTCTGTACTCCTCCTTTGAGTAATACACACGTGCTCTTTCTCAGTCTCTGCCCCCACCTCACCTTATAAGCATTTTTTGGGTTCCTCACAAGTAAAAGAGCCTCTAAAGCTACCAACTCTCAGTGGGTTTAATTATGCATTAAGGAAAGTTATGCTACTTGAAATAAAGAGGTTCTGTCTGTTGTTATAGCTCGTTCCACAAGAGCTGTCTCTGCCTCTTGGGTTGAGAAAAAAAGATTCTTACCCCCTAAGAACTATGCAAGGAAACCACTTGGGAATCCTGACATACCTTTCCATGGTGTTACAAACTTGACATGGCAGCACCTGCAGAGAATACTTTTGGAAGACAGGTCCTGCATGCTGTAGTCTGCTATGATTTCAGGGCAGTCTTGCAGGAGGGCTTGCATGACTGATCCCGGAGTTGATGGGATTTTTTTGGAAACCAAACCTGCATTTCTCTGGCACTAGGTACAGATATTGAATTTCCTCATTTTCTAAATGGCACAGATGGATGTTAGAGAATGGTAATTCATGCCTATTAATTCAGATTAACCACATCCCTCTTGGTGTCTATTAACCCACACTGAGATTTTTCTAGTGGTGGATTTGAAATGTTTGTTTCTGATTTTTTTTTCTGGTTTTTTTCTTTGTGCTTTCTAGAATCAGTAGAATTTTTATTGCTCAGAGACTCTGAGTAGAGTCAGCCAGCAAGCCTCCTTTAGAAGAGTGTGGATTCTTAAGAACATAAGAACGGCCATTCTGAATCAGACCAATAATCCATCTAGCTCAGAATACTGTCTTCCAACAGTGGCCAATGCCAGATGTTTCAAAGAACAGAGCAATCATCAAGTGATCCATCCCGTGTCCAGTTCCAGCATCTGGCAGTGAGAGGTTTAGGGACACACATAGCATGGAGTTGCATCCCTGACCATCTTGGCTAATAGCCATTGATGGACTTATCCTTCATGAACTTACCTAATTCTTTTGTGAATCCATTTATAGTTTTGGCCTTCACAACATACCCTGGCAACAAGTTCCAGGGTGTGTTGTGTGAAGAAGTACTTCTGTTTGTTTTAAAGCTGCTGTTTATAATTTTGTTGGGTGATCCTTAATTTTTCCTATGCTGGTAGGAGTACTTATAACCATTCCTGTGGCTGGCACAGAGGGTCTTGGTGAAACTAAATAAGTAAGGGACTGCAACTTATTCTTGATGGTCCAGGAGGTTCCTTACAATCCTATGCTCCCAACAGATACAGTATAGGCAGCGTTACATGCAGATTTACTCTGCCCTGTCAATATGCCAATTACAGTGCCAATTGCAGTGGCAGTTCCAGCAATGTAGACATTCATCTAATAAAAACTGATCACTAAACAACTTTGATAGTGTGATATTTTCACTCACTATTTACAAGGGCCAGATTTCTGCCAATGACCATCAGGTGAAGGATCTGTAGCCCATTACTAATCCTCAGTGCCATACAGTCCCCCACACCAGTTTCTTTAAAACACAGCAGTATCCCTGCTCTTTAATTCTCTTTTAGAAAGTCTAGAAACAAGTGATTAAAGCAAGGGTCTTTTCCAGAAACCAAGTATTTCTTGGTATTAATGATTAAATATAAGGTGGGGAGAGTTGCCCGTGTATAACTAGAGAAAAATAGAGGGTTATGTATTGAATAAACCATATTTGAATAACTATTGAATAGAAATATGTTCTACATTTGTAATGGAATATTGTATTAAAGTTCTAACCAATTTTTATTAAAGTTTGTATTGAATTTGCTAGATCAAAGTTGCTTTGCAAGATCTTGATTTAATTAATCATATATGGATATCCTTTTTGAATCCATCAGTAAACAAGACAATTATGTCTGTAGGGCCACTCACCAGTATTTCAGTCTAGCCACCTCACAAACCCTGATGATGAGGCAAGGTGGGTGAGGTAATATATTTTATTGGATCAATTTCTGTTGCTTTCTCTCAGCAACAGAACTTGGTCCAATAAAAGATATTACCTCACCCACCTTGTCTCTCTAATAACCAGCGACTAACCTGGGTACAACTTCACTGCATACAAACCCTTATGATGTAAGTTAAGACTAGTGCATATGAATGTAAAATTACATTGTGGTCTTTATTCCTTCCTTCACATGTTCAGCTCTAAATCAACAGATTCCAGTTCAATGTATTTATATATAAACTCAACTGATACTTTGTCAGATTAGCCAAAATCAATCTTACCTAATAGAAAAGGAAGAAAATATATTTAGCATTAGACAAGGAATTCTACCATAGATTTTAATTGTCTGTCTGCCACAGGTGAAAAGTGAAAGTGAATGAAGTCTGAGTTGGCATTTGACAGGTAGAGGTCTTCCTTTCTGTGCTGCCACCAGGAAGTAAATCAAAATGGATACTTCGACCTAGATTCAGTAGGAGTAGAGCGAACGCTGCAGCAAGAGAGCCCAGGGGGAATTCTGCCTACTTCAACCAGATTTTCTCCTAGGAAGCAGATGCTGCATTGTTTCCTCTGCACCCAGCCAGCTGTGATGGCCAGTCCCAAGTGGGGGAGGAGATGGGCCATGAGCAAGATCCCAGCACAAGTGAGCACAAGCAGCAGCTCCATCAGAAAGTGATGTGTGTATCCCAGTTTCACAATGGAACTGAACCCAACCCCTGCAAAGAAGTGCAAAAAAGGTAGGGAGGCTTCTTGTTCCTTTTCTCCCCACTAGTATAGAGCAAGGCAGAAGCTGGACCTTTTGACCTATAGAAGTCCCTGTTTTCCATCCCCATCTGAACCCCTCCCATGTTAGTAAGCTCTTGTCAAACTCTTTGGGAGAGAGGCTTTGTCTTTTTATCTATCTGTTAAGCGCATAGCACGCCACTGGCACTTCACTATTACTAATACTACTGAGACTGGAATTTCTGGCCTATAACAAAATATATTGCATTGCCCCTCTGCACACATTCTGTAGTCACAGGTGCTGTAAACTTGGCACTTGCATGTGCATTTTATGGAAAATGATAGAATTTAGGATTATCGAATAACAGTCTCTCTCTTTTTATTGCAGTCCTAATTTTGCTCCCATAAAAGTCAATCAGAAGCTTGCCCTTGACCTCAGGGAACAGGGTCAGGTTCTCAGTGTATTTACTCCTTCCTGCCCCTATGAGGAATATGATCTACTGCATGTGAAGAAATTTACTTTGGTCTTCAGAATCTGGTGTCAGTGAACACATTCCACAAAATACTCATGTTCAGTTTTATTAAAAGATATTAGGTGTTCCTTCTCAGTTGCATAAAGAACATCTGGAAACCAGTTTCATCTTCTGTTAAATGCCCAGCTCCACTAGTAACACTGAAATTACATTCCACCCTCAATAAAATACCATCCTGAGGAGCCAGTTAGTGTATTATGACAAGGTTATGTCATAATGAAGATGATTTATAATGGGGTTTAGTGTGGCTAATCATTAAAGTACAATAATCTTGTATCAGAGAGGCCATTATAACATGTTCCTCAATAATGTGGACAAAATGGAGTAAATTTAGTAAATACATTAATCTTTTCTAGGCCAGACTATCATTTTCATTCACACAAAATGATTTCAAAACAAGTTACTTAAACAATTGCTACACTTACGGCAGTGGGTCAGCTACTCTTACTTTTCAGAGTGTAAATTCATATTCACATCCTCCTTTTTTTAAACAGAAACTTGACAACACATTCATCTTCTGCAGGACAGATTAACTAACCTGCTATTAGAGGTGCCTTGCAAAATGAGAGTAGGCCCAAGAATATCAAGGACAATATCCAGATAGAGCATGTGTTTAATTAGAGGCTGGATCCACAAGTATCTCACCAGTTTGCAGCTGCAGAATCTCACTTTGCCACTGAAACAAAAACACAACAAAAACCAAATAGCATATCTTTCAGCAAAATAGACATGGCATTTTGTATCTTGAAGGCTGCATTCTCCTTCCTGTGCCTATCCAGGGCCGTGTCTGTCTACCTCTGTGTGATGGGTCAGGGAGGCACAGAAGGGGTAAGGAGAGCCTTTGGGCCTAGCTAGCTCGTCCTTCTATATCTGCAGCCAGTGCTGTGCCTGGAGGGGGAATAAAAGGAGAGAGGCTGGTTCACTTCAGGGCTGACTCGCCAGAGAGGAGGATAGAGCGCTGCCTCTACCTTAAGGGATTGTCACTATAGCGTTCCAAAGACAGGCCTGTTAGCCTGAGCAGCCACTGGGGAGGACTAGCTAGACCCTAAGGAGCAAACAATGCTTGAATCAGAAACGTTTTGGGAACCAATCCCAAAGGAAAGGGCAAGAATGCATCTCCCCTTCTCCTTCTCCCTTCCCCACCATCTCCCTGGACTGGGGGATGGTCCAGTATTGTTATGTTTGCTTTTTGTTGTAGAATACTTTTGGGGCTGAGCTCAAAAGACACCAGCTTCCTTTACAATGTTTTTGAACATGGAGGCTCATTGTGGATGGAGGACTGAAGAGCGAGAATAAGTTTAACTGCTGAATTTTTGAAAAGGAAGAGGTCAGGATTTCTAAAGCTCTTAACATTGTGCTGAGAGAATCTTTGAAACCCATCCTTGGCTGCTTTTCCTGTTGACGCTTGGTACATGGTGGTTCTTAGAAACTAATGAAATATGTTCCTTCCTAAAGGGTTTTTCCCACCCATTTTATTGGCGTAGTATGAATAAGGAAGCTTGTTGCTGAATGTGAATGAGCTCATCAGAGGAGGCCATGTTTGAAAGGAAATTTTAAATGCTGGCATGACCTCTCCAGAATGTCCAACTAGTCCATCAGAATCTGATGTGTAACTGTCCCTATGTACTGCTACACTATAAAGCTGATTGGACTAACAACCACAACAGTTTGGCTCAATACTGCACTGCTTGCCTCTTTACAGTGTGGGAAATTCTGCTTTCTCACTCAGGCAATACTCCCATTGAATTTGTTGGGAGTTTTGCCTGAATAGGCAGTAAGAATCACAGAATTTGGCCCATTTTGCTTTACAAACCTACTTTGGTTTCATTTAAAAAAACACCCAAATCTCATGTTGCTGGGAAAGGGGTAATAGTTTGTACCTTGCAGATCAATGGGCAGCCTAGGAAAATCATTTTCCTTCCTCGGGCATTATAAGGTGCAGGCAGACACAAAGCAAACTCTTCCCCATTCCTCCTGGGCAAGAATGTCCAGTTTCAGATTTAATCACAGTGCTAATCCTAGGAGATTTACACAGTAAGATATTGTATTCAGTTTGTACATGGAACTACTAAGTGCTACAAATACCTGTTAGCTGTAATCGATTCCTTGGGGAGCCTCAACACACAGATCTAAGAATGAATTGGCTAATTACTGCCTTTGGTCAAACCTGTACAAACCAGTTCATTGTGATTACTGAGCACCCAAAAACAGGGGCACCCAAAATGAGGCCAACCTTTTCCAGTTTCCTATCTGATATAACAATAAACACTGAGTGCAAAATTCTCCTGTAAGAGATATTTGAGTCTGTCTAGCTTTTTCCTCCTAGTTTTTGGCAGATGTTAGCAGGCACTCACTATTGTGAAATTTAACAAAAATTCAGTGCTCATGAAAGGTAATCCATTGAAACCATTACCCGACAACAGTATTATCCACAGAGCACAATTACTATATAGCACAAACAGTGGCAGCACAGATTTCCCTCCACCAATGTACCTCAGTCCTGAGCTGAAGGGACCCCATCTCTGGATAAAATGTTGGGTCACTCTCCATGCCCATTCAGACCTTAGCCTCTCCATTCAGAGTGCTAGCAAGAACATCAGTAGCAATTGTGCCAGATCTTTTGATCCCATCACCACTGAGTACTCGCAGATATGAGTATGTGTGGGACACGCAAACTCACATCTCCATGATCTAGTTCCCCTGACTTGTCTTGGAATGAGATCAGGATTTCTCTATGTTCTGAGTCTGTGTATCAAATGGTCTCCTTTCTGAATAACTAAGTGGGAGGAGAAGCATCTCTCTTCATAACAGACTGCTTTCTTGTGCAGGTGTTGCTGAAATCCACTAACGCCACTTGAGCCCACACAGCTCAGATGAGTCATGCAGAAACCTTTTTGCTCTGGGGCAATTATCTAAAGAGTCACCTGTTCACTCTCAGATTCCAACTAAATGTAATCTATTTAGTTTTCATATGCAAAACAAAAACTTTTGAAGTAAAAAAAATTGCAGAGTAAAGTCACATCACAGCCACTAAACTGCCATTAGTGGGGCAAAAATCTTCAATGTTTCAGAATTAACTATGAAAACAGGGAGATAAGTGTGAAAGTGTTAGTATCACACTGCCATTCCTCTGAGCCAACCAATTACCCACTTGCAAAATTTAATATTTTCCATGTGCAAATCTAGCTTGGGGAGGACAGTGAGTGGTTCAAGCTCCACCCTCCTGAAACACATTGGGCTGGTTGACACTAAATAGGAGATGTTGAGTACATCATTCCTTTATTGCAATCTGAAAAACAACTGCCTCAAGCTTACTATTTGCATAGCAAAATACAAAGGCTTTTTCATATTGCCAAAAAAAAAGAAAGAAAGAAAGAACCACCCCCAAAAACTGCACTTTTCTGGTGAGGCATTGACCACAGACTTATTCTTAAAATATTTTGAAAGATGATCGTAACTGCAATGCTGTGTATAGTAAGATGCAAAGTAGGTTCTCCACTTCAAAAAAATTAACTACTGTAAAACAGAGCTTTGAATCTTATAGTTTACTTATTTAATTTGTCCTGCTCTTAGGTACTGAAACTAATTAGCTAATAGGATTTTGGCCCTACTAAGATTTTGGCTGGCTTTTTTTTTTTCTTTCCTTCCATAAAGCTGTAAAATAATCTATGGCCTTTTATATTGTTTCCCATCAGGCCAGGATTAAGCAATGTGCACTTGGTACACTTGCACAGGGCCATTCACTGGAAAAATAACCAAAAACAAGCCTCAGTGGTGCTGCAATCACATGCACCAGGTTGCAATGCCATTCGTTCAAATTTGCCCTGGCTGCCCCCCCCGTCATGATGGAGGGCCAGCTGGGGCGAACCTGATCAGTGTGGGCAGGCGAAGGGAGAAAGCAGAAGTGGGCAGCCAGGATCAGGAGAAGCCACCCTAGCCTGTGATAGGAGTGCAGTGTGGGGCGAGGAGGAAGCTGGTGAATGGGCAGGAAGGCTTGAGGGGTGGTGGGTGTGAGGATGTGAAAGAGTAGTTGTTGGGCTATGGGATGAGTGGGAAGTGTTGAGGTGTGGGGAAAAGGGTTGGATGTGAGTGAGCGTTGTTGGGGGGTTGGTGGCCAGAGGGGCTGAGGTGTTGAGAGGCTGTGGTGAGTGGGATGTATGTCAGGGCTGCTGGGATGTGTGGGAGGGCTGTCAAGATAAGTGGGTTGTTGGAATATATGTGGGCAGTCAGGGGGTCTGTGTGTGTAGGGTGGAGTATGTGTCAGGTGATGTGGGAGGGCCATTGCGGGGTCTATGAGGCCATGAGCACTTTAAGGAATTAAGGTGCCCCCAATTTCCATAGTGCACAGGGCTCCCAAATTTTAAAATCTGGCCTTGATTTCCTTCTGGGCCAAACTTTCAAAATGTTGCATCTGTCATGTTGTATACAGTCATTTTATGCACAGTTTTATGCACACTAGCACTTGCATGTGTAGAAACAGAAGCTGAATTGGGTCTCTCTTTGATAATAGGGCTCTCTATGACTATAGTTTCAGGCAAATTAAAATTTCCATTTTGTATCTCTAACCAAACCTCTAAAACTACTTTGAATTCTCCTGATAATTATCATGAATTGTAAATATTGTGTGCTACACTATTTTGAATTTAACTCTATTTTGTTTTTATACCACGCTTATCATCATAGTATTTCAATACCTATCTCTTTCATATCTGAATGTTTCCATGTAAAGTATTATTATCGAGCTAAAAACAGAACTCATATTTTTCTTGCACAATTTGGTAGATGCAATAATTTGTGCACACCAACACCTGAGTGCAAATTATTGCTCTTTATATGCATATTCTATAACTTGTACTCACAAATGTTAAGTGCTACAGAATTGCATAATTATATGTGCAAAAACAGAGGTAATTTTAAAAAAAATTAGCCCTTAGGGCTGTTAGGATTAAAATTCTATCCACAGTCGTGAGCAGGGACAGTTTTACGTGCTGTCATGATCCCAAACAATCCCATCATGCTGTGTTTATTGTTAGAAGCTCATCAGTGGACACCTGCTACTTAAAACTACAGCAGTCTTCATTTTGCAGGGCTGGTAGAAACTTAAGCTGGTTGGAAGTTTTCTGACATTTTGCCATTGGAAAAAGTAGATTTGTCAAAATTGAAATGTTTTGTGGAAATGTGTTGATTTCAATGAAATTTCATTTAGGAGAAAAGTATTTTGATAAAATTGAAATGTTCCTTTTTCGAATGGAACATTTTGATTTTTTCATTCCAAAATGACTTTCAATGTAATATAATATAATACATAATATAAATTTTAAAAGTTGAACTCAGGATGAAATATTTTGACCAAAAACAAGATTCCAAATGTATAAAATCTGGAATCTAGTTTCATGGGAAACTTTGAATTTTATTGTTTTCATTCCAAAATTTTGAAATGTATGGAGCAGAAATTCCGAACTTTGACCAGCTCTAGTGGAAACTTCAGAATCAATAAAAAAACAAACAAACCAGATGATATAATTGTTTTGGGGGTGAACTATAAACTGGGTTTCTCATGCTTTTTAAAACTCCCACATCCTTGTGATCCCTTAATAAAACAAATGTAAAAAACCTTACATTTTCCAAAATGTCCCTTCATTTTTAGTTCCCCTTTTTTTTTGGTATACCTAGCTTGAGACACCACTGAGGTCAACTGGAGATGTAGGGGAGCAGTTTCAGTTTGGACAGCCAGAAGTGGAAGCACCTAGAATTAGTGGATATTTTGGAAAATGTAGACCTGAATTATTAACAGAGCAATGGAATCTTTCCCAACTAGTTGCCCGATATCTCACTATACAGTAACAAAAGTGTCACCTCAGTCTCCTTGCTGACTGGTTACCATGTTAGGTATTAGCTACTTAATTATAACTAAAGTTTGTACTTGACTAGTGAAATACTCAGATTAAAATCTTGACACTTAACAAAACATGCTTCATAAAAACCAATAAATACTCTCACCACATGCTTTCTATTTGTCAGTAATAAAAGAAGTGCTTGTTACAATCCAGATATCAAATGACAGTCCAAAAAAACGTTCAGTCATATATAAACATAAAAATGCACTCGTGAATACACTGTCATACCAGTATTCCATTTACTAACTAGGTGATGCTTCAATTATTCTTTCTACATAAATATTTCAAATCTTTTTGAGGGAAAGACACCAAAGTTTCATAAAGTAACCAGAGTTTCCTTTAGCATTCTGTAAAGATTAACAGACCAATTTTTTCTTTGGTGGAACTCTACGGACTTCAGCAGAGTTATACGAGGGATGGCTTTGGCCCACCACATGGAACTGTGGAAAATGATCAAAATAAAATACAAAGAGCAAAATAATTAGCAAAATTGGAGTTTAACTGGAGCTAACAACTCACTGAATGTTCATTGAAAGGCTCACTGCAATCTGAAAAATTTCTGGGTAAAGCTAGTGGACCTGGGCCAATTTATAGTTTTGATACAATTTCATCTGAATTTAATTGGAGATTTTGCAGAAAAAGGGAGGGGTTACAAATACACATGGATGAAAGCAAACAAACAAGAAGCTTATTGGAGCTCTTGCGAACTGAATTAGACCAGTTTCACTCAGCTGTGTTAAAATATCTTAAATAGACAACCAGTTTGTATCAGAAATGATACCAGCAAGAACAAAAAGAAAAACAACAAAGTGAGGGGTAATGAAGGTATTATGTTCACAGCATATGCACAGAAAAGTTAGCTAAAACTATAAGTACTCTTGTTGGAAAATTGCAGCATAACACTACTTTATTTCTTAGAATTCAGAACGATTACACACAAGAACTAAAAACAGAGAGAAAAAACAGGCTGCTCCCCAAAGCAGCGATGCACAACTCATCCCAGCTTGTTTTAAGTTGGCTGTTTCCTTGTTGACATCTGGGAAGCCCAGACTGCACACTTCCCTACAGAGCTCCCTATAACTCACAAGCATGACTAGCCCCTGCCACCCCCACTTTTAAAGTGATAGCTTGCAATGCTATCTAACACAATTCTTAATACACAGAAGGGACACAGCATATTGTCAGAATGCAATGGCATACTTCCCAACAGTCCTGGATATTATAGGACTGTCATAATTTGGCCCCCAGAACTTCCCGTTCCTGTTGAAGGGTAATTTGCCCCAGACCCCACATTTCAGAGGGACCCCATATACTAAGTGGTGTAGTAACCTGTTGCACAGAATCAAGTGGGCAAGACACCCCTCCAACTCCATCTACAGAGGGGCAGGCGGGCGAAATCTGAGTGGCCCTACGCCCTGCTTTATCCACTTGAAATGCTGGGAGGTATGCAACAAGTCAGATTCTTTTCTAATTTACACTGGTATAAGCTCAGAATAACTACAGTGGAGTTACATTAGAGTTACACCAAACCTGAGAGAAGTAGTCAAGAAATCTAGAACAGCAGCCATTCCCAGTGCCTTTCAGTGTTCTTAATTACAGTGTCTCATTTCCAGTGCCACCATATTAGTTCACCCCACCTTGCTAAATCTGTGATTGGGTAATAGTGAGTATCTCTAAAAGAAATATTACTAATCAAGCAGTGTTGCAACAATGTACTTGTATGCAGCCTTCTGGCTCCAATTTACACCTGCAATAATCAAGGTGACTTTCCATGTGTAGCAGTGTAGCAAGGACCCAAATCTGCAAACTGCTGCGTGTACTCAGTTCTCATTGATTTCAATGGCAGTTGAGAGCACTCGGTGCTTCTTATGCGGGTACTCCTTACATCTCAGGACTAGGTCCTAACTTCTGTATGTTCCTATATGTTACACAGATTAGGACTACTACAGTTCTATAGCCACTGTGGCATGGCAAATGTCTAGTGTTCAGTGGTCCCTTATGTATTGCTTTGAAGTCTATCCATAAACTGTGCATTTATATAAACATATATTTATAGAATATCTTCTAACAATTTCTCACAAAATGGGACCAGTCTTGCTCTCTGTTACACCATAGAAACCCAATTAACTTTAATCAACTTGTGGCAGAAGAAAAGTGGTCCTTGAGATTTATTTGATGCAAGGCTACATATTGCTACAAATATCGCTATTTAGAACTGGATCATACTTCCTTTGTCTGTGAAGCGAAATGGATAGTGTCACACTGGGTACATTTGCCATTTTAACACTTTGTAAGTGCAGCTGTAGTTTACAAAAAGAAGACAGTTCTAGCATATACACAAACAGCTAAATTGCTGATACATGTCTGCATAGAAAACCACCTCTAGTTAAGTACATACTTTTAAAGTAACTTACTATTAATGATACTGTAATTAGTTGGCAGATAGTGGTTTACAGTACATTTAACCAAGCGATGTCAAGGTTTTGTCCTAAGAATCTTGCTTGTTTGGCACTCCTAATGTCTACTAAATCTCCCAACTCTAAAATGTTTAAGCCTCTCACAATCCAATGGGCCTGATTCTGCAAGTCGTAGTTACACTGAGTAGGACTTATTTACACAAATAGCTCTATGGAGCTGATTGGAGCTATTCAGATGAATGTATACTGCTTCAATGAGAGACAAGTCATATATCACTATCTCTGTGTGCCTTTCATAGATAAGCAAGTCAGGCCTTTGTGTTGTCCTGGTCCTTTTGCTAAACCAAGAGCCAGTTATAGATGACTGAAAAGCCACTGAAGGTTATTCAGACAAGACCAAAGTAATGTTGATTGAATCCTGGTGATGTTTGCCTGGAGCACTTCAGCTTAACCACCTTTAATATTGAGCTGTTGCATGATGGTTAAAATGTTCTATTGTTTTTGTGTCGCAGCTTTCTTAACTATCCTTATTTATGAGACTATTTGGATAGTTTTGTGAATATGGGTGTATTATGATGCCAAGCTCCTGATTCACATGTTATTGTTGTTATGTTAATATGAATGGATTTCACATCACCATTCACTATAATATCCATTAAGCTGTCTAAAACTAGTTCAGAACATTGCAGTTGACAGCAGAGATCTCCGAGACCCTGAAATCATATCCATCTTGTGCTCTGTTGCCTGCATTGGATCTTCATGAAACTTTAGTTTTGTTTTATTATTATTTATTTATAATTACTTATTTGGCATATGCAGCCCAGTCAAGCCAAGCCACAGCATTCTTATCAATGATGTTCAAGGCATGAACACCTCCGGGAAGTTGAGTTTTATTATAAATAATGGAAACTTTCCTATCACCCTGAGCACTCAAATTAAAGCTACTTTACTTTCCCTGTTAGTTTTCCATTTATTTTTCTAAGTGGATTTTGTGTTAGCAAAACACACTAAACTGACTACAGTGGAAAGCACAAAACAGGGATAGTGTAAGCTGCAACAGTGCATGCTTCCTCACAGTCCTCCACCAATGTACCTCAGACTGAAGGATCCATCTTCATGAATGAAAAAATTTACCTCCATCAATCACCTAATCAATGCTTGACCTTTCCATTGAGTCTGCTGGTAGGATCATCATTAAGTGCCAGTCTCAAGAGGTTTTTGTTTTGTGTGAGCGCAATGTGGAATTCGTCCATTTGTAACTGTATTGAGACTAGGAATTAATTTCACGTAAGCAAACAATCAGATGGTAATTAGAGAGACAAGGTGGTGAGGTAATATCTTTTATTGGACCAACTTCTGTAGGAGAGAAAAAAGCTTTTGATCTTACACAGGTCTGGAAAACTTACATACATAGAGCTGTGTGTAAGCTCAAAAGCTTGTCTCTCTTACCAAGGCTATGTCTACACTGCAAAGTGAAGTCGACTTACTTAAAATTGACTTTCATCCACCAATTTTTAAAAGTTGTTGGAGCGTGTCCACATCACACTCCTTGTGCTAGGCTCGTTCTTCCACATTTGCCACGCTTGTGTCGACATTCAAAGCAGTGCGCTGTGGGTTGCTATCCGACAGTGCAACTAGCCGCGGGGGCTGTTGGGACATGTTTCATTGTCCCATGATGCAACGCTCCTTCCCCTTCCCTTCTTATCCCAAACAAACAGGAAACCGGTTTTCACGCTGTTTGTTTATGCCGTGCGCGCGCCATTGCTGTGGAGCCATGCAGCCAGCTCAACTCTGCACTATTATTGTGAGCATCAAAAATACATCACGGCTTATCCTTGAGTGAGAGTGAGAGGAGAGTGAGAACCCGAAGCACAGGCAACAGCGATGTCACCGAAGCTGCCCTGCTACAAGACATCGAGTGGAACAATTCCCAATTACTGCAGGCCATAACGCATCATCTGCAGTCCATGGAGCGCCGGTTGTGGTCCCGGGAAACAATCACAGACTGGTGGGACAGAATTGTTATGCAGCTGTGGGATGATGACCAGTGGCTGCAGAACTTTCGTATGCGAAAGGCCACTTTCCTTGAACTTTGCTCGGAGTTGGCCTCGTCCCTGAAGCACATGAATACTCGCTTGAGACAAGCTCTGACGGTGGAGAAGTGAGTGGCTATCGCTCTGTGGAAGCTGGCAACCCCCGATTGTTACCGCTTGGTTGGGAATCAGTTCGGAGTCGGTAAGTCTACAGTGGGAGCTGTGATTCAAGTGTGCAGGGCCATCAATAGACTTCTGCTACAGAGGGTAGTGTCTTCAGGAAATGTGCAGGATACAGTGGATGGGTTTGCCGCGATGGGGTTCCCAAACTGCCGGGGGGGCCATTGATGGCACGCACATCCCTATTTTAGCGCCTGCCTACCTAGCAACAGAGTACCTTGACAGTGACAAGGAGCGTTTTAATAACAGGCTAAGCACTTGCAGAATGGTGGTGGAATGTGTGTTTGGGCGTTTAAAGGCCAGATGGAGATGTCTCCTTACTAGGCTGTACATGAGTGAAAAGAACATCCCACCAGTTATACCTGTGTGCTGTGTTCTTCATAATGTGTGTGAAGTGAAGGGTGAAAGGTTCCCCAGCGTTGGGCTGTGGAGGCAGAAAGACTGGCCACCAATTTTGAGCAGCCAGATGGCAGCAATATGCTCAGAGCCAACCGCGGAGCACTTCGCCTTTGGGAAGCATTGAAAACCAGGTTCTGCAATGAGATGCGTAATGTTTTCTGTATGTTTTATGCCTTTGCTTACCATCCCCCCTACCATCATTATCAGTTCCCTCCAAAGCCCTCCAAACAAGCTATGAATTAATAAAGAGACATGTATTGAAATGATGCAAACTTTTATTTATGAACATTCAGGTTGGTGGGGGCAGGGGGCGAATGTTCATTCACAGTCTCAAGGGGTAGCGTGGTTGCTTGCAGGACAGCTTCAGCGTGGCCGCTGTTGCTTTCTGCTTGTCTCCACTGGGGTGGAGTGCACCACATACTGCAGCCTGGCCATTCTCCTACGAGACCGCTTGGGAGTGGGGCAGGGCAGCAAAGTCGTAGGCGGAGGAGAGTTCTGGAGGGGCTGCAGTGGGACTCTGTCTGGCTGTTGCTCCTCCTAAGCTCCACAAGCCGCCTGAGCATTTGTGCCTGCTCACGCATGATTCGCAGCATCTCCTGCTGGGTACTGTGATCATGCTCCTGCATTGCTCTTTGATTCTCCCTGTCCATGTCTGTGTTCTGGGACAAGGTCAACCACCATGCTCGGAGCTCTGTCTCAGTGGCCACGGAGGCATTCATGAGGTCACCAAATATGTTGTCCCGTGATTTTTTTCCTCTTTCTGATCTGTGATAGTCTTTCCGCTGCAGTTCTAGAGGGAGGGGGGCCAAGGCCGAGGTGTCTACAGAATGAAAAGAAATGCACAATGTTGCCACTGTTAGCAGACTCAGAAAACTGAGCAAATGGAACAATGTATAAAATACTCCCCTTAGTGTGCAAAAGGCTAAGCCAGACCCACATTCAATGTTCCGAGCATCTCAGAAGGGTCGGCTCACTGTGCCGTTACAGAGATTGTAAGACAGGGGCACTTTACTCTTCTATAGACAGGATTCATGATCTCTAAACAGCTCATTTCAAATGTCCTGTATGAGAGGACTGACTAGGTGCCACGGTTTAATTAAGATGACCGTTTTGGGATGTGGTGCCCCCAGTATAGCTGAAGACAGCAAGGGTGAGTTAATAGTCTTGTCAGACACCTTTTGAAAATTATTTAAGTGACTCAGTAAGCCAATAAAAAGGGAACTTGAGAGGTAGAGGGTATCGGCTGTATAGCTCGGGTATTTTAAACATGCACCGTCTTCTCTAGGTGACCATGAGCGATATCAGTCTCCTGAGGCTAATGCATGAGGAAAGGGAAGATTTTCTGCATGCAGCGGGGTACTGGCCTGGCCCTTATGCTGCTATGCTGTGTTCTGCCATGATTCCGGCTCACTTGATTGCAGCGTGGTGTGGCAAAGTATCCTACCATGGAGGAAGAAACAAGGTAGCCCTCCCCTGAAAACTTGTGCAAAGGATAACAGATTATCTATATGAAAGTTTCCTTGAGATATCAATGATTCTCGGAGCATACATAATCTGCACATAAATAATCTGTTCCAGGAGTAACCCCCCAGTAAAGTCCACTAAACCCCTGAAGTCCCCTTCTCCCCATTTAAAAGGACATAACTGCTAAGAAGAAAAAAAACTCACTAGATGTGCCTTTCCCGGGATCATTATTGCTGTCCTGTGTGTTGCTGGACTGCTCTGGGGTCAGGAATAGGTCCTGACTGTCTGGGAGAATGGACACCCCACTACTCTCCACCCTGCTCTCCTCATGCTCCTCCTCGTCCACGTCCTCATCATTCTCCCTGGACTGGGATCCAGTGGAGGTATCAATGCTGCATGGTGACACCATGCTGGGGTTGCCGCTGAGAATTGAATGCAGCTCTTTGTAGAAGTGGCATGTTTGGGGCGAGGAGCCAGAACGGCTGTTAGCTTCCCTGGCTTTTTGATATGCCTGCCGTATCTCCTTGATCTTCACTCGGCACTGCTGCACATCCCTGTTGTGCCCCTTCTCCAACATGCCCTGGAATATCTTCCTGTAAATGTCCAAATTTCTTTGCTGGCTCAGAGCTGAGCCATAACAGACTCCTCGCCCCACAGACCGATGAGAACTAAGACCTCTGGTTGACTCCATGCTGGAGCACGTTTGGGCCTTGCAATAGCCATGATGAGTTCAGCTACAAAGCTCTCTCCACACTGGCTGCACAGGAAATGAAAATTCAAATTTTCCCAGTGGATGAAAGGAGGGGAAATTTCCGGTTTGCGTGGCCACGTAACAGCAGAGCGCAAATGTCCAGAGCGGTCAGAACTGGGCATTATGGGATACCTCCTGGAGGCCATTAACATTGAGTTATGTTATGCTCTGTCTACACTGATGCAAAATCAACCCATGAAATTCGATTTACGCGCTACGCCACTTGCGGAGGTGGTTTTATTACGTCGACTTTTGCTGCGCTTTAAGTCGACGGAACTACCGTGCCAGAGTAGACACAGGCTTTAGGAGATCTACATAAGTGACGTTATGTCGACCTCCGTTGCCAGTGTAGACCAGGCCCAAGAGGCATTGGTCCAACAACACATGATAATTGGATCATTCCTGACCTCACCAAATATGAGCTGGTGATCTAGAGGAGAAAGGTGGCATAGGGGAACTTGGACCACCCTCTCATCCCACAAATGAACATCTCAGATTAGATGAGGAGTTGGTGATGGAGACTTGGATTGAGAACCAGTGGTCCAGGAAAAGGAGATGAGCAGGGAGAGGTGAGAGATCTCACAAGGAGTCAGAATGCTGGGGGAGAACTGGATAAGGAGCTAGGGGACAAGGGGAAACTGAGACATGAGGACTGAGAGCCAATGGGGATGAGGATTGTGAATGGCAGCAAGGGAGCAATTGGACACCAGGTGTTTGTGTGAGGAGCTGACTGGAAAAAGGAACTGGTACTATCTGGGCAAAGAGATCAGGGACAAGGAGCTGAGGATTAAGGGAAAACAGAGATGAGAAACTTGAGCAGTGGACACTGGGACTGGCTAGATGAGAATGGCACTGGGATGAGAAGCCAGGGGTGGGGAAGGCTCAGGAGTGGGGTAGGTGTAGGTTAGAGGGGATGTGGCAGATGGTCTTACACTTGGGGACAATTAATAATTAGGCAAGCCAAAAAATAATTTGAAAAGCAACTAGTCAAAGACTCAAGAATTAACAGCAAAAATTTTTTTTAGTACATCAGAAGCAGGAAGCCTCCCAAACAATCAGTGGGGACACTGGACTAATAAGGTGCTAAAGGAGCACTTAAGGAAGATAAAGCTATTGTGAAGAAGCTAAATGAATTCTTTGCATCAGTCTTCACTGCAGAGGATACAAGGGAGATTCCCACAACTGAGCCATTCTTTTTAGTTGACAAATTTGAAGAACTGTCCCAAATTGTGGCATCAATAGAGGAGGTTTTTGAACAAATTGATAAATTAAACAGTAATAAGTCATCAGGACCAGATGATAACCCAAGAGTTCTGAAGGTATTCAAATATGAAATTGCAGAACCAGAAATGTGGTATGGAACCTATAATTTAAATCAGCCTCTGTACCAGATGACTGGAGGATAGCTAATGTGGCACCACATTTTTAAAAAAGGCTCCAGGGGCGATCCTGGCAATTACAGGCTGGGAGGCCTAACTTCAGCACCAGGCAAATTGATTGAAACTATAGTAAAGAACAAAATTCTCACACACATAGATGAAACATGATTTGTTGGGGAAGAGTCAACGTGGCTTTTGTAAAGGGAAATCATGTCTCATCAAAGTATTAGAATTTTTGAGGGTGTCAACAAGCATGTGGACAAAGACGATCCAGTGGATATAGTATACCTGGACTTTCAGAAAGCCTTTGACAAGGTCCTCACCAAAGGCTCTTAAGCAGAGTAAGCAGTCATGGGATAAGAGGGAAGGTCCTCTCATTGATCAATAACTGGTTAAAAGTCAGAAAACAAAGACTAGGAATAAATGGTCAGTTTTCAGAATGTAGAGATGTAAATAGTGGTGTCCCCCAGTGATCTGTACTGGGACAATTGCTGTTCAACATGTTGATAAATAATGTGGAAAAAACGGGTAAACAGTGAGATAGCAAAATTTGCAGATAATATAAAATTACTCAAGATAGTTAAGTCCAAAGCAGACTGCGAAAAGTTACAAAAGGATCTGACAAAATGGTGTGACTGGGCAACAAAATGCAGATGACATTCAGTGTTGATAAATTTAATATAATGCACATTGGAAAACACAGTCCCAATTATACATACAAAATGATGGGGTCTAAATTAGCTGTCACCACTCAAGAAAGATCTTGGAGTCATTGTAGACAGTTCTTTGAAAACATCCACTCAATGTGCAGCAGCAGTCAAAAAAGCTAACAGAATATTAAGAACTGTTGTAAAAGGGATAGATAATAAAACACTATATAAATCCATGGTACGCCCACACCTTGAATACAGCATGCAGTTCTGGTCACCCCCTCTCAAAAAATATATCAGAATTGAAAAAGATATAGAGAAGGACAACAAAAATGATAAAGGGTATGGAGCAGGTTGTGTATGAGGAGAGATTAAAAAAGACTGGGACTTTTCAGTTTGGAAAAGAGACTACTTAAAGGGGATACGACAGAGGTCTATAAAATTGTGACTAGTGTGAAGAAAGTGAATAAACAAGTATTATTTACCCCTTCACATAATATAAGAACCAGAAGTCACTGAATGAAATTAATAAGCAGCAGGTTTAAAACAAACAAAAGGAAGTACTTCTTCACACAATGCACATTCAACCTGTGGAACTCATTGTCATAGGATGTTGTGAAAAAGGCCAAGATTAAAAAAATTGGATTAAAAAAAGAACTAGATTAGTTCATGGAGGTTAGGTCCGTCAATGGCTATTAGCCAAGATGGTCAGGGATACAACCCCCCTGCTCTGGGTGTCCCTAGCCTCAGATTGCCAGAAGCTGGGAGTGGACAACAGGAAGGATGACTCAATGATTGCTTGTTCTGTTCAGTCCCTCTGAAGTACCTGGCACTGGCCATTGTTGGAAGACAGGATGCTGAGCTAGATGAACCATTGGTCTGACCCAGTATGGCGGTTCTTATGTAATGTGGAAAAGAGTCTGTGTCCGCTAGAGCTTGGAATGGAACCCAACATCCTCAAGTGTCACCATTCCTGTGCCATCCAATATCTGTGAAACTCACTGATAGAGTATCTCACCCCTCTCTAGTGCAGGTCCATACAGTAGATGAATACTAGTACTGCTATCAGTTACCACATTAGTTCATGTGGCAGAGGTCTGTGCGGTGGATTTAGAGGTTCCAACTCTTCTGGACACATGATGGAATTTGTTTTTTTTTATGTGCTTTTTTTAAAAAAAAACAACAAATTACACACACATAAAATCTATGTTAAAAGAACACTATTAAGCTTTCAAGCTTCCCCTCAGATAGGTAGAAAGCTAGCTTCTGCCTCTTCACCAGTCAGCCCTGAACTGAGCCAGGCTTTCTCCTTTTCTCCCCCCACAGGCCTGGCATTGACTGCAAGTATAGTGGGGTGGGGCTAGCTGGGCCCAAAAGCTCTCTTTAACCCCTGCTGTGCTGGCTGGCACTTTCTCTGTTTCATTACACTGACTAAGTAGTGGCTGTTTTTCATTATCTCCGAAAAGTAATCATTTACAAAACATTAACCCTCCTCTCACCAATACACA
This sequence comes from Emydura macquarii macquarii, assembly GCF_026122565.2. Classification (NCBI taxonomy): domain Eukaryota; kingdom Metazoa; phylum Chordata; order Testudines; family Chelidae; genus Emydura; species Emydura macquarii. The sequence continues at coordinate 42,388,403 of NW_027132610.1, read as the reverse complement.
CACACATATGGATACTATATTTGGATTTCGAATTAATATTCTGTATTTAAGTATCACAAACTTCATGGTGGGCACTAAGGCTATATATACACTGCAGTGGCATATTTTCAGCAAATACAAAACATCACACATTTGTTAAACAGTAAAAGCTTTGCATATTATAAAAATATTAGACACCTTCTAAAATTTCAAGACCTAAAGTAACTGCACAGAAGTTTGTTTAGCTCACCAAACCAAATGTATCAGAGCCCTCAGACTGGCACATGAATATTACTTGCTTAAATGTCTTATCAAGCAGACCACCAAAAGGATTAAATTTATAAGCAGAAACTACTTGTTTAATCATTAATCATAGACCCCATAAACATCTGATTCTCTTTATAGTATTCTCTTCAACAAACTACATTTATGACTTCCAGGCACAGACATTGTTAATACAGCTTCTGCTTTTGAAAACTGTGTGACTTTGGAAGGACAATAATATCTGAGGTCAGCAGCAAAGGACTTCTGGTAGGTAATGGAAACTGATTCGTTTGCAGTGGAACACTCCATGCTAGTAATTCAAACATCAGTGAATTAGATAATGAAGTGGGATGATTTCTGAGTCACTACTAGAACACCCCCATGATTCACTTATTAAGGACTGAGAAAAAGTATTTGTGGACAGCAGTGAAACTGAAAAACACTAGCCTTCACCACTGCCAACCCCAGCAGAGTAAACTTCTATGAGCTGTGCTTAAAAGATTAGATGTTTTCATTGGCAGGACTTGTGATGACCAAGAAACAGTACAACTCACAGGAAAGTATGAACAGGCTGACCACTCACCCAGCAGATCTGCTGCACCGAACAGTGTTCCACTCAAGCAAAAACTATGTAATTTTAGAGCACTGATAGAAAACTTCACTACAGAGAAGGGTGATGCAGCTAAAGAAGAAACAGAGACAACATAAAAAGTACACTGATTAGTGTGAGGGAAGCAGTGAGGAGAAAAAAAGATGTGTGGGGATGAGTAAGGAAAGAAAAAAGCAGGATTCTAACTTTCTTTAGACTTTGTAGTGAGCAGGGAGAATGGTACAAGAAGTTGGGGTAGAACTTTTTTGTTTTCCACTGGATTTTGTTCAGAATCCGATAATTATTCAGACAATTAATTTCAGCTAATGAAGTCCATCAACAATGATTTCCTGAATCTTATTGCATGAAAAAAGGAATATGGTTTTTGTTTTTGTTTTTGTTTGAAAGACGGTAAACGGACCCTGAAGACAGAGAGAAATAAAATGTGCCCGACTGAACAGACACTGCTGATAGGGTAGAAATTGAGCTAGAGAAAGTCTTTAATCAGTTCTACAGCACCCCTTCAGCATTATGGCTCATAATGGCCTTCATCCGAGGCTGGAAGATTATGTATAAACATTAAGTAGCCAGGTATTCAGATGGATTCAGAAATTTTTAAAGAGATGAACAGAGACTCCAAATCATAATAGAAAATAATTATGGAAGTTGTGGGATAAATCTCCATAAAAGATGTGCTATTAACAGTTAATAATTACTCTATTCACTCCTCTTCAACCCAATGGAGTACTCACACTTAAAGGGAATGATCACTTAAAACCATTTTTGATGATATATTGTAAAAGAATGACTCATTAGGTAACTTCTTAGTTGGAAAGTTCTCTCAGTGGTTGTATGAAAAAATGAGACATCTATGACAATGGATGCTAGTTAGCATTCTGAAAAGTCACTCATTTTATACCATTCTTTTAAAGACACGGTGATCCAAATTCTACTCTGTTATCTTAATGTACCACCAGTGACTTTAGTAAGGTTACAACAATGTAACTGAGAGATAAATTTGGCCCATTAGACTGGCTCTGTAAGTCTACATACATTCCCAACATCAGTAAAATTAATTGACACAAAACTTTGTTAATGCAGAGTTAAAGTTATCTGGTGGTATCTCATGCCCTTCCAGAAAGGCAAGTTCAGCAAAATGTTAGATATCTGAAAATCAGGAAGTAAAGAGTTAAGGTTATTCATATTTAAACTTCTACTTCTGCAAACCAGGAAATTGAGAGTTAAGGTATGTGTCCATGCAACCTTAATTCTGCATCCTGGGGAGCTAGCAATAGGAATTGTCTGCATGCACTCCAGCAGTGTTTTCTGTAGCTGTATTGAAATGATGGCAGGATTAGTTGGAGAAGCTTGATAGAGCTGTGATCGTGATATAGGACAATCTGGGAGGTCTTGCCTGTTATGGGACATCCCCCTCCCTCATGCCACTGATGAACAGTGTTCCTGCACCCAGCCAGTGCCAATTAGGTACACCTACAGATCATGGTCCACCTGGACGAGGGGAGATTAAAAAGGTGAAACTTGCCACAGAAAGGAGGGGGGGAGAGGAGTTGACCCAGGAGGAGGGACTGTTAGTGAGTTCCGGTAGCAAGGGGAGTCCAGCTAGAGACAGTGGCAAGCCCTTCCTTTTCCCATCCCTTGTTTATGGACAGACTAACACTACAAGCCCTGTGCCTGACACGAGGCCCTGAGACAGAAACGGATTCTGCACTGGTCTGTTGAGGTGGGGCTCCCACCAGCATGGACCCTCAGTGATCGTGTAAGTGGATGGTGGAGTGTCAACAACAGCAGGCCAACCAACAGCAGCATTTCCAGCATCAGATGTTGCACAATGGGCAAAACAACCAAGAGTTTTGCATAATCCAGTTAATCTTTGGATATAATTTCTGGACGAGAAGTCAAGAAATACTCCCGTAAAAATCACTGAATGGAGTTCTGAGTTGCTGATCAGCACAAACATTCTGCCTTACAACAGAATTTGTATATTATTTATGATTTGTATTACAATCACACCCACTGACCTCAGCTAGGATTGTGGCCCCATGGTGTTAGAGGTGCTACAAAGAATAGAATGAGAAAGTCCCTGCCCTGAAACGTTTAATTCATGAAGCTGTTTTGTAAATATCTGTAACAGTACACTTTTGCTTTAGAGCGACAACTTTTGGGCATGAGGGGGAATTTATTTAAATCACTAGAACGTTGGGGCCCATAATATATCCCTAATACCATTTTTTTTTTAAAAAAAAGGACATTCAGATAGTGAAGACTTCCCCTGTCTGTCTCAATGACTTCCCAGTCAATGAAGCTTCATGACATGCAATCTGCATAGTATGATGCATACAATCTAATTGGTCTATATAGGTATAGACAGAGTTCATTATATCAGAGTTTGTTAGAAGCCATTTATATTGTACCTCACTGTTTCTAGCCTTGGTGATCCTGAAATAGTCTGTTACACATTAGAACAGTTTCTGTGGTTAAGAGACTTTTAAATTGTATTCTGAATATTGCTCAAAGCTTCATAAAAATAGAAGGATATCAGCTCTGATGAATAGTTTATAAAAGTATGCATAAATGACTGCTAAAAAGAGCAGAACCATGATTCTAATGCGTATTTTTTGCCAGAAAGTGTGTAATGAGTCATCATCTCAGCAATATTTTAATACTCCCAATTAATCTTACACTTCTTTCAGTTGTTTTGCTGCTAACAAGCTTGTTATATTTTTAAGTAAAATATCTATCAGATTATCAGATCAGCATTGCCAAAAAATGCTACTTCACCAACCTTGTGGGAGTGCTTCTCCCAGTTGGTAAACCTACACATACTTACAGTGTTCAGTGAATGACCACTGAAAAGCTCTGTGCATTTCAATCAATTTCTTTTTGCTAGCTTTAACACATTGTGACAGCAAAACATTGCAATAATTACATTCTGTAACCCCCAAACCTAGAAAACCTCACCCTGTGTTTAGTGAAAAAAGGGCTGCTCCAAAGATCGTTGAAGTCAGCAAGAGTCTCTCCATTGACTTCTACGAGCCTTGAATCAGACCCAAAGTGAACAAGCCTTTGATTTATAGAAATGACCTTCTTTCATAAAACAGCTCTTAAACAGTATATTAACGGTGTCCCTTCTGGTGGGGGGGGAGGGTGTAATTCTTCAGTTAAAAGAAGGGGGGCCAGATAGTGTCTTTTATCCACCACTAGAATTATAACACAGGTACTTGTATTGTAATTTCCATGTCCCTCCTGACCTGGAATCTTGACAAGTGACAATTTATTTATTCTGGGCTTCTGAATACAGAAAAAAATCCTAAATTTGAACTCTGACATTTCTGTTGGAGTTTACTAAATGATCAATCAGATTTCAACCATTCAAGTGCCCTACACACACATTAATTAGGGTATAGGAGACCTCCAGTTTTGAGAAATGAAGGTCATCTGAGTTCAGTAAAACTGGTGAACAAATAAACTGCAGGTATAGACATAGACAGCAGTCTGCTAACAAGCAGATGTGGCTGTTACACAGGTACAATTCTTATTTAATTCACAATTCAAAATCATTTAAATATCTCTTGGTTTATGATAGGCCAAATCACACCTTCTCATCACTATTTAGTCTTAATTTCAAAGTGTTACACACACTGAGAACATTCTGGGGTTGAAGACAGATGGTAGCAGGGGAAAAAAAACAAAAGCACCAAACATTTACTTTTGTAGGGGTCAATATGGCATAGGCATGATCATGTTTATTTTCAGTTCTGCAATGTGCCCTCCTTCATTTCCTAGATCAAAATCAGATTATAGTTTTACAATCTGAGATGTCACTGAGCTGTATGCAATACTTGGAATCTGGTGCCTATCACAGGTATATTGAACAGTAAAGTGCAAGATGGATCTGCTGGGTAGCTTCTCTCACCTGGAACAGGAATAACTATATCAAAGGGCAAAGGAGACAGTAATTTGTGTAACATCAATATTTCTATTAAAAAAATCTTTCTAGCTGGGGAAATCAGAAGTCCAGTTTTTCAAATTCCATGTTAATTATTTAATTACTTAATACAGGGAAATGAACCAGTCGTGTCCCATCCCCCCCTCCCCCCTCCCCAAAGCAGTGTGTGTGCACACACAGGCATGGAAACAAAAATATTCATTTTTTTCTGTGGAAATTTTGCAATTTTTTTAACAACAAACAACAAAACTTTTCCCCATTTTTGGTTGTTTTGAGGTTTTGAAAACAAAAGGAAATAAAAATAAATCATTTTTGTTCTGTCATCAAAAAACTTACTCTAAAGAAATTAAAATTTTCAGTGAAAAATTTCTTTTCTAAAAGAGGACATTTTTTATTGTTGAGACTCTTTGAAAACTTATGTCAGTGTCCAGGCTCACAGACAATTGCAGATGCAGATACAGAAAAAAGGGAAAAGCAGTTGAAGCATTTGAAATGATAAATCTTAAATAAGACTTTCATTTTAACAGCATCCCTTTTTCCAGTAGCTGTAGATATTTTTTGGAGCAAAACTGCCCAGTTGTTTGACAGTCTCTTAGATAGTATCAAAGATGGTAATACCTGTTCTTTTGGGGAAAGAGAAGAAGTTAATTGAGATGAACTGGAGCTGTTGTCATTGCTGCTGTTAAAGTCTGATCCCATTTCCTCTCAGGTGGTGCTTGGGATTCAACTGGGGCTGGTAGGAGTGGCAACATCATCTGGATCCCTCTTACTGGCCAGAGCTGGTCAGAACATCACTCAGGATTAGGACAAAAAAGTCCAGGTTCCCAGGAGATGGTAGGGGATGCAGCTATGATGATGAAGCTTATTTCCATCTATTCTTCTCTGGTTTTTTTTTCCTCCCAAAGTCTCTTTCTTTTAGGGACCCACAAAGGGAAGTTAAGGATGGAATAGCCCATTCCCTCATTATGTTGTCCACCAAATAGGTCTAATATCTGACACACCAAGTTTGGTTCATTAACTTCTGGCTGCACATCTGCTATTTTTAACAGGTATGATTTCAACACAGTCCTAGAATCATATCAGTAGGCCTTGTTGTTTAGATATTCAGACTTTCACACCTTTTCCCATCAACATTTGTTATTATAGGTTATTGTGACATTTTATGAAGTCACAGTTGAGCTCACAATTAAAGTAAATTTGTAGGCCCAATTATCACAACGTGACCCAAATAAAAGGATAACTTAAATCACAATCAAATGAGAAATAAAATCCAAATACATGATCTTGCTTTTATCCTGAAAATAAATAAATAAATTTAGGGAGAGAATTCAGTGAGCTTTTGATTTGCATAACAGAATCTCAAGAACTATTTAAACTATTACCCTGATGTGGTTTTTTATAGTTTGGAATTTTGCTATGTGGAAACCCATGAAGGGTTTTGAGAGAGGCAGATTGTTATGTTATTGGAAAAACACTTATTCACTCATTTGCAGAACATATATTTAATAAAAGCTCCATTTTCTATCAACATACTATTGAAACACAATTGACATATGCCTCCAGCCAGCCTTCAGGAGCTCAAACTGAGTAATGAGACCTTGGAGATTATCTCTCTATCACTACTTTAAATGAAATGGAATTCAACATAAATCTTTCTTTATATGACTGCATTTACTTTCTCCTTTCGCCTATGTTGGAATTTTTGAAACTCTGTCCTTTTTTGCCTGTTCTTGTAGATCTAATCATAGGTATTAGAGTGCATTTTAGAATAGACATTGTTCAAGTGTTTTGTTGGCTGCCTATTTATTTTTTTAACTAGATCAAATACTAACATGCCTGCAGACCAAGTTCTGTATTTCTGAAACTCAGTGGCCAGGGACACTAATGATTGAGCTTCTATGTGGGATTCTCTGTAGAACTGTTGGAGATTGGATACATCTTATGAAATGCTTTCTGCATATTTTGGTTTTTTGTCCCTGTGCTTCTAGAATTATGTGGCTATGTATTCTGCAGTTCTGATAGATACTACTAAAGCAGCAATTGAGCAATACTGCTTCTTCTTGAACTGGCACCTGATTTGTTGGAAATATAGGAATGTAGTTACTGATCATTTTTCTTGAATTCTCATTTGCTATGTCAGACTGATACTTCTAATCAGAAATTCCTGAGAAATTTTCTTCTGGTATTTTCCCTTACTACTCTTATGGAGGCTGTTCAGAAAGGACTCCATTCCTCTGGTGTCAACTTGAACACAGTCATTAAATAGTAAGCCTAATTTTTCCCCTAATATGGCTGCTGTAAGCTGTAAGAAACCATCAGCCAGATGGGGGAAGGAGGGCAGGATGCAATAGGGTGATGTTCTGAAAGCCAGACAATGTATGTTTCACCATAATCTAAGCAAGCTGGCAGGAAAATGAAATCCACAGCTGTTACAACCTATAAACTGTCTGCTTCTTGTGCCATATGGAAGATGCTATACAATATGATTAATGACTGTCCAGGAAGTTTTGCCTTGGAGATCTTCAGTAGAATGATCAGTGATGATCGTTAAGGTTAAGATTTTGTCATTGCTATTTTTAGGAAAAGTTAAGGACAGGTCACGGGCAATAAACAAAAATTCACAGAAGCACATGACTTGTCCCTGACTTTTACTGAAAAGAACTGTGACAAAATGGGGCTGATTGGGTGAGAGCCCATGCCCTGCTGGGGGTGAGGAGAGTCCAGCACCTGCCACCGCTGCAGCTTAGAGCTGCAGGTCTGTGGCAGGGAGCTTTGCGGGCCCCTTGTCGTGCTGGTGGCTTCGAGATGTGGGGGGGGGGGCCCCCACTGTGACAGCAAGCTCTGGATTCCCCCATGGCAACTCGGAGCTGCAACGGGTCTCTCACTGCCCATGGTGGCTCGGAGCTGCGGGGGGGCCTCCATGGTGGCTGGGAGTTCTGTGTCTGTGGGGCTCACTCTGGGTCCTGCTGCCCACAGTGACTCGGAACTCCTGGTCCCCCCACCACCCATGGTGGCTGGGAGCTCCGGCCCTGCCGCCCCAAGGTTGAAGCAGAAAATATCACAAAGGTCTTTGGAAGTCATGGAATCCGAGACATCAATGACCTCCTTGACATAATCTTATCCTTAGTGATAGTATTCTTGTTAGAGAGAGCATGTCAGCATCCTACATTGTGAGGATGACAAATGAAAGCAAAGATCAGTGCATACCTGAATATAGCTTCTAATTCCCTGGCCCAACTCACTGTCTCTTTGCCAGCTTTGTCTCTTTTCCATCTTTCAGCCTCCACCCTTGTTATAACCCAGAACATCTGCAAACTCCATTGACACTAGTGACTGGGCTGTACAGTGATCACTGGGTGTTTAATGAGTACTACATGCACAGTACAAAGCACTGAGATCTGTGTCTACCCAGAGTTATTCATGGTAAACTGTGCTTTCAAGTTTTGTATTATCTTTGAACATTTTGGACTGCAGCCATACCCATTTTAAAGGCAGGTCCAAAGTCCTATTAGAATGATCTCCTGTTGATTTCATCTGGAGTGCACATGACAGAAAGCTACATCTTAAAATTCTGGATTGTGGATTGTCCCAAAAAAACCCCAAGATTTACAGGGTAGGGAAAAATTTACCTTCATGTCTTCTCAGTGGCTTGCATCTGTACTGGAAGGAGTTAAATACAGCCTGCCAATGTGTTCTGGGCATAGTGCCATCTTGGGAACTCTGTGTGCAATAGCTAATAACTGTACAGTCTCACATAATGGAGAAAATACAGTACTTTTTGCAACTGTTGTCTTAGGAGCAGTTAATGTTCAGAAGAGAGAAAAAGAATAGGGCAGCAGACCTGATCAGAGCTGGAGGCAATTGGGAAGACAAACTGGGCTGTAGCTACTGGAATTAATCTGTCAGTTGCGGAGGTTTATAATCACAAACACTGTGAGTGGGAAGTCACTTTGTGTTAGGACTAGTGCTTACTTGGTAGGGCTATAATCAGCCATTATGGATGATGCTTGTAATCTTTAAAGACACTCAGTATTAGGCATCCACCAGTGCTGGCTGCTACTGTTCAGCAGAAAGCATAGGGTGGGACATAAATGTTTACATGTAAAAATATAGGCAATATTTTCAAAACTAGCACACTCAATTGGCAGAGCTTCTGAGGCTTGGGCAAATCTCTAGAAATTTGCATAATTAAATTATTATAATGAACATAAGTATAGCCATACTGGGTCAGACCAATGGTCCATCTACCCCAGTATCCTGTCTTCCGACAGTGATCAATGCCCCGTGCTTCAGCGGGAGTTAATAGAAGAGGTAATCATCAAGTGATCTATCCCATTGGCCATTCCCATGGCAAACAGCAATCCCTGCCTCTCCTGGCTAATAGCTTTTGGTGGACCTATCCTCCATGAATTTATCTAGTTCTTTTTTGAATCCCGTTATAATCTTGGCCTTCACAATATCCTCTGGCAAGGAATTCCACAGGTTGATTGTGTGTTCTCTGAAGAAATACTTCCTTTTGTTCGTTTTAAACCTGCTGCCTATTAATTTAATTTGGTGACCCCTAATTCTTGTGTTATGAGGAGTAAATAACACTTCCTTATTTACTTTCTCCACAGCAGTCATGATTTTATAGACCTCTATTATATCCCCCCTTAGTCATCTCTTTTCCAAGCTCAAAAGTTCCAGTTTTATTAATCTCTCCTCATATGGAAGCTTTTTCATACTCCTCACCATTTTAGTTGCCCTTTTCTGTACCTTTTGCAATTCCAATATATCTTTTTTGAGATGGGGCAAACAGATCTGCACACAGTATTCAAAATGTGTGGGTACCATGATTTATAAAGAGGCAATACGATATTTTCTGTCTTATCATCTATCCCTTTCCTAATGATTCCCAACATTTTGTTAGCTTTTATGACTGCCACTGCACATTGAGTGGATATGTTCAGAGAACTATCCACAATGACTCCAAGACCTCTTTCTTCAGTGGTAACAGCTAACTTTGACCCCATAATTTTATATGTATAGTTGGGATTATGTTTTCCAGTGTGCACTACTTTGCATTTATCAACATTGAATTTCAGCTGCCATTTTGCTACCAGTCACCCAGTTTTGTGAAATTCCTTTGTAACTCTTCACAGTCTGCTTTGGACTTAACTATTCTGAGTAGTTTTGTATCATCTGCAAATTTTGCCACCTCACTGTTTACCCCTTTTTCCAAAGCATTTATGAAGATGTTGAACAATACTGATCCTAGTACAGACCCCTAGGGGACACCACTATTTACCTTTCTGCATTCTGAAAACTGACCATTTATTCCTACCCTTTGTTTCCTATCTTTTAGCTAGTTACTGATTCATGAGAGGACTTTTCTTCTTATCCCATGACCACTTATTTTGATTAAAAGCTTTGGTGAGGGACCTTGTCAAAGGCCTTCTCAAAATCATAGTACACTATGTCCACTGGATCATCCTTGTTGACATGCTTTTTGACCGCTTCAATGAATTCTAGTAGATTGATGAGGCATGATTTCCCTTTACATAAACCACGTTGACTTTTCCCCAACAAATCATATTCATCTATGTGTCTGATAATTCTGTTCTTTACTATAGTTTCAACCAATTTACCCTGTACTGAAGTTAGGCTTACTGGCCTGTGATTGCCAGGATCACCTCTAGAGCCTTTTATAAAAATTGGAGTCACATTAGCTCTCCTCCAGTCATCTGGTACAGAAGCTGATTTAAATGATAGGTTATATACCACATTTCTGGTTCTGCAATTTCACATTTGAGTTCCTTCATAACTCTTGGGTGGATACCATCTGGTCCTGGTGACTTACTACTGTTTAATTTATCAATTTGTTCCAAAACCTCCTGTAATGACACCTCAAGCTGAGACAGTCCCTCAGATTTGTCACCTAAAAAGAATGGCTCAGGTTTGAGAATTTCCCTCACATCCTCAGCTGTGAAGACCGATGCAAAGAATTCATTTAGTTTCTCTGCAATAGCCTTATCTTCCTTGAGTGCTCCTTTAGCATCTTGATTGTTGAGTGGTCCCACTGGTTGTTTAGCAGACTTCCTGCTTCTGATGTACTTGAAAACATTTTTGCTGTTACTTTTTGAGTCTTTGGCTAGCTGTTCTTCACATTCATTTTTAGCCTTCCTAATTATATTTTTACACTTCATTTGCCAGAGTTTATGCTCCTTTCTATTTTCCTCAGTAGGATTTAACTTCCACTTTTAAAGGATGCCTTTTTGCTTCTAACTGCTTCTTGTATGTTGTTTAGCCACAGTGGCACTTTTTTGGTCCTTTTACTATGTTTTTTACTTTGGGGTATACATATAAATTGAGCCTCTATTATGGTGTCTTTAAAAAGTTTCCATGCAGCTTGCAGGGATTTCACTTTTGGCATAGTACCTTTTAATTTCTGTTTAACTAACTTCCTCATTTTTGTGTAGTTCCTCTTTTTGAAATTAAATGCTACCGTGATGGGCTGCTTTGGTGTTTCCCTCCCCTCCCCATTCCCCCGGCCAAGATGTTACATTTTATTATGTTATAAGAATACTGCTGTTATAAGAATACTGCACTTATTAAATTCTGGCATCAACTAATGAAGGAATCATTTGCTGTCAGAACATATGCATCTTCTTCTAAGAGGGTTCTGCTACAGCTTTGTCAGACCAAATCCAAAAAAGAAAGAACAGTTTTATTCATGTAGAGGTCAGGTATGGCTAATGGAAGATGTACCTTCCTCTTAGGGGATACATTTCATGATGTGGAAGCTGCCTATAAAGGGAGTCTATGGCTGCCATTATTAGATGGGGTGAAGGTTGCGGGATGGCAATGGAGGGTTGTGGATGATATGAAGAAGAAGAAGAATACTGCAGAGATGTTCAGAAGACAGCAGCAGACTGAGCAAAGGCTGGAGAAGAGAGTTCAGACTGGCCTGAGAGTTTCACATTCAGTCTCAAGAGAGATAGTTCCAGAGGGGTAGCCGTGTTAGTCTATATACAGCAAAAACAATGAGAGTTCTGTAGCACTTTAAAGACTAACAAATTTAATTTCTGCAGGAATAAGCTTTCGTGAGCTGTAACCCACTTCATCAGATGTAAGGAATAGAAATCAGATTGGGGATATATATACATATATATACATCTAAGGTTAAGGAACAACAATGGGGAAGTTAGGTATAAGCCAAGTCCATTCTGTTAGAGTAGTTGAGGCCTATTCACAACCATTGATTAGGAGGTGAGAATGTGTGAACAGAGACAATTACTTCTTGTAATGAGATAACCATTCCAAGTCCCTATTTAGACCCAGTTTGATTGTGTCAAGTTTGCAGATGAGTTCCAATTCTGCAGTTTCTTTTTGAAGTTTTTTTGTAGAAGTATAGTAACTTTCAAATCAGCTACAGAGTGTCCTGGGAGGTTGAAGTGCTCTCTGATTGGTTTCTGGATGTTACCATTTTTTATGTCTGATTTGTGTCCATTTATTCTTTTGTGTAGTGATAATCCGGTTTGGCCAATGTATATGGCAGAGGGGCATTGCTGGCACATGATGGCATATATAATATTAGTAGATGTGCAGGTGAATGAGCATCTTATGGTGTGGCTGATGTGGTTAGGACCTGTGATGGTATCACCGGAGTCGATGTGTGGGCAGAGCTGGCAGTGGGGTTTGTTGCAGGGTATATTCCTGGGTTAGTGATCTTCTTGTATGGTGTACGGTTGCTGGTGAGTATTTGCTTTAGGTTGGGGGACTGTCTGTAAGCAAGGATAGGTTTGCCTCCCACAGCTTGAGAGAGTGAGGGATCATCTTCTGGGTTAGATTGTAGATCCTTAATGATGTGTTGGAGAGATTTTAATTGGGGACTGTAGGTGGTGGCCAGTGGTGTTCTGTTGTTTTCTTTGTTGGGTCTGTCCTGTAGTAGGTGACTTCAGGGTACGCATCTGGCTCTGTCAATTTGTTTCTTCACCTCTCCAGGTGAGTATTGTAGTTTTAAGAATGTTTTATGGAGATCCTGTAGGTATCTGTCTGAGGGATCGGAGTAAATCCGGTTGTATCTTAGGGCTTGGCTGTAGACAATGGATCGTGTAATGTGTCCAGGGTGGAAGCTGGAGGCATGAAGATATGTATTGCGGTCAGTTGGTTTTCGGTATAGGGTGGTATTAATGTGACCATCCTTTATTTGTATTGTAGTGTCCAGGAAGTGGATTTCTTGTGTGGACTGGTCCAGGCTGAGGTTGATGGTGGGGTGAAAATTTATTAAATCCCGGTGGAATTCTTCGAGTGACTCTTTCCCGTGGGTCCAGATGATGAAAATGTCATCAATGTAGCGTAGGTAAAGGAGAGGTGCTTTGGGATGAGTGTTGAGGAAGCGTTGTTCTAGGTCAGCCATAAAAATGTTGGCATACTGTGGGGTCATGTGGGTGCCCATAGCTGTGTCACTGACTTGAAGGTATAGATTGGCTCCAAATCTGAAGTAGTTGTGTATCAGGACAAAGTCACATAGTTCAGCTACCAGGTGTTCCATATCATCATCAGGGAAAATGTACCTGATGGCTTGTAGTCCATCTTTGTGTGGAATGTTGGTGTAGATCAGTGGTTCTTAACCTTTCCAAACTACTGTACCCCTGAAGCCTGAGTCCCACCCCCACGGGGCTGAGGCATGTAACTTAGTTTCATGGCGCCTCTGTGGCTCCAGGCAATTGCCTTTCTTGCCACCCCCAATACCAGCTCTGCACTTGCGACCCCTCTAAAACTGTCACAACCCCCAGGTTGAGAAACACTGGTGTAGATCTTCTACATCCATAGTGGCTAGGATGGTGTTTTCTGGGAGCTCACTGATGGATTGTAGTTTTCTCAGGAAGTCAGTGGTATCACGAAGATAGCTAGGAGTGCTGGTGGCATAGGACCTGAAGAGAGATAGTGATGCTCCAAGCCACCCCTGTGGAAGCAATGTATGGGACAGGGCACTGCACCAGACACTGCTTTCATGAGTCAGTGGGCAGCATGTGTGCACGCAGGAACTATTAGGGTTCTAGAGTAATTTTGCACTGCTTGCTGTGGCCATGTCTTGAGCTGGTGTAAATGAACATCCTTCCAGAGATCCACACTGATATACACCACCTGAGCATCTGGCTCTACATTTGAAAACTTCTATATTCCAATAGTCCCTCCTCTTATTCCTTACTGCTCCACTATCATGCCATTGGAGACAGCTTAGCTTGAGTTCTGATTTTTCATTAACAATTACCACCTCATACACAGACACCTCATTCTCAACTGTTTTCTCCCTCCCTGCCTTTTTTGTGCCTCTTTTGTGCCTCCTTGCACATTTGAGCATCAGCCAAGATTCCTGCTTTGTGTAGGTGTAAGCAGATGTTCAGCCCAGTAACTGGTGTCCTTGGACACGTAACTGTTTCCTGTTAGGATGGGATTTGTGACAGCTTTTTTTTCTCCTTATTTAACCAGAAACATCCAGTCTGGAGCATTCTACCAAGCCAATGGCAGCCAGCAAAAGGGAGTCCTTCAAAGGAATTAATCATTTAGCCATGGAGGCATCTGTGGAGGATCACATTGGGATGAGTCATCAGAGCCCTCTCCTCACACATGCAGCTCTCCAGAGGAAGAGGAGTCACTGCCCTTTTCATGGACACTAGCAGAGATGGAGGAGAACAGGATCACACGTCCCCTAAACAGCTGCCCCGCAGCACTGACCAGCAAGAGTACAAACATCCAAAAGGAAGAGAATAGCATTGTCTGTGCAGAACCAATACTGGGAGCACCTAGGCCAGTGGGAGCAGCCTAGCAGGGCCCAGAACCTTCTCTGAAAGGCTTAATAAATTCAGAGGAGATGCTTCTGTTCAGCTACAGGAAATGAAAGCAGTAAGGCAAATGGCTGGCCCCAAAAGCAGCTGGCACTCATTAGGGAAATGGTGAATGGGGCCCTTGAGAATGCAGAGTGTCAAAATGAGGTGGCAGCTTCCTACACACTGTAGCAGAGCCCCTGACTAGTGTGGCTGATTTCCTGATGAATTTTGCAAAAGAACAGACTTCCCTTAGCAAAGTCAGTCATCTGCTGACTCAAACAGATGAGCTCAGTGCTGATTTACAAACTCCTTTCTTTGCATCCCTGTCACAAAAATGCATCCCAAACATCAGCAGCAGTGGGAAAGCCAGCTTCCCCAGTTCAGCCTGCAAGAGGGGTCTCCACATATCTGGGCACCTGATTAGTAAGTGGAAGTGCCCATGAGATCGCCAAGACATAGGGCAGACAGCTACAGGTACAGAAATGAGCCCCGCTCATTCCTCTGGTCCCTTTTAAGGGTTTAATCCAAACCCCACCGAAGTCAATGGCCAGATCCCCCTACCCTCACTGACTTCAATGGGCTCTGGATCAGGCCATATACTTGTTGATGAGGTCGTAACCTCCACCCTACCATCATTCTTGTTGAATCTTCTGGCCCTCTTCACTTTCTTGGACAAAGTCCTTTTTAGCAGCATAGAACATTGTGCACCATAGTATCTGCACATTGCTGCACTAGCATTTTTTCCCTCCATTGGCAGGTCTCTTTGGGAGTTCTTACAGATAGCTTCTGCACACTTATCAGGCACTCATAAAAAGAGCATTCCTGAGCCCAACCGCTTAGAAGTGTCACAGATTGTTCTGCCTTTTCAGTGAATACATCCAACTGTGTGACCTACACTCACTTACTTAATCTCTGCTGTGTGCCCAAATCCTCAGCCACAGCCACAATGAACATATAAGTGCCCACAATCAAGAGAGACTTCCAATGGAGTCTTTCCTTTGACTCCAGTAGGATTTGGATTGCCTCTGAAATGTGCATATGCACCTTGCATGAAGTGAACCTTTTGAGAATTTTTTAGAGAAATTGCTTTCACCTATGTACCTGATTGAATACCTGCCTAGCTCTTAAGACACTTAAGCAGCTGTTTAAATTACAGCCAAATAATGGACAGACTTCAGCTTCTTTTCTCCATACGGAAGCCAGGGGCCTGTGTTGTGTGTAAATTGTGTAGCCCTTTGGTTTCAGTGAAACATAAATTAAAGCTGTTCTCTTATCTCAGACAATAGAAAAAAAGACCCATTTGCCTCCAGCGTAGGAAAGTTGGTTGCAGGGTTTGGCTAGAAGCAGGAAAGATCCATGTGATACTCAGCACTTTCCAGGAATAGACCTACTGACACTAAATCTAATGTTCAGATGGCACAGCTTGCATACTCTCCCTAAAAGCAATAAAACCATATTCCTGGTGGTAAATACCCTGTGCTTGGAAGAATTCTGAAAATTCTTGCAGATGAGATAGAGACCCTTTCTTTGTTCTTCGTAATAGCCCCAGTTCAGTCAGCTCTTGCATGCTGGTAATATGTTTCTCTGGAGTGACCCAGCATCTGGCACCAACATCTTCTGTTACAATTGTTATAATGAAAACACAGACTTTTGCTTTAGACAGCAAGGGATGCATTTTAAAAATGCAGCTCTTAGTTTGCAGCCACAAGATGTACCTATTGGGTTTGAACCAAAGCCCACTGTGGTGATTTCAATGGACTTTGGATCAAGCTCATCATATACAAATAGGTAAGGGCATGTGCATATACAGGTGCAAAACAAGTAGCTGTTCACACTCGTGGGTATTTTAGCTTGAAAATATCCCTTCTGCAATTGCAAACACATATTTTGAGCATTAAATTACCTATTTGCTCATGCATGTGTGTATTCTGTGGGTGCAGTACAGACACCTCATTTTACAAATGTAAAAAAATATTTTATGGTTATTGCTGTAAAATGGTACAAGTCACAAATGA
Organism: Emydura macquarii macquarii; assembly: GCF_026122565.2. Classification (NCBI taxonomy): domain Eukaryota; kingdom Metazoa; phylum Chordata; order Testudines; family Chelidae; genus Emydura; species Emydura macquarii. Next base: position 42,371,777 of record NW_027132610.1, on the reverse strand, counting down.
CAAGATAGGTTCATTAGAAATACAATACGGATTTGGCTTCATGAATAAAACTAACACAAATTCTAGTGATAGGTTATCTTTTTCAAACAGTCAGATACAATAGTGAATAATTTAGCTCTCGTCCCTCAAATGTTGCAGGAATAGCTCTCCTGAGGAAATACACAAGTGACAGAAGACATTTAATCTCTTTTTTAGTATACATTGAAACATCTAGGCTAACTTTTAAAGAACTCGCAAAAGTTAGTGCCTAAAAAAGCAGTGTTCTAATAAAGATGAAGAAGAAACTCAGTCCACCTTGGGCCATTTTTGGGCAATCTCTTAAGACAAGATGTGGCCTAATAAGAGTGGTCTCTTATACAAGTAATATGGTTATTATGAAAGGGAGTTAACAGAGTTTTTCCCTCCGTCACCCGTTCAGAAATCATCAATAATTGGACTATGTTTTCTTTTTTTTTTTAAATCCAGTTATATTTGTCAGACCATTTTGGAAGGTGCCCAGAAGAGGACCCCACCAGGTGCACCCTGTAAATACACATCAGTTTATAATGATGATTTGTTCCTCTTTAGTATGCAGGTGCTCCACTCTGCTTTTCTTTAGAAAAAAATGTAGGCCAGTGTGATTGACAGCCAGATAGTTGCCATACAGTTCACAATTCACATTTACAAGCAATACAATACTAAAAACTTCAACAATATTAACATGCATTTTATTACCTACTAAATTAACTCTAAGTTCCCATTAATAGCTGTTATTAAAGGGAAGCTAATCCACGTGTTTTAGTTGCTGACACTGAACCCTTCTCTAGTACAATTCCCTCCCTATATACATTTTTGCTTTCTTTGCCTTTCAGATGTTTTAATAAAAAATCTCAAAGGTACAAATTGTAGATTTCCTTACCTAATGTAAACACAAAAGACTTTTACTTTAGAAACCAATTTGGAGAACAGCTGTGCTGCTGATCTGCTCAGAGCTTCTATTGAGTTTGCAGCTGCTTCTCTCTGTCCTCAGAAAACTTGTGCAGGCTGGTTTGACTGACAGCCAGCTAGATAACAGAATGGAAGAGGAGACCAGACACAGACCTAAGTCAGAAGTATTTGAAAGCTACGAAAACCAGTACTCCAGGTTCTTACGAATATCTTGAACTGTGAAAATCATGTTGTTAAAAACCTGAAATCTCTTCCAAGTAAGCTTGAAACTCTGTTCCAGGTTTCACCCAAAACCCAAAGGGACTAAAACCAGTTTCCACACAACTCTGCTTAGACGTGTGACCAGTAATCCCAGTAGGAAAAAAGGTTACTCTTCAACGATGGATTTACACAGACATGAACTGCAAAGTTGAAAAAGAATATTTTCAGATAATATTTTTATTTTCTCCACTGGATCTCTCATATTCTAGTTTGACTAGAATACTTAGTTCAATGTTAGGAGAAACCTATGATAAAGCACTTTAGCACTTTTGACTTGTTCCAGTCTGAAGGACAAACTTCCAATAGGATTGTATTGTGTCTTCTGATCCAGATCAGTCCACCAGTAACTCTCTGCAGTCATAGTCAGAACAAATCAATTTCAATGACAGAATAGCCAAGTCTAAGTCCTTTTCCATGGCAATTTTGACAATTGGTATAATTTTTCATACAAGAAAGAGTTTGTTAAGTGACATAGTTTGCACAGGCTGGCTCCTTATCTATTTGCGATGACATTGCAATGGCAACACATACTTATGAACATGAGGCCTGATTATTGTAATTCCCTCTTAGCAGAATATGTAGCATGGCTTCTCCATTGCTCAGAAGACAGCAGCACTTTTGTTAGCTGACTTGAGCAACCATGGGCATATTAAGCCCACCCTGTCATCATTGTGATCTCTGTCTATAAAGTGGCAGATGGACCTTAAGTTGATCCAGCTGGTATTTAAATCCTTGAACAGTGGCTACATTTCAGCGTCATGCTGGTGGTTATATGTACCTTGAAACCATGTGGGGATCTCATCATCATGACTTAGATCAGCACAGGCAATAATACCTTTTCAGGGGTTGGCCCTAGGATGTGGAACTTGTTCACATGACACCTGTCTCAGTTGAAGGCCTTGCTTTGAAAATAACACCTCAATATTGATTTCTTTTAACATGATTAAAAGCTCTCTTTATTTTTTCTTTTCTTTCAATCCACATCCCTTTAGTGCTGATCCCCTTGATTAGTTTTATTTGTGTGAATTTTAATGAAGGAATTTTATTATTGCCCAAAGGGAGGGCAAGCTGCCAATGACTATTAAACATGCTGTGGTCCAGCCCTTACTTCAAGAAACCATCACTCGATATTAACTAAAGTGCCAGTCAGGCCTGGCCTTACATGTTTTGGTGCCCGAGGCAAGAAAGGACTTTTTTCCCCATACACCCACCTAAAACACTGAAAAGAAAAGGGAAAGTCAACATTATTGTTATGCATTTATGTATTTGTGAGTGCACGTACACACACACAAAGATAAAGTTTATGCTACATATGGTATGTGGCAGTAATAGCTATGACCCTTCCATGCCTAGGGTAGCCAACTGAAAATGCCAAGGTCAGGGCAGGCTGCAAAAGGAGAGCAGATTCTCCCAGCACTGGTGGGGGAACACTGAAGTCAGACTTCCGAACCAGCCACAAACTGCTTCTGATTCCCCACAGTGGTTATCAAGAAGCCAATATACAAATATACACAGCCCCCTTTACTGCATTTCAGTCTCCGGCTCCCAAACAGCCACTAGGTCCAGTAAAGAGATCAGGTATTAAAACTCTATGCTCTTTACCCAAAAGGTTTCTCGTGACCCCCAAAGGTCAGCCACAGTACCAGATCAATATAAATTTAGATCTTACCCAAAATACCATGCTCCCAGCCAATCCTTTAGTAAATAAAACTAAAGATTTATTATAAAAAGAAAGAAACAAACTATAAGAGAAATGTTAAAGGATTAAAGCAATCAGATACATACAAATGATTTGAAAGTCCATATATATCAGGTTTCTAGAAGAATTTTCAGGCTTGTATAATCTCTCTGGTGTACATCCAGTATCTGGATTGGTCTCAGTCCTTTGTTTCACAGCTTCAGTTCAGTTGTAGATGAGATGATCCAGAGGTAGGTAAAGACTGAAAGGCAGACTAAAGACAAAATGGATCCCAGGCCTCTGCTTTTTATGTCCTCTGGCCCTTGCCATGCTGCTTGTGGAATTTCACAGGAACCAAAATGGAGTCCAGAGTTACATGAGTAAGTCCTGGTGACTCATCAGGTATATCCCTGGCTTCTCCCCCTGGGCCCTTTGTACCTGTGAATTTCTTAATGGGCCATCAAGCAGGCTTTTGTTCTGCAGCCATCCTGTCTGGGGTGTGACCCAGACACAGCACAATTTGAAATACAGATATATCAAACAAATCAATAACTTCCATTACACATCTAAAACATGAACATAAACATCATCATCTTACTTAGCACATTATAGCCTTTCTAACAGCACTTGACATGGCATATCTTACATGAATTACTATGATTTTGACATATTGATGTTAACAACATAATAAATGCTCCCTCTCCCCCCAATCCAGCCAGCATGACAATATCCATGTGATAAATTTATTATGCAGCTTTGAACAATTTACCTGATCTTTGTCTGCTCATTCATCTCCCCTGGAACTTATTCTAAACATGTCAGACTAAGGAGCTTCAAACAGCTGCCATATTTTTTCATCCACCTGACGGAGAAATGTTTTCTATAGTCCTCCACCAACGTGGAATACTCTGCCCAAGAGCCAGGTTGGGTGATATTCAGCCATACACTAGAAATTCGTGTTTTAGATATATGAAAAATTCATGGCTTTTCAGCCTGTTAATATGCAGCCCTGATGGTCTAGAAATGGGAGCTTTATACTTCTGGAAAGAGCTTTCCAATGGGACCCTAGCCCTGGAAGGGAAAAAAATTAATGGATTGTAGAATCATGGCATTATTATTGAAAATCCATTTTAGGTCAGTTTTAGTAGCTTTAGGGCTCCCTCAGAGCCTTGTATAATTTGGTAACTCAAAGCACCTATCTTTGAAGATGAAGGCACATAAAAAATAGTTCCAACAAAATATTTTAAATTTCTCTAAAATATTCCTTTGTGCAACATATGTGGCATATTTAGAATACATGATTATATGATGTGGTATAACTACAGCACTTAAGACCAAGTCCAGCAAAGCACTTAAGCACATAGGTACTTTAAGTATGTGAGTGGTCCCATTGAAGCCAGAGTGAATGCCACAGTGAAGTGCACTGAAGTCTATGTTCACATGCTTATAGTAACACATATGTTTACCTGTTGTGCTGGATCAGTCTTCATTTCAGATTTACCTGCATAACTTACTTCAAAATATTATGGGTGAAATCCTGGCCCTAGCGAATGGAAAAACTCCCATTGACTTTACAGGGCCAGGATTTCACCCACAGACTTCTCTCTTCCCCATTACAGACATATCCAAAAAAGAAAAAAATATCCAAATAAGACACCATAGGAAGACATCAACTATATTAGCCCAACCAATTCACACCGCACTGCTGCATTTCCAAAAATGTATATGTTTGGAACGTATCTATGTTTACTCATTTTTTTCCTCTTTGTATCAGTTTTCCATGTAGTTGAAGGAAGTCAGGAATTCCATGACTGAGCTTTTATCAAAGAAACTTCAGCAATCTGTGTATTAAGCAAATATTTTAAATATTAGTCTTTGTAGAAAGATGGTTTGAAATGCTGCTCATGGATATTTCATATTGTTCCTTTTTAAATTAGAACAAACCAATAAAAACAAATGTTTAGACTGCATTAATCCAGCTGAATATAGTTACATCCTTTACTACACTTTGTATGTTGTTAAATATCAGCCTACTATTTGTGCTGGGAGTTGTGATGTAATTTCCTCACTGTAACTCCTCATTCCCTTGCCATTTTTGAGCTGGGATTACAACGTATCTCCTTGTTGGGAATAAGGGATCCAAAACCACACCAGACAATCCTCACTTACAGACTTTTGGTTTTATTGGTTCAGTCTCTCGGTGCCCGTAAAATGACAAATATGTGGAAACTTGAAAATGGTGTCTTGTTTACACTGCTACGCAGCTGCCAAAACAGCTGCCATTTCAATTTTTAAAAAGGAAACAAAGGCCTCTTATCTAGTGTGGAAGAAAAATAGACTTCCCCTTACATTCACTTTTAATGTGTCTCAAATGTGTTCAGTGACAAAGATGCAGCAACATTTTAGCTAAAATAGATATCATCCCATGTGTTTAGGAGATGAAGCAGAACAACTCTTTTAATATCTAATTTATTTTCCTGTGTTCTAACATTTTGTGTATCAAGACACTGAGGAATTTAGGACTATATAGGACTGGAGTCCTCCCCAAAAAAACATGAATAAAGAATGAATTGCATCCTTCTGTTGTGCAGCTATCATAAACAGATTGGAAGGAACAAAGACGACCTAATTCTGTTAGATGCTGTGAACACTTCCTGCAAGAGGCTAAGTAGAGCTGGTTGAAATATGGAATTTCTCTTCTGAAGGAAATTCCAACATTTCAAAATTTCCTTTTGTCCCACAAAATGAAATTTCTGAAAATTTTTGTTTCAGAAATTTCAAAATTACTCTGTTGAAATGAAACTATTCATTATGGATGAAGTGCTTCATTTGACTTTTATATATAATATAATTTATAGTCAAAATGATAGTCAAAACAAAATATTTTGACCTTCTTGAAACTAAATGTTTTGATAATTTTTCATCAGAAATTGACAAAATCAATAGGTTCCTGTGAAACATTTTGATTGAATTGAATCAGTTATTTTGGATGGAAAAACTCTCTGTCAGAGAGTTTATGACTAGTTGTGGTGCAAATAGTGCAGTTTTCAGCTGACATTGAAATCAGTGGTAGTTCAGGGGGCATAACACTTAGGATAAACTTGTACCCACTACTGTTTGGGTGTGTTAGGAAGGGAAGATATGTAAGGAGCCTTTTTTCTACAGTACACTTATGCAGCAGGAGAGCAGGATAGTTTCCTAATCCTCAACCTAGTGTTAGGCTTGGGGCCAGTTACTACACCTGTCGCTGGTTTGAGGGCTTTGCCAGGCCACCAGCATGTATGTGATGTAGATGGGAGCTACATGCTGTTCATATCTGGAGGAGCAGTAAACAGTGCCCAAGCGCATGTTCCCCCATTATTTGTGTTGAGCCATCCTGCTTTGCAAACGCAGGATAGCTCTGAAAACAAATCATTCCATTCCCCGCAGCCTTTGCGTGTCTTCAGAAAATAAGGGCAGGATTTTGGTCTTCCTAATCAGTCTATAAAGGAAGCTGGCATGGTAGAGCAGAGGTTATGTATGGAACCTTTCTTCATGGGGAGCTCTCTGGAATATGCTAAATCTCCTTGATATGGGAAGTTAGCATTTATGGACTCTGATTCTGATGTCATTCTGATTTTACAATTACATTGGTGACAGCAGAAACAGGCCACTATTATATTTTTGCCACTCTTTGAACAATTATTAAACAAAATGTTCTCTTTGTAAATCGTTAATGTAACCTAAACTAATTGTGATCAAAATGAAATAATAAAATAATAAATAATAATATTGTAAACCAAAGCCATCCATTTTAAATCCAAAACTACATAGTTGTACCTTTATTTAGGTAATAATCTCTTGGGGCAGAGACCATCTTTTTGTTATGTGTGTATACAGCACCTTGCACAATGCTGCTTCAATCCCTGATTGGGCCTCTGTAATACAAATAATAAGTAAGACCTCAACCAGTTGGACAACAAGCATAGCATTTGCTCAGTTAAGTTTCAGTATGTTTCATATCCTGGAACAAAAGGTCTACATGTCCATCATGTTGTTGGCCACAAGGGATTTTCATAAGGCATAGTATCCAGTACCTCCCCTACCCCATTTTAAAAAGAAAAAGATCTCTCTTACATTTCAAGTTTACATGTATCTTTTACATTTCAAGCAAAAGCATCTTCTGTATCTGAATCTATTGTCTGTACTTTTGTCAGAACTATGACCTAATCTGGTGTCCTGTCATTGTTCTACTAGTTGACTGGCAGAACATGAAACAACAAATATGTTAAATTTGAGTGGTTTCCTGCAATGTTATTCTATCAAACTGGCAATTTCCGAAAGGATTTGGAACGGAACGTGCAATTCCTTAGACACCAGGGAGGTCCACCAATGGCTGCCAAGATGGTCTGCAGCTCAAGCTGGTCCTAATATCTGAGCACATAAAAACATTCCATTTACTCCGATTTATTTTTAGGCCTAATCTCAAGCAGATTTTAGAGACCTTCTGAGTGGCTGCACTGCTCTGCAGTTAGCACTTTAGAACATAAAGGATTTTCTGGTATTTTTAACATGTTGTGTTGCATGGAAAAACTACAAATTGTTTTCTCAAAATCTTAATGATTGCCAATGAAATTTTAATTGGAAAGCTAAAACCACAACAAACAGGAAGAACAAGTTGAAACCAAAGCATCCGTGCCCACAAATGAAGACATGATGCCCATTAGGATTCTATATATGTATAATAATGTACTTTATTCCTACCCCATGTATTTCACTTGTCTTTCATTATCTCCAACAAATCATGATGATTCCAAGATGGTGATAGCTTGGGAAGAATATGTGATTTGATTGTGGTTTGGCATCAATCAAATTGCACATTCTCAGTAAGATCAGATTGGAAATCTAATGCCACAGGCAATAATAGTGCATTCCAGGCCACAGAGCTGGGGCAGCATACAGTGCAGTACAGACTTAAGACCGAATATCTATGAGTCCTAAGGATTTATTAAACTAAATCCTTAATGGATTAGCACAGCCTGTCATGTGCTAGTTCAGAGCTCTGTGGGCTGACATATACCTACCAGACTCTACATGAACTCCCTTTGTACTACTTCATTTATATGAACCTACTGGGCATTATTCCTATCCAGAACTTCACCTATGTGCTAATTGTGTTTTAGTGGGATTTCTGCATATATTTTAATCCTGGCTATTGTAACTCTGGTTCATTTGCTCTTCCATTCCCTCCCACCTTTCTTTCCTTTTGGTGTAATGCTTAGAATTTGCAATAATTACATTAAAATACACATGATGGTGGAGACTTTCACTCCAGTGATTACATGGGACCTACACTATATGTGGAGAGCAGCTGAAACAGAGTACCTTGAAAAAAACAAAGTAGCATGCTTTTCTTGTCTACCTGCCTTTGCTGATTTATTTATATTACTAAAATGATCTCTTTTTACTAGGGTTACACTTGGAAATAACTGTTCCTATAACACAGAAGGCAAAAGTGGGGTGGTCATTCTCCCCACATACTTGGCTCTGTTCAGATACCATATCTTAACTTGGTCTTCTTTCCTTTCTTGTACACGCTAACCTAACACCCTCCCCACCATTCCTCACTCCATAGATTCCTGAGCTTCAAACACTTTCTGCACTTCATACAGCCTCCCAACCAAGATCTGATTCTACTCCCCTATCTACCTTCTTCTGGCTACTGCCTGGATCTCCCCTACACAAAGGACTCCCTCCATTCAAAGTACTTCTCTCCTAGCTGACATATGGCTCCCATTCAGTCACTATGGATATGTCTACCCTGCAACTAAAAACCTGCGGCTGGCTTGTGCCAGCTGACATGGGCTAAAGGCCTGTTTAATTGCAGTGTAGATGTTTGGGCTCATGGTGGAGCCTGGGTTGTAGGACCCTATGAGATGGGAGGGTCCCAGAGCTTGGGCTGCAGCCTGAGGCAGAATCTCTACACTGCAGTTAAACAGCCCCTTAGCCCAAACCCCCAAGTCCGCTGGAACAGGCCAGCCGCAGGTGTCTAATTGCAGTGTAGATGTATCCTCTGACACAGACATCCTAACCCTCTTCATGAATCACTCCTCCACTCACCTGGTTGTATACCTGAACTGCCCCCACCCCAAAATTAATTTACAAAAGAGGAAAATAAAATTATTGATTTTCTTTCACCTTTTCATTTTGTCCTCACATTTACCAAAGAAACCACCAAACAAAATGATTCTCAGGATAACACCAACTGTGTTCAGATTTTGGAAAGTATTATTTTCTTTGATGAGTTATAGTAACTGCTGACAATAGAGATACATAAGGGAATTGTCACCTCACCATAAAGACAATATGATACTGTAGTAAGTAATTCACAAGTGAAACAATCTTAAAGAACCCATTTTATGGGTATTTTCAGAAAATTATTTAGGGGTTTTGGTCAAGATCCACTATGAGAAGTTTGTGAAACAATTTCCCTTCTAATCCCCTCTCCTGCAGTATCACATGACTGTCTGAAACTTTCACCCTTTTAGTTAAAATGTTTCAAGATTGTTCTCTACCCAAATGTCAGAAATGCTGAACAAAATTGGTTAAACTAGGAGTATGAGGTGAGTTAAAAAAATACACTCCCTATTATATCAAAAACTGCAGTTATTATGAAAACAACAAAAAATGGCTGAGGGTAAAAAGTTGAAATTTGTCACAAAGAACGCTCTGGAGGATATTGATTAAATCAAAACCAAGTTATGTGCCTTTGAAAGCCACCCTTTGCACATGCTCAGTACATTTTGCATGAGTATTTTTGCTGTGCTTGTGAAATATGCACACACACATACATGGCTTGGTTAACACTCAGCTGCTGAGTTATTCTCATCTGGTTAAAGGAGCCATTTCCAAATGTTTCAGGGAAATGCAGAGCCTGGAAAAAAGATCTTCCTGCAACTTGCTGTATCAGAATGCCTGCTTACTCTAGAAGGATGTGCACGGGGCTGAGAACCTGAGTTGTACTTCTACCTCTTCCATTGATTAGCCTTCCTGAAGCTCTGTCCTTCACAATCCACATTTGACAAAGTCTCACAGCATTCTAGGAAGGAGAGACGAATATAATAATCCCAATTTTGCAAATGGGATCACAAAGGCGTAGAGCATGTTCTAAGGCTCAAAGCACCATAAGAAAGTGTGGCAACTCTAGTAACAAAACCCAGGTTATGACAGAGCCCAAACATATCCACTAGACTACACTGCATCTCGGAAAAAAAAAAAAGTACTTCAAGTCAGGGCCTCAGATGTGTCTGAGTTCTGCTCAGTGCACCTGGGGAAGAGGATTTTTGCTCTCTCTGCCTCTCCTACTGTTTCAGCCTCAGCCCACATTAGAGCAGTCCCTGACCCTAGCACATCTCTGGAACACCCATTATGCCAGGGGCAGGAGTGAGCGGAATAGGATCAGCTATGCCAGCTTTATGTTACCTGGGGATTCCCCTTTTTGAGGAAGCGTGTGCAGTTTAATGACGAGTGTGTGTGTAGTGAGTAGCAGTATGCACAGTAAGTATGATATTGACTATATATATGTATATTTACTATAATAGTATTTACTATTATGATTATGTGCCCACGGAGGAGCAGAGAGCACTATATAGAGGAGAAACAACATGTTATCATATTTGTCTGCTGCCTTCCACAGTGTACAAACAGAACGGAAGCAAAAAGGTTGAGAATATGTGGCATAAATAGTTTTTGTAATGAGAGAATAAAAGGCGATTTGGCAACAAAAGGAGACGGAAGGTACCCATATTATTAATGGGGCTTTTAACTGCTGCTGGTGGACACAGATTAGTGGCCAAAGAAATATGTTTGAAATAAATCCTGTCTGTAAAAGTATAGGGTAAAATCATTATTATTATTTTACTTTGAGCAGAGGGTTAGACTAGATGATCTCCTGAGGTCCCTTCCATCCCTAAGCTCTGATTCTATGATTAGATATTTCTTGTGGAGTAGCACCACTAAAAATGAGAAGGTATGTTTTCCTCAGGATCCAGGAGTCCTGAGTCAAGGGCAGCTGGGTTCTGGTGGCCTCTGTGAAGGATGGCAGGATCCTAGTGGTGTGTAGGCAATTAGTTTCAGATTATGGAATTTATACACAGGGTATTTTTTAGCTGGAAGCCTGGACTCTTCTCCCTCTTGCCTCCCCCAATTTTTCTTTTTAAAAAAATCTAGGAAACTCCATGTATAAAGCTGCCCTCAGAAAATATAAAGGTTAAGTACATACAGAGATCCCAAAGTTAAAGTTATAAATAGTTATAGAATCAAATCTAATATTTGATTACTAAAAATGTATAACAAAATGCTTTAAAATATTGTCCTCCGTTGCTTGTTTGCCAGCCTTGTACTTCCTATTGCTTTACATGCTTGATCTAATCAGCTTATGAAAAAAAAAAACAAAAAAACCCAGGTGCATATACTCATTTGTGGGCAAACAATAATATATTTGTAATTTTGAACTTTATATCTGCTATTAGGGTTCGATCCTGCAACATGCTGAACAGCCTCAACTCCCAATGGAGTCAGCAAAAATTGAGGGTCCTCAGCCTCTTGTAGGACTGTACCATTGCTGATTGTATGGCTCAGAATCAGTTTTCCTTAAATGTATTTACACAAATCCTTCAGCACATTTGGAAAGTTGGGGGAGAGAAGGAGAAATGATGGGGGGAGGGGAAGGAAGTAATGTGATATATACGTTTAATCTTAGATATTAAAAACTGGGGATGAGGAAGTTTCAGCATGCTTGTGTCTAGCAGGAGCAAATACTCAGAGCCATACTGCACCCAGCAAATGATGCAAGTTCGGTGACCCTGCCATTAACAGAGGTCTTTTAAGTGTCAGCAATGTCGTCAATTGGTCTACATCCGTTGGGACAGAATCTTATAGTCCATCAAACTTTATTAATTTCCTAGGATTAAAGCAATAATTGCTGTGTGGCAGTGTGCTGAAAACAGGGTTCTGCTACTAGTTAAGGTGCAATGTTTTATTAGCAGTTAGCTGAATAGTTACAATAAGGAAATATTCTCATGGACTATGAACTTTAACTCTATTTTAGCCTAACTGTAAGAGAAAGGAGAGTACCTTGTCCTTTACCCTATAAAGAAAAGTGAAATTCTGAATAGTGGGACATGTACAGAGGTGACTGTCACATTGTCTGGAGAGGCTTACAACCATGAGTGCCAGCCTCAGAGCAGACTGTCAAAAAGAAGGGTCAGAAATCCCAAACTGGTTGTATGTTCTATAATTAGATTTCACCAACCCAGTAACAAGTGTGAACTCCTAAAGCACAATAACTGTCTGACCATGGAGTTACAGACGGTCCTCTGGGGCATTCCAGTCTATCTTGCCACCCAAGCAAACTGGACTATGTGATAGATGGTCACTTTACACAAAAATCACAACAATATTCAGATTACTCCCAGTCTCAAAGGACTAGTCACTTACCCCAGGTCAAATGTACTCAGATCTCATATTGAAGACAATTCTTATAGTCAATACTGTAATAAACTAAGGATTTCTTAACTAGAAAAAAGAAATTAGAGTTATTTGCAAGTTTAAAACAGGAAACTTACACACACAAATGAGTTACGCTCTTAGATTTAAAAAAGTAATGTAAGCTTCTATAATAAGCAGCTCTATACATCCTGTAGGGCTGACCCAATCCAAGCAGCATGGGGATTTTTTGCTAATGTTTTGGAATCTTTGCCCATTAAAGTCCAGAGAGCATAAAGATCCAGTCAAGGATTTTTATACCCTGCTCATCCCAGAATCTAAACTGATGGGATGACTTCCTATGCAGGCCACTCCTTCCTGGAGGGACTGCAGAATGCAATCAACAAGATCTCTGTCGTTTGATGCGACATAATGCCTCACTTGCCTTCAGTGGGACATCTTGCATGCAGGATGAGCACCTTGCCTTAATTAATGCTTCTTTTTGTGTCTGGTGAGTCACACAATTACAGAGGCTTACAATGCAAACATGTAATATAACTTTATACCATGGTATACAGATATAAATAGGATTAATACACACAGCATTCTACAAGCATTCCATAAAGTTTAAACACTAAATGCATTCTTATTACACTAATATCTATCTTAGCTATACCAATCCACAGGTAAGCCAGATTTGTTTCCAGCTATTCATTTGTCTGTCAGTGAGGCCCTGGGTCTTTGGCATGAACTGGCACCTGCTCTGCCAGCGGCACAGTGACCAAACCAGAGATCATGGAAAGGAGTTATGCATAGTAAAATGTCCCAGGGCCTCTGATGACAAAAAAGTAATCATAACATTTAATAGATTGTGTTTGATATAGTAGATCACACAGTATTTTAAAGGGAAATCTTTTATATTAAATGTATATACATACATTCTGGCCCTCTGCCCTTCTCTGTTTGTTATAGTTTTGCTCCTGCAGAAAAAAGAAATAGTGGATGTTGATAGGACGTATGTTTAAGGCAGAGGGCATTCCCTGGGGATTAATGAATGGCTGTCAAGAAGTGATACCTGAGACATATTAGTACTTTAGACATTGGGGTTTCCAGATACATACAGAATTATTTCATTATTCATTATTTCATGTATTGATTTTGTGTTTATGAATTTAGTGTTATGGGAAAGTGATGTACTCACAACTCTGTCGACAAAATTCCTTGCTTTATTCATAGAACAGGTACAGCAAAGGCAGCTAACTTCCCACATTATACCACGTCCACTCTCTATTTGCACTGGAGAGTCAACTCTAGAGCCAAGAAGTTAAGTCAGGCCTGGTCTACACTTAAAAGTTTTGCCAGCATACTTACATCAGTTCTGGGTATTAAAAATCATATCCCTGATTAATATACATATGCTCGCAAAAGCCCTAGTGTAGAAACAGTTACACAGACCAAAAGATGTTTTGGCTCATAGACCTTATTTTATTCAGGAAACTGGTATAAACTATGCCAGCAAAAGGACGCTTGTTTTGTAAACTGTGTCTCCATTCGGAGAGTTTGCCTTCCTTGTGGAGACAGGGCCATAGTCTCCATGCCCATAAAGTCTTTCCGCTGAGGTGCTGACAAAAACACCTTTGTGATATGGATGTGTGTCCACTACTGGGAACCGAAGTGAGACCATCAATTGATTTCATATAGGGCACTGAAGAACCAACAGACAGTACCAAGTTCTGTCCATTACTGCCAACTTGGTACTCAATCCTGGCAGGTGATGAGTGCCTCTGAGGATCAGGCTCTTACTTAGATAAATTTCCTCTTTGATTTTAATAGGAATTCTGCCTCTGTTAGAAATGTAGATCAGATCGGTAGATCAGGCCCCAAGAACAAAAGGTTGAGTACTGTGGGCCAAGTCCTGCTCTGTTTACTCATGCAAAACTCCCATTTGCCCAAGGGAAGGCAGATGCAATTTCCACCCGTAGCTCTGTTGAAGCTCCAGCAGCAGAGGTCACAGCAAAGATGAATTAGCACACACCAGCTACTCCACCATGCCCCCAACTGCCCTCAGCACACGCCTCCCCAGGCTTGTACTGCTGACATTTTTTTTTTTGGAAGCTGACCATGGGATCCTGCCCCCAAGTGGACGGAAGATTGCAGGTACTTTAAGAACAGGATGACTGATTCCTTAAGCACCTATCGCTAATGTGTAGGGGGTAAGCTGAAATAGCAAAGGGGACTTCAATCAGAATAAGATATGCTGAAGGTATCAGGCTGCCGATATTAAAATGTCCTCAACATTTCTAAAAATTATAGATGGGAATTTCATAACTAAAAAGATGTTGCATCTAACACAGGGGATTCTACATTAGCCTTTGTCCTGACAGATAAAAAGAAGCTGATCACAGAGCCAGGACTTGTAGAAAATTGATAAGGGAAACAAAAAAGACACAATGAGAAAATTAATAGTAGCTTAGGTACAAGTGTTCATGACTTGATTATATTTGTTTTGTGCAAACAGAATAAAGTCCAGACCAGTAACTTATATATATTTGGTGCTTTAAAAGTGCCAACTTCAAAGCTGAAACAATTATGAGCCTAATCAGCTGGGAGGAAGAATTTAAACAGAAAAGTGTGAATGATAATTGGGAATTGTTTAAGAACACTTTGCAAGGTCTCAAAAAATCACAATCCACAACTGAGAAAAAAGGCCACAATGGTTAAAAAGCAAACCTGGCTTTGAGAGGAAGTGAAGGGAGCTATAAAACATTAAAGAAAATAAAATACATATATTCAACAAATGGATAAAAGGGGAAGTTGATAGTAAAGAATATAAATCAGAAGATAGGAATTGTAGAAAATTGACGTGTGAAGCAAAAGGACATGAGAAATCGGTGACCAGCATAGATAGGGACAATACGAAGGAGTTCTAAAGTACATTAGGAACAAAAAAAAAAAATCCTAACAATAATATTGGTCCATTTCTAAATGGAAATAGTAGAATTGTCAGTGATAATGCAGAAAAGACAGAAGTGTTCAATACGTATTTCTGTTCCATATTTGGGGAAAAGCCTAATGATGTATCATCTGATGATAATGAAATACTTTCCATTCCAACTGTAACTAAGGAGTATTTTGAACAGAAGCTATTAAAGCTAGACATTTAAAAAATCTGCAGGTCCTAATAACTTACACTCATGATTTTTAAAAGAGCAGGTTAAAGAGTTTTCTGGAACATTAATAATGATTTTCAATAAGTCCAGAAACACTGAGGAAGTTCCAGAGGATTGAAAGAAAGCTAATGTGCCAATATTTAAAAAGAGTAAACAGGACCACCTGGATAATTATAGGACTTTCAGCCTGACATCAATTTGGGCAAAATAGTGGAATGGCTGATACAGGACTTGATTAATTATCAATTAAGGAAGGATAATATAATTAATCCCAATCAACACAGCTTTATGAAAAAACATCTTTTCAGACTAACTAGCTATCTTTTTTGGTTGCAATTACAAGTTTGATTGATAAAGACAATAGTGTTGATGTAAGAGACTTCTGTAAGGCATTTTACTTGGTACCACACAACATTTTGAGTAAGAAACTAGAACAATACAAAATCAACATGGTACACATTGAATGGATTAGAAACTGGTTAACTGACTGAGCTGAAAATAGCAGGTGTATTTCTAGTAAGATACTTAGTCCAAAGTTATTTAATATTTTTACCAGTAACCTAGAAGAAACCATAGAATCAACACAGGTAAAGTTTGCAGATGACACAAAGATTGGGGGATTATTTTTAATTATATATATTAATAATTAATAGAACAGGTCACTGATACAGAATGGTCTGGATCACATGGTAAACTGGACCCAAACAAACAATATTCATTTTAATCTGATCAAAAGTAAAGTAATACATCCAGGAACAAACAATGTAGGCCATACTTACAGGATGGAGGACTTTATCATGCGAAGCAGAGATTCTGAAAAGGACTCATGGGGTCATGGTGGATAATCAGCTAAAGATGATATCTCATTGTGATGCTGTGACTAAAAGGAGTAATGTGATCCTTGGTTGTATAAACAGTGGAATGTTGAGTCGGAATAGGGAGGTTATATTACCTCTTTCTTCGGCACTGGTGTGACTTCTACAGGAATACTGTGTCCAGTTCTGGTGTCCACAATACAAGAAAGATGTTGATAAATTGGAGATGGTTCAGGAAGAACTGCGAGAATGATTAAAGGACTGGAAAACATGCCTTAAAGGGAAAGATTCAAGAGGCTCAACCTGTTTAGCTTGATAAAGAGAAGTTTTAGGGGTCATTTCATCACATTTTTACAATTTATAAATCAAGATTGGGTGTTTTTCTAAAAGATATACTGTAGTTCAAACAAGAATTAATTCAGGGAAATCCTTTGGCCTGTGTTGTATGGGAGATCAGACTAAATGATCACAATGGTTTCTTTTGGTGAATATATGAATAAATGATGGCCTGACTTTCTGTCATTGGTTGCCCTGATGGACTTTTTTCTTTCTATGGTGCTGTGTATCTTTTCTGCCTTTCCATCTTTTATGGCATCTACTTCCCTTCAGTCTAATGTCTCCTTGTCCATCCCTCTTTCTTCTTCCTCCCATTCTTTCCCCACTTATCATTCCTCTGCTTGTCCTTCCATGAGAACCCCTCTTTCTCATCAACATAGCTTTTCAACAATGCTTCTGAAATCTGCTGCACCTTAGTTCTGTCCCTGGTGGCAGCACCAATGAATATGAAAGGGTCCCCTGAAGTTTATACCTCGTTTGAATCCAAAAGAAAAGGAACTAGTCCGGATCTGATTCCCAAAGTCTGAACAACCCCATCATTTGTGGGTGTCAGTTTTGTGGAACCAGCTTGCACCCATTACTACTAACAATTAATTAACAATTAATTACAATTAACTACAATTAACAATTAATTAACAATTCATGCCTTTGAAACCAACTTGTTTTGTTACATGGCTCTCAATAAGTCTCAAAACGCAAGGCAAATTTGAGGTCTGAACATACTGTACAATCACTTTACTTACTATAAGGTTGTAGAACCTACACATTCTTTGTGCCCATGTTGTCTCTACTGGGGCTCTCCCTTCAGCTTTACAATATCCCAGTCTGCCTAAACTTATTTGTAAAGCTTATTACAGTCAAGTTTTCAGTCCAAGCTTCATAGGACCTCCATTTTAGTGGGATTCGCTGGGGGCCAGAGCAGTTAAGGAGGCTCAAGATCTCTGCATGGATGGACTTTGCCTTGCATAGATCTTGGATGATATGTCAGCTGTCAGGGCAGGGCCTGCATTTTTTTTTCCAGGGGGGTGCAAATTCCTTCCCTTCCACATAATGGGATGATGTATGTGTGCATGTGGGTGGCGGGAGAATCTCCACAAGAGGATCCTTGGCAAGGATTTCCTACACCAGTGACCCCTTCCATAGGCTTTCCTCTTGAAGGGATTATCTGGGCCCCGGTAGCAACATATATATATATATATATATATATATATATATATCTCACAGATTGTGTGAAAATTTCTAGAAAAATCTGTTTCCGAATTGAGACCAAATATGGAGAATTTCATCCCAAAAGGAATATGTTTAAGAAAATAATGGGCCACTTAAAAAGATGGATTACAGTGGAAGTTGCACCTCCTTCTTAACTATAGTTTTAGAGTAATAGCTACTGCTCTAATGCAGTTTTCTCCTTCAGTGAAATCAGGGTTCTTATATCAAATGGAAAGGACTTATTTACCTCTCAATTAGATTCACAGCTTTGAAAACCAGGTATATTTTTAAAAGGCCTTCCTTGTCAGAACAGGATCCCTTGCTCTGAGCTTTAAATGGGTAGGAAATTGATCTCTTTAGTCTGTCACACAAGTATGAAGCCCTGCAAAGTTTAGTATAATGTTACAAGGTGCAGGTGCATTGCTGAGATGACTTGCTGATGGTAACTTAGGTGAGGAAGGCCTATTCTTTTTCACAGTTGAAGAAAGAAATTTGTCAATGACAAGAAGGATGGCTTGCATGCCTCACATTCCAAGTCAGAACTGAAAATAATGACGGGAGGGGGAAGGAGGAAAAATCAAATTTCAGCTAAGGATGTCAGCAGTGAACTTACTGCAGGTGCAATATTTCTTCAAACAAAGAGTGTTTTGTTTGCTTCGTTTTTATTCCATGAAAATGAACCATCCCCCTCTCTTTATCAATGCAAGGTAGATTAAAACGTTGATAGCCTTCTCGGCAAAGGTATTTTTACAGTTCTTAGTCAAGTTGTTGGAGCAGGATTAACTTCCTACAGAACTTAAAATAGCATTGTGAGGTGTTCCATACAGGTCCATTAGCCTGCCCAGCCTTTTTTATATATATATTAGTGAATTACTTTCTGTGTCTGCTGCTGCTCTGCCTTAACCTTTTGTACTCTGGTATCTAGAATAAAAAGCCACATACTTTATACAAGCCAGCATATCTCACCAATCATTGAAATAACAACAACAAATATACTCTCCCTCCAGACCAAATCAAGGTCTTATTTAACCCTTTGGTGCTGGAATTTGAGACATTTTGAGCTAACAACTCTCAGCAATTCAACATCTGATATTATTGTTGTTGGAAAAATCCCAGCTCTTAGTAACCCATGGTTACTTGAACTACAGTATAGGTTCTAGGATATGGCTTTATCACTGCTAAAGAAATATATTCAGCAATGAGAAGGAATCCTCAAAAAGCATGTGACAGGAATGGTAGTGAGTTATTTCCTTTTTGGGGCAGAAATGAGGGGGCATAGGAGGAGGGGACTCAAAGAGCTTGGCTTGTTTAGCCTAACCAAAAGAAGGCTGAGGGGAGATATGGTTGTTCTCCATAAATGCATCAGAGGGATAAATACCAGGGAGGGAGAGGAGTTATTTAAGTTCAGCACCAACATGGACACAAGAACAAATAGATGTAAACTGGCAATCAATAAGTCTAGGCTTGAAATTAGACAAAGGTTTCTAATGATCAGAGGAGTGAAGTTCTGGAACAGCCTTCCAAGGGGAACAGTGTGGTCAAAAACCCTAAATTGTTTTAAGAATGAGCTTGATAAGTTTATGGAGGCAATAGTATGATAAGATTGCCTACAATGGCATGTGGTCCATCTGTGACTGTTAGTAGCAAATATCTCCAATGACCAGTGATAGGACACTAGATGGGGAGGGCTCTGAGTTGCTATGGAGAATTCTTTCCGAGATGTCTGGCTGCTGGGTTTTGCCCACATGCTTTGGGTCTAACTGATCACTAGATTTGGAGTCGAGAAGAAATTTTCTCCTGAGTCAGATTGGCAGAGACCATGGGGGGTTGCCTTTCATTGCAGCATGGGGCACAGGTCAACTTGCAGCTTTAAACAACTGTAAATGGTGGATTCTCTGTAATGTAAAGTCCTCAGTAACTCAGTGAGAGGTTATGGGTCTATTACAGGAGTGGATGGGCAAGTTTCTGTGGCCTCTGATGTGCAGGAATTCAAACCAGATGATCATGATGATCCTTTCTGGCCTTAAAGTCAATAAGTCTATGAGTAAAGTTAATAAACCAGTTAATAAGTGATTCTTGTTTACTTTTTTTTTTTTTTTTACAATAGGTGTGGTACATAGTTTTGAACAATTATAGATATTAAACAGAAAAAACAGCATATTTTAAGATCATATGCTCATAAATTGCAGCAAGAGCTCCTCGGAAACAACTTTTCTGTGTTTCTCAGCCAATCTAGACACAGATTCTGTCTTGTTCCTCTGCACTCTATTTGAAACTGCCTCATTTGTTTCCAAAAAGGCTATGGGTAAAATTTTCAAAAGCACCTAGTGATTTAGGAGACAAAATCCCGCTTTCAAAAGTATTTTAGGTACTTAGGAGCTGAAGTCCCATTGACTTTCAATGAGACCTAGGCGCCGAACTGTTTGAGTCACTTTTGAAAATGGAATATTAGCTCCTAAGTCACTTAGGCATTTTGAAAATGTACCTTCTGTGCCTATTCCTCTTTTGAAGACCAAATTCAGTGAAATCCTTTCATCTTCTTGCCAGCATCATCTCAGTTATTCCTGGGCTCAGTTTCGGGCAGCTGCTTTTTATTCAGCTTCTGATTTTACCTAGGCATTTAGAAAGCTGGGAGATGGTGTGGTAGGATGGAATGAAACAGCAGCAGACCATTATATTTTTATAGGTGATCTTCTCTGTAGTGGAGATCTTCAAAGGAGCTCTTGCACTTCCCTTATCCTCTTCACTCTACCTATTGTCCAATAATCATTTTAATTGATTGTGATTTTAAATAAAGCATTTTCTATTGCTCTCTTGAATCTTGAAAAATTAACTCAAATTGGATTGGATAGGAGCACAGGCATAAGGATAGAAAACTGCTTGGAGGACTGAAACTGAGTTATAAATTACAATGTTCTATATCATATTTGGGAAGGAGATGCATTGGTCGAGATTCATTTAACTTCTCCACTGATTATCATGCAGAGGAAGCAAACAGTTTTAAAATAAAACTGGGAGATCCTATTGATTTGGGAAGGTCTGTAACTAGTGAAGTCAGAGATATAATATAAAGGGACCCAGAGAGCTGAAAAGCGTGGGCAGAGATAAAATAACACTTGAATTGAAGAAATGCAAGGTAATACATCCGAATAAATTGTTCTGAAGTATAGATGCTCAGTGGGAGGGATAAATTGGGAAAACAATAATGGCGAAAGAGATCCAAGGGCAACAGTGGCCATTAAATTAGTCATGAGTTTTCAACATGTGGCAGGAAAAAGGCCAATGAAGCTTTGAATTGCCTTCACAAAGGCATCATGTAACAGAGGAAGGAGATAAGAGACCCTCCTTATTTGTCCTGGATGTCACTACACCTAGAATACTGCATTCATTTTTGGTCACCAAATTACCACAAAAATATTGGAGAGAGTTCAAAGATAAGTTTTGAATATTGAGGAATTGACACATAAGGAATGATTTAAAAGGTTAAATATGTATAGTTTAGTTTACAGATGAATAAGAGAAGGGGCATGGAAACTATACAAATATTGGGAGAGTGTAAACACTAAGGATGAAAGGAAGTATTTAAGGTAACACACCGGATATAATGAGGGGGAAAAGAATGAAATTAAGAAAAATAATATTTAGGCTTACGACAAGGCAATTCTTCCTGGCTATTAGATATGTGGCATTACTTTGTGGAGAAGTGTCTCAAGGGAAACCCCATTGATTTGGATATTTAAAATGAGGCCTACCTGATGTATTTATTAGATAATTTATCTAGTTTTTTTCTGTTAATTATTTATTTGCAAATATGTGGATATTTATAAATGTATCCACAATTCACAATTGTTTGATCAGCACCTTCTGAATAATTATTTCAGGCTATGGGTTGTTCACAGTTTATTTGCATTTATTATTCACTATATATTTCTCCTGGGCTGTAACTAAATCTTGTAGGACCAATGTGTGCTATCTAACTGGATGAATGAAACCTCAAAAATCAGGTACTTCCAGCATGAATAGTGAATCTGTATTTATATTTTTGTTCATGTGCAAACACAGGTATTTGCATGAAGGACAGACTCTCTCCCCAAACATTCCTGTTGACAAAAATCTGTTCCATGAATATTCACAGACCAGAAAATAGAAAAAGTGTGTGAATCAGAATTAATGAAAATGTTCACAGTTAATTTTTCTCATTATTCTGCCAACTCAATTGAAATTAGACCAGATAAAACACTAAAAAATGTACAACTGGAAAGTTCAATGGGGCCAGAATTCCACTCTCTGTTTATCTACCCATTTCCTTACATAGTTATGTACATAGTTTGATACAGTCTCCCACAGTATTCTAATCAGCAAGTTAAAGAAGTATAGGTTGGATGAATGAACTATAAAATGGACAGAAAGCTGGCTAGATCATCGGGCTCATCATGTAGTGATCAATGGCTCCATGTCTAGCTGGCAGCTGGTAACAAGTGGAGTTCCCCAGTCGGTCCTGGGGCCAGTTTTGTTCGACATCTTCATTAATGATCTGGAGGATGGGGTAAATTGCACCCTCAGCAAGTTTACAGATGACTCTAAGCTGGGGGAGTGGTAGATACCCTGGAAGGTAGGGATAGGATACAGAGTGACCTAGACAAATTGGAGGATTGGGCCAAAAGAAATCTGATGCGGTTCAACAAGGACAAGTGTAGAGTCCTGCATTTAGGGTGGAAGAATCCCTTGAAAAGCTACAGACTGGGGACCGATGAGCTAGGCAGCAGTTCTACAGAAAAGGACCTGGGGGTAACCGTGGATAAGAAGCTGGATATGAGTCAGCAGTGTGCCCTGGTTGCCAAAAAGGCTAATAGCATATTGGGCTGCATTAGCAGGAGCATTGCCAGAAGATCGAGGGAAGGGATTATTCCCCTCTATTCAGCATTGGTGAGGCCGCATTTGGAGAATTTTGTCCAGTTTTGGGTCCCCCACTACAAAAAGGATGTGGACAAGTTGGACAGAGTCCAGCGGAGGGCAACCAAAATGATTAGGGGGCTGGAGCACAGGACTTATGAGGAGAGGCTGAGGGAACTAGGCTCGTTTAGTCTGCAAAAGAGAAGAATGAGGGGAGATTTGATAGCAGCCTTTAACTACCTGAAAGGGGGTTCTAGGGAGGATGGAGCTAAGCTGTTTTCAGTGGTAGTAGATGACAGAACAAGGAGCAATGGTCTCAAGTTGCAGTGGGAGAAGTCTAGGTTGGATATTAGGAAAAAGTTTTTCACTAGGAGGGTGGTGAAGCACTGAAATGGGTTACCTAGAAAGGTGGTGGAATCTCTATCTTTAGAGGTTCTTAAATTACGGCTTGACAAAGCCCTGGGTAGGATGATTTAGCTGAGGTTGGTCCTGCTTTGAGCAGGGGGATGGACTAGATGACCTCCTGTGGTCCCTTCCAACTCTAATATTCTATGATTCTATGACCAAAAAAGAACCCCTTCAAAAACTGCCCATGAATGTTCTGATGTGCTCAACCAATATTATAAGTATTTAGGATAGGGCTAGTTTCTGCACACCCCCACTCCCCCAGTCATATGGAGTAGTATCTTCCTCTGCAAGCAGACCTAGAGTTCAATGGGGCTACTTGCAGAGCAAGGTACTATTCATGTGACTAAGGGAGGAATCTGGTTGATAATGTGGGCTATAGTGGTTCACAGATTGAATATGAGTCAACAATATGCTGCTGTTGCAAAAAAAAAAAATTCTAGGGTGTATTAACAGAAGTGTCTTATGTAAGATATGGGAGGTAATTATCCCACTCTGGCGAGGCCTCAGCTGGAGTACTGTGTCCAGTTCTGGGACTCATGCTTTAAGAAAAATGTAGACAAATTGCAGAGAGTCCAGAGGAGATTAACCAAAATGACAAAAAATTTAGAAAACAAGTTAAAAAACTGGTCTTGTTTAGCCTTGAATGAAGAAGACTGGGAGTGGAGGGGTGTGGAGGGGGGGTGAGACCCTGATAACAGTCTTCAGATATGTTAAGGGCTGTTGTAAAGCAGATGGTGATCAGTTGTTGTCCATGTCCACTGAATGTAGGATAAGAAGAAAGGGGCTTAACCTGCAGTGAGGAATATTTAGGTTAGATATTAGAAAAAACTTTCTAACTATACGGGTAGTTAAACTCTCGAATAGGCTTCCCAGGATGGTTGCGGAATCCCCATCACTGGAGGTTTTTAAGAACAGGTTGGACTAATACCTCTCAGCGATTGTCTAGGTTTACTTGGTTCTGCCACAGCACAGAGGACTAGACTAGATGACCTCTCGAGATCCTTTCCACCCCTATATTTCTGTGATAACCATTATATTATTGATGAAATTCTGTCCAGACTTATATCCTTTGCAACCTAATGATGTAAACAGGATTGTACAAGGTGTAAATCAGGGCAAAAGTCTACACATTTATTAAATACCAATCTCTTATTAAAAGATTACTCAAGATACAATTATGCACTAAAATGTATATATGCTAAAGAAATATGCCCTAAATAATAAATTTAGTCTATTTAATGTAAGACACCAGATTTTCTGCAACTGGATCCATTCATTTGTGCAGTTGCAATTGCTTCTAATTTATGCTGCAGGGGCACCCATATTGTCATGGTGTCTGAGCTGCACATTAACTTGCTGCAGAAAACATTCAAAACAAGCATGTAACTGTGCACATGCTGATGCATGCAGACCTGACTATTGAACATCAGGCTAACAAGACTGCTTTTTAATTAAGGTTTACTGGCGACATCTCAATTACTACAGTGCTGTTATTTCATGTAATGAAAATATCCAGTCCTGAAACCTGTGTACATGAGGTTGTAAATAAAAGAGACTGGTATGGAAGAAGTGAAAAGATGTTCTTGACCTGGCTACTTATGTCTGTTACTGGATTTAAAATGCTTGGGATGATTAAGAGTTTGGGTGTTGTAATTAACAGCTTGTAAGAAAATACTGCATCTAAAAGCTTGAATGCACCACTACTAGGGAGCATTTGTGGGCAAAGTACATTACATCCACTTCTGCCTCTCGCTTCAGTTCAAGGGAAAATAACATCATGCACCACTGATTTGAAAACATTGGGACAAATTCTTCTCTCATTTATGGCTGCACATCTGCAGTGAAGTCAATGTACCTGAAAGCATAATTTGGCCTGTTACTAGTTATAGCAGGTGCATATTTGCACTTGTACCCGGAAAAGTATTAACAGATTAATTTGGCACAAGACAGATGAAACACGATGTCCAAAGAATTGGCTTTCTTCTTGTGCTAAGATATATAATTTTAAGGGGAAACTGTCAGTGTGCCATATGGTTAGGGCATGGATCTTAGGCCACATTCTACTCTCAGTTACCCCAATATAAATTCGGAGTCATCTTATTAAAATTAATGTAGTTACTCAATATTTACACCAATGTAACAGAGAACAGAATCTGGCCACTTTATTTTTGTTTATTTTGAAAGTACAATGTACATTCCTGGCACTCTATAAAGAACAATAATTATTAACTGAAGTTTTAACTACAGGAGAATCAACTCTAATATTCCAGCTTGAAAATATACCAGTAAAAGTTAATTGAGGTTGGAACCATAAACAGTAAGCCAGATCACAACAGTTGCACTGCACATCCCTTACAGTTCCACAGAAGTGAGGGAAATGAGTTTTAATTGTAATTTATTTATGGATTTGGTTGATCAGCTGGCAGTTTAAGGACACGGGTACAATTTTTTCTCTTGGCTCTGGTCCACTTAGCCTTGACATTCACATAAAGGAATGCAGCCATAATACTAGAAACACCATGGAAAACGTTTATCATCTGTCCAGAGGGAAAAAGGATTCTATATGTCTGAGTCTGGCCAGAAATTCACTTGCCAGCTTACAGATGTCCAGAAGTGTAAGTGAGAAAAGAACAGTGCGATTAAACTTTGAGGAAAAGGCTTTCTTCCGTACAGCTATGCATAGCTGAGAGAGCCAAGTATTCTGCATGTAATCGTGTGTGCTTGTTGTTGTTAAAAAAAAGAGTGGGGACGGAGTGTTAAAACATGAGGATATAATGACCTTATTTCAGAGAGCCATAGCATAAGCCACAGTGTGTAGGTGTATAAAGGTAATTGTGAATTTTTATATGTTTTACTCAGCAGATTAATATAAATATTTGCAGAATAAACTTTTTTTACTCCACTATGGACAAAACACTGATCCAAGGCCCTTTCCTGTGGTTCAGTGATTTTTTGTCAATATCATTTAAAAGGTTAAGTCTAACTGATTTTTTAAAATAAAAACTTAATACCAGAGCAACTTTCCTTGTTGTTTCCAAATCTTTCCACGTGTTAAAGGTTAGGAAATAAACAATGAATGTTGTAGTACAGAGGCCTCCTGAGATTTCCCTCTCCCTCCCCCAAGTGTCATAGAAGGTTTGGGGGAGTTATCTGTGGCCATTTTTTTCATCTTTAGTGATGACTCTAACACAGTGTTTTTTTGTAATGAACAACTGCACTGAGGAAATACACCAAATGCCAGTGACTCAGACAGAAACACTGAATTTCTCATCAGTTATTTTCTTGATGGCAAAATTGCCTCCAGAATCAAAAGCTGCATTTTGGAGGATAGTTTGTCTCCATAATTATGTGTGACAAACAGTACAGACTCGCCACAGTTTTCATTTGAAGCCTGCCTTCCTTTATGAGGCTGAGTATGACCTGCAGGAACTTCACCAAAGCTCAACAAATCCATCTGAAATTTCACCTATGCCTCAGTAGAACTTTTCTGGACAGCTTGAGGCAAATCAGAAAAGGCATTTTTGGAGATGTGAGGGTTCAAAAACGGAGATGATCTCATGTGAACACTTTTTCTTGTTTCTATCTCTGTTTTGGCTTGTCATAGCTCAAAATGGCCTAGCCTAAGAACTTCAAATTATTTTTGTTCTGTGGGACTTGGAGCATGGGTTCCCTTGACTCGTATTGGGTCATTTATGGAGAGTTTATTTAGGCATTAGAAGCAGTTACCATGTGTTTTTGAATCCCCATTTATTTCCTAACTCTGTGTTGCCCCAGAACAGACTTTAGAAAGTCTTTACAGCTCTGAATCATACAGCTACAATGTGGAGAATGGCACGCACAGAATCACAGTGGGTCTATGTGTACATGTAGCAAGGCGCTGTGGCCTTTCTCGGAGCCTGGGCCTGAGGAAGTGTCGCGACGCCCCTGCTGGGCAGAGCAGAACTCTACAGGCCAAACTGCCTGGCAACAGAGGGACAGAGCCAAGGCAGGAGGAGGAACTATAAAAGGCCAGCCTCGCAGCTCAGTAGGGAGGAAGTTGCTGCTGGAAGCCGATGTGTCTTCCCAGAGGCTGTGGCCTAGGCCTGACCCAGCCCCAACAGCTGTTTGGAGCAACCGCCCCACTGAGTTCAGCCTCCAAAACCTGCCCGGATTGCCGGGCCCAAGCAACGAGAGAGGACCACCAGGCCCTAGTGATTAGACAGGGCTGCTGAACCCAAGTGGGTGGGGCCGCCAGGCCCTAGTTGCTGGACCGAGCCACCCGAGACTCCTGGGTGGGAAATACCCCCCAAGGCCAGCCCTGACCTGGAGGAGCTGCCCGACACCGGGGACCCTCGGGAGCTGAAGGAACCCTGTGGATCGGAGGAACCCCTGGGACCATGGGACCTGGAGGAGCTACCCTCTGCAGACGACACAGAGGAGTTCCTGGACCTGCTGCCGGTCGACAGTGAGGGACTTGTGTGACTGCCGCTGGCCTTCTACCCCAGTGACCCAGAAGGAGACTGCTTTCTGCTGGTATCCAGGGACAGGGTGGGAAGAAGTGGCCCAGGGACAGTCAACTAGCAAGTGGCCGAGTCAGGGGCTAAACCCCATCAGCGTGTTGTGGCTGGAGCCCCGCTGACTCAGTGGCCACTGACAGGGCCCTGGGCTGCAACACAGTGGAATCAGGTGGGCCTGCATCCTCCTCCCCTTCCCTAACCACCCTGGAAGGGATTGCTACCCATGGCGTTTGGGAGATAGAGGATCCTGAGCTCTACTGGCCCCGCCTGCCTGCAAGGCTGGGGGCCCAGACTATTTTACTAGCCCCGCCTGTGGGAAGGCTGGGGTCTGCTGACTGCCCAATCAGCCCTGCCTGGCTTGTGGGCCAACTGCTTTACCAGCCCTGCCTGTGGGAAGGCCGGGGGCTATAGACTGCTTTACCTTCCCCGCCCTGCCTGAGGCAGGGCCCCACTGAGGGCTGGGGCTAAAGACTTGTAAACGGGCACTGCTTATTTCCCTAAAGGAAGGTGCTGTAGCCTTCCTCGGAGTCTGGGCCCGAGGAAGGGTTGCGGCGCCCTGGCCAGACCGTGCCACAAGCGTACAGTGCATCTAGTGTAAGGGAGAGAGAACCACATTCGATGGCAGGTCTGGAGTGGATTAGGAAGGCAAGAGCTACATGGGAGATCTGGAAGGAGTCTGGCAATAAGTGCCCTGGGAAGCAGAGACTAACCAGAGCCCAGTGCCTATTCTGTGAGTCCACTCCCTCCACTGGCCCTTCCTCAACATCATGTTTTTGCAGGGGATTGGGAGAAGGGCTGGTGCAGAGCTCTTATGACCTCTGTGTGCTGGCCGGGGAAGCTCTCCGCACAAAGGTATGAAAACAACTCAACATCCTTTAAGGCTCATTTGCACCATCAAAGTGGTATAAAAGAGCTATAGTGGAACTGAGAATCAGGGGCATATGCACAAAATCAAAGCCATTGTACTTTAGAGTTCCTTGACTCCACAGGAAAAATATACAAATAACGTACCTTAGGCTGAAACTTCTAAATGTTCTTATCAAACTCTCATTCATCAAAAAATCTGCATCGAAAATGTAGAATTTAATGTATGCAGAAAGTGAATGGCAGAAAGTAAGGGTCAGGGCAGGGTTCAGATTATTTGCGGGACCTTAACTGTACATTTCTAATATTTGTTGCTGCTGTTTTTAAGTTAAAATGTGAATTTCTAGATTAATATTTGTGAGTTTTGAGAAAAGCAATAATCTATTGTAGGCAATGCCATAGCATCCGTCACAGCAGTATTGATAGTAAGTCTAGAAAATAGTACATTAGAACTGCATGGCAGATGTCCATAGTGCTTTTGAGAGTGGATTTTATTCTTCGGCCGTTAGGAAGTTCAGATTTTTGAGGCATGGGAAGGATCCTATTAGTATTTAGTTAATCTTAGACTTTGGCTATGGCAGGAAAGTTTGAGCAAACAGATGGATCTGGCAGTGTGATCCAGAACCAGTCAGGCTTTGGTTCAGTCTAACATCTTCCAATAGTTCAGTCCTCATCTGAACAACCAAGGATGCTTTATCTCAGACTCCCATGATCTTCAACCTAAGGTTTGTAATCCAGTCACTACAAGGGCCAGGAAAGGATATTTCCCTTCATTTGTAGCATTGCAGATATGCCCTCAGCTGTTGGTCAATGCTTGAGGTAGGATACCAGTCACGATGGCTTAATGGTCTAACCTGATACAGAAAGTTCTGTGTTCCCTATGTATTTTTATTATGATTATTTTTGTTTACAATGATAGGCACTCTATAGAACAGATAAAAATACAAGATTTTTACCCCAAAGACTTTGCATATTGTAATCATAGGACCAATGCAGATATCTATTCCACAAGTTATTCACTGTACTCCATATAGTCTACATGTCCCATGAAGGATCAAACATCTATTTTAATCAAACAAATCTCTCTTCCTCCATTAAACAGTGTTATGTATCTGTGTTGAATTTGGGATTAAAAGATCATAGGCAACATGAGATAATTCAGTATTGTTTTGCTTTAAAAAGAAGAGCGTCTCACAGAAAAAAAAATCCATAGCAATGCTCTAGTTAGAATGTCGAGATCTGATACAGATAAGATGCACTCTTTTTACCTATTATCCAATGCAAATATTATTTTCAGTAACTGATGTCATTAATTTACCTACATTCTATACATGCAAATCCCTTTCAGTTACTTAGGTCGCTTTCACAGGTTTATTTTCATTATATACTAATGGCTTTGTGTTGTAGATTTTTTTTGTTTTTGTTTTAATTTTTTGTATCTACAACAAGACTTTTCCTTTCAAGATCTTTGACTGTAACTCTAAACCTTAGGACAGATAGCACTTTTCCATATCACTTTCCCATATCACTGCTAAGGTTTACATTACTATTTATTTGCAGTCCATTTCAATATACATGCACATTTACTGATATAATAATTAATTGTTCTGTTATCTTATTATTCTTTGCCTACTATATTTCATATAATTAATGTTACTGTTGACTTTGCATTACTCAATGAGGTGTATTATGCTTTCCTGCACACACACCCCCCCCCATTTGGAAAATTAGCAAAGGCTTAAAGTATTAAAGCAAACAGAAGCAGTTCTCATATAAGAAAGAGAAGCCTGTGAACAAGAACTACTTCACAAACAGAAAGCAAACAAACTATCCTTAAACTCACTCCTATTGATCATAAAAAGCAGCCTCAAATTGATTGAAGGGACTCAGCCAAAATAGGAAGTTCTTGTGGTGAGACGGCTGATATGGTCAGGCTGGAAAACCTCTCAACTGCTTCCTGTGGTCACCTGAATTCCATGGACTTGCAAAACCAGAGGACATTCTGAATAAAGGATTTCTTAGAATTTGTTATGCACTAGTCAGGGGCTCTGCAAATGGCATGTGACTCAGTACTGGATGATTTCAGTTCCTTGAGCAAACTCAGATAAAGTAGAAAAATGTTTCCCTGCTTACACTGGATAGATTCCCATGTATATGAGGGACTGCAGTCAAGTGAAGTTTCTAGGTTAGAGTTAGTAAATCCTGACATTTTGTTAGCATGCAGCAGTCCCCAGCTTCAAGCAACTGTAATATATAGGAAACAAAATCTCTAGTGACACCTGTTACTGTATATATTATATATATAATATGTAATACGGAGGTATTTAAAGCTACTGTATGTATTAGACATCAGGGAGTTCTGATGAAATCATGGTAATTACCAAGGTGACATTTAATTGGTTTATGTTATCATTAGAACTTCCACTATGAGAAAAATTGTTAATAGGATTTTTAGCAGCTAAACTTTTAGCCTTGAAAGCGGCTAGAGGCCATCTTAGGTAAGAATAAATCATTAAGGGCTCATAACTGTGAGGTGTTGAGCAACTCCTCCAAGTGCTGAGTGCTCTCAACTCTCACTGAAGTAAATGAGAGTCAAGAGTGAGCCCTACATCAAGGAGTTGTTCATTACCTTGCAGAATCAGACCTTAAATGAGGAAATTCCTATGACTGTTCTGCAAGCATTTCACTGAAAAAAAGCTAGTTTGTACATTCTTTATGATATTGGTTATTTGTAATTATAGTAGCTCCAACAGGCCGCACTGTTTTACATACACCTAGTAAAATCAGTCTTTACTGTGAAGATCTTACCATCTGAAGAGACATGAGAAACAAAAGGAGCATTATTATCCCCATTTTACAGATGAGGGATTGAGGTACAGAGAAATTCAATGACTTCTCCAGGGTCACACAGGAAGTATGTACCAGAGCTGGGAATTGAACCTAGATATCCTGGATCTCAGTATGCAAAAGCACAAAACTATCTTTTTTCCTATTAGTGGATTAGAGTCCCAGTGATTTCTTTGAAAATCTTTTTGATTTTTTTTCTTGATCTAGAATTATACCAATATGTCTTCTGTCTCCTTTTGTCTATTGTTGTCCCACACTTGCTAACCAATAATATAGCCCTCAAACTTATCGATCCTTTCTGCCTGTACACTGCTGCTATTTTATTTTAGGTGCTTCTCATGCTCTCTGTACAAAATATGAAATAGGATGAAGCATCTAGGTTTTCCCTTATAGGAAGTTCACAGTAAACTAAAAATTGTTTTACCTTTGCAAAAGTTATAGAATTACAAACACGATAAACAATGTTCACTCTATTTTACTATTGTATTAGTGTTGATTAAAAATTTCATTTCAGTTGCATGAATTGAATTTATAATTGTGAAATTACAGCTTCAGCTTTGCAAAATCTAATCACCTTCTTAAAAAAATTAAGCCAAAGAGCAATACTGTGAGAAACCAAGTGGCTAATATTACAAGAATGTGAATTAGAAAGCTTAAAAGGTGCAAATACTAGTAAAAGCACGTGTAATGATTTAGGCCAAGATTTTTAAAAATGGGTGCCTAGCTTTAAAGCTCTGAGTTAGGCATCTGTATCTAAATATGTTTGAAGATCTGGGCCTACATATTTAGACACCTAAATAAGTAGCTTTGTTTCCAGTGGAAACTGCTGGCTCCTCAGTCCTATAGAAAATCTGACTACTTATTTAGGTGCCTAAATAGAAATTCACTTTCAATGGGACATGTGCTCCTAAAGCATAGTACTTAAGAAAATCACACTGTAGGAGTCTATTTTTAGGAAATCATTTTTAAATTTTGGCCATCATTTTTTGCTTTTGTTAATCTGTTACATTATCTAGACATGGTATGTAACATTTGTATGTTTTAAATCATGTTATGCGTAAGAGATGCCTACTTTATAAAAAAAAAATAGTAACTGTCCCCTTTTTTAGATCCATATTACTGTGTACTTTTTTGTTCTTAATATGTTTCAGTTGGCCAACTGAGTTTTGGAACTCTGCAATGGAATCTCTTGATCTCTTAGCTCCTAAGAAGATTGACTTGGGGACACTGGTTCTCCAGTGAGGAGCAGAAACAAACTGAAGGATCAAATGGATTCTAGTGGAAATTCTACTTGGAGGAGCATGAAAGCTCATTTACACGAGCTTCTGGGCACCTGTGATAGGGTGTGCACAGACTCTGAATGGGTTAATGTGGGCCTGAGAGGCTAACTGACATGCCAGACTGCACCTGGAGAGTTAGCCATCCTTAATTAGAGATGAAGCCCAGCTGGGGAGGAGCTGGATGGTGATGATACAATCATAGAATATTAGAGTTGGAAGGGACCTCAGGAGGTCATCTAGTCCAACCGCCTGCTCAAAGCAGGACTAACCTTAGCTAAATTATCCCACCCAGGGCTTTGTCAAGCTGCAGCTTAAAAACCTTTAAAGATGGAGATTCCACCACCTCCCTAGGTAACCCATTCCAGTGCTTCACCACACTCCTAGTGAAAAACTTTTTCCTAATATCCAACCTAGCACTCCCCCACTGCAACTTGAGACCATTGTTCTGTCATCTACTACCATTGAGAACAGCCTAGGGCCATCCTCCCTGGAACCCCCTTTCAGGTAGTTAAAGGCTGCTATCAAATCCCCCCTCATTCTTCTCTTTTGCAGACTAAACAAGCCCAGTTCCCTCAGCCTCTCCTCATAAGTCTTGTGCTCCAGCCCCCTAATAATTTTTGTTGCCCTCCACTGGACTCTCTGCAACTTGTCCACATCCTTTTTGTAGTGGGGGCCCAAAACTGGACACAATACTCCAAATGTGGCCTCACCAATGCTGAATAGAGGGAAATAATCACTTCCCTTGATCTACTGGCAGTGCTCCTACTAATGCAGCCCAATATGCTATTAGCCTTCTTGGCAACCAGGGCACACTGCTGATTCATATCCAGCTTCTTATCCACTGTAACTCCCCGGTCCTCTTTTGCAGAACTGCTGCCTAGTCTGTTGGTCCCAAATCTGTAGCTGTGCATGGGATTCTTCAGTTGTAAATGGTGGACTCTGCACTTGTCCTTGTTGAACCTCATCAGATTTCTTTTGGCCCAATCCTCCAATTTGTCTAGGTCACTCTGTATCCTATCCCTACCTTCCAGGGTATCTATCACTCCCCCTAGCTTAGTGTCATCTGCAAACTTGCTGAGGGTGCAATCTACCCCATCCTCCAGTTCACTGATGAAGAGGTTGAACAAAATTGGCTCCAGGACCGACTCCTGGGGCACTCCGCTTGTTACCAGCTGTCAGCTAGACATGGAGCCACTGATCACTGCTCGTTGAGCCCGATGATCTAGCCAATTCTCTATCCATTTTATAGTCCATTCTTCCAATGCATACTTATTTAATTTGCTGATAGAAATACTGTGAGA
Source organism: Emydura macquarii macquarii (assembly GCF_026122565.2). Classification (NCBI taxonomy): domain Eukaryota; kingdom Metazoa; phylum Chordata; order Testudines; family Chelidae; genus Emydura; species Emydura macquarii. The sequence goes on along the minus strand of NW_027132610.1, from coordinate 42,337,827 downwards.
GACTGTATCAAAAGCTTTGCTAAAGTCAAGGTATATCACTCCCACTGCTTTCCCCACATCCACAGAGCCAGTCACCTCTTCATAGAATCAGGTTGGTCAGGCATGACTTGCCCTTGGTGAATCCATGTTGACTGTTCCTTATCACCTTGCTCTCTTCCAAGTGCCTTAAAATGGATTTCTTGAGGAACTGCTCCATGATTTTTCCAGGGATTGAGGTAAGGCTGATGGGTCTGTAGTTCCCTGGATCCTCTTTCTTCCCTTTCTTGAAGATGGGCACTATATTTGCCTTTTTCCAATCATCAGGGACCTCCCCCAATTGCCACAAGCTTTCAAAGATAATAGCCAATGGCTCTGAAATCACATCAGCCAACTCCCTCAGCACCCTAGGATGCATTGCATCTGGACTCATGGACTTGTGTGTGTCCAATATTTCTAAATAGTCCTGGACCTGTTCCTTCAGCACTGAGAGATGTTCACCTCCTCCCCATTCTGTGCCACCCAGTGTAGTAATAGCAAGAAGTTTGGAGCAAAAAGAGGCTTCAGAGAGAGTCTGCAGTCATTCTCTTGGATTACAGAGATGGAGACCAGGAGGAGAGTAAAACCTGGGATTCCCCTGTGAGGCTGGCAAATGGCCAGGAATGAAACAGAGCAGCCACTGGAGTATAGCAAGCTCTGGTGGAAAACCCTAACAAAAGGGCAGGAAGAAGACTTTGAGGGTGAGAGTCCTGAAAGGTATTCAGTTGAGAGGAATGTTAAGTTCAAACCCAGGAAGGGCAGAAGTGGTTTTTTGTTTATGCTTTTTGGCTTGGGATTTTGTTCAGGGTTTCCAGAAAGAGCACTGAGAGCCTTGGTCCTGAGAGAAGGATGAACCTAGAGAGGTTTCACAGAAGATGGGGGCTGCCTACGATGGCATGTGGCCCATTGGCAACTGCCAGTAGCAAGAATCCCCAACAGTTGGAGATGGGACACTAGATGGGGAGGGCTCTGAGTTACATGGTAAAGAATTTTTTGAAGTATCTGCCTGGTGGGTCTTGCCCACATGCTCAGGGTCTAACTGATCATCATACTTGGGGTTGAAAAGGAATTTTCTCCAGGGCCAGATTGGCTAAGACCCTGGATTTTTTTTATCTTGTTCTGCAGCATGGGGCACAGATCACTTGCAGGTTTAAACTAAGTGTAAATAATAGATTCTGTGTAACTTGAAGTCTTTAAACCATTATTTGAGGACTTCATTAACTCAGCCAGTGGTTAGGGTTCTATTTCGGGAGTGGGTGGGTGAGGTTCTGTGACCTGCAATGTTCAGGAGGTCAGACTAGATGATCATGATGGTCCCTTCTGACAGTAAAGTCTATGATTCTGTGAGTCTAAGAAGGCCTGAGAAAGGCTGAAGCCCAGAGACGCAGCAATAAGGAGTTGGATAAAGCAGTTTTTGGCTGCTGGTTATAGAGTCCCTTGGCTGGAACCCACTGTAGTGAGAGGGCCTGGGTTCCCCTCTCAGCCATTGGAGGAGGTGGTGTGAAGCCATGTAGAAAGGAATAAGGATGACTGAAAGCCCTGTGAGAAGGATGTGAGGGCCACAGCACCCCGAGTTGGGCCAAAAACTTGATACGAGATCTTGAACTTTGGTTTAATGGACTTTTTTTACTCCAGAAGAGGTAGACTTAAATTGTGACCTGGCCAGAGGACCAAGTCTTGGGAAGAGGCTGGAGGACCAGCGCAGCTTTCAGCTGAGGGCATCAGCTGGGAAAAGAGCTGCTTTGCTACATTCAGCCACGAGAAGGGGATCCATTGGTGACTCCCCCCTTTCACACACACTCTGTAGCTTTGTGAGTCCCACCACACAGTAAGAGCAGAGGGTCTCTCACCATACTACTGAAAATGACAAGAGCTCTTGTTTTCTCTCTGGGAGTAACTTCTAAACATACATATTAGGCAGATTGCCTTCAGGGTAAAAGAGCAGTCATGCTTGCTCAACCTTTTCTTCCTGTAATCATTTTAAATGAGGGTGTGGTTTGCAGACAGGCTGAATCGATGCTGGTGAAGCAAATGAAATGAATGGAAAACATACAAGCTAACTACAAACTGCATGGTTTGCCTCTCTCAATGTGCCTCCGTATACAAGTGATTCATACTGAGCAGCATGCTTAGCCCAGTCATTCTGAGGGAATACCAAGATCTTACTTCCAAATTATTACTCAGAATTGAGTAGGAGGGAATCCCTATTTAGAAACATGATGGATAATGGAATTCCATCTCAGGATGCCTTGGCAGGGGAAAATACTTTCTCTTGGCCCTAACTTAAATCTGAAATGTTTAATGAGTTGAGTCATATCATATGAAGAAGTAAATACAAATGAGAAACAGATCGTTTGGGTGGGATCCAAAACTTAGCATGCTTAAATCTGGGCTTCCCCATCATCACACAGAATGTGGTAGAATTTCCCCTCAACAAAGCCAATGTTTTTTAAGTAACATTTAAAAAGCAAAGCTTTTAACTTTGGTAATTAGTAAGTATCAGCTGAAGTATATTTTTGCTGTTCCTCCCACACACAATATAGATTTTTTGGAATGGCAAACAAAACCCAATTGTATATAATGTTCATAAAACCAAGACAGGTATTTGAGCAGACATCAGTAATGTATTTCTGCTTGACTGAGCAGTCAAAACCAAGTCTTTTTAATCTCTAGAAAAGGAATTGTATAACAAGAAAATATTCACCTTTTGCTAAGGTGCTTATCTGGCAGTGAATGGAATTTCCAAAAGCATCTAATTCCCTTAGGAGCACAAATCCATTCAACAAAATTTGTGCTCCTAACAGTCTTAGGTGCTTTTGAAAATGCCACCCAGTATCTTCTGAAAAGTGTCCCTCTCTCAGCCATTATTAATATAATTTAATATAATTTTTAAAGCACCACTCTGATTAATTGGGGTGGGGATGGTTAGAAAAGGGTACTGAGAATCAGGACTCCTGGGTTCTATTCTTGACTGTTTCTGACTTACTGTATGACCTCAGCCAAGTCATGTAGCTACTCTGTTCTTCTCTTTACCCCTCTACAGAAGAGATAAAATACTTAATGTAAAAGGGGTGTTATGAAGTGTAGGTGTTTATATCATGGTAGCAGCTTGGAAAGTATACAGATGCAATTGTGAACCCAGCTGCATGTTTGCACTGAGGAGCAGGAAAGGGTAAGGAGCTCCTTTGCTCACCTGTGTGAACTACTCACAATGACAGACTCCACTGGGGGGAGAGGTGGGCAGGGAAGGGACAGTTGGGAACAGAAGAAGGGTTGAAGTCTCAGCGTAACAGTTCACTCGATGCTCTGCTCCTGGGTAGAGAGGGTTGAAAAATGAAAAACAGTTTTTGCAAAACATATTTGAAGTTGATTTTTCCCAACTGGATTGGAGGAGGGCCAGATTAAGGTAAAGGCACTATAGGTTTACACCTAGTGCTCCATCTCCTGGAGTCATATGACTGTGAGGATCTCTGTTATCCTTTAAAAAGCAAAAGTAAGGTTCTAGCCATCATAGTAGAGAAAAAAACTTGACACTAAGATCCAACTGCAACTGGTGCAGTGACATCTGCTTAAATCTTCAGACAGCCTGAAATAATAGCTCGGAGATGTGAACTGCCTCATACATCTCATCTGTACCCAAGGATAAAAGATATCAGATACATTTAGGAAATAGAAATGAAATATAAGTGTTAATTAATGTTGTAATGCGGGGCCTACAGGTCTCAGGCTTCTGAGATATTTAACTTAGCAAAATTAGGCCTTAGTCTAAGTTAGCTATATTATAAAGGTAAGTTAGCATAAGTTAGTTAATAATGAACTCGCTGAGCTTGTGTCTGTTTATGGTATGCTGATCTTTTGAAAATAACTGCTGATTTTGGACAATAACGTCTATGAGAGATTAGTAGACACCAGAAAATAACCGTTGGTAGCAGGGATTAAATGTTAGAGACTTCCTTAAGGCAACTGCCTGTTACTATGATGGCAACATAAATGTTAATGTGTGTAAGAGGAACTAACAAGTTACCCAATGGAAAATGGAGCACCCTAAAAGGAGTAGGGTACAGAACTTCAAATAAGGGAAGAGGGCTAAAACCTTCATAAATATGTATGAACCCCTGCGGGCATCAGCATAACAAATTGTAAAAGCTATATCCTGGCCTGCATGTCTGGAGGGCAGATGTCAGAATGATGACCACTGATGATGATGGTGAGGTTGATGACTACCACTTAGGGTTTTTCCAAGTCATAGGGTGAGCAATGCAAATATTATGCCTCCTGTATTTGTTTCTCTCTCCTTTACTAGATACAATACACCTTTCTCCAGTACAGTGTGTGTATTGTTGTTTGGTAGTTAAATAGTTATTATAAAAAGAGTACTGTGTTGTCTCTGGTGTGCACCAGCAGGTCCCCCTTCTATTGATAACCTCTCTACTGTATCAGTCTTGAACTCTCACTAATTAAAGTAGATGTAAATCCTCTCCTTGGGGTGGATAATTTGGTTAACCTAACCCATAACTATAGATAAGGCCACATCAGAGAGCCTTAACTGCATGTCTCTCTGTTCTGAAGCCTTGCAAACACTACCCTGCTGGAAGGACTCTTGTGATGTAAACAAATGAATGAGAAATGATTAACTAGCTTCCAGTTCCACAAAACACCTATAGGACAGAGGTTACAAGCACTTAGCCTAGATGGAGTCACATCCTTCAAACAGACACATAGTTTCTGAGATCATGTGGATTCCTTAATGAGTTACTGGACCTGAACTGCAGGACTTCTGCCCTTTTACCACCTGTTTCCAAAGCTGGCAACCTGTCTCTTCACTCTCTTCCATCCCTGCAGGACTGGCCTCAGAAAATTCTTAGTCTTTTATGTTCTCCTAAACTCTTGGCATCTCAGCAAGCTCACGTGGAGTTGTTTCCTATTCTTCCTCACTGTATCTGTTGCCTCATGGATGCCTATAGTTTGAGCCTGAGTGGTCACTTCATTTGATCTGAGAGCCACTACACCATTGACAACACCTTTAGCCCACATTTTTTTGCGTCTTTCTAAAAGCTGAATCCACACTAGTACACCCTCCTCCAGACCGTGTAGATTTTCGCTTGAGTGGCTGTAGAAACATGCTTGCTTCCTCCGATTGTTTTGCATCTCTATTCTGCAGCTTCTCACCACTTCTGCCTGTAGCACGGCTCTCCTAATCATCAGCAGGGTTTTGATTCAGCACCTCCATCAAGGCCTGCGTAAGATACCTATGACACTCCTGGGATGGAATATTCCCGTGTACCAGGAGTATTAAATAAGTTTAGGATCTTGAGGACCCTGCCTTGTCTCTTTGCTGTTTTCACTGCTGACTCAGCTTCCCCACTGCTATGTGGGTATGCTGGGTAGGGATCAAATTCTCAGTACTGAGAAAATTCCCTAGAAACTCCTACAGAGGCAAATTGGGATCCACTGGCAGTGAATACAGTGTTCAAAATGCCGTACTTTGCAAAGTGCACCCTTAATTTGTGAATCACTTACTGGTTCTCATATCATTCAGAGTATCCACTCCTCAGAAGCTGGAATATTTACTGTTGTGAGATACTATTTTTTTTTCTTTGAAGAGAAATGTATCTACTCCAGTCATTTTCCCTGGCCAGAAGGATGCTCATGTGGTGTTAGAAACTCCTTCTTCTGTTGGTTATCACAAGCTAGGCGGATCTCTCACCTTTCCATAAAGGACCGCAGTTGTGCACTCATTCCTGGACAGTAAATCCATTCTCAAGGTTGTTGCAAACAATCAATACTGGATGTGAGGCATGTACATTTCCAGTGAATTCAGCTTATTTTTCTATAAATCTCTTGCATAGGGAGGCAGGAATTACACATATTTGACTTTAATTTCTGAGCCCTTAATGTACACTCAGCTCTTCCTTACATTGGAAGTATGCTCCTGCCCTTGCAAACTCCTGGCTTTTGTCTGCTCACTACCTATCTAAAATCACCTGCTTGACCTCTTGCAATTGGTTGATTTTTGGATAGTAGATAGTGGCATCTTTTTTAGGAACTGATTCAATGGCTTTGGTCTATGCAGATCCATAATTTACCGTATGGTTACTTTAGAATTACCATGCTGTTTATCCAGGTAGTGTGGGAATCTTTCACTACAAAGATTCCCCTCATCTGTTGATTCTCAAACTCTCTGTGTACTGGATCATCCAGGGGTGCTGGGATTTTCTTGTGTTTAGTACGCCAATTCAACCTGTAGATCTACTAATAGCCACAGGTCACCTTCCAGACAGGTGTCACCCTTGAAAATATCTCCAGGCTTTTTTATGATTGTCTCTATAGTCCATGGGACTAATTCTTTGCCTTCCTGTACAGCGCTTATGAAGTTCAGGTGCTGGACCCTGACCAGAAACATTGCTTCCATAACTGTATTCCCCAAAATGGGTTGCGGGCAGTTTCTGTCCACTACCAGAAGCTTTATTTGGTATTTTGGTTTATTGGTTGTTTCCTGGGTTTGTTAATGTGAGAGTCTATTTTCCTGCTAACTGCATTGTGCTCTCATTGTACATTACCAGAGAGCAGCTGCCATATATAATGATAATCTCTGGGTTCAGGTCACTCTAGGAAATCACGCTGCACCAGGCCTGTCTTGCTGAAATCTGACCAAACAGTTGCCTACTGAGACTGCTGCATACACGGGCAGCTCAAGTATCTGAGCCTGGTATGTGCATGGACATGAGTAAAGTTCTGATACCCATATCATCTCCAGGGTCTGTGGAGTCATCCACTTCCTATCTAATTCTGACAGGACACCTCCAGCAGCTGTCTCCACTCTTGCAAGTGATGCTAAGAAGGTTCAGTTTTCCATGCTCATTGCAAGGCTGACTGAGCATAGGGCACTTTTCTTTCACCTGTTACTGGCACTGCAGTAAATGCAACTCATGATGCAGTTTCCTCCCTCCCTCCTTTCCTGGATATCAATGGCAAACAACTCAGACTTTTGCGTGCCTGTTTTTGAAAGCCTGGCTTAACCACACATATGCCATAGCTCAACAAGCATGGAGCCCGCTCATCTGTGTACTCTTGTCAACATCACAAACACCTCGCGCCTTATTCTGCAGTATTTCCAGAGCCGAGAACGGAGCTGCTGTGCAAAACGTTGCGATGTCCTTCAAGCAGCCTTGCTGCAAGCTACAGAATGAAACAATTTCCAACTGCTGCTGGCAGTTGTGCAGCAGCTGACCATGGTGGAATGCTGTTTCTGGGCCTGGGAACCAAGCAATGACTGGTGGAAACGCATCGTTATGCAGTTATGGGATGATGAGCAGGGGCTGCAGAACTTTCAAATGAGGAAGGACACTTTCCAAGAATTTGTGCAGAGCTTTCCCCAGACCAGAAGCACAGCAACACTAAAATGAGACTTTTTCTGATAGTGGAAAAGCGAGTGGCGATCTCTCTGTGGAAGTTTGCGACACCGGTCAGTGGGGATTCAATTTGGAGTTGGCAAATTCAAATTCACTGTGGGAGGAGTTGTGATCCAAGTGTGCAGGGCCATTAATCAACTTCTACTAAGAAGGGTAGTGACTCAAGGCAATGTGCGAGACATAAGGGATGGCTTTGCTGCGATGGGGTCTAACTGCAGTAGGGCGATAAATGGCACGCATATCTCTATCTTGGCACCAGTACATAAACTGAAAGAGAGACTTTTCAATGGTGTTGCAAGCGCAGGTGGATCGCATGGGGCATTTCACTGACATCAATGTAGGATGGTCAGGAAAGGTGCATGTCATCTTTAGGAACACAGGTCTGTTCAGAAAGAAGCAATCAGGGACTTTCTTTCCAGATCCCAAAATAACCATTCTTCTTTTTTTCATATGGCTTGCGTAGGTAGCAATAATTACAAATTTATATCTAGGTTTGGTAGCTAGCACATTGCCACAGCAGTGAGATGTTGAATGTCCTTCAGGTCCCCAGTGGAAGAACAAAAGGGACACTCAGATACAAAGTGCTCCATCATTTGTGACTGGTGATCACAGTCATATACAGGTGTTTGCCTCATTTTCCATTTAAAGAGGGTTTCTTCACATCTCTCATGAGATGTCCTGATGTGATTCAATTTGCACCAGTCTTTCTGACCTAAATCAAAACCCGGTGGTTCTCAGCATGGTCAATGACAAGCTGTTAGTTTTGAGCGGTCGAAATGCTCCAGATGAGACTGTTGTTAAGACCACACTGGTGCACAGTATTCAGCCGCAGAGTATACCAAGGTTATTGTTGTGGTTCATAGGGTCCATGAACTGGAGCTCCATGATGTTCCAACCAGTTTCCTAATCAGCAACAGGAGGCCTGATATTACTGTGGGTGTTCTCGAGGTGGTGTTGGAAGGTCAAACTCCAGTCCAGTGTAACGCCGAGATATTTTGTGTGGCTGACATTCTCCCCAGACCTGCATATCAAGTTTGATATTAGCCATTTAATTGTTTAGATAGAAAGAAGTCACCAGGGGTTTTTTGGGGTAGGCCTAAGTTTCCATCATTGAAAATAATCAGCCATTAACATCTCGGGTTAGGGTGCAGCTGATGGTATGGAGGCTTGTGTGCTGAGCAGCTAGGACAATGTCATCCGCATACACGAATTTCCTCAACGCTGTTGTTGGTATAGCTGCGGTGTATAAATTAAAAAGCATTAGGGCTAAGATGGAGCCCTGAGTGATGCCCACGTTAAGAGTTCTTGGTCTGCTGATCTGGCCATTAAGATGTACCTTAAAGTGGCGGTGCCTGGTCATCACTGCCAAGAGACAGATCGTTCACTGGCAGTGAATGACATGGGAAATCTTGAGGAGGAAGCCCTGTCTCCAGACAGTGTCAAATGCCGAGGGACAAATCAACAAGGGCGATCCCTGTCTTCAACTTACACTGGAGTCCTGCCTCAAAGTGGCCAGTGACTGAAACTACTTGATCACAGCAGTTCCTCTTCAGGGAAAATCCTGCCTGCTCTGCTGGGAGGATGTCTTCAATAATGTCAGACAGACAACAGAGCAGTGCCCGTTCCATGAGCTTATTGGTGGTTGAGAAGAGAGAGATGATGGGGCACTAACTGTCTGCATCCCCTGGGAGTTTCCCAGGCTTCAGTAGGGCAACCACTGTTGCCTGTCACCAACTTACTGGCACTTCTCTGGTTCTATGCATGGCAGTAAAAAGCGCTGCCAGCCATTCCTGTCCCTGTCGCTCCAGGTTCTTAAGAAACTCTGGAGGAATACCATCAACCCCTGCACCTTTCTGGATTTTGGTTTCCGACAGCGCAACATTGATCTCCTCAACAGAGTATGGAGAGGAGAGTGAAGATTCCTCTGGGCATTGTTGAAAGTTTCTGCAGAATTCCTGCTGGACCTCCTGGCATGTAATCTTGTCTGTCAGCGTCTTGAAAAAAGAAGAAAGAAAGATGAGAGGCAACAGCATTTGTGGTCACCTTTGAACGTTGCGTTACTGGCAGGGATCCTCCAACTTGCCGTAAAAGAGTCTATGCCTTGAGGTTCGAATAGGTGAAATCCAGGCTTTCAACAGTCTCTTTCCATCTTTCCAGATGCACCGAATTCAAGGACTCAAGCAGCGCAGTGGCTTTCTCTGCATTGCTGCTTCTTTCATATTCCCTCAGGAGGGATTCGGATTTTTTTGTCCAGCAGGGATTGAAGGCCTTGCGGTGACCACTTGGGATGTATTTCTTAGCACTCAGTTTTAGAATGTTTATAAAATGGCCAAAGTTTCTAGCTATCAATTAGAGCTGTGGGATTTGATATTCTGTTTCTGAAGTGTAGGCAAGCCAGTCATCCTTGCGGAAATTTGAATGCAGCTTTGGTGCTGACTGCAATAGAGGCACTTCCAGGGCTCTATTGGCCTCTGGAGGATAATTGGGTGATGTTGGTTATGCAGGAAGTGACTCAGGATGGTTTTTGTTGTGGCCAGTGAGATACCTGCACTGTCACAGGTCACAAAACACAGGTCACGCTTGTGATCAGTTGTTGGATCATAGAGCAAACAGAAGTCTTCAAGGGATGCCCGTTATGTGATCTGTTCCCCAGCTATGTCTTTTGAGTAGTATTCCAGGTATTCATGATAATTGTTAAAGTCATCTATGTAAATGGCTGGATGAGGAAGGGAAGGTAAAATGGGATCATGCCACATGATGTTAGGAGGCTTGTATATGTTTACTATAATGTCCCTGATTCTAACCATGCTGATCTCTCTTCTGCTGGTTGATGATTCTTCCAAAACTTCCACATCCTCTAATTCATTCCGCATATATTCTGCTATACCATGTTTTGGATGGTTGACAGCAGCAATTTTGGTGTAGCCAGAGATTTTATATCTGGCAGTTTTGTCTTCTTTCCCATGTGTTTCTTGGAGGGCCACAATGTCAATGCAATCGTCTTTGAGGGTCCTAGAGAGGTAATCTGCTTTTTCCCTGGACATCCCTTGTATATTAGATTGGTATATTCAGAGGACTGACCCAACTGTTCTTTTTTGGTCCTGAAAAAAGCAGTTTGAGGGACTGTAATCATTGCTACTTTCACTGGGATGTTAGTAATGCCAAGTCCAGTGGCCATTTGACAACATTGGTATGTTAGTGAATTTGCACAAAGCATGAAGCACAAGAAACACCAACATTTAACAGTAATACCACAGGGAGCAAGATGACACGATAACCACTAATGATCCTGAAATGCCAATAGTGATCCTGGGTCTCCCAGCCTACCCCTCGCTCCCTTGGCTAATGAAGCTGTACACCGATCATCTGGACAGCAGTAAGGACAGCAGCGTGTAACCAATGACAGGTTCTACAATATGTTGAGCAAGTGGAGAATGTGCCTTTGGACATTTAAAGGGTTGCTGGCAGAGTTTGCTTACTAGGTTATACCTTAGTAAAAGCAATATCCCCATTGCTACTGCTGCCTGCTGTGTGCTCCATAATATCTGTGACACAAAGGAAGAGAAGTTTCTACCGGTGTGGGGAGTGGAGGCGAATAGATTGGCAGCTAATTTTGAGCATCTAGATACAGGGCAATAAGAGCCCAGCAAGGAGCTCTGCATCTCCGAGAGGCTTTGAAAACCCATTTCAGTAATGAGTCACAGTAAGGTACACCACTTATCTGTATTGTGCCTTCCTGTACCATCCCTTCTAGTTCATCAGACAATGAAATCCTCTAGGCTCTTAGCTCTGTGTCAGCTGTCCCAGAGGCGTTCATTATCTTATTGGACATGTCATCACACATACTCTTTTTCCTTCTGCAAAAGCCTTTCTGCCAGTGTGGAGGATGTGCTGAAGGCCAAACTTTCCACTGTAACGCACGCAAAGCATAAGACAACCATTATCAGTGCAAACCTTGAGTCTAGTACAAAGTTGCTATTTAAAAATCACTCTTCTTATAACACTGAAGTGCAAGCTAGAACATAATCAGAATCCCTAACTATTCAATGAACTGGTTTGCTGTTCCAGCCAGGGTGAGTATAGCCCAAGGGCATGGGTGATGGGCCTTGTGCTGCAACTTATGGGAAACCTGAGCCAGGAGCACAGATGGGCAGATGGACAATGCCCCCTCCCCTTAGCAGCATAGATGATTCTTGGAGACCGGGGACCAGTGTTAAGCCTCCCAAAGTGCAGTCTAAGGGGGTAGGGTTGAGGCCACGAGAGACCACAGGAACTCTCCCCCTTCCCTTAATACTGCTAGTAGTAGTCACCATGGGCTTGCGAATTCTGAGATCAATGCTGGTCCCTGCCACCCAAACCACTAGTATGTTATGGAAACCATAGCTGAGGGACCCAGAAACCACCCTGGGTGGGGGATCTCATTCTTTATTTGCAGTACGAGCACTTATAATGAAAACTTCCACCATCTCCCCAAGTGACCCTATGTGATATCAGTCTCCTGAGGGTAACAGAAGTGGAAAGGGAGCATATGCTGCAAGTGTCTGGGTACAGATCCGGTCCTTATGGTGCTATGCTGTGTACCTCAATGATGCCAGGAGAATTAATATTGGAGTGATGTGGGAAAGTGTCCTACCAAGGTAGAATAAATAAGGCAGCCCTCCCCAGAAACATTCTGCAAAGGTTTGCAGAGTACCTTCATGAAAGTTTCCCGGAGATCTCCAAGGAGGATTCCTGGGCCATCCTTGTGCACATAAACAGTCTTTTCCGGGGAACACCCATCGCATAGTTGGAGTGACCACTAGGAAACATACCCCCTGCACCTAACTTTTTTTTCATATTAACATAAAGCATAAGAGCATGTAACCCGTACAGTTTGATTGGAATTGCATACTCAACAGAGGTGCCTTCCCCACTATCATGCTCGGCCATGATGCTGTCCTGTGACAAGCTAGACTGTTCCGGGGTTAAAAATAGCTCCTGACTCAGGCAGAATGGAATCCCACTCACCTGTCTCCCATTCTCCTCTTCCTCCTCCTGCTCCTCTTCCTCATTTAGAATTTCCTCCTCATTCTTGCCTGAGGTGGCCCAGGCCTCAGACTTCTGGGAGGTATCCAGGATGCATTTGGGGGTAGTGATGGGGTTGCCACTGAGAATCACATGCAGATCATTGTAGAAGCAGCATGTCTGTGGTTCAGAACCAGAATAACTCTTCACCTCCCTTATCTTCAGGTATGCCTACTGAAGTTCTTTAATTTTTGTGCAGAACTGCTGCAAGTCCCTGGTGTAGCCCTTCTCCCCCTTTTTGTAGATGTCTGTTTCTACGACTGGATCAGAGCTGTGCCTGCACAGACTTTTATCTCCATAGACCAATAAGATCCACCACTCCTATGTACTCCAGGCTGGAGCACATTTGGGGCATTGAGTTGTGATGATTAAATGGGCTGGTGAGCACTCCATGCTGACCAAACAGGAAATGGGAATTCAAAAGTTCCCAGGGCTTTACCAGGGGAGGGGCTGTTTCCTGTGTATCTGGCTGCTGTGCGGAGTTGAAAATGATCTCCAGAGAGGTCACAGCAGAGCATTGTGGGACACCTCCTGGTGGCCAATTCAGTCAACTTACACAATGCTGCATCTACATTGCCTGTCTGTCGACCCTTCAACATAGAATTAGGTACTACACCTCATGAAGGTGGACTAATTAAGTCAACATAACATGCATGTTAGGTCGACGGAAGGGACCTGGTAGTGTAGACACATACATTACTAGGTCAACATAAGGCGGCTTCCGTTCACCTAAATTTGTAGTGTACACCAGGCCTGAGTCCCTGGTGTACACCACTTCAGATCCCTCTTGAAACCTGATCCTCTTTCTCCTGTTCATCTCATCATACTATGCTATCTGGTTATCACATTCTAATATTACTACAATAGTCATGTAAATGCTCATCTGCATGAATAAGGTTTGCATAAGCTACCCCCAAATCTTTACATTTAGGAAGCAGGCCTAAAAGGAGAGATTTATTGGAAACATTGTGCACTTGTCCTCTCTAATGTTCTGCAATGACCGTAGCTTTACTTACTGCAGCACCTTTTTAACTATTGATTTTTCACACAGTGAAAAGTAGAATCTATATAGTTTTACCTTAAAAAAAGACTGTGGTAAAATTGATAGTTTTTATATATCAGATCCAAACAACCCTGGTACCTCAATATCATAGTGACATATGCATTAGAAATTCCACAGAAAGACAAGAGGAATTTTTCATCTATAAACAAAACATTCCATTTGCTATTACTGACATTTTCTTGAGCTGAGTTTTATATTTGTATCCCGGCTATTGTAGTATCTGAGAGAAGTGTTTGAAGCTTAATATTACAGATCTTATATATAAGAAAGAGAGAGAAATAAACTGTGTGTAGAATTTCTGTGTGTGTGAGCTATGAAGTTACTGAGATGCAGGATGGTCAGGTACTTAGATCACTAGCCAAAGACCTCGGTTCGAGTCGCAGCCCTGCCATGAGCTTCTTGTGCAATCCTGGGCGTGTGTACACTGCCATGTAAGCCCAACATTAGTAGAATTCAAGTTATCAGACCCGAGATTTGTTAATCTAGGGTTTGAGTGTCTACACTCATTTATAACCCCAGGAAAGGAATTGTTGAAGTCTGAGTTCTAACCCGGGGCTCCAGCCTCTACACAGCCGAGATGTCTAAACACCCTCCCAAAATATGACTACTCTAGCCCTTTGTGGCTAGGAGTGGGAAAACTTGACTCTCCACCAAACTTAACTGTCCAGAGGACAAAGAAAGTCAGCCTGTGGGATACTTTTGACTGACATCCAGAGCATGAATCCAGTGGTGCTGCATGTACACTGCAAAGCAATAGGGCTTGAACCCTGGATCCTGGTTTGACTCATGTGCTGACCGTCCACCCCCATGGCATCCTGGGATCCTGGGTCCAAGCCCTGGGTTAGTGCAATTTGTGTGGCAATAGAAGTGGGGTTAGGTGTCATCCTGAGTTCAAACCCTGGGTTTACATTGCAGTGTAGGCATACACTTAACCTCTCTGTGTCTCCGTTCCCCATCTGTAAAATGGGGGATAATAGCACTTTTTTACCTCAACAGGATGATGTATGGATAAATATTTGAAAGATTGTGAAGCACTTTGATATCCACTGATGAAAAGTGCTGTAGAAGAGCCAGGTATTAAATCAGTTCAACAATAATTTTTACAAAATTCAGCAAGCCAAATGTCCAAAATATATTGTTACTCTCATTCTTGTACATTTTTTTAGAACTAAAATGGACAAGTCCAAACTGTGAGTGTTGAATTTCTCTAAGTCTTTTCCCCTCCTCTAAAGAGGACGAGAATTGAGTAACAAAGTCATCTTCTTTTTTGGGGAAGGTTGAGAGGGAGGAGAGGGGTGAAAAGAGGAGGATTATGCCACAAGCTCTCACAGTGGTCTCAGTTTAAATATCTTTTCTAAAAAACATTAATTAATTAACTAAAGTGGAGGAGGAATGGGACAACATGCCTGTGCTATGTGACTTCCTTATTTATATCTTTTTGGACTGAAATTTGCAATAAATGTGTCTCATTTTTTGTTTGCTTTTGTTTTTGTTAGAGTAAATGTTCAGCATTTTGTGTCATGATGGGAATTTTAATGAATGTGAAACAAAAGCATTTGTGCAGGGTAATGCCCAGTCTATGAATCAGGTAACATGTATTCATTAGCACTGATTACTAACACTCTTTCATGCTATTGTACGCCATAATGTGGGTCAATCCGATGCACCACAAAAAGACTTATAAAAGAGCTACTGACACTTTTTTTCATGTTCACTTCCAATGCTGGATTGAGCCAAAGTTTGTTCACAAGAGGGCTGGCGTTGTCTTAGGCAGAACACCAGAGGCTCCACTCCCTGTTTTTCACAAGTGCAGACCTCTTGAGGGGTTTAGAAATGTAAGTGCCCAGAAGGAACGGGTCCTGAAAAGAGTCTGTTCTGAACAGCAACCTTTACACATGTCACTAAAGATGGAATGTTTGTGTCTAGCCATGAGGAATTAACGACTTCCCGTTGCAGCCTGGCAAATTCAAAGATAAAGTAGCAGCTAATTTTTTTTTTTTCCTTTCAGGACACTAATGCCCACAACACAGACCCGGTGTTTATGAACTCAGCTTGTTTTATATCAGGAAATTAAAGAAATTCCTGGAAGTGCAGAAAAATGATATTTAAGTCAAAGCAGTTATTATCAGCAGCAGAAACACAATTCAAGAGATGGAGAGTATTGTAACAGACACAAGAGGCCAAACTTCTCACTGATGTAACTCCACTAACTTCAGTAGGCTTATGCCAGGGATGAATTTGGTACTATACCTTTTCTAAAGGAAAACTGAATGTGTCTGTTCATAAGGCCTGTTTTGTTTGTGTCCAGTGTCTTTGTGACATTGGTAAAATGTAATGGGTACTTTGTTCTTTAAATTTCTTTGTTTAAATTTCCCTTGATGGATAAATCAGCACTGTATTTTAATTTTAAAAACAGAAGTTTAAATAAATAAATAAAATGAACAAACAGCTCTAGTTAATGAAAGGGATCTCTGAATACAGTTAATGAACTAGATTTTTACCGCTGGAAATTAGTTTTTAAACAAAGTGCATTAACTTTGCTCAAACTGGGAGCATAGGATATGATGCCATACTCAGGAATGCCAGTTTTATTCCATACTATCTTTCTTTGTCTTCCAGTTTTAACACTCTATTGATCACAACTGCCTATCAACAACAAACAAACAAACAAAAATACCCTGCAGCAAGTTATACTGACATAAGTGGGAATATAGACGTAGCTTAAGTTAAAGCTGCTCCAAGTCAAATGAACTCCTTTATTGCTCCCTCTGCGCCTTGTGATGTACAGATGTAGGGAAAAGGTGGCAATAACAGCACGGATCCCTAGGATGGAGAAGAAGGCCCCAGGGGTGATTATGGAGGACCCATGATTCAGAGTGTTCAGAATCTTGAGCATTGGACAGATTCTGAGGCTTCCTACTTGCCCTGTCCACAGCCCTCCAAGCCTTAATTGCCTTAAAGAGGAAACTCCATGCCCTAACCTTGATGAGTTTCCTACACACCTTGTCCTACTCCTGCAGTTTTTAGAGACAGAATATTCAGGTTTTTCATCAGGAGGGTACAATATGGCCCACATTTGATAGTTTTGAAATTAATTCAGCAGGAAGTATGGTATGTATATACAAAAGTCCCTTGAAAACTGTCACTTGCCCTTTAGTGCAAGACAAAGTTGTAATTTTGTTGGTGTGTGTGTGTTTTGCTTTTGATGGTGAGCAGCAAAATATTGATCCTAATTGGTAGCATTTTGCATCCACCTTGCCTTCACAGTGCGCTAGTGTAATTGACTACACACAGTGCAGCGCTAAAGAGAATTTGGGCCAATATTTTATTCCCTTCTAGCCTCTCTGCACCTGTATGACTGGCATTAAACTGTGAACACCTCCAGAGATCATCCTTTCTGGAGTGTCTGGAAAGCACTTTATATATTATAGATGCTACCATAAACAACAGCATTTTCTTCATGATCATCATCATCACAACAAAGGGAGGTTTAAGAAAAGATTTTGTGCCTGGGCTGCTAAATGTTCATGACAATTTTCCAAGCCAGGAATGTCTAGTGATTTTCAATTTCTGAAAAGTTTATTATGTGGTCGGCAATTAAATATGAAGAGAATATATTATACTGTTACAGGAATCAGAACAAAAAATCAGAAAAGTGTAAACTGAAACATACATATGGTTGTCTTTTGAACCATGAGAAAGTGTACTTGACTCAAATTCCTTGACTAAATAGCAAGGAAATTTTGATTATAGGAAGTAATTTCTTTATAAAACATTGGAGTCTTTCCTAGAGGGTAATTTTTTTCCAGAAGAGGAAATGTCAAGAATAGAACACTATTTGCTTATTTAAATAATCAGCCTGCATACATTATAATTAGAGTTCATTGCTCACAGAAAATGTCTTTTCTCTGTGCAGCAGTTAAAAATTCAATCACATAAACTAGTAAATTAGAGGTTCCCTTTTGGTTAGGGTCAGATGACCACAATTGCAGACCATGAAAACACTTCCAGCATGTAACTTTCCTGTGTGAACCATCCAAACTTCTGTTTATTTCCAGCTTTCCCGAGTGATGTCTGTAAGATAGTGTAAAATAAATTATCGAGGATATCATGACAACTTTGACATATTTGTAAAAGATGGAAAATAGTAGTTGTAAAATGCCTCAGTATGCTTTAGATTCATTGCTAAACAAAGGGATAGATGGAAGGTGTTTTTAAAAAGGTGGCTATGAATATATTAAATGTGTATTCATAGGCTTCATTGAACTGTGCTTTTATGGCCCCCATTCAGAGAAGCATCTTTCATCAAGACAGTATTTAAGCACTTGCTTAACTTAAAGTGCATGCTTAAGTCCCACTGAAGTCAATGGGACTTAAGCGCATGCTTAAGTTAAGTGTGTGGTTAAGTGCTCTCCTGAATAGGGATAAACTTCAATACATTCTAAGTGCTTTCCTGGATCAGGGCCTGTGTGAAGTTAAAATGACTCCTGAGTCCCAATCCCACATTCTTTGTGCACCCAAATCTTCTACTTAATGTGTTACCTATTAAGATGATACTCTGCAGATGCCAGCCTGTTATTTTTCTGTAATCATTCACATTTCAAATTCTATCCAGGTGTTCCTCAGATGGCCCAGAAAGAAAGCATTATGTGATTGTTTTGTTATACTCCATTAAACTTTCTTTCTGAGCCAATCAGAAGTGATGTGTGTGGGCTTCATATCTGGTGTTCTTAAATCCCACCAATTAATATGCAGACTCAGACTTTCTATTTAGAATATTTTATACAAAGAACAAAAGAATGCCACTACACAAAAAGCATAAGAACCTGTTTCTACTGTATGCTATTCCATCCTCTCTTATCTAGCCACTTTATCCACATGGACCCGTTCCAGAAGATAAATCTTTCAATCAGGATTTCTTTATGAGCTGCAGCCCTTGTCCTGTCAGGCCTACATCAAAATTTCAGGTGAATTTTCTTCTCTTGATTTTGTTAATCTATAAAAGGGCTTAAATAGCAAGAAACCTTAGATGTTCTATTCATTCTAGTTACACATTTAAAAAAATATATTGTATTTTTTTTCCCTTCACTCAGCACAAGTTAGCTGGTCTATTACTAATCATTTTATCTGAAAAATACAGCAAACCCCAGATTTTAGCTCTCTTTGACTGATATAAAAGAGAGGCTAGGTTGGACTTTGTCATTGTATTCTGCTAATTCACTTATTTATCGCACTAAAGTAAGATGTAGCACAAAGGTAAGTTTCTCAAGTGAGCTGTGCAAAATGTTCATGGTGAACTTTGAGCCCTCTTGAACGGAGCTTGAGTTACAGGCTCATTATGTTTTGTGAGTACAGGAAGAGGAAGTTTCCACAGCAGGAAAACTTCCTTTCCTCAGTCAGTGGGGGACAAAAGGTTTGAGGTGTGGTCTCCCACCTCTTAGGGCCCCCTAACCACTTTGCTATGGGCTAGCCTGAGGTGGCGCTCCCTCACTCTTTTCTGTTGAAACTGTTCCACTGTGGATAAATAATGGAAAAAAAACAAAAACGGTCACATCAGGGCTACTGACACCTTCCTGCAGTTTGGAATTAGGTGTCTATCTCTGAGAGAAAGGTAGGATTTAGTATACCCCATTGGCATTTATGGTTTGGCAGGTCCTGCCCAGTGTGCTTACTTTTGTGGATTGCATTCTTAGATGCCCATCTCTCCCCATTCATTGTATATGGAGCCTAGGCGCCAAACTCAGGCTTTGTGGCTCAGAGTGTTGTTCCTATGATTTTCTAGATGCCTAAAAATAAGGCATTGTGATGCTCAGCCTTGCTACACCTATATCCCTTTGCGGATCCCACCCCATCTGCCTAAGGTTGCTGCCATGCCTCATGGTTGTTGCATTTCTACTGTCTTATGCCTTCATTATTGGCTGGGCTCCCTGGCTGGACTACACCTCCCATGAGGCACTGTAACTGGGAGGGGTAGTCTCCCTCTGAGAAGGAACCAGAGGGGGAGCTTGACCCACCCTGACTGATAGAGCCCCCAAAGAAAAAACCCTGACCGGAGGGGGAGGTCCAGGCCTTTAAAAGCCCCAGGGACACCACCTGACCGGAAGCAGGGGGGCGGAGCCAGGCCTTTAAAGCCCAGGCCTGCGAGCCCAGTCAAGGAAGGATAGCCAAGGGAGAAAGATGCCTCTCCTCCTAGGCTCCCAGCTCAGGCCAGGCCAGAGACCCATGCTGAAAAGAAGTGGCTGGTCTTACCCATGGCCTGGGAGCCGGAGGAGGGCCCACCTGAGACACCCACGGCCTGGGAGCCAGAGGAGAGCCCACCTGAGCAGTATGGGGCTTGGGACCCGGAGAACCTACCGGCCCTGCCCGTGACCTGGGGGTCGGAGGAGCTGGAAGAGCTGCCCTCCAAGGATGAACCTGTGGAGCTGCCACCTGTGGATGAGGAGGGCCTCATCAGACTACCATGCCCCAGCGACCTGAAGGAGGCAGGTACCGGGGGTTTTGGGGAGGAAGAAGCCCAGGGGCAGCCACAAGCTTGTGGCTGAATTTGGGGCAACCCGGGTAGTGTGTTGCGGCAGGAGCCCTGCTGACCCTGTGGCAAGTGCCTTTTGCCACTGCAAGGGCCCTGGGCTGGGACACAGTGGAGATGGGTGGGCCTGTGTCCCCCTTCCCTAACAACCCTGAGAGATCCTCACCCTCCATACCACTCCAGAGAGCGGCCTGCTTATCTGGCCAGCCCTGCTGGAGGGCCGGGCTAAAGAGTGCTAGCCCGGAAAAAGGGCTCAAGACTGCTCCCGGCGGGAGGTAGCCAGGAGGGGTGGTCCCCCTCTGAGAAGGACCCAGAGGGAGAAGCCCGGATGCTGCTCCCTGCTTCCAGGGGCACGTCCACAGGCACCCATAGTCATGTGACTCCCGTGGTTGATTCTGTGAGAGGGTGTCTGTTCAAGATGCATGCTGTATCTTGGGAGGTATGGTCTGGCCAAGGAGTTGCCTTTGGATATTCCCTTGGAGGTTTGAGTTTGTTGAACTGTAACCTCCACACAGAAGATCTGGTTTATGGCCAACCCCTGTGAACCAAACTATGGATTCCGTTTGTAAGTACCCTGTACAGCTCACATAGCTCTGCTTCCCAGTGCTCTGATTTCATGGTTGAGGCATGTGGTGTGGAGTTGACAAGAGTGCTACAACTAGAAAAACGGTAATGGGGAGAAAAATTTGATACCCTAACTAGGGAGTTCTAACAAGGTAACAGTCATTTGGTTTGATATACTTGATAATTTTGATTCATAAACATTTTGTAAGGGGGAGGAAATGTTTGAGATGGAGGTGAAGTGAAGTTGTATCCTAGTTTATTATCAGAGCACAACTGAACATGAAGAAGTTTATATACAAATCTTTTAGCTACAATTAAAAACTGCAATTTTATAAGCTCCATAGAATTTGGGACTTTGACCAAACTTAGAACATGCTTACAGTTGCTCCATGGCACAGGATTTGAATGCAAATATACATTTGTTTCAGACAAAAATGTCAGGAATAAAAGTATATTCAAGTGGCGTAGTTATTGATGGTGCAATTGAACACAATTGAATTACTTAATTATGAAATGTTAGTGTTATGGAAAATGGCATGTTTGATATAGTGCTTACATTAAGCCACAGCAGAAGGATATTGAATCTTTGAAACATCTTACCAAATTATGTAAACATCACTTTATTTGCAGTGTACAGTCAAATATTTCCTATTAATGAAAGATTCCTTTACCAAATTCCCATAGTAAAGTAGTTTATAGTATTTTCTAAATGAACTGAGCAACATCAGACTTCAATGCCACAGTGTTACCTTGAGCCCTTAGGAGATTTTTCATATTCCACCTGGGAGTTCATGTAAGAACTGCTCTTTTAACAATTATGTCTTTCTTAATATTTTAACAAATTTACAGACCTCTTGGGGTGCTCAGTTACACTGAAGCTGCTTCAAGCAAATGCACATGTAAAGTCTTAGCACTATTCAGAAATCTTTGTTAATCCTTGCTGGGGGAAAACAAGGTCAGATGTTACCACAAATCATCTCTTTGCCAGTTAACACAAACTGTATCTATATAAACCAACAACTTCATTTCCCTTACCCCTCATGTGTACATTTTTACATCCATCTCATCTTTTGAAAGTACAATTTGGGGCCCAATCTTGTTCCCACTGAAGTCAATGTCAAAATTCCCACCAACTTTCCTGGAAGCAGCATCAGTTTGTGTTCATAGCTGATATATGTAGAGATTCAAAACTACTAAGACAGTAATTTTGACAAGACACATATTCAATCAAAATGTGAACCCTGTTCAAATAGATGAATGCCTATTGTTTCTTCCTTATCAGACTTCACAAGGAAGATGTTTTACATGTAATAATTAACCTGAATCTGATGGTCCTGATGTAGTGTAGCTTGTAATACTAACAAATGGATAGAATGTATTTTTGCTATGTTTTTTCACTTTTAAAAATATTTTTGACATCCCCATATGTGCCTGTACGTGCACCACCAACAAATCCTGTTCTAGTTAGTCATTTCTTAGAGCTCTTTTAACCTTTCTCTAGGGCATCAGCCTATTTTCCATGACTGCAGCTTGTGATTTTATACATACACACACACACACACACACACACACACACTTCATAGTCTTTTTCGTGATGTCCTAATATGTTAGGCAAAGAACTGCCAACCCCAAGACCACAGAAATCACAAGGTAGATTTCATATTTTAAAAGACTGAAGGGGAATAATTTCAAAGTGATGAGGAAGGACATAAAGATCTTCAGCCTCTGTCTTAAAAAAAAAAAATCTTAGGTCCTAGGACCCACAGAGATGAGGCCGGATTCTCTGCTGCCTTACACCCTCTGTAGTATATCTGTGCAAAAATGTAAAATATGTATAAAACACTGTCACTCTGATTCTGCAGACAGAAGTTTACACGTATTTTACACTTCCTTGGTACTGGCGTGTATAAATACCAGGAGGAAGAGGTGGAAAATCAGGCCAACGATGTTTGAAATGTGTATAAATGTGGCAATTCACACACAGTATATGAAAATAATTTGCTTAGATTACTATGACACGTTAAAAGTACTTTTTATATACGGCTTGGTCTATACTAGCAACTTATGCTGGTATAGACCATGTTGCTCAGGGGTATGGAAAATACACCTGCCTGGGTGATGCAGTTATACTAACCAAACTTCCAGTGTAGACAGTGCTACATCAACAGGAGGGGTTCTCCCATTTATATAGCTACTGCCTCTCAGGGAGGTGGAGTACCCAGGGCCAGATTTAGGGGCAGGCGACTCAGGTGACTGCCTGGGGTGCTGGGCTTGGGAGATTGCTGGAGTTGGGGGTGGTGTTTTTGTTAGCAACAAAAGGGAAAAAAGAATGTTTGAAGTAAAAGTTTCAGGTATTCCATAGGTGGGTTCATTTTTCACTAACCTAGAATTTTCAAAGTCACACTGCAAAAGAGTGATCGACGTCAATGATAAAGACCTCTATGTCAAATTGGGCAACATCCGTCACATTTTGCCACCTGGGAAGCGCTCTTCACTCCAAGTTCTCCAGTTCATTCATGATGCAGAGCTGAAAGACACGTTTCCTCATGTGTGGACAGCTTTGAGGATTCTGCTCACGCTGCCAGTCATAGTCGCGTGTGGTAAGCACAGTTTTTCGAAGCTCAGGCTCATTAAAACATATCTTCAATTGACAATGGCCGACAAGAGACGGACATCACTTGAAATTTTATTGCCTGAAAATGCCATTAGCCAGTCTTTAGATCTCTCTGACACTGTGCTTCAGTTTGCGAGTGAGGGCAAAGGTGAGAATCTTTAAATTAAAGGACTAGTGTTAACATTCTGAGGCTGTCACCTAATGTAACGCTATATACTACTGGGCCACCCAATGTTGGTGCATAGTTCAATTCCTTGATGTTAGTACATTTCAGTTATTCTTAAAATTAAAAAGCTTCTATAAGCTTAAAGGAAACAAATTTTTTTTATTTGCTTATATATGGCATGCAAACCTATTGACTTATGTGACAGGGATAAATCATGCATGCAAATCATGCTTCAAAGTTGTGAAATGGGCTACAAATGCAATAAAAAAATAAGATATTCAAAAGTTTAAGGAAGGGGGGCGCTGAAGATGCTTCTTGCCTGAGATGCCATTTGGTCTAGTGCTGGCCCTGGGAGTAATCTACGTCCACCAGAGAAGATCTCCCATGGTAATAGATAGAGCTTCAGTGAAGCTCTACAGCTGCACCACTACAGCCTTTTAAGTGTAGACAAACCCGCAGTGTCAGTGCCTTTGACATATGTTAAAAATAAATTCATACTTGGATGAACAAGAATAAATCCCTTGGCCTTCCCCAAATCAGAAAATGTGCCTGAAGAGGAAATAAAAATTAACCCTCATTTCCAAGAAAATAAAATTGAAATTACTCTACTGCATTGAAATGTCACCTCTCAGTATGCCCCTCCCAAACCCAAAAACAGGGAAAAGAGGTGGGCTTTGGAATATTTAGAAAGGGTCAGCAAATTTCAGCTATTTTAGATCAAAGGTATGCAAGCAAATTCCAAAGTTTAGGGCTTCTCACTAAGAATGCCCTGTCAGCAGCCTTGTCACTTTTAAACTGATCCTGCGTCCCTCCTGTGATCACCATTGTGATAACATAATATGGCCCAGGGATAGAGGCAAGTGCTAAATCATCTAGGGTTGCATAAGTTAGAATCAATGCCTTAAATTCAACTTGGAATTCAATAAGCAGCCAGGACAGAGCACTGGTGTCATACATACAGTGAAAAACTCCATTTAATAAGTGGGTCACCACCATGGCTGAATAAGGTTTTTTGGGGGCCTTGGACAAAATCTGAAACTAAGATTCCCCACCCTTCCAAAAAGAACTACCACTGAGGAGAAGCCAGGTGTGGGGGTTGGGTTGGAGCGTGTGCCCACCCTACACTCACCCCACAGTGGTTGCTTGGCTTCTGTCCTGTGGAGCTAGGCCCGACTCCCTGCTCCAAGCATTGCTACCTGGCACACAGGGTTGCGGCTCCACTAAGGTTTGGCCCATCTTCTCTCTGTCATAACGGAAGGGCAGCAGGGCTAAATTTCAGTGAGTGGTGCTGCAACTCCGAATGCCAGGCCACAAAGCCACTTAGCGTAGGGGCCCTCTCAAATGGGAGCTCCAGGGTGAACTGTCCCACTTGCCCCCCCAACTCCAGGGAGCCCTCGCCACTGCATTCTATTCCAGCTTCAGTTTTTGAGTTGATTGAAAGTATAAATCCTATGACAGGGTGTACAAACCCCACACTAGGACTGAAGGGATTAAAGTGCTACTCCGGGCCTAGACAACCCCACCCTGCCACTCCAGATGGAGGTGGAGCTTAAAGGAAGCCAGCCACCTCCAAAGGGGGCTGACACGTCAGGGAGAAGGTTGTGCCATGGGAGCTTCTGAGAAGGGACTCTGCAGCAGCCTCAGGGAAAAGAGGAGCCTACCTGTTGGGCCCTGACAGACTGAATGTGCAGTTAGTAGCTTTTCTTCATTAACTTTTTCTAAAGATTGCAAAACTTGGACCATAGCGTGAGTTGTAGACAGTGGCCCAGGGAGGGCGGCCTTAAGGCACTCTTGGGTGCTGGACCTTTGGTAACCCTCACAGGGCCCTGGACTACAGCCAAGTGGAGTAGGAGGGCCTCAGTACCCCTACCAACTCCCCTCTGCATTGAGAAGGGACTGACCCCCTAGCCACTTGGTGGCACTTCCATCAAACACCAACCATCACAGCCCTATGTAGATCAGCATCTAGTTAGGAGACTAATCTAGGGGACTGAACTATGGCAGCAAGGTCTGTTTATGGAAAAAATGGTAACAACGTTTTGGCCAGATGCAGATGAAAAAACCATCTGGCTATTACCTCTGAATGATTATCTCATAACATCTGGGCATTTAACAATATAACCAGCCTGTAGACTCTAGTAACAAGAGGTGGCTACACAGCTTCAAGATAAGTTATATCATCTTCATTTTACATTTTGATTGCTTCCCCTAACCTACCCACTTCAACACAGTCTTATTCAGATTGAGCTATCCTTCAAGCATACCCTAATCTCTACCAAACACTTTGACACGAGTTCAACAGCTCTGGGTGGATCAGGCTAGACAAAGACTGGTATCATCAGCATATGAAAAACAGTATTCCATGATTGCCCACTAACCCTGAATGGCCACACATATACATTGAACAAGAGGAGGGACAGGATGAAACCATGTGAAATCACAACTAACAACCCATTGGGTCAGAAGCAAAGTTACCTCAAATTAACTTTGAGACCTGTCTGAGAAATAGGAAGGAAGCAACATTCCTGTCTATGCCTTCTTAGGAGTCTCAGATGAGCCAAACAGTGCAATGTCTGTGTCATAGCCACATCCATTCCTGGACTGACAATAATCAAATTGGTCTGCGCTAATCAGTTACTCTGAGAGTTGACTCACCACAGCTTCCTCACTACTTGAATGAAAAATGGAAGATTTAAAATACACTGGATAAAGATAGCTAGACTGTTAGATGATTTTTATTGAGCAATGTCCATACAAGAGTTTCCTTAATAGAACATAAGTATTGCCACATAAGATCAAACCAATGGACCATCAATAACAGTACCAGTAACAGGTGCTTCAGAGGAAACTGCAAGATACCCTACAGCAGGCCATTATGAGATACTCTGTCCCCAGGGTAAATTTCCTTATAGGTCCTAATAGTTAGAGGTTGAGTTTTAATCTCAAACATGCGGGTTTATATCCATTCCTAAACTCTCGTTTATTTCTGAATCTGTATTAGTCACTAGTAACTGGAAGCCTACCCTCCCTAAGAGAAACGTTGTCAGTCTCCCCAAATTATGGGATTGGGCCCAGTTTTTAAAAACAATTTAGACATTGCAGCACTCAGCACTGTAAGGCCTATGTGACTTAGATGGTGACGTTCCATTTTCAGAAGTGATTTAGGCACTTGCGAACCTCAATTCCAATGACTTTTAATGAGACTCAAATTCCTAACTGCCTAAATCACCTGTGAAAATTGGACTGAGCACGTCTAAATCACTTAGGCCTTGCAGTGCTCAGCAAGCGATGCCTAAATACTTTTAAAAGTCTGGCCCTTGGTTCTTCCACACTGGCCTTCAGTTTCCAGGAATATATGAGTGAGGCATTTGATTAGCAAGAAATTGATACCAAAATACCCATTACCCACAGTTTATTCAATCCAACAGAAAATTAGAGTCAGATTTTGCCCTGTAATATGTATCCTTGCTGTCCATGGGTCCTTTTAATCAACAGTGTGTTGCTTATTTAGTAACCAGACTATTTTACTTACCAAAATGACTGCCTGCAGTTGGATGATGACTTGTGCCTCTAAAGTTATAGAAAATATTCAGTTAACCCACAAATCAACCATTTATCACTGCAATGGTTTACACAGTTTTACTAAATGAGCAATGTAAAAAAACAAAAGTCTTCCTTTCCATTTTATTGCATTAGTTGCTGAATAGCATATCAAATTGCTCACTGTTGTATGGCTATGTAGGTCTAGACTCTGCCCAACCTTTAGACAGACAGGAAGTGGAGGCAGGGAGAAGCCTTCTCTCCACCCTGCACATTACACATAAGGGCTGGGCAGAATTACAGCCACTTCACATGGTAGAATGATGGGCTGCTACTGAGATGCTGCCTGGAGTGGGAGGGGGAAAGGGAAGGTGCATAATACCTTGGAGGGGTGGGGAGGAGGCAGTGCCATGGCTATGCTTTTTCCCCACATACCAGTCAGCTTTGCTAGTTGACCAGGGGGGTGAAGTAAAGGGTGATGAGGAGTATGCTGCTCTTTCAATGGGTGCAGCAGTTAGTGTGCTCCCTGTGCACCACAGGAGTTATAAAGGTGCTTTGCATTCCCACAGAGGCACAAAATAGCCACAATGAAAGGCTCTATAATAACACATGCATGGGGTTAGAGTGAATGATCCCAGGGACCCTCAACTCACAATTTCCTGACTTGTGTCAAAATCTCTCCATTATTATTGCAGTGATGGAGCATTTTTCATTTAATATATTTAGGGGGAGGGGACTGGAGAAATGTTGGTCATTTTTTAATATTCCTTTATCAAATTCCTGTAGTAAAGCTATCTGTCCATTCTAGTAAATGGGTAGGAGTGAAGTAATTTATCTTCCTTCCTAATTAGAGATCATTTGGTCTTGTACTAAATGAGAACAGATAGTACTATGAGATATACTGAGCTGAGTACATCCATTCTTCTCTTGCCAGAGATTATGTTGTATTCTGTCCAATTGTGGAATGTCCCCAGGTCCTTTGTTACGCTCCCAGACCAGGGACAATTTTAAAACTGGAGTTTATCAAACTTAGTACAAAGCCCTTTCCAACCCCCCAAACAAACAGAGTTTGCACAACTCCTATTGCTGCTCAGTCCTTTTAGCGCACACACTTTTGCTGCCACAAACAGATCTATCCCATGTGACTTGTCAGCAGACCTTCAATCCTTAAAAGCACAAGGCACAGGCAAATCTAATGCTGGCATTCTTTGAGTGTCATATACCCCCCTCATAAATGTAATATTGTCCCAACATTTCTATTAACAAAATATACTATATAGCCCATCTGTTGGGCTTGTTAGCAGTAGTCCAAGAATTCCATAAACTCATAACTGTCATTCTCAGTTGGGTCTTTGATCAATGGTATAATCATGTTACTCCAAGTAACTGGGCATATAGCAAGCTATCTAGAAAACATACTAAATTAACATAATTGCAAGCTATCCACTGCTATAAAACACTTCATTTAGAGCAATATCCATACCATGAGTCACTATCACTTCAGGTACCAATATTACATCCGTCGTGGATAGAATGCAGGATAAGATACAGGAACAGGCACTTGGTATGGCGTGGGACAAACGTTAGGATAAACCCCTGCTGCGTTCAATAGTCCAAGAGTTGGATGTAGACAAGCAGGTGCCCCCAACTATTCATATGACAGTGTCTGTGGAGCTCTTCTCTCTCTAGTCAGATAACTGTCAGTGGATTGTTCTGGTGATCTCTTGTGCACTGCTGGTTTTGGCATTCATTTCTTCCTACGACTGGTGTAAATGCCACATCAGTCTGATAAACAGTTTCCAAGTTTATCGGATCAACAACGTTTTGATTTCCCATGGACGAATTGTTTCTCCTTATGGATTCAGATGGAATACTTTATGGGAAAATAAAGTTACAAAATCAACAATTACCTGAAAAATACAAAAAGGTAGGCATATCAATAACTACAAGAAGAGATAGGACATTTAGGAGCATAGAGAGTAATCAGTCTTGCAAGAAATTGGTTTTATTGGTCACAGATGAAGAGGGACATTGAAAATTATGTCACTAGAGTGTGTACATGCATAAAGCAAAAAAAAAAAAAAAAAAACCTCACCAACCTACCAGAGCTCCACTAACTAACATGGTTACAACAGAATGATTTGAGCTTATATCAATAGAATTCATGTATCTAGACAAAAGTAAAGGAGGATATGAATACATCTTAATCATAGTGGATCACTTTACTAGATTAATCCAGGCCTACCCTATCACAAAAATCAGGCAAAACTGTGGCAGATAAGATCTTCAATAACTTTGTTTTAAAATTTGGTTTCCCCAAAAGGAACTGTCATTACCAAAGGGCAGAGTTTGAAAATAATTTATTCAGAAGGCTGCAGCACTACTTTAAAATTGACACAAATACACCGTGCGCAAGCCCCCTTCGCTGCTCAGTCTTTTCAGAGCACACACAACTCTGCAGCTGCAAACAGCTTTCCCCATGGCCCCTCAGCAGACCTTCAATCCTTTAAGGCAGTGGTTCCCCACCTTTCCTGACTACTGCACCCCCTTCAGGAGTCGGAAGCCGAAGCTCCACCACCTGGGGCTGAAGCATGTAACTTAGCTTCGCAGGGGCCCCCTGGAGCATGGGGTCCCCAGCAATTGCCCTGCTTGTCACCACCTAATGCTGGCCCTCCACTTGCAACCCCCCATAACCCATTCTGTGACCCTCTGAGGGGCATGACCCCCAGAATCATGACCCCCAGGTTAAGAAACACCCATCTAGATGAGTTGATGTACCCTCTGGAAGATCTGTGTATCCCCAGGGTATGGGTACCCCTGGTTGAGAACCCCTGCTTTAAAAGATGTTAAATCACAGGTAAATCTAACCCGGATATTCCCTTATGAGTGCTACACCTTCTCTTGGAGTCAGAGACCTAGATAAGCTAGATAAGGACAATATTAATAAGACATGCTTTTGTGTGTGCTCACTTTAACTGTGGGATCCAAAGAAATACTAACATGCTTTGTGAAACTGGAAAACGTGCCCAATACACTTGAGATACATCTGACTAGTAAGAGATTACTTTCTTTTTGCAACAATATTTTTGAATAGCTCATTCACTGGATGGAGAGATGCCTATTTATGTTGCTTAACAGTACCAGCAGTTTTCTCAGTCAGGATTCAGCATTAATTCCATGTTATTCTTGAGGGAGTGTGCCTATGGCTGCACAGTTGTCCAGTGATTATGGCTGTAACAGCAGTATATGAACTACAAATACCAACATCAGAGCTGGTTTAAAAAAATGGCAATTATGCATGGGACATTTTTAAAAATGGAATGTCATAGTTTTGTATTTTCAATGAAAATGGAAAAAAAATTGTGGGAATTTTTTATTTTCCTTTTTAATTGAAAAATTAAAAAAAAAAAAAAGGAAAATGGCACACATTCACTTTCTATTTTTTCATCAAAGAAACAGAAAAATTCATCCAAATATTGGTTGAAAAGTCATTTTTTCCTCAAAAAACCCAAAACGTTTTGACCAAAAAAAAAAATCAATCAGCTCTAACCATCATCCTCATCTATATAAATAAATAAAGGCTGCTTGAAGCTGTTCATTCATATCAAATAAGAACAGACTCTACATTTACTTTTAAAATCAATATGACTCTGAACCTTAAACAAAAAGTTAGTTAATTGTGTTTCACTTCTGTTTTTCATTGCTGGGCACTGTTGCCTTTCTTGATTCCAGCCCAGATCAGAAGCTAAGATACTGTAAAATATCACTTTTATATTAGTGCAAAAAAAGAGAGATGCTGCCAGAAAAAACACACCACACAGAAGAATGCTACTTTTTAAATTTTACATGCCAATGTTTAAAACAAAAGTGTCCAAAAATGATTTTTCTAATTTTCTTTGAATGAATGTGAGTGTAGGAGCAGGCTGTGGGATTCAGCTCTCATTACATTTTGGGCTTGTGTCAGGCTGTATAAACCCCACACTGACAGGGAAGGGGCTAAGGAGGCTCTGTGTGCTAAAGTAGCCCTCCCAGCCCTGCTAATTAGACGTGCCTTTAAAAGGAGGAAGCTGCAGTCAGCAAGAAGGAAGTCTTGAGAAGGGAGGGTGTCCCTGGAATAGCAGGAGGATCCCCAGGCCAGGTCTATCAGGAGTGCAGGGCAAGCCCAGTAGGGAGAGTTTGACTCAGCTACCAGGCCATAAGGATGCCAGTAAAGCTGCTACCCAGGCACTCCTGAAGTAAGATGGTGCCACTGATTTTGCTTGTTCCTGGGAGGGGCTTGTTCTCTGAGTCTGAACTTTTTGCTTCTCCCCCCTCCATCAAAGTAAGCAAGCCTGAAAGGGCTGGGCCCACTGCAAGGACTATGGGGGTGGGCCTGGACTAGGAAGCCCAGTGGTAGTAACTGGGTGAGGCAAAGGGCCCCAACCCAGCTAGGGAGGTGCCCCAAAGACACTCTTTACAGTACTCCTGTAGAACTAACATCAATGTGCAATAGAGGCACTACTAGATATTGAATCTGGTTGCCTTTGTAGATGGAGTGACAGAGAAGGCCTTGGCCAACAAGAAAGTCATTTCAAATTCCCCCCAAAGTTATTCAAGAGCACCAAAACAAAATATCAGCTACAATCACTTGTATTAACCTGAATGTAGCACCAAGTTCTCTGATCCTTTGGTACCAATGCATCCAATTAATGACCTTGCCCCAGGACTATGCAAATGCACCCTTGAGAATCATGCTTGCATCCTTGCTGCATCTTAAATAAATAAAAAGTTGTAAAACTGGGGGGCGGGGAGAAATCCTCATTAAGCACAAAATTGTAGACAGGCAGTGCTGTTGTGTCACTGCCGCATACTCACTAAATCATGTTTTTGTATATCCATTCTAGTATACCTTTAAATTATGGATTTATCATTGCAATATTTTCCTGAATTTTTTTTAAAGTACTTTTAAAAAAATTGTTTTTAGGCATAGAAATGTAACATGTAACATGCTTTGTATTTGTTGGTACTCTTTTCCTTAGTTAAATGTCCTTCCCACAGATCACTGCTTGAGGCTGCTGCTCAGTTAAAAAAAATCTCAGTCAAAACTCAAACGCAATGGAGTAATTGCAAAGTAGAAAGCTAATGGCTAAGTTCAAAGTTACTAATATCATTTTTCTTAGAAGTGCTCCAGGCTCTGGCGCATCAACCAAATTTGAATCAAATAGCTATGATGTCTCCATGTTCAATTATGCATAACCTGGGCCAGATCCTCTCTCTGGGCCATATTCATCAATTGAGCTATGGCAGTGATTTTCAATCTGTGGTCCACAGACCCCTGGGGTCCACAAACTATGTCTAAGATTTCCAAAAGGGTCCGCACCTCCATTCAAAAAAATTTTAGGGGTCTGCAAATGAAAAAAGGTTGAAACCACTGAGCTATGGAAATTTACAACAGCTGAGGACTAGCCCACTCTCTCTGCCTGAATCTTTCCCGCAATCATTTTGTTTAGTGTAGCACCTACAGGTTATCCCCTTGCAAGGAAACATTTTCTGGTGCCAGGACTTGACATTGAACAAAAGATCAAAATGTTGGGTTGGAACTACTTCAGTGTGATACTTAATTAAAATACTTATTTTAAATAGTTCACTTTTAGCACCTATTTTGCAAGCCTATAACCATATAGTTCTTTGTATTTTAAAAAGCCCATCATGTTGAAACCTATAGGTATAGATATTTGCAAGATAAAGCGTGGGTATAAGGGAAGGCAGTAAGGGCAATGACCCTACAAGCCTCAAGGCCTGTAAGACAATAGGTTAGCTAAACTATTTAGGCCTTAGCTTAAGCAGCTAACCACGAGTAATCCTAGATCATAAGATATCACAAGCTAGAATGTTTTAATAAACAAGAATGATTAAATTGCTGACAGTTAACCACAAGATGCCAGCAGACAGCTTTAGATATTTTTAAATAGGAACATCAGGAGATTGTCCAACCACAATAATGCCATGGTAACTAACTGACATACATGCTAATAAGCTTGAGGTAAAAGGCCTAGTAACCTATGGGAGAAGGACACCCTAATGTTAGTAGGGTGAGGCAATACTGGTAAGAAAAGGAGATATAACCCTGTACTGAATAAGCATTAGGCATAGTGGGCATCAGCATAACATATGACAAATGTTATGTTCCCAGCCTGCATGCCTTGGGAAATGCCAGGACGATGACCACTAGTGATGATGATGATGGGGACAATGTTGATGAGGATGATGACTAACACTTTGGGTCTTTTCGTAAGGGCTGGTGTGAGTATATGGATGCTCAGATGCTCATTCTGTATTATCTCTATCTTACTGGGCTGGAATGTTTGTGATTTTGCTAACAGTGTTAATAGAACTATTGCATATTCAAAAAGTTTTTCCTAAGTGTTGCTCCTAT
Organism: Emydura macquarii macquarii; assembly: GCF_026122565.2. Taxonomy (NCBI): domain Eukaryota; kingdom Metazoa; phylum Chordata; order Testudines; family Chelidae; genus Emydura; species Emydura macquarii. The sequence goes on along the minus strand of NW_027132610.1, from coordinate 42,304,448 downwards.
GCACTTGGGAGTTCCCAAACAAATAATAACTCTAAAGACTCTGGACCTATTAGTGGGATGAGACTGTCAAACCACACAGTATTAACTGGGATTTATAACGGATCAATATAGTTTATACACAATCAATAGATCAGGCAACAATGTCCTGTCCCAACAGATGAGAACAGCTGTGATGTTCTAGTCCACAGTCCTTGGATGTATCCTTTAAGGGGCTGGGGACAGTGTGCTCTCCAGGTAGGAGACTCTGTTATGGAACATGTTTGGTTTGAGGGACCTCAGGCTGTTTTGTTGTTTTTTAAAACTTTCAGGTCATGGCACAAGACCTATTTATTTACAAATTTTCCTTTACCAGGGGAAGGCTGGAGTGCAAAGATATAATCTGAATGGGAAGATCTGTAGGTGGCAAGTATGTTAGAATTGACAATAGGCCAACTGGATTCCTTGTTTATATTTCATGGAAATATAAATTGTTAACTCACCTATGTTATGGACAGGTGTAACTGTATAAATTAAAGAGAATTCAACACAATAATATGCTTCTCAATAGCACTTTTTATCCACTGTATTTTACAAAGCTGGGCACAAATCATCATCTCCATTCTAGAGATCAAGAAACTGGGGCACCAAAAGATTAAATGAATTGCCCATGATCAAGGACAGAGGTAGAATCAGGACAAGAATCCAGGTCTCCTAATTACCAAACTCCAGACTAATATTCTAGGCCCCAAAATATGAATGATAGGTACAATAGCTAGAGTGTCAAGTGAGAGTGTCTTCAGCCTAGGGATTTCCCATCACTCACAAATCTCTACTTAAAATACTTCCATTGTGCTTCTTTTTAAAGGCCATATTCAATCTGAAGAGAGAAAAAGAAGTTGTGTTTATTTTTTCTAGTTTTTTTCTGCCTGCCTTTAAGAAGATCAGTTCGTGGTATTTTTTAAAAACTTTACGTGACATAATACTGTGCATTTTCAAACTGGGAAAAACCTAAAAGGTCTTCTGATCAAAAGAGTCAAAATGTTCACTTTTTCAATTATATGATACATATCTAATTATATGGCTGAATCTAATGACATGTTATTTTAAAACTCTTTATATACATCCACATGTTTTACTGCAATGAAATCTCTATCAATTTATTTAGTTATATGTAAATCATATATCCATGTAAAACCACCCACTCCTGTAAGCCATCTATAATGTAACTGATCACTAGATAGTTACTTTCCGTTCCACAGATGCTATGGGCACCAGGGAGATAATCTCTGAGACTGATCAGGGTTATCACAGTGCACCACAATTACATTTCCTGCAGTGGATTTCTGTATGAAGGGCTTGAACTCTACCCATCCCCTTTCCTCAATCGGATTCAGTGCACTGTAAATAATAAACACATGAAATGTTTTTTTGAGAAGGACTAAATGAGCTAGCTATATTTCCAAATGGATGTTTAGGGTTTAGGCAGAGGAAAGGCTGGCATGCCTTACTTTGTTAAAACAGAATTTGCTGTTGAGGATCCTGAGTGTGACTAGTCAGGAATTTGGGCTACCCCTGGCAACTCGTTGACCATGTTTGAGGGTAATGAAACTGAGTGCAGTATAATTATTCCTGTGACAGCAAAGAAAGCTCTTGTTTGAATTAGAAATATCCATAAGAAAGTCCAACTTGAGCTCTGCTTTGATGTCTCCTTTTTCTGAACTCAAGTCCCAGTGAGGAGTTATAAGGCCTGCTATTTGCTGAATGGTCTTTAGTAGCGCAACTGATTTTCATTAATATTGGCATGTCCTTGAACGCTGATAATGCACAAATGGACCTGAGGCTCCTCCCACTCCAGCCAGTTTTATATGTAGTGTATTCCTTTGGCTTCAGTGGAGCTACTCCTAATTTACACCTGTGGAAGTGATAGGAGAATCAGGCCCTTGGTATGTAGGTTGCTCTGTTCTCCATTGGCTAATTTGAATTCCATTGCAATACTTTGGTTAAAGTTAATTATAAACTGTCCCAGAGTATTACCACCTCAGCATTTGCTGTGATCTTAAAGAATATTCTTTGCATTCTAAGCTTTCAGAGCACATATTTCTTGGCCTTATGCTCCTTTTTAGACCTTTCCTTGATATCAGCACACTCAGAGTTAACACTAATCCTATTTGTTCACTTGCTAGCTCTCAAAATTACAGGGCTAGATTCGGCTTTCCATCACACCACGGTACTTTCAGGATGAAATCCTGATCTCATTGAAATCAATGGCAAAACTCCCATTGACCACAACAGAATCAGGATATTGTCCTCTGAGGGTATGTCTACACTGCAATTAAAATACATGGCTGGCCTGTGCCAACTGATTTGGGCTCAGGCCGTGGAGGTGTTTCATTGCAGTGTAGCCTTCTGGGCTTGGGCTGGAACCAGGTCTGTAGGACCCTGAGAGGTGGGAGGGTTCTAGAGCTGGGGCTGAAGCCCAAGCCTGGAAGTCTACAATGTAATGAAACAGCCCTGCAGCCCAAGCTCCAGGAGCCTGAGTCAGCTGGTACAGGAGAGCAGCAACTTTTTAATTGCAGTGTAGACAGACCCAGATTCACTCTTCTGAAATCAGCAGAGTTACATTGATCAGAATGCAGCCCATACTTCATTATTGACTTAACCAAAGCCTGTAAAAGCCCAGATTTTGTGTTGTTTGAACTAAACACTGCAGGCCTGATTCTCCACTTCTTTGCAACTTGTATAGTCATTTATCCTTGTACAAAGTGGGTGTAAAATGCTACTACCAGGATAAGGGTTCAATCCTACTCTCACTGAAGGCAATTTTGCTATTGACTTCAATAGGAGTAGGCCGGAGCATAAATGAGAGGTTTGGTAGCATCTTACAATGCTGTACACTATAATCCTACAGCAGCATCTGTGCAGAGATGTTCCCTTAAAAAAACAAAAAGGTGTAGTACATGGATAGCTACAAATCCTGATTTCTATACATTTTTCTTTCTAATCTTTGAGTCATAATTTTAGAGTTAATCTTTGACTTGACATATTCTGATAATATGCGTACCCAGATCTAATGAATGTAGTAGTTTAGAACAGTGGTTGTCAACTGGTGGGGCATGTCAAATTGTCTATGGGAGCTTAGCAGTGCTTCTAATAGTAGCATTGCTACCTGGAGCATGGGGTGACAATGCCACTTACACAGAGAGTTGGCAAGCCCAAATTTGAGTGGCATGGCAGAGGGAGGTGCAGTTGGGCCAGATCTGAGTGGCATTGTGACACTTTTTGCCATATCACATAGCTTCTCACTTAAATTTGGTCTGACTGCCCCCTGTCATGAAAGAGGGGCAACTGGGCCAGATTTTAGGGTGTGGGTATATGTATGGTGGCTCCAAGTTGGGAAAAAAATTGCCAAGTTGGGGCATGAATAAAAAAAGTTGAGAACCACTGGTTAAGTGTTTTATGGCTCCTCAACTCATTCCACTGTTTAATGTTTTGCGTTTTTTTCAGAAAACATTGGCCAAAAGATTGGAAACAAATAATAGACTCTAAAGGATGCTGGTCCTAAAAGTATATTTGTAGTTCTGTTCTGAACCATTTTCCCTTTAGGTCATCTTAAGCTACCTGGTCACAGGACCACAGTCAGATTCTGGTAAATCTCTGGTGCCAGATGAGCAAGACATTCAACTTCAGGAAGAGTACCAGAAATGACGATGCGTACCAAAAAATTTTGGATAAGCTTGCAGCGCTGGGGATTCAACGGACCAGTTGCCAGTGCAGAGAGTTGATCAAGTGGCTCAAGACTGATTATTGGAAAGCCAGGGATGAGAACTGGACCTCTGGGAACTCCCCCTCATCCTGCCTCTTTTAAGAGGACTTTGATGGGGGGTTGGGAACTGTGCTGAGCACTGAGCCCATAGCAGCTTATGACAGTCTGATCAGCAGGATTGCAACCGTCTAGCGTTTAAATCTAAGATAGCACCAAAGGGAGCCAGCAGTCACAGGATCAGGCTTGCAAAGTGACTCTGTTGCTCACACTGGGCCCTGGTTTGTCACTGGAGCAGCTACAGTGCATCCTGTCTCTATACTCGAAGGAGCTGTTTGATGAGCCCTTAAGGGAGCAGCCCACCATGGAACTGGCAGCAGAAACAGAAGAGGCAGAAGTAGCGCTGGAATCTGCTAGGTTTCTGCCTCTGTGTTTGTTGTTAATATATAAAAGGGAGGGATTTCTGGCATATGACCCAATGAAATTATTACAAGCCACATACTGCAAAGCAGTGCTTTGGTGTCTCTTACTCTTGCCCCCTACTACCCATATGTGGAATTCAAATTGGGTTTTGGTAAGCACAAATAACTATTAAACAAGCAGTTATGATGAACTTTTTACTATATACTTTCATGCTGTTACAGAGATGCATTAGGATGTGCAAAGTAAGCGCCTTACTTTGGCTGCCATGACAGTACACCGCAGCGTGCAAATCAGCCATGCTGGAGTGTACTGAGTCACCTGTAAACTGTGTGTGTGTTTGGGGGGGGGGGGGGGAGGGGGAGGGAAGCGGAGTGTAGTCTATGGGAGATTAATTAACTGTCCAAAATACACCAGAAGGTTGAATGCAGTCCAGAAATGTGCTGGGAACAGGAGGAGGGGTGGTGTGCTTTGTAATTCTTTGTTACAGATATATGCCTGGAGGGTGGGGGCAAGAGAGAATCTTGGTGATGCATTCCCTGTTATGAATCCAGATAGTCCCTGTGGTTCATATATAGTTCATATATACTATTTTAAGAGTCCATATTGGTTGGGAGGTGTTTGCATGTAGTCCATAGATAGATGTAGTCCATGCAGGCTGTTTCATAAGCCAGAGTTGAAGTGCGGTAATTGCATGAATGCAGAGAGCTTTCACCAGCTTACAGGGAGGTAGAAGCTAATGCAGCATCCTGTTGATTTCCCCATGAATTTTCAACCAATCCTCCGTGCTGCTAGCTGTAACCTTTTCTCACTGTAGGAACTCCAGATGAGCATATCTCCTCCTCACCAAGGCTAAAATGGTCTGGAATTTTAAAAGATAGAGCATTCAGTGAATTTGGTAAATTTCACTTTACTATTATGTGTGAAGGCTTTTGCGCTCTGCTTAATTCTCAGTAGTGTCCAGGGAACTAAAATGTTGATCTCAGAATATATTGAAGCAGAATTATACAAAGTATTATTTTTTGGCCTTAAGATTTCAAAGTCACATCTGCTGATGATGTAGTGAAACTTTTCTGAAGTTGTGAGAAAATAACGTACTGTTTCATAACTGTTTTCAGGCTTTTCTACCTCCACAGGCCAGCCACAGCCCAGCAGGAACCTGGGGGTAGAGGACGCATCATCCTGATATGGTCGAAGAGGAAGTGTGCCTGCAACAACCTTATTGTCGACATCCTGTACAAGGCCAGCCAGCAGCCACAGTGTCAGAGGGAGAAGGAAGGATGTCAAGGTGAAAGGCAGAGAGGCTGCAGAGTGTGTGGAGAGACTGGCAGCACAGTTCCTTGAGCAGGAATGTTGCTCGAGGGAGGAAGACAGAACGTGGCAGAAGGACCTGTTTGAGAGGCTGCTTGCACTCATGGCCGCGAAAGTGCATGCTCCTCTTCTACCTACACCTCCTGCTTCAGCTTCAGGTCCTGAGTCCCCTCCACGCTACCATGTCCTGCAGACCAGGAACTTGTAGGACAATTTTATGGTTGGGTGGTTCATGCAACAAGGAGTGAATACAAGTTGAATTGGGCAAGTGTATGCTGTGCAGTCCTCCACCCCAGGTGTGTGCAAAATGCACTAGTAGGGCAAAGGAGAGGGGGACAGGAGCCACATAGAAATAGGGGGAATTTCACATGCATTGTTGTTTTGCCCTGGTTTCACTGTTTGTGTTATGCACTTTACTTTATTTCTGTTTTGGTCATTTCAAGGCAGCTGGCCTGCCTATCAGTTTTTTTTCATATTGTCATTTTCTTATACCTTGATGTTGAAAAAATAAAGGCTCTGACTTGATTAACAAAGTTTATGATAATCACCAAAGACGAACTACGTAACATGTGCCTTTCAAAGAATAAAGATAAAAACATGATGAGGCAGAAGTCGTATGCAACAAAATGTCTCAAAGTATCTTTTCAGATCCATAAGAAAAAATCATGGCTTGGCTGCCACTTGTAGCAGACAGTAATTCACTGTTGATATTACTGTAAAGCTACATTCATAAATGCACTAATCTCTCTCATCCATTGACCATGCAAGTCCAAAATGGGAGCTCACAAAGCATCCCTGATTTCTGTTGCAAATATGTATCATGCTCCAGTTGTGCCAAGTGCACTTTCTCCCTTTGTGTACTGGTCCAGCAATCTTACTGTCATGAGGCCATACTCAGCAAAAGGGCTCTTCTTTGACTTCACAAACATTGTGAAGTCCACAGCAAGCCACAATAATGTGGACAGCACTGATAACAGCGGAATCCAAATGGTTCTGTAAACAGCATTAGTGGAATTTCAATCTGCCAAATGCACATTCAGCCATGATTCTACACCTAGTGAAAGTGTAATTAAACCTTCTTTGCCAGGTGCTCTGAGATCAGGGTATGGTTTCACAAACCATGGCAAAAGAAGATACAGTAGGGAGTTACTCCATTTATGACATTGTCATTTGGTGGGAATAGTGTTCTGTCCTGTGCATGCAGGTAAAGTCCTGTTTGACAGAAAACCCTGGCATCATGCACTTTTCCAACACAGTGTACACTGGTATCTATGAATCAGCCTCTGTGGTCAACAAGGGCCTGCTTATTAATGAAATAATACCCTTTGAAGTTTATGTACTCATGTGCTCCTTAAGAAGGGCAAAACTATGGATGCAAGAGTTTCACCAGTGGCTCCAGCACACTGTGGAAACCCCATTCTCTGAAAACCAGAAGTTATTTTAGGGACACTGTTTATACCCATCACCTTTGAGTAAATTGCATGCCTGATTGTCTCAAACCTCTGCTCCCACAGCCCCCCCAGTCAACTAGCCATCACCAAACTGGTTAGAAACAGACCTGCAGTAGTCAGGAATAGTCACCTTCCATATGGTTGTAGAAATCCACTTCTGGCCTGGCCTGGCTTCCCTCATGCGTGCTGGGGAGTGGATGCAAACTGCTCACAATGCTCCAGAAATGTTCTTCCCTTCATGTGAAAGTTCTGGAGCCACTGCAGCTCATCTCAGGTTCACATGTCAATGTGATCCCACCTGCCTGTGCTTGTGGCCCTGCTCCAGAAGTGCTGGTCTACAAAAGAGGTCATCAGCAACTATACTGAGAGTTGTGAGCAGCAGCAGCCAGCTGTAGTCTCCTCCTGCTCCTTCTCAGGGTGTCTTCAGTAGGTCAGAAAACGTCACTAAAATGTCCACCTCTGCCTGTTTCCTCAGACAAGAGTGAAAGTGCAAGCAGGATGAGTTCTTCAAACGGTGCCTCATCCAAGTTGCTGGATCTGGTAGGCAGGAGAGGGAAAACCCAAAAAAAGGCTGGCTCAATGGATATGTTGGCAGGCTGAGACAGCTTCCAGGAAAGTGCCATGGGACAGATAATCAAGTTTTCCACAGTGCACCGTGAATCAAGGGCTAGAGAGGCTATAAGTGGAGAGGGCACTAGGAAGCCAAAGATAGGTTGGTTTGATTTGGATCTGCATAATACAGTGTGGACACATGAGTGTGGGTATGAGACTTGAGTCCAGAAATTGTAAGCCCAGGGTCACTAATTAATGTGGATGCTCAAGCATGGGTTTAGAAACACAGCCTGTGGTCTTGAGTGCAAGAGACCCTGGACTTACGTTGCAGTGTAGAGATACTCTGAGTCCTCCACCACTAATAGCTCCTACTGATTCTCATTCTACAGGTAGCTCCTGGCTCCTCCTTGCTCAGCAGCTGTTTTGTGGGGATGGCTTTCACTGGCAACTAGTGGTGACTTAAGTGTCCAAAAACAACTCCTGTTTCTTTTCTTCCTCTTATAGCAGTTACGCCAATAGAGGCTATAAACCTCTCTCTCTCTCTCTCTCTCTCTCTCTCTCTTTTCCCCCTCCTAACAGTTTCCATAGATGTTCAGGGTCTTTGAGAAGGAGCCAATACCACATGATCCACCAGCGCTTCACAGGTCACCAGGAAGTACTCAATAAAGCACATACAACACTGCTTTATTTATATGTAACAATCTAGGAGGTAAAGATTAATTTATGTATATACAATAGTAGTTTTGTCAAAAGAACAAGGAACGGAATATTAAATATCTTTATATAACAAAATAGGAAATTGTATACGAAAATACCAGATAGAAAACCAGTAGTACAGCCCAGTAGAGAATGTGTCTAATGGTTAGAATCATATACTGACACAAATGTCTCCTAGATTCTGCTTCTGGTTCTGCCACTGATTGGTCTTGAGCCAGTTCACCTCCCTATGTCTCATTTTACCCACCTGAACAATGTCTGTGATATTGCTGCCTTTCCTTACAATGGTGTTTGCGGGCTCAATTAATTAGTGTTATTAAAGTACTTTGAGATTTAAAATAAACACTGTATTAATAGAGACTGGGTTATATTATTATTATTATTGTTATAATTATCATCATAAATGCACATTTCCCCCAAATGCTACTTAATATTTTCAGGAGAGAATAACTTTCCTTCTTTCTACATTTACACAGAATAGAATGTGTGTGTGTGTCAGCTAATCTGGTCTTCCTGCTATTACCTACCTTTTAGACCTTCCTTCCTCCAGGTCGTCTCTTGTTTGAGGGATACTTCTGTCACTTTGTGGGTTTTTGAGAGTCACAAATCTTCCCTGTCTGTGAGCAGTAGGCCCAAAACTCTATGTATACCAGCTAGCTTCCACTTAGCCTTCCTTTTAAACCTAAACTCAAACAGGTGAATGATATTAGCATCTACTAAAGATCTTTAGTCTGGCCCAGGGCTACAGTTTCTCATTTAACTTCATTTTAAAATAAAAAAATGCAGATGAGTTTTAAAAATGTGTGTGTGTGGGGGGGGGGGAGGGGGGGTAATCAAATTCTGCCATCGGACAGGTGCGTGCAGTTTGGTCAGCTATCTTTTCCCCCACCATGTCTAATATATTTATTCACAGGTGCCTTTGATCTGTATCAGTTTGAAGTCTGCTGAGGAGCAAAGGCAACCTATGGCTCGCAGCTGGGAAGGCACTGAAATTAGTCAATCAAAATGAAGAGGTTCTCTATATTCTCTTTTTGAAGACTGGGGTGTTGTGGCCACATGACTCCTATTAACATCAGTGGGGCCTATGAGAAATCAAACTAAGCCCCTTTCTGTTAAAGAGAAAAAAGAAAACCACAAGGAACATTCTTAGTTGGTTTAGAAAAGTTTAACCAAGCCTGAAATTACTAGCAAAATTGTGGAAGCAGCAGGCCAAGTGAACATTTTAAACTAGGTTTTGTGGAACCACTGTGGATTGTGTTCCAGCCTAAACATAATAAGATTGCATTTTATTACTGTGAAAACAGGGGTTAACATATTAAATAACATTGAGTTTACATAATTTTTCACAATTCCTCTTGCAATCGCTTTTTGATACCTTAAGGCACCATATAGATGTGGCTCTGTTTCGCTAATCCCTAGGAAAAAAAGTTTAAAACAGTCATAGAAATTTAATTCTGGAGGATGTTCAAGCTACAAAAGATTACATTTCCTAGCCACTTCACACCCAAACTGTCCTGACACCCAGTCCTTTAACTATTCAGTTATTTCAGTCATACCAAAAGGGATTCAGTTTTGATAGCAACATTTTAATATACATGAAAGGCAATAGGAAAAAGCACCTGGGTATCAGTGGATAGAAGATCTCTAATCAGAACAGGATCACGTGCTGTTTGTTTAACTTCACAATAATGTAACAAGTCTTGATTGTAATAATAATAATAAACAATAGTAAATAAAGCGCTCAACCCATTTGAAAAAGACACTTATGTTAATTAATTTTTAAACCTTATTCCCCCTTTCTGTTGTTTCGATGAGCTTGCCTCCTCCAATGCATTCAACAGCCAAGAAAACATGGAATTATCTCTCTTAAGTGAATGTTGGGTGGATGAGAAACCAAGGACAAATTAAAAAGCGGAAACTCAGGGCTTACTGCCTGCTGTGGTGCTGCTGTTCCAATATGATTAAATATATAGCAAAATCAGCTAAGTTTTATTATTTAAAAATTTCCCTCCCATCCCCACTCCCTGCCCATCTGCCTAAAATACAGTGGTGGCATACATTGAGATGGCTGAAGATATATTGGCATACCCACCACTTACAGAGGTACTTTATAAAGGAGAAACAAGAGGAAGACAGGATTGCATTGAAGGGGCTTTGTCGGGCAGGGAGGGACAGTAATCAGCCTCCCACTGCCCTCCTGATGCCAGCCCTTCAGTGCAGCCCCGTCCACTTCCTCTGCACAGTGACAGAGCGAGAGAAGCAGGGAACTGGGCCCCAGCAGCCAAGACTACCCAAGTGTTTCAGAAATAGGCCTGCAGGAAGCAGAAGGCTGAACCCCTTGAGTACTGACCCCATCGCCAGACAGACCCCCACTGCTGACTCTCACCCTTCAGCACAGCTCCTAGGCACAGAGCCCTGTCTGCTTCCCCTGCTGGACAGAGTCTATGCAGGGGAAGTGGATGGGGCCATATTCAAGGTCTGGGGTCAGGTTGGGGCTCTGTACAGTAGGGGTGCCAGTGCTCATGGGTTGCAGCCTTCTACTCCTCTCCTGACCTCGACCCTTTACTGTGGCCCAGTTTGCTTCCCCAGAGCAGGAGGGGAGCAATTCAGGGAGGGAGGCAGGTCTACTGCTGCAGGGAGTGGAATCTTTCAACTGCAGCATGGTGAATACTCTCCACTCCCACCTTATTTCCCAACCCACTGCCCTTCATTTTCAGTTTTTACTGAGTTTTTTCCCGTTTTTTAAAAATTTTGCTTAAAAACGGATAAGTTCCTAGGAAATTAAAAGAATAAATAAAAATTGAAAAGAAAGAGCCTCACATATGATGAACATTCACTGCTGCCTTTACAAATTATCAGCACTAGGGGAAACTTTGGTCGCATCAACCCACCTAGGTACACTAATAACTGGATTTTAGACCAATAATTCCAGTGTCTTAGGAGCCTCTACTCCTTCTGATGGCTTCTTCTTCACAGGGACAGCTTATCCTTCTTCCCTACCGCTCTGCCAGGTCACCTGCATATGGAAAAGAAAATTACAATAGGGTCATAGGACCAATTAGAGGGAATACAGTGGGGGAATCTATTCAGCATCTTAGAAGTTGATACACAAATGCAAGGAGAATAAGGAATAATCAAGAACAGGAAAATTTTACCATATAAGTGAAATTATGACTTAATTAGCATCACAGAGGCTTGGTGGGATAAAACTCATGACTGGAATATTGGTAGAAAGGGTATAGCGTGTTTGAGAAGGTCAAGCAGGGAAAAAGGGAGGAGATAGTCTCTTGTATATCAAGAATATATTAATATGTTCTGAGGTCCAGAACGAGGTGAAAGCCAGACCAGTTGAAAGTCTCTGCGTGAAAATAAAAGGGAGAAAAGAACAGGGGCAATGTCATGGCAGGGGTAGGGTAAGGATAGAGACAGGAGTCTATTACCAAATCAAGAGGAGGACGTGGGTGAGGCATTTCTAGAACAAACAACAGAAATATCCAAAAACACAAGACTGGTAATGGGGGACTTTCACTACTCAGATATCTGTACAAAGAGCAATAAGGCAAAACACAAGATGTCCAATAAGCTCTTGGAATGTATTATAGATAATTTCTTGTTTCAGAAGGTGGATGAAGTAACAAAGGGGACAGCAATCATAGATTTGAATCTGATTACCAGGGAGGAATCTAAAAATGATCATAAAACAATAGATTTCATGATTCTAAGGAAAGGAAGGAGTGAGAACTGCAGAATAAGGACAATGGACATCAAAAAAGCAGACTTTAACAAACTCAGAGAACTTGTAGGTAAGATCCCATGGGAAGAAAATCTAAGGAATAAAGGCATTCAGGAGAACTGGCAGTTCCTTAAAGAGAGAATATTAAAGGCACAGCTACAATTAGCCCGAAGTGAAGGAATGATAGGAAGAATAGTCAGAGGACAACATGGCTGCTCTTTAATGACCTGTAAATCAGAAGGAATCCTATAAAAAGTGGAACATGGACAAATTGCTAAGGATGAGTACAAAAGAAAAGCATAAGCATGTAGCAAGAAAATCAGAAAGACAAAAGGACAAAATGAGTTACACCTAGCAAGGTGAAACTCATAAAACGAAATTGAAGGAGATTCTATATGTACATTACGAACAAGAGAAAGTTGAAGGAAAGCATAGGTCATCTACTTTATGGGGAAGGAGTGCTAATAATGGATGACACCAAGAAAGATGTAAGGGATGTAAGGATGTAAGAAGGATGTAGAGTAATTAAGGAACTAGTTGGAGCAAACTTGGAACCATTAAAGATTATATTTGAGAACTCATGGAGAACAGAGGAGGTCCCAGTGGACTGGAGAAGGGCAAACATTGTACCTGTATTTAAAAAGGGAAACAAAGAGAACCTGGGGAATTATAGACCAGTTAGCCTAACTTTGATACCAGGAAAGATACTGAAACATATTATTAAACAACCAGTTTGTAAGCACCTAAAGGATAATAAGATAATGAGTAATAGCCAACTTGGATTTCTCAAGAACAAATAATGCCAAATCAATCTTATTTCTTTCTTGAATAGGTTTACTGGCCTAGTGGTAAGAGGAAGCATTAGCTGTGATATCTCTTGATTTTAGCAAGGCTTTTGACACAGTCCCACATGACATGCTCAAAGTACACCTCTAGGGAAATGTAGTCTGGATGAAATTACTATGAGGTGGATGCATAACTGATTGAAAAAACATACTCAGAGGGTACTTATCAATGATTCGCTGTCAAACTGGGAAAATGTATCTGGTAGAGTCCTTCAAGGGTCTGTCCAGGGCCTGGTACTATTCATTTTCATTAATGACTTAGACAATGGAGTAGAATATGTTTATAAAATTTGTGGATGAGACCAAGCTGGGAGGGTTGCAAGCACTGCGGAAGATAGGATTAGAATCAGAACAACCTTCATAAATTGGAGAATTGGTCTGAAATCAGCAAGCTGAAATTATGTAAAAATAAGTGAAAAGAACTACATTTAAGAAGAAAAAATGAAAAGCATAATACAAAATGGGGATTAAGTGGCTAGGCAGCAGTACTTCACAAATTGAATAAGAGTCACCAATGTGATCCTTTTGTGGAAAAGACAAAGATTATTCTGGATGTATTAACAGAAATGTTGTATGTAAGACAACATACCTCTCCACCTGGCACCGGTGAGGTCTCAGCTACAGTATCATATTCAGTTTTGGGCACCACATTTTAAGAAAGATGTGGACAAGTTGGAGAAAGTCCAGAGGAGAGCAACAAAAATAAGGAAAGGTTTAGAAAACCTGAGAGGCGTAGCCAGAACTGATTTTTTGGCAGGGCCTGTGGTTGACGTGGGTGGGCACAAGCCTTGTGTCAAAAACAAAAAAATGCAGGATGAATTGCTTAAAATCTGATTGGGTGGGCCTGCTTTCAAAGTGGGTGGGCCATTGCCCATCTAGGCCCTCCTGTAGCTACGCCTCCTGACCTAGGAGGAAAAGTTTGAAAGAAGTGAGCATGGTTAGGCTAGAAAAGAAGACTGAAGGGAACATAACAATCTTCAAATATATAAAAGGGTGTTATAAAGAGGATGGTATGCAATTGTTCTCCATGTCCACTGAGGGTGGACAAGAATTAATCAGCTTAGTTTGTAGCAATGGAGACTTAGGTTGCATATTAGGAAAAACTTTCTAACTATAAGAGCAATTAAGCACTGGAATGGGATGCCAAGGACAGTGGTGGAATCGTCATCATTGTAGGTTTTAAAGAACAAGTTAGACAAACATCTGTCAGGGATGACCTAGGTATAATTGGTTCTGCCTCAGCACTGCTATGGGGGGAAGAGGAAAGATGATCCAGATAGCCTCTCAAGATCCCTTCCAGCCCTACATTTCTATGATTCTATGTCTGTATATTATTGTGTTTGGGTGGCTAACCTCTGTTCTGCTCTGGCTTCATCTTTTTGTTTCATGCCCCCAGTTTTGACCCTTTTTTTTAATGTGTGTATGACAGATGAGGTTTGGTTGACTAAAGAATGTGCAGTGAGTTTTGGTGCACGATGAAAACCATGAGCAATTGGTTATGCAAATTTTAGCTTTTATCCATATAAATGTTATCCATTTAAATGTTACCCATGTAACAAACAACTAAAACCGTTTAATAATAATTAAACCCCAAACAGGAGCATGTTAAAAAAATTCATTCAATTAGGCATTGTTTTCAATGACTACAGTAAAAGCTCATAGTTGTATTCAGATCATTCCTTTCTTCCCCCATCTCCCTTGTAGTTGTGCTAGCAATATGTTACATTGCCTTTTTTACTATTTTACAGAAAAGGCCCTTTTCACATGCAGGAAAATTTCAGTTTCTCAAAAAGGAGAGAGACTTTCCATCAGGTAAATGAAAACAATGACGCACCATATGTCTCCCTGGAAGGCTCTTTCTGCAGGAAAAGGTGAAATTGACAAGAACCTTCTATGTAGGCAGCTGAAAAATTTGTTTTCATTCTCCTAAAACTGACTTTTTAAAAAATTTGTCCCACAAAAAATGTGAAGGGTTTTACTTTATATCTACCATAAGGATGACCACTTTTTCTGAAACCTCAAAATTTTCTGAGGGACAGAAGTTCTATTTTCTGGCCAGCTCTATTTTTTACACTGGTAGCAGAGTTGTATTTACCCACCACAGCAAAGAGAGGTTGCAGTAAGGCATTATTGCTTCTTTTCAAAGCCCATTCTCTTTGGAAAAGCTACCCTTTGTTTTCAGAAAGGCTATGGGGAATGCACACTCCAAGAGCATAATTAGGGACATATTTAATATCATTGATCTTCAAAAGATATCTTCACTTGCTTTTCAGTTTTTCCAAAAGCACATTGGACCATCATTTGATACTTGCAAGGCAAAAGTTAAAGCAATACTTGTCTATACCACCGCAATCATGGGATGGTTTTAAAAATCAAGAGAGAAAGTGACTCTCTTGTTGTTACTCTGACTACATTACCCCACTCTTTAAATTCCTCCATTGGCTCTCTATCTTCCAACATATCTAGCACAGACTTCTTGTCCTTACTTGCAAAGCCCTCCACAATTTAGCCACAACCTACAATCCTGACCTGTTATCTTATTGCAAAGTCAACCCTTACCTTCGCTCCACCAATGATGCCAGCCTCAGTCACCCAATTCTCCACTTCTCTGAGAAGTACTTCCATGCTTTCTCCCATGCAGCCCCAATGAGTGGGAAAAGATCCCAGTCAAAATCCTTAAAGCCATAACTCCGTCCTCCTTCAAATCCCTCCTCAAAACTCACTTCTTCCCTCATGCATACAGTAAGGAGAATCTAGCAATGGCTAAGCAGATGGAGAGCTGTGCTTATTACTACAGACTGGCTAAGAATTGAGCACCTACAATTATATTTATTTTATTATAAGCTGTCTCCCAACCCCACTTGGTGCACTTGTTGATCTCATGAACTTGTGGTGTATTGGTTTTTTTAGATTACAAGATCTTTGGAGAAGGGACTGTCATTTATTATCTGTTAATAGAGCACCTAGAAGAGTGGAACTTAGCCTGGTTGTGGCCTTTATGGTTTTTATGTTATGTGGTTTTTATGTTAAATAAATAAACTTACTGGCACTCAACAAGGTATATCATGCCAACTCAACCCAATGTGGCGATTAAAGGCAAATCAATAATTATTAGGACAAGTGTAAAGGAGAAGAGGAAATATGAGAGAAATTTTAAAAAACACACCATAAAAATACACAGGGATAGCAAAGAAAGAAGTAGATGAGATCCCAAGAGGAATGAAAAATGGGAAAGCACCCGGACCAGATTGTGCATGGGTTCTGGCTGAAATGCATAACAACCCTCCATGTTTGTTTACTTGAACAGCTTATTAAATGTTTGAGGAACAGATGTCAAAGATGCAAAGATGGATGGCAACAGGGAGAACTGCCCTCAGACAAAAAAAAAAAAAGAAAAGAAAGAAAAGAAAAGAAAGAAAAGAGAGAAAGACCACTGCAGTGATCCTAGGAAATATAGATTGATCAGAACAACTATGTGGAAACTTCTAATGGCAGTTCTGGCAAAGAAGATCTGTATAGTGCTATCTCACAATGGAATGCTGCCTTCTGAGCAAAAAAGGCTGCATGGGAAATACGAAAGGGACACGAGACCATCTCAGGCTGAACAGGATGACTACAGAAGATACAAAAAGAAAAACATAGACATGGTGTGAATAGACTACCAAAAACCATATGACAGCTTCCCACTCAATAAGACACTGAAAATGCACAAGATTCATCCCAAAATCATTTCTTTCTGTAGCAATCTATAGTTAACTGGAAAATTCAACTCTACCTGAAAGGGACTTTTATTGATGAGGTCCAAATGAAAGGAGGAATATTTAAAGAGAATTCCTTATCACCAGTGGTGTTTGTGTTAGCAATGCTACTGCTGACATGGATGCTCCATGAGCAAAATTGTGGTTATCATATTTGCAAAGAGCAACAAGCAGTTAGCCATATGCTATACAAAGATGATCTGAAACTATATAGACTGCCACAAAAGGAGAACTATAGATTGATGATATGTGTAGAAAAGTGTAGTGAAGATATAAACCTTCTGGTTCGGATGGCTAAATGTGCATCAGCATCTGTAAAAAGGGGCAAACTGATGCAACCAGATGCATACAAGTTAACTAAGGTACTATCCAAGATATCTCTCAGCATGGTCCCTTTAAATACTTTGAAATCAGGGAACTGTCGGAGTTACAACATAAGGAAGTCAAAGAAGAAGTGAAGAAAGAATATTACAGAAGAATAAGAACTACTCTAAGGACAAAACTTAACTCGAAGAATTTGATCTGAGCCATTAACTTGTTGGTGATACCAATCGTACAGTACACAGCCAGATTCACCAAATGGAATCAAGAGTAGAAAAAAAAATTAACATCCAAACAAGTAAACTCCTGGAGATGCATAGATTAATGAATATCAATCAAGACATGGACAGGATGTACATCTGACAGTGTGATGGAGGAAAAGATTTGCTATCTGTGACGGAAGCAATTGACAATGAAGAATAAAACATCAAAATATATTAGGAGTCAGTCAGAGTAAAAGATCACCTGGTCATGATAACAAGCAATGGCCAAAATTGCAGCCCAAAAAAGCATAAAAGAAAGAATACAAGTCGCCAAAGAAAGACTCAAAAAGTTTACACAGAAATCAAAGCACAGACAGTGGTGGCGAGAGATCAACTCTATTTATGATAGAAGATTAACAGCCTCATGGCTTGTAGAAGGATACTTCAAAAGGGAGACAGAGAGCTTCATTATGGGTGCACAGGACCAGTCCTTAAGGCTTAGTTACGTTTGAAACAAATTGACCAACAGAACTGCTCCCTGAACTGCAGAGTGTCTTCCAAAAAAGAAGAGATGGTGGACCATGTGTTGAGCTCCTGAAGGAGCCTGACTGAGAGAGAATATATGAACAGACACAATGAGGTCTGCATTGGAGCCTTTGTGGCAAGGTCAGATATAAACGAACTAGGAGATATTACAACCACCAAATTGAAAGCACTCTAGAGAATGAAGAGTGTAAGATGGGCTCTGGCAAGTGTCACAGACTGAACTGTGCAGACAAACAGGCAGGACGCAGTTATTGTAGCAAAGAAGACAAATAAGACCATGCCAACTGATGTTGCCGTATCAGCAGACAGAAACATAAAAAAAAAGTGGGAAGAGAACATGGCGAAGCATGAAGAACTCTGCCACAAAGTGGAATGACTGTGGCAAACTAGAACAAAGATAATGTCAGTGATCACTGGAGCACTTTGCAAGGCCCCTAAGGGAATGAATGAGCAACTCAAGAACTCATTAGGAGTGCAAGACATCACAGTCAGTGACCTCGAGAAGACAGCACTCTTAGACACTGAGAGACTTGTAAGGAAAGCAAGTATATTTGAGCCCCTTCAATTCATGAATTCTGCAGAGGGCTTAACAAAACTCCTGATTACCCAAACCTATGCAGTAGGTTCATGGTCAGGATTATTAGTGACTCATGGAGTAGATTTCAGATAGTAACTTTCCCCTTTTCAGTCTTAAAGTCTGATATGTTGAATAGGCTTTTTTTTTTTTGTTTTTTAAACCCAATAACCTCATGATAGCAACATTGAGGGATAATAGTAATTATTATTATTCTCACTGTCGTTAATTAAAAGGTAGCAATGTTGGATTCTGAGGACCAATCCTTAGCTGGAAAGATGGTACTTAAAATACAGGACCTCAAGTGGGAGGGAAGGGACTAAAACAGATACAAATGAATGGACTAAAAGGTGTCCAGCGGTAAGGGACAGCTGAAGACCACAAGCATCCAACATCACTGAATTGTCCTGCTTGTTTTTCCATCCACCAAACATAATGACAGTCAAAATGACTGATTTCTGGATTTTCTGTAGAAAAGAAAATGTGCAGAGCTCTTGGTATATGTCAAGTTTCTGCTAAGATCAAATGTTTACAGCAGAGTTGTAAAGCCCATTTTGGCGGGTTTATAACAGAAATGCTGACAGACCTTTAACCTTATAGATATATATAAACAGGGAGTGGTCCATGCAGATTAACAGGCAGTGTTCGAAAGGATTGATGTTAACTCAAGTCTGTTCACATTTTGCAACTGCATAGGGTTGGCCAGGATGATCTGGAATTGTGTTGGATATATGAAAAGAAGCAAGTGACATTTTCTCTAAGGCCAAAAAGAACTAAAGTGTAGGAGAAATTCTATCATGAGAACTATTTGCTGTTCATTTAGGAATGGGGCGGCAAATAGGTTTCTAGCTGTTGTTCACAATCAGACAAAGCAGACAATCATGCACGTTGGAGATGTTGTTTGATCTAGTAGTTTGTCAGTTTACAAGTTGTTGGGTTTAAAACAAAAAACAAAAAACAGAGTCCTGTTATAAATGAATGTCCTGCAAAGTAAAACTCCTTCTGTTTATTTATCGCTTAGTAGGCTTGGTCTAAAATAATCCTGCTTTTGTGTCATCAGCACTATATCAGACAGGCGCAGATAGTAGCACAGCATTCAGTGCCACAGTTTGCACTGAGGATTACTGCTTTCTGCACCCTGGAACAATACAGTGATTGAGCAGGACCTCCTTATACATTTTGCTTTTTGTCTGGGGGAGGTGAGTGTAACCACTTGTGGCTGAAATTCTAAACCAGCTGTAGTTGCAAGAATTGAACTCCTGGTCTAAAGAAAAAATTATATAATTTGGCAGAATTAAATCTTTTTGCAAAGAAATCACATTCTTCCTCACCTCCTGCAACATTGCTCTCTGATGGTGGCAGTCATTTTTGCACAGCGCATGGGGGGAAAAAAGAGAGAAGAAAACACTTGTAAAGTTCTTTTTAGAAATACAGAATATGCATGAGTGAATAGTTCTTTATATCTGATATTTATGGGGAATTTGGTTTGTTTTGTGATTTTGTTTCAACTTTTAAGGAGTGCCGTTAATGTGATTAATTAGCAAGAATTTATTGACTAGAAAATCTGCACAGCCAAACATACATGATTTTTTAAATGTATTTTTTCAGGTGAAACTATAAACCAGGGTCCTAATTAAGCCCTGCTGTTTCCTGAGATTTTGTATGCGCTGCCCTGCAAAGGAAAGTTACTTGGAACTTTACTTGATGGTGTAAGTGTAATCTGCAGAGCAAATTCAAGCATTCTATTCAATTCTCAAATACAGTCTTCACTTGAGCGCCACAGTGAATTTATGTCCATGTTAAACATTAAAGCTCTGTTATGGGGCTGAGCAAGGGAAAAACTCAAATCAACCCAAACATCATGAGTTTAGAACTTCAGAACAGCTCTAGCAGACATTGCTATTAAAAACCAAATCTGAGATACCATGATTGATCACAGAGTTTGTTATTTTGACATTTTATTACCCACATTCTCTTCCCGTTCCTTTGCTGAATGGGGAAGCCTTAATTTTTGTTTTACAAAACAAGGCAATTTGTAATAAATAGACTGTATAGAAAGATAGAAGACTGAAGTTAAAAAAATTGACTTTCAATGATCTTATGGGAAGCCAAATCTAAATCAAAACTAAATATAGCCTAGTGGTGTAGAATAACCACTAATCTGATATTTGTTCATATCACAGAAATAAAAATTATGTATATATATCTATATATACGTTTCTGACAATCTCTAGGCATGAGTGTATCTATACATTGATGCACACATGACTAATGAGTGTCAAAAATCTACTTGTTCTTTAATATAGTTCCATGAATTATCCCCCGAAAAATGCTGCAGTATAGAGAGTATAAACTTTGGAAGGCAGAGTTACTTGGTCTGTATAAGGTACTCCTGTTTAGTTAATTTAATTTAAGAAAACTACCAGGACAGAACTTGAATTTAATTCAGATTGATGAAATTATCATGCAGTTAGTCTAAACATTTGGGCTGGATTTTTTAATGCAAATTATGAACAAATCCTAATTGCATTTTATACTGTAAACCATTTGTCACTAGTTTGCACTGTTATGGAGCAATACACAATGAGCATTTTGGTTAAGGTTACATATATGTGCACACAAACACAGACTTAGACACAAGCTAAAGCAAAGCTGAATCTTCTTTCTCCAAGCTGGTTTTGGATGGAAACAGCGATCATCCCACTTGCCAAAGGGAAATCCCACCTCCACCTGATGTGTTTTGGAGAGCTATATAACTAATAAATATCAAATAATGAATATATTAAAAATAATTATCTCTACACAATTACCATTGGCTTTTTTGTGTCTTTCCCTTCAGAGTGGAATGTCCCCAGGGGAGAAGTAGACTTTATTAGGGACATAAATATTGGGCCTAGGGAGCAGATAGTTTTGAGACTTCACATAGACACCTAGCCCATACCCCCTGATGCCATAAGTTTCTCACACCTGCCAGATCCTAAAACTATCCTGTCAGTTGTCACATCCCCAGTCTTTCCCTTAAACAGGCCTTGTAATAAGATGGCCAAAAGGACAGCAGCAAGATACCCTCCAAAGACTCATTCTTTTGCCTCTTTATCAGCAAGGGTAGAACCTCACAAATCCCTGCCACTGAGATTCTGACTATCACTTACACAATTTTCCCACTCACCTTCTTTCAACTGGGAGACTGAGGCACCAGATCCACGACATAACTGAAAGATCCCCTCAGTGGGACATCACAGAGCAATGCTGCTGTGTGATTGGGCCAGAAAGCCAGCCAGTCACCTTCCTCCACCAGTGCTCATTGACAAAAATTGGTCCCCTTCCGCCTAGTCAAACTTGCTTTGTCATGGTAGCAGTGTTGATGAAAGGCTCATCCAAATGAATAAAACATTAGGATGTATCTAGTCTGTCCAGCTGCCCTAAACAAGCTGCTGTTCCTACACAGAGTGTACATCGCCCAGCCAGAAATGTTAAAGGGACTTATTTATTTTAATTAGATGTTTCAAATCTCTCCAACACCTTTATTTCAGTGATCCTTAGAACAGGGACTGTTTCTAGTGAGAATGAAAGGTAAGGCCTGTAGAAATGATCTTATAGGAACAAGACCTGAATTTTGAAACTTTGTTTCCCCTAAAAAAATACTGTGCCTGTTACCTTGTCTTTGGAAAGCCGTAAACTAGTGCGAGAGAAGTTTTTCTTTTTTCAGCAGATTTTAGGCCACGGGCTACTGGTATCCAAGTAGTTAAAACTACATCAGCACTAATAGCTATGAGCTCATCTTGTATAAGCACATTTTTAGTTGAACGCCACAATCTTGGAAAAAAAAAATGTTAGTGTGCTTAAACAGCCTGGCTCAGAATAGCTCACAATATGACGCATACCACAGGAAATAAAGTAGTATGAGACACCTACAAAATATTTTTCAAACAAGTCATTGAAGCTGTAAGCCCCATGCCTTGGCTTTAGGAAGTCACTTATTAAGAATCAACACCAGCCGTGCCAAGCTAAGCTCTTGCTCTTGGTGATTTTCCAATTGAATATTCAGGGCCCTGTCTCAGTCTTGTTTTCAGGGAAGTACATGCCTGGAATGTTAGCAAGCTATTTGCTGGAAAAAATGCCCACAACAGGCCCAATGTTGATCACATTAATGCGTTTGAGTGGGTATAGAGTGCAAATGATTGAAAGTGCTTCCAGATCTTGGTTGCTGGGGACAAAGCAGGCTCTGTTCTCTGATCTGATGGTCATTTTTTTCAGCAGAGGATGTGGTGCAGGAAGAGGGAACAGTGCCAATCTCTGTCTAATGGTTCCAAACAGGGCCTGGGCCTAGCTCTTTGGATGCTGATGAGTGGGAAATGAAACACAGATGGGTCAGATGGGTAAGGAGAAGGGGGGATTACAGGTCAGGCCAAAGAGTTGGAATAAATTAAGTGCTTATGAGGTACAGAATGGCACATTGTTAAAGTGAATGGACAGGGAAAAAACATTTCAGCATTGTTCGACACAGTGAACAGACAAACCTCTCTTCCCAGGCCACTGTAGTCCATCACATCCTCATTGGGATTACCACATGTTTGATGTATGAATTACTTTCTATAATGTGGGCACTTCAGGCCTGCAACATTCTGTAGTACCCAAGAGGAGCTAATTTTCCGGTAAACACTTCAGATGTAATTTATTGGGAGCAATACTTTGGTTCATGTTCCAGATCATAAGATAGCCAGCTTTCTGGCTCCCCAGAGACCTCTGAGGAGAAGGTGAGTAACCACAAATGAATACAGTGGTGAAATTAAGTGACAAAAGGAATATTTCATGCACTGGTGAAAGAGTGAGCCTGTTTTCTGTTTTATTCCTTTCAAATGTTTGCCTCCACGTCAAAGAGAAGAGCTCAATTAAACAAATCAGATGGATGCTGGATGGCAAACAAAACTGTGGGATTTCCCATGAAATGGTACATCAACATTTTTCACCTATATTTTGAAAAATAATCTGATATCTGAGATGTTTTTATAAAATAACATGCACTTCAGGTTCACTCTACTTCTGTTATTTTTGGTAGCCATATTCTATACTCACAAATATATGGGCCAAACTCTTTTCTCACTTGCACAGCAGCAACGCTATTGACTTCAACACCTATGTAAAAGCATAACTGTGAGGGGAATTTGGCCCTGGGAGTTCAATTTGTTGTTTTAAATGACGTAACATGTCAACTACAAATGTTTATGCCACCAAAAATTGCACTGGTGGTGCGATGAGCCTGACAAAAGTAGCAGAGCCCTTCGATACAGCACTGCCAAAAAAATCAAGTGACGGGGTTTAGAGTGAGATGATGGTGCAGGCATGTATCAGAATTGGAAACAAGCATGAGGAGTGTAAATGTTAGCGAGGCAGGGTTCTGAAGAGATGTCCAGGAGCACAAAAGCAAAGGAACTTACAGACAAGAGGTTGAAACAGGTAGGGATGCTGGGTCTAGTGAAAAAAAAGGGGTGGGGGAACAAAAGGGCTAAGGATATAGCTGCCAGAGAAAGACGAAGCATGGTCCAGTGGTTAAGACACTAACCTCATATGTGGAAGGCCTGAGTTTAATTCCCTGCTCTACCAGAGGTTTCCTCTACGTGTCACTTTCCTCTCTGTGCCTCAGTTTCCTCTGTAAAATGGTCATAAGAGTATCCACATCCTGTGAATGCTGTAAGGATAAATGCACTGAAGATTGTGAGATATTTAGATGCTTCATGAATGGTCATATTAGGATCTTAGCCAGAGAGAAACAAAAACAAGTTCTTGAAAGTAAGGACTGGGATGAGGAACACATATGAGTTATGAGAAATGTTGTTTGAAGAGCAATAGGACACTGTGAGCAGAGAGGGGATATTGTAAGCCAATGTCAAAGAGCATTCCTCAAGTATCAACAGCTAGAAGTTCTCAATAGACAGAGGTTGCAGGGGTGGGGTGATCAGATGTCCTCATTTTAGAGGGACAGTCCCAATATTCAGGGCTTTTTCTTACATAGGCGCCTATTACCTTCACTCCCTGTCCTGATTTTTCACACTTGCTATCTGGTCACCTTATGCAGGGGTGAATTTTAAAGTGTTTTTAAAATGTTCTCTCTGCTCCTGCCTGGCCTGGAGGAGAGCGGGGGAGGTAGCAGACAGGTCTGTCAGGCCGGCATTTATACTTTCGGAAGGCCATCCAGAAAGAAAATCGGAGAAAAGTCACAGGCCTTGGGGTTCCCCCTCAGAAAGGGTCAAATTAAAATAAAAAATGTTCTCAACAAAGACCAAGTGTGGCCGTTTGTTCACTCTGACTCTCAAGGTGTGTCGACATTACAGTCAGAGGTGTGAATGCAGCTCCCGTAGTCATACCCACCCAAAAATAGTAACCAAGATACGGTGACATGGACCCAGGCGTGGGCTAGCAGTGTGAGTGCTATTCAGGGTTCCAAATAGACTTCTAGCTTGTGCTGAAGCCCGTACTGCTGCATTGTAACTGCTGTTGTTATCCACGCCAAGTAGATTAAAGGTAGCACTGGTAGGCATGTCCGTGCTACAATCACACCTTTGATAGCAGTGTAGCCATAGCCTCAGGTTTAAAAAGCAGTGACGTCAGTGGTTCCAGCCTCAGTTTAGTGTGAGTGGATAAGTATGGTCCCAAGAAAATAAAAAGGAACGACACTACAACAAGTATACAGAGAATAAATATTTCTGGACAGACTCTGGCTGCCGTGGCAGCCCCAGGCTGCCTCTCCTCTTACGCTCCTGCACGAGGGCCAGCTAGAATTCCATTGGGGCACACAACATCTGCTGCCTCCCAGCCCGCCGCTGGAAAGGGACAGCAGGAGAGTGCGACCCTCGCTCTGCCCCACCTGCAAATGGCCAACCAAGCTTGTTGAGCTGAGAACAGACAGCACATGCTGCACCCTCTTTGACGGTGGTGGCCCTGCCACTGTAGCATGTGCTCCCTGAGAATCCCCAGGAGGAACAGTGACTGAATTCCTCCTGGGGACTCCAGACACAACTGAGCCAAACCATACCCAGAGGCAGAATTTTGCCCTTAAAAACTCTGGAATCTTTGAGTTGGGCAGGAAATGCAGCTCAAAATTAGAGAGGTTTCTCCATTCATTATCTGCGGGAGGTTACCAAATAACGTTAATATTTTGTCCGTGTCATTAAATGCAAAGTGTTTGGCTGGAAAGTCATTGTTTATTCCAGTCCCCGTTTTTGTAAAACCGTTTAGATTTTTGAAGCATTCCTCAGTGATCCAGGACTCACAATTTTTAATGCTTTTCCTGCCTCCACAACAAGTGCTTAACAATTATAGCATCACACTTATTAATCAAACAATGATAGTACTAACTAGCCAGTCCCTGAGTAAATAGCTCACTTAAATAATGTGAGATGTTGGGTGCTCAGATATGCTGGCAGTGCTCAGACAACACAGTAATGGGAGCCAGGGAGCCAGGATCTAGAGAGATAGCCAGCTAGATCAGGTTTTCAAAACTAGCGATGAGGAGGATTTGGGGAAGAACCTTTTCCTGAACAACCATAGGTCAGTATGTAAGAAATCGCAATGGAATGAGAATCTGACGCAATCTACACAAAAAGCCTCACTCTTCAATATTTGCTAGTTCTCCACCAGGCCTTTCGCTTCTAGAACAAGGCTCTTTTAACTCATGCTGATGCAATAACTGAAAGCAGCGTTCAGCTTTCAATGCCTGGTATTAAACTGGTACTATGCTGCTAATGTTCTCCATTGTATAGTGCTTGAGCAGTAAGACCTCATACAATATGTTCCCTTATATGAAATGATTCCATTATCAGATACATGTCATAGAGGATTTCCTCCTATGTAAAACATTGATATAAATTGCTGAGCGACAAGATTTATCCATTTACTGAACCACATTTTTCACTGGATTTCACCTTTTTGCACACAAACATTACTTTAGAAGTCTATTACTGTATAAAGAAGATTTATAAAAGAAAAAAAAATCAGCACAGTACTTATTCTGTCAAAAAATGTTTTTCCTTCAGTGGGAATTTGTTGAAGTAGAGTTGGCTGATTATGGTATGTAATGACCTTTGGAATAAAATGAAAGCCTGTGGGACAATACCAGATTTTGGCAGGATATTGTTGTCACTTTTCAGTTTTCACTTCAACCACTGGCTAAATGCCACAACCACAGCCTTGTTCTAACAGCGTAAGTCACACCTCAGCCATCCCTATGCAATGTACTGTGCTCACTGTACCAACTATTACCTAGTGATTGATAAAGCACAGCCTGTCAACTTTTACTGCACTTATCTTGTAGGCTAATAGTTGAGGTGTTATTTCAGAGACTATACAGCTCATAAAGATGTATGTCATGTGGCTCAACTTTCACACCCCATGCTATGTCCTTTCCAGTTCCAGCTTTCCCTCTACAATTCTGAGTGTGGTTGTCTGGACAAATTGTCCATAGCAGAGAGAATAAGAAAAAAGAAAAAGAAATGACACACTTTTAAGCAGCAGTTGTGTTCATCCTTCATGAATGAGTAACTGGAAACTTAGAAGGATATGAAGCCAAAATCAGATGGGTTTGAATCCAATATGTATTAGTATCACATGCATTTCAAAACTCTTAATAGCCTCTTATTTCGAAATGATACAGACTATACTGCATGTCTCAGACCCAGCCTCTAGTTTCCTGTGTTTCCATTTCCCCCTCTTCCTAGAACCACTAGACAAACAAAAGCAAGGAAATTCTGAGTTACTGTAGGCCAAATCCTGAAGGCTTTACTCAGCCTTTACTCAGATCTGACTCAGGTTAACATCCCTTAAATTCATGGGACCTGGCCTGAGTAAAAGCTGAGTAAGGACCACAGGATTTTGCCTGTACGATATTCACCCCACCCTTACATCCCTCATTGTGCTGAATCACTTATGAAACATAAGATCACACCCTATGAGATACCTACTTGTGCCCCTCCTGTGTGAGATAGAGTCACAGCCTTTAGTCCAAGTTTTCTTGCTTATGTTCTTTTATAATAGACCCATCACATTGTTTTAATATAATCTAAAATCTTTTTTCTAATTAATGCCTTGTCTGCTGTTGTATGTTCCAGATATTCCAAGGCAGGGTGCACCAGTTCTGCTACAGCATGAACCACGGTCTCTCTTGGGCCTGATTCTCATTTACAGCACTCTGGCAGAGTAAATAGACCTTAAAGCAGATGTAAATGTTACTTACTCCCACTTTAAGGCCAGTGTATCCTGCCAGAATGAGGTAAAGGAGTCATAGTGTAAATTTACTTCAATGGAATCTTAATTGAATGATTTGTTCTTTTTTCATTTTTAACTGAGATAAGAGTGAGCTTTGGTAAATATCTGCTTGCACACATGTTTTCACTGCACCAGCCTTCGTTGGTAGAAGAGAATGAATATTTGTCACCACAGCTTGCTGACTGATATGGATAAAAGGATCATAGTAACCCACGTGGCCTGTTAAAACAGCAAGTCCAACCCTCTGCCAGTGCAGGACATAGTCCTCCAAAAGAAGACAAGTCAGACAATATATTTATACTGATACATTTGACCTTGTCATTGCTCTGAATTTTGATAAGACAACGATTAATAACAGCCCAGTTCTAGGAGGCAGCTATGAGCAGAAAGGCATGCCACCAGCCCTGGATTGTTTTGTGAAGTGATATCTTTTTATAAATTTTCCATATACTCGGATCCCCTTTCCGTTATTACGTCCTGCAAAGAACATAAGCTAATCAAGACCCAGGTAATTTTAGAACAAGATCTCTCTGTATGATCGATAATACATCTAGGAGGCTAATCTAGATTGTTCTATCTCGACTGTAAATTCCTTGGGCCACTGATGTTAGCACTGGTTTCTCTGTTCACTTCTGTATATTAGTGTAGTCCCTCCCACCAGGTGTGGCTTAAACCTCCTCCCTTTTGTCTCCCTGGCCCTTGCTATCACCAGTATTTGAAGAGACTTCTCCCCTCTCCTCACATGGGTCAGTGTCACAAATCTCTCCTTGGCAGAGTGCTCCCTTTAGGAGCTATGTGATGAGCACAAACATGTTGGGTCCAATTACACCTACCGCACCAGGCACTGCAGGTTGGCACTAAACCCTCCAGCCAAGGCCTCCTGGCTGTTTCTTCCCCTCTCAGGTAAAGCACAGTCCACAATCAGCAAATTAGGTCAAATAAAAGCATGAGGGAAAAGAAGACTTGTAGACCGTCAAGCTATTGGCCTCTCTTGGCCTTGGAAGTATCATAATCCCTTTCAGAGTTCACCGGCTCTCCAGTACAAGCCTCAGTTTCATTCCCCCTCTTAGCTCAGGAGATCCATGTACTCCTTCTATGAGGGCAGAGGCTCTGTTGGCTGACTGACTGGCTGGCTCTGGGAGCAGTTTAACTTGGACTTTTCCAAGTTGCACAGGAACATCCCCTGGTAGCATGAATTCAATCCCATCCAGAGAACTGGATTCTGTTCCACGGTCTGGGCCAGGCTACAGATCTTGATCTGTGATTCATAAACTAATCGAACAATTCTGTCTAAAATTCAACAGTCAACACCTGCCCACTGAAGAAAACAAATACTGAGGGTGAGAGTCTTGAGCCCAACCAAGGTGCACACAGAACAGAACCTGGGGGCTTTATGCTACCTTTGAAGCTCCCTGACTCTGGAGCCAGCCTGGTTAATTAGCCCTCCCCACAGCATGATTAATTATGATCAGCTTCAGGGCTGCTTTTTCTTAAGAGGAGCTGGCCACAACCCCAATGCAGTAGCCAATGCAGTAGCAAGGAAGAGCCAGAACACAGAAATATTATGATAGCCTCCTCTTTTCCCAGCCACCTGCTCAACAACTGCTATGCCTGATGGATACCACTCAGGGAATTCCTTGGGAAGGTGGAATACCAACCTGGCCAGTTCCACAAGAGTTGAACCCCCTTAGCACCCACAGAACAGTGGAAATGAAATGTAGTGGAATGAAGATTCAGGCCCTGAAGCTATGATATATAAGCAACATTTTTAACAGAGCTGGTTGAAAAATTTCAAATTTTAACATTTTTTTGATAAAAAGGAACTGTTTTTTCCATGTACATTTTCTGGAAAAATTTGTGTTTCTATACTAGGTAGAGTTTTCAAGTTTCAAAATTTTCAACAAAAAAGGACACATTTATGAAGCAAATTTTCTCAAAACATTTTCCTATTTTTCTTAATTGTTCTCTAATTTTCAATTAATAGACTTTTTCTTTTAAAAAAATTCCATGTTATGTCAACAAGTTGTTAAGAAGCAAACTGGAATTACAATGAAAACTGAGTGGATCATTGCAGTTTCTGTCAGTACTAAGAATGAATCATTTCCAAGTGGATTAAAACTATAACTAAATATGAGCCCATTTCTATGTGCCCCCATCAAGAAGCTTAATGGAGCTGAGAATTATCACAACTTCCCAGTGTGAGACCCACATTTTATTAAAATGTGATAAAATTATGCATTTTTATTTCAACATCTTGATATTACAATTTAATGGTCAGTCAGAAAGCATGAGTGCCAATCTCCTGGAGGGAGCAGCATATGCTGCATTAAATAGTTCACTAGCTGTTTTCCTTTTTTAAAAATTAAATCATCAACATTCTGCAGATAGTGAACATTGTAAATTAATGTTAATTCATTTATAATTAAAATAAACAAAAGAGCCAGTAAAGACTCAGCAGCCAGTGAAGAAATTCAGGAAAGTGCATTCTGTACTCAGTATTTTCTATAGGTGCTATTTTCATTTGATTTGATAATCTCATGGGGACATCAAATGAGTTGGGGGTGACTGAACTACTAAAGTGCTTATTTAATAGCTTCTCTCTTACTAGTGGAAAAAATTTTCAATCTGATTAGTCTGAAACAATCTAGGTGGAAAAATCTGTTCCCACACATTTCTGTTGGCCCTGCTTATAAAACCTTCTGCCTCATCTGTTTCCTTTTGATCTGATTTAGTAAGGTTCCCATCAGAGCCCAGGACATGGTAACTTCAGTGGCCCGTCCATTGATGCAGTACAAACATGGAATTTTCCTGGTATGTTCTATGGTTTTTAATCACATATCCAATTGCAACATTTTAATCATATCAGAGGCAAGATAAATATTTACTGAAGTAGACATGAAACACTATTTGTTACTGAAAAATGCAAAGATGATCAAGCAAACATTCAAAATCAACCAACGCAAAATTAACCATGGCCTGGTCTATACCTAATATTTAGGTTGACATAGCTATGTTGCTCAGGGATGTGAAAAATTAGTTAAATTTTAAATTCACAGTAGTTAAGTCAACCTAAGCCCCAGTATAGACACCGCTAGGCTGAGGAAAGAATTATTAAAATGAATTTGTTTGAGAAAGCTAAGAGCAATTTCAAAAGTGGGGGGAGAGGAGAGGAAAATATTAAAGAAAAAAAATTCTCTACTGGCACACCCATACTGACTACAGAGGAGTTAGGTTAGCAGAGAATTTGGCCCTGAGTGTTTTTAGAAATAACTACCTGAGTGCCAGTATCCAATCAGTAAATAGGACTGGACCTTTCAAGCTCCATGGATAATCCTGGAATTCCCAAAGAGGAGCTGCCATGGAGGAATTGCCCTGCTTTCAGCTGGCTGAGTTTAGAACAGTGGGCCCTTCTCCCTGCTATATGCTGGTGAGAAGAGAGTGGGGAGAGTTATTAGTGGAACAAGGCCTGGCCTGTGGTAATCTGGGGACAACATCTCTTAGATCTGTTTTGCTGGAGACTTCCATGAGTGAACATGTGACACAGGGTGAAGTTGAAGTCTCTGGCCTGTTAAAGTCAGTAGAGCTAGGTGTATTTCCAAGTGATCGAGTTTGACCCTACACTCTTAAAGTCAAAGGGAACTTTGCTATTGATCAAGTAGGTGCATGATCAGTAGGTGCATGATCAAGCCCTAAGTGTGGGTAAGTGGATAGGCCTTCATATGGGTTACATTTTCAAAACAGTTTTTTTCAGTCTGCATTCTCAGTTGGATAATCTACATTTAGTGCAGCCTGCAACAGATTTCAATCCCAGAGAATTGTTCCAGCTGTTACAGGCAATCCCAAATGTGACTGCTACATGGCCATCAAGAATGAACACAGATTTTACAAGGTGTTCACTAAGACTGACAGAATGCTTCAGCTGAAAATCAAACATGCCCAGACACTTCACGTGCATCTATTAATAGACCTGACTGCCCATTCTGCAAAAAAACCAGCTGCTCTACTGCACCATGTGGTGCAGTGCTCTTCCCCTGCTAAACATGCACTGTTTTCTGCCATTCCTATCATGGGTTTTTCAGTATTATGGAAATGATCATGAATAGGAGCAACAAAATGGGAGTTTTGAGAGGAAGAACTCAAGATGAAGAAGGAGCAACTACATGACCTTTAGGGTGAGGGTGTTGTCTGTTAGTTTGTCTGTTGTGAGCTTGCTTTCTTGCCATGTACGTGCTTGATTGAAGTTTCTAGTGTGGTCTGTTTTGGGATGGTGTGCAGAACCAAGCAGCCTACTAGGCTAGGCTGAGAGTTTGTTAATGAGGTCTAGGCTGCCATCCTTTGATCTCTAATCCCTTTAGGATCCCTTGACAAGGGGGTGGGGCTAACTCAAGGAGAACAGGGGTTTAAAAAGTCAGCTCCTAAGTGACCAAAGGAGCCCACGAACAGAAGCATCAAACATGGCAGTTTTGCAAGGGACTGTGAGAGTCAGGTATATCTGATTAACATTCTCTACATTTAGGCCAATAACCCAACCCAACAAACAAAGAACAAATAAACAAACAAGCAAAACCCCTGAAAGAATAAAAATAAAAATAATGCAGGCAGTCCAGCAGCAGAGTGGGGGCTCTCCAGTTTATTGCACTGAATGCAGCATGTGTAATTACTTGCTTTGTGGCCACTGGCATATGTGTGCATGCAGTTCAAGCAGCTCATGGCCCTCCGAGACAGAGTACAGGCTCTTGAGGCCAGAGTGGCTGAACTGGTGGAGCTGAGGGAGAAAGAAAAGCACACAGAGGAGACGTTCAGGGACACAGTAGAGTGGTCCCACCCCTAGTCTGACAGCCTCTGTGCTGTTGAAGAGGATGAAAGTCTCAGAGAAGGGAAACATCAAACTGGAGCAGAGGGAAATGAGCCCATAGTTGGGACCCTCCTTCCAGAAGATGTCATGGTTAAGATTTTGGCATGGGGATTTTTATTAAAATTCATGGGCACGACGCGGGTAATGAAACAATAAAACACGAAGTACAAGCCCCACATTGCTGAACTGACAGCCCAAGCCCAGCTGCTGAAGGAGGCTGACAGCCCCACGGCTGAAGCAGAAGCTGGAAATCATAGAGATCTGTTAAAGTCATGGAATCCATGACCTCTGTGACAAAATTGTATTCTTAGTCATGTTATATTCTTGCACTGAGGATACCTGTCTGGGCGAGTCATTAGATAAAGGTAATAGTAATGGGGGATTTGATTATTTGAAATGGAGATGGTTGGGTTTGTGATGCCAGGGAGATCCACATGGTCAATTGCCTGCCAGATATGAAGGTTGCAGATATCTATATAGACATATGTACAATGCTGGGGAGGCACATCAGAAGCACATCAGAAGCAGGAAGCCTGCCAAACAATCAGTGGTTGATCAAGGTGCTAAAGGAGCATTCAAGGAAGACAAGATTGTTGCAGAGAAGCTAAATGATTTCTTGGCATCAGTCTTCACTGCAGATGATACAAGGGAGATTCCCACATCTTGGCAATTTTTTTTAGGTCACAGATCTGAGGAACTGTCCCAGACTGAAGTGTCAGTAGACATAGTTTTGGAAAAAAGTGATTAATTAAACAGTAGTAAGTCACCAGGGCCAGTTGGTATTCACTCAAGAGGTCTGAAGGAACTCCAATATGAAATTGCAGAACTACGAATTGTGGTATGTAATCTATAACTTAAATCAGGCTCTGTAACAGATGATTGAGGATAGCTAATGTAATGCCTATTTTAAAAAAAGGCTCCAGAGGTGATCCTGACAATTACAGGCCAGTAAGCCTAACTTCTGTGCCAGGCAAACTGGTTGAAACTATAGTAAAGAAAAGAATTATCAGACACATAGATGAACACAATATGTGGACAAAAACTCAACAAGGCTTTTGTAAAGGGAAATCATGCTTCACCAATGTATTAGAATTCTTTGAGGATGTCAACAAGCATGTGGATAAGGGTGATCCAGTTGATATAGTGTACTTGGACTTCCCAAAAGCCTTTGACAAGGTCCTACACCATAAGCTCGTAAGCAAAGTAAGAAGTCATGGGATAAGAGGCAAGGTCCTCTCATGAATCAGTAACTGGTTAAAAGATAGGGAAAAAAAGGTACACATAAAAGGTCACAAAAGAAAGAGGGAAATAGTGGGGTCCCCCAAAGATCTGAATACCTTGAGTACTGTGTGCAGTTCTGGTCACCCCATCTAAAAAAAACTGGAAAAGTTACAGAGGAGATCAACAACACTGATTAGGGGGTATGGAACAGCTTCCATACATGGAGAGATTAAAAAGACTGGAACTAGTCATTTTAGAAAAGAGATGACTAATGGGGGACATGTAGAAGTCTATAATATCATGAAAGGTGTGGAGAAAGTGAATACGGAAGTATTATTTACCCCATCACTGAACACATGAACCCGGGATCACCCAATGAAATTAATAGACAGCAGGTTTAAAACAAACACACAACACCCATTCTTCACAGTGAAGCTGTGGAACTCATTGCCAAGGGATGTTGTGAAGGCCAAAAGTTCACAAAAGAATTAGATAAATTCATGAAAGATATTGGCTATTAGCCAAGATGCTCTGGGACCCAATTCCATGCTCTGGGATTCCCTAAACCTCTTTCTGTCAGAAGCTGGCACGTGATGAAAGGGTGTGGATCACTCAATAATTGCCCTATTTTGTTAATTTCCTCTGAAGTATCTGGCACTGGCCACTGTCACAAGTCAGGATACTGGGCTGGATGGGCCCAGCATAGCCATTCTTTTGTTCTTCTGTTATGTTCTTGTGTTGCTGCATTTTTATTCTATTCAATATAGGTCCTTATACCATGCTTATCACCCTAGTATTTGAGAATATGTCTACACGGCAGCTGGGAGTGAGCCTTCCAACTTGGGTTGATAGCCTCATGCTAGCAGGGCTAAAGAATTAAAAATAGCAATATGGATATCCTTAGCTCTGGCTGGAGCTCAGGAGCTGCAGCTCAACGGGTCAGGTAGACTTGAGGGCCCAAACTGGAATTTGCATATTGCTATTTTTAGTGTACTACCTGCTAGAGTGAGTCTGTCTACTCAGGCTGGGAGACTCACTTCCAGCTGCTGTGTAGACATGCCTGTAGTGCAGTAAACAACATTTCTACAAATCTGTAGTCACATTTCATACAATCTCTCCAATAGACTTTGTTACCAAGTGTAAATAGTAAGCTAAAGACAATGATATGTCAGTCTCCCAAACTAAAGTGAAGGGAATCATACACTTCTGGTGTTTTCCAAATCAGAAAAAAAAAAAAATGGAAATGGAAGATTGAAATCTAAGAAAATTAATGAAGTTTAAGTTCAGGAGGAAATATTTTTATTACCAGTGGAAGATTTGAAAATAGTAAAGTAAAAGAGAAACACTCTCTTTTTTAAAAAGCTTGTCACAAAAGTATTGAAATTTTTTTTTTTTTTTTTTAGTTTGATTTATTGGAAGCACCTGTCCAATTGTTTTAGGTCCAGAACTTTATGCACTTGATTAAGTACTGTTCCAAACAAGGATGGATTTAACCATAAGCTTTCCTGATTGGGGCCAATAGCATATAGATAGGATACCAATCTTAACATTTTTGTAATCAAAATCTAAATATATGCACCCGTTGCTTTCAAGCCACCTCCCTAGCAAAGGCAAGAGAATAAAGATGAATTTTGCAGTGTACCCTGCACATTAACAATTCTGGGCTCGATGTTAGGTGTTATCATCCAGGTGAGCTGCTACAGGGAAATTTAAAAACATGGTGAAATGAAGCTCCTATTATTTCAGTGGAGCCAGGGTTTTGAAATATGATAATTTTGTCCAATTTTTTTTTACAAGTAACACATGAGATTGCTGTAACTGAAAGACAGCAGAGAAATAAATATGCTTTTCTATATTTTCAATTTGTTTTCTCAGGGTGAACTCTAGCTGCATAAAGCCTGAGTATTTGGGCCATACATAGGTGAAGTCCAGAGTGGCTGAGGAGGTGAAATCTAATTCCCATCATTGTGGTAGTGTGTGGGGCTATTACGCAGATCTTCCATCTTTTCTCCTCACTATGTGCCAGTGGATGTGGGATACTGGGGCCACTCGGGCCAGATTCAGAGGCCATGGAAGTCAATGGGCTTTGGATGAGGGCCTGGATCTACATAAACATGCATTTACACCCCATGCTATTGGACCATCCCTGTTGTGTGTTGTAATAATTGGGGCTTAGCAGGCCTACTCCAGTTGTGAGCCTGTGGGAAAGTAGATGTAAGTTTATAAGATGGTTCAATTACCTGTAATGAAAAATGGTAATGAGGAAAAGTAACAAAAGTCCAACTCAGCCTGTTACATAAAATTGTTTGTAAGAATCAGTAAAAATGTAAAACAAAAAGACTGTGTTAGTCTAACTAAAAAAGGCTTTATTGATACAACTCAAAAACTGTGTTGAGACCAGACCTGGTAAAAAAAAGAGTATGGGACTGGAAGTTAATGGGCCAGACTCAGCAAGTCAGAAGTTAGGCCTAATTGGTGAACAAAATATCAAGAGGATGGACTATTCTGCCCATAACCCTTCTTTTGGGGCCCTTACAAAAACACTTTGGGGGCAGGGATATGTAGACTGACTAAGGGATTCCTGGAAGACAGGGGGGAGGAAAGGCTGTCAGGCCTCTGCTTCACTTCTGGGACTTGGTCCTTCACCCCTGGACTCCAAAAGTCCAGATGCAATCATCATTGTGAAGTCCAGACCTCAGCCCATCAACAAGGACACCTGGCCATTGCCACCACATCAGTGCAGACTCCAGCCAGAGACATGTAAGATCCTGCTCTGTGTCTCCCCTTCCCTTGTGTGTTACTTTCTGCACCACTATTTTTCCTCTTGTCCTGTCCTGTCTCTCTCTCGGTTTTTCATCTGATCCTGAGGTCAACTGTACTACATGGCACCAGCATAATGAGAAGAGACAGCCCATCCAGCTCTGCCCAGCCAGAGAGAGACCAGTAAAGGAAAGGGACCAGCCCAGCTAGATGATGTCCCAGACCAGGAGAGGAGCCAGAGCCCAGGACAACAGTGGCTGTGGCTGACTTGCCGACCCAAAGCATCTATCTGTGACTTACCTGCCACTTAGAGCATCAAAAGCTGTATTTTCCCCACTTTTACTGCCTTGTCTGTCCACCCCGTCATATCTATCTCTTTGTCAAAAGCAAAAAAAGTGACCATTCTTAGCATCTCAAAGCTGAGTACCAAAAAGTTTGTCCCACAAAATAAGAGACTCTAATGGATAACCTCCTTTTAAAAAGGGACATTGTTAAGTTTGTTCTAGATAATCATTCAATTTCAATTTTAAAGTGCTTTAGAACTTGTTTTAGCTCCTTTCCTCTTGTTCATCCTAACCAATAAATCTCAAATGTTAGCATGAATTTCTTAATGTTTCTGCTTTGGAACTAAGCAGGCTGAGGTCTTTGTAGACCAAACCCTAGAACTTGTTAAAAACTGTTTAATGTTGGACAGTTTTAGGGTCATGTTTACATCTTTGATTCTTTGGGCCCTTTATGCCATCTAAATTAAATATAATACGTGGCTTCTGTACTGACTGATGCAAGACCAACACAGAAGCTCTTTCCATGATGGACAAGGATCTACAGGCATTCCCTGCAGCTGTTCATGACTCCTATGTAATTTCTGGATTTAATTCCCCACCCCCAAATAACAGCCAATGCTCAAGAAATGTTAAAAAAAGAACCCTAGTGTTAGAATGTATGGGCTGGGAGATTTCATTCCTTCCAACACCTCATATGTTGGAAATGTACCGGTCTGCAGTGCTTCCTCTCCAGGGCTGTTGTTTCAGCCTCTGGGTTAGAACAATGGTCACTGCGACTCTGAAATTCCTACATGGGGGCTTGGTGGTTTGCTAGAACCATGTAGTGTAGTGCCCCTCTCTTTCCCTGGCTTTCTTAAAAAGGCCTCATTGTGCAGCAAGCTGGGAACACGTTGATGCTTCAGTCGTCTTGCGGCTATGTGCACCCCTATTTAGAGGCTTAAGTGATACAAAGTGCCCTGCATGGGGCATCCATGCTTGGGTTAACTTCATCTTAGTAGTATGTAGTTTGCAAAACATCATCTTACAAGAACTGTACAACTGTAATGAACGTGACCTTCAAAGTGACTTTATTAAAAGGTCAGGGTATTGGATCTTTAACAAAGTTATCTTGAGGTCATATGGTATTTGTGGTAACAATACTATATGCTCTTATTTATGTGGTGTTTGATATCTGTGATGTCATATTGTACCTGTTGTCCATGTAACCTTTTATAGCGCCCTACGCAGATGCAAAATTTATATCCATAAATATCCACAGCCATGGACATAAATTTTGTATCCACTCAGGGCTTGTAACCATTTATTCATTCAGGAAAAAGAGGGTAGAGAGGACCTGAATGCCTAATATTAAAATAATTAAAAACGAAAATCACCCCACATAGTTTCTTTACACTAAAAAAGAGAGCAAATTAATAATGCTATCTCAATTTTTTCCCCCCTTCATCTTTAAATTATGGTATTCAGTCTATGGAAACATTTCCATGAAGCAGTTCTTAAATAATGCTTTAGAAACTTCTCAGTAGGGTTAACAAATTCTAGCAGTGAAAAATACCTGTAAATTTGGCCTTGTTTCTACCCAGATGCCCTGCTGTGAACTTTTGCCCAATTTTGTGGGGCTTAGGATAACTTCCATAGAGACAGAATCGAACAGAGCTAACAATGGTTCACCTTTCATAAAGCTACTTAGGTATATTTTGTAAGGGGTAGGAAAGTTCCCAGCTGGCTGCTCAAGTTCTTTTCTGGAGAACAGCTGGAAATATATTCTCCAGAGATTGCATCTGGCTTGATTTGCCAGCACTCAAATCCCATTGATCTGGTTCCGTTCTAGTCTTCTGTACTCACAGTTCAAAGAACAGTGAGGCCTGTAAAGAAATTACTGCCATATTGTTCAATCGGCCACAGTGAGCAATATATAGGATTATAATTAGGAACACATTAAGGGAAACAGCTCAGTGGAGATAAGCTGTTTGACTGCATACGCTTTTTGATGAGGGCTTAGTGCCAATCCCAGAATAAAAAAGATTAAATGTTTGTTACCAATCCTTTTGAACTTCTGGCTGAACATGTGGTAAAGCATTTTTGAATCAAATTAAAAGCATCCTAAGATAAAAATAACTCTGTTCTCCTAGACCTTTCCAAGTGAAACTATTTGTAGGCTGATTTATTGTCTTTTCCGTAACCTCTTTCCACCAGTATGATCAACATATGCATTTCTGAATCACATGTAAGCCTGGACAGGTATTTGTCTTGTTACACATCTGTGTAACAAATGGCAGTACAAATTGTACACAGAACAGATGTAGATTTTCAAAGGCCAGGCAAATTGAATTTGACCAAGCATATAAATAAAAGTTTTATTGAGATTTGAGGTCAATTTTTGTTTGTATCAGGTAAGAGTAGTATTATAGTGGGACCACCAATCTGCAGATGACAATGATGACATGTAACTTCCTTGTCTATTTCAGATAAAAGGTATATTGTCAGGTTTATGGTAATAGAAGAATTCATATAACAGAACACAGCTGAATAAGACAACAAATCCCCATTAATATCCTTGTGAAATGACTGTCATTAGACACTGAGAATTGTAAAAATGAGGCTGTGGTGTCTAATTTGTGTATTTAGGAGATCCGATTTTTAATGATCTGAGAAAACTTTGAACCTGACCCAAACTTACCAGAGATATGGGGATTTGACCGAAAATATCAGATTCTTATTCATGTTATTTCATGGTCTCTGACACACTGCAACAGTTTAATGATTTTTTTTAATGTTGCTGCATATTCCTACAAATGACCCTGCCTCAGAGAAACAGTCACATCCTTGATGATATTTCCACTGCACATGAAACTATCAGAGGTACATAATTTTTTTTATGTTGTCTAAATGTCTGAACTTGGGTTAGTAGTGATTGTATCGGCCAGAGACTATGCAGTTGTACTAACTGAAATATTTATAACAGACTGCATGGCTCCAACATGGGAAAAGAGGTTTAAAAAAAATCAGGAAATTTGTAACACAAAGATGGATTTAAAGGGATAAAAAATAAAGGGATTTTGTGTTCAGAATAGACTTTCTTCTTCTGGGAAATCCAGCCTAATAATACTATATGCTTTTAAGCACTATTCTTTTTATGACATGTGGAACTTCATATAATTGCATCTATTTCCATTTTAGTTGGGATTTAGAACATTTGTAGCTGCCTAACATTACACTGATACATTTGTATGAAATTAATGAAATCCAGTAGAACATTCGTATTAGGTTAGCATAGTACAAATAAATAATGTAATTTAAACAATCTTCAAATCAGCTAATCAAGAGTTAGAGAAAATTTTTGTCTATAAAAACTGTAGATTGTGTAAAGGAGCTAAAATTAATCTCTAAAAATCAACTTCAAGAAGCAATCTCTCTTTATCAAATTGAAAGCAATTGATAAAGGGCATTGTTAAGTGAAGGATAACAACCAATTATATATTCATAGTTGTTAGAACTAAAAGGGACCATCATGATCATCTCGTCTGAAATCCTGCATAAAGCATGCCATTAAAGAGAATTTCTGAAGCAATAGCAGTAATCTCTAATCAGTTTCTATTCCTGGTTTCCAAACTGTCTTGGATTTGGTGGATGGATACCAAGCAAAACCTAAGTGCTACAGGAAGTGACATTGGTGATAGTTTATAGGAGTCTTCCCTCTGAATCAGAAATGCGGGACATTGGGCTGTTGGAAGTGCTCTCTTTTAGATTACATGTAAACTAAAATGCTGACCACCTGTGGTCACTGAAAAACTCAAACCACATCTGCAAATGGATTGTTATGAGCCCTGGTGTTCTGCTAAATTCAAATTGAGCAATATATTTTGCCTATGTAAAATTCCCTCAGAATTTGAGATAGACATCACATACTTCATTTTGAGTCCTCAGTTGTTGAATGGTATGTCCATGATCTCCTTAAAGGCTGACGCTATCTACCCAAAAGATGGCTGAATTCAATGCTTGGTTATCTGATCATCACTGTATGAAAGTTTCCACATATGAAGAAGAGTAATTAATTATTATTTTATTATATAAAGTAAAATAGATGGGATTGGACTAAATGTAGAATAAAATCATGTTAACATAATACTTAAGGCAGCATATTTTAATGATAGCTACATTCAAGCTTCAGGTCAAAATGCTAGTTAGTTTCTAGTAGAGATGAGCCATAACTCCAGATTTGAATACTTTGTATGTGAGGGATATTTGGATCAGGAATGCCAGGTCGGGCTCTATCGTGACTCCAAATGACAGAAAAGGCCAATTTGAGCTTGAGAATTTTGGGCCTGAGACCTCTTCTCTGAATCTCAAGGCCATGACTCACTCTTGCTGTCATCTGGGAGCAGGTCCACAGGTCTCCACCTCCTGCCATCTTCTTCATGGAAGCACCAGCTTGGCACCCCAAAACACTCTCTCTTTGGATGTGTTGACGGTACAGGCTGCCACCATATCCAAAATTATGCAGGTTGCTTCCTCAAGGCCTTTACCAGCAGCTCCCTGACATGGGTAGAAGGGAATGATAAGCCTATGGACAACAATGGTGAGTGGAGGTCACAGGCGAAGGACAAGGTCAGGCCGTGAAGGGTAAATGTCAGAGGGAGGCAGAGATGGATGATCTCTCTAGAACAGCCTTTTCAAGGTTTTTCTGAAAACAGGTATGGTGATGTCTCGTATGAAGGAACAATTGTATGGTGTGTGGTAAGATTCTTGGCTTTCTGTAGGCAAATTTCTTTTTAAAGTGTCCCTTTATAAACAGACAATAGTTTATAGCTTTTCTTGAGTACAGGTACAGAGTGTTACGGTTCCAAAGGAGCCAGTTGTAAGCCCATTACATCAGCACTCAAATGTACAGTGTTAACCTGTATAATCAAATTCATGAATGACTTGTGGACTTGCTTGATGTGCAAATGCAGTGGAGTGCATCAAATTTCAGAGGGTGGCAATATTAGTCTGCAGAAAGACCAGCGCTAACCAAATGGCACCCGTACATACTACACACAGCAGTGCCTGAAACCACATTGGAGAGAAAGCCACTAACCTAGTCTCCCAGTTACAGGTAAAATGTTGCAATGATGAAGTAGTGAGGTGGCCTGCAAGAAAAAGGCAAAACAGTAATAAATGGAAAAATGTCAAAATTTTGAAATTATGTCAAAAATTTAAATTATAGTGTTGACGAACTCTATAACTTGTTGAAAAATGCAAAACTTTTGGATAAAAGGTTCTGTAAAACATGTTCATTTTTGGGGTGGAATATAGGGAGAAGGCAGATGTTGGTCAAAAACGAAATTTTCATCTCAAAATGTTGTCAAAAACTCAAAATTCAGGAAATGACAACCAGCTCCAATGCTAAAACAGACATAATTTAAATGGATGTAATCCCTTCTATTCTCATGTAGATTTCAGAAAGATATCTACTTAACAGCTTAATCAGAAACAGATCGTTTTCTTCCATTTTCTACTGACTATTCTCAATTGCACCCTCTCACATACTCCATTTATTATGGCTAACCCAAACAAACAAACAAACAAAAAGCTCAAGACAAAAATAATGTTCTCTGTCTCATCTAACATTTTATAAGGAGTGGTACCGCCCACATATTTTGGATAACCAGGTAGAGAGATGGATAAAGCAAGCAAAGATTGACCAAGTCTGACGAGAGTCGTTCTCTTGACTTCTAAAACAGAGCATACCATACAGGTTACAGATGAGAAGCCTCATTTTTCCAGTTTTGCACCAAGTGTAGTCACTTACATTTATGCAAAAGAATTGTGAAGTAGGAGTTAAAATTCCTACAAAGCAGAATGGTAGCATTTTACAGCCGGTTTTCAATTGCTTTTCACAGGTGTAAATGTCTACAGAGTGTAGGGCTGTGAGGAAAAGACCCACAATCTGCTTCTACAGCAGAACCTAATGACTGCATGACTGAACCTCAATCCTGACCTCAGATTGTTCAGCAGGCTAGTCTATTATGAAGGATGAAACTGAAGCTAACTAAAGCTTTTGTTTTCCAAGCTCCCTTTTGAATTACCGCATGCTCTATTACCACCTCTAGAAATATCACTCCTTATCACCTGCTACTCCGCTGTATCCTGTTTTTCACAGACTCCCAGAAGAAATAGTGGTAAAACAAGCACCTCACATTTCATACCCTACTGCCCATATATTCTGTCAATTAAGGCTGAACAGTATTTCAAAAGGTTTTTTTTGGATCTGATGGATTAAGTGCAACTGACATTTCTGGTGTCTAATATAGATTGGGCAGTTTCTGTGTCTGCCTGTTTGTATGGTACTGCTCAACATGCCCTAATGTCACTCAAAGAATACTAACAATGAACAAATAATAAAGTATTTGGAAGCTACACGTGTAACATATTGAAAACAGAATTACAACGGGTCATTGCTTGATTAGAAAGCTTCAGTGTGATTTGTAATAATTCTTTTCTCCCTTTCTACGTTGTTAAGAGATGGACTGTGGTTCTCAGCAAGTATTATTAGTTGTTGCATGTAACAACCAATTGAATCCCAGGTTCAAACATTGTGATCTGCACAAAGACCCAGATTCAATAAGGTATTAAAGTACATGCCTAACTTTAAAAGAGATGCGTAGTCCCATTGATTACAACTGGACAACACCGATGCTTAAAGTTAGGCATGTGTTTAAGTACCTTGCTGAATTGGGATCATAATCAAATTGTCATCCAGGGGCCTAGCTACTAGGAAAAACCACAATAGCTTCAGAAATATTTATTGTATAGATATTATCCATTCTAGACACATAGGAGCTAAATTAGAAATACTGTGTGCTAATGTAATCTTGAATTTTGGGAGACTCTTGGACTCTGGGAAAGATTATGGTCTCTGCTCTTTTTCATTGCTGCATAAACTATGTGTTCTCCACAGGTTTTCATTACCCTTCGGAAGCATGAGAGCCAACTGTGGAGTTGATCAGAGCCTTAAAATAGATACAGCTGGAGAAAGGAGTTTAATCCGAGAAAACAGTGAACACTTCTATGCCAAGTTGGAATTAAAGTTACTGTTGTTTTTGTTGCATGGTGAAGGTGTGTTTAGAATAAAAAAGACTTTCTGAAAAACATAACTGAGGGAGGAAATATTTACAGCCAATGAGGATTTAAAGTATTTATATACAAATACACATCTCTATTGTATATTTACAGAGAAATG
The DNA here is from genome assembly GCF_026122565.2 of Emydura macquarii macquarii. Lineage (NCBI taxonomy): Eukaryota > Metazoa > Chordata > Testudines > Chelidae > Emydura > Emydura macquarii. The sequence continues at coordinate 42,260,678 of NW_027132610.1, read as the reverse complement.
AATTTTGTGTACTTATCTGCACAAATAAACCATATATATATATAATATACAGAGCCACATTTTCAGAACTGTACATGGACAAATCCATTCACAAAAAACATGTGCATGTTTATGCATGCAAATTGGCCAATTTTGCATGCAGTTTTGAAAAGCTTGCCCACAATGGATGTTCTGTAAGAGCTCAGTTTTAGCCTTAAACACTTCCCTGAGCAAGGGGTGGTGCATTAGCAGCACCAACTCATGAATAGCCCTCGGAAGCACAGTCACTCAGAGATCATTCTCTGAGGCACAATTTCCTCACTGTTTCCCCTTTGCTCCCAAGTGCTAATAATTTACTGCTGGCTTATATCAGGATCAAATTACTCCCCACTCTGCACTGGTTCAGCTATTCTGGTCAGTGAGCAACAGAGTGGATCCAAGGTTCCACCCATTCCCATCCATACCCACCTAGTCCGAGAAAGGAATAAGCAGGCGAGTAGCCTCACTTACTCCTGTGCACCTGGACCCAAGATCCAACTAACTTTCATAGGTGCTTAAGGGGCGTTCTTATTCTGCCTGACTCCCTTATGTGTACAGATAGATCAAGCCACAATCTAGCTCTCTATAGATAAAGGACAGTATGCAAAAAAGTTTCCTGACATCTCATGGAGCTTGTGGGAAATCAGTGGGACATAGATTATAATATGTAGTCTAACTGCAGCACTTTGCTGCAGCATAGAGTCGTCATAAAAACAAAAAAATATATAGTTCTGAAATGTCCTTATTCGACAGTGCAAAGATTTAATTATTCAAGCTTTCCCAGAAGCAACCCCAAGACTGCTGTCTGAAGAGAAGATAGCTGGGTATGATAAATATCTTTTTCAAGCTGTGTTGAAGGAAAAAGTGGAACCCATGTGCAGGAAATGGTTCATATAACTTGGAGAAGCCTCAGCTTCTCTGAGAAGCAGTCTTGGCAGACCTATGAAGTTTTTCATATTGTTATTGGCAGGCCATTGCATACAACTATGGTACCTTCAATTGCTGAAGTACCACATTTCACAAAGTTTTGTTATGGTTAAGTAAGCAACAAGCAGAGCAACACTTATTTACTCTTTATGTTACAGGAGCGTTAATTGAGAAATAAGCAAGTGCGTAGAAATAACCAATTGGCTCAGCAGTTTCTCATGATCTCAGAAAATTGCAAACAGTCTGTTCCCATTTCTCATCTGCTTTTTTTTTTTTTTTTTTTTTCCATCAGGGAATGTAGTATCTATTCCATATAAGGAATTTAATATATCTAAAAGGAATAATTTATTTACTTGCTGTATGTTTCACATTAGCGTATATGATTTGCAGATGTCACTGTCAATGAATAATTCACCCCAGAATTTGGCCCAACTCTCAGGCCTTCTGTTTCTCAAAAGGCACTCAGAATTATATTCATACTGATGATGATATTTTACAAATAAAAAAAAAAAAGAATAGAGAGGAAACCTATGTAATTACTTCATACTGGTATTTGTGCAGGGTTTATGCATATGTATAATATCCAAGAAGGTAATTCAGTATCACATATGAAACCCCTGGCCATATCAAAAGTACCTGTTTTCAGTCTAGAGTATTGTTTTGTTATCATGGAGATAATAAATTGTCATTAAATCTCACAGAGACAGACATCTTTCCAGAGTAAAAGAATTCTATTATAACAGTCATTTAATTAAAAGCATCCACCAGAGGCCTGTGCATGTATGTGTATTATGAAATTTAGACAAGAAAAGGAAACATACTGTATATACCAAATTGACTGGGCCAGAAATGAGATTTGTTGTTCTTATCATTTTTCCTCACCACAGACCCCTGAGGCACAAGCTTTATTGGGGTGAATGGCTAGAATATTCACAGACATTTGGTTAGGCTATCACATCTGTTTTTTCCAGTCTATCCCATTATTCAGCAAAATGGTTTATAGATTAGTACAGTGTAGGGTGATGATGAGACCCTTGATTCATATTCCATTTATACATAAATTGCCATTAAAGAAGGTAATTAGGATGTCAGACAGCATGCTAATCAGTATAAAGATACTGGATAACCATGTGATGATCAGATGACATGTTGAGTCCAATATCAAGTCACATATTTGTACATTCAGCATCCCAAATATGACAAGTTTCCTCCTCACACACACACACACACACACACATTTTGTTAGGACAGAGATATGGAGCAGCCCATAGCAGAAGAGTTTTTCTCAGTGTGTGTCACTAAACTAGCAAAAGCTGCCTGGAAGTTATGCAAAGCCACAGGCTCTCTAGACAGATTATCAAGCTACGCCACTTCTCTGTGAGAAAGCAGGTGGAAATCAGGCACCCTGAATGTACTTGGATACAAAGGGTTAACAGGGAACACCACGATTTTCCAATTGAAACCCAGCCCCCAACAAGTACATCACAGCCTATTATGGATGAATGTGTAGCTCAGAGGAGGCTGTGAAAAATCAATTGGATAAAGAGAAATCACAGTGTGTTGGGTGAGATGTTGTTGTTGTGCTTTGGTTGACTGAAAAAACCGCTGGAGCTTCCAGTTTCCCTCTTTCAATTTATTTATTTATTTTGCTAGCAAAATTATTCCAGATATGCCAGCAGCAATTGTTTTTATATATTACTTACACAGCACCATGCATTACAGATATGTCATGTACACAACGTGATACTTAAGAAAACAAAATAAAACCAAAGAAATTACCATTTAAGGGAAGACTTTAATAACATGGAGATAAAAACAAAAACAAAGAAACAAACAAAAAACCAGGGAGTGACAGGAGCAAAATAACAGCATCATGGATGTTCCTACCAACTAGAAAAACCACAAAAGCTTTAGAAATATTTATTTTATAGACATTATCCACCCTAGCCACTTAGGAGCTAGTTTAGGATTAGTAGTGAGCAATATAACTTTAGAGTGACATTTTAAAAAACTATGACTTAGATGCACCAAAGGAGTTCGGTGTGATGACACGGCCTGTCATAGCACCTAACTTTTAGATGCCTAGCAAATCACTGTGATTCACAAAGCCTGAATTTGGCACTTAGGATATGTCTACACAGTGCTCTGAAGCCCACAGAAGCAAGCCTCCCAGCCTGGGATAACAGATTTAGGCTAGAGGGGCTCGCACTAGTGCTCTAAAAAGAGCTGTGGAGACAGCTTTGAAGCCCACCTCCCCCATAGGCCTCAGAACTCAACATCCAGACCAAGCCACAACTCCAAAGCACTGTCTACACAGCTATTTTTAGAGTACTCGTGCGAGCCCCGCTAGCCTAAATCTGTTATCCCAGGCTGGGAGGCTTGCTTCTGTGGGCTTCAGAGCACTGTGTAGACATATCCTACGTGCCAAATTCAACAACAAAAATTCAACAAAGAAAACAACAGAACACCACTGGCCATCACCTACAGCCCCCAGCTAAAATCTCTCCAACACATCATTAAGAATCTACAACCTATCCTAGCAGATGATCCCTCACTCACTCAAGCCGTGGGAGGCAGATCTCTCCTTGCTTACAGACAGCCCCCCAACCTGAAGCAAATACTCACCAGCAACCGTACACTTTACAACAAGAACACTAACCCAGGAATCTATCCCTGCAACAAACTCGGTTGCCAGCTCTGCCTGCACATCAGCTCTAGTGACACCATCACAGGTCCTAACCACATCAGCCACACCATAAGGGGCTCATTCACCTGCACATCTACTAATGTAATATATGCCATCATGTGCCAGCAATGCCCCTGTGCCATGTACATTGGCCAAACCGGACTGTCACTACACAAAAGAATAAATGGACACAAATCAAACATAAAAAATTGTAACATCCATAAACCATTAGGAGAGCACTTCAGTCTCCCAGGGCACTCTGTAGCTGATTTGAAAGTTGCCATACTTCTACAAAAAACCTTCAAAAACAGACTTCAGCGAGAAACTGCAGAGCTGGAACTCAAACTGGGTCTGAATAGAGAATTGGAATGGTTATCTCATTACAAGAAGTAATTATCATGGTTTACACATTCTCACCTTCTAATCAATGGTTGTGAATAGGCCTCATCTACTCTAACTGAATGGACTTTGTTAACACTTACCCTCCCCATTGTTGTTCCTTACCCTTGGATGTATATATATACCCCCTATCTGATTTTTATTTCTTGCATCTGACGAAGTGGGTTGCAGCCCACAAAAGCTTATGCCTGCAGAAATTCAATTTGTTCGTCTTTAAAGTGCTACAGGACTCTCGTTGTTTTAGCTTTAACAGTAGAGACTGAGGAACCTCCCAATCAGTATATCCATAAGAACATAAACATAAGAATGGTCATACTGGGTCAGACCAATGGTCCATTTAGCCCAATATCCTGTCTTCTAACAGTGGCCAATGCCAGGTGCTTCAGAGGGAATGAACGAAACAGGTAATCATTCATCCCCTGTTGTCCACTCACAGCTTCTGGCAACAGTGCCCAGGGGCACTCAGAGCATGAAGCTGCATCCCTGACCATCCTGGCTAATAGACATTGCTATCTTCCATGAACTTATGTAATCCTATTTTGAACCCTGTTATAGTTTTGTCCTTCACAACATCCCTTGGCAATAAGTTCCACAGGTTGACCGTGAATTGTGTGAAGAAGTACTTTCTTTTGTTTGTTTTAAACCTGCTGCCTATTAATTTCATTGGGTAACCCCTAGTTCTTGTGTTATGTGAAGGAGTAAATAACATTTTCTTTTTCACTTTCTCCACACCAGTCAAGATTTTATAGACTTCCATCATATCTCCTTTTAGTTGTCTCTTTTCCAAGCTGAAATGTCCCAGTCTTATTAATCTCTCCTTATATTAAAACTGTTCCATACCCCTGATCATTTTTGTTGTCCTTCTCTATATAATTTTTCCAATTCTAATATATCTTTCTTGAGATGGGGTGACCAGATTTGCATGCATTATTCAAGATGTGGGTAAGATATGGGTAAATCCAAGACATTGATTTATATAGAGGCATTACAATATTTTCTGTCTTATTATCTGTCTCTTTCCTAATGGTTCCTAACATTCTGTTAGCTTTTTTGACTGCCGCTGCACATTGAGCAGCTGTTTCCAGAGAACTATCCACAATGAGTCCAGGATTTCTTTCTTGAATAGTAACAGCTAATTTAGACCCCATCATTTTGTATGTATGGTTTGGATTGTGTTTTCAAATGTACATTACTTTGCATTTATCAACATTGAACTTCATCGGCCATTTTGTTGCCTAGTCACCCAGTTTTGTGAGATCCCTTTGTAACTCTTTTTAGTCTGCTTTAGACTTAACCCATAGCACAATGGATAGAGCATTCACTTACTAGGTGACAGGTCCCTCAGGTGGAGAGAGGACTTGAACTGAGGTGTCTTCCCATATCCCAGGTGAATTGCCTTACCACTGGGCTAAATGTTATGAGGGAAGTCCTCATCCTGCTCTCCCTCACCCCAGCTATTTTGTGTGAACTCACCTGAGAAGCCCAATTTAATAAGCAAAAGCCCAATTTATGCAACATAGGCAGTTGAATACCTCTCTCCCCCAGTTTATGAATTGCTCTGGGGCTGAGGTGGGCAATAGATGTCCAGATGCCAAGAGTAGGGCTGCAGTGTGCATGCCCAGAGGCAGAAACATGGGAACTTTTACTGCAAAAACTTAGACCCTGAGTGAGTTGAGGGGCCTACATGATTCAGCAGAAATTCTGTGCATCACAGTGGTCCTGAAATTGGACTTAGGCACCTAATTCCATTTTTGTATAGCCAGGCCTATGGCCTGATTCACCATTGTGTTACCCCAACTTTACACCATAAAACCAGAGTAACACAGCAGTGAAGCAGGACCTATATATACACAGGCCTACATTTTCAAAAGTGACTATTCATTTAGAAGGCTTCCATTTTGGGGTGCCCCACTTTAGGCACATTAAAGGATCCTCATTTTCAGAGAGTGCTCAGCACCTGCCGTCTCAAACATGAGTTCCTTTTCAGCACCTCGTGTAGGGGCTGCCAAAAATGGAGGAACTCACGAATCACTTTTGTAACTGCAGGCCACATTCTCTAATCTCTGAGGCACTTTGAAGAAATGAGTTTTGAGAAAAGACTCAAAGAAGTATGGGCAGAGGTTTTAGTGGCAAAAGTCACGAAGAGGGCTTGGGGTATAGGACCTAAATATTCAAAAATGACTATTGTTTTGGGGTTTCCAACATGAAAAAGGGTCTGATTTTCAGAGGATAGGTGCTTAGCACTCTGTGAAATCAGCACATTTGCTGAAGATTTTGACAGAATGTGAAACTAGATTCATTCAGGCAAGGCTGCTATTACAATACCCTTCTGGCAATTTTAACTTCTAGGGCAGATAGCTGTCTAGCTAACATATATACAGGGCACTTCAGTCTAATATTTTCTCACTATCAGCAGTCTGGAAGATACCTACTCTGATTACAGGTGCAGAATGCTCACAGACAATGGGTAGAAACTAGCACAGGATGTTCCCTTTTCCAAAGCATTGTAAGTTCAAAGGCAGGCTGAAAATTAGGCAGGACAAGCGTTAATCTAAGGCCACACAGATTTTATAGGCACCAGACAGATATCTTGAAAAGGAGCTTTAGTGTTCCAGAGGCAGAACATTAGGTGTATTTTTAAATTACTCTGAAATTACAGAACAACAAACATATTCTCTAGACAAAGACATCCCCAACTGCAAATAAGTTAAAACTCTACCTTTTGCTTCAGTGGTGGTCTGCATTCCACTCTTCTCCCCTCATCCTCCTCCTCACTACCTGTACAGAGGGGGCCACTGTACACATAGGGCAAAGAGGCCTGGGAGAATTGTCTTGAGGGGAGCATGGCCTAGAAAATGCCACTCTCTGCTGCCCTGTGGGAAACACCAGAGAGAAGGTAGTTATGAGTTCATCTTTCAAGTGGGTCCCAAGGTTGTTGTCTTCACTGAGTCAAATCTCTGGTCTGAAAGCACACCACAGGATAAGGGAGGTAAGCAACTACAACATTTACAAAGTTAATTACAAAATGTCTTATCCCTGCAGCAGCAGCACTCAATCATGGCAGAGCATGTCAATATTTTGGCCAGGCGTCCAGGTGCAGAGGTGGTTGGGGAAAGAGCCTCCTGCTCCCACTACTGGCATTCTTGTCTACCATTGTGTGAAGGCGTAAAAAGCATGTATAGTACTTGCAGGTAAAACAGAACCATTCCTGGAATACATCACTGGTACACGTGCTGTTATGCTAGAATGCACCTATTCTAAATAGCACTATTGGGAACAGTGCGAGATAGAACAAAGATTCCTGAAATGAGCTCTAGGCAGTTGCCACTTGGATATACATGGAGGAACCAAGGTATAATAATTGTATGTTTTAACCTCATATTGCCCCAGCACTGGTTGAAAGAGGCATTTGACGGAATCTTCTTTGTGGCTAAAAGCCTGCACAGCTGTGTGCTAAAACACTTTTCAACAACTGTGTACATCCAGCCATCTTCTTTAAATATCCTCAGGAAAGCTGGGCTAGAAGATGACAATTCCATTTCATGACAACTTTTGAGGTTTTTACATTTGTTTTTGTTCCTCTTTGGAATAAAAACAAAACTTTAAAAATATTTTTGTGAAAGAGAATTGCGTGGAAACAAAAAGGTCAGGTTTTCGATTAGGGTCTCTCTCTCTAGAAATGTCTGGACAGTGTGCTCCCTGGACCTGTCAGAAATCTTCCCATCAAAAACTTTGTTGAAATCGATACAACTTCATTAGAAATTTCAGCTTTAGTGAAAAAGCATATTTGACAAATAAATATTTAATAAAAAATGTTTCAACCGATTCTAATCCCCAATTTACACATCTCCTGCTTGCACCCCTCCCTCTGCCACTGCTGGAAGTGCACTACACAATAATTTGTTCTCAGTACAAGCTTTTGAAAATGTGACTACTCCTGCAGGCGCTCAGGTATATTTATTGGTCTAAGCATGGATCTAACAGACAGGAGATTTGCTCCTGTAACAGCTTTTCCAAAGTGAAAGGTGTGGACTTCTGAGAAAAGTGGTGATTTGATTTGCATGGTCATTCGAATTGTTCATATATTTTGCCTCAAATTTTCTCAAATAATCAGACTTTCATTGACTTTCTTTTTCATACAGCTAGCACTTAGATTTCTTTAGTTCGTTGGTCACATTGCAGAGCTCTTACTTTTTAATTTCAGCCCAGCAGTTTCTGGTCATCGCTTCAGCTGAAAAAGAGCTGATGTCCCCACTGAGCAGATTTCTAGTAAAAAGTAAAATGCAAACTGGTTTGATCTGAGCTTCTTGAATCTGTAAAATTGGGCTGGAAGCACTGTGAAGAGAGACTTCCTTATGAGATTTATGGTACTTCCAATTTCCAGTAAGAAATACCACAAGGAAAAGTTTTCCCTTGGCCTTTTCCATTTCTATTTATAGGCCAAGCTGAAACCAGAAAATATAAAGGCAGTTGCGAAATGAAATGTAATAAGGAATAGGGTAACCCAGCTTTTCTGAACCTCAGAACTGATTTGGTTTGGGCACACTTTGTGTTTTGGATAAAGGTTTAAGTCAGTTCTTATTTTATGTGAACTGTTTGCCCATTCCAAGTCTGACAAAGACTCTCTCAGTAGTGCCATCAGAGAAAGTGGTCTCTGGCAGGTTCAGCTTTGGTGGTAAGGTTAGTGGGCAGCCTTAGCTGACAAAATCAGACACTCGCCAACCCACACTGACCAAATGTGGTGAGTTTCCAGCAAAACCCTTCAACACGATGAATCCATGCTGATGAGGTTTTTGTTCTGCAAGGGCTGGAGAAAAGCTATTATTGATATGTAGGGACAGTCTAGCCAAAGTCTATAATTACAGAATTTTTATGTATGACAATTCACAACCTCCCTATTTGAGCCACAGAAACAAAACCAGTTCTTCATTTATTTAATTACCTAACAGTTTTTTTGGGTTAAGTAAGTTTCTAAAGCCATGATTATATTTGTTTTAAGCTTCACTCCTACTCCCACTATGCAGATGAAAATACTTTGCAAGACTGAGAAAATCATTAAGTCTATTAGTGTTACATTACTATGTTCTATTATTGTAGCAATTGACTCCTAGAACTGAAATTTCATTGTTAATTTGGAGCCACATTTTTACAATCAACCATCTACTTTGCACTGATAGACTGAAGAATGCACCTACTGCATGTTCACAGATTCTCACTTGGACATACAAAAAAGGTATTTGCTTATGGAAAATGGATAGTTATATTATAATCGATAGTTTTATTTGCAAAATGGGTTATTTGCTAGTACAATGGTCTCACTGAAAACGTTTCTGCTGATCTGAATGACTCTAGTTTGAGAGGTATTCCCTATGCTTAAAATAGGGATATCTGTAAAACCAGAAGTATCACTTAAACCTGTAAAACCTTTATTATTCTACCTCTGTATTTGCAATTTAATATTAACTATTTAACTAACTATTTTACCATCACAATGACTGTTTGTGCATACAAATAGAAGCTACTGAAAATTTGTTTCTATATAATAATAATATTACACTATGAAGAGGGAAACTGTTTTTCATGGATATTTACTTCAGACATTTTTGTAATCGGTGTGATGGTCTTGAAGAACCACAGAAACAAAAACTCCCTTATAGGCTGTAAATATGTTCTGTCAGTTATTTCCTGACAGATTCTTGGTGTTTATTCAATTTATGGTTGAATAAAAAGATCAAAATCTTTTCTGACAGGTATGTTGTTTTATTGACAGGTATTTTATATCCCATCTTTCAGGTAAATGACCACTAAAGTGAAGCTCTGCCACAATACTCTTGCTATCTGTCCCCAGAACTGAGCATCTAGAGGTAGGTGGCAGGGTGTTCTTGATGGACAGCTGTCAGGCCCCATCTCAGCAAAGCATTCAGTACATTCTGACCTTTCATCACATGCTTACATTCTAAGTCAAATGAAACTATTCATTTGCTTACAATTAAGCACATGCTCAAGGGCTGTCATGAGTCAGGGCCTTGATTCTGGAAATCTTTCTCACTTAAAGCCCTCTAAAGCTAGTCTGGACAATTATTAGGTTGGTGCAGAAAAGACATTTGCTCATTCTGGTCTTCTCTTAATTTGGTCCTGTAGGCAGCAGCTGTTCCACTCACTCATCAGTTGGTGGGAGTGATAGCTATTGGGGTGAAACCGATTTGTGCCAATTGGTGGCACGAGTCATTTTTCTGCATTATGCACCCAAGTGTCAGAATGATACGGGCAGAATAAATAATAAGATTTTTCCCACTACTCTATTCAAGTATCTCTAACACTCCCCCTAACATCTAACACACCTGCTGTTCTAATAAAAGCCTCTTGAGCAGGATAAGTCCATGGTGCTGAGAAAGAACATACATTTTTTATAGGAAATATACACGGTATACTTCTTCCTTTTAAACCTTAAAAACCTATTGTTATGGAGGCACCTAATAATAACCCTATAGTTAGGATTGTGCTCTAAAATAGAATTAAAATGGAATATGAATTCTTGTTTTTTTCTAAAAGTGCTAGTTGTTATGCCCTTCAATTGCCATATAGATGTGTTTCTCCTTACACATTTTAATGGGAAGTCTTTGAAATTGGGCTCTGGCTGAAATGTGTCATTGGAAGTCCAACCTATTGATTGTTGACTGATTCCTTTTAAAATCATTGTCTACGTACACAAAATTTGGTGAAGAGGTGTATCATGAGTGAATTTGGTACAACATGTAACTTTAAAAAAAGGTGCTTGGGTAATTTTTAGCCATTCATAATCATTTCTGAAAGCTTTTTTGTCAATAACAAAAAGAGTTTTATGTGCAGCTGCCGTCACATAAGAATTTAGATGCACCTGTGTATAACTGAGAAGAGTTCATATGTAGCTGTGGATGGATAAAATCTTTCCTATCAGGAAATGTGCTTCTACCCTCTACATATCTGCCCTTGTTTGCCAACGCTTGCACCCTCTTTTAAGTATTTAAAAACCTTGGAAATTAATACACAAAAACTTGTATGTAATATTTCGAGTTGCTATACATATAACATATCTGACAGGAACCCACTAAAGAAAGGAGATGAGAAGTTAAGCCACCTTAACAGTAGATGCTCAATCTTCCACCCACAGGGTACATATTTTATCATTAACACATCTACCATATACCACACTTGTAACTACCCCCTAAGGATGCCAGTTTTGCATTATCTTTTTTACCAAACTACTCTCTCCCTTCACAATATACTAGTACATCAAACGTACATAGCTAAGAATGGCTAGTTTGGTAAAGGGGTGTGTCGCAGAGTTGTAGTGCATGGTGTGTGATGTACTGAAGTTGTGATAATGGTAAAAGGTGTACCTGCGAGTGGAGGAGAATCTACTATTAAATGACTTCACTTCTGTGCTTTTGTGGGTTTGTGTCAGATATATGCATAGCGACCCTAACTTCTTCACAACTAAGTTTTTGTGTATTCTTCTGGTATTCGATTTTTAGTTGTAATAGTGCCCAAAACTGTTAAAAATATGTAGAAATAGATTCTGCTTACTTCCCATCATTATTTCTTGAGATCAGTTAAGTTCAGTTCAGTTTGATAGACTGTATTTCTGAGCTTCAGTTTAGACTTTGTATTGAGTACTGTGTGAAAATACATCTAGCAGCCAAAGCTGCAAATAAGCTGAAGTCATAAAGAAAATATCAAACATAGCAGTTGTAAGACACAGGAGCACTACACATAAAATGAATGTGCAGTGCTCCAGCTCTGCAGGACTGGTGGTAGGGGCATTCTCAGTGGAGGGCCCGTGCCTCTGAAACCTGCTTCCTTTGGCGAGCCGCCAAAGCCTGAGTTTGGCGAATTTCAGAGCGCAATGTAAGGCCTGTCTGTTCAGTGAAGCGGTTAAATGACCGTTAGATTATTCTTAGCAATAGGATATGGTGGCGTGTGTGTGTGTGAGTACGTGTGTGTGTGTGTTTGTTTATGAAGTTCTTGATTATAAAAGGTCTTATATTTTATCTAATGTTTTGGATTGTTTTCAACAAATGTAGGAACACAGCTGCCACAGTACGGGGGGGTGGGATATTCAATTAATTAATTAATTAATTAAACTGGATTTACTTCATTTTAAATCAACAAATATTATACATTATTGAATGAGAGTCCAGTACAATAATGTTCTAAGTCACAGATTTAGGATAACTATTTCTTTCTTAGTAGAGAGCGCAGTTTTCGATCGGCTAAGTCTAGTTCTGAATACAAACCCTCCCCTCATGCACGCCCACCGGCCTTTATTAAATTCATTGTTCATTTTTCTAATGTGAAGTTATCTGCTCCAACTACAGATAGTTTAGTTTTAAAAAATAATTATTGAGTGTTGGAGAGAAATGAGGCCTTGTCTTTGAGGTTCTCAGGTCTACTGTGGCAGTAAAGTTGGCAGATCTGGCCATCTGAAGAGTCCTCTCTTGTAAGAGGCGTTCCCAGGTGGTGTAAAGTTCTTATGGCAATTTCCAGGTGGTATAGAGTTCACCTAACAGCTCTGTGCCACTCCCTTGCAGTCCTTAATACAGGGAGAAAACAGGAATGAGTGGGGAATCCCTACTCCCCATAGCCCTCTGGTTGCCAAAACATCTCCTTGAGGTTGCAGGCATCTGAGCCTAAATTAAGGTGACCTGCCCTAATTTACAACAGGTTTGGACAAGTCTCTGGATCAGGGGAACATATAGAAGGCTTAACGCATTATTTTTGCTATATCAGAGTAATGATTACTTAAAGAACTATCTTTTTTCCACTGCATATCTGTCCAAGTCTAAGTAATACAGATAGTCAGTAGATTTTCATATGTACTGTTGTCAACATCATTAAAAGTATAGTGAGGTGAACATGTGAATGTGTATGTACACTTGCGTATAAACACATACGTACACTCTAGAGCTGGTCGGAATTTCTTTCTTCCTGAAGAAAATTTCAACTTTTTATCATAAAATGAAAAATTTTGGCTGAAATCCAAAAATTTTTGGCCAAAACCCAGACATTTTTTTTCTTTGGCCAAAATGCTTTTGATGAAAACTTGAAATCATTGGTGAAAGCAGATACTACGCAAAAAGCTTCATTTAGTCGTAACCAAATTTTCAATAAAAAAAACAAAAAAAAAAAAACCCCAGTTTCAATGCAACATTTTCAGGGAGGCCCTACAAACTCACAAATACAACATAGTTGTGTGTATGTGAGTATATAAATAAAGATGTAGATATCGTGGAAGCACTGCTTGTGGTTTCATAGTAAAGATTGGATTGAGCTTTGCACTTAAAGCAGGAATTCAATGACTTTGTTACATAAGAAGAATACATCATATCTTCCCCAAAATTACTACATTTACTCTGTAATTCCAGAATCAATTTTCTGAGAATTTACAATCAGTTAATTAGTTTATGAGTTAAAATTAATTTAAAAATGGGTAATTAAAGAAATATAGCATTCTCTGTCAGACCATATTTTTGTCCCAAATGATCTCAGGAATGGACTAACACTTGGTTTCATTTTCATTGAGAATAATGGAAGATGGTGGCCATTTAGAAAATGACACGTCTGCATAGATTCACAGATTTTAAGGTCATAGGGACCATTATGATTATCTAAATTCCTGAATAACACACGCCATAGAATTTCACCAAGTGATTATTGCATCAAGTCCATAATTTCTGGTAGAGTGCATATCATTTAGAAAGACATCCAATCTTGATTTAAAGACTTCAAATGACAGAGAATCCATAAATTACCCTAGGTAAATTGTTCCAATGGTACCCTCAATGGTAAAAATGTATGCCTTATTTCTATCCTGAATTTTTCTAGCTTCAGCTAGATGAAAGAGCTCTCAACTATCAGAAATTGTCTTCCCTGTTGGTACATATAGATTGTAATTGAGTCATCTCTTTGAGTTGATTGAGAATTGAGTCTATTCTTGGAGTAAATTAAATAGACTGAGCCTCTTTGGTCTCTTACTGTGAAGCAGGTTTTCCAGATGTCAGATCATTCTTGTAGCTCTTTTCTGAACCATTTTCAATTTGTCAACATCCTTTTAAAAGTGTGAACACTAAAACTGTACACATCATTCCAGTGATGGTCTCACTAATGCCATATACAGTGGTAATACTTCTGCACAATATTCCCTTGCTTATGCATCCAAGGATTGTGTTTGCTCCCTTAGCCATTGCATCATACTGGGAGCTCAAGTTCAGTTGTTTATCCACTATGACCCTTAAATCCTTCTCTGAGTCACAGTTTCCAAAATACAGTCCCATATCCTAGTAGTGTGATCTACATTCTTGGTTGCTAGATGTATGATCTTGCAATTGACCTGTTCATACCACTATTTGCCACTCCATGACTTTTTCTGTCATCTGCAAATTCTACAATTTTGTCTGAAGGAGAATACTCACCCGTCTCTGTTGACAGAAACTGTCAGTTATGAAAAATGACAAAAAATGACCCTTAATCCTAAATACTTAAGTTTCAAAAGTTATCCGTTGCACCAGATCTACCCAACATAGATGGCAAGAGATAGGAGGAAACTGTGTGTGTGTGTGCATGCACGTGCATTCACATGTGCACAGAAAAATGTAAGATGTGCAGGAGGAAAGGGAAAACTGGGACATGTGTGTGCCAGGGAATGTAGCAAGTGCAGGAGGAAGGGGACATTTGGGGTAATGCAGATGAAGGAAGGGAGATGCAAGAGGAAGCATGGGAATCTGGGGAACAGGAAGGAGGGGGATATGGGTGCATGCTCCAGGTGGCTCATGCTGTTGTGATGAAGCAAAGTATTTGTAAACCAGCTTAACTGGCCAGCCCACTCTGGCTGCTTTGCTGTGCTCACAGTACACATTTGTAAAAACACACAAACAATCTTAATTCCGGCCTGTTGTGACACCGGAGGGGGTAAAGGAAAGGAGAGAGAAAAAAGTCCAATCTGTTTTTTAAAATAATTTTAAACTAATCTGGGATTGAAAACACTAAAGTACCTTCATCGTATATGGTTTCTGTATGGTGTAACCACAGGGCAGAGTTAAAGTTGCTTTGGTGTCCTGATTGCATTTCCATACATTAAATGTTCAGATTTCTTTTATGTTTAACCTTACCTCTCAATTTTCCTAAGTTTAACTCTCTAACGTTTAGGTCCTGCTGGTCCAGCCCACCTCTGCTTTTGAGATAGTTATACCATAAATTGTAATGATTTTACCTTAAATTACTAATACTAAATCTCAACCTTAACTCCATTTTAGTGTGGTGTTTGTCTGAGATTATATGTGCCTATAAACATCACTAAAGACAGCTTGGCTGAGAAAGAGAGAGAAGATGAGGTAACATATTCATGCATGTATTAATAACCAATTAGAAAAGAAACTACTTTTTGTCCTGTAGAAAACTGAAGCTTTGTGATAAATCTAAGGCAATACATATTAAGGATTATTTCTGTATTATTTTATGTAACTATTCATCTAACACTACATACAAAAATTAATGCACCAGGCTCACTGTTTATGGAAAACTATGTAGCATCTGAGGCAAAAAGTAGTTTTCTTCTTTTTCCCCTTGCTGAATATGGAAAAAAAAAAGGGGCAAATTAAATGTGATTCTCAAGAAATCATGCACATTTGTAGAGCTGCTTACGGACTAGGGATGTACTTTGTAAGCACTCTATGTCCTTGTACAAAATATTTGAATTGTGTTTGTCAGTTTGGCAATATAGCCATTGAACTGTATGAGCTCCCTCTGGTGACCAGCACCTGAACATTATTTTGTTTTTATGACCACAGACTAAATATATACTAGTGGAAAACAAGCTTGCCTAAGACTATATATATCTTCATTTCAAAACAGATTCTTTTTTATTTCAAAGATGATAATTCTATTGGTTTGAGAGGAATATAGACTCTGCATATTTCTTCCTTTGGCTATTCACCTTGTATTCAGCTTACCTTTTAGGAAGCCATCAGGTGAGGGCACTTCTCAGACCTCTGTTCCAGAATCATTGGCCCCCACCTTTGTAAATAGGGTTTTACCTTCTCTGTGACTGATGATGAACTAGATGCAACAACAATAGGCAAAGATATCTGTAAAACACAACTATTTTTAATATCCCCAGCTGTTAGTTATATATAGTTAGAATATAGTTAGAACCATATTAAGAATAGATGAGACTTATCAACCATACACATAGGTAACATATAGTTTCTAAAATTTGACAAGAAAGATACTTTTCTTCCTTTCACTTAACATACAAGGCTGCATTTTGCAGAAACCTGAGAACCCTAGAGCTTTTCTATATACAAAAGTTGTACCACTTGAACTATATATAATAGATATATACTAATGATACACTTAAAGTAGTACAAACCCCAGGTGGCAGGCACAGTTAAATCTGGGCTTGTACTGCTATGGTTTATTCCTATAAGGGAATGGGAATAAGCTGTACCAATATGCCACCTTTATACTGGTATAACTGCACTGGCGCTTAAGGTTGTATTGGTATAACTATTTCACTAAAAATCACACCACTAACCAACATTATTATACTGGTACAAAAAGTAACTGTAAAGAATATGAAAAACTTACGTCCAAAGGATCCAAAAGAAGACAGGTGAGGGTTAATGTAAACATAAAGATCCTTATTTTATTTAGTCTCCTGCCTTGGGGCCTGGTTTCTTTTGAGGCTGATTTTCCCTGCAAGTGAGAAAGAAAGGTAGAAGCTCACACTTCCTTAGTCAGAATGAAAGGATGTGATCAAGAGTGGGAAAAAAACAAATAAATATAAAAAACATACTTTCTGTCTTTCTAGCTTTCCATGAAAAATGAGAAAATAGGGTGTTTTATTCCCCTCAAATAAAAATAATTACATATCAAAAGGGAAAGCTGCTTTTATAAAGTTTGATATAAAACCCCTTTATTTTTCCTTCTTCTAGGTGCTAGTACCTTCTAGTACATGAAACTTTTAAGCAGCTATGTTGCGCTTGTCCACACCTGAGAGAATCAAAGTATTATTTAATGAAGGAACTGTCTCCTGACCAATAGACTACAGATAGCACTGTGGATATGTCACAGTTCCTGGAATTGGAGCAAAAGCAGATGTCCCACTGGGTGATTCCCAAATTTAGCAGTGTCTACACCTGCATTTTTCATGTATGGTTTATTCCAAGAGCAGATTTTATTACATCTAATAAGTATTTATGACCTGCTGTCCTAACAATTTTTTTTTTTTTTTTTTTAAACCAAACTTCCTGTTTACAGACCTGCCAATATATTTTTTCCAGGCAGATGGGAACACAGATTCTGTGTTTGGCTGAGTTTTATAGTCCTTGGTCAGGCAAAATTGCAACTGAAACTGGTTGGACCCTTGAACATTGTAGAGTTACTGTCTAATGGTGTTAGTTCTCCCAAACAGAAGAAAGTCACATCATTTCAGACTCTTTCTCAGCTTCATTTCTGTCCAAGGCTCATTAATTTTTAAAAAAGCCAGTTTTTTTACCTCTGCTTCTTGGTAAGTGGTGTTGGATTAACATAATGTAATATTATTTATATTTCCAGTTTGGGAAGAAGAGAGAAATATGATAAAGCATAATTGCTTAACCAAAGAGATTTGGAGAAGTATCAAATCAAATCAAATCAAATAAAAAAAATCAGTGGCCACAGAGGACTTCATGGTGGTCACTATGCTGCATAAATTGGCCACTTGATGTTTTTGTTACTCTGCCACATGCCATGGACACTTGGAACTTCACAGAAGTCTTTGTTCTGTCTAGATTCTAATACCGTCCCCATAACCATGTCATCTATGTGCATAGATAGGAAGAGAACACTCCCTCCTTCTCCAAAACCACAGGCTTATCACATTTGAACTAAAGAAGAATTTTTTTTGGCTGGTAACAGTATATGGCATAAAACAAACAGATTACTGGTTCTGAATCTATCCAATAGAAGCCAGTAGAGCTGGGTGGATAATTGATCTTTTGGTTTGGGGGGCTGAAACAGAAAATTTGGGGGAAAAAATCAGTTTAGACGGAAGCAGAACCTATTTTGTTCATGTTTTCTCATTGAAATGAGAAATCAGAAAAATAATTCATTTCAGAAATACAATATAAGAAGTTTCTGAAACAAAATTTGCTCTCTCAGGACTGGCAGCAGCTGAGTGAAATTGATAAAACTGTCAATTTCACTCAGCAGCTGCCAGAGCTCCCAAGGCATACAGCTCCATGTAGCCTCACTCCTGGTGAGTCTGCCCCTAGAGCCATGGACCCTAGAAGCACCATGGTTGCCAGCAGCCCATCAGGAATCCAGGCAGGGACCAGTGGCAGCCCAGCCTTGGATTTGTCAAAAATTCATCAAACCAGGGCCCTCACATGGTGGGGGGAAGGGTACACTTTATCAGGGCCCAGAGGCCCTGGGGGGTCCAGTCCAGGCTGCAACCCCCATTACCATGAGGAAAAAAATTTTCATGGCTCATGGGATTGTATGTATGGGATGAGGGTTTGCGGTATGTGTGTGGGAGGAGCCCCATGTTACAAGTTTGTTCTGGGCCTGAAAAAATTATGCTAGGGCCCTGCATCAAACCCAGATGTTTTGGGTAACTGGCATTTGCCATCAAAACTTTATTTTGTCAGAAAAGTTCCAACCCACTCTAGAGGCCCTTCTCCCGAGTGTCAATCCCCTTGTTGGGGTCATGATCCTCCTCCGAGTCTGGCCTGCGCGGCCTCTTGGCTGGTGATGTCTCCCTGAGCTGGGCCCTGCCCAGGGTCCCTCCTTGCTCTCGCCAGCTGCTTACCGCACCCAGATCCAAATGGCTCCAGCCTCAGTCCCACCCTGCTTCAATGTGGCTCTGCTCTGCTCAGCTCGATTCTCTGGGCTTCTTCTCTGGCCTCCTGCACCCAGTTCCAGACAGCTCCAGCCCCAACCCCAGCCCCAGCTCCAGCCCCACTCTGCTCAGCTCAGCTCCCTGGCCTGGCTTCTCTGGCCTCCCAGCCGCTGGCTGCTTTGTCCTTAGCTCAGCCCACTCTCTGCCCAGGCACCGGCAGGCAGACCCAGCTCACACTGGGGGAGAGGAGAGGAGCTGCCCTCCTGGCTCCCTCATTGCCTGTCTGCCCTGTCAATCAGGCTGACCTGGTGCGTGGGCCTCTCCCCACTGGCCCTGGGGGCTGTTCGTTTCAAGGTCCTGCTTCCTCAAGAGATGGCCAACCAAAAACACCCACTGAGTTTCAGAGAAGTCCTAATGATCCCTTTACATTCCCTCATGCTAAAATTCTGCCACACCCAGGGTGTTCACATCAGCACATCCATATTAACAACATTTACATTTACGACAACAGCACCATGTTATACCAAAAAAACCCATTAACAATTAACAAAAGAACATTTAACATATTTAACACTCCATGTCCACTTCTCTATGCTATGCTATGCTATGCATGGTAATATTTATCAGCACTACCTAGAGTCCATAACATAGCCATTTTTAAGTGTAACAGGTGGTGCACCCTTAGTTGTCTGGGACCTTCTTACCAGATCTTTCATTACCCATATTTTCCATTCCCCTATTCCCAGGTAACACCAGGTCAATCTGGGGGATCTGGTCATTTTCGTCAGTGTTTGGACTTGCCCCATTGGTTTTAGTCTCCTTGGGGCATGCTGCTCCATGTCTCCTATGGGCCTTGGTCGGACTACAAGTCCAACGTTTTAGCTGTTCTCTACGTACTACTCTCTCAGGACCTCCTTGATTAGGTTCGATAGTGTAAACTGGCAATTTGGAATTGTTGCGAGTGACCATAATGTGGGGATTTGACTCTCATTTGTCCTGTATTTTATTACATTGGCATCTATGGTTACGAACTGGAACACGGTTACCAGGCCTGATGAGAGCCCTGCTGGACTGGAGATAATAAGTCCTTTTCCTTTGGGTTGCGTGTTTAGTTGTATTGAGAACAACTTCGCAGATTGATTTTGATGACTGGGTCAAAGGTGTCCATAGGAGGCTAAAGACAATCACCTCATCTTTAGAAGAGAGACTTCTTGGTGCTTCTCTGACAACACCTTCAAGTTAGCTACCTGTACAGGAATCAGCCTGTGGCACTGTGCTTGGATTGGAACTGATAGTCTCCCTCCACACCTTTTTTGAGGAAAGATAACTTGTTCTCCCTTCTTCCTTGTCACCTGCCGCTCATTTCCATCTTCTTCAAATGTTACCTTCACCTGAGGGACCTCTTCCTCAGGCCGGTGTACCTCTGCAGTTCTGTTTCGAGGGTGCAACTCCACAGCCTTCTCACTTGAGTTTAGAAAACTCGCCGGTACTCTTCCTTTGACGATATTAGTCAATACGTTGGCTGGCCAGAAACCATTAGGTAGACTTATCTTAGATGTAGGCTTTACAAGCACTCGATATCCATTGGTATTTCTTGGTACCCAGCAATATTTATCAGGGATCTTTCCTCTCCAGGGAGGAATAACTGTCTTCTGTCCACTTTAACATTTCCAATTTGCCTAGTGGGACCCAGGGAATGACTCTGTCACTCCGCTTGAGCCAGTACTCTACTCAGCACAGCATCTTTCTTTGAGTGCCCATGTCGGTTCATGCTCCTGGTTCCTTCTCCTGGCAACAGTAGCTCTTTCAACTCACTAATGATGTTCATTCCTATAATCCCTGGGACTCCTTCTTCCATATGAATTCCTTCAGAGACTTTGTCTTTCAGGATGAAGATGCATTTTCTTGGCAGCGTCTGGCCCATGTACTCTCCATGTCTGCTTCCAGGCATCCCACCCCTGGGATTGCCAGTCCATTAACTGCTGTTAGACATACAAACTGTGTACTGTGCATAAGCAGCTCCTTGTCCTTCAAATATTTTTGAAAATGCAATTCATTAATGGTGGTGACTTCTGAGCCAGTATCTAGCAAACATCTGGTCTTCAGCCCTGCTATACATACTTCAGCGGTTAGACAGTCTCCAAATGCTCGCTCACAGAAGTCACTAGATATGCTGGCACTGTCAGTGTTCCTTTCAACACCATATGTAGACTGATTTTCCACCAAGGATAGGCCTAAGAATCCTTCTGCCACTGCTTGGCCTTCTACCGTAGATGGGTCACTCACTCCTGGTTGGTTTTGAGTGCCTGGGACTCTGTTCTCCTTCTCAGTGGACATTCTCGGCTAGTATGCCCTGGCCTTTCACAAGAATAAGAAATGTACCTTCCTAGCTCATCCGTCAATGGGGATCTTCGGGGTCTTGGGGCCTTTGGATACATCGACACACTAATCGGATTTTTTTTCTTATATCACCTTTGTCATCACTTTCAGCATCTCCTCCTGTTGGACCATCAATTTTTGGACAGCTTCACTTAAATTTTCCAATGTTAACTGTGTTTGGGGAAGGGTCTTTTCCCCAGTAGTTGCATTCACTAGGCCTCCACTTCATGTACAGGGTTTAGGCTTGGCTGTCTCTTCCACAGGATCTTCCTCTTCTTTGGACCATGTAATATCAGCCTGCATTAGTTCATGGAACTTCTTACCAGGCTTTTCCTTAAACCTTCTTTTCATTTCACAGCGGAGGGAATCATCCTGGAGCCCCAGCACTAACTGCTCTTTCAGAACCATATCTGGGTCTGGAACTCGTTGAGGGTCTCACTGCTCCACTTTGCTCACTCTCTCCTGGACAATTTCACCAGGCTCCTGATTTCTCTCAAAGAACTCCTTTACCTTGTCCCAAAACACTTCTAGGAGGAGTTCAAATACCTTTTCCACATCTTTCTTGTCTGCCCTTGCCATGAACTTTACCGTGGTCTTGGCCTGGTCCTTAAGGTGTTCCTCAATGAAGTCCACATGATCTTCCTCAGGTACTCATAGCACATGCATAGCCACTTTCACGGACTTGATCCACTCCTCCACCGTAATGTCTCCTGCTCTCGTCAGGAAACCACTGAATTCTGTGACCTTCTGTTGGGACATAAATAATAGGAGGTTTCTGAGCTTCTGCTGTCTTTTGGCCTAAGCCAGTGATAAGGATTCTCTGTGTTCATTTCTGGCTTGTTGGAATGCCTCAGCTTGGTCTGAAAATCTGTGCTGGAGTTCACTAAACTGGGCCCAGCCATGGTAGGGTTCTCAATTCCAGCCATGGTAGGGTTCTCATCCAGGCCTGGAACATGCTACCAGAACTCAACCAGTAAACCAATGGGGTGGATCCTATGGATAGGATCCTTTTTGTGAAACCCATTATGTAAGCAGGGGAATGGGCCCGCTATTGTGGGGAACTTTCCTGGCTCATATACAACCCCGTTGGACTTGGTTAGCAAAAGGATCTGAGTCCTTGCTCCCACTCCGCTGGCTGCTTTGTCCTTAGCTGAGCCACGCTCTCTGCCCAGGCACTAGCACGCAGCCCCAGCTCACACAGAGGAGGGCAGGGGGGCGCCTCCTGGCTGCCTCATTGTCCTGTCTATCCAGTGAATCAGGCTGATCTGGCACGTCTGTTTCAGGGTCTGCTTCCTCAAAAGATGACCAATCAAAAAGATGCACTAAGTTTCAGTCAGGGGCTAACAGTCCCCTTACACATACACGTTAGTCACTTCAGTATACTAGGAACCTTTCAAGGTTCACCCATCGTTGTGAAGAATCGGTTGGGATCAATTCCAACAATTCTTCTACTGGTTTGTCATAAACATAGTGTTTTCAAACACACTGCACCAAATTGCATCCTTTCAATGACATCAACAGGATTACATAGGTATAATTAATGCCAGAATTTGCCTCAGACAATGTGCCAGTCTTGTTCAGATTGTTGGGTATATTTATTTTCTACCAAGGTATGTCAAAGTGCTTGTACCACTAAAGTGAGCTTTTTTCATCCACAACAATAGATGTAAATAATGTTTGCTTCTGCCAGGTATTTTCAAAGGACAGTACACATAGGGCACATATGCAAAAATTTACAAATGGCATGAAAATCCTGGAGGCAGCAGGGTCAAGAAAATGCATCAGGTACCTGTCAAGAATAGCAGTGTGTACCTGGTCTTTCAGTTCCTCATCTGCATACTGATACTCATTGTCTCATTTTCATTCACATCTCCTTCAGGCCAATAAAAAGCATAACCATTTACCTTGCCAGTAACTACATTGTTTCAGTGGCTTTTCCATTTTCTGACTCTTTATATTGAGACAACTAGCCCATAATATATTTCTTTTTTTTCTTCCCTTTCATCTCTACCAGGTAAATTTTTGCATATGTGCCCTATGTGCCTTCTTCAAGTTATCCTAGCAGCAAAACCTGGGCTCTTTAGGCCAGGCAAGGAAACTATATACTATGATTTGCAACACATCTCAGTGGCTGCTGACTAAGCATGCTCAGGGTGATTTTTCAGTCACTTAACTTTTTAACTTAAAATGTTTCCCTGAAATGTAGCAAAGGGCCCTTTTCGCATAGAGGACTATCTACAAGCACATGCAAAATTTGGAGGGTTTGAGAAAAGGTCTCAACTTGCTGGAAAGGTGTTTTGTTTTGTTTTTCCATCCTCTAATAGCACAATGTGCACCCTTAGGAGCACAGGTAAAGAACTGCCCCTGCAGCTGTGGCCAGCCCTTATGTGGGACATGCAGCGTGGGAGGAAGGAAGCTCTTTGCATTGTCCCACCCCTACAGTTCAACTGCACAAGGGACAATTTTGTGTCAAACATGAGCACCTTTCACCTTTGAGAATATTATGTACAAAACCACCCAACTGACTTAGGAGCACAAGTCCCACTGGGACTTGTTTCTTCCCTTTCTTGGATCCATTGGGACTTGTGCTACTAAGTTACTTGGGTGCTTTTGAAGATCCCACCTATAAAACATTCATTTGTCAGGGAAAACTTTATGCACTAGATACATCCAGTTTTCAATTGTGTAAAGCAGTGTAAACTGAATGTGGCAAGGTTCAATCAGTGCACTATCCTGGAGTTTATTTTTCAGTGAGTAGGTAAATTAGCCATGCATACATGCACAGCACAGTGCAACTTCCTTCCAAATGTACAGCTGACTGTCTTTAAAACTACTGCTCTTATTTAAAAACTACTAAACACGTGTGATGTGCAGTTTGCAAGGGTTCATAACGCAACCAGATCAAAACCAGTTTTCACCAGAACACTCCAAAGCCTTTCTTTATGATGGAAAGTATTTCCTTGCCAAATGTCATTGTCTCTACCTCCAACATTTCATTAATACAGGTGTTCAAAAAAGAAAGTCACAAGAATTTGTATTTGTATACGAAGGATTAAGACATTCATATGGATAAATGAGAACATCAATGATTACATCAGAACAACGATCAGGGTTGGCCACTACGCTGTTTTTATCCTATCTTGAGGTTTTTTCCATTTGTTTAAAGACATTGCAGGAGAAAAAGGCCTACAATAGTATACACAAAAGGCAAGGGCTAGTCAGACATGGATTAAATTAAAGTAATCTAAGTACATTGATTACAGAGCTTAAAAGCATCATCACCTTTCATCTATACTACCCAGTAGTAGTTGTTTACCTCCCAAGTACCCTCTGGCTTTTGTGTGGCATTTTGGTTTCCATGGCCACAGAAGGCTCTTTTCCTATAATCAGAAACGACCTCCTGTTATAAAAGACTCGGAGCCTTTGCTCAGCAGGCCATTTCCCCCTTTTATTATTCTTTTCTCTTGCCTTCAGGGAAAGCTTTGTGTGAGCGGGACAGAGCACTTGGTTGGTTGGCAGTTGACCTCAGTAGCACACAATGAGTTCTGCGTGCTACCTGAACTGTGTGGTAAAGAGGAAGGGGTCAACTGGCTTAGAGCATTACAAGGGCATGGGTAGGCAACTGTGATGACACATGCCAAATGTCAATGTTCACCTAATTCAGGAGGATCCCATATGATTGGCAGTTCCTAGTTCTTCAGTATTTAGAAAATGAAAACATGTGAGTTTATTAATTAATAACCTTGGTAGACTTGGAAGAGGTAAAAACAAAAAAACAAGAAAAACTCAATCTGGGATGAAATACGTACAATGTGTAATATTTTTTTAGAGCATGCCTCACTGGTTTAAAGCTATTTTAACTGCCTACAGGCAAAATTTGTCATGGTATGCAGCTGAGTGCTGTGTTTGCTTAAAATACTTTTGACAATGTGAGGAAAGCCTTTAAGTACTTGATGAAGGTAGGCTGGTTACCAGGACTTTGGAGCCAGTTAGCAGGTTCCAAGATAATTCCTCGTGATCCAGTGAAACTTTGAGTGTTACATTCACTCTAATATCTGAAGCCTTTAATTAAGGGGATTTCTCTCCCCCCCCCCCCCCCCGCCCCAAGCAGTTATTTTAAATGCAGACCCCACGTGAATTTTTAGCTGTTTTCTGTCTTTTTCTTGTGATTATTGATATGTGTTACCCTGAAAAAAAATTGTGTCGTGCCCATTTCTTCCTTCTGGATATATCCAGCTGAAGTCAGTGGGAGATTTACAGGTATGTTTCATGGGACAACTGGGGCATCATTCATTTTTGGCCAAAAAGTTGTGTGTGTGTGTGGTACTCATCCATATTTTTAAAGCCTGTAGAATGTTTACCTATTTTCTTATAGCACCTATATATTGTATTTGTAGAGTTCCAGTCGGTATAGTACTGAGATACTGAACAGAATTGGATCTGAGACTATTATGAATCCTTGTTCTTATATGTTTGCAACACAACAGAGATCCATAGACACCAGCGTTACCAAATTTTCAACATATCCTCGTAAGGAACTGAATCTCTCAGTGTTATTCTCAGATGCTCTAAACAAAGCATATGCTATATCGATAAGTAAGGTTTATTCAAGTCAGCAGGGCCTGAAGAAATTCACCCTAGAGTCATAGAATCATAGAATATGAGGACAGAAGGGACCACGAGATCGATCAGTCTAACCGCTTGTATATCACAGGCCACCAGCACCCACACACTAAACCCAACAACTGAAATTAGACTCCAAGGTATTACAGCCTACAGGAAACGAGACTATTATGTGCCTCAGGTAGAGAAGAAACAGTTATTTACTGCAACTGTGGTTCTTCGAGATGTGATGCAAATGTATATTCCACTTAGGTGTGTGTGCTCCCAGAGCACTAGAGCTGGAGAATTTTCCCTAGCAGTACCAGGAGAGGGGTGGTGCTTGTGCCTCATGGCCATAGCTCCTTCTCTGGGTACATGAGATGGCGCCACCTTGACCCCACTCAGCTCCTTTGCACTGAACGTTCAGAGACAAGACACGGATACAGATGGGATAGAGGGGAGTTCATGGAATACATGTCTCGAAGAACCACAGTTACTAAGTAACCATTTCTTCTTCGAGTAGATGCACTTAGGTGACTCACAGGCAGTACCCACTGCCTTCCCAAAGTTTGCATCAAACTTTGGAGTCAAAATGGGTGCTTAGGGGACCCTGGGGGGAAGGCATGTCAAATGGCCAAAACCCAGATCCAACTGCCTCCTTCTCTGGGATCTATGTCCCTTTCTGGGGTAATCTCATTGTCTCGAGGGAGGAAAAGGCTGCCCAAAGGTGCATTGTGGATGGTTTTATTGCTTCTGGCTACTGAAGTGACTCCTCTGCATGACTGCCCAGTGTACAACCCCTCCCCCCCCTCACTGCCCAAGGAGAGAAGGAAGCGTTAGACTCCTTAAAGGAGTTCAAGGATTCATCTGTCTTGTCTGAAAATAACACCTAGCCATCAAAGGTCAGATTCTCTCCGGCCCTCTGCATGTCGGGAGCAATGCAGCCAGGACACCCTTCCCACAGTCACTGCAGAAGCCGTAACTCTGGCTGAAGTGTTGGCGATGTCCACCTCGGACATCTTGGCCTCAATAAATGCCTGAAATTCCACTCCAGAGATTTCAGGCAGCTGATCTGAAAAGTTAGACATAGCTACAAAGTCATACTTGGACAACAATGCCTGCTGATTCGCAACCCACATTTGCAGGGAGCAGGAGGTATAAATCTTCCTTCCCATTAAATCCATCCTTTTGGAGTCCTTGTCCTTAGGAGAGGATTTTAAACCTGCCCTGCTGGGCTCTTTCATTCACTGCAGTTATGACTCAGGAACTGGGGGCCAGATGGGGGTAAAAGCCCTCAAATTCTTGCACCAGGATGAAATAACAGTACATGGTACCACGCCAGCATGCTCCACAGAACATTTGCAGGCTGTATGAGCGCATCATTGATAGGAAGGGAGACTCTCCCAGGAGCAGATGGCTGCAGGATATCCACTAGATTCTGGGTGTTCTTCTACAGGAACTCCACCTGAATGCCCAGGGAAGCAGCCATGTGCTGCAAAAGGTCCTGATAGGCCTTGAAATCCTCCAGTATTGGAAGAGAGGAGGAGCCAGGCACTGGTGAATTGTCCAGAGATGAAGAGGAGGCTGTTAACTGTGCCAAGGCTGGCTCCCATTCCTGGACTGATGGAGCTGGATGGTGCAGCACCAAGGGCTCTGCACAGGAAAGACTCACTGGTCCACAATTCCAGTCACTGAAGCCTGGTGACTGCACCTTAGAGCAAGCTGAGGAGTGCAACCGCTGAGGAGCATCCACAGATTCCATGGAGGCCACTGGTAAGGGATTGGTGGCCAGTAGGTGCTGGGCCACAGGTCTCCATCCTGACCGCAAGATGAGTTCCAATCTTAGTGCCCATAGTGCTCCATAAATGGTCTCCAGTGTGAGTCAGGCAATGGAGAGCAAGAGAAAGAAGATCCTGACCTTCATTTCTGAGAAGCCTTGGGTTTCCAGGAATAAAGATGGAGCAAGTCCTGAGGGAGTGGATAACCTGTCTGACTCATCTGTTACCCTGAACAGGCAGGGACCAGCATTGATGATGAAAGCGGTACCGCTGGCACTGAGTATGCTGGTGCCAGAAGCAGTGTTGACCCCAAAGTCAGCAGCGGTACCAAAGCAGCTGACGGTGCTAAAGGAGAGGGTAGTGAGAGCTGCCACGGTAACATCAGTGGTGCCGAATGCAATGGTGTTGAGAAGTTTTCTGGAGACAAGGAAGTCCTTTGCACCAGGCTTGGTACTGGCCTGCTTCCACAGACCGTGGGAGGGGAACATCAGGGTTTGGTGCTGACAGACCTGAGGGTTCAGCGGCCTATCCAGCCAATGGAGCTATCAATGACACAGCCCTGGACCAAGGGAGAGGTCAGGACCAAAAGGCAAAGTAGTTCTGTAGCCACCTGGTTTGTCATCAACATGGAAACAGTCGCTGCCGACATCACTGTCAGCAGCACTGGATTCAATGGACACCCTGAGGCCAGAACTGGAGTTGATGGTACAGGGTCTCTAACCTCCTTATCAATAACAGGAAGCAATATCTGTCCATCCCATACACTGGCACTAGCCCTGTGCCAGTCCACGCTCTTCCTGGCAGAGGCAGAAGCGTCCCCACGGGACCTGGAATGGTCTTGATTGGTCTTATGTGATCTTTTCCTGAGTGCACTTGATGGGAAATGGCTCCTCTGTGTCTTCAGAAAGGCACCTGCTCCAGAGTGCGAAGCAGCAGCTCTCTCAGAACCCGAAGGTGACCTCCACTCCAGCGAGAGCCTGGGTGCCGAAGCAAGCCACAAGGCCTGTTCAAGCAGGTGCTGCTTTGGGCAAAGGCCCCTAGGCACCTGGGTCCATTTTGTGAACAATCTACAGTTCAAACATCATTCCTTGATGTGGGTCTCACCCAAGCACAGGAGTCACCACATGTGGGGATGGTTGTTGGGGATCACTCCCCCCCCCACTACTGACAATGTTTAAACCCTGATGAGGGCATCACAGGGGAACACTGAACCAAATACAACGAACACTAGTCTAACTAACACTACAGGTACTACTAACTAGATACAACTAGAAAAAAGATACTGAAATAGTGAGAGGCTGTGAGGTTAAGACAATACAGAACTCCAGCTCCAGCCATAGGAAGGAATTGATTGGGGCTGGGACAGTGTTGCCTCATATAGCGAGGGGAGGGGCTATAACCAAGAGGCACAGGTACTGCTAGGCAAAATTCTCTGGTTCTGGTGCTCTGGGCACACACACATCTAAGTGAAATACACATCTGCATCTGTTCAAAGAAGAACAGGAGGGACCAAGGTGCACCAGTGCCCAAGGCCCCTGCAATGGCAGAGAAATGACTAAGTGAGATATACTCACATGGTCCTGGCAAGCAACCTGCCCCACATACTGCAAAGGAAGATGAAACCTCCCCAAAGTCACTGCCTATCTGACCTGGGGAAAATTCATTCCTGACTCCACATATGACAATCAGTTCAGTCCTGAGTATGTGAGCTAGGCCCAGCCAGCCAAGCATCTGAGAGTGAGATTGCTCAGTACCACCTCAGAGCACCAGACCACCCTGCCTAATGTTCCATCTCCAACCATGTCCATCCCTGATGCTTCTGAGGAAGTGTGTGTGTGAGGGGGGAAAGAGAAACAGCTACCACAAACAACCCAGAATTCACTGGGGAGAAAAAAATCCCTTCCTGACTCCTGCAGTGTCCAGCTGTGTAATTAATGAACTAGCCGAAGCAACCTCTGAACCATTAGCAATTATCTTTGAGAACTTCTGGAGGATGGGTGAGGTCCCAATGGACTGGAGAAGGGCAAACATAGTACCTATCTTAAAAAAAAAAAGAGAATTGTAGATGAGTCAGTCTGTCTTCAATATCCAGAAAAATACTGGAACAAATTATTAAACTATCAGTTTGTAAATACCTACAGGATAATAAGATGATAAGAAATAGCCAGCATGGATTTGTCAAGAATAAATCATGCCAAACCTATCTAATTTTCTTCTTTGATGGGGCAACTGACCTAGTGGATGGGGGGAAGTGGTAGACACAATATATCTTGACCTTAGGAAGGCTTTTGACACAGTTTCACATGACATTCTCATAAGCAAACTAGAGAAATATGCTCTAAATGAAATTACTATGAGGTGTGTGCACAATTGTTTGCAAAACCATACACAAAGAGTAGTTATCAATGATTCTGTCATATTGGAGGGATGTATCTAGTGGAGTCCTGATAGAAGTCTGTCCTGGGTCCAGTACTATTCAATATTTTCTTTAATGACTTGATTGACAGAATAGAGTACACTTATAAAATTTGCAGATGGTACCATGGTGGGAGGGTTGCAAGCATGTTGGAGGACAAGATTAGAATTCAAAATATTTTTGGTAAACTGGAGAATTGGTCTGAAATCAACAAGATGAAACCGAATAAAGGCAAATGCAAAGTACTTCACTTAGGAAGGAAAAAATCAAATGCACAACACAAAATGGGAAATAACTGGTTAGGCATTGGTACTGCTAAAAATGGGCCTAGGAGTTACAATGGATCTCAAACAAAATATGAGTCAATATTGTAATGCTGTTGTAAAAAAAGAAAAATGTCCTTCTTGGATATATTAATGGGAGTGTTTGTGACCTGTCCCGTGCCCAGGGTATCCCTCTGAAAACGACAAGGTCAGGGCAGGCTGCAAACGGAGAGCAGATTCTCCCAGCACTGGTGGGTGGCACTGACGCCAGACTTCCCAACCAGCCACAGACTGCGCTTCTGAATCCTCACAGAAGCCAGTATACAAATACACACAGCCCCCTTTACTGCATTTCAGCTTCTGGCTCCCAAATCAGCACTAGGTCTAGTAAAGAGACCAGTTATTTAAACTCTATGCTCTTTACTAAAAAAGGTTCCCTCTGACCCCAAAGGATCAGCCACAGTACCAGTTCAATATAAGTTTGGCTCTTACCTAAGATACCACTCTGCCAGCCAATTATTTAGTAACTAAAACTAAAGGTTTATTGTAAAAAGAAAGAAACAAACCATAAGAGAAATGCTAAAGGATTAGAGCAATCAGATACATACAAATGATTGAAAGTCCATATATATCAGGTTTCTAGAAGAATTGTGGAGTTTGCAGGCTTGTACAGTTCCTTTGGTGTGCACCCAATCTCTGGGTGGGTCTTAGTCCTTTGGTTCAGTTGCAAGTGAATTGATCCAGAGGCAGATATGTGTCTGTAGCTGAACAGGAACAAAAGACAAAATGGATTCTGTGGCTTGGCCTTATATACCCTCTGGTCCTGCCCATGCAGTCTGTAGAGTTTTACAGGAACTAAAATGGAGTCAAGAGCCACATGGGCCAATCCTGGTGCCTCATCAGGCATGCTGCTCGTGGAATTTTACAGGAACCAAAATGGAGTCCAGAGTCATATGGGCAAGTCCTGTGACTCATTAGGTGATGCTGGCTTCTTTCCTTGGGCCCCTTGCACCTGGGAATGTCTTAATGGGCCATTAAGCAGGCTATTGTTCTGCAGCCATCTTGTCTGGAGTGTGTCCCAGGCAGCACAATTTGAAATACAGATATCTCAAATATATCTATAACTTCCATTTCCCATATAACACATGAACATAAACATCATCATCTTACTTAGCACATTATAGCCTTTCTAACAGCACCTGACATGGCATATCTTACATGAATTATTATGATTTTGACACACTGATGTTAACCAATAAGACAAATGCTCTACCCCCCATCTACCCAGCATGACAGTGTTGTATGTAAGACATGGAAGATAATTGTTCTGCTGTACTTAGCATTAGTGAGGCCTCAATGTCCTGAATGAAATGTCCTAAGGAAATGCTTAAAATTTCATGGAAAAAGATATTGAAATGATTAAATATGTCAGAAATAATAAGACAAAAATTACGTTACAGGGTTTAATGTAAAAAGACATTTTTACCTGTTCTGAATGAGTAACTTCCAACAGAGGTAATTAAATACTGTCTGCCAAGGAGCATTTAGAGTGAAGAACTATAGCTCATTATCATACTTATCAAGCAAAGTGTGCAAGACAAATATAAGATGTGACCTTTCCGTGCCTAGGGTAGCCACCTGAAAATGCCAAGGTCAGGGCAGGTTGTAAAAGGAGAGCAGATTCTCCCAGCACTGGTGGGTGACACTGAAGTTAGGCTTCCCAACCAGCCACAAACAGTGCTTCTGATTCCCCACACTGGTTATCAAGAAGCCTGTATACAAATACACACAGCCCCTTTACTGCATTTCAGTCTCTGGCTCCCAATCAGCAACTAGGTCTAGTAAAGAGACCAGTTATTTAAACTCTATGCTCTTTACTAAAAAAGGTTCCCTCTGACCCCAAAGGGTCAGCCACAGTACCACATCAATATAAGTTTGGATCTTACCCAAAATACCACGCTGCCAGCCAATCCTTTAGTAAATAAAACTAAAGGTTTATTGTAAAAAGAAAGAAACAAACTATAAGAGAAATGTTAAAGGATTAAAGCAATCAGATACCTACAAATGATTTGAAAGTCCATATACATCAAGTTTCTAGGAGAATTGTGGAGTTAGCAGGCTTGTCTAGTCCCTCTGGTATACACCCAGTACCTGAATGGGTCTCAGTCCTTTGTTTCACAGCTTCAGTTCAGTTGCAGATGAATTGATCCAGAGGTAGATAGGTGGCTCAAAGCTGAACAGGACTGAAGACAAAATGGATCCCAGGGCTCTGCCTTTTATGTCCTCTGGCCCTTGCCATGCTGCTTGTGGAATTTCACAGGAACCAAAATGGAGTCCAGAGTCACATGAACAAGTCCTGGTGACTCATCAGGTATATCCCTGGCTTCTCCCTCTGGGCCCCTTGCACCTGTGAATGTCTCAATGGGCCATTAAGCAGGCTACTGTTCTGCAGCCGTCCTGTATGAGGTGTTAACCAGACAGCACACTTTGAAATACAGATATATCAAACATATCCATAACTTCCATCACACATATAACACATGAACACAAATATTATCATCTTACTTAGCAAATTATAGCCTTTCTAATGGTACCTGACATGGAATATCTCACATGAATCACTATGATTTTGACCTATTAATGTTAAATAATATAATAAATGCCCCCTCCCCCCCTAATCCAGCCAGTGTGACACCCCCAATGCAAGACTGGTATAGAAGGGAGTAATCAGAGCTCCTGAATACACCTTAAGGGCCCCTCTGATCCAGCCAGCCAGCATCACACAAGACACTAACTTGACCAAGCCAAATCCTCCACTAGTTTGCACCAGTACCAGTGCAGTGAAATAATTTGGTTTATTTTGGGAAACGTTTAGGCACTGTCTTTCTCCCTACTCAGCTATGAAAAGCATATATTGACTTCATAGCTAAAAACAATTCTTTTGAAGGAGCATCTGGAGAATAAAAATGTCTGCCAGGCACTAGATGGTGCAGTAAATCAGCCCTGAATCTTTAGAAAGCTAGATTCAAGTCCTGTTTAGGTCATAATTAACAGTGAATTTGTCTACAACATAAAATGGCATAATTTGGCAGAAATAGCCATCTCCGTTAAAGAGAGGCATTGGCCTGCAATAGCAGTGGTGATTCATGTCAGGATGAATAGCAATATAAAGAGTTATGTGTGAAGAAGCTCACATTCTGAAAATAAGCAGATATATTTGAGTATACCATATGCGCACTTCTCCTTGATTACAGATGAAGAAAGAGAAATGGGGGTGGAAGCAGGAGCAATGAAATACCTAGCACTAAGGTGACTTTTTTTTGCACACCCAGACTTCCAGCTAAAATAAATAATAGTTCAGGGTTCATAAGCAATGCAGGAGCCATCAGATTCAAATAAAGGGAGGAGGAAGAGGTGCATGACTTTTAATAGGCGATGCACTTCCTTTAGAGAATTAAAGCCTTGCACATTAATAGATCACATTGCTTGATCATCCTTACAGATCCCATTAACTTAACTTATAATTAACTTATAATTAAGAATGTTGAAGCGACCTGGCCAACATGATGTTCACCAAAGGCCCAATCCAAATGCCCATTGAAATCAATGAAAATACTACCATTGACTTTATAGGATGTAGGATCAGACCCCAAGGTACCAATCAATAATTTAGCAAGTATTCTACTAGCCTAACAACTCCCCTCCACCCTGTAGGTGTTACAGCTGGCTCTTTGAGAGGTTTGGGGTGCAGCAGTACCTGTGCCAGGGCCAGCCCATCTCTGAAAGTGCATCTACACTTGTGACTGTAAACAGTTACATGTTCGTTGTTGTGCCATAGCCTTCCAGTTGTCCACATATGAAGCTCTGAAGCATATTCCTAAAGGGCAGTCTAGTACCCGAAAGCTAGCACTCATGAGCAGTGAGGGTATGTACACACCTCTGCTATTGTATGGCTTTGTACCTGTTCTATAGTGCAGTTTAGATGACAGCAAGGAGCGTGGACCAGGTCACAGGTATAGCTAGTCCTCCAGGGCCAGTCCCACAAAGCATTTATCCCTTCCCTGTCTGATCTTTACCCAGAGGTATAAAAGTCCCTGACTTCCATCCCCCCGCTTTGCCAGTGGTAGTAGCAACCTGCACTGAGCACTTCAGTACAGTTTTCTGCTGAAATCTATTGCTCAGTACAGGTGATCACGGTCCAAGAGCAGCCACCTGGTCTCTGGAGGTCACCTGGAGCTGATCAATGTGTAGTCAGAAAATACCATCTTCAACGACTTCACCCAGGTCAGCAGCAGCAGGAACATTAACCTGTACTCGGAGGTTACATGGATGATGGAGGAGGATGGCATTCACTGGACTCTGTCCCAGTGCCCAGCGCATATGAAGTGCCTTAGGCTTTTGTACTGAAGGATACCTAGGGAGGTGGTGGAATCTCCATCCTTAGAGGTTTTCAAGGCCTGGTTTGACAAAGCCCTGGCTGAGTGATTTAGTTGGGGTTGGTCCTGCTTTGAGCAGGGGGTTAGACTAGATGACCTCCTGAGGTCCCGTCCAACCCTAATCTTCTATGATTCTATGAAGGACTCCAACAGTCACACCAGGCCGGGCTTAGCACATGCTGTTGCTTCAGTGAGCTGAACCAGGTGCTCTCCATGGCTGTGAGTATGAAGACTAAAGTGACTCACAATCCCCTCCTCAACCCCACCAGCCTCATTGTGCAGTGGAACATTGACGATGGGCAGGGCATGGAGGAAGCAGGGATCTCAGAGGAAGTCCTGGAGGAAGTTCTGGGAGATGAGGAGGAAAAGGAGCATGTAGTGTTAATCTAAAAGTTGAGGGAAGAATATGCACTTCTGGATTCACTCTCTGTTTTCCTGTCCCTTTCAACATTGTTCGCTGGACACAGGGACTAGACTTTCTAGCAATACATGGGGGCTTGGGGGATGATGTTCTGAAGGGGGTGATGTGGGTCTCTGTTACTCTTCTATGGGAACTCCGTCTGCTAGTGTAATGGGGTTAGGGGTAGGGGTATTGTAAGATGGGACGCTAGTCCATGCTAAATTATCTTGATGGGACGAGAAGCAACCCATCTCTCACTGCCCCCACCATTACCCAGAGGAACAGGCTGGGCATGGTTCCCTGCTGCCTGTGGGAAGAGGTGGGACACTAGTAACTCCAGGAGACTGCCTTTCCCTGGATCTACCTCACAAGGCTACGCCAGCAGGGCCTTACCTACTGGGTCCCTAGAACTCTCTGGGATTGGGTTTAAGGCTACAACCCAATTACCTTCCCTCTTGAGGGATGTCACAGCTGTTCCTGAGACCCTGGGACTGAGCCTGAACACTGGAGACAATGGTAAGGGAGCTTCCAAATCATCTTGCTCTCTCATCATGGCACCTCCTTCCCAGTTGGTCCTCTTACCTCAGTCAAATACATCTGTGAGGTTGAGAGAGTGCTCCCACTCAGTTACTAGATCAATTCCCAATAAGTAACATACCCCTACTCAGTATAGTAGCTTTACCTTGAACACATCGATTAAAAACGGCACACACTCAAAGCACCAAATCAAATAAAACAGATTTATCTTTCTCAGGAAGAACCTAAAAATGGGAGAAAACTTTTTAGCGGTTTCAAAATATACTAAGCAGTTGAAAGTTTTTAAAACATGCTAAAGCAATCCTTACACTACTTCCTACACTCAGATGAAAAGACATACTAAACTAATTACTCTATATGGATACATACCAAAAAAACCCACCCTACTTTAAACAGTAACAGTCTTTTCTGTGGGGTGGTGAAACTTGGCTCTCTGCTTTGATAGTTCCAGAAAGGGTGTGTAATGAGGATAACCCAGCGGGTTATGGCTTCACTTGGAGTGCCACACAAATTACCACAGCAGAGTCCAGACCCTGCTTTTCTTCTGTTTTGTGCAAGCCCATTATCTTCCCCTAGATAATGGTCACTAGATGTTGTTCCTGTGATGTTTTGGGGATCACCAAGACCAGGAAGGGGTTCTGTCATCACCTGCCTTATAAGTTTGGGTGTCTTAATGCTGTGCCGCTAGCATTCAGTGATCTGACACCAGTAGCCACCTTACAAACACAAGGTCCCACCCTGGCTTCCACCAGCCTAGTTACTTCTTGCAGGGTGACTTCCAACAATCCTTTCAGGCCCTGAGTCCCCCTCAAATTCATCTCCCTGAGTTATTAACTACCAAACACTTTGACTTTTCCTCTCTGGTTTTTCACCACCTAATGGCGTGACATCTGCCCTAATTAGCAGTTCCCCTTGGTGCCCACTTTCC
The DNA here is from genome assembly GCF_026122565.2 of Emydura macquarii macquarii. NCBI lineage: Eukaryota > Metazoa > Chordata > Testudines > Chelidae > Emydura > Emydura macquarii. The sequence goes on along the minus strand of NW_027132610.1, from coordinate 42,224,052 downwards.
ACATTGTTTGTGCATGAGAGACCTGTTAGGGGTAAAAATAAATAAAAAGTTTATTTAATGGAAAAATCATAGATTCAAAGTTGAACTCGTCAGGAAAACCCAAATACATACAAGTCACACAAAAAATAAACATAAAGACACAATCTCAGGCTTTACACTTCTATATTAGCTAAATTCCCTTGTCTAATACAAGCTACCTATTACCTCTGAACAGTTTCTGAATTCAGAGTGTGCCCTCTGGCTGTCCTTTAGCAGATCCAATGCATCACAGACAGCAGGCTTATATGCTGGCCCTCAGTTTCTGGAAAGCCTTCACTTCAAATTCCTCCCCTTTCAATAGAGTTTGCAAGACTTTTTTACTTTCTCTCAGACCATAGTTACACAAAGCAGTGGAAACACTTTCCTTTCCAAGACTGGGGTTTTATTTTCAGTTTCAGTGTCTTTCCATTAACTTTAATGGTCCATCATTGCGTCTTCCTCGCTGGAAGACGGATGAGTACTTTAAGTTGGTTTTGTGTAAACAACTAGCTTGGATGGTTCACCCACTGTTGTGAGGTGATGCTGTAGTTGTACCACAGTTACAACTGTCTACACATATACACACATACATTCATAACTGTAACCTGTATACATATCTCCAAATGACCATCAAGCTCAGGACATTACAAGCTTTCATAAAAGACCTGGCTTGGCATATGTGTATACACAATAACGTTGCATATGACCAGCTGATTCATTTGCTTAGTCTCTGGGGTTCAGACCTCCCCTGTTCTCTCTGGAGGTATCTGGACCCTGATTGCCACAGTTATCCAGTAAGCTTTGGTGAATGAAGACAATCCACCTGTCAAGCGGGTGAATGCCCTGGTTGAGTACTCACTAGAGGGGGAAGTAGTCCCCGCCTCGCTATTGTCAAGGGGTGACTGCAAAGGAGAGAAAAGGGGACAAAGAAACACACACCTCCTCTGAGCTGCAGACTCCCCTGCCTGCTGCAAGGTGGCTCTGCCATTGCCCAGGGTGCTCTCATAAATCTCATGATAATTATTGTTTTCCTTAAAGCCCCAGCTCCTGGAGTCAAGTGGCTATGTGGTGATTTCAGCCTTCATTCATAAAGAAAAAGTATGTTTTGTGGCTCTGGAGAAAACTTCAAAATGTGACCCAAGTGCACCCTAAAGGCTCAAAAAGCAGGAGGCAAATCAAAAGCACACCAAAGCTATTGTTTTTATATAAGCTCATGATTTTAAAGCCAATCTCATGCTTCTCGGTGAGCCGGACTCATAATTTTTTAACTTTTGGGGTTGGCAATACTGTGCATGGCTCATGCTGGTCTCCGCCACAAGACTGGACCAGAAAGGCTTCTGTAGACCCAGCTGCAGTTACCCTGCAGGACTCATCACCTTCTCCCTGGCCCAGGGATAAGGTGGAAACTTCCTAGGCTGGTGCTAGTCACGGCTCCCTGCATGGCTGCTCTCAGGGCAGCGTGGTGGGGGGGTCACTGGGCTCCCGCAGCTCGGGTCCCTCATGGCTGCTCCATTCACTGTCCTTCACTGGGTTCCCTCTGACTGTCCCTCGCTTCTTTTGCCATGTGTCTCTGGATCCCCAGACCACTCCCTATAGCCCTCGTCCCTGGTGCTGTCATTCTCTCCCTGGTGCCCTGCCTGGCCGGGTCTGTCACCTGTTCTTGGTGGGTCCCCGCTCCCAGTTTGGCCTGACCCCCTGGTCAGTCAGATTGACATGAGGCGTTGGCTGCTTCGCAGAGGCCCCATCAATCCACTCCACTTCAGCCCTTCGCCTGTCTCCTGGTATGAAGGGGAGAGCAGCCAAACATCAACGATGTTTTAGTTAGGGGCCGACAGTCCCCTTACACTACCTCAGAACAGAGTCTATTACCGCTCGAATTGCCACCCAGTCCTTGTAAGCGTAATTCAGCAATTTGTTGGCGTAGCAGAAATTCAAGCTGGTTCTTCAGGTTTAAGAGCAGGCTAAACATGACTAGTTTGCCTTCTTATCTCACCAAGCCCCTCCCATCAGCAGATGTGGCTGAGTCACCACTATCAGAAACATCCCTTTGGCATATGTGGCTAGGCATCCGCCCCGGGACTGGAAGCCCTTTTCTTTTCCATTCCAGCACCTTCAAAACTGCTGTGTTTTCCAAGTAACGCCAAACATTTAAAGAGTAAAAAGGTGATTGGCTACTGGAGGAACCGAACCACATCCAACAGGCCCCTAGATGCACTGTAAGCATTACAATATGTTAATGCAAGTAATGCAGGTATCCTACAATTTTTTACCCTCAGCTTCATTCTAATGGGCAGCAAAAGTCATCAGAAGAAAGGAGGTTGGAACAAGAGCATTTCTGGGATACCAAAAAGGATCAATATTGTCGTCTTCGGTTGCACAGTGACATTATGTGGGGTGACTTCTGAGGTTCCTTCAAAGCAGAAATGAAATATAATGCCAGCCCTGTGTTTGACTTGACAGGACATTCCAATGCTGACAGGAAACCCATTCCAGCGGGAGGGCAGGGGTGGCACTGCAGCGCTAGCAAAGGCAGAAAGAGAAGTACTCTGGAGGACCTGCTCATTGACATAGACAGAAGGAGTCAGGAGCAGTTTGAGCTCCTTATGGCAAAGGAGGATCAGGCTTTTAGGCAGGAGGAGGCACTCATGAACCATATCACAGAGTGGGAGTGTATCCAGAGGGAATGGGACCACGAAGTCTGTGCTACAATTGGTGCAGAACTTTTTTGGGGCCTGCCCACCACCATTGCCGCCACTCCTTTCCAGGAACAGACAGCACCTTCTCCTTCTCTTGCTTCTCCTCCTCCTCCAGCTGCCACGTAGGCTGCTGCTGAGGTGCTGAATCCCATACACCTTCTTGCCGGGGAGAAGCATGCTGGACACCCCACTCAAGTCCCCAGCACCCAAAGCCCCTTGCAGGGGAACCCCTGGAGTAAGGGTGAGGGAAACGATGACCCCCATCCTGTCCCTGTAGCTCAGCCTGTGGTTAGCCTCATAACCTCCTGCAAGAGACATTCCAATTTGTCTCCCTGCACAATATCCCAATGGTTGTTCCCTCCTTGTCAGGGAGAGAGGGAGGAGAGGGCCCACTTCTCTGGGAATTTCTTTCTTTCTGTTAATTTGTTCCTGTTACATACAATTTTAGTTCTACGTTTAATGTATGTATGTAAATAAAAGCTACTGTTCACTTCACTGATGTGTGGCCCTTGTTTTTTCAAGTACAGTCAACCTGATACTTTCCAGAGGTTTGGGATGGGGTCGCAGAATTCACAGCGCATGACTGGTGCAATGGAAAATTGAAATGGAAAAGTCTGGTGCAATGGAAATGCAAACAATTTCATCCTTCCCAAATGAATTTGCTAAAAAAAACTACATAAATTTTAATAAAAGGATTCATGACAATGAAGTAAGCTGTGAAATAACTGTTGCTGTCAAAGCATTAGAATTAAAAACAGAAGACGAGTTAACTGAATTGTCTTTATGGCTTTGTTAACAATGTAAGTGATAATACAGACAAGGGAAACATAAGTAAATTAATACTGATGATGTCTGACACTGAGTAGTCTTTAATGGCCCCTCCTCCAACCTCACCAAACATATGCATGTCATGGGAGTAATCAAGAATAGCACCTGATAAGTGCTATGAGTACCAGTGTCAGCATCTGGTGGGATGTCTGAATATCTGGTTACAGATAAGTATTTCACAAACAGTAGAATTCACTGCCAGTATGACAATTGCACTGGGTTATCCTTTTTAAGTGATGGCCCCACAGCAAGCATCAATTTTGAAAATAGCATTTCTGGAAATAACATCATCACAATAATTAGTCCTCAATGTTTGCCATGGCGACTTCACTCCCTGAAGACCTTCTGTAGTGATGTGATCAAAACATGAGGAAAATGAGTGTGAAGGATAAATCAGGATGTGCAATGAGCATCAAAGCTTCCAAACACCCATTGGTTGATACCTTTAGCTGATGTTTTTAAATCCTGTAGATTCCCCCTCTAATTATAAGAACACAAAAAACCCTTGATTATTATCCACATTTAGCGATATCCATTCTGCTTTAGTATATTTCTGATATTCAAATACATTTTTCTCTCATATAGCACCTTTCATCCAAGGATCTCAAACCACTTTACAAATGTTAATTAACCAATTAAATCTTTCATCACCCTTGTGAATAGGTAAATATTATTATACTGGTTTCACAGAAGTGTAAACCAAGGATGATTTATCCAAAGCCACTCAATAGCATAGCTGGGTAGCATAGTATAGCATAGAATTCAGATTTTGTGATTCCCAGGCCCTTCTTATAAAAAGTAAAATACAGCGTACAAAAAGTATGTTGTATGGTCTTCCTTTTTTAAGGTAGCATTTCATAAGTTTGAGAGTCTTTGAAAACTCAATTGATATGTGAACATCCTAAAAGTGGAGTTTTATGAACAGAAAAATCTATTTCTTCTGTAAAATAAAATGTTGACAAAAACCTCTAAATCTGTGAGTTATGTCTTTGATTATCTTTCAGTTACAAATGTACTAAATTATGAAGCCAAGATATGAATTAAGGAACATCACTTCCTCTAGTCCCAGGAATCTGTATGGATATACAGCACACACACACAATATTCCATTTCTAAATAGGTATTTATCCAGAGCACGTTGGACTGTTTTCACAAATATGGTATTTGCTGAGATTTTTTAAGTGGAAATCAAAGGCCAAATTTTCTAAAAAGAAGGGGGAAGTCTGAGTGAAATATGATGTGCATATTCAGTGAGGAGCTGAATACATGCCTACAATTGTGATTGCATTTGCAAACCACAGAAATTAATGTGCAAATGGAAAGTTGAGAACTTAATTACCTGTTTGTATGTATATTTCTAATATGTATCTGTTATTGCAATAAGAGTATGTGCAAATATTTTTTGCTTGGGGACTTCCACATCTTTTTCAGGAAAATGTGGCCACAAGTCATCAAAGGCCTAATCAAAGTCCCTGTGAATTCAAAGGAAGTCTTTCCACTTACTTTAATGGGTATAGATCAGGCCTCAACTACATTGCTTCTGTGGTAGTTTCTTTTTCCATTTATAAAAGGCTTACCTTGGGCTGAGAAGTTATGTAGTTTTGCCATCTTTGCAACACTAGCTGGCATGACACTTGGCGACAAGTAATTCCTTATAAACTTGCTACTGCAGCTGTCACTCTGTGAGCTGAGCACTTGAGGTAAAGCCATGTGTAAAGATGTACTCAAAACACAGACACCCCCTAGAGAGTTGGGAAGATAATTTATTTACTACGAGTTTTTAAATTGTGTTAACATCAATTTAATTCTCAAACAGTGTAACATGAAAGGATGTGTAAATTACAGCATTCATGAAAGCAGGTGTGCACTGCAGCATCCATCTTTGTTCTGGGAACAAGCAGACAGTGAGTCTGGAATTGTGATACGGTGGAATTGTGTTTCTGCAAAGCACAGCATCAGCCATAATTAGTATCATTGAAATATATTCTTCATGGCTTTGATCTGCACTGGATTGTGAAAGCTATTTTTTGAAGAACACAAATTGTATGCAGAAGTTCAGGGGTATTTGAGTTCTATGATACCAGATAGATTATATTTTCTGTCTTTTGTGTCTAAATTTTTAGTGCAAGTTTCCTAACTGATGGCCTCAGTGACTGAAGTCCTCTGTTTAATCACAAAACAGTTATAGAAATGGCAGCAGCAGAGCAAGCTTTTTCATTCCAGCCTGCCAACCTGCTTCAATCCTCACCTTTGTCTAATGCCTGTTTTACACTGGGGCCCAGTAATGAACAGGCTCTGGTGGGAAAATATCCCCCAGAATTCTAAATGCTTTAAAAACTGGTTCAGCTAAACCAATTTTGAAAACCGGTTGGAGCAGTAATGTAGACCAGGCTCCAGGTGATCTGAATCCTTTTTATTGAACTGTTTGGAAAATCACCGTTATTATGATGATTTATTTGTCCAGAGGGAGTAACTAATTGCACCAGGCACTGTACTGATATGTAGCAAAGAGCCAATCCCCGGCCCAAAAAGTTTATCATAAGCATGTTTTGAAACTAGTTCTATAAAAATGTGTCCACCCAGGTGGGGCCTGGTCTACACTAGGCTGCAGGCAATTTTTTGACTTGGCCAAAAGGTAAGCGGGCAGTTAACTTTCCATGTCCATTCAGTACCGGGCCTCTCTGATGAGAATGCCAACCAGTGTTGCAGTTAATGCCAGTCTGGGAGGTGGTTTTGTGCTATGGATAGCTGACTGCTAGAAATTAGACTAACAACAACACATTTCACATAGGCCACTGAACAACCATCACAGGGCAAAAATATTTGGTCACTGTCCATTTCTGATGGAAATGGTTTATTTTTTTAAAACATTCCCTGTGAATTTGAATGGAAAGTTACCATCTTTAAGCAACAGCATCACACTGATTTGGGATTTACTACCCGCATGTTCCCAGCCTCCTCTTTCTTCTTTGGTGTCTTCCTGCCTTCCTCTTTCACTCTCTAATCTTCTTTCCTATTGCTTTACTAACATTGGCTTTGTTCACCTGTTGGTTCTCATTAATAGGCCCCTGCAAACATCGTCTGTAGAATATCCTGCCAGTACCTGCTGAGTTTTTGAAAGGATTCATTTGCTTACTCTACAGCTATTCTCCAGTGTGTTCTTTGGTTTGGTAATTTTATGGATACTTTATGCCAGACATGTCTTACTCTTTCTTCAGAAAAAAGCCAGTGTAAAGAAAGTGACATAAAGTTCTACAGATTAAGTGAATCTGACCTGATGCTACTTTAAAAGTTTAAAACCATAGCCTACAATCAGAGATACAGTCACAGTTTTGACAATAAAATGTGTGGTTTCTTCTATTCTTAAAACATGGGTAAATGAACTAAGTGCTCATGACAGTAAAAAATTAAATAATACTATTTAGAAAAAGGTATTTTCCCTGCACAGGATATGACACACTTCCTAGTCCATCCACAACCAAGCCCTGCCCACTTTAAATGCTAAAACAGGAGGTCACTTATAGCAGATTGTGCAGATCTCCATATTAGAAATACATCTGTCTCACTTCTTTATTGCATGTTCTGTATGCACTGTCAGCAGCTGCTCCTTGTCCTCTTTATTCTGTGCTTTGTTAAACAGTGAAATAGTTAACAACGTTGATATTTAATTGTCATCACTGGACTTCAGAATTAACATGCCTCGAGATGACTGAAGCAGTTCACACTTCTTTGAGGTGTCTGCAGAGCCAGGAAGACATTACTGCATTGTTTTATTCTCAATTGAGAATTTGAAGATTACCTTCACAAGGTATTTAAATGTAAGCTTAGATTTTCTAGCGAAAGGTGGAAGCCTCCAAGTGTACTGGCAAACTGGGCCAATTCAACCTCTAAACAGTGGCAGACTGACAGGGGGCGCTGAAGGGGGCCATGCCCCTGGGTGCTGGCCTGGGGCTTGGGCACCAGCAGCTTAACTACACTGGAGGCATTCAGGCTCTGGCTGCAGCCCCAGCACTGGGGCCTCCCACTTCGCAGGGTCCTAGAGCCACCGGGCTTTGACATCCCCGGCGGCGGTGTGGACCCCAGCTCAGGCCTGCTGGCGGCCGAGGACTCCCACTGTGGTGGGAGCAAGAGTCCTCCTGGTCCCTCCACCCTCACCCTGGGGGCTACAATGACACCAAAGAGCCACAGGGATCCTGTCTGCGCAAGGGCCAGGCAGCCAATCCAGTGATGGGCAGAACTCATCATGACCCCGCCCACCTCTCTGCCACTGGGTGACCCGGTGCCATCTGCCCTTCACTCCCACTCCAAGCCCACCACCGCCACCCCCACAGTGGGGGGGAAGGAATGGGAGAGAGTGGGAAACGGGCCCACAAACACCCCGCCCCGTGGAGTGCTGTTACCTTACCTGCCGCTGCCGTCAACAGGGGACCGCAAATGCAAGCATTGGCTTCTAGGCGCCAGAGACCCACAGTACGCCACTGCCTCTAAATTCTCACCCCTTCCATCCATGGCATTCCAGCCCCGGGTTTCTTTAAGTAGAGACTTAAAATTATGCTACATTGTGTGGAGGTGTTACAATGTGCTTGAGAAGAAGAGTAGACAATACAGGGAGTTAGTGCATTCATCAGCAGAAATCTGACTTTTAAGATAGTTTAAGAACACAAATAGAAGTACACTTGCCGTTGAAAGTTAGCTTCCATTTCTCTACATAACATGAAGATTGTGGTTTTAGAAGTAATCTGCCCAAGAGAGGCTCTGGACTAAAATAGAAGCACTGTTACAGTTTAAGGCTGAGGTGATTTGATAGAGCTGTGAGTAGAAGGTTAGCACAACACCCAGCTACGTTCGGCCTGTCAGTGAAGTCAATGAGAATTTTGCCCTTGATTTATCTAGAGGCAGGATTGACTCCTTGTGATAAGTTTTTTTTTTTTTAAGTGCCTAAATCTCATTTTCAAAAGTTACTGAGGCAGCTAAGACACATTGAAAATCAATAGGACATAGGCTTTTAAGGGCCAAATTTTCAAAGATATTTAGACAGGCACCCAGTGAGCTTTTCAAAAGCACCTAACTTCCATTAATTTCAGTTCCTAAATCATTCTTGAAAATGTGACTTATCCTCTGGTCACTTAAGGACTTTTTAAAATGTTACCCTTACTTCCTTTGATAAATAGTAAAATGCAGTTAAAACATTTTTAAAAGCATTTTGAAGCATGGTTTGTGCCATTTAGGAATTCAAGACACAATTCTAAAAAAGGATGGACATGCATAGTAACGGCTAACTCCCATGATGCAATATAAAAGCAAAATAAAAACATGCCACATCACATTAGCAAATTAGGCATCAAGTTACCAAAAGTTGTGCATCCACACTGATGCAATCTACTGATGATGATGATGATGGCGACATTTCTGTGTGCCAGAATGAAAAGATATTGCATTTCCAGATGTATTCTGCATGGGTAAAATAGCAAACCAAATATGGGCCAAATTTATCCCTGTTGATAACCAGTTGATATCAGCCGAGTTACATTATGAATGAATGTGGTTCATTGTTTATGCAGCTGGCAGAGAGAGGGAGTGTGTGTAGAGGGATGGGAAGCTATGGGGGAAGGGAATTTTCTATCCAGAATGTGCAGAAGGAGCCTGAGAATAAGTTTAGACACATACTGCAGCTAAAACAACAACACCAGGTTTGTCTGTGGATGCTTCCAAATAAATGACATCCAAAAGAAATATAATGAGGGAATGTTTCTCCTGGCTACTTCTCTTGTTTCTGTCAGCATTACTGCATTATAGGGCACGATCGTGTGACCGTATTTTTGAGGTATGGAACATGGAAATAACCCTTTCTAGTGACATATTTCCAGACCATAAATTCCAACCAAGCCAGGGGCCCAGTTTCTAGCCAGAAGTTGCAGAGCACTAATTGAAGCAAAGCACACACAAAAAAAGTCCACATGAACATGTCAGATATCTCTGGTGGTTGCTCCCCAGGGAGCAGATTAAGTGTCATGTTGTTTCTCCAGCTTTCTAAGGTACACAAGCAGTTTTACTTACCTCCTAAAGAGCAATTAAAAAGGTGTGAAAGGTGCTTGAGAGCAATACAGGAAGCTAAGGCACAAGCATTATCTTCATGTTCTGGCCATTGGTAAAGCAGCTCAGTTGGAGTTACACTGACAGAGACTGACCACAGCTACCCCCAAGACCTCTTGGTTTGGGGGCCCTCTCACATGGGAGGCCAGAGCAAACTGCCCTCCTCCCTGACTACTACTAGTCAGCCCTGACTGCAGTACAGGTTAAATTAAATGACTTGTCCAAGTTCACACCAGAAGTTTGTGGCTGATCCAGAAAATGACCACAGGTTCCTTGTGCCCATTTAGTGCCTTATCCACTAGCCCATCCTTCCTACCCCAGCCTCCTGTCTGCCCACTTCTCCCCCAGCGAGCCCACTGTATATCCCCTGCTTTGCATAGCTCCCACAGTACACAGAGAGCCCATGTGATGTCTGGGATAGGGGACTCTGCTGTGAAGGTGACTTTACCCCTACATACACAGCGGGGGAAGACCTACACAAGGATGATCCCTTTATGCACACATATGTAGAGAACAACTGAGACCAGAATTTTATTTTTAAGAAATACTACAGCATTTGACAGCAATGATCACAAGAACACTTGTCCACTGTGTAAGGCTGTTGTGATTTTGGACCATCTATGGAAAACTATTTTTGTTTGTTTGTTTGTGGGATGGCCTCAAGAAAAAGATTCTGATGCCCTTGTCCTTAGAAAGGATGAAGGGGAAGAAAAAACACACATTGCCAGGGAAACTCCAAACACATTGGTGCATTTTGAAATGTGCTGGGACGTAGCCAAAAGCACTCATCTTATTTCTCTGAGTTTGAAAAATAAAAATGCAGTGGATCTGTTTTAACTATGTTGATGAAGAAAGCTTATAGGTTTCTGCCAAGATGCAGTAAACTTGGAAAGTTCAGGTAGGATGAAAGGACAGCCCACAGCATAATAAGAAGAAACACTATGTGAAATCATTCTTTATAGCCAGATTCATTATTCAGAGAGTCTATACACCCTCCCCACCTACACTGTCTGTCTCCACCACACACACACACACATCTCCTACAGTTCAAAAAAGGTAAAACACAAAACAAAAAACCCCGCACCAAATTTAGGAAATAGCACACAGTAAGTTTGTTTATGGCCTCAATTTTATTAATAGTGGCAATCAGAGGAGCTTTTATGGATATGCTTTGTTCACTTCAGCCCATGCTTTGTCTGCTAAGTTGGTGGGAATCCCTGCAGGACACTCATAAATGGACAAATTTACAATCTGGCCTATGTAAAGTGCCCACAGCAGCATCTACATCCAAGTTGTCTTTGTGCTTGTGCACCACCTGTGATGCTGGAGGGCACAGGGTCAGAGTAGAGGGCTTCCTCTGGCTTTCTACAGCTCAGAAACAACCAATCTTCATTTATCTACAGTTGAAGACTTGTTTTGGTTTCTCAGATCATGACTCCACAGATTTGTTCAGATATATTTAATTGAAAGACAAAGTACTTCCTCCTCAGAACTTGGCCCCTGCAAGGAAAGCAACAAACTAATCATTCAAAATAATTAATTCTGTCAGCAAAATCTCCACAGCTCTTACTAATGCTAAATGATTTCATTTTGTAATCCTAATGAAAAGAAAAAACCTGTTGCTGTGAACGTTTTCAACTGATCCATTTTCTTTAATGTTCTGAAGGGCTTTGTTTTAATGCTCAAAGCCAAAACCTATGAAAATGCAGGATGTTTATGACATCCTGAGATACCATAAAATCAGAAACCCTAATCCTGCACTCTTGTCTCAGGCAAAAGTCCCATTGACATCTAAGAGAACTTTAGCTAAATAAAGAGAATCACTTACAGAATAGGTACATCTGGAAAGGACCGATACTAGGTCATCTATGTTCCTACTTATATAAGTTGGAAAGGTGCTCAGATCATCTATGGATTTAGTCTCAAAATGCCCCTGGAATAGGGAAGCTGTATCATTGCCATTTTACAAATGGGGAACTGAGACACAGAGAACTTAAGCAATTTACCCAAAATCACATAGGAAGTATATGGTAGAGCCAGGAACTGAATCCAAATCTTTTGAATTTTACTCTAGATACCTAAAGGTCATCCACCTCACAGCTTTTTCTTGTACTATACCATCAATGTAATGAGTTGCAGAATAATTCTTGTAAGAATGTGCTGGAAACAAAATCTCAGTTATCAAAGTTGATAAACTCTTAACTACCAACCTCAGCAATGAAATATCAGATTCAGTACTTCCACAAAGTAAGTAGTGAGACAGGCAGCAAAGGATACACTGTCCACTTCCCATAGGTTCAGGTATCTCATGATCATAGGCATTCAAATAATTTCAGACATGGCAAACCAAATGCAGGTCTGGCAGACAGTTATTCCTCTCACTGCAGAAAACTAAATGGAATTGTAATGCAATATGCAGTAATTCACTTCTAGGTCACTAATTTGAATCGATCCCAGATCAAAAGTGATGGAAAGTCATTCATATCTGGCAGCTGTTCTGTAACTTGTGCAAAATGAGGCAGTGAACTCAGTTCATTCCCACGAGATGGCTGTCTACATCACAACCAGAACTGGAGGGCAGTTTTTGCACAGAAGCCATGGATTGATTGCACATGGTGACTGAGCTACCACTCTCTCTCACTTGCAGATATCTGAAAAGTTAATAACCTACTCTTATCACATTTATCAAAATGGTATTTTTAGGGTTTTTTTAGACTGTCCCAAATTCACGAAGTACTAGATAGCACACTGTGCCTTTTGCAGTGATTCACTACTTGTTTATAAATGGATTTTGGCTCATGCAAAACACCATCACCAGTTATGAGCCCATCAATCATGTTCAAAGGCCTATTCTTTGCACACCCAAAGCTCTATTTGATATCAAAAGGAGTTTGAGGAATGTAACAAACATAAGGTTGTTCCCAGATCTTCAACATTCTAAAAGGCCTCCTCTGAATCAGCTGCGTAGTGGAAGCCATATTTGGTCAATTTGTAAAGACTAAAGTATACCAATCTTTTAGCAGATTTTATTGCTGGGTGGGAGTTGGGGGGAGGTTAGATTATAGTAATTTTCCGGTCACCTGATCCCTGGAGAGTAAGTGAAGATGATGAAATGTAGTTATCCTTTGTGATCCTTGCCTGGTACAAGGTCTACTGAAATGCTGATGTACAGTACACAATATACAATATTCCCACTACTAAAATTACCACTGCTGCACTGCTTTGAAAAGAGCATTCCACAAGTTACTTACTCTCTCTGGCAATTTGCTGAAGCCAAATCATTAACCCAGTCATAGAAAAGTTCTAGCCTTTGTTACCATCTTCTCTTCCCTTTTTCAGGGTACATGTTAAAACCTGCTGAACAGAGACAAGGCTGATAAAATAAAATAAATAATAATAAATAATAATAATAATAATAATGTGTATTTAATGTCACTGGTTCCCCGTCAGTCACACAATAGGTTGTTGGGGCTTTCTTTTAGCATTTTGGTAACAATACAGGGTAGCCCAATTGCCTTAAGTATTAAAGCAGTAATCAGAGGCATTTATAACTTGGCTGTAAAAATTCACTCAAGGGCTGAAACTTGGTACACAGGGTCTTAGTCTAAGAGCAAATTTACTTTACAAAATATTAAATCCCTCTCTCTCTCAAACTAGTTTCATAATTAGATAATTTTTAAAAATAGCATTCATTGCTTTCAAAGAGAAATTGTGTAGGTCATTAACCTACAATGTATCTAAATATGTTTGAGGAGGGGAGGGAAGGGAATGAACCCCCAAATCACAAGAATTTCATGTAGATAAAAGAGCACATTTTAAAACAATTACATATAATACTTTTAATAATAGTTTCCTACAGACTTACAGATCATAGGCTCAGAGCATATTCTTAACATCCATGTGTGAAATTCATCCGCCTGGGCTTAAGTGTTTGTTGTTTTTTTTAAAGCCCCAATTCCTAGTATCCTTCAATAAGGTGAAAATCTCAGTTTTATTTTTTTTTACGTCTTCTAGCCTTCATGTTTGTGCAAAAAACTTTGAAATGATCTTTGAAATGTGCACTCCAACAGCTCAGAAAGCAAAAGTCACATGGAAAGAACATATTTATTACTTTTTATAAATGGCAATTTTTAAGTCCATCACATTATTTTGTGGGCCTGACTCATGATTTTTGAATGTTGGGGGTTGGTTATAGATACAACAGGACCTCAGAGTCTGCACAGGAAGAAGGATTTGACCAATATTGCTTAAAAGGTTTAAAACGTTTTAGGAATCACTGGGCCAAAATCTGCTCTCGGCTGTATCTATTCAACCCCACTGACATCCATGGTTGATAGAGAGCAGAATTTGGCCTGAGTTCAGAGACAGCTCTTTAAATACAGGTTCACATGGCAAGCTGATTCAATGATTAATTTTAAAAGTATTTCCAAGATGTAAAGTACTATATAAATGAAACATAATGCTATAATTACTGTGATGGTTCCTTCCGTTGGGAAATAATATACGATTTGAAAAGTCTAGGGATATCCATTTACATGACAATCTGCACTCTAAAAGTCTATAAATATATGATATGATTAAGCTTGGAAGGATTAGATTGTTATCAGTAAATGTCAGTAAACGTCGATTTCACTATATGTACGCAGATGAAAAAATATTTCCCTTGATAAAAATATGAATTTACAGATAGGCAAAGTAAGAAAAATGCTGCTTAAGAACTTATGAGAATCTGATTTAAGGATATTTCCTTTGTATATTTTGACATATGATGTTGACCATTTGTGTATTAATGCCTTAGCTTTTTGAAGCTCAACTTCTACTGTCATTAAATAATTATGGTCAGACTTCCACTTTTTTGTCTGTGCCACCGTAATCTCCTGCAACTATGAAAATTTAAATTGATAAATGTAAAAAAAATGCTTAGAACTCATAGTTCTGAGGAAATTAAAATGCAAATCGATAAAAATAAAAATATGCTTAACCATAAACCATGATATTGTCCATCAAAATAATTTTAAAAAATTGAATTCTACACACTAGATATGATAATGTTGCCCAAATATTTATTTTCATAACGTTTTAAAGGTGTGAGTTTTCATTAGAAATTAATTCAGAAAATGATGCACTATAATAATAATAAAGAAAAACTCTGCTTTCCTTTATACCAGCATAAATGTGTGGTACTTCCACTGAAGTCAGTGGAATTGCTCTGGATTTATCTTGGTGTAACTGAGAGCATCATCATTATTATTTATATGTATTACAGTAGCTTTTAGGAGCCCTAGTCGGGGCCAGAACCCCATTGTTCAAGGCGTTGTACAAATATATAACAAAAAGATAGTCCCTGCCCCAAAGAACTTCCAATCTAAATATAAGACAAGGGACAACAGATGGATATAAACAGACACACAGGGCAGTACAAGTAAACAATGAGATACTACTGGGCAAGACAATAGGCTGCAGTGTCTGCACAGCAATGGTCTACATTTTGTCAGATTTTTGTAGGCATCATGAAAAAGGAGAGTTTTAAGGCAGGTTTTGAAGGAAGATAATGAGGTAGCTTTATGAATGCTTGTGGCGAGCTCTTCCCAAGTGTGAGAGGCAGCACAGGAAAAAAGCAAGAAGGTGCTTCTTTGAAAATGCAACAAGTAACTTATGGAGACTGGCATCATGGGCCAATCAGAGGTGGGAGTCAACATCTTGATAGTGAATGACAGCCTAAAGGGAGGATGGGGATAGGTTGGAAAGTGAAGTAGAAAGTGAAGACAAGTAATTTAAGTTTGGAGAGCTAGAGAAGGGAGAGCCAGTGAAGGGATGCAAAGAAAGGAGTTCCTTGATCAAAGTGATGGGCTAAGAGAATGATCTTTGCAGCAACATTCTGAATGGCTACCAACAGGACTAAATTGCCTTTGTCAAGGTCAAAGAAAAGGATGCTGTAGTAAGTGACGGGTAAGATGATGAGAGCTTAGATGAAAATTTGTGGATAGAAAGGAAAGGTTGTATCAGAGAGAAGTTACACAGAAAGAACTGGCAAGATATAGCCATAACGTGGGTGCAAGGACCTAGAGAGAGAAGTCCAAGTAAAAGATGGTGGCCAGGTTATGGGTCTGAGGGACAGGCAGGATGGTGACATTGTCCGCAGTGCTCAAGAAAGGAGGGAGCAGGGAAGGACTGGGGAAGAAGATAAGAAGCTCTCTTTCAGCTATGATGAGCTTGCTCTAAGTTGAACATCCATGGGGAGAAGTCAGAGAGATAGGCTTAGATTTTAGTTTGAACAGTAGGAGACAGATCTGGAGAAGAGCATTAGATCTGTGAGTCATCCACATGGAGATGATAGCTCAATTCATGTTTGTGGATCAGATTACCCAGGATAAGGTGCAGAAGCGAAAGGGACCAAGGATAGAAGAATCCTGTGGAATCTCACAAGAAACCTGTGGAATCTCACAGAAAGTTGTGGGAGGAATGAGGAGGATCCATTCAGGGACATGCTGCTGAGTGTTTCAAATATAGCCCTAATCTTCTGTCAGCTTCTGACGCTGCTATTCACTGAGTATCACTGTAGCACCTTACTCCATAGGCAGTACCATTTATTTCAGTGGGACTATACACTGAGTAAGGTACTGCTCAGCATGAGTAAGAGTGGCAAAGTCTGCCCCTTCATGCCATGAAAGCCAAATCATGTAGCCTTAAGAAGGCTAAAACTCTATCTTTGACTCTTCTTTTATCTAAATAGTGCTGATAACTTCCAGGTACTTTAAAGAATGATGGAGTTTCTGGGCCAGAATCTGATTTCACTTACTCCAGATTTACCCTGATGTAGCTCCATTGACTTCTGTTTACTGATGTAAAATCAGAGCATCAGTCTTTACAACACTACAGATCAAATTCAGATCTGGTGTGAGCATGTGCCATTCCACTGATATTTAAAGGACTGGCACCTCCATTCATCATATCTGATTTGGGGCCATTACATTTTTGCTTTGATTTTTTTTTAAATCAAAATCATATTAAATATAGCAAAGGTGTTGATATTTAAGGTTAGTTTTAGCTAAACTCTGCGGAAGTCTCTGGTTTCAACTAAGCTTCTACCACATGGGATTTTTCTTCCACATATCCTTCCAGAGAGGCTTGTTTCCCCTTTATAAATGATTGCATTTTGCAATTGCATGTACATACACAAAGCGCCACAGTTTTTGGCATTAGAACATCTTTCTCAAACTGCTCTGCCATACCAGGATTTTTCAGCCAGATGCACATTTATATGTAGTTTTCTCCACCCTAAATAGGAGGAATATATTCTTTGAGAATGTCTCATTGGTGCCTCTAATGACTTCCCCTAAAGAAAGAGAGCTCCTTCTCAGCCTTTTATATATTGCAAAGTGCTTCTATTGATTAAAGTTACATTTATTTTCATTTTTTTATTCTTTGACTTTTATCCTTAGTTTTTCTCTTTAGTGAAATCCCCACTGCCTTTCTCTACATGTAATAAATCAAGTTACTTTTTCACTCTGGACTCCATTACGGGATCACAGTGGCTATTACAAACCTCACAGAGTTAAGCAAACAAAGGAATTTTTCATCTTCTCTTTCATTCAGTATAATTCCATTTTCTGTCACCCTGCAACCTTTTGACCTGTATCCTAATGGCACTGGTCACTCAAGGGCAAAAGTTCAGCTGTAGGTTAAGTCTGTATGTGTTTGTATTGGGGAGGGAGACTGTCTGTTCTTACTTCCTGTTGTCTCTTTCTGAACAATGTAATTGCTCTCCAAAATCCAGAGTTCACTCCTGTTGAGAAAACTCCCTCCCCTGCAATGGAGGTAAGAAACGGCTGTGTTATCATCTTCCCTTTTCCCAAACCAAAGCCTTTTGTTTCTCTTGCAGCTGGACAACATTAAGCCCAGTTCTGTTTTGTTGCTGTGGAGTAGGAGAAAGAAGGGATAGAGGGATATCTAGAAAGAGCACATTAATTTGTCATTTAACTCAAATTTACTGCTTTTGGTGATTGAGGATATTTTGGGGGTATTTTTGTTTGTAAGGTTTCCTCTCTGATCTCCCATATGTCTACCTCTAACTCATAGTGTAGACATAGCCATAGTCATAGCTTCTTTGCTGAATTATCTGTTAAAATCAAGCACCTTTTGTTTTACAGGTATTTTGGAAAAGGTGGATTTCTGTATCAGAAGACCTTGAAGGGACATAGCTCACTGGACTACTAGGAAGAGTTTACACTAGGTTTTAAACTGTAGTTACCAATAATCAGTTGCACAAATTTCACTTTCAGACCTTGGGAAACCCTAATCCACATGCTGCAAATTCTGCATGAAGGTTCTCTTCCTCTTGTGGAGAAGAAAAACATTTGAAGCAGTCTTTTAATACTGCTGGGAATGACACTAATTTCCTTACTCACAGAGAGTGAAATTCACCCCTGGGCAGTGGGCAAGTGCAACGCCTATGCTCCGCCTAAGTCTCGCTGAAGTCCTATGCTGAGGGCATAAGTGGAATTAGAGTGATGTGCCATTCCATTTTTGCACGGACTATCTGCACAAGAGTTAATTTCACCCAGGGAGCAGAACCTGTGCAGCATTTCAAAATGTTCCAGATCTTTTTCCAAATCATCTTAAACCATAAACCATCAGGACTCATGGCTGAGCTAACATTCAAAACTTGTGATCCCAATACACATACACTTTGAAAGAAAAGAAAACTACAGATTCTTGGTCTTGTCCTGCACCAGCTGACATTAAGGAGAGTTTTACCATTGACTTTGAGGGGAACAGGAGAAGGCCCTAAATCAATAAAACTTCAAGGCAGGGAGGTCAAATAAGGTCAAGCCAGCAAGCTCAGCTCTACTCCAACCTTTGTGATTATGTTTGTGCATCTCATTATTAGTAAATAAAATATGAACTAGGCTCTTCTTATATTAATGCCTATTCCACTAGACCTCAATACCTCTCAGACAAGTGAAAGAGGGACTAATCTGGAGATGCTACCAGGTGTTGTGCTTACTCCTAGCAGTAGCTCTATTGGCTTCATCTATAATGGTCGAGTATGCATTTCTAGGATAAAGACCATAGCCTATCTATCTCAATTTCCCTTGCTGTAAAACAGCACAATGATCTTTTTCAGTGGTGTTATCATAGAATCATAGAATATTAGGGTTGGAAAGGACCTCAGGAGGTCATCTAGAAACCCCCTACTCAAAGCAGGACCAACCCCAACTAAATCATCCCAGTCAGAGCTTTATCAAGCCGGGCCTTAAAGACCTTTTAGGATGGAGATTCCACCACCTCCCAAGGTAACCCATTCCAGTGCTTCACCAGCCTCCTAGTGAAAACTTATTCCTCACATCCCTTCTAGAACCCTGCCCCCAACTGCTCCTTGTTCTGTCATCTGCCACGACTGAGAACACCCTAGCTCCATCCTTCCCGGAACCCCCCCTTTAGGCAGTTGAAGGCCATTATCAAATCTCCCCTCACTCTTCTCTTCTGCAGACTAAACAAGCCTACTTTCCTCAGCCTCTCCTCATAAGTTATGTGCTCCATCCTCCTATTCATTTTTGTTGCCCTCTGCTGGATTCTCTTCAATTTGTCCACATCCTTTCTGTAGTGGGGGGCCCAAAACTGGACACAATACTCTAAATGTTGCCTCATCAATGCCAAATAGAGGGGAATAATCACTTCCCTCGATTTGCTGTTAATGTTCCTACTAATGCAGCCCAATTTCCCGTTAGTCTTCTTGGCAATAAGGTAGACTGTTGACTCATATCCAGTTTCTTCTCCACTGTAACGCCCCGGTCTTTTCTGCAGAATTGCTGCCTAGCCAGTCTGTCCCCATTCTGTAGTTGTGCATGGGATTCTTCCATCCTAAGTGCAGGACTTTGCACTTGCCCCTGTTGAACCTCATCAGATTTCTTTTGGCCCAATCCTCCAATTTGTCTAGGTCACTCTGTATCCTATCCTTAACCTCCAGCATATCTACAACTCCCTCCATCCTAGTGTCATCTTCAAACTTGTTGAGGGTGCAATCCACCTCATCCTCCAGATCATTTATGAAGATGTTGAACAAAACCAGTCTTAGGACTGGTCCCTAGGGCATTCCGCTTGTTACCAGCTGCCAACTAGACATTGAGCCATTGATCACTACGCATTAATCCTGATAATCTCACCATCTTTCTATCCACTTTATAGTCCATTCTTCCAACCCATACTTCTTTAACCTGATGACAAGAATACTGTGGGAGACCGTATCAAAAGCTTTGCTAAAGTCAAGATATATCACCTCCACCACTTTCCCCACATCCACATAGCCAGTCATCTCATCATAGAAAGCAATCAGGTTGGTCAGGCATGACTTGCCCTTGGTGAATCCATCCTTCCTGTCTTCCAAGTCCCTCAAAATGGATTCCTTGAGGACCTGCTCCATGATTTTTCCAGGGACCGAGGTGATGCTGACCAGTCTGTAGTTCCCTGGATCCTCCTTCTTCCCTTTTTTGAAGATGGGCACTATATTCACCTTTTTACAATTGTCCAGGATCTCCCCTGATCATCAAGAGTTTTCATAGATAATGGCCAATGACTCTATAATCATTTCAACCAACTCCCTCAGCACTCCCAAATGCACTTCATCCGACCCCATGGACTTGTGTATGTCCAGCTTTTCTAAATAGTCCTGAACCCATTCTTTCACCACTGAGGGCTGCTCACCTTCTCCCCATTCTGTGCTGCCCAGTGCAGGCGTCTGGGAGCTGATCTTGTCTGTGAAGACAAAGGGAAAAAAAAGCATTGAGTATTTCAGCTTTTTCCACATCATCTGTCACCAGGTTGCCTCCCCCATTCAGTAAGGGGTCCACATTTTTCCTGACCTTCTTCTTGTTACTAACATACCTGTAGAAACCCTTCTTGTTACCCTTCACGTCCCTTGCTAGCTGCAATTCCAGTTGTGCTTTGGCTTTCCTGATTTCATTCCTGCATGCTCAAACAATATTTTTATACTCCTCCCTAGTCATCTGTCCAAACTTCCACTTCTTGTAAGCTTACTTTTTCTATTTAAGATCATGGAAGATTTCTTTGTTAAGCCAAGCTGGTTGCCTGCCATATTTGCTATTCTTTCTGCACATTGGGATGGTTTGTTCCTGCACCCTCAATAAGGTTTTTTTAAAATACAGCCAGCTCTCTTGGACTTCTTTCTCCCTCCTTTCCCGTGTTATCTGAAAATACACTGGATTTCAGTCATCCACAGGCACAGGCAAATAAGTGTTAGCAGCTCTCTTAAACAGACTGAGAAACTAGGGCTCAGAAAGAGTAATCAACGTACTTGGGAGGAACAGTGATCTAGCAGACTGGAAACTGACTTGAGATCCAGGAGACCTAGCCTTCATTCCCAAGGAAAACACACCTTCACCTGATGGAAAATTTTGCCAGCAACCCATTAGACATCATTTTTTTGGAGAGCCCACCTTTGACCCCACTCTTCCCTCTCTTCTCCATCCCTAGCACATCCCTTCCCAGCTGAAGGGAGATATCTCTATGTAGAACAAGGAATCTGTGTTAATGGGCATCCTCTGAGCTGCTAAGACTGGGGAAACAATCTGGACCTTTGATTCTATATCTCCTAACTAAAAGAAGAATATAAGGAACTTGAAGAAAGCTATGAATTGGTAAACAGAAGATGACACCATGGTGAGAACATTTATTCCTGTTCTTCCGCTGATCTTCCTAGTTTATAGTCTTGTAGCTGTAACTCAGGGGTGGTCAATAGGCAGACCACAGGCCAAATCCGGACCTCCAGAAGCTTTTGAATGGACTGCAAAATCTTTTTATTTACTTATTATTAACATTATTGTTATTGTGGTGTGAAAAATGTTTCTCTGGAGTCTGGACCTTGACTGTACCTTGACCAAGAAATATGGCAAAAAATAATTGACTACTCCTGCTGTAAATGCTCATTGATTCCCTGTTTTTCAACAAGTTTGTGTATTTTCAAGTTTTTTTCAATGGTTTCACTATTTTCACTACCTAACCACCATTAGCTTCTAAGAACTATTGGCAACATGACTCGCATGTGGTTAACATATGGATATCTGTGAACTGGTTTTTTTAACAAGAATACTCACAGGAAAGCTCTTAGAACTGCCTTTCTACATTCCGTCTCATTTCAGGAGGAGGACGGGGGAGTGGAGGGGGCAGTAGTTTGAAGAGGGTCAGTTGTAAATTGAATTACTAAAGCATATGATCCAGATTGATTCTCATTAGCTATCTCCTCCATGACTGCTGATCCAGGCCAGGATTACGTAGACTCCAGGTGGTGACAATCTGTAACCTAGGCTGTGTTTAGTCTTTAGTTACTGTGGCAGCTAAAGAATCAATGAGAACTATAGGGTCCATCTCTGTTCCACAGACTCAATAAAGAATCCTCTTTATATTTTTACATCTATGTCCTGCCACTTCTGAGCCATGAGAGATGCTAGAGATCACTATTTTGGAGCATAAAAAAGTGAAAATGTCCAGACCTGAAGAAGAACTCTGTGGAGCTTGAAAGCTTGTCTCTTTCACCAGCAGAAGTTGGTTCAATAAAAGATATGACCTCATCCACCCTGACTCATTTTCACTATTGGCAATTTGAAAGAATAGCTTAACTTTTATCTTTTGCTAAATCTTCATCCCAAATAAGCCAGAACTAGGTCAATTCAGGCCTGTATACTCCTTAATTTAGAGGAGAAAGGCATAACAAGAACCAATAGTTGGAAGTTAAAGCTAGACACTTTCAAATTAGAAATAAAGCACACATTTTTACCAATTATGGTGATTAACCTTTGGAAAACACTAAAAAGGGAAATGGGGTATTCTCCATCACTTGAAATCTTAAAATCAAGATTGGATGCTTTTCTGGAAGATACACTTTAGGCAAACACAAATGTTATTAGGCTCAATGCAGGAATTAACTGGGTGAAAGTCTATGGCCTGAGTTATACAGGAGGTCAGATTGTATGATTTAACAGTCCCTTCTGGCCTTAAAGTTTACGTATCTATGTAAAACAAACCTTTTAGGAAGTTTTCCCTCAGGAGCCCTTTCATTTCATTTCTGTCCTTATTGCTATAGCCCCTCCAGCTGTTTGGTATTAGCATCTACACATTAAATCCTAGCATCTGCTGTACGGAGACTGTAAGGCTGACCATAGAAGAGTGAGTGCCGGTAACATGGTACTCAGTTTCATTCAGTTTAAACTATAATGAAATTCTAAAGTAAGTCCGGTCTTGACCAGTATAACTATATAGCAAAGCAAACACTGTGGCCAAATTTTACCTTCAGTTGTAGCCGTGCAATCCCACTGACTTCAAATAGGAGCAGAATTTATGCATAGAATCTATGTTTAGAATTATATATTTTGGGGGGTGGTGATCTGTATTTAGAACATCGCTAGCATAAACTTAATTCCAAAATGAGCCTTTTATTCTTATTTATGCAAACAATACTTCAAAAGCTAATAAATAAAATCTGTCTGAAATGAGTCACTTATTCAGTAGCAAATAGATAGCTGTTCTCAAGGTCAGGCAGGGTTTCCCATGAAATTGTCTTGCTAACAAACTAGAATCACTTAAAGCACCAATCCAGAAAAGTCACTAAGGCACATGAATTCAGTTGCTTTGCTAACAAACTTACAGAGCCCAGCCAAATAATCTTTCAGCAGTACCGATCTGCCAACAATCTAAACGATATGGTAATGCATACTGTAGCATATAAAGATAAATCTGCATCCAAACTGTCAGAGCAGAAAAGCAATCACTTGCATCCTTCCCACGCAGACAGCTGTAAACAAAGACACGTATCTGTTCTCTGTTCATTGAGTGGGACCTAGATGATGGTAATCCTACTGTAAGAACATAAAACCAAAACTGAATGCACTTATTTTATTGACCACACTTAACTGACTACAACAATAATGTGGATATACCTGTCCTCCACTGATTTTCTCTCTATCGTTCAGGGCTCAATTGTGCCTCTATTTCTGGGATATATGAATATATTATTAAAATAAGACATCTGGCAGTGGCCCTAAAACGCCTCTATGTCAGGAATTTACTGTGTATTACTTGTAACAGTAACTCTGTTGTTCACTTTTACAGGCATAGAGAGAATCACGTCTGACACAGCAATGTTACAGAGTTTTCACAGGAGCTCCAGAAATGCACGTGCCCACAAATTAATCCAGGCGTTACAGTCCTTTGCCATCATTAGTGAACCTGATCAAGCTGAAGAAAGTCATTTTATACTATCTTTTTCATTTCAGATGAACCAGAATCACTTAAAGAACCGATCCAGAAAATCACTCAAGCAATTGCATGGCTCCACTGCCTTCAGTGGCACTGTGTGTGAGCTTAAAGTTCAACACATGTTCATGGGTTTTGCTGGACTGGGTCTTTGTTGTTTTGTTCATTAGAAAAGAATCTGAGATTAATGAACAAAAAAACAACCCATGCAGTCAATTTACTTCTTTAAGATTTGCTTCTTTCATAAGATATTTGTGACAGGAGGATTTCATTAAAGAGATGCCCAATAGCGTCCCTGTAATTAAGGAAATTTCTATTTCTATTACTTTTCAAGGGTTTATGGTTCAGCCAGACAAAGTTGCTCTGAATTTCAGCTTGATATTAAAGGTCTCAGCTCAGAAATTATTATAAGTTGGGTTTTTGGTTTCTTCATTTCCCATCCCCCTCCCTTTTTAACCAATGTTCTTAAATGTCTGGCAATGTTTAAGTGATAGAATTTCAAAAGTAAAAATAGAGGCTGACTAGTTTGTATTTCTCTTTGAACTCCCATAAATAGAAAAACTGCTCCATTTGAAAAAAGTAAGAGTGGGGTTCTCCTTCCATAATGTCCATTTTTGTATCTTAAAAATTATAACATGACAACATTGTTTTCATTTGAGAATTGGCTATAATATGCAATTTTTTAATAGGCCCTGACAATAATATATCATAAAGACTCCATATTATTAATTCTGGCAACACTTTGCATATTAATATGATATGTTTTGGCAGAATATGGTTCATTATAGGTACCTTTCGAGAATCGTATATTATCAAGGTATCTCCAGTATAACTCTTGCAGAATGAATGGTATCAGAGTCTTATCAGGTTTCAAATCAAAAATCACTTTTAAAAAAAGGTACCTACACAGGAAATCACATTGTGTATTCCAGTGGCTCTGATTCAAACCAAGTAATAGTTTGTGTCAAACAAATACAGAAAACATTGGCATTATTTTCTGCATTTCCTAGGAACATCTTCAACTCTCACTTGGTTGCCTACATGTGTAAAAATTTCAAATAATGCAGTCCATTATTTGAAATTTTTACACATGTAGGCAACCAAATGAGAGTTGAAGAGCCCTAAGAACATCTGTGTCTGCCTGGATTGTGTGATGTTCCCCTGGTGCAATCTGGACTGGTGAATCACTGTGTCAGCCCAATCCTCCATTCCTAGAGCCCATTTTACTCTGCTCTGCTGTGAGAACCCCCAATCCTGGGCTGTTCATGCACAACCTCTAGCAAGTAAACTGCTCCCAACTGAGTAAGTGAGTGCTTCTAGCCAGCCACTCCTTCGATTATGCAACAGAATGACGCTAGTTAATATCCCAGGTTCCAGATGCAACCCTAGGAACTTCCATCTTACAATGTTCAGTTATGCCCACTGAACAATGTAAGCTCATATAAATTCATCAATTTAACAAAGAAATTGATATGCACCAGCCTTGTTACTCCAAGTGGAGTCTCCAGCACACTTCAAACCAAATGCACTGCTTTACGTAGAGCAAAGAAACAAATTTATTAGCTATGGAAGGATTTTAAGTGATTATAAGTCAAAGCATAACAAGTCAGATTTAGTCAAAAGAAATAAAAAGCAAAATGCATTCTAAGCTAAACTTAACACTTTCAGCAAGCTTACAAACAGGTGATTTTCACCACAGACTGGCTGGTTTCCCTTTGGTCAGTACTTCAGTTGCTTGGTTGTGTTTAGAGATGTTTGTCGATGTCAAAAATTTCCATGGGAAATGTAATAACTACAGGTCATCATGACATTGATCTATCTGATTTGAAAGATGGCACATTTAGCAGTGCTGCTTAACAATATGCTGGGACACTGCTTCAATATTGACAGAGGGAAGCATGCCATCTGCTGAATCATCACCTGAATCACTCACTAACTGAACCACTCATTAGAAAGTTGGAACCATATGCAGCTGTGCTGGAAACCATGTATGTCTACTATGCTAAGCTAAGTTCTGAGGAAGGGAAACTTCACAAGTTGCAGTATTTCTCTTTTGTGGTTCCTCAGCACAGGAAACACCAATTGCACACAACAGACTACAATGTCTACTTTTAGTAGAAACCACAGAGCTTGACGTGCATAAGGTCTTATAAAATATTTTCCATTTTCTGTAATGAAGATAGTGTATACAACTTATATCTGTAAATGTAAAATACAAAATTGAATTAGCGAAACATTCACCTGCAAGACTCTCCAAGCTGTGAAACTCTTTTGAGGAGCTTTGAGATAAAAAAAACCTGACAGTGGTTGATGCTGAAACTTAATGAGGAAGCCTTACTAAATATAGAAACTACATTACATTAAAATAATTCTAAGGTCTACCTTGTCCCCCACTAAAAATTAAAAAATGCTGAATATTAAGCCTGTCTGAGCACTCTTTACTCTACTTGACAGTTGTTTTTTGGCATACAGCTTCTGCCATTATCATTTATAGAATTACTGCTACTATTTCTGCAGAAATAGTATCTCATGTTTTCTATTAACCTGCCAATAACACCAGTTCAAATCAAGTCCAACTCAGTTTTACATTGGTGTCACCTATGTAACAAATTCTGGGTCAAATTCTACAGAGATGTGAAGGGTGATAGAAAGTATATTCTGAGTAAAAGTTGGTTAGGAAATTATACTATAAGCAGGTTCAATCAGGAAAGTGTTTCAAGTGGCTAATGTACTGTAATGTGGGTGGAGGAGGTTAAATAGTGTAACACACACATTCAGCATCGAGTGTGTGTGTGCAAAATAAGGTCAACGTACATATTGCAAGGCTAGAAGTGCTGAATTAAGGAAAGCATTTAACAGGGAGGCGGTAAGATATTGTGAAGGGACCTGCTTTATTTTTACACACACACCCTTTAATTTATATACACAACTTATGTCCCCTCAGTGCATTACTTACAATAATTTTGCCCAGCCACTAAGGCCCACAACATCACAGGTATGGAGGCACCTAACACCTATTGATTTCAGTGGGAGGTAAGTGTTTAAATACCTTTGAGGATTTGGGCCTAAGAACCATCTTAGTGCAAGTCACCATTTAATAGTCAACTTATATGTGAGGTGAAACATCCACTATTATTTGCAACACCACTACATTTGGCCCAGAGATTTCCGTAAGATTTGCAGCTGCTCACATCCTGGGCCTGACTCCCTGTCGCCCTGCACCTTGTGTAAAGTAGGCATAAAAAAATGCTACCTCATCAGGATGGCAGCATTTTACACAAGCTTTGCCCACATGTAAGTGACTAAACAAGGTACAAGACAGTGGAGAATCAGGCCTCTTACGTAAATTTTATCCAGAGTAATGAATAATAAAATTTTCCCCAGCTCATTCATTCCAAGTCCAGTTCTGCAGATGGGATAATTCGCACAAGTAAGGGCTCTTCAAAGTGAGAAAAGGGTGCAGAATTAGACCCTTTCATTTTTGGAAGTACAGGCATATGAAAACAGAAACAGGGCAGTTAATATTACTTTAGGACCAATCAAACATGAGTTATATTATTTGGCTCATAAAAGGGACAAATGGGAAACAGTTGAAATCAGGTGTAATGCCACAAGACCAGATTCTGACCACAGTGATCTAGGTTTAAATTTGTGTAACTCTCTGGCCTTAACTGGAGTTGTTCCTGATTTACACCAGTATAAGTAGGAGCAGAATCAGGCCCACACTGTTAAGGGAGATCAAAATCAGGCTCCAAGAGCATGATTTTTCACAATACCTATTTTTACTTCTTACCTGTTGCACTTTTTGAGGAGAAATTCATTTTTCAAACTTCACACTGTGTGGTGAGTGAACTCAGGGCCAGATTCTGATACCCCTATGCATACTGAATAGTACTTTATTGACCTACTCCATTGACCTAACTAGGGCTACTCATGGAGTAAGATACTACTTACTGAGGCAGACTCCGGTCTGTGCCTCCTCAGAGGCACAGCACAAAAGGCATAGCTCAAGGGAATGAGGAGCAAAGGTGGCTTTAAACCATCACTGCACCACCCAGATTCTGGGCTGCTGTGGCAGCTGAAACAGCCTTAATTAACAGCTCTGTTTTAAGGTAGTCTCCCCATGACTGCCTACATCTCCACCACAGCCCAGCATGTACCCCTCCCATCCTCAGCTCCAGCCCTACTCCTAACTCTGACAAACCAGGTCTGGTGAGGGGGAGGGCATAGAGTGACTTCCTCCTTTCCATTCTAGATCCTTTACTGGCCCTCTGTTCTACTACCAAATGTGTGGGGGCCAAAGTCAAGCCTGGCCATACTGTGAGTAAAGATGGTAGAATCTGGCCCTCTACTTGTATAAACTATTGTCTTTGGTTGGTTTCATTGTTTCTCCATCAAGAGAATGATTTATTTTCCTAATGTTTTTGTTGATGGTGGCTGGAAGGCCACATCTTGAGCTTGTACTTGCCTAGCATCCATCAGTGTTTCAAAGATAGTTTGTAAACTCATCAGGGCTAAGATGGTGTTTCTTCATATGTGTTTCTACAGCACCTAACACAATGGGGCTCCAATCTGAACTGAGGTTTCTGCCAGTACTGTAATATAAATATTAAATAAGAAGCTTGAATTTGGACACAGGATTATTTGACAATATAACTATAGAGGATGCTAAACAAAATGTTATCATGATGAAGCTTCAAGCCCTTCTACAGAACTGACTTTCTATAAGAAAGGGACATCGATAATGGGCATCAGTGGAACCAGACAGCAGTAACTTTACACCAGAGCTAATTTAGAGAGTCTGACTTACTGATAGGCCCCAGGGCCAGCTTTTGGGAATATGCTAGACAGGCAGACTTTTATTTGCTTGAAAACAGACTTTAGGAAACCACTAAAATGTAACAAAAAAGCAAGTCCATGTTTTAGTAAGTGTATATTAAGTTTAGATTTGCCACCTTCTTCCAGTGATCCTTTTTTTGTGTAACTGCAGTAGGGTCCATATTGAAAAATAAAATACAGCATGGAAACACCTAGCTTTCTCTGTCCCTATTTTGTTTTTGGCTTTTGCAGCTGCTGTTTTCTCAGTGTTGTCTTCGGGCAGTTTCCTGTTGCCATAGCCGATGGCCTGCCAACGCCTGCCTGGGCCTTTCAAGTGTCAACACTCCGAAGTTTGCAGTGATGGCCAAATGCTTGTTAATGAGATATAGCAGCTGGGTAGGGGCGAACCACTGAGATGTATAAAGGCATGCCGCTGGTGCAGGAAGCGATGCCTTTTGAATCTTTTCAGCACTCTGAAAGCATTCAAACCAAAGAGGGCATGTTGTATTCATTAATAAACTGAAGTTCCCATGCAACTAGGTTAAAGCCAGTAGTTTAGCTTTGCAATAGACAGGTGAATTTTTCACCAGTGTTTTAGTCTGGAAGACAAAGAGCAAGAAAACAAGAGTTTATGTACTGGCAAAAAGGCATTACTTCCAAATCTAGCAGCCAGACAGAATTGTTAAACTGAGCTAGGTATTTGCTCTTTCCCGAGAATAAAAGCTTGTAAGATTCCTTTTTCCTTTATTTTTTATGCTTCAAAGCTCACAGCCACCTACTTAAGTGCTCTTTCCCGCCCCCCCCCCCCCACCACCCATTTCTTAATTTAAAAAAAACAACCCATGATTAAAATCTAGAATGAAAAAAACCTTGTGAAAAAATAGAAATCTGAAGACTCTATAGATAGGATTAATGACCAAAGCTGCTTGCATTCAAACTGAGCATAGCCCATGTGATCCTCAGTCTGCATCTGTTTTGCTATGACAGTAGCAGTATAGGAGTGCCCAACAGCTGGGGCAAAAAACAAGCAGAAAGCAAATATAAAAGAAACTAACATACAGTGCAGTTTCAAGGGCAATGCAAGCCAAAGAACATCTTTAAAACTTTTCCAGCTCTTTTTTTTTTTTTTTTTTAAGAGTGGGGCAGCTGGTGAAAGATTGAATGCTAGGAAAACATGTTTAAAGCTGAAACAGTCACCATAATAATAGTGACAAAATTGCTTTGGAGAACTTAAACAAAAGAAGTGTTAAAAGCAGGAAGAAGCCATATGGCCCCACATGCCAACCATGATTTGGTTTATCTTAATGACGTCCTCCCTTCCCCACCAAAGAATACAAGTGTCTCATAACCATTTATACTCACTTTTATTTGCCTTTCCTAGTAACTCATTCCAAGATAATTTAAGCCAAGGAAGACTTTTAAGTGATATTTAGTTATTTTCAAACAGACTGCTGGGCTAGAATACAGGGGTCTATCTGTATTCACTAACCTGCTGCAGATACTGTAATTGTTTTCAGAATTTAGGCATACCAGTCATAGATTCCACATGGCCCTTATGGGGTAAATGACTGTGACAGTCACAAAGGCTCTGATCAAAAGCCCTCTCAAGTTAATCAATCATTTTGTTGACTTCAGTGGATTTTGGATTACAGCTGGTTGAACATTTTCTGGCAGAATTGCTTTCCTGTGTAAAATGCTGACATCATAAAATAAAAACGTTTCACAGGACTATATCAATTTCAACAAAACAATTGATGAAGAAATTATCAAAGGGTTTAATTTTGACTTTATTGTTTTGACTTTTATATTTACTATAATACTTGAATCAAAGTGCTTTGGCCTGGTTGAAATGAAGTGCTTCAGTATGGTTGTTTTGATATTTCTGAAATGAATTTTTTTGTAATTTTCATTTTTGAGAAAATTTGGACTTTTTAAAGGGAATTTATAAATGTGGAATGGAAATTCTGAGTTTTGAGCAGCTCTAACTGAATAAGGCCTAGGAATGTGCAGTTAATAGTTGCTAAACTGGTTTTAGTTGATTTTGCTCATTTCATAATGGTGGCCAGTCCTGGGCTGCTGATGTTTTTCTCATGAGATCCCAAAAGAAGGCAGAAGAAAGGCGCCTTCAGATACCTGGGGATTGACCTGGTACAAGAAAGAAGCTAAGGAGAAAGGAGAAAAAACATTTCCTATTAACAAAATATAAACTAAGTGAATTTATGGCAGTCTCACAGGCATTAAAATAAATCTACCATCACAAGCAGCAGCATAAGCTTTGCCCGACTTGTCAGAATACAGTCCAGTATCATAGACAGAAGTAAGAGATGTTACAAGAACCTCGTGCTACCCCATGTGAGCTGTGTCAATGTTCACTTAGGACACCTGAGCCCATTGTTGGAGATATTCAGGGCTTCTCTCAGACCAGGCTCCCTACCAGTTATTTTAAAACATG
This sequence comes from Emydura macquarii macquarii, assembly GCF_026122565.2. NCBI lineage: Eukaryota > Metazoa > Chordata > Testudines > Chelidae > Emydura > Emydura macquarii. Next base: position 42,192,879 of record NW_027132610.1, on the reverse strand, counting down.
CTATGCTTTAGTGTCTCCTCAGAAAATTCTTGTTCACAGCAAGCTACTTTGGGAACTACTGTCCTGAATGTTTTCTAATTAAGCAGGATAATCAAAGAGTGAATAGTAAACCAACTCCAGGAATATCTGTTCTCTTCTGGCATTCTAGCTCTCTCCCAGAATGTCATCAGGCACCAAACTGGAGCTGGTTGCATTAATGGACATGCAACATCTTGTGGGAGACAAAAATATGTCAAGTGGAATAGTGACATTCAACATTTTTCAAAAAGTTTGCAAAAGAAAGTTTTCCTCAGTTTTGCTCACCCCACTTAGAAACAGTGGGCCAAATCCTTCCATTTATTTCCTTGATGTTACTCAAGGCATAAGCCAAAGGAGGATTTAGCTCACTATGTATGTTTTCCTCCTACTGCTTTGCAGCAACTTTAGCTAGCAAACAGTATGCCTGATGTATGTCCATCTTGCAAGCTGGCTATTCACAGAACTCCCTCTCTCTTCAGCGGGAGGTGTGCAAGTAGGACCAAAGTATTCCCAAGCCATCTAGTCTCCTACTGACAGTACAATGGTACAGTCATACCACTTTACATGTTCAAAACACTGTCCAAACTTTAACTGATTAACTATCACAATACCCCTGGGAAACAGGAAAGTAATTAATGGGCGTTGTTAGCAATCACAACATAAATAGCCATGTTAACTATTATAGAGCTAGAAACACAACAAATTAAATATTTGCCAAACTGAAGACAACTGAATTGGGAAGGGAAGAAAAAAACTTCTATTGTCAGGATTCTAAAAACAACCTTGTAATGGTAGGTAGCATTCTTTGGAATGAGTTATATTTACTATGCAATTTAATCTATTGCATCTATGTAATTACCAAGAAAGTGATGTTTTATAGATCCTGACACAAACTGACGCTACATGAGGAGATATGATTTAATAGCTACCAATCCAAGAAGCCAAATGCCTTGGTTCCTGTCAAAATCCCAAAGAAAAATAAAAGTTACATGAACTCTTGCTTTGTAACAGCACACAAGTGCTCTGATCTGGCTCAATCTGTTTGTATTTCTTTCAGTGCCTTTAATTGTATTGGTTCTTATGACTCATTCAGACATATAAAACCCAAACATATATAAAACCATAACATTTTCCATATTAAAAACAACCGGGATCTGTTCCTGTGATCACACATGGATTATGTTATTGTTCTGGAATTTGCTTGTTACTCTAAATACATTGTCCTTTTCCCCCCCTCCTTTTCGGGGGGAGAATAGGGAGGTGGGGTTCAGTGAAAATATTCTAAGTGACAAAGCAAACGCCCTTTGAGAGCGTTACTTAACTTTCTGATATCAAATGTGGCTCTTCCTCAGTTTCCCATTTCTGCTTGGGCAGGTTAGCCCCACAGAGTAAAAGATGATTTTCTTCTGGGGTAAACAAAAGTTCAAACCCTTTGCTCAAAGCTGCATGACTGAGATGTGTGTTTCCTTCTCACCTTGGTTGCAGTGGTTTACTCTTGTGTCCAAGAGCAAGGACTATAATATACTATAACCATAACACCTCTAGCTGCTACTTCAGTGCCATAGGGGAGCACATACCCTCCCTCTACCACAGGCTCCACCCTGACACCTTGAATACTGAAGCAGATCCACTCCAAACTCAACCACCACTGTTTCACTTTTCCCGCCCCTTTTCCTGTATTTGCTTGCCTCTTAGGTCTCTTCCCTGGCCCCTTTCCAGATTTTTACAAACAGTCATTCCAAGGGTCCTTTCCATCATATCCACTCACTGGAAAGAATCCCAACTACCATATCCAAGTCTCTGAGGAGAAAGGAGTGCTTTTATTCGCCTCTGCTTTGTTACCAGCCTACAGTTCCCATCCTCCTTTCAGAAACTGCAACCTTAATTCCTATTCTTAAAGGCCGTGACAGTAGCAGATATGCTGATCATGAGCCCATCCTTAAAGAGCTAGCACAAACTGTTACAACCTTCCTTCTCCGATAAACCTTTACCAAAAAGAATACTGGAGTGGAGGGGATGCCAAAATGTATGTTAGACCAACCTGACAAAATTAAATAGAAACCACTGAAGTCGCCTATCACCTAACACTGACCTGTAGCTAATCTACATGATAATATATTGTTTGATTACAGAACCTGCTGCAATATCCTGAGGAACAGGAAACTTGGAACTGTTTACAGCCACTGCTGCAATGATGAAAGCTGTCATTACCTTCTGCTGCTGCACTGCTTTTGTGAGAAGTGTGTGGCATTGCAAAGTCTTATAGCTTAGCTTTACGGGGAAGGTCTGCTTAGGTAAAGGAATAAATTTGGGACGGGCGGGGGTGAGAGATTAGGTTTGGTTGATTGTTGTCATGATTACATTACTCAAGTTGAAAGACAGTTTCGGCAATCACTTATCATGCATGGAAAGACAGAATTGTTTGCCATCAGTGTAGGCTTCAGTTAAGTTTACTATTCCTTATCTCTTGTTTAATGTAGTACTTCAAAGGAGTGCTTGCTGCTTGTCCTGTGACTGAAGTGCATAGAGCAATGTGATGCCATCTAAGAGACGCAGGTTTGAGAGTAGCCGGGGCACTCCTAGCCCTCAAGCCAGTGAGAAGTGTGGCCAATCATACATCTTTACTGTGACTCTGGGTGGCATTTTAAAGCAGATATGTTTTTAATCGGTGTACTCAACTAAATCAGATGCATTAGTTAATCTGTATATGGTAGTTTGAAAGAGTAATGTTCTGTATAAGTACTAAATATTATTAATAAATAAAAGAAGCCTTGGTTGTTGTATTTTGGATACATTTTACAGTCATCTAGAGCTTTTAAAGTTAGTATTGGTGGCATCCCGAAGAGTAGAAAACAGAGAAAAGACACCTTAGAATGGAAACCCTATGAACACCTGAGGCTACAGTTTAATAACAGACACAGATGATTAATTACTGGTGGCCAGGATTTTCAAAAGTAGGTGCCTAAAGTTGAGGTAAAGGGGAGACACAGAATGCTCAAAAGTTGTGAAAAACAGGCAGGTGTCCAAATATGGACTTAGGAACCTAACTTCAGATTCCTATTTTTGAAAATCCTGAGCTATTTATTTAACCTATGTCTTAGACAGGAAATCAGCAGGTCACAACATTTAATAACCGTGAAGTAGTCTATAGACCTGCCATACGTGGATAGACAATACTACCATCAAGATTGGTAACCAGACAATCCTTCAACATAGGTAGCATTGTCTGCTCAGTGATGTGAGTCTGGTGTTCATGCTCCCATCATACTTGCTTTCGTAACATATAGTAACAGGGTCTGTGATTGGAGCAGAATTTTTTTTCAGCAGGAATAGGAGAGATGATGAAAATTATAACATACAACTTGGGGTGATAAATGGGGTTATCATCGCCTATAACCTTGTTCCACTCTGCATGCAATTTGACCTCAGTGTATTGTTCTGTCCATCTGAACTGGCTCTTGAAGAGAAATCTAGCCACACAGGGCAATGAGAATTCAAATAATTTGCCATAGTACTGAATCATTACTTATTAATTATTGTTATTTATTTTACAGAAGCACCTAGAGACCCCAAACAAGATTGGGCCCCCGCTGTGCTAAGAACTATAAAAACACATCGCGAGAAAAGTTTCCTGACCCCAAAAGCTTACCATCTCAATAGATAAGACAGGGAAGAGAAACAGAGAGGTGAAGCAGGTTGGCCTAGATGACACAGCAAATTAGTGATATAGTCAGGAACAAAACCCAGGTCTTTGGAGTAGGGTGTGCCAATGCCTTAACCACTGGACCACACTAATTTCCTCCACCTATAAACCTATCCTGGTAAGTTGATGAGTTTGGAGACATCCATCAGCTTGTTTGCTGTACTCTACACTGAGGTGTGGAAATTATTACTAGAATAATGAATAATGAGTTATTACCTCATTGTGGGCAAAGCTTCATTTATCAATTGCCAAGCCAGATTGGAAAAGTGATTCTCAGACATCTTTTGGCCTCTATCACAATACAAATTGGATCAAATTAATCTCTGGTGTAGCTAGATTGACTTCATTTAGTATATATTATATTTAGTATAACAGAAACTTGTTGAATAGGTAACCTAGTAGCTGATCTGTTTATTAAGGGTCAAGTTGAGATACTATTTAACGTGAGTAAGGGTACCTTTCAGCAAAATTAGTTCTATTAAAGCAATGGGGTTACTTGTGGAGAAAGATACTATTCCTTGTGAGCAAAGGTATCCTATTCTGGCCCCAAATAGGTAACCATTTAAGAGTGCAAGAGAGCTCTTCTATTTCATTAAACATTTTTTGATATGTCTGAGACCACGCTCTAGTGGTTTCGTTCCTTGCTTGAAGACAGAAGTCAATGTCTCCCATGTCCTTGAAAACCCATTGGCATCCAGTCACTTAATTTAAAGTATGCAACTATGAGACCTCTATACAATTAACTCATGTGTTTCTGGTTAAAAAGAGAGAGAGAATTTCAAAAGATTAGTGTGCATGTTTAAATCACTCATACCTTCCATAGTTCAAGATTATACTTTTTATTGAAAGAGCATTTCACTTTCAAGTATCCTACAGTATTTAAAATATTTCAAGAGTGCTTCTTTCCACTATAGTTTAACAACTAGACATTGCTGCCACACTATTAGGGCTATTATTTAGATGAGGAAGAGCAGGATTATGAACTGGACACCTTCTGACCTCAGAAATCATACTTCTGCCATGACAGGCAAATAAGCAGGTCTATTCTAACTAATAGAGCTTTCATCTTCAATTATTCACACAATTAATTGACAATGAGAACTGCATAAATATTAGGCCAAATTCTTCACTGACTTACACCTGAAGCCCCACTGAAGAGAGTAGTGTACATGGGGTAAAAGTCAGTGGAAATTCTTCCTTTTTAAAAAATTATTATTAATAAAATAATAATAATAAACATTTAAATAACACTGTAAACATGTGAACAAATGTCCTCTATCCCAAATATTTATAAATTAAGTAAACCAAACAAAGGCAAGACAATTAACTGGACATATTCAGGTAACAATGTATGTGGGTTATTGTTGATGAGAAAAAGGTTGGAGGGATTCCTTGAAGAAGTCGGATTTAAGAAGGGGTTTGAAAATGAGAAAAAGAGTGCTAGCCAGATGTGGACTGAGACTATGTAGGAAGGGGAGAAGCAATTTAGAAAGCACAAAGGTAGGCATGAGAGAAAGGGAGGAAGGGGGCAGTCGGATAAAAGTACTGGAAGAATGATAAAGAGAGGGAAAGAAAGTACAAGAAAATGAGAGCACAGAACAAGGAGTCAAAATATGACGTAGTAGGAGGCAGGAAGAATATGCAAGGATTCAGTGAAGTGTGTGATGAGGTAACAGCAAGGAGAAAGGAAGGTGATTTGGGGCAGATGGAATTTTGGGCAGAGAAGGAGAGGTAGGGAGAAGACAGGAGAATTTTACAGTATTGTCTTGTTATATTATATGCTACATTGGTCCTTATACAACACTCAACCTGTAGTATCTGAATGCCTTCCAGTAGTGCATTAAACAACATGACTACACATCCGTCAGATGTGGCTTGGTCTCTCATTGTCGCTCATATTGGCATGTATCCTAAGCGATCTGATAAATCATGTGTAATAGTCCCAAATGCTCAAAGGTTCAGTTCAGGTAAGCATCCACATTCGGACACCATATAAATATGTCATATATAGATTTAGGAAGTGGGTTAAGCTAAATTAATATAAGATAATAAAACTGGTAAAAAATTCCCATCAAAAATCCATTTTGATGGAAAATAGAGTTTCTGCAAAATTGAAATTTTACCAAAATTATTCAGTTTTCCATTGGGAGAATCAAAACAAAGTATTTAATTTTGGTTGGGTCAAATGAAAATGAAACATTTTGGTTTGTCAAACCAGACTGAACCATTCTATAGGGGGTCAGTTCAATATTCATCTGTGTCCCTTTGATGTTCCACAGTGCATCATGAGATTTGTAGTTTGAGTCCCCCATTCTACTCCATGGACTGGACTACATCTCCCCTGATTCACCATATTGAATCATGGACATCACATTACTACAGTGCATCATGGGCAGTACAGTCCTGCAAGGGAGCCCTGCCCATACAGGAAAATGAAGGCCTGCAGCACTGCATCAGCTCAAGTGAACACAGACTGATGCCAAAAGGACCAAAAATGAAACATTCAACATTTCTGAATTGAAACTTTTCAAATTTGCCCTTACATGAAAAAAAAGATGTTTTTATTCAGAATGAAAATACATTTTGAAATATTGAAAGTGCCTGTAGGATGGAAATTCTGATTTTCAACCAGCTCTATAAGACAGGTTTAAATCAAACATGTGTCTACACACAGTGTTTTAGTACCAGATTAACTAAATCAGAAAAGTATCACACATTTACTTAAACCAATACAATTCTGAATATTAAAAAGGCCTTTGTTTTTGCAGTCAACATACAGACAGAAGCCTTGTCTACACACAAAAATTGCAACAATTTAATTAAATTAGTTTAAAAACTGATTTAATTATATCGATGAAACCTGTTGGTGTGGACGCGCTGAAACTGATCTGGAAATGGCCATACATGGAAGTGGCACTAATTTAAATCAATTTGAGACAAGGCAGGGTCTCTCTTATTCCAAGTCAGCCCCAATCTGTTTGTATGGATATGTTTCAAAAGACAATATTGTGCCAACTGCCTTAGTTGCTCATTGATCCAAATTGTTTTCTAGCTGGGATGGTCTGTAACGGATTTAAAGGCTGGATTTCAGACATATTGAGCACCCACAACTGCCACTGAAATGGATCCATCCAGTTTTTGTGGGATTTTCTTTCTTGCCTTGTGTCAAGTTTATTTTATAATGACCCGGATCCACAAAATTATGGGAGTTAGGTGCCTAATTACCCTGAGGATCTGAGTCTTACATGCATTTCATATCTTGACCATTACTACCACAATAGCCATGAAATACTAAGAACAAAAAGGAACTTTATTAGTCTTTTGAACGCAAATAATTTAATCAAATCTGTGCTCAAGCTTCCATTTTGGGGCCAAATTACATACACAGGTGGTTCCCATTGGCTTCAAACATGGTCCCAATGAATGCATCATAGGGCTGAAATTGGCCTCTACTGTAACTGTTAGCCTAAATATATGATGTGGTACTTTCTTTTTTGCACTACATTGGAAAGATATATTGATATTTCTAGTTTATGAGTCTATTTATCATCAGACTGGGAAGAAAAAGATGGTTAAATTTAGATTTGCACAGAATGGTTTTGATTTAATTTGAAGAATTCAGTGACCACCCGTTTGGAACATCCCTCTGGTGTTATAAGTGAGCAGCAGAGAGATTTTAAAAAGCTGTGCCTGTATAGTGAATTGATTCAAGTAGAGAACAAAGAGATGGTCAGCCTTCCAGGTTTAGATGAGGATCAGGTGGTTTCAAGATGGAAAGAAACGTGAGCCCTTGTTTTGTTTCAAGCAGACGTCTAGGAGCTATCAAACTTATGAACATTCTAGAATTCTTTAAAAGGGGATGGGAGAGAGAAAACGCTACAAAAACATTTGCTACACAGTTTTTTCTATTCAGCAATAATTCATAACTAGATATTTTTGAACCTCCCACATTTCTGTCTTTGAACAGATGCTCTCTAAAGGCAATGTATTGTAATGACTAGTTGTTAAGTGCCATGGTGTCACAATTCAGGGCAACTGCACCTGTGTTTCTCCTTCAGGGTCCTTTGAGGGAACCCACTCTAGGCTCCCAGGTCCTCAGCTATCACTTCTATTGGCAAGAACTCTACATTTCACTCCCTCCTGACTGGGGTTTTCCCAGGCTACATAGTTCACCACTACAATGTGATATCTCCAACAAGACAGACTGCCTAAACAGGCTGGTGTCTGATCTTTGCTTTCTCTCTGAAGCCTATAAGCAGTATAATTGCCAGTCATTGTAAGTTACCACACCATTCCTTATAAGCAAGTACGTTTATCCTTAAGGTAAAAGCATTACAAAGAAAACATGTTAAAAACAACAAAAGAACCTACACACATGCTAAAAAGCTTACCAGAAGTCACCTCCCAATTCCAGCTGTGAGTCTGGTAGTCAATCCTTCAACTCCACAACTGGCTTTTCCCAGTGGTTATGAGTTCATAATGGTCTTTGATTCAGAACCAGAACAACCTTGAAAAGTTCAGTCTTCCCCTTATATAACCTGGGCTTTGATCTTGCCCTTATGTAACTGGTGATCAGCAGACAATGGCCCACTCCTCAGGGTATAGCTTCAAAAGGCTGGGTTTTTGCATAATGGAAGTTGGAAATGTGCATTTGGCTTCCCCTAGGTGTTCTCCAAGAAAATCACTTAACGCTTTTTGTTCCAAGAGTTTATTCATCTCTGACATATTGTTCACTATATTCCTTTGAACCCCCACATCTGTCACATGTTCTCCCTTGAGAGGTTACATACAATCCAGGCACACAATAATACAGAAACCATTTATTTAATACAATGGACCCCAATGGTACTTAAACTTAATCAGGGGCATGCACAGGAATTTAAACCTGAACATTTTTGGAGGGGCACTTTGAACACACCCAAAAGAAAAGTTTGTGTGACAAACCCTACCCCCATATTTCTCAGAAAACCTCTGGAGGGGACGCCCCAAGCAAGGAGGCAGCAGTTCCCCCTGGCAGCAGCACTCTCTGTGTCCCTGAAGCCTGGGGAGGGAGGAAGCCGCAGGGCATCTGGCTGCCAGCTGAGCTCCTCCTCTCTGTACCCCTACAGCTGCTGCTTCTCCTTCTCTGCTGCTGGATCCCCAGCATTGCTGCCTGCTTTGCAGACAGCGTTCTGAGGTGAATGAGGGGGTGGAAGCAGAGGCAACATGTGGGACTCCAGCAACAGGTTGCAGTTGTAGGGGTGGGGGAGAGGAGGAGCTCACCCTGCAGCCTGCTGCCCTTCTGCTTCCTCACTCTCCAGGCTGCAGGGACACATGGAGATTTTGCAAGGGGGCCCGTGCCCCTGCTTGCCTGGCCTCCCCTTGTGCGTGGTCCTGAACTTAATTCAACAAGGTCGCCCAAGGATACCGCAGGAAATTGCCATATCTGTCATACCACGCATTAAGTAAGGCCAACAGATAACTCCAGGGCCTATGTCCCTCCTATTAGGTTAGGAATGAGCTCGGGGTTCTTCACAATGAAAACCACTACACATAAGCTCTTACTTTAAATAATTAAATGAACTCTGCTGGGCAGAAGGAGAAAAAGTAAATGTACATATGAGAGTGGAGAGCACAGAAATGTGAGCACCAGTGAAGTGGCTATGATTGGCAGTGCCCTTCTGTGCCATCACGGGTTTAGCATGTGCAGCTCTGGGAGGATTAGCATCAGTATTAGCAGATGGAAACTTCCAGTCAGAGACTCCCCTCCCACCCCTACTTGCCAGAGTTGGCAACCTCAGCAACCTCCTGGGTCAGTCTCACCTTTAGCAGCTCCTTCCCATTGGGCAGGAAGGCCCGTGCTGTTTTATGGCTCTTGGTTCTACCCATCCTGGGCATATAGGGAGAGAGAATCAATATTTTACACTGCATGGCTCTCTGGTTATCCTCCCTGGCCAATGAGGAATTAAGATGTCTTCTTATGTTCATTCCACCAGATCAGAGGGAGCACTGGAGGAGGAATCTAGGAGGTAAGGAAAGTGGCCAGTCCACTGTGAACAGTCCGTTTGTGGAGGGTGGTCAGGACAGAAGTGTGGTTGGATGTTTGGAGAGGCAATAATGACCTGGTATGCAGAAGACAGTGGGTGTGGGGATAGGAGTGGTTATGCTGGGAGAAGAGGGTGTTCAGGACATGGAAGGTCACATATATGGGGTAACTTGCTCCAACCAGGCTTTCCACGTCCCATAGAAATATACGGGGCCAACTCCTGAAAACAATGTTAAATTGACTGCATAACTGTTTTTCTTTCTTTCCCTTCTTTAATGAACAGTCAGCATCATTCTCCCACCGTATTACTGACACAAATGTGAGAACAGTAAAATGCTTTCTGATCACACTGATCAGCTTTGAATGAATCTTTTGGCTTTGATCTAGACAGGATACCTCATAAGAAGCTGCATAATTTAATCTCTAAAGAGGAGAGTTTATAGTACAAGGCTATATATAGTGCTAGTGTATATTTGATTGATCTGTCTCTGTTCTGCAACATGGATTATTTTTGGCTGATACCATCAGTCTGGCATAAAATCATGCCTGGATCCGAGTGTTCACATTTTGTGCTATTGAATTCCCTTTTTTGTATTGTTTTGTTAGTATTAGTGTCCATTATCAAGTTCCTCGGATATGTGACACTTAGTAAAGGAAAGTGGCAAATAAGTGTTCCTTTGGGTGGAAAATGTAGAGTCAAATTATTTATTACTCAAGTCTATTTATTAAATCACCATCTCTCTTGCTGTGTTCCGTCTGCTTTAGCTGCCAAACTGTCTGATATTTCGTATCTTTTCCATTCTTCACTTTTTACAAAAGTTCTCAGCTGTTCAAAGTTACGTTGTGCACTCCTCAATCCCAATACAAATGGCCAAAATGTTCTTCAGAACAGTGTTAGCCCAGAGCCAGGATCAATTCAGCAATCCCAGTATTCTAAGACCACATTATCATCATTCTCATGGTGAACCTGGACTTCCTAAACCTTCTACTGATACAGGTAGCAGCATTTTACGTCAATAAATAGAAACATTAGTAGTTATAGGGAAAGTTAATGTTCAGTTACCAAGACTACCTCTTTAACTGTCAATGAAACAACCAAACAAACAGAAAATATACATAGAGAGATTAAAGAATAAATTACAATCACAGCATCTAATGTGCCTCCACCCCAATTATCATAATATCTGAGCACCTCACAACAGCCTCCTGAGATAGAAAAGAATTATTATCCCCATGTTTTACAGATGGGGAACTCAAGCCCAGATCCTGAGGGGTATTTAGGTCCTTAACACCCATTAAAAGCAGTGGAGAAAGATGCCTAAATACCTTTGAGGATCTGGGCCAAAGGGACTAAGGACCAGATTTTCAAAGGTATTTAGGTGGTTACTGGGATTTTGAAAAGAACCTTGGTGCCTAACTCCCAGCTGGACACTTCCACACTCTAGAAAGGTCCTACTCAGTGCCGGTCTGGGTTTTCAGGTAGCTAAATGCCTTTAAAAAATCTGAGCCCAAGTAATTTGCCCAAGGTCACAGAAGAACTTGTGATGGAACAGGGACTTGAACTCAGGGCTGCTAAAGCATATGTGTACATCTAACCACTAGATCACCTTTCTCATTCTCTGAGGATGAAATTTAGCATGAGACCCACTATATCACTGAAGGGCTGACTAGCGGCTGTACAGAGAAAGGGAAACAGGGAGCAGTGCAGACATACAAAGGTTCCTGTGCATACCCTATATGCTCAAAAAGGGTTGCCACACTAGCCCTGCTTAGGCTGGTGTGGAAGATGCTAGGGAAGAGGCCATCATGGAAGCTGTATTTGCCTATCTCTAGTGGACTAAAGACCCAGTGCAACTGGCATAGATAAACTGCTTTAGTACATGTAGTGTATATTGTTCTAAATTAGGAATTAGTTCTCTACTTTTTCATATCATGACTCTGATACAACAGAACAAAAGTTTCAAGATCTAGTCCCATCCAGCAACAAAGAAAGGGAGGATAATTACAAGTGCTAACTCGTGTTTTGTTGATCTTCCAGTTTCTTCTGCTCAGTTTTTGTAATTCCAAACTGCATGATGAATTACTCTTTAAACATTAATGAATGGCTCAGTGATTAGTTCCTCATGCATTATCTATCCTTTTTTGTGCTCTGTAAAAAAGCAAGCTTTTTGCTGAAGAATACAAAAAATTCTGTTTTGTGTCAGCCATCAACATAAGCGTCTTTAAAACTCTGTTATTTTCAGTAAAAAGTAACTTTTTCAACAAGTATTAAACACTGGATTAGATGAAGAAAATACATTGTTGAGAACAAACTTGCATTTTCAGGAGGATGAACTAGGTAACCTAAGATGTCTTTTCCATTTTTAATATAAGGAATGCTATGATTATGTTATGAAACAATCACATTAACTGTATTCCTCTGTGTTGTGTAACTGAACTAATAAGCAGTTTATGAATTTAGCAGATACTTCTGATTTAAGACTAAAGACGAACCTTTTTTTGTTTGAGGGCCTTTCCCCAGGAGTCAGTGTACTGGTAGTATAATCAAGACAGTATCTCAGCTCTGTCCTGTACACCAGAAGAAAATCGCTGAACTGTCCATTAGTCTCAGATCTTGGAATCCGTCTCGGAAGTCTAGCAGACAAATGAAATATTTAAGTTGCTAAAATATTTAACCCTATGAACTTTTTTCTTCTTTTTTTTTTTTTTTTAAACACTGGCTGCTGGAAGCTCATAGTGTTGCTATACTCAGTGGTTCTACATCAATTTACACTAGCTGAAGACCTGTCCCTCCTTATTTTCAGTCAAACATATAATACTCATTTAGATTTTAGCTTAAGAAAGAGATAAATATTTTTTTCCCAATTCAATGTAAGGAAACAGAACAAGGGAAGTTAATTCTCACAGTGGAGCTTTTAACTATAAAAAAAATTACTGGAAAAAAAAAATCAAAAATGGAAAATTTTGTTTTTTCCATGATATCTTTTAGACATCTTTAATTCAAACAAGAGAACTATGTTACTCCAATTTTTCATTTAAATTGCATTAAAGTGTAATACACGTGAGGTATAAATTCAGACAATTTAAGATCCTAAGTCAAGTTAATAGTAGCCTTATGCTAGCAAGCTATTGTTCCTTGGACAAGCATACATCCCAATTTTACTGTCAAACAATACAGTGCAGCTGCAATGGACTCAAACAAACCTATAAAGTCTGAATTTTTTTTTTTTTGGAATGCTGTCAAATGAGTTAAAATGATAAATCCATGAAACCATTTTAAGGTACTAGGAGTCAAAACTAGAAATGAATCATGATAATTTTTTTTGCTGTTTGACAACTCTGAAAAAAAAAATCTATATTTTTATAGAATCTGTAAAAATGTGGGATAAAATGTGTTGATTTTCTGTGACTAACTTTTGTTTTTCTTGCTTACATGACTAATCCCTTTGAAGCCAATGAGAGTGTTTGTGTGGGTAAAGCAAGTGAGACTTGGTCCACAATCTTAATTTCAGAACAGGGTTAATGCAATAGTAATAAATGTATTAGCAAATTTTGAGCAGAATAACATTTGGATTTCCTATACCAAGATACATGATCCTAATCCACATAAGAAATGGACTACAAATTTCAAAATTGCAGAATACCTGCTAGTCAGTAAGCCTTAGTTCCTCTTTCTCCAGCTCAAATGTCTCTTAAAATGTTATGTAACAGGAGACAGGAAAACTCCAGTTTTTTGGCAAATGATATTGAAAACAGCAATTTGTCTTATTGGCATGAGCTGAGCCCATGAGACAAAGTGAGTTATTATGGAATGTGATTTCATTAGCTGGTTTAAAGATTGTGTAAATTTGGATAATTTTGAGAAAAGAAAGACATCCGACTAAGGCCGTGAAACACTTTTAACCAAGTTTGGAAAGCAAAACTCAAGCAATGAATGATCTATATGTCATAAATTAATTCTTTGGCTGCATACACGAGTGAGTGAAGAAAAACATTGAATAAGCAAAAGTCTTAATATTCTGACAATTATAAGCAGTTCTTTGTTTTCTTTTCCTCTTAAGTGCATATGGGCGTGGGTTAGGGAAGCAGCATATTCATAAAACATTTGGTGTTCGGTTGGACACTATCATTAATCTGCTGCCTTTTTTTTTTTTTTAATGCTGTGAAAAAATGTGTTCAAACCATTTAACTAAAAGGGTAAATTTCCCACTGACTTCAATGGGAGCAGGATCTGGCCTAAGTTCCCACCCCCAGCAGCAATATTCACATTAGAGAAAAGGAGTACACATCCTCTTTGTCTGATTGTTTATTTGTGAAGAAGCTACTGGGCTGCTGCTGAGCCATGGAGCAAGTATTGATTTGAGAAAGTGGAAACTCATCCACACTGCTCACTAGTGTTAACCAACCCTGACCAGTATGGGCCATATCCCATGGTGAGTTAATAGTCCAGGCCCAGATTTTGAAAGATATTAAGCACCAATTGATTTCAATGAGATTTAGGCACCTAAATACCTTTGTGGATCTGGGCCTTAGTTTCTATGCCCATTCAGTCTCTAACATCTCTGCTGATAACAAGGGGCCACATTTCCAAATGAAATCAGCACACAACAGCTCGCATATTGTTCAAATGGGATAGTAAAGCTGGGATGTCTAGTTTGCCAAATGAGCAATAACCTGCTAGCATAAGAGTAAGAAACTGACTTTGGATCTTAAAACACCTGACTTGTTCTCAGTGTACTTTTGAGAAATAAGAGTCAGATTTTCCGATGTTGCACTCAGCAATTCTCCTTTAGAACAAGAAAGCTTCTGGGCACTGAACACTTTTGAAAATCTGTCTCTGTATGTGGGTGCTGAGCATTTCTGAAAATCTGGACCAATGGTGCTGTTTTTTATTACCTGAATACCTGTCCATTGGGAACTGGATTGAGACCAGACCCTTCATCTGCTTTAGAAGTAAAAAGCATTCTGAACTCAGCGGATCAGCAAATAAGACCAAAGCTTTCACTTCATTCTCATTGACAGTAACAAATATCGTGATACCTGTAACATTCCTGATGCCAAATTAAATGTTCTTTTAATCAAATGCTTTGTATGCAGAATCCATTTAGACAATTTACAAATTACAGAATGGGTGAATAATAATACAAAAATAATCTAAGAATATTCAGCTTAATTTTCAAATCACTTCACTTTGTCCATGTTCATTCCACTTTAGAATTCATTGTTTGTTCAAAAGATTGAGCTTCCCTACCAAAACAATTCACAGAAACTGTATTTCAAAATCACATGTGTAAATATTAATGGAAATCAAATTTACACAGAAGTATCCACTACAGTGGAGAAGTTCTCACATATTCAGCCAACCAGGGAGTAGAAACAATTCTATGACTTTATCTGACCAATCACAACTAAGCAACACAACTCAAGTTTCAAATATTCACCATCAATGCATAAAGTTAAAAAAAAACAAAAACAACACACCAATCAGATACATGCAAATAAATACATTTGGGGAAATCACCATCCACGCATGGATATTCCGCAAGCACAAAAAAGGCACAATTAGTTGAATTAATTGCTTATTGCAAATTATTCGCTCAGCTTTAAGTGATAGTCACTGTTTCTGTTCTGTGTCAATTTTAACTCATTCAATGAGTTAAAATGCATTGGGGGATGGCAATGGCCTCTATGCACACACGTGTATGTGTATAACATTGGTTTCTCTCTTTCTGTTGAGCAGGTAAATCCCTCCCTGCGGGACAAAAAAAGGTCTCAGCACTGCAGGTGGCCAGCAGGCAAGTGGCTGGACAGTTGACAAAGCCAATGTCCTGTCCGCTCAATGCTCTCACAGAACAGGGAACAATAGCATTGTGAGATTGCACAAGGGAGCACAGAGGCAGAGGTTGGATACTGGCAATGTGCAGAGTGTTACACTGTGATCAGTAACAAAGAATAGCCATGATCGGAGCAAGTGCCATCAGAATGATGTGTGAACATTTTGTGAGGCTATGAGCAGCTTGATTCTCCGCTATCTTCTATCTTGCATAGTCATTCTAACCTGGGCAAAATGTATGTAAAACACATGGGGCGGGAGGGTGAGGTGGAGAGAGAAGGTTGGAAATGATGGCAAAACTTTCATTAACTTCAGTGGGACCAGGATTGACTCCTGAGTGATTTGGTGCTGTGTAGCATGGGTAGATATGTAAATGACTAGGCAAAGTGAAAGGCTGGGTAGACTCAGCCCTGAGGTGTGTTACAGGTGTGCTAGAGCTAGGGCTCGTACTGGTGTCTGCAACTCTAAACTGCACTCATGAAAACACATCGATGCATTTTAATTCAATCGGTCTGAAAACTGAGTAACACTAAACCCACAGATTGTCTCACATTAGATTAGACTTTTATTTAAAAGAAGAAATCTGTGACCACTTTCATCTCCATTAGCAATGTTCTGAAAAAGTTTGTTTTACTTACCAACACATTCTAACAACCACAATCACTTGTACAAGATCATGCAGGAAATGTCATAGCTTACACATTAATGAAAAAAATCCTGTTTTGTAAATAAGCTCTCCAAAGTCTGATGGAAAAGTGCTTTCTTCCTCATTTCATCAATAAGGTTACTATGTGACTTTAAAAAAATTTCCTCTGCTCTAGGAAAACTTCTGTTTCCTTTTTTGTCCAGATTTAGAAAGTTTTTCAAAGCCCTTCTTATTAAGAAAAGTTGTGGCTGGTAACGTGGATAATTAGCTGCAGCTATTCCAGAAGGTTATAAATATTCAGGTAAAGATATTTCAGAAATTATCCTCTAAGGTGGGTTTTACTGTCTCTTAGGGCCCACCTATAGCTAGGTAAGGGCCTCCCAAAGTGAAATGGATGGGCCCAAGTGATCATAGGTGGTTTTTAAAAAATAAACACAAAATTAGTTTCACACCTACTTAGACAGTTTAGAATTTTAATGTGCAAAGTCTGCCAGCTCTTTGCCGTGAAATAAGGACATGCATTCAAACTCCTTAAAGCCAATCAGAAAGCAGGGCAGAGGACTACCCATTTTGCAATTAGGAAGCACTACTCAATTCTAGACTTTATTATTAATGAACAAGGAATTGCTTGATCTCATTTTAGCATTTATCTGAACATTAAAACAGGGATTGATTTAAACTGAAAAAACTCCAAGAAATTCAGACAGAGAAAGAATCTGCTTCATTTCAGTATGCTTAGGTGCTGCAGAACATATGGGACCAGATCCTTTGGTCTGGGTGATATGTGCTTCCCTATAGGGGAGGGATGCCCAAAGGTAAATTTACTATACATCACCTTTGCAGTTCCCCAATGCTGAGGCTAGTTTTGTCACCCACACAACTTAGTGTAACCCAGTGGTTCCCAACCTTTTTGGTTCAAGGGCCACAGATATCATTTTTACAACCCTGATGGGCCACCAGTCTCCACCAGTAGGCCCGGCCCCACTGCAACCAGATGGAAGGAGTTCCTCCTCGTGGATCTCCCATCTCCCTGGCTGCAGCAGGGAAACTGCACGCATGCTGTAGCCCTGTGCACTCCCCCTGGGTCCTTAGGCAGTGACTCCCTTCTGCAGCCAGGGGGACCGGTGATCAATGCTCCCCTCCAGCAGGGCCCCCAGCACCTAGGGATTCAGGCAGAGCACTTTGCCGTGCTCACTGCTACAGCCGGGGGGAGGGCAGTGCTGATCTCCCGTCGCCTTGGCCGCAGCAAGGAGCCTGCACTGGTCCCGTAGCTCCACAGAAACGTGCCTTGCCTGGGCCCTTAGGCAGTGCCTCCCTTCTGCAGCCAGCAGGGGGGAGTGACGGGTCACCTTGAAAGCCCCTGCCCCTGAGCCACTGGTGTAAGCCTTGCTCACATGGTGTGATACTCTGTCCCCTTCTAGTGGTGGCTAGGCCAACTAGAGATTGATGTCTACTACAGCCTTGGCTAACAGCAAATTTTAGCTCAGGCAGTAGAGGCTCATGTATTAAGATCCAGAAATCCCAGATTTGATCCCAGCTGCTGACAACCCATCTAGGGAGTCACTGTTACAATAGAATTGTGTGAGGGCTGCTCTAAATTATTCTAGGCTGTCTATGGTCTCAAGGGGCAATTGTGGCAGCCAGGGATTGTTGGAGCTCAGTGACGCTCTACCCAAACCCCCTTTACCTAACCCCGCTTCCTACACCATTTACCAGAGAGAGGATACAAGGCTGCAGCTGGTTCTGTGCCAGCTGAGAATACCCACTATGCTACCTGGGGAAAGCTTTCGGAGGCCAATTATGCTGATGCTATGGTTTCCTTGCACCATCAGAGAACTGTAAAGGGGCCGTAGCGAGGCTGAAAATCTGGCCCATAGTATATAAAACCATGCAGTCTTATCAGATTCTTTCATTAGCAGAATTTACAAATGTTGTAAGCCTAACTTTTTAGTGATGGATCCATCTGAATTTCTTGGGTTTTGTAGATCTAAGTCACCTAGCTTTGTGGCAGTGTTTTAACAGACTATAACAATTCTTTTATTGGCTCGTGACCTGGTCCTTAATACTGAAGGAATTAACTCCAGCTTTGGTTTCCCCTCCCCTTGCATGAGTAGTCAGGGTATATAGCACTGAAGGGCTGAATATGGAGACTGAAGGTGAAGAATGCCTGAGGCGAGGCAGGGCTCTGGTGTTGAGGTGAAGGGACACCTTCCAGGGTAAGAGGGATTTTGCTTATAGTGACTTTGTATTAAGAATGTAATTATTTGTAGGACAGCAGCACTGTTGTAGACCCCAGTCAGGGATCAGAGCCCCGCTGTGCCAGGCATAGTTCTGATTTATACTGAAAGATTTATTCCCCCAGAAAAAGCTTCACTGATTCTGCTGCTTTATTTCTGTTGAGTCACCCCTTCAGCTTACACTGACCCCTAAACCCCGAAGCGTATGAGCTGACGATAGCAAAGTTTTCCATAATTCTTTCGTTGTCCCTCACACATTTATTTTCTATGGTTCACCCTTGTGAAACTGTAGTGTGCCTTGCTCACATCAGTCGTTAGAATGCTCTACTCTAACCTCTGTGCAATGGAGACACTTGGTATGCAAAGGCTCCTCTGAGCACAGGACTTTGAAACATTTAAACATCCATTAAATCTCACTTAAATTATCAAGATTTTTAAAAACAATTCAGGAAGTTTTAACAGCTTTACTGATCCATGCCATTTAAATATCAGAGACAGAACTATAATCATTACAACAGTGAGCTTTTGTTTAGAGAAACATACAGTAATATATTTTGGCATGCCGTCATGCAAGCACTTTTGCTGCTGTTATTGACAAGGCTATAATGGAATAATTGACGTTAAATAAGAGGCCAGTTCATTCCTGTAAATTCCAAGTACAGTAGGGTCATTTACGTTATTCTTCACTTGTAGCAGTTACTTGATCCTCTGAAAATCAACCAAACGTTTAGACAAGCTTGTTTATTTTAAAATTTAGATTTGAAAGAGGATATTCAAATTTGTGAACAGTGCCCGTATCATATTAGTTTATGCAGTATAATATGACACAGCGCACTGTAATGTGATGCAACATGTTCCCCCATCCCCATACAGTAGATCCAGCAGAAATGTGCTAGATAGCAATGGAGTCTATACAAAAAAATCTTGAAAAATTATTTGAGTTCTTCCATTGCATCTTTAAATCAACTGAGTTTAAAACCAACCAACCAAAACAACTTTTATACCATCAAAATTTAACTTCAAAGCCCCTTTCAGACTATGCACTTGAGATTCAGATGTCTAGAATTGTAGAGACAGATTTCATTCTGGAGTTGTCATGTTTGATTTCCAAAGAGAGTAAGCTCAAACTAGCAGTTACACAGGACTCTACACCAACTTTGGGAGACCTTCTCTGCTTGCAAGAGTTAGCATCCTGACTACTTTGTGATTTGAAACCGCTTTAACACCTGTAGCCAAAACAATGTTCAAATCTGCTTTAAGATTTAAACATAAGGTGGTATTGGGGTTTCTCTGGCCAACGTTCAAAACAATTTACTACATACGAGAATGAATGTGTATGAACTGTTTTCAACATAGGTAAGTCCTGTCTACACTGGCCTGGAACTACATAGTTCCTGCTAGATAGGAGCTAACGCATTTCAGGTTTGAAATCAGTCTTTGTCCGTACAAACTTTTTCCTGAAATATTTCCCACCATTGCTCATGCAGCTCCACCAGACTTAGCAACATTGAGAGCATGGGTGTGGATACACCACCAAATAGTTTTACCACCAGGACCAGGTCATTTAGATCTACACTGAACAGGCTTAGATGACATGGTGGTTAAAATGACAGCAGCCATTTGTAGACCTGAATCCCACCATTGCTATTTCTAAAGGAGCTACAGCAGTGTTAGTAATGGTGTGAAATTTGAAGGCTAATTTAGAAATCATGGCCTAGATGCACAAAAGGAGGTAGGCATTCAAAGAACTTTTCAGTGCCTAGAAAACCACCACAACTCACATAGGCTGAGTTAGGCACCTAGGCTCCTATACAATGAATGGGGAGAAACAGTTGCCTTACACTGCAATCCACATAAACCAGTATGCTAGGCAGAGAGTTGACTAAACTAGCCAATGGGAACTGCCAACCAGAAGAGTATGTCCTAAGTCCACCCCTCTCATCGAGAGAGGAGCCTAAGTCCAGGCCGCAGGGAGGTGCCTACCTCTGCTATTGACTTTCAGTGTGAGTTGGGCAACTCCTTTCCTGGAGTTGGGCAACTACCCTGTTTTATTAAGAAGTCAAGGAGAAACTCCCTTATCACCTTTAGCCCAGTGGTTAGGGTATTCACCTGGGATGTGGGAGACTCCTGATTCAAGTCGCCCTTCCACCTGAAAGAACAGCGGGATTTGAACAAGGACCTACCATTGTTGAGGTGAGTGCGCTAACCATTGGGCTGTGGGATAGCCAGGAGGATGATGGGGGCACTCTCAACCTCTCCTGTTTTAGCTGTTGCACTCTGGATAAACAGTTAAAGTGTCATTGTGTCTGAGCAAGAAAGTGAAAGCACAAGAGAAAGTGTCCAGCTATGAGAATGAATCTGTAGCTTGGTGGTTTGTGCACTCACCTAGGATGTGGGAGACCCCAGATCCAGTCCTCTTGCTCCAAGCTGTATTGTTAGACCCAATCCAGAATACACATTACATGCTATACAGGATCCCTTGAAGGCTGAGGCTTCTGGGAGAGGATGTTTGCTATATAGTGCAGTAAAATTAGATTTACATATGTGAGAAAGAGTGTTTCTTTAAAGCATAGCAAGTCACTGTTTTAGAATAGTACCCCAGTGGTATACAGGAATAGGAAGGGTGATTATTATGTTTGTCTTTAATAAGAGCAGCTACATACCTTTAAACTTGACATGACATTAAACTTCAATTTTGAAAGGGAAATCTGAAGTTAAGTGACAACTCTTAAGCCAGCATGAGTTATAAAAGAGCGGTGGAACAAGGTTTTTGAAGGTCCTGGGGATCTGTGGAAAGCTAGGGTGTACTGAGGTAAGCTGAAAGTTGGACTGTTTTGTTTTTCTGTTTGTAAAAATGTGGGTGGGGCTGTTTTTTAATTGCTAGATATTTCTTCTGATGCTACTGAATGGCTAAAGGGAAAATCTGACTACATGAATGCATCTGTCAGAATTAAGTACAGAATTTCAGTCTGGAGTTTCTTAAATGCTGACATATGGCAAGCCCTTCACAATACAACTAACCTAGCACCAGGAAACAAATGCATACAGGTGCAGAAAGACTATATTGTGTCTGGTTCCACGATGGTTACTTTCCTATTATACGTCGGGCCTTATTTTCATTTAAGCCCCTTTACATTACCCCAGCAGTGTAACTAAAGGGGCCAGAAAGTTGTTAGAAATGTAATTTACACACCTTCATGCTGTCGAGTGGCGTGAGGCACAGGCTGCAGAGGGCTATACCACAGCTCAACCACTTTTAAGCATGTACATAGAAAATAGGGCTGCCACCTGGCTGGTTTTTGACCACCTTGCCAGTTTTTTATCCTCATGCACCAGTTGCTGGACAAGAGATGTAATTTGCCAGCATGTGAGGCTGCATGCCGGGCCCTCACCTGCCAGCTACCAAAACCACTGGGGCTCCTTTTGGAGCCAGGAGAGGCTCACCAGCAGGGAGAAGTAAAGGGAAGGAGCGGGATGGGAGAAGCAGTGGGTTCTGGGAAGGAACAGTAAAGGGGATCCTTTGGGGGCTGAGGCTTCTGGGAGGGGTTGGGTGTAGAGGGTCATGGATCAGGGTGTCAGACTGCTGGTGGGAGCAGTAGTGCCTGAGAGGGGAAGAGGAAGGTCAGGTGGGGGGTGTTCCGCGGCCCCTGACGTAATGGGCCTTTGTATAAATGGGATTCTGGCTTTTTATCTTTGGGGGCCTACCTGACAGCTTCACTGTTCCTACTGCACTGGGTGCACCAGGGCTTCCTCCTGTGGCACTAATGCAACATGTACAACATGCATCCATGATGTGAAAAAGTGTCATGGCTGCAAAGCCAAGGCCACAAAAGCTTCTTTTTTTTTCTTTTTTAAAGCTAAAACAAAGGCTGTTTGTGAAATGTATAAAGATTTTACAAGAGTAGTCCTATGCAATTACATTGAAATGAGCTCTGCTCTTGAAGGAATAATTAAGATGAGATACAAGCTTTTTTAAAAACAGATGATTATTTGTTCCCGACCCTGTGCCTACCATCAGATTCAATACAGTTCTGTGAGGAGTCAGGAGTCTGCCCATGCAGAATCAGATGCAATGTCGGCGACTTGGAGTATGACCTGCCAGTTTATAACACACAAAGGAAATTATTGTTAACTTGCCTGCATGTATTTATTATTCAGCTTATGCAATCTGGTCAAGCCAAGCCACAGTGTTCTTATCGGCTATGTTCAAGGCACAAAGACCTCCAGGAAGTTGAGTCATTTTGCAATCTTCAACAATGTGTGTCATAGTTTGTGGCTGCCCCCACTGACATAGTGGACTGTCTCTAAGATGCCGCTTGCCTACACTGACAAGCAATACAAAAAATGTACACATTGTCTTTGTGATTCTTACCTTGCTGGAACTCACAAAGAGGAGTTGCAATTTCTTCGAAAGAAATTGCAAACCCATTTAAATAGCAGTGCTGTTCCTAACTAAGCATACAGAAAGCAGTTAATCATTAATTTGTCATGGTTCATAGTTGCTGTCTGGTTTGCTGTGTATAGTTTGATATAGTGCCTTCCAGTAGACTTAATGTTGTCATTAAGAGTCACAAGCTGGATCTTTATCTAAACTACTATCACAGTCCAGACATAGCATTACAGCCTCTTTTTTTTTTTAAGCCCAAGTTATGGAGTTCAGAAAGGCTTAAAACTTAATAAATACCATGGTTTTTATGGTAATGGAACAGCTGCAGAGGCAGACTGAATCACACACCCACCCTGCCTGAGACTGCCTTGATGCTGTAAACAGGTGCACCTAAAGGCTGAAGCTGTTGTTTTTTTATCCATGACACTAATTTCATTGTCAAGGTCTAGCTCTACAATTAAGTGTGTGTTAGGGTAACGTAAAGGAATTCAGACACATCTGGTGAGCTGACATTCCAGGCGGTTTTTTTAGGCTGAATTTTTTAACTGAAATTGCAGTTATCATTGTGGAGTTAACATAGCAGACTACTTGTGAAAAAATACCTTTGTTATTTCTGGTCATAATATTCCATAGGATCTGGGGAGACTGCCATCAGAATAATAATAAATGACTGAAGAATGGTGTGGACGGGGGTTCATGGCAATAAAAATAAGCAATAAACCTGTATTTTTAAATCTCAGACATAGCCTGGGGTCAGATTTATATTTGTTTTGGAGGGACTGGCGTTTAGCTACGTTACAGCAGGGAAGGCACATTTGAAAACTTGGGCCTCGGTGTCTTGTCCAAGCTCACACAGCAAGTCAGCAAGTTCTCTCAAACCTTGGGTTCATTAAAACAGTAGATGCACATTCCTCCTCCACACCCACTATACACCTGCCTACCTATTTCTTGGAACTTATCTTTAAATTTAATATCAACAGTAACTAACTGCATTGCATATTCCTCTCAGCTTCCCTCCCGGTAAAGCGGGTGCAGTGGATTTAGTTTATGTTCAGTGAGTCACCACTGCACACAAACTCTTTCATCTCTCCTGTCTCTTTATACCACCCCAAAGTCATGTTAGGTGAACTTATGAACAGGGCCAGCTTTAAATGTGCCTTTCCACTGTCACACAACCAAGTAGTGACAGGATATATAGCCATAGTGCCTATCAACATAGATGCCTATCAACACACAGGTTACATCTATGCTACCTGGAGCAGTGAAAAAAGCAGGCTGTGCCCACACTGCGCTGTGTAGCGACATGTGTCAGTGAAAGCGTCTTCAGCAGTGCCACACTGCCGGAGCCTTTCACAGTGGCGAGGACAGGCTCTGGCAGGAAGTGGGGAAATGTTTCCCAGCTTCTGGAGTCTTTCCCTGCTCTGGGAAAAGGCTCCAGTAACAAGGACTTGCTCAAGCCTTTCCCTGTTCCCTCCCCCTGCCAAAGCCTCTCCCTGCTGCTGGAGCTTTTCTCTGTGGCGGAGAAAGTTTCCAGTAGCGGGGAGGCAGTGGGATGCTACGCTGCTAAAAATAACAAGGTAGCTGGGGAGACATTGCTTGGGTGAGCAGAGAGAGTGTAGGGTAGATATATACATACCTACCCACTCCCTTCAGGCGTGTCTTTACTCTACTTGCCCAAGCCATGCCTCGTTGGCTATCCTGATATTTATCCCCCTGCTGGGGTGAGCGCAGGGAGGAGAGCTATGTGGATATGTACTCTACACACCACCGAAAGAAGCATACGGTGTAGCCATATCCATAGAGTGCTGGGCCAGCCATAGGCCCAGACTGTCCCTTGAAGAACAGTGGCACTGAGGAGTACTACACATTGCTTCAGTAACCCTAGGTAGTCTCAGTCTGGCCACTTCCTGCCCTCAACGCTATTTGCTCTGGGTTTTTGCAGCAATCAGAGAAATGTGGCTATGCTACTTGATGGTGATGGAGTGCACAGAGTCCCTGCCTAGCATGGATTACACACAGCATCTTTTCTGAAGTTAATGAGGGTGGGGTGTTTTTTTGTGCCTCTCTCACAAAATGAGATCTGTTCACCTTCACATGCATTTTATATTTCCTCTCACTTTGAAATGATCAGGCCATTTGTTGCCTCAAAAAAAACATTTTTTTTTTTAAAATAAGGAAATGTATTTATTATATTTTCTGAACTTGCTGTTGTAACTCTGTCCATGCTAGTGAATTATATCATATTGTCCACCATCATCTCCCCCTACCCTACATGCCACATGCTATCAGACACTCAGAAAGGAACACACACAGGTGCCTTTTATAAGTAGTGTTACTGAACACTACTCCTGCTTCATATTTTTTCCATTTAACCTCTCACAACATTAAACTTCTAACTAAACTTTTCAACTTTAGACATCTTTTTCTCTATGTCCTAGATATGTATGTGTTAAAAGCAAAGTTCACTTTCTTCAGGGAGACTTTTTATTATTTAACAGTGTCTCCTAGGAATCCCTATCAAAGATCATGACTCCATTGTGCAAACAGGTTTAAAAAAAAAAAAAAAACACAACAAAGGAACCATAGAATGCACTGAACTGTTAAATATATCTAGAGCTTTTGAAGAAGCTGAAGGCCAGATTCTCAGCTGGTGAAATGTGTATAAATTCATTGATATAAATAGAGGTACACCCATTTGCATCAGCTGAGAATTTGGCCATGAGTATTTCACTCCTCTCTTTCTTTGTAGCAGTTTGATAATCCTGATGAGGTTAAGCATGATCTTTAAATAGGGGGTTTCCAGTTACCTGTCTTCTTTCACATCTCTCAGTAATTGAAGACCTTCCTTGCCCTTATGGAAAAGTCCTATAGAATGTAATAGGGATGAAATCAATAGTGTTGTACCATAAGGATCTATAGAATTTAACAAAGAATGAGATCCTTTCTATAAATCTGTAAATCAACCAATAGTATTTAATAAAGGATTGCATCCCTGCTTTAGAATTCTATAGGTTGACTTAAAAATTCAATAGAAGGGTTAATATTTTCTCAAATTCTATAGGACTTTATCGTAAGGGTTGGATTCCTTTGCAGGCAGTAGAGTCCAAAAGAATCACATTGTTTTGAGTTTTGTGAATATTTCACCAAGTAAATGAGCACTTACTTTCCAAAGAGGACTTTGTCACCCTTCCCTTCCCTTATAATGTATTTCTTGGCTTTAACATTAGTAATTGTGACCTGACTGCTTATGGAGATGTCACACTCCATCTTGCTCTGCTTGATTTCTAGAAAAGTCATATTTACTTGCCTCTGAAAGATTAAATTGTCCAGACTTTTTCCCATAGCAGGGTAAGATATGGGCCTGTAAGGCCTCAAAACTGATTCAAGGATTATTTTAACAGAATTCCATTTACAATCTTCAGTGTAAGTTGTTTTGCATAAAGCACAGAGCTATTCCATTGGACTGTCGCCAATAGGGTGTGATCTTTCATCTGTCTAAATTGCAAAAGTTCCACACATTTTTCAAAAACTAGACCATTGAACAGTGGTCTACTGTCAGTTTTGATAAAAGTTGCAATACCACATGTGCACAATATATGATTCCAAACAGGAAGCACAGCATCCGATGGAGCAGATGAAAAAATCCCAACAACGGATATCTGGAATGTGCATCCATCACAATGAAAAATATTTTGCCATTGGGCAATGGTTCATAAAAATCTACTGCGCTTGTTTCCTTTCATACTGGTGCTCTGAAACTCAGATATTTGAATTGCTTTAAGAGTTCTTTTCCTTCCAAATTAATGAAAAAATTGACAGTGATTAACCTGTTCTTCTGCCAGTATATTAATGAATAAAAACCATACTTCCCCCTTAACACTTGTTTGATTTTCACTAGAGATTCCTGAACTTAAAAAAGGGTTGGAATTTAGGTTCACTTCAGACAAGTATCCAAAACACTCATGCTTATCTCATCTTTAAGGGTCCTGCCACCAACTATACAACTCTCCCCCCATATGCAGCTCTCCTCCTCAACAAGCCCATGCTGTCCTTCAACCTATGCTGTCTTCTGTAATGGGCAAGGCCCAGTAGGCCCAGTATCCTTCTACCCTTCACTGGTGTCATCTGAGAACAGCTGGTCAGCTTGGCCTGTCCTCTGGCTTCCTTAGAGGCTAACAGATAGAGTCACACCATAGACACAGTCCTGCCAGACATCCTCAGGAAACAAGTAGCCACCCCCTCCTGCTCTATTCTTCATATCTTAAAAGGCTCCCTCCCCCCACTCCCCACGGATCCCCCTACTACTGAACTAATACGGACTTGTTTCATGTATTTTCTTCATATGCTATGCATCTATCCATGTTAGCACTAACTATTCTTCTGGCATAATTACTCTTCATGGGCAACTATCAGAGCTAGCATGAGCATTTTGAGCTAGGCTTGCAAAACAATTATTTTGCCTGTCCATTCAAAACATAACTGACTTATCTACTATGATCACACCAGAAATGAAGAGGATCACACTAAGGAACTTGGGGAAGTCTATGTGAGATGAATCTTTGGGTCTGCTCCCTCAATTTTAGGTGACTCATATAAAAAAGTGACAATGAACTGCCACCAGCCTCCTTAACTGCTAAGGAGGAAGCCCAGCTCCTTAGCTGGGGGTCCATGTATCATTGTTTACTTTTTAAAAAAGGCATGAAGGGACAGTTTTCCAAATAAACTAAGAATTCTTGTTAATCTTAAATTATAATAATTCTCGTTAATCTTGTTTTTTCTGTCTTTTTTCACCAATTATTAAACTGCAGAATTACATTCAATGTAAATACAAGTGCTCAAAATATCATTCCATTCCCTTTTCACTTTCCTTACAGACATCTGCCAGAGAAATATAAAAGAATTGGAACATAAAAAACAAATGACATTCACTCACCTATAATTTTTCTTTCTCCTCTTTCCTCTTATTAATTCTCACTGTATTAATCTCTGGATATGTCTACATTGCAGAGTGAAGTCAATTTACTTTAAATGGACTTTCACCCACCGAATTGTAGAAGTCGCAGGAGTGTGATCACACTACTCTCCTTGCATTGGGCTCTTGCATCCCCACTTGCCACGCTTGGGTTGACGTTCAAAGCAGTAGCTATCCCACAGTGCAACTAGCCGCAGAGGCTTTTGGGAAGCTTGTCGTCCTTCCATGATGCAACGTGTTCCCCCCCCCCCCTTCTTGTCTCAAACAAATTTCAAACACTTTTTCGTGGTGTTTTTCTATGCCGCGCGCACGCTGTTGCCCGAGAGGCATGGAGCCTATACAATTCTGCACTATCATTGTGAGCATCACAAATACCTCACGGCTTATCCTGCAGTAGTTTCAAAGGCAAGACAGGAGCCACAGCATGGAAAAATAGAGATGTTATGGAGGTCACCCTGCTACAGGCCATAGAGCGAAACAATTCCCATTTGTTGCAGGCTGTCATGCACCATCTTCAGTCCGTGGAGCAGCGGTTCTAGTCCTGGGAAACAAGGACAGACTGGTGGGCTCGCATCATTATGAAGGTGTGGGGATGATGAGCAGAGGTTGCAGAGCTTTCATATGAGAAAGGTCACTTTCTTTGACCTTTGCACAGAGCTGTCCCCAGCCCTGAAGCATGTGAATACTCGCTTGACACCAGCTCTGACAGTGGAGAAGCGAGTGGTCATCGCTCTGTGGAAGCTGGCAACCCCAGACTACTACTGATCAGTTGGGAATCAATTCGGAATTGGTAAATCCACCGTTGGAGCTGCTGTGATGCAAGTGTGAAGGGCCATTAATAGACTTCTGCTACAAAGGGTAGTGACTTTCAGAAACGTGCAGGACATAGTGGACAGGTTTGCTGCACTGGGGTTCCCAAACTGTGGGGAGTCAATAGATGGCATGCATATCCCTATCCTAGCACCTGACCATCTAGGCACAGAGTACATAAACCGGAAGGGATACTTCTCAATGGTATTGCTGGCCCTTGTGGATCACAAGAGATGTTTCACCAACATAAATGTGGGGTGGTCAGGAACGGTGCACGATGCGTGCATCTTTAGGAACTCTGGTCCATTCAATAAGATGCAGGTGGGCACTTTCTTCCCTGCCCAAAAATAAATATTGGGGATGTTGAAATGCCAGTAGTGATCTTGGGGGATCCTGCCTACTCCTTGCTCCCTTAGTTAATGAAGCCCTACACCAGGAACCTGGACAGCAAGAAGGAGCATTTCAATAACAGGCTCAGCAAGTGCAGAATGGTGGTGGAATGTTCATTTGGGCATTTAAAGGCCAGATGGAGATGTCTAATCACTAGACTTGACATCAGTGAAAAGAACATCCCATTAGTTATATCTGCATGCTGTGTGCGCCATCATTTGTGCGAAACAAAGGGTGAAAAATTCCCCCAGGTTTGGGCCATGGAGGCGGATAGGCTGGCCACAAATTTTGAGCAGCCAAGTTCCAGCGCTATGCTCAGAGCCAACCACGGAGTGCTTCATCTACGGGAAGCATTGAAAAATCGGTTTTGCAATGAACTGCAGTAATGTATGTTTCTGCTGTGCCTCTCCTCTTTCCCATCCCCCACCCTCGCACCAGTGGCCCCCTCCCCTTCTCTCCCCACCTAAGCTATGAATGAATAAAGACATATGTTTTTTAAAGCTGCAGAGTTTTATTTGTGACCCATTTCAATGGGGGGAAAGGAGGAGAAGTTAACATTGTAAAGTGTCACTGTGCAAGCAACTGTGGTTGTGTGCAGTTCTTAAAGGGGCTGTCATGTCTTTCTGCTCACCTCCACTGGTGCGGAGTGCAGCACATACTGCACCCTGCTCAGCCTCCTTCTAGAGGGCTTGGGGATGGGGACTGATAAAGTAGTAGAAGGTGGAGCATTTTGGAGGGGCTACAGAGGGAGTCTGTCCTGCCGCTGCTCTTCCTGGAGCTCTACCAGATGCCTCAGCATGTCGGACTGATCCCTCATAATATGCAACACCTCCTGTTGCTCATCATGCTCCTGCCCTTGTGCTGATCTTCTGCATTCCATGTCCATGTCTGGTTTTCCCAGACAAGGACATCCTCCAGGCTCTGAGCTCTGTGTCAGCAGCCACAGAAGTGTTCATTAGTTCACTAAACATGTCATCCCACGTTTTTTTTTCCACTGCCTAATCTGGGAAAGTCTTTCAGCAGGAGTTCTGCAATGTGGGCTGAAGGCCGAAGTGTCGACTGTAAGACAAGCAAAGCACAAAATTGCCATTGTTAGCTGACCCAAAGTAGTAAAAGAAATGTTACAATGTAAAAAGAACTCCCCTTCATGTTCACAAGGCTAAGCCAAACCCACATTCCAATCTGTAAGTAGCGGATGGGTCGGAGTGGCATGCCAGACATGGTAAGCAAGGAGCCCTTGCATCCATTATGGAGAGGTTTAATTAGCACTAAAATCCACAATCCACACTTGAGCAAGGAGAGGGATCACCGGGCTCCCCTGTAACATCCAAAGGACCAGTTTGGGAGGAGGTGAGCAAAATAGATTAGAGGACGTGGCGGGTGAAGTGTAGCAGCAGAAAACATAGGACAACCCATGTCCCGACCTGTAACGCCCATAGCAACAAAACCAGAACTAGGAATTGTCTTGGGGAGGTGCACAGGGATTCCGGCCATGGCAGAGGAATAACATAGAGTGATTGTATTGGTCAGGTATTTTAAACTTGCGCCATCTTCCCTAAGTGACCATGTGTGTTATCAGTCCCTAAGGGTAACGCAGGCAGAAAGGGAAGATTTGCTGCAAGCATCGGGGTACAGGCTTGGTTCTTATTCTGCTATGCTGTGTTCCGCGATGATGCCTGCTCATTTAATAGCAGAGTGGTGGGGTAAAGTCTCCTACTGTGGTGGAAGAAATAAGGCTGTCCTCCCCAGAAACATTCTGCAATGGATTACAGATTACCTACATGAAAGTTTCCTTGAGATATCCACAGAGGATTCTCAGAGCATACCTCTGCACATAAATAGTCTGTTCCAGGAGTAACCCTCCACCAAAATTTGGCAACACCCAGGAAGCCCATCCCCTCAATAACACAAACTCCTTTTAAGAAGCTGGACTGGGGACATAACCGCAAAAATTAGATATGCCACGGACACTCACCAGATGTACCTTCCCTGGCATCTCGATCAGTCTCGCTGTACTGTGTGCGGCAGGCTGCTCTGGGGTAACGAACAGGTCCTGGCTCTCAAGGAGAATGGACACCCCACTCTCTTGCACCCTGATCTCCTCATCCACAGATTCCTCCTCGTTTGTTCTGGACTGGGATTCTGCAGAGGTATCGACGCTACGTGGTGGCACAGTGATGGGGTCATCGCCGAGAATCGCATGCAGCTCCTCATAAAAGCAGCATGTTTTGGGTGAGGAGCCAGAATGGCTGTTACCTTCCCTAGCTTTCTGATAAGCTTGCCTCAGCTCTTTGATCTTAATGCAGCACTGCTGTGCGTCTCTGTTGTGCCCCTTCTCCAACATGCTGCAAGCTATCTAAATTTCTTTTGCTGGCTCGGAGCTGAACCAGAACAGACTCTTCGCCCCACAGACCGATGAGATTGAAGGCCTCTGGTCGACTCCATGCTGGAGCGTGCTTGGGCCCTGCAGTCACCATGAGCAGTTCAGCTACAAAGCTCTCTGCACACTGTCCAAACCAGAAAAGATCATTCAAAAATTCCGGGGGCTAGAGGGGAGGAGCTATTTCCTGTTTACATGGCCACATTACAGTAGAGCGTGACTATCCAGAGCGGTCACAACAGAGCACTATGGGATACCTCCCAGAGGCCAATGGCGTCGATTTACATTGAGCTCTGCCTACACTGACGCAAATGCGACCCATGGAATTCAACTTCAGCACTATGCCACTTGCGGAGGTGGATTTATTAAGTCAACTTTTACCACGATTTAGATCGGCAGAACTTCTGTGCCAGTGGAGATGCATACTTAGGGGCGTTGACGTAAGTGGTGTTACATTGACCTCCACTGCCAGTGTAAACCAGGCCTCTCTCTCTCCCTTTTCCTCCCTGCATTCCAGCTACTGTCTCCCTTACTCCCACGTGTATTCCACTGCCTCTTCAGTCCTCCCTCATCTAGTATTCTCTTTCTCTATCCATTCAGCCATAGAACCACTAAATTCTTTACAAACTACAGTAGAACGTCAGGGTTACAAACAACTCAAGAATAGAGGTTGTTCATAACTCTGAACAAAACATTATGGTTGTTCTTTCAAAAGTTTACAACTGAACATTGACTTATTACAGCTTTGAAACTTTACTATGCAGAAGAAAAATGCTGCTTGTAACCATCTTAATTTAAATGAAAAAAGCACAAAAAATTTCCTTACCTTATCAAAACTTTTCTTTTGAACTCTCCCTTTATTTTTTTAGTAGATTACATTTTCCACAGTACTGTACTGCATTTACTTTTTACTTTTTTTGGTCTCTGCTGCCGCTTGATTGCATATTTGTTGTTCTAAATGAGGTGTGTGGTTGACCGGTCAGTTCGTAACTGGTGTTCGTAACTCGGAGATTCTACCGTAATTGAACTATTGGCCACAGAACTCACGTAAGTGAGGTAAAAAATAGTCTCAAAAATCAGAGGAGAAAGGAAAGAGGGGCCCAGGTTCTGGATTCATAGCCCAGAAAGGCCAGGCTAGTTGCTCCCTGGAAACTCATCCTCTCCTGGGCTGGCCAGAAATCATAGCTTTGTAGTGCTAATAGACCCCTGTGTGCTGAGAAGAAGTGTTTAGGGCCTGAACTGTGACCAATCTCAGTTTCTTCCTTTATGCTATCTACTCCAGTGCATTGATGTTTCTCCATTTTACTTTTTTTTTTTTTTTTAAGCCCAATATTGCATTTCCATTGGGATGGACCAGTTGCTGACTCCGGGTGTCATTTCTATTAATCATTGTAATTCATTCATTTTGTCACAGTGTTTTCTTTATAAACTTTTCCTAGAACTTATATATGTAAGCCGACTAGTTATATAGAAATACATGATACTACGGTCAGAATAAGAATATGCTCATTGCATAACTATATTTCCCACCAGTAACACCGAATTGGCTGTTCAGTTTCATGGACAATACAGTTCTGTTGGTGTCACCTTAAAGTAAAGTGTTATGAAATTTTCTTTTAATGAAGCCAGCATAAACCAGAGCTAGATTAGAACCACTAGCCACTCTATTTGAAATTACCAAAACTCTTCTACTATGCCAATGAGCAGTGAGAGTGCAGATGCTCAGTATGTATTGACAAAGCACATGACCCAACTCCCTTAAAGACCAAGACATGAGCCACAAGTACTGGAGTCACTGAAATGGCAGCATCATGGTGTGGCCAAGGAAAAATACAAGGAATAAAATCACAAAATCCTCACCCAAGAAGAGATTATATTGCTTAAGTTCAGACAGTCGTTTAAAAAAAAATTTTCCCTCCAGCTTTTGTGGGAAGACTGTCTGGCTGCAAGATGAAGAGACAAATAAGAAAACTGAAAGTAATTAACAAGAACTACCAAAATTTACACAAAAGTTCCCGTCAATCCATGATCTTTGGTTTTTCATCCTAATTTAAGTCAAGCAGACATTGCTCAAAGACTAAGCTACCAGCTCTAAATGAATACACCAGAAACAGGGAGCATTCGAAATAAATTGAGCAGCTGTCTGTATCATCTAGAGTATAAAAGATAGATGCTGTATTTCATTAAAGAAACACAAAGAACGAAGTCGTTTCTAGGGCTATGACAGGGGGCTATTGGGAGCATGTCTCCTTACAATCTGCTGGATTCCCCAGAGCTTTCAAATACCTGCTCCGTTTCTGGGACTGATTGATTAAAAGTAGATTTCCTTTTGAAAAATCAAGCAGCAGGGTCAATGATGGGCTGAGGATGAGGCCCAAAGTTAATATATGCAAACAGCCAAGAGGAGGGGCAGATTTTTAAAAAAAAAAATTAAAAGAACGATTTCAGCCAGATGTTACAGACATGTGACCTGCCAGCACCGGTCTTGCAAATTTTCTGTACTCTTTGTTCATCGTGTAATTGCATTTTTGTGTCTATAAAAGAAACCTAACCAAGCCCTGTTTTACTCTTATAGAGGAGGAATGGTAACCAACTCAAAAAGAGATTTCTCCTCTAACATTCAGATACTCAGGTTCTGATTCCCATACTGCATTAAGGCATGGGTCATGTTATAACAATGCTTAGGCCAGTGTAAACCCCTCTTCACTGTGACCTGAAATAATGTCATACAGCATTTAGTTTTGCTATGTAATATGGATACATTATGATATGATTTTAATTAAAATGCAGCCTCATGTACTTAATGAAGCAGGTCAATATGTGTATTTCACCTATGCTCTG
The DNA here is from genome assembly GCF_026122565.2 of Emydura macquarii macquarii. Lineage (NCBI taxonomy): Eukaryota > Metazoa > Chordata > Testudines > Chelidae > Emydura > Emydura macquarii. The sequence goes on along the minus strand of NW_027132610.1, from coordinate 42,158,637 downwards.
GGCATAGCTTTCTATCTACTCCTGAGGGCAATTCATTATATTTCTTTCAAATCTATAAAGCCCTATATAATTTGGAACAAGGCTATTTGAGAGATCACCATTCTCCCTGTGCTCCAGCACAGTACCTGAGATCAAGGGAGTTACATTTACTGACAGTCCCTGGACTTTCATGACTGGGGTCTAGAGGGAAGTCTTTCTTAATGGAGGGATGTGAGCCAGTGAACATTTTCCCTGTTTGACTAGCCCCTAATTTCTCTGTTTCTCAGTTTTCCCATCTGGATAATAGGAATAAAATACTTCCTTACCAAACAGACACACAGAGAGGTTTCATTAACATCTGTTAAGTGATTTCAGACTCTCCCTCAAATGGAAATTGTCGTTGAAGTGGTCTAGTGATGGAAGAAAAAGTAATAATGAATTTACAGTAAAAAAATGCCAAAAGTCATCAGGCGAAAGTGAAGGGGACACATTTTAATTAAAATAACTTGTTTTTTCAATATAAACTCTTTCAACTAATAGCTACAATGCTAACACAATGCCCGCTGCCAGATGAGCTCCCCAGCAGTACCAGAGAAGGAAGGGAGAACAATTATTTATAGTTTTCTGCTCTCTCTTAGCCTTCTAAACAGCCTAATTTTATTTGGCAGCTCTCAAGGATCGCTATGAAACTGGTTCATCTGTCACCATCACATCCACCTAACTACTGCATGCAAAAATCCCTGACACATGGGGGTTTTTAAAAGGAAAATAATGAAATCCAAGACTCCCTGACATTGACCAATCAGGCTTTAGGCCCTGATCCTGTAGGTAGGCAGACCCCAAAAGCTGTGGATCCAACAATACCCACCCCAGTTTCAAACTGTAGTTGAGTTCTCAGCTTCATTGAGAACAGGATCATGCCCTCAGCCGTACGTTTCCAATGACATTAATGAGGAAACTTCATCACACTTCGATGAGAGTAGGATTAGTGCATGAGTTTGGTCTTTCTCCCTTTCCCTCTCTCTCTTTATCTCTTCCTCACCTGCCCTCCTAAATTTACTCCCAAAGCAATGCAGGTCTGGATAGGTAATTAAAAGGTGTTTCTTTAAGTAACTTACTATGCTCTATATTAGAATAACTGATCAGTAGGCTTAACTGCTAACTGACAGACTGAACCTATAAAACAGATCTTTTCTCTCCCAAGAACTTGTTCCAAGACTGCAGGACCCAGAGTAGAAAAGAACATCTGCAACAGTTAGTGGAAACCCTAAGAATTCTTGTGAATAAACAGATTGGAAACGAAGTTGGAAATTTCTTAGTGAGATATAAATTTTAAAAATGAAATCCAGTTGAGCTACCCAGTTTCCCTGGGAGAATACAAGTCTAGCCAACCCAAGTATAAATACATGTGGTAGTGATCAATGTATGCTGTTTCCAGTTTACCATAAAAAACAATCATAACTCAATTATTGTCAATGAAGTTTAGCTTTTAATGAAGAAATGTTATAATTTTCAACCTGAGTTTCACTACATCTCTTTTACAATTAAAACATTAGAAAAAGAGAACAAACCTTTTTTTAAAGAACTTCCTCTACATTTTGTCTATTTTTGCCAAATGTAACCAGAATCCTAGATGAACATTAATAAATTAAAGGTACCATTAATAGTTGTTGATGAACAATAGAGATATCTTTTAAGTTTTGGGTGAGTCAAGTATGGCACCATTTTGCTTTTATACAGGTTAGTGGAGGTAACCAATAGTGAATCAGACTCAATTAAAAAGTACTTTCAAAAGCTGAGTACTTTCAAAGTCTCCTACTACTTTGATATTCAACTCTACCTGCACCGTTTTCTTGAATGTGCCTTCTTCATTTTAGTGGTATAATTTTTCTCTCAGCTTTTAAGTTAACACAACCCTCTGGAGACTGTCTTCAGTTTTCTCTGATGGTTACTACTGAATGACAAAACAAACACATTTGGGTTATATGGCTTGTAAGTTAACAGTTAGAAGTTTGCAGCTTCGTGGGAAATACTTTGCTCATATAAAAAAGCCAATGTTATTTGGTTTGATTTAGCATAGCTTTGGTACTTAGTATAAATCAGTTACAGCTGACTTACCCCTGCACATTCTGCGAGCGGGAGGAACACATGAATGTTATCAATTCATGATTTGTGCTGCAGTTAGTTACCACTCATGTGCTGGACAGCGACATAAGTGTCTACCCTTGATCTGGGGATATAACATTAACGCCAATAGATATCAAGCTGTTGGGAAGAAAGCAAAAGCTAGATTGTGGTTAGATTAACATTTGATTGCCTAAACAGTACAGCTTTGAAAGTATGGGAAAATTTGCCTAGTGAGCAAACTGGATTTAAAGAAAAAAAAAAACCCATAAAGCCTGCCAAGCTCCCAAACCCAAGGGAGAGGGAAAAAAGCTAGTGAAGAACTTTAATTAAAGTAAATGGAGAAATCTCCCCTCCTCTTTCTGAAAGGGACTTAAATATGCTATTTTAATGCTCAGCAAATAGTGGATCTTTTTTCTTCAGAATAATAAAAAAAATGAAATCTTCAAAAGTGTTTTCAATCCACACTTCCCTTCCTTCCCTACTAAGCTCAAGGGAGGGGAAAGCACTTTAAAGCAGAGACTGACCCAAAGGGTTCAGCAAGATCTGGTGTTTTTCATAGATTCACAGATGGCATTAGGTGTTTACACAATTCAGTCTATCTTTGAAGAAATGTAATGCTTGTGTGTCTGAGTACCCCAGGTGGTTGCTAGTTGGAATCATCAAGTGACTGTGCTAATGCTGCCCTCTATTGGTTGGTGAGAAAACAGGATACAAGTCTAAATACTGAAGCTACAGAGAATCTTCCTTCGCTATCTTGGGTGATAGAGGCCTGCTTTCTTTTGGAGCAGAAAGTTATGAGGTTTCTTTTACACATTTTGCATTCTGTGGGAATTTCTGATAGTGGTCATGTCAATGTGTAATTATTTGTGACTACGGATTATTAAAGTACTGATATCTTAAATATTGCTACTCCCAAAGTAGCGCAGCATGGGAAACTTTTGACAGATGTTACCATGGCAGCCACCATTGGTTTCAATTAAGTAAAGTATTAGGGACTTATTTGCAGGCACCAAGGCATATGAGCTACATTAGCTGCACTCATCTCTACTCTTAAGTCCTTTTGGGGCACAATCCAAACTTCTATTCTTCCATTTTTATCACTCTGTCCCTTTGAAGCCTTGGCTTCCACAGAAACAATAAAATGAACTAAGTTAAAATTCAGTGAGCTCATGAAGCATTGAGCTTGTTATAAACATTAGTTTATGTTTACAGTACCTTTAGCAGGCTGAAATACTCCATTGCGACCTCACTATAAAATGAAATTTAAATTTTCATCCTTAATCACTATAAACCATTCTTCTCTCTCTGTCCCATTTTCTCAAAAGACCCTCCTTAGTCATCTTTTCCTTAAACTGTACATTTTACATTGCCCCATTCTTTCTCTAGAGCCCATGACATCTAATCCATTTAGTACCTAGATATAATATATTGATCTTTTTTATATTCTGAGGTGTCCAGAACTGTGTAGAGTATCCCAAGACCTTCCCAAGATATATAAAAAGAACAAGATCAGATTCTTTTGGTCATTAGTGTCAGTTGGGGAGGCATCTGTGCCCAAATGTCCTTGCACACCACCACCCATAGGAAAACAGAAAGGGCAAATGGGCCCAATCATTCCCCAGTTCCTTCACCAATACAGAATCCAAGAGGAGTAGAACTCTGAAGTAGAAGAGAAAGAGGGCTGGCCATGGAATCCACATGGACAATACATCTCGAAGAGCCACAGTTACTGTAGGATAAGTAACCATTTTTTCTTCTTGCAATGATTGTCCACCTGGATTCCACTTTTGGGGACTAACAAGCAGTTGTCTGTCTGCTTGAAGGTGGGATCTTGGATTCCTGCTTAAGCACTGAATGCAGACAGCCCTACCAAAATGGGAGTTTGATCTGGAAACATCTGCTAAAGAACAGAGTCTTGGAAACGTGTGGCCAGAGCTCCACACAGCCGCCCTACAAATTTCAGGTACAGGGACATTCTTCAAACTGGCAGCAGAGGCTGCTTGAGCACTAATGGAATGTGGCTAGGGGGCTCTAACCTGGCAAACTCATTTCATGTTCTTATGCACATGAAGATCCATTTTGATAATCTATATGAGAATATTGCCTTACCTGTAATCCTATCAGCAAAGGCCATGAACAGTCATTCTAGATGTGTCCCTGAATGATTTTGTCCTCTTCAGGTAACGAGACAATACTCTGACTATATCAAATGTGTGAAGTTTAGCTTCCCCACAAGTTGAGTGCGGTGTGGGGAAGAAAACTGGGAGATTAATAAATTGGTTCGTAAAGAACTCAAACAATTTTGGGCAGGAATTTGGGGTGAAGTCTGAGGAAAATCCTGTCCTATGAAACACTTCATAAGGGGGTCCTACCATGAGGCCTGAATCTCCCCCACTCTTCAGGCTGATGTAATGGCTATTAAAAAGGCAGTCCACATTGATAGATGGTGTAGAGAACAGGTTACTCAAATGGGGGTGGGGGTGGGTCATCAATCCTGTTACTACTCTACTGAGGGCCCAAAAAGGGAGGAGATTACCAAACTGGGGGGAAAACATGAGAACCTTGCCACTGTAGGCTGGGAAAATACAGTGTGGCCCTGGATAGGAGGGTGATGTACAAATCCTGCTACTAGATGGACCTTTATGGAATTTATAGAGAGTCAAGATTGTTTCAGAGCCGGTAAATAGCCCATTATGGCTGAAACAGGCAATATGTGTCAAGGGAGACAGCTGATGCTGAGATGCCCAAAATTAAAAACCTTTTCCACTCAGCTTTGTAAGTCAATCTAGTTGAGACTTTCCTGGTTCAAAGCAGAATTTTCTGAACTTTAGCTGAACAGCTTCCTTTTGTGGACGTCATCCAGTCAGCATCCAAGCTTTTAGATGTAAGGATGCTCAGTTTGCATGTAGGATCTGATCACTGTTCTGTGAGACTCTGTCAGACAGACCAAGCAAAGGGATCAGGGGCTTCACTGAGAGGTTCACCAGATCCAAATACCAGAACTCCCTGGTTCATGCCAGGGCTGTCATACTAATCCATGTAGCATCTTGCCTTTGTTTCCTCAGGACCCTCAGTATTATTGGGATTAGAAAGGATGGTATACCTCAGTCCTGGGGTCTAAGGCATGAGAAAGGCATCTGACAGGGAGCCTGCACTGAGCACCCTCTGGAGCAAAACACTTGGCATTTCTTGTTCTGAATTCTAAAGGCACCACCTCCTCCACTGCCCCAGGTTGTGGAATTTGTCATGAGTCACCATCCTGATCTTGAGATGATGGAATTTACTGAGATATCAAAGATCCAGAATGTGATGCCTACCCCCTTTATTCTCTGGGAAGAAAAAATAGTGAGAATGAAAACCACTGCCACTGAAATTTAAGGGCACCTCCTCCCCTGCTCCAAATTGTAAAAGGGAGTTCACTTCTTGTTTCAGCAGTATCACATGAGAGGGGTGCCTGAAAAAGAGATGGGGAAGGTGGGAAGGGACTGCAATAGGGTAGAATATCCCTTGTTGACAATTCCTAGAAGCCACTGGTCTGAGGTGATTCGAGTCCAGGCTTCCCAGCAGTAAAAGAGCTTGTTGCCAAACAATTGGTGGTAGAAAGGAAGGGAATCTCAAGAGGTTCTGCCAGTCTCTTGACACTGGCATCAAACCCCCTGCCTAGTAGAAGACACAATCATGCAATAGCAGAAGTTGTGGGGGGTCATCATTGCTTCTCTCTTGGCAGTTCCAAGATTATCTGAGGCTCATAATAGTACTGGCCAGAGGGATGCTGCCAGAAGGAATTTTGTGATCTCACTTGTTCACTTCTTGGGACTGAGACACAGATCCAAAGAATGCAGAGTTGCCCTGGAGTCTTTTAACAAATGGAGGGCCTCATCAATCTCAGAAATAAAAAGTTCATTGACTTCAAAGGAAAATACCTCATTTGTAGCTAAGATCTCCCTGGGAATCCTTGAGAACTGGAGCCAGGAAGATTTTCCCATCACCACAGATGTGACCATAGTACATGCCACTCTATCAGTCGCATTCAGCACCACTTGTGGGGAAGTTGTAACCGATCAGTTATCTCTTGGTCATGATTGCTTCTAAGATCCACAGCTCCAGGGCAGCCTGACAAGAGGATGGCACCCGAGCCCGAGACCCTAGGCCTTCCAGGATCCACAGCTCTGGGACATTTGACCAGAAGCACTGCACCATTCCCTTTCTCAGAGAATTTTGAAATATGGCAGGATATGGGGGTGGAGAATGCATTGCAAACTAGAAAAAAAAAACCAAATTTCAAAATATCAAAATCCTCCATGAAAAGGACAGCTCTACAAATAAAAACTTCAGTAAGAAGTCACATTTGTGTCTTCTCATCCTTCTTGAAAAGAAGGAAACTCAAAAATGCACAAATATTAGTAAGTAAATAGGCAATAACTTTTCTTTTTTCCTGTAACAGATTAACTATTGTAAGTGCATATATTTTTCTCAATGCATTTATGAGCATTCTGGATTAAACAGAACATATTACAGATAAACTCCAATTCCACAAAGAGTTAAACACGTGCATAACTCAATGAGACTCATTACATGGATAAATTTACAGATATACTTAAATCTAAGATTCATAGTTCTGATTAATTACTAAGTACAGAAAAAAGCCCTCATTTTCAAGTAATCTTTTCACCACTCACCTGTGTTATCAAAAATTCTTTCATTCACTTATTTTATCATTATATGGATTTTGGAGATGAAGCTTTTCTATTTTAAAGTATCTTAACTTCAGTGTATTCTCCCAATATGTCACACTCTGGAAAGACACCATAAGATAACTTCTTGAACTGCCAGAATAGCTGAGAATGCTTCAGAAATGTGGTTTCTCTTTTTCTGGCAGATAATTTTTATAACATTGCACCACAAAAATCTGTGTTATCATTTATTTTTCTGTCTGCTGTGAAAATATTCTGCCTAAACTGAACTTGTAATTCCAGAGGATTCCTTGGTTGCTAACCACAGCATGTGTTACATTTTATGTATTGACTGGGAACATTCATCATGCAAATTACAAATCACGACTCCTCCTTTCTTCCTTTTTCTGAGTTAATACAAAAACAGGTCAGCAAAACAACTTCAGTTAAATACAATGTGATATTTAATTGAATTGGACAACAAGGTTTTTCTCTGGAAATGGAAATATGGTCTTCTGGCTAAGGCACTGGAACAGCAGGAGAGCTGGGCTCTATTTCCTGGCTCTCATACAGACTGCCTGTGTAACCATGGACAAGTCATAGAATGACAGATTTTGCTCCCCCTTCACTCTTGTCCAGGCCCCTATACAACACTGGTAATGTGCCACAGAAGACCATGGGAGAACTCCCCTGGCACAGGATAGGCCATTTATGGTGGTGTTGGGGGAATGTTGGGCTGTGGCTGAGTGCTAGAAGTATGAGCATGCCAGTGGAGCATGATCTATGTCTATGAGGTTTCTGGGCAGCACTGTAGCTCATATACAGTTTGATGTGTCTGTCAGATATTACAGCAGCCTTTGTCTGCTCCATCTGAACTTGGCAGCCATTTTGACCTCATGAAGCAGCCATCTGGAGGATGTGATGGTACTACCTTCACCTCCCCTATGCCTGAGCTGTACCATCTGTGCCGCCCTTCCTGGAGGCACCGTACAGGATCAGACCCAGAATCTCAGTGTCTGGGGATAACACTTTAATGTATCCCACAGAGGCAACGGGAGGATAAATCTTTGTGAGGTGCTCAGACAACAAGTTGGTGTCCACCGCAGAAGCATCTCTAAATAAATAAAATAAATCTTTCCAAAAGTAACATTTTATTAAAAAAAAATTATTTTACTTCTGAAAGGGTTATAGAGAGCTGCTGCAGGTCTAGTTCTCTAAGACCTAACTTCCACCCTTCACTCGGTCTTCACCTCCCTGCATTCAGCATTTCACTCCCCTCATGCCCTCCCCTTATATCTCTACAAGCACCCTTGTGCTGATGAGAAAGGTCAGCCAACGCTCTCATGTGGCACAGCAGCTGGTTTTGCTGCCCAATAGTTCAAATGCTGCCCCTACAGAACTAGTTCATATACCTGCTAGTGCTGCGGCCAGAAACCATTTTTGAATCAGAGGCTGTGGCCGAGATTTCAAGTGTAGGGTCAAGAACACCTCTTTGTGGGAACTCTCGCAGTGCATCCACAGTCCCATTGTCCCCATGTGTCTCCCAAGACCATGGTAACCTTCTTCAAACAACACTTAGGGACTGTTCCTGTACAGTGCAGGTATGGAGTACTGGACATATACAAAAAGGAGATAGGCCTAGGCAAGAAGGGCAAAGGAATCCTATCCTGATGTAATGTGAGAGCTGCTGCTGCATAGCTGCAGTAAGGTCAAGACAGCAGTGTTTAGACTCACAACAACTTTGTGCTCCCTGCTATACATCACTGCAGGAGATGCAAGATCAAGACCCTAGTAGATTGCATGCACTTTGCTAAATGAAGGGTAATGTGGTCAGATGCCACAGAGCACATTCTGCTCCTCCCTTGTCCACCAACACTGATTGCATCTACAGCTTCCTCTCCATCCCCCTCCTACTCCTCTCTACTCTTTCTCCATCTTTTACCACAGCACGTATGTTTGTTGCGGGTGGAGGGCATGCATGTGCAATATATACACATACAGCCCAGAAAGGAAAATGTCAAAGATAGCCATTGTATCTCCCATGCGTCATGTCCAAAAACAAATCTTCTCATTCCACAGAGTTTAGAAAACCTCCCCCACCTGCTGCTTTTTTAATTGAATTTAAATAATTTCTTTTTAATTAAAGCAAAAAATTACTTGAAATTCCATGTCCTCAAACTTGTAGTGTGGGGTATGTGGGAAATTCCATAAAAATGTCATGTAGCAAACATGGAAAGCTTTGCACAGGTGCATTCACTCAGCCCTATGCCACTTCCATGTATGTCTTTCATAAAAATGTGTTGGATTTATTTAAAAATAAACACAAATAAATAAACAAACAAACCTAAACAAATAAAATTAAAAATCAGGAAATTCTTTCATACATTTTAAATTTTAAAAGTTTGGGCCAAATTCTGATATTTAACATTACATATCTTCATGAGTCATCCCACAGAGGACAATGGAATGAATTCACTGGGACCAGTCAAGGAGTAAGCTAGTCAATGTGAAGAAGGGTATCAGAATCTACCCCCCTGTGAACAGCAGCCATGTTGAACTGAGGGCATTGGAGGATCAATTCTGACTCTGCATTAAAAAATAAAGCAGCTTGCGATCCAGGATGCAATATTTTATTAAAACCATAATCAGAGAGAGCAGCAAAACCTTCAGTAATGCAAAATATCAGGCCATCTTAGTAATATAGGGAAACAACCTGTGCTTATTGACTACTTTTTAAAGAATATTATAAACCAAATGTATCTCCAGGGACCATTTCCCGTTTCACCATTACATTTCAGAGACCTGAGTCAAAGCACTTAAAAGGTATGTGTTGTGGGTCAAAGTACAGCCTTGATTGGGCTAGAAAATACACTTTCAGCTGACATATATTAAATATAAAAAGTAGGTGTGCAGTATCAGAGGAATGTGAGGTGTTATGATGAAGAACCATAAAGACAGGAAGCAGGCATGGTATTCCAAACCTAATTTTAGCTGTATGATAGTAATAGGGAAGCGCTGTCTAGCTAAGGAAATTCAACTGCCATTGATGCTTCAGCAAGGGGACCTCCTGAACCATTAATGAAAACAGTTTGTGCTAATGTAGGCTGGGCAAAATTGTTCTCAATATAAGTTCAGGGAGACCATTGCCAACAATACTTTGATTTCCTAGTATAGATAAACCTTGTGAGAGACAAACAATTGTTATTTATTTGGGACATAGGTGCTCACGCATGCCCAGCAGCTTAATTGGGCCACATCCTGACGCCCTGAAACCTGTCTAAGGACTGAGTAAATTTGACAAAGGACCTTATAACTATTTGTAACTTTTGGTTTTGGAATGGAGGGAACATTTCCTCACTCATACAGAGGGAAGAAGTGGAAGAGACTAGGCTAAAATTGTCTTCCTGGTATATGATTATGCAATTTTCCCAAAGGAGTCTTCTATTAGTAAAAATGTTGATAAATCTCAATGGGGCTCATTTATTACACATTTAACCTGCTAACAAGATAGTAGCTATTAAGTAACAAGATAGTGCCAAAATATATTAGGTGTGCTGGGCACATATTTTTGATAGGCAGAATTCCTTTCCATTGAGGTATTTAATGATGCTATTGAATCACTTATTTGTCAAATCAAAAAAAACAAAAAAGGATAATGGTTAGAAACTAGTGCTGTGACAACTTACATCATTGTACCTTGCTGGCATACTTTGCTTTCTATAAACTCTCTAAACTCTCCAAGTTGGTTTTCTCTTTTCCTTACCTTTATATTTGTGCCATCTGAAACACTAATCCTGTCTCTTGTCAACCTACTCCTATCCTTTTTTCATTTTACAAGTCTCTTAACTCAGCCACATTTTAAAGTACAGTAGAACGTCAGAGTTACGAACACCTCAGGAATGGAGGTTGTTCGTAGCTCTGACATTTTTGTAACTCTGAACAAAAAGTTATGGTTGTTCTTTCAAAAGTTTACAACTGAACATTGACTTAATACGGCTTTGAAACTTTACTATGCAGAAGAAAAAATGCTGCTTTTAACCCTCTTAATTTAAATTAAACAGTTTCCTTACCTTGTCAAATCTTTTTTTAAAAACTTTCACTTTATTTTTTTAGTAGTTTATGTTTAACACAGTAGTGTACTGTGTCTGCTGTAAGTGCGGGCATGGTTGGGTCCTGAGAGTGAGTGATAGGTGCTTGGAAGTAAGGAGGTATTTTTGTGGGTTTGGGGAGGCAAAGTATAGAGATTGGAAGGAGATACTGTGGAGAATAGTTTAGAAATGAGAACAGGAGGAAGAATGGAGACTGAGAAGATGCAGAAGACAGTCGATTGAAGTGATTAGGATGCAAAGAAGCAGCAGCATAGACTGAAAAGAAGGAGGCATTCTCATGAAAAACCACAGGGAAGAGGGAGCACACAAATTTGGGAAGAAAGGAAAACTAAGGTAGAAAGAAAGGAAAAGAGAAAAGGAAATGAAAGAGATTAATTTAAAATGTTATTTGGTAAAGCGGACCGTTAGCTGAAGGTGTGCCTGCAAATGAAAGCAACACAGAAATGTCTGCTTTTATGTACAGATTCAGCATCTTATCTTTGAATATTCACAAAATTAGATGAAATCACTGGGTAAGGGAGTAATCCTCCCCCCATGTACATTTTAAAGAACAATATATGCAATAGTACACTTCTAGTATTTTGAGCAGCTCAAAACGCTTGACTTTAACTCCCCTCAGTTTAATCACTGCATTTGCTTAATATGTATACAGATGGCTCTGAAATGTGGGAGAGTCTTCAGCTTGAGCTTGATCCAAACTGTGGGGACTGAAAGGATGTCCCATGTAGACCCAACCATTATTTCACCCTCCACCCTTATTTCCAGTTCACTTGCTCACTGGGCATTTATTCTTATATCTACCCCTACTTGCCCATGACTTTTCACCAGCATCTGCAACAAATGCAAAGGCAACCTTGGCAGTACCAAGGAACCTGCTAACTCCATGCTCCTTTGGGTACTTTGACAATGATGGAAGCTGGTTTACAGTGTGGTCTTATATGGTATGGAGATTTGTAGCATTGAGTCCGGGATTTGCATGTTAATTTATTCTTCTTATAGTCCTAGGTGTGGGAAGAATTATTAAAAAGGGAGAAAAGAGGCTTTTATTTAACTTGATATCCTAAGGGAGCAGCAGAAATATTACAATTCCATAGTTCTCTAAAACACTAATCAAAAATTAAAACCAGTGATGATTTTACTTGTCTCACTCCACAGGGAAAGTCATGACTTGATGACTGATATGCCTGAAGTTTTTCAAAAATAAAACAGCTGCCCAAGTTCACCTCTAACAAGTACCCTTTTTATTTTTTTACCTGTCAGAGAACTTGCTAGCAGTCTTTCTTGAAGATGACATTTGTCATTTGAAACTTCTTACTATTTGTAACTCAGTCTCTCAAAAGATGCCAGTCTCATCTACAGCAGTAAAATGAAATAAGCCTGTTTAACTAGTGAAAGAGGAAGTCACAAAATTAAGTTTCTATTTTCTCTTAAATGTTCTTTCATGACTGTCAAAAAGACTTTTGTCAGATTCATGTCCTGAATGATATTCAACATTCAGAGACTTGGTTTCAGCCCTGAATGTTGTAATGTGTGTGACCAGGGCCATATTATCCATTAAGCACAATAGACACAGTGCCTAGGGACTATGAAACTTTCAGGGCCTACGAAAAAAAAATTTATATATAATTTTTTTTTTATTTAAAAAACTATTAATAGCTTAAAATCAAATTAGTTTTTTCGGTCGGGTGGCCTATGAAGGTAATTGTGCCTAGGGCCTATGAAGGTCTTAAAACGGCCCTGTGTGTGACACCTGCTGTTAGCATCTGCTTATATCACTATCACTTAACACAGCAGGGGGAAAAAATGTAATGCACAATCTTGTGTGTAAACAAATGGATTCTTCTAAGGAGTCCCATTGGGTTAACTCATCTGTTGTGGTTTGGTGTAAATTAAAAGATTTACTCTAACAGCTCCTTTCTATTATCAACTCAGCTAATTATTATTGCAGTTTTCTTATTGGGGAAAGAGGTGTGCAGTGGTTGAGGAGTTTATTCCTTTAATAGGTAATCATTTAAGATAGCTACATTATGTTGTTACCCTATGTATGGTTTGACTTATTTGCTGTACAGATCCCTTGTTCTTTGATAGCCCTGTTTCCTTACTAGATGTTTGCTAAAGTAGACTGTGGGGTATGGAAATAAAAACTTCATTATGATGCATTGTAGGATTATGTAAATTTAGAATTATGTTTGTCCCACTTGCTTTTAATGCATTTATTCCACTTTCTCAAGAATTAACCCTAGAAAGGAATTTTTGACTATTTTCACTGAACACTTTTCACATCTAGAGTTAAAAAGGACGAAATCAGGGCAAATATACCTATTCAGCCAAGTAATTCCTGACCATCAGAAGTCCTATACTTCAGTATTCACAAATTCAGATGAAAATATTGGACAAAGGAGTAATTTCTCTCCTGCATTTAAAAAAAAAAAGTAAAAAAACCCCAAAAAACAAAAACAAAAAACCAAGAAGTACACAGTCATAGTAAATTACAGCCTTATAGTACCTATCATCACAAAGTCATTTAAAACCTGCAGGCCTCAGTCTGCCCTCATTTACCCTCATAAGACAATCAGATTCCTCTATATCACTCTCTCTTATTTGACGTAACACTGAAATAGTTACCCCAGCAGTGGAACATAACTCACAATTATAACAGCATCAGTACATAACTTGTTTAGGAATCCTGGGGCAGATAGTCCGTTGGTGTAAATTGCCATCATTCCACTGAAATCAACTCCATTAACTTCAAGGGACTTATGGGAATGTAGACTAGATGAGCTTCTACCATGCCATAGTCAGCTGAACGTGGGAATTTAGTTAGGAAAGAATACATTATCCAAATTAGAATTTGGCCGTTAAGTTTCCTTTGTGCCAGAAGTGCCAAAAAATCTTGAATGATTACAAGGGATCAAGACCTCAGCTTCATACCTCATCATAAAAGATAGCACTCTGTGGCAGCACAGGGCCAACTCTAACATTATGTTGAAGCAGTACTACCTCACAGGGAAGAGAAACACCTACTGAAGCACCGACACCACTTCCTGCAACACCCTGGCTTTTCTTTTTTCCATCCAAGTGTGGAGCATTTTTCACTCTGCTTGACTTGTAAGGTACTGCCATAAGGAACCTCTTTTTCTAGTGGGAGCTTAGATGAATGGAAAATCTTAGCAAAATTATTCAGTTATTGACCATTGACCAGTTCCAGAGCTCTCTATCTAGTCCTTCAGAATACCTAGGGGCAGGTAAGTCCCTAACTTACTGTCAAGACATTCTGCCCCTTTACAGAGCTCATATAAATGAAGATATGAAATAAAAGAAAAACATATTTCATCACTCCTCACTTTTCTGCTGATTTTTAAAAACACAGTTCAAATCCACTTGCTTCCCACTACAGGAAAAGAAAGATGTATAGTAGTTGGAGGTTCAAAAAAATGTGGTGGCTCTGTTAAAAACAAGACATTTCCATGAAGAAAAAACAAATCAGTCTCTCACCTCAGCTCATTCTAAAATCCTCTAAATATTGTTACTATTTCCAAGTGGTCAGGAAGCTTTGGACTGCCTGAATGGATTCTTTCCATTTTAGGAAAGAAAAGAATTGGAGTGGGAGTGAGAAGAAAGCATGTGAATAAGCAACAGGTAGAAATAGTGGATGACGATAGGGCAAGAGGGAGACAATGAGAGGGAGAGGGGTTGAAAGAAGAAAGAGTGAGTGAAGATAGGTGCATTGTATTTAGGGAAGAGTGAGATCAGAAAAGAGTGAATACACAGAGTGTATATGAATGAGGAGAGGGTGAAGAGGAATACACAGAATATTAGATTTCTGCTGATTTTTTCATTGTACACACGAAAAAATGTTGAGATCCTGCTGGCCCTGAGCCCTCCCTATCCCAGGTGCAGGGCAATATGAAGGGTAAGAATTTGACAGCTTTTGCACCTTATTTTCACACTTCATTACTTCAGTGGGACTTTGGTTCTTAAAAATAATTGTTCAAATACTGCTACTTAGTGGCTTAATTTTAGTCTCACTGGCAAAGCTGCCATTGACTTCAGGGCGTTCAGGTCTTAAGTCAGCGCTATCTCACAAGGCAGTTGCCAATTAATCCAACTCATTGGTGAATTGGAATAGACACTCATCTTCCACAAGAGGATTTAAAGCTATCTCAGGGACAGGTTATTTTATTAAATATTCCCCCCAGACACTGTCTCTCGTCTAACACTGCACCACCTTCACCATCAAGCAGGCTCACAGGCTTCGTATCAGACTCGAGTCCCTGCTTTTGGTTGCTAAATCCAGCTGGCTCTTTCTCTGTGTTATCTCCACAGTTCATACTTTCCATCCCTACCACCAAATCCTGGTCCATACCCTGGTCCTTTCTTACCTTGATTACTACCAACTTCTCTTCTCTGGTCACACCAATTCCTGCATTGTACTGCAAAAGTCTATCTTCCCCATCAGCTTCTCCAACCATGTCAGCACCTTTCCCACAATTTGAACCCCTGCACTGGATTTCAGACTCCTCCTGCAACACATTCAAATTCATCATTCACTTCTTTAAGATACCCTACAGCTCTGTCCTTGCAGACATATTGGACTTGACTCTCCTCCTACTTATGCTGTTGTATCTCCACTGACTACAATGAACTTACAAAGATGTAAGCCAAAGGAAACTCATACCCTTTGCTCATAGGTGCCCCTGCTCTTATCTACATGCATTATGCTCTACCAATTCAATTGTCCTTGATTCCCTCTTTGGGTCCAATTTGCCTCTGCCATGCACCTCGTGTAGTAAAGTGGGTTGGCGTTGCTACCAAGTCAGAATAGTAGTGTTTTACACCCACTTTGCACAAATATAAATGAACACACAGGCACAAGTTAGGGGATCAGGGCATGAAACAGGAAGCATATCTCATGATCATGCTCTTCTGTAACAATATTATTAATTATTATTAATTATTTGTATTATCATAGTACTGAGGAGCCCTAGTCAGGACAAGGTCTCACTGTGCTAGGCGCTGTACAAACAGAACAAAAAGGCTATCCCTGCCTCAAAGAACTTACAAAGTAAGTAGTTCCTCAAAGCCTCTTCTTACTCCTTGTTTGTTGGTTTACATTGCATTAACTCTTATTTTCACTCCTTGGGGTGGAGACTGTCCTTTTTAATCTTTCTGTCAGGGGATTCATTCAAAATAGATGCACTGCAATACTTCAGCCAGAATAGGATGAAAGTCAGCTGAAAGACTATATGCTATAGTTAAGGTCTCAGAGGCAGTTGGAAGTAGATATCAGCATGTCTGTGAAATTCTCCCTAGCTGATCATTTAAAAGGATGGCTGATGTCGTTCTGCCAGGTTTGCTTGGGCTGTATTACACAGTACCTCTTTTAGTTATGGACAATTTTACTTACAACCTGTATGCAACTGGAGTAGACATAAGATACAAATACCAACTTTTAATTATATTGCCCTCAACACTGCATTAACTGAGCCTCAGGCCTGATCTACACTGTCACGCTGGGTCAACCTGAGGTAACTAGTGTATCTCACATCAACGTACTTACATCTATGCAGTGCAGTGTCTTCAGGATGCTACATTGACAGGAGACACGTTCCCATCAACACTGCCTTCCGCCTTTCAGGGAGGTGTACTAATTCAGTCAACAGGAGATCGCTCTCCCATCAACTGAACAGGTCTACACAGGCCCCCTCAATTGATGCCGCTGCATTGATGTCTGCCACCGTGGCAGTGTAGACATGCCCTGAGTCTTCTCTACAAAAGTCCCACATGTATATGATGAAACAAGCACTCCCACTTGCTCAGAGACTGAGGGAGGCTAGGGCTTGCTCCTGCAATTGAATCCCACATGGACAGACCCTTGCACTTGCCTGCAGCCCAATTGACCACAAAGGGGCTCTGCCTGGACTCAGTGGTCCACCCATGTGTATTCAGTTATAGGATCAGGGCCTTAGAGAGCTTTTCTATAGGCTAAATCGTAAATAGACCTGTCTGACTAATGGCTAGAAGTGATTTATTTAATGAATTTTTTCCATCTATTCAAACAATTATTCAAACAACACCCCCCCCCACCCTGTTGATCAACCTGCAGCATCACAGAGCAAAGAATATTACTGAAATTATTCCCAAATGTTTCCTGTAAATCTGCAAATAGTTAATTCGTGAAGAGCATTTCCACTATTTTAGTGCTTAACGTGAGCTGAACTATTCCTTCCCTTGCAAGGTCTTCAATGCAGTCCTACCCGAAATCTATGCACTAGTGTGGGGTATAATAGACACGGGCGGACAGATCTTTCGCCATTCTTTCTCTATATTTACAAATAGTATGTCACACTATTTACATGCATATCTGAACATCAGCTGGAAGGGGCGTGTGGTTTAAGTAGGCTGCTTCACTTCCCACAGCTTCTGCAAAACATAGCAGTTGTTTTGACTATATCTACAGTCGAAGAGAAAGAAAGCATTGATTAAAGAAATTATAAATGGGCATTTCATCTCTGTCAAACATTACAAATGGTACACACCTGAACTCAGTTGATACAGAGCTGTTATAATTGGCCAATGAAAAGGGCGGGTGGGGCAGGTGGCGGGGAGTGAAGCTCAATCCAGTTCCTGACATCTGGTGACACCTCATTGAAGACTAAAGATAAGAAACAGGAGACATTATTGTGAGCTTTCTTTATCCTGTTATAGTTAGAAGGATGTTTACTTCCACTTACCTGGTGGCTACATATCAGGAGTTCCTCAATATCTGACCTGAAGCAAACAGACCTTTTTATGATGTTTTTGTCACCTCATTTCAGCTTTACATGCAGTCTCCATGGAGTCTGAGAAGCAGGCGGATGTGAACGGTTTTGACCAACAGGTGAGCAAAAATGCCCAGGGCAGGAAGATAGCATTCCTCCTTGTATAAACAAACTTTTTCACCAAGTAACTGCAGTGGCAGAGCGAGAGGAAATGAAAACTAATGGAGAGTAGCAACTGGTTAAACCTAAAGCAAGTTTAACAAAGGGCATCGGAGAGACTGAAAATTAGAAGAATGCATAAGCAACTATATCACAGAGATTAAACAGCCATGATTACTTTTGTTTTATATGACTGGGCAGACAAACAAGGCCTCTTTAAGTCAAAGGAATGTTAAGAATCTATTTTAAATTTAATAAAAAAGGTAGTGCAAACAGTAACAGCATTTATTATAGCAGATCTTCTTTAACCTTGGTGTAGTCTGATTCAAAAATCCCTGACCTTCTACTGAGCCAATGAAAGGAGGATGTGCTTCCTCTATAGAAGTATCTGCTAGTTGCTGGATAGACCAAGAAAAACAGAATGTATTTGGTGCAGAGATATTGCCTCACCATTATTAATTCTGCTTTTTTCTTCTTCTACACCCGCAATAAAATCCTGGAATATATAGTTCACTTTTATCACGCAGCTTAGAAGCTGGAGATATTCTCCTTTAGCCCCAGATAGTTTGAAGGCCAACATTTTCAAATGTGGGTGCCTGAAGTTAGTAACCTAAATCCATATTTAGACATCTAAATATATGGCCTGATATTTCCACCCCCCCTCCGCTCCCAGGTGAGCCCATCACCAGCTGATCTGAAGCACTTTGAGCTTTAGGCACCTACGTTTGAAAATTTGGGCCTAAAGCAATTAACTGTAATTTAGTCTGGCATTGCTCATTGTGGTTGGGAGAGCTGTACTGTTTTTTCACATAATCATAAGCCAATGATCATTTCAAAGTCCTACATTTGACATAATCCCCTGTTAATATCTCAAAATTAGACAACTTCATTCATCTTATTTGACACATTTTAGTGCTGCTGCAATACTTGATAACAAGGGGGTGGGGAGGAAGAGGTGTGAGGGAATGAGCTGAGTGTTTGCACAAACCTTTTTTTTTTTTTTTTTTAAATCCAGCTCAAGTATGTAAAGTGAGATAAATGGTCAAAGTGCAGAGACATACTGTACTCAGCAGGAGCCAAAAGCTACTCTCTGGATTGGCAGCCAAAGCCATCAGCACCGGATCCTTTCCGTAATTTCCAGCTCGGAAATGTCCTTCCTTTGCTCATGACAGACATAAACCAGCTGTGCTTCGAGAAAGGGAGAATAGAGAGAAGAAGAGACAGACGGACTGGACATGAACAATAACGAATGCTGGAACCAGCTGCAACCTGCAGGTCACACTTCTATGTCAACAAAAAATGTTATTTAATATTTGCCAAACACTGAAGTAATTCATCACAAGATATAAGTAGATCTATCATATAAGTAGAAATTGCCTGTTGAAGATTAACTGAACATATCACATTTCCAATTTGATGATTTAAATGGGAATTAAAATAGTATGAGCCTTGTAGGAAAGACGCATTCATTCTGCGTGGTAGCAAAATTCTCATGCTGGTCAATCTCAGTAAAGTAATTTAGAAAATGTTAATGCTGGAATATTTGTATTCACAAAAAAGAGGGGGCTGTAAAATAGAATCCCAGCTCGATATAATTCAGCTGAATGTAAGAGTCTGATCAAATAAAGCTGCTATTGACTAATCTAAAGCATGTATAAAACAAAACTACTGTGGAAGAGGAAGATGTTGATTATTTTAAACATGGAGGTGAAGGGTTTTGAACCACTCATTTCTGGCAGTTGCCCTCTAAAATATCTGCTTTCGCCAGGGACATTCCTCAAATGAACATCATGGTCCAGTCTATGCAAGGTAGCACTTCTAAGGATAATATCAGAGCATGTAATGCCTTGGTGTTGTTTCATCATCACTCAGCACTACTGCAACAGCATGGCGGAGATTAGAAAACAACAAAGGACCATAAGAAAGAGTGGGGAACACACAAGAGCTTTAATACGAGAAAAAAATTAAAGCATGATATCTCTTAGATGAGATGAAAAGGAGGAGAGAGATGACTTGAGATGCTTCGTTAATTATAAGTATTTATTATTTCTGCCTCCCAAGAGAGAAAAAGCATTAACTCTGCCCCAAGGAGTTCATAAACTAAGGGTCAGATTCTGCCTCCTTTTGAGTAGTATCTTACTTTGCATATAATCAATGGGACTAATGGCAGAATGAGGTACTATACCGCCTAACTTAAGGTAGAATAATCTGACCCTAAAATAGACATGATATAACAAAGGGAAAACAGGACAGTAAGGAGGAGGCAGTGGAAGAAAAATTGAGGAGATGGGAGAATTTCAACTAAATACAATTTTTTGCAGAAAGCATCTGCTGGCACAGAAAATTTTGATTTTTCATTGAATAGCCAAATATTCGAAAACCAAAGAGTTTTCTGGTTTTGGCTGGAAACTAAAAAAATTCTTTTCAGATATGCTGCCACAGTGCATCATAGGAGCAGTAATTTGGGTGCTTCATACCCCCATTCTCCTCTATAGATTGGGGCCCCAACTGGACTACGACTCCCATGATTCATCACTGTCTGGGACTGCCATGATGCATGCAGTGGCTCAGCAAGAGGGAAGATTATGATGCATCATGGAATACATTGTCTGGCAAAGAAACCCACCCCATAGAGAAGGATGACATGAAATCCCCAAACTAATTCCTATGAGCACGGCATTTCTGAATAAAAAAATTTCTGCTTTAATCCAACAGTTTTCAACCACCACTTTTTCGCTTTTCATTGAAATTGAAGTTTTCTATGAGGGGAAAAAAAACATTTTCTGACTTTCTCCATTGGTGGCTTCTTTTATGTTGATGTTGTGGCAGAAATTGAATTTGATGAGGAATTTAAATGAGGAGAGGGAAGGAGACTTGCAAAACAGTTCAGGAAGCGTGTTCCAGCCATAAAGGGCATGTGACAGGGCAATCTGTCACTGAAGACAAGGAAAAGGTTTTTAAAGAACAAGCCAGAGTTTGTTAACAAACTTGTTTTATTTTCCTATTATTTGTTTGTTAAGTCCCCAGAATCTAGACTAGAAAGAAGGGCAGGTCAGAGCTCTCCTTACTGCCTTTCCCCCTGGCTCCCCACAAATTGTTAGGGGGCTGGAAGGTGTCCAGTTTTAGAGGGATAGACCAGAGAGCAGGGTTCCAATATAAATTTACCCTCAGATGTGTAAATCTTAGGGTTTGTGGAGTAGAGTGGGTTGGATCTTCAGACCAACTAGCCATGTAGAGTACATCTGAGCTACTCCAATAATGGGGAAGGAGAAAAGGCTTGGCTGTCCTTCAGATTATTATTAACTGCCGAGCACTCTGACTTCAACGAGAGATAAAGTTGTTCTGCGTCATACCTAGTCACAAGGACTGATAGCTTTATGATGCAGTGAATGCTCCTAAATTACTAAAATAGCACTAAAATACTACTGAAGTATTTTTATATCGTTCAAAACAATAGGTCTTTGATACTGACTGGGACCTAAGATGCTACCACAATATAATACTAAATAATAATTGGTGGATATTAGGGCTGCAAAACTGGGTAAATGGAACAGTACAGTTTTTGGGCTGTGTGTTGCTATATTTCCTTTATGAACTCCACAGAACTACAGTTTCCTACTGGTAATTATGAAAAGCACAGAAGTTATGAAGGAACAGAAAACTAGCAAGTACATACAATGCCATAGTCATTATACTATAACTAACCCATATAATGATTCTCTAATATAGTATTTCACAGGATTTCCTCAATAATTGCACAACGGTCTATACATGAGTTTTGTGTAAAAACCATAACTATTCCTCAAGAGAACTGAAAGCTTACAAAAAGTTTTAAAGAGCACAATTAAGGGTTTAAAATAATGAAACATGTCAAGGTCACACGATGAAGAAAATTTACAGCATTCAGTGTTCTTTCATATGCCTCACTGTTTTTACTGGAATTGAATTGTATTCATTATGTAGGCTTCACAAAAGAATGTTCTACACATCCTAAAGAGAGTAAGAAAAGATCAACCTCCACTTTCTGGGAAGGTTCTTGAATCATATGACTGTTGCTGTAGTTCCTAGGCATGTCTCAGGACTCACCTCTGGCCTTCATACAATACATTTAGTGAAGCATTGCAAGCTCCGTTCCTAATTCAAGGTAAAAGTATCCCTTGACCTCATCTACAGTCAACTTTATGAGCATGTACATGATGTTACTCTCTCTCTCTCCTCTTCGAAAAGAGGTGTCAAAGGTTGCTTATATCCTTGTTTTGCTTGCCAGTTCTGCAGCTCATAGCCCATTTCACAAGCACATTTTACATAAATAAAATAAAATAAATAAAAGTGACTTTTTAACTTGGACAACAGCCGCTGCCCTGAAATATCACAAAAAAAGCAGAATGTCAGGAGGCATAAAACCTCCTATTAAGGAAGAAAGACATTTTTCACGAGAAGTACCCTTACTTTCACACAGCTTTAATTAACATACAACAAATGTAAACCATCCCATTTTACAAACAAAGCAAGTGTAATGTAAAATTGAAGGGCCCAGTCTTCCGCCCCTCACTCAATTCTTCCTCTGGCAATTCTCCCACTCTCCAAGACCAATAGCACTTTTACTTAAAGAAGTGAGTAATGATCTCAAGCACTGGCCTATCTGAAAATTGGGAAGATACAGGATTCTTTTTACTTTGTAGTAGTCGACTTTCGTTCTTTCAGATCGTAAGAGATGCAATATGATAAAATACTTAAGTGTAGAAGTAAGTGTCCCTTTATGACATTAAGGTCATACATTGCTATTGATCTGTGGACAGAACCCTGCTGATGGACATGGCTTGCATAGAACAAGACTAATACAAGCCACAGAGTTTCTCACTGGACCACCAGATCTGATTCATTGCAGGCAGAGTTGATCGCCACTAAAAATGCTGTTTGCTCAGATAAATGCATCAGAAAGTACATGGCTCAAAGGGAGGTTTGATAAGACCATTAAGGACCAAGTACAGAAGTAAGCTCTCTAATTTGTGAAAAAGGTTACTCAAACCCTTGATTAATCTGGCCATTGTGGGATGAGCAAAAATGGAAAATACCTGTTTAGGAGAATGAAAGGCGGTAAAAGCCAGCAAGTGAACTCTGACTGAACTCATAGAGATGACTTCTTTAAATTCTCTCTTTTTCATCAGAAGGAAAACAAATTTATTAAACACAGAATGTGTTTCTTCTTTCTGTGTTTAATAATTTTGTTTTACTTCTGGTGAATAGGAATCCTCTATTTCCAAGGACCATCAAGGAGCCATGCTCAGAGGATGGCCACGTTGGGGTGGGAAAGACCAACTGGAATACTGGCACAGCAGATGGGGAATGGTCAGGAGCTGCTTTGCCAGACAAGCAGAAAGGCAAATTGTGTAAGGGTGCCAGACCTGCCTCAGCCAAGTTGATACCACTGCGATGACCTTGGCTCTGTCATGTTTGATCCTGTTCAAAACAAAATCAGTGGTGTCAGAGGATACGCATAAAGAAGGCCCCGGTCCAAGAGATGAGAAAGGTATGTCCCAAGGACTGAGGACCCTGACCTCCTCTCAAACAAACAGAATCCTTTGCTTTTCCTGTTGATGGCAGTCATAAAAAGGTCCACTCGATGAAACCCCCAAGTCAGGAATATCTGTCGAGGATTTGAGGGTTCAACTCCCACTTGTCCAGAGAATGTCTGCTCAGATCACTGGCCTTGATAGTCTGTATGCCTGGATGTTAAGAGGCTGAAATGAAAATGTGATTGGCTACATACCAGTTCCACAGCTTTACTGCTTTGGCACACATGGAAATGAATTTTGCCCCTCTCTGATGATTTATGTAGAACTTGCAGGCCATGTTGTCTGTCATGATGGATTGCCCTCTGATTAATGGAAGACAATGAATGCAGGCATTTCTGATTGTTCACAATTCAAGGAGATCGATATGAAGGAATGACTCTTGAGGCAGCCATTTGCCTTAAATGGTATGTGAACCCAGACGAGCTCCCCACCCCACGAGCGATACATCTGAAGTTATAGGAATTGTAGGTGCAGGCTGGATGAAAGAGACTCTGGTATGGACCTTGGATGGATCCTAATTCCATTGAGAGAATCTAACACCTGATGGGGGACAGACATGAATTAGTCTAAACTGTGTTTATTTGGAATATAAACCCTTCTGAGCCAATCCTGAAAACAGTAAAGATGTAGCCTGGTGGGTTGTGTTATGAAAGTTCTAATTGCCATGTGACCCAGCAGCTGGAGGCAGTTGCTTTCTGTAGTTTGGGGACTTATATGAATCTTGGTAATAAGATTTGTCAGTGTTGTAAATCTGTCCACAGAAAGGTAAGCTCTGGATGTTGTGGCATACAAAGAAGTCCCTATAAAGTCTATCTCTTGAACTAGAGTTAGAACAGACTTTTCTATATTGACTTGATGTCCTAAATTGTAAAATTATTCAATATTGTTAAGTCCAAAGCTGACTGTGAAGAGTTTAAGGGGGATCTCACAAAACTGGGCAACAGAGTAACAAAATGGCAGATGAAATTCAACACTGATAAGTGTGAAGTAATGCACATTGAAAAAAATAATGTCAATTTCACCTACATAATGATGGGTTCTAAGTTAGCTGTTATCACTCAAAAAAGATCATGGAATCACCATGGATAATTCTCTGAAAACTTCAGCTCAGTGCACAGCAGCAGTCAAAAAACAGAACGTTATCAGAATGTTTAGGAACTATTAGGAAAGGGACGGAAAATAAGACAGAAAATATCATAATGCCACTATATAAATCCATGGTGCACCTATACCTTAAATACAGTGTCCAGTTTTGGTCACCTCATATCAAAAAACATACTGGAACAGGAAAAGTTTCAGATAAGGGTAACTAAGATGATTGAGGGTATGGAAGAGCTTCCATATGAGGAGAAACTAAAAAGTTTATGGCTATTTAGCTTTGAAAAGAGATGAATAATGGGGGATATGATAGAGGCCTATAAAATCAGGATTGGTGTGGAAAAAGTGAATTGGTAAGAATTTACCCTTTCCCACAGTACAAAAATCAGGGGTCACCCAATAAAATGGTAGATTTAATACAACAAGAGGAAGTACATCTTACATAACTAACCTGTGGAACTCATTGCTGTGAGATTACTGTGATGATCAAAAGTATAACTGGGTTCAAAAAAGAACCAGATGCATTCATAGAGGATAGCTCCATCAATAGCTAGTAGCCAAGATGGTCAGTGATGCAACCCTATGCTCATGGCAACCCTAACCCTCTGACTTCCAGAAGTCAGGAAGGGAGGATGGAGTGGATCACTCCAACAGCCCTGTTCTGTATGCAACCCCCTGAAGCTCTGGTACTGGTTCCTGCTGCAGACAGGATATTGGGCTGGTGGATCTTTGGTCTGACCCAGTATGGCAGTTCTTATTTTCTTACTAGGAACAAGATGGTCTGTATTGCAGCGAGGATTTCAATATACAACTTGCTCTTGAACAGCCAGTCATCAAGGTGGGAGAAGACTATTATTCACCACAGATACAGGTGAGCAGCTACTGCTGCATGGACTTTGGATAATACCATTTGGGGGCAGATGGGAGGACAAAGTAAAGCTCTCCATACTGAAACTGATCCTGACCGACTACAAATGAAGAAACGTCTTCTGAGAGTGTTGAAAGGAGATATGACAATATGCTACCTGAAGGTCGAGCGTTGTGAACCAGTCACCAGAATCCAATGATGGAATTACAGCTGCAAGAGTTACCAACCTGAATTTGTGTGACTTCACGAAGAAGTTTGGGAGTCTGAGGTCTAATATTGGTTTCCATTCCCCATTCTTTGTGGAACCAGAAAAATATTTAGAATAAAATCCTTTCCCTCTGTACTGGACTGGAATTGGTTCTATGTCCCCTCTGCATGGAAAGGACTCGGTTTCCTGTCTCAGCAAATGTTCAAGAGAGGATCCCTTGAAGAAGGATAGAGAAGGTGGGTGGGAAGGGTGGATGGAGGTAAAATGGATGGAGTACCTGATGTTCTGACCTCTAAAACTCATTTGTCTGGTGTAATTTGCTCCTGTGCAGGTTGAAAATGGGATAGGCGGTCTTCAAAGATAGAGAGGTAACAAGCAGCTGAAATTGCCAATGGGGTGGTTCTTGATCCTTGACAAGACCATCAAAATTGACCCTTTGATAATGAGGAGACCTAGGTGGTACTGGTAATAACAGGAGGCCTCTTCTTCTGATTCCTTAGCCTTTTTTTAGATGGATCAGCTGGTCTATGAGAACTTAAGAATTGAATTGATGGGATCTCTGTGCCATCTGGGACAGACTCTCTTTTACTTGCAGGTGTATAAAGACCTGAGAGTGGCCCTTGAATCCTTTAATGTGTGTAAGGATTCTTCAGTGAATTCATTTACTAGTTTCAGACCATCAAAAGGGAGGCCCTCTATAGTATTTTGGATTTCTCCTGGAAAACCCTATAGCTGCAACCAAGTTGTTCAGCCCACAATGACCATAGTAGAGATGGACTGAGTTGGCTGCATCTAGGGAGGTTTGAAATGTTGTCCTCACCAAGAGATAACCCTTCAGTTATGATGGCTTGAAATTGCTCCCAATATTCCAGGGACAAGGTTCAATAAAAGTGTTTAACCTGATATACTTTGTGTTATTATATTTCTCCTTCAAAGCCTGATAATTAGCTATTCTGAACTAGAGGGTTGCAAAAGAGTAGCTTTTGTATCCAAACTGGTTGAGGCGCTTTTGGATCTTTATCACATGGAGTAGACATGGTGTGGTATTGTCTACCACGCTTATAGCCTTCGCAGCTAAAGAGCTGACAGAAGGGTCTGAATATAAGAATTCAGAGTTCTTAGTGGGAATATAGTGTGTTCTATAGGCCCTCTTACATGTAGATGGTGCAGTCACTGGAGTCTGCCAGATTTTTTTTAGCAGGATCCAGTAATGCTCCATTTACTGGCAAGGCTACTTGAGCAGAAGTCATATGAAGAATATTCGAGGGCATATGTTATGACTCTTATACCTCCTTCAATGGGCTCTGGAGTGACTCATCGATCCATTTCAACAGGTCTTGAAACGGTTTAAAATCATTAGCATAAGAAGGTAGCAGAAGATGGGGAGATCTTAGTTTGCAGTGTCACCTCCATATCCATCCTAGTCTCTTGCTCTTCAAAAGTCTCCTCTTGGAATGGAAGTTGTTGAGGATGGAGAAATGAAGCAGAAAAGCATCAGATCCCCATAAGAACAGCATGGTGCTCTCGAAAACTGATGACAATAGGCTGCCCCTGGATTCTAACAGAGAGACTGAGGAGGACGATAAGGTAAAAGGGGAGACATTCAGCACTACTCATTCCAGTGGGAAAGGGCATGAAAATGTCATGCCCTTGTAACTTCTTTCGCAGTAAAGGTGCCTAGAAAAGTATACCTATCGTGATATGTAGGAGACCCCTGTGTGGTGCTCTGACAGTCTAGAAGAGGAGCAGACATTGGAGATGAGAATGGTTCTTTGCCTGATACCAGCAAGCAATGGAGGACTGGAGAGGAATAAGGTGTAGGATATGTTGCAGACTTAAGTACTAAGGGGTGTTTGGTACCCACTAGTAATGGAGATTCTGGCTCATCAGAGACAGAAAAGTTCTTAAATAATCTAAATTCTTGTGTCACTGAGTGAATCTATGCTTGAAACATGATAGGCTGCATAATAAGCAGAATAGGTTCCCAGGATGTTGAAGGTCCCTGCTTATCCAGTGGAATGGGTACCACAGATGCTGGTTTGAGTACCAGTGCTGCAGAAGTCACCAGCCTAGGTCCAGGGTTGGTAGTGGAAAGTCTGAGGATGATGCAGACTTTTTTTTTGAAGATGTTTCAGATCTCTGCTGGAACAGTCGTGTTTAGACAGTATCATCAATGACTTCAGTACCAAGGAATGTGCAGTACCATAAGTCTTTGAGGACCTCAAGAACTTTGATGAGTTACTGGTAATGGAGCCTCTTTTTGGAAGTTCTAAAAGAATCATCAGAGCTCTCACCTAGCAAAGGTCTAGATACCAAGGTCAACAAGGCACTGTGTTTGCTCAGAATCCAATGACCAGAGTCCCCCAAAGTAAAATCAAGTTAAATGAAGGTAAACTAAAAACCTAACTTTCAAAACCAGAACTTGAAGTTATAGCTACGAAGCAGAAGGCAGACACTGCCAAAAGCTCTGTATTAGGCCATAAAGCAATTGAGAAAGAACGGAGGACAATTCTATTGCACTGCCCTACACATCCTTGGTATAGCATAAAAGAAGTTGGGTGTATGCATGGGCCAAATGGACACTGCTAACAAAAATCTCCAATCAATGGTACATAGAGGGCATGTGCATCTGATGTGGAGTACCCATGGGGACACTAGTTGGAGAAGAAGAGACAGTTCCTTCCCCAAAGCATTTATAATCTAGGAGGAAAGAGCAACGTAGAGATGAAGTGATTTGCTCATGGTCAGTGGCAGAGTGAGGAAAAGAACCAGGTTCTCTTGATTCCTTGCAATCCATCCACTAGACCATGGTGACATGAAGCCCAGCAATTCACTAGGCCATGCTGCTTCTCCGTGCATTATATGCAGTAGTCTGCTAGCTAAAACAGCAACTGACACTTAAGGTCAGAGGACAGTTTGTGTCTTATTCTGGTCTCCTCCTAACTAAACCTACAGATTTGATCAGCATACAGAGATTAATTTATACTGGAGACTAAAACATTACACATTTTCTCTCTATTTCTATTGTATGTTGATATTTAGTTATCAGAATTCACTTTTATTCACAATAGATAAACTCAAAAACCTTTAACTATATATATGAAATGTTCAAGCCTGGGGAAGGTCTTTCTTTCCCTGCCAGGCAGGTTCAGCTAAGGGCAGGTGTCCCACTATATTTATCATCCCTAATTTTTTTGTTTTAAACCCACAATGGAAACTATTGTTTTCTCGCTTTAATTTAGACCATGCTTCCAATGAGTATGACCTGCCACACTCTTACAATAGTTTAAAGAATTCTAAACCTCGGTGAAAGCATCTGGGTTCAAAATTAGCTTAGTCATTGAATTCAATTTTTACCCTAAAGGTAGCTCTTTCCTCATTTTAAAGCCTTTTACTGTGCAGTCAATACTGGTTCACAAGAATGGTCTCTTTAGGGAATAATTCAGACAGATTTAATCAACAGCAGAATTGACTTGATTTAGATCCCAATAGTCTGTTTCAAGGTTGCATACTTAGTAGCCATCACTAAATAACACCTCTTCTGTAGCAACCCTTACCCAAGCATCCTAGGGAGTTACAGATGAAACTAGCCTATTTCTGATTATTTTCCTAACAGTGACAAAAAACCCTCCCAAAGTCCCCAAAAAACACTAAAAGCTTTGCTGGAGCAATACTCCTTAGTGTAGCCTCCAGAGAACTGTAATACTTGGGTGTAATTTCAGTTGTTGGATTTAGTCTGTGGGTTGGTTGCGTGGTTTTGATAGCTTATGATATGCAGGAGGTCAGACTAGATGATCTGCTGGTCCCCGTCTGGCCTTAAATTCTGTTCATTTTTAAGAGCAGTCATTAAAGACATACAAGAGTTCCAGAAGCCCTTTTTCAGAGTTAAGTTTGCATATTAGCTCAGTCAGGACTCAGTCATAAATGCATCACCTATTTGTGAGTTCACTATAACATTAATAGATCCTCAGATTTATAAATAAACCACATTTAAAATAAAAACTTACTCAATGTCTTCTAACCTCAATAGTTGTTATTGTGCCTGTTTCTACAGACATGAACTATAAATAGAGAGGAAGGAGGACCCAGTGGTTTGGTTAGTGGCTGAGACCTGGGTTCAAGTTCCTGATCTGCCACAAACTTCCTGGGTGAACTTGGGCCAGTCACTTAGCCCCTCTGTGTCTCAGCTCCCCATTTGTAAAATGAGGAGAATAATATGTCCTTACCTCACAGGAGGGTTGTGAGGCTAGAAGCATTAAAGATAAGAGACTCTCAGAGACTATGGTAATGCCCTATTAGCACCAAAGCTGGAACTTTGCTAATGGGCAGCAGTTAGGAAGCGAGCACTAGTTTTCAACCTCTCTGAGGCCTGGTCTACACTGCCGTTGGTGGTCAACGGGAGATACACAAACTACGTACTGTAGCTTGCGTATCTCCTGTTGATGTACTTACATTGTCCTACCACGGTGTCTCCACTGCATTGCATCAATGGGAGATGCCCTCTGGTCAATGCAGCCTTACTCTTTTCGGGGGGCTGGATTTATTGTGTTGACTGGAGAGCACTTCCAGGATTGATTGAGGGGGTCTACACAGCCCGCTCAGTCGATCCCACCGCATCAATCCGTGCAGCCCAAGTAATATTGTATTTTTTAAAAATTCAGCCGCTCCTTTACATATCATTTGAGAAAGCAGGGCCTAATCTTTTTATAAAACAACCTCCCTGCCCAGCCCCTTCCTTTTGTTTAAGCATCCAAATGCTTTTTGCCCCATGTTGTGTGGGAAGGTCTTTGATTGTATTGTCCCTTAAGAGGACAGATCCTCTATTATTTCAAGGTTTTTAAAATTAGATTCAGATTCTATGATTTTGTCACAAATTGAACTGAACTCAAATTCAGCTAATCAGCATTGATACAATTTCTATCCTGAGCTCTTCTACTGCTGCCTCCAAGCAGAATGAACTTTCACTCCTTAGTTTACTCAGCACATATGTGAAAAATGTTCAGGATCTTGGAAAGTAAAGCACATTGAATCAGCTCCAACACTGACAAAATCATAGCATCTGAATCTAATCCCCAAGCAAAAGTAAATGTGTGAGAGGAGTCAGCATGAGGTGAAAGGTCTCCTCCACATCTGGTGCCATCTGGCACTTGCATGAAGGGCTAGGCTGTTTGGACTTACACTGAGAGATGATACCAACAAACTTGGTAGGCAGCTACAGCAGGCCACTAGTAGTTTTAACCTGACTGGTAGGTGGTAATCTGTATGTAGGCAATCAAGGCCGGAACTGGAATCAATGGGGTATCACAAGTGTAACAACGGAACTGGGCCCAGTGTGTTTTCACATGACATGTATGAAGATCAGCCTGATATCCATGAAGATCAATAACTGTGAGGTGATCAGTGGCATGGCTGTGAGTTTGATGCCGCTGATCACCTCACAGTTATTGATCTTCATGGATATCAGGCTGATCTTCATACGTCATGTGAAAATACACTGGGCAGTCAATGGAAGGCTTGATGGCACAAAGTCTCAGGGCCTGATTCTGATCTGATTTACACCCGTGTAAATCAGGAGTATATCTGCTGGGATCAATGGAGTTACAATGGTGAAAAACCTATGTGAGATGAGAAGCAGTTCACAGGGATTCCCATTACTAAACTACTGCTGTCGCATTGGATATTGATTGGCATCTTTGCTAGTATTTCCAGCAGAGCACTTAAGGACTGAATGGAAATGGAGACTGAAATACCTCCTTTCCCATTCAGATTGTCCTTCCAAAAGAAGGTTGAGATGCAATAGCAGAGCAGATTGATGACCTGTTTATTGCCCTTGCCAGTGCTATACCAGTTCTTTAAATAAATAGAGGAATTAAGTCACCATGGCCATCAAGCGCCTCTCTTTCAAGGGCATTACTTTCACTAATTGGGCTTAAATTTTCAAAAGGGGCTAATGATTTTGGATATCTAACTGTTATCTTAAAGGGGGCTGATTTTCCAAAGTTGGGTGCTCTGCACTTTCTACAAATCAGGAAATTTTAAGGTGTCTCAAGTTGGGCACCTAAAAAATTGAGACAATCATTTGACCCTTTTGAAAATGTAGGCTTAAAATGCAAGAAGAATCCATGTAGGGCCCCATCCTGCTCCTTTTGTAATCAACTGGAGTTTTGCCATTGACAGTAATGGAAACAGGCCTGAATCCACAGGCACAGATACACTGGAAGAAATCTCCCCTAATAATTAAATCTTTCTGGTGCTTTGTCCTTCTCTAAAAAGGTTTGGCGCATGTAGAAGATTTTTAGTACTGTCTCTGACAGGCAAATAGATTGACAAGAAAAGCCTGAAAACCTTTATTGCAACATTTAGACATTAGCCATGCATGCCAGTCTCTCAGATACTCTTGCTTTTACTATATTTATGGCTGTGGTAACTTTTTAATCCTACAACATCAATGTATGGCTTAAACAACATTCACTTTGCCAAAGCCAGATATCTCATTTGCCTCTGTTCATATTGACTTCCTTGAGAAATCCAAAATATTATGGCACAAGCATTTACGGCTGCTTGCAAAAATACATTTCAGCCCCTTTGTTTACATTCCTGATACATTAGTTTGTGTGTTTGCCACATGACAAAGAAATGGGACTTTTAAACCACTTTTGATTGCAATAGATATTATAATAATTGGACTTTTCTATGTATCCATGATATACAACCTAATATTAATTCAAATATTGGACTAGATTCTCAGCGGAACCCCTTTAAGTGGGTTGAGACATAGTTGAAGCAGGGAGATGGCAACAGTTGCCTGATTCTGGGGGCCACTTTTATGCCAGCCCTGGCCCTAGCATAAACTAGAGTAGCCTAAGATCTGATGTAAAGTACCACAGTTAGATGGTAGAGGAGTAGCTGAAGCGCGATAGCATTGCACCACCTTTGATTATGTTCAATTCTTTGGCTCTCAACATTGTGGGGTAGTCTTCTGCTGGCAATAGGATACATGCCAAGAAAATCAAAATTCCCACAAAGCACAGGTTAATTTATGCTTCTGGATGATAGTGGCTGTTAATTTTTAAAAGAAGTGACTAATATACAGTAACTGGCTGTGTGCACAGGTAAAAATGGGCCACAGGAAATCCACCTGACAGCCAGTGATGCAAAATTGTTAATGTGGCTCTGAAAGAGGGTTGTGAGTTATGGGGAACAAACACAGCTAATGATCATTTTCTAGGAAGAGACATCTATTAATAGTGCATGCACAAAAACTAGGTTTTCCACTGTGTTTAAAGAACCATTGTGGTTTCACGTTCCATTTTTGTCAATGGAAGCAAGGGCTGTATAATGCAATACAAAGAAACCCACTATAAATAAAATACTAACCAGAGATAAGAAAGAGCTTTGTTATTTACGGCTGTATTTTTAAATCTTGTTTCACTTATGTTTATCTACTATAGTTTTGAAATTAACAGTTTAGCACCGCACTCTTCTGTAGCAGTCATTATGATTGTCAAATGGTTTATTTTCAGAAGTTAAAGATTGTGTTAATCTGATATCCTAGTGTCTGTACAAATGTGTAAAGATAGGAAGACTAAATATATATTTGTGTTTTCAAAAACAGAAATACTGTGTATAAATTTGCTTTCAAGACATAGATGTCTGCAGTATTGGGCCTGTGCGCCCTCCCAGTTAGATGGGTGTTAGTCAACAGTAGTTCAATTCAAGTCAGTGGAGTTTTACCAGTGTGAAACCAATGTAAGTGAAAGGAGAAAAAAGCTCATTATGCTTTTATTTTTGTTTAATGTAAAATAGAGGGGAGAAAATTGTTTTTAGCCTTGATCCTTTTTTCTCATACATGTCATTGGTGGATTTTCATCCCTTGGAGAATTGGTGAATGTGGGAATACAGACTCTAATACAAAACACTTGGCCTGTTTTCAGTTCCTAACACATACCCCAGAGTTCATGTTATGGTTATCAGAAAGAATCTATGAAAAATGAAGCTGCACACAACTGTGGATCATCAGCATGGCTTAACCTTGTCAAGTGGGGATGAAACAGGAAGTGCTTTGTGACACTGACTGGCAGAAATACAAACTGATGAAGAAAACACGCTGCAGGAAAGAGGACCTTAGACAGTGAGTTAAAGCACAGGATGTTAACTAGAGCAATATTCTACCATGGCCAAGATCAGAGAAAGTTGACATACTTGTTAGATGTTTCAGCAAAAGAATCAGTTCCAGCAACTTTTTTTTAAATCTTTCGTACAACACAATTTACCAAAAGGTGGCTGAGGGCAACAGGGGTTGCCCTGAGTGATAACATTTTTAATTGTACAAATGCCATTCTTGATGTCATAATCCAAAGGTCAATGCAGCAGCAGGCCCTGAACAGATGTGCCCTACATCTGCTAAGTAATATGGAGAATTAGCTGTATAGTCCCGGTAAGGTTAAAATAATTGGTAGATCGCTCATGTGGGTATTTGCCTGCCTCCCTCCCTTCCAATGTCTTCCATGTATTTCTGCACTTCATTAAAAAAACCTTAGCAAAACAAAAACAAATAAAAGCCCACATGCACAACTTATCACTGAACAAGGGCTAATGTCCAGGGGAAGTCATTGTGCAAAGAAAAATATTCCATGTCTTCAAATTAAGGGCAAAATCTTGCCCTTCCTTGCAATAGCTGTAAAATGACTGGAAGCAGAATAGATACAATCTCCCAAAGGGTCCCTGAATCTGAGCTCCAAAACACCTTTGAATCCAAACATGAGAAACCTTTCAATAATGAGCATCTCAGTTATACTGCATTATCATATCTTTAAAAAAAATGCTGAGATGTCCTGTTAACATTTAAATACAATTGCTAGATCTATTTGCAAAAGTCATATTTCCACCTGCAACATGAAGAAGAATTTGCGACAGGGTGGTTGGTCAAGTAGTTTGCAGTTTTTCTCACAATCAACTCATTCTTTTTTGTGTGAGAAGAAACAAACATTTTCTTAGTTCACAATAGGTGCAAAGAGAAAAATCATCTTCAGCTTTAAAAAATGCTGTTTTATTCTACATGCTAAACCACTGTTTATGCAGAGTGTCCAAAATGAGGGTTACCTTACTTACTTTTTCCTGTTTATCTCATAACTATGCTGTGACATTTAACAATGATAAAAGTATATTAAAGTGCTGACCACAAAAAATATTAGCCCCATTGTTATACTTTGTATTAAAGAATATTTTCAGGTATTTCTTGGTTCCTAAATTGACATCACTTCAAATATCAATGTGGCTTCAAGTACAAAGAAGTTTGTCGTCATGATACATATTGGTGCCAATGACACAGGGAGGTGTAAAAGAGAAGTCACAAAAGCCACACCTCAATTATTAGGAAGAAGGCTTAAGTCCAGGATCTCTACATCCATTTTCTCTTAAATCCTTCCAGAATCAGCTGGACAGCGGGAACTTCAGGGTCTTGGGCCTACTTTACAGTAGAAAGGGTTTGCCGGTACAGCTCTACTGACAAACCCTTCTTTGGAGACACAGCTTACACTGGCAATTTTGTTTGTTTGTTTGCTGGTATAGCTTATACCAGTTCCCTGACTGAAACAAGTTATACCATCAAAAGGACTTTTTCATAGTATAACATTGTTGACGCTGGGGGTCTTGGCAGTGCAGAGATGTCTCCAAAAAAATCATTCCCCACAACCAACGTTTTTATACCAGCTAAAACCTATGATGTAGACCTGGCCTTAGTGTGTGGATAGGAAGATGTTGTAAAGAGAAGGGGGTTAAGTGCATTGAAGAACTTTTTGGGAAGTGAAAAGCTCATACAGAAGGGATGGCTCTAAAAAGGGTGGAGCCAGGTTGCTGGTCCAGAAAACTGACAACTTTTAGGGGGAATACTAAGACTAGGACCTGGGAAAAAGCTGACAGGTGCTGAGGAGCACATAGGTCAGACAAAGACATCTGCTAAAGATGTTGATAATACAAAAGTGACTCTGTATCTGGTAGTAAAGGGTAGGGTAGGATAGAAGGAGGGAAAGACTGAGATTACAGAGGTGCATTCCAGAAAAGTAGCAGGAAGAAAAACAACAGGATGTCAGAGGAAGGAGTTAAGCACAATGAATGTCTGTAACATACTGTGAGAAC
This sequence comes from Emydura macquarii macquarii, assembly GCF_026122565.2. NCBI lineage: Eukaryota > Metazoa > Chordata > Testudines > Chelidae > Emydura > Emydura macquarii. Next base: position 42,122,942 of record NW_027132610.1, on the reverse strand, counting down.
CATAAAGTAAAAACTGGAGTACTAGAATGCCTGACAATGGAAGAGGATGACGTGAAGACAAAAATGGTTACTAACCTTCCCTAACTGATGTTCTTCCAGATGTGTTGCTCATGTCCATTCCATGTCAGGTGTATGTGTGCGCCACATGCACTGGTGCTGGAGATTTTTCCCTCAATGGTATCCGTAGGGCCGGCTTTAGCGCCCTTTTCAGTGGTGAGCTTACATGCCGGTATAAGGGGCACTGCCGGCCGCCCTTTTCTCTCAGTTCCCTCTTATCAGAACTCTGACAGAGGGAAAGGAGGGTGGGTCACAGAATGGACATGAGCAACACATCTCAAAGAACAACGGTCAGAGAAGATTAGTAACCATTTCTTCTTTCAGTGCTTGCTCATGTCCATTCCATGTCAGATGACTCACAAGCAGTGCCCCTGGAGGTGGGCCAGGAGTTCACAGACGTGCTGATTGTAATCTGCCAAAGCCCATATTGTCCCAGGCCTGTTGCATGATGGCATAATGGGACATGAAGATACGAACAGAAGACCAAGTCGTAGCCCCTCAAGTGACCCGAATTGGAACCTGAGCTAAGAAAGTCACTGACAAAGCCTGCACTTTTGTTGAATGGGCTGTCAAAGTGGCAGGATGCGCAACCTTTGCCTGCTTGTAACAAGTTTGGATGCAGATGGTGATCCAGAAGGAAATCCTCTGTGATGAGACTGGCAAACCTTTCATTCACTCAGCGACTGCAATGAAGAGCCGCATGGTTTTTCGGGAAAGGCTTAGTTCTTTTGATGTAGAAAGCTAGTGCTTGCCTGACATCCAAGGTGCGCAGGCATCTCTCTTCTCTAGAGCTGTGAGGCTTTGCAAGAAGATATCCTGACTGACATGCAACTACAAAGCCACCTTTGGAACAAATGTGGGGTTAGGGCAAGGCTGAACTTTATCTTTGTAAAACACCATATAGGGAAGTTCCGACATTGAAGCCTTGATTTCGGAGACTCGCCTTGCGATGTAATTGCCACCAGAAAGGTAACTTTCCATGACAAGCAAAGCAGCAGTGGAACAACCTGGGCCCAAAGGGAGGCTCAGTGAGTCTGAACAAAACTAGGTTGAGGTCCCATAGGGGAAACCAGATCTCTGACCTACGTAAAGAGCCTTTTCCAAGCCTTTCAGGAATCTGGCTGTGATCTCATGGGAGAAGCCTGGATCAAAAGGTCTGCCTGCTGCCTGGTGGGTAGCAGCTTGAGCCCAATTGGGAAGCACTGGCAGGGATTGACCTTGACAGTACTTATAGCCCCTCTTCTTCTTCTTGAAGGGCTCACACCTGGCCTGGCCCATAAACCACTGCAGTTGCTGGGGCCTGAAACACTTCCTGGAAGCTAATGGAGTACACAGGCCTAAGAAGCAGAGCGTGGTCCTGGAATCCTTTAGGCCGTGCAGCCTGGCATCCTTTTGGTCAGAGGACGGCATCTCACCATCGAAGGGGAGGTCGTGGATGGACTTTTGGACCTCCACAGATACACCAAACATCCGTAGCCATGAGGCCCTCCTCATAGAGACCGCTGACTCACACGTTAGAAGCTGCCTGGAGGGAAGCTTGGGCCACTGATTCACCCTCCTCCAAAAAATAGCCACAAAGTCCTGCTTACGCTCCTGGGGCAAAGAGTTGGTGAATTTGGCCATGGAATGCCATATATTATAGTCCTATCTCCCCAGCCGGGCCTGCTGGTTTGATATGCGGAGCTGGAGGCCAGCAGTTGAATAAATCTTTCTGCCGAAAAGGTCAAGCTTCTTTGCATCTTTGTTCTTGGGGGTCGAACTTGACTGCCCCTGCCTGTCTGTCTCTTTCGTTGATGGCTGACGCCACCAGTGACCCAGGGGATGGATGAGAGTACAGATATTCAAACCCCTTGGCAGACAATTTTTTTTCTCTGCCCTTTTAAATGTAGGGGGCAGAGAAGAGGGGGTTTGCCAGGAGGCCTTGACAAATTTGACAACTCCCTTGTGGATGGGAAGGGCCACTCTAGAAGGAGCTGCTGCTGCCAAAATGTCAAAGAGTGCAACAGCAGGCTCCTTCAGCTCCTCCACTTCCTACCCCAAATTCACGGCTACCCTCTTGAGTAGCTTCTGGTGCAGTCTGAGGTCGTCCTGCAGGACCATGGCAGAAGAACCCAGTACCGTCTCATCAGGTGATGAGAATGATGATGAGGCAGGTAAGGGTGGAATGGGGGTCTGTTCTTCTGTAGCCAGGGTAGCCTCTTCCAAGTGTATGGCTGAAGCCCCCACAGCTAGGTCTGGTTCCTCATCCAAGCATGGGGGCAGGTGCAACACTGTCACTAAGCATCTTTCAGATGTTGCCGAGATCAATTGTTGCACTTGGGACCCTGGAGCAGGAGGTAATCCTCACGGGTTCCAGAACTGCAATGGTCCAGGCCATTGTATAAGTGACCATGAGTTCGGTGGTAAGCCCGGGGGAAAACTGCAGCCATGGCTAGGTTTACTTGACCCCTGGGCAAAATGATCTCCTCTCCCTCTGAATCTGAAGGGTCCTCTTCTGGGGACTATGGTGGTGATGACCTCATCTCCACCTCTTTAGTGCACCAGTAGGTGCAGTGTCCTGGTACCAGGGAGTGGTGCCAGGACTCTGTTGATCGGTGCCAAGCATCTGGGGACTGATGATGGTACTCTGGTGGCTGTAGCAGCACTTCAGAGACCGACACCAAGACTACGGGGATCAGTGCCAGGGCCCTGGTGACCTGCATCAAGGCTCTTGGGATCAGTACCAAAGGTCCGGGGATCGGTACTGGAATTCCAGCTGTCAGCAGCAGTGCTTTGGGACCAGTAATGGAATCCTGGCGTCCGCTACTGGGGTATCGGTGACCAACAAGGGGTCGAAGATTGGTCGAGACATCGGAAATCTCTATGGAGCCCCCATCATGGGCTTGTCCCTGGATGCATTTTTGGCCAGCTGCCCCAGCACGGGGTCTCAGCACAGAGGTCTTTCCTCTTGAGGAGTGGGCAGCATAAGAAGTGAGAGGAAGTCCTGGGCCACTTGAAAGGTCTTGGGCATGGATGGCACCACGAGGTGCCGGGTATCCCTACCACTGTCAGGAGTCAGAGGCTGGTCTGGGGTGGACTGGGAGCTCTGATGGGTGAGGCCGTAGCCAACCTGAGTTCTGGGAAAAACGAGTGGCCCAGCATGGGTCTTGGCTCATCCCCCGCTTCCTGTTTGTCCTTCTTAGAGCCTTCTTCCAGTGTGCAGCTTCTTGTGCCACTTCTTCAGCACTGGGCAGGTGGCTAGTGCCAGGATGAACTTGGTGCCGGTGGGGCACTTCAAGTTGATGTCAATATGCTGGGAGTGGAGTCTGAGCAGCCAGGCTCAGAGTCCGGTCTGAGAGCAGACTCCATCAGGAGTGCTCGTAACCTGATGTCCCAGTCCTTTATAATGTGGGGTCTGAAGTTTCTGCAGATCCTGCGCTTATCTCGAATATGGGTCTCACCCACGCATTTTAAGTAGTTCTGGTGAGGATTGTTTATGGGCATGGGCTTCTTATATGAAGCACATAGTTTGAAGCCTGGGGACTGGGGCATGCCCCGTTCTCTGGGGCTATGTCCCTGAAGGACGGGTGGACTAGTTAAAATTAAAGTAATAGCGTACTGCATTTAAACAGTGTAAATCAAGACTGAATGTCTTGCTAAACAATATGCTCTCACTCATTTAGAGGCTGTGCCTGGTGCAGGAACTGCTGGATGACTTCCTATGGCTTATGTTACATAGCAGGTCAGAGGGAAGGATCTTAATGGTCTCATCACCTGAAATTTCTATGAAAAAGCCATGTATAAATTATACTGAAAGGACAAATTTGCTCATATAGATGAGGAAATAGCAGTTTCCCTAAAAGATTCCACAGAAATCTAAAGCTCAAAATTCAAAGTTGATTGCTTTTTCCTTTGCTAAATTTGCCGTTTGTTTATTCAACTTTTATTATAACATATTGCAACACCATCTAGTGTTAACTTACTTATACAAGCAACTTAAAAAATATTAGAACAAGTAAAAAAATCACTGGAGTCTTTGTGCAATATATTTTTGTTCGAATAAAACATGTACAGAATCCTTCCAGTTAATTGTATGTTTGATCATCAATTTCCTGTCTTTTTTAAGTAAATACTCCCACACAGGAAACACAAATATAGTACTTTTGAGCATAGAAGCTTTCAACCACTTTTAGTTTATTTTGTGGTCATTCTACATACTAGTGTTCATCTCTCATCTCATAATAGGAACTTAAACCAATCATCTTAATGAGCTTTAATAAAAGGCAATAAACAGTGCTAACAATATAAATTGAAAGTAAACACATAATACGAGATTTATAATACTGTTCACCACTCTATCAAGGGCAACAATTTATTAGATTTCTGTTTACAAAATATCAGTGCCTACAGTATGTGAGTGCATAGTAAATTATCAAATTTACAGATTTTTTACAGAAGAAGTGACTCAGACCTATTCCATAGTGTTCTGCAAAGAAATCTTAGCAATCTATTGAGCTAAGGCCTGATCCAACTCCAATACAATTCAATAACAAAACTCCCATTGACTTCAGTGGTAAAGGATTGAGCTCCTGGAGATGAGTTAGATCAGTAGCTCCCAAACTGTGGCCTGGGGGCCAAAAGTGGCCCACAGGGGCTTTCAAAGTGACCCACAGCTCCCCTCCTTCTGGCTGCAGAAGGGATCCTCTGCCTAAGAACCCAGGTGGAGCATGTTTCCGTGAAGCTAAAAGACCAGTGCAGGCCCTTTGCCGCAGCCAAGGGGATGTGAGATCAGTGCTCCCCTTTCCCCTGGCTGTAGCAGGGAGCATAGTGAAGAGCTCCAACTAGGTCCATAGGCACTGGGGTCCTTGCTGGAGCCAGAGGGAGGGATAGGTATAAATCAGATCATTCCTGTGACTGGAGGCTAGGCACTGGGGAAGCTCAAATCTACCCATCTACTAGATCTTCCAAATCAATGTTACATAACGCTCTCCAATCACAAACAATGAATATTAGAAATCAAAAGAGCCTGTTCCAGAAGGGTAGCCCTATTAGTCTGTATACAGCAAAAACAGCAAAAGTTCTGAAGCACCTTAAAGACTAACAAATTTCTGCAGGCATAAGCTTTCGTGGGCTGCAACCCAGTTCGTCAGATGCATGGAAAGAGCCTGTGCATTTCAGAGTCAGGGACAAAAATACAGCACGCACGCACGCACGCAAAATGCATTCCAATTCTTTGGTTTCATGAAAATAGCAGCTAATCCACTTCAGTTCATTTCCTAGAATTTCTTGCAAAAAGTATTTTACATTCATTCTAAATGATATATATTACACAGCTGGCACCAGTGAATTTTGCTAGAGTTCACACCACAAAGGGCCTGACTCACCAATGCATTACTCCAGTGTCATGCCATGTAACTCCATTGATTTAAGTGGAGCTACACTGCTGAATAATAGGTAACACAGTGATGATTCAGACTTTCACTATAACCTCATTTTCACTCACTCATAACTTTGTGAAGAATTCTCTTTTAGGGCTTAGTCTGTGACCTCTGCCTGCAAAGTGAATTTTTTTCAAGAGTTTGAGTATAATCTGTTTGGCCATTTCTGAGGGCCATGCAAAGGCTTCTGGGATTTTTAGTTCTAGTCAGTGGCACAAGCAGTGGAAAGCAGATTATGCTGTCATCCCCACTCTCCCTGACCCATAAATGCAGTGCATAAAAGACCTATGCTGGACTTACTAACAGCCTATGGAAGCCCTTCATTGAATTAGGAGAAGGGAAGGTCTGACCGGAAAGACCAACTGAATGACGAGTTGGAAAGGGCACCTCTAGAGATACCCTGAGGGATGATGGAGGTCTGTGGACCTGACCCTCAAAAGACAACAAAGGTGGGAGTGAGGGAACAAGGGGTAGGGAGGATACTGGGGGAGGCAGAAATGAGGGATCTCTCATCAGAAAAATGTGTTCTTATGACATTTTCACCATTTTGGTTCACATGTTAGATCTGCATTTGAAACTGGACTACTGTCAGGATTCAGATAAAAATTAACCCTCCTGAATTCTTATTTTGGTAACATCTAGTTCCAGACATTGGCAGCTCAGCCTAGCTCTGCTTTTTCAACTGAACAAAAAGGGTGGGGTTTTCAAAAGTGCTTAACATTGACCTAACTTTGCTCCTCTTGAAGTCAATAAGAGCTATACCATTCACTGCAAAAGGACCAGAGGTAGGCCAAAGCCAAGTGCTTTTGAAAACCCTGCCCAAAGGTTTCTGTAGTATTCACTTCTAATCTAGCACGTTTTGCAGGTACAAATACTGTCACACCTACTTGTATTTGTTCTTGCTTTCTATAATAATGTTGCTGAATATATTGTAAGCGATCCAGTCTAAAGTACCCTGGAGCAAATTTTGGAAAAATACATACATCAATACTCCTAGACTAGAATCCCCTTTCAATTCTTAACATTTAACAATAGCATAAACAAAACTATACATCTTTTCTTTCAGAAACAGAAAATGCCAAGGGATGACCAATTGAATTACTCAGATGTTGCTGTTTGGAAAAGCAATGTCCTAGAAAGAGGTTCATAAACAAGATTGTCTTTGTTGGGATGGGATGTGTGTTGGCATGTATGTGGTTTTTTGTTTGTTTGTTTTTTTAAACACAATTTTCTTTGTTTAAAACTATTCAAAAAAGATGAACAGGTGGTTATTTTACAATATATTGGCATGAGTGGAGTCACCAATGGCAGTGGTACACAGTACTATGTTTTTTTAGTGAGTGAACAGCGTTGAGTCTTTGAAGGAAATCCTATGGTGTTGATAGTTTTATGATGATGAATCTTTTGGGGAGCTGTTCCAAGCCAGCAAGATTGTTTGCTCTCTGCCTTAATCTCTCTAACAAGAGTCAGTTCCTGGGGCGGAGATGCTTTCTGGGAACTGGGCATTGGTGTTGGTGAGTTATGAAAGGGGGGATTTTCCTACATTCTCTTTTATGGCCATCTCTGTTCCAGGACTGTTGTGCATGTGTAAATAAAGCAACTTATACTAAGAAAAGACCCAGACTCTGTGTTGCTGATTTCTCCTTGAATGGGAACCAACTTGCAGGAACTTGCTACCATTTAGCAGAGGGGGGATAATATTAGCAAGTTCTTTTAATGCTGTCTTTTTTCCTATTTGTGTTCTTAGCTTGGGCAAAACTAAAGCCGTTTGGCTCAGCCTCATATTTAATTTAGGTTTGATCCAAAATGATCATATGATAACACTCTAGTAGCAAAATAGGTCATACAAAAATGGCCACCATACTTCCCAACCAAGTTACACACAGTTAAATTGCAAACATTTTTGCTAGCATAAAAAAACCAATGGCCACACATTTTATGTGCTTACCATGCAAAAACTTTTGAGGCTTAATTAATGCTTTTGCACGGCTTTGAAAATGTAAGATGCTATGAAAAAGAGCTAAGTATTATAATTAGGATCTGAACTCAGACTAACTGCAAGACAATGAACAGTTCTGCAGTAATTCTTCGCATTGAGTCAACGGTTCAACTGAGACAAAACACAGGGTTTAAAGGGCCTTAACCCAAACCCATTGGTCAGGCCTAAAGCTCAATGAGTTGTGGTGGGTCACAGACTTAGGAACTGTTTGTCTAATCTGAGGCAAGGCTCAAAAGGGAGCGCATGCTGCACTCGGGGGGAGGAGGGAAAGGGTAGCAGAGCTCCCCCAGGACCCTGGAGGGATGGGGGTTGAGTCAACTAGCACACTTCCTGGGGCTTCTCCTTCAGTGTGGTCCCCTCTGTACTCCCTTACTCAACTTAACTGCAGAGCTGTGCCCTAAAGGAACAGTCTAGCCCTGAGGAAGGATTTGAGGGTCTAGCTCTGTGGAAATAAGAGAAAGCTAAAAACAAAAAGGAGCCAAAATAAAGAGAGGACTCACAAATACGCAAGATAAAAAATTATAAACTAACCTAAAATGAATAAAGAACAGAACTTCTAAGAAACTTGAAGCACAAAGAAATGAAGTCAGCAGTGTTTTTCACAGGGGAAGTCCTTCTCTTCCCCAATACATTAGAACATGCACAGAAAGCAAAACAATTCCACAAGACATACATACATGGGCTTCTAATACAGTGAAAGTAATACATGCTCTGTTTTCAAATCCAGAATCAACAGTGTTTTCCCTTAACAGACGCAGCACAGTTAAACTATTTGTCTAACACTGATAAGGTTGTCACCCAGGAATTTTCTTCAAAAAGAATTTTCTTCATGTTTCCTTTGCAGAATTAAAACACGTATTTTAAAAAAAGAATTAGTATGTTTCATTGGGTTCGCCCACTTCCAACTTAATTTGCAGGTTACAGCGTAGATGGCACTCGAAGTTAATATGCTGGTGGCCCTGAGGGACAACAAATATAATGACCCTAAATGGCATCAAAAGTCCTATCTGCTTTGGAATCATTGGTCACAGTAAGTCATGCACTGTAAATTACTGGAAGACAACAGGACACATTTGCAGAACTTCCTTATTCACTGCAATGAAATACTAGCAGGATCTGTATTAATTGCCAGGTACAGTTTTTGTTTCTCAGCCAATCTCTTATGAAACAAGATATATGAGATCAGACTTTCTGGGCTGTCATAATTCTTCTAACAGCTCCAACCTCTTAGAAAGAATGTGGGAAATAAAAATTAATAAGCCATTGATCATGAGCCAGAGGGCTTAGAGAAACAAATAAATAAAGCAGAAAGCTGATCCTCCCATTTGTTATAACTTCAGCTCAAGAATGAAATGATACCTGCCTAGAGCCAATTTTACATTTTTTGATGCAGGAGTATACCTGTTTTTGACAGCTGCAAACACAGGCATATGCTGAGGAGGAGGAGAGAAAGGGGACAGGAACTAGAACTCCCATTTGTACCAATGCTGATTTTATAGCAATTGCTTTAGATGAGGTATGCGAAACTCATTCAGTGGAAGAAGTGGGATTCCATTTTTAATCATGCTCAGTGGCCAGTATACATGCAGGATTGCATATTACTTTCAGTGCGTAGCTGAGCCCTCACTGGCAACAATGGGAGGTTGGCTCAAATGCCAAGTGTAGAATCTGGCCTTTATATATTAAACAAACATTCAGTTTGTATTGTTTGCACTGTACTTTAGTGTCATGTTATACCTCACTGAGAAGATATGCTGACCTTTAGGACTAGCAATACTTCTGCCATTTGTTTCTGTTCCCTCCCCATCCTTCTTGGTTTCTGTCCAGCTCCATACTACTCAGCACTCTCCCCCTCCCCCAAGTCCTCATTCAGCCGCTGCTGCCCACCGTAGTGGTAAGTGATTACTCAGTGCTTAATGTGCATGCAAGAGATCTGCTTTACTCTGCTTCTAGTTCCATGTTACTGGCTGTGCATAAGAAGAGCTTCACAGCACCCTGCCCAGACTCTCAGTCCGAAGAGCTTTGTCCTCAAAGGCACACTCCCCAATATCAGACCCAGTACTGTGTTTGTTTGTCCACCTATTTCTAGTAACAGCAATCACCCTGGAATCTCAGCACCGTTATGCTCTCTAGGCCAACTCCTCTCCCCCTGAGCCATTGATCCCATCTGGCCTTCTTTCCCCTTTCTAGTTACAATGGCAGTAGCCTCCCCAGAAGTGGTTCCTGAGGCCCTGATAGCATCCTCCAGCACCTGAACCTTCTCCTGGAGCAGCAGCAGTGGAGAGACCCTGTGAAGGTCTCCAAATTATTATTTCATGAATCAGATTGGAGTGAGAGCCGCTGCACATTCTATGTTCAGGGTAGAGAGTTTTGCCTTTGGTGGAAGTGAGGACAGTGTGCTGGGATGGGAGAGAGTGAAAGCTGAATGAGTATGGGGAATAATTCATCCCTTTCAGCGTAAATGGAAAAAACACAAACATGCCAGAGTTTTGCAACTTGCCCAAGGAGCCACTTGAGAAATCATACATATGGCATTCTCCCCCAACCCACACACATACACCTCACTCTATGTATTTTACCATCTGGCATAATATACAGTCCCAAAAACTACTGGAAGAAAAACAACAAATATTTTCTCTTCAGAAAGGATGTGCCTATTTCTTTAAGTGGAAAAAGAAAACTGGATCTTAAGTCTTTTTTGCAGTTAGCATCTGAAGGGTTAACAATAATACGTTTTTAAAAAATAAACAAACAAATAAAAGATCTCAGCTCCTGAGATATTATCAGCCTGCTAAATATAGGTAAGAATATGAGAGGGAAAGAGAAAGGAACAGATATATGTAAGGAAAATTAAAACTCAGCATGTTGAGTTTGGGGGGAATGTGCTTTGAAGTACAAAAGATCCATTGTTAATGTGGGACAAAACCTCCCCAGTATGGGACAGAGATAAAAAGGAGGGAGTTCCTGGCAGATCAAGGTCAACCAAGATATATGAATAACATAAATGCTATTAATCTCATACAACATGAATCAGAGAATTGCAACGGTGTAGAGTTGTGTGGTGGAGTTCATGGCATGAGTGTTCTATGCCACTTTGTATTAGATAATGAATGTATTCATCACAGACTCCTACATACCATCCAAACTGGCAGAGAAGTAGCTTTAAGGAGCTTGAGAGAACATATCAAAGAACTGGCTCTAAAGCTCAGAAAGGTAATAGGGATGTTCAAACACTGCCCCAAGTTTAGATATTTGCAGCCGTCCATACAATTTCACTCTGCAGGAAATAGCGTGAGAAAGGAATTCTTAGTTGGACAGCTTGCAGCTTATTATGTATCATGCTGCCTCCATCATTACCGCCTATTTTAACAGAAAAGATGCAGAGTAATGCATGAAAAGACTGTACACTGGAAAATGTCACTTTTTTCTTCTCATGACTAATTCAAAGTACAAAATGAACCATTTCAAAAGGCTAAATCTAAACACCCCCAGAGCAGCAAGAGACTGAGTCACACTGAGTCAAAATGTTCATAACCAGATGTAATACTGATTTTTTGTATGTCTCATTTCATCATACTTTAGTCTTCTGAAATTCCAAGGGCACCACATATTTAACAGGAGAGGCTTACTGGGAAATTACTCTTGAGAGAGGGAGGAATTGAGTGCACACACACACACACGCACACGACTGGGGTGAGCACTTTCATTAATTTTCATTAGGGATAATAAAAAAAAAGTGTCCAAGCACACTGATCTATTAAGCTTGGTTTTCCTAATTGTTACTATCTAAAGACTTTTGGAATAAGGCTAACCCAGAGTTTGGACCAAATTAAAATCTCAGATCCAACTAATTCCCTCCCCCTAAAGTTTCCAAGGCTTCCTCAGAGTAAACCTAGATTTGTGTTCAGATTTATATTTCAGTGTTGTGCAATTAGTGAACTAGAGCAACATCCACAATGGGTCAAACTCCCCAGCTAGGAGTATATCCAAATTTTAAAAATATGGGTGTTTCAATCACTAGATCTTGCAGCCTAGGCTCATCTCTAAATTATTCATTATTATTTGTATTGCAGTAGCACCTAGAGGCTGTGGCAGATTTTGAGCTGCTCTGAAATAGTTTAAGAATACCATATGTTGACCTGGTATTGGGATGTTTTATTGTTTGAATATATTTATTTAGTTTAATGGGGAGTTGGTTATAGAAAAAAACAAGCAGAAAAGAGAGAATGGCTCAAAATAAGCCGTCCCTCAGCAAACACTGGAGTATTAACTTTGGAGATTTTGCCTCCTGTCCAGCTAACCTAAAAAACTGGCTTGAACCATGACATGAAGAGGACCACGATCAGAGGAAATTAAAAAAAAAAAAGGGGGGGGAGGGGCAAGTTTAAAAAGGAACACTCACTCAAGGGGCAGGGAGGAAATGTTTTGGCGAAAATCAGACAGACACAGGGACCTGACTAGGGTGGCTGAAGAAACTGAGTTTGCTGAGGTAATGATATTGCCAAGTTCAAGATAAAAAATCATGAGTTGGACCTCCAAAAAACACAAGTAATAAAAACTCATTTCTTGGCCAAGGACTATTTTTTTAATTAATTAATTATTATTGTTACTATTGAACTCCATGTGTGTATGTGTGCGAGAGATAGAGATAAAAGAAAAAACTAGTGTTGTTCACTTTCCCAAATGTATTGGGCAAGGTGATTTTGGCCCCTTGCTGACAGTTCTCAGCCCCATACATGTACCCATCCCCTGCTCAGCAATTAATTCTGTCCCCATCCAACCCCTGCCTTCCTCCATTTAGCCCTTTATCAATTTAGCCCTCCATCAGACCTGATTCCATCCCAACCCGAACACTCATCAGTTCAGCCCCCTAGTCTCCACTCTCCTCCTCCTGGGGTTCTTCAGCCGCCTCCCAGTCTTGAAGGGGCTGCAGCAGGATCCCTCCTCCTCCTTCCCAGGCTGGAACAGGCAAATCCAAGGGCTCTTCGCACCCAGCCCTGTCCCTTCCCCAGACTGGGTGCTGCAGAGAGTGGTGGAAAAGCAGATTCATGTCTCCATTGCTCCCATGAAGGGAAGGGAGTGGAAACACCTCAAGCTACTGGACTCTTCAACTCTCTCCTCCCCTTCTGTGAGAATGATTTTAGGTTGCTTGCTGAGAGGTGGGAAGTGGGAAAAGAGAGCCTTGACTCTAGCAGCTCTGATTGGTTGCTGAGCCCCAAGAGGCAGGCAAATGGAGCAGATGGCCATTCACTTGAAGGCTGGAGCTTCTTGGGTCATCTGAAGACTGGGTTCAGCCAAAATTATGTCACTCGTGAAAACATCATGTGAGCTGTCAGCACGGAGGTTATCATCAGGGGATGACAAATCTTTAGGTAAGATAGACATGTATGTTGACTGTTGTAAAATCCTCTCTCTCTAAATGCTTTGTTCCTACTGTTAAACCAACAATACTTAAGTTTGAGAAGGCTGTCTGACGACTACATGCTCCACTGGTCACATACCGCCCACGGGAAGAGATGTAGGTGCCTGCATACAGTCTCATATGCCGGGAAAGCAAGATTGATATACCGGATACTGTCATCCGGAGATCGGTCTAGAAGTGGGAGAATTCAGGAGAAGCAAAGGCACAAGGCCTGACATCTGAGGGGACGCATTCACAGAGACCACAAAGAAAACACAGGTGCAGCTCCCCTGTAACTGGTCCAACCAAGATCTGGGCACCATTGTTTTATATACACCTAGCAAAAGACAAACCTTGCCTCAAAATACTCACAATCTAAATAGACAGGACTGAAAAAAAGATGGGAAAAACAAAGATGAAATGACTTGTCCACACAATCAGGTAATAGGTTAGTGGCAGAGCGAGGAATAAAACATAGGCGCTTTATCCATTAGTCCACACAGCCTCTCCCCTGATGAAAAATAAAATATTAATGGTATCTTAAATTTAGGAAATCAGCTTACACAACAATTCAAGGGCTGCTTAATGAATTATTTAGGTTCATATGTCCCTGGGGCTCAGGTGCTAGAGTGAAGAGCAGCACTGCAGCTTATTTCTAAATTACTCTCAATGTTTCTATGTCTAGAGACGGTGACACCGCTATAGATGATTTGAAGAAACAAAATCTAATGGAGGTGTGGCCTAAGGGAAAGAAGGAGGCATGATGGGAAAACACAAATACTATGTAACATTTGATACTGTATATGGAAACCACCATAATACACTACATAATAAGTTCACAAGTTAGGATTACCTTAAGCACTAACTTTCCATGGGCTACCAATATAAGTCATGGGCATCCCTGATAACAATACTACTGCCCCACAGAGAAGTTAAAAATAGAAAAGACTGTTTCTTACCTCTCTTTGTGCTGCAAAGAACCAGTTCAACCTACTGTGGTGAGGCTTTTCTGAGTTACTGCTTAAGCAGAGTGTATTGGGTTAATAGGTACCACCAAGGATGCTTCATTTAATAGTATGGAATCCTGCAGACAATGGAGGCAGAGACTCCACAGAATAGCCTGATGTTCTCCTCTGTATGTTTTGACCTCAGTTTATCTTCTTTCTGACTCATTCTGGGAAAACCTATTTTCATAGAATGATAGAATATTTGAGTTGGAAAGGACCACAGGAGGTCATCTAGTCCAACCCCCTGATCAAAGCAGGACTAACCTCAGCTAAATCATCCCAACCAGGCTTTGTCAAGCCGCAGCTTAAAAACCTCTATAGTTGGAGATTCCACCACCACCCTAGGTAACCCATTCCAGTGCTTCACCACCCTCCTAGTGAAAAACTTTTTCTTAATATCCAACCTAGATCTCCCCGACTGCAACTTGAGACCATTGCTCCTTGTTCTGTCATCTACTACCTTTGAGAACAGCCTAGTTCCATCCTCTCCGGAACTCCCTTTCAGGTAGTTAAAGGCTGCTATCAAATCCCCCCTCATTCTTCTCTTTTGAAGACTAAACAAGCCTAGTTCCCTGAATATCTCCTCATAAGTTTTTGTGCTCCAGCCCCCTAATAATTTTTGTTGCCCTCCGCTGGTCTCGCTCCAACTTGTCCTCATTCTTTTTGTAGTGCGGGGCCCAAAACTGGACACAATACTCCAAATGTGGCCTCACCAGTGCCGAACAGAGGGGAATAATCACTTCCCTCGATCTGCTGGCAATGCTCCTCCTAATGCAGCCCAATATGCTATTAGCCTTCTTGGCAACCAGGGCACACTGCTGACTCCTATTCAGCTTCTTATCCACTGTAACCCCCAGGTTCTTTTCTGCAGAACTGCTGCCTAACTCATCAGTCCCCAGTCTGTAGCTGTGCATGGGATTCTTCTATCCTAAGTGCAGGACTCTGCACTTGTCCTTGTTGAACCTCATTTTCTTTCTTTTGGCTCAATCCTCCAATTTGTCTAGGTCACTCTGTATCCTATCCCTACCTTCCAGGGTATCTACCACTCCCACTAGCTTAGGGTAATCTGCAAACTTGCTGAGGGTGCAATCTACCCCATTCTTCAGATCATTAATGAAGATGTTGAACAAAACTGGCCCCAAAACCTGGGGCGCTTGTTACCGGCTGCCAGCTAGACATCGAGCCATTGATCACTTCCCATTGAGCCCGATGATCTAGCCTGCTCGCTATCATGTTATAGTCCATTCATCCAACCCAGACTTCTTTAACTTGCTTATAAGAATACTTTGGGAGACTGTATCAAACGCTTTGCTAAAGTCAATGTATATCATGCCACCACTTTCCCCACATCCACAGAGCCAGTCACCTCTTTATAGAAGGCAATCAGGTTGGTCAGGCATGACTTGCCTTTGATGAATCCATGTTGACTGGTCCTGATCACCTTCCTCTCTTCCAACTGCCTTAATATGGATTCCTTGAGGACCTGCTCCACGATTTTTCCAGGGATTGAGGTGGGGCTGACCAGTCTGTAGTTCCTTGGATCCTCTTTCTTCCCTTTCTTGAAGATGGGCACTATATTTGCCTTTTTCCAATCATCAGGGACCTCCCCCAATTGCCACGAGTTTTCAAAGATAATAGCTAACAGCTCTGAAATCATATCAGCCAACTCCCTCAGCACCCTCGGGTGCATTGCATCTGGCCCCATGGACTTGTGTATGTCCAATCTTTCTAAATAGTCCTGACATGTTTCTTCAGCACTGAGGGATGTTCACCTCCTACACATTCTGTGCTGTCCAGTGCAGTAGTCTGGGAGCTGATCTTGTCTGTGAAGACAGAGGCAAAAAAGGTATTTAGGACCTCAGCTTTCTCCACATCCTCAGTTACTAGGTTGCCCATTCTGTAAGGGGCACACACTTTTCCCTAATCTTCCTCTTGTTGGTAACATAGCTGTAGAAACCCTTCTTGTTCCCTTTCAGGTCCTTTCCTAGCTGCAACTGCAATTGTTACTTGGCCTTCCTGATTTCATTCCTGCCTGTTCAAGCAATAATTTTATAATCCTCCCTAGTCATCTGACCAAGCTTCCACTTCTTGTAAACTTCTTTTTTGTGCTTAAGCTCACCAAAGACTTCTTTGTTAAGCCAAGCTGGGTGCCTACTGTATTTGCCATTTTTTCTGCATATTGGGATGGTTTGTTCCTGTGCCCTCAATAAGGTTTCTTTAAAATAAAGCCAGCTCTCTTGGATTCCTTTTCCCCTCATATTAGCCTTCCAGGGGATCCTGCCCATCAGCTCCCTGGGGGAGTCAAAGTCAAAATCCATGGACCATATCCTGCTGTTCTCCTTTCTTCCTTTTGTCAGGATCCTGAACCCTACCATCTCATGGTCGCTGCTGCCTAGGTTGCCACCAACTTCTACTTCCCCTACCAAATCTTCCCTGTTTGTGAGGAGCAGGTCAAGAGGAGCAGGTCCCCTAGTTGGTTGCTCCAGCACTTGCACCAGGAAGTTGACTGCAACACTCTCCAAAAACTTCCTGGACTGTCTGTGCTCTGCTGTATTGCTCCTCCAGCAGATGTCAGGGTGATTGAAGTCCCCCATGAAAGCCAGGTTCTGTGAACTGGAAACTTTCCCTAGTTGACTGAAGAAAGCCTCATCTACCTCATCCTCGTGGTCTGGTGGTCTATAACAGACACCCACCACGACATCACCCTTATTGTTCTTGCTTCTAAGCTTAACCCAGAGACTCAACTGGCTTATCTCCAGTTTCATACTGGAGCTCAGAGCAATCATAGTGCTCTCTTCATACAGTGCAACTCCTCCACCCTTTCGCCCCTGCCTGTCCTTCCTGAACAGTTTATACCTATCCATGACAGTGTGTGAGTTGATGAGTTACCCTATCAAGTCTCGGTTATTCCAATCATACCATAGTTCCTTGACTGTGCCAGGAATACCAATTCCTTCTGCTTGATTCCCAGGCTTCTTGTGTTTGTGTATAGGCACTTGAGATAACTGGCGATTGCCCTACTTTCTCAGTGCAATTCAGGAGGCCTCCCCTGCTGCACCCTCCTCCTTCTGCTTCCTCCTGGTGTCCCACTTCCCCATTTGTCTCTGGGCTTAGGTCCCCATCCCTCATCGAACCTAGTTAAAAGCCCTCCTCACTAGGTTAGCCAGCCTGTCTGTAAAGATACTCTTCCCTCTCTTTTCAGATACAATGGAGAAAGATTATGCTTCTGAACAAAGCCAAGAAAGAGATGTAGAAAACAAGGGTGAGCAGGGCAAACTATTGATTGTGTCCATGTGCCTTTCATGTGATGAGGGAAAACAATATGGTCAAATAGCTCTCGGTAAAAAAAGAAAATAAAAACGCAGAAGCTCTTCAAGAGCAGGTAAAAGGAAAATATATGTACTATCCATCTCACTAATACCTTCATATAGTTAGATTACTGTTTGCTGCTGGATTCCCAACATTTATTACATTAAAGAAAAAGAGAAAGAATGCGAGTGCAGGCAACAGAGAGACAGATAAATAGATACTCACCGTTGTTCTAACCTCTTTACACTGAGTAGAAGAGCCATGCTTTAAATTCTGCTGCTGATGTTTAAAAGAGAACAGCTTTCTAGCAGAGTACAGCAGACAGCCGCTTCCAGTGATTAAGACACTGTTCTAGTAAGATTTGGGATTACATTTTCAAAAGCACCTTCAAAAGTGTTACTCTCACATCTCAATTACTAGAACATCCTTTTTTTCTGGGCTTGACAAATGCAGTCCTCACCCACTTATATCCATTCAGAATACTACTGCAAAGATCATTTTCCAAGCCCATCACTTTGACCACATCACCCTTCTCTTTGGCTCTCTCCACTGACTCCCTCTTCTCTCCCATATCAATTAAGCTACTTGTCTTCACTTTCAAGAAGCTTCATGACCTATTCCCACCTTACCTATCATCTTTCATTCAGTACTGAAAGGTCTTATAGACTCTAAGGTCAATGGGAATAATATGATCATCTAGTCTGACCTCCTGCAAAATGTAGGCGAAAGAACCTCATCCACCCACTCCTGTAATAAACCTCTAACCTATGACTGAGTTATTAAATTTCTCAAATCATGATTTAAAAACTTCAAGATACAGAGAATCCACCAGCGAGTGAGTCATGCCCCATGCTACAGAGGAAGGTGAAAAACCCCAGAGCCTTTGCTAATCTGCCCTGGGAAAAATTCCTTCCTGACCCTAAATATGGCGATCAGTTAAACCCTGAGCATGTGGGCAAGACTCATCAGCCAGACATCCAAGAAAAAATTCTCTGTAATAACTCAGAACCACCCCATCTAACATCCCTTCATAGGCCATTGGCATATCTACCACCAGTAGTCAAAGATCAGGCAATTGCAAAACTAGGCTATCCCATAATACCATCCCCTCAATAAAATTATCAAGCTCAATCTTGAAGCCAGCTAAGGTATTTTACCCCCACTACTCTCCTTGGAAGGCTATTCCAGAACTTCTCAATCAAAACCTGCATCTAATTTCAAGTCTAAACTTCTTGATGGCCAGTTTATATCTATTACTTCTTGTGTCCACATTGGTGCTGAATTTAAATAACTTCTCTCCCTCCCTAGTATTTATCCCTCTGATGTATTTATAGAGAGCAAGCATATCTCCCCTCAACCTTCTTTTGGTTAGGCTAAACAAGCCAGGCTCTTTTAGTCTCTTCTCATAAGGCAGGTTTTCCATTCCACAGATCACCCTAGTAGCCCTTCTCTGCACCTGTTCCAGTTTGAATTCATCTCTCTTAAACTTGGGGGACCAGAACTGCACACAGTATTCTAGATGAGATCTCACCAGCGCCTTGTATAACGATACTAACACCTCCCTATCTCTACTGGAAATACCTCGTCTGATGCATCCTAGGACTGCATTAGGTTTTTTTATGGCCACATCACATTGGCAACTCCTAGTCATCCTGTGATCAACCAATACTCCCAGGTCCTTCTCCTCTGTCATTTCCAACTGATGTGCCCCCATCATATAGCAGAAATTCTTGTTGTTAGTCCCTAAATGCATGATCTTGCACTTTCCACTATTAAATTTCATCCTAATTTCTATTACTCCGGTTTACAAGGTCATCCAGATCTTCTTGCACGATATTCCGATCCTTCTCTGTATTGGAAATACCTCTCAATTTTGTGTCATCCGCAAACTTTATTAGCACATTCCCACTTTTTGTGCCAAGGTCAGGAATAAAAAGGTTAAATAAGATTGGTCCCAAGACCGATCCCTGAGGAACTCCACTGGTAACCTCTCTCCAGCCTAACAGTTCACTTTTCAGTCTAAGCATTGCAGTCTCCCCTTTAACCAGTTCTTTATCCACCTTTCAATTTTCATATTAATCCGCATCTTTTCCAATTTAACTAATAATTCCCTATGTGGAACCATATCAATTGCCTTACTGAAATCTAGGTAAATTAGATCCACTGCATTCCCTTTGTCCAAAAAAATCTATCTTCTCAAAATAGAAGATCAGGTTGGTCTGGCACGATTTACCTTTTATAAAGCCATGTTGTATTTTATCCCAATTACCGTTAACTTCAATGTCCTTAACTACTTTCTCTTTTCATTTTTTTCCCCAAGACCTTTTATTCTACTGAGGTCAAACTAACAGGCCTGTGGTTACCCGGATCACTTTTTTTCCTTTTCTTAAAAATAGGAACTATGTTAGCAATTTTTCAGTCATACGGTACAAACCCCTGAGTTTACAGATTCATTAAAAATTCTTGCTAATGGGCTTGCAATTTCATGTGTTAGTTCCTTTAATATTCATGGATGGAGATTATCCAGCCTCCCTGATTTAGTCCCATTAAGCTGTTTGAGTTTGACTTCTACCTCCATATCCTCATTCCCATTAGCCACCCTACCACTGACCCCAGTATCATCAGAAGCCTCATTAAAAACGGTGGCAAAGTATTTGTTTAGATATTCGGCTGTGCCTAGATTATCCTTAACCCTCTACCTCTTCCTCACTGTTTAACAATCCCACTTCTTCTTTCTTTCCTTTCTTCCTATTTATATGGCTATAGAATCTTTTACTTTTGGTTTTAATTCCCTTTGGAAGGTCCAACTCTACTTGGCTTTTGGCCTTTCTCACTTTCTCTCTCCATATTCTGACTTCCAATAGGTAGCTTTCCTTGCTAATCCCTCCCATCCACCACTGTTTGTAGGCTTTCTGCTGTCTCAATCACCCGTAGACCAGCTTGGTCTACAACTCTTGCCTATGAATTTTTCCCCTTTGCTAGAATGCAGGTTTCAGATAGTTCCTGAAACTTTGACTTGAAGTAATTCCAAGCCTCCTCCACCTTTAGATCCATGAGTTCTTCAGTCCAGTCTGCTTGCCCAACTAATTCCCTTAAGTTTTTTAAGTTAGCCCTTTTGAAGTCAAAGACCCTAGTCACAGATCTATTTATTTATCCTTTCATTTAGTTTAAACTGAATTAGCTCATGGTCACTCAAACCAAGGTTTTCCCTTACAACCAGTTCTTCTAGGAGGTCCTCACTACTCACCAATACCAAATCTAAAATGGCATCCCTTCCTATTGGTTCAGTAACTATTTGGAATCCATCAGCTATCACAACCAGGAAAATCTAGGCCCTATTATTACTACTAGCAATTGTCCTCCAGTCTATATATGTGGGAAGTTGAAGTCTCCCATAATCACACAGTTCCCAGTAGTATTTACTTCATTAAAAAGCCTTAAAAGGGTCTCTATTCATGTCCAAATCAGATCCCAGTGGTCTGTAGCACACCACAAGCACTATCCCAGGGGAAACTAGTAGTTTTCTACCCCAATGTGATTTTTACCCAAACAGACTCTATCTTATCAATTCCATCACTTCTAATTTCTTTACAGCCTACCTCATCATTGATGTACAATACTACTCCACCACCTTTGTCTTTACATCTGTCTTTCCTAAACAGCACATACCCTTCAATACTTGCACACCAGTCATGACTATTATTCCAACATGTTTCTGTTATTCCTATAATATCTGGTTTCACTTCCTCTACCAGTAACACTAGTCTCTCCATTTTGTTACCCAAACTCCTCACAGTGGTATACAAACATCTTAATTTTTGCTGTTTGGCTTCGCTCACGTTCCTTACCTGATTTGGCACAGTCATTCTACTGCCAATATTGCCTACAGAACTGGGATCTACACCACCCTTCCTCTTAATGTCCATTCTGCTCCCCATTGCGGTGTTCTTTCTTACTTCATTTTCCTCCCTCTTAATGCTAACATCAGGCATGGAGATTACCTGGGCATCTCCCAACTATCTCCCCCAACTCTGTAGTTTAAAGTTCTCAATCAGTTGTGCCAGTCTCTATCCTAGAAGTGCATTTCCCTCCCTACTCGGGTGAAGTCCACCCCAAGAGTCCTCTGTCTATGAATGCCTCCCAGTGACGATACACCCAAAGCCCTTCTCATTGCACCACTGCCTGAGCCATCTGTTGATCATCAGAATCTTGTCACGCCTTTGTTGTCCTCCTCTAGGGACAGGGAGAATCCCACTGAAGATCACCTGAGCTTCAATATCCTTCAGAGTCTTCCCCAGCCTGGCATAGTCTCCTTTGATATGTTCCAGCAAGAAACTAGCTCTATCATTTGTACCCACATGAAGAACAATCAGTGGATTTTTTCCTGCTCCCTTTAGGATCCTCTTCAGCCTCAGGTCCACATCCCATATCTTAGCACCCAGCAGATAGCACACCTTCTATTCTCTGGATCAACTCTGGTTACAGGCCTGTCTGTTCTTTTCAGGAGGGAATCCCCAATCACGTAGACCTCCCTTTTCCTGGTGATGATGCGATTCTCCAGCCTGCCCCGTTTTTTCTGGCTGCAAGTCATCTCGTCTACTATTCTCCTTTGCAATCCCCTGCAACCATTCCTGTATCCTCCTGGGGCTCTTATTTGGTGGTATCTCCATTGGCTCATCCACTCTTTGTATAGGACTAGCTGCTTTTCTCTACTTCCTTGCCCTCCCACCTTCAGTAACCACCTGCTGTGCCCTCTCTTCATTTTCCAACTCCGCAAACCCGTTTCTCAGCTCTATTTCTCCTTCACTAGCCGATCTTTTCTTCTGCCAGTGTCTTACAGTCACATGCTTCCACTGGGCACTTTCCTCACCCAGAATTCTCCCCTCAGAGTTCATTGGTCCTGCTTCCATCTGCAGATCTGGGGTTTTCCCTTCAGCCTCCTCATTGCTTTACTCCATCATCTACTCAAACCCCCCCTCTAAACTCAACCAGAGTTTTCACCTGCATCTCCAACCCTCGAATCTTCTTTTCCATTAGCTCTATGAGGCAGCACTTCATACAAACAAAGCTCTTTTGAGGTACCCCTCCAGGATCATGTACATCACACAACTTCCACATCCAGTCATCTTCATTCTCTCTTCCACTACATGAGTGACTACCACTACTGCCTCTGTATCTGTCATAGCCTTTCCTGTCAGTGAGAGACACAAAAACAAAAAAACCCACCAAAACAACCCCCAATGAGCACCCCAACAATACCAGAACACCACACACTCCTTCCCCAAACGCCCACTCAAACGCCCCAGTTTTCAGCTCTGTTTGCTGGCTCCTGTCCCGCAGCAGGCCTCCAATCAGCCCATGATATCATTCTGTATTATCCACTTGATACATTTTCAAATAAGCACCTTCATGCTTTCTTCCAGGTTGTCCACCATGCCTAGGACAAGCACCCCACAAAATTAATTAATTATCCTCTTTCTAAACCCTTCTTTGCCATGAGGTCTACAAAAACTCTGATAATGGCTAAGCTGCTGCTATGTTGAGACCACAGCCTACCATGCGGACCACATAGTCCATTTTTTGCCCTTGTACTACCCGGTCTGTCTATATCCATACGCTGTCTCTTCTCTTATACTTAGATTGGAAGCTCTTTGGGGGCAAGGACAGTGCCTAACACAATAGAATCCTGGTCTACAACTAGGGGTCCTATATGTAAAGCCCTGAAAATCTGCGGATATCCACTTTATATCCACGGATGAGGACATGGATATCTGTGGACTATGTTTGTGGATTGCAGTTGGATGTGCATTCAAATTTTATATCTGGAACCCTGCAAGTCTGAATATATCCACTTTATATCCACAGACCATGTTTGCAGATTGGATGCGGATAAAAATTTTGTATCCGCACAGGGCTCTACTTATATTCTATGCAACTAATAATGAAAAAATAGTAATATCCCTTTGTGGTTCAGTATAACCAAACTGTATACAATCAACTGAGCTTCTTTACTGCTGCAAAGTCACTGCAGCTCTGGGTCAGCCACAGGGACTGCTCCTAAACTGAATAATTACCATCAGAGCTGTGCAGAGAATGGAAGTTCTATTTTGTGAAGGATTCTGAGATTGAGGTTTCAAAGTTTAGCTGTGTTCTGAATTGGATCAAAACCCTAATATTTCTAAGTTCTCAGGGAAGAAAAATTTCAAACTGAAAATTTGCTTAACTTTTTTTATTTTGTGTTCTAATACAAAATTTAAAATATTCAAAATAAAGTCATTTCAAAAGAAAAAAATTGAGACATTGCATTTCAAAAAATGTTAAAGCTAGACATTGTCAGAGCTTTCTGACAGAGCCTAGTTTTCTTCTGAAATGAAATTCCAGTGAAATCATCCTGATTTCATGAAGAGTTTTGATTTTAATGGAACCAGGCATTCTGATGGAATATGGATTCATTGACGTTTCTCCAGTAAGCTCTACTTACAATAAAAGAACCAAACTCTCCTTTCCTCACTGTAAAAAACCACAGAGACCAAACACAGTCTTGCAACAATGCCATCTCCCTCAACCCTCTTTGGAACACTCATTGAATTGGACTCAGAAGTTAAACAGCCTTTATTCAGATAGAAGAGAATCCATAAGTGAGGGAAAACTGCAGTCTGTTTGTGTCTCTGCAGAGGATTATGTAACCAGCACATAAGGGAGCTATAATGATGCATTGCAATAAAAAGTGTAACTCCTGTCCTGACAAAATATGACATTCCTAACTATAGATAAGTAAAGTAATACAGGAACTAGTGACTCAGTCTTTGCTGCAGACAGGTATAATCATTGCAATATTTCTATAAACCTGGATTCCCCTTTCCCCAAGTGTAGTACAGTCTCACATTCCAGCAAGTGTTAAGTTTACAGAGAAGTCTGAAGAGACTGGGAGAGTCATATAGACAATTGAAACTCATGGGGCTGTCCTTCATCAATGACATCCAGGGATTGATGACAGATATTTGAAGATATAAGAGCATCAATTTAGGATATACACAGATACACATCTTCAGACACCAGAGACTTGAGGATATTCTAAAATGTGACTCTCTGAGTAAGTTTCCCAGAACTGAAGAAGAGCTCTATGTAACTCAAAAGCTTGTCTCTCCCACTAACAGAAGTTGGTCCTCACTCACCTGGTCTCTCAACCATTCAAAAGAACTCTTTATGGTGCTCTTCCCCTTCTGGTATGGCACTGAAAGCAGCAATGCCACTGGGCTCAGCTACACCCAAAAGCTCAGGCTGAAGTCACTCCCACACGCTTGACCTCTCAAATGGCAGCACAGATCACTTTCTGATAGCATAAGGAGGTAAAAATCTAAGTGTATGCATTGTGCAGAATCAAAATAGATTCTAGAACTATGCTGTTCAGTTTCAGCACAATGCAATGGGTAAGCTAATTTTTCCTCTCATGTGAAGCAAAAAAGCACACAAAGACCTTTTTTCTAATAGCTTAGTGGTGAAGCTGTTGCTATAGATCTATATCACTGCATCTTTTATTGGCACCATTTTGTTCCTAGACACAATAGGAAATGGTTCTTGCTATGGACAATAGGATCTTGTTCTAGCAAGTTGAGTTTTCCTAATCAACAAGTTTAAAATCCTAGGTAAAGAAGGGGTATGCCTTGTAAGTGGACAGTCAAAATCTCTTACCACCACCATTAGTTATAACTGTTCTAAGGACTGCTGCAAAACAGAAACCAAATAAACTGTCAAATGAGGCAGAAGAGAAAATGCAATATTTGTAACCCAGAAGAGAATATAAAGTTGGAGCAGAAAGTTGGTTTTCTTTTTCCTTTGTGCATAATCTGTACTGAAACTAATAACGATTAGACATTGCGGGGAAAGAAATTGTAAGGGCTCAAACTCCATTTTATTTACTATGAAAAAGTTCATACAAAAATAAGGAGTATGAATCATTGCACAGGCATACTTGTATGTCAATTTAAACAGACAAGACAGATACAGAGGGTGTGGGAAGGGGTCAAACATACAAGCAGAGTGATCAATGTGATAGCAGCAAACATGTTTGTTCCACAATTTTTTGGGGGGGTTGAGGGAAGGCTAGTTAGAAGGGTATAAGCTAAATGGAAAAATAGGGAGAGGAAGGGGCTGAGTGGGGCATGGCAGGGAAGAACAGGGTAAAGGAGCAGGTGTACAGGAAAGCTGAGGAAAAGAGACTGTGGTGCAGAGGGAGCTAGAGAAAACAAAGAATCAATCAGCAAAGGGCAGAGAAAGTCCAGTCAAAGCTATAGAAAGTGCTCTGACTGACTCTTCTTTGGCTGCTTCTGGTCCTACTGACTGGAGTTTCTGGCTGGTTCATCATGCCATTTTTTTCTAAGACCATATGGCCGGGGCAGGGGAAGCACCAGCTGAGTCTTACTTTCCCTCTAGAGTGGGGAAGATTATCAGATCACGGAAGCTTATGTCTATATGCAAATTTGTTTATAGAAATATCATGATGCTGGCTGGTACAATGTTTCAGTCTTCGTCTGCAAGTCAACATCATTTTGTTGAGGCTTCAAAATGGTGTATAATTATTTAATTTTTGGTAGATGTAGGCAAATGAGAGCTCAGTTGTTGGCAAACAGGAGTTATACTAAGGCTTTACGTATTCCATAATTCCCCAAAATTCACCTTGCTTCAGAACTATGCTTCAGAACCTCAGATTAAATTGAAATCAGAATTATTTTTCTAGCATTTGTGGTTGCCGATATAAACTTCAAAACATGAAGATGGTGCAAAACCATTGCAGTGATATTTGTCTGGGTCTGCAGACAGCCTGAAACAATAGCTCTTAGACATATGAACTGCTCCACTCAGCTCCTTCAGGGTTCCATTGAATCTGAGATTCTACAGCCATGACATTTGGCATTTTTCCAAGACCACATGGCATTCACCATTTTGCTGCAGCCAGGTTCACAATATTTAATTTTCTATCTCCCTTTCTCTTGCGGAAATGCCTGCAGCTGCTTCTCACTTTCTGGCTTTCCCTACAAGGGACAGTTAATTGGATTACAGTGTGTGCTCCCTGAATCGTTCCATGGAGCCAGGCAGTAGGGGATTGGGGAGCCAAAGCTACTATCCAACTTGTAACCAATGAGTGGGGGGATCCAGAAGTGTAGGCTGGCCAGCTGAGGCCCAGGGATATGGGGAGATGAGCTGCTGAAGCCAAATTACAAGCTCCCCCACATGAAGGGAAAGAGCATGTGAGCTGTTTTGTCTGGACCATGTACTGTTCTGTCTTCAGGAGCCAGAACCACTGGAGAAGAGAGAAAAAAAATTCATCTACAGTAGAAAGTATTGTTGCAAAATAACAGCCAGGAATTTTACATTCCATGAGTGTTTTCAGTTATGAGCCATAGCTGTGAGTGCTTCTGTGGGAGGGAAGATGGTTATAAAGAACAGGTCAAAATGATGAAGTGCTGTTGTATAATTTAGGAGTTCCTGCAGTAGAATGTGGTCCCATCCTGTCATGCAGTGCACAGAACACTGCTCATAAGTTTTGCTCTGACTTTGGAGCCTGGAAAGTTGCCATCAGTTCTCACTTGCCAAAGCCTCTGATTTTATCCTTTCCATTTATCATAAGCTGTTTTCAAGTTGCATGGGCTCAAAATGTGGACAGGGTGCAACTGTTAATTTCTCCAGCCAGCTAATGCTAACAACATATGGAAGAATGGCCTGCGTGGCCAAGTCTATAAATTTAGCTCTGTCCCCTCAGTTTCCTCATTGAAACTCTGCTCTATTACCTCCTGTTCCTGCAGAGAACTTTACAAAGACTTCTGACACTGAAGTTCCAAAAGACCTTATAGGAGACAAACATGTGCACACAACAGAACAGAAAGAGACTGTAAAGGTTGAGGCTTTCCCTCTCTAATCCCCATATTATTGATAAACTAACATTCTTTAGTTTCATAAAAATGTTTACAAAGTTGTTGGGGGGTTTTCTTTGTTTTGTTTTATTTATGGGTGAAGAATTTCACGTTTATGAAAGTAAGGGACTATTGGTACTGGCGAGGGCCAGAAACGCTGCAGGGAGATATTGTGCAAGCTTCCTCATAGCTCTGCCAACTGACCTCAATTCCTGACCTGCAAAATCTCTGCTATTCATGTCCTGTGCCAAATTATGCAGTGGTTTTGAAAGGCACACAACTAAACTATCAAACTCTTTCTGACAGGCGACCTAACCAGTATTTGAACTCAAATTTCAAGGTGACAGAAAGGCACCACATAGTGACCAAAAAGCTGGCATTTTAGGGCTAAACTTTCAAAACACAATCTCATTGTGTCTGCAGTTAATTGCTAAAGGCATAGATGGCACGTGAATCTTTCCTTCGGGAGGCTATGGAGCACCAAAAGCTCCCTAGAAGTGGGGTGGGGGAGGGCCCACTGGTGCCCAGACTATGGCTCTGCACCCGTGAGGCCTGGTCCCCCAAGGCCCCACCCCCACTCCACCTCTTCTCCCCAAGGCCCCACCTCCACTGATGCCCAGCCCTAGCCTTACATGCTGCTGTGGGGCACCTTAACCCCCTCCCCCCGGCTCCTTAATATCCCCTCCCACTGCCCATGGGCTCCTCACTGCTGCCCTACTTCCCAGCTTCTTACTGTCCTAACCTCTCTGCCTCTCTACTGGAATCTCCCCAGGGGTCATTGCTGCCCCAGCACGCCCCCAGGGCTCAGTCCCATCTTCCTCCTCTCCCCCCTCCCCCCCACATCCCCCATGAGGCCTGTGCTGCAGCGGGGATGCAGAGCAGCTCAGGGTTGCAGCTGCCCAGGGAGGTCAGATTAAGCTGGAGCTGGCCCTCAATAGGCAGGAACTCCATGACTACCGTCACTTCCCCTTGCAATGAGGGCGGTGGCGCAGCACATTTGGTTTCCACCACTGAGGGATGCCAGACTCCCAACTGAGCAAAGGAAGTACTGCCTCCCCAGTCAGCACTGAGGGGAGCTGGGCCCGGGCCCCCAGGCTGCACAGGCAGCTGTGCTAACACTGCGCTGCTGGTATGCTGTCCGGGGCTCCCCAACTGGCAGAGCATAGTGCTATAGACAGCGCAGAGACATGCCTGCAGGCAGCCAGAGCTGGAATGCTGTTCTGGGGGCGGGAGGAGGAGAAGAGGCGGCGGGGGGAGCTTCTGGCACTCCGGGTTGGTGGCAGACTGGTGCACCTCCAAAGGGAGCTGACCCATACTGGATCCAGCATTTGCCCCCTGTATGGCCAGCCTTTTTTATTTTGGGAAGACTTAGCCTCCCCAAGCCTTTTATAGTGCCACCCATGGTTGAAGGAATATTCATACACAGATCAACTATGTGCGCAAATCATCATTTAAAACTCCCAGAGTAAATATTTTTATATCATACTTAGTGAACTGCTGCTGCACACGCAGGACAGCTGACTGGAGGGAACCAGAAACTAACAGAATGTCTCACTGGACATTTAGAACAGGCATTTTATTCTCAATGAGGTAAGTAGAACCTCAAGGCAAGTCAGGATGTCTGCTTCCCTATAACTTATCTACAGTATCAAACAATTTAACTGTAAGTACTTGTGCAGTGATGCTATTCTTGCACAATTTGCTAGAGTGCCATAGGATATGTTGGCTGTTCCATTAGAAACTACTTTTCCCATGTTGTTCTGCATAGTGTGAAGCCATTCAGGTTTGAAACAATGTGTGCTAAGGCAACTCAACTATTTTTTTAAAGTCACTTTTTATTCATTATTCTAATCTTTTTATTTACGGTACACAATTCCCATTGAAGCGATTAATATACTATGCCTGAAGAATATAAGTGTACAGTCAACAGTACTCCAGGTAAAGTGCTTTTCTTTGTACGGACAAACTAAAAAGTGTTTTCTATGTTTGCAGCAAGAAAAAGAGACTTTTTAAACATTATCATCCCGATCAAGATGAACATTAGTGTTTTCCTTTTAAATAACACATTCCAGCTCCAAAGACATTGCTCTTTTAGTTCCAGCAGTCATTACACCTTTTTTTAAAAAAAGGATTCAAGCCCTCAAAGAAAAACACACTGTGCTCTATGAATGCTACTTTAGCATTATATCAACAATTGTACAGGGCCCAGCATAAAGCAAGAGATATTTACTTTCAGCCTAAAAACTTCTATATAGACTGAAGCAGATGGCACACAACATCAGGATCAATACAATGCCTAATTTGCTGCACAGCGAAAACAAACTGCAGAAATGCTGTGGACAGCTGTCGTCAGCACTATATTCATTGCTATGAAGTTTACTTTATGCTATTTCTGCCTTGGTCATGTTCCAGCCCGAGGGGAAATAGAGGAAAGGGAGGTTACATAACAAAAGGCATTAGAAGTTCCATATCAACTCCTATTTGCCAATCCGGAAGAGTTTTGCAAATAGGTCACTCATTAAAAGTTTATATAGCTGAATTCAGGAAGGCCACCTCTAAGTTGAACAACCGTAAAGAAAAAAAGGGTTTTATTGAGCCTTCTGGGTGGGCACAACCATCAGGCAGAATCCAAAGCTTACATAAAACATTACCTTTCAGATACTTATCTAGCTACTCAGTAAGCATTCAGTTATTATTTACCCTTTTGCAAACAACTCAGTAATCATTTTTGTTCCTCTTTAGGGAAACCCTAAATAGTAAAACTTGGCTACAGATATTAAACAAGTCACCTTCATGCTGCTTCTTACCAATAAGCAAATGTTATAAAGCAACCTGAAAAACAAAGGAATGACCTTAACAAATTAGGCCCCAATCCTGCACACTAATCCTTGTGCTTAACTTCACTCTCACAAATAGTCTCATTGACATCAATAGAGCTACTTGTATGTATGAAGCTAAGCATGCATGCAAGTGTTGCCAGGACGGGTGCCTTAGAGATTGTGAAACTAGCTATAGTCTCACATTGGAATTAGAAACTTTCCTTATTTGAAAACAATCAAAACACAAAGTTACTCTACATACTCCCCAAAAATTAATGCTGCCCCACTGACTTCAACGGGGCCATGACAAAACTTACACCACCTAAGGTTCTACACCAAGAATACTGGTTAGGAATTGCTACTATCGAAAAAGATTTTGGGCCTGACGGTAAATTAAATGTGAATGTGCAATCTAGATTGGCCTGTTAGTGTGCATCTCCTGCTACCTGACTTGCATTTTACAACCTTAATAGTTTATAGAATATTTTAAAATTTCCAAATCCTGGATCCCATACCATACTGACCTTTGTGGATTACTGCTTGACATCTCTCTATATTTTATTACAGTACTATTAATTTCAGTCTTCATGCTCCTTGACCTTATTCTCATTTCACATAGAAGATTAAAACGTTCAGATTTAGTCATTAAAATACACAAAACAGTCTGAAGAAATGCTTTAAAGAAATCTCTTTTATTAGTGCTGGGTGTATTCAATTCGATATTGAATTGGCTCCCAGTAGCTCAGAGAGAGATGCGTTTAAAAGTCTTATTGTTACCTATTTAATTTGTGTATGGCCCTGCTCCAGGATTGCCTGCATGAACTTGCAACTGAGTAAAGTCACAGAATAAATTTACAATAAGCAGACAAGGATCTAAAGAACATCCCCCAAAACACATGTGAAAACTAGTTTCATTACGAACAAACAGAACATCTCATAACTTCCTAAGTTCTGTTCATACACTGCTTGCAAATATTTCCACAGCAATCCTTTTCCACTGGGATTCAGCAATCCCTATACGACAAACTGCAAATTAGGACTCAACTGGTCGAGTCCTCGTGCCCCCCCCCCCCCCTTTTTTTTTTTTTTTTTTTTTATTTTGGCACGCAGTGAGATTGATCCAGGAATTTAAGTGGCCCATAGCATCTCAAGGGTTTGGATCATTTTAGAGCTTACATTTATCCAGCAAGTGATCAACTGATAAATGACCATATTACAAATACCATCCAAAAATTGGGTAGCAGTCTTATGAGATGGCAAATTTTTAGCAGAATCTAAGCATCAGAGAGTAGTTATCAGTGGTTCATAGTCAAGCTGGAAGGGCATATCAAGTGGGGTCCCACACAGATCCATTCTGAGTCTGGTTATGTTCAATATCTTTATCAATGATTTAGATAATGGCATAGAGAAGTACACTTTACAGCCTGCATCTGAGCCTGCTACGAACAGGCCAGAGTCGCGCCTCCAGAGCACGGAAGAAGTACTCTAAAAATTGAACCCACATCTCCTGAGCCCCAGTTTGGTGTCTTTACCAAAGGCCATCCTTCCTCTCAAAGGCAACAATTTAGGCCTTTTTGTTTTCATTTTTACTAAAAAATCCCTGGGTTTTATAAAAATTGTTTTTTCTTGAACTTCACCTGAATTTTGGACCATTTAAGTACATGAAAATATTGATTATGTTATAGAGATACTGTACACATTACATAGATGTGTTTATGTTAAAAATAAATCAGTGCAAGTGCAAACACTAGGCTCTGTTAAAGAAAGACAATGTAGTAGATGATACACACATGCACAAGTATACAGTGTTTACTGTTAAGCACCATTCACAAAATAAACCACAGCATTAAACTACTTTTACTTTCAATACTCTTAGTTCTACTTTGCTTTTTTCTCCATCCTCCAAGATTAACTTCAGTGCAAAAAATTAACCTCAAGATTAAAAGTGATTTTCATTTTTTTTTTTTTTTTTTTTTTAAATTTTTGGGATGAGCACTGATAAATTCCCAGGAAACTAAACAAAATAAAAACTGAAAATGAAGGGTCTTAGCTACAGTTCTATTTCATTGAAATGATACTGAAATTATCAGAGTTTTTGATACCAGGAGTAACATACTTAAATATTGATTTGAGATACAGTAGATGCTTATGAGATGACCTACTGTGCAAGTGAGAGAGCTTTGGCACCTGTACCATAATATGGAGAGAGATTATACATTTTTGACAGTTTTTCTAGTTCATAGCATACTTTATTTTTCTGTTGGTATCATTCAAACAGCAGACACAAATTCACAAATTAATTTTGAGTTCTTTGATTCTATTCTGATATTCTATTCTCTTTCCTTCTGAGCCAAAATTTTCCATGTTTAAGATTTTTGTTGTTTTAAATCACTTCCAAAAATTAAACTGATCTCTTTGGGACTGGAAGTGGGTTGGTCTTAGTGCAGTCCCCAGGTTTTAAAGTTTAGATTAGGAAATGTTTAGAAGATGCAAAGATTGTGTGGTTATAGAATTCAGATTCGTATTTTCCAAGGCCAGAAGAGACCATTGTGATCACCTAGTCTGACTTTCTGTATAAACACAGACCATAGAACTTCCCCAATATAATTCCTTGAGCATATTTTGCAGAAAGAATCTAATCTTGATTTAAAAATTGCCAGTGATGAGGAATCCACCATGACCTTTGGTAAATTGTTCCAATTGCTATTTACTCTGTTAAAAATGTACACTTTATTTATAATCTAAATTTATCTAGCTTCAACTTCAATCAATTAGATCATATTATATCTTTCTCTGCTAGACTTTAGAGCCCATTATTAAATATTTGTTCCCCATGTAGGTACTTACAGACTGTAATAAAATCAACCCCTTACCCTTTTTTTTGTTAAGATAAGTAGCTTCATAAGCCTATCAGTGTAAGGCAGTCTTTCTAAAGAAGTCTAGAAAAATGGTAGATATGCACTGAGTCACTTTAACTTGAGTCCACTCTTCATTGCTTAAAATCTTGGCGTATGCTACTAGAGAAGTGACTATGTAAAAAAGATGCCTTTCTGCTCAAGAAATCTCTTCTTTGTGTATTTTCAGAGTTATAATAGTGTCTTAGTGACTAAAGTTTCTCTTTTTTTTTTTTTTTTTTTTTTTTTTAAAAAACAGCCCCTTTTACTCTACTGCAAAGACAACACAGCTAAAGGCGAGACAGCCAGGTTCTATTCCTTCTTACACATTGTCAACAGAATTAGGGATGCTAAGCATCTTGTATGACACACATTTGGCAGTCCTGTCACACACGCCCACATCTTAGGGATTACACCCACTCACCCAGTCCCCTAACATGAGCGCTCTCAAGGAAAAAATGTCATTCAAAGAGTTGCTCTAAAATTGGCAAGTACTTCGTTAAATTTAAACCTTAATATTGCAAAAGTTGAAAAGAATGAATATTGTATAATTTGCAGATTTTCTTGTTTAATACAGCACTGAAAATTACATGGTAACTAGCAGGGCTGGCAAAGGCCTGAGGCAGTGGTACAGCAACATAGTTCCCATTGGTCAGGCTAACAACTGCCCAGCTTACTCCTAAAACTTTTGCCAGTATATCTACTTTGGTTAGGAATGGGGGGGGAAGAAAAAAGATCATACCCCTGCCCAACAACTATGCAAACAAAAGCCCCAGGTAAAGCAAATTATATTGGCAAAGAGTCCTTTTGCCAGTATAGCTTATTTCATTCAGGAACCAGTGCGAGTTATACCAGTAAAACAGTGCTTTTGGTGCTATAAGCTGCGTTTCCACTAGGAAAGCTATACCTGTGTAACAAGACTAGCAAACACTTTCTAGTGTAGACAAAGCCTAAGAGCACTACTGGGCAACCAACAGGCAGCTTCCCTCAGTATCCAGAATGCAAGGAAGTGTGTTGCCTAGCTGTTGGTCTCCAGAAAGATAAAGTTACTGCTCATGATTTATATTGTACTCCTTCTGGTACAAAAAATAGTGGAAGATAAATAAACTAACATCAATCTCTCAGGTTTGCAATACCCTAACTTATCCAGGATGCTTAATGTGGCCAACTTAAAACTGCATGAGAAACAATATACCAAATACAAGACCTGATGTAATTCCACCAGGTCTGAATTTGGTCCCATTGAGTTTACTGAATATCTATGGTTGGATTTCTTAACCACAGCATTACATTAGCATTATTTTTTCCATTTAATATATACCTTTGCTTAATGAAGTCCAAAACATTTGGACTTAGAGTGTTTACAGGGATTAGCAGTAACCTAAACACCTGGACAGATATTCTGAATGGATGCTCTACCCAGCAAATCTGAACAGTTGACTTGCCGGCATGCTAATGGCAAAAATGACATTTCAAAACATAGGCAAATGGAATTTGTTAACTAGCTAGTGACAAGATAATTATTGATAAATGCAAATTCCAGATTGCATTGAATCACAGAATCAGATCATGATTTGAAATTGTTTATGCTCTAGAACAGACTACATTCTCAATTCACTACAAATAATGTCTTTGAGTTGTCAATGAGGCGCACAATGACCTTGAAAACCAAGTATGTAGAAATACAACACATTGGTGCAAATTTAGCAGTAGTGTATTGCCACTGATTTAATTTACATCGTTTGAAGTTACATCATTTGATTTGACCCATGCAATAAATAGCCCCATGTCCCTTTGTTCATATAGATTATAAAGTAAATCTGAACATTAAGTTAAGGAAATTGCAGGCGACATTCTTAAATGCAGGGGTAAGTAAGATAAAGCAAAAACAGCAGAAGACAAACTAGCTGCAGACTGACATCTCAGACATTTCCATCAGTAATTCTACAATAGTTAAGCATGCCTTCTTCCAATAGCTGCCCCAGAAAGGTCTGCCAACGTAACTCGGCAACACCCAGAGACGACTGATAGAAAAAATGTAATACACACTTCAGAATCTGGATTGTGAAGTTGCTAAGAATACTACAGTGGCAGCAGCAGCAACTGACTGCTACTACAGCAGACAGAGAAGGAAGAAGGGGAGCACATTTTAACGAAGCCAGCAATGGGGAGATGCCAAATGAGTATTGCAGATGAATGTGTACATGTGCCAATTTGCTTTATAGCGGTGTTATTTTTAAACAGAACAATTTATGCCAGCAGCAGTCTGTGTATTTATGAGACCACATCTGGACATTTGTAAGTCACAGTATGATACCGATCTACAAAACTGTAAGCAAGAGGGACATCTGTCTGTGTAGTCATGCATACTAAGAATCAACGAGTAACTACTCGTTTAAGGATCCCACCAGAGAGAGAGACATCTGTTTTTTAGGCCATAGAAAAAGAAAAATGAACAAAGATGGGCAGACAGAAGAAGAGGTACAAAGTTGGGATAATTGTATCCCATTATATTGTATTTAGTGTATCAAACCAAAAACAGTTTAAAATGTGTTGTTTAATCAGGTGTCTGTGCTCATTTAAATAAGAGATGGCTATTAACCACTGCTGCATAGCCTCTGCTATTTGTAATAGTTTAAAGTCTTACTGTTAATTAGCCTGGTAGTCTAGAAAGAGGTTACAGAGAGAACAAGACCCCAAAAAAGTATGAGACGTGGCACTGTTTAATTGTTTTTTGCTGTGTGATATTAGAAGGCTTGAGGCTGACCATGCAGTGGAAGCAAAGGAAAACCCACCCTAAGGATAATTCTCAAGCCAGTACTGGCTCCCAGTGTCACTCACATGTAACAATTTAGAAGATGGATAATGGCAACTATAGGTGACTATAAGTAAAATTTCCACTATTTCAAAAGTCACTGGCTTGAAAGAGTTCCTTTTATAAATAGGAATCTATGTATAAAAAATGAGCAATACCAATAACATTAGTAAAAACTGGCAGAAAAATGCTTAACTGCAACCACGGTATTACTTCTACCCGTGTACCATCATACAAATCATGTTTGGAAATATTTGCCTGGATAAACCTATCTGACATTACTAGCTGATTACCGCTTTCCGTTGGCAGCATAGAACTGAGATGCATTAGAATAGCGGTCACGCTTGAAATAGATATATAAATGTTTGACTAATATACTTAAAATGGTTTCACTTTCTATAAAAATACATAAACATGTGACAAGAGCTTCCTAGGTTGCTTTGTGGAGTAATACAATCTATTATACTTGAAGTCAAAAGAAACATACGATAAAAAAAAACATTGTGGATCGAGTTCATTTTTGTGTGGAGGGTTAAAAGCTCAGGCGTGATTTTCAGTAATAGGAGAATAAAGTTAAAATTAAGCTTCTAAATACATATGTAGCCACCTAAATAAGTGGTCTGCTTTTCAAGTGTGCTCATGGACCTAGGAGACTAACTTGAGGTACCCGTATTGGTTTAAATATTATGTAATAAAAACAAATCGGATAGAAATTGGTAAAACATGCCAACCATTTACAAATATCAAAACAATGCAGCACAATGGCTGGCAGTGAGTAGGCTCCTTCTGCAGTTATGTTACGAGAACACCAAGTATTATCAAAGACAGATATACCATACGGCTAAAATGCTCTTCACTCCAAACCTCAGAGATGGGGAGGCAACAGCTACCATCTTTCATTAGTGTATGATTAGGTTTCCCAGTCTTGCAGCGGGCATCACACTAGTTGCTTTTGGCCTGGAAAGAATACTTTCCTCACTGCCTGATTGACCTGCGTTGGAGTGAGGTTTATTCACCTTGCTTTCAGCAACCCAGGGACCCAGTGGCTAGGGTCGCAGGTTCATATTATTGCAATGTGGCAGATGTCCAGCACAAGTGCTTGTTCAATAGAGAGTCTGGTTCCCTGAAACTAGAACTAGATTAGGGGAAGGCACCTCCAAAAGAAGGTGGGGAATGGGTTGGGGCTCCTAATGTCTGGTACAACAAGGGGTCAACCCTTCTTCCCCACCCCATTAGCCCTTGTAGGGCAGTGTGGGGACCCAGCAACGGTGACGGCACCTGCTTAAACAGGTTGGGGAGGATGGGTGAAGGCATCCCTGATCGAGTGGTACAGATTACAGATGGATGATCTGCACTGGACAAGTTACTGCCAGATTGTTTCCCAGATGTGTTAATAAAGCCGTGGACTGGCTGAACCACATTCCTACTGTCCTGGTTAAAGGAAACAGGCCAGAAGAAAGCTATATAAATAGAATTTGTGAAAGTTACTCAAATTTCATTTTTTTTCTCCCAACTTCAAAGTTCTATTTTGCATTCATACAAAAACTGTTTACAGTCAACCTTACTCTAATAAATTTTGTTTTCTAACTTTAAGGCACAAAGCAAAGCTGGCCAAAGTGCTTCCAAACCAGGCAGGCAGCTGCTTCTACCCAAGTTCACAAGAAATAGCAAAGAAAGTACACAGCATTGGACACATCTGGAAGAGATTGCACAGTCTTTGAAAATACTGTCCCAATTCCTTTCCTCCTGCTGATGAGATTTCAGGCTACTAAAGTGCTACATCAACTACAGAGGATTAGATAACATGTAGGCTTTAACTCTACACATTATTTTTGTTGGACAAAAAGGAGAAAGTTTTCATGCTAGCATGGAAATAAATATCCTAATTCAGAAAAAAGAATATTGTAAAATGTACTGGAGTAAACAAAGAAATCACCTGGAAAACTGATTTTTAACTTGGGAAAATGAGTATTTACTTTACTAGGTGACCAAGGTAAATTTAAAAAGGAAATCAGCATTACATGTTTTTCACAGCTGTACTAAGTGAAAAGAAAGGTCAATATAGTAAGTTTTAAGTAATAAAGAATGAATGAATGGAAGAATAAGTACAGATGATTGGGATTAGTACTCATTTAGCCAAAAATGTACTTGTAATTACATGCTAACTTACATGCATGAATATTGCAACATGTAATTCTCTAATGTAAAGTGCAAAAACCAAAAGTATATGTTTTATTTGCTTCTCTCTCATAAGGACAATGAATGCAAAAAAATACAGATTAAATTCAAACGGAAAAGCAAATCAACTATTAAACATAATTAACTTTATTTTTTTCAGGAAAGGCTGTGGAGTTTTTCCCTGAATTGTTAGTCTATAATCATTTACCTTTTAAGTAGCTTTGAAAGATTAAGAATAATGAACAATGTGACCAGTTCACATATGCATTTTTTAAAACATTCAATATAGATACAAAATTGAATGTAGCACTATCTTAAAGACAACATAAATCTCATTCTTTTAATATTTAAAAAAAGCAAAGCTCCAATTAAAAAAAAACAGGAGGAAAATAAATGTTTTTCAAATATGCAAAATATATAGGTTACCAGTTGCAACTGAGATTCCAGTTGTAGTAAAGAATTAAAGAGGTCTGTTCTCCCATTGTGGCAGAGGCATAAGTCTCTCAGACATTAATGGGAGTTATGTACATGTATGAATAGGAGAACGCACCCTTAAAGAGATGATATATTTTAAAAATTAATACCGTTACTGCTAAGTAAATACTATCAAGAGTGCAGTGTTTTAATTTTAGCTAGTAAAGGCTTAAAAAAAACCAAACACCCATGAAGAAGAAAAATGTTATTTCCAAGTGACATTAAAATTTACTCATC
Source organism: Emydura macquarii macquarii (assembly GCF_026122565.2). NCBI lineage: Eukaryota > Metazoa > Chordata > Testudines > Chelidae > Emydura > Emydura macquarii. The sequence continues at coordinate 42,084,424 of NW_027132610.1, read as the reverse complement.
AGCTTCATTTTTACATAACACACAAGTATTTATTCTAAACTATAGTGAGACAGCTATAAAAGCCCTTTTGAGAATTTTTTTAAATAAAACAGATTGTTTATATAAAACACAAGCCTTCTTAAATAAGATGATCAATGTTATAAACTAAGGACCTGATCTGCAGTAGCACCTATGCAGAAGTAGAGGTCCAAATGCATGGATCCAATTGCAGAATCAGGGCCTAATGTTTGCTTGTGTGAACAGCCCCATCCCTTTCAATGGGACTATCCACATGAATAAAGGTTTTCAAGATCAGGACCAAATTCATTATTCAAATCATACTGTGTGGAAACTAATTGTTCCAATGGACATTTAAACCTTCTGCCCTCTTTTAGAGTTATACCTAAAATAAAATTATACTTTAACATCCAAATTAGCAAAAAATAATGTGTGTATATATATATTGTCCATATTAAAATTAAACAATTTTTACAGTGAATGGGAAAATACTGTGGTTACAAATATATTTTGACATAATTCCTAAGAAGCAATCTAAACAGTAATCTATGCAGAGTTATTTACACAGGAGCTCAAAGGGGTGTTTCATTTTTAAATCAATTGATATTTTGGTTGGAGTTTGATAAAAAGCTGATCAATACAGGTTTATAATAATCAGGAACTGCAGATTTTAGTAAACTTTAACAAAAATGTTGTATGTTGCACATTCAGTAGATGAACCCAAATTACATAAAAACTAACTAAATGTCTGACCTGGTTAATCTGAATCATTTAGCATATCCCATTTTTACTGTCAACTAAACTTCAGATCAACAAGACAGTGGTACATACATGCCATGAGACAAACTACCACTTAAATCTTTCACAAACAGCAAGCACAGATTAACCAAGTCTGACTGTATTTAATCGCTACTATCAGACTGTATGTATGGTTTGTTCTCATTTCAATCCTATCCTTTAATTAACACATATGCAAATGTGCAAAAACAAGGCAATACTTAATATAAATATTTACTAGAATGAACAGAACTGGCACTTAAGCAAAAGCCACCCTGTCATTCGTTTTTGAAGCTGTATCTTTTCTTTACTAATTTGTCTTCTGTTTTTAGTAGTCTTCTATCCTATTAACTTGGAAGGTTACCGATCATCTGGAAATTTCACATTGGTAAAGGAAAGGAATGTCTGGTCGATGCAGTCTGGAGATAAAGAAAGAATCATACTTCAGTTCATCAAACTGATTACCTGTAAGCAATTACTGATAACTGAGTTAAGATTTACAGCAGCAGCAGAGGTGGAGCGGGGAAGGGGAGGAAGAGAGCAAGCATGCAAGCAACTTCCTCCATAACCCTCCTCCTCCCAATCAGGGTAACAGGAGAAAATGACAGGATTAAAAAACCTTAACCTTCCAAAAGATTCTGTAGTCTGTCTCGAAAAATTTATGTCTGTCATGATATTTTAGAGCTGCTAATACCGATTGATAGATAGAGAAGTAGCTTTCTGTCCAGTGCAATTATTCCTTGTATTAAATTAATACAACAATAAATTCATTTATGCTTGTTGACATTTGCTTTGAGTGTGTTATTTCAATTCAATACTTGAGAACTTTGAACAAATACTGATTAAGTCTCAAAAGCTCTTCAAGAGCTTTTGCCCACTGTGAAAAGGTCAGAAGTTTGGGGACCAACCCAGCACCCACTGAAGTCAACTCATTGACTCGTCCTAATCTTTCATCCTATACCAGATTTCAATCTCAGATGAAAGAACTACAGACCAAACCATCACAAACACTCCTAGTTTCTCCTAAAAGCTACTGTATTCAGATTTTTAGTACTCTTTGTTTTGAAAGTTTTATGCCTACACTTATTTTTGTTCATCACCGTAACTCACTTATTTAGTAAATAGATACTAGATGTTTTCATTAAGTGTTTACTGTACTTTTTCTTACTCTGTAGAGAACACCGTATTGCTCAGAAAATGAAAGATATGTTATTGCTACGAGAAGAATGACATACGGTAGTTTGGATGCCACTAATTTAGGCTGATTTTAAATGCAATATAGAGCTATAAAAAGCATCAAGAAATACTTCTAAAGTACCTTCAGAACGCATGGAACAACACAGAATTATTTTTTTTGGTGACCAAGATTTAATGTTCCTTGAAGTAAATCTTGATTTCTGCTTCTCTGTGCTCAGCATTAAGATGCAAGTCTTAATACTAAATATTTACAAAAATTGCTTACCTTTAGTACAAGAAGAAAAATCTTGTTCTGTGAGCAGCTGCCATGCTTTCCGACATGTTTCTGACTTTAAGGTAATTGACAAACCCTCGGAAGAACAGGAGGAGGCCTGAAAATATTTAAAATAGACATCATGAGAAGTGCTAAGGTACCTAATGATATTAATAGGTTAGATTATTAATAGAAAGTCAATATTTGTATAATCCTGATCTTCCACAAACCAACCCATGAGTCGCATGTCTGATAATTGAGTGTCTTATCCCATTATATCTAGATATATAAATTATATAGATATGATAGCACTAACATCAGGAAAGAATTTACGATGAATTTCAGGGTTTCAGGTTACTAAACATATAAAGTATCGACATACAAAACATCTAACTCAGAAGAACAAACTGCTGTTGTATAAAGACAATCTGAATTCTAAAATATATATCAGAAATATATAGATATAGGAAAGTAAATGTACTGCCAGTCCAATAAATAAGTAAATAAATACTATATAGCAGGGAGATAATAAATGGCAGTAGAAAACTGCTTAATGTTTGGACAGGTGAACTATTTTAGCTGACTAAAAGAAGAGGTGAAGTGTTGACTGATTAAAACAAGATCATTTTGGAGCATTAGTTGTAAATACATGCTTTTTTAGGGCAAGTTGTTTAGAAATTACCACCACTCTTTCCCTCCTCATTCAGTTATAATAATTTAGGGAGTTATTTGGATACAATAAGTTATTTTTCACGTTTCAAGTGCATAATTAGATGGAGGAACTAAATGGTATATGATGTTGACGACAATTTAGCAATTCAATGACAAACTGAATACTTTTTGAACAACAGTATCAAGGAGTATAAGGGAGGTAGTGTGACCTAGAGAATAAAAGTATACTGGGACTCAGGAAATCTTGGTTCTATTCCCCTGCTGGATGACCTTGGCCAAGTCACTTCACCTTCTTTGCACCTCAATTTCCCCATCTGCAAGATGAGGATAATGATACAAAGAAGCTAAATAAAATATTTTGAAATCTACTAATGAAAAGTGATATATAAGAGCTAGGTGGTATTATTGTAGTAAATACTGAAAAACGTAGCTACAGAAGGTACATCTCACCTCATGATTTTGGTTTTAAACCAATCTCAAACTTTTAGGCATTAAGAGGACACTAATACTACACCTACCTTTCTTGCACTTTTTTCTATGCTGCTAGCCATTGTCACAGACAGAATACTGGATGAGATGGATTCTAGGTCTGATCTAGTACAGCAACTCCTATATTTAAGTTGACTGTGCTCCTATAGGCCTAGCAAGCTTCTTTTAAAATACTGAAAAATTAATTTCACCAGCCCATGTGTTTCTTACTAGTATAGCTGAGTTTACATAGGACAAGTCTACATTACAAAATTAAGTTCACCTAAGTTACATTGACGTACAGCCACTGTAGTACTTGAATCGATTTTACATAGCCACAATATGCTTTGTGTGTCACCAGGAATGCTTACCCTGATTTAACTGCCAATGTGGGTCATTGTGGGACTGTTTTTTAAATGCAGTAACTGTCGATGTAAACAACGCCGTGTCTACACTGACACTGTGTCAACCTAACTACGTTGACTTAAGCACTATGCCTCTCACAGAGGTGGACTTAAGCTGGCATAGTGGGCAAGATACATCAGTGGGAACGACATTTTAGTGTAGACGCTTACAGAGTTAGGTCAATGTAAGCTGTCTTACATCGACCAAACTGTAATGTAGACCAGGCCATAATTAGAACTGAATGCTCACCTGAGGACTGAATCTTTTTGCAGTTGTCTTGAAGATGACTATACGCTAATGGAACCCAAACTTTCTTCTGTGTTAGTCAAACCACTTCTTGCAATGGGAATGGCAATCACTATCTCCCCTCCCCTGTATCCCAACAGGTTATGTCCAAATACAGTTACTGCAGTTGCTCTGCTTCTTTTGTCCAATTATTTCTTCCCACCATCCTTGCCTAGCACTTTTGTTTCCTTCTCAATGTGATTTCTGTCCTGTGTATTTTTTCCCCATTTAACTCTTTTTTGCTCTTGGTTGTTGTAGTAATTCCTCCAATAAAAATATTAAACTTATTCACCCAACCACAATCGTGAGACTTATTTTATAGTTCACTGGAAGTTCTGAACAAAATCTGGAAAAAATTAACTTCAGATCAACTCAAACCTGAAATTTTTGAGAATTTCCAGCAAATTAAAAAAAAAAAAAAAAAAATCAGTTTAGGGTCTAATTAAACATTTTGTTTGACCTGAAATTAAATGTTTCATTTCTGGGCATTTTTAACCTTTTAAAATTAAAAAAAAAAAAAAAAAAGAAGGAAATTTGGAAACAAAGGGCTAGATTCATAGGGGAACTTTGCTGCCATTCACAAGACGGAGGATGCAGAGATACCCTCCATATGCCCAACAGCCAAGTGGTAGGAGCACTCACCTGGAATATAGAAGATCGAATTTCAAATTTCCACTGTAGAGCAGGGACTTGAACCCAGATCTTATATTTCCCAGGTGAGTGCCCTAACCACCAGGCTCTCCTGTTGAAGCTATTCCACTTTGTATAAGTTAAATATTCATTCAAGCAGGGACTGGAACCTACCTATCCCCCACATCCCCTAAGGTGAGTGCCATATTAAATGGACTATACAGTCACTCTCACTCATGCTCTCTGTTCCAATGAACATTGAATTGTTTCAATGAAAAAAATTAACCAAAATCAACATGAATTCATGAAATATTTTGGTTGATTTGAACCTGCATTTTTGGTGAAAAAAAAGTTGCAGCCAAAACATTTCATTCAGCTCTACCTGCAAGCAGGCCATATGTTTTTGTGACTAAGCTGAATGCTGTGGAAACAGATAAGTAAAGTTCAGACTGGTGTTCCAATGCATGAACTTGCAGCCATAAATGCAAACTGCTTCCATGTCCAGCTGTAGGAGCTGCGCAAGAACAGGAAGGGAGGAGGGCAGGTGACTTTCAAGGAGCCATGTATTACATTATCCACTACTGAAAGCTCATTTTTACATAGTGTGTAAACTGAGCAGCATATCCAAGCTCAGTCAGTTTTCTGCATTTCTTCCAGTTGGGAAATTTATTCATCAGTACTTTTTTTTTTTTCCCTCCCCCCTTCACCTGAGGAACATAAAGCAACTTTTTAAAAATTAGTATTTTCTCTTTTTTCAGCCTGTTTACTTTGTGCATTTGACAGTACTTTGAGTAGTCAGTCTGACTCTCTTGTGGATAGTACTCAAAAAGCCTTTCTCCAGGCCCTAAAAAAGGAAAGTGAATATGTAGCAGGTGTCTCCATCATGCAAAAAAGGAAAGGGAGATGACAGGTAAGCCTCAGCGCGTTTGGTGGTGTGACTCAAAAGTATAGTCCGAAAGATCCTTCTGAACGTAAGCAGGGGAGCAGAAAACCTTTCAGATGTTTTTTCTTTTTTTAAAAGGAGAAAAATACCACAGATCACGCCCTTCAAAAATGGTGTTCCAATCAGAAAATTGTTTTTATAAAGTACTCAGAAAAACATTAAATTCACAGTGTCCCTTCAAGCTCAGAGTATTCTTTTTCCGTGTTCTGTTAAGAGTCTCTACTTGATGAAAACACTGGGTCAGAATATAGTTACTGCAATACACAGCTCAAGATGTTTAATACTGACATTTTAAAATATATACACAGCTATGTCAATCCAGTTTTTTTTTTTTTTGGAAGAAAGGGTGAATTATAATTATTGAATACACTTAAATACCAAGTAGTGCCATTCATCCCAAAAGGATTTAAAAACATAATTAACAACTTTACAAATTACCGTCAACATTTTCAAACTTACGAGTCTGCAGTTAAGCTTCTTAATTTGTATCTGGCACCTAAAAGTGGCTGATTTATTGGAGATCCTGAATACCTAGAAGATGCTACTGCAATCGATGAGAGCTGCAGGTGCACAGAACTTCTGAAAAGCACCCCCCTTTTATGCAGCTTGACAAAGATGAGGTAAAAGACCTTACTTTTAAGCACCCAAGTTTGAAAATTTTGGCCTGAAATTATTTTACTATGAATGCAACGAATCATTTCAACCCACTTCTGAAATGCAATCCCTGCTGGGGTAGAACGTGAAAGCTGTTTAAAGGCCTGGTGCTAAGAGGTTTTCAGAAACTGCAATTGTAATTGATTTCTGGCCCCAACATTACACAGCAAATAAGCAAAAGCAAGTTGAGGATAAAAAGTGAATATATCCAACTGAAAGGACAAGGAGAAATTTTAGGTTACTAGTGTATTACCAACTTACTCTTGCACAAAATGCCAAGGATCTTTAATGATCATAACAGTCAAGATCTTGGTTCTACATCTTACCCAACAGCGTAAGGCTCCCAACATGTTGTTGCTGGGTCCCTAACATCTCAGAGGAAAGAGTGCCACCTACTGATTCAGTAGCATCACATTTTAGTGCATTCTCCAGTTAGGAAATGGCAGGAGTTAAAATAAGTTAGTGGTACAGACAGAACTCTCACATAAGAAAAAAACTACAATGGTAGTATGTTTATATCATAATTATTCAGCTAAAGTGGAGACAAAGGAGCAAAAATTAGAAATCAATAAAAACTTCTCAAAAGTCTAGTTAGATTCATGCTCAAAAGGAAACTGAACGGAAGTACTGTGATCAAAAAGCATGATGCCTTTCCCCTTGCCTGACTGAGTAATGATTAATGTAGGATGCATTTCAATGGCAAAAAAGAGGATTATAGTTTTAGTTGTATAATTCTACACGCTTATCAGCCATGTTTATTTTTGTTTTAAACACAGGTTACAAATCAGAGATATTTGCATAATTATAATATTTCCAGCATAGGAACTTTGAACTGACGATCAATAGAGTAATCAGAAATTCACAAAGGAATAGGAGAACAACCAAGAATTTAGTGAAAGCAATGGAAATAAAGTACAAAAGAAAAATTTTAATAGATGGTTAAAAAACATACAGCTTTTTAGTATATTGTAATATTTTAATTCTCTTTTTAAAGATACACAACCCATCTTTAAGTAATTCTCCATCAAAATAATATTTGTTTTGGATTACAACTTACCAAGTACAAGAAATATCCACCAAAGCCAGTACTGTCCATTGAAATATCCAGTGAAGTAGTCTGAGAACTAAAATAGACAAGGATTAACCACAGTAACACGCAATAATAGAAAGCACATTTAATATATTATTTCAAATGCAGGTAGGACAAAAAAATAGTGAACTAGCAATTTTAAATATAAAATAATACATTGGGGTAAAAAAGCAAACAAATATTTTGCAAAGTTGTAAAATATTACTCATTTGAATCTGACATTTTCTGTTATAATGAATTATTGTCAGCTCTCTTTCAATGTCTGCCATCCCAAACACACTATAGAAGCCTGCTGCTTTAGATATTAACACTAAAAGCCACATTAGTTTAATCTTATCAGACGGGGATGTTCTGCTGACCCCGCAAAAGAAGAGCTTTTGACCTTCTGTACACCCCCTACTGTTAATCGCTGCCAAGAATACCAGTCCCATAAAGACCCCCAACTCATTAAAGTCTTTTCATTTTCAAACTAGATGCTCCAGCATTCAGTTCCCAGCAGTGAGCTGAACACAACTAAATGAACCTTGAAGTGGCATTTCAACTGTTCCTGTTAGTGACCATGGTAGACAGCCTTGTCCTCTCTGTGATGTGGGAATATGAACAGGCAGCTGGAGGGCAGGGTGTGATGGTATTGGAGACAGGTATCTTTTCCTTTACCAGACTCCAGACTGCATGCTTCACTGATAAAAAGGCTAATCAAATGCCTCCAGACCTCACTTCAGATCTCTTTCTACTCCTATCTCCAACACTTTTAATAACTATTAGGGACGAGTTAAAGAAACAAAATAATTTTTTTAGTCATAGTAGTTCAACAATTTTCTGTACATTTTATTGTCTTACCGTTAATCAATATGCTTGATGTATACTGTCACAGAGCTTGCCTATCTCATTTCTAGCACATTCTATAGAATAGCTAATTAATGTTTAAGCCCAGACATTACTTATACTAAAATGAAGATATGGGCTCAGCACCTCAGTTGGTGTAAATCAATGGAGTTCTATGGATTTAGACCAGTGAGAGGATTTGGTTTATGATCTTCATTAATATTTTTTCCAGAGAGGAAATAATTTTCATATGTTGTTTAAAGTTAATTACAAAAAGGTCTGTTTCCAACAGCACTCACTCCAAGGAACTTCTTTTAAAAAAAAAAATCAAGTAGTAAGTATTCATGTAGGGAAGGGTCAGTATTGGAAGTGGGAGTTGAGATTTTTATAATTATTTCAGTTTCTAAAACGGGTATTAGCATTAGTCTCTTGGGGAAGATTGTTAAAGGTATTTAGGTGCCTAACTCCCCAATAGGGAGTTAAATACCTTTAAACATCCCCCTTCTCTTTAATACTTTATGTTCTCTCTAAATATATCAACTGAACCTACATTTTCAGGAATTAATAATTTCATTTAAAATGGTAACTAAAATTTAGTAAGAGCAGCAACAGGGCACAGGATTATGGGAATCCCACATTTTTTCTGTACCCATATGCCAGCAAGAAACAGCTGCAGATTCTTCTGTCAGAACAATTGTTTGTACAGCATTTTCTCACTGGTGGCAACTAACATTGCAGAAGCATAAATGATTAGGATGGTCCCACTTCTATCCAGTTTTGTACTACTGATCCAGCTGGGGGATCACTACTATGCAGAGGCAACGGGCACTCTGAAGAAGAGAGTGAGCACTAAACAAAAATTAGAATGATGATACACAACCAAAAATAAAACCTCAAACCCATCCCCTACCAAGTTCTGGAGTTGCAGGGAGGCGAGATCCCTTGCTAGGTAAAAAGAGAAACTAAAGACTTCAACTTGTCTTTTCAATTTTAAGCTGAAGAGTATTAAAAAAACCCAGGAAAATTGATTTCTAAGCATCCTAGAACTATTAAAATTTGATATATACTATGAAATCTGACAAAGAACTGGTATTTAGATAGCAATGGACAAGATTTAAATGTCAGCCACTGCACAATGGAACACATTTTCCAAAGAAATTTCATACACATTATAACTTTGTGCATAAACACAATTATAGGATAAGAAAAAGTCTATTGTCAGGCAAACAGGAACAAAAGGCTTATCATAGTGGACCACCTTTGTGGCTCAACTAATCCAGTATGCTGTCTCGGTGGTTAGCACCAGATGCTTCAAACACATAGAATCATAGAAATGCAGGCTGGAATGGACCTTAAGAGGTCACAAGTACAGCTCCCTGCACTGAGGCAGAACCCAGTAAATCTAGGCTATCCATATGCAAGAAACCCCACAGTAGGCATATTTCAGATAATCTCAGGAGAGCCTCCTCCTAACCTTTAATAATAAGATTCTCACTCTCTCTTCTCTGGTCCTTGTATACTAAGTAAAAAGGACCGAAGTAGCCTAAAGGGACTCTAAAAGCCCCAAATCAGCCAGGAGAAAATTCCCCTGGCATAGAAAGTGAGGAAACAGCTATAGGCTGTCTTTTTGAGGAGCAGTCACAAGTACTGGAGATGAAGCATAACTGGGATAAATAGAATATATTAGGGAGGGGCCACAGCAATTAGCACTACAGATATTCCGGACAATAATGCCACATTAGACAATTCTCCAGGGCTAAATTACACCAAAAGCTTCTGCAACCCGTGGAACAGCCCAGAATTGGGATGGCACAAAAAACTGCTTAATGCCGAAGCCTCCACCTTCCTTAGATTGGGCTGACAGTTCTGTACTATGCCTCTGAAAAGGTGCTGCAGTTTCACAAATTCATAGAGTTTAAGTCCAGAAAGGACTATAAGATAATCTTCTATCCTGCATATCACAGGATATTAAATTGCTCCCAGTTACCCCTGTATTGAGCCCAGTAACTTGTGCTGTGCTAAAGCAGAAAGGCATCCAGAATAGACATCAAGAGAAGGAGAATCTTACCATATCCCTTGTTAGTTTATTTCAGTGGTTAATCATCCTCACTGTTAAAAATGTGCCTTTTTTCTAATTCGAATTTGTCTGGCTTTAAACTTCCAGTTCTTATTATACCTTTTCCTGCATTTTCTCCCCATGAAGATATTTATACACTAATCAAGGCACCTCTCAATCTTCTTTTTGATAAACTAAAGAGATTGAGCTCTAAGTTTCTCACTGTAAGGCATTTTTTCTCCAGTCAACAAATGATTTTTGTGGCTCTTTTCTGCACACTCTCCAATTTTTCAAAATCCTTTAATATATGTTGACACCAGAACTGGATAAATACTCCATAAAGAGGTAAAATCACCTCCCTGCTCCTAATCTACAGTTATATATATGCATTAGCCTTTTTTGCCACAGAATTGCACAGGTAGTTAAATTGCCTGTTCACCATGGCCCCCAAATCCTTTTCAGAGTCACTACTTTCACTGTTATAGTCATCCATTTTGTAGGGGTGGGCAGCATTTAGTTCCTAGATGTGTAACTTTTCAGTTGATTGGATTAAGACACATTGTTTGAATGGACCAGCTTGCCAAGTGAATCTCACTGTAAGTATTTTAATTATACATAAAGAATCATTCCAGAGCCTTGCTTAACCCTTGAAGAATGAGGCTGCATATCCCTTCCAAGCCCCTTTTGGCATTTACTCTGGATATTCTTGTTATCCATATAAATGTCCAAATCCTTTTAGAATCTAGCCAAGTTCTTGGCTTCAAGAGCAGACTGTGGCAATGGGTTCCAGACTGTTTTTTAAAGAAGTGTTTTGCTTTTTAGTTTTAAAATTTTCCACCTTTCAGTTGCATTTAATGCCTCCTTGCTCTTGTATTCTGAGAGAAGGTGAACAGAAGCTCCTGATCTACCTTTTCTCTACTATTCATTATTTTACACACTCCCTATGACGTTGTCTCCTTCTAGTCTCCTTTCTTTTAATATAAATAATCCCTGGGGAATCTAAACAGACAGATGTATATGCAAACATCCTAGTGGGATAACAAAGGTCTGCTAGTGGAGTCTGTGTCGTTAGATTCTGAGAATGTCATGGAAAACAGCAGTGGGGCTATTAAGAAAGGGGACAGAGCCTTAAGATGCCTTCACCTCCCAAAAGATCCAAGGAGGCCCTGAACCATTTTAAAAAGTGCTCTATTCTATTTTATATAGGCTCTTGTACAGATAGAAATGATGGAATATAAAACTTAAGTTTATTATGCACCTTTATTCAAAATCAAATCTTTCATAGCTAAATCCTTTTTGAAAGAAATAGGAACATAGCAAGATAAAACTATTATAGCAGATAAAAAGCAACTTCAATATTCAAGAACCTACATATTACAAGACAGTAAAAGCTGTTATAAGGGAATAAAAACAAGCAGTTTCACTAACAAATTTTTGCAATTTCCACTTTCATATTTTATTTATTGCTTTAACTGTTAAATATTAGAACATCTAATGATGTCAATATAGCATTTAAAGTGTATTTTAAAGAAACTAGACACTGTGAATCATCTTTCTAGTTTCATTCCGTAGGGACACAGGCATACAATATCCATCAAGAACCTTACCCGCACAATGAGAATCCATTTGATCAACGATAGGCCAAATCCACAGATTGCACCATACCTTCCTGCTATGGTGTTAGTTATACAGAAGGATAAACAAAATCCAATCCAGTTGAAAATAAATGCCACTAAAACCAAGAGAAACAGTAGCTTGTGTTAGTGACAGTGCACTCTTGTTTAGCTACAGAAAATAAATATAAATTACTTTAATACATTAATAAGCAAATATATTTACAAGATTGGAGATCCCTATCAGTATTTCAGATAAAAATAGTATTCTTCAGAAATTTAGATGTTCCTAACGGTATATACCTTAAAAAAAATACTAGCTAATATCCAACAGTCAGCTGTTTTAAACAGAGAAGAACACCAAACAAGAGTACATTCCCCCGCCCCCCCAAAAAAGCTGTATCTCCCACAGAACTCTGGAAGATACAGAACCACAGGAATGATCATCAAATAAGCACTATGAATTAGATAAATACATGAAGCAATATATTTGTCTTAGAACTATTTAAAGCGTAGCAAGATTTCCTTATTGTTGTTAAATACAATTACACAAACACTTGACCAATTCTCTGCAGAGATTTGCATAGTCTGGATAAAAATTTAGATTTACTTTGCTGGAATTTGTCTAGCTTGAAGCTCTAATGACTTATCCACACAGGGTTGATGTGAGTTGAGGTTATCCTCTCCTGATTACTGCCTAGTACGTTTATATTCCAGAGGCAGCAGTCTTTCAGTTGTGAGAATTTCTAGCCATACATGAAATCTAATGTAAAACAATATACTTTGCATTGTAACTTAGCTAACTGGAGCTACAGTTAATGTCTGTCAGGAAAGCAGCACTTGAAATGTTTTGCTTTCTGGATATTTGAATACACTGGAGGTAACTGCAAACAGTTTTTCCCCTTTTAGTTCTTCCCCCCCTGCCGCACCATCTTCCAGATACTCAAATGTAAAATACAGTATCTTTCATTTTAGGACCATGTTTCCTAAACAGGAACTTTTTTTTTTTTTTTTTTTAATATCCCCACACACTGAAAAATATACCCTTATATTTGTTCTCTGAAAATATATCTACAACTTAACAATACATGACATCAGAAGAAAATAAGACATTTTTGAGATCACAGAAGGAAGTATTTACAGTTTGCCATAAACCTATCTAATTTCCCTCTCCTACCTTCAGCTCAAGAGTCAAGTTTTCAGATGTATACATTATCAGCCCCATTTGTCTACAGATTGTTTGAAGTGGACGTTCTCAAACTATGTCGTGTGGCTGGGAGGTGCTTGCACGCACTAGGCAATGCGCCAATTCTCTGTTTTTTAATCAAAAGACAGTGCTGCCAGAGTAGATCCAGAGCCCCTTGGCCTGGGGGTTGAGGCAAAGGGAATAGCACTAGAAAGGGGCCAGCCAAGTGAGCTTTGACACCCAGGGAAGCAATTTACAGGGGCTCCTCATTCCATCTTAGCCCCGCCCCGTCTCCCTCTGCCCCCCACCTCCCATCTTCTTCCCAGCATCATAGGAGCTCCCATGCCCCATCTGACCTTCCCTTCATGCCCCTCTCTCCAGTTCAGCCATGGCTTTTCCCAAGTGCTCTCCTAGAACACCAAGACCTAGAAAGAATCTGTAAACCCTCTGCCTGTCCCTTTCCACAAGACAAGTCCTTGCACCCCCAGTCCAGGGTTAGATAAAGATCCCTGGGAAAAGAGGCTCCAGACTTCCCCTCCTGCCTTTGATACTGAGACCCCACAGGGGGCTCTTCACTATTTAGTCCTGCCCTTACTTTTTGCTTCTTGCCTCTCCTCCTTCTCCCAACAGATTCAGCAGCAACACTGGCTCCTATCCCGTAATTGTTAAATCAACCTCCCGCCTAGGGACAACAGGTGAAGCCAAGAGGACGCTTTCCCCTGAATGGGGCATGGTCACAAGGCAAAGCTGGGTTCATGAGTCATAGGTGCTATCTTTGTTAAAGCATAACAATCTTTTCAGGCATCAGCTGTGACGTAAGTTACTATTGCAATAACTTTATTGACAGGACAGTGTACAAGCACAAGAGGGTGACTCCTCCCTCCAGACCTCTTCTTCCCAGCAATGGAGGCATACAGCTAGAATAGGAGGCTGGGCCATGTGCTGGATACATAAGGGAAACAGCTGTCATGTTATTCCATGCTATGGGAATGCCTGTTGTGAGTACAGACTAGACACATGCCAGGCCCCACTATCTAGGCACCAGCCCTAACCACCAACACAAGAGGCCCCACTGGCAGCCCCTTGCCCGCCTGCCAGCCGCACTGCCCTCTTTGGTGCATCAGACAGCACGGTAGTTGGGCCATGACAGCATCTACACAAAACAGGCAAGCTGAAGCTGAGAGAGCAGCTGTTGCGCGCTCCTTCTCAAGAGGCTTCTGGGCTCCAGGCATATCGCCCATATGTTCCTGTGTTGGATGCTCTCATAAAAAAAAAAAAAAAAAAAAAAAAAAAAATCAAGCAACTCTACAATAGAGACCACTCCCTTTTCAGTTAGTTAGTCCAGCTACTCAGTAATGCACTTGTACCCTGCTTTCTTTATTGGCTGGTGCCATTCATTTTTGTCTTATGTCACTTCTGCAGTCAATCTCACCAGTTTTATTTGAGCTGCTGCAATCTAATTTTTTTTTTTTAAACAGAATTGAGAAACATGAAAGATGCTTTACAAAATAAAATTAGTACTTTTGACACTCACTCTCACAACTACATTGATTTAAGCCCTTCTATTTCATTATTCATTCTTGAAAAGTATAGGATTTTCAATGGGAGGAATTATTCAGACAAATTATTCAGTATTAAGTGCAGACTTTTTACACTCAATAGTAAACAATAATAAATAAGTAGCACTTCTATAGTATGGCACGGTAGATCTAGATATCAGTATATCTTGGAACTCTTGAAAGCCTTTTTTTAAAAATCTGGTTTAAAGAACTGTATAAAAATATCCATGGGAAAAAATAGTTTAAATGACAAGAAAATAAATATTAAGTTGTGGATGTTCTACTTAAAAAATATAGAGCTTAATTTCAAACTATTACAAACGTCTATACACTTATTTGGGAAAACTGAAGTGAAAATTAAGTATGACAAAATTTCTCTCCTTGATACACAAACACCTAAATACCTTGAGGGGAAAATGACAGAAGGCCAAAGTTATAGTTATTTTACCAAAACATGAACACACAATGCCTCAAAGTTAAAAAATCTCCCAAGCATACCAATGAAGGGAAAAAACCTTTATTTTCTTTTATAAAGCACTCTTGCTATCTAAAGGAGTGGAGCCTATTTGTCATTAAACTTTGTTTACTTTACATGTGAAGTGCACAGATGAAATGAAATTGAATACAACACAAAAATTTGCCCTGAAAACCCCCAAGTCCTTACCAAGCTTATAAGAAGGTACACTGAACCTTGTTTCCACCACGTTACCATTTTAAAACTTGCAAGTTAAAAAAAAAAAAATCTTATTTCTGCACCCAAAGCCCTCTCCTGATTAGAGGTAGTGTTCAGCATATATTTCCTGGCTAAATGCAATTTTCTTTTTTACCTTTGTAGTCTTCACTTCTTGCAAGTTTTCATTTCTACATTACATCACTCCTAGACCTTTGCTAATTTGAAATTTTCAAGCAAGTTATCATAAGTTGCCTTTGCCTGTTGTCACGTCTCTGCTCACTATGTATCCTTTAACGTAAATCCCTCACCTGTTAAACTTTTCCACAACGGGCGCCATGAGGGGAGATGACTGTGGTGGATTAAACAAGTCTTTAATTAATGGTGGATATGTCATATCATGCAGTTTTGTTACAAGCATTGCTATGCTTTCCTCTCTATGAACACTGGGTGGAGCAGTAGATGTGGATGACTCCTGGGACACCAGGCCCAATAAAACACCACACTAAAAGACTACAACATATATATGTGAAAAAAAAGTTATTTTCTTCAAGAATAGTTAAAGATTTTTCAGTGTTATAAACTCTTATTTTCATGATTTTTATAACAACTAAGTCTTGGCTAACATTTGACAATTCCTGTTATAGACTGGAGAATAAATGCAACTAATACTGTTAGGGCCCAATTATTCCTGGATGTGATAGACTACAGTTTTCATCAGATACTCACTGAACCAACAAGAGGCTATGCACTTCTAGAAGTGGTTTTGGTAAGTAGTGAGGACATGATAAAAAGATAAAGAGCTGGTTACATGATAAACTTCCTTGGATCAAGTGATCATGAGTTGACTTAGTTTATGTGAAACTGAAGGATAACCAAAACCATGTAGTCAACTATGGTTTATTTCAAAAGGGGAAATTTGGGAAATTAATGGTTTTAGTTAAAGTAGTCAACTGGACTGAAAAACTCAAGGGACAAATGTGGAAGAGACTTGGAATTTCTTCAACTCAAGTAGTGATAATGTTTAAACAGGTTACCAGCTCAGTGACACACACCAGCTCAATGAGTCAATATGTATTCATATCAATATCAGGCCAATTCACTTGTGCTAATAGAAATCAAGAGAGATGTTGATTGTATTGTTTTCATCTGTCTGTATCCTGTACTTAGCCTTAGATTGAAAGGTGTGTTAGTATTTAAATGTGACTTTACTTGATGTGTAGAGCTACATAAAAACTAATGAAGAATTGTTTCTGGCAGCCACATTGTGTTTACATTATGTATACGTATTGGAGATTGGAGCCTTGGAAATGTAAATGAATGAAGATGTTGACGTCAAAGTGTGGTCATCATATGTTCAACAATGGGGAATCTACAGACCCATTCTGTCATGGAAACGCTTGCCAGACTCTTTTCAGCTATTAAGAACAACCCTGGGAGTGATTCTGCATCTCTGATCCACCCGGATGCTATGAGGGAGCATTCCAGATACATAAGACAGAGGTCCCCAAAGCCATTTTGTGCAATCCTGAGAGATTTATGGAAACTAGTAGAAACTTCATCTTTATCAATTGGACTTACAAACTCTGACTCACCTGTTATATATTTTACCTGATATAACCTCTCAATAACTCATTTCTTCTTCTTAGCTAATAAATCTTTTCTTTACTAAGGAAATTGGCTGTCAGCATTGTTTTTGGTGAGAGATTCAGAGCATCCATTGACAAAGGATAAGTGGACCAACCCTATGGGGTTGGCAGAATCTATTGTGAGGTGATTTTTGGTTTTAATAACCTTTAATCACAAAGTCCAGTTTGTCTGAGTGGCAAGATGTGCTAGAGAGCCTAAGGAGACCATCTGTGGCTCCATGGTAAGAATAATATAGTAATCCAGGAGTGCACGCTTGTTATTAGTTTGGTAAAATCTAATTATAGAATATACCACTAGTTTGGGGTGTCTGCCCTGTTTTCTGACAGTCTGACCTGAGTTTGGCACTCAGTTGTGATCCCTATACTAGACACCATGACACGTATATAAAACCTATCTTCAATTTCTACTGTAATTAAGAGGCAAAAACTTGTAGGGAAAAGGCTCCAGACCAGTGGTTCTCAACGTGCAGCCTGGAGTCCACTTGCAGCCCAGTCAGCACACAGCTGCAGCCTATATGACATCCTCAGGGCAATGAAGGTAGTATATATATTGTGTGGATGCAGCACACAACACAGAGCTGTATATGAGACCCACAACGATAAATAGGTTGAGAACCTCTACTCCAGATCCAACTAAAAAAAGGATACTGGGAGTAAGCAGACAGCCTATTGCGAATGGAAAAAAAGGACTGATCAATAAAGAAAGCTATATCATAGAGGTTAGAAAACATAGGAATGAAATGAGAACTGCCAAAAATCAAGTTGAATTAGCTCTTGCCAAAGAAATCATTTATAACAAAATCTTACTTATTTTAAAGAGGATGGATGGATGGATGTGGTTGGGCTTCTTGCAATGTGGATTGGGAAGAGTTTCAAAATACTTTGCCTCTGTTTTCAACAATTGTAAGACAGAACATGGATATGAAGACAGGATGGCTGATGGAAATGTGTGTATAGAAATGGAAATGATCACATCCGATGTGGAAGAAAAATTCAAAAAACTGCTTAATGCACTGAAGTCAGAGAGGAAGATGATAATTTACAGCCCAGAACACTGAAAGAACTGGCACATGACATTGCTAGTACGTTAGCAAGGATTTTTAATAATTCTATCTACTGAGGGGTATTATTCTCCAGTTATATTGTACTAATGTTGTACCTATATTTAAGAAAGGGAAAAAAGTGATCTGGGCAATTACAGATCTGCTAAGTCTGACCTCAGTAGTATGCAAGGCTTTAGAACAAATGGTGAAGGAAAGAAAATTAAATTCATGGAGGCAAATGGAAAAGGTAGAGCTTGCCAAACTAACCTGATTCCCCTCTGAGAAGATGATTTCTCACATCTTAAAAAAAACTAAGTATATTGGATCTACTGAGACTTCAGTGAAGCATTTGACAGTACACACGGGAAATTAATTAAATTAGAAAAAATGGGGTTTAGTACAAGAACAGTAAGGTGGGTAAGTTGCTGCTTAAAGAAAGAAGGCAAAGAGTTGTGCTGAAAGGTGAACTATCAGACTGCAGGCAGGTGACTAATGAAATTCCTTAAGGATTAGTCTTGGCCCGATCTGATTTAATATTTATTCATGACCTGTCCCAAAGTAGGAATGTCCTAATGATATTTGCAGATGGTACAAAGTTGGAAGGCATTGTTGATACAGAGTATTGGAATATCATACAAAGTGGAAGACCATGAAGATTGGAGTAACAGAGATGAGCTGAAATTCAATAGCACAAAGTGCAAGATTGTGCATTTAGGGTCTCATCAGTTGAGAGAGAGAGCAATATTAATGACTTTCTATAACACATTAGTGAAACCTCATTTGGAATACTCTGTACAATTCTGAGCACCCATCTTCAAGAAACAGGAATTGAAACAGCAACATGGGAAGAGGAGAGCTACTAGAATGGTCTCTCTTATGAGAGGAGACTAGAAGAGCGTGGCTTGTTTAGCCTAGCAAAATGAAGGCTAAGAAGGGGTACGATCACTCTGTAATATATCAGGGTGGTAAACACCAAGGAGGGTGAAGAGCTATTTAAGCTAAAGGACCATGTTGGCCCAAGAACAAATGAGTAAACTGTCTATGAACAAATTCAGACTAGAAATTAGGAGGAGTTTTCTAACCATCAGAAGAATGAAGTTCTGGAACAGCCTCCCACTAGGAGCTATGGTAACAAACAACTTAATTAGTTTTAAGAGAGAATAAATGATTTATGAGCAGGATCACATCACTGGTTTGCTTTTGATTATGTGGTTCAGGGCTCAGCAGTGCTGGGAGGTTCCTTCCACTCAATATCCCTAAAATCTCATGCTTCAGGCAGTCAGCTGCAGAGGTGAGGAAGGGATTCTCACCCCCACTGCCAGTGTAGTCTGTTTTTTGTTAGTTTGTTTTGGTCTCCTTGCTCTGAAGCATCAGAGGTTACAACAGCTAGAGAGAGGACACTGGATAGGATGGGTCAGTGCTCTGAAGTGGCACCAATTCCCCCTTTTTCCCCCCTGCCTCAAGTTCTTGCCTACATGCTCATGGTCTAACTGATCACCCTATGTGGGTTGAAGGCATTTCTCCCCTCCCCCCCCGGTCAGAGACCTTGGAGGGTTTTCACCTTATTGCAGCATGGAATTCAAGTTGCTCACCCCAATCATCTGGGTATACCTCACTTTGCCATTGCAGGGTCCTCAGGCATTGGTGCACCGTGGTCACGCCTAATCTCTTTGAGCACACAATATTGTAGTTTCCTTTGGGCTGTAACACTGTGGTCTAGTTTTGTCTGTTGGGTTTAGGGTGTGGGTGCAGGGTGATTTTGGTGGCCTGTAATATACAGGAGATCAGACTAGATGATCTAGTGGGCCCTCCTGGCCTTAAACTATTACTTTAAGTAATATTTTACTTCAGTAAAAGTGCTCTGCAGCACTTTTAAAGCCATTCCCCCCTGCCCAAAAAAAAAAACAAAAAAACACCTTTCGACACTGTTTACATTTTTGAATGATACCTGTTCTAAAGATGAAGATCTAAGTACCAACTAGAATTCTCACTAAAAGCTCCTACAAAATTAAAACCTACTGCAGTCTTTGGATCTGAAAATGAAAATACTCCACTCTATTTCCTATTGAACACTAGATATATTAGTGCTCAATTCCAAGCTAAGGCTCATGAAATTGTAGTAGTACAATACCGAACCATCCTAACAAGAGGATTCTCACAGAAAGATGTGAAAGATGTAAAAATATCCCAACAGTGCAATATAGCTCCATTTTTCTTTGAAATAGTACATTAGTAGACATTTACATTGGAAGTGAGCCATATGGTGAGGTTAAATAGTGATGCATTAGCCTATGAGCCATGGCCCAGGCAAAAGACAAGGGATCACATCCAGCAGCCAAGAGAAAAAAAGATATCAACAATTTTTCATGATTTTTTATTTTCATTTTACTCTTTTGTATAGGATACTGAAGTATACACAGAAATACTTGCTGTATGAAGAGACTTTATAGAATTGCTCAAGGAGAAATAAGCACATGAAAATACATCACTACTCCGATTCCCAACCACTCCTTCTCATTACTACTAGAGAACTTAGGGAGCCAAGTTAGGACAACAGTCTTCCTAAGCAACTTCAGCAGCATCAGAGAAATTGGGAAGAAAAAGTATCAGACTGGTTTCCCTTGAAAAACAAAAGTTACTTATCTATCCATAACTGTTGCTCAAGATATCCATTCCACTGTAAGTGTGTGCATACCCCAGTGCACAATTCTCAGAGTTTTTCCTTTAGCCCTATCTCCTGGGGTGGCTTGAGCACCCTCTGCTGCCTTACACACAGACCTCAAGCATAAAGGACAGACCATCCCCCCTTCCGCTCTCTCCCAACTTCCTTCCTAGTGGAAGACTCCAATAGAAACGGGAAGAAGGGCAGGCTGTGAAATGGACATATTCGATATCTCTCAAAGACCAGTTACGGAAAAGTTAGTAACAGGTTGAGTGACTGAACAAGTCCATTCCATTATAGGGAGCTCACAAGCAGTCCCAACTGGAGGTGGGTTCTGCATCCATTTTAACAGGGACTGGAGAACCACTTGTCCAAATTCAGCATAGTCTTGAGATAGTTGAGAGGTAGCGTAGTGAAAGGCAAAACACATGACATGATGACAAGGATGCCATTTTGCCAATGTCCAATATGAGAACGCTGGCGAGAAAAGCCATGGAACTTGCTTGGGACCTAGTCAAATGACACAATGCTATCAGGCAGCTTCACATTAGCCAACTGGTAACGGGCAAATTCAATTGGATATCCAAGAAGAAATACTTTGAGTGGAAACAGAACTGCCCTGCATTCTGCCTACAAACGCAATGAACAATTGAGTTAAAGATCTGAAAGGTTTAGTCCATTCCAGACAAAACGTTAAAGCTCTTTGAACATCTAGAGTGTGCAGTTTCTCCTCCTCATCATAAGACTTTGAGAATAAGGTCATTAAGAAGATTGCTTAGTTAATATGAAAATTGAAGACCACTTTCATAAGAAATCTTGAACAATGACAAAGATACTTTGTCTACATAGAAAATGATACATGGCAGGATCGGATACTAGAATCCTCAACTCCATCACTCTCCTGGTCAACATAAAGGCTATTAAAAACGTCACCTTCATCAAAAGATGCAACAGAGGTTCCTAGAGGCTCAAAAGGGGGGAACCCATCAGCTTTATTAAGACTAGATTCAGGTTCCACAAAGGAATAGGGTTCTGTTCCTATGGAAATAGTCTGTCTAAACTCTACAAATTTTATAGCCACCAACTTGGAAAAGAGGTTACCAACAGGTAGATGAAATGCTGATATAGCCACTAGATGCACTTTGATCAAGCTAACTACCAATCCTTCACGTTTTAGAGACAGAAGATCGTTCAGCATGTGCTGAATTGGACCAGACTGAAAACCTTTTCCACTCAGCCAGGTAAGTAGTTCTAGTTGATTTTCTATTATTCAGCAGCACATCCTAAACTTCTCTAGAGCAGGACTCCTCTGCTAATGTTAAACTTTAAGATTCCACGCAGTCAAGTAAATGGCCTGATAATTGGGGTGGAGGTGATGACCATGATTCTGTGAAAATCAAGTCAGCATGAAGCAGGAGTGACAGTGGGAGGCTGCTGGAAAAGTCCAAGAGTTCTGAAAAACCGTGTTGATGGGGCCATACCAGGGTGATCAGTATAAGATGGGCCTTGTCCTGCTTGACCTTGCACAGGATTGTGCGCAGAGTGGGATGCGGGGGAGGGAGGAAGCATACAGTAAATCCTCTGACCACGACAATGGAAAAGCATCCATTAATGAATCTGCCTGGAAGCAAAACTGGTGACATTTTCTGTTGTCTTATTGTAAACAGATCCACTTTGGGAGTTCTCCAGAGTCGAAAAACGGAACTTGCTATTTCTGGGCAGAGGAATCACCTGTGGTGATTGATAAACAACCTACTCAGGCAATCTGTAAGACTACTCTGAGCCCCTAGGAGCATAGAGCTGCCAATGCAGAAGTTCCAAAGACAATAGCTTTGGAGCAAAGTAGTGGCAGGTGGCCTGGTCCACACGTCTGTTTATATAAACTATAGTTATGGCATTGTCAATCCGCACCAACGTGTCTCTTCCCTGATGCACAGAAGAAACACGATGCAAACTAATCAGATAGCTCACAACTCCCTGATATTTACGTGTAGTCTGGAATCTTGTGGAGACCAGAAACCTTGCATCTGCAGGGGTCACAAGTGAACTCCCCATTCCAGGTCTGAGACACCTGTGACTAAGGTAAGAGACTGTTGAGACAGGATAAAGGGAAGTTACTTGCAGACATGGGCTGGAGCCGTCCTCCAATCTAGGGAGGATAAATTCCGGTCTGAAATGTGCACTAACTTGTCTATGTGATGCAAAGGTAAACTTAGCCAACCAGCGCTGCAGAAATCTGAAATGCAGTTTGGCACACTGGACTATGCTACTCTGTAGTCTGGAACAGTTTCTCACAGAGATGGGAGGATGAGCCTTTAAGTCTAGAATGAAGCTTTGAATTGTATGAAACCTCGCCTGAGGTAAGAAAGCTTAGCAGTTGAGTTCAGGACCATGCCAATAAACTATTTTCTGAACTGGAGATTGACCTTCTGTCATGGGGAGGAAATGATGGTAAGTATCTCATGGCCATGAGCTCCAGAAAGTTGATATGTAGGACAGATTCCTGGATGGACTCATGTGCCCTAGACAGTAGGGTCCTGTAGCTGAGCTCCCCATCCTAGGAATGATGCACCCAAAACTATTGTGAAGGGGGGAGAGAGGATCTGAAGGGAACTCCTGAGCATACCCCTTGTTCAGATTCTTCCACCAGTGGAAGGAAATTAGCACATGGGTAAGAACAGAGTAACTTGTTCCAACTGTCTGTTGAGAGTACACACTGCCCTGAGTCAGGCTTGAAAGCAGTGTAAATGTAAACAGGCATGCAACGTGACAGGCATGTAACATGCTGCCATGTATCTGAGGCATTGCAGACATGATCTGGCAGCAAACCATGGGCTCATTTGGACTGGTGCGATTAAGTGTGTCAAAGAATGTGTCGAAGGACCATTTCCTGCTCCTGAATGCCTGGCTTCGATCTCAGCTTCATTTGGACTTTGCCTGCTGACTCGGACCCTGAAATCTGATTGATTCTTCGTATTGAACCTGGCCTAGAACCTGACTATGAATTCCCATACTACTCCCCATCTCAGGTTTGCCCCTGCTCGGACCCTTAGTCTTGACTGTTTGTTTTGGGATCCTTACAGGTAGGCTCTAGATGCCGTGGCATTGCGAGTAGCTCTTATAAACGCTATCCATAGCAGAAGAGAAGGATTTTGAAGTACTGAGTAGAAGTACTATGTCTCTTCCTGAGCTCAGCCTTCTTTATCATTGTCTGAATGTCAATGGAGGAACTCTCTTTTCAAAACCAATCATCAAGATGGTGGAAGAATATTACTCCCCATTGGAGAAGCTGTGCAGGGACACTAGGGAATACAAAAGAGGAGCCTATACGGATAGTGGTCCTGACCTACAACAAGCATAGAAATCTCTTGTAAGAGGAATGTACTTGAACACTGAGGATCGCAAAACAGTCTCTCTGGATCCAGGGATGAAATAATAGCTACCAGCATTACAATCTTGAATTTCTGTACCAGAGATCTAGAATTGATCTCCAGCCTCCTTTCTTTTGGGAACAAGAAAGCACCAGGAGTAAAATCCACTTCCTGTGTATTAAGTGGGAACTGGTTCCACTGCTCTTAAGCTGAAGAGGGAGAGAACCTCATTGCAGGAGCAGCTCAAAGTGGGTCACTGAAAAGGGATGGGGGTGAGTGGGGGAGAGGCACGGAGTGAAAAATGGATGGAAGAACACAATGTTGTTATAACTTATAACCTCCAAGACCCATTTAGTGGAGATAATTTGCTCCCATGAGCTACAGAAATGGGAGAGATGATGCCCAAAAGTGATAGGATTGAGGGGACAGGGACATACAGCATCAGATCCAGATAACAAGGATGTTTGAGGTCAAAATGAACACTTTGTAGATGAAGGCTGCTGCATTAATCCAAGTGCAATGGTTGAGAACTTTCCCTTTTGCATTCTGGATTTCATTTTAGGTGGCTCCAGCACTCTATTATACAGATGGGAAACTGAGCTGTCTGAAACGAACTAAATTTAATTTACAGGCATATATATGCCCAGCAATTGATGAGTGGCCCTCTATTCCTTCAACAAATGAAAAGAATCATTGGGGTCTCGAATAATTTAAGACCATCACAGGGGAGGTCCTCTACAGTGTTCTGGGCCTCGTGTGGAAATCCTGAGGACTGCAGCCATGACATGACAGAACTACATCTGTGAAGACAGAGTGGGCTGCTGTTCACAGAATCAAGAGAAGCTTGCAAAAGTGTCCTCGCAAGAAGCTATCCCTCTGTGATGAGGGCCTCTGTTCTTGTGGGAGGTGTTCAATAAAGAATTAAATTTTGAATAGCTAATATTTTGCCAAAATCACTTGGTAATTAGCAATTCTATATTGCAGTGTGGTAGACAACTCACTTTGGCAACCAAAGAGATGTAAGCACTTGTGGTCTTTATTATTTGGGATAGCCTTGAAATGGTATTGCCTATTGTAGTCATTTACTTAATCCAGAACTAAGGTGTTTGGGGCAGAATGGGAAGATACTGATCTCTCAACCCCCCTCCCCCCCCCAGGTTCATCCACAGCCCCCTAGGGGGCTGTGAAGGGGAGGGTGGGGGGGAAGTGAGAAGCAATGCCAGGGCTCCCTACATCCAGGTTAATTTCCCCACCTGGTGCTGATGTGAGGCAAGCATCAGGAGCTGATGCTCTCTGCCCTTGCCTTACGCAACCCATGCGGGGAAAGTAACCTTGATGCAAGGAGCCATGACATTGTTCCTCGCTCCCACCCACCTCACAGCCTCTTAGGGCTGCACAGAGGAGCAGTGTTCGGAGAGGGCAAGCAGCAATATCAGCCACTCCGTGCATGCAGGTCAGTTTCCCCATGTGGGTGCAGGAGGGGGAGGTGTGCAGGGGTTAGGGGCGAAGGCGGCACTGTAGAGGGATTGAGGTGAAGAGGGAGTGAGGTGCCCATGAAGGCCAGGAGCAAATTTAAGCAACAGAGTTTAAATTTAGCATTTCACAGTGTTAAATATAAAAAAAGTCCTTTTAATTTCTAAGAGGGGAGAGTAACACTCAAAGGCTTGCTGTATGAAAGGGTCACCAATACGAAAAGTTTGAGAACCACTGCGACTAGCCGGAACGTGGCACTTTCTCTGCTCTCTTATCTGTTGTGGGATCCAGTAGAGGGGATCTGCCAAATTGCCTTAGCAGGTTTTAACAATAATTGGTTTACTAGAAGGACTACCTGTGCTGAAGATGATGTGTGGACAAATGTCCAGCACATGCTGTATTTATATTTCAACGAGGAAACAAGTTGCTTATATAGAACTCCAGATCATATGGAATGTATTTAATATACTAACACTGAGGGTTTTTTCTCAGTTTCTAAAATACAGACATGGCCACTAGATGGCTTGAAACATGACTTTCAATGCAATTCAGAGATTTACCACTAGATGGTAGCTACAGATCATAAACTGATTCTAAATAGTTCCAGCGGGGTAGCCGTGTTAGTCTGTATACAGCAAAAACAACTAGAGTTCTGTGGCACTTTAAAGACTAACAAATTTAATATTTGCAGGCATAAGCTTTCGAGAGACTTCAGCTCTCTTCTTCAGATGCAGTAATACAGAAAACTGCATCTGAAAAAGAGAGCTGAAGTCTCTCGAAAGCTTATGCCTGCAAATATTAAATTTGTTAGTCTTTAAAGTATCACAGAACTCTCGTTTTTGCTGATTCTAAATAGCAGCTTGACAATAAAAGTTTTTTATTATCTCTCATTCAGGTTAAAACAAGTTTAGATAATGAACAAATTCCTTTGCCGTTTTACACAATTAAAACCAAAAGTGACAAGTCTGGTTTCAAAATCATAATGTAATGCTGGAAGTTAGTCATAAGGTCCATCTATACCACACACTCCTTCAATGGTGTAAAGAGCACACATGCACTATACGACCCCTAGCAATATCAGTATCAATAGCAGCACAGATGGTGAGGAATTGCTTAGGTGAGTGGAGTAGGGACACACCTGAACCCTGTGGGTATGTACCCTACTCACCCAACCAGTGACTTCCCAGCTGTTATTTTTAGCAGTGTAGTTTCCCCACTACTGCAGTCTTTCCCTGCCGCAGGGAAAAGTTCCGGCAGCAGGGAAAGGTTCAAACAGCTCCTCACTGCCAAGCCTTTCCTTGCTGACTTCCCTGTCAAAGCCTTTCACAGAAATGTGTTGCTTCACAGCACAGAGTGGATGCAACCTACTTTCACTGTGGTGTGTACCAAAACATACCCTACACACCACTGCTAGTGGTGTGTAGTGCAGATGTAGTCACAGAAAATGAGTTCTCCTACATGTCCCTGTTAGGTCAAAACCACAAGAAAACGTACTGTAGGGAACAAATCAGCACCATCTATTTTTACATACCACAAGCAATGGTATGTCAACTCTTGGGGCACTCTTCCAAGCTCTCACAGATATCACCATCTGGAAGGTGTTCGTTTTTTAATTTCCATCCTGAAGTACACCTTTCTTTATTTCACCCTATTCCTCCTTAAAGTAACTACTTGTAAAACTTTAAATCATTTTCCTCCTCCATGTGGGTGTTTAAACTTCTCATTTTTGTAGATTTATATTCCCCCTTACCCACTTAATTCCTTTAGCTCCTCAACTTTCTAGCAAGGAAGTACTCAGAGCTGAACACCCTGGTTCTGCACTTTATATGAATATGTATGAGGCATTATTGAGGTTTCATGTGCAAGTCAAATATTTGTGCATACAAATACACTTATGCATAGTGTTACCTGACTTGTACACACAACTGCTGTAAATGAATACACAAAGCAGGCACACACCTGCGTGAAAATTGTTGCAATATGCCGGATTTTGAAAAACAAGCTCCTAGCGTGCCTGTCTCTTAAAATGAAGGAACCAAGTTGAGCAGAAAGTACATTTTCTGAATAATGCAGTAGGTACCTAGACTTGTGACAAAAATATAGTCTAAATATGTAAAAGCGAAGAGAGAAATGCTTGCTTCTTTGTATGGTAAGTCTTAGCCTCCTTGGAAACATTTAGAGACAATTTATCAAAAGCAGAATAATTTTGCATGTCTGAAGTTGATTAAGAAGTTTCAAAGCATGGACTTTTGGGTAACCAGATGTAGGAGGCCCTAAATCTTTGCTTTGAATAACCCATGCTGTCTTTGTGTGCCTCTATTTATGAAACTACTACTGGCTTTGAGCTAACAGGTCTGGATCTTTTAGCTCAGACAGAAGAAGTTCATGCTTTTAGATCCAGAGGTCACTGGTTCAATCCCCACAACCCATCCCAACGCGTGTTACAAGTCATAGCCCATACAGAAATTTGAGCTGGGAGTGTGCCTTCACAGACTTGAGCTAACTCTGCTCAAGCTAGTGCAGTAAAAATAGCAGTTTGAACTGGATTACAACAAGGGCCGCTTAAGCTAGTCACAAAGGAGTTTGGTGGACTTGGGAGGAGTGGTGAGGTCGGGTGGTTAGTCCAAGTCACAATAGCTACACATTTTTAGCACACTGGCTCGAGCAGAGCTAGTACAAGTCTGTCTCCCCCTAAAACATACCCCTAAAGACCCAAGTCGGTTTACTC
The DNA here is from genome assembly GCF_026122565.2 of Emydura macquarii macquarii. Classification (NCBI taxonomy): domain Eukaryota; kingdom Metazoa; phylum Chordata; order Testudines; family Chelidae; genus Emydura; species Emydura macquarii. The sequence continues at coordinate 42,056,218 of NW_027132610.1, read as the reverse complement.
AAAGGCTGCAGCAGACTCAAAAAATGTCTATTACACCCTCTGGTAGAAAGCAACGTTGAGTAAGCATGGATCACATTTTAAAACTATATGGTTTATGCACACAAAAGCTTTGTTATCCCAAACTGGAAACCCCTGAATTGGATACAATATGTTTAAATGACAGCTAGAAGGACTTGGAAAACTTGGTAGCTTTCATCTTCCAGTCAAATCAAGAAACTGTGGAAGATATAATTTTTAATAGGAATCCAATTCAAAACCAAAGATTATCTAATCTGATTAATGGAAACAGGAATTATTTAGCAGTAAATTCCTTTAAGCTTGATGTATGAAAAAAAAAAAAATCACTGCCCTGTCACTTTCGAGTGATGAGGACGAGCTGTCAATGCTACCTCCATGATATAAATTACCTTGGAAAGAATGGAAAACAGCTTGGATTCATAAACATTGGAAAAGAGGCAATTAAAGTCTTTCAATATGTAATTTATATTAGAACAACAAACAGATTTACTTAATACATAGTACATATCTGATAGAAAAGAAATGGTGCACAACACACAGTTTAAGTGAATGTAAGTACTAAGTCAGTGTTGGTGGCAATCAAAAGATTATCTGGAGACAGAGTGCTTTTACATTATTAACTGATCATCATAATTTAAAATTATATTTTACATACCTAAGTTAGTTCAACCTGAAAAAAATTAATACTATGTAGGGCTGAACAAATCCCTCCATAGCTATTTAGTCCAGCAGGCCACCCATGTAAGTATCACAGGTAAATATTCAGGAAGAAGAGTAGTCCGATTTCTGCCATCTAGATTTTTTAATTCAAGTTAGCAGTTCTGCAAGTGTTAAAACTTTATTAAGTGGGCCACTGTATAATCTTGATATGCCTGAGGCTATCAACTGAGGAGTTGTTCAGACTTATCTGTGACAGGTGTAAGTTAGTTTTAACATCATTCTCAGAAGTGACTAAAAAAACCCCACACAACATACTTGCTTTTCTGAATAACAGGTACTTTTTTATATCTGTATACAAGTAAAAAGATTCCATTTGTTACAGTGTGTTCATGCAATTTACTGCGGCTATCATTCATATTTTGCTGTTTCAATAGAAAAACTATACACCTCAAAGATCTGGGATGTGAAAATAACTTACTGAAAAATGCCAACATGAAGATGCCATCATTGCCCACTCTAAGTTGATCTGCATCACTGAAGTCATCCCGAGGTGGATATTCTTCTTCCTGGATTTATAGGTTGGTGATATTTTAGTGGAAAGTTAATTTTAGGCCAAATGTATTTTCTTGTATATTTAAACTGTTAATTGTATTTTTAAAAACATGTCAGACTGCCATCTACATAAATGAACCTCAAAAAAAGCAAAACACTATTAAATCTATTAAACTATATACAAATGAAGTGTGATTTACTATGATAAAGCCCAGTTATATTTGAAACTCTTCAATAAACTTTGGAGAAAGAAACTGGAATACGTACATTTAAAGTGGTATATTCAATTTAAATTGAACTAAGACCATTATTTGAGACATAAATGTATGTTCATCACCTAGCAGAAAAAAACCATCCTCAATGCAACTCCCTTTCTTCAATAGTAGAGTTATACTAGTGATGAATTTAGCCCAATGTATTTTAACATACCCTATTCATGTATTCACTGTAAATGGAAAAAAGTATTTGCAGTGTACTTGCCAATCAAATATATAAACAATGCCTAATGTCCATTTTCACTGTGTTATTTATGCTCATGTTACAGATAATACTTCTCTTCCAACTTGAGAGGAGATCACTAAATTACCAAGAAATTCACATTTTGTATGTTGACTAATATTTACCATGTTAAAAATACTTTACTTTTTTTTTTTTTTTTAAATTGATGTTCAAGAACTCAAATTTTCAGAGCCACAAAATTGACTGAGGTTTTTGGGGTTTTTCTGTTTTAAGTAAAATGTCATCTTTCATCACAACATACTTCACAAACTATATACAGGGAGGTCTACTATAGAGACATTTAAACACTCCCATAGCTGTGACTGCCATTTTAGCTCCCTATTTCTAAATAGTTTTCAAGTAACTACAGTTCAATCACGCTTATATATTGTTGGTGAAGACTAGATTTTAAGGGTCTATTGGAGCCTCAGATCCCAGCATTAGCAACAAGTTTGTATTTCTATAGGTTGTGTGACCTAGAAAAACTTAAGACATAATACGTATTAAGGTATTTATTTATATGCAAGACGCAAGGAAGTATTTTAATTAATCTTTTTAAAGTAATATCTTGATACAGTCTACAGCTGCGGGGGGCACAGGGGGACAACTTACTTCATAGTGTAAAATGCTATGTAACACTAAAGTAAGGTAAATTTAGAAGCTTAAAAGCTGGAGCTTAAGTATTTGAAATAAACAAAGTCAGTTTAGTATAGCACACAATGAAAATTCTAGCATGAACTACAGTCATGAGCACAAAATGAGCTCCTGTTACAGTAACCATTGCCATCCTAGACAATATCACATATACTGGTATGTTTCAAAATAAAGAATCAAAGCAAAAGCTGTGCTAACATGATGTCACCAGGGGACACAACCTAGAGTTTTGCAACCCAACTTGCACGCAACAGGAACCAATTACAAATGTTAGGGTTGAGGATGCACACTGAGGAATGTGTGTGCTGATGAGTCTCAGTGCCTCTCACTCCACCGCCCATATAAGTGCAGAGAGGTGTGGATGGGCAGGAATGAGGCATGCAGCTGCTACCGCACAACTCCATGGGCAGGAGGCAGCTAGAGACAGATCACGGACACAGAAAGCCTCCACCACGCTAAGCCCAAAGGACAAGGTGGTGGCGCTGACATTTTCAGCAGGGGGACAGAGAGGGGTGAGGAATCCAAGTTCGGCTTTAAAATTTGGCCCTAGCAGACCACTAACACCCTGAGAACTGGGTTACGGTTGTAAGTATGTCAGTTCATTTTCCAACTTCTTTAAGAAGTCAAGCCACGTACAAGGCAACACTTACAAAATAATGATCCACAAAGTTCCTCATTCATGTTAACACACTGAAATCCCTAACAGTTTTTTTTTTTTTAAATGCCTCGTCTCAATCTTTGTTTTGATAGGAGACAAGATATATACACATGATTTGGCATTTGTCTTGTCTACACAGACTTGTATGTGTTATGATAAATGCAGAGGAAAAATATATTCATTACATTTGATAATTATGAACTTACATGGCAAAAAATGCAAAGTTGTAACTGAGCAAAAGATAGTATACTAACAGTCCTCTTCAAAATAAAAAGAAAATACACATATTTTAAAGCAACCTCATGTGACTTTGGACACCCAAACACTGAGCCTTTCATTGTTATTTGATCTTATTCCAGGCCCCATCTCAAATGCTAACCCAGAAACAGCAACTTTCACACAATAAAATTCTTATCCATACATGTAAAATGTGTATTAACTGATCAGAGGGATTTTAATAGAAGGTTTGAAAATAATTAGGTAGACTTGCATTAAAGCTATGGGCACAAAAGGTGATATGAAACTAAAAAAGATGATGCAGTTATTTAACAGTGGCAAGACAGGCTTCCTCAATGAAAATAGCAAAGATCAGGAAAGAAAATATAAATTCCTGTAGCTCTTAAAGAGTCTCTCCCTATCAGTCTTCATCTTATATTAATATTAATATAAAATATTAATATTTTAGTTCATCTACATTAAGGGGAATAGAGACATACAATACCAAACTAGCAAGATTCATATTTACTTGCTTATTTACTGTTTTTATCCACAGCAAATATAAACTTGGTGTTGTACAAATGAACTAATATTTTATCAGGTATGATCAAAATACTTCGCAGATTCTGTTCTAACCTTTGCTTTGTATCTTTCATGATATCAAAAGCATATATTTTTAAAAAGTATGTTAAAGTAACACTACATGTTCCGTAGATGAGGCATCTGATTAATGCATCTCCTGGTAACAGGAGGCCCAGGAGCACTCATTTTTATCAAGTAACTTATTTTTACAAAAGAAAGGATAGACAACTGGAACAAATTTACAAAGGTGCTCAGCTTCACCCTGCACAGTGCCTTAAAATGGCTACTAAGTGGCTCTCAGCCACTTTTTAAAATTCATGGTAAAAATATCCCTGGGTGCAGAGAAATCACTATGCTTTGAAAATGTTGCTGGGCACAGAGGAAGCTGTAGTGTTAGCTTTGAAAATTAGGCACTTAGGGAATTTAGGCAGGTGTAGTACCTCTGTAAATGCCAAATGTGCCCAAATGGGCAGCCTAGGGGCCTATGTGCATCTTTAGGCACCTAAATAGCTTTGAAAATTTTGCCCAACTGCTGTTATAGCTAAAAAATTAATTCATGTTTTTGAAGTTACATTACACAAAAGTTTACATTCAATGTGCACATTTCTCAGAGTCATGTGCCATGGTTTACTTTGTCAGCCTTTGACAGCACAAAAGATAATTCTTCTCTATTTAAATTAAAAATGTTAATGTTGATTTATTTATAATGCTGAAAAGGTGGAAAGAATCACATTCTTCTAGAGCTGTCAATTGCAATTAATGCAGGCAATTAACACAAATTATATTAAAAAGTTGCAATTAGTCACAATTTTAATTGTGCTGTTAAACAAAATACAAATTTAAATGTATTAAACGTTTCACTTTTTTTCTAGGTTTTCAAATACACTGATTTCAATTACAAACACAATACAAAGTGTACAGTGCTCACTTTATTTTTATTACAATATAAAAAAGGAGTATTTTTTAATTCACCTCTTACAAGTACTGTAGTGCAATCTATATTGAAAGTGCAACTTACAAATGTAGAATTATTTTTACATAACTGCACTCAAAAACAAAGTAAAAGTTTAGAGCCTACAAGTCAAAGGATGAAGGAGAATATGAATGCTGAGCCCATCTCACACAAATACCATGCAATGCCGGCTACAACAGTACTATCCAAACACATGCTCTCACTTTCAGGTGACATCATAAATAAGTGGGCAGCATTATTGCCCACAAATGAAAACAAACTTGTTTGTCTTAGAGTTTGACTGAAGAAGTAGGACTGAGTGGATTTGTATGAGATGAACTGAAAAATACTATTTCTTTTGTTTATCTTTTTTACAGTGCAAATATTTGTAATAAAATAATATAAAGTGAGCACTGTAGAATCATAAAATATTACGGTTGGAAGGGACCTCAGAAAGTCCTCTAGTCCAACCTTCTGCTCAAAGCGGGACCAACCCCAACTAAATCATCCCAGCCAGGGTTTTATCAAGCTGCACCAAGCCCGATGATCTAGCCAGCTTTCTATCTTATAGTGCATTCATCCAACTCATACTTCTTTAACTTGCTGGCAAGAATACTGTGGGAGACCATATTAAAAGCTTTGCTAAAATCAAGGTATATCACATCCACTGTTTCCCCACATCCACAGAGCCAGTGACCTCATCATAAAAGGCAATCAGGTTGGTTAGGTATGACTTGCCCTTGGTGAACCCATGTTGACTGTTCCTGATCACCTCTCTCTTCCAAGTGCCTCAAAATGGATTCTTTGAAAACTTGCTCTATGATTTTTCCGGGGACTGAGGTGAGGCTGACCTGTCTGTAATTCCCAGGTTGCTCCTTCTTCCCTTTTTTGAAGATGGGCCTTATATTTGCCTGTACACTTTGTATTCTGTGTTGTAATTGAAATCAATATATTTGAAAACGTAGAAAACATCAAAAATATTTATAATAAATTTAAATTGGCATTCTATTAACAATGGGATTAAACTGATTAATCATGATTGAGGGTTTTTTTGTTTTTTTTTTAATTGTTTGACAGCTCTACATTCATTATTTAATCATAATGCACCATGGTGTATCTACACAGATGTATTAAAACATTTTGAACAGCAAAAAGGAGTTGTCAGTGTTTTTATTAAAAAACATTAAAATTAAATAATAAAATTCTTCCTAGATCTATGAAATCTGAGTTTAAAATGTTATCTTTACATGTCTAGCTCCCACAATTCACATACATTGTTCTAATAATTTTGAATCTATTTTGTAAAATTTGAGGTCTCTTATTGTATGAATAATGCAATACAAGACAAAGCGGTATTAACTCTGTCATGATATTTACATATTAAATTCAATAACCTTAAAAATTAGGAACTTTGATACCAACCTTAAATCAAGTGGTTATAGCTGCAAATAAAGTTTTCAAGTAACCCAAGCAGACCCAGGTTATAGGAGCCATTTGGCAGCATAAGGTTTTATCGTCATAGAAATGACAGATGGAAAACACTTAAGGCCAGTGGTCCATGCCCCCACTAATGCAGGTTTGTCCTCTACAGAACATTATCTTGGTTCGTATGGTTTTGTTTTAGACATTCCAGTCTTTCCTCAAAAGTAAATATCTCCAGCTCCTCAGCCGTGTTTTTAGTGGAGTCTTTGAATTTTTTAATCATATGGTGACCAGAACTGAACAAATTCCCCAGGAGCCACACTGCCAGATATTGCTTAATATCTTTTCATAATTTTTTTTAAAAATAGATGGTAACTGCTACTATGCATAATGTTGATTCAATACCATTCTATAAAAATTAAAGACAGGTCTGTTTCACAACTGTATGTCCTTGATGCCTCTAAAGCACTTAGCCCTTTTTATTATATCGTTTATATTGTGGATTATGCTGCCCGAAAGATTCATACATTTTTTTTTAAATTGTCACAGATCTTATGATATACTTATGACTCAAACTGATTTGTTTTCTAAAACCAGAACTACAGGATTACAACATTTAAAGATGTAAAATAAATTAATCTGGGTAAGTACTACATGTACAGTCACATATCCTGTAAACAAAGACACTAACTTGCCAGCATCTTTAATTAGAGTGACACCTGTTACTGCCACTATGATCAAGGTTTTGTCATCACCTCCTTTATGAACATTTTTCAGGGGTTTATAACTGTCTCATAACTGAAACTTGGCATGTAGGGTCTACCCTGAGAAAAATTGGCTAGTCAATTAAGACAGCTGAGTCTTAAAGAACCCATTTGACAGTTTAACTGGTGCAATTCTATACAATGCAAGTGGTTTGCAGAATAACTTTTTAAAAATTGGATTTATAATCCCCTGAAAAAAGGGTTGATGTAAATATTAGCACAATTCTCAAATGGCACATTTTTAGCATATGCAACAATTCTGAGATTTCAATGGTGATAAAATAATTCTGAAGTGGGTAAGAGGAACCCAACAGTGTTTACCAGCAGGAAAGTTCACAGCAATGTCTAAACTACATAGAACTGTACCATACCTCTGGTGGACTGAGGAATATTTCATCAAACAGACTCCTAGAATCCCTAAACTGGCCGTGCTAAGCATGTAAAACAGAAAAAACATAAGACAAAGAACTAAAGAAGAGTTAAGTGAAAGCCATTTATTACAGACAAACAAAGCATTTAACTATTTTAAATACTGTTTCCATTTAAATGATCTTTTAAATGACACTTAGGTTAGAATTTAAAAAGGAAAATGTATAATGAAAACCTGTGCCAGTGCAACCTTAATTCAGCCTCTTTGTGCATATGTATTATGATAGTCTTCAGTTACACATGATCATACAATTTTTCCCCCACAGGACCTCTGCCTCATTCACTGCACATAATGGATGGTGCTGACTTAATGAGCGGTGTACTGTAGACAAGTAGCTGCCTCACAGTGCCTGCTGGAGGCCTCAGGACTGTATGCAGACGGTCACATCTCAGTTTCCCTTCTTAAATCTCCAAATAAACTTCACACAGGGTTTTTCCAGTCTGATTAAAGTTCAAAACCAAAACACAGAAGTCCTCACTCCAGCCACGTACAGCCCAGACTCCTCTAGTCTTGGCAGAGCCCTTCCTGCCTTAGCAGGCTATTCCCACTCTTCCCTAGTTGGAGCAGCTCCCCCTGATCTCCGGGTCTTCCCTGCAGGAGCTTTTCAATCTGCAGTTCACTACAGCATGTGAAGTGATTGTTACTGAAATCATCTTCTGATCTTTACTGCAAATTGCCAGATTCCCCTGAAGATTCCCCTGAAGTGCAGCTAATTCTGTAATCAGGGCTAGCTTGGTCCCAAGCTCTCCACACAAAGGGCAAGCCACCCTGTCTCAAACAGCCAATCAACGTTATGTTTTCCCCCTCATTGTTCAGTGTGTGGCCCTAGACCTTATTTGCTGTACCCCAGTCAACCCCTGCTGTGAAGACAATTTCCTCATGGGGTTCTCTACGGTGCTTATCACTATCATACATGAGTGCTTCACAAACATGAATGAATGCATCTTCAGAACACAACCCCCTGTGAGGCAAGGAGGTAGTATCCCCTTTTTACAAATAAGAAACTGAGGCACAGAGAAATGAAGGTCAGAAGGATCCACTAATTTTCCATGCCCAATCTCAACACGAGGACCTGAATTTTCAGAGTATTTAGCAATATAAAGAAGTTTTGTATGTTCAAAGTACTTCAGCTGCAAGTGCTCAGTACTTCTGCAAATCAGATCTCAGGCTCAAGCTGGACACCCAGAAAGTGAGGAACAGAATTACTGACCATCTGTGAAAAGTATAGCAGAAGTGACTTGTTTAGCACCACACAGGAACTCTGTGGCAGAGGCAGAGATAAAATCTAATTCTCCATGGCAGCACACACCTGCCTTAATCATGAGACCCTCCTTTTGCTTCCTGCCTCATTCCTACGCACATTCCGCTTTCTGCAACAAAGGAGGCAGGTGACCGACAGCATCCTTTACTACACACTGATTCATCCTCAGGATAGACTCAGACTATTAAGGTCAGAAGGGATCATTATGATCATCTAGTCTGACCTGCACAATGTAGGCCATAGAACCTCACCCACCCACTCCTGTAATAGACCCCTAAAACTATGACTGAGTTGTTGAAGTCATCTAATCATGGTTTAAAGACTAAGGTACAGAGAATCCACCAGCAAGTGAGCTGTGCCCCATGCTGCAGAAGAAGGTGAAAAACCCACAGCGTCTATGCTGATCTGCCCCGGAGGAAATTCCTTCCCAACCCTGAATACGGCAATCAGCTAAACCCTGAACATATGGACAAGACTCACCAGCCAGACACTCAAGAAAGAATTCTCTGTAATAACTCAGAATCCACTCCATCTAACAACCCATTACAGGCCATTGGGCATATTTACAGCCAGAAGTCAAAGGTCAGTTATTGCCAAATTAGGCTGCCTCATCATAACATCTCCTCCATAAAAACTTATCAAGCGCAGTCTTGAAGCCAGCAAGATTTCTTACCTCCACTACTTTTGTTGAAAGACTGTTCCAGAACTTTGCTCCTCAGATGGTTAGAAACCTTCATCTAATTTCAAGCCTAAACTTCTTGATGGCCAGTTTATATCCATTTGTTCTTGTGTCCACGTTGGTGCTGAACTTAAATAACTCCTCTCACTCCCTGGTTTTTATCCCTCTAATGCATTTATGGAGAGCAACCATATCTCCCCTCAGCCTTCTTTTGGTTAGGCTAAACAAGCCAAGCTCTTTGAGTCTCCTCTCATAAGGCAGGTTTCCCATTCCTCAAATAATCCTAGTAGCCCTTCCCCACATCTGTTCCAGTTTGAATTAAGTCTTTCTTAAACATGGGGGACGAGAACTGCACACAGTATTCCAGATGAGGTCTTACCACCAGCACCTTGTATAATGGTACTAACACCTCCCTATCTCTACTGGAAATACCTCGTCTGATGCCTCCTAGGACTGTATTAGGTTTTTTCACAGCCACATCACATTGGCAGCTCAGTCATCCTATGATCAACCAATACGCCCAGGTTCTTCTACTCCTGTCACTTCCAACTGATATATCCCCAGCTTATAGCAAAAATTCTTGTTATTAGTCCCTAAATGCATGACCTTACACTTCCCACTATTAAATTTCATCCTATTTCTATTACTCCAGTTTACAAGATCGTCCAGATCTTCCTGTAGGATATTCTGATCCTTCTCTGTATTGGCAATACCTCTCAACTTTGTATCATCCACAAACTTTATTAGTACAGTCCCACTGTGCGTTAGTCAGTAACGAAAAGGTTAAATAAGATTGGTCCCAAGACCGATCCCTTGAGAACCTCCCTCCAATCTGACAGTTCACCTTTCAGTATGACCCACTGTAGTCTCCCTTTTAATGAGTTCCTTATCCACCTTCCAGTTTTCATATTAATCCCCCAACTTTTCAATTTAACTAATAATTCTCCATGTGGAACCATAGCAAATGCCTTACTGAAATCTAGGTAAATTAGATCCACTACATTCTCTTTGTCTAAAAAATAAATAAATAAATAAATAAAAATATGTTATGTCTCAAAAAAAGGAGATCAGCTTGATCTGGCACAATCTACCTTTTGTAAAACTATTTTGTCCCAATTACCGTTAACCTTGATGTTCTTAACTATTTTCTCTTTCCAAATTTTTTCCAAAACCTTGCATACTACTGAGGTCAAAGTAACAGACCTATAATTATTTGGATCACTTTTTACATCCATCCTTTCTACTGAATAAGGAAGAGGTCTTGAGGGAAACAAAACAGTGCGTGATGATATAATTAAAGACTATCAGAACACATAAGCACAAGACGGCCACAAACTAAGATTGCACAGGTAATTTAATTCTGCCATTTCCTAACTTGTGCTCTTGACTTTGCAATCCTCTGCAATCTTAATAATGTTCTTTTAATGTAGGGGGCTTTTTTTGTGTAATTTCCTAGGTTTTTTAAAAAGCAGACAAATTGCATCACAAATACATACAGGGGTCATCAGCAGGGTTGAAAACTTCAGATCCAACAAAGACTTCTGCCAATTTTGCTAATGAAGTAACCGATAGCAGTAACAGGTTGTCACTTGCTTTGCGGATCAGCACTAGAGAGGATTGACCAGTGGATTTCACAGATCTTTAACAGTAAAGGAATGGTGAGACTCTGCAAACTGGGGTTCCGTTTCAGGCTCTGAAGGGGAGTGTGCTTTCATGGGCACAGATTTCTGCTTATTTCCTCAGAAGCTTGACTTCTTCTGTCCAGTTGCTTCCAACTCCATTATCTCAGTCCTGTCTCTTCCCCACCTATGGCTCCTTCTTCCAGAATGTCTCCTTGCCCAACTAGCCCCAATTCCCCCTCCCAGCTCCTTGTCCACTCTCTCTTTTACAAACCTACTCCCCCTCCCAACTCCATTCTCCTTCACTGCACTCCTCATCCACCCCCTTCTTCCCCACTCTGAACCCCTCCTCTTGCCCAGTCTCCCATCCCTGGTATTTTGTCCTAATCTATGTCCAGTTTACCCCAGTTAGCCACTGCCCCAACCCAGATCCTTATCAGATCTGTCTCCTACCCTGTCCCTATTCTCCCTCTGCACTGGTCTCGAATTCCCATCTCCTCGCCCAGCCTGTCGCAATCTTCCCCCACCTCCCTGAAACTGCTTGTGTGATCTAGCTGTACTCCCCAGCCCCAAGAAACCAGTTCCCCATCCCCCTCACCATCTTCTTGTCCACCCAGTTCCAGCCTGCTTTCTCACTCCAGATCCCATTACCAGCATCCCCACTCAACCACATTTGTCATACCTCCCCCACACCTGCCTCAAAGTTTTCTTGATCAGCCAATCCAAGTCTCTCTCTACACAAACCTTCAGTCCCTGCCTGTCTCATCAGGCTCTCTGCCCTTCCCAGCTTTTTAATCAAACTGCTTCCTCCTCCATGCTGCCTGAGTGCCAGAATTTGAGAGCACAGGTTCCCTGCTCTCAGGTCCAGTGCTTGGTCCCACTCTAGCCTAGAGCAGTTGACAGCACTCATCACAGGTAAAGTCCAGCTTTACCCCTGAGGGAACATGCTCAGTTGCTCTATAGGAATGGCACACGTGCAGTGTGGTCAGCACTAGGAGATGAGGGGCTCAAGTATGCTCATCAAGGACCTCATCATCATTAGATTTTAGCTGCTAAAATTTGAAATTGCTATTGAGCACGTGCAAACTGCATTTTTTCAAAGGCTTATAACTTGGTCAAATTTAGACAGATTTTTCATAGGGACAGCAAGAGGCACATCCCTTACACAAAGGCCACCCCCTGCCCTAAAGTACTAGAGCTGTTCAAAAAAAAAAAAAAAAAAAAAAGGTCACCAGAACTTTTAAACATGGGCTAGTTTAGCACTTTGAATTGTCTTTGAGAGCAAGGCTATGTCAACCATTTTGAGTGAAGTTCTAAAACATTCGGTTCAAGGCAGACAACAGAATGTAAAATTTCAACACAAGTGGTTACCCTGGTCAAAGTTATAAGCAACTGAAAACAAGTTCTTAGAATAATAAATGTCAGGCAACCTTAACAGGAGGCAATGCTACCAGTCTTGCCTGCAAAAAGAACTTTAAGTGAATTCCTATCTTCTGATATGAAGTGAGTTAATAGAAAAATTCTTCAGATAAAATTCCCCAAAATACTGAAGAACAAGCCCTCAATTTCACCTGGGCCCCAACTCAGCTTTCAAAACTTCAGCATAATTTTGCCCTACAATTAATTGTGGGCAGAAAACTGCAGGGGCAATTGAGCTTACATTTGCCAACATTTAGTTGCTTAACTTATTGTTGAATGCATTCAAGTAGCCAGGATTCTAAATGCACATTAACAGCACCTTCACCTGACCTTGGTCCCACTGAAGATTATAATAAAATTTCCACTGACTTCAGTTAAAGAAGGATCAGACCATAAAGCAGTCTACATTCCATAATACTTTCCACAATATAAAAGAGGGGCAGCGGAGGTGGGGGAGGGGGGGCCTGTGGTATCTACCTTTTTTGAAGGAGGAATTAGTGATTTGCTACTACAACTTTTAGTTCTCAATTGTTGAGTTTGTGGTAGTTTAAGAATTAACATTTCTGAGCACTCTAAAAATCAGAATTTAAACATAGCATTGTCAGTTCAGCTGGCATATAGTCAAATAGACAAGAGTTCTAGGAGTATTAAAATACTTGAATAATAAAAGATTTATACAACATAAAAAGTGGGGCATCATCATCCTTAACATGCTAAAAGATCCAAAATATTTCAGTTTCCTCCTGTTTTATTTGTCAACTTTTTTTCTTTGTCAGCAATAAAAAGCAACATACCTCTGACTTAGTTACCTCTTTGCTACCATCAGAAACTATTCATAACATCAGCACAATCCCAGGAATTGGAATGGTTAACTCTTAATGAACCTGCTTCCTCCCCCACCCCCCCACCCAAGATATGTAATAGCAACATTGTCAAATCTAACAGAGAATGTGGCTTTTTAAAGAGTTTAGCAAACAGCTGTACTTCAAAGAAATGCTCTACAGTTCTATAGCACTTCACATCTTCAGAATGCCTTGCAAATATCTAACTAAATTGTACAAACTATTTAGCAGCCAAAAGACATCACTGCATAACAACGATTATAAAAAGGTCCAGGTATGGGCCTAAATTCTTTGATGCTACTTGAGAGTACTGTACATTATTAAAGTCAACCTCATTTACAGATTCCCCATAAGATTTTTACACAGATATTTCACTTACCCTTTGGGCAGCTTCTGCTGCAGCAGCTGCCATTGCTGCAGCTTTGGCTTTCTCTGCTTCATCATAAGTAGGAAGAGAGGTAGCTACACTATATGGAGGTGGTACAGGGTAAAATTCATTGTGTGTTTCTGTTTCTGTTGAAAACAAAAAATGAAATTTATGCTTTGTATCCCAGAAAAATCAAGAACCATAGACTACAGTAATCTCAAAAAAGAATGTTCACTAAAGTAACAGACAGAATCCAGAGGAGGGCAACAAAAATGATTAGGGGGTTGGAGCACAGGACTTATGAGGAAAGGCTGATGGAACTAGGCTTGTTCAGTCTGCAGAAGAGAAGAATGAGGGGGAATTTGAGAGCAGCCTTTAACTACCTGAAAGGGATTTCCAGGGAGGAAGGAACGAAGCTCTTCTCAATGATAGTAGATGACAGAACTAGAAGCAATGGTCTCAAGTTGCAGTGGGGGAGGTCTAGGTTGGATATTAGGAAAAGCTTTTTCATCAGGAGGGTGGTGAAGAACTGGAATAGGTTACCTAGGGAAGTGGTGGAATCTTCATCCTTAGAGGTTTTTAAGGTGCAGCTTGACAAAGCCCTGGCTGGGATAATTTAGTTGGGGTCGGTCCTGCTTTGAGCAGAAGGTTGGACTAGATGACCTTGTGAGGTCCCTTCCAACCCTAATCTTATGATTCTAAAACACCTAGGACTAATGACATTTAAATTGTGCAGTCATTAATTTCAGTCTGTTCTACAGCAACTTGACCTATGTTTACAGACACTGAAGTTTTCTGGGATTTTTATTTATTTTTTAAAAACAGGAAAGGGCAAATCACAATTTAAAGATGCCCCGGGCTGCAACTCAAAACACCCCCAAAAATTGGTTATTAACTTCCCATACTGTTCTTCGAGATGTGTTGCTCATGTCCATTCCAAGTAGGTATGCACGTGCTGCATGTAGTCGCTGGAATGCTTTTCCCCCTTGTGGTGTCTGTGTGGTCAGCTCTAGAGCCCCCTGGAGTCACATTCATGGCATCATATATAGGGCCCTGCCAACCCCCTGCCTCTTCAATTACTTCTTTCTGGCTGGCTCTGACAGAGGGGTACACAGGTGGGTCTTAGAAAGGTCATGAGCAACACATCTCCAAGAACAATAGTTACTTTTTCTTAAGGGCTTGCTCATGTCGATTCCAAGTAGGCAACTCCTAAGCAGATCCACAAGGGGAGGGGTCAGAGTTCAATGACCTGCAGATTGCAGTACCACCCTACCAACTGCAGCCTCATCTCTGGCTTGCTGAGTAATAGTATAGTGTGCCGCAAAAGTGTGAACTGGCTCTACAAATGTCTTGGATCGGTATCTGAGTGAGGAATGCTACCGAGGATTCCTGTGCCCTCATGGAGTGAGCGGTCAGTGCTGGGGCTGGTATTTTTGCCAAGTCGTAACACGTCATGATTCATGACGTGATCCATGAAGAGATTCTTCGTGATGACACCAGAAAGCCTTTCCTCCTGCCTGCTATTGCTATGAAGAGCTACATGTTTTTTCTAAACGATTTAGTCCACTTGATATAAAAAGCCAAGGCCCATCTAACATCCAGAGAACGCAGCTTCTGCTCTTGGCTGTTAGTGTGTGGCTTTGTGTAGAAAACCAAAAGGAATATGTTCTGGTTTGAGTGGAATCGTGACATCACCTGGAAGGAAATCTGGATGAGGGGGCAGCTGAACCTTGTCTTTGAAGAAAACCGTATAAGGAGGCTCAGACATGAGGGCCCTGAGTTCTGAGACTCTGCTGGCTGAAGTTATGGCCACTAGAAAGGCTACCTCTTCCAGGATGGATAGAGAAGGGAGCATATTGCTAGAGGTTCAAACGGAGGACCCATCAATCCTGATGGTACAAGGCTGACATCCCATTAACACATTTGTGGGTATAAGCTTTCTAGACCTTTAAGAAAAAACACACCACCATGAGGTTGGCGAAGACCAAAACAGCCTGCAACCCAGGGATGAAAATGTGGAGATGGCGGCCATGTGGACCCTGACTGACATCATCCACAGCCCCTGCTGTTTGGATTATCTGTTATCTCAAGGTGAGAGGCACTGATGACAGTGCGGGCTGAGTATCCTCCTGCATTGACCAGATGAAGAACCTCTTCCACTTAGCTAGGTAAGCTGCCCTGGTGGAAGGTTTTCTGCTGCCAAGGAGGATTTCTGACTCGTTCTGAGCATTCTAGTTTCAGAGGGTTTAGCCATGGAACTTCCATGCCATGAGAAGAAACTCTAGTTTGGAGTGATGAAGGTGGCTGTGTCCTGAAACCAGTGGTAGACTGATCCGAGTTTCCACTGAGACTGAGGAGATGGTGTACCAGTGATGGTGCGGCCATGTTCACACCAGGGACTACAGGGATTAGGAAGGACCTTTCCTTCCTAATCTTCAGCAGGACCTTGTGAATGAGTGAGACTGTTCTATGCGTTTCCACCAAATGGCCTGTCCAAGGGATGAGGAATGCGTCCTTGATTGATCCTCGGCTGTGATTCTGGAAGCAGCAGAACTGCTTACGCTTCATGTTGCCTCTCCTCGCAAACAAGTCTACGTGGGGAACTCCCCACTATTGGAAGATGTCATTCACCACATCCGGGCAGAGAGACCATTGGTGGTTGAAGAAAGACCTGCTGAGGTGATCCACTCACTTGTTCTGTGACCCAGGCAGGTAGGATGCCTCGAGGTGAATCGAGAGGGCTATGCAGGAGTCCCACAGTTCGAGGGCTTCCTGGCACAGGAGAGAGAAGCATGCTCCACCCTGTCTGTTAATATAGAACATCACTATCATACTGTGTCATGACTGATACACATTTGCCTTCCAGGTGGGCTTGGAAGGTCTGATAGGCCAAAACTACCACCAGTTCTCTCACATTGCTGTGGAATAAGAGCTCTGCTTGGGACCAGGGGTCCTGAGTCCTCCTAGATGAGCTCCCCAGCCCATCGCAGAGGTGTTGGTGACCAGGGACAGTGAGGGGTAAGGTGTGGAGAAGGCGATTGCTGCACAGCTGACTGAATTGAGCCACCAGTGGAGGGTTTCTGACACAGAAGGGGGGAGCAAGACCTCCCTGTCCATGTGGTCTCAGGATGGTTGATAGACCACTGCACTTGGCTAGTCTCAGTGTGAGACATAGCCTGGCATGCAGAACGACATACATGCATGCTGCTAAGTGTCCCATCAGTTTCAGGCCATGGGGGTGGGGTATCGTTTCAACTCTTCCATGACAGAGCATATAGTCCGGAATCAAGATTCCAGAAGAAGAGCTCTGGCCTGGTTTGAATCTATCACTGCTCCTATGAACACTATCCTCTCAGTGGGAGCTAAGGTTGATTTCTGCACATTGACCAGGAGACCCAACTTGGCAAAAGTTGACCTTATCAATTTTACGTCTATTTCCACCCACGCCTTGGTGTGACCTTTGATCAACCAGTCATTGAGATACAAACAGACTTGCACCTTCCGCTTTTTCAGGAATGGGGCGACAACCACCATACACTTGGTAAACACTTGAGGAGCCACAGAAAAGACGAATGGAAGTACGAGGAACTGGTAGTGGTCTGGTTGACTATGAACTGGAGAAATCTTCTATGACATGGAATGATCGACATGTGAAAATACGTGTCCTTCAAGTCAAGGGTGGCTTACCAATCCCTGGATCCAAGTAAGGAATAATGGAGGTCAAAGAGACCATGCGGAACCTCAGCTTCATGAATCTGCTGAGGTTTCGTAAGTCCAGAATGGGCTTGAGTCCACCTGTGGCTTTCAGGATTAGGAAGTAGCGAGAGAAGAACCCCTTACTCCTTAGCTCCTGAAGAACCTCCTCCGCCGCTCCTAACTTTAGGAGCATCTACATGTCTTGGATTAGAAGTTGCTTGTGAGAATGGTCCCTGAAAAGGGATGTGGAGGGTGGTGGTGGGGAACTGAATTGAAGGGAGTAGCCCAGTTCTACCGTGCATAGCACCCAACAATCCAACATGATCTGGGTCCAGACAACCTGTCTGGAAAGAATAGGGGTGAAGAATCTGAATCGGTACGCCGTCTTCAGGTGCACCCTCAAAAGTTGCATTTGGGGACCAGAGGATTGTCTTTCTGCTCCAGGGCCTTGTCTGGTAGAATGTTGACAGAGTTTCCTCCTATAATTCCTACCTCTTCTACAGTTGTACTCCTGTCTGAGTTGGGACTGGTAGAACTGAGGTAGGAGTTGAGGACTGAAATGCCTCCTTTGCGGTACTGGAGTGTGGAGGCCTAAGGACTTTAAAGTGGCCCAAGTGTCCTTAAGACTGTGCACTTTTGAATATGTCTGCTCAGAGACCAGTGCTTGGCCTTCGAAAGGAAGGTCCTGGATTGTCTGCTGGACCTCATGTGGGAGGCCCAAGGCTTGTAGCCATGAGCTCCGACACATCACTACCACCAATGATCTGGTGCAAGCTTCGGCATCCACAACATCCGGCACCGCCTAAAGTGAGGCCCTTGCAACCGCCTTGCCTTCCTCTATCAGGGGTGTGAACTCCGCCATGAAGTCAGATGGTATAGACTCTTGAGAACTTTGACATAGACCCCCTAAGAGTTAAAATAGTACCTATTGGTGCCACTGTGGATCCCACAACTGCTTCATTTGGGGACGAAGACAATGACGCTCTATTCAGGGCAGTCTCTTGACCTTCTGCTCCCAGAAGGTCCCATGATGCCAGTTCTTCCAACTCAGTGCTGGGATGAACGCTGCACTTGGTGCCAGGTGCAACGTTGTATTCGTTGCCGGTTTTGGTACCAAATGGTAGCATGTCCTCTGATGGAGCTAGGTGACATCTGGTTCTGGAGGTGAGCGATAGCAACCGTCCCGATTGCAACCCCTGGGCCTGATGGAAAGCCTGAGAGGTCCAAAAAGGTCACTGAGCTGGGCATTTGTCACTATGGCGGCCAAGGCATAGGGAAGGACTGCCCAAGTCTCAATCCTCTGGTGTCACCTCTCTGACCAGTGCTGGCTTCACTTAGAGGATCTAGACTCCGCTTCAGAGTTCTGCACCGGTTCCTGTCGGTGCAAGAGAGTGGTGCTGGGGAGATGGCGATCATGGCTGGCTTTCCCTTGGAGGGCCCCGGTTGCTTCTTCGGCACCGCTGGCCTGGTGTCCAGAGCATGCTCACACCTGGGAGGGGACAGCGGTGCCATGTTCTCTATCAGTTCTGTGACCATTTCAAAGGTCTCCAGCATGGAGGAGAGCTGTGGATCCTCTTTGCGTGTCTCCCTGGGCAGGGAGTCCAAAGGCACCACACTCGACAGACCCCTTCCTGGGGCCAGAGTCGAGGGTACCGCGGTCAATGGTGGCCAGACACAGATCGCACTCCACTCAAGCCCTTATGCCCCATTGTTTTGGGTGTTGACGAGTGCCCCATCATCTTCCTCTGCTTCTATGTGGTACAGGGGAATGCAAGCGGTGATGCATCTGTGCTGTCCTTCAGTGCTGGTGATCTGTGACAATGCCAGGGGGTCTCTAGAGACAGAGTCCTTCCTAGGTGCCATCTCTCTTACGAAGTTCTTATGAAGCTCAGCTGGGCTTGGTGCTGAGGGCCAGAGAGCAGCATCCATTAGGATGAACTTCAATCTCTGGTCCTCTCCTTCTTTGTCCTCAGGCAGAAACCCCTGCAGATCTTGCAGCCATCCCTCTGATGGGACTCCCTGAGACACTTAAGACAAGTGGGGATTGCTCCTGGGCATGGGCTTTCTGCAAGCCCCACATAGTTTAAAGCTGGGGGGAATGAGGCATGCCCCATCCCCAGGGAAAGGGAGATGATCCCAGTAAGTGGGATCCTATTTAACTAGACTAACTAAAACTATAAACTAACTCAAACTATTTGAATATTTACAAGTATCAATTCAACAACCACTAGGAAGACACTTGCCAAGCAAGAGAAGATTGATGTTCCAGCGACTGTCACGGGCAGTAAGAAGGAACTGAAGAGGCGGAGAGTTGGCAGAGTCCTAATACAGCACCATGAAGCATGAAGGCATGACTCTACGGGGCGCCAGAGCCGACCCTACGGATACCACTACGGGAAAAACCTTCCAGAGATGTGCATGCAGTGTGCACTCACCTACTTGGATTGACATGATCAAGCACTTGAAGTTGTAATGAAATTACAGTTTTACCTAGATACTGCAAAAGGGCAAAAGGTTTTGGAACGAAGATTACATTCTGCTGAAAAGTAAATGCAAGTGTTTCGCTCATATGCAAATTATTGTATCTATCTAATGGTGGAACAGGGGTGCAAAGAAACATTGTAAAACGGAGGCAGTGTATTTTTTGTAAAGGTTGAAATTTCTTGGACGAGGTATAGTCCCGGTTCAGACCACCCCCAGTTCCCCTCCCCTATTCCCCCAATTGTCCCCCCCACCGTCAGCTCCCCGATCGTCCGCCAGCTCCCCATCCAGACAAAAGACTGCAGGTAGCAGGAAGGACTGAGAAGACTCCAGATACCAGCCCTGGGGAGAGAGCGGGATGTGGCTGAAGTGGGTCACTGGAGGCGGGCTGGGGAGCAAACGAGGCTAGTAGGGGCAGGGAGGACTGGCCACGAAGGATGGGGGATGGGACACGAGGCCAGGGTGGACTGCCGGGACCGCTCAGGAGTGGGGGCATGAGGCCAAGTGGGGGATCCAGGGAGGGATGTGCTGCAGCACTCAGTGCCCCAGCACAAGCGGATGCTGCAGGACCTGGCCAGGCACTTACCAGCTGAGTTGCCTGGTAAGGGTTGAGGCCCACAGGTCACAGCTCCTGTCCCAGCCCTGCTGTCTCCAGGACAGGCAGAGAAGAGTTTGAATTTGGGCCCGGACAGCATTGCCCTCTGATTGGGCTGCAAAGTGAGCACGACACCACGTTGCTCCCTGATTGGAAGGCAGGGTGTAGTGGGGAGACAGGCTGCACATGGAGACACCCCGCCCCCCAAATGTCACCGCTTGCCACCCCCCATCCCATTCATCCCTGAGCTGCTGCTGGTGGGGCTGAGGCTGCACAAGCAGCCATCAAAAGACACACTGTGCCCCGCAGTGCAGCTCAGCCGCCCACCCCCTGCTGGGGGGACTGGCATGGCTCCAGCTCAGCTTCAGCACATGCAGTCCACTGAAAGGCATTTGCTGGTCTGTATTTGGTATATCTATTGACTATCCCTGTCCTAAAAGAAAAGTGTCAGGTTCTTAATATTAAAAAATGAATTGAGACCTATCCTGGTCATGTCATATTTCATCAATTGCAGAGCCCTGCTGAAAATTGCAGCTAGTCCACAAGGGCAAGACAATTGACTTGTTCTTAGAATGTTTCAATTTGCTACTTTACTTTTTTTTTTTTTTTTTTTTTTTTTTTAAATAAACACAATATATTTTCAATACCAATGTGAATAAAACTTGTTTTAGAATATTTAATTACTATTTATACACCAAAGTGCAGAAAATTATAAATTGCAAAACCACGCAATATTAAAAAGAATTTAGTACTTGTCTTCCCTTTATACTCTATCATCAGCATATAACAGGATTCTGCTGCTGATTAAAGATGCCAGGAGAGGGGTTTACCTTGCAAATACTTCATACATGCCGACATTTATTCATCTGGGAAATGTATACAGGATCAGGGCACTACTTTGAATAAGAGCCAAAAAAGGACTGTGGAGTTAAAGTACACAGAACTTCAAAAATTAAAGGATATGTTGAGCTAATAATATGTTATGTGCATGAGTCTGGTAATTTGGGGCAGTCAGCACAATTCTAAACATTGTCTGGGTTTTGGTTAAAGAGACACACAAAAGAGAAAAATACATCTGTGGGTCACCTTTAACCAGAGAACAGTAAGCAGGGGGGGGAAAAAAAAATGATGGCATCATACTACCCTGATTCTGTAGCTGATTCAAGACATATGGACCTCTCCAGCAGTAATACTACTTAGAGCGGTTATATAAAAGAAAAATACCTGAGGCTGCAGCTGCTTCTACAGCAATACTACAATAAGGTGGAGGAGAAACATCTGCTTCAGATAAAGCTGCTGGTTGAGAATTTTGTGCAGTTTCTGCAGAAGTGGATGGCTGCTCAACAGTCGATGACTCTGGAGGATCATCCTCATTGTGAAGCTTCAAAAAAGAAAAAAAACACACCCAAAAATTTCAAAAATGCATTCAGAGAATTCTTTACATAGAAGTTAAATGTTGACAGTAACCCCTTTAGATGTTACAAGAGAATAGAAATTTAGCACTATTTTTAGGTTACTAGAATAATTTAAAGCTTCTGATAATACATTCAGGGACTAAGCTAATATACCCAACAGTTAAGATTTAATAAACAAACTTTTATTGAAATATTTCTAAACAGCCAACCTTTCTTAAGCAACCACTTCAAAAGTACCTCAAGGTGCTCAGTACAATTCCATTCTATTTTAAAACCTCCTCTGCTATTGAACTCATTTCTGATGCTTAAGATAGGTTTCACTAAATACTAAAGTCCAAAGTGGTTTATAATCTTAAATAATTTTTAACCAATACATGATAACCATGTGTATGTAGATGAACAAAATTAATCCATTTAAAAACAAAATAGGTGAACCACTCTTAATCTCTCTATTAATCCAAAGGCAAGTAATACACCCTATTCTGTTTATCTACTTATTACTTGGGATTTATATCCATGCATATTGTGCTTTATGGTCTTCTCAATTCAAATTCTGAGACAGTCAATATTCTTGCTAAAACCCCTGCCTCTACCAATAATCTCTTTCCCACTTACTTTTATAATAATCAGTTATGGTATTGAAAGGATTTCTTTTTTTTAAGCTTGTGTCTTAGAGATATTTTACAGTTAAGTATACAAGTAAGTGATCTATAAGAGAAGAATTTGGATAGGCAAGTATATTGATCTAAATCAAACAAAACCTTATTTGGCCATGATGCAGCGGTAACACTGTTAAGCAGAGAAAATCCTTCCGGTTATTTCAGAAAATGAAAATCCAATCTAGCGAATACAACAGAAACGGGCACAAACTATGGCAGATAGAAACTAAACTGGAAATTAGGAGAGCTAATATTTGAAGAGCAAAAAGCTAAAAAACATAACATGAAATTATTTAAATATGTCAAAAGCAAAGCATATGAAGAAAACTGGAGGTTTCTTTGGATTAACAGAGTTGAGGATAAAGACATTACAGAAAAGTTATTTCTTTACATCAGCCTTCACCATAAGAGATACTGGTGATATATCTCAGTCCATCTTTATTTCTTAAGAGTAAAAGTGCTGTTGGAGATTGACATATCAATTGGGGAGGTTGTTGAACAAATTACCCAAGGGGACCAAAGTCCCCAAGCAGATGGCAAACATTCTGGAGGAACTTTAAAAATAAAACAGATTACCCAATATACCAGAGAGGACTGAAGAGTTACAAATATTGTACTGGTTTCTACCTTTTTTTTTTTTTTTTTTTAAAGCACTAGGAGGTAGTGTGGGAATTACAGACTAATAAAACTTAGTTCAGTAGCAGGTACATTGTTTGAAGTGACAGTTACCAAGACAATTATAGAACACCTTGAAAAATATGACAAGAACAAGCTAGCATGGTTTCCGTAAAGGAAAACTGGTTTCTCTTTAATCTACTAGAATTCTTTAAATGTTTCATAAGATAGACTTTATTTGGACTTTCAAAAAAATAAAAAAAATAAAAAAGTCTAGGCCAAAAATCCTTCACAAGATGTTATTCAAGGAACTATGTATGCATCAAATGAGAGGTAAAAATTCCATCACTGATTAGGAAGTGGGTAAAACAGAAAATGAGTAGGAATAAGTGATCAACTTTCATTATGACCAAGGGTTAATACGGGAGTACCACAAGGATATATTACAGGACCTGTAGTATCTTATTACTGATCCAGGAGAGTGGGTGAATGAATAGTAAGGTGAAAAATATGCAGATGACACAAAATTACTTAGTTTAGTGAAGATTAGAGAAAATTTTGCAGAACTTCAGAATGACCTAACAATTTAGGCATATAAGCAGCAAACTGAAAATGTGATTATGACAACCAAAGTAAAGTGCAACAAAAACCAACAGATTGCACTAATACAAACTTCTGGGTTCTGAATTAACTAGAATTTGTCAGAAGAAATATTTGAGTGTCATATTGGAAACAGCTCTAAGAGAAGAAAGTCAGAAAGATGCTATCACTGGCAGAGACAGGCCCTCCTGGACTAACTGATTTGATATGGTATATCAATTCCTATGATGCTTAAGCCACTACATTCTGGTAAATTGATATTTAATATTAATATTAACACTTTCAAAAAATACATCAGGATACGGTTTTAAATAGTAATCTGATTTATGCCATTTCATTAAGAGAAAGCAGATTCTGTTTATTTCCCTCCACCCAAATCATAAAAAGTGCATTGCTTTCTACGCTAACAATTTTGTGTCAAGGAGTCTCCTAGAACTAATTAAATAAATTTGTTAGGGAACAAACTCTCTAATTACCAGATTTCTTTCATGCATTTTAAGTACAGGTTAAAAAGTGGCATATTCCTCTCTTTTCATGCCTACAATTTTCTGTTTGTTAAATGCTGCAGATAACAGAATTTTTTGTTTTTGTTTTCCTAACCTTAATTCAGTTTGCCATCTCCAGCAAAAATCAATGTGCTTGATAGCAGTTAACATACATTCTATGGGAAGTCACACACTTGTGCTTATCACGATATCTTGCTGACTGTTAAAGAAGAGCATGCTTCTTTTTCAGCAGATTTAGATTCCCCTTAAACTGTTTTTGCATGAGTATATGATGCACGATTTCCCATCGCCTTTTCAAAACTGCCATAAACAGCATGTTCAGGAGGCATCAAGGTCACGTTATATGGACTAAATTAATTCTTTGGATTTTTAAATGGATCTTGAGTTTGATTTCAGAAGAATCACTGCTAAACCTAAGGTCTAGAGACATATGGAGATCACTGGAGAACGAACATTAAAGACCAAATCATTAATTTCTGTCATACACAATTTTTTCCACACACAAGTAGTTTCTTTTTTTGTGAATAATTTTAAGTTATACTATAAAGGATTTGTGCTTCAGACAATTTAAAATGATCTGCCATACTCAATTCCAGAACAGGCTGTTTTTCAGTGGCAGAATCTACAATTCGTTCATAGAATCATAGAAGACTAGGGTTGGAAGGGACCTCAGGAAGTCATCTAGTCCAACCCCCTGCACAAAGCAGGACCAACCCCAACTAAATCATTCCTAACTGAAGTCCTCATTTTCTATTTGAGTCACAATCAATCATTTCCACAGCAACTAGATGTGATGTCAAATGATTTATGATTTCAAATAGAACACAAGAAAAACATGGAGCTAGCATCTGCTTACTCCTGCAGAAATCTTCAGGGCAGGGGTGAAGGAAGAAAAGGAAATGGCTGCAGGTGGCCTGCTTCGCCTATTATATTTCTACTTCTATATAATGTGAAACAAAAATCTATACTTTATACTCTGTCAATACCTTTCATTTACCTTCAGAAGGTTTTGTGTGTTTTGCATAAATCTCATTACTTGAGTAAGTTGAGCCTGCCTCTCCTCTGTTGTAATGCTGACTGACTGCTGAAAGAACAACAATGCAGTTGAATAAGGAGCTCATTCAAATGTGTCGAATTCTCGGTTTACTGAGAAAGTGGTGACATTTTGCTAATCTTTTTAATCACGGTTATACCCCATGACAGCCAAAAAATGCCAAGTAATTATACAGCGAGAGAACCGGACATATGCTGTGACACATGGGGTCCAGTTCATCCCTGGTGTTACTCCACTGGATCTGGTAGTTACTACAGAGATAAATCTGGTCATTGACATTTATTGGTGTCCAGTCACTTAGCATACTTTTGCTATCTTCATAACTAATCACGAAGCCATACAGGATGTGGTTGTCACTTGTCAACCCTTTCCTCAAACTATCTGCTTCTTACATGATTTTAAACAGCAGTTTTTTGCTGTTGCCATAATGTAGTGTTGTATTTTACCACCTTGGCTAATCTCATGAAACAGTGACCTGAAACTAGATTTGTCATCCTCCAGTGCATTTGGGTCACAATGAGCTATTAAATACAATTAGAAATAAGATATAGCTAAAGAGAATATTCAGTTACATTAAATAAAAAATGTCTAAGAGATAGCGTGCCATATACCAGTTCCAAAGACCTTCACAAAGCAATTGCTTTATAAAAAATAATTCTCTTTCAGGATAGCCAACACAAACCAGTCTTTTGGAGAGTCTTTTTTAGGCTTTTTCCATCTAGCAGACAAAGGTTTATGTAAGATTTAATGGCTGGAAGTTGAAGCTTCACAAACCGAGACCAGAAATAAGATGTACATTTTTAACAGTGAGGGTAGCTAACCACAAACAATTTACAAATTCTCCATCACTGACAACTTTTAAATCAAGACTGGATTTGTTTTCAAAAAATGTGTTTTAGAACTTCTTGAATTACTTCCTATTTGAACTATGGCCTGTGTTATACATGAGGTTAGAACAGATCATAATTGTCCCTTCTGGTCTTGAAATCTATGAATCTCCACAGCAACAGCTGCCATCATCAACCAGACCAGCCGCTACAGAATAGGGTTCATCTGTCCTGCAGACTCATTTTTCCTTGCAGACTCCCATGAGAACTTGACGAGGACCTTGATTCCTACCTCCCATCAAGCACTGCCTTTTTCTTCTATGATACCACGCAGCACCATGGTTTCAAGCACGAAGGGTACATCAATACAACAACTAGGAGGGTGCTTTCCAGCATGGACAGACACACTCAAGCTAGTGTGCTAAAAATAGCAGGGCGGCCACAGCAGCGGCAGCTAACCACCTGAGTACATACCTATGACATCAGGTGAGTTTGTACCCAGATAGCTTGCCTGAGCTGCCACTTGTACCACAGTGGCCACAATGCTGTATTCAGAATACTAGCTGGAGCAGAGCTAGCACGTCAGTCTGCCTACGCTGGGAAATACCCTCCCAGCTGCAGTGTAGACAAACCTTAACTGACAAGAGTTAGGAAGCAATCTCCCCCATTGGTAGTTTATTTCACAACTGAGCAATGCACCTTCTTCTGAAATATCTAGTACTGGCTACTATGCAAGACCCCCACTCTGTTCTACTATGGCAATTCCTACATTTTTGTATTTGTTCTGTGGCTACAGAGAAGAATTTAGTATCCAGGGATGTTGGTCTTGGACCTTTCCAAAGCATTAATTCCCTACTAATACACTAATCAAAGATGTTGAAATGTTTTAGCTATAGAACAAGTATTAAAAAAACCCAAAACAAAAAAAAAACCAAAAACAAAAAACAGCTCACAAGAGCCCACTGGCTCCTATCAACTTGGTGCATTTACTGCTTGTGTATATGTATCATGCAACAAAATTACTGAATAAAACATTGAAAAGCATATTAAGATGTGTAAAACTGATGCACAATCTTTTGGTTTTGGGAGCACAACTGTTAGCTCAAATGGTTGATGCAAGTTCCCCCACCCTCCTTCCACAAGTGTCCACCATTACACATATCTGGATTTGATATACCTCTGCTGACCATTTGTTTTTTAGATACCGCTCTGCTGGAGTATCAGTAGTAGCCAGCAACATTTTACCATCATAGGTACAATATCTACACAATCAAGGGAACAGAACGGAAGGCCAGCGCTGGCATTCCACAGTTATGTAGAAATACCAAACTTGTCAGCTAAGTATGTACTAGATGCCGTGGAAATCCAGAACCTCTGGATGAAAAATGTCTGTTCTAGAGACTCTAAAGGGATATTGTAATGAATATTGTTGGAAATATGTTGCAACAGAAGGGTTTTTATGCTGAAATTAGACTTCCATTAAGTAAGTTTCATAAAAACAACTCAGAGGTCTCATTGTGATACACACTGGATTTTTAGGACAGTATTAATATTTGGATAAAGAGAGAGATCATGAAAATAAATTTCAGACATACCAAGTAAGGAGACCTTAATGTCCATATGGCTCATATAAATTTAATTTATACCAGGCTTCATTTTTAGAAGTTTGACAAATCAGGAGAGTAACCCATCCATAAAGGGGGAGGAGGGAAGTCAATATTCAGAAGTAAAGGTCATGTAAAAAGTTCCTTTTCCACTCTTACCTTAAGGTTACTTACTCCTCCCCACAAATACTTCCACTGCATATCAATATTTAAATTGGCTCTATTCAGAAAACAATATTTCTAGTCTGAATTACAAGGGCAAATATCTTTAATTACCATTATTTTTCTCCTTTTTTCTAACTGTTCCTTTTTCTCTCCTTCACTTTACTCAGACATGTCTCTTCCCTAAGCATTACAATTAGTCAATTTTAACTCTGGATTGCATCAAAATTCCAATTTTCAAGTATCAAACATCAAAATATGGTTATTTATCAAGAAATTGTAATTCATATATAATTTTCAGAGACCCATAAGTATTCTCTATTGCATATTAATTCCCATGATCCTTAGTATAAATCAAAGCTGTCAGAGTCAAATAGTAAACCACTATTTTTAATCATTTATGTAAAAAAGGCTGTTTGTGCCAAAATTTGTCATATTTTAACTGTTGAAGAAATATTTCTGGTAAGTTTGTGCACGATCAAGTGGAGTTATGCTGCAATTAAAAATGTGTGCAGTTAAAACAAGCCTGCTTTTTAAAAAAAGCATTTGACGTTTGCCAGTTAACACAATTTACCACCCATTTGGAACTCAATGATGGCATATACCTTTGGCAGGTAGAAAATCTGGATAAAATTAAGAAATATAATTCTAAATACCTACTAATTTTAGATGCAGGAGTTCCACATAAAGAATTAATTATGTTTGCCAATAAGCATTTCTATGGTGCCAGGGTTCAAAGTTTCTCTTAGGCTATTACAAGTAAACTTTTGTGAAATCAAACTCTGAGGGGCGGGGGGAGGGGGGGGGGGAAAACCAGAACTTTTATGAAATCAGGGGGATATGGTAACTTATAAGACTGGGGAACACACAAGATACTTTGGACTAAACACAATTTTGAAGAAGTGGAATTTGCAAGCATCAAGATATGCCTGTACAAGCTTCACTGTACTGAACTCTATAGTTAATGTTGAGCTCCAGCTTCTATTTTAGCTTGACTTATTCTCTCCCCCCCCCCCCCCAATCCAAATTAATTTGGGCTGAAGTTTTCAGTGTTTCATCTCAGCCAAAAAGTGACATGTATTTGGCAAGTTTCAGCAAAATATTTAAATACTCTGAGTTACAAAATCCAGGAGAAACCACCACACAGGAGACTTTCCCACATTTTCTAGGTGACTTTTTGCTTAGGACAATGAAGGATGATATTAAATGTCAAATTTGATTTATTTCATACTCCTCACCTAGGATGGAGAAATAATTCAAGTCTGCTTAAAGTTGGTTTATTATTTTAAAGTGTTATGAACATTTAAAAATGCTTAAGTCTGTACATATACATTATAACCTTTTCCATCCATTTGGAGCAGAAACCTGTAACTGAATCTTCCATATCTCAAATAACAGCCCTAACCAGAAGGCTACTGGTTACTCTGGAAAGGCACAAGATCTCTCAAAATTTCCTCATCAGAATGGAAACTAATGTAAAAGCTTACAAATTCTGTTTTTGTGAAAAAAAAAATTGTGTTCTAGCCAGCCAAATGGATTTGTATATAATACCAGAGCCATAAAATTTTACTGACCCTCCTAGTTAGCCCAAGAACTGTGCCTATGGGCCAGGATGAAAAATATCTATGCAGTCAAGATCCTTGCAATTTAAATGAATAAAATAATTGTGCATCATTTCTGATGTACTGTATTTAATGCTAATTGTCAACAGGATTGCCCACATAAGTAAACCAAGCAGGATTTGGCCCTTACTAAGCAAAAGTGACATTTGTAACAAATCCTACTTACGCTTGTCAATGGTTTATCTTTGCTGTCTGATGGCTAGGTTCCCTAAGCAGAACTTCCTGCTACTTCCAACTCCAGCTTACTGCTATCACGTGTTTATATATAAAGCACACCTCTTACATGCATGCACACAGCTCAACTTTTTGCTCGTCTTTACATACCCAAACTAATGGGGAGGAGAAACTGTTTTTATAAAATGGCCTGTAAATGTTTCAGTGTATCAGGTAATAAGGAGGGTATTAGATATAAGTTACATATGGAATAAAAATTTACTTTGATTGTTTTTAAATTTAATATGTATAGCAGCTTAAACCACATGCTAATTTATAAATTTAAATCTGAAATTCTACTATTTAACATACTAATTTAGAAATGAAAACTACTTATAGAAAAGGAATCTTCTTGAAGCTGGCTTAATTTTGCATGCTTGCTGATGTACATAGAAATAATTGTATAAAGCTATTGCTTAAGGGAAGACAAACTGAATTGGCTTCCACCACTGAATTTTCTGACTTTTCAATTACCTGTGTTTCTCAGCTCAATCTTTATCAGTAATAGGTAGCTGACTGCAGTTACCTGACTCAGAAAGCTACATGCAGTGTATGACCTGCATCAAGTACAGTCCTTTCCTAGATCAGAATGTTTATATGTGACAGAGAGTCAAAGATGAGATTCCTCCTTAAAATAAAAGTGTAATTGATGTAGAGATGCTTTTTAATAGTCTAATATCTGGTATATAACCTAGTTACTGAAACAGACTAACTTATCCTACTGTCACAATGTTTATTATTCACCTATAATGCTTGAATGCAATGCAGACTATTTATGGAGGCAACCCAATTGCTCCCCAGATAAAAATATAACAGCACATAGGTGAAAGACAACAGATGAAACTACTGTCTTCGACAATCTTCTGTCCTGTCTCCAGCAAATAAACAAGCCTTATTTTTGCCAGGCCGGGATCCTGGAGATCAAAAGGATATTGAAGGAGTTAAAAGCCTCTGACAAGAGATGGGTTGATTGCCAATTGCCAGGGGCTGTCCAGGACCTTGTTAGTGAGCTCAGAGGGCCACATGTCTCTGGAACTGGGGAAGGCCCAGACTTGTTTACACTTCTGCTGGACATGTGGCTATCTGAGCTCATTGTCAATTTCCTGGACAGCCCCTGGCAACTGGCAATCTATGTGCATGCTTTCTAAGGCTTAGAAAGAAGCAAGCATGCATACAGAGTGTTTATTGTTTTAAAATGTTTTTGCTGAGGTATTTTTGTTCTAAGTAAATTTTGCTATGAAGGCTGTTTGGGTCACTAGTTACCACTATCACTGCTGCCAAAGGAAACAGATTTTAGGTGCTGAGCATGTGTCAGACCAGCTGGGGTAATCACAACTGATACCTAAGGGACTGCAACCCAGGACCCAGTGGGGGAGTGGAGGACTCACATGATTCTATCCTAACAAAGATGACAGCTAGCAGCCTGAGGATGTGCATTCAAAGAGACTAGGAGGGGTCAGAGGTGTGTTTAGCCTAACTGTGTCAATCAATAATGCTGGAAGCACACAGACTTTAATAATGCCTACACAATAAATGTTTGACATTAATTTTAAAAGTCACATATCATTAGATCATTTCTATCAGTTCAGAAAAGGCTTTGTTTAAAATTATTAAGTTACATTTGAGAAGTGATTCCACATTCCATCATGTTCTCATTTAGTGAAGTGTTGAGACACTGGAGAGCATATTGGAAATCTGAGATAAAAAAATTGGTGAGTAATTTTATGCTAAGAACTATAGTACTAGAGTACACAACACTACAGTCAGCCCACCATTCAAGACATTTGGAGAACAGTACACTAGAGAGACTGCATCTATAGGAGTAACCATTAATTCAACATGGAATGACATCCAACTATAGGAAGTAACTTGAATGTTTTAGAGCTTAAAGTGGATCCAAAACAAAGACAGTTTTCAATAAATGTAATAACAGGCTGGAAAAAAGGTGAACTTGATCAAGCAAGCTTGGGATTTCTTTCATACGAGTATAATTGCTCCAATCAATTCCTTAAGGTGTCAAAATATTAACATTTCACTGCCCTGAAAAAATGAATTTCAGAATGTGATGACAGGCTCTGAACGTTAAAGAAGTGATTGAACAATACCTCCTTAGTCCCATCTATTTATCTTTTCCTGATAAAGGTATCATTTAGGCATGGATTTATCAAAAGAGAGTACTTACTTTTGGGAAGTGAACATGCCAATTATTAAATATACTAATGACTGCCAAAGCTGTGTTAATAATCTGCTGTCACACGAAAAGATTAAAAACAGCACCATATCTGAGGTTATAACAAGAGGAAATTTGACAGGTATCTTCCTCCATTCACTAGTAAGAAGGCCTTTTTCAGTTGGGGGCGAGGGGGAACTGATTAGGTACAACTGTTTGAGAAACTTTGCGCGGGTCAAACAAAAAATGCTTTTACCTGCAGCTGAAAGTATTGTCCATTCATAATTACATCAATTTATTTTCTCATTCTAAGAGTTTTTAAAAAGTTATATTATGTATTTCCCATTTTTAATACTAAATTCAAGACAAAGCTAGTGAGAAAGAGGCCTATTCTTTGTGGGTGCAACTTTACTCAATATGCAAGTTCTTCTGTGCTATTTAAGCCCTTAAGATGGAGCTGAAGTGGGGCAGAGAATCTTACACAAGTCCACTGAATTGAAGATAATTTCATCTTCAATGGACAGTGGATTTATACAAATTAAAAGTGTCAGTATGACTGTCTTAGGCATTACAGTGAAGACAGTAAGGGATGTTACTGGGATATGGCAATGTTTCATTATTTAAAAAACAGATTTTTAAAAGCAAAACACTATCTTCAATTTATGATGCAGCACCACAATTGCTTCAATGGAAAACAGTGGCATTTCATTATATAATTAGCTTGATCTCTTCAGTGATACTGGCCATCAGAAGGTTCTCCAATGTTGACAGGATCTGTATTTCTGATGTAAAAATAACCTGTCTCTCTTTATAGATCATAAAGCAATAAAAATGTAAAACCAATCTCTTTCTTTAGCCATCACATTTTAGGCTTAGTACCATGGGGAGCGGGAGGGAAAGGAGAAGAGAGGAGATTTGACTAAGGCTTTTTCCTAGTAAGTTTCCTGAGTAAGCTGATTTTCATCTGAGTGCATTAATACTGATGGCTAAAGAGGCTTAATTGACTGATGTATTTTATTATTTCTAGCGTGTAGCATTTTTAATTAGTTGCAAATATAACCAGATTTTGCACTGGATTCATGTTTCATAAACCTAAAACCCTACAACCACTTAATACACTGTAATGGTACAGAAAGATGGACAACTTCAGAGAATGGAAAAAATGACTGAGTAAATTTAGTGTGTGAAAAAGGTTGAAAGTTTGCTTAGATGGGTGTCACAAATAACTGCCCATCACAATTTATAACTGCATGTAAAGTGAACGAAACAAGAATATTTACTTAACCATTTTTTATTTTTAACGCTTCATGAACATGGTTACGTTTTCTAAATCACACCTGCATCTGCTGGAATGTCAAGAGGTCCAAATGCACGTACCTTGCGGAACAATGATCTTACATTTATACAATGAGCTTCATCAAGATAGATAAGTTATTTAGAAACTGTAGATTGATGAATGTGTCTACCACTAAAGTAAAACACAGCCTGCACAGCATCCTGGAGAGCCTCACATCACATATGTCTGACCTAACAGCCAGAGCATCATCCCTAATTCCCATATGCGGAATTATGTGACTCAGAGATGGACCACCCTATTAGAGAGTTATGCTTTGGTTACATCTCCTGGCTTCCCACTGTGTGTTGGAAGTGGAAAGGCATGTTCATCAGGGATCAATGAACCTCAGAACTTACTGAGGGTACTCATGGGCAGACAGGCGGTTGCCGGTGGTATAACTGTGTATGTGAACATGGTGGATTTATTCATAGCTGAAGAGGAAGGCAGATTGAACCACATATTACTTTGCTTTGGGCCCCACAATAACCTAGCTCTGGCTCTCAGGGCAACTCTTCAGTAGGGATAAAACATTGCTTGCCCAAAGATAACCAAGGACTTAAGTCAAGTGCTACTGGTAAAATTTTTTAAAGATTCCTCAGTGACTTAAGCACTTAGATACCTAAATCAGTCAGTTGCTTCTGAAAACTTTACCCTGGAATTCGTTAGTAACGCAAATCAAATTTCCTAGAAAAAGGCACAAACATAAAAGCTATCCTGAAAATAAACACTCGACTGTTTACCAGTTTCTATATATTTGTCATTAGTACTCCAGTTCTACTGTTCTGCTCTGATAGGGACAAAAATGTAATTCAGATCATATTTTTCTGCAGGCATGCTTGAATAAAAAAATTAAAACATTTACGATACATGGATAATAGTATCCAAATTAAAGAAGTAAAAGAGCATAAAAATAAGTTGCGGAGAAATTGATTACTGAAAAAAATTTCTCTTTTTTGTTACAATTCCATTAGGTAATTGACTTGAGACAGCAACCCTAACAACAAACAGATCAGGAAAAAGAAGACAAAGATGAAACAGAAAAGGGCATAGCAGCACTGTTCATGAGTATAATGAGATTTTAGAATTGTAAAGCACGTGAACCAACAGGACAGCAGTTTACAAGTTACCAAGGGGAGAAGAGGAAAGGATGAGAAAAGAGTGACAAATGGCTGATTTACCTCTGATGTCATATCCCTTAAGGAGAGGATGACAAAATCCTACCCAACACTTAGTTGCACAGAAAAAGTAGGTGTAGAGAGCAGTACCAATCACAGGTCCTAGGACAGATATAGTTACATAATGCGCTGATCCGCTGATGGTTCTAAGCTTGCAACTTCCCCTTTCCCTCCACACACAACCATTAAAAAAAAAAAAAAAAGCTGCATTTTTAAAACATTTTCAAAATGTATCTGTGATTTTTAGCCAAAAATGGCAGAGAAAGTTGTTCTTTTAATATGTTTACCCTTCAATAAGTTTTTTCTGACAAAGAAATAAAGCAAGCAAATATTGAGTTAAAGTTCTTACACAGAACAGTTTGTGTTGAGTTAAAAATTGTTGTCCACTTTAACTTAGTGTTCATTAAACTGAACAAAAATTACTTTAAAAAAAACTTTACAGGCAGTTCATGATGTATTTCCTCTAAAGCCATTTAAGTATTATTACTATTATTCAGTTAATTAATGTCAGAATTAAATCATTCTCCCCAGGAATTTACTAGAAAAGATATCGTGGAGTCACAGCAAGAGGAAGAGTTGGGCAGAAAACAGCTCAAAGAGTTGGGAGTGAAGGCACAAAGGAGGGGGAGAAAAGAAATTCATGTTTGCTATTCACATACCAGAATAAAAGAAAAAAATACACAAAATACAGTCATGATACTGGTTGGATTTAATGAGTTTAGAAATAAGGAGTGAGAAGCTTATAAAACCAAAATGAGCTCCTGTTGGGGTATACTGCATATTAAGCATATTATTCTCACTGTGACCTAGTCCAAGTTCAGAGCATCCTACTTTAAATGTAAAAAAAAAAAAAAGTTTAAAAGTTAACAGAAAACATTACTATAATTACAAAATTATGTCACATTAACCTTTATGCAGTCAGTTTATGTAGTGAACTATTTGAACTACATCTTACATTTATTTCAATTTCACTCGTAAAAACCCCTCCCCAAAGAGCACACATCCACAATTTTGGGCATCTTCCTCATATTTTAAACACAACATCAAAGGGACATATAAAACAAAAGTTGAGCAAAACAGCAGCACTTCTTCCTTCCATGAAACATACATCAGTCAAACAAACTAATACAACTTCAAACTCCTACCACATAAATTACACTTCCAACAACTTCCACCTTCTGTCAATTCTACTCAGATCGGCTTTACAATATGCCCAGAGAGTTATTTCTGGCCTTGGAGCAATGGAGTATTCCAGGGGGAAGGGATCCATATGGAGAATGCTCTACCAGCAGCCCTTTCCCCTTTTTATAATAATGAGGATCAAGATGCAAGGCCTCTGTTGAACATATGAATGGCCATACTGGGTCAAAGCAATGGTCCATCTAGCCAAGTATCCAGCCTTCTCACAAAGGCCAATGCTAGATGAGTCAAAGGGAATGAACAGAACCATCAGGAGTCCAAAGTTTAGGGAGACTCAGAGCATGGGGCTGCATCCCTGAACATCTTCGCTAATAGCCATTCATGAACCTATCCCCCATGTACTTATCTCATTCTTTTTTGAATCCAGTTATAGTTTTGGCCTTCAGAACATCCCCTAGCAATGAATTCCACAGGTTGACGGTGCATTTGTTTGTTTTAAACCTGCTGCCTATTAATTTCATCAGGTGACCCCTGGTGCTTGTGTTATGTGAACAGGTAAATAATTTCACTTTCTCCACATCATATCATATCCCCCTTCAGCCATCTCTTTTCCAAGAAAAATACTCCCAGTCTTTTTAATCTCTCCTCATATGCATTGCAACTGTGGTAATACAGCAAAGAGAGAGGCAGTTTCTCAGGTAGGTCCAAAATAATTCTGTGTTCTATAGCTCAAAAATAAAAACTTGAATTCCACCTGAAAACCAAGCAGCAGCCAGTGCAAACCAGAGCATCATTAGCATATGCTGCAACCAAGAGGAACTATTTAAGCAAGCAAGCTGCCACAATTGGACCATTTCAAATTTTTTAGAAAGATTTCAGATGTTGCTCTGGAACTTACTGCAATAATCCAGTCTCAATGTGTCAAAGGCACAGATCACAGAAGCAAGGTCTATGTCAAAAAGAAATAGACTACTGGCAAAAGTGCAGTTGGCATAAGTGTTTCAAGACACTGCTGCAGTGTGATCATCCAAAAGTAGATAGGGATCCAACACTGTCCGCAAGTTAAACGCTCAAGTAACAAATGAAAGGCACACATCATCCATCAACGGATGAATTAACATCTACCCCATTTTGGGTTCTGAACAAATAATGTTTTCAGAGTTATTCTAAAAAAAAAATCTACCTGAATACAAATATCTGTTATATTTTGGATTGTAAACAATGCAGTAGAATTTGAAATAGGTTAGGTCTTGAAATCCAGAAAAACTAGGAAATGGACTAAACGTAAGTGAAACTGACTAGTTTGTTTTTGTTATTTACTTCCCAGTTTGGATAACCAGTGAAAGGTAGTTAAAATTATATTTCATTATTGCAAATTATGACTAGTCACACAGATTAACCTTTTTAACATTATGTTCCTTTAAAAATAGGATTAAAAGCCACAAAAACA
The DNA here is from genome assembly GCF_026122565.2 of Emydura macquarii macquarii. Lineage (NCBI taxonomy): Eukaryota > Metazoa > Chordata > Testudines > Chelidae > Emydura > Emydura macquarii. Next base: position 42,019,305 of record NW_027132610.1, on the reverse strand, counting down.
AGAAGTTGACGGGTAAGGCTAAAACTTCAGGCTGAGTCTAACACATTCTTGTGACTATTGCTCAGTCTACATCTTAGAGCTGTAATTTATGTGATGTTAAATATAGGTACTGTGACTAGAGAGAAACAACACAATCAATTCACGATGGAGCGACTGTCAGATTTGACTCTGGATGCACTGTTTTGGCGGAGGGGAGTAGCAATACAGTAAGAATTGGACATTTAATTTAGAAGCAACTGAACAGGGTTCTTTGAAAATCCGTAGAATAACTCTCTCAGTGAGACTATATATACCAAATTATATCCCCAAACAACTACAGATTCCCCAGAAAACAAGTTAAGGAAGGAAACACAGTCTCACGTCAGCTCACATATTAAGAAAGGAGGGTTGGGGAAATTCCCCCCTCCCTCTCATTTCCCTTCTACGTTGACAAGGCTGGGCAGACGCCCCTTTGGACAAACCTTTGTCGAGCCATGACTGGAGACATCGGCCTGTGATTTAACTTTCAGAAGCAGCCAAGTCAAGTCACCTTCCCCCAGCTCTCCAAAAATAAGGTCATTTAGGACCGAGGAGCAGGGAGGTTCAGTTGGGCGACGGCGACCTACGTGCCAAGTCACTCGGCCGGGGCAAGCGGATCAAGGTTAAGCCATTTCGCCGAGGCCTCCAAGCCTCCAACCCCGCGGAAGTCGTGAATGAACCACCCCCGACCCGGAGACAAGCCGGGCTCCCGCGGCAGCGCCCCGGCGGGGAGACACGGCCACACAACAACAGAATAACTAAACTGACCCAGGCCGGCTCCTCAGTGGCAGCGCCCCCGGCCCCCCACCTCCAGGACAGGGAAGCTCCGGACCAGTCTCACCGGGCAGAGCCTGGCGGCCCCGCAGCCAGGAAGCGGCCGCGGCGCGCTCCCCCCGCGCAGAGCCGCCTAGGAGGAGAGAGGCGGGCCGGACACTCACCACTTGGTAGCGGCTGGCGGGCTGGTGGTGATCCATCCCGGCCGCCTGCGGACAGACAGGCGCGGCCAAACCCCGGCTCCTCCGCGCTCGCTCTCCCCTCACGGCCGGCTGCCGCCCCGGGTCCCTGGCTGGCGCTGGCGCAGCGGCCGGGCCCTTCCTTCCTCCTCCGCCGCCCGCGGCCCCGCCCCGTCCGGATGCGGCTGCCTACGAGAACCCGAGACCGGCCAGTGCCAGCCGGCGGCTTCGCTTCGTCACCACCCTGCCCCGCCCCGCCCCCTGCCTCAGACCCGCCCACCTTCCGGCCTGGGCGGGGCGCCGCAGCGGCCTCCCTGCGGAGGAGAGGGAAGGGAAGGGAAGGGAGGGGCACGAAGGCGCCGCCGCCGCCCCCACTCCTACTCCTAGTGACTGACGCACATAATACAGGAGGCTGCACGTCGCAGTTCAGCCCCTGCGCAACACTCACCTCGCCTGCCTCGTGCCCCTCCCCTCCGTCACACACACGCCCACGCCCTGTACTCTTCCAGCGGCCTCTCACACACTTGCCTCTGTACCCCACCTACCTCACGCCCGTGTGCCCCACACACATACACAGTCCCCTGGCCTCACATACACACCCATTCACCCTTGCTTCTCAGGGCCTATGCCCTGACCTTGTCCCCCACATACCCCTTGTATCCCTGCCTGCCCTTCTCTTACACCCCGGGGTGATCAGGTGTCCTGATTTTACTAGGAACAGTCCTGATATTTAGGACTTTTTCTCATATAGGCACTTATTACCCCCCCCCCCCCCGACCCCTTGTCTGGATTTTTCACACTTGTTATTTTGTCTCCTTATTGTTACGACCCACCCCCCCTTACAACCTGAACCATGGGACAGCTGTGTACTCTCTGGCTCAGGGTACCTCTCACCCTGCCCTGCTGATGAACGGGAAACCCTTTCTGGCTTTGCTGTCACACAGCCATTAGTACCATGTGAATGGGCACACACAAAGTTACATGTAGGCTCTTACCTCTCAGCAGCAAATCCCCCCAGACTTGCACCCCAGAAATGTACAGTTTTACACTGCTTATGATATTGAAAGGCTGGTGGACATGCCTCAGCCTTTGTAATCTGAACAGATTCCCCAAACACTTTAGAAAACCTCACTGGTAAAGATAAAACATTAAAATAAGTGTATCAACTACAGAAAGATAGGTAAGTGATTATAAGTGTTAGGCATAGAGGTCACAGTTGGTTACTTAAGAAATTAAAGATAAAATCAGTCTAAATCCTAAACTAGTAGAGTAAGCAAGATTTGAATCAAGCAGTTTTTCTCACCCAACCACTGGATGTTATATGCAGAATTCAGTTCACAGTTCATACTTACTAGAAAGCCTACTTAAGACCATCCCTTCTCTCCAGTCCAAGGAGGCTTCCCTTTGTTTCCCAAACGATCTTGCTTCTAGGTGTTGAGATGATGAAGGATAGAGGAGAAATGATGATGTTCTTGCCCCTTATTTTATATTCTCTTCCAGATGCTAGAAATATCCTTGCTGGGTCACATGGGTTAGACAGCCTCCATTGTGTTCCTGCTCTCTCAGGAGTCTTCAGGAGGGGCCCACTGGGAGAGTAGATTCTCCTTAATGGACCATCAGTACATTGCTAGCTCTATGTAATCCTGATGTAAATCTGCCTTGGGGGTGTTATTTGCTCCTTTGTTGCCACTGAAAGGCTACCTGTGGGTGTCTCCCAGACTCATAACATATTTCAGTAACAAACAGATGGCCAAAATTCAGAACTTCACCTACAATGGTAATACACATAATTCAACGGGACAGCAATGTTCAACAGATCATGATTTCTCAATTGATACCTCACAAGGCATACTTTGTACAAAACATATCATAATCATATAACAGTTGTGAATATGTGGGTACAGGGTGTCATTTTGAGGTACAGTGTGTCACTCTCCCAGCCCCTCTCGCACACACCCATTCCTCTCCCGGCCTTTCACACACACACACACCCCTGTGCCCCTACCAGCCCCTTTCACACACATCCCTGTACCCCTCTCAGCCCCTTACACACACACTGTTGGCCCCCAAGCCACCTCCCGATACACACCTGTTCACGCATATGCACCGCTCTGTGCCCCTAACCAAAGCCAGTCCCCTACACACAGACACATACATCAGTGCCCCTCACAGCACTTTACACACACACACACTTACACACACATCAGTGCCCCAGCCCTTTACACACAACATACCTGTGACCCTCAGACAGACCAGCTCCCTACAGATGTATCTGTGCCCCTCAACCCAGCTCCCCCCACACACACACATCTATACCTCTCACATAGATCAGCACCAGACATACACACACACCTGTGCTCTTCACAGCCCAGCCCCCCATCACATACACACTTGCCTTGTAGTTTCTAAGCCTTTGGTTTATACCGGGATTGATTCATATTTTTCCCTGCAATCATGAGGGCTAGAAACATATTATTTTAAAAAAATGAAATCTGAGATTTCACTTATTCATGATACTCCAGGTACTGGGGCTTTAAGAAAAACACCAATTATCATGAGAGTCATGATAAAAATTGCAAGATTGCAAGCACATGTGGTGTACTGGCAGTCATGGGAGTTGGCATGCTGAGACTTATCCTATGGCCCAACCATCTCCAGTCCCTTTCAGTACAGTCACACACATCTGGCACCTCCTTCTTAACTAGGGTTCCAGCTTCATCAGGCTTTCCACGGCTTATCCCTTTTTTTGAGGGAATGGCCTTTGAAATCTGTAAGGGTATTCAGGACACACTGCCAGCTGTTTAGTTTTATGGGCTCAGGATCAGTCTGGATATCCTAGTATTTTTGTTCCTCAGTGGTGGCAACCCTAACAGAATTTGCATTCCCTGACACCCCTGTTTGGCTTCAGTACAGTTTTGCCAGGTTACCTCCACCAGCTAAGCACTTGATACTGAACAGAGTGAGGGGGAGTTGGAGTTCGCTGGAAAGTGTTTCACATCCTAGCTCTCATGTAGATGGACTCCTGGGCCTTGTGTAGTCATTCACACCTGTACAACACCACCCTAACAGAATTGTCCATTCACACATAGCACAACATTTGCACACCTTTTCCCACATGGGTAAATGATTACACAAAGTGTAGGCAATGGAAAATTAGGCCTTGGACAGATCTTGGCAAATATGATTAATTTTTATGGTGTAGGCCCAGCTGTATAAATTCACTGTTTTTAATTACAGCCATTTGCTGACCTTAATCATGAAACTTAAATTACTGAAAGCCAAATTTTTAGCTACCAAGATTGGAAAGATAGATATCGAGACATTAATAGAAAAAAGTGGGGACTTCCCTTTGAATTTTAGTATTATGCACTGGGCTGAGGACTCCAGAGGGATAGAGTTTAAGAATAATAGGGACGGTCCCTCATTAATACTTAGTGCATAAGTTAATATTTTAAGTGGGAGATTTTAAAAGACACATGACAGGTGCTCAGTTCCCACTGACTTTTAATCAGTGACATAACTGCCCTTCATGCCTTTAAAAATCTCACCATAAAGCAGTGGTTTTCAACTTCTTCCATACTATGACAACTGCATGTTTGAAGATATTTTGAGACCATTTTCCCATCCAGCCATGATGAAAAGAAAGGGTGATTGTGATTCCCAGGCTGAGAACCTGTGCCTAAATAAATTCCTTTTACTTTGTCACATCAAGTCATTACTACCTATTCTATTGTTTGTGGTAGTTGTTATATTCCTCATTCAGGAATTTTGTCATCCATCAGGAGCCTTAACAGAACAAAAATGAAGTTGGGACTGGAATATAGTTTAGAAATTAGCTAATGAACTTATTTTCCTGTCAGGATTTTCTGCTCCTTCCTCTTCAATTCCATGTGTAATGAGGGTTTCTGTGTTTAACTACTCTAGCCTAAGAGAAAGGTTTATTACTGATTTTATAAATAGCATATATAGAATACCATATGTATTTTTACTGAATGACTGTCAAATCACTGAACTACAATACCAAATGTCACAGGGAAGGGATAGTCAGTTTAGGTTTAAGGTTCAATATCTCTTGCCTCTGTGCTATCAGAAGCAAGCTTCATGGAAAGAGGAGTTTTACCAGCTTTCCAGTGGGATATGTAACATTGTTGGAATTAATATCTGAAATTATTAATAGGGGAAATCACCAAACACCAATTTAACCATACATTTCTTTATTCAATTAAAAGGTAATATGGTACTTTATGCAGTTGCTCTAAACATTCTTAAAAAGCCTAACTAGTAAGCAATTTACTACATCCAAATAGTAATAAAACATTTATAAGCATTTGATCAAGATACTTACAAATGGCTAAACCCAGGGACTTAGACCCACACTGGTTAGCTCCAATGTGATCAGGCAGGTATTAGCAATGAACCCTTTAACAGTTTACTTTTTATACCCTTTAACAAACAAGTGATGTCATTGCCAATTACTGGCTTCAGTTAAACACCAATTTGAGACAGATCACTCTTATTTCCCATCTTAATCCAGATCCGATTTACAACCTCCTTTCTTCCCAAAGCCTTTCCTTCTTTTTTCTTCATGTCCTTCCTGCTGATCAACAGCTTTTTTGTTGCACCTGGGTTCACATAGGAGATAACACTGGTGTGTGGGGTGGAAAGGGTTATGTTGGTTTCCTTTAAGAGAGATTATTTTTTTCTTATTGAGAACCATCTATCAGATCGAGTCCTTCTTTTTAGAAACTTCCCCTTATTTCATTAGTTATTCTTTGAACCAGACATCCTCCCTACTTTATTTATCACTTATTTTCAAGGCCTTCCTTCTACTTGCTAGTCAAGGCCTTTCTTTACAACATGTATATATTTCCATAACCAAACTTAAGCTAAATTCAATTCCTAAATTTTATACTTATCCTACAAACATATGCTTACAGACCTAGAATGTTTGGGCTGGAAGATATCAGACTTTAACTTGGTGGGTATTTATATTTATTTTAAAATATTTTGCTTACTCTCACTCTCACAACCCTGGTAGGCAGGCCAGTTCTCGCTTACAGACAGCCCCCCAACCTGAAGCAAATAGTCACCAGCAACTGCACACCATACAACAGAAACGCTAACCCAGAACGTATTCTTGCAACAAACCCCGTTGCCAACTCTGCCCGCATATCTACTCAAGTGACACCATCATAGGTCCTAACTACATCAGCCACACCATCAAGAGCTCATTCACCTGCACATCTATTAATGTGTTATACATCATCATGTGCCAACAATGCCCCTCTGTCATGTACATTGGTCAAACTGAACTGTCTCTATGCAGAAGAATAAATGGACATAGATCAGACATCAGGAATGGTAACATTCAAAAACCCCAGTAGGACAGCACTTCAATCTCCCTGGACACTCAGTAACAGATGTGAAAGTTGCCATACTTCAACAAAAAAACTTCAAAAACAAACTCCAGCACAAAACTGCCCAGCTGGAACTCATATGCAAACTTGACACTATAAGACTAGGTCTGAATATAGACTGGGAGTGGCTAGCCCGCTACAAAAAATAATGTTCCTTCTTTTGACATTCACACCTTCTCATCAACTGTTGTGAATGGCCTCATCTACCCTGACTGAATTTATGTCGTTAATACTTGCCCTCCTCACTGTGATGTAACTCACCCATCCTTGCATTTGTATATATACCTACTGAACTGAAGTTTCCACTTCATGAATCCAATGAAGTGGGTTTCTGCCCATAAAAGCTTATGCCCAAATAAATTTGTTAGTTTTTAAGGTGCCACAGGACTCTCGCTGTTTTGCTTAATTTAAAAGTATTTTAAATTTATTATGGAACATCAGTAGCCATGCAATGGAAAATGTCAGAGCAAGCTTCCCAATATAGGACTGATTTGCCTCCCTCATCTTCTCAAAAAGAAAGCACTCTTCCTGAAATATTCACTTTTACATATTACCCCAGTGAGGAATTCTTCTGGGATATCTGGAAAAAAAAATCAGAAGACAAGTTTTAAGTTGATGTTTTGAAAATTGTATCTGAACTTCACTTTTGACATATTTTATGACTTTTTTTTTTTTGGCTTCCTTCTATCTTCAAAGCTGCATGGCCTAGAAACTCCAAATATGGGGCCCATTCTGCAGACTGCTTCCATGGAGCTTTTCTATGACTTTAATGGAGCTCTGTGTGGTGTAAGGATCCACTCAAGCAGAGCCACTTACAGGATCAATTGAGGCTTTGTTGTGTTGGCTTTGCTGAGAAATGACTTTTAGTATTCTTATTTTAGTTTTGTAGGGAAGAGGGAACACTGGACCAGAACCTGGGAGTGTTTAATGGGGAAATTCAAAAGTAATATATAAAAAGTTTAGATGCATACAACACAGTATAAAATATATATTAAAATGTGTGACACCCTAAGCTAAGGAAGATAGGGAAAGGGCTAATTAGAAGCTATTTGCATATATTTTTTCACTTTTAGGGCACACAGTTAAGTTTAGGTGATATAAATTGGATGGAGTGAGAGACTCCCATTCACTTCAAAGGGCTTTGGGTCAAATCCTAATGGCATTACTCTTTTAGCCCTGTGCAGCAATGCCAAAGTTCCTGAGAATTCAAACCTTACTGATGACTCATGGGAGGAAGAAGTTAGTCACCCTGTGCAGTAACGATGATTCTTCGAGATGTGGGTCTCTGTGTGTGCTCCACTGTGTCTGCATTCCTGTGCTGTTGATTGTAAAACTTTGGTAGCAGTGTCCGTTGGGCCCACTCACGTGCTATCTCCCCTCGTGCTGTGCCATGAGCCCTCCTTCTCTACTGCAGAGTCATAGCAAGAACTCCGAAGTAGAAGGGAGTAGGGCGGGTAGTGGAGCACCCATAAGGGGACACATCTCGAAAAACCATTGTTACTGCACAAGGTAAGAAACTTCTTCTTCAAGTAGTGTCCCTATGGGTGCTCCTGAGCAGTACCCCACTTGTAGGGCTGGAACTTCACAGTCAGATTAGTCATAGATGATTGTACTGTGGAGCCAAAGATGGCATCAGAGGCAGAGTCCCCTGTGATCACATAATGTTCTGCGAAGGTGTGGACTGACGACCATGTCGCCACTCTGCAGATCTCTGAGATGGGGACATCCTTAAAGAAGGTGACAGATGATATCAGTCTCGTGGAATGTGTACAGATCGAGTCTGGAGGGGTCATTTAATGAATGTGGTAGCACTGTCTGATGCAATTCGAGACCTGCTTGGAGAGTCTTTGCACTGATATCACTGAGCCCTTGGACCTTTCTGCCATAGCGAGTAATAGTCTAGGGGACTTCCTGAAGGCTTTTGTCCTATCAAGGTAGAATGCAAGAACTCTCCTAACATCTAGGATATGTAGTATGGCCTCCCTATTGTCTCGGTAAGGCTTGGGGTAGAAAGCAGGAAGATGAATAGATTGATTCATGTGAAACAAGGAGGTCACTTTAGGAATGAACCTTGGATGTGGCCTGAGTGCAACCTTATTAAGAACACTGTATATGGAGGATGAGCCATCAGAGCTGCTATTTCCCCTGTTCTTATAGCTGAGGTATTGTTATCAGAAAAACCACTCGTACTGAGCAGGATTACTATTGCAACAACACATCATCAGTAGGGTAAAACTAACCTGTCTCACGACGGTCTAAACCCAGCTCACGTTCCCTATTAGTGGGTTATTGTCGATAGGTATGCTAGCAAATAGGTGGCCATAGGTTCAAAGAGGGCTCTGGTCAGCCCTTTCAGCATTAGGTTTAGGTCCCACGAGGGGTAGAAAGCAGAGGTTGAGGGAAGAGGTTTGTTATTGCCTTAAGGAACCTTGTAGTGGCCAGGTGAGACAATACTGAGTACCCCTCTATGGGTTGGTGAAATGGTGCGAAAGCTATTAGGTGGACTCTGAGACAGCTCCGGGATAACCCTGATTTTTAAAGGGTCAAAGCATAGTCCAGAATTTGTGGAAGAGTTGCTGACACTGGAGAGATTTGTTGGGAAGTGCATCAAATCTGGAACCTGGACCATTTCTGCAGTTAAGTGAGTCGTGTGGAGGACTTTCTACTGGGTAGTAGAACCTCTTGCACGTCCTTTGACCTGAGCTTTCTAGGTGCTGCAACCATGTAGGAGCCATGCTGAGGTGGAGGATCCCCAAATTGGGAAATATAGTATGCCCTTTGTCCTAAGACAGAAGGTATGGAATAGGCGGAAGGAAGATTGGTGGGAACATCATGAGTTGTAACAGGTAAGATTACCAGGTATGTCTCGGCCAGGTGGGAGCAATCAAAATTACATAAGCTCCGTCCCTCTTTATCTTTAGCAGGAACTTCAGCAGAAGAGGAAATGGAGGGAAGGTGTAAAGAAGGTCCTTGTCCCATGGGAGGAGGAGGGCATTGCCCAGAGAGTGCTGTCCAATCCCTACCCTGGAACAGTATCATGAACACTTCTTGTTCTAGTAATTGGCGAACAATTGAACCATGTGAACAAGGTGCATTTCCCACTCATGGTTGTGTTGGAATTTGCAGCTGAGCTTGTCCACTATCAAGTTTTGCATGCCCGGGAGGTAAGCCGCAGATAAGGTGATGCTGTGAGAGATGCACCAGTTCCAAAGTTTCATCGCATCCGTGCATAGGGACGGTAATCTGGCCTCTCCCTGACAGTTGATATAATACTTGCATGTGGTCTTTTAGGATTGTTGCAAGTGACCCTGCTATCAGTGGGAGGAAATGGAGGCAGGCATTCCTGACCACTCTCAGTTTGAGGAGATTGATGTGTAGGGATATCTCTGCAGTTGACCATTTGCCTTATGTTGGGAGACCCTTTAAATGCATGCCCCATTCTGTGAGGGATGTGTTGGTTGCAAGGAGCGACGAAGGTGGCACCAGTAGAAAGGGGATCCTTTTCATGCATTGGATGGATTCTATGATCAGTCTAGGGAGTTCTTGATCCTTGTGGATAGTGACAGCCGTTTGTCCAGACAGTCTCTGTTTGGTCCATAAATCAAACTGAACCACAGCTGTAGGCATCACATGTAGAGTCTGGGGTGTGTAATCACCACTGTGCTTGCTGCCATATGCCCCAGGTGTTGGAGGCAGATTCTGGCTGGCACTTGAGGGCTGCATTGATCTGTGTCTATAAATGAGACCAGGGATAGAATCCTGTCTTGAGGTAGGAAGGCTTTGACCTGTACCATGTTAGGTTGGTCCCTATGAATTCCAGGTGTTGCACTGGTGCGAGGGTCAACTTCTGGGAATTCTGTATGCTCAGTTCCGTGAACAAGTGTATCATGACCCCGGTGGCTCAATGAGCCTCCTGAAGTAATCAGGCTCTTCATCCAGGTAAGGGTAGATCATTATCCCTTGTGATTGTAAATGGGTGGCCACCACTGAGAGAACTTTGGAAAATACTCTCAGGGCCAATGAAAGTCTGACAGGGAGGGCTCTGTATTGATAGTGATCATGTCCCTGAGTGAACCTGAGAAAATGTCTGTGAGCCGGTAGTGTTGAAATGTGAAAGTAGATGTCCTATAGGTCGAGAGTCAAAAACCAATCTTCCTGTTCCAATGATAGAATTGTCACGCTGGCTGGATTGGGGTGGGGGTGGGGATTTATTATATTATTTAACATCACTATGTCAAAATCATAATAATTCATATGAGATATGCCGTGTCAGGTACTGTTAGAAAGGTTATAATGTGCTAAGTAAGATGATAACGTTTATGTTCATGTGTTATATGTGTAATGGAAGTTATGGATATGGTTGATATATCTGTATTTCAAATTGTGCTGTGTCTGGATGACACCCCAGGCAGAATGGCTGCAGCACAAGCACCTGCTTAATGGCCCATTAAGGAAATTCACAAGTACAATGGGCCAGGGGGAGAAGCCAGGGATATACCTGATGAGTTACCAGTCACTCATGTGACTCTGGACTCCATCTTATTCCTGCAAATTTCCACAAGCAGCATGGCAAAGGCCAAAGGACATAAAAGGCAGCTGCACCACATCCATTTTGTCTTCAGTCTTCAGTTTCCAGCCTACCGCCTACCTCTGGATCAACTCACCTACAACTGAACTGAAGCTGTGAAAGAAAAGACTGAGACTCATCCAGGTACTGGATGTATACCAGAGGGACTATACAAGCCTGCAAACTCCACAATTCTACTAGAAACCTGATATATATGGACTTTCGAATCAATTTATATGTGTCTGATTGCTTTAATCCTTTAACATTTCCCTTCTAGTTTGTTTCTTTCTTTTTATAATAAACCTTTAGTTTTAGTTACTAAAGGATTGGCTGGCAGCGTGGTATTTTGGGTAATATCCAAACTTATATTGGTACTGTGGCTGACCCTTTGAGGTCAGGAGAAACCTTTTTCGTAAGGAGCATAAGTTTTAAATAACTGGTCTCTTTACTGGACCTACTGGCTGATTGGGAGCCAGAGACTGAAATGCAGAAAAGGGGACTGTGTATATTTTTATTTTGGCTTCTTGATAACCAGTGTGGGGAATCAGAAGCACTGTTTGTAGCTGGTTGGGAAGTCTGACTTCAGTGTCACCCACCAGTGCTGGGAGAATCTGCTCTCCTTTTACAGCCTACCCTGACCTTGGCATTTTCAGGTGGCTACCCTAGGCACGGATGGGTCACAGGAATGATCATTGATGAGGTGACCATCTTGAACTTGAGAGCTTTAAGGTCTAGAATGGGTCTCCATCCTTTTGGGTATTAGGAAGTAATGAGAGTAGAACCCCTTGCCTTGTAGATGTTGAGGTACTGGTTCTATGGCTCCTAACTGAAGGAGGCGATCTATCTCCTGTCATAGTAGACTCTCGTGAGACGGGTCCCTGAAGAGAGATGGGGAAGGGTGTTTTGGAGGGGTAGGGAGGTGAAGTGGATGGAATATCCGGAACTGATGATCTATAGGACCCATCTGCAATTCGAAAGGTGTACAATTCGAAAATTGTAAGGTGGCCAAGGAGTATGCCTCCTACCAAACAGATGAAGGCGCTGTCCTGGATTGATGCTGTCAGAGTTCACAGAGTCCACCACGATGGAATTGGGCTGTGGGTGGTGTTCCGACAGGTTAGTGATCCCCCAGAGTCAATAATGAGTCAGTTAGGGAATAAATGAAGTTTATTATAAAACAACGGGAATAATATAGATTTTTAACTATTTATACACATTTAAACAAACAATTAACTATAAGATATAGACTAATATAATAGAATATGACACAGACAATTAATTATAAGACATAAAGTGATTATAAACGGACTATTAACTGCAAGACACAGAATGATTTTACACAGACAGTTAACTGCACAGTTAGCTTACCATCCAGACGAGAAGGACACACAGCATAGTAAACGCAAGAACTCGAACTCGGCCGGCAAAAAGGCGATTCGCGCTCGGCGGGGACACGGGAGCAGGAGAGTCCGGACCAGGTGATCAGGCTGGTGGATTGGGAAGCTCTCAACCAGGGGCTTGGATAAGACCCCTTTTATGGGCTTCATGCCAGCACCAGAGTGGCTGGGGGATACTTGCAATAGGTTTCATTTCCTAGTTGATGTTAAGTTTCATTTCCCATATAATGGTCACTTAAGTTTCATTTCCCATATAATATGTGGGAGCTGAAGGCACAGCCGATTGCGCTGGCATACCCTAATAAGGTCAGGTCGCGGGCTGACTGTTAGCACCGAATGGGTAGGGGGGTGGGCGAGGGGTGGTCATGGCAGATTTGGTGCAGCGACATGCCCCCGTGGCCAACCCGAGCACCCACCGGGCCCAGCAGTCCCACAGACCCCCCAGGGTAATGAGAGGGAGGGAGAAGGAAGGGACAAAGGGGGGAGAGGGTAACCGGGCACGAAGCGGCTAGGCCGAGTTGGGCAGTAGGCAAGCAGGTACGTTGGGCTGTGTCTCGTCCTCAACCGGCAGAGGTACATATTTGACCTGGACAGGCAATGCCGAGACTCTTTTGGAAATGATATGTTTGACCAGGGTAATACCGATTACGAACACAACTAATATTAATAACCCGATGAACAACCAATGCCTAATTGCAGCAGCCCACGACCCAAGTCCCAGTGACGTGAGGCTGATTTGCCACCAGTCCCAGCGTTCCCGATCCTCACGAACTTCTGTTGACAGGGACGTGAGGTCATTAATGACGTGAGTTAGATTGTTCCACCCGGGTTTGAGGCGCAGACAACACTGGCCGGCAAAACGAGGATCTAATTCTTCCAGGGCCAGACGAAAGTCTTTTTGAAGCAAAGTTTGTTACATGAGGCGATTTTGTTCAGCATAGTTTGCGAGGATGGTTAAGGATGTTTCTGTCTGGGAGAACCCTTGAGCCGTGAGATTGGTGAGACATTCCAAAGACAAAGACAGGGCTTGAATTTGCCCTAAAGTGAGAGAATAACTAACGGGATTAAATTGGACGTATCCCCAGAATGTAGTTTCGACTGAGGATGTAAACCGAGCCCAACCAGACTTTGTGTCACGTTGTTCGTCATGTTTGGTTAAATAATGGTAGGACCCAAACAGGTGTGGAGGGTGGGAATAGAGCTCACCGCCTGAGATTTGCAACCGGCCTATGGCGCACACACCTGAAGGGTAACAGGGAAGGTGGGGGGGGGGGGCGACATTGTCCCCAGAGACCCAAACGGTTCCGGGGGGTAAAGCAAGGGACTGTGATGAGGTGGACAGAAACACTAACAATTGGGGATATAATTGTAATAGGACAGGATTCCAACCATTTACCCAAGTGAGGGAAGACACTGCCACGGCCCGGAGGGGTAAGGGATGGGGTGTTGCATTTGAATTACCAAAACGCTCTTGCATCCATCGGGGGGGGGGGTTATCGGGGTTGATATAAAACGGATCTATGGTGATATTACGGGGGAGAAGAGGGAGGGTGCTATTAAGGAAATTGGTATACGATTGGTTATATGATGCGGTGGAACGGGAGAACGGACTCGGCCCAATGAGCAAAGAGGTACAATTGGGATAGAGTCCCACGGAGGTGGGAGGAAATTTGCCCAGGAAGGCGATGCAGGGGGCGCGGGGGAGATGATCTTCCACAACAGTGGGTGGCATACCATTAGTGACAGCAGAAACACAGGCGAACTCCTGAGCCAAAGGGCTGGTGGTACATAGGTTGCTAGACAGAGTGGTTGAAAGATCAAAGGGGTGAAACTTCCATTAAAAGGGGATGCTGCCACGCAGTGCCATGGGGGCCAAACAGACAATACATTCATATTCTGGAGGCACGTGGGTGAGATTTCCAGCGAGGACCTCCTGCCGTACAAAGGCTTCCTCCCAGGCTTGGAGGGGATTTTGACGGGGGACTTGAACTAGCCATGCGACTGGAACGATTTCCTGTAAGACAAAATAGATATACATGGCTCGGATGCCCCCGTGCGGAGCGCCGATTATGAACGAACATTGAGCCAGTTATGGTGGGTTAGTAGGGTTGCCGGGGTATCACCCAACCGAACCAGGTAAGTGTTGGGGTATTTTCCGGAGCGTTGAATTTTTCCGGGAATAGGGTTCCGGGAGGCTGAGGCACACTTTTTGCCCTGGGGCGAACGCCGGCTTCCATGGGTCCTGAGGCAAGGGGGTCAGGTGTGGCCATCGTGAATAGGCTTGGTTCATTGTGATTAGAATTTTGGGAAGGTGATTTTCCCACCCTTTATAATCCCCGCCCCTATGGTGGACCGAAGGAGGGATTTGAGGGTTCCGATTTTGCGTTCCACAACCCCATTGCTTTTGGGATGGTATTAGAGGTGTACATGGAGGGAGGCCCCCCAGGATAAGATTACGGCTTCAATAACTTTTCCAATAAACGGGGGCCCACCGTCAGTCTGAACCTCTTGAGGGAGCCCCCAGGTTGCAGCAAGGGACAAGAGGGCGGAGGCTACGACCCTGGCAGTGGAGGTTTTTAATGGCTGGCACCACACCTGGCGTGTTCCGAGGTCCACGACAACGATGCCCTTAGGGTGAGATTTAGACCCGGGGAGGGGTCCGATTAGATCAACTTGCCAGGTGGGGCCGGAGACAAAATGCTTGGGATGAAAAGCCCCGCATTCATGGCGTGCCTGATTCATGGCTCGAGCCTGGTTACAATTAAAGCAGGCCCGCGCACTGTGGATACATTGTTTGAGGGATACGTTTGAAGACCGCTGGCCATGTGCTGTGAGAACATTATGCATGGCTCGTGGGGGAAGATGACCCCATTCCGTATGCAGCCATAGGGCAAAGAAGCCTGAGGGGGAAGGTTCATGGGCGTCACTTACCATTGCGACTTCGGGAAAAACATGGTCGCGGAGGCGTTGGTCCCACTCGGAATGTAGCGGGTTAGAACCTGGCCGGTGGGAGGGGCAATAAGTGACGAACCAGGGATGCTTAGTCCCTTGGGTAAGAATGGTGATTTGTTCCCATACTGCGACATGCGCCGTGGGTTTGCCTCCCCCAGTAAGGATGGCTAAACAGTAACTGGAGTCGATCCCCAGAACCACTTGACTGGTTTTGTGGGACCGGGACAGGTGCTGGGTCACCAGGTGGACCCCCATGGCCTCGGCCAATTGAGCCGAGGCTGTTGAAGGCAGAGCCTCCGCTTGGAATGTAGAACATTTGGAGCACAACATTCCTGCTCTGGGCGTGGGGGATGTTCCCCCAGTCGGATACAATCCATGGTAAAAACTTACTTTCCTCCGCCAGCGGGGCGGAGGGAGGCTGTTGGGCGGGTGTAGATTTAAATGACCAATTTCGGAATGTTTTCTGTACCACATAAACTAGTTTTTCCCAGGTGGCGGAAACCCCCCCGAACTGCGCGGCCGGGGTGAACGTAAGCCAGGGGATAAGGCCCGCATGAGGGCCTTGTAGGTCTCCTGCCGAGGGCTTATCCCATTGCCTGGCGGCCTCTACCGCCAGGAGCATTTTACCTACAGCTCCATAGCGGTGTTCCGGCCCATGTAACTTATGTGACCAATTAAACACAGCTTGGCCCTTTTGTGATACGGTGTATCCTATGTGGGATTCCCAAACAAAAATTGTTATGTGCAAAGGGGAATTAGGGTCCCAGTGTGCCAAACTAGGGTGAGATTGGAACCAGGTGACGAATTCCCGAAGGGCGCCAGCTGCCTCGGGGGTCCAAAGATCTGTCCCCTTTCAGCGGGTTACGCACTGTTGTAGAATCGCCAGACTAGGTACTAGTGAGGCTGGAATAAATTGGCAATGATAGTTGAGGGTGCCTAGGATTTGTTGGACATGCCGTTTGGAAGTGGGCGTCTGGTCAATCCAGGTGGAAATGGAGACCGGTACTATATGGCTTACACTATTTCTTTGGACCTGAAGTCCCAGGAAGCAATATGAGGTAGAGGGAACGAGAGTGCTTTTTTCAGTATTGATGTCCCACCCGTCCTTGGCCAACTGGTTCAGGGTGGCCTGGGTAGCTTGGTGGACTGTACCAGAATCTGGCCTGCAGATTAGGATGCCATCCACATAGTGAATGAGCTGAGCCTTGGGGGGGAGGGGGACTTTTTCCAGCGTGCGTTTTAGCGCCTCGGTAGCACAGGCCGGGGAATTTTTGTACCCTTGGGGGCAAACCCACCATCGGTACTGGGCCCCTTCGAATGCAAAGTTGAAACCCCCGTCTGATCCATGATTGGGATTTGGTATAACATATCTTTGAGGTCCAGTGTGCAGCCCCACTGGTTGGTAATATTGGACAGGGCGCATTCGATTTGGGGGATTTCCCATTGGGCCACAAAGGCTAGCGATTGTATGCGCAGGTTGGCTTGCCAATAATCGATAACCATGCGATACTTGTCGGGTGCATGGGGCTTAGGGACCCCCGCCAAGCGCTAGACAAATAGGTGCTTGCGCTAGTGCGCTCAATTTTACTTTGGTCTAGGAGAGATGCAATAAGTTGAATTGCCTGTTGACCGGCTGCAGGCGTGGGAATGGATTGGAACTTCCAAGGGATGGTAGATGTTAACTGCGGGGAATGGGGTGGATTATTAAATACTTTTATCACGGGGAGAACGCTGCGCACCTTGTCCGCCAGTCTAAATAACCGAATTTCATCGACCCAAGGAGATTTTGACTACCCAGAAGGGCCTTGATGACCGCGGTGAAGTGGCCGTAGGTGAGCCTTACCCGGACAAGGGCGCGGGACTCAACACTATTGAGTCCTTGTACATACATGGCAGTTTTGGTAGGAGTGTGCGGAATTTGAGGGGTCACGATGGACACCTGGGCTCCGGTGTCCAGTCGGAATTGAATCGGTTGCCCATTGACATCCTTAAGGGTGGCATATGGCCGAGTGTCGTGAGAGGACTGCGTGTGGTCCGCCAGACACTCGGCCGTTGCTCATTTTTTGACTGGTCCCCTGATTGATTAGACCGGTCAGTCCACCCTAGTTTGAGGGCCAACCCTTTTTGTTGCTCGTCTGACATTTTTCAGAGGGCTTCTTTGATTAGACCTTGATTGAGGAGGAACCCGAACATGGTCCGCTCGGCCTTAGTCCGTTCGGGAAATTGCGGTTTGCCGGGTAGGGGTGGGGGGTTTAAAAGGGGCAGCTGCAGCTCGGTCACCAGTGCCTGTTTGGGGGATGTGGGCCACTTAACGCGGTCTACGGCCTCGTATAATTGGCTGACAGGGCGTCCATTAAATCCCCACAACCATAACAATGCGCCGGTGTCAACTAGGTTGCACTCCTCCAAGGCCATGTCGATAGCTCCTTCATTGATGGGGATTAGGGTGGTGTCGGTAACATACAAGAATGGAATGATGCCGCCTGGACTGGGGTTAGGCCTATTGGGTGATTGTGCGGGTCCCACACCGTGACGGAGGCCCCAGCGATAGCATAGATTAAATCTTGGGGGGGTTTTATGCTTCCTGATGGGATGTGAAGGACTCGGACTGTCATGTAAAGGTGTAAAAACGCGACGGCCAGGGTGGATAACGCCCAGACGCTGTTAGTGGTGACGTTATGTCCTGGGAACCCTCAGGACCAATTGGCGATGCGGGCTATGACAGTCGCCTCTGATTGGTCGACCCAGTCTTGCCCATTTTCCAGGATGAGGCGTCCCAACCAAACCAGTGGCGGTTCGTCCGGTCCGCGGCCCGTATCACGCATGAATTCTTTTAATTCAGGTTTGGTTCGGGTAGGCGCCTCAGTAACCGGGGTTGTATTCCCTTGGGCATCTGTTTTACTTCGTGTGACCACTACTGGTAATGCCTCAACCGTAGGCATTGGGGCAGATGGGTGAGGTTTCTCCAGGAGGGATGGGTACAATGAGGGTACTTCGGGTGATGGGGACCCTTTAAACTGGGGGTTTAATGATGGGTCCTCATAGGGTGGGGGCTTAGTGGAATCCGATATGGGGTTTCTCAGTGCCAACTCTGATGGGGGTGTGTGGAGTTAATCGGGCCCGCCTCCACAGTGCCATTAGAGGTGGGTGGGGACCCGTTGGTAGACGGGGGAGTTTCGCGGACCGCAGTTACAAGGGCCCTGTGAACTACAGTTAATTTGTCCAGCGTCCGCACTAAGGTTTGATTTAGTACCGAGGCTACATCCTCGGGCTTATAGATTTCTGGTCTTAGCTTTCTCGTTGTTTTAATGTCCTCCATGGCCGTGGTTAACTGCACAAGGAGGGAGTGCCCGGGGGACCCGGGATAGACTTGGGGGCTTGGGTCCAATTTGGATGGGCTGCCCCTGCAAGTTTTTAACACTCTGGAGCAGTGTGCCCATAGTTTTTCGGGGTCAGAGTCGGCAGCTCTCTTGCCCGTGGAGGAGCATTTGGGCTGGAGGCTGCTGTCAGCGGGCGTTGCCCGGAGCTACAGGTGAGAAGACATTAAGCACCCGGCATCCGATACTGTTAAGGGGACCGTATAGGACCTACAAGCTTGCCCCCTACCAATGGAACACACCCATTCAAGGGTGTGTTGTTGGTCTTTACTGGTAAGGAGGTGAAACTGGAGGTGTTTGTGTTGGTGTTCCTCATTAGCCTCCTCCGTGACATTTTTCCACGGGCAACCATAATTATTGACACTTGAGGATCCTGTTCGTGATGCCATGTTCCGACTCATTATTGACTCTGGGGAATCACTAACCTGTCGGAACAGGTGGGTGAATAGGAACTCTGAATCCTCTGTGGGGACATAATATTTTTAGTCTGCCAGTTTGTACGTCATAGCCACCAAAGTCGGGGTTTGCCACACCATTCTAGCTGGGTCTAGGATAACCTCGTTAATTGGGAGAGCAATTTGGGAAGCGGATGAAGCATGGAGGATATCTATGAGCTGTTGGTGCGTGTCTTTAACCTCCTCCAATGGTATGTGGAGGATGTCTGTCACTCTTTTTGCCAGCTCCTGGAACAAGCATAAATCATCTGCCAAAGAAGGTGTATTGGCATGACCGCTTCATCCAGTGAAGAAGAAGTTATGGTGTTACCTCCTCTTCTGTGGAGGTGTCTCCTCTGTGTCTCCCTCCTCCTCCTCCTCCATTTCTTGAGGTTCTGAAGCCAGCAATGCTGTGTCCAATTAGAAGCAGCACGCCGGGGAGGCTCTTGGGTGATGCTCGGTGCCCTCGAGGCAGGCTCTCCCTCGCTGTCAATCTCCGAGGGAGGCCACACCTCCCAGTGCCTGCACCCTGTGGGGAGTCCAAAATAAAAGGGGCTGCCTCCTGCCCTTAGCAGGGTGAGCCCCAGTTTCAGCCCTGGCCCTTAGATGGGTGAGCCAAACAAACGGGGAAGTAGTCTCTGGCCCTTTAGTAGGGCGAGCACGCAGTTCAAGGCCCCAACCCTTAGGCAGGGCAGGCTGGCAAATGGGAACAGTCTCAAGACCTTCGTAGGGCGAGTAGGCAGCTCTGAGGCCCAGCCCTTAGGCAGGGAGGGCCTGCCAATGGGAACAGTATCTAGCTCCTCAGAGGGCGAGGAAATAGTCCAAGGCCCGGCCCTCAGCAGGGCGAGAAGGCCGTGGGGAAAACAGTCTCTAGCCTTGGCAGGGCAGGGTAATAGTCTCAGGCCTAGCCCTCAGACAGGGCGGGCAGGCAATGGTGAAAACAGTCTCTATCCCCCCGAGGGGTGAGCAAGCAGTCCCAAAGCCCTGGCTGTTAGGCAGGGCAGGGCAGACAGCAGGGACCGGGCTCTGGCCCTCAGCGGGTGATCACCCCTAGGTCAGGGTAGTAATGGGGGAGAGGGATGCAGGCTCACCCGACTCCACTGTGTCCCAGCCCAGGGCCCTGGCAGTGACGATTCCTCGGGGTACTCTGCCCGAGGGAAGTTCCAGAAGCCCTCAGCCTAGTCACTCGACGGCAGGTCTGGGAATTCTTCCGACTCTTCGGACTCATCTGCAGTGGGCAGCTCCTCCAGGTTGCGGGGTCCTGGGGCCTCCTCTGGCCCATAGGGGGTTGGCAACTCAGGTAGCTCTTCCAGGTTGCAGGATCCAGGGGTCTCCTCTGGCTTACCAGGCTCAGGAAGCTCCTTCAGGTTCTCCGGGTCCCAGGCAGAGGCAGCTCTGGCAGCTTCTTGTCCAGGTAATGGTCGGGTGCAGGTTCAGGCCCCAGCATCCAGGGAGAGACATCCTTCTCCCTTGGTCGCCTTTCCCTGACTGAGCGGGAAGGCCTGCCTCTTATACCTCCTGCCCTGCCTTCCTGCTTCCAGTCAGGTGTTGTCATATTCCCAGGCTCCGTCCCCCAGAGGACGTCCCTTGCCGTCAATCTCCGCGGGAGGCCACACCTCCCGGCTACACATGGCCAAAGAAAGAGTTAGAAAAAAAGCTATAAGGTTTCTAAAAGCTAAACTTTAACAAATGAAAGGGAGAGTTAACGATCCACTAACGACAGCCTTAGCCAGCAGTGACTGAGAAGGAACTGAGGACGGTTAGCCTGCACGTGCGGGCTAGCCGCGTGGTGCAGCACGAGGAATGACAGCACATGTTCAGGCCCAACGGACACTGCTACTGAAGTTCTCCAATCAACAGTGCAGAAATGAAGATACACCTACAGTGGAGCACCCATAGGGACACTACTGTAGGGAGAAGAGGCTGTTACACAACACAAAGAGTCAAATTATCCTATGAAGTAACTCCACTATATTCAAAATTAATTTAGGATGAAACAGGAGGAAACTATTTTCGTAGGCAACTGACTCAAATAACACAGTTGTCACTTATGCTATGGTATGCTGAATTTTGGACTATTTATTATTGCATCAGAAGAGGAACAGACTATACCAAAAAGAGGAGAAAGAAGTACATCTTAAATACATGGCTCACATAGATAGCCTGTCCGTTGAATCAGAATAAACCCTTTTTCATATATACATTTTTCATCTTGCTTAACCATACTAAATAACTAAACATATAGCCTACCTAGTTAGATGTTTCATAGTGATTAAATTAGATGGGCTAAGGAGTAACTCCAGTGAAATATATTGAGTTATAGTAGGGATTAATTTGACCTATTAAAGTTTATACTCTGCTTAATGTTTACTGTTTGATTTTTCTTCTTTGTTTCTACTGCATGCCAAAAAAACAAAACACACACTTTGTAAAGAAACTAGATTTGGACATGATGTCTTATGACAGAGTTATCCTTTTGGCACCTCAGAGGAAAGGAAATTGTACCTAAGCCATAGAGAAGGCTGAGTCAAGAGTACGTACAAGTCACGGTTTGAGCTAATAAAGGGCAAAAAAACACAAAACAAAACAGGGGTTGCAATCCCCTTTCTGTATGATGCTGTGAGGATGTTTGCAAAGGTCACTGAGGTGCATAGGAGCAGGGCTGTCACACTAGGTTACAACATTTAGTTATTTTTTATGTAAGCTATGAGGCATACAGTACAAAAGATATTCCTCTCTTCTCCAGAAGGGATCCAAATTGTAGAAAGCATTTGCTGCTCATAGAAACCAAATAAACAAACAACTGAGAATTATTACAGAGGATTTATGTTCTCAAAGTAGTAGCCCTTAAAGCTTTTTGATTAAGGCTCGGTCACCATTTGTACTACAAGCCATGTTTGTCAGGTGACATAACTTGTCCAAAAAAATTCTATCTATAACATGGAAGGTTTTTTTATCTGAGACTTTTTTTGTTTTGATTTAAAAAAAAAATTATTCAACTTCTTTTATGTTACGCTACAAAAGCAAAGAAAATTCGGAGTCAAAGCTTAAACTCCAGGCTGTTTCTCAGTAAATCATTTAACCTTTTGTACACAACTACTATAACACATACTGTGTGGGTGTTTCTACACTGGAAGAAGCAAGTTGCAAGGACATATATGAAATAGCCTTTCAATGCATTGGCCTTTAATGTTTTAGCAGAGCCACAGAGCAATTTCTCCTCTCCCCTCCTAGAATGGTTTTGTTGCTTCCACACAGAGTACCCCTTACAATCATGGTTGTACCGGTGCATTCTGAGACTCCTGACACAGCTATGCCATGGTGTCCAAGAGTGTTGCTTGGAGCAGGGATTTTTCAGAAAATTGTCAGAGGAGAGGAACTGAATTATGGGATGGACCAGCCAGAAGAACCTGTGGAACCAGTGAAGTTTTCATGCTGATGTTTCCTAATCCCACTGAGAAGTCATCATAGATTGCAATGGTTCAAGAATTTTAGTCAGATCCCCACCTAATGTAAATCAGTGTCGTTCCATTGAAGTTAATGTCACTATAGTTAATGCCATTTACACCAGCTGAAGATCTGGTACTTCAGCCCAGGTACTGCAGCTAACCAGCAGAATTAACTCATAAAAACCTCTCTAAGAGCTGATGTGGGTAGATGCAAAGTGTTGCACAAGTGTTCCAATAAACAGGGTTTCTGAACCTAATCCTAGTGAAATTAATTGCCAGGTCTAAAAACAGATAGGTCATCTTTTTGTTCATTAATAATAACAACGTGTTTATATGATTGATCCTTAAACAGAGCACTGTGTTTTTAAAGACTTCCAAACTGTTAGGCCTGGTCTACTCTAGATAAATAGGTCTCTTTAAACTAAGTGTCAGGGGTTTGAAAAATACACAGCCGTTAGCGGCATAATTAAGATGACCTAAATCCCCATGTAGACAACACTAAATCCACAGAAGAATTAGTCCACTGAGCTAGTTACTATCTCTCAGCGAAGTGGATTACAAGAGCACCCCTGCTGTCAGCCCAGGTAGTGTCTACACTGCAGCGGTATAGCTGCAACAGCACAGCTGTGCCACTGTAGCATTTTAAGTGTAGACAAGTCTTTAAAAACAAAAAACAAACCAAAAAACTTGCTTTTCAGTGTCCTTCTGGGACACTGAGCTTTCATTTCAGGGCTGTGCAGCTGGCTAGTCCGACAAGTGCACTCATATCCAAATGGCTAAAAGGAAGTGTCATGCAATTCTGCCAAATTAATTTTTATTTTCAAAAAATGGTTGTCTATTCATATCATGACCACTCTCTGGTTTGTTTGTTTGTTTGTTCCTGTGTGCTTTTACCTTTACATGTTATAGCATGTCACGGACTAGTCCCCTGATAAGTCTTGTCAGGCCCTTTGTACAAACCACATCACTTCAGGTTTCCTCTACCACCACCATGTTTTATGTTGTTATCGCATAAGGCCTCTACCTGTAATACTATTTACAAGGCTCCACCAACTCTCCCACTTGCGAGGGACAAGGACACCGTAGCTTCTGCCTTCATTGTGGCTCTTGACGCCTTCTTTTAGGTCTTCCTTCCTCTGAATTTATCTACTCCCAGCTGTTGAGGTTGGTTCCCGCTCTAATTTGCCCCTCAGTTGTAGCTCCACTTGTTAACTGGTCTTCCTGTAGGTCCAAATTAACCTCTATTGGTGGGGATTTGAGTGTCAGAGTGAAGAATCCCACAGTAACTTTAGTGCTTCCGTTGGTTGAAAAGTATTAATCTAAAGTGCATCAGTTGGTACATACAAATGAAAAGCACTAATGGTAACATTAATGTAGAATTAGTTGAGTTCATGCTGAAAGTGAGAGGATTAGCATGCTTCAATTTTTAAACAAATGAAATAATTGTTAGTGCTTTGTTTTTACCTCCTGGAATAACTTACCATGTTTGTTCAACTTTTTAAAAGTCACCATTTTCAAGACTTAACTATTTCTTTGTGACCTAATATGCCAGATGCTTAGGGCAAAATAGATTCAGTGGACATCAGCAGAGTATGTTACTTGCATTGATTTTCTTCTGACACAATTTGATGTTGCCATTGGAATTTTTTTTGTCTGTTAAATTGACAAATAATTGCTAAATGTAGGCATGGATCATGTTTTGTGACTGATCAGTGAGGTGGCACATTTCAAGTGGCTACTATTATGGGTAGGGTCATTTTGAGGAATGATTGTTTTCTACATGATGATCTCTGTGATTCCACATTGGCTGATTAACACAATCTCCTGAATCAGAGGCCTATGCTACCAGCATGAGTTACCATTGTCTTCTTGATCAGATTAGTGATTTGTTCACTCTAACCAGACCTCTGTATTTGTTCAGCATAAAATTAAAACAATATCATGTGTCAACAATACATTTTAATGAAAGTCATGTTAGATTGTTTCAGAAGAGAATAATGATATTTACTTTGCTTTTTGCTGGCAAAGATACTACTTTTGAATTTAGCTCTTACTCATTTGTTGGCACGTTTTGATGTCTCTTAATAGTAATAGCTTTTGCAAATTCAATATTACTGTTAAGACGGGGCTGTGTTTTAAATGCAGTTGACTTTAAGGACACCATTCCGATGCCTTGCATATTGCTGTAGCAAAAGAAATAGACAGTGGAAAATTTTATAAGTGATATTACTGATTTTTCAGAAAAACTTGACTGTAACAGGAAGTGGTCTCTAAAGAGAATTGTTATTTGCATATTGGAAGTGCATTGAAACAATCTGGGACCTTCATACTATTTCACTATTACATTAAAAAACCAAGCTGTTGATTCTGGACACTTTGTGATCAGTGTGGATACCAGTGAGACACGGTATGCCCGATTTGCAGATCAATAAGGTTTAATGTGCAAGGTTTTCTATAAATATACTAGTGAGACACAAAGCCTAAAATTAACTACAATATATCATACTCACTAAGCCTGGAGAACTAAGCAGTTACTCAGAAGGCTGTATACAGGAACGGCTTTCTTCAGGGGCCCTGCCAAGGAGTCAGTGGATCCTCTGGTCCAACCGGCAGCGCCTCCTGTGGAGTCAGGTGTTGATGGAGCGCCCCCTTTTGTCTAAAAGGTGGCTACTTATACCCTTCCATAAACAACTTTCACCTAATTACCTCTTGTACTCATTATCATATATGTTAATTAGCTACATTGGGTTTCCACCCTTAACTACATTCCATTCTCACCACGATAATTGGGGTCATCAAAACAAGATCTGGTGATAGGAGGGGTGGAGTAAAAGTATGCCCCTTGGCAATAAAACAGTGTACCCCTAGATGTTCAAGGATAACTTGTTGTTCCCATCACCATTATCTATGTGCAGCCGCAAGCATACAGTATCTGTATTTTGTCTTATTATGTGCCGTGGTGTGCAGAAACTGAGACATCTATAAGGTTATTCAGTCTCTGCCAACTGGACGATGTCATGCTACAGGGGTCAGAATAGCCAAGCAAGCAACTGATGCTATGCTAAGCCTGTAGGACAGTGGTCAAGCAACTCAAAATGTACTGGGCCTCCAACACCAAAAACAAAAAGCCCACCTACATTAAAAGAAAGTTATAGTACCAAAATGAAGCACTCAAAAGTTAGGAAATTCCATAATTAAGGTTGCCTGGCAACCTTAATTCAACCCCCTTGTTCAAATGCAGTATGATACAGTCTTTAATTCCATGATCACATACTATTTTTCCCCAACAGCAACGCTGTCCTTGATCATTACTGCAGTGTCAATGGTGAGTAAATAAAGAAGTGCTAGCCTTATCTCTACACTTCCTTGTCTGTGTAGGTTTAATTCAGATGTTTAATGCTATTTTATCACAGCTCTTCTGAAATGGCTGGAGACCAGAATTAAGTTAGTTCTCTCTTCTAATAAACATAAAGAGGATACTACACTTTTGTCACCAACTCAGTATAAGTACCTAGACAGAGCAAAAGCAATACACACTTCCTCCATCCCCAAACAGTCATTGATCACAAAAACGAATATGAAAAAAAATTCCATTCTTCATAGCTTCATTTGCATCCTAAGTAATGTTGCTATTCAGACCTATTATACAAATACGTAATACAACTGAGAAATAAGTAAATTATTTGCTAGATCAATTTAACTAATTTACCCATGGAATGTTTGAAAGCAGGTTATGATTTCCCTGATAGTTCTTGTTATTTGAATTTATCTGTAAAAATATTTTAACTTGAAATTTGAGCTGTGGTGACTACTTGCCATTGGTTATATACGTTTTGTATTGGTTCTGGTCTCTGACTAGATCAACATAACTACTGTAATTGGGAAGAGGAAGAGGACTCGAAGAGGCAACTGGGGCTTTGAATTTCTCAGGAAGAGATAACAGATAAACAAGACTAGATTGTTTTAGAAGGTATACTTATTTCCCTCCTAGGCCATACAGGCCTTGCCAGAGTCATCGTTCCTAGAAAACTGGGCTACTGTAAGATTTACTAGCAGGGTTTCAATTTAATTTCTCACCATGTATGTGTGTGTGTATGTGTGTGTGGGGGCGGATTTTAGCTGTATACTTGCAATCAGGTCATTGTCTGGATCGTTCCTCTGGCAAGGGATTTTGGGAACACCTATCTCCTGCTGTGTCAAATTGTGTCCCATATAAATTCTACTAACTATCTTCACTGGTCATCAGCACACAGTTTAAAGAAATCATCATAGAAGAACAGGAAGGAGAAATGTGTCTGCCAACAGATAAGGTTAGGTTTCAGGAAGATGAAAGGAGCCAGTCCTCACATTAGCACCAATATAGCTTTCTCAATACAGCCTGGCATTTCTGTAAGAAACAGCACAGCAAGCTGCCACAGGGAAATTGATGCCTTGCCAATTTCAGGGACTGGGCATCATTTTTTGAGTCCACAGTATGTGATCCAGTTTGTCTAACCAAAGGCTGAGGCAGATAATATCAGTATACTCCGGAGAAGAGGGTTCATTTGAGGATGGCATATTTCAGGGTTATTATACTTGAGAAGGAAGAGCAAAATGCTGTTGATGCAGAATATCAGAGAATGTTCTAGAAGTAGATGAGAAAAAGTGCTTCTTCTTCGAGTGATGTCCCTGTGGGTGCTCCACTTCAGGTGTCGGTGCGTCCTATGACTAAAAACTATGACTAAATTTTGCCTAACTCACTAATTCTTATCTTTTATCTTGAGGGGAAAGAAATGCTGCGGAGCTCCATCTCAGGCCAGGGATGGTGAGAAGGAACTGAAGGGGTCAGGCCGCACAAGCGGCGGTTAGGGCGCCAACAGCGCCACGAGACACCCTCCACGCATGCCTGGCCCGTAGAGGCACTGCGGCACAAATCTCTAATCAATGGTGCCAGGATGCACTGACACCTGGATTGGAGCACCCACAGAGACACACATCTCGAAGAACTTCGGTTACTGCATGAGGTGAGTAACTTTCTCTTAGCAGTTGTACAGTGCCTAGCATCTTGCTTCACCAGTGCCAAAAATGAAGTATGCCTACTATTGCAGTGATGAGAGAAGTTAGCACTGAACCAATTGCCACTGCAGATATATATAAATACATGGATGGGCAAGTTTTAAATTGGCCATTCTTAAGACTAACATCTGAGTTTAAAACTTCTTTCTGCAAACATTCATGCCAGTAAAGTGCGATTGCTCAGGAGCACAAGCATGGACAAAATAAACGTATTTTTAAATTTGAATAAATATATGTGTAACATTTTTGTGGTGTTTTTCCAGATGTAGAAGGGGAGAAAAGCTACCTATGTCAAAAACTAACCTCTCCATTTCTCCAGCATGCAGCATTATAGGAATAACATTAATATGAACTAGATTGCTATAGATCCCTGCAAAGAAACTTCAGTTTAGCAGACTACCTTTTTGCAATGAAATATACAAGAATCAGGCAGTCAGATACAAACAAAACCCCCACAAAAATGATTACTAACCTGTTTCATAATTGTTGTTCAAGATGTGTTGTACATGACCATTTCACTCTTGGCATTGGTGTGCCCAGTGCATGGCTAGCCTCTGAGAAACTTTTTTCATCAATAGTATCCTTTGGGCAGCTAAAGCTCCCTCAGCTGCTACTCACTACTATGTGTGTGTATAAAGGACAGATCTGCTCCTGACTCCAACTCAGTTCCTTCTTGCTGTAACTCTGACAGAGAGGGGAAGGAGAATGAGTCATTGAAAGGACATATGCAACACATCTTGAAGAACAACCAGTATGGAATAGGTTAGTAACATTTTTTTCTTTCAGTGATTGCACATGTGTATTCCACTCTTGGTGACTCAGAAGCCATAAGACTGGAAGCAGGATTGGAGTCTGCTTCAATAAAGATTAGAAAACAACTCATCCCACTCTAACATTGTCTCTGGAATCTTGAGCTATGGTATAGTGAGAGGCAAATGTATGGACGGAGGACAGGTTGCTACTCTACAAATGTCTGTAATTGGAACTTGTGCCAGAAAGGCTACCAAGGCTGATTGTGATCTCGCTGAATGATCTGTGAGTTGGCTGGATGGAGCAACATTATCCAAGTCATACCACATGCATGTGCAGGATGAGATCTAGGAAGAAATTCTCTAGGTGGAGACTGATTGACCTCTTCTCTGTCTGCCACTGCTACAAACAGCTCGGAGGATTTACAAAAGTGACTGGTCTGTCAATGTAAAACATGAAGGCTTTTCTGATGTCTGAGGTATGCAAATGCTCGTCCTTTCTGGTTGTGTGTGACTTTTGCTAGAATACAGGCAAATAAATTGGCTAGTTGATGTGGAAAGAGGAAAACACCTTGGGGACAAACTTTAGATGAGAACATAGGTAAACCTTGCCTTTAAAGAAGATTGTATATGGAGGTCCCAACATTAATGCCCACAGCTCCTTTACTCTTCTGGCTGATGTAATGGCCACTGAAAATGCCACTTCTACTGATAGATGCAGTAGTGAGCAGCCAGCAAATGGTTCAAATGGGGGACCCATAAGTCTTGGCAATACTAAATTTAGATCCCACAGGGGAATAGAGTCTTGCATTTGAGTGTATAATTTGACTAAACCCTTTAAAAACCTTATGGACATGTCACTGGAGAAAACAGAGTGATTGTCCATTTTAGGATGGAACACTGAAATAGCAGCCAGATGTACTTTGATGGAGCTAATCGCTGAACGTTGGTGTTTCAGGTATAATAAGAAGTCCAAAAAATGGTGAATTGAAGAACTGGTCAGTAATGCCCCATACTGGCAAGACCAGATGGAGAAATGCCTTCATTTAACAAGGTAAGTAGCTCTCATAGAAGGCATTCTACTGTTTAGCAGGACCTCTTGAACATCTTTCAATCAAGCCTGCTCTCTAGTGTCTAGCCATGGAACATCTATGCAGTTAAGGGAAGGGATTGTAGGCTTGGGTGGAGTAGGTGAGTATAATTAGGTACGAGTCTAGTGGAAATAAAATTGGAGATTTCACTGAGAGTGCCAAGAGATTGGAAAATCAGTGCTGATGGGCCATTGCTAGGGCTATAAGTATGAATTTGGCCCGGTCCAGACTGTCATCTTTCACAATACCTTGTAAATGAGTGGGATTGGTGGAAAAGCAGAGGAGCCTGCCTGACCACGTCAATACAAAGGTATTGGTTATGGAACCTGAGCTGTGACCCTGTAGGGAGCAGAACTGCTGATATTTTGTTGGACTTTGTTGCAAATAGCTCCACTTGGGAAACCCCCCACCTTGGAACATGTATCTGGCCACATCTGGCCAAAGAGACCACTTGTGGTGATTTGTAAATGATCTGCTCAGGTGGTCTTAGGTCATTCCATATGCCTGGCAGCTCAGATACTTCTGGACATGGGCGACTCATGAACAGTCAATTCGGGGAGGCTAGCCCCTGGCCCTGCCTCTTCCGCCAAAAGCCCTGCCCTTTCCACCCCCTCTCCTATCAGAGCCCCGTCCCGGGTGGCCTGAGCACCAGCCAGGCTGGCCGGGCGAGCCCAATGCCGGACCACCCCCAGAGTCCGTGTCCCAGCGCCACCCCGCACTGCCCAAACCCAAGGCTGGCCAGCCCGCGCCCCAGCCTGCTCTCCTCCACAATAACAGAGCGCCAACCCACCTCAGCCCCAGAACTGGCACAAGCACCTCTATTCCCTAGAGCGCCACTGGCCCAAGCGGCCCCAGCCTCCCGGAGTGCCAGCCTGCCCTGGCTGCAGGACCAGGTGAGCACCCCCAGCTCCCAGAGCACCGCTGACCTGAGTGACCTCAGGCCTCAGACTGCTGCTGGCCCGAGTGCCCCCAGCGTGCTGTTGGCCCAAGCACCCCCAGCCTCCAGAATACCAGCCTGCTCCAGCACCGAGCCCCATCCCAACCCACCCTGGCCTCAAGCTGGCCGGCCCACGCCCCAGCACAGCCCTGCCCAAGTGTTGAGCACCAGACAGCTCCCCTGTCACCTGCTGCCAGAGTGCCGGTCCAGACTGCCCCAGTGCCGGCCCGCCCTAGCACCAGAGCGCCGGGTGGCCGGAGCATCAGGCTGTGCCAGGAGACCCCACCTGGAGAGCCGTACTGGGCCGGCCCGCCCCAGTGCTGTGATGCCACAGAGTGTCGGACCCAACCACCCCAAATCCCTCTGGCTGGGTGCCGCCTGCACCTCAAGCCCCACCTGCTTCAGGGGAGAGGCAGCTGGCTGACAGCCAGCTGCTCTGCCGGGCCCATGCTAGTGGGACACAGCAGGAGGGGGTGGGTCGTGAGGCAGAGCGTGGGTGTGGCCTTATGTACCTGGCGCCCATGCTTCTAGATCTAGTGAGTTGGCAATACAGATACAGTGTAGTCAAAAGTGAGAACCTGGGACATAAGGCCTAGTTTAATAGGCCAGGTATGAGGCCTGAGGTCTCAAAGGGAGTATCTTTGTCTGGCCAAGTGAGGAACAGAAAGTCCTGCCATTTACTGAGCCAGTACCATTGTCATGGGCATACATGTATTAAGTGTGCTTGTAGCACGTATAAGATGCTTTTTACTGTGCTGCATTGGCAATAAACCTGGCCTGGTGCCTTCGGTACTGAAACAGATCTCTAGCCTTATTGGATAATCCAATCATGGTTTGGTGTCTCGGTTATCTGCGCAGAGCTGGGACAGCATACACACTGGGAGAACACACATGCAGCCAACAACTGACAACACCCAGAATAGAGTTGCTTCTTGACAAAGTGAAGAAGAGAAGGCTTCCCCCTGCGTGGTGAGGTAAAACACTGCCACAGGTTTTCTGTGAGGACTAGCTAGCTGCTTCCCCTGATACACAATAGAAATACTTGGCACGCCAGTCTAACAGCTCTTAGTTCTCTGACATTGATGTATAAAGCTAAGTCCCCTGAGGATCATAGACTCTGCATTTGTAGAGAACCCAGGTGGGCTCCCCATTCCAGAGCTGAAGCATCTGTCACTAACATGAGAGCTGGCTGTGGGTGGGCAAACAGACCACCTACACATATTTTAGCTGGAACTGCCCACCAATCTAGGGAGGTAAGCGCATGGGAGGGCACTCTGATCACTGAGAGTAACTGATGCCAGCTAACCCTGCAAAGTTTTGAGGTGCAGTCTGGGGTTTTGAACCATGTACGTGCAAGAGGCCATGTGACCAATAAGCCTCAAACAGTTGTGTGCTGTTGTGATTGGGTGAGCCTTCAAATCTATAATAATTAAAAAATCAAAAGGAATCCTGCAATGTGGAAACATGGACAAAGTGCTAAGGATGAATATAAAAAGACCAGCGCAAGCATGTAGGGACAAAATCAGAAAGGCAAAGGCACAAAGTGAGTTACATCTAGCATGGTAAATAAGACAAAAAGAACAGATTCTATATATACATTAGGTGCAAGAGAAAGACAATGGAAAGTGTAGGTCCACTAAATGGGGAAGGAGCGCTAATAAAGGATAACATCAAAAAGTATGAGGTTTCTAATGCCTATTTTGTTCAAGTCTTCACTAAAAAGGTACTTAACACAATTCATATTAACAATAAGGGAGAAGTAACTCAAGCCAAAGTAGGGAAAGAACAGGTTAAAGAATATTTAGATAAATTAGATGTATTCAAGAAAAAAGAATGTAGATGTGTTCAAGAAAAAAATCACACAAAATCCTAGGGATGAAGGTCCAAGAGAAAATGCTATAGAATCATAGAAGATTAGGGATGGAAGGGACCTCAGGAGGTCATCTACTCCAAACCTCTACTCAAAGCAGGACCAACCCCAAATAAATCATCCCAGCCAGGGCTTTGTCAAGCTGCATCCGAAACCTCTAAGGATGGAGATTCGATCACCTCCCTAGGTAACCCATTCCAGTGCTTCACCACCCTCCTAGTGAAAACGTTTTTCCTAATATCCAGTCAAACCTCCCCCACTCAGTGGCGTACCAAGGGTCTCTGGTGCCGGAGGGCCGTTTCCCACTCTCCCCTTTTCCCCCTCGTGGAGGTGGCAGGTGCTCCGGGGAGTGGGAGTGGGGAAAGAGTGGGAAACAGACCTGCAGACCTCCCCCTCCGTGGGGCGTGGATGCTGCTGCCGCCAACTGCGGGGGGGGGCACAAATGTAAGTATGAGGGGGCTGCCCAGCAGCGGGAGTGGGCATGACAGGCTCTGCCCCAGAACCCTGCCTTTGGCTGCCTGGTCCCTGCTCGGCCAGGATCCCCGCAGCTCCCTCCTTGCGCCCAGCACGGGGGTGGAGAGGCCAGGAGGTGGAGGGGGCGGTTCAGCACAGCCACCAGAAATGTCAGTGGGGGGGTGGCTCCTCTGAGGAGAGCCTGGCCGGTGCCCCCACCAAGGCCGGTGCCCGGGGACATGATCGGTCCCCCTCCCCCCGCATCCCACTTTGGTATGCCACTGCCTCCACTGCAGCTTTAGACCATGATCTGTCATCTGCCACCACTGAGAACAGCCTAGCTCCATCCTCCCTGGAACCCCCTTCAGGTAGTTGAAGGCTGCTATCAAATCCCCTCTCACTCTTCTCTTCTGCAGACTTAACAAGCCCAGTTCCCTCAGCCTCTCCTTATAAGTCATGTGCTCCAGCCCCCTAATAATTTTTGTTGCCCTCTGCTGGACTCTCTCAAACTTGTCCACATTCTTTGTAGTGGGGGGCCCAAAACTGGACACAATACTCCAAATGCGGCCTCACCAATGCCAAATAGAGGGGAATAATCACTTCCTCAATCTGCTGGCAATGCTCTTACTAATGCAGCCCAATATTCCATTAGCTTTCTTGGCAACAAGGGCACACTGTTGACTTGTACACAGCTTCTTGTCCACTATAACCCCCATGTCCTTTTCTGCAGGACTGCTGCTTGGCCAGTTGGTCCCCAGTCTGTAGCAGTGCACGGGATTCTTTCATCATAAGTGCAGGATTCTGCACTTGTCCTTGTTGAACCTCATCAGATTTCTTTTGATACAATTCTCCAATTTGTCTAGGTCACTCTGATACATAAGCCTGACCAGATTGTAAACTAGTGTTGTCAGGGACAGTCTAGTACAGACTTCATCTGTCAACATGTAATGAGTCTTCAGTGTACAATAAACATGGAAATGCTTTGTATATGTTTGTGGATTAGATGCAGAAAATAAATTATCGTAATCAGTCTTTGTGTAAGTGCTCAGAAATCTTAACTTATCAGAGTATGAAACATTAATAAAATTTGCAGAGAACTTTGAATAGCATTTGCTTTGATAAGCAGGTAAATTGAGTAATAAAATATATTTTTGGCATATGATAAAGCATGTGTACTGATAATAGTGTTGCAAGAAAAAATTACTTGTAGAAAAGGGCTCATGTTCTCTCAAGAAGTTACTCAACAAGGCCCCAATCCTGGAAAGATTTATACACAGAGAGTAATCCTACTGGTGTCAATGAGGCTACTCACAGTGTATAAAATTAAGCATATCCAAAAGTCTTTGCAAGATTGAGGCCCAAAAGTGGGGAACAGACAACTTTTTGAAGAAGGATTTTTCTCATCATGGAAAAGAGAACAGATTCTCCAGGTGAGGATCATGACAAATATTCTTCTCTGATCAGTCTTTAAAGATTAACTTTCTTATATTTGCTTTTTTTAACCTTTTATTTCTGCGCACCCTCTTTCTACTCCCTCCTTCTCCCGTTTATTAAAATAGGAATGGGCTTACACCAAAAACCAAGATTCAAACACTCCCTAACTTTGGATACATACTTATCTAGATTTAAAAAACAGTCCTGATTCTTTAAGATGCAGAGCACCTCCAGGGAAGTCGTGAGTGTCCTCAATTCTCATTGACTTTAATGGTTCTACTTATGCGCTTAAGGTTATGCACATACTTACATTTCAGGGGCTTACTTAGTGGGACTACTTACATATTCAAAATTAAGCACAAGTTCTTTAGGGTCTCAATATATGCAAACATATGTTATTTTAGTGGATAATAAATTGTTCTTCTGGTTTTATTATTTATGAGATGGTTTTCATATGACAGACTAGCAAATCAGATGCATAACCCTGACCAGATTGTAAACTAGAGTTGTCAAGCACAGTCTAGTACAGACTTCATCTGTCAACATGTAATGAGTCTACAGTGTACAATAAACATGGAAATGGTTTGTACATGTCTGTGGATTAGATGCAAAAAATAAATGATGGTAATCAGTCCTTGTTTCAGTGCTCAGAAATCTTCACTTTGCACCCTGTAGTGAATTAGAAATGCAAACAAACTTCAAAAGAAAATATACATTCCTGCAGCTAAGGCATATGTCTGCCTGGGGGTGATAATGTTTGAAGACAAAATACACCATGTAGTAGCAGGAAGTGTGTCAGAAAAACCTACACTTTTGAAGGCAATCAGATTCCTGCATTTAGTTGTTAATACAAACAATAATGTTGTTGCTTGGAATATAAAGGTGGAGGGTAATCACATTTAAAATAACTTAGACAGACAGACAAGGAGCAACATCAGATAAGGTGACTGAAATTTCATATAATGTAGGGGTGTGTCCATGAACAAGGAGTGCATGCTCAGTTATAAAGTATAAAATACTGATAAGGAACTGATGCAGTTGTGGATATAATTACAGTCTTCTGCATTGTGCATTCATTTATCCTGATAGCAAAACAGATGCATAACCTTGCCCAGATTATAAACTAGACTTTTCCAGGCACACACTAAAATTATTATACCCAAAAGGAGTACTCAAGAGAAGAACAAAAAGGTACTGTCCATACCAATTATTGCTTTACATAATTTTATTGTTTGTTTCCAACATTTTATTAGTAACATAAATAAACAAACATGAAGGTATTTCTATAGATACAGCGTAGAAGTACATGATGATGATATAGATATAAAATGAGAGACAAGGTGGGTAAGGTTTAACCTGAAGAAGAGCTCTGTGTGAGCTGGAAAGCATGTCTTTCTCACCAGCTGAAGTTGATCCAATAAAAGATATTACCTCATCCACCTTGTCTCTGATAGCCTGGGACCAACATGACTAAAACAACAACACTGCATACATAGATATAAAATGTCAGTTATTGTTATATGAAAGGTATAAGAAACATCATTACTACTTCAATGGAAATAACAAATATAGCCTCAGTCTGCTTACAAATGATATAAAGAGCAAATTTTAGCCATTTAAAACTCAAACCCACCACATTTACTTTGGCTACCAATGGAAAGTAACCTAACAGGAACACCTAAACTGAGCTTTTTAGTTTTGTTGGTACTCAGGCAAAGCAGTAACAGGCATATAAGAAATAAATATATTTGGTCGATCATTGAAAGATACAGAATTGCATGCTGTAACAAGGGGGTGTGGCCTCCCTCGGAGATGGACGGGAGAAACCCTCACCCACCCCTGATGGACAAAACCCCTGGAGTGGCAGCAACCCCACCTTAGGCCAGGAGGCCTGATTGCTGGCCCTGCCACAAGGTCAAAGCATCCTAGACTGCTTGCTGGCTCTGCCTTGTCACCAAGGCCAGAGCTCCCTAGACTGCTTGCTGACTTTGCCCTGCCTGAGGGCTAGGGCCATCGGTGCTAATCCACTTTGAGTTTTGCCCCTGCAGAGGCACCATAGTGAGGTGGATGGCCCTGACCTCCTACACATGCAGCTATTTTTTAAAGAGAATTTTAAAGTGTCTTTGAAGGAGGAAAGTACATCCTTGAAATTCTGATGTTAGGTCAAACATTGCCTTATTCATGTGAGTAGACCCCTTTGACAGTACTGGATTGTAATTTTTATATAATAAGATTGGGACTGTTGTAATGAGTCTTCTTGCTGTGGCAATGTGCTTCTGCCTATCAGGGAAGGTTGGTACTTCTGGGAAGTTTTCTGTGTTACATCTAGCAGTGGCAAAAGCAGAATCTATTTTGATCTAATTTTTATGGTGATCTTAATACTGTATTTGAATTCTATCCAGCACTGGATTGGGGCTCCAATAATGTATAAACTATTCCTTGGATAAATTTAGTTATTTAAGTTAAGAGTACATCCAACTATGGCATCATTTGGACAATAATATAGGTCACCATTTATTTGTACAGCATACTTTTTACAATAACATCGCTTCAAAGTAAATCATGTTAGAACAAACTTGCCTGACTGAACAGTTTTGATTACTCAAAATTGGCAAGACTTGATGTTTACCCAATAGTATAAGAAAAATAGGACCATGTGTATGTGGGTGCCACACTCTTAGGGCCTGATCTGCACAAGTGATTTCTCACTGGCATCAGTTGGAGTGATAGAAGCTCAGCACCTCTGAAAAGCAGGTTTTGAGTATCCATCCCCACTAAGAAAATGATCCACTGCTAACAATGGTTATCAGAAATGGGTCCTTTCTGCCCCTGAAAACTGGTGATGAAAACAAACTCGCTACAAAACTATGTTCAGCATCATTATGGAAAGCATGAATGAGACTTAGACTTGGTCTACCTAAAAAGTTAGATTGACCCACATCTCTGAGCAATGTAGGTAAGCTGACCCAACTCCTGGCGAAGATGGTGCTAGATCAACAGAAGAATTCTTCTGTCAACCTAGCTATCGCCTTCTGGGGAGGTGTATTACCTACAGTGACAGGAGAACCCCTCTCGTCAGTGTAGGTAATGTCTACACTGTAGCATTTCCAGTGTAGACAAGTCCTTAGGGGTACATTCTCTCAAACACATTTTCTCTAATTGTGTTTAAAATGGTTTGGTCCATCTACATTAGCAGTTAAACAGGCAGCAATGGATCCTTTTCTTAATGCAGATAAGGGCCTAAGAGTGCAGCCCTTTTACATGAGGGGTATCACTGAAGTTTTTTCTACTAGAGCTGGTAAAAATTAAAGATCCTATGGAATGTTTCAACGAGGGTATGGAGAAAACCCCAGTGCCTTGACCAATGTTCCCTCACCCGGTAAAAAGAGGTCCTCATCTAAGGCCCCAATTCAGCAAACATTCCTTTTCAGGACTGCACTTAAACATGTGCTTTCATGCTTGCCTGAATACGGGCCTAAGGATGTGTTGAATGTATGGCTACTCCATTTGCCCATAGTTACTGTGTTGACAGCAAGTAATTCATGAAGCACCTTGCGATATCTAGAATATGAGACAATACATAAAACTATTATACAAATTTCTCCTGTTCAGATTATATTACTCAGTTGTTTTAAATTGTTTCCCCTTTTCACTCAAGTTTTAGAGGCATTTAGAGTACATTTTCATGGTCTTACATGTGTATACAGATTGTTTAGCTGCAAGACAGTTCTGCACTGACTAAGCACCCATCTGCCAGACTTGCCTTTATTTTAAATCTTTTTTTTCCCAATCCACTTCTCAATGTGTCACTCTACCTAGGGTTTCCAGAGATGCTTTCTCAAAAGGAATGTTCCTATAATCTGTTGACTGGGAAGCAGGTATAGTATATGCATAGGCTTGGCAGAATTCCCTTTTTTTTAAATAATTTTGATGGATAATATCAGTGTTAATTTTTAAGCCTTTTTTAGATTTTTCTCAGTTTAAATTTTTAAAGTTGTGCAAAAGATTCACTCACCCTTTGCAATAAATGAGGTTCTTCGAGATGCGTGTCCCTGTCAGAGCTCCACTTCAGGTGTTGGCACATCCTCATGTCCTCAATCAGATTGCTATCAGTAATGCTAGTCTGAGTTGTGCATGCATCATACCCGTCTTGCAGTGCTGATGGTGCCTTGCTTGGCCGTGAGTGACCAGACCCCCTCTATTCCTTTTCTCCCATAGAGTCCTTACTTTGAACTCTGAAGCAAAGAGGAGGAGGGTGGGTAGTGGCACCCTCACAGGGACACACATCTCAAAGAACCTCAGTTACTGCACAGAGAAACCTTCTCTTCTCCTAGTGGTGTCCCTGTAGGTGCTCCACTTCAGGTGACTCTAGAGTAGTGTCCCTCATTGGATGGAAAGAACTTGGGTGAATAGATGACAGTACTATTAGGCCTATCAATGCATCCAATCAGGAAACCTGATCAATGGTATAATGTCTTGTGAAAGTATGTGGCAAGGCCCAAGTAGCTGCTCTACATTAGTCTACAATTGGTATGTTATTGTGGAATGCTATAGATGTAGACAGTGTTCTGGTGGAATGTGTTTTGACCCCTTTGGCTTGCACATTCTTTTGTTGGTAGCATAAATGAATGCACCCTGAGATCCATTTAGATAATCTCTGTGTGGAAATGGCTGTCCCTTTGGATCATTCCGTGATGAATACAAAGAGTTCAGAGGATTTTCTGAAGGGTTTTGTTCTGTCTAGATAAAAAGCTAGTGCTCATCTGACATCTAATTTATTAATAATGCATCTTTTATACTATCTTGAGGTTTTGGGAATAACGCAGGCAAGTGGATTGGCAGATTTCTGTGAAAAGCTGAGATGACTTTTGGTATAAATTTTGTATGAGGTCTCAGAGTGACTTTGTCCTTGTGAAAAACAGTGTATGGTGGGTATGTCATGAGTGTCCCAATTTTTCCCACACAATAGGCCGCTGTAATGGCCACTAAGAATGGCCACCTTCAAGAATGGCCGCTGTAATGGCCACCTTCATGGAGATGTGTATAAGCAAGCACATTGCTAAGGGCTCGAATCAAGGCTTGGTAATGCCTCACACGATTAAGTTCAGATTCCATGGTATTGTGGGTGAACATCAGGATATTCATTCTGAATATCCGTGATGAAGTGTTTAACTGTTGGGCGTGTGAACAGTGTTGTTGATTTTATTGTGGAAGATGGTGATGGCTGCCTAGTGAAATTTGATCGAGCTCATTGAAAGACCTGATTTATTTAGTTGTAGGAGTTACTCAAATACGACTGGGATTGATGCAGATGCAGTGGTAATGTGTTTGTCTTGACACCACAGGTTGAATCTATGCCATTTTTTAAGATAAGTCATTAGTGTTGTAAGTTTTCTGCTCTTTAGTAATATGTGCTTGACTTGTTCTGAACAGTTTAGTTCTTCAGGACGGAACCATGTAGGAGCCAGGCTTTCATATGAAGCTTCTCTAGCTTTGGAAGGAGAATCCAACTGTTGCCTTGGTTGTTGCACAGTGGAAGAGTGATTGGTGTGCATACCGACATCTAGAATAGGTAAGAATACCAGGTTTCTCTGGGCCATGTGGGTGCTATCAATATTACCCTTGTGCTGTCGATGCGTATTTTGTGGATGACTGTGGATATCACTGGAATGGGTGGGAAGGCATAAAGGTGGTCTATATTTCAATTGAGGAGAAATGCATCCTCCATTGATCTGATTCCCAGACCTGCTCTTGAGCAGAAGTGGGGACATTTGTGATTCTGTGGTGTTGCAAAGAGGTCGATAGTCTGGTGGACCCCATAGTTGAAATATGTGTTGCAGGATTATGTCATTTAGTTCCCATTTGTGATTTCAACCAAACTGTTTGCTGAGAGTATCCGCTGTCATGTTCTGGCATCCTGGTATGTACGCAGCTGATATATTGACGTTGTGTTGCATGCACCAATTCCATAGTTTCATTGCCTCGGTGCATAGGGAGTGGGATTGTGCTTCTCCCTGTAGATTTATATAAAACATGCATGTGATGTAGTCTGTCATTATTCTTATCATCCTGGTTTTTTGAATGGGAAGAAATGAATGCGTGCGTTACGTGCTGCAGAGTTTTAATAGGTTTACCTGGAGGTGTGTTTTGGTTTGGAACCATCGGCCCTGATCATATGATTCCGCAGGTGTGCCTCCCCATTCCATTAAGGATGCATCCATGGTAATCATAACCGAGGGTGGTTCCTGTGAGAATGGGATCCATACCTGCATGTTGGTGAGTTGTGTCCACAGTCGTAGAGTCTTTGACTCTGTTCGGTATTCTGAGTTTTTTGTTTAGGTCGTGTTTGTCTGGCTTGTAGATGGTTATGAGCCACCCCTGTAGGCAGTGCATGTGTAGGCACGCATGATTCACTACAAATGTAGTAGCCACCATGTGTCCTAAGAGTTGGAGATGTGCATGTAATTATGTTTGGGCTGTTCTTCACCAATGATATTAAATTAATTATGGTAAGAAATCTATTCTCCAGTAGTGAAGCCCTGGCAGTTAGTGAGCCCAGGTGTGCTCCCATGAATTCCAATTGTTGTACTGGATTTGAAGGGACTTTTTTGTTTGTTTTTCATCCTAGGTCTTGAAAGAGTGACATTGTTTGAGTAACTTGAATAGCTTGTGCTTGGTCGTGTGCTTTTATCAGGCAGTGGTCTAGATATGGGAATATTATTACCCCTTGCCTGCATAGATGTGCTGCCACTATAGCGAGCATCTTCAAGAAAACCCTTGGTGCTGTGGAAAGGCAGAAGGGTAGTACCTTATACTGGTAGTGGTTTTCTCCCAGCATGAATTTGAGGAATCTTGTGTGTTGGATGAATTGTTACATGGAAATAGGCATCTTGTAGGTTGAGGGCTGAAAACTAGTCCCCCTGTTACAATATTGATATTATAGTAGATAGTGTGACCATTCTGAATTGTTGTACTATTACAAACTTGTTGCGCCCTCTCAGATCCAAAATGGGTCTCCATCCCCCATTTTTCTTTTGGTTCAAAAAGTAGTGGGAATAAAAACCCTCCCCTCTGTGTTGTGGGGGTACATGTTTTACGGCACCTAGAAGTATAAGATGGCTATTTATTGTAATAGGTGCTCATGAGATGCGTCCCTGAAGAGGGATGGGAAGGGTATTGGGTAGGGGGATAGAGGTAAATGGGATGGAATATCCTGAGTGTACAATCTCTAATGCCCACTTGTCTGATGTAATTAACTATATCCTTTCCATCATGTATGTCCAAATTGGATGGTTGGTGTCATTAACACTTTCCTAGGAATTATTTGCATTGCCTCTTTGATTAATTTAGCCTTTGCTGGCAAATCCCTAGTATTTTGAGTGTTCTAATAGTGTGAGGACATGCATCTATTTCAAACTAGAATAGGACTGCCAGGTAAGTAAGTTACACATAATTTGGGCCCTTAGCCTACGAACACATAAGTAAAGCTAGATACATGTTAGAGTAGTCCCTTTGATTTCAGTGGAATGACATATCAGTATATTGTTAAGCATGTGCAGAGGTGTTTAGAGAATAGGAGCCTTGTTTTACACAGAATGCAGATGACTAATAGGGCAGCAATTGTGAGAATGCTCAAAAATATCTAGCAACCAAATTTCTTATGAGCTATTTTTACTTAATCTATTAAGCTTGCACAATCAAAGTTTATATTTTAATTACTGCATTTTTTTCATGTTAATTCAAACAATTGGATACAACGCAAAAGAAGGAAATTCACTAAAGAGATGTAATGAGATTACTGTAAATAATTGCAATCTCATAAATTAGTAAATAAAAAGGAGTTTAACTATGTGGGAGTAACTGCTGGAGAATTATTTGTGCTGTCAATTCAGTAATGGGTAACTAAGTAATTTGTTAATTAAGATTAAAATTA
Source organism: Emydura macquarii macquarii (assembly GCF_026122565.2). NCBI lineage: Eukaryota > Metazoa > Chordata > Testudines > Chelidae > Emydura > Emydura macquarii. The sequence goes on along the minus strand of NW_027132610.1, from coordinate 41,977,219 downwards.
AATAAAATTTGTTAATTTAAGTAATTAGCAGAGGCAGCATGGTCTAGTGGAAAGCGTTCCAGATTGGGAATCAAGAACCTGGGTTCTTTCCTGCCTTTGTGACTGACCTAATGTCACGTCATCTTTCGGGCCTCCATTTCAGCTTCCACCCTTTGTATCTCTGGATTGTAAATTCTCTTGTGCAACGCCTGTCTCATACTATTTGTTTGTACAGTGTCTAACACAATGAACCCTGATCTCAGTTGGCATCTCTAGGCACTACATAATATAAATTAAAACCAACAATAATTGTAATAATAATAAATAATCTTTGTACATTATTGTTCTGATATAATCATCAATCTACCATCATTGATATTACATAACGTAAAATGAGTTATAATTTTTATGGTATCCACAAACATTTACAAAATATTAGTTTAAATTTTAGCAAACACACATACAAACCTCAAAAGCTCATTTAAAATGCTGTGTTAGTCTATTTTAAAATTGTATAGTTTATAAACCATTACAAAATTATCTTAATTTTAATTTCCACATTGTAACATTAGAAAACAAAACAAACCACCATAAGGTAGGAGATATTTTCTGTCATACCAATCAGACTGAAAACATGTCAGCATGCATACTCATACCTGAGGTTTTAGTATATTATAATAAGATGAAGTACAAGTCAGCTATTTACCACTCAGAGACTGATTAAACAGACTTAATCAAGAACAAAACTACTTAAATCTACAGGCTGATTTGCATTTAACTGAGATTCCATCATACATTCTTAAACTAAGAGCAAACTGCACAGTAAGGCTGCTGTTGATCTTTCAAAGCACAGCTGTGAACTCTTCCATTACCAGAATATCCAATATCCATTTCATCCATTTGGATTCACTTGGCAAGCTGCTTTACTTTCATGATTGCATAATGTTTTCAGCCTTCCCCAGGATCATGTGACAACAAAAATCCTTATAAAATTTCAGAGAGATACAAGGAAACAAACCAATCTGATAGTGGCCTAGATTCTCTGTATTGCCCTCTTTCTTTCGGATGCAGAGAGCATGGGGGAAGTGGTGGCTAATGGAATCACTTGGATTCCCTGATTCCCTGGTTAATGGCAGAGTTTAGAGCTATCTGGGGCTGCACTCAACTGTCAGCTGGTAATGAGGTTGAGATCATAACTAAAATGCACAGTGCACTGTCTATTCTCTCTACAATAAGGCTGTAGTGGGGGTGGCCCAAGAGCCAGCAATGCCAGCTTTCCACCCATTGAAGATATTTCTACAGCAAGGGAATACCCATCTGGGAATATGTGACTAATTTCCACTGCCTGAGTGTTGGCCAGAGCATCTGGCCCAGTATTCAAACCATGTAAGGAAAGAAGGATGGTCTTGTGAGTAAGGGACTAGGCTAGGATTCAGGTGATTTCAGTTCAATAGCCACCTTTGTCACCATCTTCCTGTGAACTGGAGCACCATTATTTAGTCTCTCAGTTCCTTACAGTAAGATATAGTACTTACTTTGTGCAGATTGTGAGATCTTCAGATCAGGATTGTCTCTTACTATGTGTTTGCACAGTGACTAGGATGATGAGGTCTCTGATTTTGTTGGGGACTCTGAGCTCTAATGAAATAGAAACAATTAAGAAAAAGAATGATGGTAATGTATAGCCAAGTCCATCGATGACACTAATCTGACAGAATTTTAGATGAAAATATTTCTAGTGACAAAGAAGTGTGAATAGGTTGATTCTGCCACCTTGAATGACTGGAAGAACATTTTTCTGGCCACATTTTCTCCAACAAGGGAGTAATAGAGAACTGCATATTTGTAAAGGAGGCATCAGCTACAATTGCATTATCAGTGTTATGTATGTTTCCATTGCAAATGCTGCTGTCTATTATTTTGGAACTGCATGTCACTTACTACACACGCAATGATCTCCCTCTCTCCACTGAAATCTCTTCTTCTCTTAAACCTTTCAGGGATGACCTCTTTCTTTACCACCTCATGCATGCACCATTACTCAGAGTATCAGCTGTGTCTAAACAGTCTGGTCTATGCTTAAGCTAAACTGTAAACTCTCTGGGAAAGAGCTGTGTTATCTTATATCTGTACAGACCAAGCACCGTAAGGGCTCAATGAATAATAGTGTGAGCACTAGCGTGCAGGCAACACCAAATTCACAGTGACAAAAGTCAGACTGAGGATAATTTAGAAGACCAATTTGTTTGGCTTAGTGATTTTTTTTACTATCATACAATTGCTTATTCCTTTTATCTCTTTTTTCAGCTCACTGACTTTTGGCGAAGTATCACTCTCAAAATAATCCAACATGACTAGGCCACATCTTTGAGAATAGCTGCAGAAAATGCTCATACATTAGTCTAATGGATGCTATTGCTTTTATGATATTTCTCATAGTGGTGGATTTAGAAAAGAGACACTGTATAATGTTGGTTTGTCATATGTTAGTTAGCTGTAACTCCTGATTATGTCAAGTTAGATTATGTCTCCCAAAGTTGCACTGTATTTTTGGATGAGAATGCCAGCAGGCTCTGAATAATGACTGGCTTTAATGGGTCACACTTTAACTAGCACAGCCCATTTAGAGCTGGCCGGCCTTCAAAGTCAGCTGCTATTCTCACTGCACTCCAAAGTTGAGAACCCTGAATGCAATCATTTTAGGTCTTCCCACTGGATCCCTTATCATCTGAAACTCCATTTATCCAAAGGTTTTGGGCATCCAGTAAAATTTTTTAATAAATAAGGCTGTACAGTATTTCAGACCCTAAGGACATTATAGAAGTCATGGTAGGAGTCAAATTTTGGTGCTTAAACAGTTGACTGTTTCCTTTTTAAATTTTTTGCTCACCGAAAGAAAAGTGTCTGATATAATGACCCCTCTTATACATTCGGTGCTTCTTAAACAAGTCCTAGAATTTTTTCTTCATCTGCTTCTCTGTAATTTGTGCTTGTAAATTATGGATAAAGAATTCATTGTCAATATGGTTAAAACTTCTGACATATTCATTTTTCACACATACCAACTTTTCAGATCATTCAGATTCTGAAAATGCTTATTTTTCACATTTTGATTGTTTCACACCTAGCTACTATACCCACATCAAACCATTTCTGATTACCTTATCTCCCCAATATATTTTTATAGCGTCATGAAGAGAGATGAACAAATATAGCAAAAAAGTATATACAACTATTCTTTCCATTTAAAGCTTTGCCTAATAACAGTTTTGTTAATTTAAATGTTATGGTCATCGTATTGATTTATCTATTTGATTGAGGGCTTTTCGGCAAAACAATAAAGATTTTTTAAAAATCAAAAAAGTATTTGTGACTCCATTTACTCATTTACCATATATATTTTTACAAGCATATTTTTGTATGCAAAAATGTTTGCAAAAGTGGAAGTGTCATTAGTACAAGAGCAAACATTCATGGGAATGTATATTGGCGTGGATATTCATACTGAAAATATTTGCTTGGCCTTCTTCTTGAAATGTCTTTGTTGGTTTATGGGTTAGAAGGTCATGCAGTTAGGGAACAGAACAATGCAAAGTAACTTAAATGACCAAGTATGTGACTGGCAAATATTGAATGCTCATGAGCTATGCACCATGAGGATTAATCAACAGGCTGAAATTTATTCGGAAGATTTGCCAAAATGTTGCACATAGCAAATGCATTTATAAAAATCATTTTCTGAATTCAGAAACTTTGGAAACTCGAAAAGGGCAAATAACATTCATTGTAAATTGTTCACTCAAATCTAACTATATAGCATAAATTTTCAAAAGTGACTAGTGATTTTGAGTGCCTCAGGTTTTGAGCGCCCAATTTGAGGTGCCTTAAAGGCATTCAGAAAATGTTGCAATCAGAAAATAATAAGCACCCACCTCTGAAAAATCAGCCCTCTTTAAGGTGTACCCAGATGGGCAAACAACAACTGAAACACCCAAAACCACTAGTCAATTTTTGAAAATGTAAGGCACTAAGGGTGAAATCATGGCCTGTTAAAGTCAATGGCAAAACTGCCATTGACTTCAATGTGAGACAGGATGTCACCAGCTCTTTAATGAATACATTTTATACAACTGCTATTGGAAACTCACAAATTATCTTTCTCAAATGTAGTATTTTAACTGGCACATTAGCATCTTGTGACATTTCAACATGTTCCACTGCCACCCATTCAGAGCTCTGTTCTTTGGATTGCATATCACCTTCACAAGATTAAACTAATCCACATGTATCTTAGTATATGTATAGGAAATATCTTTCCCTCATGGAAACCCTTCACTGAGGTAGGTAATTTCTATTTTTAGTTGAACTATTTACTGAGCTCTAGTACAAGTGTTTGGTTTCAGTTTTATAACCTAGTAGACTTTAAATTACCACCAACTTTCTAAGTATGTCTCTGAGTGAAAATAAAATAGCATTTAGTTCAGCATATATTTGATTAATTTTAGGTTTCTAAAATGCTGCCAGTCTCACTTCTGTGTGTATATTTTTTTGTTTTATACTAAACAAACACCACAAAAGAAAAATCCACATTTATCAGAAAGAAGGTAATACCAGTCTAATAACCCCAATCTTTATGCCTCAGGCAAAAGCCAGGAAAAAAAGATTCTATTCTATTATGTTCAGGTTCTTTTACTATGCCCATCATCCTGGTATCTGAGTGCATTCCAGAAGCGCTGATGGGTGTGTTTTGTTTTGGAATTCTTTTCCCTTTTGATGCATAATAATAGTTAAATGTTCAAGTTATGTTAATTGGTAAGCAAGGCACCATATTGGAAAGGAAAAACAACAGCTGGGATTCCATCTTGGAGTACCTTCAAGGAGTCTTTCCCACCTTTTCTTGTTTTGATGGGAAACACTGAGTGAAATCTGCCTGGCAACAGGAGGGTATAAATATCTGCTGCCTCTTGGGCAGACAGCCCTGATCTGACCGGCCAGCAGAGTGGCATCTTGCTTCAGTGAAGATCAGAGAAGACAATCACCCCCTGGAAGGAGAAGAGGACAAGCCTCCACACCTAAACACTTACTTACCTGCAGTGTTCCTGGGATCTGGAGTTCCAGTCCTTGATCACTTGGTTGAAATCAGCACTCTGCGAAGAGAGAAGAAAAACAGTAAAGTATTGAACTTCAGGCCAAGAGTTAATTTCTGGATACAAGACCTAGAGTTCACCTCCATCCCTTGTTTATCCCCAAGTTATTTTTATTGTGTTATCCCAAATAAAGTGATGTTCTAGTTTACCTTTATTACTGGTTCAGCGTGATTACTCATAGGGTCAATTGGTGATTAGATACGGGAGGGGGGCAACTAATTGAAGCATGCCATTGGGAAATAAATTACGAAGGGGGGGGGGAATTGGTGTCCCCCTAGTAATTTTCTTGTAACAGTGCACTAACTGATGTGACGAGGATCTGTCCCATGTGCGTCTTTCTTTCTTCTTTCCTCTCCCTAGGAGGAAAATTATAATTTTTTTAAATTAATTTTTATTTTGTCTGTGTTACATGTTTTATTGTTGAAGGCAAAGACACAGAAGGGAACTTGGAAGTAAAAACAGAATGTAATAAAAGCTTTGGTGGTTCTTAGCTCCTGTGGGAGTTCCTTCTACATTCTTCCTGTGGGAATTCACTTTCAGACCAGCCCTACCTAAGCTCTGTCTCCTGCATAGATAATTCATTTACCATTCAGTAAGCTCCACTATGCTTGAGAAGTGGAGTTGTTGATCATGTTTATTGTCCTTGAATTTTAGACAATCTTTTAGATAACCTAGGTTTGGGTCACTGACAGCCTTGAAGATAAAGACGGGCCTCGAACTGATAGTCTCTGGGAAGTGAATGTAGTGAATGGAGGACAGGTTTGATGTACAGCATGGGTTACAAGGAGCACAATTACGTACTAATTGGTGTTTTCTAAGGGCTGCTGGCTTCACCAACAGGTAGCTAGTATTCCTGCAGTCCAGTTGGAAGGTGATTAAAACATGTATAACTTAGGCCAGGTCACTATCCACCAGAATGGGACTAAGTCTCCTAGTGAGATATGGATGGTAGAATAGTGACTATATGAGAGGTCAGCATCAAGAGAGCATCCAATAATACTCCTAAACTACTGACTCAACTGACAGTTTTGAGTGAGTATTCTCAACCAAAAGAGACTACACCTTGTCAAAATATCTGTTTGCCCACCAACACAGCCTCCATCATGCCTGGATTCAGGTTTGACCAGTGATCTTAGCCAAGCACTGGGTGAGCTTAAAGACAGTAGATCTAATCATGACAATAACATTTGATAAGCAAGTACTAATTCCCTCTTTTATTGTTTGTTTTTATTTTTTCATGGAGGGGGAGTGAAACAGGGTCAAATTCAATCCTGGTGTAATTTCATTGCCTGCAGTAGAGCTACAGTAGGTATGAATAGACTCAAACAACAAATTCTTCCTTGATGCAACTCCACCGGCTGCAGTGGAATTTCACCAGGGATGAATTTGGCCCAGTGAATTTAACAAAGGTAATAAAACAGATTGTGAACATGTCCATTCTGCAGTTTCACAGGAGTATTACTGTCAACGCATACTTCAATAAATACCATATACAGAATACAGTGCAAAGAACAAGTCCTTGAGGAACATCCTTTTTAAAAGTCCCTTTGATATCACTCAAAAATCCTCTTTCAAAATGTTATTATTTATAGAGTGTACCTGGACCATTGCCTGACTAGCTTACACTTTAAACACAAAAAGATACACGATATTAACTTCAAATGCCAATAAAGAGTATGGAGACATTAGTGGTTAGATCACCTGCAGAAAATATTGCAAAAGAAATTGACTTCTAAAATGCATCTAAGGGAGGAAGCCTAGCAGTCTTCAATATGTAGAGTTGACATGAAAGAAGGCACAAAGCCAAAAGTGATGGAAGAAAAGAAAGGGTGAAATTCTTGCTCCAATGAAGTCTATAGCAAAACTTTCATTGACTTTAATGAGCTAGGATTTCCCCCATAGGGAACCGTAAGGAGCAAGAACACGGAGAAGTTTAAGGAGGAATAGAGGTAGTTAATTCTGATTATTCTAGGACAAGACAAGACAAGGATCCAAACATAACTTTCAAATATTCAATTTTGGGAAGAGTAGTCCATGGATGATTTTGGGAAACATTCCTGCAACTTTCACTCAGATGGGCTGCAAGAACAAGCCTTTGTGTTGCTGTTTATTGTACTGTTCTTTGTGCTGTCCTTTTTTTGTATAATGCACAGAACTGAAACACTATATAGATCTGTAGCTTAGGAGAAGATTCTGCCACCTTATCTACATTGAATAGTTTTTACTCCATGCGTAGTTTCGTTAAAGTTGAGGGGGCTACTCACAGAATAAAATACTATTCAGTGTAAGGTAGGTAGAATCTAGCCTTTAGTGAATAGTCTGCTACATAGAATGCACAGAATAGATTCCACTCTAGAAGTGCAACAGCTGATTTGATCATTTGCATGTGCTCCTGTATATTGTATCATGCATATCTAAGCTGCTCAAATCAGAATCTGCATTTGCTGTGGAGGGTTCTTTTAATTGTCTTGAACAACTGTTAGAAAATGCCAATCATATTCTTACCATCATAATAAAACAACATTGTTGCTAACAGTGACTGAAAGCTCTGTTTGATACATCTTATTAAAGAATAACCATAATCAAAGGCACAAAGTGAATCTATTTTCAATGGTGCAAAGGAGTCACAGATTACCCTTTAAATTTTGTTTAGGGAAGTCATTAAAAAGAAGTTTCACCGTTAATGTTTATAACCTGTTATATGAAAATAATGTATTGGTACAGAGAAGATTACTGGCTCCACATGGAGTGTAGATAAGGATATCTGAACATGTTATAACCCTAATTTCAGACCCCTACTTTGTGGCACTTTTTAAAGTTTAATATCCTGAATTCAATGGACTTAGTAGAGATGGCTAATCGCAAGATTCTAATTGGTCACAACACTCTGCAAATGACTTTCTCTACAAAGTCTCAAGCATACCTCTGCATATACTATAAGAAGTTACAATAACAATCATTCAACAGTTGTAGGATTTTGACATCTTTTCCTTTGTGCCTTTAAAGCAAAACAGTAATTACAATGATTGTCAATATGTACATCTTGGAAAAATAGAGCTGTAGTGAGTTAATTAAGAATCCGTAGTTTAAACTCAAGGGTACTATAGCCCAGAGTTGAAAGGGTTAATAACACATAGTAAAAAGCACCGTATTGTGATAATTTAAGGTCAATAATAAACACATGTAGAGTAGTATTCCCTCGTCCTTACAGTATCAGTTTCCTATAACAAAACTGCAAGCATTCTAAAATAAAACTATCATGATACAAGTGAGAATTCTATATCTGTACTAAAGTCACCATGTTAGTTGTTCATTAAAAACACATCAGATTTTAAACTTAATGAGAATACTTCGAAAACTTTCAGTTCTGCAATAGTCACCCTCCCAACCACCAGTTTTGCCTAAAATATACCTTATTATTATATGATGGGGGATAAACTCCAGATTTTTTTTTTTTTTTTTATAATTCACGCCCTGCCTCTGAGAAACAAGTTAATAAAAAGCCCAGCAAGCATTAACTGCATGACCAACAATAAACAATGTTTGAGCTCCCTCTGCTGGCTCTGGAGCTCCAGTTCACTAAGCAAACACTCCAGAGATATACTGATATAATGGAGTGAGCCTGTGCACAAACAAGAAAATAAACTTAAAGGACCATGTTCATTTCAACTCCATTATAAACAAAGGGAAAAAATAAGATCAATATCAAATGAAAAATTATAAAAGGGTAAAAAAGTTACAAGTTTTTCTGAAGGTTTTTCAAACATCTGAGAGTAAAAATATAACAAAGTGGATGATAAATTTAAATTTAAATATTTTTGTATTAAATCCAATGTAACGATTGGATTTAATCCTCACCCAAGGGTACTGAAGGAATTAGCTGAAGAAATCTCAGAGCCACTGCAATAATATTTACCAACTCCTGGATAACAGGAGAGGTCCCAGAGAAGGGTTAACATAGTGGCCATCTTTAAAAAGGGGGAAAAGGAGGAGCTGGAAAATTATAGACCAGTCAGCCTGACTTTGATACCTGGGAAACTACTAGAGCAATGTATAAAACATTCAATTGTGAATACCTGGAGGATGAAGGGATAATCATTAGCAGCCAGGATGGATTTACTAAGAACAAATCATGCTAAAACAGCTTGATTTCCTTCTTTGACAGGTAACTCGTTTGGTGGCAGTGGTCATAATATACCTGGATTTCAGCAAAGCTTTTGACACAGTCTCATATGACATTCTGATATTTAAAGTGGAGAAATTAAGTGGATACATAATTGGTTAAACAACCGCAAACAAAGAGTAACTATTAACATTCATTAACGGCATGATGTCAGATTGGAGGGAGATCTCAAGTGGGATTCCATAGGGATCTATTCTGAGTTCAGTGTTGTTTAACATCTTTAATGATGACCTGGATGTAGGTACAGAGAGCATGCTGAACAATTCGCAGATGACACAAAACTAGAAGGGTTGCCAACACTTTGAAGAATAGAGCTAAAATTCAGAGGGACCTTGATAATTTGGAGAACTGGGCTATAGACAACAAAATGAAATTCAACAAAGACAAATGTAAGGTGCTACACTTAGGGAAGAAAAACCAAATGCCCAAATACAAAATGGGAGATAACTGGCTTGGCAGCAGCACTGCTGAAAAGGATCTGGGACTTGTGGTGGATCACAACCTCAATGTAAGTTAGCAAAGTGATGCTGTTGCAAAAAAAGCAAATGCAGTTTTAGGTTACATTAACAGAGACATAGAATGCAATCATGGGAGCTGATAGTATCGCTCTACTCGACACTGGTTAGACCTCAGCTGGAGTACTATGTCCAGTTTTGGTCACCAATTTATAGAAAGGAAAGGATCCCGAGGTGAGCGACAAAGATGATCAAAGGGATGGAATGCAAGCCATATGAGCAAAGGCTGAAGGAACTGGGTATGTTTAGCTTGGAAAAAGAAGAGATTAAGGGAGGACATGACAGTGATCTTCAAATACTTGAAAGGCTGCCATAAAAAAGATGGAGAAAAATTGTTCTCTTTTGCCACAGAGGATAGGGCAAGAGGCAATGAGTTCAAACTACAGCATACCAGATTTAGATTAAATCTCAGGAAAAGCTTCCTGACTGTAAGAACAGTAGGGCAATGAAACAGACTGCCTAGAGAGGTTTTGAAGCTTCTTCAATGGAGGTTTTCAAAAGGAGGATGGATAGCCATCTGTCTTGGATGGTTTAGACACAACAAATCCTGCATCTTGGCAGGGGGTTAGAGTAGGTGACCCTTGCAATCTCTTTTAACCCTATGATTCTGTGATTCTCAGGGAACATATATGTGCTTGGGCCCCACAGATGGTTGGGAGAAAAAGGCCCCTTTCAATACTCCTCACGGGCTGAAATGCAGCATATCAGCATGGCACAGAGACACTCTGACCATACCCCCATTTTTCCAGTCATGCCAACTTTTTCCTTTTACCCAAGCAGTAGAGAGGGTGAATGGCACAGAATCCCCTGTGTCAGCTATACACTACTGGGGGATCCCCCTGACTGGAGTTTTCCTCCCTTAACTGCACCACAATTGAGGATTCATAAATGAATAGATTTTAAAGCCAGAAGGAAACATTAGAACCAGCAGGGATCACCTAGTCTGACCTCCTGTATAATAAAGACCACAGATTTCACGCAGTGAGTGATAGCTGCATCTAGCCCAACAACTTGAGCAAGATGGATCTGGCCCAGTGACTTACCACATGCCATGGTGCCATGATGTACAATCAGAGAAAGAGAAGCATTGGGGAATATACATACATAAACAGCTAGATCTTGATTTTGAGGCAATCAAGGACAGGATAATGTGTAGCTGCACTGCTTTAGGGGAACACTGGGAGGCATTCAGGTCCTGGGTGGCAGAATGCCCCCTTGAGCTTTCAAACATCCAGGAGTAGTGAGAATTCTGCTACTTATGGGGAGATCTCCTCTCACTTTGGTCACATTCCGCCCTCAGCTTGCTGTGGGAGAAGGCTCAGGGACATGACCCTGCCTCCTCCAGATCCCTCTTCCCGCACTATGGGGCATTATATGCTTCCAGGGGAGCAGAGACGGAGCAGTACCTGAACTTTGTCCCCTGAGTCCAGAGACACAATTCTGCCTGTCTTTTACCCAAGCAGGGAGAAGTCTCCTTGTGCTCTCTACCCCTCCCCCTCCCTCTGCCTACTGTATACCTACAGAAGGATAAAGCAGAATCGGAATCATGGTCAGTATCTTCAGTCCTTGGTTCTGATGTACTCCTACACTTTTCATCATTAGCCAGCAGCCTGGAGTCAAAACAAACACCAAGCACTTAAAAACAATGAAATCAAAACAAAACTAAATACTTTCATTCCAAACTGCCATCCTGATGTCACCAAGTTCCACACGCTCTCTAGTTACATTCCACAAGCAGTTGCTACTCTAGCCGATGCTCTCTCTTGGTAGGGACACGGATACTTTAAAGGATATGGAGCCTTTGATCTCTAGATCGTCAGTCCAGATCCACCCCAGGTCTGTATCATTTAAATGTTTTCATTATGGATTTATGCAAAATGAGTTAGGGGCCTCAGTCTGTTCTGAGTGGATGTATGTCCACATCACAAAACTAGCACTACACTTAGCACTAATAGACAACCTTGGCTATAGTCTGAGTAGGATTAAATCAACCTGGAGATTGAATTGCCCTATGCTATTTAAAATTTTTATCAGTGACCTAGAAGAAAACGTAAAATCATCACAAATACAGTTTGCAGATGGCACATAAATTGAGGGAGTGGTAAATAATGGACAGGACAGGTAATTGATTCAGTGCAATCTGGACCACTTGGTAAACTAGGAGCAAGCAAACAACATGTGTTTTAATCCAGGTAAATGTAAATGTATACATCTAGGAACAAAGAATGTAGGCCATATTTGCAGGATGAGGATCTATGCTGGGAAGCAGTGATTCTGAAAAACAATGGGGTTCATGGTGGATAATCAGCTGAACATGAGCTCCTAGTGTGGCAAAAAGAGCTAATATGATCCTTGGATGAATAAAACAGGGAATCTTTGAGTAGGAGTAAAGAAGTTATTTTACATCTGTATTCGGCACTGGTACAACTGCTGCAGGAATACTGTGTCCAGTTCTGGTGCCCACTATTCAAGGAGGATGTGATAAATTGGAGTGGGTTCAGAGAAGAGCCATGAGAATGATTAAAGGATGAGAAAATATGCCACACAATGATAGACTCAAAGAGCTCAATCTATTTAGCTGAACAAAGAGAAGGTTATAGGATGACTTGATTACAATCTATAAGTATCTACACGGGAAACAAATATTTAATAATAGACTCTTCAATCTAGCAGAGAAATGCATAGCAAGATCCAATGGCTGGAAGTCAGAGATAGACAAATTCAGACTGGAAATAAGGTGTAAATTTTTAACAGTGAGAGTAATTAACCATTGCAACAATTTACCAAGTCATGGTAGATTCTCCATCACCGACAATTTTAAAATCAAGATTGGATGTTTTTCTAAAAGATATTCCCTAGGAATTATTTTGGGGAAGTTCTATGGCCTGTGTTATACAGGAGGTCAGACTAGATGAACGTAATGGTCTCCTCTGGCCTTCAAATCTATGAATCACCTATGGGAATGGTGGACCAAGAGTGAGGCATTAGTGGGCCACTAATGTTTAGTGGGACATTAGCGAGAATCTTGTACTAATACTGCACTTGTAAAAATGTTAAAATCATCTGTGAATATGACATAAACATCCACTAACTTCAGTGGGGCCAGGATTTCATTCCTGGATTCTGCAAGCTGGTAGCTCTCTCTATTATCAACTAAACTACAAACAAAAAGAAATTAACTCAGTGGAACTACCCATAGCATAAAGCTGAGCATGTGACCAACCCAGGTACCTACCCCTTCAACAAACCCCATTGCCAGTTCTGCCCACACATCAAATCTAGTGACACCATCACTGGCCCTAACCACATCAGCCACACCATAAGCCCACGAAAGCTTATTCCTGCAGAAATTAAATTTGTTAGTCTTTAAAGTGCTACAGGACTCTCGTTGTTTTTCCTCTAAGTGATAGTTACCCCAACTGAAAAAAGGGGCTAATGAGTTACACTTACACAGTACTTTTTCATCCATAGATCTCAAAGCAGTTTATAAAGACCGATGAGCATTATTATCCCCATTTTACAGTGGACCGAAGTACAGATATTTGAAACATTTTGTGTGACTGTAGTCCAGTCAATAAGATAAGGATTTACCACCTCAGAGATCAAGTCTTTTTCCCTACCTCTGCCATGCAAATATAACATGGTAACATTTGGTAAAGTGCTTCACTTTCATGTACAGATTCTCGATTACATTATGGTTCCTTTTGTGATGTCCCATTAAATGGGTTATAACTTAGTGGCTTTTTTATTGCTAAAATGGTGATCCCCCTCCCATTTTTTGCCATGTCAAAAGCAGTCTTATTTATGGTACAGGTATACATCATCTCCTATTTTGTAATTTTTGGTATATATTTGTTAATAAGAGTCTATAAGTGGGTGTTCTATGTCGCAGGGAGGAATCCAGTTTGTCTTTCATATCACTTTTCTTGTTAGGTATCATATTATTTTTTTAGACTCTCATATAATGAACTTCGAAGTCCTTGAACAGAATCCCATTGACTTAAATGGGAAGTGGATCCGGGCTTTAATGAAGATGCTACAGAACATTATATACTAATTTACCAGTAGGTGGCCACGCTGGAACTGAAGGTCTGAAAAATGCTGTAATTTAGGGCTTGTCTACATGGAGAAATTTACCAACATTACTATTCTATAGCTATACTTGTATAACTCTCTGTATGAACACTTACTTGGAATAACAGGGGCCTCTTCTGGTTATTCCAAAAATGAGTGTCCACACAAAGAGTTACATTGATACAGCTATAATGGTATAATTATACTGGGACAGTAATGGCAGTAAATTTCCCCATGTACAAAAGCCCATACATTGTGCAAGGTATGCATATTTTAAAAATGACATTATTGATCATAAAATATCCCTCACTTAAGCTCGTGTGGTTTTAAATGCTGGGAAAGCATTTCAGAAGAAGAGACAAAAAAGAGATTGTAACCATGACTATAATCACACTTCATATTTTGGGGAGGTTTGCCTATAGAGGCAGTATTTTCTTCTGGCCTTTGATGGCGGTTATGTATTCAAGGATCAAAAGTATGTAAAAACTTCAATAAAGTAGACTGATATATTGCAGCTGATGCAGTCTGTCTGATTTATTTCCTGTTGGGTATTGAATTGATGTTACTATGGTGTTAGTATAGTATGATTTTAGGGATTTAACTGACACCACCATGATGGGAGAACTATTGTAGGAGAACTGAAGCAAGTGGAAGCTGTATGTCTTTTGAAGACACCAGATGAATGCTTCAGCTAGCTCAACACAAGAGGGCCCACATATGGATGTGAAAAGATAGTTTGGTATCCATGTCTAATCAGTTTCTGTTCTCTACTGATAAGACTGCCACTATGCATGCCAAATTGTGCCCAAGGTGGTGCGGCTGCTTTTAGGAACTAGGAACTGGATTGAGATTACCAAATGTATTATATTTTTGCAGTAAATTAATTTTTGGGCCTGTTAACCTTAACAGTATCCTTTTAAGATTAAGATATTTCAAAAGGCTGCTGAGTGTGTATATGTATCATTGCTCTTGACCGGATGGAATGCCAAACCTGTGTTTATATATATCAGGTCTCCCTACTGTCTAAATAAGTGTAATTACTTCTTTAGGTCACCTGAGAGAGGCCTGTGGTTATGAATTCTATTACTAATACTGGGTTCAAAACAGTGAGCAATATCACTTTCCTGTCTGATGTTCTTTTGGAACAGACTCTCATGAGTGGTATACAATGTTAGTATTTTCATCCCCACCATGTTGCCCACAGCAGTGAAATTAAGTATGCTTGTGATGCTATAAAATACATCACTCAGTAGCTTAGGACTTTGAAGGCAATATGAACACTTGAGCATGTGGAGTTATCTGGAAAGGAAATTGTGGCATTGTGTCCTGAACTCTGCCTATGATTTATTAAGAAGAAAGGGGAAATACTCTCTCTAAACTGTTCTCCAGTTCTATATGTTCAGCAACTTCCTAGGGACTATATTTGTTGTTTCCTTCTTTCTGTTCTTCTGTGGTTTGCACTATCGTTTGCTAAATATATTATAGTATAGGTTTCACGTCTCTTCATGCCTTGGTACTTTTTATGTGAAAGGCCTGCGGAGGACTGTGAAGACTAATTAATGTTTGCATCATGCTTGAAAATGTAAAGCATCATACGTTATGTGTATGATATTATTAATGAATCACTGAACTTTAGTTTCAGCACAAGAAATATACAATGGCAAGCCTAAACATTGCTCTAAATGTACCTGCTTTGTCAGTAATAATAACAACAACAACAACAAAAAATAGTAAAAGTAAAAAAAGTAAAAGGGAATGATGCTGATTTAATTCAGAACTTGTCTACAGAAATTGCATCTAATCTAATTAACTCTATTTAATTAAACTTGTCAAACACCTGTGTGGGCACACGTTTATCAATTTAAAACTGGTTACGGGAGTTTAGTTTCCACTATAAGGTAAAAGACCATCTCTACAAAAAAAATAAAATGCTGGATGTTTTTACATCCAGATAGCTAATTCGAGATAGCACTCAATGTAAAACCCTAGTGGGGTTTTTATTGCAGGTGGGCATGTAGGGTTGACTTCAACCAGCAACAGTCTGGGAACATAATATAGTAAAATCTCATACCGTGAGCAAGTTAGTGATGGAAAGATAAGGGAGGTATCATTTGATTCATAAAAATCTACAGAATCCTAATTTCAAAGGTGTCACCCTCTGCAGTATGGTGGAGGGGGAGGAGGGTGGCGGGGGAGAGGACTCACTATCCAGCCCCCCACCACCCAACTCCTGGTTCTCCAGTTGGTGGAACTTTTTATAATACTATACCATCAAAAATGACCTTTGAACTCCAGCATTTGATTAACTAAAGGATTGATTCTGGAGCATATGATGTTTCACACAAACACACATTTTTCAAAACCCATCCATGCCTGATAGGGGAGAGTAGTTTTGGATGTGCTTGATCATACCAGAACCATTCATTGCTTGATAATTTGCCCTTTGGATAGCAGATATAAATGCATCTATTGTCAGTGGCATTTTTTCTCTGTTTGTCTGCTTCTTGGAAAACATCCACCAATGTAGCTCTGCATGTGTCAGAACACTGATCTTTTTCAAATGGTAAACTCAGCATATGAACACATCCCATGCATTTATGACCTCACAAGTGACTGTCTCAGCCATTCCGAACATGCTCAGAGTGAAAACAGATGCTGAATCAAATGCTTTCCGGTAAGATAATTTGGTCTTTCCAGCCAACCTGCCAGTAGTGTTACACCCTGAAAAGGCATGGCAACTTGGCAGTGCAGCAACTTTTAATGGTCCAAGTGATAGGAACACATCTCTGAGGGATATACAGTGATTCTGTTCCCCAGCAACAGGCACAAAAATAGAATTTTATGGAAGTCTTATGACTTGAAAACACTAGAACATCTGTGTCTTGTGCAAAAATCCAAAGTTTAGTAGCACCTCTGCCTGTGACATTGATGGCATGCAAGATAATTTTAGTGTCAGCAACCTTATGGGAACTATGAAGAAGCTCCACTGAACAGTGTGAGGCAACAGCTTCATTATGCCATGTGATGAGGAAATTCTTCAAAGGCTGGAATGTTTTTCCTTCAAGATATGCAGGTAATTTATCCTTTGTGCAAGTATGAGACAGTAGATTCTTCCTTGTGAGTCAAGGATTTTGTATTGGACAGGGTAAATATCATGGACTCTCTTCTTTTTGGTAATATTTTTGATTCCTCTGCATACATGTCAAACACAAGGCAGACTTCATCATAGGTCCAGTATTTTCTTGGTAGCCTGATAAAGAAATGTTCAGCCAATTCTTAACAGGTGTTATAGTTTGTCAAGAAATTGTATCTCAGCCATACCATCTATGATTACTATTTCAAAAGGCCTCTGCTAGCTTAAGATACTGGTTAACTTCTCTGCAGGTGCTCTCTTAGGAAGATCACACAAGATGTGCATTTGTTTGCTTTTTGCCTGACACATATGCATTGTTTTGTCACATTCAAACATCGATCATGATACCATTGAGAACTACTAGTTTCCCAAAGTCTCACATAGATCAACATCACCCTGAAATCTGGACAAGACCATGAGAAGAACAAACAATGACTTGTCTGTGGTTAGCGCCATAACAGTCTCTGCCACTTTCACTCGGACTTTCTTCTTGCCTTTGAGCGTAACTTTAGTCTGTTCTTCTTGATGGGAGCCCATAAATTGACTGAGCCTGGGATAATTCTTTGTGTTTAGAAGATTTCATATAAGTCATGACTCAAACTATCCATTCGACTGACATCTTTAGCTATCTCATCACTGAAGACTGTTTTTATCATACTAATGAGCTCTGGTCAGTCATTCGCGAATGGGTCACCAGTGTGAGTAAACTGATCAGTATTTTTAGAATTGCCCCTTCTTCGCATTTAACAGCACCTAATGAGTCTAGATGGTACTTGGTTACTTCTGAGGAAGTCCTCTCAGACAAGTTTAATGTTTTGTTTGAAATACTATGGAGTTCTGAGATTATCAGGAAAAACAGGGAAAGATCATTTGGATGCTATCTTATACCCACCAACTCTCCCAATGATGTTCATTGCTCTGTTTTCAAGTTCTAGGGCTATGTCTGAAGTGCAAAGAAAGGAACTGGAAACCATTTGATAACCCAATTTCTTTTTTGAAATTTCTCCCATGTCAGGATCAGACTTTTCTACATCTTTTAGTTTCAGCAAGGTAACAGGTAATTTTATAGATTAGTTGGTGACATCTAAAGAAAAAAAGGTATTTCATAAAGTCTTCCAGTGCTGTGAGATGCAAATTGCAATTAGCAGACCTAACAGAGCAAGCAGCAAAACTCAAATATCTTAATGTAACACCACATCATCCTGAAAATGGCCTGTCAGCCATTCAGCCTCATCAACTTGCTTGATCTGGTCTGTATTGGAGCAATCCATCATGCACAATAGGTCATGGAGAGCACAAACACTGCATGCGTGGAAGTGGTCTCACAAGTTCTGTACCCTTTGGAAAATTATTTTAACACATTCAACAGCTTTTCAAAGAAGACATCTAAGTAGTATTTTTAAAGGCAATATGTATTTGGGTATGACTGGCATCTTAACCAGTACCTCTTTACAACTCTTTTGGCATCATAAACAAAGCTTATAATCAATATCACTGAATCGCTTCTTTTTTTTGCCGGTAATGGCCAAATAACTTGAACCACTTCCTTTTTCCATCTGTAGCATTAAAAAAATTTAAGCTCAGAGCGTGCAATCTATTAACTGATAACACTGTACTGCCCTCCTCTATCATGTCCTTATATAGCATCAGCTCTTGCTTTCCTCTATCACATTTCCCTTCCTTGGTGAACTCTATATGCTATAAGAACGTTTTGAAAAGGAACTTGGAGGAAGCAAATATTAACATAGAGAATTGGGAAGAAGTTGCCAAAGGTAGATGTAAATGGAGATCGGTCGTGTATGATTTCACCCAGGCAGCTGACACGCACAGAGAGGCAGCATATCAACAGCACCATCTTCAAGGGCATGATATCAAGCAGCTCTCCAAGTTCTCCTACCCAAACCGTCACCGAGGCTTTATTTCAAATGCTGGACTCACTTTTCATCACCCAGCTCACAAGTGCTAAATTTCCCTTCTCCACAGTCATCATCGAGTACGACGGCCGGGCTGAAGAAAGAAAACTGCCAGCCACAGTTAACCTTAGCATGGGCTGCCCGCTTCACACCCTGGTGTCCTCAAGTTTAACTAAAAAAAGGCTACGTTTGCACATTGTCTCCAAACTGTAGCGACAGCAGGTGTCCTAGGTTTGCTACTATTGGTACCATCCTCCTCCTGAGCAAAGGGCTTCCAAAGGGACCAACAAAACACATTCCCCGCCATGGCCTGCGGTCAAAACTGCCACCAGCCAGAGGCCCAGGAGCTCGGAGCCGGGGGTGGTAGCGAGACCCCAGCCACAGTGCAGTGAAATTTCAGTGCAGTGAAATTCAGCCTCCCCTCCCTTCCCCTTCCCTTCTCTCTTTCACTGCCCCAGGGAGCCCCACACGCGGGGTCCCCAACAGCCGCCCTCCCTGGCCTCCCCCCCCGAGGCCTCGCCCCCACCGTTTCGCCCCGCCCCTCGCGCTCATGCCCCGCTCCTCTGCAATCCCAGCACCCTCCCTTTCCTCGCGAGGCTTTTATATTCTCGCGGCATATCAGGGCCGCCATCTTACCTGTTCGTGTTGCTTGCGGCTGGGGGGAGGGGCAGGGGCAGTCCAGGGTAGTGGGGGGAGGGTCGCGCGTTTGGCAGCCACGGTCCGGCCTCTCGGACCCTTCGTTTGCCCACGAGCCTCCCCGCGCGGGAGGGAAAGCCGGGGCGCTGCCGCCGGGCCCCGCGGCGAGGCTGCGGCGAGAGCGGGGCGCCGCCGGGAGCACCCGCCTGGTTCCGAGCCCTCCGCGGAGTCGGGCCCCCGTCCCGTATCCCTGGGGATCTAGACCGAGCCGGGCACAGCTCGGGCGCGGAGGAGCCGGGACCCGATCTGGGGCGGGGCGGAACCGCCGCCGCTGCTGCTGCCGCTGCCAGAGAAGCGGGGGGGTCCGGGCCGCTCTGGATGGTGGCGAAAATGATCATAGAAAACTTCGAGGCGCTGAAATCCTGGCTCAGCAAAACCTTGGAGCCCATGTGAGTAACCGGGATAACACCCCCCGGGACACCGTCCCCCCCCCCCCCCCGAGCCCATGTGAGTAACCGGGGTAATCCCCGCCCCGTCCCCCACACCACCCCTCATAGAGCCTGTCTGAATAAGTGGGGTAACACTCCCCTCCCATAGAGCCCATGTGAATAACCAGGGTAACACCCCCCAGACACCACCCCCTGTAGAGCCTGTGTGAGTAATTAGGGTAACACTGCCCCCACCCCGAACGCTGACCCCCTATAGAGCCTGTGTGTGTATCCGGGACAGTCCCCCCTGGGACACTGCCCCTTATAGAGCCCATGTGAGTAATCAGGGTAACTCACCCTGGATGCTGCCCCCCCATAGAGTCAGTGTGAGTAACCAGCTTAACACTGTCCCCCCACAGAGCCTGTGAGAGTAACCAGGGTAATACTTCCAAAGGGGTAGCCGTGTTAGTCTGTATACAGCAAAAACGAGAGTCCTGTAGCACCTTAAAGACTAATACATCTCACGAAGTGGGTTGCAGCCCATGAGAGCTTATGCCCACAGAAATGTGTTAGTGCTTAAGGCGCTACAGGGTAATACTGCCCTCCACAGAGCCTGTGTGAGTAACCGGGGTAACCCTCCACCCCCATGGAACCTGTGTGAGTAACTGGGGTAACCCCACTTCCCTGGTCACCAACCCCATAGAACGCCTGTGCAGTGCTTAAATGAAGACACTTCTACACCCACGAGAGAGCTTCTGTCAGCGTTCTTAATCCACCTCTCCATGAGGCGGTAGCTATGTACACGGGGGAAGCTTTCCTGTGGACATAGCTCTGTCTATACTGGGGCTAGATTGGTATAACTATGTCATTCATGGGATGTGGATTTTTCACACTCCTGAGCAACATAGTTATACCATTATAAGTCTGTAGTCTAGACCTGGCCTGAGAGTTACACCTTTATATTGTCTCTACAACACAGGGATGCAGGGGAACAGGGGGTTGGCTAGGATGACTCTAAAACTCCTTTGCATCATCTGAATTCTGGGCAACTTCAAAGCCCTTGATATAACTTAGATAGTCCAGTAGGTCTATCTAAGGTTGTCTTCATTGCAAAATTAGCTTGAGTTATAACTCAGCTGCTTTAACTTGAGTCCTGTCCACACAAAACCTCTTAACTACTGTGTATGGTGGTGCTTTTAATTTGAGTTGGCTGGTTTGTCAGGGAGTGTATGCTAAAGCACAGACCAGCAGCTGATAACATGAGCACATTTGGATTGTGGACACAGGCTAGTTCCACTTGAGTGCCTCATGGGACTTCCAGCAATTCCCTCTGTATGCCCAGAAAGGACAGAAATTCTCCCACAATTCACTGGGAAAGAATTCACAGGGCATCTCAGCTTATTGCAGTGCAAAGTGTGTATCATGGGATATGCCCCTAGAAGTCTTAGTGCCACACATAAATGAGTGCAGTACCAGTGTGGACACAGCAGCCCAGTGTTGTTTCCCAACGTGACTGTTCTCACTCAAACTGGACTAATGAGTGGATTAACTTGAGTGTAGATAACTTGAACTAACTCTGTAGTACAGGTATACCCTGTGGCTAATGCAGCTTTTCTCCAGCTGCTTATGAACTACACCACTGCCTGGTTTCTATAATGCAAATGCTGTCTCCATCCCTAGCATATCCACTACACAGGGCTTGCAAAGGGGCTTTTGGAGGACAAGTTCCATCAGATATCTGCAAGTTCCTGTACTAGGAGAATCCCCTCTCCCAGCCATATCTCTGGCTTTTACAGCCTATTTATGCCACTCCAGCCTTCCCTTTTTTGTAAAGGGGCTAGAGTGCAGGTGACATTAGTGTTTAACATCCACTAGAATCAGGTTCTGGTTTAGCAAAGGTCTGAGGAATTTGTTTTCATTTTCCTGGAGTTTGAGCCACCAGTCTGTAGGAGGTTGGAGTTTCTACAGAGCCCTCACAGTTTGGAAAACACTTCCTTGTGGTAACATCAGAGACAGTATTTAGATGAAACTGTGGTTCTTTAATTTTCATCTATTTATAGCATAAATGTCTTGTTTTAATTACCTTCTTGTAAATCGAAGTTAATTAAAATCTTCTGTTGGCACATTGACTTTCCTCCATACTTGGTTTAAGAGTCCCAGGCATTTAATTTTTTTTTCAGTTGGTTTTGGAGCTTTATGCAGGCTTATTCAATTTGCTAATTCATATTTATAGAAAATAAATGTATACATTTTACTGTATAAAATGTGAATTAGAGTACAGTTTACATGCCACAAAGGCATAACCTCATTAAAATTGGAAGTGTTCCTTTCACTGTGCTAATTGTCATGGGATCTGGTATTATAAGTACTGGTTATAAAGAGAATAAAAAACAAATAGTTTAAACACCATTGCTAACTAATATACACACACAATTTTATTTACAACATTCCATGGCAAAGAATCTGTCAAAGCATATTAGTCTCTAAACAGTCTTTCCTTCTTTTCATCATTTCACTCTCATCCGATCTTATATTGTTATATGGTATTGGATAATACAGTCCAGTGTCCTGTATTTTGGCAACTGAATTTATTTAACGTTTTCCTTTATTTTTTTAGTTTTTGGTATGCTGCATTTAACTGCACTGTAGGAACTATAAAGGGAAAGCTGGATATTTTGGTAAATTAGTAAGGAACAGATGAGGCTTTTGGCACCTGGAAAGGCAGAGGAGGCATTTTGGTATTGTGGTTAAGCACATTAGTTGGATGCTTCTGAAATGATCAGTGGTGAAATAGTTAAGTGCTGACATTAAATTGTCATTTTTAGGTTTGCGTTAACAGTCCAGTGAAATTAATGGAAAAGTTGTACCTTTTAGAGTTATTGCTCCATGCTGTCTGCAGACTTGGGGAGAGATTACTGCATGATTTGTGCTTGGTTCCAATTTTCAATGCTAGCTTTGAACCCCTAAGGGCTACAAATATAATTAAAAAAAATAATTTAGGCCAGATCTACAATAGAAACTGTTACTATTATAGCAGTGTTGGTTAGGTGTGCTGATGATGGTGACATTTCTATACAGATAAAACTGATATAGTTTATTTCACTTGCTGAGCTGGTATATGTTATTCTGGCAAAAACACTTTCTTGCTGGTATAAGCTTTCTCTCCACTAGGAAGGTTTGCTGGTTGTCACAGGGTGACTGACAGCTGAAACGGAGTGAGGTCCAATGCACCTGTAACTGATTACCTGCTGGCCATTTCCTGTCTTGAACAGTACTACCAAAACCAAGTATTCAAAAAGAGTGAATCAGGCCCCCAAAATCATGACTAGATTAAAAGTTGAGTTTTTCCTAAAAAAGTTGGGTTTGTTATTACATTTGATTTCTGTGTCTTTAGGGTGTACTTGAGACACATTTTCCAGCTTTTCACTGCCAACATGAGAGCTGGAAAGTTACTTTTTAAAAAACCTGAAGTTGAGATGCTCATTTATCACTTTGTTCCAGGATCTGGAGCTTTAAGAAAAACAAATATCTTAAGACTCGCAATACAATTGCAAGAATTGGCAACATTGGCAGCAGAACTTGTAAGTCTGTTAGGCCATGTCTACACTAGCACTTACCTTGGCAAAACTTAAAAAATAATGCAGCTACTTCGCTCTTACAGCAGCACAGCTGTATCGGTATAGCTGTGCCCTTGCTAGCTTGTTAATATAGACCTGGCCTTAGACTGAAACCCAGAGTTTCTAGTTTTGCTCTTTTTCCCCATTAACTTTCTTTGTTTGGTGCATGTGTGTTTTATTTTATTTAAATAAAACCAAGAAATTTCATATGTAAAACTGATAAAAGAACCTGAAAATTGCACAGTGAAACACTAAAGAGTTGGCATATGACAGTTCACTGGATGTGTAGTAACACTTCTCATGTATGTATATTACATGAAATTATGTGTTCACATACAGTTTCTCAAATGTGTTTTTTGGCAACCTAAAATATGTTCTTCTTAAAAGATATATCAGAATGGCCGTAGTGGGTCAGACCAATGGTCCATCTAGCCCAGTATCCTATCTACCTATCAGCAGTGGCCAGTGCCAGATGGTTCTGAGGGAGTGAATGTAATTATTGAGTGATCCACCCCTTCTTATCAAGTCCCAGCTTCTGGCAGTCAGCAGTTTGGGGTTGCCCAAACTGGGGGATTGTCTCCCTGACCATCTTGGCAATAGCCATTGATGGCCTATCTTCCATGCACTTACTTAAGTCTTTTTTTAACCCAATTCTACGTTTGGTCTTCACGACAGCTCCTGGCAATAAGTTCCACAGTTGACTGTGAACTGTGTGAAGAAGTACTTCCTGATGTTTGTTTTAAACTTGCTGCCTATTAATTTCAGTGTGTGTTTCATGTGTTTTGTGAAGGGGCAATAGCACTTTCCTATTCACTTTCTTCACACTATATATGATTTTATAGACCTTTATCATATCCCCCATTAGTTGTCTCTTTTCCAAGCTGAACAGTCCCAGTCCTTTAGTTTTCCTTGTGTGGAAGCTGTTCCATACCCCTCATCATTTTTTGTTGCCCTTCTCTGAACTACTTTGAATTCTAAGATATCTTTTTTGAGATGGGATGATCAGAACTGCATGTGGTATTAATGCTATGGGCATACAATGGATTTATATAGTGGCATTATTATATTTTCTGTCTTATTTTTGTTATGATTCCAAACATTCTGTTAGCTTTTTTGACTGCTGCTGCACATGGAGCAGATGTTTTCAGAGAGCTATCCCCAGTCTTGCCAAGATCATCATTTTGCATGTATAGTTGGGTTTTTGTTTTCCATGTGCATTACTTTGCAATTACCAACATTGGATTTCATCTGCTATTTTGTTGCCCAGTCACCCAGTTTTGGGAGATCCTTTTGTAACTCTTTGCAGTAAGCTTTGGACTTAACTATCTTGAGTAATATTGTAAGGTCTGCAAACTTTGCCATCTCACTCTTTACCCCCCTTTTCAGATAATTTATGAATATGTTGAACAGCACTAGTTCCAGCACAGATTCTTTGGGGACCTTACTATTTATCTGTCTCTTCTGTGAAAACTGACCATTTATTCCTATCCTTTGTTTCCTGTCTTTTAACCGGTCATTGATACAGGAGAGGACCTTCCCTCTTATCCCAGGACTGCTTAGTTTGTTTGAGCGTTTGCTAAGGGACCTTGACTAAGGCTTTCTGAAAGTGCAAGTACACTACATCGACTGGATCACCCTTGTCCACATGCTTGTTGACACCTTCAGAGAATTCTAATAGCTTGGTGAGGCATGATTTCCCTTTACAGAAGCTGTGTTGACTCTTCCACAACATACTGTGTTAATCAATGTGCCTGATAATTCTCTTTGCTGTCATTTCAACCAGTTTGCCTGGCACACAAGTTAGGCTTACCAGCCTGTAGTTCCTAGGATCATTTCTGGAGCCTTTTTAAAAAATCAGTGTTACATTAGCTATCCACCAATCATTTGGTACAGAGGTTGATTTAAGTAACAGGTCATATACCACAGTCAGTAATTATGCAATTAATATTTGAGTTCCTTCAGAACTCTTGGGTGACTACTATCTGGTGTGGGTGACTTATTACTGATTACTTGATCACCTCGATTGATGCCTGAGTCTGGGACACTTCCTCAAATTTATCTCCTAAAAATAATGGCTCAGGTGTGATAATCTCCCTCACATCCTCTGCAGTGAAGACTGATGCAAAGAATTGATTTAGCTACTCATCAGTGGTCTTAACTTCCTTGAATGCTCCTTTAGCAGCTCGATTGTCCAGTGGCCCCACTGATTGTTTGGCAGGCTTTCTGCTTATGATGTACTTAAAAAAATGTGCTGTTAGTTTTTGTGCTTTTTGTTAGTTGCTCTTCAAATTTTAACTGTCAAGGCTCTCACATTTGTATGCCATTTATGGAAAATGTCGGTCTTGTAAAACTAAAAATATAAACATCAAAGCTATTTAATCTTCCCTAATTATTTGTAAAAATGTTCTAACTTTATTAAGACTAGTGAGGCTAGATCCTATTAAAGATAAAAATACATTTTGTTTTTGTGTGTTCCGTATCATCCATCCGTATCATCATCTTAGAAATAACGCGCATATACCTTTTGAAGAGGAAGGAATGAGAGTCTTGCTTATACGTGGAGTAACAATATAATTAAATTATAATAAGGAGCATTAAAATATTAATCTTGCAAAGTCAATCACTCCAAACTGGGAAATGCTGGAATTAAGATTGCTCAGGGAAACTGCACCTCCACCACTAGACCCATCATTTGTGGAGTCCCACAAAGATCAGTTCTCGCTTTGGCTCTATTCAACATTTATATGCAGCCACTAGCTGAACTGGTCAGATGATATGGACTCAATGCGAGCAATATGCAGATGAGATACAGCTCTACGTATCTGTCACCACATACAATCACACCACTACAACCAAGCTGACCCAGTGGTTGGACAAGATCTGCTTATGGATGAAGAACAACTGGTTAAACTGAATTGAAGCAGCCACTATGTAATCTCAGGTACACAGCCACAATTAGTCAATTCAGTTCATAGTTTGGGAATGCTCTGATTCCCCGCCGATACAAGTTCTGAAGTAGTAATATCTATGAGTAATACTTTCTACCATATCTGGCTGGCCAGGAGACTGTTCTATCCTAGGAGACCATGACCTGGTCTCAGTTATTCATGCCTTTCTTGCCTATTGGCTGGACTATAGCAATGTGATATCCCTGGCAATGAAACCTTCAGCATTTACGAAGCTCCAGCTAGCATAGAGCACTGGAGCATGTCTTGTCAGCCACATAGATTACTGTGAACACATCAAATCTGTCCTCTGCTCTGTACACAGGCTTCCTATATAATATTGAATCAAGGTCAGGGTTCTTATTTTGAAGGCACTCTGTGTCCTGAGTCAGGATATCTAAAAGATTGCCTGATGTTCCAGGATGAAGACTGGAGCTGACACCTTCCTTCACTAGCATAATGAAACTCTTTATAATAAGGGTAAGTTTGTTCTGTGTGGGAGACAGAATTTTCTTGTGGACAGGCCTGAAACTGTGAAACGAAGTCCTCCAGTGACTAAGGACCATACAACTCTGACAATTGTCCTCTCCAAGTGCAAGGCACATTTTTTTTGACCTTGCCTTCCCTGATAGGAACACAGAAAAACATGTTTATATATTAAAAAAACAACCCCCCCCCACCCAACACCCATGAGCAACAAAATACAGTGCACTGCTGCAGTGGTTTTCAGCCTGTGGTTTGTGGACCAGTTGGGGTCCGCAAACTATGTTTAAGATTTCTAAAGGGGTCCTCCGTTTGAAATTTTTTAGGGGTCCACAAATAAAAACCATTGCTTTACTATATAGATGTCTCCCCTTGAGGAGAGGGTGGAGATAACAGATGTTAGTCACATCACTTAATACTGGAAGATCTTCATATCCTACAGTGATGTGTGGTATAAGAACCTACATAGTTTAGAGTCTTAATTCAGCTGCATAGTACATATGCATTATGATAGTCTTCCCCAACATCACATAGAAAAACTGTGGTCGAGTCTGGAAAATTATTGAACTCTCCCAACTGCCAATCCAGAGGATTAACACAAGAGCATCTTCACTGTCCATCCATTGAATGAAGAAGAGTTCTGTAGAACAAATGGTATGGATCATGTAAATAAAGACTGTATTATCATGCATATGCATTGAGGGAGCTGAATTAAAGTTGCAGAAGCACCTTTAATTTTTGCATTTCCCAAGTTTTGAGTGCTAAATCGTGCAACTCTAGCATCATAATTTTAGCTTATGCTTTATGTACTTCCTAGGTTTCTTAAAAACAACACGGATTTCATCATGTGGAACCATACTGACACCCTTTCCTCCACAAGTCATCTCTTGCCAAATTTCAAGTCCCTGCTCTAAAACATGGGGGCACTAGAGCTTCTCAAAGAAACAGCTGAAAGAAATTTTTAATACTGATAACTTATTTTTCTTTAACCTCCTTCTTGGAAACAGTTTAGTTGTTTTTTGCTGGGTTGTTAAAATGAGTATATAAAATATACCTGATGTAGAGACTTGGCATGCATAATTTCAGACCAGATGCGTAAAGTTTGTCAAAGTTATAATCTCCTCTTTTCAGCTGCTTATAATGCAAGTTTAGGCAACCATAACAATAGACATTGCTTCTTGCTCCACATATATAACGTGTAATGTGAAAATAAACAGAACCTATGACAATGTATTACAAGGTGCTATATAAGTATTTAAAATTGCAGAACAAATGTGTGTAATTAATTGCATCAAAGTACCTGAGTCAGAGGCTAGAATTAAGACTGTACTTTCACTCTTAACTACATTTTTAATGGATTAATCTCTGAAAATTCTAGAAAAGTAAAATCATATATCTACGTTTTACTTTTCTACTTCGTGCAGAGAACAAAATGTAAGTAAAGATAATGCAAGACTCATTCAATAAGGAAGAGGGTTTTAAACATGATTCTTACTTGATACTTCAGAGAGTAAAAGACCTAGGCCTCTAATTAAATGGAACCATTAAGGCTATCTCCATCGGTTGGGGACTGACAAAAGTGGTACCATTTTATATTAGTGCTGCCCTCAGTCCCATAGAAGCCTAGAAATGTTTAGGGCTGAAAGGGACCTTGAGAAGTAATCAAGTCTAGCCCTCTGCACTGAGGCAGGACCAAGTAAACCAAGACCATTGCTGACAGATGTTTGTCCAGCCTGTTCTTAATAACCTTCAATAATGGGGATTCCTCACCTCCCTTGCAAACCTATTCTAGATCTTAACTACCCTTACAGTTAGAAAGCTTTTCCTAATATCTAACATAAATGTCTCTTGCTGCAGGTTAAGCTCATTACTACTTGGTCTACCTTCAGTGGACATGAAGAACAGTTGATCATAGTCCACTTTGTAACAGTCGTCAACATATTTGTATATTATCAGGTCCTACCTCAGTCTCCTTTTCTCAAGTCAAGATTGAACATGCCTAGTTTTTTTTTTTTTTAAACTTTTCCTCACAGGCAGGTTTTCTAAACCTTTATCATTTTTTGGCTCTCATCTAGTCAGTCTCCAATTTGTCCACATCTTTCCTAAAATGTGTGGTGCCCAGAATTGGACACAGTACTGAAGCTGAGGCCTCACCAGTGCTGAGAAGAGAGAGACAGTTACCTCCTATGTCTTACATATAACATTCTTATGAATACACCCCAGAATATTAGCTTTTTTCACAGCTTCATTACATCTACGACTCGTATTCAATTCGTGATTTCCTGAAACTCCTAGAATCTTTTCAACAGTATTGCCACATAGCCAGTTATTCCCTGTTTTGTAGTTGTACATTTGATTTTTCCTTCCTAAGTGAAGACTTTACACTTGTCTTCATTGAACTTAATCTTATTGATTTCAAAGTAGACTAATTCTCCAATTTGTCAAGGTTGTTTTGAGTTCTGATCCTGTCTTCTAAAGTTTTTGCAACCCACCATGGATTTTATAAGCATACCCTCCACTCCATTATCCAAGTCATAGTATGGTCTTTCAACTCAGACTGACTAGTGTCTGTTTTAAAATTAGATATTGATATATAAACTGACTGTTAGGCTTCAGTGTTAGCACTTCACATATATGAATGTGGGAGAGGTAGGTTAGATAAATCAGAACTATTGTTTCAGCCTTTTTGCTTTTTCTGCAGACTCAGCAAGTTGGTGTAACGTCAGAGCATGTTCTGGAGGTTTTCCTTGTAACCATTGAAGCTCTAGAAATAAATACAAAATCAAAAGTGCACCAAAAAAAATTGGTTAGCATGATTGTATATCATGACCTTATTTGTTTATTCTGATTGCTTGGTACATTAGAAATAGCATGTCTTCACGTCTCTTGATGTTGGAGCTTTTTATCAAGATCTTGTAACACCTGCTTCAGAGTGGGGTGGGATTTAAGGCTCTTGGAAAAAACAAAAGAACTCTAAAGAGCAACAACAAAAATCTATTTGTATTTCACTTCTTTTTCAAGAGAGCTTAAATACTGCAGAATTTGATTGCTCACCATAGAAGTATTCATACAGCTGGTTTAGTTTGACCTCTGGTCATCTCTGTCAAATTTGATGTTGGTCTTCTCAACTGTTTCTACTGGAGAGTAGGCTTTACAATTATGACATGCCTAAATCAGCTTTTTTTCTCTCAATTAGAAGGGGGTCTTCCAGCTAGCAATATTAGCTTTGATCATCATCTCAGCCACCCATTTCTTTCTGACACAGCCAGCTATCTAAAGACTACAGTCTTTTTAACATTGTACTGACTAGTAGCCTCTTGTCCCCTTTGCTTATGCCAAATAACTGAATCCAACTGATTTTTCTTAGTTTGTTCCAGATCACATGCCAGAACCTAAACTTTTGTTTAGTTACCTCACATTTTAGAGTTTTGATCCACTGTTTTCTACTCCACTTTGGCAGTGTGATGGAACCAGAGGATGTTAGAATACCAAGAATCTCTCCTGCTTTACACTTCCTACTCAGGACAACATTTCTGTCTCCATTCCACTTGAAGAGAAGAGAACTTTTTCACAGTACCACTTTTTAACTGACCGGAGGTCTTGTTTGAGTGGAAGGTGTGCTCTCCATAGCATTTTTCATCCCTGTTGGCATACAGAATGAAAGATCAAGAGGAGGAGACTAGCTATCAAGGGTGAAATCTTGGCATCATTGAAGTCAATGGCAAAATTTCATTTAATTTCAATAGCATGCGTATTTCACCTCCCAAAATTAACCTTTGATTGTCATTACAGTTCATGTTGCCTTCCTAATTATGCGTATGTTTTTCACTCTAGTAACACTTAAACACTGACATCTAGATGGCAACTGTTCCAAAATAATGTTTGTGGTCAGTGTTTGTTGAAGTAAAGGGGCAATCCATGTTTAGTAGAGCAGGTAGAAAAAGCAGCTAAAGTTCACATCAACATACCCCAGAAAAGTTTATACTAATCAGGTTTAAATTATCCCCTGTTTTGAGATGAACTGCAACATGGTTATTAATATTTTTGTCTTCTCAGTATCGGTACAAGCGTGGCAGAGAGATACATTCATTTCATTTTTCTGTGACGGAGGTTAAATGTCATTTTCTTCTTGTGTAACAAAGGTAGATGAAGATGAATTGCTAATACCTAAAAGAGTAGATATTTTACAATAAGTTTGGTGGGATTTTTTGGCCCAATCGTCTCATTTCCTATAGAAATTGATTGGCAATTTCATTGACTCTAATAGCAGCAGAATTGAAGCGCTTAGACGTGTATCGTGCCAGCTTCAGGCAGTCTTGAGTTTTTCATTACTTAATTCTATATTTTTGTCAATTATTTATAGATGTGATGCAGATCCATCAGCCCTAGCTAAATATGTTCTTGCTTTGGTAAAGAAGGATAAAAGTGAGAAAGAACTGAAGGCATTGTGTGTTGATCAGCTGGATGTATTTCTTCAAAAAGGTAAGAGGTCTTTGCTGTGACTATAAAACTTCAGTGATTTGCTTTGCTTATTAATGTTCATGGACCAACTTAATTTAGAATTAACTGTGCTTTTATCTTTTTTTATGAGCCTTCGTTAAGTTTAGTTAATTCAGTTACATAAAGAAAATAATTTATAAAATCTAACAAAACACCGCAGTATTGCACAATATCAGTATAATATATATTGTGGGATACAGCTTAATTTTTCCACCAACTATGTAAACAAGGACACTAAATTTGTTACCATAATAGATACACTGGAACTGTGTACATATTTGGTAGTGTGAAATATATGTCCCTTTACCCCCAAAAAATTAAGCTTGAGATAAGATTGAGAGCGTATATCAATAATTTGAGGATAAATTGAGATAAGGTTGTAGTAATTAAAACAGTTCAGAAATCCATGGATTAAATATAAAATAAATGAAACATTTTTGAGTATGTCATTGCCGTTATAAGGCACCCAAATAACCTTAATTCTGTTCTTTCTCAGGACATAACTGTAGAGGGAGACTGTGAGACAGTCTTATTCACTCTTGAGTTTTTTATTTTGTCCAAGTTTTCATCCTTTGTTACTGCTTTTAGCCTCCGTTAAAGTCTCGCCTTAAAACAGACTTCTGTTTACTGTACGAGTTAGAAGGTAAGATCTTTGGGGCAGGAACTACGTCTTCCTCTTCAGCGTACAATTAACAATAAGCCTTCTATTATTATTTCCAAATAGGCTGTTTGATTACTAAGATTACATCATTTTGGGGATCATATTTCCATTATGTGTTGGCAGTGTAAGCAAACATCATCTACCGCCTCTTACTATCAAAGAATACTTTTGATTTGGAAAAATATCCCAGGAATACAGGCAAGGCTAACAATGTTAGCTGACAAATCATCTTTAAAACTCCGTTCCAAAATGT
The DNA here is from genome assembly GCF_026122565.2 of Emydura macquarii macquarii. Classification (NCBI taxonomy): domain Eukaryota; kingdom Metazoa; phylum Chordata; order Testudines; family Chelidae; genus Emydura; species Emydura macquarii. The sequence continues at coordinate 41,944,752 of NW_027132610.1, read as the reverse complement.
TTGTACCACTGACAATCTGATATGAAGGTGGACTTCAGTTTTTATATACTTGCTAACGTTTGGTAATGTTTTAACCATATCTTAAACCATTTGTGTTTGACAACTTCAAAAAGTGGATATCTATCAGAATAAATGCCCTGGTACAAATATCTAACTCTAAATGTTTTTCTGTGCCTTATTTAAAGTACCATCTGTGTATATATGGTCCTATTCAAACCATATTTATGATCTTTGCCCCTTGTTTGTTCAGGAATGGAAAATATCCAAACTGATCTTTAAACACAAAGTTTTCACTGCCTAAATTGTTCAGTATTTTAGAGTAATATGTTCTGTAGCAATTAAATACACGGGAGAAAAAAGTAGTCTGCTACATAAATTATCTTCATTTAGGTTAAATAACTTCATCAATGCAGTTTATACTGTTATGAAACAATTCCTGGTGAGCTATATATTTGCAAGATTAATCAGTATCCATTATTTCTACTTCGAGTACTGTCCCTATGGGTGCTCCACTTTAGGTGTCGGTGCGTCCCAGGGCTGTTGATTGGAGATTTGTGCAACAGTGCCTGTCCAGGCTGTGCATGGGCAATGGGTGTCTTATGGCTATTGGTGCCTCAATTGCTGTGTGCACAACCCAGCCCCTTCAGTTCCTTCTCAGCCATCCCTGGCCTGAGATGGAGCTCTGCAGTGCTGCACCTGACAGAATAAGAAACACAATTTAATTAGTTTTATAGATAACTTATTATGACTAAACTCTATATTTAAACTAACTTTAGATTGTCATAAATCCTAGTAAAAATTTTTTTTCTCCCCCTTTCTTTCCTTAGTTGCTAGATAGTTCTCTTCATAGAAGTAGACTCTACTCTAAAATGCCTGGCTCCCCCAGGTTTTAAGAGATGTGGATCCTGAGGAGATGCAATTCCAGTCTCAGACAGCCACTCTCTATGCATCAGGTGCTTCGGGACAGGACACATCTCATTGAAGTGCATACATTGCACTAACTTAAAGGCTAGAGCTAGTGTGATAGAGATCTCCGCCTTAAACTCATTTTGATGGAGAAATCCTCAAACCTGCCTCAGAACCAGACTCCAGTGAAAAACAGCATAAGGACAAGGCTCATGCCTTCACAAAATCGAAGAAAAGAGCCCTGACCCTTAGTCAGACTCATCTAATGGTTCTTCTTGTACTTCAGATGGTTCAGGTCTGGGTGATGGTGGAGATTATCTTAATTCGCCATGGGGTAGTGTTATAGTTGGGCTCTATAAGCAGCCTTGGATTCCCTACACTGGTTATCAAGAAGCTAAAAACAAGAAGTTACACAGCCCTCTTTATTGCATTTCAGTCTCTGGCTCCCAATTAGCAGCTAGGTCCAGTAAAGGGATAAGTTATTTTAAACTTTATTCCCTTTACGAGAAAGTTCTCCTGATCCCAAAGGGTCAGCCATGTTGTCAGATCAATATAAGTTTGGAACTTACTCAAAATACCATGCTGCCAGCCAATCCTTTAGTAACTAAACTAACGATTAGAAAAGAAAGTTATACACCTATCTACATTCTATCCCAAACTGCATCGGAATCAACAAAGAAGCCAGCTGGCACACACTAGATGTCAGAAGAGCATTGGCGTTCTATCTAGATAGAACCAAAACATTCCACAAATCACCAAGAGTATTTGTATCAACCATTGAACGATCCAAGGAATCCACAATATCTACCCAGGAACTCTCCAGATGGATCTCTAGCTGCATCCACCTTTGCTACAAACAAAGCAAAGTACAACCACTTTCATGTATTGGAACCCACTCCACTGGGACAATGGCGACCTCTTTCACTTTCCTGAACAATGTACTTCTTACTTTTGCAGAGCTGCGACATAGGCCTCTGAGCCCACATTCATAAACCATTATGTAATTACACATAGCTCAGACAACGACACACTGTTAGACTCTACAGTGTTAACATCAGTTATCCAAAACACTCCGAAGTCCCCATCTTCCACAACAGGGCAGCACTGCTCTACGGTTTCCTAAAGTGGAACATGCACAGGGACAGCACTTGAAGAAGAGAAGTTTGCTCACCCTGTGCAGTTACTGAAGTTCTTCAAGATGTGTGTCCCTGTGGGTGCCCCACTATCCCCCTTCCTCCCCTCTACTTCAGAGTTTGTAGCTAGAACTCTATGGTAGAGAAGGAACTGAAGGTGTTGGGTCGCATGCTCAGTGGTTGAGGAGCCAACAATGCAAAAATCTCTGATCAACACTGCTGGGATGCACTGACACCTAAAGTGGAGCACCCACAGGGGGCAATATCTCAAAGAACCTTAGTTACTGCACAGGGTGAGTAACCCCTTCTTTTATTGTCAATCAAAGCATAATACTTCTGTTAACTAGCGTTCGGTGGTTTGTAAATGTTAAGCAAAGGGGAAGAGTTGCATTATATCTAATTGGACTGCAGAGGTTTGGAATAGCTAGATATTAGAGGAATTTGTGTATGGCTTTTTGTTTTTCCTTTAACTTTTGCAAGAATTCAGGGAGTACCTTGATTTAAAATACAATTTCCTTTTTTATTGAAGAGTTCATTTGTTATAGTTTAAAAAAATTAATGAATATTTTGGTTAAAATTAAAAGCATTAAATATAGAGTACTTCATCTCAAACATTTGTTACTTGGGCATGTTCACTTAATATTTAGAGACCCAGATATTTGTTGAAAAACTTTTTGATGCTGTGAATACAAAGAGCTATCTACCTCCGCCAGAGCAGCCATCATCAGGAAGCCTAAAAGTAGAATTTTTTCAACACCAAGAAAAAGACATAAAAAAGGAAGAGGTAAGAATTTCAAACATACTTTTAGCGCAGTCTCTACCCCTGATCCTGTAGCAGTTTTACAAGATATTTCCACTAAACCTAAATTTCATAAAGACATTTAAGGTGCTTCTCTTTGTTTATTAGGCCAGATCTACACTTACCTGAGAATTTGGCGGTAGTTGACAGGAGTTACGCAAGCTACTTTGCGTAGCTTGCGTAACTCCTGTCGACTTCTTAACTTCCGTTGTGTGCAGCGTCTTCATTGCGCTGTGCTGATGGGAAATGCATTCCCGTTGACGTAGCGCTATGGGGGTGGTTTTAGTGTGTCAACTTCCTGATCTGATTGAGCGAGTCTTTACTGACCGCAACAACTTCCCCTGGATATAGTGATCATTTGCTGTTGCAGGCATAGGCGGCTCAGTAATAGCATAGTGACGTCAAAGTTAGCTCAGCCCGTCATCACTAGATCTGTGTAAAATACTGATTTATTTTGGTTCACTGGCAAATTTCCTAATGAAACCCAGAATTCATTTTGGGTTGACTTGAAAATGAACTTTTTAAAAAATTTTCAGCAAAGGGAAAGGAAAAAAAAAAAAAAAATGTTTTGCCCTGTGTCAAAATGTTTTTTTCAATTTTGAATATTTGTTAATGTTTTCAATTTTTAAATAAAATTGAAGGAAATGTCAAAATGAAAAGTCATTTCAAATAAAAAAATGAAACGTTTCAATTAGAAAATGGTAATAGGAATTTTTTTTTTCGAGAATTTTTTTATGTTTTATTTTTACTGAAACTATTTGGTGAAATCGTTGTGTATTTGTGAGATGTTTCAGTCAAAAAAATTTCATCTAGCTCTAGTCATTGCTCCTCTCTCCAGTAACCCTAACCTTAAGTCCCTAACACTGCTGCCTGTTTTGGCCATCTCACTCCTTGACAGTGCCCATTGGTAATGCTTGGTTGGGGAAAAGTAACTTCTGCTTCTCAGCCAGACAGTGTGTACACAGTCAAAGGGCAGATCCTCTAATCCTATTCAATATAAACAATATAAGATGATTCTCTAATCCTATTCAATATAAGCATCTGATCTATTGTAGTCCCAGACCTCTGTGCCTCTCAAGAACTCTGTCCGATCACCTAAGTCCTAACCTGCAATGTTATTTCCTGATTCATTTCAACCAATGGGATTGAAGTGTGCAGATAAACTGGAGGGAGTGTCACAATGTTCTGCTAAATGGGCAGTATGGGTGTCAGATTTTCCTAGTGTTCCAGTTTCCAGCTGTCATCAAAATAATAGCATCCTACTGATGCTTAGAACGTTCCCTGAAATTTTGGAATAGATCAGGCACAGTCTTCAAAAGTTATCATGTTACAACAGAAATGCCATCAAGTTGAGTGTTAGGCCTCGCTTCACTCAGCCAAAACTTAATTTCAGATTATTTGATTCTATTTATGACTGTTTATAAAAGCCTTTTGTGTTTTACTTATTTTTGATTTCATGTTTACACTTTAAAATCCAGATAATTAAAGAAGACGAGCGAGAAAAAAAGTTTTCTAGAAGACTAAATCACAGCCCTCCTCAGTCAAGCTCTCGATACCGAGAAACGAGGTGATTATAAACTTTGTTTGACTCTTGCATTATATCAAGAATCAATTACATTGACTTACATTTTGAAAGGTTTTCTTTTTTGGGATGTTAACATATCAGATGTTTCATTTTTCTGTAGTGATATTCTTCTAAATGTTGTGTTAATAGAGTACTTGTGAAACCAGCTTTTTTCTGAATTCCTTTTATTTATATGCAGTCCTGACATAAGCACAGTTTACAACTAACATTGTAGATTATGTTCAGATTTTTATTATTAATTAAAAATCATCAGAACTCAATTTCAGCAATGTTTACAAAGCAGATTTGAGTGTTAATGTTTGGCTAAATTACAACAGATACCCCATTTTATATTGTAATTTAATAAGAATACTTTGTTTAATACAGCACTATGGATTCGCTTCAGTAACTGTCAGTTGTTGTGATGCTGTTATCTTGGTGAAGATGCCCTACTGGGAAAATAAGTCCTGGCACAAAAGCAATATTTTACCCAATTTTCTTGATACGGTAATAGGTTTTTTGACAACAAAATATTACACAATCAGATGATTGAACAAGTCTTTTTGGAAGAAAGGAGGACTCATAGTTAAAGATTTCATACTTTTAGAAGCATACATTCAAAATTAATTGAAACGGCACAAAAGTCGGTAACAATTGTAGCATCAGCTTTCAGATGTATGTGTCGGTATTCTCTAGGAGCTGGGCTTTTTAATATCTGCACTACTTATAAGTTTTACATTATAGTGCAGAAGATTCCAGTGTTTCATTTTCCTGTTTTGAACACTTAGAAATTTTTCTAATATTCTTTGTTTTTTTAATATGATTTTGGTGAGGTTTTAGTAGCCATTACAAGGTTTGAGTTTCCATTTGAAATTACTCTTTAAAAATGTTCATGTTTTTAAATAATGATTATCTCCCCAAATATTTAGAAGCCGTGATGAAAGAAAAAAAGATGATCGTTCTCGCAAGAGAGATTATGACCGGAACCCCCTAGACGAGATTCGTATAGAGACAGGTACAACAGAAGAAGAGGGCGGAGTCGGAGCTACAGCAGGAGTCGAAGCAGAAGTTGGAGTAAGGAGCGATTGCGGGACCGGGATAGGGACAGGAGCAGGAGCAGAAGTAGAAGCAGAACACGAAGCAGAGGTAGGGATTTGTTAGTCTTTAAAAATATGGGTTGATGAATGGGTTTTCAGTATGAAAAATAATATTTATCTTGAAGTACAAAGCTCTTTACTTAATAAATTATCTACAAGACTGTAGGCCAAAATTTTAAAACCTGGGTGCCTACAGAGAGGCTTTCAAATCCTTATTTTAGGCATCAGGTATCCTGATTTTTTCCAGAGCTCTGGTTTGCTTCAGCAAATCACATTTAAGTCAATGAGAGCTAAAGGTGCTCAGCACCTTTGAAATTCAAGTTACTTTTATTTATGTGCTTAAATGGATTTAGAAACCTAATTTTTAGGCACTAGGTTTGGAAATTTTGGCCAATGTGTTTTGAAACTCTTAGTTGTCTTGTGGGTTTTTTTTAATGAATTTGTGAAAATGCAGCCTCATTTTTTTTAAATAGTACATTTTTGTAGAATGACTATTGAATCAGAAGAAAGCAATTTAATTTTCCATGTTGCTGTGTCAGCACAGAGCACTGAGACAGTCATATTTCATAATCTTTTTGTGCTAACTTACTTTACTCAGGAATATTAGAGAGACTATTTTTTATTGGACCAACTTCTGATGGTGAAAGAAGTTTTCGAGCTATACAGATCCCTTCCGGTCTAACTCAAGGATGACATGCGCGCTCTATTCCAGTTGTATGTGCCACACTGGTGTATCTAAGTGTATCTAGCATTAAAGCAGTAATGGAAAATCTGAAAACTCAAAGGAGAGTAGAATTGTTTTACAAACATTATGGTTGTGAATGGGCTGATTAAATCACATCTTGCTAAATTTGAGGACTGCAAAATTTTGACGTGGAACTTCTATTTTTCACTTTGGAATTATTTTACATATGTTATAACAGTAATACTGTTATTTGGAATTTAAATTAATTAACAGAATTGATATTTTAAATATCAAAATAAAAACAATCCAAAGTAGCCTGTAGAACAAAGATTCCCTTTTCATTACACTTTTACCCATTTCATCCAAACTCTTGCAATACCTGAAAGGAAAAACACCAATTAAATGATGTGCTGACGTGCTCTTCTTACATCCAGCACGTAACCCTAAAAGTCTGTTAAGACCTGCATTAATAATTTTTAATAGGAGTGACAATAAGAGTACGTAGGTTGTGCATTCTAGCTATAAATAGCTGTGTCCTGCAGCAGTGTCTGGGCCCAAATTCCGCTTTCCTGGGGAAACCCATGGATTTTCTAGCCATAACACGGTTACTTTGAAAACATTTAATCTTTGGGAGTAGAATGAGAGATGAAAACAATTATTTTAATATTTAGACATAACTTGTAGCTTTTCTTTGTAACATACATATCACACACAATTCTGCCTTCCTTTTACTCACCACTTGCTCTCCTTTATGCATGATGAAGCTTTAAGTGAAGTTCTACCTTATAGCATTGCCACACAAAACTCCCACTCCAACTGATAATTACACACCAGTAAGTGGAGAATTTGTTTATCTCCATCACTATATATAGTGATCTAGATTTAAAACACACTAACAAGCTGCTTTGATAACTTTATAATTTTTTCTGATTGAGAATTCCTTGGAAGTTTGAAAGTACAATGTATTACTTGCCATATTTATTTTCCCTAGCATTGTATACAGGTTTGCTATGCTGTTGCTCATGAGTGCTGGACTGTTGGTGGTGATTTATTCCCTAACTGCAAAAGTGTATTGAAATTCTTCCCTCCCTCTTTCTTCCTCTCCTCCTCCTGCCCCCAAATGTGGGAAAGAAATAAACAGTATATAAAGAATTATATGTGTTTCACAGACAAACACAAATCCAATAGTTGGCCAAATTTTGGAACTTACAATCTTTTACATAATATACTTTGTTTAAAAGTAATAATATTTTCTTACAGAAAGAGATTTGGGAAAGCCAAAATATGATTTGGATAGAACAGATCCATTAGAAAACAACTATACTCCAGTTCCATCTGTAACAAACATTTCATCTGGCCATTATCCTGTCCCTACGCTGAGCAGCACTATTACAGTTATTGCTCCTGTTCATCATGGTAATAACACTACTGAAAGTTGGTCAGAATTCCATGAAGAACAGTTGGACCACAACTCATATGGAAGACCTCCACTGCCAAAGAAACGTTGCAGAGACTATGATGGTAAGTCCAGATACTTAAATACATTTATTGCAACAGTAGTGGCCACTCACTGATGTAATTTTGCCTTTCAAAACTGACACGGCACCTTCTTTTAGCACTCCCACCCCAAAAACTGTCTCCATCTACATACCATTTTCAATCTTTTTTCCTAGCAAAATTCTTCAAAGCTAAACTTATCTTTTTAATCACTTATCCTTAAACAATCTAATTGATTGTTTTCAGCATACTTTCTGTCCCTTCTTTTACTTATTGCTGGTGATCTTTTGTTTTTCCTTGGTTCTGTTACTCTCTATCATCCTCGAACCTAGTTCTGAATTTGATAGTTTTTAGCATAAATTACCACCTAAGCAGCCTGATCCTGTTCACGGAATTCTTGGACATTTTGTGCTCCTGGTTTTACTCCCACCTGTCTGCTTACTTTTTCCACTCACAGTGGCCTTCTTGTATCTCACCTTTTCTTAGGCTCTTCTTCTCGGGGCACCACTTCATTATCTTTTTATTAGATTTATTGTGGCTCTGTTTATACAGGTAATACTTGAAATTTATATCTTCTATGCTATTTAATCATTTTGCATACTTTCTGCCTCTATCGACTCATGATTCTGCCACAATTGACATTTGTCTCAGTGAGTCAGATCCATCCAAAACAGATACCTTCTTAACCAGTAAGAATTTCACTTTTAGCCAGAGTTCTACCAGTCCCAGTTATTTTCTCATGTTAAATCTCACATTGGCAGTTGAGGATCTAGACCAGGTTTACACTTAAAACTTTTGCCGATATAGTAATATCTATTATGGGTGTGATTCTTTTTTGCAACATTTTTATATCGGCAAAAGCCCTAGTGTAGATGCAGTTATTCTGGCAAAAAAGTGCTTTTGTTAGTATAAGCGTATTCTAAACTAGGAGGGTTTGCCAGTGTAACTATACCTATATACCTTTCTAGTCTGGACTAGGCTCTAGAAATTTGACTTAATCCCTGCTCAACTTCCATATTTCTCAGGTGCATGAATGTACTTTCACTTCTGAAGTATCATCTTCATCAGTTAAGACTTTGCTGAAACCTATTTTTTTCTTTTCTCATCTTCTGTGATCCCCTAGAACCTTACAGATTTCTGTCTTTTGAAAATTTAGCAGATCATAGCCTAATCATTGTCTGAAAGCTATAGCATAGCTTTCCTTTACATCTTCCTATGTTTTGTCCATTTCAAAACCTGATACTAGTCTTTAGAATCTTTCTTAGAGTTTTCTCCCTCTGTGTTCTAATGCTTGTTAACTACATTCCTCTCTCCTCCTTCAGTGGTTAGATTGTTCTGTTACACTGCCTTTACCACCTGAAGCAGCTTTTCTGCCTCTTTGAACCTAATTGACATTCTTATTATCTTTTGCAGACACATTTCTTCTCCCTAGTCTAATTCTTTAGTAAAGCAATGAAATTATACTTCCTGAGTTTTCCAGTTTCTGTTCTGTCATTCTCCCTGAAACTAGGCTGGGTGACTATAGCCTTTTTCATCCTTACCTGCTAATGGTAAGGATGGAGAAGAATCAAAGCTTGTGTCTTTTATTTTACCTGTAGATATTACCTGTTTTGAGCAGGTGTTCCTTTAATACTTATGGGGAATATTGCTAGACCCAGTAAAATTGTACCTGTCAGTAAAAGAGAAGAAAATGTTTTAACTGTGTCTGCTGTACTTGTATTATTTTAAAAAAACCCAAACCTGTTTTATTTTTCTCTTTTACTTTGTACTGTAAACTGCAGCAGAAAATTGTGATCCTTCTAGATAAATATTCCAGTATGGGAATATTTTTATAATTGGATTGTTGAGTAGAGTTGAATACTCAAAATAATTAGGTAGTAAATATTTTCAAAAAGAGATGTTTTGTCAATACCAGTTTCTTCAGCACTTAGTTTAAAAAAAAAAAAAATACCACCAACAATATAAAGTTTGCATTGAACTTGCTGGTCATGGTGAAGAAAATCCATTATACTTCAAAGATTTGGAGCTTGTTCCTTTCTGACACACTTTCATAACATCCAGGTTCTTGTCTCTTGCTTTCTTGTTTAGAAATTGGTGCAGAAATGAAGAATGAACTTCTAAACTTTTATGGTGGTGTTTGTCTTCCATTGGAAACTCTGGCTCTCTCTCAGGGGTAGCCTATTTGTAAACTAAGCAGGTAGAATTCATGCTAAATGACCAAATGTTCACTTCCTAATTTTAAAGTAATTAATATTGTTGTGCAAAGATCTTAACTTTCTAACTGCTGCATTCTGTGCAGAATATTTAGTATGTGCTTAAAGATAAAACATCAGATGTTAAATGCTAGTAACATTTCAATGTGCTTTTCATTTCTCAGAAAAGGGTTTCTGTATGAGAGGAGACATGTGTCCCTTTGATCATGGAAGTGACCCAGTTGTCGTAGAAGATGTGAATCTTCCTGGTATCCTGCCTTTTCCAGCACAGCCCCCTGTTGTTGAAGGACCACCTCCTCCTGGACTTCCTCCCCCCCCACCAATTTTAAGTCCTCCACCTGTTAATCTTAGACCTCCGGTACCACCTCCAGGCCCTTTACCACCTAGTCTTCCACCTGTTACAGGTAAAAATATAAAAATAAAATAAAAATTAAAAAAAAAATCTTTAGATGCAAAATATCTTCATGTTGTTTGGATTGTGTTCAGTATTGAATTGATTAAAATGGCCTTTAGTAGTTGTTTTCTAAAATGCTTTTAGGACTCTCGTTTGCATATCTTAATCTGTGAACCCCGCAGTATGTGTGTGTTAATATTGGTAAAATGGATTCTGTTCATGGCAAACTGTTTTAATTTCAATGGCTCTAATGATACTATTCCTGAAACAGTTGGTCTCCAAACCTCAAGCAGACAGCTTCTGAGAAAATTTTAGAATTCACAGAGTACTTTTGGATCTCTTCATTAGAACTGCCAAAGTTAAGGAACACAGGCAGCTTCAAAAATTAAACTTTTGCATGAAAAATATTCCACCTATTTTTACTCATGTTGACTAATATTATAGAATGGGAGAGGAAAAAAGAACTTGTGCATTTGGAAATGCTTTAGCTAAGATTTTCAAAGCTGCCTGAGAATTTAGATGCTTATTTCTTATTAATTTTAGAGGAAATTGGGTGTCCAAACCATTTAGGCAGCTTTGAAAAATTCACATTTGGCATATTGTTGTTTTTGTGACTTTCCCTCTGAGTTGATGAGTAAGAGGAAAAATAGATCGAAATACAAATCACAGTGATTTGGTAGAACTCTTCAAGAAGAATTAGTATCTGAAAGTACTTTAAACGCTTAAAAAGTCTCATTTTCAAGTTGGTGGTGTAATTTTTAAAGATAAATAATCTTACTGTTCCACTTTGTACCAAGGATAACTTTTCCTATGAGTGTCTCTTTTGCCAGACTAATTTTTAATACTAAAACTGAATGGATGGGCCAACATCATATTAAAACTATCCTCACTGGCACCTTAAACTATTAGAATCCACCTAGCAGAGAAAAGCATGTGAATAGTTTAGTAAACTTTCAAATTCTGTCCCTCTGCAAACGTTCCACAAGGCCAAACAACATTGCCAACTTAGTATTTTTCTTCACATACTGAATCTTCCTAACATTGTGTGTGTGTGTGTGTGTGTATATAATGTATATTTATTATATATATATTCTTTAACATTTGTTATATATTAAATATATATATATTCCTTAATGTGTGTGTATGTATATAACATATAATATATTATTTATTTAAGACGAGTTAGATGTTAAAATTCATTAAAATAAAGGCTTCTGTGGTCTGTGGACTATAACAGTTTGACTGGTCAAAAATTATTTCAACGGATGCCAGGTACTTATTGCAGTTAAGATTACTAAGTGCAATTCAGTAGGATGTTTGAACTATTCTTAACCACTTCTTTCAAACATAATTATTTACAGATGTAGTAGGGGCCTTCGGTATCTGAGTCCAGTGTCAATTAGATTTAAATATTAATGCAGTATTTTTCTTTATTTCTGATTTGACAGGACCACCTCCTCCACTTCCACCTTTACAGCCTGCTGGCATGGATGCTCCCCCAAACTCAGCAACCAGTTCTGTTCCTACTGTTGTTACAACGGGTATTCATCACCAGCCACCTCCTGCTCCGCCCTCTCTCTTTGCAGCAGGTGTAGTACTGACACTTTGCCCACGATTAGAAAAAAACTTTCTAAGTCTATTCCACTCGGTGTTTGCAAAATAGAATAATGTTGGTTGATGATATAATCTTGTGATACTTAGAAGTTGTACTTTGATTTGGAGAGTAGGTTCTTACCTCTGAAGGTCACATTATGACAAAAATTTTAAATCCCTACTGTTAGAATGTTAACTCTGTTCTAAAATTTTGCATTCAGATTGTCATGGTGGAAAGAATTTTTTTGAACTATTTTACAAAAACTTGACTTGGCTTATTCACTAGCGTGCTATAATTATACAATTGACTGCTCCTTTTTTCGTCTTAATCCTAGCAAGCATTAAGCTATTGAGAACTTGGATTTTTATAATGGCAGGTAATTTTAACTAAACAATTTCTTTATTACCAGAAACGTATGACACAGATGCCTATAATCCTGAAGCTCCAAGTATAACAAACACTTCAAGGCCCATGTACAGGCACAGAGTGCATGCCCAAAGGCCTAATTTGATAGGCCTTACATCAGGTGATATGGATCTGCCACCCAGAGGTATTTTTTTATTAGTGTTCTTGGTTTTCTTGTGTTAACACAAATAATGGTTACTAAATAGGGTTATAACATTAAAAATCATTGCAATATTATTAAAGCTTTTTCTGTTTTTCTACTAAAACTAGTTTATAAATAGGTAAAATGGGAATAATCTAGACTTGAATGTTACCGATACATTATTTTGTAGGTTCATGAATGCTTGTACAGTAAAATCTATTAAAATACTGTACAGATTACACATTTTTTTGGCTGTTATAAGTGACCACTTAATACATCATGAGACAAATTCAGAGACTTCTCTGCCATTTTATAACAAATGAAACAAGTAAATTATTATGTTGTGGTGAGTACTGACCACAGTAAGAAGACACAGGCCTGGTTCTAAAATCCAGTAAGTCAAGCCAAATACAAAGAATGGGAGGTGATGGATACAATCCAAATATAGATATTTAGATTTGGTGAGGGTGTGGGGTCGGGCTTCCCAGTCTGGCTTCTCTTTTATAATTGGAAGTTTCACTCTATAACTAGTTGCTAGTTTTAAGGTGCTCAGTAGTGCCCCAGGTGCCATTAAGCTCTTTCTCCAATCATCTGCTACCTCATGGTGTAATATAGGCTCTTACAAAAATAGTGGCAGGATCAGAGCAGTTCAGAGTGCTGTGAATCAGCAGAATCCAGTCTGTGGCAGATGCCTTCTGTCTCACTTAGCCTTCGTACAGAAATTTCTGTAATAGAGGTAATATAGATGAAATTAGGTCCTTTATGATACAGTGACTAACTGAGGTTAGGAGGAAACTTCCTGTATGCGTAGGATATTCTTTAATTCATAGAATCATAGAGTTGGCAGGGACCTCAGGAGGTCATCTAGTCCAACCCCCTGCTCAGCTATATCATCCCAACCAGGGCTTTGTCAAGCCTCAGCTTAAAAACCTCTAAAGATGGAGATTCCACCACTTCCCTAGGTAACCCATTCCAGTGCTTCACCACCCTCCTAGTGAAAAACTTTTTCCTAATGTCCAGCCTAGACCTCCCCAACTGCAACTTGAGACCGTTGCTCCTTGTTCTGTCATCTGCCACCACCGAGAACAGTCTAGCCCCATCCTCCCTGGAACCCCCCTTTCAGATAGTTAAAGGCTGCTATCACATTCCCCCTCATTCTTCTCTTTTTCAGACTAAACAAGCCCCGTTTCCTTAGCCTCGCCTCAGAAGTCCTGTGCTCCAGCCCCCTAATCATTTTCGTTGCCCTCCGCTGGACTCTCTCCAACTTGTCTACATTTGTTTTGTAGTGGGGGGCCCAAAACTGGACACAATACTCCAAATGCGGCCTTACTGATGCCGAATAGAGGGGAATAATCACTTCCCATGACCTGCTGGCAATGCTCCTTCTAATGCAGCCCAATATGCTATTAGCCTTCTTGGCAACCAGGGCACACTGCTGACTCATGTCCAGCTTTTTATCCACTGTTACCCCCTTGTCCTTTTCTGCAGAACTACTGCCTAGCTCGTCGATCCCCAGTCTATAGCTGTGCATGGGATTCTTCCTTCCTAAGTGGAGGACTCTGCACTTTTCTTTGTTGAACCTCATTAGATTTCTTTTGGCCCAATCCTCCAGTTTGTTCAGGTCACTCTGTATCCTATCCCTACCTTCCAGGGTATCTACCACTCCCCCCAGCTTAGCGTCATCCGCAAACTTGCTGAGGGTGCAATCTACCCCATCTTCCAGATCATTAATGAAGATGTTGAACAAAACCGGCCCCAGGTTTGTGACCGGTTGCCAGCTAGACATGGAGCCATTGATCACTACTCATTGAGCCCTATGCTCTAGCCAGTTCTCTATCCATTTTATAGTCCATTCATCCAACCCATACTACTTTAACTTGCTGATAAGAATACTGTGAGAGACAGTGTCAAAAGCTTTGCTAAAGTCAAGGTATATCACGTCTACCACCTTCCCTACATCCACAGAGCCAGTCACCTCATCACAGAAAGCAATCAGGTTGGTCAGGCATGACTTTCCCTTGGTGAATCCGTGTTGACTGTTCCTGATCACCTTCCTCTCTTCCAAGTGCCTTAAAATGGATTCCTTAAGGACCTGCTCCATGATTTTTCTGGAGATTGAAGTGAGGCTGACCAGTCTGTAGTTCCCTGGATCCTCTTTCGTCCCTTTTTTGAAGATGGGCACTATATTTGTTTTTTTCCAGTCCCCAGGGACCTCCTCCTGTTGCCAGTTGTCAGTATGTGAATTAAATAGAATGCTGAACTAGTTGAGATCACTGGTTTGAACAGATAAAACAGCTATGATCCAATAATCAAAAGGCATCTTGTAATCTTAGGGTGAAGTTCATAGTTACAAACAACAAACGTCTTACTACAACACAATGCACAGAAAATGTAAATGAAAAATTAATGTAATCTCTCATTTGCATACAGAAAAGCCTCCTAATAAAAGTAGTATGAGGATAGTGGTGGATTCTGAGTCCAGGAAGAGATCAATTGGCGCAGGGGATGGTGGAGTTCCTGCAAAGAAGGCTTGGTTTGACAAGTGAGTGGTCGTCATTAAAACTATGCTCAGTTAAATAATGCTGTTGGAATGTAGGGGAACTCTTGTTTCCTGCTCTGAAACAGACTGGTGGTTGGAGTGTTCTTGTGCCTCTGAGGTAACAGTATACTCGGTAGGTCAGAGCCTTCAAACTTGTACAGATAGCATAGAGGGTCAAAGATCTTAAAAACGAGGTGATTTTCCCACATGACTCATATTAGAGGCCTGAGACACCAAATGTGATAACCCAACAGTGGTGTACTGAGGGGGGGACCATGCCCCTGGGTGCCAGCCTGGTGGGGGTGCCATCCGGGCCCTCCTTGGAGGAGCTGCCCCCCTTCCCCGCTGTCGCAGGCATCCAGGGGCTGGGCTTTGACATCCCCACCTGGCTGCCGAGGGCTCCCACTGCAGGGGGAGAAAGTGTTCTCCCAGCCCTTCAGGCCCCGCAATGGGCTCAGGGGTGCCATTTCGGTAGGGCGGGGCGGCGGAGGGGAAGCTTTTGCCTCATTCTGATTTTTCTAACAGCTGGGAGTGATGTTGCTTGCTTGGCTCCTCTTCCCCCATCCTCTTCCCTCACCTGCCAGGCCAGGGAGCAATAAAATTTCTTTGCCTGCCTCCCTCTCCCCCCCCCCGCCTAGTCTTTGCTCAGCCAATAAGAATGGAGAGGTGCAGCAGAGCCAATAGCAGGGCTGGGAGCCTCTGCAGCACTTTTTCAATCTTGAAATGAACATGCTGAGCTGGGAGGAAGCAAGCGCTTGCAGCAGGCTCTGTGTTTAGTCTGAAGATGCTTCCGATTTCATCATGAACTGCCCTTCACCTTCACTGGCTGACATGTTAAAAAGGCAGGAGCAAGCTACTTGTGACACCAGTAGACACAGCGTTGCTCAGGTGAGGGAAGGGGCTGCTGCCCTAGGCACATTCAGGGGATGATTATCCTCACAGACATCCCAGCTTTGGAAGTTTAATGACACCCAGGGAGCTGCAGGGAGTCCAGCTGTGCAGGGACTAAGCAGCCAACCCAACAGCAGGGCTCTGGGGCAGAACCTGTCTAGCTCCCGCCCACCCACCTCCTCGCAACCAGGCGGCCCAGGGGCATCTGCCCTTGTCACTCCTGCTCCCAGGCGCACCTGCCACCCCCACAGTGGAGAGGAGTGGAGGAGAACAGGAAAAGAATCTGCAGACACCCCCAGCCCCTCCCGGTGTGCTGCTGCTGCCAAGGGGTGGGGGGCGCAAATGCAAGCATTGGCCCCTGGTATTCCACTGTAACCCAGCATGACTTTTCATTTTATTTCCTTTTAAGAATAATGTCTTTTAAAGACCAGATAAAGTTGAGAGGTCCTGAAAAGCCTGACCTGCTCTGTTAGAGCAGTGAAATTGACAAGTGAAGGAGGTGTGGGCTGGAGCCCAGCTTAAGCTGCTGGACTCTGGCTGAGGGCAGCTGCCACTTGGCTGCGAGCCCGGGAAAAGCTGCAGGTGGCTGCTGCCTTGGGATGCCGGCAAGCCCCTGGTGGCTGCTGCCCAGCTGCAAACCCAGGCACAGGCAGCTGCTGCACCGGAATGCAGGCAAGCCGCAGGCGGCTTCAGCCCCTCTGGCAGCCCAGGATGCCAGCAAGCCCCAGGCGGCTGCTGCTGCCCGGCTGCGATCCTGGGTGCGGGTGTGGCTGCAGTCTGACTGGTAGCCAGGGCATGGGCGGCTGCCTGCAGCTCCTGGCTGCAAGCTGGGACTGGGAAAGCTGTGGGGGGCTGCAACCCCTCTGGCAGCCCGGGACACCAGCAAGCCCCCCGGGCAGCTGCCACCTGGCTGTGAGCCCAGGCATGGGTTTGGCCGCAGTCTTGCTGGTAGCCAGGGCGTGAGCAGCTGTCTCCAGCTCCTGGCTGTGAGCTGGGACCGGGCAAGCCACAGGGGGCTGCAGCCAGCTCCAGGCTGGGATCAGGGAAGCTCCTGCGCCATGGCTGGGATCGGTAGTGGTTGGGGGGCAGCCGGGAGCCTGTGTGCTCCCTGCAGGGAGCTGAGTGAGAGATGTCTCTCTCGGCTCCCCCCACACTGCCCCTTAGGTCGGTGGAAGTGGTCCTGGTGAGGACGCACTCCACCAACCCAAGGATAGCAGTGTGGACATCAGTTGCTACTATAATTTATAGCAGTGGCTGAAAGTCGACATATCTTATGTTGACAAATTTCTGTAGTGTAGCTAGCTATTGCATCAGATTTTTCCTACATCAGTCAGGATTTTGATTTTACAAACTTGGGAGTACAGTGAAAGAACTAGACTAGAATATTTTGCATCTGGCCAATGATTCAATTTTTTTAAACAACTTGTTTAGAAGTCTATACGATGTTTAAAATTGGTGGCTGACATGATTTTTAATTTTATTGCAGGCAAAACTTTATCAGAACAAACAGTCCAGGTTTCCAGAAGAAGGTGCAGTTTGGAAATGAGAATACAAAGCTTGAATTGAGGAAAGTTCCTCCAGAACTTAACAATATCAGCAAACTTAATGAGCACTTCAGCAAATTTGGAAACTTAGTCAATTTACAGGTAAGAGCCACAAAATTCAGTATTCTGTGACAACTTCTTGATATTAAAGGGACCCACAAATGAGGAAAAATTGTGGGCCTTTTTTTTTATTGCTTTATAATTAATGAAGGTCTGAAGGTTTTTTCATTTTTTTCTGCCTATTACTTTTACCTTCAAATAATTAGAAATATAAAGTCTTTTTGTTTTTGATGGAAATCTCCTTGAAAGTCCATATATCTGAATTGAGAGCTTCCTCAGTCCTTAAATGGAAGGTTCATGGGGTTTAGATTTTAACTAAAATCTTCCCCATAGCTGTTTCATCTGGCACTTATGATAAAGGATTTAAAACTCTTAAAACCAATCTGACCAAAAATTCTTTTCCCTCCTCAACTGTTCAAGTTTCATACATGCCATAACCTAACTATTTTCCCAGCCT
This sequence comes from Emydura macquarii macquarii, assembly GCF_026122565.2. Classification (NCBI taxonomy): domain Eukaryota; kingdom Metazoa; phylum Chordata; order Testudines; family Chelidae; genus Emydura; species Emydura macquarii. The sequence goes on along the minus strand of NW_027132610.1, from coordinate 41,926,832 downwards.
TCTATAGTTTTCCAAGATAAACAGGGAGTATACAGGATCTGGATTTCTCAACTGTAACAAACAGACAAATTTCTATAATGAAGTTATGGTTGTACATACACTGGCACGTACACAAAGGACTGGTAGACTTTTTAACCAAACATTCCTAAAAATAGAAAATATGAACAATTGAGTGTAGATATATGATGAATATTCAAGTACTTCCACATTAATTGCTGCTTAGAAATATATATGTGAAATATAATTCTTGTACTAGCCTAAAAAAATATGAGAGCTGCATGCTGTTGCCCTCCATCATATTTCACTGTGGATCTAATGTGTGATCCACAGACCATCCTCCAGTTAACCTTAGTTGCCAAATCTTTATATACAGACACTCCCTTGCCTCAACTTTACATTGTGAACAAGAGATCACAACGTACTATATCTTTATGTATACTAGTACCATTTAGAAAAAATAATCTGCATGCACCTTTCTACTATGGGGCATACAGGAAACTCCACTATAACATGCACCTGCCTTTACCCTAACTCTCACTCCTTTAAGTCCTATACATCAGAGTACTGTAGTTTAAGCAACTAGTGTGATTCATCAAGACAAATAACCAAAGTCTTTCTGGCTGACCATGTTACTCCCAAAGGCTTTGGCTTTTATTCCTCAACGTGTACAAAATGTATTTATAACTACGAATTAACATCAAACTGGTCTTATATAACCAGACACCAAAAACAGCTAAATGGATTGAGTTTCCATATAATTCCTGTAGTGACTGGGTATGGAATCTTCTTTACTCTGAGGTAACCTCCCCTCAGCCGTCCAAGTGGGTACGCTTTGTTTTGTACATTTATTTAAAACAGTGTGAAATGTTAGGGTATTTGACCATTAGGTAGCCTTCTCTCAATTTTGCTCAGTTTTTTAACAGTCTTTGATGTGTATACATTTACTTCAGCTTTCAGGTAAAATTGCTTCTTGACATTAAGGATGTTAATTTGTTAATTTCCTTGCGGTTTTCAAAACATTGGGCCAGAATAGAGTTCAGGACTTCTGAAACACCTCCATCTCTCCTTGGCCTGTAGTATGCAGGAGCTCTGACTAGTTGCTGGGTCCCCACATTTCTCTTTGCCATGTGGAGCTTAGGAACTCTTATGTACATGGTTTCCTGGCTTCATCAGATCTCTGGAAACTTGTACAATTCTTCAGATTTTTCTTCGAGTGCTTGCTCATTTCGATTCCAAGCAGGTGTGCGCGTGCCACTTGCATGATTGTCGAAAGGTTTTTCCTCCAGCCGTGCCCATTGGGTCAGTGTAGGTGCCCCCTGGAGTGGTGCCCTCATGGCACCGAATATAGGGGCCTGTTGACCCCCCGCCCCTTCAGTTCCTTCTCACTGCCAGTGACAGTTGTCGGAGCTTCCTCACCTTGCGTTCACAAGCATTCTTCTAGCATAGTGGTTCCTGATAGTTTAAACCTAAGTTAAGTTAAAATTAGTTGTTGTTAATGTTAATATTGTAGTTGTACATGGTGCTGGCCATGGATGCCTCGGCCAAGGGGGGGCACACCTTGGTTAGTTCACAGTGCAAGGTTTGTGGTCCGTGGGCGAGTTGTCACTCCATATAAATGTCCGGGAGCTTCAGGCAGTCTGGCTGGCATGCCAGGCTTTTCTGCCTCAACTTCAGGGGACAGTCGTGTTGGTGATGACAGACAACACCACAGCAATGTTCTATATAAACAGGAAGGGAGAAGCACACTCCTGTGCCAAGAAGCCATCAGCCTGTGGGACTTCTGCATAGCCCACTCTATCCACCTGGATGCATCATACCTGTCGAGTCCAGAATGAACTAGTGGATCACCTCGGCCGCTCCTTCACCACTCACGAGTGGTCTCTCCGCCTGGATATAACGAGACATTTTCCGAAAGTGGGGGTCTCCTCAGGTGGACCTCTTTGAGATGTTCTCCAACAGGAAGTGCCATCAGTCTGCTCTTACTGGAACTACAGCCGCGGTTCTTTAGTGGATGCATTACTTCTCCCATGGGGCCAGTTCCTGTCATATGCCTTGTTGCTGTTCCCTCTTATTCACAAGGTCCTCCTGAAAGTCAGAAGAGACAGGGCCTCGGTCGTCATCATAACCCCAGCTTGGCCTAGGCAACACTGATTCACAACGTAGCTGCAACTGTCCATAGACACCCGGATCACTCTGCCCCTGGTCCCAGACCTCATCACTCAGAACCACGGACAGCTCCACCACCCCAGCTTGGGCTCACTCCACCTCACAGAATGGAGGCTGCATAGTTAAGCTCTACAGAGGCCATGTGCTCACAGCAGGTGCAGGAGGTCCTCCTTTGTAGCCGGAAACCATCCACTAGGGTGGCATAATTGGCAAAATGGAAAAGTTTCTCCATCTGGTCGTCTCAAAATGTTACTCCTTCTGACCGGGCTCCGCTGCCCCTTATCCTGGACTGTCTGCTGCACCTGAAACAGCTAGGGCTAGCTATTTCATCAATTAAGGTGCACTTAGCAGCAGTCTCTGTGTTCCACCCGGGGGAAGGAGGCAGATCAGTCTTTGCCAATCCCATAGTTTCGCGCTTTCTTAAAGGACTAGAACAGCTTTACCCTACGGTTCATCACCCCATACCAGCTTGGGACCTGAATTTGGTGCTTAATAAGGTAATGCGGGCCCCCATTTGAGCCTTTGGCTACTTGCTCCCTTCTGTACTTGTCCTGGCCTTCCTTGTGGCAATCACCGCAGCAAGAAGGATGTCAGAACTTAAGGCATTGACGTCGGACCCACCATATATGGTGTTCTACAAGGACAAGGTGCAACTATGCCCTCACCCAGCTTTCCTCCCCAAGATGGTTTCCCACTTCCATACAAGTCAGGAAATCTTTTTGCCATTGTTCTGCCCTAAACCACACGCTAGCAGCAGGGAGCGTGCCCTCCATTCATTTGATGTTAAGTGGGTGTTAGCATTCTATTTGGAGCGTACCAAGTCGTTTCGGAAGTCGAACCAGCTTTTCATAGCAGTGGCAGATCGGGTGAAGGGCACTCCAGTGTCATCCCAACAAATTTGTCTTGGGTTACTTGTATCAGAACCTGCTATGACTTGGCTAAGGTTTCAGCCCCATCCTTGACAGCACATTCAACCAGGGCACAGGCAACTTTGGCAGTGTTCTTGGCGAAGATCCCCACATTTGTCAGGATGCAACATGGTCCTCCATCCATACGTTCACTTCACATTATGCCGTTACCCAGCGGCTAGGGATGACACGGGATTCGACAGGGCTGTGCTGCAGTCAGCCGTCTGGTGAGCTCCAACCCCTCCTCCTAGGATCAGCTTGAGTGTCACATGCTTGAAATCAACATGAGCAAGCACTTGAAGGAGAAGAAACGGTTACTTACCTTTTGTAATTGTTGTTCTTCGAGATGTGTTGCTCATGTCCATTCCAAGACCCACCCGCCTACCCTTCTTGTTGGAGCTGAACAACAAGAAGGGGCGGCAGGGCATCAGGGCCGTATATTCGGCACCATGAGGGCACCACTCCAGGGGGTGCCTGCACCGACCTGACGGGTACCGCTGGGGGAAAAAACCTTCCGACGATCGTGCACTCGGTGTGCACACACCTGCTTGGAATGGACATGAACACCACCTCTTGAAGAACAACAGTTACCAAAGGTGAGTAACCGTTTCTTTTCTCAGAAGCCTGAGTTGCCCCATCATTACAAAGATTCCACCTCTTCTTACCCTGTATAGAATTGATAAAATCTACTAGGACAAATGCATACTTGGAAGTGCACATCATTATGCTGGAAAAGGCAGATTGTAACTATATTTAGTTGTATGAAATGTTTCCAGTTTTTAGACAGACAGCAAAAACTTCTAAAATTTCAAAATGTAACTTTAAAATATCTGTAACTTAAAGTGTTTCAGCAAAGAATTGATTTCTCATTTGACTGACTTAGATTTAGACTCTCCTGTGCCTAGTGGCACATGAGGCTACCCAGTTTTCCCACTGCTGTCTGTCCAGTGCAAGATGTTTGACTTCATCGTAAGTTTTCTCCGTGATGGCAGCATCATTTCTGATAAGTCTTGTGATAAGTCATTCTTTGTCATCCAGGCTTTTTTCCTCCCGGGTGGAATCCAATGTAAGACTTACGTTGTACTTCTGCCACAGGATAGCCTGATCGCGTGGCCAAACCACTGTAGCTGTCTAATTATTGAATAGGCCGTCTACTGACACGCACGGCACAGAACTTTGGTTTCACAGTCTCACCAATAAATGCCCATGATTTGTCTTAAATAAAGCTGGTGGAATGTATTCAGCTTTCTGCTGTGTATTTCTACCATATGCTACATTTCAGAGGCATGTAGTAGTGTTGAAAGGACATTAACATTTTACAATGTCATTTTCATGTGTAGATGTATCTTCTTCTTCTTCCAAATGTCTGGCAAATGGGAAAATGAGCTGCTGCTTTACCAGTTTTTCTTTCACTTCTTTAGTGATGGTCATTAGCAGATATTGTACTTCCAAGATAGAAAAAAGTCATCAGCTCTTCAGTAGTCTTCTCCATCAATTACACATCTGCCAGCGTTGGCAGCATTCTCTCCTGTCTCCATGGTCTTGTTCTTCTGCATATTGATGTGAAGTCCCACTTGCAGCTTCTGTTTTTGTGCTCATAATGAGTCTTTTCATTCCATCCAAGTTTGTATCCAATATGACTATATCGTCTGCAAAATACAAGCCTTGCACTTATCACAGTCTGTGACAATGCAGGGGAGAAACAGGGATAATATACAACCTTGCCTTATGCCAGTAACAATCTTAAACCATTCTGTGTCTCCATTTATCACACACAGCTTTTATCAAATTAACAATCTGTACTGGAATTGTCTCAGGATCTTCTAGGGGGCTTTTCTGTGAACCTTATCAAATGGTTTAGTAAAATCAAAGAAATTAAAAATCATCTTCTCCTGGTATTCTAACCTTGCTCAATAGTTCTTCTCAAGGTGAAAATCTGGTCTGGACTCAACCTACCAGATTGAAATCCAGCCTGTCCCTAAGGACTTTTTCATCCTACTCTAGATGATAATGCAAAACACTTGTTCAGGTACAGATAGTGTTACCCCGACCTTTGGGTTGGCAGAACCTCGGGTAACTTTACTTTGTGTGAGGTGGTGTCAGGAAATAAGCCAAATGGAGACACTGCTGTCCAGTGGATAGATGGACTAGTAGAAACAGTATAACAACAAGAGTGCTCTTACTTTAAAGCTATACTTTACTTAGGCACAGGCACTTACACATGTCCACAACAGGTTAGTAAAACACCCCAGCCCTCAATAATTACCGAAGTTTGGGGCGTTTTTTGAGTGGTAACAGCTTTTCGACTGGCCTGATCTTCCATCTGTCATTGGAGGATCCAGAAGCCATGTCCAAGAAAAGATCCCAAAGAGTCCAAGCCTCTCCCCCCATTTATCCTTTTTGTAGGTAATAACACATCAAGAAAAAAAAAACTCATTTGGCAAGCAGTTTCAAAAGCTAATCAAGAGGTTGCCTCAGAGTACTAGTTAACTAGAGGTGTTCCTATAGAACACCTCTGAATATCTTGAGACCTGGACAATCATCTTTCAGAAGGCATGCATAAATAAGCTTATTGGTCTTTTCCTGAAACACAGATCCCAGCAAATGCACCAGAGCATCAGAGGAGGGGTGCAGGGTCAGGCAAAGGTTGAGCAAGAGGCTCCCTTCCTGTGATCGCCCAAACCTTCTTCCCTCCTGACTTAGTCATGCCAAGTTGTAAAGGCCTGAAGAAAGGCCTACCAAGTTTGGCTGCTGTTAATGTAATATTGATTATCGTACTTGTTGCTATCATGGTCCCTGGCCCTTTACTGGTCTATCAAAATCTTCCTGTACAATAGGAGTGTCACCTTTCTACAGTTACCACAAATAGGCTACTTCCCCCCTTTTAAGGATTTTATAGAAGATGACACATCTTCTCCAGTCTTCAGAACAGACCTCCTTTTCTCAAACAATTTTTTACAACCTGCACATGTAATTCACCATCATTTCCTCTCCAGCTTTTAACATTTCAGCATCTGTCTTATCATAACCTGTTGGTTTACCACTCTTCAGTTGGTTTATGACCTCAGTTACATCCTCAAAGGCAATTACTTCTAGTGATTTAGGTAAGTCTGCTATTTCTTCACCTCTCTGAGTGTGTTAATGGTTCTAGCTGGTTGAGTACAACCTGGAAATTGTCCATCCAGTCAGATCCTTCCTCTCCAGTTAAAATTGTACCAACTCGAGCCTTCATGATGCCACAACAGTTTGAGGATTGAGATGTCAGTTGTTTAGCTACTAGAAAAAAGCTTTTTAGAATCTCCTTTCTTGTACATCTCCTTAGCTTTTATCTTTATTTTCCATCCATTCTCTTGTGTGTTCTGATGGATCTTTTAACTTCCTTGTCTTTGTCCACATGCTCTTATTGCAAGATAGCTCTTTTACTGCTGTCTCATTTTTGTTAAATTCTCTTCTTTAGTTCTTTCATCTCTTCAACAACCTCCATGCGTTTGGTTGCAGGGAGCCATTCTCCTTTCTTAGATCTTCTCACCTCCACTGTAGTTGTGGTTGCATTCACACTTAATTCTTGAAAATTTGTCAATGTAGTTTTCCACACACAGTTTTCTGATTATAACCATAATTATGAAGCTATTACTGAGTAAGTTATTTTATGCCACAAGAGGGAATATTGAATAATTTCATTCAGCTGTTTGGAAGATAGAGGTTTTTTTGCTAAGTATCTGTATACATTCTACTCACTGTTCTACATGTGTAAGTATACTGTAACTGACATTGGTTTACCTTCTTATTGTTATGTTCTGTATATACCTTTGGTATTACTAAGCTATATATACTATAGAAACGTGGGCTATTTTAATTCAGTGTGTTGGATATTTCAGTTTAAAATACAAAAAAGCAGTCTTGGGAGGCGTGATGGTGGTGAAATTTTAATAATACCTCAGGAAGATAGTAATAAAATTTCTCTTAGGCTTGATTAGTTGCACATAGATTTGTAAATGACTGAAAAGAGAACAGGCTTGTGATCCTGGGATGTCCTTGCATAAATATATATATACAGAAACCCTGTTAAATCAGAGTGCAGTTGTATATGAACCCCATACTATTGTGCCCAGAAGTTTAATTCATGATTTTTGAAAAAAATATTTAACTTCAATAGCAAGAGACACTAGTCTTCAGTAAGAACTATTTGTATTAGGGATGTAAAAGCTTAACCATTTAAATGTTTTAAACAGCTGATTACCGTTTAAACTGGGGATGGGGGGAAGGGAAGCGGCAGCTGGGCTCGGCTCCCCACGAGCGGCAGGAAGGCACGGAGCCCAATGCAGGGAGGGGGTAGCCACAGCTGGGCTCTGCTCCCCGCAAGCTGGGGGGAGGTGCAGAGCCCAGTGGGGGAAGCCACAGCTGGGCTCAGCTCAGCTCCCCGTGATTGAAAGCTGCCCAGCCCAGCTACAGCTTTGCACGGTTGGTGGAGGGAGCCACAGCTAGGCAGCTCTCACTTGGCAGTGAGGAACCGAGCCCAACACGGCTCCCCGCCCCAGGCGTTTAACCGTTTAAACGTTCTATTTTTAGAACATATAAACAGATTTTAATTAAACTAATTTTTACATCACTAATTTGTATATAAATGTGCCTGTTTTAAAACTGGTGTATTTTAATTTACAAGTATGTAAGTGATTTTGTATGACTAACTTTTGTTTCTCTCCCTATTTAAAAACAGCCAAACTTAAATATTGTAATATTAAAAATAAATCCTTTCAGTCTAAAGTCACAAATACTAAATACTTAACCCATAATGGATTTAAACTAGAAGCTTTTGAGCTCCTGAAAATAGTGATTTAATGGTAATATTGACTGACGTCAGTTTGAATATGTTTTGTTGGAATTGCTGTGTTCTAAGTTTGACTTTTCTATATAAAATCTTAGGTTGCCTATCATGGTGATCCAGAAGGTGCCCTTATCCAGTTTTCCACACACGAGGAAGCAAAGAAAGCTATATCAAGCACAGAAGCAGTATTAAATAATCGCTTTATTAAAGTCTATTGGCATCGAGAAGCCAGTGCTCCACAAATGCCAGCTACCATGCAGAAGGTAAAGGAGTTAAGTCTGTATGCTTGAATTTTAGCTAAATTTTGTTGAAATTGGTCATTCTTATTCAATTACTGGAAAATAGATGACAATTTATAATATAAATTTTAAAAGAACAATAACTAATCCTAGTTGTAACTGATTTTATTCATAAGTTTTATAATAGTGGTCGTGGGTCTTAGGCATGAGTTTCAAGAGCTGATTAGCAAAATATGAATTAAGCCTTCACATGATGTCTTACCTAAGTACTATTATGTGACTTGTGGAATATTCTAATCCATGTAATTCCTTTTCTTCTTACATAAAGCAAGGATCTAAACTAGTGTCTGCTCTGCTAAATGACATAATTGTTTTTAGCTGGTATAGTCTTTTTCTTGTAGCAAAGTGTGAGATGTGAGAGATTTATGCATCTTGTTTTTAATGGGAGAGTATCTCTCTGCTCTGCTCTACACCCCCAAAAGTACCTGTTTCCCCTGCTTCCTTTCCTAACGTACATGCTCACTCCTGTAGGAAGGTCTGGTAGAATGTACTTCTTTACAAAGGTGCTCCTGTAGGAATATAGAAATGCGTATGTTCCTCTTTAGGAAGGGAGTACATCAAAGGTGTGCTTTAAAGAACATGGAATTTGGAGGGAAGTGATGGAGGGGAAGTTCCCTTTTTGTGGGGGGTAAGTTCCCTTTTTCTTCCCACAGGTGTGGGAAGAACTGAAAGTGAGACTTAGGATGCTGCTTGGTGATAACCCACAGGCTTTGTTAGGTTGCTAATCACCAGGTGATCCTAGTTTGGTTTGATGGAGGCCCAGATGAGCCTAATAAAGATTCTACTATGCAGGTTGGGGCTGGAATGTCTTCCAGCTAGCCCCTCCTAAATGGATATAGGGTTTCAGAAACTCCCCTTCAACTTCAAAAAGGCCCTCATGTGGCTCAAGAAGGTGCAACGCTCCTAAGAGTGGAGGGGCTATGAGTTGAACTTTTCCAAAGGGAAAACTTAACTCTTAATAAGAAATAAGGACAGAATGTACAGAATACTATGAAAAGCAAAATAAAAAAAAAAAAATTGGAATTACCAACCACAAAAAAAGTAAACCCAAATTTTTGTACTCCTTAATCTGCATCTCAGGATCATGAATATGTGTATGTTTTTCTTTGAGTGCTTGCTCCTGTCGATTTCAGTTAGGTGTGTGTGCACTCGTGCATGGTTGCCGGAAGGTTTTTCCCCAGTAGTACCCATAGGGTCGGCTCTTGCACCCCCTGCACGTCCATAGCACTCCATATAAGGGCCTGCTGAACCTCCATTTCCTCAGTTCTTTCTTACCACCTATGACGGTCGGCTGGAATCCATCACCTCTTGCACAACAAGAGTCCTTTTCTCCCAGTGCTTCAATCACTTTGTACCTGTAAATAGTTCAGTTAGCTTTAATAGTATGCAGTTAAGAGAACAGTTAGTAGTTAGTTAGGTAGCTTAGGCAGATCCCCTAAGGGATCAGTCTGTTCGTCCAGGGCATGCCTCGGTCCCCTGGATTCAAACCATGCAAGGTGTGCTAGAAGCCCATGCCAAGGAGTGATCTACACTCCATATGCCTTAAATCTCTCGGGGAGGCACACCAGAAAGACTGGTGCAGAATCTGCAGGGGATTCCGCGCTCGCACCCAGAAGGCCAGGAACCAGAGGTAGAAGTTCCTCCTGATGGAAGCAGCTCTTCGACCATCTCCGAGCCCGTTGGAGCCGGCACCCAGTTCATCGGCGTTGGTTAGAAGTGCCCCAGCCTCTGTCCGCGACCCAGTGCTGAGGAAGGACTCAAGTACTCAAGACCCTCGACACGGTAAGAAGTTGCCGGCACCAAGAATGGAGAGTGCTTGGCACCGCTCTCATTCACCAATCCCTAGGAAAAGGTACAAAAAGTTGGACAGGGGTCGCTCACCCACTCTGAAACCATCGGGACAATGTAAGGGAGATAGTATAGTGAGACCGTGTCAGGCCATTCAAGCATTATTCCTAGAACCACAGCACCATTGACTCTGGTCCTGGAGAAGGATGTGTCGAGTCCGTTGCCGGCCACTCCTCCCTCCAGGGAACTGGATGAGGAGGTGGAGGACATTCAGTCACCCTCCACCCTGGAGACATTTGAAACGGCAGGGACTCATTGAGAACATGGTGCTGCAGTAACCACAGTTCCGGGGAAGACCACCGGAAGCGTTAGCACCAGTGCCGCACAAGTCGGTACCTCCCAAGGGGAAGCCCACTCTGATGTCCCAACAACCGTTGCCCCAGTACTGGTCACTGGCACCGCACCACCATGGTCTCAGGGAATTGGGTCCGGATCAGAGTCTGAGGTGGAATCCCTCACCTCACAGAGAAATTGGTGCTGGGTCAGGAGTTGGCACCAAGGCCAAGAGATGTCTCAGCCTTTTGCAGTGCCATGGCTCCCTAAGTGGTAAAACCCATCCCAATGGCCCTTCTGGACCCTGTGGACTTTTCACCAGGTGCAGGGACCCCAATCCAATCGGTCCTTGTTCTTAGTGTCAGGGAGCGGGCTCTACCACACTAGATCAGAGACCATCTCCCATTCCAACACCGGTACCAAGCAAGACCTCAATCCTGGACACAGCACTGATTATGGAGGCACCTATTTCGGTACCGAGTCCGACGCTGCCGGCGCTGTGGAGGAGACGGAGTGCTCGGTATCATGCGACCCTCTAGGTGCCAAGGGACAAGAGACTGGCCCATTAAGGAGTCGTCGTCCTCTTTGCCGGATGAGGAAGTGGCGGGCACCACTCCGGCACCAACAATTGAGGACAATAGGGCGCACCAGGATCTTCTCTTCCATGTTGCGCAGAACCTGGGAATCCAGGTCGAGGAGGTTGCTGAGGGGGACGGACCCAGTGATTGATATATTGTCCCCATTAGGGCCATCAAGGGGGGCCTTAGGATTAATAAAAACTATTGAAAAAAATATGAAGCCAATTTGGCAAACCCCATCCTCAATCCCTCCAACCGCAAAAAGGGTCGAGCGCAAATACTTCGTCTCGTCTAAGAGTAATGAGTATCTGTATACCCACCACCGCCTGGGCTCCCTAGTCATCCTGGCTGCCAACAAGAGGAAAAGGCAGGGGATCCAACGCCCTACACCTAGAGCCAACGAGGCCAAGAAAATGGACCTATTCGGCAGGAAGGTGTATTACACCGGCGGCCTACAGCTCCGTCTGGTGAATCAACAGGCTGTCCTGAGCAGTTACCCCTATAACACCTGGGCATCTATCCAAAAGTTTGTGGAGTCTATCCTTGCTGACTCCAAGAAAGAGTTTGTGGCCCTCATGGAGGAGGGCAAGACGATAGCAAAAGCTTTATTACAAGGGGCTTTAGATGCAGCGGATGCAGGTGCCTGGACTATGACCTCGGGGTATGTATGCATAGCAGCTCTTGGTTGCAAGCATCAGGCCTCCCCCACGAAGTCCAACAAATTGTGCAAGACCTACCATTCGAGGGCCAGTCGCTGTTCTCTGACCAGAATGATGCAAAATTGCAGTTTAAAGGATTCTAGGGGTACCCTTAAGTCCTTGGGAATGCACACACTGGCACCCCCAGAGGAGACAGTTCAGACCGCAGCCTCTTCCCCAGTTTTACTGGCCCCATCAGAGGCAGGATTTTAATGGTAGGAGGTGCAGAAAGAACAATAACAACAGAAGAAAGCCCTACAAGTTCTCATCTGGTCGAAATGAGGGCCCCACGAAGCAGCCTGTAGGCCCAAAATAAGACTTTTGAGGGTGTGCTTGAGGATGGCATAGCAGTACAGCACTCAGACCCTCCACCACTTTTATTTTCAAACCTTTTATCCCATTTGTACCATGCATGGACCCAGATTACTTCAAACTAGTGGGTCCTATGCACGGTAGAATTGGGATACTCTATCCAGTTCCACTCCCTCCCACCTTTATGTCCCCCCCATTCCCCGTCCCTCATGAGCAACTTCTAATTCAAGAAGTTCAGCAGCTCCTGGTGGTGGGAGTCTCTTCGCAAGAAGGAACTGAGGGTTCGCAGGCCTTTATGTGAAGTGCAATGGACGCACGACTCCCAGGTACTACTGGGGAAAAAACCTTCCGGCAACCATGCACAAAGCACACACACACTGAATTGGAATGAACATGAGCAACACATCTCGAAGAATAACAATTTCAGAAGGTTACTAACCGTCTTTTCTGTTATCTGAATTAATATCTGATCTCATATCTGCAATTTATATCGCATTCTCAGTTTTATAACATCCAGATTTTTACCACGATTTCTGATGCCTCCTGATTCTGTGGTAAATGTATCTGTATCTGTAACTGCTGTTGTCCACAATTTTTTCCAGATATGAAAAGGGCAGTTTGGAATTAAAAAAGTGGTTTGTTTTTCAATGATCTATTGATCTTTTAAATTGGCCTAAGAGTAGCTCCTGTCCCACTCAGCTTCCTGTGCCCACAGGGAGAAAGTCTAGCAATGATAAAGATGATCTTCCGTAGGGCTCTCAGAAGCATTTTTCAGTCTTACACAAATTGAATTTTAATTTTTTTTGCCAAACAATGCAGAAATACTAGTTGTCAGTCAGGATATGATCATCAAATGTTTCAAAGACCAGCTTGTCTTGCTGCACTTCAAGGAGAACAGTTTGCAAAAAGTGAACAGGAACTTCTTGGAGGAGACACCGCCTCCCACTCCCAGCCCCAGTGACTGCTAGTAGCAAATATCCCAAACAGCTGGGGATGAGGAACTAGATGGGGAGGGCTCTGAGTTACTACAGTGAATTCTCTTCCAGGTATCTGTCTGATGGATCTTGCCCATATGCTAAGGGTCTAATTGATTACCACATTTGGAATCGGGAAGGAATTTTCCCCTGGGTCAGATTGGCAGAGATCCTGGGGGTTTTCACCTTCCTTTGCAGCATGAGGCATGGTCACTTGTTAGTTTAAACTAAAGTAAATGGTAGATTCTTTGTAACTTGAAGTCTTTAAACCATGATTTGAGGAATTTAGTTACTCAGCCAGAGGTTACGGATCTATAACAGGAGAGGCTGGGTGAGGTTCTGTGGCCTACGGTGCTCAGGTTAGACTCGATGATTAGGATGGGCCTTAAAGTCTAGGAGGTGTATGGGTATCTATTTAAGCACAGGTTTGGTCATGCATATATGTGAGAATATGTATTTTTGCACAGAAATCCCACAAGTGAAAAGTCCGATTACTGTATATACTATGCGGTTAGTTAATGAAGGTGCTTCTTTTGGTAGCAAAGATAAAACTTTATAATGGTAGAAAGGAAATACTATAAATTTAAAAGGAGACAGTAATAGCTTCATTGTATCTTTATTGATTTACATAAGAAGCAATCCCTGTTGTTAGCACTAAAATGTTAATGTGCTTTGATTTAAGATTTTTTCCTCTTTTTAAGGTAATACAGCCTTTAGTTCAGCAACCCAGTTTACCAACAGTGAAGCAGTCAGTCAAAGAGCGATTAGGACCTGTACCTGCAAGTAATATTGAGCCTGCAGAGGCTCAGAGTGCCAGTACAGAAGTTGCTCAGGTATGTATAACCTGCCTACAGAAATTGAGATAAGTAATTAAAAAAAAAAAATCTTTCCTCATGATATATTTGTAATGTTTTCATAGCTCAAAAATGTATGCACAAAGATAAATGTTATTGTAGTCGTAGAGGATGCCATACAATAACGTGCATTTATCACATGAATGTATAGATAATTTTGTATGAGTAACATTTCTGAAGCGTCTTTCTAAATCTGATTATATTTGACTAATTCTGTTTTTTGGGTTTCCAACAGTTCAGAGGAATATTTAAGTCCTAGTATCCTAGCTTTTCAGTGAAATTTTTGAAAAATCTGAAAACGTTTCTTTGTCGATAAATCTTTAATAAAGAAACTACAGTGTTTTTTCAGCATTTTGAAATTAGCTAGGTTTTTTAATCATAAAAATAAAGCTATCTCTTTTGCATCACTAAACTGAGTTGCCATACCGTGGTTGGTAAGGAGGTGCCTCTGAACTCAGTTTGAAGGCCAATTTTTAGGTACTGAATTACCTAATTTTTGTTATGTTTCTATGTTGGACAGAGTAAATATTGTCACAGTTCTGGGACATGGATTACATTTATTGAACTATTTCTACATTCCTGTTGCTAAAGTACCCAGGCAAATCACCAAAAACAATCTTTCACAGAATAACAAAACAACAATGTAAAGATTTCATAATACAACAATTTGTGTATTATCAGAATAAAAAATTCTCTATTAAAATAGGTTAACCAAAAGCTTGACCATATAACATTTTCACCTTTACATTTCTAGTGTTTTGGAGCAAATATACATCATATGATTGATATCCTTTTATTCTTCTTCGTGTGCTTGCTCATGTCGATTCCAAGTAGGTGTGTGTGCGCTGCGTGCACAGTTCACCAAAAGACTTTTCACCTAGTAGTACCCATAGGGTCGGCTCTGGTGCCTCCTGGAGTTGCGCCTCCACGGCGTTCTATTCAGGGCGCTGCTGAACCTCTACCTCTTCAGTTCCTTCTTACCACCCTTGACGGATGCTGGAACTTTGCTCTTGCTTTACAAGTGTAGCCATTGTTCTCCTGGGAGTAGCTGTAAAATAGTTGTATATAGTTATTAATTAGTTAGAATAGTTAGTATAGTCTTAGGATAGTTACCGCTTATTGGTTTAAATCTTTCTCTTCTCTGCTGTGGACGGAGCATGCCTGGCTTTGAGTCCTGCGAGTCCTGTAGGAAGCCTATGCCTATGGATGACCCTCACTCATCCTGTTTGAAGTGTTTAAGGGAGTCTCATCAACAGGATTGTTGCAAGATTTGGAGGAGCGTCTGACCAAGGACTCAAAAAGAAAGGAGCCAGAGACTTAAGTTCCTTTTAATGGAGTTAGCCCTCTGCCCCATGGAGCAGAGCCTGGCGGATCAGATGCTTTCCACCTCGGCCTCAGTGTAGAGTGCATTGGCATCGGTGAGGGAAGCAGCGCTGAGGCAAGACCCCGTGCCAAGGGATGCCCGGCACCGGCATACCTCCTCGGCACCAAAGGATTCAACATGCGAAGAGGTGCGGCCCTGTTCCTACTCTCTGGTGCCCCACAAGAAACAGAAAAAGATGGGCAGGAGCTGCTCGCCAGTGCCAAGTACATCGGCGCACAAGGGCTTGAGCAAGGTGCAACCCACGTTGGGCCACCTAAGCTCTGCACCCACAGTGGCAGCGCTGTCAACTACGGCCCCACGGAGGGGATTCATCAAGTCCGGGCCCCACGGATTCCTCGCAGAGAGAAGAGGAGGAGTTTCAGCTACCCTCGCCTGAAACATGTGAATCCTTCCAGTGCTGAGGGTCAGGAGACATCCACAGCTCCGTTCAAAGCATCCATCTCCTCATCTCCTGATGAGGCTGTGACAGGAGCAGTCCCCGCGCAGATACTATAGAGTGGCCCCAAATATGGGCCTACAAGGGAGGAAGTTGTGGAGGGAGCAGATCTGATGGTGGACATCTTTGTCCTGGAGGGCCCTTCCAGGATGGCTCTGCTACTAATTAAAATTAGAGAGACCACAAAGTTTCTGTGGCAAACACCTGACTCTATACCTGCTACTGTGAAGAAGGTAGAGGAGAAGTACTTGGTGCCCTCGAAGGACCCTGAGCATTTCTACACCCACCCTCTTTGAGGTTCCCTCACGGTAGTGGCTGAGAACAAGCATGAGAGGCAAGGTCATCAGGGCCTCATGCCGAAAGCTAAGGATGTCAAGTAATTGGAGGCTTTTGGGAGGAAGGTATACTCCACCGGGGGCTCCAACTTTGGATTGCAAACCAACAGGCCTTCCTCAGTCGGTATGTCTTCAATTCCTGGCAATCCATGGAGAAATTCAGGGAGTCAGTCCCACCAGACTCTAGAGCTGAATTTGCTGCCATGGTAAAGGAGGATAAGGCTGTGGTAAAGACACTGCTCCAAGCAGCCTTAGATGAAGCAGACATGGTGGCTCAGACGATGGCCTCACGGGTGGCAGTGAGAAGGAGTTCCTGGCTCCAAGCCTTTGGGCTTCCGCATGAGGTCAAGTTAACGATCCAGGAGTTACCATTTGAGGGCCCTGCCTTGTTCTTCTCTGAAGCAGGCTCCAAGCTTTATAGCTTGAAGGACTCATGGGCCACACTGAAGACTCTGGATTTACACACACTGGTACCCCAAAGAAAACATTCTAAACCACAACCTATGCAGTATTTCTATGAAAACCAACCAAGATAGGACCCCAACCACAGAAGGGGGCAGAAGCAATAGGCGCGGACAAGCCTCTAACCAGGACTCTAGGCAAACGAGGCAGTCTTCAGGGTCCAAACAAAACCTTTGAGGGTGCCCCCCAGGACACCACTTCTATCAGTATCTCAGATCCACGTCCCCCCACCCCCTTTTATTTTTGGACTGCCTATGCCACTTCTACTGTGCGTGGTCCCAGATCACATCAGACCAATGGGTTCTGTGCATGGTAAGACTGAGATACTTGCTCCAATTTTCATCTCCCCCGCCCTTCTCCTCCTTCCTGTCCCTCTTCGGGGACCCCTCTTATGAGCAACTTCTTCAACAGGAGGTGCAGGTGCTCCTAAGTGTAGGAACAGTGGAAAAGGTACCTTGGGATCTAAGGGGAAAGGGATTCTACTCTCATTATTTCCTAATCCCGAAAGCCAAGGGCGGGCTTCGTCCTATTCTTGACCTGTGAAACCTCAACAGATTCATGAAGAAGCTGAGATTCCATATGGTCTCCTTGGCCACTATCATTCCTTTTCTGGATCTGGGCGATTGATATGCCGCCCATGATTTGACAGATGCATACTTTCATTTAGCAGTCTTCCCGGACCACAGGAGGTTTCTCTGGTTTGCAGTCCATCAGACCCATTATCAGTTCAAGGTCCTGCCCTTCCACCTGTCTGTAGCCCCTCGGGTGTTGGCCAAAAGAATGGCGGTAGTCGCTGCATTCCTGTGGAGGAGAGTACAGGTGTACCTCTTCCTCGACGACTGGTTAGTCAAGGGGCCCACCAGAGAGCAGGTGAGAATGTACATGAGACTGATAAGGTCTGCCTTCGACAGGTTGGGCCTTATGATCCATCAATAGACACTCACGGCAGAGGATAGAATTCATCGGGGCAGTGCTGGATTTGGGTCAGGCCAGAGCATCCCGCCCAGAGGCCTGTTTTATCGCTCTTCGGGACATTGTAATGGACCTAAAGCGCTATCCCCAGACCATGGCATGAAATTGCCTGAAGTTGCTAGGACACATGGCAGCGTGAGTCTTTCAGCATGTGAGACTGCGTCTCCAGCCCCTGCAAGTGTGGCTGGCTTCGGATTACTGCCCAACCCAGGACGATATAGACGAGGTGGCTTCTCTTCCAGCTGCACTGTTAGAGACCCTAGATTGACTTGGGGATTGGACCACCATATGCGCAGGGGTCCCCTTCTTGGCACCCTGCCAATCTCTGTGCTTGGTGACAGACACTTCGGCGATGGTTTGGATAACTCATCTAGGGGAGCTCAAGACCCAGGGACTTTGGTCTTGTGCAGCTCTCTCCCTCTACATCAACATGTCGGAGCTGAGGGCAGTGCGCCTGACTTGCTAGGCTTTCAAAGGTCATCTAGAAGGCAAGTTAGTGTTGGTCATAACAGACAATACAACAGTGATGTTTTATATAAACAGACAGGCTGGAGCCCGCTCCTCTCCCCTGTATCAGAAAACCCTCAGATTATAGGACTTCTGCATCACTCAATCAATATTCCTGGAGCATACTTCCTGCTCGGAGATCAGAATGTGTTGGCTGACAGCCTCAGCAGTTCTTCCCTCAGTCACGCATGGTCAATCCGTCTGGATGTGTTGAGCAGTGTTTTCCATCAGTGGGGTGTTCCCTGCATGGACTTATTCACCATGAGACTCAACAAGAAGTGCCTCCAGTTCTGTTCTTTCCAGAACAGCCCAAGGTCCATTCTCATCCCGTGGACAGGCCAGCTGTTCTACCCCTTCCTGCCTATCCTGCTCGTCCACAGGGTCCTGTTGAAAATCAGGCTGGACAAGTCTGCTGTGATTCTGATAGCTCCCGCTTGGCCTTGCCAACATTGGTGCTCCTTGATCTCTTGGTGCACAGTCCAATATCCCTTCCTCTGCTTCCAGACCTGATCATTCAGCAGCACAGCAATCTTCAGCAGCCCAGTCTTTAGTCTCTACATCTCATGGCATGGAAACTCCATGGTTGAACCCTCTGGAGCTAGCATGCTCGGAGCTGGGTAGGGAAGTCCTCCTCGGTAGTAGGAAACCCTCAACTAAGGCCATTTACCTTGCCAAGTGGAAGAGATTCTTGATCTGGGCTGCTCAGAAGGACATCCAGCCCACACCGGCCTCAATCCCTACAATTCTGGACTATCTGTTACACCTCAAGCCACAAGGGTCCACCCGACAGCCATTTCCATGTTCCACCCAGGGGAAACAGGCCGCTCCGTCTTCGCTAATCCTATGGTGGAGTGTTTTCTGAAGGGTCTAGGCAGATTGTATCCCCCTACAAACCAGCCAGTTCCACAATGGGATCTCAACCTCATCCTGTCAAGACTGACAGAGCCACCATTTGAGTCTCTGATGATATGCCCACTCCTTTACCTGTCCTGGAAGGTGGCCTTCCTGGTGGCCATAACTTCATCCAGAAGGGTTTCCAAACTCAGGATGCTCACATCTGAGCCTCCATATACTATTTTTTTTAAGGGCAAGATACAGCTTTGTCCCCACCCAGCCTTCCTCCCGAAGGTGATTTCACAGTTCCATGCGAGCCAGGATATCTTCCTTCCTGTTTTTACCCGAAGCTGCATGCTAATAGTCGGGAGCATAGGCTGCATTCTCTGGACGTCAGATATGCCTTGCCATTCTATATTGAAAGAACTACACCGTTCAGGAAAACAACGCATCTCTTCGTAGCAGTTGCAGATAGGATGAAGGTGCTTTCAGTTTTATCTCAAAGGATATCTTTGTGGATCCCCTCGTGTATCAAAACGTATTATGACATGGTGAATGTGCTTTCCCCCCAAGTTAATGGCCCATTCCACTAGAGCGCAAACGTCTTCCGCAGCTTTCCTTGCCCAGATACCAGTTCAGGATATCTATAGGATGGCGACATGGTCAAGTATACACACCTTCACTACACACTATTCTATTACCCAGCAAGCCAGAGATGATGCTGCTTTTGACAGAGCAGTGCTTCAATCTTCTGACCCCACCTCTTACGATCTAGCTTAGGAATTGCCTACTTGAAATCAACATGAGCAAGCACATGAAGAAGAAAAAATGGTTACTGACCTTCTGTAACTTGTTCTTCGAGATGTGTTGCTCATGTTCATTCCAGGACCCACCTGCGTACCCCTTTGTTAGAACCTGCTGGCAAGATGGAACTGAAGGGTAGAGGTCAGCAGGGCCCTATGTAAAGTGCCGTGGAAGTGCGACAGGTGGCACCAAAGTTGACCCTACAGGTACTACTAGAGGAAAAACCTTCTGGTGAACTGTGCACGCAGAGTGCACACACCTGCTTACAATGGGCATGATCACCACATCTCGAAGAACAACAGTTACAGAAGGTTAGTAACGGGTTTTTTTGTTGCATATAATCTGTTCTGATTGTACAAATATTTTCTTAATATTTGCATTAAATTGTGAAACACTTAATGCTTGCACAGTGTAATGTTTGCTAGTAATTGTCACTTTAAACGCTCTTGTTTCAATATTCACTCATTTATTTTAGGTGGCAAAATGTATTAAAAATCAAGATAAATAGAAAGCCAAATTTACTTGTCCAGCCCATCTCCTAAATATCAGTCCACAGCAGTAACAGCTGTAGAGACTATTGAAATTCCATTTTTTGCAATTCATCATGCTTTGATAGAGCCCTGTTGACTTGCTGGGTTGGAACCAAACTGTCTGCATGATCAACATTTAAAACACATTAGTAAGGCTATGTCTACACTCTACAAGTGCTACAGCTATAGTGTAGATACTTCATGCATCGATGGAAGGAGTTTTTCCATTAAAGTAGTTAATCCATCTCTCCGAGATGGAGTAGATAGATCAACAGAGGAATTCTTGAGTCGACCTATCTTCGTCTACAGTGGGGGTTAGGTCAACCTAACTATGTTGCATAGGATGTGGAATTTTTCACAGCCCTCAGTGACATAGCTAGCCTGACCTAATTTTTACATGTAGACCAGATAGGGCATCTACTTTCTCATTAAATAAGAGAACACAGTCTATAGTGCATATTTGCATTTTGTACCGCAAATGGGAGAACTCATACCTGTGATGTGGAAAAGTAAGGGGCATTTTAATGTAAGCTCTTTGTCTCCTAGTGGAGATAGGGCTTCCTAATGAAGATGGGGTTCAGTGTGTTGCCAAGTTTCTTCAGTAAGTGTTATCTTTGATTTTAACTGTCTCCTCATTCTGAAGTGTCATACTTAGATTTTTGATGATAATAATGGTTGTCAGTAATTGCTCCTGTCGAACCTACATTGAAAATGGTCTGAGGTGCTATCCTGTGATGTGTTTTGTCCTGTCTATCTTAGCAGTTAGACTGTTTGGAGCATTGTTTCAGGGGACCAGTCATTCACAGGTGCCAGTGATAGCTCAGATCCTAGTTCATATGGTGCTTATCTTGTCTGCAGGAGCAGTTGGAATCTTCACATGCCAAAAATCAATAGATCTAATAGATTTTTAGTTTTGGCAGTCAATATTTCTGCCAGCCCACCAGCAGCATTACAAGCATATGGTCAGCTGGTGGTTTGGAAATGTTTCCAAGAATTTTACATAACTCTTTAATACAAGGAGAGAAAACACCATAATACACAATATGAATCCTGAGAGATTTCAAGATGAATCTCTATCTTGAAATATTCTTCAAGTCTTTAAGTAGACATTGTCAGCATCAGACAATTACTGAAGAGTACTTTATTCCTTTGGTACTCCAGAAGAGGAAGAAACCTTAGTTTAGTTTAGAATACACAGAATATGTAAGTCCTGAAAGTGACTCTTTGAAATTGATGTCTGGAAACTGTACCTTATAATGTTCTAATTTCATCATGGTTTCCTTTTAAATTGTGGTACTTGTAAGCACTTAGAGAGATGCTCCTTGGTCTGCTAGTGTGAAACATACTTTTTCCAAAATAAGGCCCCTGATGCTGCAATTGAATGCGTTTGGGCAGATCCTTGTGTCATGTCAATCCAATTTTGGAATCCGTGCAGAAGTTATTTTACCAGATAGTTATTATGTTCAAGCCTCTAATATCATTTTACCTGGATTTTCACCCTTAAAATCTAATAATTTTTAGATCTTAAAAAAAAAACTTCCTGACTTTGCTGAACCATTTGTTATAATCTGCATTTAGCAAAACTTTTAGTACCTAGTTATAATCTTTTACAATTACAGAGGTTTAGGAAAGAACTCATTTTTTCTTTTTGTTGTTAGAATGTGACTAAATTATCTGTGAAGGATAGATTGGGTTTTGTGTCAAAACCACCTACTCCAGCAACTGAGAAGGTAAAAAAAAAAAGCATGTCTCATTATTCCCTCTGTTCACATTTGTGTATCAGCTGTATCCTGGATACAAACTTAATTTTGTTTGACCTTTGCACTTATCATAACTGAAGCACAATTAACTGCCAAAAGTAGTCTCATAGAAAGTATACAGTGAGTACACTTTGCTTAATGAATGGTTAAATTACAATAGGAATAAAACGCAGTGGAGCATGTACTACTATTTCACATTTTGAATTTGAGATGTTGGGTTGTATGCTTCCTACCACAAACAATTGTGTGAACTGAAATGCTTTTAGAATATCTATTCTAGACCCTAAATTGTTAGCATATTACTTGGTTGAATTTAAATTGCAAATACATTTTTAAGTAAACTCCACCCCTCCCCCCAAATGTTTAGTGTCCTATGTATCCAACAGGGGTTGATGCCATAAACGTTTAATCCCTTCATTTGTGATCAGAATCATCCTGTCCAGATAAAGTGCATGGTTTATCTGGTGGAAGTCAGATGAAAGTGAACCAAGGGAGTAAGTTCTATGCAAGATGTGAAGGAAGTGTAAACCAATCTGAGTGGTGCAACCACTGGTGTTCTGAGCTCTTAGATTGATAGGAAAACTCTGCACACCTTTTCTGTTCTAGATTATATCAGCTATTGCAGTTTGTGTAGACACTTCCTCCATTACATGGGCTGTTGGCTGTCTTGTCAGTTTCTTGTCAGCAGGAGCTGTGAAATTGACAAGAAAGTGGGGCAGCTAGAGCCCAGCTGTCCCTTGCTCATCTGGAGAGCTGGTTGGCAGGAATCTGCTCCTAGTTGGGAGCTGGGGCAAGAAGCCCAGGTGGCCCCCTCCCTGCTGTGAAATTGACAAGACTTCCAAGTGGGGAGCACAGGGAGGGAGCAAGAAGCCAGGGCAGCTGGATCCTGCGCTCTGGGGGCAAGAAGCTCCAGGCAGCTTCCCCCACTTCTGGCAGCAAGCTCTCAGCTTTCCATATTGCCCCACTTACATTGGTGGAAGCACTCCTGTGAGGATGTGCACCACTAACCCAAGAAGAGCAGCGTGGACATGCGGTGGCTATAAGTTTACCTATTGTGTGGACATACCCTAAAAGTGAGGGATGTCATTTTTTTTTTAATGGAGTACATAGCTGATTAGTGGACTCACCAGCAATCTGCATGCAGCTTTTAATTTTAACTTTCACCTAAGTTATATTGAAGCTATTTTAAATGCCCATTATATAAATGCAATGGCCTGCTAATGAGGCAAGTAAGGTCATATCTTCATTTTTGTGGCATTTATTTAAACTGGGGTGTGACAATACTAAAGTAACCTAACTGGCAAAAGCAATAGTTGATGTAATGCTGCATTTTTGTTAATCATTTAAGCTACTCCAAACATGTTTGTTACTTCAGATTTTGATATGGTAATGAATTATAATCAAACGAAGCAAAAGGTATCTAAATTGTGGAAAAGCCAATACGTTTTGAAGCACTCTTGGTTTAAAAAAAAAAAAAAATCTGACAGGCAAAATAAAATGATTTTCTCCTATAGGTGTTATCCACTTCTACTGGTTTGACAAAAACTGTGTACAACCCTGCTGCTTTGAAGGCAGCACAGAAATCTTTGCCTGTTGTTTCCACTTCCATGCTAGATTCTAATGAAGCACAGAAGAAAAAACAGGTAAGGAAAATATGCTTCTTTATCAAATGGGAACACTATATTTAGAAATTTTGTAATTGGTAGAGATATTGTCTGTATATTTACTCATAACAGCATAGATGGAACAGGTTAATCAAATTACCTTCACTAATAACAATGTAGCTGATGTTGAAAGGACAAGAAAAAACTTTCAGCATTTGTTCCCACTGTTTACTTTTTTCAGTGTATTTTCTATGAATATAAGTATATGGTAAATTAAAGATCCTATAAGAGCTCAAATTCTGAAGCATCATTCGTCGAAATAGAATCTCCAGATTGAGACATAAATTGTCTCTTGGGTAGCTCTGACAAGGGAGTTCAGCACAACCCTAACTTTATCTTCCAAACCTTTTAGAAACTGACCTGTGTTTTTGCTACATTCTGGATCCTTAGTGACCAAATATATTCTTCTCAACTGAAAGCTGTCCTGCTGTTCATCCTACAGTTTCTTAACTGCAATTCATCCTTCCAAAACCTTTTTATTTCTATGTCAGACTGAATTTTGAAGTCCTCATAATTTTACTTTGAGATTAGGGAAAATATAGCAAAAAAGCTTACATGAATGGGTCAGACCAGCTCAGCTAAAATTAGGTTTTAAAAATACTTTGTGCTCCTGTAGTTAACTTTTTTAATTTTTGTGAACTAAATATACAATAAATGTTTCCCATTCATAACAAATAAGTTGAATCCATCCAACTTTGCTTCATAAAAAAAGCATTGAGGATGACCTAACTGCTGTATAGATACTAATAGACACTAACTATAGAGCTCTTCAAATTTAATTTTAAATACATCTTTGTAACTGCAAGTGGGCTCACCTGTAATGTGGGGTCAGATTTTCAAGTTGCCTCTGATTTTGGAGTCCAACATTATTTAGGCCTAGTTGACACTGGTGGCTTAATTGGAATTAAAGTCCCTTAATTTGAATTAATTACTCCCGCGTCTACACTTGTGCATTGTTAATTCAAATTAAGGAGCCTTTAAAATCGAATTAATAAAACCACCTCTGCAAGTGGATTAGCGCCTGAAGCGCATCAGTTAATTTGCATTAGTGTGAGTGTGGACACAATGGGACTTAATTCGAATTAATTGACCTCCAGACTGTATCCCATGATGCCCCATTTCAGTACCCTCCCCCGAAGCAGCCCTGGGAAGATTTGAATCTTCATTTCCTGCGGTGAATGGGTTTTAAATCCATGCTGCGATCACACCCCCTCCCCCCACACACACACAACAAGCCCTTTGCAGTTTGTCTCTTAAAAGGTTTGAAAGATTTCACCACCCACCCCCCTTCCCACGTGGTGAATGCATTTTAACTGCCAAGCAAGCCCTTTGCAGTTTGTCCCTTTAAGATGTGTCCCTTTGAAAGTTTAGCCCTTTAAAGTTTGTCCCTTTGAAAGATTTCACCATCCACCCTCCTCCCTGCATGGTGAGTGCCTTTTAAATGCCTGCAGTGAAGAAAATTCTTTGCTACATTGTTTCAGTGGCCAATCATGGAAATTGATACTTTCTTAAGAGTTTATTCACAGTGCTACATGTGGCTACATTATATTATGCTTTCCATCCGTGAAATGGAAACATTTGTATCACTGTATTAATATACTCACTGACTCCATTGTTGTTTATCTTACATTCTACAGACACCTGTAGAATCAAAATCAAAGGCAAGCAATATACAGAGGGTGATGGGGAGAGCATAAAAGGCAAACAGCATACAGTTCTAAA
The DNA here is from genome assembly GCF_026122565.2 of Emydura macquarii macquarii. Taxonomy (NCBI): domain Eukaryota; kingdom Metazoa; phylum Chordata; order Testudines; family Chelidae; genus Emydura; species Emydura macquarii. Next base: position 41,901,687 of record NW_027132610.1, on the reverse strand, counting down.
GTAATCCAGGATAAGCTGCGATGTGTTTGTCACGGTCAAAATGAGAGCGTAGTTCAGCTAGCTCCATGTGCCTGCAGCAATGGTGATCGGGGGGAGTAAAAAAAGCATGAAAATCCTTTTCCTGTTTGTTTGGGGGTGGGGGAAGAGGGTGGGGGAAGCAGCGCTGCATCCTGGGATGATGACAACATAGTTAGTTGCACTGTGGGATAGCTTCCTACATTGCCACTGCTTTCTAATTCGAATTAAGGCTGGCCGGTGTGGACTCAAGAAACCAGCACAAACAGTGTAGTGTGGACAGTCTGCAGCGCTTTCTATAAATCGCTTTCTGTAATTCGAATTAAGCTAATTCGAATTAGTGCTGCAGTGTAGACAGAGCCATAGTTATCACTTGACTTTTTAGAAAGCCTGAGCACCTATAGCTCTCACTGACTTCAGACTTATTGAATAAGTCTTAAAGATAAAGGGAAACAACAGAATTTTTGTTCTGTTACTGATTCACTTTTTTCTGCTGTTTGCTGTCTGAAGAGATGTCTATTTATAATAATTCAATACCTGTGAGAAATTCATGGGTCATTGGGACTGATATCAGATGTAGCTCCCCTTTCCTCTTCCTGTCTCCCTTTTCATTTTCTCCATCTCCCTTTCCCTTATTTATCTTCCCTTTCCCTCTCCTTACTCCTCTGGGTTTATACTAATTTATACTCTATAGACTACAGACACTAGAGAACATGATCACACACAGTGTAGCAAATCCGATATTCCAAGCAGGCAGAAGTTAGAGTGTTGTTTGGGGGGAGAGATGCACAAATGTAGTTTAGCATGAATATTAGTATTTTGTAGCTGTCAACGCTTTTACATTCTGTATAAGGTAATTCACCTTGCAGTCTGAGACTAGCTGTCTGCTCACTCAGAGATGCTGACTCAGAAATGCAGGTAGATTTTTATGTTCTTCTCCTTCATCAAATATGTTCTTATAAAATTCCTTAGCTGCTCTTGAAAATGTGCTGAATCATGAGCTTCTGCTCCCATTCTGTGTCCGAGAGCAGGAAATGATTGCTTTCTTTCAAATGGTGGCATCTCCTTTGCTGCCTCCTCCAAGTGCAGTATTTTAGAAATACAATATTACAACTCTGCAATGGACAAATTTATGCTTCAGATTTGTCTACTCATAAATATGTGGCAAGATTCCATTTTTAAAACTTTGAGTTACATTCCTTATAAATTATACTAGCCAATCACAATAAGTTACTTTCCAGGTAGCAAGCTTTTGGTGATGTTATCAAAAGTTTTATAAAAACTTCCTATGAACTTTTGAGTTTTCTGGCCTGGCACTGTATGATGAAATCTGTCTAATTTATTGTAGAACTCAACAAATGGTTGCCTCTAGGATACTTCCCTTACATGTCTGAACTCTTACAATAGAATCATGTTTCCGTTATAAAGAATACCAAAATTCCTCTGGTAATGTGGTAATACAATATTCTGCTTTTCACACTGGGGTAGTGATCTGTAAAATGGTTACCTTGGTTTTAGGTAAGTGATAACGTTTGACGCTTTCCTTGAATCTATTTAACTAAGTTTGGTTATCAGATCTGTCATTAACCCTGATGTCTGATATGCTGCATCCTAAGGATAGCTTTGATATCCCTCTCTTAGTACATCATGTGAGCTTATCTCTATTATTAGAATTTATTTTTGACAGAATTTTCTTTTATAATAAATTACTACAGTAGACAAACTGATTATTCTAGTTTATTCAGTGACAGAATATTCCTTTGAAGAATTCTTTATTCCAAAATCTTAGAAACTTTCTGTAATTTTATTTTATGCTCATAGGAAGCACTAAGACTTCAACAAGACGTGAGAAAGAAGAAACAGGAGATCTTAGAAAAGCACATTGAAACACAAAAGGTAAAGTGTTTAAATGCTCCCTGATTGGAGCTTTCTGCAGAAATAATAAAAATAACAGTTGATGGTATGAGTTGTAAAATCTCAGGAGTTCATATAATTAGAATAGTTTGTTTGTCATATCCATGAATTGCAATTATTCATATGTAAAAATTATAATAATATCTAGCTCTTACATAGTGCTTTTCATCCATAAACCTCAATACAAAGGAGGTCGGTGTCACACAGTAATCTGACTGCTAGTTCTCATGCTTCCATCATTAGACAGTGTGGGATTCTTTATCTCCAAGATTTTTGTTCCTCTCAGTGGCAGTCGGGACCAATGTCTGAGCTTCCCCTGTTTTTCCTGTCATGCACTGCTGATCCCTCAATCCCTAGAACCTTCCAACCAGTTCCTCCTTGATTGTGATCAGCAAAGGGAGCCACATGTGGACTTCCAACTGTTGCCGCTTCTGACCATCTTGTCAGCGTTGTTCTCTATGTGTCTTTTTTCCCTGGTGTCCTTCCTTGCAGTCAGCTGTGTAAAGAGAGAGGAAGAAATGCTGTAGTGCTTTTATTGATACTTTGATTTACTTGTTCTTGAAGTGTCAAGTCTGTCAGCTTTGTTTTTTATCTTCAGAATTGTTTGGCATTTTGTTCTAGTTGCTCAGTATCTTGGATTCCTGCATGCCAGGTTTTTCCTGTTGGCACTTTCGTGTCTCTTAGTGCCTTGGCACATTTTTGTTGGTACTCTGGCACTGCTCCTCAGCACTTTGGCACATTTTTCTATTGTTTCTATGTATTGTTTTCTATGTATTCTTTGTTCAGGAAGATAGACTCCTTTGCTTTCTTCCTTCATCTTTGGAAATTTTAGGACAGTGGCTCCAAGATATGTGTTTGGGGCAAAAAATTCAAATACAGATTAACCTGATTGCTGCCTCCTTTATTTCACAGTTGATTGATGTGCAAGGATGTCAAGTATGCCTGGAAACTTCATCCAGAGCAGCCAACTTTTGTGCGAGACTCATCAAATTCCCCATCCTAGAGGGACTCGCAGGAAACAAATTCAGCCAGCAGCTGGCTTGGAATACTTTAAAATGAAAGCCTGAGTCTAGCCACTTTTGTGGAGCCATGCAACTTGGTGTTGGCACCTTTTGCATCATAACACTTCCCCATGTGATCATTTTCCATTGTTGTTGGGAAGGCTGAAAGGGAATCTATTTGTAAAAAAGGAGGATATACCTACATTTTTTTTAATGTGTGAGCTATATTTACTGCAAACCAGACACGTGATGAGAATTAAACTTGGTTTAATCTAAAATGGTTGTTTTCAAACTCTCAGAATCAGTAAATACAAACATGAGATCTTGAGGTTAAAATTGGAGATGATAGAATGTTGATTATAGCTAGAACATTGATTTAGAAAACTGAGGTAATAGGAAATATTAAATAAAATCTAAACCAGACAATCACTACATAGAAATAGACTTAAGTCTTGTCTTCACTATGAAAAAAAAAAGGTGTGTTCTTAACTGTGTGTTCTTCCTACCTGAACTAGCTGACAGCTAGCTGAACTAGCTGACAGTGTGTTCTTCCTAGCTGAAGTTAAAATCCTAGGAAAAACTGAAGCAGTTTTGTAATTTTCAAATGAGATATTACATCAAGTTAAAGACTATGGGGAAGACTAGTTTAACTCGACCTGCTAACTCATGTAAAAACTACAAACTGTCTTGTCTTCACTAGGATTTTGACTTCAATTAGCGAACTCAAGTTAAGAACACAGCCTATTTTTTTTTTTTTTTTGTACTCATGGCATGGCCGAAGACAGAGTTCCTGCCCTTCAGAGCAATTATGAGCACAAAAAAAGATACATAGAACAATCAGGGGTGGAGGGTGAAAGGCAAAGTCATAATTTATGTAGGATAGAACTTCTGAAAAACTTTCTGGAATGTTCAACTCTTTTTTGCAGAATTTGAATTCTCTCAATAAAATCCTCATTAATCACTACAAAAATTAAAAAAATACCCATTTATTTGAACGTAAACTATATAAACCATGTTAATCTTGAAAGCCATGTCTGTTTTCTCTTATATCATTTTGATCAGCATGAAAAACACACAATTACATCTAGAATACTAGATATATTGACCCTCCCAACTATAATAAAACTGTTTAAAATTGGACAGATGCTGATTTCAAAGTTGGAGAAGAATAAAGCCATGAAGTCAGAAGACAAAGCAGAAATAATGAAAACACTGGAGACTTTGACAAATAGCATTACCAAGTTAAAGGATGAATTAAAAGGAGTCTCATCTGGACCTGCTCCTCTGAAAAGCATGAAAACTAAGGTTCAGGTACTCAATTTTTGGTTTTATAGGTTATATAATTGCATCATGGGGTGATGCCAGTCAGCTAAAAAAAATCTCACCTCTTTGAAAAAAACAAGCCTCTCTAGGTTTATGCTCTTAGTTTCTGTTGAGTCTACCATTAAGTAAGATTATTCTATTTGTTCCCCTCACTTTAAAGGGATGCTGTCAATTTAAAATCCAGGTAGCTGTCTGGTTTTTACCTAGTATTGTTACTTGTAATACCTAAATTCATCTGAAATATATCAGAAGAAAAATATTTTTCACTTCTTTTCTTTACTCTTACCTTTGACAACACTTTGTTAGTCAGTTTGACTGCTTCCCTTGAATAGTCAGTCATGTTCTCCTTTTTGTTGTGGGTCTTTCAAACAGCTACCGGGGAGATGAATATTTTTTTAAATAAAAGGAAACTCACTGTAAAGATGGGATTTAGAACAAGAAACAAAGGATAACTACTTTGTGAAATTGACTAGACTTAAGTTGGTGTCCCTTCATGTTTTGATTGTGTTATACATCGCTATCAACTAAATTGTAATTTGGGGGGGGGGGGGGGGGGGGAAGGTGGCAGTGTGGTACTGCATAGATATTTTACAGATCTCTCACTGTGAACTTCTCCCATTTACTATACTTTTTAGGTTGAAGACTGTGTCAGTGTATTTATTGTATTCACTAATCATAATGAGGTTTTAGCTGAGAGAGAGGTTTCTCTTCAGTGGTTTCTCTTTTGGCTGCTACAGAAGGCTAATTATTCACTTTGGTTCTTCCCAGAGTTAGACTCAACCTGTGAACCTTTGCTTTCTGACCCAATTACATGACCTTTTTATGACATTTTGTTATCTCTAGGACCATCTTCAGCCCCCAAAGATTAAAGTGAATGAGCAATTTTAGAAACCCTGGAACAGTAAAGGAATTAAAACAGTGATCTTCTAAACAAGTCATTCTAAACAAATAAATCACGCATTTTCTGTTGTACTCTACTATCAGACATGGAGACATACAGGGAAGGTTTTAAAAATAACACACACAAAAATAACATTGGTAGCGCTTAGTTTTGTACCAGATACTTCTCTGGAAGACCACACCCAATCTTTATCTCCTCCAGTTTATGTTCAGAGCTCTAGTCCCTTAGAATGTTTTTCTCCCTTCTCAAGTTTTTTAGTTTTGGGATGCTACTCCAAAGACTTCCTGATTGTCCTAGGATCCAGTCTGAGGTGAAGTCTCTTAAGGATCATCAGCTTTAAATTTGCAATCATATTTATGAGAAAATACAAGGCAATCTCACTGAATAGGCAGATGATCATGAAAAATGGTAATTATAAAATAAATGATGATCATATGCAAACTTCTTGGTATGTGTTGAGTTGGCCTACATATTTCACTCATCACTTGATCCCTTTCTTGTGCTGTGGCATAAAATTTTACTAGCATATCGTATTTTTTTTTTACTTTAGGGATGGATACAGATTTTAATCTCTGAAAAAAATAATTTGGACTGGCAGTTGGGTTTACGCTTCAGTGTGATTATTCCTGAAACACGTCTTAGTTATCACCCTGAGACTTCTATATTAGGTAAAGGATTAATTTGGTGGTACTAGCTCTTGGTTAGAAATTGTAAAACAGGGTTTTCCTAATCTTTTTGGAGCTGATGACCCCTTTCAGATTAAAAAATGTTTTATGATCTCCCTCTTCCAAGACCTCCTACCCCAACCATAGGGTGAACTTCTTAACTGTCACTATACCAGAAATAACTGAGGTTTTGAAAAGTGATCTCAATTATAAAGGAGATAAATACTTACAAGAATATTTGTCAGATTGAATTGTATTACTGATGAAAGATGTTCCATGAAGTTGAATTGCAGAAAGAGTAGGGTTTTGGGGATTTTTTTGTCACCACAGCTAAAAAGCAACCTGACTAAAGCTTCAGAAAACTGCCAAAATCTGCTGATTCCTGGATAGAAAATGTCAAATGCATGTCCTATTACAGGAGAACTATCAGTTTGTCTTGCACTGATTCAGTGAGTTCTACAAGTACTTAAGAAGATATTTCTTCAAGTAGGTCTGGAATAAGACTGGACACTGAATTATCAGTTTCTGATGGTCTTTGACTGGCTTCTCATTTTCCTTGAAGGCTGAACCAAGAAGCAACTCATGAAGACTTATTTCCAAGTTTTTTGCTGAATGTTTTTACTCTGTTTTGCACGGACAGAACATTCGTATTCTACTCCTGAAGAGAGTAGTTCAATTTGTTAGGTGCCCAAAGATGTCTGCAAGGTAGGTTAAGATTTGTCTCACAGTGAATTATTGAAGACATCAGCAAGGAGAGACAGTGCATCTTGAAGGAAAACATGCACTTTCATTCTTAACTCAAAAGAGAAAAGTTAGCTGCCTGCCTTGTGAGAGAGCTGGAGTCTGAATGAGGTGGTGAAAGAGACCTATATCATCCGAGCGATTGCGGGGGTAAGGGGGAGAGCCAGCATTTATTGTGAAACCTTAGGTGAAGTTCACTAGTTTGACAACTTCATGAAGTTCATGGCCCTGGGTTTTCAGGCATTTTCTTAGCAGTTAAAACTTGGTAATGTATGAAATCCTGAAAACATAAGGCATAGGATTCAATGTGTTGGATTTTTGTGTCCAGGTCATTACTTTTTATTGTTTTTGCCTTGGTGCAATCTATGCCGATTGCAATACACTGCTCCCACTGAACATGGAAATCTTTGACTATCTCCTGATATGTCTTGAGTAATCATTTTCTTCTAGAGGGACCTGGCACAGCTTTAGAAAAGAGTCTTCTGTAGAAGCATCAAAAATACACCTAAGAAATGCCAGAAGTTCTGAAGCACCAGAGTCTCTGATTAAGAAGTTTGAATTGCTGAATAATCACTTTTTGTGAGTTTTGAAAGCAGTTGTTTTCAGACATTCAGAGCCATGTCACTGATACACCTGCAAAACAATATTGAACAAAAACACTGTTTTTCAGTTTGGTAATCAACTCAAGATCCGTAACTTTGGAAACTATTTTCATCATTTGTGCATTTTATTTTTTCCTTGAGGAATGAAGGAAAACCAATCCATGTTTCAAAATCACCCCTTAATCAAAACCAAACTCGAACAAAGACTGACATATACTACTTGGTCAAATGAAGCTCAGTTGTGAACACGTCTGGATTTCAATTCAGTGACACATTTTGTTGTCATTTGTGTGCATAGGTACTTGCAGTTGGTGTTGTATATAACATTTTTATTGGTGCATACCCAAAGAGGCTGACTGTTTTATTAACAGAGGGACTAGTAGTCTAGTGCTCGCTTGTGTCCTGCCTTACTCTGTAGTGAACTACCGGTTGGGGTTCTCGCATTACAAAAGTATTGTGGTGTTAAAGGAACATGCCATTAGAGTGTGTGTTGTGTATTCATTTATCATTTAAAATGTACTGTATTATCTTTTGCAGAACTTTTTAGATTTTTGGGGGATCTTCCCACCACCACCACCACCACACAAGTTTCAATCCACTGCTGGGTAACTCCTGCTTTAAAAGAAGAAACACCAAATTCCATTTTCATGATTGTCTGTCAAATCATTACTCGAGGCAATGATGACATCAAGTTTTTGGAGACTTCCCGTTGTTAAACACTGAGTTTCACCTTGCAGTCATGACCTACTCTTCTTATCCTCCTAACCTCATGCATTGTTATTTGGAGGCTGCTCACAATACCCAATATAATAGCAAGAACTCTTGTTAAATTACAAGAATAGTATAATTTAATAAACCACAAAAAGCCCATCATCTAGTTTCCCAATTCTTTTCTTTTATGCTTGGCTCAGGTTTGAGTTTCTGTTTTTCAACTACAGGTACAAAGAGAGAGAGTGAACCTTTCTGTTGCCTTCAGTCATCTAACTCACTTGGAGGACCTGCATATTTTTAAAATAGCCAGTCATGACTGCCCACTAATAGCAGTGTTGTGCTGGGCCACCAGAACCTTGGTCATTATCAGTGGAGTATTTTCCCCATCGGGGAGTAACGAATATATAAACTAATAACTTCACTTTGACAATTTCTCAGATGCAGAAAGAATTACTGGATACTGAGCTTGATTTGTACAAGAAGATGCAGGCTGGGGAAGAAGTGGCTGAACTAAGAAGAAAGTACACAGAACTGCAGCTTGAAGTATGTTTTTCTTTATTTCTACAGTTAATTGCGTATACTAAATGAAAGCTTTTATAATATTTGGCTTAACTTACATCATACTTTACAATGTAATCTGTTATGCAATTAAAATAGTTTCAAGAAAAATCTTACTTTGGTAAGTAGTAAACAACCATTCTTCTTAGAGTCCAGGTGGATGAGGTAGTATCTTTCATTGGACCAGCTCATGTTGGTGGAAGAGACAAGCTTTCGAACTACACAGGGCTCTTATTCAAATCTGGAAAAAATAATCAGTGTCACAGGTAAATCTAAGGTAGGACACATTGTTAAGCATAAAAGGTTAACACATGTTGCAGATGACAAATTAAAGGAAAGTGGGCAATTAATACCTGTGCCGTCATGGTGCAAAGGAGGATTAGTGGGTTACACGTGGTTGTAATGAGCCATAAAACCAGTGTCTCTGAGCCCCTGAATTTCGGTATCTAGCAAAGTTATGAATTTAAGTTCCCAAGCTCATCTTTTGATGGTGTTGTGCAGGTTTCGTTTGAGGATGAGGACAGAGAGATCCAATGTGGAGGTGATCGCTTTGTGATAGGGTGTTTTTGTCTTATCATTTTTCTGTGAGTTCATCTATAGACAGCTATATACAAGGATCACTACACTTACTTCCCTGGATACAGGAACCACTGCAGATACACCAAGAAATCTGTAATCTACAGCCAGGTGACTCAGTTCCACAACATATGCTCTGAGGAGAAAGTCCAGGATACACATCTTAGCACACTTAAAACTGTGTTCACCAAATAAGGATACTCCACCAGAGAAATAGATTGCATCATGGAACAGGTCATCCAAATGCTCTGACAGAGCCTGCTTCAATATGGAAAAAATGCAACCCACCAACCACACACACCTAGTTGTGACTTACCATCCCACAGTGGAACCCAGATGAGGTATCATCAAACAATTGTTAATTGCCCATTTCATTTTAACTGGTCACTTGCAACATGCATTAACCCTTATGTTTAACAATCTATCCCACCCTACATATGTCTGTGATACTTTGATTAGTTTTTCTAGCCCTGAAGACAAGCTCTTTGTCTCTTGAAAGCTTATCTTTTCCGCCAACAGTTGGTCCAACAATAAAAGATACTGCCTCACCAAGCTTGTCTCTCATATCTTGGGACCAACACAGCTACAACAACATTGCAAACGTTTCCTCTTAGGGCTTTTAGCAGGGATACTTCACATCTTCAGTTTCTGGACTCTTCTTAGAGGTATACCATTCTGGCTGTCTTAAGTTTTGATCACTCAGCTGCTGATGCACTGTAAATATTTTTAAAGGATAGTCACCTTATATTTTAAAGATTTGCGGTGGTTAATTTTTGTTTGCATGCATTTTTAAATTTTGTCTGTAGGTGGTGCTGTGGATATTTATAAAGAAAAGCTAAAACTGTATGTCTTTGATTCTTTTTCTTAAAGAACACCACCTTTAAAGGAATGTCAGCATGTTAAAAATAATCTAATATTAACAAAAGTGTTAAAAGTACTAAAGATAGTGTCCTTCTCTAATAGTTGTTTTAAGAAGTTGTAGACTAACTCCTGTGCTAAGATTAAAATTCTGTTACAAAAACTTTTTGTAAATAGAATTGGTTCAAGAAATGTTTCATGTACAAAAATATATGCGAATTTCTTTTAGAAATATTTGTTTGAAAAAATAGTCATACCAGGTTTTTTAAAAAGTTCTTATAGTATAGCTTTGATTTTCATATCACTTATAAGTAATTTTGTGTGCCATTCAGGATTACTAATTCATAAGTATTAAAATGCTCTGGAATGTGTAATATCTATATATTGAATATATTTATAAGATACTGTAACCATTTCTTTACCATAAGTTTTTGGGACCTAATTGTCTACAATTAAAAATTAACTGGAAGTTTTGCTTATAGTGTGTGTATTGAGATAGAATATAGCTTGCTCTTTAACTATAGTTGCTGTGCATTGCTGACAGTTGATAAAATGTCTTTCTGTAGTTAAATTGAGCAGACCACATGGAAATGACATATTTTCAAACAATGTATTTTTAAGTGTTAAGGAAAATAGATATACTTCCATAAATGTACTAGGGGGTATTGAAACTGTGCAAGAAACTTCACATAACTCAATTGCTTACCAACATGTGAAATATTAGATTTTCAGGAAACTGAAACTTTACTTGCATCTTGATCATTACTCCCTTACTGACGAACTTATGCTTTCCTGTTTGTGCTCTCATTTGTGCTGTGTAAACTATTTGTCAATTCCCTTTTGTTAAAATAATATAACCAAAAAAGAAAACTAGTATTTGTAGGCCTCTTTTTAACTAATACTGAGAAAATACTATTAATTCCCTACAGCATTTTTCTTTTCCAAATGGCCTTGAAACGCCTCACTGATAGTTAGTGAAACTTATACTTCTGAAATACTTGCTGTGGTAAAAATAGTCACTTTTATTGATATTTCTTCTGAGGGATGTGTGTGGATCTTACACTGCAAGCTTTTGAAAGCCTTTTCATATGAATTTCAACTGGGAGGTAGTCTTCAGGAACAAAATAAATTGTAGTATTTGTAATCTGAAAAAAAAAACCCCACAACCTTTCTCAAATAATTTAGCTTGAGGGCAGATACCTGGAATGGAAAATATCATCTTGAACAGTTAAAGATTGGCAAAGTTATAAGCTACTGAAAACAGATTTTCATAATAGGAAGTGTCAAGCCACCTTAACTATATGTGGTGCTATCAGCTGCACCTATAATATGCTGCTGAATTGCGGAGACCAGTAAGATACACATTATGTCAAATATGTGCATATATGCTTAATTAGATTGCCACTTAACTGTTGATCTACTCCAAATGTTTGGGTTCACAAGCATAATGATTGGAATTTCTGGTAATGCAAACTATATGTTTTGGTGTGTCAATCAGTATGAGTGGTTCTGAAGTCTTTCCTTCCTCAGGCAAAAAGTGGATGTGTGTGGTAAAGTTGCTAACAATACTGTGACCATATTTATGAGGAAACAAAAGGGGAATCACATTGTTTCTCTTGCTCAGCAATGATACTTTAGTATTGGTGAATTAGAGTTTAAGTTATCTAATACTGTAGCCATTAAGTTGTCAGGGAACTGCATTCTTATAGACTGTTACAAGTGGCGGTGTAGTCCCTAAAAGATTTCATAGTATAGTCCCTATTCAGAAAGTGGAGTGATTGTTAAATAAACTGGTGTTTTTAAAGATCAGTCAACATATATCCTGTTCCTGGCTTAAGTGAAGAGGGATCCAGATTTACTGAAGGATATCTTCATGTTTGATTGCAGTCAAGACTTCCTGTAAAGCTTATCTTCCATTATCCCTCTTTCTTCACGTTGCTTGAAGCAATGCCTGTGTCTACTTCTGCATTTGTATAGTACCTAATAAAATGGGGCTCCATTCCTGATCAGATTCCTCTGGGCTCTACTGAAATACAAATATTAAGAATGAGAGAGAGCTCATACTTTACTGGATTCCCTGGATGTATCAGTTCTGATATTCAGATCTTCTGGGCCTGTCATCAGTCTCTAATTCTGCCTGTACTTCTGCATCTTCTCTGTAAGAGTAAGATCAAATTTTCTATGATCATCAGGCTGCTTGCATCACGGTATCTTGTTAGAAATTAATGTTTTCTGATGAAGTGTACAACATATTTTTACCACTCTCAAAAGGCATCTATCTACAAGAAAATGTAGTGTTCTAAACTGGATGAGATTTTCACTGTGGATCTTTGCTGGCAAATTGTCACCTTTCATCAGCATCAATTCCTACGTTTTTGGACTTAAAAAAAAAAAAAAAAAAAAAAAGGAAGCAGCCACGGTAGTCTTGCTATTGCTAAGTGCACTTGGCAGCCATTCCTGCTTGCCATCTATTAGTACAAGGCTTTTCAGCTTTCACTCTTTGTAGAATTACAAGATATTTGAAAGCACTGATGTGTATACACCAGCTCCAGAATCTACTCCATCTTGGGACTTCAGTCTGGTACTTACAAGATTGATCTGTGTAGATTCTTACTCTGGCACCCATCACTGTGCTGTGAGTACTTCACAAAATTATAAATTACACACAAGTGTATTGTTACATCTGTCAATCTGTTCCTTCCTGTCTCCAGAAATTGGACTCAGTTTTGAGGGCTCAAGAGAAGAGATTAGTGTTTAGTACAGGAAGGCTAAACCAAAGAGTTGTGTGTTGCATCCTAGTCTAAAGACATTGGTGTTCATATGGTCATGACTTCTGGCTCATAGATTTGTACTTCCCATTTGTAGTTTTCAGTGGACATGAGTTTCACCCTTGACATTGATAGTTCTGTTGTCTCAATGGAACACAGCTGTTTTGGGAACATGATCATGAAAGGTCAGACCATGGAGATAGGGACTGGAACTTTGAATTGGACCCTGTTACAGGGAAGCCACTACAGAGAGTGGAGGACCTTTTCTAATGTCCTGTGTTTATCTGTAGGTTTTTAGGTCCAAGGTTTCATTCTTAGGTACAGTGAGTTACAATAGTCATGCCTAGAGACCATGGATGAAAGAGTCATTGGGGCTAAATAAAAGTGACTGCAGTTGGCATTTGTCTTGATAGCTATTAATAGACATGGGGATTTTGTATGGCTGTGGCCGTTTGGGTGTATTGAAATGAGGAATTGAGGTGAACACCAAAGCAGAAGAATAGGATGGAATATGATGTTAGAGTGGTGGCAAGTTCTTTGGAGTGCTTCATTCATCCAATCATCATCACCTTAAGCTCTCCTAGGCAGTTGTTAAGCCAGTTGCTGATCTCAGACAGGCCATTTCCTTAGAAAACTTGTGTGGAGGGGTGTTGCTTACTTCTGATGTATATGTGGGGTAGAACTGGATGTCTTCTGCATATTGTTCACATTTTAGTCCCCGCTATTTCATGATCTCTCTTAGTGACTTTATAATATTGAACAGGATGGGAGTAGATGTTGGATCCCTGTGGGGACCCACAGGTGAGGGCTCTGTAGGCTGTGGATCAGATTCCCCTCCTTACTCTCTGGGTGTGTGGTGTAAGAGGAGCACATTTGCAGAGTCAGCTGTATCAAATACTGTAGGTATCCACTGAAGTGTAGTTGTCTGACCTATGACCGTGACCAGGAGATCATTCTGTAGAGTCACCAGTGTGCTCTGTTCCATGGCTTGGCCTGACTCCAGATTAACAGGGCTCTAGTATATTGGCAGTATCTAAGACCCACGTCTACATTACAAACTGTGGTTGACACAAGTTTCATCAGCATATATAGCTACCAAAGTTAGAATATCGCTTGTGTGTGCGTGCATACTTGGCTGCTTGCATCAGTGCTTAGCATACAAACCACGAGTGCTTGTGTCGATGCAAAGTGTGATGCACCATGGGTAGGTAACCCCGTATGCTACGTGCTGCTGTCTGGCGCAGTGCATTTTGGGAAATTTTCACAATGTGTTTTGGGTAGAAATGAGTCATGCAGTGATCTCTGGGAGCTAGTGGTCAAGTTCCCAGCATGCAACTTTTTCTATCCCGTAATATCATCCATATACCATAATTTTTGTGCTTTATTTTATTTTATATTTTTAAAATTCTACAAACCTGGATGGCACATCTCAGTGTTCAACATCTTTGACAAGAAGCATGGAGCCTGCAGAGGTCTGTACTATTCTCATGAACGTTGCAAATACAGGACACATTCAGACCTTCAGAAAGTGCTGCAACAATAGGGGGACATGACAATAAAAATCAATTCAAGGTTGTTGTGATGTTTACGGAGCAGTTGTAGGTGATGGTATGTTATTTCTGGCCTCGAAAAATGAGCATTGACTGTTGGCATCTCACTGTAATGCAAGTTTGTGACGATGAGTGGTGGCTGCAGAACTTTGGGATGCGAAAGGCCCAATTCCTGGATCAGTGTGCCGAGCTCATCCAAGTCGTCCAGTGCTGGGACACCAGAATGAGAGATTCATTTACTGTGTGGGAGTGGCCATCACACTCTGAAAGCATACAACGTTGCATTGCTACCAATCAGTGGGAAATCATTTTGGAGTTGGAAAATCTACAGTGGTGGCCATTGTCATGTAAGTGTGTAGGGCAGAGGTGTCAAACTTATTTGCTATGGCAGGCCAGATTTGAATTAAATGTACTTCAAGTGGGCCATACATACCATAAATCGAAATACTAGGCACTTTTGGAGCGCTGTGTCTCGTGCACACAACGCTCCATGCGCTGCTGCCAGAGTACACAGATCTCGTGGCAGCGCACGATGTCGTGACATCTTGCAGCGTTGTACCCTCTGGCGGCAGCATTTTTGAGCAACTTCCTCTTCTGGTTTAAAAACAATTTGCTCCTTCTCAGTGAGGATCATTTCAATATGTACCTACAGAGCTACAGAGTATCAACCCGTTCATGAGCTCCCCCTGTCATATTGAGATGATCCTCACTGAGAAGGAGCAAATTGTTCCTAAACCAGAAGAGGAAGTTGCTCAAAAATGCTAAAAAAAAAAAAAAAAAAAAATGCTAGGGCGATAGATGGCATGCACGTTCCTACTTTGGCACCAGGCCACCTTGCCACAGAGTACAACAACAGAGAAAGGGCTACTTTTCTGTGGCTGTTCAAGTGTTGGTGGATCACTAGGAATGATGTCACCAGTATCAATATAGGCTGGTCAGGCATTGTGCATAACACATCTTTAAGAACACAGAACCGTTCAGAAAACTGCGTGCAGGGACATTGTTCTGAAGTGGCGGATTACCATTGGCAATATTAAAATGCTGGTAGTGATTCTAAGGGATCCAGCCTACCCCTTGCTTCTTTTGCTTATGAAGCTGTACACTGGTGTTAATAAATTGTATAGTTGATTGCTCTAGCTCGCTTCTGTTTTTTGTTAAATATATTCAAGAGACCAAATAACCAATATGAAGTTTATTGCTATCAGCCAATAATATAGTACAGGAAAAAGGTTCTATGTGATACCAGTCTCCAGGAAGCCATCTCGTGAAGCATTGTTACATTCACTTTACACAGAATGTGCACCCCTGAAATTGCACTTCTAAAACCATCTTTTTATACCCCACCTGTTTACAAATAAAAATTACTGTGTACATCATCTGAAACAAGATTTAATGAGTCAGCTTTCTACCTTGTTTTTCTTGTACCATGGTGTACCTCTTAACTCTTAGTTATGAACACATGCATTCCAGGTACCAGGGGGTGTACAGGCACCTCCTATGTTTATATCCAGATAGAACAATCATATATCTTGTCTTTTTCCTTTGGACATTCCAGTACTGACCTGTGAGAGTAACTGTCTACCTGTTGCTCTGGTAAAACATTCATATGTCCTGATTTCTACCATTTCCATAACTACATAAATCAAAGATTACTTCTGCAAATTCAAGGTGTTATAGGATATTTAGCACAAGAGAACAGGATTGTAGTAAAGGTATAAGGAAATATAGGCTATATATCTTCTATAATATTTGTGCTTGATTCTGTTTGTGCTTAGTGCATACTAAGGTGTGTGTGTGTGTGTGTGTGTGTGTGTAATATGATATATACTGCCCCGCAAAAAAGAAAGATTTAGCTACTGGCTCAGCAGGTACAGAATGACTCTTAAATGTTTTTGGTAGATTGAAGCGATGCTGGCAGTGTTTACTCACTAGATTGTATCTCAGTGAGAAAAACATCCCAGTGGTTTTAGCTGTCTATTGTGTCCTGCATAATATCTGTGAGGCAAAGACGGGAAAAGCAGCTGCCAGCGTGGAGGGCAGAGGCAGAGCAACTGTCCTGAATTTGAACAGCCAGATACAAGGGCCAGTACAAGAGATTGAGGAGCTCTGTAGTTGAACGAGGTTTTTGAAAGAGCACTTAACCCTCAGCCACAGTAGTGTTCTGTGCTGGTCTCTTGTCAGGTCCTGAAGCTTCAGGTGTTGCTGTTAGGAATTGTGTAGAACTGTCTGTGCATTTATAACTAGGACTGTCTTTTTTACTAAAAAGCTATTGATTTTGTGGTGCTTGCTGTACGTTTATAAATAGTTTTAATGAAGCTATGAATTATGTGATGGTTGTACATTTGTAACTGACAGGCTGTTTTCTTGAACCCAGGAGTGCTCTACATTTGCAAGTACTGAGTGCTTTGAGTACTGCTATGCGTTCTGCAATATGTGTTGTGAACTAATAAATATAATTTCAAAAAATAGAAATGTATTGAGGCAAAAAGTGCAGAAAAACAATATGCAAAAATATAAGCAGTGCAAAAAAACTTTTAACATAAATTAACGGAACAGAACTTTAAAATGGAAAAAGCAACGAACATTTATGCCTATTTCAGTGCAGTGCAGTCTGTTGTGGCTATACATATACTGACCTGTGAGAACCACAGATGATGTATATAAAGCTCTGGTTTTTTGTACTGTCCCCTGACATGAAATGGTAGAGGGAAGGGCCCATAATACCGTGTGGTTTGTTGGGGAGCGTAGGGAGATACCACCATGGAATTCTCAAAGGACTGCAAAGGAGGGTGGGGGGAGAGGTCTGAGATTTTTTGCACCAGTAGGTCAACCAGTGTCTGCAACATTGGAGTTTGCTGCCGGAGAAGACCAATTATATCCTGGTGTATCTTTCTCTTCTTTTCCTGCTGGGACTCCTGGGACTTTGTCTGCTTTTTCCTTCTCCTTTCCATCTGCCATGTTTGCAGTCCTGTGCAGCACTGGTTTGCAGGATCTCGCTGAATATGTCCTCTCCTCATGAGGATCAGGTGTTCGATGGGTGTGGAGGGGGCATCCCAAGGTCGCAATGGCAGCAGCTGCTAATAAAAACAGACAGATGTATCACTGGATTTACTGCCAGAATGGAAGGGGAAAGACAAACTTCAAAACTCTCCCTTAATTCCTATGAAAACTTTTAATAAGACATGCTTACTAAAGCTTCAGCTTTGGAGCACCTCTGCACAGCACCACTCTTCACTCCCAGCTATGGTGACTATGGCCTGTTAGGGCTGAGTGGTGGGGAAGGAATTTTGGTTGTATGAAACAATAACATTTCTGTATCTATTCCATTGATACAAGTATAGGACAATGGCACTGAATATTGGCATGATTTTCCACAGCCAGTGGTGATTTTAGCTGACATCTCACTCTTGAGTGCAACAGAGGAGAGAGCTCAGTTATTGTTTTCATCCGGAAGCCACCTGAGCCCATATATTGCTAGCCTGTTCACGGCAATGGTGCCAACCAAACTCATTGTGGTCTGGGAAAGTTTTCTACCACAGAGGAAGAAATAAGGCAGTCATCCCTAGAAACTTTCGGGAGAGGATTGCAGAGTATCTCCATGAAAGTTTTATCAAGGAGACATTGCTATGTGCATAAGCAAACTGCTCCACATGGCTCCTCCACTTAATCCTACAGGCCAATGAAAGCAGATACCAGCTCTTCCTCTGTCTGTTATACTGCTTCTTTGTCTTGTACACTAAAACAATCAAAAGTCTATACCTGTCATAGTTGACTTGGGGATGGGCAGGATGCATCTTCACATTTAAACAGGGTGAAATGCACATACACACTTACCTGAGGTTCCTTCCACTGCATTTTGCTCAACTGATGAGACTAGCTAGACTGTAGTGGAGTCTCAAACATGGCATGGTTGGACCCCCTGTTGTATCTCCTCCTCCTCTCCCCCCCCGATCCTTCACTGTTCACAGCAGGCTTCTTGGTCACTGGCTCCTCCAAGGTATCCACGGTTATTTGTGGGATGCCAGTGGGGTCTCCACCAAATATGGCATGCGATTTGTAAATGTGGCAAGTCTGTGGCTCAACCCCAGGTTGTATTTATTTCAGAAATACATGGGAGGTTTTAAAGGATTCTGGTCTCAATGACACCTAGGCAGTGGAGTTGACAGTTGTAACCAGATTGGTGACTGTTTCAGGACTTTGGGCTTCATGTGACAGCTGCTGGGGGACTGGTAGGGTCGACACAGATCACATGGCGTATATGCCCATACTGCACTGATATCGGTAGATTGATCATAGCTCAGCATTATTCAGGGAGGTGGTTTTACTGCATCACCATAACAGGCCACTTATGTCAGCCAGAGACAAATTTGAGTGTAGACACATGAATAAATGGGTCAGTAGATGGGGACTTAAGATCAACCTATCTTTGTAGTGTAGACCAGGCCTTAGTGAAGCTAGGGGGTGACCCCTGACAAGCTTCTTAATTAGCTCGCTTAGGAATGGGAGGTTAGGAGTCACATAAAGTGATGGTTTCTTAAGTACTTGCTGTGACATACTGTACCCTGAAGCAGCCCCCTGTAAGCCCCGTATTCGTCATTCCTAGATGGTTGTAATAGTTCATACTAAACATGCCATATAAGATATCTAATGAAAGATCATAATCTGCTAAAATCCATTGTACTGTCAAAATATGTGCATCATTAGTGTGTATCAAGTTATGAGATTTTGGTGGTATTGAAATACGTTATAAACTTACTAGTAACAGAGGAGGCATCCATGCCCAAGAGGGGCTCAGCAACCATCACCCAGCAAAGGAGTTGTAAACAAAGGATTTGCAATACAATTACAGTTGCACAAGACTATGCAATGGAGATTGCTCAATTCTATGACTCAGTCGCACAATGTGACACCAGCAGGGGAGAGGAAAGGATTGAACAACCTTGACTCAGCAGAGCCTGCCTGGACAAGCCTGGACTAATGTCTGTTAGACACATGGTCAAAAGATATAAAATAGGTCAAGGCACACAGCCCCTCTCCTTTTTCTCCTCTCCCACCTATACTGGAAGCAACAAGAGCACTGAGCAACAAAGACTTTGACAGGAGACTGGTCCCCAGGCTTCAGGAAGGAGCTTGTGTATGAAAGAGCTGTAACATTCAGTGGGCTGAGAAAAACTGTTTAATCTAGAGACTGCCTAGTGTTATAAGGTTTAGGTTGTGCGTTTATCTTTCATACCCATCTCTGATCTCTTATGCCTACCCATTATAGTCACTTAAAATCCATCTTTCTGTAGTTAATAAATCGGTTTCATATTTTAGCTAAAACTATGTTTCAGCTGAAGTTTTTGGAAAATCTCAGCTCACTTAACAAAAGCTGATATATATCCTCTCCACATTGAGGGAGGGGCAGGTTAGGTAAAATTTATACTGGTCAGGCTTCTGACCAGGGCAGGATGGTGCAACTTCAGGGTGCAGGGCAGAGAGCTGGGGTGAACTGGCAGGTGTCTTTCTCTGTGAGATTTGTGAGTGGCTATGGGACCATTCATGCAATCTAGCTGGGTGTGGGGCTTCACAGGCTGTTGGGCTGAGTGATAACACCATGAGGGGTTTGCTGCTTGTCACTAGCAAAGCATGGTGGGAGCAGCCCAGGCTGGAGAGTTAAGGGACACAGCAGGACTCCAGTCCTAGATGAACTTGCCAGATTGTGTTGTTTTGTGATGGGAGAAAATTGTAATTTCCCACTTCAAAGGGGAAGACACCTTAGAGTTCTCCACCTTTTCTTTAGTTAAAATTAACAGGGATCAGTCACAAATGATGACTTGGTTTTCCTGTGGTGTTTCTAGCTGTCTGTTGTGTAGATGGGCTGCATTTACAGAGGGAAGAAATCAATGTATTGGACCTGTCTTATGTATAATATCTGGTATCCTGAGGCTCTCATGAATGCAGATGATTTTCTCTGAGAAGTAAACTGATAGCTCTTTGTACCATGAGGTTTGGAGGTTGAGCGGAGGCATTTTGAGTTAACTAAGGTGGTTCACAACCTGTTTTAGTTCATTGACAGAGGATTACTTTTTTAGCATCTTTTATGGTGTCTATTACTTTGTTTTTTCCCCCCATGATGAGAACACAGGCTTGCAAGAATTTTTTGTGTTGGAGCCTGTCTGCATCTGCTTGTTTTTTCCCACACTGACTCTGAAGTTCCCTTCTTTCTTGCTGATTATCAGAGAATTATGGGGATCTGTGGTGTTAGTAAAGAAGCAGTAGATGTTTCAGGCCCAGAATCTCAATAGCTTTCCTTGATTGGTCATAATAACTCACTAGATTGACTTGCCATCATCTCTTATTGGGGAGGATTAATCTATAAGAATCCACTGGAGTTTACTGGATACTGAAATAGATCATTGTGGTTGATGCTTCTTGTTGAGTCAGAGTGGGTTCTGATCTCAATTTTGATATGATAGTAGAAAGTCCAAGATGAGGGAATGTTTCATGTTTCCATTTTCAATGTGTGATCAGTGATGTGTGTGTAGTTCCTGAGTTTGAGCAACCAAGGCTTTGTTTACACTAGCAGTTTTGTCAGTAAAACTTTTTGTCCATCGTGGGTATGAAAAAGCCAACATAAATTTCACCGAAAAAAGCACCCGTGTGGACAGCACTATGTTGGCAGGAGATGCTTTTCCCGCCAACATTGCTACTGCTGCTCCTTGGGGGTGGCGTAATTATGCTGGCAGAAGAGCTCTCTCCCTTCAGCATAGAGCAGCTACACGGGAGACCTTACAGCGGCACAGCTGCAATGGTATAGCTGTGCCACTGTAAGATCTGTAGTGTAGACATAGCCAAAGAGTGTGAAGTGTGAAGCCATGGTTAAAGGCCATTATATTAAAGATGTCACAATAGTGTCTGAGGTCTCCTAGGGGAATAAGTCTTGGAAACTTTGTCACAATGATAGAAAGACTCAGCTTCTATAGGAAACTGGATTCAAAGGGCTGCTAACGACTTGTCTCTAGGTTCATGGAATAATTAGAACATTTAGTATTCTGCCCTATTCATCAGTTTATACACCACTGATATATTTAGAGACAGAAGGCCTTCTGCTTGCATCAGGGATCTCATAAACTGGCCAGTCAACAGAAGGATATTCATTCATATATACAGAGTAGTTCGTTCCTGTTGTCACTATGAATATAACAAATTAAAACCCTTTCCTGCCTGGGCAGATTTAGCCTCTTAGAAAAGGAAGAAGGAAAGCCTCCTGTTGTCCCTGCACTGGGAGATCCTGTTATAGGGACTGACCATGTCCGCACTCCTCTCCCTGCCCCCCCCCCCCCCCAAAAAAAAAAAAAAAAATCAGTGGCATCTGCTTTTGATGCAGTTATGATAAAACCCAGACAGCAAAGGTCAATTTCTAAATCCCAGAAAGATTACTCTTTACCACCCATCTTTTCATACTTAATTAGGAATGGGGAATATACTCCTCCACAAACCCTTGGGGGTAGAAATGAAATTCAGCTTTAGACAAGTGGTTGTACAATTACGTTAGAATTGGACCTTCCATAACCTAGCGAGGTTTCTTTCTGGAGCAGACATTATTACTTGAGGCTCTGGAAGGTTTTCTTCTCTGTCAATTGGTTATTAAGTTACTTGGGGCATGACAAAATCTTTTAGAAAATTACCTAGGCATTATGTGGGGATAGTTTGTTGAAAGAGCAGGTCATTTCTATGCCTTTCAAAATAGATTAGTCTGAATATTCAGATTTGCTGTTCTCTAATGTCCCTGTATCTGAGGATGTAAAGAATGTAATGGCACATTCTGTTAGGTTGAAGGCAGCTTCCATGGTATGTTCATGTAACATCTTCCTTGTGGAGGCTTTCAAAGCTGCCAGTTGCAGCATTAGTCATTTAAAAAAAAATTAAAATAACTCCCAAATACAAATAGGAAAGTATATGGCCTCCAGACATACCACCTTAGGCTGTTAACTTGTTTGCACTCAAGTGAGGTCATGCCTGATCTAAACATGGGGGAGAGATCTCCGAAGAAAATCCAAATACTTCAGGAAACAATGTTAGTCATTGTCACGCTCTTCTGAATGAGCACCGATTCAGTACTGCAGCAAAATTTTAGAGAGCATTATTCTGTTGGAGGTGCTGTTTATGTATGAGATTTGACAAGAGGCACTGATCACTTATTCCTGTAATGTTAGGAGTGATAATGCCAGTGTCCTGACATGAATTCAGTAGCTATTCACTTCCTCTTATGTTTCAAAATCCACTAATGAAGTTATGAATATTAGACTCCTTAAATTTACAGGCTAGGTCCCATATCGGTAAATATGTGTTCGCAGTAAGAGCTCTTTCTGCTGTGACATCAAGCTTTACTGCTATACCCTTCCATGAAAGGCAGTCCCCCTAGCCTGTTTGTGAACTATTGTTTGCACGTCTGCTCTGCTTAGGGGTGTGTGTGTGCGCCTAGCGCACTCGAGCTGGTGAGTTTGGTGTAGCAGTACCCGTCAAGGCAGAGCATGTGGCCCATTATCTCCTTGTTCCTTCAGGCAAGGGTATAAAGGATGGAGCCACCCCAACCCCGCTTAATTTTCTTCTCACTATTCTTGGCTATAAGTAGGACTTCCCATGCTCTGTCATGCTTTTCTTTTCTACTTTAGAAGCATTCAGTTTCTTGTAAATAGTTAAATATTGTAGCTAGTTAGGTAGTAGTATCCTTTCTACTTTTTATGACCTTTTCAAAGATGTTGCTTTTCTATTTTCTTCACTCCACAAAAATAATTCTGCCTTTCAGGCTGAGAAGTGAGACACTAGCTTTGTCTGATTCCCTGAGGTTTAAACACTGCCCTCTTTTCTATCCCTAACACTGCTATTCATTGTGTTTGGGTGAAAGTCACATTAGGGAAAGGTGTGACATTTGTCATTCCTTTAAAAAGAGGACTCAGAAATTGAGAGCGCTTTGAGAAAGCACATGATAGAGTAGGGTTATGTAACTGGTGTCAGACCTGGAGCTGTATGAGACAAGCAGGAGTGGTAGAGGACCTTACAAAGGTGACTCCTGCACCCCCTTACGATTGAGCTCTCAGCAACTTTAATAAGTGGGGCCCTCCCTTTCTGAGATAAGAAGGCGTTCCCTTTCTCTGGGGGAACTCAGAGAACTGAGACCTGAATCAGCTCATAAACTTAAATAGAGCTTTTGGGGTTTTAAACAAGACTCTGGGCACCAGCAGGTCTCTCAGAACTTAACACAGGATTTGCCTGGTACCAAAGATGAAGCAGCTGCTTTGGCTTGATGCTCCCCAGTTCTGGCTCAGTTCTCTATATTATTGACTCCGGAACAGGCCACCATGCCTCTCTTGAGTCCCTCACCATTTGAACTGCCAGAGACAGTCTCTGTATCACCTAGGTTGTTGGCCCTGCTACTCCCAAAACCTACATTGCAGCAAGAGACCTTCTCTCTCTCTATCTCTCTACCTTCGTCTCCTGATTCAGTGGGAGAATTCTAGTTTCTTTGGTACCAACTTCTTTGATTGCACCAATGTTGACTTCAGCACCAGCTCACAAGTTCAGCAGCAATCCTTTTTCATTCTGTGGCACCAGCAATTAGAGCAACCATTGGCCTTGGTACCAACTGCCTCTCATATTCGATAGGCACTGATGATTGTGTCTGCTTTGCTGTTGACCCCTTTGAAGGCACCAGCAGTACACTTTAGAATAATCTTAGGTATGTACCACCATGGTGTTGATTTCAACCTTGGTACTGAACTCAGTACCAGTCTCAACTATTTATTATTTCAACTACTAAGCCTATATACAAGCTTCACTCAGATCATCATGGCAGGCTTTCTGCACCTCATGACACAGCCCATCCAATGTCATCTGCTTCTTATGCGTCATCCTCTGACTCTGAATATAGCTGGGGGGGATCCCTCCCTTACCAGATCCAGAAAATCTTATTTTCCTTAATCTTTGGCTAGATGGTTGTGATCACATATGAGATGGGGTTATATCTGTGTTCACTGCAAGAGTTGTCCTTGGGATTCATCTTTCTGGCCACCTATGCCATACTCACAGTGGCCTTCCTGAGCTTGACCGGGTCCAATCTGCAGACCAAAGTCCACCTGGGTATCCATCCCATCAAGAAGAAAGGTTGCCCTCTCTTAATACTTCATTTTCTCTTGATGAGGCCCTTCTTGCAGAGTCCTTGTCACCAGCACCAGATGACTTTTAGACTTACGAATACCAGTGTATATAGACAAGCCCCAGTTACACAATCCAGTTCAAGCCTATTCCCACCCTCTTACCTTCCCTCTTCAGGGATCCTTCCCACAAGCTTGTACTTTTACAAGAAGCACAAACTTTTCATTTGGGTGCCGCTGAGGAAGTTCGTGTGGGGAAAGGGCTTTAATTTGCACTACGGTCTCATTGCCAAAAGAAGACAAAGGGGGCTGAGATCTCTCCTAGTTTTGTGAAAGCTAAACATATTCGTCAGAAAGATCAGGTTCCACATGGTCTCCCTAGCCGTGATTATTCTATCTCTAGATCCCAGTGACTAAAATGCTGCTTCTGATCTCCAAGGTGTTTACTTTTTGTGGCAAACTACCCAAGCCATGGAAAGTATCTGAGACCTTTGGTTGCAGACCAACGTTCCCCATACACTGTCCTTCCTTTTGGACTGCCATCTGCCCCATGGGTGTTCACCAAATAAATGGCAGAGGTTGGACATCCAGGTATTCACCTATTTGGACAATTGGTTGCTCTGAAGCAGTTCTAGGCGTCAGACTGAGATCAGCATCCTTATTTGCTCAGCTGGGCCTGTTAATGAGCAAAGACAAGTCAACTTTCACTTCCATTCAATGAATCTAGTTCATTGTTGGAGGGAGGCGATACAAATTCTATAACAGCAATTCATATCTTCCTCAAAACAGATTTCAAGTCATCCTGGGCCTGTGCAACGGTCTATAATCTTACCCCTATACATCAGTGAGATCTTGTTTGAGACTGTTTGGGGACATGACATCCTGCACTTACCTGAGTTGGCATTCCAGATGTTGCCTCAGATGTTTACAGGAATGGCTAAAGCCTGTTTACTCCCCCCAAACAAACATCTGCTAGATATGAGAATTGACATAATTGCCAGGGTGCTTGTCTCACTGAACAGGTGGAAGGATCTCACCAGTGATTGTAGACCAGTGCTGCCCTACTCAACTCCTCTTCCATCCATGACTTTGGCCACTGATGCTTCCTTCCTAAGGTAGGAGGCTCATTTAGAGAAGCCTCAAACACAAACTGTATGTCAAAGGAAGAACCATCACTCCACATCAGTATGTTGGAGCTATGAGCTACACACAAAGCCTGTCAAGACTTTTTGCCTTGAATCAAAGGCCAAACTGTGCAAGTTCTCAAGGACAACGTGACACCGATGTTTTATGTGAACAGGCAAGGAAGTGCCATATCTACATTGTTGTGTCACTAAGCCAACCATCAATGTAACTTTTGCATCCAGAATAAAATCACTGTCAGTTTCTCACCTGGAAGCTCCGAATGTCCTAGCAGACCACCTCAGCAAGACTTTTTGGGAGGATCACAACTGACCATTGAAGGCCAGCGTACTCAGATTTATTTTTTGCAAGTGGGGGATTATCAATATGCATCAGTTCGCAACAAGACAGAACAGAAAATAACAGCTCTTTTCCAGAGAAGTCTGAGCTCAGGCTCTCTTTCAGATGCTTTCCTCCTTTCCTGGTGTCCAACTCTGAGTTTCCTTCAGTACCACTCATACTCAGACCTATACAGATTCTCATTTCAACCACGATTAACATGTCGTCCAGACAGGGATGGGGACGGGAATATTCTGTCTTCCTTATGGCGAAGTATTTCACCCAAATCTCAACAGAGTTCACCTGACAGCATTGGCTGTGGAGTGTCTAGACAGTAGGGAAAAGAGTTGTTGTTTAGCAGTCCAAAATATTCTTTAGAACACCAGAGAACTGTCTACTAGGGCAGCGTACTTCTATAAATTGAGTTTTCTCATGTTGAGCAGAGGCTCATAACTGTCTTTGGTCAGAAACGGATACAGGAAATTTTGGATTACCTGCTTCATTTTAAAGAATGTGGCCTTTAGTTCATTAAGAGTACATTTAGCTGCTGTCTTCGCTATCCATCCTCCTGTACAAAAGTTTTTGGTATTCTATGGTGATTAGATTTTCTAAAGGGGTAAACAGAATTTACACCCCCTATGTCCTGGTTAAGCAGCTGGTTCTTCCTTGATACTTGAACCTTGTATTGTCAGCTTTTAATGGGATCTGTGTTTGAGCTTTAACAACCTGCCTCTTAGCCTCCCTATCAGCCAGTAGCTGATTCTTTCTCAGTAGTTATTATGCCTGCCAGAAGACTGAGCCTGCAGGCTTTAATGATGGGACCTCAGTACATCATTTTCTTTAAAATCTCCACAAGCATATCCAAAATTTATTCCGAAGGTGGTGTTCAACTTCCATCTTAACCAGGCTATCCATTTGCCTACCTTTTTTTCCCCCTAAGCCTCATACATACAAGGATGAGGAAAGGTTCCATATGTTAGACATCTAATGTGCCCTGTCCTTTTGTATAGACAGGATTAAATCATTTAGACAATCTCCACATCTTTTTGTGTTCTCTGCAGATGGAATGAAAGGGCAGATGACAGCTCAAAGACTTTGTTACTGGATAACTATATAACAAGAAATTATGAGATAACAAACCCTTTAGCTCCTTCAAAGGTGTCAGCTCATTCCACCACAGCTCAAGCAACTTTCTTTGCCTCTTGAGAGATGTGCCTATAGAAGATATCTTTACTTTTGCCAAGTATTATGCAATTATTGCTACCTGCAGAGATGACTCGAACTTTGTTTGAAGAGAGACAGCAGGACTGTTTTTCCAGATTTCTTGTCCCACCATCACAGTGTATCATTTTGGTTTCACCTAAGTGGAATGGACATGTGGAAGCACTTGAAGAAAAAATGGTTACTTACTTGTATTGTCTGTATTGTAAGTTTTGTTCTTCAAGATGTTGCACATGTCTATTTCATCAGCCCCCTCCTTCATCTCTGCTTCAGAATGTATCCATTACAATGCCAATGTGAAAGAACTGAAAGTTTGTCAGGGCGCCTCCACCCTTTATACCCTCGGCATGAAGCGATGCAGGGTACATGTTCTGTCTTGACAGGTACTACTACATAGAACACTCTGCCTCAAGTGCACTGAGTGCATGCACACACTTAAGTGAAATAGACATTTGTAACACATCTCACATAACAGTTACAATACAGGTAACTTTTTTTCAAAATCATAAAAGACATTCACAATACTTCCTGAAGATAAGCCTGAGTGTGTTACATTCAAGAAAATTAGTTTACTTTAATTTTGAAGAGGATCATCTTAAATTGCTTAATTTTATTTGAAACAAAACCTGTGTCAATTCCTCTTGCTAAGAATAAGTCTCAAAATTGTCATTAAACAAAGATCATGATTGGAATATGATTTTATTTTAATTCTGGTTTTAATAATGCTTAGATCATATGTGTTACAGGACTGAAGTTATGTTTAAACTTTTTAGGCTGCCAAACGAGGGATTCTTTCTTCAGGTCGTGGTAGAGGAATTAATGCAAGAGGTCGGGGTGCATCACGTAGCAGAGGCAGAGGAACACGAGGCCGGGGTCGCGGAAGAGGTGTTCCCGTTCATGCAGTAGTGGATCATCGTCCTAGGGCACTGGAGATCTCTGCATTCACAGAAAGTGATAGAGAAGATCTTCTTCCTCATTTTGCGGTATGTAGTAACTTCAATATTTTTTCTCTTTGGATGAATAAGTTTTGTGATAGTGCAGGGGAAAACTTCCAAGGAGTTATTCTAATCAACTAATATTTAATTAACCAAGGAGTCCTAAAGTAGGTTCTCTACTTTTAAAAAGAGCTTCCTGTTTCTAAACTCTGGAAGGACTTCATACAAGGTAGAGAAAGGAAGTGATGCCAATTGTTTCCTGTTGTTTACATGGATGCTGTGTACCCCAGGAAGAGAATCTGGAGGTAAAATATTAACTTGTCAATTATTCAGTATGCTAGCAAGCTACTGTTGGAGTGGTGGTAGTAGTAAGTCCTTGAGTAAAAAGCATGCAGAACAACAACTGGTAATGGGCTTTTGCAAGAACTGGAGGAGCATAAGAAAGAAAAGAAATTTTGAACCAGTCCTTGAGTTAATCTAAACCACAGAATACCATATTCACAAGGGATTTTAACAGACATTTGTTTTGTAACAAAATGAGTAATGGATGAACAAACTGCCGTTTTGTAGATACACTTGCTTCAACTTTATTTATGCCTGACTGTCCTGTCTCTGTGTTCTACCCACTTTTTTGAGTTTGAGAGTATAGACCAGTATTGTATAACAACTGCAGGATCTTAGTACCACTCCCAGAAGTCTGTGTGTCCACAAAATGGCACACAGGCAGAGCTGGAATTCCCTTTAAACAGAGCTTTTTCTTAATCTTAGGGCTGCAGTTCAAAATTTGATACTGGGTTTATATATGTCAATAGTCCATTATATCATCATATAATTTAGTTGGACTGAAAATAAAATGAGGCAAAAAGGGCCTGATGTATGTCTCTTTTCTTCAAGCCTGCAAT
Source organism: Emydura macquarii macquarii (assembly GCF_026122565.2). Lineage (NCBI taxonomy): Eukaryota > Metazoa > Chordata > Testudines > Chelidae > Emydura > Emydura macquarii. The sequence goes on along the minus strand of NW_027132610.1, from coordinate 41,872,849 downwards.
GAAGGAGAAACCTATTCATTTTGTAGAGTGGATGCTGAGGATGTTACGGAACTCTCAAAGATAAGTTCAGGCTGTGTCACAATCAGTTCTCTTGAGATTTAGCCCTGTGGTCCTTACTGGTGGCGGAGAGCATCCTGCACTGAGATTGTGGAGCAGTCAGTCAGGTCTGCCTTCTGTTTGCCTTTGAACATTGACCACTTCAGGAACAGCCTGTGTACCAGTAAGGCAGGGAGTACTTCTAGCAGCCCTATTAGTAGTAGTTGTAGAACAGGAACCAACTGTGACCCAGCAATCCTCAAAGATGTGGTTGACTTAGAGGATAAGACATATTCTCCTATCTCCATTTTTATTCTTCTAAAGCAGTCAAATTTCTGGCAGCAGAATATGGCTATACAACCAGTGGTATTGAAATGACTTTTTACTGTTATTGAGAAACTAGCTAGTTACTATAGGGATGTTGGTAAGACTCTTCAGCCAACATTAATATAGATTTTCAGTTAAAACAATGTTTTAAACCCCTTTACTAGGCATTAAAACAAATGTAAAACAGAATTCGTTATAATTTTACAACTTGTAACGTAAAGAGTTAATTTTCTGGAAGGTTAGAGTTCATGCTTAACCTGTGCACATATGTAAAGGCCGAATATTTGTTGATATTACTGAAGTTGTAATTAGAGTTGACCTCTAAAGCTTTTTAGAGTTCACTTTTTCAACTAATATATGATCCATGAAGAGCCACTTTTGCCTTTGCTTTTGGCAATCTCTGTTTTCATCAGATTTTTAAAAAACTACAGCATGTCTGTGCCTCTTTCCTCCAAAGAAACCAGAGTGAAAAGAGCCCCTCTGATCTCGGTTATTTGCATGGCAGGCGGATGCAAATAATAATCTCACTTTACTTACATGCTGCTAGATTGTATTGTTAACACTGCTAAATTGCTGCCTTTTTGTACAGAGACTAAGGGGGGGAAGAACTCAGACTGCAGACAATAATTAACATGCCTTTAAACATGGGTTTGTCATGTCACTGTTCCACAGAAAATAGTTACACAAACTGCTGAACCAAAGGTGTTCAAAAACACCAACTTCAAGGCAGAATAAGAGATGGAAAAAAGATTTTTTTTCTAAAACTCTATTAGGATTTAAAAACATAAGCTGACACTAATGCTATTAAAAAAAAATCCAAGAGACTTTACAAGGTCACCTTTAAGATTTTTCATTCTACCAAGAGGGGGGATTAATGTACTATGTTTAGTGTATCCTTATCTGGAGACAGAACGAAGCTCCTTGTGAAGAGGTGGAGTCTGTATCTTGTCAGTGGAAACATGCTGGACATCTTCCATAATGTGGCTTTTCCTTATTTTAAAGGATTTAATTGTGGATAGTGTTAAATTTAACTAACTTCTCTTAATAAAAGTGTTTGTGACTATGCAGGGTTGGGAAGGAATTTCTTCCCACATTAGATAGGCAGTGATTTTGGGTTTTTTGCTCCTTCTGCAGTGTGGTGTGAGAGTCACTTGCCAAGATCCTCTTGATATATCTCACTTAATCAGTTTCCTGCCTTTGCAGAGGCCTCGGGCATTGGTGCACCTTGGTCCCTACTATTTTCTGCCTGTCACGCACAATAGTTTTTTGGTTGAGTTTAATGTGCAGGTGCTGGGTGGTGGTGTTGGCCCGTGATAACGATGACTGGAAGGATACATTTTTTATCCGTAAATATTGGTAAACATTGATTTCACCATATATGCACAAACCAAAAAAAGGAAAACTTCCCTTGATAGTTATAAAAATTTACAGATAGGCAAAGTAAGAAAAATTCTGCTTGAGAATTTGTTTGATTTTAAGATATTTACTTTGTATATTTTGAAAAGTGATGTTGACAGTTTGTGTTTTAAGAGTTATAATGTTTTTATTTTTTGAACCTCAACATCCACTGTCATTAAATAATTGTCTGACTCTCCCCCTCCCATTAGTTTCCTACAACTGTGATAATTTATATTGAGAAAAATTGAGGAAAAAAGCTTAAAATCCAGCAACTGAATATTTAAATGGATAAAAATTCAAAAAAAATTCTGAAACATAAACATTAATATTTATGACACTTTGCTTTTCAAAAAAGTGGTGCCGAGTCCTCTGGCACTTTGTCATGTAGCCATGTAGTCTATGGAGTTCTACATCAGTGTTCATATTTTTGGTAGCTTTACACCTACTGTGTTTGCAACTTTATTTCATATCAAAATGCTTCCAATTGAGGGAAAATATGAGGAGATCATATTTCTCATGCACAGCAATTTTAAAAAAAGCTTGTCTTGCAGTCTGTGTTCATATGCATATTATCTGCTACAATTTAAAATATTTTATGGTCCTCTTCTGTAAAACTCTGAATGGGCTGGAGCTCAGTTATCTGAGACAATCTGTCTGCACTCCAGCTACGCAGATGTGATCATCAGGAATGCTTCAGTTGATGGAGTCCAAGGTACAGTCCATAGGGAGCAGGGCAGAACATTCTTGGTAGAGGACCTTCAGCGTTGGAACTTTCTGTCACTGGAGATAGGACTGAATTTGATTCTTGTTACCTTCTGGGCACATTGCAAGATTAATCTTTGTGCAGACATTTTCCTAACAGATTGATGGAGTTATATATACTTGGTGCTTGACCCTTAAAGTCATTGGCTCTGAAGAAGAAGAAGAAAAGGAGAGCCATGCCTCCTTCATGCTTTTACTATGCACTATTACATTTATGTAAAGGGAGTCCAAATGCTACGGTGCTCAATGTTTTAGAATTGCATATAAACATTACATAATATTCCTCACAAAGCAAGTTAATCATTAAGGTCTCTTCCGTGTGCATCATTTCCAGTTCTATATAGTTTTCAAGTACATGTGATTGTTTTGTACACTATTTGCATAGAAAAAGGAATCTTTCAATTAATTTACTTTTTTCTCTCATTGAAAGCAATATGGTGAAATTGAAGATTGCCAGATAGATGACTCTTCTCTTCATGCAGTGATTACTTTTAAGACAAGAGCAGAAGCTGAAGCTGTAAGTATATTCTTCATATTAAAAATACTTTAAAAAAGATATTTCATAGTAGCCATACTTTATACTGAATTCTTAAGCTGAATTAAATATATTTCAGAACAGTTGAATCTCATGCTGAATCCTCTTAAATTGATTATCAAAGAGGCATCAGATAAACACACAGGTTTGATTTTAGATTAAATTACTAAATAGCATCTTTTAAAAAAAATCTTTCAAACCAGCATATTAGCTGAAATCCTTAAGAGGGAGGAAAATCTGAGTTAGTTAAAAGTATAAAGTATAGATTGCATGAGTCAAAACAAAACATCCCCCTCAGAAGTAATTCATGAGTGGACATCTTGATTTGGCAGGAACCTATCTGTTCACTGTTCCTTATTTTTGCCCATAAGAGTTACCTCAGTTTCCACAGCCTTACTGTTTTCACTTTCCTTGAAGTTTACATCAGAAATGCAGAATCATGAAACAAGTTATTGGAAGGGTTTTCTTTATGTACTTCTTCCATGTCCCTTATTTTTATAGAAATTGGACTTCTTGGAATTTGTAGGGTATTTCTGTCCTAGACATTTGTTTTGCCTATATGTCTTTAATTCTCATTTCACCAACATTTCTAAAAGATTATGCGGGTTATAATCACTGACATTTAATGTGGGAACTATTTATTATTCTTTGTGTTTCCATGCAGTTACATTTAATACATTCAGAACATCAAGTTCACTTTGAAATGAAATTAGAGTGCTTGCTTATCGTATGACATATCAATATGAAACTTCTCCCTAAATATTTCTAAACATTTAGTGAAATTAAATGTTAATTTGTTAATTAAATAGGAGGGTGCATGCCAGGGTAGTGCTTTAATCAGTGAGACTCAGGAAACTTGGATTCAATTCTCTGCTTTGCCACAAACTTCCTGTTTGCCTTGGACAAGTTCTGTCTGTGCCTCAGTTCTCCAACTCTAAAATGAGAACGATGGTACTTCCTTACCTAATAGCTGTTGTGAGGATAAATACATTAAAGATTGTGAGGAATTCATATACTATAATGGGGACAGATAAATATGTTAGAATGCATAGGGTACCCACACTTAGGCCGTGTCTTCACTGTAGAGTTTTGTCAACGCAAGTTACACTGACATACAGCCACCGCTGAAATTAAACTGCTTTTGCATGTCCTCAGTATGCTTCTTGTGTCAGTGGAATGCATCCACTGTAGCATCTCTTGCATTGACACAGAGAGCAGTGCAGTGTGGGTAGCTATCCCACTGTGCAGCTGCACGCAGGGTGCCTTGGGAAGTGTTTGCAATGCCTCATGGGGCAGCACAGCATCACATGATTGTTTCTGAATCTCATTGTTCCCTGGGCATTCTACTAGATGGACAGCTGCTTTCCAAGTACCCTGTCAGCCAAACTGATGTTGCTGAGCGCTAACACAAGAAACACACAGAAGTGTATCAGTGGGAGGGGAGGGTGACTGTGAGAGTGTGTGTGTGTGAGAGTCAGAGACAGTGTGTACTGGGGGAGAGAGAGTGTATCATCATCCTATCTCTTGTAAGTTCAGACAGCAGCTGGAAGCAACCAATTGAGAAACAGAAGCTGGTGCACAGACACCAGCTCAGTGGAAACTGGTACACCAGCAGGGGGAGCGGGACACCCTGACATCAGCCTCTGCCTCCCTCCCCAGCTCTGCACAGTATATTGGGAGTCTGTCTCTCCCTGCCCCTCAGCCGCAACCTGCCCTACCTGCCTGCTGCTGCGGTCTAGTTCCAGGGGAGAATAGGATTCCATGTTAATGTTTTGATTCTGAGATTCCCTCCAAGTTCTCCCACAGCTTCCTCTCCTGACAAACCAAGGAGATCCACCCTCTCCCCTGTAGTCCAGACAGGAGTGCGTTTCCTGCTGGAAACCGGCATGCTCAGCTGGCCAGTAGCTATGTGAGCTCTCCACGCTGAGCAATTTCAAAATTTCCTGGGGCTTTGAAAGCGGAGGGGGGCATGCCTGTGTAGCTGGATATAGGGCAGTGGAGTTCAAAATGCTGAGCAGATCAGTCACAGAGGGCGTTGTCAGATACCTCCTGGAGGCCAGTTATGGTACACAACGTCTACGCTGACGCTTTGTTGCTCTAACTTTGCCTCAAAAAACTCTACGCCTCTTGTCGGCAGAGCAGGAGAGTTTTGTTGGCGGGAGGAGGATTGTAGTGTGTACACCTCCATTGTTTTGTCACCCAAAGCTGACTTTTGTTGACAAAACTCTGTAGTGTAGTCCAGGCCTCCTTTAGGGTGATGACCCATGTAGTGTCAATATGATTCCATGTGGTGGGATTTAACTTGTTTTTTTGAGAATTTTAGGAAATGACCACAAAATAACTTTAAAGTGGCAAAGTCAAACACTCAAAAATTAGAAAATGCCAGCATGAAGATTGCCTCTGGATTTGGCCAATTTGGTATATATGTCTGTGACGTTGATGACTCAGACCAGTAAGGCGCTCTCTCACCACCTGCGGTCTAACTTTGTGTGCCTTAATGTTATGCTGCCATGGCTCAGAACCTTGACACCAGTACCCAGCCTACAAATGTAAAGGTCTCATCCTGGCTTCCACCAGCATAGATACTCCTTGCAGGGTGACTTCAACAGCCCTTCCAGTCCTGAGTCTCCCCAAATCCATCCCCAAGCTCTTAATTACCAGACACTCTGACTTTTTCCTGTCTAGTTTGTCACCCACAAAGAAATAAAACTTGCACCCAAGTTATTACTTCACTTTGGGCGACACACTACACACCATTTGCACAGAGACCTTTTCTGGGTAAAAATAAAAAATTTGTTTAATGGAAAAATCAGATTCGAATATGAAGTAATAAGGAAAGCAAAAACACAAACTATGGAGAAAATAAACAAAAAAAATGCAATCTCAGGTTTTACACTTATGCATTAGATCAAAATCCCTATCAAATACAAGTTACCTATTGCATTTTTCTCATGTTCCCAGTTTACTCCGTAGTCCTGAGGAGGGATCCAGGATTTATAGACAGTCCCCCACCATTGAGACTATCCCTCTCTTCTGGATTCCTTTCATTTCCAATCCCTTTCCTTTTAACAATGTTTTCGGGCGGGTTTTAAATTTCTCAGACTATGGTGATTCATAGTGGGAGACATTCCTTCCTTTCTTAGGTTTCAAGACTGCGGTTTTCTTTTCAGTTTCAATGTTTTCCCATTATTTTAATTGCCCATCACTTGTCTTCTGCTAGGTTGCAAAAGTGCTAGGTACTTGGAGCTAGCCTTGTCTGGTTGGGGAGACAGCCCCTCCCTCTCTGGCTGACCACCATTCTCTTGTGAAGTGGAGCTGAATGTTTCAGCACAGATTGAGCACAGCTTTCTATCTACACAATTATGTAAATTCATAATCACAGTCTGCATATATATCTCATAATGACCATCTGGTTCAGAACATTACAAACTTTCATAAAGCTTAGTATATTTTTATACACTATAACAGTGTGTTCAACCACTTAATTCAATTGCTTATTCTTTGGGGTTCAGACTCCTTCCCCCCTTGAGATGTTTGGACCCTGATTGTCACAACATTGATAATCTTTGATTACATGATCACATACTAGTTTTCCCACAGGCCCCTTGCATCATTCAGTGTACAGGATATACTGCTTAAAAAGAATCAAGATTGTGTAGTGAATGAGACTACATTTAAGACCCCTGCCTCGTTTGCTGTAAAAGTTGGAAGGCATGTATTGAATGAGCCAGAGGATTGCAGGAAAAAAAGGGTGATCCCCATGGTTAGGGCAACTGAATGCTCCGTTGGATAATTGGATCCTATCCCTGCATTTGCCACAGAGTTTGCATGATGCTGGATGAGTTCTTTAAATCAAAATTTTCACAGTTGGCCACTGTGTTCTCATTTTTGAGAATGTGGTGCTTGACTTACATAAGTATTGAGCACTCACAATGATAAATGAAGTTAATGGGAGCTGTGCTTTAACATATTAAGTGCTGTAACACTGCCATGCCACAAATGTTTCTAGTGGAGCACCCAAAATTAGTATATATTTTTGGTAATTTTACATTAAAGCTCTGTGCCTTAGTTTCCCCATCAATAGATATTTATTGTTTGTGATGCACTCAGATGGTGTAGTGATGAGCACCATTAAAAAGACCATTAGAAAATTAATAATTCTGTAATAAGTGCAGAGTTTCAGTAGTGTGCAATAAATAAGGCATTGGGTCACAGTGAACAATGAGGGTAAAAGTAAATATTGAATAGCTATCCATTTATTAAGTGCCATCCAAGCTGTCCGCTGAACAAGGCAGGTGTCCAGTGGGAAAAAAGTATATCATCATGCAACTAAAGACTGTATCATAATGCATACTCACAAGGGAGCCAAATTGTTTCTGGCATGTCATTACTTTTGAGTACTTGGCTTCTCAGTATTAATGTTCTTTTAACACAGTTTTTATATGTAAGCAATAGAACTGTGTATAACGTTAACTGAAGAGAAATTCACCTATATGGTAAACGGCATGAGAGAGCCTTTTTCTCACTGCAAGCTCATATGGCAACATTTTTCCATAATGATGGAGAGAAGACATTTGAACTTATTATGAATAGGAATTTGCTATTATTGATATAGTTTCCATCCCACATTCTAGTATGACTTGTAAACCTAAATGTAGAACTTTCAAAGAAATCAAATTCATCTTCTAATTCAAAATATGTTGGATTAGAAATTGTTTGGTGCTTGCTAGTAAATCAGGTTTTAGGTGTAGTAATTAGTAATGAAGATTAGTTGTAGAACTAGTTGAATCATAAAAGCTTTCTTTAAGGCTTATTCAGAAGAAAATGTAACTAATATTTTATCTTTTGACTGAAAAAAGCTTAAGTTTTATGGTGGTGGACATTTTAGTCTGCAAGGGGGAGGAGGATTCCCTAGCTATAAAATGTTGCATTTTTATGTAGTAGTAATTTCTTCAAAAGATTACAAGTTGTTTCTGAACCTAAATGTCACATATAAGTACTTTTAAAAATTCTGGTTTGTGACATTGTGATGAGACCATGAACAAAAAACTCCTGAGCTGCATTTTAATAGGCATGAAATCTTTTAAATTTATCATAAATTTATATGTACAGATTTAAAATTTATACCTGGGGACTTTAATATCACACAATTCATGTTCAGATGTCATTGAACATGTAATTGTTTCTACATTTCACATTATGCTGTACTTTCAGATTGTACTATAAATCTTTTGTGACTGTGACAGTTATTTTGGAATGTTGCTAACGCTGATTTATGCTAGTTCATGTTACTTTAATTTGAACATACTATTTCCAAAGCAGCCACTTAATGCATCTGGTACTTAGAAAGGCATGAATATCCCATAAGCTAAAATTTTTACATTTCAATTACAAAGGGTTTGCAGGAAGTGGAACATTTTCCATAGAATAAGTTAGAATCTCAAAGTTTAATTTTTGTTACATTGAATCATTTGTATTTGTAGGATGCTGGAGTTCTTGTATTGTAAAATGTATTAAGTGTTTTTTTCAGTTTGTGTCAGTCTTTCAAGGGTGTGAAACACTGATCAAAATGCAGTCAGGTGTTCATGACAGTGTTATCCGCATCATCTTGCTAAGTTTATTTTCTTTACTTGCATTTTTATTAGTACTATATCTATTACTTTTTGTAAACTCTTACCTGAACAGATATGTAAATGCATTTGATTATCAAGTCCTGAACTATACATTGTAATGTATTTAGTAAATCTGTGTGTTTAGTAAATCTATTTAATTTTAAGACACCCGTAATAGCTCATAAATCAGTTTTACAAATGCATAAAAATCACTTTTTTTTTTCAGTAAAAGCTACTGTTTACTTTTGGTCTGTTATGTAAATGTTAATCGTTTTATTTCCCTTTCACAAAAAATGTGAAACTAAGAAATTTTTAACTTGTTTTAGGCTGCTATTCATGGATCTCATTTCAAAGGACAGGATTTGAAGTTGGCATGGAATAAGCCACTTACTAATATGTCTGCTGTTGAAACAGAAGAAGTTGAACCAGATGAAGAGGAAGTAAGTTTGCTTTTTCTTTTGATTTTCTAGCAAGATGAAAGAATACAGATTTTTTCTAAAAATAGGTAACCTCTGTTGATTTCTACTCTGTTTCTGTAACAGTTTCTGTCACTTGACATTGGGAAATGAATTTGTAGTTTGATTAGATAATGCATATTTTCTTGCCTATATTAATACTAAGCTTGCCTTCTCCATTTTGCCATTGCCAACCTATTGCTGGTCGAATCCTATTGTATCAGGAGCATTATATCTCTTTCACAGCAAAGAACAAAATTTTGAGGGTCCATTTAGGAATTTACCAAAACTGGACTTACTCATACAAATGTGGGGAAAAAACACCCCCCAGGGTCATGCCCAGGATAATTAATGTTGATAATTGTAAATCCATTGAATTATGAAATAAATAATCTCTTGTAAATTTGTTGGCTTTCCAATGTTTTGATTTTTTTTTTTTAGCTGCAACATTAATTTTTTTCCTTCAAATTGAGTCAGTCTCAACATTTCCACCAACCCAGTTATTTTTGGCTTGGATATTTCTCATTTATGTTCTTTAGTATTCTGATATATCATAACTAAAAATTACTATTTGAAACTTAACAAATTTCTTTCCTATTGAACTCTTTTATTGTGCAGAACTAGGATTTTACCTATTGTAAAAATGTACGGTTTTTTCCTTAAGTGTTTTTACCTACATAGTGACTGTATCTAACTCCTTCCTTAACATTAATATGATCTTTCTCCAGCCCTCCATGCTCTAATCATAAAGGACTTGTAACTGTCAGTAAACTATTTCCTGATCTCCTTTCTTCAGTTCAAATGACAGTTATCCATACTTGGTGACCCTTCCTTCTGCATTATGTCTTTCCAGCTCTACATAGTTGCTGTTTAGCAATTTTCGTGGTAGTTGTAAAGATTCTGTTTCCTTCTTAATTCCACTTAATTTCCTCGTTGTCCAGTTTTAAACTTAATCCAACTAATCTAAAGGATAAAAAACACCTTCTTGAGTCATGTGTTCTGTTTCATGGGCCACAGAGTCATTGATAGCAATAAACTTGTTGGGCAGTAGTATGCACAAATGTACGTTGCTTTTGGAACCTAGAGGATAAAAGAAAGATCTAGTTTCCTAATATCAGGTGGTTACTTTTCCCATCAACCAGTAGAATCACAGAATCAGCTCATGGTCATTTTCTAGGATTAGGTTCTTTTTTCATAGGCCTGAGACCTTAATAAGAAATACCTCTAAAAGATTCTCCAAGGCCTATTTTTTACTGCTTAGCAAGTAAATTGAACTTAAACTAGGACAGTCTAAGAGATCCAAACTCTCATGGCTAGACCTTCTTCTAAACTGTTTCACAGTTATGGCTGTATCCAACAGTTCTGTTGTTTTTATCTGATACTAATTAATTTCTATCTCCTTTTCCAAGAGAAGTCAGATTTCCATATCTGATTGCTGTACTCATTACTTTTAAACAGTTGAAACCTTCTAAGATTTAAAAAAGGGATCGGCCAGGCCACTTTAGTTCAGATGGTGTAACTGGTATAAATTGTGTATACAGAACTGTTGTCTTAGCTGAAGTTTCAGTACCTGAAGGGTCTTGGGGCCCTTCTATTGTAGAGAAACCACATCTTATAGTGTGTGCCTTCTTTGTGCTTCCAAAATTGAAATTTGCAAGTTGCCACTTAGATTTCAATTTATATTTTAATGAAGTATTGTTCTCTTGGTTCTTAAAGCCAGATCAGATGCTTGAATAGGGAAAGTAGTGTTTCCATCTTGGTTCTCTGTCTTCTGAAATTATCACTGCTACGTTCTTAATGGAGATATGCTGAGGAAACTTCTTGAAGAAGAAAAAGTGAAATCTGGAGTTTGGATATATTGCCTCTGTAGATCAATAGTGATTTTTAGTGACTTCTGAGAAAAAGAGTAAAGGCAAGTTAAGTAATTTACAATTTACATAGTGAGGGGGTGTAACAGGGTTTACAAACACTGGAACAAAGGCAGAAAATGGATTACAATAGAACCTCAAAAGTAACTCTGATGTTTGTATGAACCGACCAGTCAACGAAACATCACGTGGAACCGGAAATAAGCGATCAGGCAGCAGTGGAGGGGGTAAAAAAAGAAGAAAGCAAATACTATACTGTGCCTGTATTGCATCTTAAAGGTCGGCATGCAGAGCTGAAACAGCTCGGGGTCTGCACTGTTTCCTATAAGCCAAGGGCGCTGTTTCACCCCCTCTCAACCCAGCCCCCACTGGGAGGGGGAAGCTGTTTTCATCATTCCCCCCACCCCCCGCGGGGGGGGCAAGAGTGCAAGTTCAGTCCCAGCCCCGGAAAGAAACTGCTGCAGGGAGCTACTGACTAGGATGGGAGCTGCTGTTGCAGCCAAATCCTGGCCTGGAGCTGGAGTGGGAGCCAGAGTCCGAGCTGCTGCCTGCACTCTATGCTCTGGAAGAGTTTTAAAGGGCCACAGCCTGTGCACCAATGCGACCCAAATTTTGCCTGTGGCTACGCTCCTCTGGGAGTGCAGGTGGGAAAGGGGACTTGTCAGCGGGCTGGCACCAACCCCCCTTGCAACGTGCTGCCTCTGGAGCGCAGCAACCGGCAAGCAGTGCCTAGAGCAGAGCAAACCCTGGGGAGAGGCAGCTGAGGGCTGGGGCTTGTAGTACCAAGGGTGCGGGGCAGACACCCCCTCCCCCCCCAGTTCAGCCCAAAGGCAAGAAACCGGAATAGGGCAGAGAGCTGCTTGCAAACCAGGCAGTGCTGCCAGGTGCCACCTTTGCAGAGATCTTTCCCAGGTCTCAGCTGGAAGACACTGACTGCAGGTTACTGTACCATAATGTTTTGTTCAGAGTTACGAGCAACCTCCATTCCCAAGGTGTTCGTATCTTTGAGGTTCTACTGTAATTATCTGGCCTGTAGATGGGCTGCAGTCAGTTGCATTCCACAACTCCTGCCAAAAACATCAAGCCTGAAAATTGGGGCCTTCAGCTCTAGGGATTAATGTGGGCTTGGGGGAGAACATAAGGTGGGAGCAAAGAAGCATATTTTTGGATCTGGTGACTGCCTTGGTAGAGGGGGAAACTTCTCATAGTCCTGGAAAGAGCTGGGTCCCAGAGACCAAAGAATTACTGCCCGCCTGCCTGGAAAGGGACATCTGATGGGGCTTCCTTGAGAGGAAGAGAAGCTCAGTCTCCAGATTTTTATCCACTTAATGAATGGGAATACTGGTCAAGTTTCCCTAATGTAAGGGGGGAAAAGTTTAGGGACTAGCTAGCTACATATTGGTGTTTTCCCTGTGAATGTAGTTCACAAACTATTTAAAAATCTGGTGAATGAGTGAGTGTCACCAGGCTTCTCATAGTTAAAAGTGGAGAGGGAGTGATGCAGGATGTTTGTTTCTTTGGAACTGAATCCATACCATGGGAGTTAACTTTTTGTTGATCTTTTGCATTATTGTTTTGATTAGTGTTTTTTTCCTAATAGCCCCTTCAGATTCTGAGTCTCGTTGTGCCCATCAATCCAATGTGAACCCTGTGGGAGGAAGGGTAGAGGCAGGTCTTGGATCATCTCTCTTCTTTTGTAAGCTCTAGTGTTTCATTGCTTTTGTATGCTTGATAAAATCTTTATGCTATCTATTGCTGAAATATTCCCTGAAATTTTATTCAGTGTCTTTTGTTGTTCATGATTATCTTTTCAACTGGCTGGGTCTTTTATAGATTTCCCAATTATCACCTTACCAGGATGATTTTGGTATAGGTATGTTTAAGCAATCTGACTTCTTCTTATGCCATTTTCCCTGTCCATTCTTAACAATACAGGCTTATCTTGCTCTTTTATCTTGTTTACTTAACCAGGTTGCATTAATTTACATTCTCTCCAGTGATTACTGAACTAGTCCCCTCTTTTCTTCAATAAATTCCCATACATAATGGATTTCCAATTAAGTTCCTTAGAGCATTTTGCGTTCCTTAAATGTCAGCTTTTCCTTTGAGACAACTTCTGTATTACTTCTAGTCCATGCACTTGTGAATATTTGAAATATAATAATATGATCACCAGATCCTAGATAGACAAGGTCTAGAATAACATTTCAGAAAATGCAGTTGTCATCAAATTGCATGAAAGAGAAATTCTACACTGCTTCTTCCTTTTCAATTTTGGTATTATCCCATCTTATATCAGAAAATTTGCGTTGTTTCTGTAATAAATGGTTCTGACTTCCATGCACACATCTCTTATAAACTGAAAATACTTGACTGCCTAAGTAGTGTCTATAAACAATCAATTCACCAAATTATTTGACTGTTTATTTACAAGCTCCATTATCCATAGCAGATATGGAGAACCTCCCTCTTTGCCTGATAACAGACTTCAGCTCATTTAAGGAAGGCTAGGCTAAACAGGGTCAGGCAAGGCTAAACAGGGCCAGGCAGGTTCTGTATTTGGATGGGCACAAGTAATACCCTATGAGACAAAGAAGGTGAGTAAATAATTCAGTAGATGGCACTCTTTCCTCTGAGACTGTACTGAACCAACATCCCAGAATAGCGTTGGCACTGTGCTTCCAATAATCCTAGTCTGTTGGATGGGATTTAAATACAGATCATGCCCACTTGTGGACATTATTAATCTCATGACACTTATTTTTAGGAGTAGGTATGACAACACTCATTTCCTAGTCAAACTCCCCACTTGAATCATTATATTCTCTCTGCTTAAAATTCTTCTTGTGGTTTCAACTTGATTTTGGTATTCAGTCATTGCTTCCTTTTCTAAACTGATGTAAAGTGTAACTGGGTGCTATTAAATTGGCACATTTCACCCCAATTTAGCTGTATTTTAGGGAGAAAGGTACAGTGAAGTGAGCTCTTATGTATCTTTTACCCTACAGTACTCTTGAGAGAATTGAGAGAATTAATGTTTGTAAAGTGCTTTGAGATCCCTTGCGGAAAAATGTTAAAATATGTGTTTGCTTTTTTTGCCTATTTTTTGTAAAGTCTTTCTTCATGGTGTGTTAAATCTACTCTTTATCACCACAATCTTGGATTTATAATGTAAAATTTGATGTTATTGTCTTAATACTGCATTAGTTCTGGCTACTTTTGGTAGGTTTGAGTTACAGAGTGGGCAATATAGAACAATTGAGGTTTCAAGGGTAAAATACTTAGGATGCTGAAGATGTTGAACAAGTGGAAGTATTCCAAATTATTGCATTCATTGGTCAAGAGTAACAAGACACATTTGTTCATGTTATGAGAATTGAGAATCATGAGAAACAATCTGTAATCAGGAAAATGAAGTATTAAAGGTGACTTGCAAATCACTTTTTAAAACCTAGCAATTTTAGAATGTGCTTAATATCCAAATAAGCTATAAGGAATATTAAGCATATAAAAATAACTTTCTCCCCCTAAGTCCTTTGAAATGTAAACTCTTTGGCTCTCCATGTGGTGTACTCATGCTCTGGCTGAAGAGTCTGAAGCATAGAATGATCCCCTAAGGGCATGCTCTGCCACATTCTGTCCTTCTGTGAGAAGAACTTTAGTCAGTCTCCATTTGACTTTGGCAGCTCTTGCACAAACAGTCTGTTCCCCACCCACAACAGGTGGAAGTGGTACCAGGCCATCATTGCCTGGTAATTAGCCACGCTAATTCCCAGAGAAGAGGAAGAGAATGGAACACCTTTCTCCCAAATGCATGAATCTTCCTTCCTTTTCTGTCTGCTAGGGTAGAATGACCTTGCCAAGACCTAAAGCTTTTACTAGCAGCTGTCACCTGTGAATTTGGATGGATGTATGGCACCTGATAAAGTTTGTCTGCTTTCTTAGATACAAGTTGGCAGGAAGCAGGAGTTGATCAGATGTCCCTAGCAGGCTACTGACAGACATCCAAAATACAAAAGCGATCTCCTATTCATGGAGATAGCTCTCTCCTGTTGGCATACAGTCCTTCTGTCTTCATCAGATGCGCTACAGTGATGCAGCTGCATCGGTCCCAATGTAGCACTTCTAATGTGGACCTGTTATCAGTGTCAAGAAGTGAAATCTCTGACCAATTCAGAGAATTCCCTTTATAGGTTGCATACTGGACATTGGGCTCATCTACACTTAAAATGCTGCAGTGGCACAGGTAATCTACCTTCCTGAGAGGTGGTAGCTAGGTCAACGGGAGAATGACCTTTCACTAAACCTGTTCTGGATCTTTCTTCTGGAGTAGATGCCAAATTTTGCAGAGCAGTGTGGCAATCATTATTTGATTAGGACTCCATTCCTATGTCTAGGGTTTTTCAGCACTGCTTGTCAAACTATCACTAAAGAGGAATGTTCAGAGCTATTCAAAGAAGAAATGATTACTTACTTGCTCCCAACTTCTACAAAATAAGACTGCACACTCACACTTCCTTCCCACTTTCCTCTTTCTCAGGGCATGTCTGCAGTGTAAACCCAGGGTTAGTAGAATTTGCGTTCGCAGACCCTGAATTTGTTAACCAAGTCTTGAGTGTCTACATTCATTGGTAACCCCAAGTTAGAGAATGTTGAACCCTGGGTTCCAACCTGGGGCTCCTGCTTCTGCACTGCATTATGTGGGCCCAAGGTCAACCACCCATATCCTTGGCTTCCGAGTACCCTCCCAAAATGTGTCTGCTTTATCCCTTTATTCGTGGTTTAATGTAGGAAAACTTGACTGTCTGCCAAACTTGACTGTCCAGAGGACAAAGAAAGTTGGCCCATGGGATTGTGGGATGATGTGAGTCCAGGTGGGCTGTGTCTACACTGCAGAGCAGTAGGACTTGAACCGTGGGACCCGGCTTAACTCAGCCTCGACCCCTCTACCCCCATGAGGTCCTGAGACCCTGGCTCCAAGCCCTGGATTAGTGCCATTTGTATGTAGATGGAAGGGGAATTAGGTTTGAACCTGAGTTTGAACCCTGAGCTTACACTGCAGTGTTGACATATCCTCAGAGTCCTGTTATGGTCTTCTGGATTGGTGGTGGAAGGAACTGAGGCAGTAAAGGGTTCAGTGCACCTTGTATAGCCTCGCCCTCTGAATGATGAGAGATACCAAGGGGGAAGAATAGAAGGGGACACACGTGTGCCTCAGCAGGCACTGCTTGGAGAAGGTTCCAGTAGTACTGCACCATCTGGTGACGCCTAATGGAAATGTGAATATGCAGTTACATTGAAGAACTCTGGTTAGACGTAACCTTCATTTTCTCTGTTTCAGGTTAAAAAGGGAACGCCCTTATATAATCTTTGTCCTCATTAAAGTCTGTGTAGCAGAAGTCTGCTTTTTGTTTTGAACTTTTACATTCTCTGACTTTCCTGAAATGGAGCCGAACAATTTTTTCTTTTAAAGTTTCAGGAAGAATCCTTGGTGGATGACTCATTGCTTCAAGATGATGATGAAGAGGAAGAGGATAATGAATCTCGTTCATGGAGAAGATGATTCAACTGATCAGTGAAACTGCTGGAACTGTACCTGCATTGCATTAGTATTACCTAATGTACTTTTGGTTGTTTGTACTAAAAGGTTTTTTGGTAAATGTGATGAAGTTGGATTTCAGAAACAGACTAAAAAGCAGCTGATCAATCCTGTATTTTGCAAGATTCATGTTTGAGTTATGTTTCAGTAAATGATTGCTAAAGACATCTTATTAGGAACATATGCAATGTTTTTATTACATACTTCTACTGAAAATTAGAGAATTCTTTGGATTCTTTGTAATTTAATGAATTGGTCAAAAAAAAAAAAAAAAAAAAAAAAGACCAAGAATTGTTATAACATAGATAATTTTTGTTCTATTCCAGATATAGAATGAAAATTTACATTTAAAATCTTTGTGAATGTTTTCAGAAGTGAATAGATAACAGTACTAAACTGAAGTCTCTAAAGTTATGTATTCATAATATTGCATAGTAGTATGCTTAGGCTTTACTATGTACTAGCCTTTTGTTGGATTTGTGTACGTATTTTACGTATGGGTTTTAATGATACAGTGTATGACTGCTTTGCATATAAGTCCTTATGACTTTAAGATGTTCAAAAAATAAAGAAATGGAATGGTCTTCAAAAAAAAAAAAAAAAAGAAAGAAAAAAAAAAAAAAGAAGAAAGCAATAACCAAAAAAGCTCAGACAATGGTCCTTGATAATGGGAAAAAAAAAATAAAAAAAAGAAAGAAGAAAGACCATTCCAAATGGTGAACCCCCACCCCCATACTCACAAAAGGAGCTGTAATCACTGTCTTTTTTTATTTTTTTTTATATCAACATCATACTGAATATTTAAAAAACTGATAACTTGAAATGTGAAGTCTCACATTTAGGTATATACAGTTACATTTTAGTATATGGTTTTACTGCGTAAAGCATTGGAAACGTGTTTTAAATTTTAAAACTGATAACGTAATTTAAATCAAACTGCTTCAAATAGAATAGCATTTCATGAAAAAGAAGAGCATTTGTATGCTAATACTGTGGACCTATAGAAGAAAACTTGATCCCATAAAGATGATATCTGCACTAAAGCAATGTAACATAGAACAATATGTTAAGAAAAATGAAAAAATGGTAGGTATTATAGTCTTAAGAATTTTGAGCCTATACATTAATGTATCTCCTTCATTCTTGAAATATTGTTTTCCATTTTAAAACTACATTTGGCAAAATGATCAGTCCATACTATGGTCTGTTCATTTAGTTACTTTTTAAAATGTGTAAATTTGGGAAATGCTAATACAACTGAGCTTGCAGAAATAGTAAATATGCACTTTTTTCACAGGTAACAATGTTCTGCAGTTTGTTTCATACGTTTGCATTTCTTCCCTTCTTAGAAGGGAAAAAACCTTAAGACAGCCCTGTAGAAATATGGAAACTCTTAACACCCAAAAGAAAGTGTTTCATATCCCTCGTAGTGGCATTCTATCCCTTCCTCAGGTCTTTTGAATGCTTGTCAGCTATGGGAGTCCTTGTGCTTCCATCAGCCCACAAATGAGTGTAATATAAATCCAATACACCTCTTATGAGACAGGTACAGAGGTGGTAGTTAGATCTCATAATATTTTTCACTATTCATTTAATTGGGAGCAAATTATCATCCTATATGTCTTTCCTTGGAACATCATTATTTTGCTGGGAGGTTTTTTTAATTCACAAGATAAGCGTCGAAGTACTATAATCCCTGAGGTAAGAGGGTCCCTTAGAGTAGCTTTCTAGTTCTGTGTTTGGAGAATTGTTTGGTGTAGTTCTGTAGGCCTGATTCCCAGTTCTTTTTCATAGTATGCGCGCTCTGTCTCTATGCACACCTGATTTCAAAAATGTGCTCTATCATTTTGTATAGAAATATTGAAATTTCATAATTGTCTACCGTGATTGTACAGAAACTTCCAATATTTGCCATAAGTACTTGAACTGGTTTTTTTTGAAAAATTATGGCTTTTTTTACAATGAATTTCAGGCAAACTAAAATAATTTCAGATCCTATTTATCCAGTGCTTTGAATGAGCTATTCTGGTTCATTGAGTAAATACAAGCTTTTCAACTTTTTATTTTTTAATCATTCAGTATTTCTGATGGGTGCCAGACTGAAACGTTGGAGACTGAAGTTTTGTTTCCACATACCAGGTACTGCAGACAAGGATAGTGCATGCTCCCTGGATTGAGTAGCCTGTTATATGATGGTGTAATCTTCCTCCTTATTGACTTCCAGCCAAAGTGCAAGTTAATGACCATTGCTACAGTGTGGCTTTTTTATATGGATGCACATGCAAAGAAGCCGAAACTACTGTAAGTCATTTCACCCACCTATCAGATGGTCATAACAGTTGGACTGGTTTCAAAATAGTGACATCACTCTTTGAGACTCCATTTCCTATTAATCTCTTTAGCCATGTGGTCTTCCTATGAAAAACTTAAAATTATGTGCCTCCAAAGTTAGCGAGAAAATGGAAAAACTGTTGCTGTAGTATATTTTGTACTTCGCTTTTCTTGCCATATCCCTTGCAATTACTGAAGCACACTGGGGTCACAATGCTTCAGCTCCCTTTGTCACACATCAAGGAAGCAAGCATAGCCATTTCATCCTCCCGACTGGAGAGTGCTACTGTTTGTGTTCAGTGCCCAAAAACCCCCATTATAGTAGTCACAATTGGGTTCTGTTCAGCATAAAAAAAGATAGACCTTTCCACAATCTAATATGGTTTCCCGTTTATTTCTGAATCCTTTTCTAGCAGCCCTTGGTTTTTAGAAACCTCATGCTTTCCTCTAACCTACTCTACATACTATGTATGTCTGCCATCTTCCTGGCTTCTTTCTATTGCCTAACACCAGACTCCTCTTTGTCCTTCACACAGTCTGGCCACTGTCTCTTCTGGAGCAGCCTTTGTTTTTTAACCAACAACCCATACATCCATGACTTTAATTCTGCTGCTGAGTTGGTTCTCTTGAATGTGATTCTACTCATGTATGCATGTGTGCATAGTTAAATTGCTTTATTTTGTTTCCAACAGTCTGCAAATGGAATTTTGCTAATCTGAAACACCAAGAATGGGTGCCTTGTTTTTTTCAGAAAACTTTTCCTAACTTCTAAGGAAAAAGGTAAATTTTTTTATTTAAGATGATGTTTTGTTAGATGACGAAGGATGTAAGCCAGAAAAATACAAAGATTTAGGTTGTTGAAAATGTTGAGTTAAAAGAAATAAAATGGTGGGAAATTACCAAGGAGGAGTTGTGGGATAATGGAGAGTGAAAGTCAAAGAAACTGAAACTTTTCTTTGTCTCACAATCTGTGTACAAAAGACCTCCAGTGAAAATTTTTCTTTTAAATAACTCTTAAAACCAGAGTTATAGACATTGAGTCACAGTGGAGAAGGAGGAGGAAGTAAAATAAACGAGCAGAAACCTGGTTTAAATAAATGAAGAAAATACAGCTTATGTTGAAGAATGACATCTTGAAATCCTGTCAGTATTTGAACATTTTAAAATTCAATGAACATATTTTTCATGTAAGATCCTGTATGTACAGCATGAGCAACAGCAAAGGAAGCATCATAGCACAGATCTGCCGTTATATCTTAACACTTGTGAAGGATCATTCCTTGAAATGAAGTGACACCTTAGTCTTCATAGCTTAGCCTTTCAATCTTTGCTCTGCTCACAAACAATAATGCTCCTCTAATCAGTTGTGGCGGTGGTTTTGTAATGTGGCTTTTTGTCCACTAGGTATAGCACATCAAAAAGCCGTCAGATGTGTGAAGAATTTTCATCCTCCACTGATACAGCCCTGAAGTGAATCTGTAACCTGGAAGTGAAATGTCACAATTTTTATTACCAGTTCTTTGAGCCTTCTAATCCCACTAAGGAGCTAATAAAAATTATTCCAAAACCTGTTGTTAATTTGCTTTTGTTTACTTTATAATTAGCTCATTTGATATCTTTGGCTGGGATTTTCTCCTGCTTTGGCCACAAAGTAATCACAGGAACTGGCATAAGTTTCCATCAGTACACCTCATTTGTTGTATTACAGGATTTGTCCAGGTGCATTGATTTTTTTTCACTTTCCACCATCAGATACTGGCCACTGTAGAAGGTAGCATGTTAGATTTAATCCAGTACAGCAGATCCTCTGTTATTCTTGTTAACCAGTTAAATTACTATGGTTAGAATAAATGGAATAAATAACACAGGAATTTGAAGTTTCTTCAGCAAATACTGCAGTTAATTTTGAGATGAGATCATTACCCTAATTTTGGTTGCTATTTATCCTTCTGTTTCTCAAGTTGGAATGGTATTGATTTTTACAGCAAATGTGCTGCTGCAGTAGCATCCCAATTACCACCTTCACTTGCAGTTATTTTATTAAGATAAAGGAAGAAGATTTCTTTTAGAAATTTTTCAGAAGAAATTTCAAGATGAATATAGTTAACTAGTTTTTCTTTGAACAGTCATACTGATTATCTGATTCTTTATGGAAATTAGCTCTTTAAGCACTGTGAACCCCTGGTAGGGCTTATGCATGTATCTTCATAGGAGTTTTAATATGCTCAGCAGGATTGCTGCCTGGAGACTGTTTATTGGTGCTGTATATATATTATAGATCATTTTCAGCTTTTTCCTTAATGCCTTTTCCTGCATCTTTCATTTTATTCTTAACCATATTTTGAATCTATCCATCAAAAATCATGGATTTTGCATTTCTAGGTTGCACTTCTTTGCTTTAACCATTTTAGACCTAATTGGATCATTGAATGAATTGTCAGGCAAACAGTTTGCAAGTCATTTATCTTTGTATATTTTCCCCAATATATAATTGCTTTGAAATTCATGCTGTGCTAGCTCTTAGCATTGTTATATAACCAGAAGTTATTTGACTGTTAATATTGCCTTTTTTTTTTTTTTTTTTTTTGTGCAGGTGAGTGAGGATTTCATTTTTCCAGTAGGCTTGTAATACTGGGAGCCTATTGATGTCTTTTAAACTGCACATAACCTGATCCTGTAGTAGTTTGTGTTACTGACATGGTCATATGTTCCTGGCTTCCACCATACTCCAATAGAGCAATTTATCTTTTTGCATTTCTCTGTCTAAGGTCGTGCGAAATTACATTCTGTAATGTTAACTGTATGAACAGTATATTCCTGTATACCCTTTCCTATCAGCAGACGGAGACACAAAGTTGAGGAAGTAATTCTTCAAATATGATTTCTCTTTAAAGAAGAAAATGTTTATTGCAGCAGTTTTTCTTCTTCTGCCCTTTTGGGACATAGATTGGAAAAATGTTTCTTGTGAAGTCACTAGTAATACTTCATTTATTCAAAACATTTTACAAAGACTAATCCTCACAACACCCATCTGTGGTAGGTTGCTGACTTACATGTGAATTTTTGTTGGAAACAGTAATTTTCATACAAAAAGCAGATCTGTTTATCACCAAATCTATTATGAAAAAGAGAGAGGACATTAAACTAGAGGTATAGTCCTACCATTGCTTATCAAGAGAGGCTATCTTTAACAGCCCACTTTGAAATGGATTTCACATCTGATATTCAGTCATTTGGAAGCTAGTTCTTTTCACTTCTTGGAGTGAACATGGAGTGAACTTCTTGGCATCAAAGTAGTTTCTCTGTTTTATCAGTAAATGGTGACTTATGCTTTTCATGAACTTCCATAGTGCCCTTCTAACTGTAAAGAAAGAAGGAAGTACGGTCAGATTTCTCCAAAATGTTTTCCTAGTAATACTCAGCTAGATGGAAGGTCTCTTCTCTATGAGGCAAAATAAGCTTTCTCTTCTATATGGTAATTTGCTCTCTAGTGAGATAAAACAAATTTCATAGATTGTAAAGACTGCAAATTATTTAGTAAATACAGAATTTTATTTAATAAAAATGCTTGAGCCAAATTCTGTTTTCTGTATGTAGAAATAGAAGACATTTGACAAATATGTATCATGATATGCAGCCCATTTGGATTGCATGTAAAATTCCATATTCTCATGCCAAGAGAATGCATCTTGTTAATTCACATTTGCTATGGGTGGGGTCTAGAGAAGTACAGAAATGTTTTAAGGGCACAAGAATTCATCTTGCAGAGCTTAGGAGCTCTGCAGGAAAATGCTGTATAAAATCTGAGAAAGTATCATTTACATTACAGCATCCTGTTTTAAATATGGGAAAAATGTCCTTTCCTAACATTTTCAAGTCTTTTTCATCTGAGGATGTGAAACTTTATTTTAAGGTTCAGATGAGGTACAGCATTTTTTCCTTTGAATGCTAGAGGGCACTATGGGTACACAAGTGAAACTGCCAAAAATTGGAAGTAATTTCCTGTCATTTCAATCCTTTCCTGCTCATAATATTATTTGTATTTCTTGCAGAAGATTATGTATATCACTACCAGAGCAACAGAAATTCAATTTTTGTGAATGGGCACTAGTTACACCTGCTTGTATTTAAACACCAATAATAAAATGTGCTTTAAATCTGGATAAGACTGAGGAGTATTCCCATCTTACAGGATGCCTACCCCCCTACTCACTTTCCTTTCTAGAAATGATTTTATTTTATTTTTCTTAAGAGACCATGATGTAAACTGCAGCAAGATAATAGGTTAGTCAATTGCCTCCTGTTTGTGAAGGCGTTATATAAACTAGTTATTTCATCTAATGAAGCCAGCCCTGGAATAGGTACATATTCAGTGAGTGCAGATCTAAAAGTCACATCCCAGCATAGAAGTGAGATCTGTCAGTGTTTGTGTGCAGTTTTCTTGTAGCCATGTTGGTCCCAGAATATTAAAGAAACAAAGTAGATGAAGTAATATCTTACATTGGACCAACTTCTGTTGGTGAGAGAGACAAGCTTTTGAGCTTACACAGAGCTCTTCTTCAGATCTGGGAAATATACTCAGAACGACTGCTAAATACAAGGTGGAACAGATTGTTCAGTGTAAGTAGTTAACACACATTTCAAGAAATCATTCTGGGTGGAGTGGCCAGTTAACATCTCACCAGTCATAGGGGAGAAAGAAGAAAAAGGTTTGGGAGGGAGATTATAGATTGTAATAAACCATAAATCTATTCAGTCCATGATTTTTAGTGTCTTTTCAGCAAAGTTATAAATTTAAGCTTCCTGGCTCATCTTTTGAAGGTGTTGTGCAGATTTCTTTTGAGGATGTGAGGACTGAGAGGTCAGATATAGAGTGATTGTTTTGTGAAAGGTGTTCATATAAACCAAGAAAAAGAAACAAGTAGCCAGGTTACTTATATGGGCATAAGGGAAATCTCAATCAATATGGTCTCAGTTTTGTGGCAGACTAATACTACTAATGCTTTGATTTAGACTCTAGCTCCACTTGCTTTCAGAAAAGAGTAGCCCTACATGCTGGGACTGGTACAAAGCAATTTACAGGAACCAAATTTTCAGGTATAAAATACCTACTCTTTGAGTAGATGCAGCACTTAGGGGTGTGCGTGCCCAGTGCACCAGAGCCAGAGAATTTTGCCTACAGTACATGTAAGTGGTGGTGATCATACAGCATGCTCATATACTCTCCCCTGGCTATATGAGGCGGTGCCACCTTGATCCCCCTTAGTTCCTTACTCCCCGTGGCTGGAATTGGAGCTTCCTTTGGTTCCTAACCTCAAAATCTCTATCTATTAGTTACTTTTTTTGAGCTGTATATAGTTCATTAGTACCTTTAGTATAGTATCTGTATAATATAGTATTAGTTAGATTTAGTTTTAAGTGTTGCCCTGGTGATGCCCTCACCAGGGTTTAAACATCATGTAGGGGTGCGATCCCCAACAAAGATCCAATACACAATGCTTTCTGTGCTTGGGCAAAGCCCACATGAAAGAATGGTGTTTGATTTGAAAACCGTTCATGAAATGGATTCAGGTGACGAGGGATCTTCATCTAAAGTAGCATCTGCTCGAGCAGGCTATGCGGTCTGCTTTGGCACCAAGGCCTACCTTGGACTGGAGATCACCTTTGGGCTCTGAGTGCGCTGCTGTTTTGTACTGTGGAGCCAGCACCTTTCCGAAGAAACGGAGTCACTCCCTCTCGAGTGCACTGAGGAAAAGGTAGCATATGACCAACTGAGGCCATGCCAGGTTGTGTGTGGACTCATCTGCTTCCTCCAGAAGGAGTGCTGACTGGCACAATGTGAATGCTGATGCACAGTATGGAGCAGGTCCTGTTAACTGCTGCCCAGTACTGCTCAGGGAGGTCAGAGATCCCATATCATCAACTCTGGTGACGGCCCTGGGATGTCCGTTGAGTCCAGTATCAACAAGGGCAATGCCAGTACTGGCTATTTCTGTGCCAGTGGTGAATCAGGAGGCAATGGACCCCTTCTGCTTTTCTGTCCTGACTTCTCTCTTGGTTCAGGACTTTCCAAAGGCTGGGTTTGTAGCATTTCAGGCTGCTGGCACCACTTCCCAACGTTTCCCTTTCAGTCAGAGAAAGTGGGGCTGGTGCCAGGCACGAGGGACTACATCAGCACCAGAAACTTTCTCAGCACCCTTCTGTTGGAGCTGCTGATATTACTGTGGCAACACTCATCACTGTTCACTTTGGCACCAACAGTCACTTCAGTACCACTGCTGATTTCTGCCTCTGGGAGAATCATACTCCTATTAACGATGTGCTCCTAGAGCCTGCTCAGGTTCTCTGAAGCATGCTGGCTTCAATACCGTCTACTGTGAAGCTTTTGGAAAAACGCTTTGTTCTGGTGCACTCAGCCCCACATTGCCTGGTTGTAACTATGGTGAACAATAGAACCCAGCAATGAAAATGTAAGTCCACACCTAGTATAAAGACTCTAAATGAATGGACCTGATGGGTAAGAAGATCTACACTTTCTGTTCCTTAGCAGATGCAGATTGCAAACCACCAGGCATTGCTATCCGAATACGTCTGTGAATTGGACGGCAGTGTCTTAAGTTTGCGATCCAACTGCCTGAAGCCTTGAGGGAGGAATTTCAGGCATTTATTGCCAAAGGCTGCTTGGTGGCTAATGTCATTACCGTCCACGCTTAACGTTGTGGATACTTCAGCCTCAGCAGTGACAAAGAGAAGGGTGTTCTGGCTGTAGAATTTGAGCACTGCTTCCAATGTGCAGCAGGAGAGAGAGGATATGCCTTCAACATCCAACTGCTTTTTCCAGACAAGACAGCTGAGACTACACTCCTTCAAGGATTCTAAGGATATCCTATAGTCCTTGGAAGTGTCCATGCCGGCAGTGCAGAGGCGCAGCTACAGTGGTCAGTAGCAGCAGTATTGTCCACAGCATATATTTGAGGAGCCTTTCCCTCCCCCAAGACAGCAGGACTACCACATAAAGGGGCGTAGGGCCCTGCTGAAGAGGCATTCGGGTACAGGGTTTGGCCAGTCGACACGCCTTCCCCCAGCGTCCCCCAAGTACCCATTTTGACTGTTTGGTCCAGAGCAGTGGTCTAGTCATGGCTCCCTTTTCCCTGTCCCCTCTGTTTGGGGATAGGCGGGCTTTCATTCACAAGGCTTGGGGCTCAATCACCACTGACAGCTGGGTCCTAAACACCATCAGATCGAGCTACACCATGCAGTTCCTTTCCTTCCCTCCCTGTCTTCCTTCAAGGACACCTCTTATGAGAGAGTTCTCCTTAAGCAGGTCTGCTGTCTACTGGCTTTGGGAGCAGTGGAAGAGGTTCTGCCAGAACATCAGGGTCAGGGCTTTTATACTTTCTGATGCCCAAATCCAAGGGAGGAGTAAGACCAATTCTCGACCTTCACAGCCTCAACAAATATATCAGATACATAAGGTTCCGAGTGGTCACTTTATCAGCTATCTTCCCCATGTTATTTAGAAAGACTGTTTTGCTGTTCTGGACCTTCAGGACCCCTGTTTTTGTCCAGCCCTTACCAACCATTTCTGTTGTCACCAGCGCCTCCTTGATGAGCTGGGAAGCACATATGAGTCACTGAAAGTTCAGGGTAGTGGTTGGAGCAGTAGGCCTCACTGAATATCAACGTACTGGAACTTTGGGCTATCAACAATGCCTGTCACACTTCTCTGGACTGTATCAGACTCATTGGTT
The DNA here is from genome assembly GCF_026122565.2 of Emydura macquarii macquarii. NCBI lineage: Eukaryota > Metazoa > Chordata > Testudines > Chelidae > Emydura > Emydura macquarii. The sequence goes on along the minus strand of NW_027132610.1, from coordinate 41,846,175 downwards.
CACATACTTACCATCAGTACCACTATGATGTATTATGTGAACAGTCAAAGGGGAGCATACTCCAGTGTGCTCTGCAAAGAGGCAATGAGGTTGTGACAGTTCTACACTGAGGGGAGTACTAATCCGATAGTTGATCACTAGATTGGGGTCCAGAATCATCTTACGGACCATCTCAGCATTAACTTTTCCCTGACCCATGAGTGGTCCCTGAATCCACGTGTCCTCTGGGTCATCTTGGGGCATTCCAATGATCAACCTGTTTGCTACAAGGAAAAGCAAGAAATCCATCTGTTCTGCTCTCAAGGGGGCCTCAGTCTGAGTTCTCTGTCACTTTCCACCTCAGTTGATTGTCCTGTATGTTTTTCCTCCAAATCCTATTCTCCTACAGGTTGTTGTCAAGCTGAAGCAGATCAGGCCATACTTATTCTTATTGCTCTGGCATGGCCAAGCAGTGCTGATTTTCCGATCTTCTCACTCTCAGTTCAGACTCCCATACCCCTTCTTCTCCATCCTGATCTACTCACACAGAATCAAGATCACACCTTACATCCCCTATTCAGCTACCTACCATGTTGTGGCTGCTTCATGGTTGAATAAGGAGGAAGAGCAGTGTTCGGTGGTTGTTTGACAGGTCCTGCTCAGCAGTAGAAAGCCCTCTACCAGAATGGCCTATTCAGCTAAATGGAAGCACTTGTTTTCGAGTGCTGGTCCCTACGTGGATTTCATATGTGCGTGCGCCAGAGCTGGAAGTATTTGTTGCAGTCTCTGTCGACCAGTGCATCATGCATGGTCCACATGGTTGCGTCTGAAATCTTATGAGGCTGTGTGGGTCGACGCCCCCTCAGTTCCCTCTTACCGCCTCATAGCCAGAGTTGGAACACTTCTCTTGCCTTCGAAATCTGCGTAGCAAAAAAACAAAAAAAAAGAGTTGGTTAGTAGATATAGTGTACATAGTTCGTTTTGTGTAAATTGACTAGTTAAGATTGTTAGTATAGTTAGCCGATGTCTTTGGATTCTGTCTGGGAGTGCCACCCGTTCTTGGGGACTATGCCCCTGACAAGTTGGGTTCAAGAACTGCATTTCTTGTCCACACTCCTTTTCGGTCAGCGGTGAACATCAGTGTTGCTTCTACTGCCTGGGTGAGGCCCACGTGGTTGCTCAGAGTTCAATGTGCCGATCCTTTCCATTGTGAACCCGCGAAGCTTAGAGAATTGAGACTCTGCAAACACCTCATGGAAGACACAATGCATCTGCAAGAACACTCCAGAATCTCACCGATGAACCTGCTGACCAGCCATGGAGGCAGTGCATTCAGCACCCACTGGTATGTCAACGGTGGTGCTGACAACTCCGGCAAAAACCTATAAGTCCCATGAAAAGCGTGGCCATGGGCACAAGGGGGCTCCCCGGGCCAGACAGCCCCCCAACTGCAGCTTTCCCTCCCTGAGCCGAGTATAAGATTGGCAAGACGTCACGCGCTGATCCCAAGGCATCCTCTCTGAAAAGATCCAAAGCAATACGGAAAACCAAATAATTAGACAGGCCACAGTTGATGACTACTTCAACGAACGTGCCGCCAGTCTCTCCAGCCCCTTCCCCTCCATTGGGCCTGTTGGACCCGTTTTAGCCAGTGCCGAGCACACCAGGCAGATTGTCACCACTGACACCTACAGCAGATCTGCTTCAGCTGCTGGATAGCTCTCCACTGAATACTGAGTGCTGGAGATTGGGCAGCCTCCTTCTCCAGCAGATGAATCACTGCTCTTACATGCACTGCCCCAGGCAAGGCCCAAAGAACTGACGTAGACCGTTTCAGCACCACCAGCTCCATTGGTCCCGATGGCTGCACTCTTCCTGGAACAACACTCAGACTCAGAGTGGTTATCAGATCCGGGACCATCCTTCTCATCTGCACATAGCCCACAGTACCACCATCAGGTGTACTAGCCATCATACGACCCCCAGCAGAGCAATGGTTCCAATAACCAAGCGGCCCGCCACCATGCCTGGCCCTATTGGCATCACTGGGACCAATATCGCGGCCAGAGAGCACCACCATCTCAGTATGTCCCTGTCGGAATTTATTCCCTTGGTCTATCAGGATGCACGTGAGATTGCTATGTCCCTGGAACCAGTAGAACCCCTGGTACCGACTGGAGCATCATCTCCTCTAGGCAAGGCACTCATTCCTCCTGCCCTCTCTCCACCAAATGATCAAGAGTAATACCAGGACCTCTTGTGATGCATGGTGATCGCCTTCAACCTCATAGCAGAAGCTGTGAATGATCGCCAGAATGAGTTCCTGGATATCACACTGCCCACAGGACCATTACAGATAGGGAGAACAATCTTTAAAGTGATCCTGCAACCAGCTCAGACAATCTGGCACATGCTAGCATCCTGTGCCCCAACACCAAAGCCACGGAGAGACACTACTTCGTCCCAGCCAAGGACTTGGACTTCCTTTTTATCCACCCACAACCTAACGCTCTAGCACTATAGGTGGCTATGTACTGAGCCAGACAGTAGCACTTCCGGTCCACTCCCCTGGATCAGGCAGCCAAAAAATTGGACTTCACTGGGAGGAAGGTATATTCCTCCGCAGGCCTGCAGTTCTGCATAGCCAGTTATCAGGCCATACTGGCAAAGTACAATTTCAGGTCATACACAAAGTTGGTGGAATTCCATGCCTCTCTACCAGAGGACAAACAGATGGAGTTCCAGGCCCTTACAAAGAAGGGCAAACTGGTAGCCAAGGTCGCACTCCAGGTAGCAGTCGATGCAGCGGACACAGCGGCATAGGCCCTTGCCTCAGTGGCTGTGCTCAGAAGGGACTCCTGGCTTCAAACTAAGGATTCCCAGCAGATCTCCAAAACACCCTGGAAGACCTCCCATTTGATAATCAAAAGCTGTTCATTGACAAGACTAATAAGTCTGCACTCTCTTAAGGACTCCTGGGCCACTCTACGGTCACTGGGCATGGTGACTCTTCTCCAAATCATTCCCTCTCTATTCCCCAGAGCATGGTTCGCGCTCTCAATATGAAGGATGCATACTTCCACGTGGACATCCACCCCACCCCACCTACTGCAAATTTCTCCACTTTAGAGTGGAACATGTCCATTACCAATTTTGAGTACTCTTTGGGATCGCCACTGCCCCTCGCATGTTCACAAAGGTCTTCGTCGTGGTGGCAGCATAGATAGATGAGAGGCATTCACTTTTTTCTTATTTGGAGACTGGCTTCTGGTGGCAACATCACACAACCGCCTCCTTACCACTATTCGCATGCTGCGGGAACTTCTTGCCAGTCTGGGCATATGCTTCAAGGAGGCAAAGTCCACCCTAATACTAGCCCCAACCTTTATCTTTATCGGAGCCTATCTGGACTCATGTGTCTCCAGGGCGTTCCTTCCACAAGACCAGTTCGCCACACTCTTAGCCCTTATCACGAGACTCTGAAGCCACCCCCGCATCAGCCTCCATCACTGCCTATCACTTCTGAGACATATGGCAGTGTGCACTGCAGTCACACCATAACTAGGCCTATATATGATATGCTTCAGTTATGGCTTTGCTCGGTGTATGACCCACAAAGGGACTACTTCAATAAATGGGTCTTCCCTCCGCCCATGGTGCTAGCCTCTGTGTCCTGGTGGTGCAACCCATGCAAGGTCATGGTGAGCACTCCCTTCAACCCTCACACTATACTCTGACCATGGATGCCTCCCTCGTAGGCTGGGGCACCCACATACAAGGTTATGCCGTACAGGGTTTCTGGTTTCCCAAAGAGGCACAGATGCCAGTGGCATACTGCGGGGAGGGGGCAGGAGGGGGTTAGGCCCCCGGGTGCTGGCCTGGGGAGGGGTGCTGGCCAGGCCCACATGGGAGAGGGCTGGGGCCAGGAGGTGGGGGCAGCCACCGCACTGCTTGAGGCAGGAACAACTTCTGGCCAGGGCACTGGGCCCACGTGGGAGAGGGGCAGGGGAAAGGCAGGACCGGGAGGGGGGAGCAGTGGTCATGCTGCTTGGGGGCAGGGCCAGAGCAACTCCTGGCCAGCTGTTGTGAGTATGTCGGGAGTGGGGCCTCACCAGCCAGGCCATCCTGGGCACTGAGGGCCACTGTGCTCTGCCCCTGAATGGCCGATCACCATTAGAGGCTCCGCAGCCGGCCTCCTCCCCCAGCAGCACAGTGTTCTTCCCCTCTTCCCCAGCATTGGCCCCCTGGCACTGGAGACCAACAGTACGCCTCTGATGGATGCACATCAGCATCCTAGAACTTCGTGGAGTCCAGTGCACCTACCAAGTGCTTCTGCCCTTCATGAAATCCAGAGACATACAACTTCTCTCAGACAACATGACCGCGGTCATTTACATCAACAAACAGGGAGGCCCCAGATCATCCACACACTATCAAGAGGCTGCGCAATTCTGGAATTGTGCATGTCGTTCTTCAGGTGACACATTTACCAGGGACAGACATTTGCCCCATTCACCGCAATCACGAGTGGGAGCTGCTCTTCAATACATCTTTTGGCTTTGGGCACATCACGATTGGATGATGCCCCTCCACCAGGGCATCTTATTAAGCCAAGTGGCGATGCTTCACGGAGTGGGCAGCATGCAACCATCACCCCCTGAACAATAGCAACAATCCTCAACTATCTGCTTAATTTTCACCGTTCAGGCCTTGCTCACTCCTTCCATTCGAGTACACCTGGTGGTGATCAGCGCTTTCCACCGGTGGATGGCATCTCAGTCTTCAGCCACCCAGCACTGCTCGCTTCCTCTACCTCTCTGAATACCTTCCCCTGAATTAGGAAATCAACTCCCTCTTGGGACCTTAATCTCATCCTCTCGACACTCACCAAACCACTCTTTGAACCTCTGGTGGCTTGTTCACTCACCCACCTATCAATGGTGATTTTCTTAGTGGCCATCACTTCCACCTGATGAGGCAATGAATTGGCAGCCATGATGGCAGAACTACCATTCACAATATTCCATAGGGATACAATTTCCCTACGACTACACCCTAAGTTTCTCCCCAAGGTGGCTTTCCTATTCCACCTCAATCAGGTTATCCATCTTCCAACCTTTTACCTTAAGCCACACACCTCCACCAGAGCATATACCCTACATTCACTCAATGTCTGCCATGCGCTAGCCTTCTACCTCCAATTTACCTGTGCTTTCAGAACTTTGCCCAGACTCTTTTATCACTATAACAGAACGCTGCAGAGGCCACCTTCTTTCTTCCCAGTGCATCTCTAAATAGATTTCCCGCTGCATCATGGAGTATTACTCCCTTTAACGAGTCTCTCCACCGCTGGGCATCACTGCCCACTCTACAATAACACAGGCTACCCACATCAGTCCTACTTGCAGATGTCCTATGGCAGGGTATTTTTAATGCAGCAATGTGGTTCATCCACACATTCAACACCCTTTCCCATTCGGCAATGCAGTTGACCGGGCAGTGCTACAAACACTTACTTTTACTGAGCCCTTGCTCCCACCTCCTAACTGAATATTGCTCACTATGCTATCCACGTATGGAATCCACATAGGGACCAGCACTCGAAGAAGTAAGTAATCTGGATTCCAATCCCACTCCCTATCCCCTGTGCTAGGGGCTTGAAGCCTGCTGGTAAGAGGGAACTGGGCGCGTCAACCCCTGCATCCTCATAAGACCTTGGATGCAACCACGTGGACCAAGCATGGTACGTGGGTCCGTGGAGACTGCTACAAATAGTTCCGGCGCATGCACACCCCCATATGGAATCTAGATAAGGACCACACCTCTCAAAGAACCATCAGTTACAGAAAGTAAACTCCCTTTTTTGGTGTAGTTCGCCTGTGGAATTCAACCAATCCTGGCTACTATCCCAGGGCATGTTGAAGTACTTCCTGCACCTTCAGTCACTTGGTCTTGTGCTTTGCTCATTGAGAGTGCATCTGGCAGAGATATCAGGGTTTCATTACCCCTCCCCCCCAAGTTCAGGAAAGATCAGTCTTCTCCAACACCACGGTAGCAAGATTTTAAAAAATGCTTCTTTGTCTCTATTCTCCAGTCCGAGAGCCGGTTCCTCTGTGGGACCTTATGGTCCTAGTGGCTTTGATGGGACCTCAGTTTGAGTCACTGGCACCTTACCTCTTTCTGCTTTTATGTCAGAAAACTGTGTTCCTGGTAACAAGGGGAGTGTGAGTTACAGGCTTTGATTGCAGAGCCTCCTTATACGCAGTTCTCCAAGGACAAGGTGATTTTATGACTGCATCCGAAATTTTTATCTAAAATTACTTCTCATTTCATTTGAACAAGGTAGTATGTTTACCCATGTTCTCTCCTAAGCCACATTCATCTCCGGAGGAGATTCATTAACTGTCAGGTGATGTCTAGCCTTTTATCTGGACAGGACTAAACCCATTGTATGCTTTGCCTTGCCTGTTTGTATCATATGCAGATTGCATGAAGTGTCAAGCTGTCTTTTCACAGATGATCTCTAAATGGATAACATCCTATATCAAGACTGCATATGAAATAGTTACGGCTACCTTTGAGCAGGTGTGAGTGTTCTGTCTCCACCACAGTGATCATGAAGAGAGCTTCCTGGATTCAGCATTTGGACTTCTCAAAGGAAATCCAGTTTACAGTCAATGACCTTCCATTTGAGGGATCACAGTTGTTTGCCAAGAAAACTGACAAATCCCTCCACACCTTAAAAGAATCTTGTGCTCACTGGGAATTTAAACCCCTGTATAAAAAAGATTCATTAAATCCTAGACAGCACAGAGATCCCGGCCTACTCAATTTCCCCCATCTCAGAGGCATTATGAACCCCAGCTCAAGAGACAGTGATTCCAGAAAAGCAGACCAGCTACCTCACAGGCATAGATTTCACAACCTCTAAACATCTATTTTGACAAGTTGGCCCTGGCCCGAGTCACCACTCCCATTCTTATGTGCTGCAACAATCTGCATGTCTCCCTCACTTCTTTGATTGCCTTGCTCATTTTCATCAGAACTGAGAACATATCATTATAGACAAAATTAAGTGCGTATGTACATAAAGAAAGATAAAGAAAAGTACAAGTGGAAGAAGTATCACCGCCTTGTATTCTACGTCCTTTTATCCAATAGAGTGAGATAAGATATTTTTAGGAAGCTTTATTCCCTCTTATCTTGACTTTGAAAGTGTCATAAATTCGGAACACTATGCCCTCCGAACATCCTTTAGTCAATGCGCTGTAAAAACACCAGACTTGATGTCAAGTTACTTTATACAGTATTTTGACCTACTTTTACAGTACTCCTAGAGACACCAGGCATGGGATACCAAATTGCTGCAACTTGGCTCACCCCTGTCCAAGGGCCTGCTAAACCCACAAATCTAATAAGTCTTCAAAGACACCATATTGCTAATAAGTAATAATTTTGGTCACTTTCCACCCCAATCCAGGCTTTTAAATTTTTACCACTTTAAAGTTCCTCCAAGCTGTTATTCCTTTCAAGCTTAGTAAGCTCCCTCCTTCAGGAACACCAATTTGGTTACCATGTAACAGTTTGGGCACTGAAGGGATGTTAAACACTTCCAAGCACAAACAATTTTAAAATACTAAGACTAAACCTACCAGAATGGGATCAAACTGACCAAAACAACTTTAAGATACTAAGCAATTTTAAGATATTAACTTAACATGGACGCCAATTTGTTACCACTTAACAATTCGGCCCCTAAAGGTATGGCTACTGAAGGATGTAAATGCCAAATTATATTTATTAATTCCCCTCCTATCCCAAGGATGCCAATTTGTTATCAAATTGGCCAAAACAATTTTAAGATATTAATTCCCCTTGCCCACCCAGGGATGCCAATTTGTTACCAGAAGATTTTAGGGAAGCCAATTTGTTATTACCAAGAGAATTTAGAATAAGGTGTTACCCCTAAAACCTATGCAGCTCTTTGGAGAGTTACATCAGGCTCAGACATAGAGCGGGGACTCAGCCTGGTTGTCTGTAAGCCCAGAGGCACCTGTGTGCTTCCTAATGAAAGGATGACCTTGTCTTAGGGACTCAGTTAGCCCAGTTGTCAGTAATGTTCACCACTGCTTAGATGTTCTCTGTAAAGGTCTTTCTTCTTGTTTTCCTCAGATGTTCAGCTCATCTTCTCCTCAGGTGTTCAGCTCTCTACAAACTGCCTGCTGACAGTTGGCTATATATATAGCTATCAGTTTCAGGTAGGGAGGGGTCACGTTAGGAGCAAGAACATCAAAATTGATAGGTGAGGGGTGACATTAGGAGTCAGAACGCCAAAATGGATAGGGGAGGGGCTAGGAGAGAGTTAGGAATGAACAGGGAGGGAAGCTATTTTCTAATTTCCAATTCCAGATTTACTTGCTAATTTTTATCCTAAAGATCTTTTTCCTAAAACTTACCAATATTTTAAATACCACAGAATGTCCATACACTGATACCACTCTTTTTTTCGTTTCATTAATTAATTTTATTTTTGTTGTAATTTTAAACCCCTTCCGAGGCTTTTCTACAACCCTTTTCACCTGTTTATTCCATCTAGCTGATTCAAATAGCTTGAGAAAAATCTCTGGCTACACATTGTTTTCAGGTTTTTGTCTTTGCTTTAGTTGCTCCCAAAGACTCACCACAGATAACAGCATTCGTCATATGAAATGCAGCTGGAGTTCTCTGAGGTTAATTCATTAGAAAGTTTCCACATTTTTTTTTTTCATATTTTGTGATTTTATGATCTTGCCATTTTAACATGTATGTCTGGGATTCCTTATGGTAGTGTTTGTGTTCCTGCTTGAGAGCCTCTTTCATGCAACAGAAACAACTTTCTGTACAATCTCCCTCAAACAAAGGTTAGATTGTCCATGGTTCGGTAATTGCAGTCTTGAGGATCTTGTGAATGAAATTGCTCTTGGTGATCAATTGATTGTGCACATACAGTCAAGGAACAGAATGGTGGGTCCTACTTTAAATCTTGCAACCTCAATTTTTGCCAAATAAGGATAAAACCAAGGTAGCGCAGTGCCAAATTCTGTGCTAAACTGTAAGTAGACTGTCTCCTGGCCTGATAACCTACTGTATAGATCTGATGTCTAGGGCCCTGGATTCTCAATCTGGAGGCCGTGAGAATAAGGGTCGTGACCCTCTTCCTTTTCTATGGCTAAATGGACAGAAGCTTTTTTTTCTCTTGTGACATAGGATTGAAATATGAAAAAAGGTTGAGAACCACTGACCAAAGCAACATTATGCCATACTTTTACTGTGATCTTAAAAAACACCGTTCAGATTCTTGTTGGCAGTGTCAATGAACAGGCCAAAGACTGAATGAATATGGATTTTGAGCCTAGTCTTTAGACCTACTTGTAGTTCTTCAAAGTTGGTAAGCTATATTTATAGGAGTGGAGGAAGAGGCTAGCCCTGCTTCTGTTTCCAGAGATATTAATTCATCACTTTTTTGAAAAATTAAAGTTTGCATTAAAATGCTAAATAACTTCTTAGTCGTCTTCTGCTGTAAGGAACCTGAGCACAAGGCTATGAACTTCTTAACCTTTGCTGCTTTTCATCTTCTCATAAAATTTCACTTTTGTCAATCGATAAAGCCCATCTACGTGGATTTTTTAATCTGACAACCGAAAATTGGCAGTGTTTTTGCCTTGAAATTTGCCAGTTTTCAGAATCTGAAACTTTTGTCTTTTGTGGTGAAGGAAGTGGGAAGCTGGCCACTTTGGCTTATTGCCAGACTTAGTGATAGGAAGAGATTTGTTTCCTGATCTGACTTACAGGAAAATAATGTTTTGTATGAAGCTATCCTCAACAGAATATTTAAAAGGGGATAAAATGAGATGTAACTTTTTTTTATAATTCAATATTTTTAATGACAAAATGTAATTTACATGAGAAATCACAATTGTATTTTGTTACTACAGTATTACTCACTTATAAATTAGTATTTGCAACCTTGTATTATTAACTTAATGCCAAAAAATGCTTGTATCACTTTATTTTTATATTGGGATATTTGTTACATTTATATATTAAAGAAACATTTAAAAGCTGTGTAAATATTTCTGCTGTGTATTTTTGAAGTGTTACTATGTGACCTTTACAGTGTGTCCATATAAGTCGTTGGTTTGTCACTATGTAACTTTCAGGACATTGTTTTATTACTAGTTCAGTACCATACCTTCAGGAGATACTGATCAGTTTACCTCCCATTTTTGTCCCCTTCCCTTTCCTCCCTCCCCCACCCCAAAACCACTAAACTGTATATTGAGTTTTACGTTTGCTTTTCATCTTAAAGAAATAAAAGAACTTGGGGAGAGAAAGAACGTTGGTTTTTAATATGTACGATATTTAAATAGTAAAAATTGGGAAAACAAAGTATGGAATCTTCAAAAGTTGACAGTATGAGATGTCAGTGGCAGATCTTTGTATTATTGAATATTTAAGTGTTAGTTGTAGATAAGCTTTTTAAAGTAATCCTAGTTGATAATTACTGGTGTTACAGTAGTCAGAGCCAGGATTTATGGCAGTTTGATTGGCTGTAGCAGTTACTGAAGTTCACACTTTATAACCTCCTTAAAAATATGAATTTAGAAGATTATGAATTACTCTCTGGAGTCATCCTGAATTAACAAATACTGCGTGGTCATAACTGCTTAAAATTTTTCCACTAGATTATTTCTATCTACCACCATCAAACTTAATAGCTTTTTAAAGAATTCATGTATGGTTAGTGCAGATCCTTTCATAGCAGCACACAAGTTTGTCTCAAATTATTCTCATGAAGTTGCTAGCTTGATCCTTCTGTGGTCTGGACCTATGGAGAGCTCAAATTTCACTGACAATGTGTATAAAAGTTCCCAAAGTCCATGGGCATATATTTACAGATACTCAAATGCCAAAGTCAGATCCATGACACTGTATACTCTTCTCTATTCAAACCTTGGAGGCAGACCAGACCTGACAATCAGAGGCAGGTGGTGTGTGACTCCATCTCCAAGGAACTGCCAGATTTCATTGGCCTCCAGCTGCAAGCAAATTTAGGGGAAGAAAGGGATGAGGGGGAGTTAATCTCCATGCTGTCAGGGTCTGTCTATTGGCAGAGAGAATTTCCTTTCTCCTCATAGTCATCTGGACTCTGTGCCCTCTGCTCATCCATGGGAATGGAGCATGGCAGTGAAGGCTGAGGAAGAAAATCAGGTGCCTCCCTTGCTGATTAAGTGTCTGCCTGGAAATCTAATCCTGATCTGTGGAGACCTAGGCCTTTCTGCAGTGCTCAGGCAAGGCTGGGTTTCCTGCATTCTCCCTGCCAGGGCAGGAGAGCTCTCAGGAAGTATTAACATCACCTCAGCAGCAAAGTCCACTGGGCCTAATAGGCAGCAGCAGTGGATCTCTTCCCTACCACCCCCTGCACATGGGGAGAGTGTAGCTTGAAACACAGTATCAAATGGCCAAGGAAGCTTCCTGCTGAGTGGCTGTAGCTTGCACTCACAGGCACGGGGAACGTTGACCAAGGAGCGGCTGCCTAGCCTCTCCCCCACACCTGGTGTGACAGCATGGAGCTACTGATAGGGATCCAGAGACAGAGCAAGGAGAGCCTGGTACAGGGCTCTCTGGTCTAATCCCTCCTCCCACCACCACCCCCCTTCCAGATCTGTAGAGGCTAAGAGCGACTCCCTGCCAGCGGTGTCAGCCCATTGCTTCCTCCTATTGCAGCAAGCAGGCCAGAGTATGTCCAGGACACATCTAAGAATGTCTTTCGAAAAAACTATGGGACCCTGGGAAGCCTCTTTCTGGAGCCCAGTCCAGCACAAACTCCAGTGTGAGCACCATCTTTCTCAGGGCAAGAAGGTCTCACAGATGTTCAGACCCCAATAGATATCCCAATGTGAAGCACTTTAAAAATAAATAAATAAAGTTTCTGAAGAGCCTGACTCGGGTTTCCTCTAGGAGGTGCTCTAAGAGACACACAGTGAAATCTGTTTCCCTGGCTCAAGCTGCATAAATCTGCAGAGTGCCGCAGGGCAGATAATCCTTGGTGTTTGGTTTCCCTGTTCACCTTCAATGAGTGCAGCATGAGATAATTATCAGGGCTGGGTTATCTTGCTCACTCTCACAGAGTGCAGCATGGGGAATCGATGCAGAAAAGAGCCGATCATAGACATTTGCTGGTTTTTTTAGATGGGTGCAAACACAACCCCACAATGGTAATTCTCCCTACTTAGGAGAAAGGTAAACCAGCACTCCAAATCAGAGCTAGTGACACAAATAGTAAAATATTAAAAAATAAAACCCACAGAGAATAGACTTTCAGCCAAAAGTATTCTGAGCATTGTGAACTACAAGTCGAAGATCTACAGAAACCCTAGATAAGGTATAGCTGTATATCCCTCTTCCTGTACCTTGTGGGTCTGTAATAGAGTGATGGGGATTTTCCTGCCATACTTAAGAGACAGGAGAAGTGTTGAGTTGTTGTCCTCAGCTGTCACTGTGGGTTGCCAAGTCCTAACTATTGGGCTGTCATTCACAGCTGCTGCTCTGGATCACCAGACCTTGATGTCTTAGTTATTACTTCCAGCTTCTCTTGCAGGTTGCCTTGCCTTGCTTCCATCTCCTTTCCCTATCAGGCCAACAGGAACGAATAATTAAAAAGTGGGTCATCTGACACCCAAATGGCAGGTTTTCAGAAGCTGTGCTTATATGGTTGGATGGTATTGTAAGTATGGTCCCTCTCCATCTATTAAAAAATGGAATAGCTTAAGGGCTTTTCCCTGAGGAAGAAGAGGTGTCAGAGCATTCAGACACTTGCCATGACAACCTTATCAGAGATCCATCTTAGATCTCCTATGCATGGAAGCAATAGAACTGTTCCTCCTCTTCAGAGAAAACAAGGCCTTTCCTCCATATTGTTCCTATTACCCCCCCCCCTCCCAAAAATGTCAGATGGCTACAGAGCAGTTCTTGACATAAGTATTTCAGCAGATCCATTAAGAAATTAAAATTCAGGATGGAGACCTGAAATCCATACTAGCTGCCATCAGCGGAGGGGATTACACAACATCAATAGATGTGAAGGTTGCTGTGACAGATGGCAATTTCCTGCAATATCTTGCATAAACCTCATGGAATTAAGTTATGTATCTCCGGAACTTTTGTATTAAAAATGCAGAGGTTTGTGTTATGGTATGTAACATATCTAGGAGATATGACTAATGGGAACCACAAGATGTGTTATGAGTTTCAAAGGACTCTTAAACAATGGGCTAAGATGAGAAAGAATTGTTAGTTGATTGGGATTCCTAGGAAATGCTGGGGAGGAGTGGAATGCAAATGACTAACTGCCAGATTAATCTTTTTTGAAGCTGACCTTGAGTAGAAACCTATTGTCTGGCTGCTTACCTATTCACAATCTTTTTGAAGACCCAGAGTGAATAGAGGAGTGACTCTGTTTGCTTGTTCTGTGTTAACAGCTGTTATGAACTTGTGATCAAAAGAAAAAGCCTGGGTGGAGTTTGAAGGACTGTTCACTGGCCAGAGCCCTTATGGAGTCAGGGGTAAGTCTCTGCTAAACTTATTAACATGTGTTAGGTTCTTTTATTGTTTTTAATGTTCTCTCTATAGTCCTTTTTCCTTAAGAATAAATGGGCTTGCCTAGAAAGAGCTGTGTGGTAGTTTAACTGTGGCAACTAGTGTGTACTGCAAAGCAGGCTTTCTTAAGCTATGTACACAAATTTGCCACTGTCAAATCGATTTTTCCAGATCGATTGAGTGGTAGTGAAGACATGCTCCATCGATCCAGAAATTGATCTACTAAAGCTATTTCCAAAAAAGTATAGCGCTGCATTGACTGGAACACGTTTCCTGTCGGCAGAGCGCATTGGAGACAGCGTGCTAAAGGGAAGTAATGAAGTCAGTGAGTTATGCAAGCTACTTTGCGTAGCTTGTGTAACTCCTGTTGACTGCTGCCAAATTTTGCTGGCAGGGTAGAACTTCCCGCAGGCAGTCTTTGCTGGGAAGTTCACAGTGCAGACAGGAGCTGTGCAGCCTGGAAATACCCTAGTCAGGAGGGAGAGAGATAAATGTCTGTGCTCAGGAGAGGTGACAGCTGAGGAGCCAGAAGCCTAGAAGTGGGTGCCCTTGGTGGGCCATGGAGGGCGAATACAGATACAGTTGCTCTGAACTGTGACAGATGGCTGTCTCCACACCCCAATTCAACAGTCTCTGCAGTCTTCAACAGTCTTGCAAAATGTCCTAAGTTTTGCTTTCAGAACACAACACTTCAGTACAGGTCCTTGTCCTTCGGTTTAGCTACAGCATGGCAAGTATTACAAAAGTGTTGGTAGTGTTAATAGCAGCTCTCAAACAGGAAGGAGTCTATGATTATCCCTTCCTCTGAGACCTCATTATCCAAGCTTCATCCAGAGTCAGTCATAGACTGCCACTCCAGCAGTAAGGATACTGCAAGGCTACAGTTTTATGAAAGTCAGTTAAGTCTCAAACGTATTTCCATTCTTGGAGTAAGAACTGTCATGGACTGCTACAATGTTCCTTACTTCAGGAAAGACAGAAGAAGTTGAGAAATGGTTTCAAAATCCTCCATTTCCACGTGGCCAAGATACTGTATCTCAGAACTGTGCAAGTAAAAAAGTATAACTACATTTTCCAATATCAGAGTTCACTCCCTCAGAGCTGTGGCAGTTTCATGGTCAGAAATATCATACCCCTTATAAGAGGAAAAACTGTAAAACAACCCCCTGGTTACCTGCTCATGCCACTTTATATTCTACAAGGTGGACATCCAAACCCAGTATCTCAGTGACTATGAGGAGGGGGTTATCCCCTTTCATATCTGTACATAACTATCTATAAGTGTCCCTGTCTCTTCCCCCCTCACTCACTCCCAAGTGGACATTGCTGTGAAAATCCAAATATCATGGATCCGTGGACCACATTAGAAATAAGAACAGAAAAATTTTATCGATGCTTTACTTGACTAATACCTTTCTTGGAATAGTGAAGTCCACAGAACCATTCCACCCTGAATGGTCTGTTAATTGGGAAAGATATGCAGGAGAATTGTTCTATTTGGTCTTAATGCATAATTTTCCTAATTGATATAGAGTGGTTAGTTTTTCTTAAGCTGTGGAAGCATCTCAACTGGTGGTTTCTAAGAGATGGAGCTACCACCTCTCTGTCTCTGACAGGTTTACTTTACTTAGAATTTCCTGCACTTAGTGGCACATGAGGCAACCTCTTTTCCCCACTGTTGTCTATGTGGAGCAAGATTTTGACTCCATCATAATTTGTCTCCATGATGGCAGCATCGTTTTCAATCATCTCTGACAGGTCAGTCTTTTCCTCCACAACTTCTCTTCCCTCCAGGGGAAATCAAATCTAAGACATTGCTTGTGGTTCTGCACCTGGGTATGCGGATTACATGTCTAAACACTATAGCTGTCTCTAATTATTGAGTCTTAATTTGCTGACCCATGCAGTGCAACAATTTTACATTGGTTACATGATCTCTCAAGTGAATCCCCAAGATTCTTCTTAATACTGGTGGAATGCATTCAGCTTCCTGTGGTGTACTTGTGCCATCTGCCATGTTTTCAAGGCATACAGTAGTGTTGGGAGGACAATAGCATTACATCATCTTATTTTAGTGTGTAGATGTATCTTCTTACTTTTCCAGATGTTTGACAAATGGGAAAATGATCTACAGGCTTTACCAGTTGTTGCCTTCACTTCTTTAGTGAGTTGGTGTATTATACTTCCAAGATAGTCAATTGACATGTTTGGTCTGCCTCCAAGGATGCATAGAGCAGAGTACACAATGTCATGGATCTGTGGACTTTGTTATCAAGGAAGGAAATTTACAGGTAAAACATGGATAAATCTTCCTGTTTCATTTTCAAGGAGAACCTTGTAGTACCTACAGTAATACCCCAAAAGGGAGGAGTCACCAATCATTTCCCTGCCAAATATCCAATTAAAATTGAATTTGCACCTCCAAATACTAGTGTACCCTTCTGTTTCAAGACACTTATAGCCTACCATAGCAACTAGTAACATTTTTAATATTTCAGTTGCCATCTTTGCTTGCAATCTCTGAATGGGACACTTTCAGTGTAAATCAATTGTCACAGTGATTGTGATAATTTCTGACTCCATTCTGTGCTTGTTTTCACCAACATCTATTCATAATGGGGGGAAATTTTAAGTGCCTAAATGATTTAGGTGCCTCAGCCTCATTATAAGTCAAGGGGACTTAGATGCTTCTGAATTTCACTCAAAGTATTTATAGGCCGCAATGACCTCTTATAACTTGCTCATTATACCCCCAAAATTAAAATAGCATGAAACTAAACTTCAGTGTTCCAACAGCCATCTCTCTGCTCCTGCCTGCAGGTGCTTGCATATGGACTTCGTAAGGCAAGAGCAATTGTTTGCAGCTGTTTTTATATCTTGGTTTGATATTGTCTAGTCTGCTGCCTGCCCAGTGCTAACACTTTTCTAATGTCTCCTTTCAGGACAATGTCTTGTTGTACAATAGTCTCAGAGGGCATCGTCCCTCTAAGCACGAACTCAGGAGCCAAGGCCAGAGCTGCTAGACCCAGAGAACTGTGACTGTGGACTTCTCACAAGAATAAGGGACTCTCTCCCAACTGCAAGGATAAATCTTCTCCTAAATGAAAAGATCTCTTCCCCCCACTCCGTCCAAGCCAGGTGAATCTTTGTGTGCAGGTCCTAAGGACTTAGAACCACTCAAACTTTGTAAACATGAAAGTATGGCACAAAGAAGTAAAGATCTATTGGTGTCAGCTTTGATTCCAATGCATAAGCTTGAGGATGAGCACCTACCAACACAAACAAGGAGTTCCAAGCTAGATTGCCCCAGCAGTGGTCTGCCCCCATAAAGAGCCAATGTCCACCATAACTAGGGATGCACCAGATCTGTAGGTCCTGACCAACAGAACATCCTGCGCTCTAGGCCAGACCAAACCTTACACCTTCACTGAGGATATCTTTAACCTATCTTATCTGCAATCCCCTATCCTTTTGGGTGCAACCCTACTCAGGGACATTATGATTCTGGAAGAAGAAACCATCTCGAGGAGATGTGAAAACTCGCCTATTCTGTCCAACAAGAGCATTCATTCCCAGTTACCGATGACTCTACTGATTGAATTAGAAAACTACCTTCTCATCTGCTAAGTCAGAGGCTCCAGACAGAACATCACCTCCATATAAAGTGGCTAGCTTAGACAGAGGCTCTTGAAGGTCTGGGATCTATCCTCCACCAGGTATGACTATCCAAGGGACCAATGGTACCCAATGCCATGGGGTCCCCCTCTACCAATCCCCTTCAAACTGGAATTATTGGAGTCCATGGGATTCCTAGACACCACACATCCATGCATGAATCCCATCTATCCTCTTGTAGCTGACACCAACTAGCACCATCGAACTACAAGGGAGAAGGAATTGAGTTAGATCTGCTCTGACCAACAGTCCTGACAGGTGTGTCCTCCCCCTCACCACCTGAGGCACATGCCCCATCTTTGTTATCCCTGCCTGACAACCATAGGCAGTACCAGGAGCTCCTGCAGAAAGTAGTGACTGAGCTCCAAATTCAACCTGAGACAGTACGAAGTACACAGCATAGGTCTCCTGGACATTCTTCAGCTTTCTGGTCCTAGCCGCCTGGCCCTTCCTGTGAATGAGGCCATTATGGACCCAGCCAGAATAGTTTGGCATACTTCTACTTCCTATGCCCCCATGCCAAAAGGGCTGAGAGTCATTATTTTGTATCAGCCAAGGAAGCAGAGTTCCTGTTTACACACCCAGCTTCCAATTCCCTGGTGGTGCAAGCATCCACTCTAGAGGTCTAGTCTACAACACCCCAAGACAACGCCCACTGATGGATGATAAATGCCTTGAACTCCTAGGAAGGAAGATATTTTCTTCTACCAGCCTTCAGTTTGTAATGGCTAACTACCAGGTCCCATTAGCAAAGTATGATTTAATCAATTACTCCAAAGTCTTTGGCTTTAAGGACAAGCTCCCCCCAGGAGGAGAGGCTCCAATTCCAAGTCCTCATTAATAAGGGCAGGTTTGTAGGTAAAACATCTCATCAAGCTGCAATGGATGCTGTTGACGTGCTTCAAGAGGGATAGCTACAGCTATTGTTAGGAGGTGCAAATCTTGGTTCCGTTCCTCAGGTTCCCTAGGGACGTACAAAATACGATTGAGGACCTACCCTTTGACGAGGCTAACTTATTCAGTAAAAAAACTGATGAGTCCCTTCACCCACATACTCA
The DNA here is from genome assembly GCF_026122565.2 of Emydura macquarii macquarii. Taxonomy (NCBI): domain Eukaryota; kingdom Metazoa; phylum Chordata; order Testudines; family Chelidae; genus Emydura; species Emydura macquarii. The sequence continues at coordinate 41,827,825 of NW_027132610.1, read as the reverse complement.
AGAACAACCCTCCGTTCCTTGGGCATTTATACTCTGACTCCAAAGAGGAAACATCACAAGCAGGTGTACAGACCAAGACAGCCCTCTCAGTTATTCTATCATCAGCACCCTTACAAATCACTGCACAAAAGCCTGAGGGTACAGAGACCTGGTACGCAACTTTCTCCACATCTACTGCCACAACTCAATCCCATTCATTGCCTAAGAGTTTCTTTTGATTGGATGTTCAAGCACCCTGTTTCTCTATAGTGCCATCCTAACCTGCGCCCCAAAAAACTGTGCCCACTTCACTCATGACTAGAGGCCAATAACAATGGATAAGGGGATACCTAGAGATCATTCATTCCTACACAATCAAGTTTGTCACCTCCCCACCACAAACCCCACCACACACAGTGAACTCTTCATAGAAGGGCTACAGAGAATGTGCCACCTCAACATCAAGGGAAAGGGTTCTACTACCCATATTTCCTAGTTCCTAAGAAAAAATAAGGATGGAAACCAATTCTTGATTTACATCAACTGAATGTCATTATTCAAAAATCATAATTTTGCATGGTCACATTGGCATTGATAATCCTCTTTCTGAAGAAGGTCACATAGTTCAGGGTTTTCAACATGAAAGATGCCTACTTTCATGTGGACAATCACCCATCCCACAGAAGGTTCCTCAGTTCCTGATAAGATAAGAGCACTATCCATCCAGAGTGTTCCTGTTTGGACTAGCTACAGCACCCAGGGTCTTCATAAAGGTATTCTCAGTGGTGGCGGACAGGATGAGACAGAATGGCTACCCCATCTTTTTGTATCTGGATAAGTGGCTCCAGAAGGGCAGATCCAACAAGAAGGTCCAGACGGTGATCATATTGCTACTCTATTTGCTATCATCCTTAGGAATCTGTGTCAACAAAGAAAAGCCCACTTTGTGGGAGTCAGACCACAGAGACCATAAAATTGACGATAGCAAGAGCCTTACCTCCCTATGTAAAAATTCCACTCATGAACAACTTAAGACAAGTCATCCCCAGACCTTAGGCCACAGTCAATATCTATCTTTCCTTTCTAGGCCACATGACCTCATGTACTTATATAACACCATTTGCCAGGCTCCAGCTCCATTTCATATAGGCCTGGCTTCAGTCTGTTTACTCACCAGACACAGACAACAAGAATACCTGGGTAATAACTCCCTCCAACTTCATGGCTTCTCTTATTCGCTGGACAAACCCAGAACATATGCATGTGGGAAGGAGTCCCTTTCCTTACACCCACACCTGAGGCAACCATTATCATGGATGCATCCATCATTGGGAAGCCCACATGGACATTCATGCTGCACAAGGCACTTGGATATTTCTGGAGACTAGGATGTATATCAGCCTACTAGAGCTGAAAGTAGTTCATTTAGCCTGCAATGTATTCCTTCCACTCATTTGGTCCTGCTATATCCAGATAATGTAAGACAGCATGACTATTTTCTGTATAAACAGGGTGGATCAAAATCCCTTCCTCTCTGCATAGGAGCAATCAGCTTATGGAACTGGTACATCAGGAATCACATAACACGTTCAGCAACATACATATCAGCTGTGCAGAACTCCCTGGTGGACAATTTCAGCAAGCACTTCTCCAGAGACCGTGAATGGGAGATGCACAATTCTGTCTTGAATGAGATCTTCACCCAGTGGGGAATGTGTCCTAGGACCTGTTCACCTCCCAGACAAACAATAAATTTCCCTTGTACTGCTCCAGAGCTGCTGTAGGCCCAGGACTCCAGGGGCATTGCCTTTTTGCTACCTTGGACAGACAACCTCAGGTATGCCTTTCCTCGCATCCTAATGATACCACAAGTTCTATGAAAGATTCTCATTGCACCCAGCTGGACCAGACATTTTTTTAGTTTTCAGTCCTTCTGCAAACGTCAACCCGACCTACCATCAGCATCCAACCTTTCCTGGATTTATTGAATCAAGAGAACAGTGAGGCCAGACATCCCAATCCAAGCCATTTTCATCTCTCAGCCTGGTATTTGGAAGACCATCAGACCTACACCATTTATTATTCGGACTTCATTGTCTATTCTCAATCAAAGCCCAAAGAACTCCACCAGAAAATGCTATCTGGCCAAATGGAGACATTTCTCCATCTGGACACAAAAGAACCAAATATCTCCAGAATTTACTGGAATTCCTGCTATTTTAGATTACTTATTCGCTCTCAGGGTGTGAGACATTCCATTAGCTCACCGTGAGTCCACCTTCAGCAATCAGGGTCTTCCATTCTCCAGTTGATGGCTATACTGTTTTTAGTTATCCAGTGGCAATCAAATTCTGGAAGATCCTCATTAGAGAATTTTCCCACTGGTGGTAAAACTCACAATACAATGGTATCTTAATTTTGTTCTTTCAATACTTACCTGACTTCCATTTGAACTGCTAGGCACCTACTCCATGTCCATGAAGGCTGCCTTGCTACTCATCATCACATCAGCCAGAAAAGTGAGTGAACTGGGAGTGCTTATGGCAGATCTGCCATACATCACATTTCATAAGAAAAAGGTTTCTCTTTGCTTCCATCCAAAATTTATTCCTAAATTAATTTCTGGCTTTCACATGTGAATCAACCTATTCACTTATCAGTATTTTTTCCAAAATTTCATATTTCTGATGAGAGAAGACTTCACTCTCCTGACGTCTGATGGACTTAACATTCTATCTGCAGAGGTGTTTAAGTGTAATCAGAAATTTGGTTTGGACACAAGATGTACACAAGTATAACAATTTTCTATATTTCACAAAGTATGAGTGAAATAATTTTGAGGGATGGGAATGTCACTCCTAACAGATCCAGTCCATGGTGTAGTCCATATACTATGCTCATCAGTATGGGACAATCTCCATAATTTCCATATCATCAGTAATCACGTGACATCCTTCATGGATTTGTCCCTACCAGATCAGTAGAAATCCCTTCTTTTCATGCACGTAAACCCAGCCCATTTGTTGAGAGTTTTGAATGCATCTGGTCATTCAAATATGTTTCTGTACGAATATCTATATTTGACACTGCATCTCTCATGCTACCATAAATATTAAATTAATCTAGCTTTATTACATTGTCACTTTTGCCACTCAGGTTTAATACAGTTCTTCCAGCTAGATCAGGAGTTCCAAATATATGGCCCCATGGGACAGATCCAGCTTGCCTGCATGATGGTAAGGTGTCCCACAGAACGTATTCAGATGCTCCAAATAGAATTATGTTTCTAGCCCTCATGGCTGCAGAGATAATCTTCCACATGGGAATGGAGTGTAACAAATGCTGTGGTGTCTGCCTCAGTCTTTAGAGAGCCTGAAATTATTTCTTAGATGTATAGTCCTCTGCCCTCTATTAATCCCAATGGAGTATCAACTTTAAAGGCCACTGATGACACCTGTGTGCTAGCATTAACTTAATCATTATTAATAATTGTGGGAGACAAAAACTCTGGGTTCAGAATTGGGCCTTGTTGCAGGGAAACACATGCAGGCAGAGAAGAGACACACAAACCGAAGGGAGGATTGGGGAAGGAGGAGAAACAAAAGATAGAAATAATAGTGGGCCTGAATGGAAGCAGATTTTTAATGGCAAATGTGACAATAAGGCACTGAACAAATAACAAAACATTTGATTATTACCTAAAGGCTGTATACTCCCCTTTGATCTCTCTGCAAACCTCCTCCCCAGCACAAATACTATTCCACTGTGCACTGGGGTAAATATACAGTTTAATTCCATTGAATTCAGTGGAATTATTCCTAATTTATGAGACTAGGTGAGAGACCAATCACATTACTCCACAATTTAAAAAAATTGGATTATGGACTCTTCATTTTGTGATTCGCTGTTCTGGTAATGTCTAATTTTGAAACTGGGAATATTCAGAAGCTACAGTAAAGTTTAATGGACATTGATGAGATTTTTCTAATGTGCAAAGAGCAATTAGCCATCCAAATTGGACAGAAAAGAGAAATATAACAATTATTGCACTTAATCAAAAGTATAAAGTAGGTTATGGACTCCTTGGAATTGGAATGGAAGAAGACTTGTTAAAGGAATTGTATATAAGACTTAAAGTTGAAATGAAAACAATAAACCATTGTATATAAATTCTTTCATCATTACTTATGTTCTTAACATAAATCTTTGGGGGCCTCTCAAGTAGATTTGAATGAGAAAGAGTTTTCCCATTGCATGATAATTTTCAAGATTTCAAATGTTTTTCCATTCCTGATACCTCCTTGAAGTTTTTCATGAAAAGATGACACCCCCCCCCCCCCACTCCCCAAGAAATTCCACCCTGGACCCAAGAAACCTTTTTTGATAAAACTTCAGTTTAAACTGGTGTGTGTTCCCGTGAAAAGTTTGTTTCAACAAATCAACATTTTCCAACAAAAGTTTTGTTGGGAAATGCCTGACAGTCTCTAGTCTCAAGCCGTACTGATGATCCACTCACTTAGATGGTATAACCAAGACATGTCATGGGCCATCTTTGAAATTCACCCAGCAAGAGGAGATCAACAGTGCACTCAGGAAGACATCCCGTGAAATTTTTCTTTAAAAAAGATCCACTGCTGTGCAATTTCCAATAAGACTACTAGAGGGAGCTATGCCTAGAGAATTCCTTCCTTTATGATTCTTTATCCCTTCATGTGCAAGTATTCTTTCTGTTATGAGTCATTAATTATTGCATCCTCTGGAGCACTGTAGAATTCACTGACCAACCCTTTCTTTTGCTAAGCAACTTGCTCATACATGGTGCAAAAGTATTCTGTGCTCATGCATGTGTTTCATCAGACGCAATCCAATAAATCAAAGTAGCACAAATGGTTTAGTTGCTTAATTTGCTTTCTGGGTCCTCCACGCATGTGAGAAAATTCCACAGTGAACAATATACACTTAGAGAGATGCATAAACAATTATTACAGGCAGTTTTCATAACTTTTTTGTTTCCTAATGGGCAATAAACATGTTGGGTTTAGCTAAATTATAAATGCTGGTATTCATTGGTAGCAGTTTATAGCTTTTTTTCCTGGATTTTTTTTTTTTTTTTTACAGTTTAGGATAAATTATACTTTATATACTGTATGTTCTGGGCATTCTCCCTTATAAGTTTTAAATCAGTTCATGAGGCTTTCAGCACTGCTCATGTCATTTATCCATCAGCACTCAGTCCATTTAATTCAGGCTTCTTAGCTATACAGACCTAGCCCCTGTTGTGAGTGATCGGCCTGCATGAGTGCTCCCAGCTTCTCCTGTCACATCACATTTGCATAAAAGAGGACGGATAACCAAATTTGAGCACACAAATGAAAATGCTAAGCGCTGAACCTGTCACAGTTGTTGTTCAACTAATTGTGAAAAATTTGATTTGCTGGCTTTTCACTGTTTATCATGCGGGACCCCCTTCTCAAATTTGCCTTGGCTTCTGCTTCTGTACATGTAGCTTTTAAACTCTCTGCACAAATAGCCCACCCTGGGGATTACTTACCTCTCCTACCGGCTTTTAATGTTGGCTCATCTGCTTGACTAAATTAGGCCACCATGGCAAACAAACACATAATTAAAAACCTGGGAAATACAACTTCAGTTGCAATCCTTAAATTGATTTTGCAGTCTTGTACTGGCATGTGCTTTTGTATTTTGCCATCTTGTCTTGTCTTCCCATAACCCCTGAAAATGTGTATGATTTTGATTACATACAATTATAACGTAGTTGGTTACAAAATGGAAAATGATTCTCAGATTTTCTGTTTAAAATTGCACAGTACCTTAAAATACATTCTTATTCTTGGATAACTTATTTCAGGCTATTAGACGTGCTGTGTTCATCTTAAATAGCAGTTTCTCAAATGAATGATCCCTTTTGAAGTGGCATGAAAGACCTTGGGTAAAGTAGTTATATGTATTATCTAAATTTTTTTTTAAATTTGTATTAGTTATTTGACTTCTGTCTTTCCCAACATGCTTGTAACTGCTATTGTCTATCTTTCCATTTTATTTCACTATATTGTAATTTACCTATACAGTTTGCATTTTGTTTCTCGTAACTGTATGTTGCTGTGTCACCAGTTAAAATGATCATTCCTCATGCTCCATTTGTTTAAAAATTGAAATGTGTAACAATCGTTAGTAAAAAGGTAGTAATCTGAGATTTACTATGTGAAAGTGCCATTCACATCCAAGTCATCTATCACTGTGGTGCCTATGATTGGTATACTTCAAATGTGTCTTTATCCAGAAAGGTGCATTGTAGCATACCAACAGTTAAGAATGAGCTAGCAGTTTCATTAAAAATCTATCAAAGCAAGGAAATTTTATGTAAAGGTTGTCAGGACCCCTCTCATTTTGAATTTAAAGACTGTAGTCCTAAGTGAGGATCTCTACAATCTGTGTGTTTGTCAAAATAAGGATTTTTATTTTTCTGATTTGCCTTTGGAGTGTTGTACTTTTCTACCTTTTCCTTGTTCTGTTCTGCATTTTTAGCCTTCAACTCTTTTCTGTTTTGTCCATTTTAAGTGTGTGTGTATGTGTATAAACAGTTAAAAGTTAAAGGTGCTGCTGGATAAATAGCTTGTATTTTATTGCTTTTATAGGTTTACATCTCCCTGACATTTTAAAATGTTTTATTTCCTCATCTATGGGGTAGCATAAGATCTTCTGTTATGTTTTCAGCAGAGCTTTTTATCCATTCTGACCTTATAATTGTGTGGGTATATAACGTAAAAACGAATTCCCTATAAAGAAGAGTAGCAATGTTTTGGTTAGACAGAAAATAGGATAGAAGCTTTTTTACAATGTTATGTATTATTTTCTTCAATTCAAAGCAAGGCTTAGAAGGACCAGTTCTGGCCCAAAGCATCCAAGTAGGAGTTCTGGCTGAGGAAGAACTTCAGGATTGGGCCCACTCTGCAGAAGGAGCAGAAGAAAGCAAATCCAGTTAGCAATGATACTGCTTTTGAAGATTGGGAACCTGTACCTATAAGCCTTTTAACCTCCACAATTCACTGTCTGAGCTGGGATCGTGGTTTCTGCTGCAACAGGCAGCCTCTTTGTTCCCTTTAATCAGATGGTCATTCATGTGCCCATGCTGGTATCCCAGATTGTCTTTTCATACAAATGTCTGTCCTCTTTTGCTATGTGCCATCCCCTGTGCCCAGAATACTGTCCTTGCCCATGATGAGTCATACAGCATCAACTGTCTCCTTCAAATATCTTCTCCAAACTTACTACTTCTGAATAGCCTTCCATGGCTGGCCTTCATGCCTACCCTCTTTCCTGACTCTACCATCTAGTTTTAATATATTAAATATACAAGTGATTTTTGCAAATAATTCCTGGTCTGTTTTATTTAGGTGTTTAGAAAGGACCAGTAACTATAGCCTGGCAATGGCATAATAGGAAATTGAAGGACATTAAAGAATTCAAGAAGAGAACTACAAAATGGAGGAACTCCATGCTCTGCTTGACAAGCAGTTAATACTTTTCAGGCACATGTGACTTCATCCTGTCTGAGAAACTAGGAAGTGCCAGCTCTTTTAGATCTCATCATTGTGAGAAGGCCCAAAGAGTTGGCTTGCATTTTTCCTGAACATTAGGTTTGGGCTTAGTCTGGTTTTTCTTTTGGTAAGGTGTTGCCTAGTCTAGCCTTTTAAAAGAGACCGCCCTACTTCCCAGATCTTCATAGCTTCCACTTGGATCTTCATAGTTGCAATTTCCTGAACAAACACAGTTCTCTTTGCAGACCATGGATGAAGAGGTGGTCTCTGAGATAATGTGTTCCCAGTCTGGAGAGCCTTTCAGATCAATACTAGGCCCATTTAATTGAACCAAGAAAAGAATGGGAAGCCAATAAAATGTCTGCAGCTGATCTGTCCTGCAGAGGACAGCGACTGCTGCATTTTGTATGAGCTGTAGTCTCCTTTTTTCATACCGATGGTTAAGTCTGGGATTCACAAAGGTGTGTTGCAGTTGCTAATACAAATGAGTTCAGTCTCCAGTTTGCAGCATTGTAGCCATGTTGGTCCCAGAATATTAGAGACACAAGGTGGGACAGGGTTCAGTCTCTAAGACAGACATAGGTGATAGGCATTCATCTTCATGAGTTTATGAGTTCAGGAATAGTGACAAGTCAAAAGCCTGCATTGTGCTGATGATGGGGGAGGGTGAATGCTCAGAGGTGCGGTAAGGTTATTGTCCTAGTAACAGACTTTGAGCTTTTTGTCCCACGGGAACAGCCATTTACATATTCCCCTCACTGTGTTGCCATCTCAGCCGTAGCAGAGGGAGGGAGTTCCATGGCTAATGTTCAACTGCTTCTACCTAAAAACTAATCCCGACTGCTTGTTCTGCTTCTTGTACCTCTCTCTTTAGACCAGGCCACAGGCCACCCAGGGCTTCGCATGGTATGTTTACATTGCAACTAGACATCCACAGCTGGTCCATGCCAGCTGACTTGGGCTCACAGGGTACTAGAGCCCGGACTCCAGCCAAGTCCGGAATGTGTATATCCCAACTAAACAGTCCCTTAGCCTGAGCCCCATGAGCCTGAGCAAGCTGGCACAGGCCAAAAGCAGATTTTTAACTGCAGTGTAGTGAGATCCTCATGTACTCAGACTCCTGAGTTAATAGGGGAAGGAAGCAATGCAGCAGTCTCAACAATGGTATATTCCCTGCAAGATTAGCATTCATATTTGGAGGAGAGTTTGTGGCCACATCTTTGGGCCAGTAGAACTTGAGGCAAATATCCTATTGGGAAGAGAAAATGGGAGGTTGGAATTTAAGGGCAAATCTGAGCAATCCTGAGTGAGTCAAGTGGGGGACAAGAAATTCAGAGCTTGAGCTTTTTTCTATTTGTTTCCTGGATAGATGAGCATAGTACTTAGAATCAGGTATTCTACAACATTTCTTAACTGTTTCCTTAACATTCCTGCCCTAATCTTGCTAGGCTATTTGCAAAAAGCCAAAACAAAGCTGTAGAACAAAGCCTAAAATAACTTGTTCAAAATTTTGAACAAGTATTAGTCAAAGTTGTTCTGCAGTTTTCCCTTAACTCCAATAAAATGTACAATTTTCATTTCTCCTGCTACTAGATAGCTATGGATGTTTAGTTAACAACAGTTCTTTTCCCTGCTTCTATTAGTATCTTTGTGTATTTCACAGAGATTTTCTCATTTTCCCAGGTACACCTGCACAAATAACCATTGGCCCTTAGCTCAGTCTCTTTGGCTGGCAAGCAGAATAAACAAACTTAGATTAACTCATTTTTTGCTTCGCTACAGATTGTAAGTAACTCCTTTTGTGGAAATTAATTAGCATGTCGAAGAAGAAAAATTCCACACCTTTCCCCATATACTCACTGGTATAAAGCCTTTTTTCCCCACTTGTATAGTTCTTGGTTACAACTTAATGCAAAATGTGAAGGGGAAAAAATCATACATTCAGTATAGATTCGTCATATCTGTCATTTGATTTGTGTGGATGTGAAGAAATAAGTATGATGTAATTGTCTTCACTTTTTGCAATTAAAGAGATGATTTAACAAATGTATGTGATGGAGAAAATGTTTACCAACCCATTGTGTTATACTGTAAGCATGAATCTGCTTACTTTATTTCCTCTGCTAATAAGGCAACTCATGCTGAGGGTATACTAAACCATACCTATAAGTCTCTGAAATTCATTGATTATAAGGCAGAAGGGACTGTTATGATCATGTAGTCTGACCTGCACAACACAAGCCACAGAATTTCATCAACATCAAATTATTTGTGACTTCATCAAAATAGGAGTGCAATTTATAGAATATACTATTGTATTTAATGACAGAATGCACATGTTAAGAATGGCACAGTTACTCTGCATTGTTATTGTTCATTATAAATATTGCGGTGGTACGTGAAATGTTCTAGACTGCTATGTACAAATGTTTGAAAAATAATGCTCAAACACAGAATAGCATATAATTTTGCTAAAATTTTGACTGTCTAGTCAATCTGATTCAGGACAATGGCTGCAAAACCAATTTCCCAGTATAGACATAGTTGATGCAAATAAAATAATCTAAGTAATTTATAGAGTGCCAATCTGTGAAGACTCTAAGCACTGACAATGCTAGGAAAAGTAGAATGATTGTTACTCCTATTGGAGTAACAGAACTATTTGAGGAAGATAGACCAAGTGTGGCAAACTAATTAAAACAAAACAAAAGTTGGTATAACTTTTATAGGCCCGATCCTGTTCTGTGCTAAGGCCCTTTTTCTTGTACGTATTGTTATAAAAGGGCTGTGATGCTTCCTTAAATGGGCAGCTGGGGGATTGCTCTGTTGTACAAAAATCCCAGAGTGGTATGAACCTGGCATAGCCAGCTCTACCATCCTCCCCTCTTGCAGAGGATGTGTTGAGGATGCACTCAGACCCACACTGCATTTGAACAATTCCTGCCAGTATTCTCACGAGCAGCTGTTATGAACTGATTTAAATTATAGCACATTTATACGGGGACTTGGATCAGCCCTTAGCATCCAAGGGATCAGACAAGCGCAAAGGTGGCAGAGAGCCTTCTCCTTAGGTGTGTGAAGCACCTGGAGATTCAGGGTGTCTAAGGATATGTATCTGACTATACCCAACGAGTAATTCTCAACTTTGTTTCATTGTTTGTAAAACTGATTCACTCTCTTTCCAGTTTATGTAAGCAAGTACATTGTAATATTAATTCTGTGTATAAAAAGTAAAATATATAACTCTTAAGGTTGCATTTCCCATATATCAGATTTAGAAATGCTTCTCTTTATTTTCATTAGGGTACAGGAATAGACTATAGAGCACACCATTTGGAATATTTGTGTACTCGTAAAAGTCTTGGTTGATCCAAGATTGCTGTCTCCCACTGTTCAAATCTTGGCATCATTTAATATTCTTGATATTTAAAGATGGGAATCTAGATCTCACCCATGTTTGTATTTGCTGCTGGGAAGGGAGCAATAAAAGGGCAATTAGCATTTCTACTGATCATTGGTTAAAATGATTTAACCTGCCTCTTAACAAAGTAATAAAGGATCCTAAAGTAATTACATCATTTTGCTAAACATTAAGAATAATGAGATTAAACAGCACAAATATCATCGGTCCAGGCTGTTTAGATACCGTTGCTGAAAGATTGTTAAGCAAGACCTTGTAGTGAAGTCTACACAACTGAGGTGTCTTTTGGTGGTTCAAAAAACAAACAAATACAAAAAGACATTTAGATGAATGCTGGTTCCTTTTAAAAGTAAATGAAGGGCTGGAATTTTTCATTTAGCAAAAATTTTTAGAATCCAGTTATAATAATGGCTTTTAGGTGTGTGAAATGTGAAATGCTGTATTTACAGTCAAACAGAAGCTTTGATAATCTTTGGTGATGGATGCAGAAAGACAGACAGTGTCTATGAAGTAAGAAGAGTGTGTTTTCCATGGTTATCCATTTGCTAGTAAATTCTCCTACAGCCTGGATCATTACAGCATTTAGTTAAAAAAAGGCTAGTTTTAAAGCAATTCTTAAAGGTATTTTAGTGAATAGGGATGAAGAGACCAATTAACCAATTTTTCTTGGCCTTTCCTTCACACACAGACACATCCTGTACAAACCCCAGTTTTGATGTATTATTTTAATTAATCCTAGCCTTTTGATTTCTGCAAAAAGAAGGTTAGTAAATGGAACAATGCTCGAGAGTTTCTTTGTCGTAAAAGACACATAATTTCAAGCATTTAATAAGGTAGATTTATTCTGGGTAGTTTAGTTTGCACATTCACTCAAACAGCCCTCCCCAAAGACAACATTAAAAATGTGATTAGTTAGCTGCCATCAATAACACAAAATAGGAAAACACTCTCTGAAGGGACAGCTTTGTGGAGGGTACTGCACAGTGTGTAGTAAAAATATATGGCCTAATAAGTTTACATTTGCAGGCTCATTTGTTAAAACTCTTGAATTTCTAATTTGTGTCGGAAAGATAAATGGATGGGGCCTCGGTAAAGTGTGAGATTAATACTGATGGATGGGGATTCAGTTTTTTGCTAGCCTCTTACTTCCATACAACCCAGTAGGCAGTTTATGGGGAAAACCAAATGTAAATAAAAAAGCACATTATTTACTTTGGTCTAGGCCAATTACCAGTTATATTGTTCTTTTCAACTTTATTATTTAAATGTAAATTATCCTTATCTCATTATTGTTTAATGCATTTTGGTAATCAAGCCTTTACAAAGTGTAATTAGATGCTAAAAAGGATGGGCAACTGTCAGGTACTCTTAAATGGTTGCAGTAGCCAAGCAGTTGAGACAGGGGCCTTGGGAAATATTTTTGTGTGTAAAGTGGCATAAGAAAGATAAAACTTAAATATGCTCAATCGCCTTGCACCTCAGAATCAAAATTTGCGGTTGGAAGGAATGTGAGAAGTTAATACAAATTTTAAAATTAGTTTTGCTCATACCACGCACGTAGTGTGGCTTTTTCAACAGCTGTAAATGTTCAATATCAAGGCAGTACCATGTGGAGAGGACTTTAAATATAATGTAGGCTATGTTGGGTTATATTGCTTAAACTTTGTACATTCCTGTTTCGGTGGAGTGTTAGAGATTTCAGGATTTTTATTGTTTTACAGATAAATATCCCGATATCCCATGGAAATTGGTCACCATGTCGCTCTTAAAATGACCTTAAATGTGCATGGAAATGGCTGACAGATACTCATTAATGAAGGGGAAAATATGAACACTTTAATGTTCAGGAACCCAAAATGTTCACACAAGGATCATTTCCATATGGCAAAGTAACTGTAGAGCCTGAGGTAAATATGGACCCTGCAGGAGTCTTCAGCTTGCTCAAACTTATTCATTATTATTGAAAATTTTGTAAACATTGCAATATCTTGTCAAATGCAAGAAATAAAGACGCTTGAAACCCCATCTTTATAGAAGCATGCAGTGGTATGTCTAGGATTTATAAAGAGAGCGAATGTCCTGCTGCACAATAAAGCGATAGAATTGATAGTGTCCATTCTAGCAACTGCAATTTGAAGTGTGGTTATGGTCAGAAAAGTGGTCTATGTAAAGCTGAAACATTCTTACGCCATCAATGGATGTCTTTCTGGCTATATCTGATTACTCCAGTGCCAAATAAGCTTTTATTAGTGTTAATATGGTAGAAAATGAATATAACTAGGGGACTCTATGCAAGATTCTTCTCTGACACATGAATCATGAATGGAATTGTCAGCTAAATTCTTACGGCAGGATCTGTACCCGGAGCACACTTGCCCTACAATTCACCATAGCAGGTTCATGGCTGCTAGTGCTTCATGGACTGAAAAGAATACAGTTTAACTATCAAATCCCAGATCTAGCAGTTGGGGGTGGGGAGAGTACTTGTTAATGGAGAAAATTTGCAAGGAAAATCCACTGAAACAATAAATATGAAAGCCCATAATGTTGTTTTCAGTCATTTATCTGTTTCCAGTTGAGGCCTATCCCGGTGGTTCAGATGAAAGCAATAAATAAATAAATAAATAAAATAAAAATCCTGTTATACATCTGGCCAATTGACACTTTCTTAAAGTTCCAAGTATACATATTGTTGGCTGGTGCCATGTTTTGTTTGCACAAAGTGTATGTAACCAGTTCATGATCACTGGTACCTCAGCAATCACTATTTTTTATTCTTTGATTAATTCTTTTTCTTTCAGAATAAAGTGCAATATTAAATTATCCCAGGTTGGGTAGATGACTTTCTGTGATGAGAAGTTATCTATTATTTTTAGAAATGTTCAGGGTGTTTTGTTACTAGCCTCCTGAGATGTATAGCAAATGTCCCCCAGGTAGAAGTCATCCATGGTAAATTTTTTTGACTACACATTACAGGCAGATGCTTAAAGAGCAGTTCGTTCTCATCTCTATTGAAATTAAGTGGACTGTAAGATGCCCACCATTACCCTATATTTAGTTTTACTAGTTAGAACTTTAATTCATATACATTTGGGGTACTGTGATTCTGAATCATCTATGACTCTGGTAGTGGTGTCTTTGATGTAGAATGCAACCCCCCCCTCCCATTCTGTCCTTTCAGAACAAGTTGTAATCATGGATTTTAATGTTCTAGTCATATGACCCATCCCACCAAGTTTCAGTAATAGCATGATATCACATTTCTTCTTAAACATGAGCATCTCCAAATCCTATTGTTTATTACCTAGGTTCCTAACAGTAGTGTGTAGACTGTTAAAAATGTGTTCTTTACATGTTTCTTTGTGCTTGGATTCATCAGGTATGTGATGTCTTAGGGCTGGTCTACATATTGGAGTGTTTGTACAATGATTGCTGTGCTAATACCCTCTGCCTTTATGGTTAGTTTAAAACCCTCCCAGCTACCCTAGCTAGTCTGTCACCCAGGATATTGGTACCCCTACTACTGAGATGGAAGTCATTAGAACCATACAACCCTCTGACCCAATGTTCCACAAAACCCGAGCCTTACCTCTACAGCACTTACCTAACCAACTGTTCACCTCCAGTATTTTCTGCCTTCTCTCTTCTTTTGTTCAACAGACAGGAAAGATTTCCAAGATCATCTGGATATTCCTCTCCTTCAACTCCTTTTCCAGACCCCTGGAGTCTTCCAGGATGTGGAATGATGCCTGGTGTGGTGTCACTTGTGCCAATGTAGATCACTGCCAAAGGAGAGTCTCCTGCTGATCTCAGAATCTTGTTTATTTTTACAGTGATGTCCTTCATCTTCATTCCTAGAAGGCAGCAAACTATCCTGCTACTCTTCTGTCCCTTTTGCAGAATATCCTGTCCATTCTTCTTAGCTTGGAGTATCCAAAGAGGATTGTGGGGGTAAAGAGCAGCTTGGCTAGTAGTGGATGCTCTTGTAGACTTGTCTGCAGTCTATCTGGTTTGAGCAGAGAAGTAGTTCTGCATTTTTTTCTCTCTGTTTGTAGGTCCTTTCATCTGGTTGGTTCTTGCAGGTTGTTCTCTTCAGATGTCTTACTCGCACCTATTAGCCATTTGATATTTCTAGCTGTGAAAGTATCCTTTGGGTTCTCCTACTTCTGATGGTGATAAATTTCTAGTAATCAAATTTGTTTCCCTTTCTCCCCTTGTCACTTGTTTCTATTGTTTTCCCTGTGGAATCTGCTGTAATGTTGATTGGATCTGTGTATTCAGGAAATTCTCCATATCTCTGATGTTTAGCAAAGTGCTCAGCTGTTCCTCAAGATCATGCACCTTTCTCCATCAGATCTACCAGCCCGCACTTCATACAGATGAAGTCTCCTCTCTCTTCAGGCTTGAAGCGGAACATGGCATCTCCAGTTCAGGTCACAATAGCTAATGACTGTCGGTCTGTCTATCCTTGTTGCTGAAACTGTACCTATAACCAAAGCCCCCAAACTTCCCCCTACAAACTCCATGAAAACTCTGTTCTGCTGTTAGCTGCTCGTTGTATGCTGCAACCAGCCATTTTATTGTGGATAAAGTTATATCTATCTCAGTTTGTGACAGCTATCATGCATTCTGACTTTATAAAATGATCTATATGTATTATATAGCATAATGTATGTCTTAAAATTTGAGTTTTATCACTGTAATCATAAGCACAGTCACAGTATCAGACCTATCTCTCCACTTAATCATTTTGTAATTTAATTTTAAAAATGGGAATGCTACCTATGAGTCAGTGGAGCAGTTGGGTGGTGGTGAATGAATTTTCCTTCCTTAATGGGAGATGAATTTACGGGCATAAATAGGCTGCTTCCTTCCCAGTTCAGTTTTTTTGTTGACAGAAAAAGAAGTTGACAGTTTTGGATCCCATTAAAATGCTGGAACCAGGGACAAAGCGGAAAGAAGATTCAGAATTCAGTGGAGAAAGATTAAGAATTGAACCATTGGGGTTAGTAATGTTGTTAGTTCCATGTCTGTTTTGATATTTTGAACACTTCAAGAAGAATGGGAGAAGTGGGTCTGCTTCAGAGAAGAATACAGGAAGGAAGGGCCGCTGAGAAGGGAAAGCTAAGGAGCTGAGGAACCAAGAATCTGTTGTTTGCTTCAGGGTTGCATGGTGCTTAAAACAAGACATGAGTTATTCATGACCTGGGCTGTGCAAAATTTTAAACATGAGGCTGAGAAGAGGGATAAAGTAAACATGACAAGGAAATTCAGAGATAAAACAAATAATTAAAATTAAGATGCTGTAAAAATAAATGATATACTGAGAACTTTTGTTTAACAATTTATTTTTCTTACTGTTTCTCTCTTAAACTTCCATTCTTTTCTGTGTAGGGAAAAAAGTTCCAATAGGTGCAAAAAATGGAAAATTCAAGAATTTTATTCTAATAGGGATTTAATCTTTATAAGGGATGTTTTAGTAATAATTACTACATACTGCAGTGCAGCTTCATGCCTCCTAATGTGCTAACCAATGACAGAGACACCCATCTTCACATTATATAAAACATTCTTTTTTTGCAAAATGTAAGTGTCTTTGCTACATTTTCAATGTTTTTAAAAATGTACTAACCATGCCAGTGTTTGGATTTACCATAAATAACCTAAATATTTATGTAAATTGCAAAATTGGCAGTAGTTCTCTCCTAATTGCTTAAATGGACGAAGGCCTGATTCAGTTCTCCTGAGTTAATGTAGAAGGGAGCTTATTTCGAAAGAGAGAATAAAAGTACTCTTGTGCTTGAATACTTTGTCACGTATCTGGATATGAAGTTTATTCAATGCTATTGAATTTTCTGAAGCGACTCGATTTAACTCAATCTGTGTTGAAATTGGCTGTGCAGTTGAAACAGGGAAGTCACCAAATTTATTATTCAAAATATTTTTATTCAAGAACAGAAAATTATATATAAAATATTATGAAAATGATGCTGACTTCTTAAATAAAGTCATACTAACTCATTCATTGTTTTAATATCTGTCAGTTGGGTTTGTTTAATAGATATTATGTGTACTTGGTTTTGAACACAAAAAGCTCTGTATAAAGAGTGCTGGGAATAAAGCAAATGTTGTGGCAATATTTTAAAAAAGATAAACAAGGCAAAACCTGGCTCACTATAGGCCAGTTAGCTTGGTATGAATCTCAGGCAAAATTGTAGAAAGGCTGATATGGAGGGAACACAAACAGTAAAGAATTAAAGGATGGTAGCATAATTAAATGGCAATCAGTATGGTGTGATGGGAATTGGAGCTGCTCTGTAATAACTTATGAATACTATATGTTGACCTGGTAATTGAGATGTTTACTGTATGAATATATTGGTTTAGTTAAATAGCAGGCTGCATGGAAATAAGCTGGAAGGAAATAATGTCTCAAGATAAGTCACATGGGGGTAAACTTGAGGCTTGTTGAAGGACATGGGAAAGACATTGGCTCTGAGTATAACTTCATGTCCTGCTGAGTTTCCCAGACTGGTTTAGTGCAGGAGGGTAAAAGCCCTGGGATTGATAGGAATAAAGGTCTGCATAGGCTACCATCAGGGAATAATAAACTGCTAGGTAATCTAGACATACAGGCTGACTGTTTTAAATTCATTTCTCCGTAAATGTTTTGTTCCTACTATTACAATTAAACAATATATTGGTTTTGAGAAAGCTGTCACAGTATCTGGCAACTCCACCTGTGGTGACTGTGGGAAGGTCTACTGCTTGCTCCTTGGGATCTTCTCCCACACTACTGTCCAGCACCACTGACTGACTGGTGTTTCCTTTCATTTGTCAAGATGTTGGGTAGCGCTCTCTCTCTCCCTCTGTGTGTGTGTGTGTGTGTGTGTGTGTGTGTGTGTGTGTGTGTGTGTGTGTGTGTGTGTGTGTACACACACACACATTTCCCCTTTCATAACTTAGATGTCTGGTTTTTAGTAAAGATGTAGCAGATATACATGTGTGTGCGCACACAAACTTTCAGCTATCTTTTCTGAACACTTTCTAATTTTTCAACATCCTGTTTGAAGTGTGGACACCAGAACTGGAAATAATATTCCAATAATGGAGTCACACTGTATACAGTGGAAACACCTCCATACACCAACTCCATATTCTCTGTCAAACAAGCTTGATATTGTTTGTAATTAGATTAAAAGTTTCATTGATAGTTAACTATGCTGACAGTTGGTGACACTAAGGCACTTGACATGGTACCCTATGCCATTCTGATTTTAAAAATTAGCACTATAAAACATTAATTTGGAACATATTAAATGGATTAAAAATAGGCTAACTGATAGATCTCAAAAAGTAATTGCAAAAATTGAGGAGGAGGTACATTTAATAATGACAGATCAGTTATACAGACAGATCTGGATTGCTTGGTAAGCTGAGCTCATTTAAACATGCATTTTAATGCAGCCAAATACGAGGTCTTACATCTAGGAAAAAATATTGTAGGTCACACTTACAACATGGGAGAATGTAATTTGGAAAGCAATGTCTCTGAAAAGGACTTATGAGTCAAGGTGAGTAACTAGCTGAACATGCGCTCCTAGTGCAATGCTTTGTCCAAGGAAGCTAATGTAATCCTTACATGTTCAAACAGAGAATATGGAGTTGGTGTATGGAGGTGTTACCACTGTATACAGCACACTCTACTCTCCCAGTTGTCAATGGCAATGCTGAATTTCCTGAGACCCCGATTGACCTTGTTGCTCTATCAGAGCTTTGGCCTTCCTCTGCATCACAGGTAGTTCTTGAGTTGGTTATAGAGCACAACCATCAGCAGATGACCTTTGGGTATGCACTCCACATGTCCCAGCCAGTGAAGCCTGCGAGCATCCAGCATAGTCTGCATAGATTATAAGATGGTTCTCTCAAGGATCTCATTGTTAGTGATCCATTGTGACTCCAAGGATTTTTCTGAGACAGTGAAGGTGGAAGCTGTTCAATCTCCGCTCCTGCTTGGAGTACGTGACCCAGCTTTTACAGCTGTAAAGGGGAAGGTATTGAGGACACAGGCCTGATATTCAGGTTTAGCAGCTTGTTTTTCCAGATACATGAGGTAAGTTTTCAAAGGTGACAAAGGCTTTGCTGATTCTCTCATAAAGTTCTGTATCAAAGCTAAGTGAGCTGCTTACAGTTGAGCCAAGATAGGAGAAGTGATCCAGGTTGTCCAGAGCTTCAATATTGACATAGACTTTAGGTAGGAAGTTAGTGCCCTGTGACATGACAACTGTTTTCTTAATACTAATTACCATGCTGAACTTCATACATACATAAGAGAACTTATTCATCATGATCTACAATTCATCAGGTGAATTAGAGATGAATGCAGCAGCATCTGTGAAGAGCAGATCCCGAATAGTGAGCTAGGTGACATGCCTTTTGCTCTGAAATATCCTGAGGTTAAACAAGCTCCTGTCCATCCTTGATTCAATTAGTATGTCAGATTGATTGTTTCTGAAAGCACACGTAAGAAGAATTGAGAAGAAGATGCTAAAACCAATAGGCACGGAGATGCAGCCTTGCTTCATGCCTGTATCAATGCTAAACTCAGCCGATGTTTCATTTTAATACTGGATAATTGCCTTCATTCCTTCATGGAACTCCCTACACAGGGAGAGCACTTTTTATTTTGTTTGTTTTTGTTTATTTTGTTTGTTTTTGTATAAAGTAATTGTTTGCTTCTTTCAGATCCTAGGATATGTGGCTTTCTTCCAGTAGGCACAGAGAAGTGCATGGATGTCACTCGCAAGCTTTCTTCCTCCTGCCTTCAGGAGCTCCACAGATATCTAATCTTTGCCTGCTGCTTTCTCTGGCACGATCTCTTTGATAGCTTTCTCTACGTCTTTGAGAGTTGATATCTGGTCCAGCTCCTGCATTATTGGAAGTTGGGGAATGGCAGCTAAGGCAGTATCACGGATAATGACAGCCTTTTGAGTAGAGTTCTTTGTAATGCTCTGTCCATCGATCAAGTTGTTCTTGCCTCTCAGTCAGGGTGGTACCATTACTCACTTTTGGGTTTAGTCTTTTTACAAATTGGACCAAGTGCCTCTTTGATTCCATCATAGGTACCACAAAGGTCCCTCCTTTTATATAGATATATCAAGAGTAGCCTGAACATGAAGATATGAATATTTAGTATCAGAAAAGAGCAGAATAGCATTAGATTAGAAGCAGAGGAATTCATAGCTGAATTCTCATTTAAAATTTTAAATTTAGAGAACCCATAGAGACAACATGTATTCCTTAGTTTGATCTGAAGTCTAGTACTAATGAATCTTTTATTCTGGACAGTTGAGGTAATGGTTACTTCTTATAGTTTTATTTTGAGATGTCTCAAAAAATATGTCACTTCAGAGTCTCTTGAGACAATTGATTCTGGTAAACTTTTATTGATGGTAGCACATCGGGACCAAACCCACACATCCACTAGTTCTGTTCCTTTCCAATGCAATTTTAATGCTTGAAAAAGTAATATCATGGTGTTCACTGGGAATTAAGCTCTGGGAAAAATTCAACCCAACCTCTAAACCAGCAATTTTGCATGTCTAAAACTTTTTTTTCATCCACATGAACTTGAACACACATGTTAAGGGCAAATCTAGAGGCTTTTTGTCAGAATGTGGCTGTATGTGTAAGGCCCATTGTATTTTGTAAGATGGCCATTCACTCTGTGGCAAGGTCAATCCAGCCCTGATTTCTACAGCACTTGTCAAGCTGAATTCTGCTATTATCTCAAGCCCATTTTAAAAGTGGAAGTTTTATTAAATTAAGTATGAATAGATATGATTTGTGCACTGTACATTTTGTTTTTGTTATTAAAATCCATGTATTATATGGTGTCTCCCTATATGCAGTTTCCAAAGGGCCACAGAATATTTTTTTTATTAACAATTAATAACGGAATTGCTGGGGAAAGCTGGAGGTTTTGACCACTCCAAAGGCTTTTGATACAAGGGAAGGTATGGGAGAACCTTGGGTATGAAGAAAATCATTAAGTCTTCTGGCACTGCAAGTATATGCAACTCATCTTCCCCTACCTCATGTGTGCAGAGACAGATGTTACTACATATTTTTTTTGGATGTCTTGAAATCCTAATTTCATGCTGCCTTTTGTGTTTAGGAAGACAATATTGCCCTTGGTTAACATTCAGTTTATAGTTTGAAGGTTCTGTTGGCTAGAAATAGGATTGTTAAAGATTTACTGTAAAAAAATAAATAAATAAATTAAAAATAAAAGCCTGGGTCAAGATTTAAAAAAAAAGGAAGAATAGATCTTCACCTGATGTAAATTGTCATAGCTCCATTGATTTCAAGGTGATGCTCTGCCCTGGAATGTCTGAAGCTAGTCTTGTAAGTTCAGATTTGGGCACCTAAGAGAGCTGAGTGTCCGGCAGCACCTAACAGAGGCAGGGGAAGACGCTGGTTGCCGCTAAGGGCTTCATTTGCAGTGCATAATAAGTAGTATGTTTTTGCTCCTTCAAAACCAAGGAGCTCTATGCTACATATTCCTGAGGGCTATCTATTGGTATCTTTAGCCATCAACTAACGAACTACAGATATGTGAACATCTCTCATTTATAGAGCACTCTTATAACAGGTGCTCCGCATGTTTGAAAATGAGGCCACTTTATTTTGGTGCCTGAATATGCATTTAAAAACCTAACTGAGGCTCTTATTTATGAAAAGCTTGGCCTTAGTATCTGCAGCACAGATCTATGCAGGGTTGGATTCAGCATGATTCACTACTGAAGAATAGAGGTGAGTACAAGGGCCCTGACTCTATTCTGTGCTTGAAGAGAATAAACAGTTACAAGATGGATATTCTTTCCAAAAGTTAAACCAATTATGAAACTGACTAGTGGCTTGTTGATTATATTGTCTTCATGAATTTTATGCAAAGCAGTGATAAGTTCTGTAATGAATCCTGGTAAGATTGCTTTCAACTCTTATCCATGTCGATGACACTTTTGCATATGTACATCCACATTTTAGCTGAGATGGATCGTTACATTTGACATTTCAAAGACTAAAAAATGATCTAAAAAAAACACATGGCTACAATAATTTTGAAGGCTGATCAGCCGTTTAATGTGATGTCAGTTGACTGTTAGTTTGTAAATTAGGCAGCGATATATTCATTATCAATTTTTAGTGGTGTTTAACATCACCTAACTCATGAAGAAGATGGTATCGGTAGCCTGAAATGTAATGAAGCTTTTTATCTACTTGAGAAACAATGACAACTCTTTTAAAAAAAATTTTGGATGATTTTAGTACTCATGAAAGAGATGCTGATGGCATTAGCAAGGCAGACACAGTGCAGGATCTCTGTGTGAGCTTCCATGCACAGCTCTAACAAGTCACCTCCATTCTGACAGGCAGCATTTCTGCTGTCTTAGAATGATGTGCCCAGTTCTGCCACCCTCACTCACATCAGGGTATCACATTACTCAGTGAGTATTGTTACTTATTTATGTAGCTATATTGTGATAGTTCCCAAAGGCTCCAGTAAGAATTGGTACCCTATTTTTTTTAGGCAGTGTGAAAACAGATAGATAAGGGTCGCTGCTCCAAGAAGTTTACAATCTAAAAAGACCAAAAAACAAAGGGCACATCGGTGCAACTTTCTATTGTGCCTCTAGCCAAATATGAACATGGTTAAAAAAGTGGTTTGTGTGTACACAGTTCACTGTTAGCTATGAGTTAACTGGTGACACCTAACTATCCCTATGAGCTGTGTAGACTGCACATGGTTTAGTTCCTATAACTAGTTACACCCACTATTTTTTTGCTGTGTGGGTGGGCAATGTAATGCCCACTGTAATGCCACTGTAACCGGTAAAGCTATTTCTCCCTTCTCCAATAACCGTCCCACAGAGCACTGTTCCCCACGAAGGGGGTGCCACTTCATGTTTGTGGTCTCTGCAGACTCTATTCCCCCTCCCCTGCCGTATAAGCTATCCCAAGGGTTTTCCCTGACTATGTCACCTGCAAGCTAAGGGCCACTTTAAAATGCCTGTAACAACTTTTGCTTGACATAGTGTTCACACCTTTGGTCACTTGTTTGCGTGGGGAAACTAGCACAATGTGCATGGTCTGAAGGGGAGATCAAGAGTTTTCTTGATCTCTGAAGTGGGGAGAATATCCAGGCCAATCAGAATTTGGCAAAATGCTATCCAAAGTATCAGCGTATCTCAGATTGCCATGTGGAGAGAAGTTCCAGTAGACTGTGCAGTGCCAGGAAAAAAATAGGCTAGGAAGATTTCAATACAATCAAGTGAATGACTCTAACATGATCCTTGGAAGCCAGCAGCAGCAACCTGTTCTTATTTGAAGGAAAGTGGATGTTTGCAACCAGGCCAGCTAAAGAATCAATGAAGCTTGTGAACAGTGGGGACCCCAGACCAAAAAGGAGCCGTTGTGAGGACATGCCCTTGTATTTGGAACTTGTTCCTTTCCTTAGGGCCAAAATAAATAGCCAAACTTGGGCTTCAGGACACATTGAGAGGCTAATTATTTTAAAAAAGCTTTTGTTGAGTGGATTTTCCTTAAGGCATTTTATTGAAGAACAAATATATTACTTTTATTAGACTGAATCAACTATTGCTGCTTTGTCTGTTTGGTTTTCTGTGGTATTAAATATATATATTCTTTAGTTTCATAAATCCAAATACATAACCAAATAAAATAAGTAGCGTAAGGAGGTTTGTTGGAATTAGCTCACTTTTGTCCAGGAAAAGGACTCTGGAGACTAGACTGTAGTTGGAATATCAAGGAAGAAGTAATGTAATGGACTACAATATGTTTGAATGGTTTGTAAAATGCTCTTGCTGAAAGAGGTATTAACTGCATCATTCAGGACTGGCTAAGACTTTCTCTGCTGACTCTTAGATCTGCTTTGTCGGTTATGGCACCAACTTCACTCAGTGCTTTTAGCAGCTCTGTCAACAAACTCCATTAAGGAGTCTGGTGCAAATGCATTTTTCTTTTCCAACTTTGTTTCCTTAGAGGTAGGCAGCCTGCCCTGGATTCATTTACTTTCCCCAGTAATGGAGGAGAGATCCTTGCAGCAGGAGGTAGCTGGGTTTGTGGTAGAGTTAGGGTATGTTTATACTGACGGCAGCAAAGTTGCCGCCGCCAGATCGATCTTTCTGGATCGATTGAGCGGTCAGCGTAGACCCTCTCAATTGATCAGGAAGTCAACTGAGTAAAACCACCCCCTCAAGTAGCGCAGTGCGGTGAAGACGGCACGCAGAAGGGAAGTACAGCAGTTGGCAGGAGGTACGCAAGCTACTCTGCGTAGTTTGCGTAACTCCCGTTGACTGCCGCTGAATCTCCAGGTAAGTGTAGACCAGGGCTTAGAAACAAATTAGGTTGGTTGAAATTATTATATTTTAAAGCAAAAAGGGTGGTTTGACATTTGGAAATGTACCTACAAACAGAATATGTATGTAATTAGATATACAGTATATAGCCAAAGTCTACTGACTATAAATTATGGATAATACTGGAGTTGATTGGTCTGCAGGAAGATGGCTAATGAGGATAATTGAATTAACAACTATTAACATGAAAAACAGGGTGAGTGGGCCCCCTTTTTTGGTTAAAAGTGGTGTAGGGTATTCCATGTTTCTAGGCTGACGTGCCCATGTGATTAGGTACTCACCTCTTTATCATAGAAGTATAGGACTGGAAGAGACCTCAGTAAGTCATCTAGTCCAGTCCCCTGCACTCAAGGCAGGATTAAGTAATAACTAGACCATCCTCTTAAAAACCTTCAATGACACAAATTCTACAACCTCCCAGTCAATTTGTTCAGTGCTTAACCATCCTGACAGTTAGGAAGTTTTTCCTAATATCCTACCTACACCTCCCTTGCTTCATTTTAAGTCCATTGCTACATGTCCTATCCTCAGAGGTTAATGAGAACCCTCCTCCTTGTAACAACCTTTTATGTACTTGAAAACTGTTATCATGTCCCCGCTCAGTCTTCACTTCTCTTTTCCAGGCTAAACAAATCAATTTTTTCAATCTTTCCTGATAAGTTATGTTTTCTATACCTTTAATTATTTTTGTTGCTGTCTAGACTTTCTCCAGTTTGTCCACATCCTTCCTGAAATATGTTGCCCAGAACTGAACACAATACTCCAGATGAGGCTTTATCAGCGTGCAGTAGAGTGGAAGACTTACTTCTCGTGTCTTGCATACAACACTCCTGCTAATCCATCCCAGAATGTTGTTTGGTTTTTTTGCAATGGTGTTATACTATTGAGTCATATTTATTTTGTAATCCACCATAATCCCCCGATCTCTTTCTGCAGTACTCCTTCCTGGGCAGTCATTTCCCATTTTGTGTGTTTGCAGTTGATTGTTCCTTTCTAACTGGAGTAATTTGCATATGTCCCTATTGAATTTCATCCTATTTACCTCAGACCATTGCTCCAGTATGTCCAGATCATTTTGAATTTTAAGTCTATCCACCAAAGCACTTGCAACTCCTTCCACATTGGTATCATCTGCAAATTTTATAAGTGTACTCTCTATGCCATTATCTAAATAATTTTTGAAGAGATTGAACAGAACCAAACCGATCTCTGCAGGACCCCATTTCATATGCCCTTCCAGCTTGACTATTCTCTGGGAATGGTTTTTCAGCCAGTTATGCATCCACCTTATAGCTCCATCTAGTCCAGTGGTTCTCAAACTGTAGGTTGGGACCCCAAAGTGGGATGGTGTTAGACTTGCTGGGACCTGGGGCTGAAGCCCGAGGGAAGCGGGGTTCAGGCTTCAGCTTCCGCCCTGGAAGACAAGGCATAGGTTACAGCCCCCCAAGTCCTGGGGCTTTTGCTTGCCTCCCAGTAGCCTCCCTCCCAGAGCAGCAAGGTTTGAGTTTGGAGTCAGGCTTCAGTCCCCCTTCTTGGGTCCTGTAGTCATTTTGTGTCAGAAGGGGGTTACAGTACAATGAAGTTTGAGAACCATTGATCTTGTCTATATTTCCCTAGTTTGTCTACCTTCAGAGATAGACACGCTGATTACTGTGCACACTGTTTACTACATGTGGGCCTTTTGGAAGAAACTTATATATATAAAGAAAACCCATAACACATCTTGTGAAAATAGAAGCTTGCTCTGATGCCATTGTCCAAAAGGACCCCTCTTCTTCTTCCGATCTGTTGTGCTGTTTGCTGTGTGCCAAAAGTGGCTACATTTCCGTGCTGATGTATGTATACAGTTTGTGAAATGTTTGGGGACATTTCAGGATGGAAGGAGCTATGTGCATGTTATATAATGTTAATTACATAAACTACTGGCCTCCATTTCAGACTTTAATTTTTATTTTTTTGTTTGAAGTAATGAGAAATATTCTTTTAGGATTGCATTAGTTGTTGTCCTATTATGCCAGATAATATAATGACTGCATCATATTGTATCAGCAGCACTTTCAACAATATACTTATGGATACAGTAGGTATATGCCATATACATCATAATGTGCAGTTTTGATTTCCAGGGACCAGTCTCGCTTTGCTCTTCATAAGACCTTTTATTAGCAAACAGATCCATCTGCTCTCAGGATGTTAGTAATTCTAATCTGTTACACCAGTGTAAATTCAGAACAACTCCACTGAGATCTCATAGGAATGAATGAACTGACTCCATTTACTCTGGATTTACACTCGTGTAACTGAGACTAGTATCTGACCTGTTGTGTGTAATAATATGTCTACTTAGAAAGATTATGAATATGGTGTGCCTGGGGTGATGAACTGGCCATTCTGTGTACAATTTTAAAATAGCTAGCAAACACTCCTGAATACACTTTCTCTTAAAACGGTGAATAATTACCGTCAGGTAGTGAATATTAGGTACCATACGAGCGGCAAATAATTTACTACTGGCATTATCTAATAATTATCTCTAGATGAAAATGTAAGACTACAGTGTTTTTAGAGCCCATTTGTGACCCATAAAATATGGCTTAAAATCTCACATTCCACTGCACTCTTTTGTAATTATTACAGTAAATGGTGGGAAAGTGCAGCGCAATCACCAGAAGAGGAAAAATCTTGACGACTAAAAAGAACTGACATTTCTAAAACTAATCAGAGAGCTGGAACAACTTAAAAGCTTGACACCCATCTCTTTTTATTCTCCCGTGTGTTAAGGTAAATGTAACTCATATCACTAGAAGCAGTTTCTACTTCCAATGAATCTCACTTGGACTAAATGACAGGGAAATGATTCTTCTCATAACACAGGAGACAGCAGGATTTACTATTCACTTTCCAACTATTTTGAGAGTCTGTTTTTCTAAGAAGCCAAACTCCATTGTCAGAGATTATCATGTTTCCTGAGATGCAGGACTAAATTGGTCCAAGTGGTTTGGTCATTTTGTTATGGCACTAACATGAGATTCAGGAAGCGGCTTTTCTACAAACTTCCTGTGTGCTCTGGGGCAAGTCACTTAAACTTTCTGGTTCAAATACACAGAGATACTTAGGCACCTAAATCCGGGATGGAGGTACCTAAGTCCCAGTTTCAGGCACCACTGTGATGGACACAACCCCCATCAGCTGCCGGTGAATCTTATAGGTGCACAAACTCACTCAGTACCTACATTTTCACTGTAAAAGTTCCCTAGGTGCTTAAGCTTCTGCCTTTGAGCATGCGCACAATGCTTCACTTGAGGTTTGGGGGCACCTATCTCCCTGCCTAAATCCCAGTGCAATCCATGGACTGGAGGAAGATAGAGAAATGCCTCTCTCATCCATGGGGCCCAAGCTGGAGGCTGCCAGCCAGATCAGGTCCCATTCAGGATGGTAGAGATGGTGGTGCCCACAACCCAGTGTTGAACTTTTAGCTTAGTGGTTAGAGCACTCATCTGGGATGTGGGAAACACAGATTCAATTCCCCCTTCTCTCTCAGGGAGAGAGAGAATTTGAAAAGGGGTTTCCCACCCCCTTTCAATGCAGCACTCTAATCCCTGAGTTATGGGACAGGCTGATGTGGAACTGCCTCTGTCTCCTGTTGCAGCTGTTCCACTTTGGATTAAATAATTCGTCAATGGGCCAGAGAGAGAATGTGAGAATGACTCCACCTGGGCAATAGGAGACCCAGGCTTCACTCCTCCTGCTCCAATTATTTATTCAGAGGGGAACAGATTGAACAGGAAAGATTGAAGGAGCCCCACATCAGACTGTCCCATATCTTAGTGGTTAGAGCACTCTCCTGAGAGGTGGGAGCCCCCTGTATAAATTCTTTACCTCTCCCCCACTCAGGCAGAGAGGTGAGCTGAAACTGAGTTTTCAACATCTCAGGTGAGTGCTCTAACTACTGGGCTAACAGTTAAAAGATGGGTACCATTGGCCCTTTTGTGTGGTCTGAGGCAGGTGCCTAACTTATTCTCACAAGAACCTAGGTGCCTAAGATATTTGACTCCAAGTGAGCAGTTCCTGATTATGGATTACTAGCAGAGACCTCCCTGTAGCTCAGACTTAGGCCCTTATCTCTATGAGAGGTGTAGGGCTTAAGATATGTCCCTCTTGTCTGCATCTTCTGTAGGCTAGCCTGGGTGCATTAATTTGACTTTGCAGTTCCAAAGACAACAGTTATAGGAAATAGTCCCCATTAATAAAATCCACTGTTAAGGGCAAGAAGCATCTATCTGTGAAACCCTTGAGCTCAGACATAACCAGTCCTGCCCTGAATGAAGGTCCTGGGGCTAGAGGTCAGCTTCATAATAATCCCTTAGCTACACCCCTTGAAGTATCAGCCAGTCAGGCCCCTCCATTGCTCCATATTTTATTTTGGTTTATATATCTCTACTCCCCACTTTTAAAAAATGTGTGTATTCCCCTGCCCTACCACCTGTAAAACTGCTGTACTTCTTCCTGTCCAGAGGAAGGGGTCACCCCAACAAACCACTCACGTAAACAAACCAACCAGAATTTAGAATAAACCAATCAAATAAATAAATAAACCCTACTCCAGTGCCATACTGCATTCCTAATGCCAGATAGCAATGTTAAAGTATAAATTGTAGCTGTCTCCAGGCTCCTTTCCCCACCTCACACAAATACCTCCCACATGACCTAAAGTGGGCCCGGTAGCTACCAGCCAACAATGTGCCTTGACAGTTTTCTCTAAAACCAGGATTAGCTATTGCCCCAGGGTGAGAATTCCTAACTTTCTGCCTTTTGAGATAAAAACAGTAGGAAGTAGACAGGTCTGTGGTGGACACCTTGCTGTTGGATTCACTTTTCCTTATATTCCCCTTGAGAGATTATTTATAAGTCAATAAGGGGTTTAATACAAGTAACATGCATTTTTAATTAGCCCCTTAACAGATCTGCCCCTTGGGTTTCTATGTTCTCTAGTGTGGCTTGATCTGTCACTGGAAGTGGTGTAAGAAGAGTAAGAAAAAGGACCAAATAAGAAACAGCAGAGAGATCAAGTATGCTTCAAACATATCTGGGCTCCTTTAAGAAGTTGTTTGCTTGGACCCATATCTGAAGCATGCAAGATTCAATATGTACTGACCTACTTTCACCTGCTCCTACAGACTATGCCATAAACTGGGATTGTGCACCCATGCAAGTGAAGTATAGAGTAAGACTGGGATTTTCAAAGGAAGCGAAAGGAGTTGGGGCCCCTCTCCTATGGAAAGTCAGCACAAGGGTCTTCTTCTGCAGCAGGAGTAACCGTGGTCTCCACTGTGTGGCAATCCTTCCCAGACAGAAAGGCTAATACTCTAGCTCTATCGGAGGAGTGCAGCCAGGTGATAAAGTACAGGAAACTAAGCTCAAGATGGATATCCTCTGGCCCTACCTAGAAAGGTGGTATCCATTGCCAGCATGAGGCAGTGCCGTCACTATCCAGTACAATGTAAAGGGCAGAGTTGGTGGAGGAGGGCTGGCTGGTGGCACTGGATGCCAGTGTCTCTCTGCTGAGGGCACATGCTCTGTAGCTGGAAAGCAGAAAGTGGAGGGCAGAAAGAGGTTTCTCCAGGTAGGCCAGAGCCAATGGTGAGTCATGAGCAGGCATTGGTTGGCTCATCAGCTGCAGCAGGAGAAGGCTGCATTTACTTTTGGGAGAAGTGGCTCGTGTATTTTCCTCCTTTGCTTGCTGCTGAGGCAGCTCCTGTTGTGAGGGCTGTGTCCGATAGCCACTGGGAACAGCCAGCCCCTACCCAGCAAAATGGGAGAATTGTTTGGACTTCCAGTTTTTGTTCATGTGGGGGAAGAATGGGGCAACATTGTTTGAATCCTTTTTGTGTTATGGTTCGTTTGCTAAAAATATCGCAAATCAAATTGTCTGGAAACAGAGCTGATTTTAGGTAATGGAAACCAATTTTGATTTAGTCCAGACTTTATAGTGGACAGAGAAGGGTGAGCATTGCTGTTTTCTGCATTTTAGCTGTGTGTGGGTATTTTCATTAAAACATTTGGAGAGACTCATTTTATAGGAAAAAGGCTAAAGGAAAGCTGGATGTCTGCACGTTTTCTTATTTCTCCAGCCAATATCCTGACTAGACCTTGTGACCTTTTTTTAATGGCACTGTAAAGCAGAACCTCCATACAGATGGGTGGGAGGAAGGTCCACACTCCAACCTCTCTCTTACATGTAACCAGACAGAAGCACAGTAAAATGAAGGCATCCTGACACCCCAGAGACTCTGTTGTAACAGAGCTCTTGTGCTCTGCAAGGAAGGAAGGAAGGAACATGCCAGAGGAAATGGAATGGAATTTTACTGCACTAAGATGAAACATTCTTTACTGTTGCGTCTCCTGGTGCCTCCTCATCTTTCCTGGGTAGGGCTCTCCTTTCCATATAGCGTGTTCTTAACTTTGATTTGCCCTGAACCCAGTTTGGATTCAGCTTCTTTGATGGTCTTATAGTTTCCCCACTAATACAGAGAAGTCTCCCGAGTGTGATGAAAGGCCCACTCATTTCATGGCTTTTCTTGCTCCCACTCAGTCATGCTTCCCAGAGTGGGTGCTGATGGCCTGCCACCCGGGAACCCTAGTGAACAGCATTCTCCTCCCCCCGAAGTCCTCTTTGGCACTCTTCCCCTCCCCCCACTTTCCCTTGGAACATTCCATTTACCATTGTTCTAAATGTGCTTCTAGGATAGAAATATCCCTGCACTCTACGTCAACACCAGGACCAAAATGATGGCCTCTCTCTTCCATTTAACACCATGGCACTCTTGAACACAGGCAGTAAATCTCATGATAGCATATTTACCTGTTTAGTTTTGGAGGTGGTGGGGGAGAGGAAGAGCCTCTGACCCAAAAACTCTGGCTGCAGGTGTTACTATATTGTCTGAACTGCCCTGATCCTTTCCCTAGCAAAAGGCACTTTTCCTCCCCCCTTATTCCTGCCTTCATTAGTCCCTTTACTTTATAGTCTGTTCCTGTCTATTGCTCTATTCTCCTCCCACTTTCCTCCTCTAAACAAATCCCTCTCCCCCCTCCCTCCCTCAATTGTCCTGCCAGTTGGCTGACTATCTACCCCCGCTCCATAGCACAGTCAGGTGCTGATCAGAATAAACTCTGTTCAACATTCTTCAGATACAAAGCTGGCTCGCGGTGCTGTGTGGTGCTGGCAAAGACATGTTCCCTCCCTTCCCTCTTCACTTTATGTGCCCATTAAAAGTATCCATGACCAAATCAAAAATTGTGCAGCTGTTTCAATAGCTGCAAAACTGCTTAGAACTGGGAGCCTGAGTACAGAGAAAGAGACCTTTGTGGATTGAACACTCTCTGAACTAAGTTGTTTGTGCAAACCCATGTATAATTAAAGCCTCTCTTGTCAGTGAATGGAGCTATAGTTATATACTCACGATGTATATCTTGTTTCCTGCTCAAATCTTTTTGGGGACATTGCCCACGATGTGTGTTATCTGGCGCCAGCTATTTTAGTGCATCATCATCATCATTCAAACTGTGGAGTGCTCTGTTGCATTGTGGGGAATCTTTCTTCCAAAATGTTTCTTTATGGAATGCAATGTAGCCCATCCAGACTTGATCTGGATAACAAATGGATGTCATACTTCCTCTAATGGCATGGTCCTCTCTCCCCTGGCAAGTGAAATGCCATGTAATTCAGATACACACCCTTACTTGTAACATGACAAGATGCAACTTTCATTCCAACCTCTTCACTTCCCCCATCCAAACAGTCAAATTCCAAAGAAAATGTTTAGCCACAACATTTCCCTGAACAATCTGAATAATATTTTAATGGACCATTTACTTAGCTAGTATCAAATTAAATTTTGCATTCTGAATAACATATTCAAATCACAGTAGCATTATGAATAAGGATTCAATAAAAAATACAAGATAAAAGAAATCTGCAAAATAACAACCATTAAACTAATGAGTAAAAATTCAACAGCTATAGGAAAATCCACTGGAGAACAAACAAATTGTAAACAACCATATTACCAAAAAATGTTAGTCAGTTTTCAACCTGCTCCCTCATGTCTCTTATACAGAAGGGGTAAAAAAAGAAATACACAGAGGAAAATATTTTTATGAAAGCAAGACCAAACATACACACACAGATATGCAGTGAACACTAGCAGCTGTGTAGCTAAAGGTATCAAATGATATCATATCTCTTAATAAAAAAATGAATTAATTGTTCCAAGATTGTTTCTCTTGACAGAGAACATTTTCAGTTGTGCAAATATTCTTAACACATTTTAAAAATCTGAAGGCTATACTGAAAATGTAAATAAACACCCTTTTAAAAAAACAATCACCCGACTTTAGTTTAACTTGTTCTTGTCAAGCTTCACCTGGAGCATATAAATACTTGACTAAAGGCTGCTTGTTCTTTATAAGCCTCTCTCACCTGGATCCAGCCATGCACATTCATAACTTCAAGCATGTGTTGCTCCAATGAGTCTATTCATGCTTAAATGCATTGCTACGTAAGGACCTAAATGGCTACAAGTACACTGCTCTACCTCACAGTACTGAGTATTGCCTGCTATATAATATAGCACTGTAAATATAATCTGTTCCATATATAAAATATCCCTATTGAAGTAGCCCACCAGGGGGATATTCATGAAACTTTTGCACATTATTGACAGAAGAAGTTAAACATAAATGCAGTCAAATACAAAAGCACTTTTTGTTACTTGCCACCTCATGCTTATTTGGTATTTGCTTAACTTGTAGGTCTAATAAGTAAACATGTCTGATCTCATAAAGATAAACACATGCTTAACTTGAAACACATGAGTGGGCTCATTGACTTCATTGGTACTACTCATGCTTAAAGTTAAGCAAGTGCAAGCTCTTTGCAGGAACAGGACCTTCTACTGCATCTTGTATTTCTAATTCCATTAGGCTATCCAGCTTACTTGTACAGGCCCTGTATTAGAGTGAAATATAGAGACCTGTGATATTTGAGACCTCTCTTATTAATGCTTTTTGCTCCAAATGAAGTTGTAGTGTCATAGAATTTCACTTACATTGACATTTGTTAGATGCTTTTATAGTTTAGTTTTTAAACAGGGCATAAGAAATAGGCGGTGCTTACTTCTGGGCTGGTGTTGAAGAGTCAAAAGGCAGCCACAAGACAGTGGTCAGTGAGCAGGGGTCAGAGTAGTTGTGAGAGCTGGACTCAGTAGGTAAGAGAATCTGGGTCAGAGTCAGGCCAGGATCGGAGATTATGGTTTGAAGTATTTACCAGGCTTGACTCAGGAGGCAAGAGTCATTGTCAGAGTAAGGCTGGGGTTGGAGACCAAAGATCAGATAGCAAGGCAAGGTCTGGAGCCACTGCAAGCCAGAAATCTGCATAATTGCCCACACAACTTCCTGGGGCACCTTCAATGGTTAAATAACGAACCTGGATCAATCAGAAGGCTCCAGGGTGCTGTTGCTCTGACTCCTTTGGGCGATGCTTCCTTTGGCACCTAATTTCCACAGTGCTCCTGGGATATGGCTGTGCATGGCCTCCCAGTTGTGATGTGGGAATGTCAGTTGGATTTGCAGACCCAAGTTCTGATCCTACAGATATTTATACAGGGTTCTGAATATCCATCCGTAAATGGGCTGGTGGAATGAATTTACGTTCTTATGCTGCATGGTGAATGTTGTGTTGCTGAAGCTAAGGGCCCTAGGAAGAAGTGGATTAGTTCCATAATTAAAATGTAGATTTTGTTTTGTTTTGCATACATAACATTGAGAAATTTTCACTAAAATATATATGAAAGGTCATTGTGTGTGGTAGCTTTTTCCAGCATTAAGGATCCATTTTAAAAAGTCAGTTTGGTATTTATAGAGCAGTGTTTCTCAATTATATTTCGCTGCGGCACCCTTGCATGGCCATGCCATACCCTCCGCCAACAAGTCCAGAAAATCTTCCCCTTTTCGGCAGTGCGGTGTAGGCTGGTTTCGGCAGCGCGCTCTCTAAGCTGTTTTCCGCGGCGCGATCACAGCTGTTCGGCGGCATGTTCGCAGATGTTTGGTGGCGCACGATTTCTGTTAATTTTGGCAGCGCGGTTCTGCTTTTTTGCGGAACCCCTCAACTCAGCCCGCGGAACCCCAGGATTCTGCGGAACACTATTTGAGAAACACTGTTAGAGAGAGTATAAATATCCAGTGACAACCTTACTTAAGTAGTACAGCATATGTACAGTACAATTGCTATATGGAAAATTAAGACTTTCCAGTTAGTAATATGACATATTTGTGAAATATGATAGTATAAAGAAAGAAACTTTATTTTAAGGTATATGCACAAGAATTAAGATTGAGTGGGCATGTGTAACGTTTGGAATTTGGGTTCTTGACTTCTCAGTTTTAATGTTGTATTAGTACTAATTATTTTGTCTGGAATTTCTTTGTTTTTAAATGGTATGTGTGAAGGAGAAATGTCTATTTAGCTTATAAATTCCTTGAGGCGAGGCTTATTGCCTTGACATTTCCAGCATGCCGCCATCCCTGACAAAAAAGTGTAGGTTGATTTACTTATTGTTAACTTTTGCTATGTGCACGCACATCTGACGTTATAACTGGTCACAACTAAACAGCTTTGAACAAGGGTGGTGCCTAAACTTAGGCACTACCAGTGTTTTAAGCTTCCGTACTTTTATGGTTTCTGCAAACATAGGGCCCATGCATCAACCCTTCCTCTCATGAGTAGCTGCATTGTTGTCAATTGTAGCCAATTAGTTCATTTTATCATCCAATTATCATTGTTTATTATGTGGTGTTATGGTCCATTCATATGCTATTTCACATATAACCAATGTATGCCAAATAGATTTAAATTATAGGATTATAGAAGTATAGGATTGATAAGTATTTTAGGAGTGATGAGTGTGTATTAGGTATATAAGTAAAGTACGGCTGGAACTCAAGGCCTACAGGCTGAGACCTGTAAAATGTTAGCTTAGCCATACTAGGCTATAGGCTTAAGAATGCTTGACATGAGCGAGCGACCTAAGAATAACCCTAGGCCAGCAATGTCACAAGGTTACTGCAGAATTTGTGCCAGTAGCTGATGTTACAGAACATGGATTGCAATAGACTGCAGTGTATTGTCCAAGACCACAAGACACCTGATTGTAACATCTTTGAATGTCTGTCTTGATTGCAGAGTACATGTTGTGTATAGATACTACAGAGAATAAAAGGAACTAAAGCCAACCAGAGAAAAATAGGGCACCCCAATATTTATGGAGTGTGGAAGTACAGATAAGGAAAAGAGAGTTGACACTATCATGCATATGCTTAAGGTGTTAGTGTAATCCAAATTACAATATAAAAGAGGGTTCCCTGGATGAGTAAGAGTGGGAAGATCCAAGAGACAACCCCACAGGAAGTCCCAGCAGGAGCCATCCCTCTAGCGATGATTGTCTATTGAGAGGTCATTCGACCCTAGAATATCTTTGACGCTGTGAGTATAACTACACTTATAATTATTGCATAGGATTTCTGTATGCATGGATAATTGTAACTTTACTTATTGCTTTAATAAAACTTGTAGTGCAGATAAAACTTTGTACCGGTGATTGTGTCTGTAGTCATTATCCTTGGACTTCATGTGTTCCTAGAGTTCCCAAATTTGAGAAAAGCACCAGAGGCAATTTCACTTTGAGCTTGAAACTGTAGCAACTGGAGCTGAACCCATGGTGATGTAATACAGCATCACTGAGTTCTTTTTAAATAAAATAAAAGGCTACACAATGTAAGTTCTAAACAAAGAAGAGCTGGAGAGTAATGAGCATGTGTGAAAGGACAATCTAGAGTGAAGCTGTGAAGTGGTGCTGAATCCAGCCTTAGCCCAGACTTACATCTGCATATAGACTCCAATGAATTTCCTACCTTAAAAATATCCATCATATTACTGTGCCAGTGGAGCCTCTTATTTAGATGTTTCCAAAGATTAATACGATAAAGTGTGTGCTATGGTTCTAGTGACTTAACAGGGCTACTGACATAAAGGATTACTGACATGAGGATGGGTTGTAGGACTGAGCTTTTGACTTGAACCTTAGGGTTGGATGACCTTTGCAAAGCAAGGAACATTTCAAATGCTACTATATAAACATTTATCATTTGGGCTGAGAATAAAAGGGATAATTTAATCCTAAATGGAATATGACTGAGAAAGTGATGAACAACTGTAAATGGGATAAAGGGGCTAGTATAGAAGTTGGAAGCTAACCTATACTGTGATATGTACTACATGTGCCTGCAATAAAATGTAGGCACTGTGATCCTTATAAGGTATGTGCAGGTCATATTTGCTCTTTAAAACAGTTTTTAAAATCTTGATTTTTGATGGACCTTGAATTCTTTCAATCTTTTGCCCTTGTGGGAGTGAACCCTTTAGCTGGGCAGTACAATATGATGTTATTAAAATGGGTAGCCCCATCTGAGAAGAAGCTAAGTCCCATTCACAGAATGGAGACAGAAAGTGATGACTGCTATTCCTAAAAACAGCTTTAAAACAATTGTATAATAAAAACTATTTGGCTATCTATGCCATTATAATAATCACTGTTCTTTTCCTTTTTCTGAAGACCCTGGGAGCTATGTTGGCATATTTATACTCCTCTTTGGTTAATTTCTTTAATTACTGGCTGTTTCACCTCCGCTAATTTTATGCTCTATCTGTGCTGTAGGATTTACTACAAGTGATGCCCTAGGCTAGGGTTACTGCAACATTGCATAGAAAAGGCTCCAGAGGCATAATGATTGGAGCTATTTTCTGCTGAGCTGAGCCGTACCCTTGGCTGGAATCTCAAATTCTCCCAGGTAGCTGAAAGGTAACAAGAAGATTCCTCTAACTAAAGCGTTACTCAAAAAGGTTTTTAATTGTAGATATGCACCACAGATCCAGTGAATTGCCTGATTGTTTGGTTGGTCTGACACTTTTGATTGGGCAAAGTTCAATGGTTCTGGTGAGGTTTCAAAATTATTACAACAAATTAGAACCTTCTTAAGGTGCGAGGAAATGTCACCCTGTGAACTATAAGTGTGAGGGGTGTCAGCGTGGGAGGAGAAGAAAGTAGGGGAAAAAGCTAGAAGACAGAAGTTATCTGGTGGAGGGAATCTGTTGGGAAGAGAAGTGATGAGCCTATTTACTCTGCTAGGTTTTAGGGGAAACTGGAAGGCAGTGGCAGAGAGGTGCTGTACTCCAGTAGAAAGATAATTTGATCAGCTCCTGAAATCAATGATCTTCTATTTATGCAGATCAGGGTTGTAACTATCCAGAAGGTGAGGAGAGTTGATGGTAATGTTTTAGCTTCCTTCTCATGGTTCCTTCAATCACATTCCCCTGGGTAACTCCCCAAAACTACGTTTTAATAGCTTAAAAAAAAAAAGCCAACCAATTGCAGTTATTAGGCTGGAGTGTATTTTGTATGATGCAGTGGAAAATATAAAAGAAAATAATGTTTATTTAAATTTTAGGGACCTGATTTTGATCTTTCTTGTGATAGCTTTATATTGGTGTGATGCCATTGATTCCAGTGGAGATTCTCTTCATTTGCTTGGGTGTAGGTGAAAAATTGGCATCAGGGTGACTAAGAAAAGTAAGAAAAAACAACACAAAGTTTTAAGGTCGCACTGGCAACACACCGCTGAATAAATGTACTAACTAGAGCCAAAGCATGGAGATTCTGATTTATTTTGTTTAACATGCTCCTCTGAGGCTTTTAAGTGGTTTAGGTTATTGCAGAATTGGCTCAGATAGAACTAATTTCTGTAATGGAATTATATGTTTCTGGGGGTGGGGAGGATGTTCTTTTTAGACTAATTCTTTCAATTGGATTCTACAAATTCAGATATAAGAAATAATAATACAATCCCCCTGTGAAATTGAAGTATTTCTCACATTTGATATTCAAGATTTGGCTAGTGCCTTTCAGAGATTAAGCAGATCTCTCCCTGAACTGCCCTCTGCAATAGTATGACAGCTGCAGTAGTGGTAGTTCCATATTACTCGTATGTATAAACCTACAAAGAATACAGGGGTTTCTTTCTGCCCAACACATACATGAGGTTCCCTTTTTAGTGGGACTTGAAACAGAAAAATAATGACACTTTGGCTGCTCGTGTCTTTATCTGATTGCATCATCAGCTGCAGATTAAAATAATAATTGAACAGCAGCCAAATTGAAAACAAAAATACCTCTTATTTTAAACAAAAAACTCTCAAACCAATCAAAATCTGTAAACAAAATGTCCCCCCCCCACCTCACCCCCCAAAGAGGTGCCACAAGGAAGGAAGAAAATATAACTTCAGTCTGCATGTGATGTGCTGCAGGCAATCTCTTAACAAGTAGATCCCACAAAATTTGGCCTTTATGGTACATTTTCATTAGGAAAAAATGTGAGCTCTTACCTTGACATAACTAACACAAGATGCAATCTCAGTGAAGACAAGGCAGTTTGTAGTTTTCTCACTTGTTAGCAGGTCAAGGTAAAGATCAAAGAGGAGCCTAGGGTTTAGCTTGACCTGCTAATGTGTAACAACTATAAACTGGTTTGTCTTGACTAGGATTTTACACCTGTAATAGTGTAAGATTTTACACTTAAAATAAGACTAGAAAAGACACTGGAAAATACCCTTTGTAAAACAAACAAGCAGAAACCTGATTTGGCAGGGAGCTGGGACAGGATCATAGAAGATTAAGTTTGGAAGGGACCTCAGGAGGTCATCTAGTCCAACCCTCTGCTCAAAGCAGAACCAATCCCAATTAAATCATCCCAACCAGGACTTTGTCAAGCTGCACCTTAAAAATCTCTAAGGACGGAGATTCCACCACATCCCTAGGGAACCCATTCGAGTGCTTCACCACCCTCCTAGTGAAAATGTTTTTCCTAATATCCAATCTAGATTTCCCCTACTGCAACCTAAGACCATTGCTCCTAGTTCTGTCATCTACTTCCACTGAGAACAGCTTCGTTCCTTCCTCCCTGGAACCCCCTTTCAGGTAGTTAAAGGCTGCTATCAAATCCCCCTCATTCTTCTCTTCTGCAGACTAAACAAGCCTAGTTCCCTCAGTCTCTCCTCATAAGTCATGTGCTCCAGCCCCCTAATTATTTTCGTTACCCTACGCTGGCCTCTTTCCAGTTTGTCCACATCCTTTCTGTAGTGGGAGGCCCAAAACTGGACACAGTACTCCAAATGTGGCCTCATCAGTGCCAAATAGAGGGGAATAATCACTTCCCCTGATCTGCTGGCAATGCTTCTACTAGTGCAGTCCAATATGCCGTTAGCTTTCTTGGCGATACGGGCACACTCATCTAAATCTAGCTTCTTGTCCACTGTAATGCCCAGGTCCTGTTCTGCAGAACTGCTGCCTAGCCAGTCTGTCCCCCAGTCTGTAGCAGTGCATGGGATTCTTCCGTCCTAAGTGGAGGATGCCTGAATAAATCGGTTCTGACTCTAGTATCTACAGTTCTATGCCAAATTATTGCCAACCAAAAACAATTTGAAACTACATATTTATTTTGATTTACAAAATTTAAAATCAATTAAACTATTGAGGTTCCTGTCGCACCCCATACTTAAGTTTGAGTTCCATTTTGCACATAAAGCGGGGATTCAATCTCTTTATCAGTAAAGAATACAGCATATCATTCCCAACCTTACAAATACTTCCTCTTCAAGTACAGAATGAATTTTCTGTGAATTTACAGATGTCTGTCAATTAGTTCATAAGTTAAAATTAATTTAAATATAGGTCCATGAAGTAATTTATCAATTGTGTCATCTCCTCTTTGTAACAGAATAACAGAAATGCTTAAAACTTTCCATGTAGTTAAAATTAATTTAAATTTTGTGTACAGACTATCTTCGAAAAAATTAGGGTCAGGTCAACAGTAAAATAACTCATAAGCCAGGCTATTAGGATAACAGTGGTAACTCAACTAATCGCTATCCTGCCTCTGTAACTAATTCACATGCAACAAATCTGTTGGTTGTAATGAGTCAGTGCTATGACTCGTGTCCAGAGTTTTCATTGGGAGATTACTGAGCCTAACTGTCACTGTTCCTTAAAGATACTGTAACTGCTTGCTAGCTTGTGCATAGGTGCTTGAAAAGCTCCGCATGATATTTCTTTTTGGCTCTGCTGCGTTCCAAAGCAGAACAGCTGGAGGAAATGCTACCACAGCATAGCTGGGGCGCTTCAGCATAGACACTATTTAGGCCAATGGGAGGGGTTCTTCCATCGGTGTAGAAAATTCTCCTCCCCGAGAGATGGTAGCTAGATCAATAGAAGAATTCTTCCATTGACCTAGTGCTAGAGGTTAGGTCAGTTTAAGTATGTCGCTCAACAGTGTGGATTTTTCACACCCCTGAGCAATGTATGTGGGTTAACTTTTGAGTGTAGATCTGGCCTAAGAAAATATGTTAGTAACTATATCTTGCTGGAAATAAGTTTTAGACATTAAAAAGCATATTATTTTTGTTTTGTTTGTAACCCTTTCGTATCTCTCACTCTTGCTTGAAATCACTTACATCTGTGTTCTTTGTTAATACACTTATTCTTAGTTTTACTATAAACCATCTCAGTTCTTGTATTAAGGTGGAGTATATAAGCCCAGCTTGAGCTAACAAGCTGTTGTGTGTACTGGCTCTTTGGAGGCAGTGAACTTGGTAATAACTTCTGTGACTGGCCAGTGATAAGGACTGGACACTGAAGAGAAATGCCTTTAGGGAACTTAAGAATTGACATCACCTGCAAGGCAGGATTTGGAATGGCAGAGTTCTGAAGAGTATGGTGGGAAGGAAAACGAGCTTGTGTCTGGAAGCTGATACATAGCTTAGCAGCTATGAAGCTCTCACTTGCTCAGGCTAAGAAGGGTAACATAGTGGCTCACAGTTCTGGAGAAGGTTGCGAGAGACTCATGAAATCTCACACATGACTTCAATACACAGGAGGAGGAAACAGCTAAATGAAGATATAGTAAGGGATAATGGAACTCCACAATATAAGAGTATGGGTAGCAAGGAGAAAGAAAATACATATGTTGATTGGAGTATGTGCAGTTAGTGAAAGGACTATATCTCGTTCAGCTAGAAAACGGGGTGAGATCTGAGGGAAACAGCTAAAATGCTTCTACACAAATTAAAGGTGTCTGAGCAATAAAATGGAGGAACTGGAACTACAGGTGCAGCAGGTCAAACCAGATATAGGGATTACAGAAACATGTTGAAATAGCACTCATGACCGGAATACAAGTACAAAAGGGGTGTGTGTGCTATTTAGGAGAGATAGGAATAAAAGTAAAAGTGGTAAGGTAGCGTTGTACATCAAAGAAGCAGTAAATTAAAGATATAGTGAAGTGATAGTATGGACAAAACTGAATTCCGACAGAAGATCCCAGTCCTGGAATCTGATTGGCAGAACTCTTGGGGTCCTGTCTGGTTCCCTGCTTGTATAAACCAAGTACAGGAGCAGGAAGTTGTCCACGTAACTGGGTTTCCCCTGCTTAGGATTGCTGCTACCTGCTCCTACTGCCTCACTCTGATCTCCTCATAACTTGACTCTGCCTGCCTCTTGACACCTGACTCTCAGATTCTGATCTTCTGGTATTTGACCAGGCCTGGGTCCTAACTCCTGCTCTTACCATTAAGTTAGTACGCCCACGTCCTGGTTGTGACAGTAGGGCACACTTATTCTTGGATGCAATACATGACAGTTTTCTTCATCAAACTGTCACCAAACCAACAAGAGGGGATGCCGTTTTAAACTTGGTTTAGTAAGTAGTAAGGACATCATAGAAGAACTGGTTGTAGGAAGTAACTTGGGATTTGAGGGCTCATGAGTTGGTTCAGTCTAAATTAAATGGAAGGATAATCACAACCAGGTAGTCAACTGATTTTTTATTTCAAAAGGTCAGACTTCAGGAAACTGAGGGAATTAGTTAAAGAAGTCAACTGGACTGAAGCGTTCAAGGACTTAAATGCAAAGGAGGCTTGCAATTACTTCAAAACAGCTATACAAAAAATAGCTGAAATTTGCATCCCAATCAAAGTGAAAATACTTGTAGGGAAAAGCTCCAGACACAGCTGAATGAATAATCCACAAAAAGATTATTAGAGGTAAGCAGAGAGCCTATAGGAAATGGAAAAAAGAAGCTGATTAGCAAAGAAGGCTACATCGTAGAGGGTAGAAACTGTAGGAATAAAATGAGAATTGCTAAAAGTCCTGCTGAATTAGCTCTTGCCAAGAAAATTAAAATAATGAGGGTTTTTTAGTTCTATAAATACAAAGAGAATAAGGAAGAATGAGGCTGGGCTGTTATGCAGTGTGGTTGGGAAGAAGATTAAAGGTAATCTAGGTATGGCCCAAAAACTAAATGAATACTTTGCCTCGGTTTTCAATAAGTATGATAAGATGGAACATATGCATGAAGGCAATGATGGAAATGAGTGTCTAGAAATGGAAATTACCACAATATTGAAAGAACTGGCACATGAGATTGCTAGTCTAATAGCAAGGATTTGTAATAAATGATCTATTTGGGGATAGTACCACATGACTGGAGAATAACTAACATTATACCTATATTTAAGAAAGAGAAAACAGACAATTACAGATCCATTAGTCTGACTGCAGTAGTATGTAAGGCTTTAAAACAAATTTGAAGGAAGGAATAATTACATTAATGGAGGTAAATAAAGAAAGGGGATGTAAGGCAACATGCATTTACCAAAGGTCGATCATGGCAGGCTAGTCTGATTTCTTTTTTTGAGAAAATAACTGATTTTTTGGATAAGGGAATTGCAATAGATATAATATTAAGAAGTACAGTGCCCAAAGTGAAAATAAAATGTATACTCCAAATTAAAAACCATAGTAAGAGGAGCAAAAAAGGGCCACCATGGCTAAACAACAAAGTAAAAGAAGCAAAAGAAGTAAAAGAGACAAAAAAGCATCCTTTAAAAAGTGGAAGTTAAATCCTAATGAGGAAAATAAAAAGGAGCATAAACTCTGGCAAGCGAAGTGAAAAATATAATTACGAAGGCCGAAAAAGAATTTGACGAACAGCTAGTCAAAGACTCAAAAAGTAACAGCAATTTTTTTTTAAGTACATCAGAAGCAGGAAGCTTGCTAATCAACCAGTGGGGCCACTGGACGATCAAGATGCTAAAGGAACGCTCAAGGAAAATAAGGCTATTGCAGAGAAACTAAATGAATTCTTTGCATCAGTCTTCATGCTGAGAATGTGAGGGAGATTCCCAAACCTGAGCCCTTCTTTTTAGGTGACAAATCTGAGGAACTGTCCCAAATTGAGCTGGGATTAGAGGAGCTTTTGGAACAAATTGATAAATTAATAGTAATAAATCACCAGGGCCAGATGGTATTCACCCAGGAGTTCTGAAGGAACTCAAATGTGAAATTGTAGAACTACTAACTGTAGTAGTTCAATCATCTGGTACAGAAGCTGATTTGAGGATAGCTAATGTGATGCCAATATTTTAAAAAAAGGGCTCCAGAGGTGATCCTAGTAGTTATAGACCGGTAAGCCTATCTTCAATACCAGGCAAATTGGTTGAAAGTATAGTAAAGAACAGAATTATCAGACACATAGATGAACACGATTTGTTGGGAAACAGTCAACATGATCTTTGTAAAGGGGAATCACGTCTCACCAATCTACTAAAATTCTTTGAGGGGGTCAGCAAGCATGTGGACAAGAGTGTTCCAGTGGATATAGTGTACTTAGATTTTCAGAAAGCCTTCAACAAGGTCCCTCA
Organism: Emydura macquarii macquarii; assembly: GCF_026122565.2. Taxonomy (NCBI): domain Eukaryota; kingdom Metazoa; phylum Chordata; order Testudines; family Chelidae; genus Emydura; species Emydura macquarii. The sequence continues at coordinate 41,783,560 of NW_027132610.1, read as the reverse complement.
CCAAAGGCTCTTAAGCAAAGTAAGCTGTCATGGGATAAGAGGCAAGGTCTTCTCCTGGATCAGTAACTGGCTAAAAGATAGGAAACAAATATAGGAATAAATGGTGTTGATTTTTTTTAATGTAACCTTAGCTCTGAATTTCCTGGATTTATAATATTTGGTTTTGGGATAATTACAAGATCTCTGTAATTTCTTTATCCTTTTATTACTCATACATACGTTCTACCTTAACTCCATCTTAACATTGTTTTTTGCCTTGGAATTTCTTTAATACAAAAGGTAAATTGATAACACCATCCATGTATTCAATAGATTCAAAGGTCTGCCCAGACTAATAACACAAAAACTAACCCCCATAATAACAATACTCATCAATAATCCCCTACTTCCTCAAATGCCTGAAAAAAAATGTGGATTTTGCAAATTGCCCAAAAGACTAACAGATCTGGGCTCTGGTAACTGAAGAGGATTAGGGAAACAAACTTTTATCTTGGCTTTTGCATTTCTTGTGACTCAAAAATAATTAAATTGATTCCAAAATTATATTAAAAATATTGTGTGACTGTCTATATACAACCAACCACTGGCATGAGCAGGGATCAACCCTGGGAACTGCAGCATCTGTGTGACTTGAACCCATGGTAAGCTTATTTACTGAGGGCTTGTCTACACTTACCTCGGAGATTTGGCGGCAGTCGACAGAAGTTACGCAAGCTGTGCAAAAAATTTGCGTAACTCCTGTCAACTTCTCTGCTTCTGTTCTGCGCGCCGTCTTCACTGCACTGAGCTGACGGGAACGCTACGCCACTTGAGAAGGTGGTCTTAATACATCGATTTCTGGATCGACTGAGCGGGTCTTCACTGACCGCTCAGTTGATCCAGAAAAGTCGATCTGACAGCAGCAACTTTGCTTCCGTCAGTGTAGACATAGCCTGAGAGAGTAACAAGCTATATAATATATATAATTGCTGGGTCTGGCCACTAGAGGGAGATGTGGTCAATCACACTAGGCGGATTTATTGCAGAGGTATTGTGTAATCAAGGGTAAATTTTTATGTTAGAATTGCCATTCCTTCCAAAATGTGGGGCTTGAAGAATGTCTATTTTCATAGGTTGCTTGATGCCAAACTGAAAGACGAGGAATTTGCTTTCTTTGAGATTCTTTTATATATATATTTTGGTTTGGAAGATACCTAAATGTAGACATCCAAGGTTAAAGTATTTGTCCTTTTTGACTTGATAAATGCCATATAGAAGGTCACTCTCAGGAGCTAGGATGAATCCTTTGCTTAGTCTCTAGATCTGGGATGGGCAACAGGCAGCCCAGGGATTATATCTAACCCACCAGATAACTTGACTTGGCCTGTCACAGCTCGGGATAGGTGATCTGGCAGCACCAAGACCAGGAAGTGGGAGGGGCAGAGTAGGGGTATGGCAGGCAGAGGGCCCCACCTGCATGCAGATGCTTGCTCACATGACATTGTGATGAAAGCAAACGGGCTGGAGCAGGAAGCCAGCCAGGCCCAGCACTGTGGGAAGAATCTGCCACTGCAGAGTGAATGTGGGGTGGGTTCACTCTCCAATTCCCCCTCCTCAGGACCTCCTATCCCCACCACCCTAGGGGGTAGAACCAGACAGCCACCCTTCCCTCCAAATCATACCCCCTTGGAGCAGGATCTTACACCCCCTCATGTTGGCACACCACCTTGCCAAAGGGTTTTAGAGGATTTTGTGGCCCTCTAGTATCTTAAAATTGCCAGCCCTGCCCTAGATCATTCTGTGCTCATACTATTGAGTAGCCCCTCCTCTGTGGTCAAAAGACGGGATGGACTCAACAGAGACATTGGATCAAGTGCAATCAGTCAACTAGTACAGAGCTTGCAGCAGTTCTGATGCCATCAGCTCTAGCCTGGGCAGCACTGGTTTGGGCATCTTCCTGAAAATCAAGAGGCCTATGTTTTTTCCCCACAACCTAAAGGTCAGTGCTGTGGCTTACAGGGGGAGGGGGGTGGAAATGGCAAAGAACCTGTGAGCTTTAAGAAAAATCTGAGACAAGCATCCAACCTGTTTTGTATTTTCAAAAGGAAATGAAAGGAAAAGGAGACATACTGTTTATTTAGAAACTGAATGCTGAGATTCTCCTTTACATTTGTAGGTCTCTGAAATTAGGGTTGGCCGTGGCTGTAAGCTTTGCAGACCTGCAACGGCTGGCTCTGCACTGAAGGCCCTTGCAGAGAAGACAGTGGTACCTGAGGAGAGAGAAGCTACATATCTGTCTCTTCCCTCCTGTTGCTGCTGCAGCCAAGCATGCACTGATAAATTCAAATTACAGTGGACTATCAGCAGTGAGCCGCTAATGGGATAGCTTACATCTCCCTTCATTCACCTTAGGCAGCTGATGTTGAGAATAGAAGCAAGTGATGAGACAATGCAGCCAAAAAAACCCAGCCCAAACCAAAATCCAAAACCACACACCCAGGAAAAGCAGGGTAGAAAGGGCTAAATTAAATAAAAGTTAAATCAAGACTGAGAAACAGATGTAACGCCACTACCACACATACCAAAATCTCCCGTATATTGTCTGGATTTTTGAAAGCACTAGAATGGCATGTTGTCTTTAATGCAACATTGTTTCGCTGCTGTTCATTTTCATAGTTAGTCACATCACAGAAAAAGCTAAGGGGTTGTCAATCACACGTGGTGCATCTGCCTGGGAAAGAGCTCCCTTCACAGTTACATCTGTCAGCGTACACTCCTTATTTATTATATTTTTAGTAAGGCATGCTATCTTGTTCATGTGTGAGAAACTGTAATGCATCTTTCACATTTAAAGTGCCCTCTGAAGCTTTCTGCTTCACAACCTCCTGCCTACTTTCACTGTTACCACTAAATTTTTTATACTGTCTTGAGCATCTCTGAAAGAATTGCAAATTCCAGATAGGACATGATTAATTTAACACTGTCGTCTCCTACAATATAGTGTACAGCCGTCCATCCTTCTGCAGCAGTGCTACATCTTATCTCAGCTCTTAGTGAAAAAGTAAATTAAGGCAAAGGCTCAAGTCGGTCATGTGTGCTCCTTTTAAAATTAATTTTTACTGACAGCACCACAGAGTCAAAAGCATGTAGTTGCATTATGAAAGACAGAACAGAGATTAAAATATGTGTATTTTGTTATTCCAGGAAAGAGACTCTGTTGTTGCTCCTTCTACATTAGTCATTTTCCCCAAGGAATCCACATTCTTCATTATTTGGGCGAGTAAAAGTCAAAACACAGGTCTCTTTCCACTTGCTAAAGAATTCTGCTTCTTACTTTGTTTAGCTCTTTACACATCTCCCCTGTGTTCTCAGTAGCAATGTTTTCTTTTTTTTGGGGTGGGGGGGGAGGAAGAGGAGGAAGGGAAGTGGCACATTTTCCTTATCATGGGCCTGATTAGTCAATCTATTGCATCAATTTTTGCCAGTGTGTTGGGTTCCAATGCTGATAGCAGAGGACGAGGGAGGATTCCACTGCTGATGGCAGAGGATGCGGGACGGATAAAGCACAACAACCAATATGATTGCAAGCAGAATCGTTTATTCCATCTTGTTCTCCAGCTTATATACCTTTTTATCATCTCTGCATACAATGGTCACACAATTGCTGATTGGCTATTATATAATTTCACACACTTAGCATGGGAACAGCTTACATATTATTGGTAGCTTCTTAGCTTACATAGCTTTCTTGTTTACGACCTTGGATACTTTCTACTATCTAGTGGATGGCGGCCAAGTCCGCAACTCTTGCCAGTGAGGCAGTGAAAGTGGCCACCTTCCAGCTCCCTGTAGGCAGCCTCACTTGACCCGGTGTCCACCACCAGGCCTGCTGTAACTTTCCACTTAAGTAGCCATCAGGTCAAGTGTATGGATAATACACTCCCACACCAGTGCATCTTGGTCAGAAAGCTGTTGTAAAGCAGGGTAGACTCTATTCCTGTAAGTCTTTGTTTACCATTCTACTAAGCAGAACTGCCTATGTTGACCATATTCTAGACTGGCCAGTTTTAGCTGAGGCTATTGTAAAGGCCAACAATACTGAATTCAGAGACTGATTCAGAAGCGGTTTGCTCACCTGTGATGTAGGATGTTTTGTGTGGTATGTTTTGGTGTTTTTTGTAATGAAGACCAGTGTTAGATCATAGTCTGACTTTTTTCATGGGACAACAATAAGGGTAACCCTTTGCAAAATATTTGGAGAATAAGTTTCCCATCTCTTTCAGGATGCCACAGTAAAAACAAGTTCCTTTCAGTATATTTTTAAATGTTGAATCTGATGTGCTATCAAGCAAGTTCCTTATGGTACAAACATGAAACCAAGTGTTTGGAGAAATGATCAGACAGGCAATTTTGTTATGGATCTCTCCTGGATTGGCTCTAAGAATGCCCGTTGAGGTCTCAGGCCTTTAGCCTTCACCTCTCCATGTTCCTTTCCTCTGAAGACTGAGGTTTTAAGCTGTGGCCACCTGTAGTTCACTGTGATATCCTCAGCAAGCCAGTCTGCTTAAAGGCAAGCACCTACGCTTTGCTTTCTCTCTCAGGACAATGATGAGTGGTTTACCAGTGATCACCAGGCTCTTTCTCAGGAGAGTACAGCTGTTCAGGATAAAAAGCATACAGAGAAAATACATGAAAAGGCCATAAAAGGATCTATACTTACCCTAAACATAACCTTCAGTCTTATAGGGCCCTGGGAGGCCAACATCCTTCCCCCCCCCCCTTTAAACCAAAAGTTATGTCATTTTGCTGGATTAGAAAGGAGGCCCTGAATCTGTTTAAACTCAGCATTTTATGACTAAGAATTCTTTTTATCTTGAGTCTCCTCTGGGGTTCCTTAAACCAGTATCTGCCAACCACCACGGGTGGGGGGGTACATATCTGCTGCTGTTAACAATCCGAGGGACCGTAGTAGTCACCCCCCATGGTTTTGTTCCTGGAGGAGATGTGGTAACCCTTTCCCCACAGAGTTGTATAAAATTCTTGGCCCACAATGATACATAAAGCATTATGAATTTAATAAAATGTGGTCTCCAAAGACTGCAGGAGGGTTGCAATATCTGTCACAGGATCCATATAGCTTCACACAATCCTTATAGTCAAATAGTGTCATTTTTGTCCATACTGTAGTGGCAAGAAATAATGGTTATAAATTGCAGCAAGGGGGATTCAGGTCAGATATTAGGAAAACCTTCCTAATTGTCAGGGTTAAATTACTGGAGCAAATTACCTAGGGAGGTTGTAGAATCTCCATCACTGGAGGCTTTTAAGAACAGGTTAGATGAACACCTGTCAGGGATGGTCTTAGATAATACTTAGTCCTATCTTCATGTAGGGGACTGGACTAGATGAATTATCAAGGCCCCTTCCAGTCCTATGTTTCTATGATTTACATGTTAAGGGAATGTAGAAATATTGTGTGTAAAGCGGTCTGGAATATGAGAATGATTTGATCATATTTGTTGGATTACAGGTTGCTCCACATGATGAAGTTTGAAGAAAGAACATTAGGGTTTAAAATAAGCTCTCCAAAGAGCAACATTATGCCTGTTTTTCAAGCAGGTGCACAAACAAACCAAAGATGGCCGAAAACAGGGAGGTGGCCGTCTTCATGTATTATTTTTTTTACCGGCATTAGTACAGCACTGTAATCAGGCATTGTGCTTTAAAAACACACTGGTGACGAGGTCTAATAGATTGGAAGGTTTCCAAGAAGACTGGTCTTGAAGAAGTGTCTTGCGGAAAGCAGGTTTGGATGATTCTTGGTGCACATAGTGACAAGGAGGCTATTTCAAGCATCCGAGGCAGCTAAATAGAGCACGGAAGTGAGAACAGTAGAACAAGGAAAGTGCAGTAATAAATGCCAATTTTTGTGGAGGATGCTGTGTATAAAGAAGTTGCTTTAATTAGAAGTGGCCACTAAGAAAATAGAGTCCAGATCTTTAATCTCGGTACCTTCTCTTGGCTTGAGTGGGAACTCCACACTTAGAAGCCTTGCAGGATTGGGCCCCAAAAGAAGAAATAACTTGTGCCCAATAAATAGGGTGACCATATTTCTCAACGGGAAAATGGGACACTGCAAGGGGCTGGCCCAAGCGACCCCTCTCCCACTCCAGCGTGGGGCTGACCCAAGCCCTACCCGTACCCCCTTGTGTAGGGCTGTTGTCGTTGCTCTTCGAGCCCTACCAGCCCCCCTTTGCAGAACTGGCATCACCACTCATCCCCCCACACGTTCCTCTGCACCCCACCTTTTTGGCAAAAGTGGGCATTTGTCAGGTTTGCTCCTGCCAACTGATCAGGTTGGCAAGAGCAAACGGGACAAATATCCACTTTTGCCAAAAAAAAAAAAAAAAAAAAAAAAAAAAGTCGGGACAGCCATGAGAGGGCTTAAAAAGTAACTGTCCCAATACAAATATATTGCAAAGAAAGTCGTGTGTTGCCACTGGGGTGTGGAAAATGAAAAAGACTGTGGTTAAGACAGAAGAACTCTGCAAAGGAAGTGCCACACTTTTACCTGTGATCCTTGGGAATTCACCAAATAAACATTCCCTGTCAAGAATGACTGCTTTGGCTGTACAGATAACTCTGAATGACAGCTCGAGAATTTTCATAACGTCAAGTCACCGTTTTTTACACAAAAGCATGAAATTAGATTTGATTGGAAAATGCTCATTATTTTTCATGAGGAATTTTGACGTTTTTTCGTTTGTTCAAAATTTCCTGCAAAAATACTTTGTTTTTCTCTACGAAAAACCAAATCTGAAAACTGGAAAGAATAAGAAAAATCCATAGGCCAAAGTGGCATCATTTTCTTATCATCTTGTTCAGAAGTATTTGAGAAACAAGCTTTAAAGTGCAATGATATTAATATGTATTATCTGTCATGTTGTACTATCTATGATATTGTTTAGAGCTTTGAAAACATTAGGCCAGATCCTTAGCTCCATGGAATTACATGGAGCAGTTCTCATTTACAACAGTTAAGAATCTAGTCCAATGGTTCTCAACCTATGGCCCGTGGGTCACAGCTATGGCCCATGTGATGTCTCAGGGCCATATAGACAGCATATATATGTGTGGCTGCAGCCCACATAACACATGGAGAGCTGCATATACAGCCCACAATGATAAATAAATTGAGAACCACTGATCTAGCCCACTAATCAATATCACCTCTGTGAGGTAGGTGATAGTGTTCTCATTTTAAAGATGAGGAAACTGAGTGTGAGAGGTTAAGTGATTGCCCAAGGCCACCAAATTTTGGTATTAGAGATAGGATTTAGCACAGCTGACTTTCTGTCTTCTAGTTTGACCATTAGACACAATGGTAAGATTTTCGAAAGCACCTAAGTCTCATTTTCAAAAGGCACATAGCAGACTAAAGTCTTGTCTACATGGGGGGAAATTGACATACAAAGCTATGTTGGAATAATTATACTGGTATAGCTACTCCCCATGCGAACACTATTCCAGAATAAAAGTGACTTTATTCTGGTATTAATTCTAGTGGAATAACATTACTTTTATATTTTTTATTTTGGATAAGTATGTCCACATCAGGAATTACACCAGCCTAGTTATAATGGTATAATTACTGTACTACATCAGTTTCCCCATGTAAACAAGCCCTGAATCTCATTGAAAGTCAATGAGCTAAGTCATTTAGGCACTTTTGAAAATTTTACCTTATACTCAGAACAGAGAGTTATGTGCACCAAGCCACATATAAAAAAGTTGTAATTCTATCAGAGTTTGTGATAAAGAAAATGGGAGAAAAAGGAAAACTCTACTGGGGTTTCAATATCTCACAGCTGAGCTTTCAAAAGAATGAAATATATAAATTAAAATAAACTGCTGCCAGAAGCAAGTACGATATAAACTTCTGTGAGGGTGCCAAATTAATCTTTCAATGGCCTTCTACAACCCCCTGCCTCTATCCCTATTCTTCACTCATGGTAAACAACTATAGAAGAGGAAATATTGCTGGTTTACCCACTGAGTTTGTGTTTCTATGTTCTATAAAGAAAATGCTAAAAACGACAAATTGTCTAGAATGAATTAAGAGTCATATTTGCACATTTCTCTGCTTGATGGCAGTCATATTGTTTCTTTGGGAATAAGATATCAGTTTTTAACATTCCCTTTCCCTTATTCCCCAAGCACTGCATCAGTCGCCTTTCACATTTTCTGCTGTTTTATCTTTGTGAGAGAGAGGTGTATGCACTGGTGTAAGACTTAACATTTCCAAACTTCTAAATAGTGACTGGGGAAACCAAGGGATCCACTTTGTCCCTGGATTAAAGGACTGAACAATGTCTGCAGCTTTCTGGCTTACTATATCTTGAACCTAAAGTCTACCACTGAAAATATTGGCACCAAATATATTGCTTTTAAGACCTTGAGATGCTGGCCTGGAACATTCCCCCCATCTGAATCCAAATGCAAATATTCTTCTGCCCAGGTGAAAGGAAGGGGAGTTTATCTCGAGTGCAAATGGTATCCAAATTTATTTTGCGGAAGTTCTATGGCCTGTTTTATAAGGAGGCAAGACTAGATGATCCCAATGGCCCCTTCTAGCCTTGGAATCAGTGAATTTAAATGACCTCTTTGGTACCATTTATCCTACTCCTTGCAGAGAGCCATTCTGACATGTTCCACGTAACCAGGCACAAAGTGGACTTGGAAGACGCTGTGGAGGCAGAGGGACTCTCTATGGATTTTCCTGGTGTCCACCAGCTCCCCTGAGCCTCGTGGGCTAATCCCCTTCCTGTTCCCACCACTTGAGAGAATAATCTAGTGGGAATTTTGCAAGAGTAATGTTGGGAGTTTCCCGTTCCATGGTTGGGCCTTTCCATAGTGGGGACCAGTCTGGGTCATTTCCTTTTCGTATATTCACTTTTGCTAGGTTATGTCATCAGTGTCCATAGGTTTAAAACCAGAGGTGGGCCTGAACCAAACCCTCAGGTCTAAATCCTCTTGAGCTTTGAAATAACTGAAACCTAGATCCACATTCAGGTCAAGAACCCATCTCTGTGCGGACGGGCACCCACTGAGACACAGATATGCATTGGGGATGCACTGTAGAAGTGCTTGAGATGATTCTGCCCTAATATCTGCTAGAGTGCAGAGGACTATGCATGGTGCACCATCTATTAGAAAGATGTGCAGCATGCACCTCCCTCTGTGGCTAACTCACCTGGATGGTGCAGAAAGGCTAGTGGGGCCATGGCCTCACCATCTCTCCCTTTCCCCTCACTTTCTTTATGTTGGCTAGTGTCTGAGAGGGATTGTAAGAAGAAGTCCTTACCCCTTGTGCCTTATTCTGCCCATCCCTGGGTGTACCTTCACAAGGACCAGGTACATCCTGGTCCAAAATATAAAGCAAGGGTATTAAGGATCAGTAATGTAGATATCAAGATACCCACAACTTATCCAGAGCGACTGAGGGGGACTTGTTTGGTTGCATTCATTTCATTGAGACTGTGACACACATGAGATACCTTCCTCCCAATCTGTCTCAAGTATTTAAAAAATTAATATGGAGATGATATTGCTTGACTCATATTTTAAAAATGAATCTGTAGGTAATAGCTTTCAGCTTGCAACTGAGGAAATGTAGGAATCCTGAGTGGATATGAGAGGAAACTCAAACCATAAAAGTAGGAACTGTGTCCTGAGATGGTGCCCTCCCTGGAAATGAATCCATTATTACTGAAGTAGCCCCTGAAAGCCCTTGTCTCATTACAACTAACAAACTGCTAAGTAAAGTATCAGCCAATGACAGTCTGCCCAGTGTTGAGAGAGAGTGTGTGCCCTAGGCACCATCATTAGAAAGTGGCTGTAGGTATCAAGCTTCAGCCAGAGCCTCGAGGACAAATGGTGACCGATGCCACCAGCATTCACTAGCATGGCAGCTATGTTGCCTTTCGAAAGGGGGCTGAGTGCTCCTCACTGAATGAGCTCAGCCGATGAATAATAACTGTTGTTGTTTCAATTACAATAGTGTCTAGAGGTCTCATTGTGCTAGGCTCTATCGGGGTGTAATGCAAATCAGCCTCTGTCTCAAAGAGCTTGCTATCCAGGCTAATAAGGATGCAATTGGTGGGTGAACCAAAAGGATAGAAGTGGGAGAGGGTGAAGTAACCGTGTTTTCACTTAACTAGCTGCGTGCACAATGTAGCTTGCACCTGCCTAGCTGTTATAAACTGGCATTGTTCTGTAGGCATCACAGAGGGCTGAGTCTTACAAAGGGAATTGAAGGGAGCTGAAAGCCGGTGGCTTTGCAGACTTTGATGTAGCGTTTTCCCTTTACAAGAGGGTGGTAAGAGAGAAAGCATAAAGGACTGTGGTGGGAGAAGTGGATTAATGGGAATTCAGTAGCATCACTGGAGTGAAGGCAGCGCTCAATTAAGTGAAATGATGGTAGATTGGTTAAAGACCTTAAAGGCCATAAGTTTAAGGAAAACATGAAAAAGAAACTTCAGTCAATTAAAATTCAGATCATCATTGGGGCTGTCAAATATTTTCTGCAACAATATAATATGATGTGTGCTATAATACACTGGCTAATATTGTGTGGTCATGTGGTCCTGTTCATGATTGACCCACAGAAAGTATAAAGAGCCTACTTCCACTACCAGCTGAGAGAGGCACTCTTTTAACTCAAATGGTAAAAACAATGCTTCTGGTACTGAAGTTCCTGGATTTAAACCTGCTGGTGATCCATGGAGGGGGCCACTGCAGTTGTATTTAATCACTGGTGCTTACACTAATACTTGAAGCGCTTGGTTTGTGCTATTGAAAGTGTTGTTTGACATCTCAAAAGTCATTACATTTTTCTGTAAATGCACCATAAAATAATGAAAATATCCAGGGCAGGAATTGCCTCTCTTCTGTGTTGATACAGCATCCAGCACAATGAGGTCCCCAACCCTACTGGAACCTTTGAGTGTTATCGTAATACAAATGTCTACTACTAAAAATAATTTGTGAGGACATAATTGGATATTGTTACAGTATATTCATCTCCCTTATCCTTTTGAAAGAAGGGGGATTTAAATATAGAATGAGGCAGAGTCTACGAGCAGTAAGCCCTGTGCTGGTGGGTTCAGTTCTGCCCCACCTTCTGAAAAGTCTGCAAAGCCAGAGATTCGTTTTGATCATTGATCACTAAAAAGTGCCTGGTGTTGTTTTAGCAGGTGAGTTCCTTGAGCCAGACTCACTGCTGATGGAAATAGGTTTAACTCCATTAACTTCAGTGGAATTGTGTTCACTTGTGCCCACAGTAAATTCGGCCTCTTGTGTCCTATCTGAGGAAACTTCCAGCAGGTAATTACCCTATGATCACCTGGTAATTGCTTATTGGTAAATGCATTTCTTCATTGGAACTCAAAATATGGAAATTGGATAACATTTCTGTGGTAACTGCAATTTTACATCTAAATCCCTATATTTTAAAATCATTCATAAAGGATTATATATTGTAGATTTTTTTTAACCCTAGAGATTCAGTTGGTGGCTCTTCATATGGCTGTAGATTTTCAGAATGGGACAGGTTTTGCTGCTTAAATATAAAATACCAAGTACCTTCCACAAGGAAATAGTCTGCATTTGAAAGAGAACTCGGTGCCCTTGACTGTTTGCTTTAGTGGTTCCTTTGGGAAGATTGACTTTGAAATCTCCCCTTGGTGTCGGCCATGTCTAGCGTTTGAGCAGCACTGTGTGTAAAAGATTCTTTTTTGTGGCATTAGGCCTCAGGCTGCATTAATATAATATTGTAGGCGCTTGACTCTTCCAGGAATTGTTACAAATTAATTTGTATTGCTCAGAGGAAGAAGAGCTGCGAGAGACAGGTGCATACTTAATACCTCTCTGGGTGAGAGCTGATCCAGTTGTGACAAATTAGAAAAGAACTACTGTATTAGACTGAGTTCATCACCAACACACAAAGCTAGATTCACAAAGAGATTTAGGTGCCTTATTGCCACCTTAGATACCTATGTCCAAAATTTAGATCTTCAAAACTCCCCTACTCAGCTGCTGCCAAATCCTGCAGATTCCAAAAAGTCCTAGGTGCCTGAATTTCTGTCAGTGGACATATGCACAGCTGCATAAATCCTGATGCCTGGTGCCTAAGTCACACTTCAGTGAGATTTTCAAGTTAGTTGTCCTTTTGCCTGTGGGCCCCGATCTGATAGGAATGAACAGAGCAAAACTATAGCATCAAGCCTCACACAAAATGCAGCCAGAGGTAGGTTGTTGCTTCCTCCCTTTTGTCCAGTGGTTACAGCACTTACTCAGGATGTGAATATAATGCTGGTAGACCAGATGCCAGCTCATGCCAAGGTCCATAAGCCTCACTGAACACTGACAAATGCATACCTGGAAGCCAGCGTGGGTCACATGTCTGTTAGTATTTTTAAATAGGTATTAGATTTAAAGAGATGTGGTTAGTGTTTAGACTTCATGAAATGCTTGTCAGTTGCTGCATGCGTTAATCTTACTGTAATATCTGTATTCCATGTTACAAGGTAATATTAAGTGTTTGCTCTTTGACTATAAAAGTATTTGCTATGAAACTGGAAACCCTCATAGTGAGGAGAGAGGAATTACCAAGGGTGAAATACTGTTTTACCACAAGAGGTGTCAGCTCCTGCCCAATAAAAGAAGGCAAACCATTGTGACAAACCAAGTGCAAGACAAACCATTGTGCAACGTCAGTGGACAAAAATCTTTGTTGATTGTTTTCCCCACTTCCATGAAGAGGGGATGTGCACATCTGGAACTCTGAAGGAAGGGAATAAATATCTCTGTCAAGAAGCAATTGTCATCACTATGTTGCTTGGAATTTAGAGAGGGCAATATTTCTAAGCTTAAGCAAGGGATCCCCAACTTGCCTTGCTGGGTTAGTCCTAAAGGACATATAGAGCTTCCATATTACAGCAGCTTCTATTATTTTTTGGAACATAAGTGCTTGTCTACACTACAGGCTATGTTGGTATAACTTATGTCATTTAGGGGTGTGAATAAGCCACCCCTTGAGCGACATAAGTTACACTGACCTAAGAGAGCTTCTCCCACCAACATAGCTACCACTGCTCACGGAGGTGGTTTTATTTTTTCAACGGGAGAGCTCTCTCCCATCGGCATAGAGTGTCTTCACCAGAATCACTACAGCGGCATTGGTGCAGCGCTGTAGCACTTCTGGTGTTCACTAGCCCTAAGACTGTATCTCATTTGTGTGTGTATGTTTACCTGCTTTAACCTTGTAAATAACCCTCTTGTTTCCTTTTCTTAGTTAATAAATCTATAGTTAGATTATTACATGATTGGCTATAAGAGTTGTCTTTGGTGTGTGATCTGAGGTGCAATTGATCTGGGGTTAGTGACTGGTCCTTTAGGATTTGGAGTAACCTGAATATTGTGTGTTTTGGTGTAAGGGACCATCTATCAGAAAGGCAGGCTTGCCTGAGTGGCAAGGTAGACTGGAGTGCCCAAGGGGACTGTCGATGTCTGCATTTTAAAGCTGCTATAATGCTTCAGGAGTTCACACTTGATACTTGGTGAGTGAAATCTAATTATAGAACACACAACAAGTTCGGAGTTTGTGCCCTGGTTTGCAGCAGTCTGTCCTGCAGTTGGCACCCACATTCTTGAGCTAGTCCAGACAACTTGGCAGTGGGAAACCTAGGTTCAGATCCCTCCCTCTGCCTGACATGGAGCAGGGATTTGAGCCTAGCTCTCCCACCTCTCAGCTGACTGTCCTAATCACCTGGTTCTGGGGTATTCTGGGCAGGGCTTTCTCAGCCACTCCTCCTGAAGCTGTTTAAAATATTGAAATAATCATAGGGCCCGAGGGAGTGACTCGGTAGCCCCATGGTTAAGGCACTCCTCCAGCATGTGGGAGATCCAAATCCAAATCCCTGCTCCAATGACTGTTCAATTATATAAAGTGGAACAACTTCAACACGAGACTGTCATGGCTTGCACTCTGATGCAGCTTGAATCTGGGGTACCAAAGAGCCTCCTTACTCTTGCAGCCTGGGCTGACCTCCAACCAGGCATCTGCTGATGATGCACAGACATTCCCTCCAGGCTCTGTTATCTCCCAGCACAACAGCAGGTGGTACCACACACCCAACTGATTCACATAAATACTCTGCCTGAGACACAGAACAAAGCATCAGCCAGTAACCTCTCAATTCCCAAGCTCTTCACTACAGGAGTGTACCCTGAGATTATACAGACTTGCAGTGAACAAAGATTTGTTTAGTATAAGCTCATTAATAAGTCTGCCCCCCCTCCATGGTGACTCCAAGATCTCTTTCTTGAGTGGTAACAGCTAATTTAGAACCCATCATTTTATATGTGTAATTGGGATTTCTAATGTAATTGTGTTCTTCTTCATATCCCCATCTAATCCTTTTTTGGATTAATAAGATCCTAGCCTCATTGGCAGTGAGTAGATTTGAAAAAATATTTCTGTTTAGCAGTCTTAAATTTGTTGCTTTTCATGTGGCAATCTGGCTTAGTGGATCTTCTTTAGTGGATATTATTTAGCTGAGGTTAGTCCTGCTGTGAGCAGGGGGTTGGACTAGATGACCACCTGAGGTCCCTTCCAACTCTAATCTTCTATGATTCTATGGATTCTTGACAGAAGAGAGAAGGAAAGGGATTATCATTAGTCACTTTCATATTGGTTGACTGAATCGTAGGTAGGCGCTCCATGACTAAAGATGCCTGGGGAGCCACACAAGTCAGTAGCTGTAGACTCTAAATTAGAGCAACACTCCATTCTTAACTGTGTATCTATTCAGATATATAAGGTACAATCACTGGTTTCCCTTTGAAAGTACAATATTTCTATATGTGCAGTAATTCACAATGACCAGATGTGCTCTGTCTCCTAGTTTCAAGTAATGTCTCCAGCTCTCTGTAGGCAATCCTGTTTGACTTGTCTTCTTAACACCCATTCCCATAAATATATAATCACTTCAGGTGCTAACAGGGTTTCTCCCTGGATTGTGTTCAGTACCACAGTGTCCTGAAAAATTACTTACTTCTCTAAGATTACTTCTGGATCATTGTGTTCTTGCTTACATAAGTCCTCTGAAATCTAGGGGGAAAATGCCACACAGTTACTTTCACATTAAAAGCAACCAAAAAAATATGATGACTAAGTAGTCAGCCAAGAAGCACTGTTTTCTGAAGAGTAGAAAACACTGTTTCATGATGAGTTTCCCCAGGACTCAGGTGGTCAAAGTATAAACAAAAATAGTCATAAGATTGCTTATTTCTAGGTTGTAGTTAACATGATTATATATAGCCTTTTGCACTTACATCCTCAGATGAAAGTTACTATACCTCGTAGGTATGTATATGGCCTCCATTACAATTTTACCTGAGCTCCTACCAATCTGTAACGTATTTACACTCCCAATCACCCCTGTTAGGCAGGGAGGTGCTTTTATCCTCCATTGTACAGATTAGGAATTTGGACACAGACAGCCAAAGGAGATTTGCCCAAGTCACGAAGTCTGTGGTGGGGCAGGGAATTGAATCAAGGCTTCTCGCTCCCAGGCTAGCACCCTAACCCAAACTTATCCATCCTCCACCCACTTTTCAAACAACGCAAATCACTTTACAAACACTAAGCATCACAATAGGCTTACAAGTCAGGTAAGTATTATAATACCCGTTGTGCAAATGGATAAACTGAGGCTCAGAAAGGTGAAGGAATTTGTATAAGATGTCTCAGTGAGACAGTGGTAGAAGTATGAATAGAAATCAGCTCTGATTCCCATTCTCATGCTATAAACACCCTGCCACTTGAATGAAGTGATAGTCTACTTTCAGTATTGAATGGCATATGAGCAGCTAAATTTTTCCCTCCTGGGTGAAGGGTTTAATAGGTGTATCTCCATTAACTTTAATGGGAGTTATGTGCATAAATCCATGCACACAGAGGGGAGAACTTAGCTCTCAGAGTGTCTGTTGCTAGTATATTAAATTACTGAATATTTAAAAATGTGCTTGCTGATTTAATGCACAGTAGGGTTATTAAGCATGTCTTTAATTGCTTAAACTCCTCAGCTGTGGTTTAATACATTAGCAATTATTTGTATGAGTGAAATGTTTGCAGTACGTGTGGTTGATGTGTCTACCCCATTGATGTCTGGAAGAGCACTCGATGGTATAAATGAGAGGGAGAGACTTTGGGTTTATACAGCAGATGAGTAGTGGAGCACACAGGACTAGGGTCTAGGGGAAGTTTAATAACAGAACAATCAAGATAGAAAAATGAAATACACACGCAGTCCCAAAAACTAAATTACATTTTCATGCACACAGCATTTGTTAATTTAGAGATAAGTTTGCTAGACTGAATATCTCACCACCACAACTGTGGAAAAACAAGGAAATATAAGCAGTTAAGTCAGTGAATACCGATTTACACACCAGTCATCAGTTCCTCTTTTCAGTCTTAGGTTTTGTTTACACTTAAGTTATCTTGACATAGTTATGTCAATCAGGGATATGAAAAATCACACTATGACTGACATAGTTATGCCAACAAAACCCCCACTGTAGACACAGCTATATATTGATGTCCTCGTAGCTAACGTTGATTGGAAAGATGGTGTTCCTACACCAACAGAGGTACAAAGTTCTGTCAATATAAATTATGTTGGTTTAAGCTGCTGACTTTTGTATATCACTTGGGCATGTGCACACACATGGATTAATCATAGAATCATTGAAGATAAGAGTTGGAAGAGCTTCTTGCATTGGCACTGTGCATATTCCTCATGAGTGACTGCGTCGATAGAAAATGTGATGCATCACAGGTAGGTATCCCACTGTGCTCTGTGCTGCTGTCGGGTACAATTCCTTGTGGGACATTTTTGCAGTGCTTTGTGGGATACCAGCAATTCATTCAGGGATTTCTGGGAATTAGGCAACAAGTTTCCACAGAATCCCATTTTGTCCATTCAATAATGTTTATTCTATCCCATAATTTTCATGCTGTTTTTAAAATTCCCACAGTGGTGCACATCACTTTTCAGTCTCCATCACCTCTCTGACAGAAGCATGCTCTGTACAGCTCAGCACAGTTTTCCTGACCATTGCTAATACCGACTGCATGATTCCTCCTGTATCTGCAGAACTTGAGTGACCGCCACTGGATGAAGAACACAGTGAATAAAAATGGCAGCTTGTTGCTGGCATTTACAGAGCAACTCCACAAGGTGGGCAGGTGCGTCTGGTCCTGAGAAATGAGCATTGAGTGCTGGGATCACATTGTTATGCAAGTTTGGGATGATAAGCAGTGGCTTCAAAACTTTTGAATGCGAAAGGCCACTTTCCTGGATCTGTGTGCTGAGTCCTCCAATACAGGGGCACCAGAATGAGAGCTGCATTGGCAGTGGAAAAGCTAGTAGTGATCACACTTTGGATCTTGCATCATTTGATTGCTGTTGATCAGTGAGGAATCAGTTCAGAGTTGGTAAACTCACAGTTGGACACACTTGGATGACAACAGCCAAGACCATTAAGCATATCCTGCTGCACAGGACTGTGATTCTCGGCAATGTGCAGGAAATAGTGGATGGATTTGCAGAAATGAGGTTCAGGTGCTGCGATGGGGCAATAGATGCATATCCCTATTCTGGCACCATCCCTGTAAGAACCTGTAGGACTATAACCTGGGACCATGGCAGTTTGGGGCCGCTGATGCTTCCACATAGCCATTGGAAGCTTAGGCTTGGTTTTTGCTGGAAGACCCTGTGAAGCTAGATACTACTGGGAGTACTGCCTAGCAGGGACTGAATGGCAGCCCTCCCCAGCCCGCTGATTGGCTCCTGTTGGCATATAAACCAGAAAGCAATCATCTGGATCTGCCTGAACAATGATGCAAACCTCCTGCTGGCTTCTGTTCCAGACTTGCCTTGCTGTGGACCATAGACTTGAGTTTCTGATCCTGGTTTGTCCCTGCCTTGGCTATGTGCCAGCTATCTGTAACCTGGTGCCTGACCCTGACTCCTTGGTATCCTGACCCAGCTCAACCCTGACTCTGTGCATGCTGTCTGTAACTTGTACCTGACATCCTGGCATCCTGACCTAGCTTGACCCCAACCCTGCTACTCATTTCCTGATTGCACATTGGTAATTGACCAATGCACCAATACACACAAGATGCCTATGGCCCAGCCCTGACAGTTCGCTCATACCACTTTCGCCTGCCCACCTCACCATCTCCACAGTTGATGGAAAGGGTGGGTTGCCCTTTTTCCAGCAAGGGTATGGGGCTTGCAGGACCAGGTCATCCATCTACAGATGGAGAACCTCATGCTACAGGCCCAAGTGATGCAGCTTTCTGCCGAAGGCACAGACCCTATATGAGCAGCTAGCACACTCACAGAGAGAAGCAGCTACACTACATGCCTGAATAGATCATCTGTCATCTGAACTGGCTCCCATGGTGCTTCTACCTGAATGGTTTGATGGGTACCCCAGCAGTCTAGAGGCCTTTATTGATCTCGCCCTGTGCATTGACTCTCGGCTGTGTGAGCAGAAGGAGGAAACAAGAGGGCCCAAGGCCAACCGGCTACCCTCTATGACAAAGCTTTTAGAACTGAGTCCTGAACCCATGCAGATCAACCTAGGTTACAAATGCCTGGCCCCAAAGGAGAAAGAACATCAAGAAGAATGAATTTTTGTTTTTACTGTAGGGTGCCTGAATGCCAAGATACTGTCCCATTAGAGGCTGGAAATAATATACTTTGATGTGATCTGCTCTACATTCTTTCTGATAATTTTTGGCATTCCTTGGTTGGAAGCAATGACCTGTGTATCTCCTGGTGGCAGAGGAGCATTAGTGTCTCCTCTGAATATTGTCAGAAAGCTTGCCTCCAACAAGCTCACCAACCCCAGGTAACCGGCACGCAAGGTCCCAGGATTGGACAAGATCCTCAGAAGTGAGACCCTAGGTGATGGGGGCTAACCAGAAAGAGAGATCTTTAGGACAGAACCTTGGCTTCCCTGACAAGTTCCAAGACTACCTGGATGTGTTGAAAGGAAATACACAAAGGACATTCAAATGGACTCGCAGAAGGTGGAAGCCATCTGCAACTGGGCTGCACCCTGGAGACCTTCCAAGAACTTTTGTGCTTCCTGGGCTTTGTGAATATTTATAAGTGATTCATCACAAACTTCTCTGACCAAATAGCCCAACTGACTTCTCTCCTTCATAAAGCTCACAGTTTACTTTGATGCCTGAAACTCAGCTCACTTTTGACCAGTTCAAGACTGTCTTTACCACAGCCCCGATTCTGACACACCCCAGTCTGTCTTGCCCATTTAAAGTGGAAGAAGATGAGTCTAGTGTGTACTCTTGCAGCAACTCGAATCCCAGTCAATTCTGCTTTCTTGTGCATTCTACTCTCGAAAACTCACCCTCACAGAGATGAACTATGCAATTCTGGATAAAGAGCTCTTTGTAATCAAAACTGCATTTCAAGAATAGCATTACCATCTTGAGGGAGCTCGACTCCCAGTACAGGTTTTTACTGACCACAAGAACTTCAAGCACCTCTGTAGGACCCGAGCCATGAACTGGAGGCAGTTAAGATGGACCTTGTTCTTCTCTCAATTCGAGTTTACGATTATCTACTGACCAGGAAACTGAAATGGGAGACTGTATCCCAAAAGGGAGAATACTATCAGGAAAACAAGGGACCTATTTCCAAGCCCCCTAGATCATCAAGCCTAGTAATTTTGTCAGTGCCACAATTCAGCAAGACCTGGCTTCCCTCATCTGGTCCACCTTGAAAAAAGACCCACTTGCCCAAGGAACACAGTGTATGCCATTAGGGGCTAAGATGCACAGTTCCATGCTGGATGGGATAACATACTTCATCAAGTGAATATATGCATCCTTGGGTGCCCCCGACTGGAGGTGCTACGACTGCCACAACACTGTTGGTGGGTCACTTTGGCCACCTTAAGACCTCCTACGTGGTTGCCTGTTTTTCCTGGTGACCGTGCATGTGGGCCAAAGTTGAAGCTTATGTGGACTTCTGTGAGTGCTGGGCACATACCTGGATGCCCTGAACCAGATCCCTTGACACGTTAGTGTCCCTAGAAACTCCAGATAGATCTTCGTCCACCATTAGCCTAGGCTTCATCGTGGAACTCCCAGTGTCTGATGGCCACACAGTAGCCTTAATGGTCATGGACTGTCTAAATAAAATGGTCCACTTCACCCTCTGGAACCACTTGCCCTCTGCCAAGACTACTGCCCAACTCCTGGTGCAAAATGTGGTTTGTCTCCACAGACTTCCAGACCGCATAGTTTCAGACTGAGGTCCACAGTTTACCTCTTCTTTCTGGTTTGCAGCACTCTGCTTACTGGACATCTGCATAACCACCTCCACTGCATACCACTCCCAAACAGATGGACAGACTGAAAGGGTGAGCCAAGTACTGGAACGGTACTTGAGATGTTTTGTGAACTAGCACCAGAATAACTGCTCCATGCTCGTGCTGTGTACAGAGTTTTCCTATAACAGTGCTGACCATGCCTCTACAGGTTGGATCCCTTTCTTTGTGAATTAAAGGTTCCACCCCTGTTTTCACCCAGCGCTACCAGCTGCCTCCCTAAACCTAGCTGCCACTGACTGGGTCCTACAGATACATCTCATTGAGTGGGAGCTCAAGAACTACCTGGAAGAGATGAAGAAGGCTTACAAAAGGCATGAGGACTATTGGTGACAGGTAGATCCAGCGTTCACAGTAGGTCAGAAGGTGTGGCTCAACACAAAGCATCTTCAGACCTGTTGACTATCCCATACATTGGACCACCAGTTCCTGGGATAATTCCAGATATATCAGCAGATCAACCTGGTTACTTTTAACTACAGCTTTCCCAGTACCTCAAAATACATCAAGTTTTTCATGTTTGCCTTCTGAAATCCTATAGTGAGAACCCCGTCCTGACTTAACCACACCACTGACTCCACCAGTCAAAATCCTGGGTCATGAGGAGTATGAAGTGCATACCATCCTTGATTCCCAATTGACACATGGCTGCCTGTTCTTGCTGGTAGACTGGGAAAGCTACTGCTCCAGGGAGCTCACTTGGGAACCTGCTTGCCATGTCCACATCCTTGACCTGGTTGGGGAGCTGATGTAGGAGTAGAATCTGGGATCATGGGGGTTCTGGGGTGCTGACGCTTCTGCATCACTGTTGGAAGCTTAGGCTGGGTTTTCACGGAAGTACCACCCAGCAGGGTCTGAATGATATATAAACTGCCTGAACAATGATGTAGACCTTGCCTTGCTGAGGATCCCCATGACTCCAGCTATAGGATGACTGTTGCTGACTCAAAACTCACTGGCAAAGGTTAATGATTAGGTTGGATCTCAGTGAGGCAAACATTTCTATTGTTCTTGATGAGTGAAAGGGGAGAGGCTACCAGCAGGGTGGAGGGTAAGATGGACCCACTGTCTGACAAATTTGAACAGCCAGATACAAGGGCTTTTAGAACAGAGAACCGTGGAGTTACATGCTTTGAGGAAAGCCTCAGAAGAATATTTTATCAGGCAGCCACAGTAGTATTGTGTTATGCTTTTTGGAACTTGTGTGCCTCTGTGTGTTTGAAGCTTAAAGATGGATTATGAATTTTGTAATTTGGCTTGTCAGCATGGTGCAAACTAATAAACATACTCTAAGTTTCAAAAAATAAAACTTTGTTGTGTGGAAAACATTTTAACAGCAATGTAAGAAGATGAGCCGTACTTGTAAAATCCAAGTAAAACAATAAAACCACATGTTTACATACTAAAAAATTACAATGTTTCATTTGTGGTGTAAAAAAAAAAAGTAGTACGTTGTGCTTGCTGGCTGATCCTGTAATTATCACAAATCGATCTAGATGTAGTCATGGTTCTCCTTGTTTTGCTCTGATATGGAGTAGGAGGGAAAGGGTTCATGCCGTGCTGGCACCTATTATGCTGGGGGCTGGGAAAGGGGAGGCACAGCAACCAGGGTTTTCCATGGAATGGAAAGGCTGCTGTGTATGGGATCTTTGTGCATTTATCTCAGTAATGTTCTAGCACATCTGCATTTGTTGCCTGAATAAAATCATAATGTCCTGTTCTTCCCAATATGCCTCTCAATCCCTTTGCCTCTCCTCTAGCATCTGATCTCTCCATTCCTGGTCTTTCTTCTTGATCTCAGCCATTTGTCCCCTTCAGTCCCTATGTTCACAGTTAGCAGCTGTAGGGGATTGGAGGATCTCACAGCACATATCCTCCCTGCTCTGTTTGTTTCTTCATCTGATGCAGGTCATGCATTCAGCAGGTGTGGACTGAGCACCTCTCAAAGCCACTGAGGCAGAGGCTGCTGTTTAAAATGGACAGATACAGTGTTAGATTGACGTTTGCAATGAAAAAGAAAGGTAAGTCTCAAAACTCCTTACATTATTCCCATAAAGACCTTTAATAAAAATGTAATTATCACTTTAGCTTTGGAGTGTCTCATTACAGCACTGCTCTGCTGTTCAACCCGTGGTGAATCTGGCCAAACATGGGGGGAACTATTGCATGGGAGGTTTAGATGGTGGGTACCCCTGGGTCTGAGTATAGGAAAAGTGCAGTGAATATTGCCAATATTTTCCCAGGCAGTGGTGATTTTAGCTGATATCTCAGTCCTGAAGACGACAAAGGTCCAGAGAACACAGCTGCTACTGGTGTCCCAAAGCCATACTTGTGTCCCGGCTCATATGTTGCTAGCCTGTTTATTGCAATGGTGCAAACAGACCTCATTGCAGTGTGGTGTAGGAATGTCTCTTACCCCAGGGGAAGAAATAAGGCCACCTTCCCTAGAAATGTTTGTGAGAGGATTGCAGAATATCTCCATTAAAGCTTCATTGAGATTATTCAAGGGACATCCCTGTTCAGATAAAGTATTCTGTATGCAGAGAATTGTGCACCTCCCACTTCTAACCCAGTCCAAAAAAGCCAAAGGGATGAAAACCGGACACCGCCTGTACCTCTTTCTTCTGCCTCTCTCTGAGCACAGGACAGTAATCTGTTGCTGACTGCGTGATTTGGATTGCTATGCTAACCTTTTTTAATTCACTTTCTAACACAGCAGTTGATTGCATATAGAATTACCACTTCATTCCAAAACATGAATTTCAATTGTATTCTCGTTGTTGGTTTTAAAGGTAAAGTGAGGAATCAAAAGTCAATGCCATTGTTCTCTAAAAGCATGGATGGGATGGTTGCCACTTTTAAATAGTGAAAAAGGGTGGAAGCTCTGGAGAGGGTTTTGGGCACCAAAAAGGGAAACAAACATGTTTATAAGGGATAATGCATCTATGCTTTTACCTGAACTTCCTTCCCCTTCATAACTAGGCTCATCTGTTCTCACTTGGCAGGACTGGCTTGACTCCAGTGCAGTTTCAAACAGCTCCTGGCTTGTTTCATGGTTTTTCCTCCTCTTTGCTGAGCATTGCAGGGATTTCCACCTCTGGATCTTGCAAAGTTTCCACAGTCACATTCAGAATTCTGGTTGGGGCCCCACTAAGTGTGGCATACTGTTAATTGTAGAAGTAACAGATCTGTGCAGTGGACCCAGATTTGTTGTTGCCCTCTCTCATCTTTTAATATGCCTACCAAAGTTCCTTGGTTTTCACCTGGTATTGAGTTTCACCCCTAGGCAATTTGCACATTCCTTCAGCTGCCCCAGAGCTGGGCTTGCACAGCATAGTCTCCCTGCAAGCTGCAGTGATCAAGGACTTTGGCCTTACTCCAGGCAGGACCATGGCTCGGTGTCGCTCTCTGTCTGTGCTGAGCTGGCATGACTGGATGCTTACAAAGGTGGGCAACCAAGGAGTGGCATTTCAAAAACACACGGGTTTTTAAAGAGGGGATGGGAGTGGGCTTCTAGGGTCTGTGTCCCTGGGCAGTGGTGTTCAAAATTGTAAGCAGAGCGACCACTGTCATGGGGACGGGCAACGTGGGACTGCTGCTGGAGGGCTGTTTGGTTCAATGCAAGTAATGCAGTGTCTACACTAGTACTATGTCAACAGAAGTAGGTTGACTTTGGTTTTATGTTATTTGAAGAGGTGATAATTGTGACGAAAGGGGGTGCTTATGTCAACAGGAGACAAATTTAGATGTGGACAAGATGTGGATGTCGAAACAAGTCTGCATAGGTCACCCTAACTTTGTAGTGTGGACTAGGTCAGAAAACTCCTTGGTGTAATCTGGGTCTATACTGGAGGCATATATTGGCATAGGTGCTGAAGTGTAGACATGCACCTCCTACAGCCCGCATATCTCCACCCTCACTGGGAACGACCACTATGCAACCTTAACTGAGACCATGTTTATTGTTTTTCTAGTTATAGGGTTGATGTGGCTTTCATATGTTACATAGTGTATGATTTTGTATGTGGCTGTGTAATCAGGTGTTAAGTGGAGTCTGGTGCCCAATAGCAATGCTGGTTGTTACTCTGTAATGAGTGAGTTGTATTAGTGATTGTCCTACATTTGGAATCTGTTTTTAGGATCTAGAAGTTTGAGAAATGAAATCTGCATATATTTTGTGTGTTGTATTATGTATATGGTTAGAATTAAGCTACCTGTTGGTTGTTCAGGATGAAGGTGGAGATACAAGGGCTAGGGGTAGTTGAAATTGAGAAGGGGAACAAATGGGGTGTGGAATGACTTGTTTTGTTTGGTGGTGGGATATGCAGTCTAGCATCCTTAACTTTAACTTAAAGACCCTTTTGTGTGTGTGAATTTTACAGTATGTATCACATTGATAGTTAGTCATATGGGGACAGCTACCAGTATTTATATGTATTATGCTGTATGGCCCTCTGTAGAGGTCCAATGTTATCCATGCACTCTGCCCACAACTCCATCCCATTTACCCCGACCCTTCCAGTTCAAGCTTCATTTATCACCCAGCTATGTCGCCCCACCTATTTGACAACCATTTATCTAAACATTCCCTTTGATACCTACAATTTGCCTTTCAACACATCTTAATTAATATATTTAAAATGTGATTTGTATCAATATAATTTTAGTCAGAATTAATTTATAATTCATACAACAATAAATAGGAAATCAGAAAGAAACACGTGTATATGACTGAGTTTTCCAAACTTTCTGCAAAGATTATTGAAAAAATACATCCTTCTGTCTGAGTCAAGTAATGTAATAAGTCCTAGCAACTTTTCCTCTCCATAAAAAAAATTCCCCTTGTGCAAACTGTATGTATATGTGGCAGTGTAAGAAAAGAAGTATATGCCCAACACAGTAAATGGAAGAATAACAGTTACATCCATGACACTGGGTCAAGTTCTGTTCTGAGATAGGCGGGTGGAATACTCTTTGGCCGCTTTATCAGTAGGGGCTGTGTCTGCACCTACCAGCAAGGTCTGACATTGGGAAAATATTATGGTGTTGACAACTCTCATTAAAAAAATTATTTATTTTTAAAGTTGCTAGCCCTCATCTTGGTAGAGAAAAGTTTGAAAACATGAAGTGCATGCCAACTAAAGGCTCAGAAATCAGAAAATAAATTAAAAGAATGTTAATATTTTAATGTAATCATTTTGAAGCCAGTCTCATGATTTTTTGGGCCTGACTCATTAATTTGGAACACTTAAAGTTGACAGTGCTGTGTCAGTGCTTTTACCTACACTGAGTCCTGATTAGCACAAAGGGTGAACACAAAGTATTTCTCATATT
Organism: Emydura macquarii macquarii; assembly: GCF_026122565.2. Classification (NCBI taxonomy): domain Eukaryota; kingdom Metazoa; phylum Chordata; order Testudines; family Chelidae; genus Emydura; species Emydura macquarii. The sequence goes on along the minus strand of NW_027132610.1, from coordinate 41,757,751 downwards.
TTTGCACTAATGGGGAAAGTATATGTTATGACAGTGTTTAGAAACAAAGGTGCCAAAAACTACTGGAAGGTTGTCAATTGCTCCTGAAAGCTAAGGGGCTTGAGCTCTCTCCAGGAGGTTCTCACCACCTTTCCGGTTTAGGTCCAGACTGATAAACTTCTGGGGAAGCATTGTAGACCAAATTTTGCTCATAATTCCATCTGTACAACTCTGTTGATTTTCTTTGGGCTTCATGTCTGGAGATCCTTTTACAGTGGTCCGGAAGGACATACATCCTCAATGTACAGTACCAAGGCCAACAAAAGAAAGCTAAATGAGTGTGGATTTTATATTACTGGATATAATCTATTTAATAAAAATATTATCGGACACATTGATGAACAGAATCAGTCCGTTGTGATTTCTTCTTCAGAAGAAGCCTTGGTAATCTCTTTGCCTTATCTTTCTTGGCTTTAGTACTTTTACATGTTTTCAGTTGAATTAAGCATAAATATATTTCCCCCATTGTTCAGTAGATGGATAGCATAATGAAAAGGCCAACGTATTGTCTTGGCATATCACATCTCTTTAAAGCAAGTAAGGCAGTGTAATCTGGGTATGTGTCATTATTGTGGCTCTGGCACTTCATCCTGTTTTACTGATCTAGCAGCTCTTTGAACAGTACTTTACAGGGAAATAAAGTTACAAGTCCCTAGGACTGTTTTCAGGAATGAAGAAGCAGCAGCCTTTTCCGAAGGTAGCTCACTGGTTTTTCCCAGATATAATCTTTCAGAAAGCTCCCCAAAGGCCTAGTATTGTAGATCAGAAATCAGATTTACAAAAAATTCACATTTTCTGGGATCCTAGCAATGTAAATGATTAATTATTGTGTTTTCATAGCATCCATTTTTGAAGAAAACACTTAGTTCTCTTTAAATGGCATCATCATGACCTGACACAGTTTACTTGATTTCAGTTGTCTTTTACTCTGTCTTGGTTCATGAATACCTGGCATGAGTGACTCCTTGGAGTACTTTGGTATGTCTTACTTGTCCTGTTCTGTCATTCCAGATTTTAAATCTTGCCCATTTCCCAAGCAGCATGGAGGGAAATTCCATTCCACCATGTTTCTCCATCTCATGCAGTCTTTGAATCCAGACTGGATATTTTTCTAAAAGAGATGGTATAGCTCAAACAGAAGTCATGTGATTGACACAGAGATTAAAGGGTGAGGTTCTTTGGCTTGTGTTATGGAGAAAGCCAGACTAGATGGTCATAATGGTCACTTCTAGCCTTAAAATCTCTGAATATGAATCTTAACTCCCACTAGCATATCCTATTCATCTTTAATCTCATGTTGCTGTTAGGTGCTATAAGTACTTTTTTAAATTTTCCCCACACCCTGGGTTAGCTCAACAAAACTCCAGCAGGAAATTCTGTATGTGCCAGTGGATCTGGTTTGTTTCAAAGTAATCATCTGGTATATTCCCCCCATATTTCCAGTATGAATTATTTCTTGTGAATAATACTTGTGGTGAATTTGTTCATTATTCAACCAGTTCTATTTCCAAGTATCCTGCTACAGAGACTGATAATCACAGATAGTTATTGTTAAATATTTTATACAGGATGGTTTGGTCTTTTCAATCCAAAGAGACAAGCATTGTCACTGAAAAAGTCAGAATATACAAGACTCTGGAATCCCATCTAGATGGCTAACAGGAGCTCAGTGGATAAGAGAGTATTTACATGAGAGGTTATCTAATCTTGCAGACTCCCTAATCATGAGAGACAGACCTCATCCAACAAACAGGTGTTTAATTAAACAGGTTTTCCCATGCATCCAATTTATGGTAAAATATCCCATGCTAATTTAGTTCACACTTACTCCCAAGTTGATTTAGAATCAATTCAAGTTTGCAAAGAATATTACTGACTTGTTAAAGTAAGCACTATGCAATAACTAATATGTATCTTTGAATGTTGAAAGTAACTGTGTTTTCTGCATATAGAGTTCTAGAAATCTGTAGAGAGGCTTTGAAATTGCTAGTTTTATAATGAATCTTAAAAGCTTAGAGTAATCAGAATGAACAGCTTAGTCAGACTTTAAGATAAGATTCTTTTGCATCAATTTGTCAGTCATACCAGATGAAATTTGCAAGTGGGAAAAATGGATTTGGTATTTGAAGAACAGGGATCCAGTGAAGGGATTTTAGGAGTAGAGATGAATGTAACCCTAGTTTTGGTTGAGTAGATGATTCTTGCAGCAATTTGGACAGTTTGGAACAGGCAAGGTGGATATCAGGAGGACCAGCGAAGAGAAAAGTGTAGTAGTCAAAGTACGAAGGATGAAATCTTGCTTCCATTTTTAATGGGAATTTTGCCATTGGCTTCAAAGTGGCCAGGGTTTCACCTAAGTTGATTAAGGTCTAGACAAGGGTTTTGGTATGGAAAGGAATGTGGGTGCATTTTAGACTGATTGCAAAGTGTTAATCAGTAATAGATGGGAAAGATAGAAAGAAGGTATTGGTGTTTTATGATCTGGCCGTAATTTGTTAAGAAGTACAATTAAAATTAATAAATAACAAACATAAAATGATCATTAATTTTCTCCAAGTGTTATTTTTATTTCCAACTTGAATATTAAAATGGAAAAAGGGAGATGTTTTGGAACTGCAGATGAATCAGAATTTATAAAGGAGCATAAGTGGATTTGCTGTAAATGTCTATACTTAACTGAAAGTAATATGAGAAATAATCAAATGAACTAAAAGCGCTAACAAATACTGGAGATTGTAAACTAGTGTTCATAAATGTTAAATTTATGAACAACATAGTGAGATGATACTTACAATTGCAATGTTTACATTGATGAGTACAATGGCCTTGCACGCTGTGCACCATTATTTCACGATCACTGAGGGACTACCCAAGATAGGCTTGGTTTTGCAGGGGAAAGAGAGTGGGTGTGATTTTGCTGGTCTGCACAAATAGGCTGATGATTCAGACCATAAACTTGCTTCATCTGTACCATTTCCTGACCTGCTTTCTGCTGCTTATTCCTTAGAAACCTCCCAGTGGCCTCAGATCCCACCCTTAAGGTTTATCATTTAGTGGAAGGGAAACCTGCACACCATGATGCAGAAGGAGTCAGCATTACCTTTATCTGGGAAAAACCCCTGGGGCTCAGGGGAGATAGGGTAATGCTGTTTCCCATTTCCTTCCTTTCACAAGATACATCAAGATATATATTTTCTTGTTTTTTACAAGAAATTAGCCAACTATTGGTGGCTAGGTTGAATGCCACGGCCTCTTGTTTTTCTGGAGCAGTATCTCCTTCTTTAGACCAGTACCACTTGCCTTCTGCTGCACAAATGAGTTGAAACCCCATGATGCCTTTATCTAATTTAGTTTTGGTCATGCCAACAGAGTCATAGGAGTTGGGAGGGAAAAAATCATTAGGCTACAGGGTGATCTGCATTGGCAGGGGATAGACTATCAATAGGAGTATTTGGACTCTAAATCTAGAGTTCCTGGAAGTTAAACCTTGTTGGGCATCTAAGATGTCAGGAAGTGCATGATTTGAACATAACAGAAAAGTTTCAGGATTGAACAGTAATCACTTTAATAATTTTTGGAATGATGCCAGAAACTCAGATTAGGACATGTCTGCAATTTGACAGTCTAGAAGAGCAATTTGTAAAAATGTTGAGTCGGATGCCTTGTGTGGGGGAGGGGAGAAACTCAAGTGTTTTAACCTTAAAATTTCTGACTAAGTGATAATAATTAGCCCCCAGCTTTATTTTAATGAGGTATTATGCCTAAAATACAGCACCAACAGTTATCTAGGAGGCAGCTGCTTGAAGAGGAAAATTAGGGGAGGAGAGAAGAGCTTGATCCTTGTTGGGAAGGAAAGTTTTCAATATGGCTGCTTTACATTGAGCCGTCTGGAGCCCTGATCCTCATCCAGGAATGAGCATCTCTGGTAGGGGCTGCTAAACTGTAAAACTGACTATTAGTCTGTAAGAAACCAGGAATACCCAGGTTAGCGCAGATTTCTGGTGCTGCTTTGTCAGATCTGTATATTAAGAGGATGTCAATGTCAGGATAGGAGCCTTCATTTCAAAGGAGCAGATGGCTGAAACATGGAAGGCTTCCTACATCTGTCCTCTTCTGTGCAAATAAATATATTTTAAAATGTTGAACCTGATCTGAAGTTTATTTAAATAATTGATGTGAGCAGCGTGCACTTGGCGTCTAGGAATTCCCATCACTTCTGGGAGACATCTACAGGGAAATCTTGGAACAGAAGAATCCTGTGCCATTCAAACTGTCACAGATTTTTCATGCAGAATGCATTCATTTGTGCTACCAGTGTATTTGTGGCGATGTCAGTAAACAAGGATACCTCTTTAAAAAAAAATTGTATAGCAGTGAACTCTCTTTATTTTGATTTCTGAGAATCCCCCCACGTCTAGACTGGCGCTTTTCTACTAGCCCAGCCCCCTTTGGGCTTTCTTCTTTTAAGTAAATAACTATATTTTAAAATGTTGCTAACCCCAATGGAGCTGAACTAGAGTTAGCACCAGTGAGACATTCTTAGAAAATGCCCTGAATGTTGATGGGCAAATGGGAAGAAACTGAGGGGTGCAGCAGTTCAGCCAGATCTGAGCCAAATTCAGGCCTGGAATAAATGACTGCAGCTACAATTGGCTTCAATGGAATATTCACTTGAAGTAATGCTGAATTTAGCTCATTGTCCTAAATTACTGTTGTGTGTGCAAGCTTAGGAAAACCAACCACTTTTTTTTTCCTATAATTTTTTTGCCTAGTGTAGACAGGATCTCAATGACTAATTTCTAAGGAAGCCTTCAGAGTCAGAGCTGGATTTTTCCACTGCCTTGCACCCTGTGTAGTCGTGTACACCTGCGATTGCTGATTTATCATGACAAATAAAAAAAACTTTTATCTGAGCAGCAATTTGCAAACACCAAGCCCTTGGATAAAGTAATACAGGAGATATCTGTAAATGTATAGTAGATGAAAACTGATATGGGTTTGCATATTACAAATAACACTTCTGGTCATTTGCTGGCACCGCTTATTTTGGAAATACGTTATTTTAACCAAATCTCTGTGTTTTGTTCTGCATAAAGGTGGTAGAGAGTGGTCATAATTATTTAAACAAGAGGTAGTATTTTATGACCCGAGAGAAATGTGAGCAAAATATTTTACAATGTTCCTTTTGCCATTTATTGTTTAGAATTGTCTCAGAGGTTTAGCAGTCTTTTTCTGGTTGTTGTAATATGCTTTCCAGTGCATTCTCTCTGCAGTTTGAACAGATACACAGAAGTTTATATGTATGAATAATCTGTGCTGATGTTGCAATATATTTTCTTTATTTTCCCATTACATGTACAGCACAAATCCTAATAAAACGAGATTGGAATGTAGTACAAATTCATTTAGTTGGTATTCAGTTACTCAGTGAGTAAATAAATATATATATTTTAAATTAAGAATTTAAGCTCCATTACTTGCACGTAAACTCATTTTACTTACTTACAGTAGATCTCTACTGTTGCACTAACACACTTTACTAATAGTTTGAAGTCTGAGAAGTAATGTTAGGTATATTGCAGCAGTATTAGCAGAAAAATATAATATAGTTAAAAATTAACAAATCCAACCACACTTTTATTTCTAAAGAAAAACTAGCAACATTTTTTTATACCTATGCACCTTAAAAACCTCTAAGGATGGAGATTCCACCACCTTCCTAGGTAACTCATTCCAGTGCCTTACCACCCTCCTAGTGAAAAAGATTTTCTTAATATCCAACCTAGACCTCCCCCACTGCAACTTGAGACCATTGCTCCTTGTTCTGTCATCTAATACCATTGAGGACAGCCTAGCTCCATCTCCCTGGAATCCCCTTTCAGGTAGCTAAAGGCTGCTATCAAATCTCCCCTGATTCTTCTCTTCTACAGACTAAAACAAGCCTCCGCATTATTACAACCTCCACAGTTTTATAGAAGTTTGAACTGAAGGGCACCATGCAAAGGGATGGCGTGAGATGACTCTAAGGTAACATTGATCAATACAGGCAGAATTTTATTGCAAGTGTCAATTAGATTGAAAAGTGTTATAAAAAAGATCATTTGCATAGCTTTAGGGGTCATGGAGAAACATTATTCTGAAATCTCCTTTGCTGATTGTTTAGTGGTTCCCTAAGGGTATCAGGGAGGCAGTATTCTCTCCTGCAAAAGCATGGGAGAAGATGGCCACTTTCTAGCTGGTTTTGATTTAAGACTCATGAATGAGATGTGTGCAGCTAGTTAAGAGAATAGAGTGTTCACTGGAGATAGAATTTACCACAGCAGATCACACTAGTGAAGCGCTGTATCCTGCTGTCAGCAGGGGCCCAATCCTGATGCCTCAGAGGAAGTTAAAAAACTAACAGCAAGAGCTGGTTGACATTTTTCTTTGACACATTTTTTTCTTAGAAAAAACAGTTTGACAACCATTTTTTTTTTTCAATTAAATCCTTCATTGTCATTGAAATATCAAATAAAAAACTTTATTTTACTTTTCCCCTCATTTCTTCCAGAACGGGGGGAAACAATGTTTTTAGATAAAAATTTTCATTGAGAGAAATTTAATTTAATTTTAAAAAAGTAAAATAAAAACTCGAGGGTTTTTTGTTTTTTTTTAATGTTTGGGGTTTTTTGGAGGTTTTTTTGCAGAGGGGAAGGAGAATCAAATAAATGTATACCCCCAATTCTTTACCTTCCAAATAAAATAAATTCTGAAACCCAAGACACACTTATGTAGGTCAGTGTATGAAGCTTTTCTTGGTCATTGCAGTCATCGGTTTATGGCCATAGGCATTCTTCGATTACTTTTGTTTTCGATTTTCCTTCTAGAAAAATCTTACAGAATTGAATAGACATTAAACCAGTAGGGTTTATCTCAAAGAATTATGTAATATAATAGAGAATTTTATTCTTTTTATAGGTAGATTTTCACCATTCTACAGAATTTAGCATACGATGACTGTGGGATGAGGGGAAAATCCCTGCAGACATTGTGTAATTTTCTATTAAATTCTTTAGAACTTTTCTAGAAGGGTTGACAACTACAAATGGGAAAGAAGTATGCTGTGTGACATAGTAGAATGGAAACAGGTGGAAAAGGCTGATTTATCAATACAATTCTTAATAAAGTCATCTTTCTCAGTTTTGGAGCACCAGAGTAATCATTTTAGAAAAGATCCTTTTCTACATACATTATGCTGTGGCCCATGGTAGGCCATCGGCAGTGGGGATGGAACCTGTGTAAGCATGAAATCGGGTCAATTTATAAATTTGCTAGGATGCCAGTTAAATTTTTAAGATGACATCTAACAAACAAGGATTGCCAATAAATAATAGAATCCATTAGGATAACCCCTTTTCATTGAGTCTAGTGAGGATTAGCTTACTAGTTTAATGCTGGGTTCTTTTCAGATCACCTTTTAACTTGAACAGTGTTTCTCAGATCATGACACTTGCTTATTCTTAACCAACCAACAATTTATTAATTTGCCCAAAACCACATTAATATATAGTCAGCATTTCATTATACCACCAATAGTGTGTACTACACACACAATACAGTTCTGCACACAATTGTCACAGACCAGGGGTGTAGCCAGAAGTGATTTTCTGGCAGGTCCTGTGATTGCCTCAGGTGGGCCGTGACCGGAAGCAGGAAGTTTCAGTAGTGACCTGCCAAAAGCTGCCTGACGCTCCAGGATAGTTTAAACGGAGAGTCGGCAGCAGAAGCAACAGATTGGGTGGGCCTGTTTTCAAAGTGGGTGGTCCATGACCCAACCAGGCCCACCTGTAGCTATGCCCCTGTCACTGACTAGAGTTGAGGCTCAGTAACTGTATCAAAGGACAATGCCAATTACAAAGATTTATTATTACATTTACTTACGATCAACATTTATCATGCTTTAGTACCGAGCACATTTATTGCACTTCCAAGCGTGCACTTGTATTTAAGGTACTCTGATGAGTGTGGTTACTTTTCTTTCAATAGTTTGGTCCAAAAGTGACAAATTTGGAATATTAAAAGCAAGTTCTTAAAACATTTCTTTTCCATCTCACTTAGGCCAATTTGCTTGGACTTATAAAGGAGTAAAATCTAAATTATGGTTACTTGAGGTATCACTAGAGAGTGTAGACTCTGGAAGGTAACCTATTGCTATTTCTACTAAAGAATTGCAGGGGAAATACAATCTTTGAAATAAAATCTCACTACTACTTCTTATCTTCTTAATCCTAGGATGGGTGAGTCCTTTCCACGTGGCTGCTCCGGGGGTCTTAGAGTTCTGCAGCTTCTTGTGTTAGCTTCAGTCAATTCTGTTGAGCACCTGATTACCTCAGTTTTTATAGACCCTAGTTTCAGTGCTCATTGGCGGGGTTCACCCTCTGATTCCTATTGGACACTTGACAGGCGAATGCTCAGTTTTCAGCTTAGTTTCTCTGCTGCATCCATTGGTGTCCAGTAGATGGCGTTGGTGTACAACACATTTATTTAATCCTTTTTTTATCGGAGGCTTTTTAAGTTTGATTCATTTCAAGATTGTATTTCAGTATTAGCCCCAACTATCCATTGCTCCCCTTTTAAAAAATGTCTCTTAATATCCCAAAGTTATACCCTCATTTATATCTTTTAACATTTCTCCTTCCTTGTACTAAACAATTCCTATTACTTCTAGAGTACAACAGTTATTTACAATGAAAACCAATAAAACCACTCTCATCTTCTAAATTTGGAGGACATATGCCATACATTCTTTGATTATACATAAGCATTTCACATTATTTAGGCCTCACAATAGAACAAAAATACATTTTCCACATATAGATGGAAGTGGATCTGACTCACAAGGCAATCAAATGTGCAGATTCCAACTTGGGGGTGAAAGACAGATTGATATAGTTGATTTACAAGGAATTTATAGTGTGAAAACACATGGCTTGGATTTCTTGGAGTTCTTTTTAGCTAGGTTGGGAGGGAGAAAGAGGTTTATACATAAGCAGATTGTGAAATATTCTTCCCTAGGTGATTAACAATACTTTGAAGAAGAGCTGTGTGAGCTTGAAGGCTTGTCTCTCTCACCAACAGAAGCTGGTCCAAAAATATATATATATATTACTTCACCCACCTTGTCTTTCTAATACCTTCATTTAGCCATTTAGTTTCTATAACTGGAGAGGAGAATGCCTGACCTTGACTGATCTGTGGGACCTTAGACGAAGTGTTTCACAAGATGTGAACCATTTTCTTATTGTCTTCATAGGTGATCCTGTTGTGGGATGAAGCGAGGTGGATAGCTTTTCTAATTTTTGAGGGCCAGAAGGAATCATTAGTTATTAATCATTCAAGGAATGATATAGTCGCTCTTTCATTCCTTTCCCCTCCTCCTCTTCCTCCAAATTTTTATTGTCATTATGAGTGATGGTGGGTATTAATGTTTAGGTATATATGCTGGGAGTGGAAATGCTGCTGAAGAGTAGTGTGAACTCAGAAGCTAGTTGGGTTGTTATTCTTTATTTTGGTAGGGCGTTTTTGTGTAATTGGGCATACAAATGTACCCTAATTGTAAGCTTAATTGTAAAAAGTGAGTGAAAGTTCATAAATTGTTGCAATAACATTTATGAAAAGATGTAAAAAGGAGACAGACTGCATTAATTTAAAAAGAAAACGGTTTTACCGATACCACTCAAGGACTCTGTTAAGATTATGACTATAAACAAGAGGAGCAAAGGACTAGAAATCCGTGAACCGAAACTGTGTGTTGGAAATTTGGCCTACTGGTGGACAAAATAAGAGGATGGACTATTTCACTCAACACTCTAATTTGAAGTTCTTAGAAAAGACCTTTGGGAAAAAATAGTAGAAGAAACAGCTGTCTGCCAACAACAGCTGCAATGAGCTTTATCATCATGGCTGCCACCCCCACTGTCTCCTGGATCCTCTTGGTCCTAAATCTAAGAGATGTCATGATCAGACTGAGCCAGAGAGGGACTGAGATGATATCACTATCTTCAGTCACTCCAGGTAAATCCCAAACAATGTGAGACTTTGTCAACCCTCCTCCCCTCATGTATTGTTTTCCTTCTCTATGTTATTTCTTTTCGTTCCGTCTCTCTCCTTTTTCCTTCTGTTTAATAAGAGTCCAACTAAGCCAGCTAAGTCTGTAGATTATATAACACTGTTAAAAGCCTGTGACCAGAAAGGCAGCTAAATGCAATCTCCTAGTTTGCCAGGTCTCAGAGTGGCTGATAAGACCGTGTGCTGGGCATGTATTTTTCCAGCAGTGAGGTTGCAAGTGAAAGTCAGCCCCAGATATAGAAGCTGCATTTTCTATCTTTGTCTTTTTTTGTCTTCTTAAGAAATGGAGTTGGACTTTAACAACAGTAGCAATAACAACAGTTCCAGCCCATATCAACTAACTCCTCTTTTCCCCAGAAAAGAGAGTGTTTTAGGTGTTTAAGCGCATGTCTAAAGTGCTCATCAGTTCAGATTATGACAGTTTGAATAGCAGTGAGTACCAAAGTAACTTCCCCGTATGGATGCTGCGGGAGTGAATGTAAAGTTATCTAGTAAGACCACATTAGCACAAACTAGGTGTAGGGCGCGCAAGGATATTGTAACGTGAGAACTGCTTAGTATGGCGAGGCTGGGCCCTAGAATCAACAGCAGGCTTATGAGCAAGAGTTAGGCCTCTCAGGGGCCAGGCTTGGAAATACCCTCTGGAAAGTCCCTAAAGGATAAGAGGAACTACCCCGGGGCCTGGAAATACCCTTGAGATGAATATAGAAGCCAGCTGACCATAAGATCAGCAAAAATTAGCAGCTGTGTTAGCAAGATTAGCAGCAAGATCAGCACATTTAGTAATAAACAACTAACATTAGCTTATTGTAGATTGGTCCCTAGCTATCTGCCAATAGACTAACGGAAAACAAGGGTTAAGGCCCAATCCCTTGGTGGATTGAGATGATGCGTCATCAATAACTGGCAAATTTATTGCTAGCCTTGTGAAGAAGAGGGGTATATTAGGGACCTCTAGGTGCTGCCCTGCATAAGGCTCTCCGTGGATCCGTCGAGGCACTAGCGGATGCCCCGGGAAGGTTGGTTCCCTGGTCGCAACTTGCTTCATAGGGTGAAGAATGGGCCTCCTCACCCTCGTGCTAGTAAGCACCTTCTTCCTCGCTTGGGTAGATTGGGGCGTAATCGCAACACCTTTGGGTCTGTAATTTCAACAATGGTGGGCCCTCAGGTAATTACTGTGGTAGGCATCCTCCTGGTGTACTTACTCTTTGCAATCCTAATTGCTAAGTGCTGTTGCTGCTCAGATAACATTAACTACTGTGGACACTTCCCCCTTGTTTAGGATGAGTTGCCCCGTCCTTCCTTGTGGCAAGTGCCCTCTTTGGACTTCTAGCAGCTTGGGCAATAGTGATTTGGCTTTTATGAGAGGCCTGTGAAGACTTGTAATTAATATTTCTAAAGAAAGCCTTGTTTGGGTATTTCTTTGTCCGGTTGTTTCTTCTCATCACCGAGATCCCAAAATATGAATCCTCCGCCCCTGCAGAGCACACTAGGGATCTTTAAGTTCACACCCACAGCATCAACATGGGGGAGTTACAGGAGAGCACTTGGGTTTGCACTGTTATTCACACCTTCATAGTCCAAACTGTGAAGCAGTTTATACATGCCTTTTGAGACTGTCAAACAGTTTTTTCCCTTTTAAAGGCTCTCTACAACTAAAGAGAAAGGTAACAAGGGTTGTTGTTAAAATGAAAGCTTTAATTAATACTTTACATTTCAAATGCTGTACCTCTTTTTCCTTCTTTTCTGTATCTTTAATAAAAGATTAAAAGGATTTTTTGCCATGATATTAAGCAGGCTGAGGTTTCTTTATACCAAAGTCTGAACTGATTTATATTGGACAGTGTTTAAAATTGTTTATGTTGGACAATGACTGGGTTATGATAACACCATTGAATCTTTGGGCTCTTATATTCCATCTAAATTAATACAACAGTGCTGACTATATTTCCTGCACTGGAACAAATAAATGTGCATATCTTTTCACAGCTAGATAGTCTGATTTTACTTACTCTATCCCTTAAATCATATGAGTAGTCCTCAAGGAGACCACTTCCTGAAGGGAAAAGAGGAGATTAAAGAAAGAGTTGGGATGCATATCTGGACTTTCCCAAAGAACAAGGATGTTCTGTAAGGGTTTTTTTTTGTTCAGGTTCATCCCTATAGCTAATAACTAGAATTAATTATCTGATGAATTTTTACTTTTTATTTTGTTCATGAATTGTCAGTGAATGGATCACAAATTTCAGCACTTAATAATTTAGTTCATAGAGACTGTTTGCTGAATGTTCACTGTGGATTATTTGCAATTGCAAAATTGCACTGTTGTCTAATTAGCTAAATCCCAAGCTATTGTTTCTGTTTTCTGATTGGATGACTTACGGCAGGTCTACACCACCACTTAAATCGATATAAATTACTTCGCTCAAGGGTGTGAAAAAGACACTCCCCCAAGTGACAGTGACCTAAAAGTTGTCCAAACCAGCTCTATGTTGGTGAGAGGCATTCTCCTGCCGACATAGCTTCTGCCTCTAATGGAGGTGGAGTAATTATGCTGATAGGAAAGTGCTCGCCCATTGGCATACAGCATTTTCACTGGATGTATTACAACTGCTCAGCTGTAGCACTTCTAGTATAGACCTGCCCTTAGGTAGTTAGCCAACACAGCAGGAATTGCAAATGTTACAACTGAATATACAGTGCAAAATTAATGCTGTGTTTTAGTTACAGTAGTGATTAGGTATTGTTTCTGGTCACTGATTCGATGATCATGTACGTATCCAATACAATGTGTATTGTTTAATCTTATATTCATGTGGAAATTTGCTTTTGGTGAATATTGGTGTATGTGAGAATATGTATTTCATGAATATTTGCTTGAGTGTTCAAGCAAATCAAACATAAATGGGCCATGAGTAAGGTTGATTTTAAATTCTCATTTGCATTTGAATGAATATCTGTAGATTTTTTTTCCCACTATAACATAAGAACTGATGATTGAGACGTTTGACTGCCCTAACTGCTTGATATATATTGTATTTGCCATATACATTTGTAGTGTTTAATGTTGTATCTATATACATATAATGCTGATTGACAAATCTGTCAAGACACAGACATGTCTGAGGATGAGGAAGTTGTTAACATGTGAAAAAGCAATCCTAAAGGGGGGGTGTTTGTTCAGACACCACAACAGAAGGTGGTACTCTGAAATGTACCAAGGTGTGAGCAGTAAATATTAAGGATGTCTTTATTTTTATGAACAAGTTTCAGGGAGTTCTTTGAAATGAGACAGATACTTGATATGCAAACTAGGAGAATTTTGAAATGATTAAGGAATAATTTGATGAAATATGTTGAAATGCAAAAATAGAATTGTAAATTGCATATTAACATTTACATTAACAAAATGAGGAAATGTACAACAATACGTCAAAGAAGACTTTTAGCACAAAGGCTCCCAAAGCCAGAGAGGACTATGAACAAAGAGACACTGTGCCTAAATACGTCTTACTTGGTCTATCTATCTATCTATTACTGTCACAGTTTTAAAGAGAAGTGCTGAAAGTCAAATAGTATGCTACCATTAAGTAGGACAAAGAACTCTCTGCCATGCAAGGCTTTTATCTAGTCTAACCAACAGTTTATAATAAGGACGAGGACAGGCTTAGCTAGCTCCATTTATTCCACTGACTTGCTTCCTATGATGAGGAAGTCATCAATATGTTAAAAAGCAATCCTACAGGAGGATATTCATTAAAACATCACAAGGGAAGGAGGTACACTTTGAAATGTACTGATGTGTGAGCAATAAATATTATGGACTTTGTTTTTATGAACAGGATTTGCTGCACCCTTCCAGTCTCCCCCGGCACCCTCTGTCTTCTTCTGATTCCCACATTCCCCTGAATTCCCTCAGTCTGCCCCCTTGCTCTATATCCTCATATACCAGTCATCTCCTTTCTGCTTCCTCGTTCTCTTGCACCTCTTCACTTTCACTTCTCCCCATGTTTCCATCTTTCCCTGTAGTTTCCTGTCCAGGCCCAAGCCTAAAGTGACAGCCATATTCTTTGAAGGAAGCCAGCCTTCAGTCTTCCTGAAATCAATGGGAGTTGTCTGCCATCTTTTCTAGGGTTAATCTCAGTTCCACATGCAAAAGCTCTAGAAAAATGGCCACCACTTTGATTGAGGAGCCACTTGGCTTCATCCCCCCTTAGAAATAAAAATTGATGGGAGCCATTCAGAACCCGGGAAAATTCACAGCAACAATTTGTTGCTAACATTTGTATGATCATGGAAAACCTAAGACGACCCACCAAATACTGTGAGTGTCGTAATTAAATAATGAAAATGGCAACTTCTCTGGTTTTGAGGATGTGCTTGGTTGCTGGCACTGTGGTTGTGACATATCTGAATGTCAAGGAGCACTTTGGGGCCCTAGTCTTGCAAGGTGCTGAGTGCCCTCAACTCTTGTTAACCTTGGGAGTTGAAGGTGCTCTGCATTTTTAGTAGTAGTTCAGCGCCTTGCGGGATTGAGTGCTGTGAGAAGTTGGGAGTGTATAGTTACAGCAATGCAAACCCCTAATGTAGACGTGCTGTATTAACATATACATTGTAGTTGTAGCTGTGCCAGTTCTAGGATATTAGAGAGACAAGGTGGGTGTTTCCGAGACCTGGAGAAGAGCTTTGTGTGGCTCGAAAGCTTGACTCATCAACTAAAGTTGGTCTAATAAAAGATATTACCTCACCCACCTTGTCTCTCTGCTATGCTGTGTTAATATAAAGAAGGACTATAGAATGTGACTTAACCCAGTAAGTTGCCACAACAAGTGTTGGTATAAATCCTGCATTAAATGGTGCAACATGTCTACATATTACGTATTTGCATGAGTGTAATTACATCTAGATAGTTACACTGGTGCATTATTCTAAGGTAGATGGAGTCTAAGCTCAAAAGTTCTCTTAAAGGCAGAGATTTTAAAACAGTATATACCCTACCATATAGTACTCTAACATCTGTATGTGAAGTATGACTTTCCTTTCCCTTCACAACCCAAAATTGCCAGACTGCCAGGTTATCTTTTTCTTTGTCTTGACATTTCACACTTTCAAAATTTTAGATGGAAGTACAGCATAAAATGTAAACTTTGACAAATTTTGTATCGGCAAAATTTCATGAAAAGTGTGAGGAATGAAGAACTGTCAGAAATTGTTAATTTGTTTAAAACCAAGAAACAAATGAACACCATTGTACAGTTTTGTGAAAAAGGTCATCTGCATTTTCTTCTGGACCAATGCAATTCCATTGCCAGGCAATGACAGAGGCACAGGGGAGCTGTCAAATATCTTGCATTTCCCATGACATTCAAATATTCGCCAGCCATGTCACACATTCCCAGGATATTGCAGAATTAAAGGAGGTTCAGAGAAGGGCTATGAAGATAGAGAGAGATTGAACAGACTGGGATTTTTTGCCTTAAAAAGGAAGCAAATAAGAGATGATCTGCTCAAAAGATATAAAATAATGAAAGGTGTAGAGAAGGTAGATTAGGAGCTTCTCTTCTCCCTGCTCTATAACTCAAGAATAAGGGGACTTTCAAAACCGATAAAAGAAAATACTTTTTCACACAACATGTAACTAAACAAATTCATTGCAACAGGATGTTGTTGAGGTAAAAAACTTAGCAAGTTTAATTGGACGTTCATGTGGATAACAAGAATATCCAGAGTTGTTATAGTTATTACTAACAAATATTCTGGAACTTCAATCTTCAGGAGATGGCCACAATCCCGTACAATATACTGAATTAGGTGAACCTCAGGGCTGATCCATTATGGCAATTTATATGTTTCTGCAGCCCAAGCCCAGGCGGATCTGTACACATCCAGAAAGGCTGTGGGGAAGAGATAGAGTAGCTCCTCTTAGCCACACTGGTGCTGCTCCAACGGCCTATCTGTTTCTCTTCCCTGTGCTCTTTCTTCTAGGAGAGCCCTAGGGAGAAGGAGGCAGGGTCTGAAAAGAGGGAGAATTAGGGAAAGGCAGATGGAGAATAGAGAAAGAAGGGGCGCTGCTTCCACTACCCTGTTACCCGCAGTGGGAATTGTCTGCCCTCAGCCTATCCCACCCCGATCAGGTCTGAGGCATGCTGGCAAGGCAGCGTGTGTGGGAAGCCCCTGTAGACAAGTAGAGGATTTCATTCCCGGGGGCTGTCTGACACACTGTTGCCAGCCCTGGACCTTAGAATGGTGAGTCAGACTGCCAAAGTGCCTCCTGAGATTGTCAAAACAATCTTTATTTTGCGGCCAAAAAGGATTCTACTGCGTTTCTTTGGTCTGTCTTTTGATTTTTGAACTCGCCATGCCCACTCCCCTATGTGCACGTGACAATTCCAGCGCTGCCCACTCTCCCAAATTTATGGAGTACAGTGACTTTGGTCCCTGCTGCAAGGATGCTTGCTGGCTGCCAGATGGAGCTGAGCCTCCAGCTTCTCCCGACACCCAAATTATTAGTGCTGTGTGCCCCTCACCTGCTTTCCCCCCAGCCCCATCTCGACTTCTCCTGTTGCTCCAGGGACTTTTCACTCCTCTCTCTCTTCCCACCCCTAGTGTTTCAGGGGAGTCGGTAGGCGCAGACCTAACCCATTGCTCACAGGAGGGGACGGCTCAATGGGAGCATCGCTGCCCTGAGCTGTAAGATTCTTTTTTGCTTCCTCTCCCCATTCTGTGAGAAGGAAGCCAGCTGCTCCCTGTCCCCCCTTCTCTCCCAGAGATTCCTCGGTTTCTGTGGGCGAGGGGAAGAGCTTTACCTGCCTCTGCAGCAGCCCTGACTGGCTGCTCTTCCCCAGGTGGGGGAAGCAGCCCATCAAAAAGGCTTTTCCCTCCGGCAGGGTTGTAATTCATGAGAAGGCTGAAGCTTCTCTCATCCTCACGAGACTGGCTCCGGCCCCAACCAAAATTGTGTCACTCATGAAGCAATCCTGAGGATTGCCAACCAAGCTGGCACCTTCCACCAGCACTAAAGCTACCCAATTCTTTTTATGCTGAAGCTTGTTCATATGCAAATGAATGCATTGTATCTGCATAAAACATCACAGATGGATCATCAAAAAAGCTCTGCAGCAATGGGTACACCACTTCTCTAAGACCACTTTGAGCCTGATCTAAAGTTCACAGAAGTTAATAGAAATCTTTCCATTGCCTTCAGTGGGCTTTGGGTCAGCCCTGTAAATCCTGGGATATAGTAGCCCTTAAATCCATTGATCTTCCCGTTTGGGTTTATATGTCAAACTATAGCTATGGGAAAGCAGGATGATGCATTTTGATTGCTTATTTACTACTGATTTTTGACAGATGCCCAATTGCAGCTAATTGGGGTGGTGAAAAAAATTCCATAAGATGTCATCTTGGTGTTTAGTAAAATACAGAATTATGAAAAAGTGGGAGGTAGTTATTATTGTAAAATATGATATCCACTTATCGTTTGGAGAGAGAAGATTCCTTAGAAGCTGTGTTTATTCAATATGCCTTCTTCTTCATGCTGTAGATTGAACACCCTACTATTAGTAGCTGAGAATAGATAGTAATCTTTAAATACCGGCTGAACTGTGAATCCACGGCACCTCCATTATAATTTAAATTACTTATGAAAATAAACCCAGGATATTTATATTTGTAAAGAGTTGATGTATTGTGCTCTTGTCTCCTTATTAGGAACGTTAGGATTATTATTGTAGAATAACTAAAAAAAATCTCATTCTTAAACTATTGCATTGATTTTTGGAGGAAAACATGCATTCCTCACTTTATCTAAGTTCATTTTCAGAGAATGCTACCTATTGTGGATAGAACATGCATTTTTTTGCATTGTATCATCACAATTTTATGAGGGCGTAAGGTACGTAACAAGGAACGTAAATATGTTTTCTCCTTTTATTTAGACAGGTTGATTTTCCATTTTTGCTTCTTGCGATGTGATATTTATTGTGATCATTTTTATTATACTGAAAGTCAGAAGACTCTTAATAAGGTCTACACTGTAAATGCTAACTTTTATGGAAATCATAGATTTAAAATTTTGTAATTAAGTACTTGATTTGAGCACACTCACAAAACCTAGAGGTAATGATTCTTTGAAGTTTATCGTTCATGGTAATCCTTTCGTACTACAAAAAGGCAAGTAACACTGTGACCAAACAAAATTAGAACCATAAATCAGATTAGCCCTTTGCTTATTTTTTTTCACCAGCCAACCAGCTCAATAAATCACTCTGCATGGCCTATACATTATGCTTAATGCCTTTCTAGTATCTACATCAGCACAACAGTGTGCTGTAAAATGTTATTTGATATATGCAAAGTGAATCAATGGAAATTAAAAAAAAAAGTTCTTTATTACTTTAAATGCAGCACTGTTTACAGAGTGTTTTGTTTGGAAAGAGGAGAGGATCTGGGAAACAGCATTTTAGATAGGCCTGTACAGTAACTTTCTGTGTTCTTATCCTCCCACAAACATAATCAATTACTCTCTGTCCACCCTTATAAATGGGTGGGCCAACCAAAGGGTTTTGAGGAGGGAGGATTAGCGAGATGATTATTTCGGATACACTCCAAACTAAATTCTCACATTTTCCTTTAAAAGTTTGAGGACCCCTAAAGATCACACAATCTGCTACTGAAATGGAGCCCAGCTGCTTGTTGTTTTCAACCACAATGATTTTCCCATAACTTCCTATAGGAATTCTTTCTTTTATGAGTTAACAGTGCTTCAAGATTTCCCTCTGCTTTTCAACCCTTTCATTTACAGACTCCCACACTTGAATAGCCAAGACTCATTCGTAAGCTTGCCAAAGTACAGTAAAAGATATGCATGATTTTATGTAGTGTGGTCTAATGGTTAATTCAGTGTTCTTCAACTGATAGAGCACATTTCTGTAGGATGATGTCCTGAGGTCCTGAATATTTTATTACAGGAAACCTTCCCTGCTTCCCACACACCCTTACACTTCAAGGTCAAGTATTCTCTGTCATCATTTCAAAACACACACAAATAAATAATATAGGCTTATCGTTGCTAGAATCAATGCCATTTTTTTTACTGTTACTTTTATAGTATATACTATATAGTATACTATATATATACTTTTTATAGTAAATGTAAGTGGGATTGTGAAAATTCGTGATTTTGAATTAGGGATAACCAAACTGCAAAGGTTGAGAAATATTGAATTAGAGCATGGGACTAGGAAGCAGGGTGACCTGAATTTTATTACTCATTCTGCCGCTCATGGTGGGACCATGAGCAAATAAATTAATTTCTGTGCCTCTGTTTTCCAGTCTGTCAGTAAGATGATTCTGCATTGCCTTATACAGTGTGCTTGGAAGTGTGCAGAATGAAGTTGGGACATGAAAAGCCTAAAATATAGGTGCATAGAAAACTGCTCCAAATTCTAGCATGTAGCTAACCCAAAATTCGTACTTTAGTGCTGAAAGGGCTTAAAAGAGCTCCTACCACACTTTCCCTTCCTTTTGCACCCATACAGGTGTCAACTGTAATATGGCCTTATACAGCCTATCCACAGCTTTACAATGCATCATTGGCGGAGTTGGGACTAGATTTCTAGTCTCCGGACTCGCATTCTCATGCTTAATCAGTAGACCCACTGCCTACCTGAGTTTCCTATGTGTGACTGTTAGGAAACTGTATTTGACAGAATATAAATAAAAATGTCAAATGGAAAGCCAGTATGCAGCCCTGTTAAATGTCATACGTCTCATGTAACACTCTTGCATTTGGTAGCCCTATCATGCCTGCCTTTATCTCAGAGGTTGGTAGGGTGTCCATGTCCATCCAACCAACCTTTCCCTGTGAAATGCCCTTTGGCTTAGCAAAAAGTAGACTGGACTACGATCCAGAAAATTATGGATTCTGGTTCCCCCATTTTACAGAGTGCTGTTAATAATTTTGTGAAACAATAGTCCAGTGCATTCCAAAACAAGAATTCACATAACTTTAAAAAAAATATGTACACGAGGTTGATATATCTGGAAAAAAAAGTGAGGGAGTCTTTTCAGTACTTCAATAGTATCTAGAATCTCAGGTACCTGACTTTTTATCTCTAACTAGGCACATCAGCCTAATAATGACCTAAAAGCTTAGATGTTCCAATAGTTACTCCAACACAACCTAATCTGTGACCTCTATCTTTTTGGTTTTTATAATGTGCTTAAGAAAACATAGTACATTTAAGTAGACTTAAAGTGCCACTGGCTATAATTAAAGTTCTGTCAGCCTTTCTGTTATAAACCCCTCTTTTCCAGTTTAATATCTCAGCGGTTTCAAATCCCATTGGGCTAAACTTGATATACAAGGTGTCAGCACAAATGCAAATCCGCCCTACCTTCCATTCCCCCAAAATATTTTCAATTCATAAAGTTATCGAGTTATATAATCTGTACAAAAATATCTTTGATTGGCTAAGATCCCTAACTGTCTTGCACTATCCGACATCTATCTTTTTTCAACGTGACCTAAATTTTAAATGCAGAAGCACACCAATAGAACCTGCCTTTTCCTTTTCCAGACAACAGATGAATTGCAACTTCTGTAAGTACTAAAACTACTAGTCCTACCTTTTATTGTCAGAAACTGGCTTCATCTGGAAAACTATTGAGAGCAGGAGTTAACCAGCTTTGCCAAAAGTAGTGTATTCCTTCGGGCTTGTCTATACACAAAAGTTGTCCTGTTGTAACTATACCAGTAGAGCTAAAGTAATACAACACACACACACACACACATAACCAACTAGTGTGGATGCAGTCATACCAGAATAAAGATGATTTATAGCTTACTTCCTTTAAGGAAGGGGAATAAACTATTCTAGTATAATGCACTTTTATTTCATATGCATCCATACTAGGCTTTGTACCAGTATAACTATTAAAATCAAATCCATTACCAAAATAGATATACTGGTATGAAAACTACCAGTCCTTAAAATGGGATGATTACTGATTGGAAGAAGGTAGCACTATGAGGAGCTGGTAGGCACCACAACTTTGCCCTCTTTCAAGGGCATTTGTATTCCAGAAATCAAGATAAAACAGTCTTGGGACTGCAGGTGGACCCTGTCTAGGGCTTTATATTGTTGCCCATCACCATACTGCTATTCAAATAGTGGCAGTAACAAGAAGTGCCTTCTTTCATTTCCAGGTAAGAAGAAGGTTGTCCTTCCTCTTGAACAATAACCTGTCCCCATCAGTTCATGCATTTGTTGCATTCAGGCTGAAGTATTGTAATTGATTCTATTTGGATCTGGATATGAAAGTCACAAGAGCTGAAGCTAGATTGTCCTGGGACTGACTACCTTATAAGTGGAATGAAACAAAGGTAGAATGTTACAATTGTGCTTGCCAACCTGCAATTTAATGGCCCCTTAATTTTAGTGGTCTCTTTATCATTCCAAGTTGATACAGATTCTGGCAAAGGGAAATGTCAATGGGTTTCTTTTCTTTGCGAAATGAGTATGGCCATTGTTGTATTAACTGTTTTCAGGTCACTGAGTTAAATAATGATGTACTTGAAGAGATATATAGAGCTACATCCTACAGCACTTACAGTCACCATTGCTACCATTTATAAATGAAGCAATAATGCGGCTTTCTGGTTGTGACTTGGAGTCCACGTTTACTATCACATGATTGTCGGTATTAGGGTGTGTGAAGGAATTAATCAAATACTTCAGTGAATCAAATCAATGTGAAGCAAGAAAGTAATGAAAATGACACCTCAGCTCCCTTTTGCGTGGTTGAACCTGGATACACTTGGGTATTTTTACAGTCAAATTTCTTATATGAATTGATTTGCTATGAAGTTTAAAAATCACCAATTGATTTTAATCTGTATAATCTGGTTACAGTTTTATGAATATGTATGGCTACAAGGAGAGAAAATTCAATGGAAAGTAATGCCATCGATGGTAATTTAGTTTTTCATTTGTTACAACAAAGGAGATGAAAACAGAGAATTTTCTCACTATCACTGAGAAATATTCAGTGACACAAACTACATCCTTTTACACATAGAAGTCAACAAAATGTCAGCTACACTTTCCAAAAAAAAAACCCAAAACCCCACAGAGGACAGAAGAACTGCACTCAATATTCATGCTAAACCTTTGAGTACATAAGGCAACATTGTCAAAATTTTCAATATGATCTTCATATCTTTTGTTGACTAGAAGCCATTTTAATGTTACAGATAAAAATGCTCTGATATTTTTGTATTAGCAAGGCAACCTAAATCCCTACACCTAGGGGTATGCTCCAAGAATGAAGGAGTTTTCAGAAGCTCACATTGCTAGTGTTGGTGAATCACTCCAGTTTGAGCTGGCACAACTTGCAGAGCTTTTAGTCCCTCCCATTGTGATTTCATACATGATTTTACCATTGACTCTTACATTCAAACGAGGAGCTTTAGTAGGACACACATGACTAAACCTCTGAGCGTGTTTTGGAATATTATTGTTGATAAATTTTAAGACCTGATTTTTCCAGAGCTGCTGAGCGCTTACAACTCCAAGACCATAGAGCTGCATCTGCTCAGCATCTCTGCAAATCAGGCTGTATTCAGATATTACACTCCATGGGCTAAATTACAAGCTATTGTTTTGGGTAGTGCAAGTTATCAAAATGGAATATGGTCATTGTTGATCCCTTGAGTTGAGGATGACGTCCATCAGGCTTGGTGGGTCTTCAGATGACTAAGGAGCCTGATTCTGGTTGCACACGTTCTTCGGCAATGAGGGAATTTTGTTGCATGGGGAAGTGGAATTCACAGCCCTGGGTTAGTCTCCTTCTCCTTCCTCCGCTGCCGCTGTTCCTCCTCGGTGTCGAGTTGCTGGGCCTCGAAATGACGCACACCTTGATGAACTTGGTAGCGCCACACCGAATGGTCAGCAGCTTGCTTCTCCCAGTTGTTAATGTTTATGCCTCTGTGCTTGAGGACGACCTTAAATGTGTCTTTATACCATTTCCTTTGGCCGCCCTTTGAGTGTTGGCCAATGGAAAGCTGGGAGAAGAGAGCCTGGTGATGGAGGTGGTTCTTGAGCATCTGGACACAATGACCCATAAATCAGAGATGATTCCTCAAGAGCAAGGCTTCTATGCTGGTGGACACAGCTTCATGGAGGCTGTCCAGCAGTCCTCCCATTTGATTCCTAAGATTTGACACAGACATTGCTGATGGAAGTTCTCAAGGGTCCTGATGTGGCATTGATAGACAGTCCAGGTTTTGCTGCAGTAGAGCAGGGGGGTCAGCATGACGGCCCTATAAACCAGGACCTTCATCGACTTCTGAAGGTCTCTGTTTTCAAAAACACGTCACAGCTTAAAGAAGGCGGCACTGGAGCAGTGCTGGACTTGTTCATCGATGGTAGCCCATTGGGAGAGATGGCTGCTGAGATACGGGAAGTGCTCCATGTACTCCAGAGCCTCCCCATTTACGTAGATGACACGAGGGATGTTCAGCTGGCCTGGGGGAGGTTGGTGGAGGACCTTCACCTTGGCGACGTTCAAGGACAGGCCAAGACTCTTATATGAAGCAGTGAAGAGATTTAGTGTCGCTTGGATGTCCTGTGCAGAATGAGCTATCATGCAGCAGTCATCTGCAAACTGAAGGTCATAGATGTCCTTAGTGGTGAGTTTCATATTTTCCTGGAAGCAAAATGGGATGTGGTAGTGTATGAGTGTAAGGCATAGGAGATATAAAATGGTCCCATTTGGGAGTGGAAACTGGTTTAAGCGGGCAGAATTGAAGTTAGAATGTGAAGTAGTGATAGGGTGAGGAGAGGGCATGGACTAAATAAAAGTGGTGTGTCAGGAATGGAACAGAGAGATGAAAATTTGATTCTCTTGTTCAGATCCCAGGAAGCCAGTTAGAACTAATACTACAATTGCAATCTCAAATCAAAAATGCAAGCACAGACTACGTAAACATAGTGCCCCCTTTTGTGAAAGAAAAGTGGAAGTACAAAACGTTATTTTTATTTCAGATGAAAGCCACCAGTACAGCACCAAGATTCATAGACACTTCACCTACTGAGCAGTTTACTGCTGTGGTACTGAACAGCGTTCTTTTATTTTTCCCGTGTATTGCCTTATTGAACTAAATCTCTGTGTGTTTGGGAATCACAGAAAATAGGCTACATATTGTAGGCAGCCTAACTGCACTGTCACTATTTGTGACTTGAAGTGGGTTTGTCAGATAATGGAATAAAATATTTATGAAAATGCACAGAAATGTGTTAAAGCAACTATTTCTGAAATATATGAAAAGACAGGTTTTTTTTGTTTTTGTTTTTGCTGCTGTTTTAGGTTGAAATGAAGGAAGCACTTTAGTTTTAATTTTAAAATATATAAAATTTAAAAGTGACAAAAGTGCAGGGGCCATGTAAATCCAGTGGAAATCTTATAAACTAGTAACTCTATGTACCAGTTTGTTTGCTAGCCTGATTAATTTTCTGACCTGGCAAAAATTTAATAATGATGATAATGTGTGTGAGAAATATACTGTACGGAACACTGGAATTTTGTAAATCTTTTTAATATTGTCAGGATCTAACAAAGATGCATGCTGCTATTAGAGGATTTACACAATGCTAAATATTTTTAGATTGATTTCAGCAGAAGATCTTGGAGACTATTCTTGCAAGAGTCTCAAGAGGACTGTGCTTTAGCATTAGTTTTATAAAAATAAAAAAAAAAGCAACAAATGTAATATAATTTGAACATTTAATCTTGTTACCTTTTAACCTCTCTGAAATGTAAGAGCTTGAATTTCCAATTTAATAAATGATGTGCAGGAATTCTTGTATAATCTAGATCTAAGATTTCTTCCTCACAATTGATTCTTCTTTAGTTACTGTGAATCTTTCTCAAAGAAATGGGCAAAAAAGAGGATTAACCTAAAACAAGTGGTTTTATATGGATTATTGTTACAATTGTTTTTACTATGTGAAAATTACACTGAAATAATAACTCACATGAAATGATATACAGCCAAGTACTAGCCTCTTCTTTGATTCACAGAATTATGCATTTAAATCCCATTGGGGATGATGTGAGGGTTGATGAGTGAGGCGCTGGTAATGATGGCAGATAATTTGTGGTTTGACACAAATTATGGTATGACATGAATTGCCCTCCACTAAAAGTAGCCTTTCTACTCTGTCATCCTCTTCCTCATATTATAATTTTATACTTGTGTATTTGTATTTAATGGACAAGAATATTCTGAGGGGTTATCTCTGGTGGGCAAATAATGAAATTAAATGATGAAGACCCCATTAAAAATGGAATAAAGGATAAAACTTTCAAATGTTCCTAAGTGAATGAGTCTCATTTTCAAAAGTGACTTTGGTTCTGAGGAGGCAAGTCTCTTTGAAAGTCAGTGGGACTTAGCTAAGTCTTTTACTTTAAGCCTGTTACTTTTAAAATTTTACCCAAAGTATCTTCTGATTGAGGCTGACATTCCTCAAAGTACTGAAACACGTGCTTAAGGACATGCACAGCCACTGAAGCCAATGGGATGTAATGATGTATGAGTTTTGAGTTCAGGATTCCGGGTTTTCTGAGTTGAAATTATCAGTGTTGAGCATTACAGGGATGCTTGTGGTAATAACTGACACACGGGAAACTGGAAATCTTGGACTTGGATCTTGGCAGATAGGAGAATTGCATGGTCAGATATATTCTTCTAAAATGTAAATGTATTCTCTCTTAGGGTAAAATTGGAGCTTATGTGGGTTTTAAGTGGTATATAAGGCTCTATGTTCAATTTCTGGCTCTGCACAAACTTCCTGTGAGAGTCATTTAATTTATCTGTGCCTCAGTTTCCCATTTGTAAAATGTGGGTCAACAATACTTTCTTCAGTCTTGTGTATTAAATAGTAAGTGCAGGGACTATTGCATATTCATAGAGTTCACTTATGTGGGTGTGGTGTCTACCACAATGGAGCCCTGATCTTGTTAGGCATTACTGTAATGTGAATGATAACATGTAAACATCACAGGTTTAGTGACTTTAAATTGAGCCAGCTTTGTGTAGTAGTTTACATAGCTGTGAATTATATTTGATCAAAGAAGGCCTGATCCTGCAACACTTATGAAAGCAAACCTTATACCTGTGAGTATTTCCAGTGACTTCAGGAGGCTTGCTTGTGTGGGCAAGGATTACTTGTGTGATTAATGTTTGCAGCATTGGGTCCATGGTATTTCACTTTAGCAGTTCTGATCCTAAAGAATACCTCCTGTGAGCTCTTAAAACCCACTGATTCCAGTGTGACTTGAGAGCCCTTGACGCCTTACACAAGAGCACCCCAAATATAGAAAGTATGCACAAGTGTAGAAGTGCATTTGTCTAGTATTTATACTGTGTTGATCACTGTGATAGTACTATTCAATAGACACTAAAGTCTTTCAGTTGGTCCACATTACACAAGATAATACTATGAGAAGACAAACTGAGATGAGTATCTCCAGCTATAGTTCTAGGAGGCAGTTTGTATTTTTAAATCCTGTTTGGGATACACAGAAAATACATAAAGGCATTGACAGTTTAAAAAACAATATGGTTAGAAATCAGAAACATTTCTTGTTGTTCTGACTCTGTGGCATAAAGGAATCATATGACCTGTTTCGTTTGCCACAGATAGTGGTAAAGTGGTATAAAGCACACAAAAGGAAAAAAAAAAGGCAGTGAAATAGCAACTGTATTGTTTTTTCCAGTGGGTTTGTTTGGTCCTAACTTAAACATTCATTGGATCACAGTTCTGGTGTAACCAGGACCCTTTTTGGGTGTGACTGCAGTTAGGTGAAGTCCCACTTTTATCAAAGATGACCTTCAAGGAGGAGAGTTGATAGCATTGGCAGTGCAGTAGAATGCCTAGGTCACTGCCTGTACTGGAATATCGATTATTTTGCTTATTGCCAAGAGTAGCACCTGTAAGGCCTTTGTAGCAGCCTTACCAATAACTAAGGCAAAGCCGGGAGAGAGGGGGCAGTGATTACAAGGAGCGAGCCTGACTCAGCACCTTCCTGGACAGGAAGTCTATTTATATTTGACTTCTGGTGTGTGTGTGTGTGTGTCAGGGCCCATGAAACTGCAGACTCTGCAAAAATACATCTGTATAGCTAACGGCTTAAAAAGTGCTTTCTTAATTGTTTTTCTTTGCTTGACATGTTGTTGATGTAATTGTAGCAATTACTAACATAAAAGGGGTAGACAGGTCTGAGGAATTTGGATTTGACTTTCTGGACATCTCTTCAAATCCCTAGCAACAGCGGATAGCTGGCCACTTGAACGTTGTCATTTTACCACTCAAGCCCTCTCCAGATTGTGGGTAACTATTGTTTGAGGGTGCTTCATATGTTACTGTGTTAGTATATGCTTGAGACTAAATAAAGCAGAGACTTTGAGTAAAGGCATTGTTGTGAGAGTGTTGGAGACTAATAAAGTAAAGGCTTTAAGTGAAAGCATTTGATTTGCATGATTTGTGCCAACAACATAGCAGATGGAGGTGCTGCTTCTTCCTTGGTTTATTTCCTGATACCACCTTGCAGACAGTAAAGTTACCAACAGGCTTGGGTTTAAGGAGTCCTGGGTAACCACAGCTGCATTTGTAGTTGCTTGCTGTAATGAGACAATTGTTCTTGTCTTAAAGAGTAAGAAGAAGCTTGGATTTGCCAAGATTTAAAGAGGAGCGAGGGACAAGGAAATTGAAAGCTCTCAGGGCTTAATGGATGAAGGGTCTCGATTTAAAAAAAAAGAAAAAAACAATCAGGGGTTAATATAATAGAGGAGAAGCAAAAGTAAATATTAGAAAGCAAAACCAAAAAATATACAAGGTGTAAATAGTTAGACAAAAAGGAGAAAATAGGCTGGGATCAGCTCTGCTCTATTGCTGGATGATCCCTAAGTACAAGCCACTCTCAGGTTACTGACCAGTCTGAATACATGTTCCACAGGGGATTATCTTACAGATAATGTTTTTCCAAAATAACATTTCTCAAAAAGGCAGAATATGTTAGAACATTCTTTGCTGAATACCCCGGGCCAGGATTTCCTGACATCATGTGGTTAGATTGCAAAAGGCAGTAGGGATAACAAAAAGTTTATGGAATATTGCATGCATGTCATTCAAGTGAAAGGCATGTTGCAAACTTACTTTTTTGCAGGGACAATACCACTGCTATTTTGTGATATGACACAACTAAGACTAGGACTAAAATGTGTGTTATGCCTTCCTGGTGTGCATGTAACATGACTTGTATTGCTGCAACTGCTCTCACAGTTTAGGATAAACAGTTATCATTCTGTTGTGTTCCCTTGCACATGAAATTTAAAGATATATTAAGTTCCATATCTGTTGCTGACTGTATTCAGATTGTGCTAAATTCACCAAGGATGTGGAGGGCCAGCACAAGTTCTTTTGCATCACTGAAACTGCTCACAGAGTTTGCCAAGGAGTTGGCTAAGCAGCTATACACAGGAACCTGCACATCCCCCATGTGCTGTGAAAATCGTTTCCTTAGTAGCACATATGAGTCTGACACAGAATATCAAACTGGTGGCAGGATTGGGGAGAGGCCATGGATCTGGTATGGATCCATTGTCCACATTGGCCTGCACAACTGGCATGGAGGGGTTTCAGATGCTACTACAGGAGACTGTGCAGCAGCCCTACACTTTGGTCCTGGGTGGGGTGGAATATCTGCTCCAGATTCAGTTGCAAGGAGCCCAAATACTTCAGCTTTTCCCCTCTGCGTCATGCTTTTGATATGTCTTGTGTTGGTCTATGGAGAATAGACGATTTCTATTAAGATAGCATGGAAGAAATTCTGAGTTATGGTGCACACTTGACCCATTCACTCAAAATTAGTTCATTAAACTGCAGAGATGAGGAAGACTTTTGGTGAAAACATAAAGTTGAAAAGTAAATCCAGTTTAAGTAACTAATTTTGAATGATTTGATCACAGGTGCACTGTAACTTAAAATTTCTTCCCTTTGAAACTTAGCACATTTGTACAATTGCTGTAGCCTATAAAAGATCACCCTATTATCACCCAAATTTTTTTATTTTAGTATTTTTCAATATTTGCACCACATAAACAGCAGGAAAATGATGAAAACAGATAATAAATCATTTGTCTGAAGCTGTCATTGTTGAGGTGACAGGGTTTTATTTATATGTATATTTTAAGAAGAGAGCAGTGAAAAGGGGCATAGAATACAGCATTGTCATTTCTCATGATTTTATCAGGGGTTGCACAATATTAATATTTTTTAAAGCCACAGTTGCTGGAGTCATGTTGTTGTGTGAGAATCTCAGCTTTTTTTTTTTTTTTTTTGCTTTGTGTCTAGCCCTCAGGGTTGTAAACACAAACCTGATAGACTCAAAATCCAGAAGGCAAATAAAAAGAACCCAACATTTATTTTTTTTTAAATTTCATAATTTTTAAAGACAATCTCATAATTTTTTAGGTCTCTCTCATGATTTTTGAAGATTGGGGCTTGACAGTACTGATAATATGTAACTTGTAACCAGTCAGAAAGAGAAAGACGTTATCCAGAGTTTGGATGTAACCTTGTCCAGTTTGGATGTCTAGTTGGCAGCTGGTAACAAGCAGAGTGCCCCAGGGGGTCAGTGCTGGGGCTGGTTTTGTTCAACATCTTAATTAATGATCTGGAGTATGGGGTGGATTGCACCCGCAGCAAGTTTGCAGATGACACTAAGATGCAGGGGGTGGGGGGAGGGCAGGGATAGGATACCGAGTGACTTAGGCAAATTAGAGGATTGGGCCAAAAGAAATCTGATGCAGTTCAACAAGGACTGAAGTGTGAAGTCTAGATGACCTCCTGCCTTCCAACTCTAATATTCTATGATTCTATGATTCTAAGGACAAGTGTGAAGTCCTGCACTTAGGAAAGAAGAATCCCATGCACAGCTATATACTGGGGACCGTATGGCTAGGCAGCAGTTCTGTAGAAAAGGACCTGGGGGTTACAGTGGACAAAAAGCTGGATATGAGTCAGCAGTGTGCCCTTGCTGCCAGGAAGGCTAATGACATATTGGGCTGCATTAGTAGAAGCATTGCCAGCAGATCGAGAGAAGTGATTATTCCCCTCTATTCAGCAGTGGTGAGGCCACATTTGAAGTGTTCAGTTTTGGGCCCCTCACTATGGGAAGGATGTGAACAAATCGGAGACAGTCCAGAGGAGGGCAACAAAAATGATTAGGGGGCTGGAACACATGACTTAGGAGGAGAGGCTGAGGGACCTAGGCTTGTTTAGTCTGCAGAAGAGAGGAGTGAGGGGGGATTTATAGCAGCCTTCAACTACCTCACTGGGGGTTCCAGGGAGGATGGAGCTAGGCTGTTCTCAGTGGTGGCAGATGACAGAACAAGGATCAATGGTCTCATGTTGCAGTGGGGGAGGTCTAGGTTGGATATTAGGAGAAACTCTTTCACTAGGAGGGTGGCGACGCACTGGAATGGGTTACCTAGGGAGATGGTGGCATTTCCATCCTTAGAAGATTTTAAGGAGTGGCTTGACAAAGCCCTGGCTAGGATGGTTTAGTTTGGGTTGGTCCTGCTTTGCGCAGGGGATAGAACTAGATGACCACCCTAATCTTCTATGATTCTATGACTTAGTTCCCACAAAGTATGAACAGCACATAACATTGTATCATTCTATCCAGCATTAGAAAAATGTGATAAGCTTGTCTAACCAAAGTGACATATTATTTGTCTGACCACTAGCATACAGGGAAGGAATACAGCTTTCGTAACCATAATACCAGCCAATTGATAGGTGCCTTAGAAATATCTGAGACAGAGAGATATTTATTGGTTAAGATAGGATTTGTCTGATGTTACAACAGTACTTTTTATTTTAATATTTGTATTCTGGTCCCCTTATTGGCAGTTTTGGTGGAAAAGCCAGGGATTGAATTGGAAATAGAGCATAAATTGCTCTCTTACCAATAGAGATTGTCCTTCCAGTGGTCATTCCAGAATATATCAGTGGGTCAGTCTTGGCATGTTGGTTCTAGGGCTGTCACTCGGTCATCTTTCAAACATAGTAAAGCCTGGTCTGCATTACCAACTTTTTTGGGCACAGCTTTGTCAGTCAGGAGTATGATCAGGCTGATCCAGGACCAACATAGCTGTAGCAGCAAAGTTCTGATATAGCCTAGACACAGTTATATCAGCAAAACTGCGCTTTTGCCAGAAAACCATGCCAGCAAAAACTCAGTTTTGCCTATATAAGCTGTGTCCACACTAGGAATTCTTTTCTGATATAGTTATAGTGGCAAAGGGCTCCTAGAGGAGACCCAGCCTTAATATATCAAAAATAAATACTTCCATTAAGTTGCATATCTAAAATTCAAGACACAGGTCTAATGGAAGTCATTGGCTTTTAATTTGGCTCTGTATACTAAAAAAGTATCTTGTGTGTGTGTGTGTGTGTGTGTGTGTGTGTGTGTGTGTGTGTGTGTGTGTGTGTGTGTGTGTGTGTGTGTGTGTGTGTGTGTGTGTGTGTGTGTGTGTGGTTCTACTAGTCTATTTGAGGCGTCAGGTAAGGACATGTGTGTTTCTTACTCAAAACGACCTCCTCCGAGAATAAAAAAGACAAAGTAATGGCCTAAGGAAGAGCAAAGAGAGATTGGGGGGAGGGGAGAGAAACACGTCTCAATTGCATCGATGGAGATTTAAAAAATATTACTTGCTTTATAATGTATCCATATCATGAACTATTAATTACAATAGTCAGCGGTATCACAGCTTAATGACTTAGCACATTATCATCTGACCTAAAGAGCTCTAAGACATGACCTCTCTTATTATCACTTTGTACTTCCTGATAATGTAGGATGGATTCTCTGTCTCCTTGTACAATTCACAAAAATTATTTAGTAATTTGCCAGTATAATTTGCTGCAAATCATCATTGGGCTGATGAAAGAAAATAGAATACCAGCTTCATTAAGCAGTAAATAAAACCAAGTAAAAAGCCATCACATCTAGCATAAAGTGTCATCATTAGTTTCTTGGTAGGAACAAAGACTTAAAGTATTAGAAATGGCTGTATGGTTGAGGGTTGGGTTTTGTTTTTTTTTGCCTTACCCTTTAGTATATTTTTTCACACATATTGATGGAGTTTGAAATGATAATTTACCATAGATTTCTGACTCATTCGCCAATTGTTGTAAATAATATTACAACTTGTTCTTGGTTACAATATCTAGCAAATTAAATTGTAAATTGTTTGAGAAAGAAATGGTGATTTCTTGTGTGTTTGTACAGCACCTACTATAAAAGGGCCCTGATCCTGACTGAGGCCTTTGGGCGTCTCTGCTCTATCAATAAGCATCATCACGAGCAATATGATTATTTAGTGTATTTAATTCATTTCTTAAGGACCCAGCCCTGAAGCGTATGCCTGCACTGCAGTTAGACACCCGTGGCTGGCCTGAGCCCAAATGTCTACACCTCAATTAAACAGCCCCTTATCTTGAACCTGAGTCAGCTGGCACAGGCCAGCCATAGATTTTTAATTGCAGTGTAGACATACCCGAAGTCATTTCCCATAGAAAGCTCCAACTGATTTCAGTGGGAGTTACTCATGTAGTAAGACTGTAGGATCAGTACCCACATTTGCAGTTACTGTAGCACAGTTCTAAATTCCAAGTGAGCATATGCAGGCTACTTCTTCACCGCAGAATCACCTCGAGTTAGCCTTGTTTGAGAGAGAGTAGCCACACTGAAACAACAGTGGGACTGCACAGTGTACCAGAATTAGCAACACAGGGTTATTGTGCTAGCAACTGGCCCTGGGTTATGCTAACTTGAACTTTAGCCTGTTCCACCAATGGCCCAGCAAATTTGAGTTAAAAGAACCACTATGCTCGAGCGAAGGGTTTTATTTATTTATTTTTTGTTTGTTTGTATGGCCCTTGAGCTTGGTGCCAATACTTGAGTTAACTTTGCAGTGAAGACAACCTCTCAGAGCTGTAGAGAAGCCTAGAATGTGCTTTCTAGTTTATTAGCAGAGCCACACTGGGGAGTATGGAAACAGAGGGAGTATTGGAGCCTAGTCCCCTGACTCTGGAGCTGCACTTCTTTCAGAGCCACCAGGGAATGCACTGAATGTAATCTGCACATTGAAGCTTCATCTTCCCTTTGCCCAGTGAGGGTTATGCAGAGTAACATAATTCTACCCCGCCCTCATTTTTATTTTACTGGATGTCTCTCCTCTGCTGCATAACTCCTCTCAGAGTAGAGTTCAGGGACCAGCTGCAGGTATGGGGCTGCCAGAGACCACTGTTCCAGAACACTTCGTGCTGTCACCAGGGTGGGAAACAATATGGAGGCACTTGTTCTCCTTGGGTGTCCAAAAATCTGTACATAACTGAGTTCCAAGGGAAGAAGCAAACCTGCTGCCCATACCCTTCTGCTCTGCTGCCAGAGAAATCTGAAGGAAATGCTGCAAACTGGAAGTCATGGTTCCTGGGTCTTATTGAGGTTTTTCCCATGTAGGGGATGATCTAGCCCAGAATGATTATAGCCAATTGTCTTAGATTTATTGTGCTGGTTAGGCTTTGTAAATATAAAAGAGTTTTCCTGGTATAACTAAAAAATGAGTTATATGGAGGCTTACAGGGAGGTCTGCTTAGTGTTAGACACACCATTACAAATTCCTGGATCAGTAAAAATGATTGATTTAAATACATCATTGCACTGCAACTGTCCCTTGATTATTATGTTTTATTGTTACAGTCACTTACAGAATAATATTTTAGAAATGAGCTTTCCAGGAATAACACAAACTGTAGAAGGTTCCTAAAAACATTGACATTGTTAGATAATTTTCCATTAGTTTGGGACAACTCCACCAACTCTTCTTTGCATACAAAGACTCAAGCCACCACTCACTGTGCTCACATATAAGAATTGGTTATAGGAGTAAAAGGTGCAGGATCAGTGTCCTGATATATTTTTCATATGCCTAATTCCTAGGCCACAGCTGCTTTTTTAAAGCAATCGTTATCTGTTATCAAACTCTATCGGGAAAATAGGACAAATAAATCCATACTCTAAGGCACGGCTCTTTCTGGATTTCATATCCTTGAAAGAATTTGATGGGCTTTATGGATTCAGCTGTTAATCATAAAAAGGGAAATGTGGCAGTTTTCTGGAAGTTAATTGACATTGGACTGTATGATGGTACATGGCTCCGCATGTGTGTATGTGCACATATATGTAGTCAGTTCATAGAACAAGTTAAACTGGATGACTCTGTGGAGTTTAATAAATCAATTGCCATTCTCATTTGGGACAAGAGTTGAAATCCTAATGAGAATAACTACACTTGTAATTAGAAGTCTGCAAAATCTTCTAAAATAATCACTTAAAAATTAAAATGTAAATGTGGTTGTAATTAATTAACCTATTTAGATTAAATCTTTCCAATTAACAAATGTAAATTGGGATTTTTTTGGTAAATTTCAGAAGGACAAAAAGTGTTTCTTGTGGGAACTGAAAGGAGACACATTTCTGTTTGAAGGCATAGTAAGCCCTAGCAGCTCATACCTCAGTGCATGCCTGTGGCAATGACTAAGAGGGCTCAT
This sequence comes from Emydura macquarii macquarii, assembly GCF_026122565.2. Taxonomy (NCBI): domain Eukaryota; kingdom Metazoa; phylum Chordata; order Testudines; family Chelidae; genus Emydura; species Emydura macquarii. Next base: position 41,722,919 of record NW_027132610.1, on the reverse strand, counting down.
TGAGCTAGTAGCATCTGCTACATCAATAGTATCTTGAAGGATTTCTCAGTATTTTCAGATAAGCCGTCATTTTTAATAAGGGGATTTTTAAATTGAGTTTTGGGTTCTTGAAAGGTGGTAGGTTGACAGTCCCAGAACCTGAAATCTACAGAAGAAATACAACATGGACCCTAGAAACAAAACTTCTTGAGCCCTAGTCACGTCCAAGTCCACTCAGTCCTTAGCCTCCCCACTGAAAATACAGACCATTGCTAATTATGATGATGGTGATATTTTGGTGAAATGGCACAGGTCCTTTAACAACTAGACTAAGTGTACTAACTTGTTTCATGTAGGCTAAATAGCTTTCAGGGGGCAATGACTTCTATTTGCTATTGACTAGGGTCAGGTTAAAACAAGTGACAGTGAGATAATTGGTTCCATATCTCATTAACACTCCCTTGAGTTCTGGCATTCTCTTCCACTTATAAGTGTGCATTCTTTAAAGCCACCTCACCCTAATGGCCATGTTCTATATGGCATAATAAGCATATAGATATCAGGTGGACCCTGTGGAGAGTTCAAAAAAGGTTGAATGGAAGGATGTCTCACAGAGAGTGGTATGCATTTAAGTAGTACATGGGCCTTGTTTTGGCTCTCTGCACAGAGATGATGTAATAATATGTTATAACATTAAATTATATGAAATATTATATCATATTGTCAACCTCTAGGTTAACATAACATTTTCTGCAGAGTGCAGAGTGCTCACATTAAACAGTTACTAATTAGTTTATAAAATAAAAGTTTTAAAATTATGAGCACATCTTCCAGTTCTATTTTTTCTAAAATATATCCTCTAGGTCCATTATGCTAATAATTGTGACTTATTAAATTATTGGAAGATAGGAAAAGTAAGGCTGTTATATATGACTGTACACCTCAGAAGTTGCAGTGCAGTGAAACAAAGATTAATTGTACTGTATTTACACCTTTTACAGATAATGAACACCATAAAACCGTACAAACTGCAATTTGTTTTTATTTCCCACAATCCCTTTCGTTTGTAAGGGATGTTCCTCAGTCTCAGTTAGTTGAGCTGTGTTTCCTCTTGCTTGCTCAGCACTTTTGGTCAAACGAGGAATGGCAGAGTTCCACAATTAGATTAAAAGATCAATCCTAATGTACCATTTTCTCCTCACCCTCCTGCTTTAATAAAGTGGCCGCAGTTCTCCAGGGGACAACTCAAAATCCTAGTACTGATATTTCTAAATTAGCTGACTTTGTGACCTTGCTGGTAATTGCGTTAGTTTATCAATGTTCAACACAATTTATTATTCTCCAATATGTACCAAAGCGTTTATCTCTCAACACTAACAATATTAAAAAATCTAAACTATCTATTGAGGCACAAAGAGCCAATCAATAAAGAAAATGCATAATAAAGTGGAAAATGCCACACAACTGGTAATAGCATCTTATAAGTCTGATGAAGGAAGAACATGTATGTAGTGTTATTTTTAGGATTCTCTTTTAATCTCCAAAGCACAAATAACTTAAATAAAACATTCTTCATCTTTATATATATATATATATAGGAATGAGCTACAGCTTTTATACATCACTAAACATATTCTCCAAGTTCCAAGAGAAAAATGAAGACTGATAAAGCCTTATCTAAGCATTTAAAAGTCATTTGGACACATTGATCATAACTCTCTTTGAAATTAAACATATTAAATTTAGATGGGGAAAAAAGGCATTAAGTTGATGGAACCCAATTTTTGTATGAAGCAAACAAATGGCATCAATTCACCAGCCTTCTCATCTTGATCACATCGTTATGCATTATTTAAAATATGCACTTGATTTGGGTAGTTAATAAGATGCCTGTAAACTTGGTGTAAATTTGATTATTGTGGGCAGTACTCTGTCAGTTTCTGCAAAAGTGTTATAGATTTGTTTGACCTTTGTGAGAACTGAGCATGTGACATGGCCAAACCAACCATGAAGCCATGTAATAAACTCTGCTCACCATGAGATAAGAATTATAAAGAGCTGCATAGTACAGAGTACATGTGATATTTTGAATGAGCCAGTGAACTTAGAGCTGTCTGAAACTCGGCAATTTTTGTTCCCTGGAGACTAAGCAACTTTGATTTCCGTTTGTGTCGGGTTTACAGCCGCTATGTGACTTCAGTTTTAAATGAACCCCAAAACAAGACAAAACTGGTTTTGTCTGAATCCAGCATAAAATTAGTCAAAACAATCCCTTCGTTTGGTTTTTAGTAATGAAGCATGGACTGTGTGCTGAAAACTTTACAAACTTGAGCTGAAATCCTAACCCCGTTGAAGTCATTGGTAAAATTCCCATTGACTTCAATAGGGTCAGGATTTCACACTTGTTTTCATTTTTGGGTTTGTAATGAAACCTGATACTGGGTAATTTTGCCAACCTTCAGTCTTGACTGTGAAACTCTTAAAGTCTACTTGGTCTATTTTTTCTCAAGAATTAATGTGGCAACAACCAGCATGGCTGGTTACCAATATTTTTTTAAATCGTTACAGTTTAAAAAAAAAAAAAAAAAAAAAAAAAAAAAAAGGCCGAAAAAAATATTGATAGCCATCACATTAGCCCTTGAGAAAAAAAATAGACCTAGTAGACTTTAAGACTTTCATAGTTAAATCTAGATGATTTATTATAACATTTACACAAAAAAAAAATCTTGTCTGGGGAATATTTTTATACCTATAATCTTGCAGCCATTTCTTTACTCTTTGGTATTATTATATTGCAGCTCAGATTCTTATAACATTCACATACTTCAAGTTCATATGTTCATTTGCAAAGGTGTTTTTTCCTTTTTGCAGCACATCTCAGAGACAGCAGTGTTATAAGGAGCCTTTATGGATGTATTCTTCCTTTACAGATTGCACACAGCCAATGGTGAACAACTTTAAATCCATCTCCAAACATTTTTCTTTCAAATATTTTTAATTCAACACAATGAGTTGTGTAAGTGATCACCTATGTAAAGTGCCACATTCCAGCTCTAGCCTATAAAATCTCCACATAATCTCCAGAATTTACAAACATTGTGAGGCTTACAAATCATGTGGGAGATGAACCCAGGGTCATGACTGTCACGCTGTACCTGGGAGAAAGTGGGAGAACCTTCACTACTTAAGCAGTTATTCAAGCCTCTAATTTCTTAATTCATCGATTTATGTGGACACCAGTTTAAATGTTTCCGAGGTTTCTCAGAATTGGAAATTGCTGGAAAGATTCCGTAGCACTGGGCATATTTACGCATACTCTACCATTTCATCCATTTGCTCTGTGTCACTAAGTGAAAGCTGCAGTTCATTTCCAAAATAAATAAAACTTTGCATATGCCTTTTAAAATTTTTGTTGGAAAGAGAGAATTGCAATGAACACTAGGAAACCTAGCTGTTTGGTTAGGAACATCCATTTCAATGATAGTACAAAACTAATAAGCCTATTCTTTGTAGCTAGATATTGATTATGAGGTACTGTCCATTGTTATGATGTACAGACATGAGGAGTTGTGCTTTCAAACATAGCAAGATGTGGTCTTTCCTTAGCTTCCAGAGTCCACTGAATAATTACTTTAATTAAAGGAAACAAAAGATCATTGAATATTTGGTGCTTTATATTCAATGTATGACAAATTTATGTAACACGTGCATGTAACAATTCTTATTTCCCTCCCCTCCTTTTTATAAAATATCCTTCTCTCTTTTTTTCTTTTCTCTATGTAATGAAACAATAGTCACTATAAACTAAAACAGTGTTTCATGTCATTCTGTTTGGTTGCATCTGGAAATTGTTTGACTTTTTAAATATGTTTCTATTATTTTAAAATTTGATTTATTATAAATGTCATGATACTTGTGAAAAGTGTTCAATTACTCAATTATTTCAAAAAGTTAATGTGTTTTCCCCAAATCTTCTTTTTAATATGGTTGAATTATAAGATACAAAAATGTCTTAGGGAAAATCCTCATCTTAGGTCACTTAAAACCTTTAAAATACTGACTTCTCAGTCGATCCCAGGGGGCCAAATGAGGTCCCATCCTAGAAGCAGTCGGATTGCCATTCCTGGAGGAACTCATGTGGTTCCCCTATGGATGGGTGTGAAAGCAGTTTCAGGAAGCATGCAATGTGTGTGCTCTCCTGCACTCTACATAGCCCACCTGTTTCCGTGCTGATCAGGAGGTTGGAATGGGATGGGACCAATGGTTCAGTGAATCCCATATGAATCTACCAGGTTTTCCATCCATCCGCGCAGAGAGTGCTGCCATTAGGGAAGACACTGCAAAGGAGAATTCTTCTCCTCCAGCCCTTGTAGAGGTCCTCTCCTGTGCTTTGACTAGATACAAGAAACAGGATTTGTTACGCTGTTATCAGATGGCAAAAGCTGGATCTGACAGAGTGGTAAAACATGATGGCTAAGCTCCCACGTGACATCAAATTTGAAATGTCCATTGCTTTACTTTGGTTATTTAATGTCAAATTGAGGACCAGGGAAAAAGGTAAGAGGAAGCCATGCTGAGCACCACAGTTTACACTGGCCCTTTTCATGAATGGTCTTAACCTGGGACATGCAGTGTCACTCTGGTATCAGGAGTGGAACATGTTGACTCCATCAAATGTTACTTAGCGAATGTTTCTGGATAGACCAGGACACAAGGCTACATCACGCATTTGGGGAACAAAAATGAAGATAAGAAGAAATCTTTCTAGAAACATTTTTTTTGGCATTTATCTTTCCATAAAAGTAAACACTGGTGAGCACTGGAGCAGCTGAAGCTGTTAGCAAGATAAAAGCTGCTATTATTTATTTGTATTACCATAGTGCAAAGGAGCCCCAGTTAAGGACCAAGACCCCATTGTGCTAGGCGATGTAGAGAGATCATTCCTCCCATGAAGTGCTTATAATCTAAGGAAAATTTAAGTGAGAGTTAATGTATTTGATATTACACAGGTATTTTGCAGACCAGGCTACTTAACATGGATGAGATTTAGTGAAACTTGCATCTGTGTTTCTGCACCACCGAATTGCAACCAGACTGTGCAAGCCTTTGCCAAAGTGGTTCAGACAAACTGAAAACCCTTCGTGATCCTATTCACCATCCTCCAAAACAAAAAGGAATCCAACCTGTTTCTAGGTTTGAAAAGGATAATATTAAACACCATCTCCAAACTGGTTTCCAATCCTTCCCTTTGAAACTGTCCTGCCACCTCATCTTTTGGAAGGCTCAGTTGCTGGTCTGATATACTGCACAGCAGTGAAGCTGAACTGAGACATCAAGCCCTGCTTGCTTCTCCTCTGATCTAATCCCAGAGCATGCAGCCTTTGACAAGTCCCAGACTCATTTAAATCTCAGTAGCTATAGGGCTTTACAAGTGAGCTAAGCATGCTGGGGTCAAAGTAACCCCAAGAGCAATGTGAGTTCTAAATGTAATGGAAGCAAAGCCCAACGAAAAGCCTGCCGGTCTCCTGGACTCTCTTGCTGCCATCTGCAGGGTGTGGAAAGCACGGTGTACATTTCTCCTGAAAATCTGGGTTATTGTGCTTGTGTTAGATAATCTGAAAGCATACCATATTTGTGTGAAAGAAATCAAAAGTTTGGGGCACAGAAAATATGTTCAGAATCGGGTTCCCAAAGCTGTAGGCTGATTTTAAAATGTAACTCTATAAATACATGTGTAGTGCAAACTCAAACAAGCTGAAACAAATGTATTTGAATGTGCTTTGAGGACTTAGTGTGTCTGACCCAATTCATCATCTCCTCAGTGTAAGCTCTCAAGGGCACGAGCATTTTCTCACTATCCATATGTATAGCACTTGTCACAAAGAGGCCAGGACCTTTGTTGAGTCTGCAAGGTACTATTGTAATACAAAAATTACTTTACAAAAGACATTTACAAAATGTCTTCCTAGGGCATTTGATGGAGAATTATAGTCCCTGGTATAGGATTATACAGGTCAGCTCAAAAGCATCCTCTAGAAAGATTCATTCTCTGTCAAATTCTTTAGTGCCGTCAGTGGATTTGTGTCAATTGACAGCAGTAAATAATTTGGCCCTATAGGTTTTTGTTGGAATGTCTGTAGAAATCTATTTTAATTTAATGTAATGAATTGGGTCATCAGGTAACTGAGCCAATTCCTATACAAAGCGTGTCAAAGCATAATTGAGGGGGAGAAATGGCTGTTTGGGGCTGCGAAGAAAGGGACTCTCAGCATTCAGAAAACAATTTGCAAAATTCTAATCCTAACTTTCAAATGCTCATCCCAAACCAAGCTGCTTCTGGTTTGTTATTCACCAAAACAATAAAAAAATGAGCTATCTAAAACTTCTCCAGTGTTGGACCAGGGTTCTGTGGTACATGAGAGCAGATAGTTGTTCAGAAACAGATGAGTCTTTCAGAAAGCCACAAAAGGCCACAAAAGTCCTCAAATCTAGGCTGTGGTCAAGGTAGAGGCTGAGGGACGTCAGGATCTAAAAACAATACTTCTCACACTACTCTGATCTGGTTTGAGTTTCAGCCAACACACCCTCATCTGCTTCATAAACTCTGATTGGCATTAAGTAAGTAGCTTCACTGAGTACTTACATGTTTATATTCTCATACTACATCCATACCTGGAGTATCTGAGCATCTTTCAGTTTAAAAACAAGCAAGGTATGAGACATATAGGAATCCTGTCTCCTTTCCTCTGCCTTTATGGAAAAAAGGGAGATCGGATGGGTTTCATTTTTATTTATCATAATTTATATGTAACACATTACTTAGTGGGAAATCAAGGAGGGGAAAAAAGTGAGTTTTGCATTTGGAACAGGAAGTGCTGAGGTTTGTCCTCTTATTTATATCCTGCCTCAGTGAATGCCAACAGCTTTGGGTGCTGGAGAAAGCCCTGCTTGCTAGATACATGAGCTTCACCCTTACGGGAGCCAGTTCCATTCTTTTGAGGAGCGAAGCTGTCATGGGTGATCAAGCTATCACACGAGGCAATCTTTTAGGTCTCCTAAGCTCAGACCATTTAGAGCCTTGCAACTGGGCACTGAGACTTTAAACAAAGTTTAAATTTGAAATTCTAGGAGGAGTCCTTGGAGTTAGTGGAGCACTGGGATAGTGTGCTCTCAGTAATCCATGCTGCTGTGAGGTTGCATGCTGCTGCATTTTGCACCAGTTGTAATTTTTTCAGGCCTAGTGCTTTCAAGGCCGAATACATTACATTACAATAAACAATCCGGGTGGTTGTGAAGACCAGGTCATCATCAGGAAACTGGGATACCAAGTTGGAATTTCTTTTGAATACAAGAGCCCAGTTTCAGTGAAAACATTAAAAGCAAACAAACTGCAGTCTCTGTTGATTTGTGGACATAAATCCTAGATCATGGGAGACAGCATTTTAGCAGCAAGATGTAACTAAAAATGAAACTTTGCTGTATATACATATTTCCATACCTATTTGCCAGTATAAGTTAAATATAATGTATTTCATATGCCAAGTTTTCTAAGCAAGACAAGCGGTGAGCCTAATCTTGGACAATTAGAAAGTTCAATGATAGTAGGGCCAGGTTCTAAAAGTGCCTGCTCTCACACTTTCCGCTTCTCCTGCACGTTCTGTGAACAGAGAAGAAAAGAACATTTCCACATTAAAGGTAGAGTACTCTAGAATTTAGAAAATGTACCCTATAGTGATCTGGAGATTTCAGAACCAATTCTGGCCTGAAACTGAAATCTAGGCATTGGAAATAGGTTCCAAGTGCACTTGACTGGATAAAGTCTAGTTATCTAGTCAGACCATAGGAGAAAATCACCACTTTCTCTGTATCCCTGGCTAACGTTTCTGATGTCTGGATGTCATACATCCTTAGTTTCTTGTATCTTCGGTGCAGTAGAACCCATCTTCATCAGAGATGTTGTCTGTAGCTTCCCTCTAGTTCATTCATATCTTTTTCCAGTGAATATTTATATATGTAACAGAGATGCTTAACCTGTGTTTTCCCCTTAGATCAGAACCACTGGATGTAACTCAACTGGCCCTGAATATATTTTAGACTTTGCAGATGAAATTTTTGAAAGCACTCAGTGTTGTCTTGACTCTGCACCCATTAAAGGCACTGGGAGTTTTATAATTACTTCAGTGGGAGCAGAGTTTATGCCAATGCTGAGCACTTTTGAAAATCCTACATATGTGTCTTAATTTCTTGATTTTCTGCTCTGACGTGAGTCTGATTTCCTTTGATATTACTTCTTCCTCCTCTGGTAAAAGAATATCTAACATCCTGAGTAAACATTATGAGAAAAGGTGTTTAAAAAAATAACGACCATGCCTTTTTTTACCTTTGCTCCAGCCCATAAATTGCCTTTGGTATCTCTTAAAAGCTGCATTGTCTCATAATTTTCTTCCATGCTGTTGTTCCATTTTGTTGGTCCCCTGAGTCTGTAAGGATATATATTGATACAATGAACTCTATGCTGTAGAATGCTTACTAGTGATATATTTGGAAATGATATATATTCAACCATGATGAATCAAATATTTAAGAAACATTCTTTAAGCAAAGAAACAAATACAGGAAAAAAATCACTGATGACTTGAAGCATCCTTTGACTGAATCTAGCCATAGAAGATTTAACTTTCATTTCAATCCCGGTTTCTGCTCCAAGGGTCATCACCATGAGCAATGTTTGAGGGTTTTGGTAATATATAGAGAGTGGGTCAAAGATCACAGAACATAAAATATAATATTGGATAAAGTATTAGCAGTACTGCAACTATTCTCACAATTCTACATGCATTTAGAGTATCACACTGTATAAAAAATGGGAACTACATTAGCCACTTCTTTTTAATGAAATAATTAAAACATAACATATAATTTAAAACATAAGTGGAAGGTCAGATTCATCTCATGTGTGGACTTAAACCAGAGTTGAATTTGGGCCATTCTTTTAAGAGTTCTTAGATCAATTTGCTGTTTTATAGATTAATGGATACCTTTTCCAACAAAGTTTAAATATACTACAGGACTATCTATATTCTGTCCACCCCGTCTAAATTATTATTCCATATTCTCTAATGTGCCCTCAGTCTGTATGCACAGATCTTATGGATATCAACAGGAATTCATGCATGTAAATATAACAATCCCTGACAAATCATCCAGCAGGTTACCTACTGGAAAATGTATCCTATTTGCTACTAATCTTCCCAGAAGAGCAAGGCTTCTTTCCCTTGAGAAGAAGAGCTCCTGAGCTGCTTTCAAGGCCCACCTGCCAAACCGAAGAATAGAAAAATAATTTTTAATTTAGCATAATTCAGTCAGTCATTTCCCTGCTCCAGTGGAGAGCATTACAAAGGCTGCCTATCTGTCCAGCTGTCTGGCCTGCACAGATGTCACAGAGTTCACGGGGAAGTGGAAGGTTCACAGTTTAATCCACTCTATTCTTGTGAGATTCTCCTGGAAAAGAATCAGAATTAGGTTTTTCATGTCTGTTTTCACTGGCCTGTGTTTTTAAAATTTCTAGCACAGTCACAGTATTGTCAGGAAGAAAGGTGTTGCTATAAGCTGCATCCAGTTCCAAAACACCATTGGTTCATGGTTCTTTAGAACCATATCGCCCTGATTCAGTAGTCACAGACTTTAAATAGAGAGACAAAGTGGATGTAATATCTTATATTGGACCAACGTCTTTTGGTCATAGAGACAAGAATTTAACTTCATAACTTTGCTAGATACTAAAAATCATGGACTGAATAGAGACAATGGATTTATGGCTTATTACAACAACCTATAACCCTCTGACCCCTTCTCCTCCCAACTTTCTCCCTCTCAATGACTGGAGAGGTCCACTTCACCTTGAATGATCCCTTGAAATATGTGTTAACTACTTATGCTAAACAATCAGTTCCACATAATATTTAGCTGTGACACTCTGAGTACTTTCCCAGACCTGAAGAACAGCTCTGTGTAAGCTTGAAAGCTTCTCTCCCACACCAACAGAGGTTGGTCCAGTAAAAGATATTACCTTACCAGCTTGTCTTTCTAATATCCTGGGACCAACATGGCTACAACAAAATGTTAAGTATACTGTTCTTGGTGGAGCTGGCTCTGAGACTGAGGGAAGTTTTGCTGGTAAGATGCTACACTGAAGCAATGAAGGTGAATTTCCTAAGGATCAGCGGACCAATTATTCAGGAAAACAGAAAAATCTCCATGCGAGGCATTTCCTGGCATACCTAATCCACACATTCAGTCTCAATGTGTTCTCCATTTTATCCCCTGTTTTCTCGCCCATGCTTTTACATTGAAAGGCTCACTTTTATTTTTAGAACTACAGACTTTTGTAATGGTAAATGTTGTTTGGCAGCTTGCATTTTCAGTAGCAAAGCAAACAGTTCAGTAGCTCTTGACAGTAGCTCTTATTTCCAGCTGTTGTCAACCACATTTGCTCCTGTTTCCATGAAAATGGGGGGCCAGTGAAAACCAAGAAAACATGTTAAAATTTTGACTATATCAAAACCTTCACTTCTCATGTCACTTCACTGTGTCTTCACCAGTTCTAACCTCCATTTTTCATGGGAACAGAAAGATACTTAATCACTGAAAGTCAGAACTTTCAGTTGTGCTCTTGCACACTAAATTCTAATGGTGAGATCCTAGTCCCATGGCAGTCAATGGCAAAACACTCATTGACTTCAATGGGGCTAGGATTTCACTTTAAGATTTCTAATTTCCAGACTCCACCCTTAGGAGTCAAAAGGTTTTTGAAGCCTGTAGTAATTTGAATTTGAAAAAAGTATGTTTATCATTTTCTTATTAAAATGTTATTACAAAAATTGATACAAAGATCACAAATAAATAACATTAACAAATACTGTACATATAAAGGTATGTGAAACGGATACTACAAATATAGTCACACTACAGTACAACTCCCAAACAATATGTTGTATTATACATACCCACAAATTATGTTACAAGTACATTATTACAGTTGTAAAGTTGAGCACTCAAAAGTTAGGAAATGCCAGAATTAAGGTTCTCTGTGCAACCTTAATTTGGTCCCCGTCCGCATTTGTATTCTGAGGCACTCTTTAATTATGTGGTCATGTGCAATTTTTTCCACGGGACTCCTGCCTGATTTTTAACATGAGCAAAATAAAAGTATTATTCCCTATCCTTGTTCTTGGAAACAGTGGAACCATTTTGGATGGAATTTTCTGGAAATATTCAGCTTGAGCCATGCAACCTGCCTGGAAAATTTTAGCACAAGCAGTTAAAATTTGGCAAAGTTATATGCAACTCAAAACAGTTTATTACAGTAGAACTTCAGAGTTACGAACACCAGAGTTATGAACGGTCTGGTCATCCACACACCTTATTTGGAACTGGAAGTACGCAATCAGGCAGCAGCAGAGACAAAAAATTTTAAAAAAGCAAATACAGTATAGTATTGTATTAAATGTAAATTACTAAAAATATAAAAGGAAAGTTTAAAAAATAAATTTAACAAGGTAAGGAAATTGTTTCTGTGCTTGTTTTATTTAAATTAAGGCCCACATGTTTTCATTGAATATACATTTCCAAGAAAGGCTGACACAGTGTGTCGCTCAAATTTTGCCATTTCCAGCATATTGTTGCTTCACTTTAAGATGTTTCCATAGTGATGGAAACAACATCTTAGCAGTGATACATACTCTTAAAAATCAAAATAGCTTGAGCATTATGGCTATGGAGTAATCCAACAACTGGTACCTTCTAGATATAAGTACAATTTGATTAGATAAAAAGGAACTATATTTGTGTCTTCATACTGTACTTAAAATAAAAAGTGTTTTAAAATATTCTTAATCGGAAAATTTTTACAAAATTTTTATACTTAGCAGTGTGGACATATCAGACACCCACCATTACTATGGGATTGAAATATGCAATTATTTTTTTGCATACAGTGTCATATCCTGTTGCATAATCAGTAACTATAATTTACTAATAAATTCAGGAGATGATTTAGAAGAGTTTATCACAATTTGTAATGGGATACAACAATCATGTTCCATGTAACATTTACAATGCAATTGCCAATTAATTAAATCCTTGTCTTTCTTATTTAGTTTAAAGAAATGGTATAATTGTTGACTTCAGAGTGGTAATAAAACAGAACTGGGATCCTAATACTTAATGGATGTCCTAAAAACAAGTATTTGGGCAAAATTCTTCTCTGCAGTGAGTGTGGGGTCGCACCCTTTTCACCAAGATCAGAAGGCAACTTCCTGATATACCTTTATTTTAAAATGGACCTAAAATAAAAGTTCTAACCACTTGGGGTTATTAAAGATCCCATGTCTATTTTTTAAAGAGTAAGGGAATCAGCCCTGGTGTCCTGATGCTGTAGATAGTTACATTTACTGAACTAAAACTATTTATATTGTAAACTCTTTGGTTCAGGGACTGTCTTTTTGTTCTGTGTTTGTGCAATGCCTGGCACAATGGGGTCCTGGTCCATGACTGCCTCCTACAGACTACTGAAAAAATAACTATTAAGTGCTTTCAATAGGATGCAGTATCCTTTTCAACATCATATTTTATACTACTGTATAGTATTGCTGTGTGTTGTTAAGCTGTTGCTGCACTCCATGCCAGAGAAGGCTGCATTTCAGTACCTCATTGTTATTGAAGAGTGGGTGACGTAAAGCTTAATCACTTAATGTTTGCTTTTCTGGTTTAACATGGTTGATGAAAGGTGCTGTTGCTGTGCACAGTATTATTGTGATTAAAAATAACTGAGCTGAATGTTTGATGAAGTATGGTGCAATGGATGAAGAAAAGATAAGCAAACTGAGCATGTGGAGTTAGACTTTTAAAAACAGTCTTAATGCAAATGAGGAAAAAACTATGTTAGCAAATCAGCAGATTTTAGAACTGTTCAACCCCCAGTTTGCAGTGAAAGCATTTCAGGCTCTGTACTGTAGCATGATAACTCTTATTCTATGGTTTTATTGCTAATTTTTGTGATATGATTTTTATACATATGTATACATACAGGAGAGCCTTATGTAATGAGAATAATGGAAGCAATAATAAATACTTGTTCAAGAGCATGTAATTGTGGCAGGAATGATGATTTTATACAGAAAAAGGATAGTGTCTATTAAAACATATTCATTAGTTAAGAGTATTTTTGCTTTTGCAGTCTTTTTTATTATTATTATTTCTGCCCTTACTACACTTCATTCTTTTAGATAAAAACATGCATATCAGCGTTGCAGTTTGATTGCCTTATGGGCATAAAGCTTTGCATATTTACTGCCCATGAATCATACAAGTATGTGAAATCCAGTGAAGATTCAATTTTTCCTGCCAGATGCACCTCCAGCCGTTTAATTAAAATATGTATTATTAATAAAACTATATTTAAGTCATATTTTTTACAGATATGACTGAAACATTAGGGGCAAATTGTTTCATACTTTCATAGTAATTTGCTTTTAATGTTTTGTGCCTTAATCAAGGTAATACTAAGGAGAGGTTTGTGGAGCTTCAGACTTCCTGATATTTAAGTGGTGAAAATTGATATAGGGCTGCTCTAATGAAAAGTCACATTTACTTATGAGAAGAGATCCCAAGCTTTGAAATCGTCTTTGATAGCAAAAATGTAATAAACTGTGTGTTTAGAAAAGATCATTTAGTACATAGATTTTGGTGTCTTGTAACTGTCTGCACTGCATCCATGTCAGGTTACTGTTTTATTCCAGCGGAGGCTATATTGAAATATGTCTGCCTTTAGATGTCACAGTTGTACTTCTGTACACCTAACTTCTCTTCCATTTCTTGGTTACAAGTGCCTACTACTTTCAAGGAATCTATTATATTTAGTAATACTGATTAGATTTAGTATAAGTCATTTACATAGCTGTTGGTGAGGGATCAATAATATTCTTTGTTTCATAATATCCTGCCTACTATTTAATTCTGCTTGCAGCAGAGCTTTGTGTATCTTACTGATTTTTGGATGAAATAAGTTTATTAATTACTTTAGAGGCAGATTTCAATTTTGGGTTTTTTTTAATGGTGTTAACAATGTTAGAGATACAATACAAATAGAAAGAGCCACAATGGGGAGTTTGGTGGTAATTGTCCTTGAGAATTGTATAAAATGGCATTAGAATCTTACCAGTGGATTGTGGTTCAGAATTTCAAGTAGTAATCTCTTTAAATAGGATGTCTGTTTGTGAGTCAGGGAATGGTGGTGTTGATAGTTATAATGAAATATAACTAAAGGCAGGAAATAATCAATTTTTTACATTTGACTAACTCTTTCTTTTGGCTTATGACTGTTCATTGTATATCTGTGCACAGCAGGTATGATTCTGTGGACCTGAATTACATATCCTCCTACATTACAAAGCAGTAAGCTTCATGGACACCCCAAATGTGCACACTGTATTGACAATAAAGGATTAAGATCAAGAGTAAAGCCATGTAAAGAAACCAAAAATTCCAACCACTGGAGAGACAAATGAAAAATGTGAAAGTTTTGGCCTCAGTTTAAGACTTCTCAGCGTCAACTCTTAATGTTGTCCACCTGAAAGAAAAGAGAGGGAGAGAGAGACAGAGAAAACAAAACCTTGGTTATCAGAATATAGTGCATTTAGATCAAGCAGATGGAAATCAATATACAATCACTGCCATTCTAAAATCTGTGTTTGCCCCACAGTGATAGCTGAGATATTTCACTGTACTATTCTTCCCAGATACCACTGTTTGGTAAATTTTGGTAAATACAATCTCTTCAACTGTGACCAGTTTGAGGGGAATTTGGCAGTACAGAGTATGCTAAATACTAATGTTACTGCTGATGTTGCTGACAACCTCAGGTGTTCAAAAATCATGAATCAAGCCCCCCAAAATCTTGAGATTTAATTTCTTCTTCTTTGTCTTCCAGTTTTTGAATCATTAGGGCTCACATTCTTAAGCTTTTCTCTGCAACCATAAATACTAGTAACTTATTTTAAAAAAATGGAAGCCAAGAGTCTCATGTAATCACATGACTCCAGGAACGGGGATTTAAGACACATCAACTCTCATGAGACTCTCAATAAAATGGTGATAGTTGGTAATACTAGACTGATCTCAGAATACTGATAGTTGAGTTATTTCCATAGACTAGGAGACAACATGTACTTTAGTTTAGAATGATCATGTTATAGATTTAGGAATATGACAAAGACAAAATGTATTCCTGAGTGAGAGAACACAGTTTTGACTCACTGTGATGATAGCCATCTTGAATTGAAACTGCTTTCTGCTTTGGAGAGCCTCACAGCAGAAAGGTAGGCATCCACCTTGGTTTATCTGTACTGCCGCTTTAAATTTCCAGAGTCATAACAGTTACATAGCTATGTATACCACAAGTTTAGCATCATTAAAAGACATTTCACCAAAATATCATAGCAAATAAGGTATGTTTCCTCAACTGAATGGAACCTAAGTTATAAGAATATAAAAGTGGCCATACTGGGTCAGACCAATGGTCCATCTAGTCCAGTATCTTGTCTTTCAATAGTTGCCGGATGCTTCAGAGTGAATGGACAGAATAGGGCAATTATCAAGTGACCCATCCACTGTCAATCAATCCCAGACTCTGGAATTCAGAGACTTAAGAGGATATATATACTCTGGCCCAGAGCTGCCTGAACCCTGTAAAGAATATTCTGTGGATATTTGTTCCAAATTTTGAACAAATTTACATAAGTCATATGTGCACCTAGATTGTGTTTGTTTTCCATGAACATTTGTGCGATCAGGTTGAATTAGAGTGAGTCATCACAGAAGGTGAAATTTAAACTCACATCTTTGAATCTTTTTAGAAAGTAAATATTAAATTCACGTTCCATGAATGTTTACATCAGAAGTTTTTTGGCATCCAATCATGCAAAGTATTGTTCACTTCCTCAAATGCTGAGCACTCTCAACTCATTTTGACTTTCCATTGATTGATCTCTTGTAGGATGGAGCTCTTTAAAAATTACACTTATTCATTCTGATAACAGAAACATAGCCTGATGCCTATTTCACCAACCCCATCTAAACAACACGTTACATTGTGAATAGCAAGTCACAGAGTTAAAAATAGATCCTCAAATATTACCGAATAATTAATGCATTCATGAACATTTGTGATATATTTGAAGGCATTACTTAAACAGCAACAAAGGTTAAATTCATCATTTAAATTATTTGCAATGAGTCATTCACTCATTCCTTACTTTTTCACCATTATTTTTCATTGTTTGAATTCTACAAGTAGCATGGATGACTTGACCACTTTGTGAAGCAGTAAAAATGTTGTTCTGCAAAATGCAGCCTTGAAATTGCAGAGAATTAGGAGAGAATTCAATTATATCAAAGAAAAATTATGTGATTGTCACCTGGCCTATTACACTGTTTTTTCCTCTTTATACTGAAATAAGAGGTGAGGCTGGAATCTTCACTTATCTGGAAGAAGCATTTAAGGTCTTGTTACATGATGGGGTAATGTGCACTATGAGGGGTGGGTGATTACTAAAGTTTCTTAGTGTACGGCACACTAATTGGTTAGTGTAGCCCCTGCTAGTGTATTTTAACGTAGTGCTGTTTGAAACCATTTAATGTGCAACATGTTATTGTGCTTTAGATGTCACCCTGGTATAGTGCTAATTACTCCACTGTTTAGACAAGCCCAAAATTAAGGGCCACAGCAGTTCTCAGAAAAAGAGACAACTCACATTTATTTTCACCAGTGTCAGTGCCAATAATTTTTAGAAAATAGGTTTATCCCTTTATTTGGGTCAAAATATATCTTCAACCAAAGCAAAAAAACTATGGAATTATCTTTGTGAACACTAAGAAAAACAAAATAAGAGATTAGTAAATCTCCTATTCAGCAAAGTTCTTTCAACTGTGTATAGTTTTAAACACATGCGTATTCCCATTATCTTAGGCCCAGATCCTGCAAATGCTTATGTACATACTGAGCTTTACCTCCTTAAATTGGGAGTGCTCACAGTAATAAAGTTCAGCATGTGTAAATGTTTGAAGGAACAAGGCCTTAAATAGGACTACTTGGCTGCTTCCTTGCTGAACTGGGACTGAAACCAGAACAAATAAGCAATACCAAACAAATATTACAGTTTGTTTGAGATGGTATACTTTACTTCCTGTCCTAAATTGAATCCTGTAAGTATGCAGTTACGGATATGCTGTACTTTACCTTTCAGGTAACTGCGGTGACTTATGATTGGTCCTTAGCTAATCATTTAATCATAGCCAGTTTCCTTGTCTGTATTAATACTTAGTTATTTCAAAGGTAACTATGTTATTATGATGAGGAATAACTGTAAGCCCTTCAATGATGATGCTATATAAGATAAATGTTAAGTAATGTTATTATTAATGATCAGCATTATCCATACCCAACTCCTTTGTTTGGACTATTTATTCCTCCAAATTCTAGTTATTTTTAATACTCCCCATTAACAGCTGAAAATTGAACTGATCTGTATATATAGCCATCCACCTCTTCCCCTGACCAGACTAACTTGTCAATTCCTACAGACTATAGTCACATGATGTAAGCAGGCTCTAAATGAGCTCTCCCCAGACTGCTAGTGATTAGCTGGGGGGAAAATACTTCAGGACCAGGCCGTATTTACATAAACACATCTATTCTGCCTAGGTGTGACACCCTGTGTCTGAAAACAAGACCCTCAATACCCTATATTCACCAATGTCATATAGTTATATGTTCTGTACAAAGTATGTCTTGCTTGGTAATATTTTAAACGTCTTGATCTGCTAAACATTAATATCCTGTTAGATTGTAAATGCTACTAGAACATGTTGTGAGGCGGGAGCCACCTAAACCAGCTTTTCAGGCACAACAACAGAGTGGCCAGACTGCATTAATGGATATCTCTCACCCATTCAGGAATAGATTCCATTAACAGGAATTGTTTACAGTGAAGGTTTCACTGTAGGAAGCATGTTCGCAATGGGACTGGACTGACCAATGAGGATGACCACACAGGTCATAAGCCCATTTTTCTAGCAAGCTGAAACAGGCTATAAAAGGGGGAGCATGACATCATCACTGTGCTCCACTCCCATACAACTGAACACCTGAAGCATCATCTAGAAGACAAAAGGACTTTGAAAGGGGGGAGGGGAGTCCCAGGCAGGAAAAGTTGCCCAGACTGCGTTTAAGAAACTACTTGTACCAGTTAAATAGGGTGAGACATTGCTAATTCAAAATTTTGTTAGTGTGTAGAATTTAGACTGTGATCTTATGTTTATTTCATTTGGTAACTACTTTTAACCTCTTTACACTTGCCACTTATAATCACTTAAAATCTATTTTTCTGTAGTTAATAACCTATTTTAATGTTTTATCTTAACCACTGTGTTTGTTTAGAAAAATTGCTCAGTAACAAAAACTGGTGCACGTTCCTTCCACTGTGAGGGAAGGGAGGACTAGATAATAATCTTCATTGGTCAGGCTTTTTGGCAGGGTAGATGTATAGTCCTGGGCTGAGAAGCCAGCTGGAGTTCCTCTATTGTTGGTTCGTGAGTGGCTGGAAAGCGTTCATTGAACTAAGCTGGGTGTGATCAGTTTTGACTGGCGTTGGGTTACAAATCACGATAGTATTGAATGCAGGGGTAATAAAATGTTCTTATCCTTATTGTAAATGGCAGCACAACTGTGCTTAGCTTGCCTGGATTGAGGGGATCACCCTCAGCTCAACTGCACTTGTTAAGCAGGGAGTTCAGATGCCAGATCCCAGTGAAAGGATGAAGAGAGTGGGGATGGGTGTTCCTATCTGGTGCTGTGGGTTCTGGCTAAGAGTCCCAGATACCATTTCACCCTCCCCCTCTATGCTGTTTAAAGACAGAATTGATTAGACTTCACTGAGAGTCTTTTGTTTTAACTGATCATTAGAGCTGAAATCACTGATTTCCAAGTACAAATGCTGAGTCTTAGACTTGCTGTGGGACAGTGTTTCTGTGAAAGAGGCGGTCCAGCCAGTGTTAGCAGTGAGGTTTCCCCCATTAACTGCTGAAATCACTGAGAGCTGGGTGAAGTAGTGGGACCTCAAGCCAAGGCACCACAGAGGTTGCAGTAGAGAGGCAGGTAGTAGTAGAGAATGTGACCGCACAGTGGCCAATGGCAGCAGACTGAACGATGGTATAGCAGCCGGATGGCAGAGTGAATGATGGTGCAGTGACGGCAGTGAGAAGCAACGCAGGGTGAATGGCAGCAACTGTGAGCTTGTTGCAGAGGCAGCAGCAGCAGCTGACGCATCAATTCCCCCCACTCCTGCAAGACAGCAATTATGGGCCCCCGCCCATCACCCCAGGGCCAGAGGAGCTGGCTTTTCCTCTTGTGGCCGGAGAAGATGGCTCTCCCCAATGCGATCTGAGAAACTGTCAGCTTCTACCTGACTCCAGGGCTGGAGGAGTTCTGTGCCCCCTGCAGATTATTGGGGAGCCCTGCCCTTGGTTGCTCACCCTTGTGCACGGCTCTGACTGTAAGCTCTTCAGGGAAGTGACTCTCTCCTATTATGTGTTTGTACAATGCCTGGCCCAATGAAGCCCGGATCTTGATTAGAGCTTCTAGGTTCTACTGTAATACAAATATGGTGGATTCCGCTTATGAGCAACGTTTTGGCTTCCAGCAAAATGTAGCTATTACATGAAAGTTGCCAACAAGAAAAAGTCAGGTTTGAGGGGCTGCAGCCAGGGAATGTAGCTGTGGGATGTGCACATTACCTCTCCCTGTAGTCCTGCCTACAGCCAGTGCTCAGCACATCCCAGCATTTCCTTCCCTGGCTGCAGCCCCGCAAACCTGTTTTCAGGTCTGCAACCAGGGAGAGAAGGAAATGCTGGGACATGCTGCACCCAGGTCCCCCATGCCAGGGCAGGATGCAACCTGGAGAGTGCAGGAAGAGGGTCCCAGTGCTTCTTTCCTTGGTTCCAACCCCACAAACCTGCCTGCAGCCAGGGCTTTTCTTCCAAAAAAAAGTTGTCAATAAGTGACACGCCTGTTGCCATTATCTGAATCCCATTAACATTATAGTTAGTGGGACAGGACTGGTTCCCAGCAAAAAGTTGCTATTATTTGAAAGTTATTAATATCTGGATTGTTATTAAGTTGCATCAATTGCAATAAATATCAGCCATTCCTTGATGCAGCAGGGAAACACATAATACCATTCTGGGAGATTTATTACTTTGTTCACCTTAAAAGACAAAAATAGACACCAAATGGGGGGAAAAAAACCCTCTTTGAAAAGCAATATGCCCCATCCCATATAACAGGAATAATAAAATAACTAATAAAGCATTACAATTAATTGAATTAAACCTCATGGCTGTAGAAACATCGCCTTGAAAGCCATGTACGGCGCACATGAGTATGGGGAGTGTCTGTCAACAGAGATGCATAGAAGCCTCTCATGTGCTAAACACTATTAGGAAGCCAGATAGTACAAACACACAGTGAAGAGCCTGTGTGAGCATCTGTATCACCTCATATTACACATGACCCCCAAACTGCAGAACAATTCATTTTGTAAAGTAAATTAGTCTAATTTAAACTGCAGGGGCTGAAATAAGATGTGGAGCAAGAAAAAGTGAGTTCAACAGAGTTGTATGCACTTTCAGGGCTGCATTTTGTCAAAGAACTGTAATGGTATGGTATTTGGAGCAAGACTAAAAAGAGAGCACTCTTTAAAATGCTGCCCTCTTGAAGATTAATGGTTTGATATTTGAAAACAATTTCAATGAAAAGAACTTTTAATTGAGTACAAATGGAATGAATGCAGCTGAGCTAAGGCATTTTCTTCATCATCTTATTGCTATACACTATTTTGCAGCATTAACAAGTATGCTAAGCACTTTACAGAACAAAAGTCTCTGCCTCAGAGAGTTGACAGTCTAATTTGTCATGATATGGAGAGTGCAGGTAAACCAGTGGAGAATGGGGAAAAGTGAGGGAGGGTAGGGCCCATATCCTCAAAGGTATTTAGGTGCCTAACTCCCATTAGCACCCAAATACCTTTGAGGATCTAGGCCTAGGTGGTGAAGTAATAGTCATGTGAACACTTGTTGCTTCCCATTCATATTTTTTACAAATGTGACTATTCTGGAGCTCAGTAGGGCAGTAGTAGGTCTCTAGGACTTGAATGAGAAAGTGGTGGCTAGGCAAATAGGCCAGCCAGTGGGAATGCTGTGATGGCTGCTTACCTTACAAATACAAACACTTCCTGCTTACCTTGTCCTCTCCTCATTTGTTTTACAGCTGGCATCTCACATTTTATATTCACCTCGCCCACCTTTTGGGGTAGAGACTGCCTTTTTTCCTATGAAGTTTCTTCAGTAGAATTGGTCAAAAATTCTCTGCCGAAACTGTTTCTTTTTTTAATGAAAAATGGATTTTTGACCAAAATGAGAAATGTGACTGAAATGAAATTTTGTTTTCTTTTATTTCAGTGAAAGTCAAAAACCTACAAGTGTTCAGGTTTTGTTTTATAGGTCTTCCCCTCACGCCACCCCCCCTCCCCCCGCCCTCCTTTTTCCAGTGGAAAAAGGGAGAAAAGTGGAGAAAAACAAATAGATCAAATCTCACATGTGTTTGATTCACTGGCATATGAAAAATTCAGTGAAAAATGTAGACAAAATGAAAAAAATTCCTTCATTTTTCAACCAGCCCTTCCATATCGTGCATAGCACAACTGGTTCCTGATTGGAATCTCTAGATGCTACTTCAGTACAATTAATAACAACACTGGATAGGTGGCAATTCCATGCAAATAGAAGCATGAAGGAAATGGGTAATGGGAGAGGGAAAAAAAGAGTGTCTCTAGGCTGGCATTAGTGACACAGGAGTGGTGGTAAACACAGTAGGAAAGATAATGTCAGAGATGTAAGTCCTTTAAAGTTGTTCTTTGTTTGAAATATATATGAGGCCCATTAGAGACGAAGACAATGCTAAGAGTGTTCAGGTTATGCACCATCACATTTCCATTCAGAAAAGTGGGGAAAGCCTTCCACAGGTATGGTTTACAAGCAGAGGGAACATAATTCAGAGCATCCACAAACCCAGCATCCAAACCTTACATTTTGTTTCCGAAGACACCAATATTACCATGAAATAGATGGTCATGAGATAGACAAAAACATTGAGGGTAGTGACCAGACAACTATTCCTGCATCCACATGGGTGCCCTCTGTGCCTGGTATGCTTTACTCTTTCATGCAAGTGTACCTGGGCCTAGTAGTGCTGACCTGATTACTATACTTAGATGTTATCAATTCACCTTCTTAGGCATAGGTGATAGCAGGGGCCCCCCAATGGTTAATTCCTTCCTCTCTCATCAGTGGTTAATTGTTGCTTCACCCCTATTGTTTTGTCAGTAGTAAGCCAGAATTGTCAATTACAGCAGTTTTGGGGGTGTTCTTTTAAGGAAAAAAATGTGAAACTGGACATCTGTTGCAACTTCCCTTTCCACGGAGTAAAGGAAGATTAGTCAGTTTCTTCCAAAATACCGGTATCAGGTTTGGAAATACAGGTTTTCCTTGTGCTCTTCTTTCTTATCTGGCACTGTTGAAAGCCACCACTATATATAATGTCCTTATACTTCTTATGAGGAAGGACTATATGTCTCTTATTATCTTATCTTTAATTGAAATAATCCCTGTAGTTAATGCCTTTTTAAAATAATCAGTGTATATGCTGTATGTACTGCTTATATATATATTGTAGAAGACAGGTTGCAGACCAGGTCTCATCTACTTAATGCTGCACCCATAAGCCATCAGAACCGGCAGACACAGTGGTATTTTGCTAGTCATAGCAATACATAGTTGTATTGGTTCTTTATATTTAATAAGTGGAAGACATTTGCCTGTTGCTAAATAAGTGTCCATTGTTTTTACTGCTGATGATACCATGGTATTGGCTCTAGTGCACAAATCAATCCTCACATTATTCTTGCACTACACAGCAGCTTTATAGTATTTCTGGTATGTTTGGTCTCTGAGACCAAACTCAAAGCTTTTGGTGGGCTTCTGGGAGCATAAAGACTTGTGAAGCACTAATTCTACAGATACATCCTCAAATTGTGGTAGTTCATTAAATGCGTTTTGGTAAAATCAAAGATCCCTGGTTGCAACCTTCAAAATTTAAAGGAAAAATATTAGCTACACAAACAGTGAGTAAAGAAATAGCAACGTCAAGAGAGAATTCAGGATGGCATGCATAAATTGCGATAGATCAGAAAAGAAGACAACATTGGTGCAGCAGAATGTTATCCTTGCAATCAGAATCAGCTTGCACTGGATTTGGTACCCCTAAACATGCTTACAGATTAGGACATGTTTTCTGCTTCAAACTTTATAGATCATGATTAGACGTGGCATCGGTTCTCTGCTCCACTACAGAGTTCCTGTGTGACTTTGAGCAAGTCACTTAGCCCTAGATCTTCATATATATTTAGGTGCCTAATTTCCATTGAAATTAATGGGAATAAGGTGCTTAAATACCTCTGAAGATCTTGGCCCTACTCTCTCTGTGCCTCAGTTCTCCATCTGTCAAAGGAGCTGATAGTAATTCCCTACTTCACTGAGATTAAAGATAAGGCATTCAGATACAGTGATGGGGGTCATATAAGTACCTTAAATAGATTGAACCTTATTTAAACCCCAAAGATACATATCTTAGTTAGGGTTAAACCTGATTCTGCCTATATTTCTTTAGATATGAATTAAAATGTTTGTGGAATGATTTCTGTTATTTAGCTGAAAGCTGGAGCCAATGTACCCGGCCATCTTTGGCTTTGTGCATGCTAGAGAATTGAATTATTGGTAATTGAACCAGTGGGCTAACGCTGTGTCTATACTAGCCATGATGTTTTGGGTGCAGATCGGTGGCAGTTTTGCCCCAGATCCACATTAACATTGTACTAGTGTGCTGCAGTTGAACTCTACTCTGAGTAGCTATTCCACAGTTCACAGTGCAGGTCCTTGAACCAGTGACTTCTGGGAGGTTTCTAAAGGCTTTCTGGAAGCTGAGGGGAATTATGCGAGAAGACGTCAAGCTCCTATAAGTTCCTGAGTAAGTCATCAGGGGAAATATTGTGTGTCCTCTGGTGCTGAAACTATTACTGTTACTATTATTAAGCATTTACACTGTGGTAGCAATTAGAGGCCAACCACTGCCCTGGTTGTACACCAAACACTGTACAAATATATTGCTGCCCCTCTCCTGAGCAGGAGCAGATTTTGGGGCCTTCTAAGTTTCAGTTTCATGTTGGATGTCATATAGTCAAAGTACTGTTGTAGTGTAACTTGTTTTGTTCACACACCTACACAAATCCTGGAACAGAATTGGTCAACCATCTTCTTTCATAACTCTCTGCCCAAATATCTATAGCTCAGCCAACATATCTCCACTGAAGAAGGATGGTTTATTTTGGCATGTGGATTCTGACTCAAAGTGTGTCTGGAAAGCTCATGAGACAGTATGGTTAGGATGCTTGAGGTATAATTCTGCAAGTTAAAATGTTTTGGCATCCTTGCCAGAAAAACCATGAGCAAGTGATAAACATTCTCCAAAACCTATAACAGTTAAGCTGTCATAGCTGAGGGAGGTTTGGTGGCCTAGAGTATTGCCTTGTTTTAATACATTTCCTATGCTTGACACATCCAGTTGCTTGTGTAATGAAGACTGATGTCAGGCCCTTCTGTGTTTCTTTGATTAGATTCCAGATGTGGTGTTTCATTTTATTAATGTAGTGCTTGCTGACCTAATTTTAGAAGAAGAATCTACTTTATGTTTTCCATTGTCTTCAGTAAAATCCTCCTTATGCTTAGAAGCTGTGTGAGTTCATTTTCAACGAGCAGCTTGCCTTACAAGTTGACTTTTCTTAAGGATTCTTAAGCTCTAATTTTTATTCCCCCTTGACTTCTCTAAATTATGCCTCAGATACCTTCAGTCCTGGGGAGGACTGTATAAACAGTGCATTTAGAAATATAATGGAGGAAAAAAGTAAAGCAAAGAGATACCCTATCATCATACACACACACACCAAGAGCCTTAGTCAGAACTTTTTGAGGTCAATGGGGGTTTCTTCATTGACTTTAGTGGGCTTTGGATCAAATGTGGGACAAAAATGTACTGATGTTTAATTGTGTAGTAACTCATTGAAAGTGAGTGAAATTAAAATAACCATGTTGAAATCAGTAAGCGAGGAATGGTAACTGTCTGAAAGAAAATGAAGGATATAAGCCTTTTTACCAGTTCACCTGCTGGTGGTAAATCAACCTAGCTCCATTTACTTCAATAGAACTACACTGATTTACAGCAGTTGAGATTCTGGTACATTGATTGCAGACGGGCTACTTGCATGAGTAAGCACAACTCAGCATGTGGAAAGGATGCAGAATCAGGCTCTAAGGAAGTTAGTAAATTTTTTAAGATGGCCCAAGTAGGCATAGCTAGGAGTGATGGAATGAAGTTAAGGAAAGGGAAATACAGGTAGAATATAAGGAAAACCTGATAATAGTGAGACCTTTTCAGGTGTGAAATAATTTTCCAGGTGAAGTGGTGGAAGCTTCATTACTTGAAACAATTTAAAACTTGACTGGATAAAACACTGGATAATATATTGTGGGGTACAATCCTAAAATGGAAACAAGGGAGCAAGTAGATGACTTTTGTGCCTGATGATAGAAATGATTAAATTATTTGTATTTAATTTTTTATGACATCAGGTCCTGGGCCTACACTGGGATCCACTACCACAGACCCCTCCCCTGATACGGAATCCCATTTAACAATAGTAATATTAATACCTAGCTCCTATATAACACTTTTCATCTGTAGGTCTCAAAGCGCCTTAGAAAGGAAGTCAGTATCATTATCACTATTTAGGTCAGTGGGATTCCACCTGGATGCAGGTGTCGGTGCTAGCAGATCTGATGCGAGCTCAAAGCCTTATTCAGTACATTTTCATTTGTCTTATTCAAGAACTGATCCAGTCAAAGTCATTTGGTCAAGAGGTAGTAGCTTTCTGCATGTTCTAATAATGTCTACTTACAGCATCTGTTCTGCCACAGATCACATTAGATTTAGAATGCATGTTAATAAGCTCATCGTCAGACACATTTTAATTCAGCTGAGGCCTAGAAAGAAAATGTAACTGTAATCTGAGAACTGACTTTTTGGAAATATAAATGAACATAAAAATTATTTTTCAAACTTACAGCAGACATCAGTCAATTGTGGCTGAATTGTTTAATGTTATGGAGCTTGGCAATTTCAGGGAATAGGCATGCAATAATGGAGTTCCATGAATCTGATGCAAATTTCCATTGAATTAACATTGAAGAAAGAAGAAAGGTTGGTGTATAATAAATTAACAGGAGAGAATCATCATCTTAACACTTCTAATCCCAAGAGAGTAAGTATGGACTCAGCCTTGAGGTCTTCTTCCATTCACCAACTGGCCACGTGTGTCCGTGAACGGCTCACCAACGTGCAAAGTCAGTAGACCAGTTTCGATAGCTGGCTTTGGCAAATTTGGGCTACTCCCGCAGTGCAAAGAGCTAAACGTTGGCTGGATCTTCCCTCTGAGGATTCCTTCCATGGAGTGGAGCTCCCAGCAATCACAGAGCTCTCATAGCTTGTACACCACACCCCCTCCCTGTAGCCCCAGTGTATGGTGCATGTCAAGGGCAAGTTATGTCAGAGACATGACCAGAGTGCTGTTGCACTTCAGCATTCCCCTGCTGGCAGATGGCTCCTTGGAGGCCATTACCAGCCAGCACAGGTTACAGCAGCCTGGGACTGGGTATTTCAGGTCTGGTATAGTACTTACCCCAGGATCAGAAATCTGTAACCACCCACCTTGTGGCCCCTCTCATTTCAGCCCCAACCAGTATAATCAAGATGATTTGCTGTGCATCCTAGGGGTAACTCACATTATTCACTTATCTGCAGAAGGGTTGTCCACCTTTGAAATTTTTGTGAGTCTTAATTAACGTTAAGGATTAATCCTGAGGATTGCTGTTTGTAGAGCGCTCAAAGGTAGAGTGAGGTAGGCGCCTAAATATTTTGTGGTTCTAGGCATTTGAGATCCCCTCATTTAAAAAGTGCCCAGATAGTCAAAGAGTTTGATTCTACACAGTAAGAATGGGCTTGAATCCTAAGTGCGCCATTGTATTATTGGGCTGTTGATCCACAAAAGCGTCTGAGCTTCCAAGAAGATTAAATTGAATTTTATACCCACAAGAACACGTGGCTAATCCAATACTTCCTTTGTTTCCCCCATAGAGAAGTGGAAAGCAAAAAAGAGGCAATAAATAACCTAAATATTTTAAAAACATCAATGCTGGAAACCGAGCCACTAGATTATATTGCTTGAGTTGAAATACAGCAGAGTAATGCTACTTTTTAGGTCCATTACAGGAAAAGTTTGACAGATTTTTAAATAATCAAATAGAACGTTGTTAGAATAGAATAGAGTAGAATAGTTTAACTATAAAACTGTTACTCTGTTATCAAAGTATGGCAAGTCCCACCAGCGAATGACAAGCTGTATATTTCCTCAATAGTTTCAGATACTGAAAAACTTGAACTTGGTTACACTATTTTTAATCTGGCTGAAAAACCAAGGGGTAGCATTGTTCAATTCCATCTAGTCTTCATTTTCTATTAGCAGAAATCCTGTTTTGAGGCTTCAATATAGGAAAGGTAAAAAGATCACAAGGCAATATTGGACCAAGTAAATATTGACAGATCCAAAGCACACACCAGTATGCTACTGAGAGTTCGAACAACTGCTATTGCTGCACAGGGATTGAGTCAAGGGAATCCTATGGATGGGAGCTGTCAGCTTAAATTTTTGCCTTTCCCCCAATTTGGTTATATAAATACCCTCCTTACTTTAGATTCCTTTATCTCTTTTAGCCTTTCTAAATGACAACGCAGTCCGCCTAGCCTATCAATAGCATGTAATTTATTTGTTATTCAGCTGAGCCTGACCTTCATTGATTTTATTGGGTAATTTGCCGGAACTGATTTTTTAATGTTAGATTTATTACAGAGGCACTTCATTGTCAGATAAATGAAGTCAATTTTTTAAAACTAACAAAATGAAAGAATTGCTAGTTGAATGAGTTTTTAAAAGCATATTAGCTAAAGGACCTCTTATGTCAGGCCTCATTTGCACATATGAAGTTGTATAAAGAGGATGTGTGTGCATGCGAATCTTCTAAATTTCTAAAAGCAGAAGACCATATTATACAGTAACATGTAAAGAATAGGAGCATTATAAACAGTGGTGCTGCAGTGATGCTATTTTCCCAGAGAGCCAAATTTTGCTATATTTATTTATGATGACTGTAGTATCCTGCTCTTTTAATAGCCTTTATCACTTCAATGGGATTGCTAACAGAAAATGATGCTACTCAGTGTGAATAAAAATGAGACCCAAAAGGTAGTGACATTTTCCCTCTTCGACTCACACTTTTCTCAATTTTTAAACGTCTTGATGCTGTTTTTAGCTAGCAGCAGAGAGAAATGGAGTTCTGGCTTGCCCATCTTTTAGACCGCTCTTCCTCCTCTGGTTCAATTGCTCAGTATAAAGACATAGCAGATTGTCCTGGAGAGCTGTAAATCACAACGAGTTATTAGTTCTACTTTTCACATGTAGTTAAAAGTCAGCTTTCTAGTTCAGGATGACAGAGGCTCTCCCTCCATAAATCTTCATTATGCTCTAGATTAAAACAGCAAGGTTTGCCATGCTACGTTCTGTCAGCAATTCAGATATAATATTTTGTGTGTGCTGTTAAAATAATTTCTTTTGCTAGAGCATGCTCTAGTGTGTGGGAAAAACACAACTTTGTTTCTGGAACCTCAAACATATCAGTGCACTTTCCAATATAGGAAAATGTCCATGATTTACTGAAATCAAGAGAGAAACATATCTTCAAATGATTGGTAATGGGCAATGAGCAATATTCAAGACACTTCTGCTGTGGTACTCAATAGAGAGGAAGATAGTTAAAGCACCAAACTGAGAGCAATAGATCTAGAGAGTGCTGCTCTCCTCTCTGCCACAGACTTCTATATGATCTTGGGCAAGTCACTTAATCTCTCTGCACTTCAATTTTCTCATTTGTAAAACTAATGCTACTTCCCCATATAACAGGGGGGTTGTGAGGATAAATTCAGTCCTGTTAGTGAAGCACTTGGGGACTATGGTAAGTAGCATCATGGAAATGCCTATAAAAAAATAGCCATCCAATCAAATAGCTGAGAGAATAAGGAATTCTGCCTTGTGCTAAGCTTTTTTAGCCTTTCAGGTCTGCTGTGCCACCTCCTGTAATGGGTTTTCATCCCCACGGGTGCCAGAAAATTACAGTAAACACAACAGACAGAGGAGTTTTCCATGCTGTATAAAAATTGAAAAATTGATTAAAACGGCAATCATCAATTCATTAAAAAAACCCTAACAAACAAATCCTCTGATGTTCACTGGAATGAAACAGGCGTTAACCGAGGGCAGAATTTGCCTTGATGTCAAAAGAGGGGAAGGGCCCTATCAGAACTGTTGATTTTTTTTTTTTTTATTTGAAAGGTAATTGCTGTTTCAAAAGGCGTAGGGCAGGTGAAGGAAGGGTGCAAAGAACCTCTCCTGTTTGTGGGCCCTGCACAAGGGACTGACATAACTGCAGTCCGAGTGCTAGTTCTGATCTGCTCCTGCCAAGTTGTTTATGGCCCTGCCTCCCTCCATACTGGCAACAGCTGCCCTCCTCAACAGCTCTGGTACACATTGCACCTGTCTGTGGCAGAGTGTCTTCATGAGCTCCCCCTGAGGTGCTATGCCTCCACACTGTCCCAGTGTAGGGCTATGCCTGCAAGACATGGTTGCATTCCTTTTGTACAAATGATGCTGATCAATGTTTACATATCTTGGCAATGGGTTTTCATGAACCTCAGCTTTTATTAGGCTTTTATTTTAAACTGAAGCCATAATTTTCATACCTGATGCCTAAAGTTGGATTCTGAAAGCCATATTTAGGCATCTCAATAGAAGTAGCTTGATTGTCAAAGATCCTGAGCAGCTGGAGTTCCTACTGACTTCCATGAAAGCTGAGAGTGCTCAGTACATCTGAAAACCAGGCCGCCGTAATGTAAAGTATCTGATTCTGTCTTTAGGAGCTTAACTTTTGGCATCTAGAGTTGAAAAATGGTGGCCTGTGTGTTTAAAGATGGTCAGTGAATACAAAAATGATGGAAAGAATATCCATGAAATATGCAGTTAATTTGCTTTTTAAACAGAATGTGGAGCAATTTTCATGGAGTATACAATGCCGCCCATTCTAATTTCGATCGGTGTGTGTGCATGTGCATTTTTAAATGAATTGTGATCTTGTATATTACACAGCTTAAAAAATATAAAACAGAAAGGATTTCAATGTGAAATTTAGAGCACTTTCCTTTTAAATTTCCTAGCTTGCTTCCTGTCTCTGCTTCTGTCACTGTTATTAATGTAAGGAATCCATCAACATATTTTTATGGATGATTAAGAAGGGCTGACCTTTCCTTTGCAGGTACAAATAGGTAGTTCTTCAGAGGCTGTAAAGGAATGACAAGATAATTCTATCCATTTAATATTGAAGTGATGTTGATAGTATCATTCTTTTCATGTTTGAAACAGGAAAGTATAGAGGTTCTTTCTCCCTCACTGTGTTCTGCTTTATGTGATAGATTTTCTCTCTGACTAATCGCTGTCACATTAACCTGCACTATTTCATCCTTCAGAGCTGTCAAGATAATGACGATAATCGAAGTGGCTCATTGTAGGTAAAGGAAATTATATGAGCAAAGTAATATCATAAAACAGTGTTTAAATATTTTAATTTCATTTGTCAGGGCTGCCCCAACACTTCATTACACATATAACCATCTCTCATCAGTGGAATTAGTGCATTATTCATTACTGTTAATTATTTTCACATAATGGCTGCCCTGATATATTTAACCTCCACATTATATCTCAGATAATGGGCCTGTAAAATTGAATTGTGTGAAGAGCGGAGTTCTAAAGCTCATTTACAGAACATCAAAGAACAAAGAAGAGGAAAAGAATTCTAAATGGGACATTTTGCCCAGCTGGGGCCAAACATTTGTTTCTGTCTGATTTGCATACAGAAAATAGGTGGTTCAGAGGTGGTTTAATACTGTACATGCTGTCTGCTCACTTTACACAACCAATTAGGGTTTGTTAATGTCCCATGTATTTCAGACAACTTGTGAGTTACTGTATAGCGCGAATGCAATGGACTTAAAAAGTAACAGGCAAAAGTAGACTTTTTATAATGGGATGACAAAGTTGTAAAGTTGGCACCAACAATGAGTACATTTAAAAAAAAATTACATATTGTAAAACTAAGTTATCAAAAACCTTGCTACTCAGTGTCTGGGTTTAGTATCCAAACTTATGTAAATGGAGTTCATATTCTGGTTATTTTCTTGACTTTATTTGCCAAAGCCTTTTCCAACAGATGGCTCTAACCCAGTGGTACCACAGATCAAATGGAAATGAGCAAGGAGCAGAATCTGGGATGCCCGTGCAGGAGTGCACAAGCTGCAGGGAGCTCCTGCAGCCACCAGGCTGTGCTAGCGTCCACACAGGCCTCGATCCAGCTGAAACACATGCTTAGCTGTTAGCATCTCACTAGTCCCAATGGTGCTTTGCTGGATTGGGGCTGCAGTGACTCTGCTGCTGCTTTATGGGGAAGGGAAGGGGAGGATTCTTTCTCCTTCCATTCCCAGATATCTCCAGTAAATAGCCTAGTCACCCAAACTGGGCATTGCTTCCAAGACTTTGGCCCTATATAATTTTTAAGGAGCAAGCTGAGTTGCCAGCACAAGTTTCAACTTTAAAGATCTCCAATGGAAGAGCAGGGATTGAACTCAGTAGCCGCATTTGGGGCCTGATCCATGACTCAGTGAAGTCAATGGAAAATTCTTCCATTGACTTGAAGAAGAATTGGATCCATGCGCTTTATGAAAAGAACTTTTGTCAAAGCCCAGCACATTGGAAGGAGAGAGGTCAATAAAGGAAATGGGAACTGGCTTTCAAACTTGTGTCTTAACATGCATATGAAGGTTGCTGCAGTTTTTATATAGAAACATGCACACTTTGCTAGATAGTATTGTTCATGTCATTGTTAACAAAAGACAGAAGGTGGAATGGTTTGTAATGGTGTTAGGTCCTCAAGATGTACACGTAACGTTTCATGGTTTACAGATCTTAGGTATTGCATAAGATTTCAAGAGACTAGCGCTCAAGAAAATCACATGTAAGATATCCCTTTATACTCCCACATATCTACAGTAAATTTAGTAGATATTTTTAAAACACTTAAAACTCTAATTTCCAGACTGTTATAGAATAACTCATAGCTGGATGATAGGACTACAATATCAGAGGTGACTCAGCCAATCATGAGACACAAAATGTTTAATGTATAACAATACAATTCACTCAAGGTCATTTACATATTACAGCCTTATTGGCTAAAGAGTCATATTTCACAAGACTGATAT
This sequence comes from Emydura macquarii macquarii, assembly GCF_026122565.2. Classification (NCBI taxonomy): domain Eukaryota; kingdom Metazoa; phylum Chordata; order Testudines; family Chelidae; genus Emydura; species Emydura macquarii. The sequence goes on along the minus strand of NW_027132610.1, from coordinate 41,690,239 downwards.
ATGTCTTCCTGCTAAGTGGCGGTGGGGTTTTGGCCATATCATTAAATATTTATACAATATATACATAAATCTTCTTTCACCTGGCATCATCTGGGATTCATTTGGAACAGATCCATTTATTTCACTTTGTAATGTTTTAAGTTGTACAGATGTATGTTTCTGGGATGAAGATCAAAACTGCATCTTCATCTTCCTCCCAAACTACTGATAGATAGAGTAGGTTAGAAATAAAAGGAAGATCACATTTGTAGGGACTCAGGTCAGAACAGTGTTAATTTATGATTTCACTTGTATTTTGGGTTTATTTTTTTATGGTGAGAGTTGCCTTAGAACTAATTAGTTTGAAACTTGCTGCATTTATACAGAACTCTCACTGATGCATCATAGAAAATGTTGGGAAATATTTAATTTATAATCAAATTGGCCATTATTTTCCCTTACATGGGATATTTGCATGTAAAAAGGATACGAAAAAACCCAAAGATGGAAAAGACCCCCTAGGTGATGGATTCATCCCCCCTGAAAATTCCTGATACAGCCCCAGTAGAGGGCATGTGGGATATGTGTGTTTCTCACAAAAGGTCATGGGAATGTTCCCAAATAGATCTAGACTCTCTCAGTTGGACCTGTTGTACATTAAACTAATGCACCACAGGCCTTACAGGAATTGATTTCTCTTGTAGACTAACTGCCCATACCAATTTGTGTCAAATTTGGCCTGATTCTGCTGCTCCTGATCTCTGGAGGGAGCTCAAAGCCTATAACCTGAGCCCATGCTCAGAATGACCTTGATCCGTGTCCATCCTTGGCTACAATGATGGTGCAGATGTGATCACTGGTACACATGCCGCAGTAATTGAGCAGCATTCTGTGAAGGGGTGGCCCTTACCTTGCCATGAAGCTATCTAGTTTGTCCGTTAGGAATAACCAGTACCAGGATCTGGATGAAAGGAGTTGAGGGATCTGCCAGCAGGCATCCCACGGCTGATCTGCATTGCCCAAGGACACCTACTCTTCTTTGGTATCACCGAGGCAAAGTGAGTGACTTTAGTCTGACAGTGAGAGACGAAAAATGGCCTCTGCTTTTGCCATTTTGTCTTTATATCCTGAACAACAGTGAGTCCCGTGTGCATATGCATGTTTCTGATGGTAGGTGTGTCAGAGAGCCAACCCAGTCACTAGAGGCTATTTCCTCATCTAAAAACTAACATGACATGGGGAGTAAAAAGACAAGCTACTAAGCAACCTCCCTGGAGTTTCAGGAACCACAGGGTAGTCACAGCAACACCAGTCTTAAGAGGGGCTAGATTTGTTGACCTTCATGGCTTATTGTAAGGCCTATCAGTGTGGGCAGATTTTTTTTCTGAGGTATTTGTATTGACCAGGGAGAGTTCTGTTTTTGTTGTTTGATGGAAAAGGGCACAGGGGATGAAGGAAAATGGAAGGTCTTGTGTCTTGTAATGTACAACTGCACTGCACCTGAAGTTTTTGAGGAAATAGTTCCTTTTTATGTGACATGTTTTTAAAAAGGATGTGTTTGAGGTACTATGAGATCTTGGATTGATAGACGCAGACTGTATCTAGAGTAGGGAGTAACTATAATAGCGGCTTGCAAATGCAGACTTTTTAATAGTGTCGCTCTACAATAATCTATAAACACTGTACACACAAAAGTACGATGTTTACATATTATTCCTCAGCAATGAAATTTATTTACATTCCAGCTACAGAAAAACAGAAGTGATAAGAATGTGTGGGAATAAAAGTTTCTGAATCCTACTTAGGTAATAGTTTTTTCTAATGTAGGCTGTAATGAGATGATTGAATACTTTGTGAGTAATGGAGACACAGGAATTAGAAGGCCAAGTTAAAGGATATGCAATATTAACCTTTTTCTGGAACACAGCTCCATACATATTAAAGATCCTACCATATGTAAACTGAGGCTTTGTGTTCTTGGTACAATTTTTGCTAACAGTAACCCAAACCTATCTTTCATATATAACAGATAATTTCTTTCTAGGATAGGTCTATGGAGTTTCAGCTTGAAGTTTCAACTAGATTCAAAATACTTAAAATATGAGAGTCAGTAAAAGCAGGGGGATCTGAATATGACCTGTACAATCAAATAGGTCCTCTTGTATTACCGTTTTTATAAAAATACAGTAGATAAGTTATGCCCTTTGAATATTTACGGAACATTTCAGACCTTTCATGAAAGAGGTTTCTGATAAGCAGACATTAATGTACTTTTAAAAGGGAAATCTGAAATTTAGTTGTATGATGACAAGAGATGTCATTTTATATAGTGAACATATTTGAACAAGTATTAGTTAAAAAGGTGCTTGTCTGAGATGGAAAAAATTCATAGATTTTACACCAAAAATTCTATGCATTGCTTCCTATCTCTGTCTGTCTGTGTAGTTATCTGATCTCATACATTACAGGATGTTCTTATAAATGCCTTGTAATCCATGACTGATTACTAGTTTATAAAAGGACATGTGTCGAATTATCTGATGCATGGATTTTGTAATTGGGCTCACATATGTCAAAGTGCATATATTGTGTATATATAACTGTATATGTCAAAGCATTCTAATATATCAGACACTGCAAATCAGAAACAGAAATTCATTGGGAGAGCAGCTCACCGACTGTTGGACGAATTAGTAGCAGCAAAGGGCAAGAGACTTCAAGGATGTAGGCAGTGGAAGTCTTGCAATGCAAAAATGCATGAGGAATGAATGTGACAGTGGAGAATGGAGGATGGTAAGACTAAAAATAAAATATTAATTTGGCTCTTGTAATCTAGGTAAGAGTGGTTTAGAACATCTAGCAGCAATGTACATGAAGTGGGGGAAATGAAAGCCTCCACTTTGACTACTTCCATCCATCATATGTTGTTTGCAGTGTTGTTATAGTCATGTGGTCCCAGAATATTAGAGAGACAAGGTGGGTGCGATAACGTCTTGAAGATGGTCCAATAAAAGATATTACTTTACCCACTTTGGCTCCATCTCTTATACACACAAATGTTCGGAAAAATGGTGTTGATAAAGTGGAAAGTCCATCTCATGATTCTGATGATGTTACAACACACTCAAGCTTCACTCTCATTATTTCTTGCATCACCAGCTCCTTCTGAGGGAACCTCTTCAGGGCTCAGTTTTCAGACTTGAGTGCCTAAATCATCACTTAGGTGCAAAAATGGGTATTTAGATGCTCAGGTTTACTAACTGAACCCCATAATGACACTTGTCTAGTCAGTATATTATATTTGCAGTTTTATGTGTGTAAGCTATTTTTCCTGACTTATTTTTAAGAATGGGAAGAAAAATAAGCAGAGTTTGGTTAACAGTGGGCCTGATTTTTATTAAACTAGCAATGTAAAGGAGAATTATGGTGGGCATAAATATAATTTACTCTCACTTTAAATGAACTTTGTGTAAGTGAGAATGAGGATGGATGGAACAGACCTTCCAGGACCATTTAAGAAGTAGAAGAAAAAGGAGACCTACCAGATCCACTGTCTAGGATGGTAATCACCAGATGTGTGACAGAAAGCCTGGTAAGATGTTGATTTTCATTTCCTATTGCTATTCAGATAACATGGGTCAAAGTTACATAGTTATACCCTGTAGAGGCACAGATCACTATCCACTGACTCCCAGTGCTGAAATTACACTAGATAGGAACAAATGGCTTTAAGATAATGTTGGGCCTGGTTTTTTTCTTGCTTACATAAGTGTAAATGAGGAGTACCTCCACTGAAGGCCATGGCGTTACACTGGTGTGAAAGTGATGTAAAATGAGAGGATAATCATGTCCTATATAATTACAAACCCGTTACTGAATTCCCAGGGAACCGGATGGTGTTGGCCCATGCCGCTAAAGGCAAAATCAAAATTTGTGAAAGTCTGAGGAAAAGATTGAAAAGGTGAACCCTTTCAATACAGGCTTATGTGATGTTACACCGTGAGAACTGAAATCTGCTCTCAGCAGATACTTTAAAAAACAGAAGGGAAGGCTGTAGATATGTAGGAAAACTACGTGTCTCTTCTCAGTTTAATTTGAGTTTCAGCAGAGCTAAGACCACTGTTTACTATATGTCTTTTAAAATCAAGTTCAAAGAAATTTACCAACCCCATCTCTTCTAAACAAAGAGGTTACTTTGACTTTAGAAAAAGAAATATTAGAGAATTTTATATCAGATGCTTTGAAAACTATATAAGAAAAAAGGAATCTTCAGGGGATGGTTAAGTACTTTGCAATCTGAAAAGCCTCAGGAGGTTCACAGCCAGTAGTGAACTTGTAACCTCTAAATGTCGTCTTGAACACAAAATCTTTCAACTGCCATCTAAAGGCCTGAGAGTAACAATTTAAAAATGACTTTGCTTTATTTTTGTCCAAAGAAGTGCTCAGCCATATTAACCTCTTCATTCCTCTGTGTTGCAAATTTAAATAGGGAATTATTTATCCCTGGAATGGAATGATAACTCAGGTTGCCAATAGTTTTCAGAGTTTTTTCTTTAATCACAGGATCCATAGGATTAGGGATAAGGATGTACTGTACATGTAGAACATCCTAATAACTGCCCAGACAAAAGACGTCCTAAGGCTATCTCTTCAGACAATGAGGCATTTATTGACAGCCTTGGGCTGCTCTGTGATAAATTAAAATTGGCCAGTTTTTTAGGCTTTAGCTCAAATAAAGCTTCTAGCATTCACTTTTATTAATGACTCTGAACTAAATTCCCTTGCAAAGAAGATGATGGGATTTTTCTCTTTTTTGGCAAGAAATAGTCTTATTTAGGTTTCCATCTTACAATCCCTCTTTAGGTCTCACATCAAAGGGAGATTTTCTGGTGTGAGGATAGCAGGATATAAATGCAATTGTAAGGTTTTGAAGTAAAATTTATCAAGACTATTGGGCTTCTGATAGCTTTCTTTTGCTGCTGTTTTGTGGCATAGGTGTAATATATAAGGTAATGAACAAATATGTGCCATGCCTAAAACTGCCCTGACACACACATGCAACATAGTGCTTCAGCCTCTCAAATTTTGAATAAATAATTTCCATCCTTTTGTGTGTGTGTGTGTGTGTGTGTGTGTGTGTGTACACATATACACATATTTAGGAAATTTATAAAATGCAGCTGACGAAGTGGATTTCTGCCCAGGAAAGCTTATACCCAAATAAATTTGTTAGTCTTTAAGGTGCCACAGGACTCTCATTGTTTTGGTGAAAACAGAGTAACACGGCTACCTCTCTGGAATTTATAAAATTGTGTGTGTTCACACTGTTTCTTATCTCTTGAAAGTTCTGGTATGAGTGACCCGGGTTAAGTTGCCCTTTTACGGTTATTTCAAAATATTGGGTGAAGTATTATATTTGGCCCTACTTGCCATAAATGTTTAGGTTGGTTTTATTATTTTACAGTACTCAAAAATGTAATAGCTGCCTCACAATAGAGCAGATAAGATGATGTGATCCCTGCCCTGATGAGTTTACAAATTAAATGTAGACTAATTAGCACTATTGGAGGTATAGGAAGAAGGAACAGGAAGAATATTGGGTGGTGGTGAAGGACAGAGTGACATGAGTAAGATTATGCAGCTATTCAGTGAAGGCTAGTAGAAAACTGTTGGAGGCCCAGTGCAATCTGAGTTGCCTGACCATTGTCCTACAGGCTTAGCATAGCTTTAGTTGCTTGCTTGCCTATTCTGACCCCTGTAGCATGACATCTTCCGGTTGGCAGAGATTAATAGGACTATTGAGTAACCTTGTAGATGTCTCAGTTTCTGCATACCATGGCACATAACAAGACAAAATACAAATACTGTATGCTTGCAGCTGCACATAGATAACGTTGATGGGAACAAGACGTTATTCTTGAACATCTGGGATACACTGTTTCTTTGCCAAGGGGCATATTTTTACACTGCCCCTCCTATCACCAGATGTTGTTTTGACAACCCCAGTTATCATGGTGAGAATGGAATGTTGTTAAGGGTGAAAACCCAACATAGGTAATGAGCATATATGATAATGAGTACAAGTGGTAATTAGGTGAAAGTTGTTTATGGAAGGGTATAAGAAATCATTATTTAGACAAAGGAGCATGCTCCATCAACACCTGACTCTGCAGGGGGGTGCTGCTGGTTGGACCAGAGGATCCACTGACTCCCTGATGGGGTCCCTGAAGAAAGACGTTCCTGTATACAGCCTTTTGGGTGACTGCTTAGCTCTCCAGGCTTAGTGAGTATGAAATAGTGTAGTTAATTTTAGGCTTTGTATTAATAATCTAGTATATCTATAGAAAACCTTGCACATTAAACAGTATTGATCTGCAAATCGGGCGTACCGTGTCTCACTAGTATTCACACTGATCACTACGTGTCCAGTATCAACAAAAGCCTGGTGGAGCAAAGGTTCTTTTCCAGATAAATATTAAGAAACTGAAGTTGGCTAATTTCTTGTAGATGTGGTAGTTGTTCTTCAGGAAAGATGTGAATGAGAAGGTCACGTACCAGCTCAGGAAGGTGATTCCTTTAAGGGCAGTGTGGAACAAAGTATAAAGTCAATTGCAGGAGAAATAGACAAATAAAGCATTATGGCTTTTGTTGTGGCCGAGTGGAGGGCCTGGAAGATGGTACATGAACATCCCAATACTAGAAATTATATCAGAACATCCCAATACCAGGAATGGTACAAGCTCACTACCCAAAGATAACAAAGACACACTGACAGGTATTAAGGTTGGGATACCAAGGTGTTGGACTGAGATGTTTTTGACCGAGCTTGTACCATTCCTGGTATTGGGATGGTCCATCTATCTGGAATGCGCTTCCTGAGTATCGTGCCTACTAGTTCTTTAGGAATATGTGTTTATGCAATACCAGCTCTGTTCTTGCCAGTTTCTGTGAATCTGTATGCAGATTCACAGCCTGACTTCTGCTAACTTTGCTTTATAACAGCAGGGCTTGACTATTACTTTAGCTCAGGCCTTAGGTCTCATACCTGGCCTGTTATAATAGGCCTCATGTCTCAGGCTCTCACTTTATACTACAGAGTGGAGTTATGGAGGGTTGGATGGGAAAGATTAAAAACCTTGTATCTTACGTAATGGGGAAAAAGGAGCTACTGTAGGGATTCAAAGAAAGGGGCAATGCTTCTCTTTCAACAGAAGAGAGTTGGGAGGTGCATGCAGGCACTGAGCCTATGTCTACATTTGCCACCAAATTTGGCAGCAGTCAACGGGGAGATACACAAGCTACGTAGAGTAGCTTGCGTATCTCCCTTTGACTTCCTAGCTCCTACTTACCGAGGTACCTTCTCTGGAGTGGGCTTATTTGACTCTCCAACAGTTTACTGGGTAAAGAGAAAACAATTTCCACTTGTGTTGAGGGACTGAGCGGTCTCCTGGCTTAGCCGCAGTATCTCACTCCCTAGCAAAAGAAATCAGTTTGGAAGGATTGTGTAAATTAAATTCTGTGCCTATAACTATACTATGCATGCAAGTGGGTTTTCCCCATTTTTCTTCCTGTATAAGTGGCTTCCAATTGCTTAAAATATACGTGGCAATAAAGTATATATAGCCATTCATACTTATAGTAGCTTTGCCTCTGAGAAGGCTACTAATGAACGCTGGGTTAAATTTTTCTATCAAAAATCTTTTTGGTGGAAAATTGGGTTTTCAGCTAAACAAATATTTTTGCAAAAAATGCCTTCCATTAATTTTTTTGGTCAGTTTTTGACTGAAATTTTTTCATTCTAGGTAGTTTTCTTTTGTTTTTTTTTATGAAAGGGGTAAATTTTCCATGGGGGGAAAAAACCATTTTCCAACCAGTTGAAAAAGAGGCCTTTTCAACAATGTCAGAGCAGAAAAAACCAAATTTTTCTTTAAGGTTAAAAAATGAAACAGAAAATAACTCTTTAGCAAAAGCCACAATATTATAGGCAGAACGAATAAATCCCTTTTGAAACGACGAAGTATTCAGGACCAATATTTCTGCACTGCAGCTGAAAAATGCATTTGTTTTTTATGTTTGTTTGAGAACTGGTCCTGTTTCAGTCTGATGAGAGGTATTATTCTTATTCATTTTTAAATTTTAAATATAAAGATAATTATCTTGCACTTTATAACCTCTTTTTAAAGGATCACAATGTGCTTTATTATAATAAAGGTTGATTCTCCTTACAGCCCTCTATTGTAGGTGTACTAAGAGTTATACTAATTTATACCTGGGTAAGTTGAGGCCCAAAGATATTAAGTGACTTACCCAAGCTCACACAACAAGTCATTGGCAGAACTAGGATTTTTGTTTGCCAATTTCCTGCTCTAACCACTAGATAACACTGCCTTTTATCATAAAAGGTATGGAGTCAGAGATTTCCATATGTAACTGGTCTGTTCATTACCTGTTTTGGTCAACAAGAGTAGAATAGATAAACTGCATCTATACTGAGAATTTCAGAGTCATTTTTGAAAGACCATCCTGTCTCCTGGAATGTGTTAGGGATGCTCCGCAAAAGTGATATGTTCCATTTTACTGTGTAACTTTATCTATTACTCCTAAAAGAAGAACAGTGATTCGTGGTTAATTTTTGTGTCGAGGCAACGTTCTTTTCAGCTGGCCAAATAAAATTATATTAACTGATGGTAAAGTCTATGTTAAAATGGGCAAGGATTAATATTTGCAGCAAATTTCTTAAGAGATGCTTCAATTTCTACTACAATGTGAGAATCCAGGAGGCATAAATATATTGAGGACTGTGGCAATTATAGCAGCATATTCGTTAAGTTCGTGAAATTTTATTGGATGTTTATTGGAGATCTTTGGATCAAGGTAAATATGATCTGTCAGTTTCCAGAACCAGGTGATGTACTCAGTGGGGATAATCTCCATACTGCTTATATATTTAAAAAGAAAAATGCTTTTTTCTTTGGTTGTATAATGGTACTGTTAAAAACTCAACATTCACTTCATCTGGTATCTGCAGTAACCCTGGTACCTTCCTATACTGCAGCACCACAGTCACTGTAGGAGGCAAATGTTGAACTTTTACTGACTTACTTACTGATCTACTTACTGTCAAATGACATGACAGTTCAGTTTCGTAAAACACTGAGCACTACCATTTCCTCACACCATGTGTGTGGCTAGAGATTTCATATTCTTCCTATTGACAACAAAAGTACCAGGCAAGCTGGTATTTGCTTATTGCTATATATAATTTGAGTCTGAGCTGGCATTCCTTTGGCTCTGTGTACAAGAGTCTCGTCTTTGGAATTTACTCCCTGCATGGTTTGAAATAGCATGGATTTGTTGACCTGACGGACATGCTACACAGGTCATTGGTCTGGGAAGGCATTTGGGAAAAGTGTTAAGATTTGTGGAGCTCAGACTGGCCTATGGATTTTTATATGGAGGTAGAAATTAGGCTTTTGCAGAAGCTGTGGTGGGGAAATTTTGGTTCTGTGGACCAGTTTCTTGTGCAGAAAAAGGTAATTTTTCTCCAGCTGTATTTTGCCTTTGTTGGTTTGTATTTTTAATTTTCTGTCAAGAGTACTTAGAATCTGAGGTGGGATTTCTTTTAATGTTTATAAGTTGAAATTCAAATAAATGTGATGCAGAAACAGGTCTCCTCTTTAAGCACTAAGGAAAACAATGACGCTTTGCGAACGTCATGCAGTCAAAATTTTAATAAAGGGGCTTCCTCAAAAAAAAATTCCACCTCAGTCGATGGTACATGAGACATTCCTAGGCTCAAGGTTTTCCTTACCCTGTGCTCCCATCTCACAGATACGCACAAACAAATCTTTCAATTCTATGATTCCCTCTCAAAATTCATTAATCCCTGGCCCAGGAAAGCCCTTCTACCCACCATGATTCCCTCCCCTCAACACCTCATAGAGGCCCCTAGGTTCTTCTCTAGCCTGGCAGTCATTCCTCTCAGCAGTAGTGCTGGCCAGCAGGTGTCCCTTGTTTTATGCTGGCAGTAGAACAGCCTTCTTGTGATGTATGCAGTGGGGTGGTGGTTTTAAAGGTGGTTTTATAGCAGATGGGGAGTGGGCACCACTTTTGGTTCTTAAAAAGGGGGTATCTCCCCTAAATTGTGTGATCCATACATTTCCAAAGAGCAAACCCTAGTTCTTGAATTTTTATCCTTTTATTTTTGGGTAAAAGCTATGTTCAAGTGCTGGCTGACTGGATGGAAGAGAGAAGGAGACGTAAATAATATATTTTCTATATATACTTCAAAATGTTTGGAGTTACTCTGACACCATAGTGATGGGGACCATATAAAAACTGAGATGAATAGATAAATTTTAGCTACATATAAATCGATGGACATTTGGAATATATTTTACTCTAGTTTGGGGTTCACTGAACATTTTCAGTGGGTTGGGTTATGTTTGGTCAGTTGAGCTATCTGTCACTTGAATGACAGCTTTTTCTGGGTAAACATAAACCATGTTGGTAGTGGAAATATGAGCCACCAATGAAAATAAATGTCTGCAATAGAAATAAATGGTATTCCCTATCAAATCAAACTATAATTGTATCCCACCAGTTGTTGTCCCATTATGACCATGGAGAAAATGTAGGTATTAAAAAATATCATACCTATACTGTAGATTTCCGTATTGTTTATATAATTGGTCATGATCACATGTATATGTTGACTCAGATTCATAAATGTATCAAGATAAATGATATCATGACTATGATAAGCACATCCTCAAATTGTTCCATTCATGACTTACTGAATCTGTTTCTACTTGTTGAAAACATGAATCTTGGAACTCATTGAAAACAAAGCTTGATTATCTTGCTTTCAATAGTAACACTAAAATAATAGTAATTAATAATCCTGTGTACATCTATCCCAGGATCTCAAAACTTGACAAACATTAATGACTAGAACTGGTGAACTATTTGTAGCAAAGTGTATTTGACAAATGTAACCGTTTTCCTTTACCACAAATAGCTTTTAAACAGGTCATGAGTTTTACACACGTATTTACTATTTGTAATTGTTCGCCAAAAGCTTCATACAAACAAATTTCAGTCTATTGGCAGTATTCAGTCTATGTTCACTTTATGACTTGCCCATTATTTAATTAGTTTATATTGCTCTGTGGCTGATCACCTTGATAATATGTTATTGTTTCCCTAATAGAATGAATGTTACTATAATAAAGAAAGGCAGAGTGTGATTACAAGTTAATGCCATGATTCTCTTAGAAAGAGGGTGGAATTGGGAGGCAGGTTGAAAATATTAGGGAATATTTAAGAATTTAAAACTCTTTCCTTTCTTTGCCTTAGTTCTTGAATCATGGCTGGAAAAACACTGTAATATAATATGATAGGATGAGGTGAGATTTAAAATTCATTTTCTTTTCATTCATTCGCACAGAGTAATTTGAATAGTTATAAAAGTTGTTAACTCCATTCAAGCCAGTGGTCATCATGTATATCAAAGGCTGGGGAATTTAAAGAAACTTATGGAAAATTATCTAAAATCTGAGTACTGTGCAAATTTAACTGAAAGAGACCTGGACTTCTGTATCAGAGTGATTGAATCGAAGTACACACTGCATTTTGAGAAACTGGTGACTAACATGCATCATCAAATAGTGCTCTAGTATTTAAGTACCCATTACCACACAATTAATCTCACTAAGGTATTTCTCAATTTATTATATCACATCGTAGAACTCTAAGCTATATGGTAGAGCAAAGTAGATTAGCATGTTAAAGATGCTGGAAATCCTGATTTATCAGTACATATTTGATTAAAGTTATTAAGTGTTGTGGACAACTTCCTGGTGCATGTGCTGGAGGAACTAACTAGGGGCTGTGCTCCTCTTGACCTGCTGCTCACAAACAGGGAAGAATTCGTAGGAGAAATGGAAGTGGGTGGCAACCTGGGCAGCAGTGACTCTGAGATGGTAAAGTTCAGGATCGTGACAAAAGGAAGAAAGGAGAATTGCAGAATACAGACTTCAGAAACTTCAGAAAAGCAGACTTCAGAAAAGCATATTTTGACTCCGTCGGGAAGCTGATGGGCAGGATCCCCTGGGAGGCTAATATGAGGGGGAAAGAAGTCTAAGAGAGCTGGCTGTATTTTAAAGAAACCTTACAGAGTGTGCAGGAACAAACCATCATGATGTGCAGAAAGAATAGCAAATATGGCAGGAGACCAGCTTGGCTTAACAAAGCACAATTGGAGTTGCAGCTAGCAAGGGACGTGAAGGGTAACAAGAAGAGTTTCCACAGGTATATTAGAAACAAGAAGAACGTTAGGGAAAGTGTGGGCCCCTTACTGAATGGGGGAAGCTACCTAGTGACAGATGACAGTGACAGATGATGTAGAAAAAAGATGAAGTACTCAAAGCTTTTTTTACCTCTGTCTTCACAGATAAGGTCAGCTCCCAGACTGGTGCACTGGGCAGTACAGAATGGGGAGGAGCTGAGCAGCCCTCAGTGGTGAAAGAATAGGTTCAGGGCTATTTAGAAAAGCTGGACATTCACAAGTCCATGGGGCTGGATGAAATGCATCCAAGCGTGCAGAGGGATTGGTTGATGTGATTGTGGAGCCATTGGCCATTATCTTTGAAAACTCATGGTGATTGGCGGAGGTCTCAGACAGTTGGAAAAAGGCAAATATAGTGCCCATCTTAATAAAAGGGAAAAAGGAGGATCCGGAGAACTACAGACCGGTAAGCCTCACCTCAGTCTCCAAAAAAATCATGGAGCAGGTCCTCAAGGAATCCATTTTGAGGCACTTGGAGGAAAGGAAAGTGATCAGGAACAGTCAGCATGGATTCACCAAGGGCAAGTTATGCCTGACCAACCTGATTGCCTTCTATGATGAGATGACTGACACTGTGGATGTCGGGAAAACAATGGAAGTAATATATCTTGATTTTAGCAAAGCTTTTGATATCGTCTCCCAGGGTATTATTGACAGCAAGTTAAAGAAGTATGGGTTGGATGAATGGACTACAAGGTGGATAGAAATCTGGCTAGATCATCGGGCTTAATGGGTAGTGATCAACTGCTTGATGTCTAGTTTTGTTCAACATCTTCATTAATGATCTGGAGATGGAATGGATTACACCTTCAGCAAGTTTTCAGATGACACTAAGCTGGGGGGAGTGGCAGATACACTGGAGGGTAGGGATAGGATACAGAGTGACCTAGACAAATTAGAGGATTGGGCCAACGAAATCTGATGACGTTCAACATGGACAAGTGGAGAGTCCTGCACTTAGGACTGAAGAATCCCATGCACTGCTACAGACTGGGCACTGACTGACTAGGCAGCAGTTCTGCAGAAAAGGACCTGGAGGTTACAGTGGACGGGAAGCTAAATATGAGTCAACAGCATGCTCTTATTGCCAAGAAGGCTAACGGCATATTGGGCTGCATTTGTAAGAGCATTGCCAGCAGAACAATGGAAGTGATTATTCCCCTCCATTCGGCATTGATGATTCGGCACTGATGAGGCCACATTTGGAGTATTGTTTCCAGTTTTGGGCCCCACTACAGGAAGGATGAGGAACACTTGGAGAGAGTCCAGCACAGGGCAACAAAAATGATTAGGGGGCTGGAGCACAAAAATTTATGAGGAGAGGCTGAGGGAACTAGGCTTGTTTAGTCTGCAGAAGAGAAGAATGAGGGGGGATTTCATAGCAGCCTTTAACTACCAGAAAGGGGGTTCCCGGGAGGATGGAATTAGGCTGTTCTCAGTGGTAGTAGATGACAGAATAAGGAGCAATGGTCTCAAATTACAGTGGGGGAGGTCTAGGTTGGATATTAGGAAAAGTTTTTCACTAGGAGAGTGGTGAAGCACTGGAATGAGTTACTTAGGAAGGTGGTGGAATCTCCATCCTTAGAGGTTTTTAAGGCACAGCTTGGCAAAGCCCTGGCTGGGATGATTTAGTCGGGGTTGGTCCTGCTTTGAGCAGAGGATTGGACTAGATGACCTACAGAGGTCTCTTCCAACCCTAATCTTCTATGGCTCTATGATTCTAAGTTTAATGTCATAACCAATTCTATAGTATATAACCACTTTAAGCAGTAATTAAAGGACTTAATATTTAATGTTCATTGTGTTTTACTGCTTAGTAAATGGAAGATATTTCATAGCTACATTCAATATGTATTCGAAACATTTGTTTAAAATGTATGGTCCCGTGATTTTTCTTTCCTTCAAAAATTTAACGTGTTATATGTAACGTGCTATATTTTGCAGCTTTTGTTTACAACAATACTATTATATTGAAGACAATTGACAACAAAAGACTAATTAAATGTCTACATGGGACCCAGCCACAAAGTTTGGAGGCTGATGATAATTATATTACCCCCTACTATTTTTTCAGCTGTAGATCTCAAAGCACTTTAGAGTGGATGTAGATATCATTGTCCACATTTTATGGAGTGGAAATGTAGCTATGGAGGAGTTGGGGGAGACGCAGTAAAAGGATGCTACACCTAGGGTCCCTGGGCCGGGAGTAGTGCGCAGGCCCGGGTCTCTCCCCCAGCCCCTGATCTCCATAGGACTGGTGGCAGGACTGTGGGAAGTGGCCTAGAACGGACTGCAGAATTCCCCCAGAAGGGGGAGAGTACAGATTGTGACTTGAGCAGAGGGCCAAGCCACAAGAGAAAGGATTGAGCAGTGACAGGCACGAGACACCGCAGAAAGAGGCGTCTGCTCTGTAGTTACTCTCTAGACTGAAAGGGAGTTGGCTAGGGACAAGGACGAGTTCTAGGGGGAGAGTAAGACCTGGGACACTGCCCTGGACTACAGAGTCTAGCAAGAAACTAAGAGGGATGAAGTGAAGTAGCCACTGGGAGTAGAGAAAGCTCGGGCTGGTAAACCTGGAGGTGGGATAGGATATAGAGAAATGAGGTAGAAAGGATCCCAGCAAAACAGCAACAGGGACTGAGATTGAGTAGACTGTGGTTGATAGGGTCCCTGGGCTGGAATTGAGGTAGTGGGCTGGCCTGGATTCCCCTACCAGTCAGTGGGAAAATGACACTGGACCTATACTTAGACTGGAAGACTCCCTGAGACAGCTTATGGACAGCTTGTCCACTGGGACTTTGACACCACAGAAGGGGAGGACTAAATAGTGATGTGATCAGAGGGTTAAATCGCAGCGGGAGAGCTAATCCCCAGACCTAGCCACAGGGAGGTGCTGCAGCAGTGAGTGTACCCCATTACAAGATCAAACAGAAATTGTTGACTTGATGCAGAAATTAATGGGTGAGGTTCTTTGGATTGTTTTATGCAGATCAGAGTATATGATCATAATAGTTTCTTAACATCTATGAATTTATTAATTAAAAAGTAAAAGAACCAGAACTGTTGAAAAGTGAGTGATCTTGGGAGAAGGGGTGGACTCAGAGGTTTTGTAGTTTAGTTTCTCATGTAATATTACGATAACCTGCTATCAAACATTACTTACTGGTAATACTGACATGGACTTCATTCAATGATGTTTATAAAGTGATTTTTTAGATCTTTGGATAACAGGCATGGTAGAATATGCTGCAAAGTATTTACAACAGGCTAACCCAAAGTCTCAGATCTGAATACCCCTAACTTTGGGGAGGAGTTCAGGTTTGATATCTGGACATAGCTTGTCAATTTAAGGCCATCACTAGTAAAATCCAAAACCAGAAGGGGATTGGATAGGCCAAATTCTCAGGAGAACATCTTGCAAGATTTTGGCACTGTTGAATCTGAGGATTATTTTTAAAGCATGAATTATTTTCTCCTTCTACTTCAACAAAGTATTCACTTACCATTAGTTTATCATAAACTGAATAACATGGCTTATCCTTTCTTTGATCATTAGACTCAAAGGTTGCTCTACAAGAATGATTCCCTTTAAGCTTTCATAAACAATTTCTGTAGTGTCTAACAAAAAAAAAAAAAAAAAACTAACAAAAACTCAGCATTCTGCTGTATCAATGTATGCAGCTCCGCATTTCTTCTTAAATCATGTGTCATTGTGTGCACTTTTAGAGTAAGTTTCTGCCACCTTAAAGACTCAGGAGATGGTACTGTTGAATTGTGAAGAGACACAATTGTATCCATTATATCTTATAAAATATGTTAAATATTTATAAATTAATGTGTTGAAATGTTATGTGCATGAGGTGTTCTATGTTTCTCACACACACACACACACACACACACACACACACACACACACACAGGTGGAGTCTGACTACCTATCCAGACAGAATATTTAATACAGGCACAGTCTAGTTTTCTGTGGTCTGTAATACTTTGGTCTCATTTTGGTTGTTGGGTTTAGTGTGTGGGTGTTGGGTGATTTTTGGGGGCTAGTGATATACAGGAGATCAGACTAGATGATCTGGTGATCCCTTCTGGCCTTAAACTCTATGACCAGACAATTTCTCTCTTCTTACTGGAATCTGCATGGGCTGGTAAGGTGAAAGTGAAATGACTACAGATAAGAACTATAACACTCCGGACAATGCATTTCTGGGCAATTATAACATGCCTAGGTTGGTGTTGAAGGCATAAGGGTGAAAGGCCAAATGACCTTTGCCCACTTGAGAAATGCAATAATTCCCTGGAAATGCACTGCCAGGAGTCTATTATTACTATTATGAAATGGAATTCATAAATAAAGAGAAGGAAAGCTGGCTGTGGAGGGATCTACACATGCATGTACTGGCTATTATTAAAATGATATGACATCAGTCACAGCCAATCAGACAGACCCAGTAATGTCCAAAGTGCTAAAGACATTTCATAATTAAGTAATGAGACGTGACAGGGTGTGATTTGTGTTGCATTAATTCACACCGAGTGTGTTGTTGTAAGGCAAGAAACTGAAGGCCGAGTGCCATCGGTGCAGCCAACTGAGAATTAATCCTACTCTGTTCTCACAATGGAGCCTCTTATTGTGGTTTTATGAATTGTTAATTTTTAAAATATTTATATTGTTAATGAAGTGATGAGCTTCTAAGCTCTGACTGCAATCAGCACAATTCACTTAAATAGTTCCGCACTGTGAATTGTACTGATCTCTGGTCTCTGCTTGGAATTCTCAGCCAATCAAATCAGTTGTTTTCCTTTGGTCCATTTTATAGTGTATTCTGATTCCTAATGCCTACTCTCATATCTAAATAACAAGTGTTTAAAAGTCAGTAATGATTAGTACAGGTTCCATAGCGCTTTGACCATATACTAAGTATTTCTGTATTTACTATACAAATTAAAAACCACATGTATGAAAGGTATTATGTTGTCAGCCAGGACTTCATGCTTCACACTGAGGTCAGCGATACATTTTACTATTAAAAGGAAGGCTTTTGCTTTTCAGGTTATTTGCAAAATGGAGGCAATCTTTTTTTTTTTTTTTTCTTATAAATATCACTCTGGTAAAACCCCCATATTAGAAATACTCTGGCAGTTTCTCATAGTATTCTGGGGCATTTTCACGTGTAGATGATCTAAAATTGCTGACTTCTGTCTTGATTCTATACATACAACTCTCTATGGACCCATTCCTGTTTCCTTTCAAGTCTAATGGCAATTTTGCCATTGACTTCAATGGAAGTAAAAACAAGCTCACCAACATGGTTAGGACTTGCATTCCTGGAAGAGCTGCAGAGCAGGAAATTATGACTGTGAGCATAATGGAAAACACAGGGTGTTTGCCTCCTGCGTAAAAATGAAGGGAAACACCTCGGCACCCCTCCCCTATCTCACTCGCATGGTTTCCAGTGGGTTTAAACACTACTGTTGTGCTATATGCTCCAAATACACTGTGAAAGTGGCAGGGAATACAATATGGGCATGGGACAATCATTGCACTGGCTGGGGATCTGTGGGAAACCCTGCCCTCAATCTGGTAGTTCTGACCAATTAACATGGTAGATCTCGCTGTCCTTGGTATATAGTTGCAGCAATGGCTGCAAGATGGCAGGCGGGCTGGGGTACCTTTCTATACCAGGCCTGTAGTTTTCCTACCTGAGTCCTCTAGTGGGCTTTGCACAGCACCCAAGGCTAGACAACGCTATTGCATCTAGTGCCAATGGTGTTTTGACTAATAATGCTAGTGCTGTTTTCATGAGAAGTCATTTTAGCTCACATGCAGGTAGGGCTCATCCATGCACCGCCTCATCACTCCCTTTTTTTCTGTGCACTCTGTCCGTCATGCAGATATTTTTGCAGAGGGGGATACTGGAAGCTACTCAGTGACTGCATAGTCACTCTTCCTGTCTGTGGTCTCCCAGGAATTTTTTCCTATGCATTGTACGGCCGGATAAAACATGGTTTTGGGGGATGAAGAGGACACACAAATAAATATTTATTAATATACCCTTACACTGATTTTGGGAGGATTTTACTTGTAAATACTGACTTACCTTTAAACTAGGGTGCCCAGTTCTTAATATATTAAAATAAACTGGTTAATGTGTCTATGTCTAGATAGAATTAGAATTAGAATTGCTCATTAGTGTCATAGGCCTAAGAGTGCTAATGGAGATTCTTCTTCAGATCCTGGGGTGGGGACCTGTGTATTTTGGAGTAGAAGGCTATGAGGTTTACCTACCGTTTGAACATTGTGAAGTTCCAAATGGTCATGCCGTGAAGCGTACAGAGAAACTGTGAAGTCCAAGGTGACCGTAGATTCTTCAGAGTGTTATTGTGAAACAAAACTGAAACCACACTTCTGAAAATAAGTGTTTGTTTTATAGACCAGTTTAAATATAAATGAAATTAAACAATAGCACTAGGAAAAACATCTGCTCAGTGTGTGGCACCAATCAAAAAAGCTAACTATGTTAGGAACCATTAGGAAATGGATAGAAAACAAGGCAGAAAAATATCATAATGCCACTATACAAATCCCTGGTATGCCAACACCTTGAATACTGCATGTAGTTCTGGTCACATCATCTCAAAAAAGATTTATTAGAACTGGAAAAGGTACAGAGAAGGGCAATAAAATGATGAATATGGAACTACTTCCATATGAGGAGAAATTAAAAAGACTGGGACTGTTCAGTTTACAAAAGAGATGGCTAATGGGGGGGTAAGGGGGGAGATAGGATAGAAGTCTATAAAATCATGAATGGTGTGGAGAAAGTGAATAGGGAAGTGTTGTTTACCCTTTCACATAACACAAAAACTAGGGATCACCTAATAAAATTAATAGGGAGCAGGTTTAAAATAAACATAAGGAAGTATTTCTTCACACAACGCACAGTCAACCTGTGGAACTCATTGCCAGGGGATGTTGTGAAGGCCAAAAAAGAATTAGATAAACTCAGGGAGGATAGGTCCACCAGGGGATATTAACCAAGAGGTCAGGGAGGCAACCCCATGCCCTTGGTTTCCTTAAACTTTTGACTGTCAGAAGCTAGGATTTGCAACAGGGAATGGATCACTTGATAATTGCTTGGTTCTGTTAATTTCTTCTGAAACATTTGTCCCTGGCCACTGTCAGAAGACAGGATACTGGGCTAGATGGACCATTGGTCTGACTTAGCATGGCCATTCATATGTTGTTTTTATAATCCTCACTGGCAGGTTGATGAACTAGATTTTACTGTACTTTTCCAACTCTATTATTCTCTATTATTCTTTCATAAACAAAGTCATGAGAATTCTGTGAAGAAAAGTAAATGAACACATACAGAACTTCAAAACACTAATAATTACTCACGTTTATCTAGCGTTTTTCACCCTGAAATACTTTGTAAACTTAAACTCACCTCTGATATTTAGTTTCTTTGAATTGCAGCAGCTGTTTAAGAAAGCACTGTAACACATGCATAACCCTTTGGGACATCAAATGAACAAGAGTACTGTATGTATTTGAAATTACAGGTGGAATTTAGATAAACAAAATGTAATTACCTGGAATGGAATTATTATTTATTATTGTCATCATAGAACATTAACCAGGCCACCAGCCTTAACAAACACTGATACGCCTGCAAAAAACAAAAACAAAAAACCATAGATCTTTAGTCAAAGCAAAATCCATTCTCATCATATGTTTGAGTCATGTATTTGTGGCAGGTATTTAGCTTTCAAATTTGTTTTTTAAATTCTATAATTACTTGTAGCTCAAAAGGAAAATGTTTTATGTTTCACCATACTCGATATTCAGTAGATTACATTATAACTTGTTTTTAAATGCTGCAGAGTGATTGTTAAAATGATTTGTGAAAAAATTACATTTAGAAGTCATGTCCTGTGTACTTTTTTTCCTATGTCCCTGATTCAGCAAAACACTCTTAAATTTTTTGCTTATGAGGAATGTGATCACTCACATGCTTAAAGTTAAGCATCTGCTCAAGTGTTTTGTTGCACTGTGACCTCTGTGGGTGTGTCTACATAACAACTAGACTCCGGTGGCTCAGTGACTCAGACTTACAGGGTTTGGGCTGTTGGGCTGTTTCACTGCTGTATGGACTTCTGGAGCCCAAGTTTTGTGACTCCGTGACCTGAGTTCTGTGACTTCCATGAGCCTGTGTCGGCTGGCAAGGGCCAGCTGTGGGGTTTTTCTTTCCTGTGTAGACATACACAATGTGCCTAATTCATTAAAAGTCTGATCATGGTAGGTACTGACTGCCACCTCTGAAGCAATTAACACACTTATCTTCCCTTCACTTCGGTGAGATTTGAGCATGCTCAGTACTAGAGCTGGTTGAAAAATAAAAAAGCTTTAAAGGAAATGTTTTGTTTACCGAAAACCAGGTTTTCGTTAACAGGTGAATTTTATAGTGTTTTTGATCATTTCAATAAAAAAGTAATGAAAACTTAGCCAAAACTTGGGGCAGGCATCAGCTTTATACAAGATGTTTCATTTTCCAAATAAAAGGCAAAAAATGTGGTTTGAAAACTTTTACCCAGCTCTGCTTAGTCTCTAGTCATTACCGCTTTTGTTTAATGACTTTTAGTTCTCAAAATTCTGTTTCAAACTGACTCCTATCTTTCTCTATTCACGCCAAACTTTCCTGGAATACACACACAGGGTTTGTTCCTATTTTTCCACATTTCTAAATGCCCATAATAAGGATAGTCCATGGCCATTCAGGATAGTTTGGCAGCCCATTGTCATGAATATTTACATTGCTATGGCTACAGTATAAGGAAACATTAAGTCTCATATTCTCATTTCTTAAACAATCAAAACATACTTGTAGATTAATTTTAATGCACCTATTTTTTCCATTTGAATACATCATGATTAAAAGTTCATGACCTTGATTATATTATGCAACTTGAGAAGTAGCCAACAATGTCCATGGTGATTAAATATTCCACTTTGTAATTATTTTGTAACTTTTGTTCTGCTCTTTTCTCACTCCAAAAATTATCATAAAATTTTGAAAGATGTCCTCATGCAGAATATGTCCATAAAATATTAAATATTCAATTTTCCTCTATCACGGCTTGAAAAATTCATAATTACATGATGATCCACATAATAACTCATTCTGAAAAGTCATATATGGCACTCCCCCTGTGACTGAGTTAATAATTTACTGCTGTGTGGGATTTTCACTCCACACTGTTAGTCTTGGGAACATTTATTAAGCAAATGTTCATTTGCAAAGATCAGAATGTGAATGAAGAGGGTAAGAATTTAATGAGGAGTGACAGACAGGTGAACTGATTCCATATAGTTCTTTACTACACGAGAAAGCAGATAGCTTTATCTTTCATAGCCTCGATAGACACATGAAATGAAATATAGAAGACGGGACAGAAGGAAAAAAAGATACTTTCTAGAAGGACCAATGGAGGGATAAATCAGTGGAAGTCATGAACACAATTCAGACCAGTTAAAATGGTTGTTCATATAGCAAACCTTTGGATTTAACTAGCAGAAGCATTCAGATTTTTTATTTTAAGTCCTTTGCATATTTTTGAAGAGTTTTATGCTTTTTTTTAAAAAAAAAATTCCAATCCAGGAGCATAGCACAAGATAATCTGACAGAAGTATATTGCTGGAGTAACAGGATACAATTCCCCCTCTCCCCCGGCCACAAAACAAACAATCAATCCACATTCTTTTACTTTAAAAAGCACTGGGGCTTGGTTTTGTGTTTGTGACTTTTTAGATTTAAGGAAAGATTTCAAGAACAATAGGCAAAAAGGACTAGTATCCCAACCAATACTAAACAATCTCTTAATAAACCATGAAAGGGTTTGTGATAGGATCTCCATGAAACTACACCATTTTTGGATATGGTCCTATCAGATGTAAATTAAATAAGGTTGGGCATAATCTTCATTTGGATGAGAGACCAAGAAAATCCAGGTACTGCAGGAAGTTAATACTAGTAATTTAGGGATAAATTCTTCAAGGTGTTGATCATTCTGGCCCCATCATGCAACAAAACACTTAGGTATGTGCTCAAATCCTATGGTTGATTAGTGCTTAATGGTAATCACATGCATAAGTGCTTTGCTGGATCAGAGTCACAGTACAAGGCCCCTTGCAGATTCAGATCTCAATATATTGAACTGTTCTCTTTGAGTTAGTATTAGACTAGTGTGTCACTATGATGCTGAGGCAATGTGCTGTGCTGTTGTACTGTCTTTCATTTGTGTCCTAAAACTAAGGTCCTGACAACTCAGGTTTCTTAGCCTTTGTGAAAAACAAGGGATGTCAGTCCTAATGCCCTGACTCCATTCTGCCTACCACAATTCTCCCATATCAAAACCTATATGTTTCCATGAACTTTTTTCAGGTCCAAGATGGAATTTCAGGAGTGTGTTTATGGTACTCGCCTGTGATGGGGGAGATCTAGGTTCAAACCCCTGCTCCACCTGACTCAGACAAGTACTTCAACCTGGGCCTCCAACCTTGCAGCTGAGCGCCCTAATCTCTGGGCACACTCATGCACCCACTCTGGTCTCTTCTCATATATATATTCCAATGTAAGGGTCTCAGGTTCATTATGATGCAGACTGAGAAAAAAACAGAACTCAAAACTTTTTGCAGGTTGGAAAACTGTTTCCTGGGCAGCTCTAGTTACAGTAGTCTTAACTCCTTTAATGGCGCTGAGAGTTTGTTAGCTGTTAAGTAGGTACCAAATTTCACCCCAGAAGAGGTTGCAATGATTCCTTTATACAGATAGCTAGATATCAGGTACTTTGGAATTTACTCAAAGTTCCATCTGTATTATTTTATTGCTGATGATGATGACGACACTTGAGAGCCAGCAAGTTCCCAGCTTGGGTTTCAGATGTAAGTTGGTGTTTTCAGGGCTGACATTTAGAAAATTATCACTTTTTCTGCTCTATAGTTATTGGCAGACAATAAAAATGGAACCCAAGATGCTATTTTATCCAACTGCACTTGGCTAATGGATAATACAGAATGAATGACAATTGAACAAAGAGTTCTGGGAACTAAATGCTTTTGAAATGTCAAGGCCCAATTCATGGAGATGTGAGTACATTTTTTTAATTTGATTGAGTTTCATATTATTGACTTTTCACACATTTGCAGAATGTTTAGTACATATGGGAGATGCTACTAGAATTGGATGGAAAATGAGGATTTTTCAGCAGACATTCAAACACTGAAATATTTCAGCTGAATACTGAAATAATTTGATTTGAAATGCTGCCACAGTGTATCATAAGAGTTGTAGTTGGAATGTCTCACGTTTCCATTCTCCTCTCTAGGCTGGACTCATGATTGCTATGCTGCACCAGTTTCCTCTCTTCAAGAGGGGAGGTTATGTGTTGTGGGAGTTCCTGGCCATGGTGCATCATGAGATGATGAATTCTGGCCTGGGAGATTGGTCCATAGAGCAGAACTGGGGACATGAGGCACTCAAACTACAACTCCCAAGAGACACTGTGACAGCATAGTCTAATCAATATATGTTGGTATTCAGGCATTCCTTTTAAAAAGAAATTTTGTGAAAAAATTGGTGTTGTTGAAAACCCAATTTTCCATTGAAAAACTGTTGAAAAAAATTTCGACCAGCTGTAGACACTAAACTGTGTGATATTGTGGTTAATGCTTAAAGTTTATATTATATATAGAAAGGTAGAAAATTGGATGTCTAAGTGATAGTAGCAGAATGGATTTATTTGAAATGGGGGACTGATTTTCAATAGGGCCTAAAGGATTTAGGTATACAATCTCTATTGACTTGCAGTGGCACTTGTGCTTTGACATCCTTTAAGAATTTGAGAAAATCTTTCCTATTATATATTTTTCTAAGGGCTTGTCTACATGAACAATTAAACCATGGAAAGATGGGGAGTGAATCAACCCTACTTTAGCCTGCCATGGTCTAAAGATACATCCACACTGCACACCACTGGCAGTACCATATATGGTATGCATAGCTATGTGCTAGAGTGAAAATTAGGCTGTGTCCACACTGCCGTGTGTAGCTAGATGTGGCAGTGAAAGGCTCTGGCAGGGGGAGGTAGCATGTACCCTACCTGTCTACATGTATCCTAAGAGTTCAGGGTACCCCTACCAAGCTCTGGTGCCTCTCAGCTGTCTCCATCCCCTCTATCAGAGCCTTTCCCTGCGGCAGAGAAAGACTCCAGCAGTGGGACACTATGGTGCTAAAAAGAGCCATGTAGAAGCGGAAGACACTGCTTAGGCATTTAGAAAGCTGCGTTGGGGCTCAGGGGTACGCAGCTCTAATTATCCATGGGCACCTTTTGATGTGTGTGAACAGTTTTTTAATGCACTTTGATCTAGTCTCATTTCAAAGATCAAAATGCATCAACAGGTGCACGCAGACATTTAGGCCTGGTCTACACTTACTTGGAAATTTGGCGGCAGTTGACGGAAGTTACGCAAGCTACTCTGCGTAGCTTGCGTAACTCCTGTCGACTTTGTAACTTCCCCTTAGCACGCTGTCTGCACTGCGCTGCGCCGACGGCAAATGCATACCCGTTGACACAGCGCTATGCTTTTTCGGGGAGGTGGTTTTATTGAAACGTCTTCCTGATCGATTGAGCGGGTCTTCACTTCCTTAGCGGGTCCTTCATGACCCTTAGACGACAGCAGGCCAGTGAAGGGTAGGTTCACCTCTGAGCTTGCCACAGTCTCACTGTTTGTTTAGACAAGCCCTTAAAATCATTGAACCATAGGAAATCTTTGTATAAGATTGAGAGCAAAGGAAACCATCTGGAGGTGTAAACTCTAGTGTAAGTGTTCTGAAATTGTGATGGGTAAATACTAAAACATTAGGAGTTCGCTTCTCAGATGCTTATATGAAGGCATTATCCTCACCTGAAGGGGCCTCTGCAGACTGTGCAAGCCACTCTGAGATCCTTGAACAATCCCCTTGTACTCAGTGTGTGGCATCAGCTGGCAGCACCTATGGAAAAGATGACATCCAGCTGAATTTGGTATGTTACACTTTTAAAAATAATCTTCTTATGCATTTTAGATTTGTTTTAATAATATAATCAGTCAGACGGAACATAGTCTAGTATTTAGAGGATGGGAAGGAAGTAGAAAGAGATGTTATTTTCTGCACTGTTATTACAAACTATCTTAAGTAAGACTGGACAAGTATCTGTCTGTACCTTAGTTCCCCAATCTGTAAAACTGGAGTAATAATATTTACCGACTTCCTTCATGTGTTTTGAGGCTTAATAGTTCTTTGAGATTAATATTTTCCCAAACAGCTATGAAAGCAGATTTTCTGGTACGTAGGAGTTGTCACACCAGTGAGCCATCTAGACAGTATTCTGTCATCAAGAGCCACCAGTGCCAGATATTTCAGAGGAAGGTGAAAAAATTCTGCAGCAGGCAGTAATGGGAAAACCTGCACCAGTGAGAATTTCTTCTGAACACTCAAATTGGAGATTGACTTTAACCCTGAAGCATAAGGGCTTATATCTCACCCAAAACTCTCATTTTTAATACTTAGTATTAAAATTGAGATATTATAGCAATGTCCAATCTGCTACTGGGTGAAATTTTTAAACCAAAACTTCTTTTGGAAAAAAATGCAGATTTGGATCAACCAAACAATTTTGTGAATGCATGTCTATTTTTGCTAATTATTTGTTTAAAACAAAAAGTGTTAATTCTGAAGAAGGCTAAACATTTTATTTTGATATTTTTTTAAACTAAACTTTTCAACTCTTATTTTTTTTAAATTAATAAAGGAGAAAAAGCTCAATCAAAATGAAACATCTTGTCCTTCCTGAAACTATTTGTTTTAAACTTTTTGTGTATCCAAATATTTCATTTTCAGGTTGACACACAATTATATTTTTCAATTTTTTTGGAATTTCCAGTGAACTGAAGAATCCATTATTCTCACGACTGTAGTCCAATTTTTTTCTGTATCCTGGTAAGCTCTTGGCCTCAATGATATCTTGTGGCCAGGAGTTCCACGTGTTAATTATGTAAGTCTGAAAAGGTATTTCCTTGTGTCAGTTTTAAATTTGCTGCCTTTCAAAAAGGCAATGTACATTTTCCTTACCATACATGCACTCAGACAGTACAAAGGGAGCAGAAACTGGCTGTACAGAATCAGTGTAGTTGACTCTGCCACCTTCCACACTGCAGCATTGGTGTAGGAGGCGCTCCCAGAGCATAGTGCACACTGGCTGTCTTCAGCTGATGGATGGTCTCTTGACCCTTCAGCTGGCAGAGTTTAGATCATCATCTTGTATGCTCTAAACGCCATTGGGGCTGACATAGGCAGAAGATAAAGGGACCACAATCAGCTTTCTGGTGGTCCTCATTCTCTGTTTAGCATAGAGGAATTCAAGGGTAGCAAAGAATATGGGCCTTACTAGTTAAAATTACAAACCCCTCCTCATGCTTCTGCCCTTCTTTTTCAAAAAGGGAGTGACATATAGCCTCAATCTGTGTCTTACCTTTTCAGTATTACAAGCATGGTAAATAAAAGGTCAGAGGGTAGTTAGACCACTTGAGGCTGAGCAAATATTAATGAAGATGCTGTATGCTAATTTCACCCATCGACTAACCAGACAAAAAGCACCCAGGCCATTGTGAAAGTGCAGCTTGGTTCCAAAGTCTAGTAAGAGAAATCCCTCAAAGTAGTTTGCACAATGGATAACCTAAAAGCTGTTTTCTTTTGATCTTCTGCTAATGCCACCACATATTTTTAAGGGACATGACAAACCAGACGCATGAGCCTCACCTGCCAAAAATCAATAAAACCCATTTTTTTCCGTAAGAGACAGAAATACTAGCTAATTGCAGAATCATGCACACTACAAAAAGGATGTGGACAAGTTGGAGAGAGTGCAGCGGAGGGCAACAAAAATGATTAGGGGGCTGGAGCACAGGACTTATGAGGAGAGGCAGAGGGAACTGGGCTTGTTTAGTCTGCAAAAGAGAAGAGTGAGGGGGGATTTGATAGCGGCCTTTAACTACCTGAAAGGGGCTTCCAGGGAGGATGGGGCTAGGCTGTTCTCGGTGGTGGCAGATGACAGAACAAAGAGCAATGGTCTCAAGTTGCAGGGCGGGAGGTCTATGTTGGACATTAGGAAAAAGTTTTTTACTAGGAGGGTGGTGAAGCACTGGAATAGGTTACCTAGGGAGGTGGTGGAATCTCCATCTTTAGAGGTTTTTAAGCTGAGGCTTGACAAAGCCCTGGTTGGGATGATATAGCTGAGGTTAGTCCTGCTTTGAGCAGGGGGTTGGACTAAATGACCTCCTGAGGTCCCTTCCAACTCTAATATTCTATGATTCTATGATTCTAAGGAAAACTTGTTCGTGCCTAGTTCGGTACACCAGAATAATTGTTCAGGAATGATTCAGCCTTGTGAAACAGTTACATCTAACAATGCCATGGTCAGTTTCTATATCTGCCATGTGTAGTAAGAGCTGATTATGCAAGACAGACCTGCCTGAGGGCTTGTCTGTCTTGCACATACAAATTTCCAAAACAATTCTATTGCTTTCTTTTATGATTCAGTGTTGTTTTTTTTGTCCATTTTGTTCACTTTCACCCTTCCCTCATTCATTATATCTTCTTTCAGCTTATAAAATCTCTTTAACATATACTGGCCTTAGTATCTTAGTGAAAGATGCAGAATCAACTTCATGGCATTCACTCCGCATGTATTATTTTCCAGTGTCTATGAAAATTGATTTTCTATATAGTACTTTGGGTAAGTCTCTTTGGGGCAGGGACTGTGTACAGCATCTAGCACAACGAGGTCTTGATCCATGAGTAGGGCTCGTAGATGCAACCACAATACAAATATCTAGTAATTACTGCCAAAAAAACTATGTTAAAGGAACATGAAGATAGCAAAGCCAAGCACTCTAAAGTTAGGAATGACCAGAAATAAGGTTACCTGTGCATCCTTAATTCGAGCCCCTGGTGTGTATGCATTATGGGATAGTATATAATCACATACTGAAAGACTGTTTTTTCTACAGGACTCCTGCCTCATTCAGTGCACCAGAGTGGACAATGCTCAGTTAATGAGCAGCTATTCAATATTTTGTGTTATCCACATTGTTCAATGGGTAGCCCTTGGCTTATTTACTGCACACAATTCAAACCCTGCTGTAAATACAGAATTATTCATTTCCTCATGAGCTTTTTATGGCACTAATCACTGGAATGTCCAAGTGCTTCCCACGAACATTAATGAATTTATCTTCACAAAACCCCTGTGAGTTGAAGGGGTGGTATTATCTCCATTTTACAGATGGGAAGCAGATGCACAGAGAGAGTCAGGTCACAAGTATCCTAAGTTTAGGTGTTGAATTTGACAGAGCGAAAGCCTGATTTTTCAGAGTAGCTAGCATTATATAGTACTTTCTATGTTCAAAGCACAGCTCTCATTGACTTCAGTTGCAGCTGTGAATGCTCAGCACTTCTGCAAATCAGACCCCAGGCTTTCAAGTCAGGCACTCAGAAAATGAAGAAGACACAATTAACAGCCACTTGTGAAAAGTTTGGTTTCAGTAACTTGCCCGGCATTATTCAGGAATTCTGTGGCAGAGGCAGGGATAGAATCCAGTTCCTCAGAACAGTAGTCAAGTGCCTTACCCATGAGAGCATTGTTTCTCTTCCTGCAAACCCTTGCCTCCTTGAGTACACATCTTCCAACTTCAGCAACAAATGAAGCATGGGTCCTGCAAACACGTCTCCTTCACTCCGTAACCCATATTCATCCCCAGGGCAGGTCCAACCTCTGCACAGAACAAGGCAGGGGTCCTGTGAATAAAACACTATGTGACTATGTAATTAGAAACTGTACAGTAATGCACAGGTAGCCTTAATTCCGGCATTTTCGAACTTTTGAGTGCTTGACTTTGCTACCTTAATAATAATGTTTTAATGTAGTTATTTTATGTATAACATCCTAAGTTTTAAAAAAAAGCACACAAAGTCCATCATGTGATATATTAATTCCCACAAGGGTCATCAGCAGGGTGGGAACCTTTAGATCCACTGCACTCTTCCATTTGAGGTAACTGATATCAGTAGTAGGTTGTCATCTTCTACGTGGACAAACACCAGAGCAGGGATGAGACACACACTTTGCCAGTGGGTTTCACAGCTATTTGCTGACAGAATAGGAATGGGGAGACTCCATTTTGTTTCAGGCTATGGACAGGAGTGTTCCCTAGTGGTTACCTATTCCCCACAAGATTGATCCCTTCTGCCCCATCCATTCTGAACTGCCCCAGTCCTGTCTCTTCTCACCCACCCCCTGACTCTGTCCCAGTCTCCTTGTCCAGTTAGTCCTAGTTCCCCTTTCCAGCTCCTGATCAATCTGTTGCTCTCCCCTTCTTCTATCCCCTTTGGTCTCAGTCTTCACTTCTCAGGCTACTCATCCATTTTAATTTTCCTCACCATTCCCTACCTGGTTCCTTGTCCCAGTCCTTTCTTGGTACTCTGGCTCTGTCTCCTCCTTGCTGCTCCTGTCCCATAGAAGAATAGAATATTAGCGTTGGAAGGGACCTCAGAGGTCATCTAGTCCAACCCCCTGCTCAAAGCAGGACTAACCTCAGCTATATCATCCCAGCCAGGGCTTTGTCAAACCTCAGATTAAAAACTTCTAAAAATGGAGATTCCACCACCTCTCTAGGTAACCCATTCCAGTGCTTCACCACTCCCAGTGAAAAACTTTTTCCTAATGTCCAACCTAGATCTCTGCGACTGCAGTTTGAGACCGTTGCTCCTTGTTCTGTCATCTGCCACCACTGAGAACAGCCTAGCTCCATCCTCCTGGAACCCCTTTTCAGTAGTTAAAGGCTGCTATGAAATCTCCCCTCATTCTTCTCTTCTGCATACTAAACAAGCCTAGTTCCCTCAGCCTCTCCTCATGAGTCTTGTGCTCCAGCCCCCTAATCATCATTGTTGACCTCCACTGGACTCTCTCCAACTTGTCTACATCCTTTTTGTAGTGGGGGGCCCAAAACTGGACACAATACTCTAAATGTGGCCTCACCAATGCCGAATAGAGGGCAATGCTCCTCCTAATGCAGCCCAATATGCTATTAGCCTTCTTGACAACCAGGGAACACTGCTGACTCATATCCAGCTTTTTATCCACTGTTACCCCCAGGTCCTTTTCTGCAGAACTGCTGCCTAGCTCGTCGGTCCCCAGTCTATAGCTGTGCATGGGATTCTTCCTTCCTAAGTGGAAGACTCTGCACTTTTCTTTGTTGAACCTCATTAGATTTCTTTTGGCCCAATCCTCCAGTTTGTTTAGGTCCTTCTGTATCCTATCCCTACCTTCCAGGGTATCTACCACTCCCCCTAGCTTAGTGTCATCTGCAAACTTGCTGAGGGTGCAATCTACCCCATCTTCCAGATCATTAATGAAGATGTTGAACAAAACCGGCCCCAGCACCGACCTCTGGGGCACTCCGCTTGTGACCGGTTGCCAGCTAGACATGGAGCCATTGATCACTACTTGTTGAGCCCTATGCTCTAGCCAGTTCTCTATCCATTTTATAGTCCATTCATCCAACCCATACTTCTTTAACTTGCTGATAAGAACACTATGAGAGACAGTATCAAACGCTTTGCTAAAGTCAAGGTATATCATGTCTACCACCTTCCCCACATCCACAGAGCCAGTCACCTCTTTATAGAAAGCAATCAGGTTGGTCAGGCATGACTTTCCCTTGGTGAATCCATGTTGACTGTTCCAGATCACCTTCCTCTCTTCCAAGTGCCTTAAAATGGATTCCTTAAGGACCTGCTCCATGATTTTTCCAGGGATTGAAGTGAGGCTGACCAGTCTGTAGTTCCCCGGATCCTCTTTCCTCCCTTTTTTGAAGATGGGCACTATATTTGCTTTTTTCCAGTCCTCAGGGACCTCCCCCTGTTGCCACGAGCTTTCAAAGATAATAGCCAATGGCTCTGAAATCACATCAGCCAACTCCCTCAGCACCCTCAGGTGCATTGCATCCGGCCCCATGGACTTGTGTATGTCCAATCTTTCTAAATAGTCCTGGACCTATTCCTTTAGCACTGCGGGATGTTCGCCTCCTTCCCATTCTGTGCCACCCAGTGAAGCAGTCTGGGAGCTGATCTTGTCTGTGAAGACAGAGGCAAAACAGGCATTGAGTACCTCAGCTTTCTCCACATCCTCTGTCACTAGGTTGCCTCCCTCATTCTCTAAGGGGCCCACGCTTTCCCTAATCTTCCTCTTGTTGGCAACATACCTGTAGAAACCCTTCTTGTTTTCCTTCACGTCTCTTGCTAGCTGCAACTCCAATTGTGCTTTGGCCTTCCTGATTTCCTTCCTGCATGTTCGAGCAGTATTTTTATACTCCTCCCTAGTCATCTGACCAAGCTTCCACTTCTTGTAAGCTTCTTTTTGTGTTTAAGCTCACCAAAGACTTCTTTGTTAAGCCAAGCTGGACGCCTACCATATTTGCTATTCTTTCTGCACATTGGGATGGTTTGCTCCTGTGCTCTCAATAAGGTTTCTTTAAAATACAGCCAGATCTCCTGGATTCCTTTCCCCCTCATATTAGCCTCCCAGGGAATCCTGCCCATCAGTTCCCTGAGGGAGTCAAAGTCCACTTTTCTGAAGTCCATGGTCTGTATCCTGCTGTTCACCTTTCTTCCTTTTGTCAGGATCCTGAACTCGACCATCTCATGGTCACTACTGCCTAGGTTGCCACCCACTTCTACTTCCCCTACCAAATCTTCCCTGTTTGTGAGCAGCAGGTCAAGAGAAGAACGGCCCCTAGTTGGTTGCTCCAGCACTTGCACCAGAAAATTGTCTGTGACACTATCCAAAAACTTCCTGGATTGTTTGTGCTCTGCTGTATTGCTCTTCCAGCAGATGTCAGGGTGATTGAAGTCCCCCATGAGAATCAGGTCCTGTGAACTGGAAACTTTACCTAGTTGATTAAAGAAAGCCTCATCTACCTCATCCTCCTGGTCTGGTGGTCTATAACAGACACCCACGATGACATCACCCTTATTGTTCTTGCTTCTAAGCTTAACCCAGAGACACTCAACTGGCTTATCTCCAGTTTCATACTGGAGCTCAGAGCAATCATAGTGCTCTCTTGCATACAGTGCAACTCCTCCACCCTTTTGCCCCTGCCTGTCCTTCCTGAACAGTTTATACCCATCCATGACAGTGCTCCAGTCGTGTGAGTTACTCCACCAAGTTTCAGTTATTCCAATCATGTCGTAGTTTCTTGACTGTGCCAGGACTTCCAGTTCCTCCTGCTTGTTTCCCAGGCTTCTTTCATTTGTGTACAGGCACTTGAGATAAGTAGCCTATTGGCCTACTTTCACAATCTGAATCAGGAGGCCCCCCCTGTTGCACCCTCCTCCTTCTGCTTCCTTGTGGTGTCCCTCTTCCCCACTTACCTTTGGGCTTAGGTCTCCGTCCCACGTCAAACCTAGTTTAAAGCCCTCCTCACTAGGTTAGCCAGCCTGGTTGCAAGTTTCCTTGTCCTGCCAGGCCTAGTCTTCCCACAGCTCCTCATCTGATCTCAGTTCCCCACTCTTCACCAACTGACTCCTAGTTCATCTCCTGACCCTGTTTTCCTTACTGGGTCTTACTCCCAGTTTCCTCACCCAACCAGTCCCAGTCTTTAGCTTCATTCCAAGTCTGTTCCCCTGCCAACTCCCATCCACTGTTTCTCTCTCCCTTCGCTCTGTGGGGATGTTAATCCCCAGTAGGACCTGTGAGGGGCTGGAGCATGCTCAGTGAGGATGGAATTTTAGGAAATTTTAGCTGCTAAA
Source organism: Emydura macquarii macquarii (assembly GCF_026122565.2). Taxonomy (NCBI): domain Eukaryota; kingdom Metazoa; phylum Chordata; order Testudines; family Chelidae; genus Emydura; species Emydura macquarii. Next base: position 41,656,993 of record NW_027132610.1, on the reverse strand, counting down.
CTTTAAGAAGCCTCTACTGCAATTGTTCAAAGTCTTATCATTTGTCCAAATTTGGGTGTATTTTCACAAGAACAGCAAAAGGCACATCCCTGACATACAGGCTACCTCCCTGCAAAATTTCAAATCCCTGCTCCAAAGCACTGGGGCACTAGACCGTCTCAAGTAAAAGGTTGCCAGAATTTTAACATTGCATAAAAACATATTTCCCCCTCACCTTTCTTTTTGAAACTGCTGAACTGTTTTGGTTGAAACTTTTCAAAATTCAGCCTGAGGCAGACACATCCGTCATGAAGAAATTCAGCCCAGAGAGTTAGTTTGAAAAAGTTATAAGGAACTGAAAGCAAGGTTTTATAATGGGAACTCTAGAGCAAACTTAATAATAGGCTACCACTCTGCCTGTAAAAAGTTAAGTTTAGATGCTTAGTTTTAGGTACACAGGCTTGAGAAATTTGGCTTTGAGCATTAGAAAAGAAACATCAGAGTAGCAGAATGTTTGCATTTGTTGGATTCGGCAGAGCTCTTGTTGGATTGAAATGTCACGAGCAAGGAGAAACCTATAGGATGTCAGCTGAGTGATTTATTTTATCATGGGCCAATCATGCCTCTATCCTCCACAGGTGTCGACTGCTGAAAGGCAGTGGAATTAGAGTTCAGGGGAAGCAGGTTGTGGGGAACCTGTCAATGGGGTCTGCACCATTACATAATATAGAGCTGAGTTCCACAGGGGACTCTGTCATAAGGTGGCTTCTCCTTGGGGTGCCCTCTAGCAGTAGGGGGTGGCATGACTGGTGCACTTACCTCAGTTACCCTTTCAGAGGTTCGCAGAAGTAATTAAGCAGTCTTTCTGAGTATAAAGAGCCCTTGCTGTTCCAAAAGAGAAACCCCAACTTCAGCTGTCTGGCTCAGAGAGGCTGCAGGCATCTCCTGCTGCTGCTCTCAGGCTTCAGCACACTCCTGTCAGGCTCTCTGGCTCAGCGAGGTCAGCAAGCATCTTCCTCTGCTGACTTCCTTGCAATTCCTCCCTCTTTCCAGGGAAGGCCTACAGAGCTTTCCGCTTGTTGCAGGTTTTCCCCTAGCAACTCTCTGCTGCTCATTCTGTCCTCTTTCAGGCACCTGCTCTTTTCCTGAGTGACTCCATCTGCACTCTAAGGCAGCTCTCACTAATCAGGTCTCCTCCCTCTAGGGCCTACATGCCCTCTTTTAAACCCCCAATTAAGGGTCAGGTGACAAGTCACAGGTGAATTGGCCTCCTCCCTTTTAAAGGGCCAATCTCACCCTGTCACAGACTCCTATTCCCCTCAGCACAGAAGTGCCTTGGATGGGGCATTGCTGGTGGATCTATAATTATGCATACCTTCAAACCAAGATCTGCTGTGCAAAATAGGGATTAGCAGCCAATAAGAATAGTGCAGTCCTGACACTTCAGTAGTAGACTCGGAGAGGCCTCTAGCACTCTGCAACATAGGAGAGGAGAAATCAATAATGTCCTTGTCTGCAGAACTCCCTTGAATCAACCCAGTTTACTCATGTTTGGCACAGAGACTAGGACTTCACCCGTAATGTAGAATAAACAGTGCTGTTAAATGATTCATGTTCTTTTTGAAGGATTTCCCATTCAAGAATTATACTAAGTTAATCTTATATATATAGATAGATAGATAATCATGTTATAGATAACATACAGAACTGTATAAATGTCTTCCACATAATCATATAAAACCTTCACAGACAGAAGAACAGATCAGTTATAATGTGTGTACAACTGCTGTAAATGTATTGACTTTTTTCAAGCATATATATATTATAATGAATGTCTTGTTGCTTTTGAATAAGCCATCTATGATATAATAGCATAACGGATGCTATTGTTGAGGAGTAGTTAGTAACTTCTCAATTAAACTTGTGTTGCATTTCATGAAAACAAGCACTCAAACACCACTACTTACGGTACAGTTTTGGGGCCTGATTCTGACTTCTCATACCATATTTTTGCATTTACATTGTGGTAACTCTTGCCTCTGGAGTTGATCTTGACTTACAGCAGAATCAGGATTTTTTTTAAAAAAAAGATAGAGGCAAATCTGTTTAAGCCTTCCAGTGAGTTAAGTGACTACTTTTGAAATTTCAAGACAAACGTCTCAGGTTTGATTGGATCCCTCTAACGTGTGTGTGTGTGTGTGTGTGTGTGTGTGTGTGTGTGTGTGTGTGTGTGTGTGTGTGTGTGTGTGTGTGTGTGTGAGAGAGAGGAGAGAGAGAGTGTAAAATAAAGTACTTGAAACTTCATGTGGAGGTGGAGCTAAGCAGAATCCTGTGCATAGGCTGTTTTTAAAAAATGTTTAAAACAATATTAGTATGATGGAACATGACTGTTTCTATTTACATTTTGGAAGCCATGGTTAAAAAAATTATGCATCAAATGCCAGTGCCTGGATGGATACTTAAACATTCAGGCATTTAACCTGTAAGACATTAGTTTTTCTGAGTGAGAAGAAAGAGCTGTCTGGACAGTGCAACTCAAAGCTTTGCAGAATGTGCACCTTCCCCAACAGCGCACGTTGTTCAATGTGTGGATTATAGGCTATTTCTACAATAGAAACGCGACAGTGGCTCAGCTGCAGCAGTGCAGGTGTGTCCCTGTAGCTCTGTAGTGTAGACTACAGTGACGGGAGGTGTTTTTCTGTTGTTGAAATAAATCCACCTCTCTGAGAGGCACTTGCTAGGTCAAAGGAAGAATTTTTCCATCGACCTGGTGCTGTCTACACTGGGGCTGAGGTTGGCTTAACTACATCTCTCAGAGGTGTGAATTTTTCACACTTGAGTGACACAACTGGGTTGACTATACTTTCTAATATAGACTGACCCTTAGAGGTGTGCACAAGAGAATCACCCCCAAAGGGCATTGCTTCTGACCATTCTTTTTCTGCCTGCAAACTTCCTCATTCTCTACACTTCTCAATTCTAGAGTGAATGAGGCAGGGTTCCTACAGACAACAGCCTCACTCCCTCACAGCACAACTTGCATTCATCCCTGAGCACCAAATGAGGGAGGAGTCATGAAAAAAAATAGTATGTAACCTCTATAAATAAAATGTTGATTATCCAAAGCTCCATATCTAATGAATAGTCAGTGTCTTCCAGTCTGTTCACTCCCTAGCCAATTATGCAAACAAATTTGGTGTCAGCCTAGCTGTTCAGATAATTGAGGTCTCATGACATACACATTTGCCAACCACCAATGTGCTAGATATGATACAAGATACAAATAAAGGATAGTACCACAAATGAAGACAGGGCCGATGCATATGTTATGGAGCTGAATGTGTGTATATATATTTATGGACATGTATATAAAATGACATGTTGTGTATGCACACACACACAAATATCTCATTAAAAGTTTTATCCCGTGTGTGCCCACACAAATATTTTGTTGCTCTAAAAATGGAAATGTTTTGTAAGGTGTGTAAACTGCAGTCAAGGCTGCCCTGAGCGGCTCAAAAATTATTTGGTTAAAGGGTAAATACACCTTGTACATCATAATGAAAATCTTATAGGTGGGGTGGAGATTAACACTGCAGGCTGTCTACAGAATATTAATAAAATTCAATATATTTTCTAAAAGGTATAATTTATATTTTGTGGAAATGAGACTCTTTTCTAATAAAATTCTTCGGTCCTTCATTCTGTTCATATAATTTTTCTATAAATCATCCTGTAGGAATTTTTTCTAAATATTCATCTCAGGAAGAACCTATTTAAATAAGCCCTTTTAGCAAGATTTTTCTGAATTAAAATTACACCACAAGCAATACTTTATCTAATATGCTTCCTTCTATAGAATTTCCTTGTGACTAAAATAATATTTTGTTGAATTACATTATGTTAAAATAGCTGAATTGGGGTGATGCTTCTAGTATATAAACACTATGTAAAAAAGATCAACAAATTATCTGTAACCATTTTAATTTAACCGGTCCCTGAACCTGTGCAAATGTAGCTGATTTCTTCTCCACATCTACATATATAGTGGAAAAAACCTAAAGGCACTGTACTGAGCTTCACCACAAAGAGAGAATAAGAAAGGAGAAAAGTGCTGCTGGTTATACTAGTTTTTCCTTGGTTTCCAGTAAACTAAACACTATGCTCTTTATAGCCATTTAGAAATAATTTTACTAATGTTCATGAGATTCTTGGTTTTGTTTCATATGAAAATGAGTGAATTGTATTTTTAGAGTAGGAAGTTAGAAGCAAGCTAAAAAAGATCTGCCTCATTAGATACAGTTCATGCTCTTTCTCTGTTGAAACAGGGCCAAATCTTGAAGTGTGCTCTCACATCGGGAATCATTCCCATTCAGGACAACAGGTAAGCATCTGCCCTGAACGTGGATGGATTTACGCCCATGCTGAACTGCTTTCCTGAACCAGAATGCACTGAGGACAAACTTCCAATCTTTTCAATAGGAGGAGAAATGGACCTTGAGAGTAAAGTTTCCAGGATTGGGCCCATAATTTTTTCCTTCCTGCATCCATCTAAATACAGGTAACATACTCCCCCGCCCCCCACCCCCCCCCCCCCAAAAAAAAAAAAAAGTTTTACTATGTGTGTTTCTTTTTGCAGTTTTATTTAGTGGAGGCAATTATAATTGTCATCTGCTCTTTAGAGCTCCTACTGGAGAAAATACCTATATGCTACAAGGACAAATTTCCAGGAGACCTTAAAAAAAACTGTGCATTAGTTGACAAATGCAAAAAACTTCTGCATACTCCTGGGTAAGCTGAGTGATTGTGCATATCAACAGATAAATATTCAATCCTACTCTTTTTGTGTCCTCTCTCTTAACCAATTTTTGCTCCATAAATTTTGTTTTGCCTCTCACACCAGGAGTACTTAGCTTCTTTAGTAGCCTCTTCTGCAGGAGCTATTTAAAGGCCTTTTCCATGTCTAAATAAATTATGTCAACTGGCTCGCCTCTATTGATCCATTCACTTAATTTTAAGAAATTTGTTCGACGTGGTTATCCTTTAGAGAAAGTGTGCTGGTTAGAATCTATCAGATCATGATCTTCCAGGTGTTTAGTTGTTTTTTAAAATTATCATTTCAATCAGACAGGTACAGATATAAGGCTTAGTGGGCTATAATTCCCTGGATCAGCCAGAAAGCCTTTTAAAAATGTAGTAAACATGTGCTACACTCTTCCCCTGAAGCTAACTCATAATACTTGCTCTAGAGAGTGTAGCCTAGTGGATAGGGCACAGGACTGACACTCAAGAGGTCAGGCTTCAACTCCCAGCTCTGGCCTGCTGGGTGACCTAGGGCAAGACATTGCATCGCTTTGTGCCTCAGTTTTCCCATCTGCCAAATGGGAGTATGATACTGACCTATTTTCTAAACTGCAGTGAGATCGAAAGAGGGAAAATACCATACAAGAACGTAACATAAGAATGACCCTACTGGCTCTAATCAATGGTCCATCTAGCCAATATCCTGTCTTCCAGCAGTGGCCACCTGGAAGATGCTTCAAAGAGAATGAACAAAACAGGGCAATCATCAAGTGATCCCAACCCCTGTCCTCCAGTCCCAGCATCTGGCAGTCAGAGGTTAGGGAAACCCAGATCATAGTGTTACATCCCTGACCATCTTGACTAATAGCCATTGATGGACCTATCCTCCAAGAGTGAAGTATTATTATTACTTTATTGGTGACTGCCTGATATTACTCTAAATAAGACATAATGAGAGATTTATCAAAATACAGTAAATAGCACAATAAGTAACAATTGCTTTGTGTGACGATTGAAACATTTGCTTGACCATAAGTATCGTGCATTGAACAGTGGTATTACTTAAAAGATTCCACTGGTTAGAGAGGGGTGTCCTATACTTTTTAGATGTCTCATAGTGCATCCGACAAAGTGGGTTTCTGCCCACGAAAGCTTATGCCCAAATAAATTTGTTAGTCTTTAAGGTGCCACAGAACTCTCGCCATATTGACATTGATGCCTTAGCAATGTCCAGGAATTGTCTGTCTTGTGATGGATTCATCTAAAACAATTCTATAGTCCCCATATTCTGTGAAGGGCAATTATGGATTTGACATGCTGTATAGCCTATGAAGTGTGGTATCTTCAAGCATGTGTGACCTGAAGTAGAGCGCTGTGTAAATTGGAAAGCTTGTTTCTCTTACCAACAGAAGTTGCTCCAATAAAAGATATTACCTCACCCACAGAGTCTCTCTCTGAGGTGACATTTTCCTTAGGGACACAATAATCCTCAAACCTTTATATTACTTTTGTAGTGTTTTCTTCCTCCTCCTCCTCATCTAATTTACTGTGTATACATAGTTCATCCACACTAACCACCATCAGGGAGAGAGCAACTTTGCATTGTACAGCTCTAATATATCATTCAAATTGCCATTTGAAACCTTTTCATGTATCTTCAATCCAATTGAAAATACATTCAGGGGAACAAGTATTGTCAAAGGGTAAGAAAAAAGAGGGACAGGCCATTTTGTCTCTCTTTGAAGTTAACATGGGATTTAAAGTGTTTCCCCAGCATAGGGCTTCCTAGTGTTTAGGGTTTTATCTTCTGCCTTGCTTGTCTTTCTCTGTGTTGGTGAGATTTATTTGTTGCTGACACATTGGCTCTTGGGTAACCATTGTTACTTAATTTCTCTCATTGCTGAACTCCTTGTTAGACTTTACATATGAATATAGGTATTTGCCATACTGGATCAGACTGTATTTGCCATACTGTGGGTCTTCTAGGCTCTGAGGCCAACATCAGATGACCCAGTGGTTGGTGCACGAAACCTTATTATTGAATAAACTGCCCGAAGAGTAACTTTCTCCATACTTAGTGGTTAACTCATGTGCTGGTTGACCTTTTCTAACACTTTTTTTTTTAAATACCGCAGTTGTGTCCCAGAGTAGTCTTTTTCTTTCTGGATCCATCAGTAATCTGTATCCTTCCACTCCTGGTAGCATGTGCTATTTTCAGTGTGGAATGAGTGACTTCAAGATAACTCAGTAACTAAATATGAATGAGAGATAATGCAAACAAGTGACTTCTTGGTGTTCAATCAACCCAGGAACACTCCTTTTGAGTTCCAGTTAGTTACTGAGATGAACTGAGCAACAGAAAGTGTGACCACGGCATAGTGTCTTCACATGAGAACTGTCAACTTTAACTTACTGATGAATTTAAGTCTTCATAATAACAAAACCTAGAATTGTGGAGAGGAGGAAAGATTAAACTTATTCATATGATGCACAATTAGCCTTTGGAATTCATTGCCATAAGAAGTCAATGAGGCCAAGTACTCTACAGAATTTTTATGCATAAGAAAAAATATCCTGTAGTGTAATAGTACATTTTAAAAACAAACATGAATTTTGGATGGGATTCAAACCCTTTTGTTTCAGGGTCTAAACCATCCTCTAATTATCTGGAGCAGGTTATCTTACAGCTGTCTATTACATGTCAGGTATTTCTCTAAAGTATCTGGTATTTACCACTCTTGGACACAGGATATTAGACAGATGGACCACTGGTCTAATCCAGACAGACAGATGCTAGGTTCCAATATCTTGTGGCTATAGTACTGAACTGGAATTCAAGTGTTTTGTTCCTAGCTCTGCCACAGACTTCTTGTGTGGTCTGGGCTAAGTCACTTAATTTTAATTGTGTTACAAGGATAAATTAATTAGTTTGTGTGAGGTGATAAGCACCATAGGAAAGGACTTTCTTGGTCAGTGATAGGAGAGGCCAATTTAAAATGGCAACAGAAGTAGTAGACCAAAGGTAGGTGGGGTAAAAACCCAGTTCCTAAATTAGTATTAGAAAGATATCTGTGTATACAAACTGAATAAGATTTTTATATAGAATATTTGCTTTCCTCCATCTTACCTCTAGTAAAAAATCAAAACAAAACCAGCTCTTTTATTATTAGAAGGGTGTGTTTAGTGGGGGGGCCACCAGATGCTAGATTTTATTGAGCATATCTGCTCACATTTGCAAAAGAGTTCAGCACCCAACAGCTCTCATTTAGACATCAAAAGTGTAGCTTCCATGTTCTCACGTGAGCTCCTGGACATTTTTGGAAATCTGATCCCTTCATTTAGGTGCCTAAATGGAAACTGAACTCTTCTGAAAATCTGGCCCCAAGGAAATGATCTATGCTTTTGACAATCTGGCCCGTAATGTGCAGGATCTAGCTTGTCTGAGGTTTGCATATGAACTGTTTACTCATTCTTCCTATAACATGGTTTTCCCTCCTAAAATGGCCAAAGAGTTTCCCCTAAAATGCACAGTCTTTTTTCATCTACCTCTTCTGTGTTTTAACAGTGAATACATTAACCTTTTGGGACAGATATAAGCACCTGATGAGAACAAGGAGATATTTACCGATTTAATATTTTATACATTCACTATGAGTGTTATGTCACTAATATATTAGTGACAAATGGTTGAGTAACTTCTGAGTTTTTTTATTTTCTTGACATCTTATACCCACAGATTATATTTTCATGATTTCTTTTCTCTGATTTTACTTTGCTGTCTTGACATATTTTCTCTGATATTTATTCTGTAAGATCTCACCCTCTTTTTCTCTGTTTCATTAGCAAAGTACAAAACCCTGGAAGTATAGTTTTCCTATTTTATTTTAAATGTGAGTAACAATGTTATATTTCATAACATACAAGAAATATATCATAATGCTACTATATCTATCAAAGAACACATTCGATTAGAATAGAATAAAAGCAATGCAGTGCTCTTTTATTGTCTATTTCATAGGCATATATTTAATTAAGTTATGCTACTTCTAAAATTCAAAAAGCTTAATCTTTTTCTGTCCTTAAATTAAAATCCCTGTTCTCTACAATGACCAAAACAAATAATCTATGACCTACAAACAAGACACTTGCATTCCCTAAAGACTTACTTCCTTTTCTCCTCTAGGTTGTACATCTCTGAACCTCTCTTTTCTGTAACGACCTTCTGGTGCTCATTAGCATGCTGATTACCATTAACACAGCTATAATGCAGCAATTTTCTTGGTGTATGTCGAGGAGAAATGCTCATCTGAATGCAGTCAGGGGACAAAATTAACTGCATAAATCTACAGCACAAACTGGAGCTCATCCAACTTTACATGAGTCTTCTTCCCTCTGCTAGGTGTGACATCATCATCTAGCTTCCCACTGATGGCTTAATAAGTATCTCAGGGTTTCATACTATTTAATTTACCTCTTTTATCTGAATTTTACATTTCTACTCCCCATTTTAGTAATGTCTGACCACCTTATTGCCTTCTCTCATAACGTATATTTACCTTTTTATTTTTCATCTGTGCCTCCGAATGACTCTGCAAACTATATATATATTCTACATTTATAATTCTTTAAACTATACATTGGACAATAGAGTAGGATATTTTACAACATAGAATACCTTTATGGAGCTAAGAATTAGGTTGAGATATGTGAGCCAAGCTTACATCAGTATTCTTTTAAATGCAGTATTAAATATTACAGTTCAGTAACAGAGGATACTGGTAATAGTTAGGCTTAACAGACTCTGCTCGGCAACTTTAATCTTTCTCATGCTTCTTCCCTGCTGTAACGCAGTTTTGATAAATGCCAAAACCACTGCAAGCACATCAAATATGTGTGTGAACTTGTCAATCACATTATCTACCACTGTGTCTTGAAAAAGGCATCAGTGATATGGCTGATATACATTTAAAAATGCTTAAAATATAAGGCTGTGGTTTGGTAAAAGCTGAGCAAAATGAGAAGGTATAATAACTGTTACAGAAAATCCCTCTCTAATACATCAATTATTTGGACCCAATGCCATTCCCTTAAATACAGCTTCTCCAGATTTTCCATGATATCCAGAAGCTGATAACCACATATTTGATCCCTATTTCATTGAGTCTGTCAACAAGCGTTGACATATTCCAAAAGTCATGGAAAATCCTTCTTAAGCAAATTTGGGAAATTGGACCCTATAAGCAAATAATTTTCCATAAGGTCTAAAAGCAGAACAGTTTGCAGGAAATTGACATTGCTTCCACTTAATCCAAGTGCCCTCTTTTGCTGGGTGAAGGTCAAAATTGCGGCCAAAATAATCATAATTTTCAAAGCTGAAAACAAGAAGCGTTGTTATATTTTAAAGCACTAGCAGGGTTAAGAAGAAAGACAACAGAACATAAAAGTAAAATTACATTTGATATCAAACTTCTACGCAGCACTGTTGAAAAGTAGAAAATATGCAGCAGAGGATGATAAAGTATAAGGAAGATAGTTAATGGGGAAAGCATTTGTCAGTTCTCACTGGACAATGGAAATGAACACTAGGTTTAGGAGTAAGGGCTCAATCTGCGGAGGAATGAGCATCTTTCAACTCCACTCCATACTGAGCCCTTAGCTTAGAGCACCTCAGAAATCCCCTGACAATTTTAGAAGGTGGGTAAATGCTGGTGCCAAAATTTTACATACCCAGGGACTGACATACAATACTCACCACTTGTGGCGAAGGAGACAGCCTGGAGCAACTTCATAACATGACCTGGAGATTTCAAAAATCAAATAAAAAGTCATAAGGTAACTTCTATCATGGATTTTGTAGAGCAGCAGCAGTCTGCAGAGTAGAATAGATTTAAGGCAATGAAGGCTTACATAATTTAAGGAAAAGCAGATTTATCATTTAAAATAAGCATTCTGTCTTTTAATAACTGAAAAAGCCAACAGCTTTACGTAAATCTTATGTTAATTCCCTTACTTAAAAAGCTAGAATGGAGTAGGGGGAAGGGCCTCTTAAGAAACATTCGGGCTCTGGATAGGAGAAAAGAAACAACCAGAAAGAGGGAAAGGAAAGCAACTAGAGAATGAGAAGGGGGAGAGAAGAGAGTGTAAGGGAGGAACTCAGGAAAGAAGATATTAAAAAGGTTAAAACTGAGAGATCTAAAAAGGGAGAGAAGAAACAGACAAGAAGAAAGAGGAAAGGACTGGAGCAGTAATAAAGAAAAAGACAGAAAAACAGAAAGTTGTGTGTAAAAGGGGCTCGGATAGGGGAGAAGGCAGTGATGGGAGTGGGAAAAGGAATATGTGTATGAGGCAGGGTTGAAGCAGACGGCATGAATGGGAGAGGGGAGAAGAAGCAGGCAGTGGAGTATCAGAGTGAATAGTGGAAAGGAGGCACAAATACTGAGATGTATGTCTGATATAGCTGACAGCACAGGTGCATCTAGGTGAGGCAAGCGAAAGGGTTAGACAATGAGTTTAAATAAATATAAGACACTCTATTTTTGTACATTGCATTCACAGTCATTTGACTTTGGGTAGATGATATACTTGGAGTGTCAATTGCTAATAAATTCACAATGCTCCTACACTTCCTGGGAGGATAAGCTTTGTTGTTCATTGAGACTTAATCAGGTAGGGAAAAATATCCAGACAAGATTATCCATTTGTCACTTGTAACACTGGTAGAAAAAATTAGCAATCAGTTTACTTCATTACAAGGAAAATCAGAGATCAATAACATAGCAATTCATCCGGAGCCCAGAAACTTTCAAGGCCAATTTTTTAAGTTATTTAGGCACTTAAATACCTTTAAAAATCTAGCCCTTCAAGCATTGCCTAACACAGAATGCTGCAGCAGAAGGATATTCTGACATTTATGTGCTGTAGATTCTACTGTGATGATAACCTGTACATCACACAATTAGCTGAAAAGATTATAGTGAGCATCTGAACCTGGGTAAGTGGCCTCTTTTAGTGTTCTTCCACCATGTTTAAGACCACATGAAAATTCCACTAAAGAAATCAGTGCAGGAAATGTAACATTCAATCGAGTCGTTCTCACAATACAGATACCACACTGTAAAACCAGTTCTTCCTGTCATTCTGCTGATGTTGTCTTTATAACTGGTTGGAGCAGTGAGTTTTTAGGATGCTCCCTGATAAAGGGTTTGCCTAACTTGATGCCCTCTTGGTTCTGTATTCTATGCTTGTTCCCTGATTTTAGATAGATCAAATGGCATAGACTGACATTTAATAGTGGAGAATATCAAAAGTTCAGAGGCAGGCTGAACAGGAGGATAAAAAGAAGGAAAGGGAAAATACAGACTCACTTTACTTTTACAATAGCAACAACAAACAAGAAAGCACATGTGGTAGTCGAGAGAAAGGGGCACTGCTAATGGCAATCAGTTTGTCCTATTGGTCCAATGAGTCCTAATTATTACATTTGGAAGGAGCTGTACAATACTCTAGAGGATCCAGTTACAGCTGGCTCAGCAGAAGCCTCCACAGAGGAAATGCTGGCAGCTTATCTTTCATGGCCAATGTTAAATGGAAGTAGTGATACAGTCTAAATCACATCATTGCAAATGTGGTAAAAAAGAATCAAAGAACATAGTAAAGGGATTAGAAATTATTAAGGTGCATTTGTGCAGCGGGCAGCACTGAAAACTTTTCTTTTGCCTTATTACTGCTAAGTAAGATATTACTCATTCTTCATGTAGGGAATGTCTAATATATTTGATAATACTGGTATCTTACCTAAAGTAAACAAAACCTGTTAAACTGTGACTTCATGACACATAGTAATCTGAACCAGAAATACAATGAGAAGAGAAGTATCAAGACTGGATGGAGAGCCATACACTATTGTGAGAAGTAAGCTTCCACTCTACTTATAAAAAAATAAGTTTTTCTTGCCCCTGTGAACTGCCAGCCATGCTATATGGGGTAGACGTATGATATATGGAGCAGATGCTAAAAGCTGGACAGAGAAACCTGGAAAGGTATGTGAGACAGAAGAATAAACACATGGACAGCAGCAAGATAAACAACAGCTTGAAGACTATTGCTGTGGAGAAACTACAGGGATAACTGGTTGTCTATGTTATAAGTAGTGATGGAGGATGAGCTACATTTACCAGAATAAAGAGACTAATGGGTGCTGTTGTCATGCTGGCTGGATAAAGGGGGCCCTTGAGGTGTATTCAGGAGCTCTGATTGCTCCCTTCTACACCAATCTCGAGTTGGGGGGTGTCACACTGGCTGGATTTGGGGGGCGGGGGGAATTTAGTATATTGATCAATAGGTCAAAATCATAGTGATTCATGTAAGATATGCCATGTCAGGTACTGTTGGAAAGGCTATAATGTGCTAAGTAAGATGATAATGTTTGTGTTCACATGTTATATGTGTAATGGAAGTTATGGATATGTTTGATATCTCTGTATTTCAAATTGTGCGGTCTGGGACACACCTCAGACAGGATGGCTGCAGAACAAAAGCCTGCTTGATGGCCCATTAAGAAATTCACAGATGCAAGGGGTCCAGGGAGAGAAGCCAGGGATATACTTGAAGAGTCACCAGGACTTGCTCATGTGACTCTGGACTCCATTTTGGTTCCTGTGAAATTCCACAAGCAGCATGGAAAGGGCCAGAGGACATAAAAAGCAGAGGCCTGGGATCCATTTTGTCTTCAATCCTGTTCAGCTTTCAGCCACCTATCTACCTCTGGATCAAGTCATCTGCAACTGAAGCTGGGAAACAAAGGACTGAGACCCATCCAGTTACTGGATGTATACCAGAGGGACTATACAAACCTGCAAACTCCACAATTCTTCTAGAAACCTGATATATATGGACTTTCAAATCATTTGTATGTATCTGATTGATTTAATCCTTTAACATTTCTCTTATAGTTTTTCTTTCTTTTTGTAATAAACCTTTAGTTTTATTTACTAACGGATTGGCTGGCTGCATGGTATTTTGGGTAAGATCTAAACTTATATTGATCTGGTTCTGTGGCTGACCCTTTGGGGTCAGGAGGAACCTTTTCGGTAAACAGCATAGAGTTTAAATAACTGGTCTCTTTACTGGACCTAGTGGCTGACTGGGGGGCAGGAGACTGAAATGCAGTAAAGGGGACTGTGTGTATTTGTGTACTGGTTTCTTAATAACTGGTTTGGGGAATCAGAAGTGCGGTTTGTGGCTGGTCGGGAAGTCTGACTTCAGTGTCACCCACCAGTGCTGGGAGAATCTGCTCTCCTTTTGCAGCCTGCCTTGACCTTGGCATTTTCAGGTGGCTGCCCTAGGCATGGAAGGGTCATAGCTGTAAGTTAAGAACATGGAGAGATGAAGTGGGAATCTCTGTAGACTATTTGTCAAATGCCTTTGACAACAATGATGATGGTGGCGATGTATCAATTTTAGCTAAAATTCCATGTTATTACATGGCATATTTTCCAACCTCATTCAAACAGAATTTTCAAAACATCATGCTGATTTCCTCACTCACCTTTTACTGCATCCATACACAAGCAAACTTCCACTGAAGTCACTATAAAAATTCCCATAGAACGTGTCCATATTATAGATAATCTGACTTGGAAACTGAGAGTCTTATTAATGTTGATATAGCTTTTATTTTCTAACCTGCTTGAATCTTTGGAATTTGACATACTCCACTTCAATCCAAGTTGGCAGAATTCTCCCCAATGCCCCATGATCCTCCAAGCTAATCACCACAGTTAGTTTCTTGGGAGCATCGGCCTAGCAACATCCTCAGTTCTCCGCCTTATCATACTGTAGGACTCTTGAAAGCTTTCAAGGAGTTTAAAAATGGGCTTCTGATGGACCTATGCAACTGGTGAGTCTCCTAAGATTGCAGAGAATTGCCTTCTCCCCTGTTCACACCCTATGAGTCTGATACGTACTTCAAACTAGAACTGGTTCGAAATCTTTAGTAGGAATGTTTTTTCTAATGAAAAGTGTCTTTTTACAAAACTAAAACTTTCTGCAGGAAAATTTCAGTGTTGCTGGGGAAAACAATTGATTTTTTTTCCATCAGAAAAATCCAAATGACAGCTTCCCAACTACTTGTCTGCCTGGCTCATAAGTTTTACTTTCTGCCTCCCAGGAGGGCTGCTCTCAGCCTTTCCTCAGCTGCAGGACTATAGAGGCAGAGAGCTGGGGTGCTCAACCACCCTCTCCTCCCCTCGGCTCCAGGGCCAAAAAGCCTCAGCATTGTGAATCTCTGCCTGTCAGAAAGAGAAAGCCTTTCAGGCAGGTGGCTTGGAAGCTGAAAAATTCCATTTCTGTTCTCCTAAAAATGGAATTTTTCTTGAAATCCCTTCTGCTAAAAAATATTGCTGTTTGTAAGGTATTGTGCCAGTTCAGGACAAAAAATGTTTCAATAATGGAAATTTTTCATACGAAAGGATTTCAGGTAGCCTTACTTCCAACCTTATTTGCATCTAACTAGAGGATTTTTTTTTAATCTAGGGACTCTTCTTTGTTTATGAAATCACAGTTATTGGAGAATAGTTGCATTGTGATAAAATAAAATGTTATTTGAAATGATGGAGTTTAGCCTCTCCAGTGACATTTTCCACATCGGACTATGTAAATCATTTCAAATTTAAGCCACTGATGCTAGAACTGTTTCTCATGGGGGTCTTAGTTACCCCCATTCTATGTCAATCTCCCCAGTCCAGGCCTAGGACTCACAGAGCATCTTGCTTTGTAAAGCATGCCAAGTAAAAATTCCACCAACCAATCTTTGGTCCTGTGCACTAAATCTTGAATATGTGAATCCAGTAAAGTCATGTATCTCTGTTTTCCATTGTCATGCTACATAATGGCAACAAAGCTTACAATTTTTTGGGATTCTGATGAAAACAAATTTCAGGTCATATCTTATTAACTCCTTGTGCAATTTATTTTATATCTGGTGGGAAATTCTATCTCAGAGGCAAACCTCATCTGCCAATTATAAGGCAGATATTCCATATGTTGCTTGTGGAAGATGAGGTGGTTGAAAAATCTGTCACATATTGGAAAATGAGTTGCACTTTTAAATATGGAGAGGCCGATAATGAAGGAATGGATCACTGGGCAGACAAAATTCATTGTTGATAAATGCAAAGTAATGAATATTAGAAGACATAATCCCAACTATACATACAAAATGATGGGGTCTAAATTAGCTGTTACTACTCAAGAAAGAGATCTTGGAGTTATCATGGATAGTTCTCTGAAAATATCCACTCAATGTGCAGTGGCAGTCAAAAAAGCTAACAATGTTGAAAACCATTAGGAAAGTGACAGATAAGAAGCAGGAAAATACCATATTTCCATTATATAAGTCCATGGTACGCCCACACCTTGAATACTGTGTGCAGTTCTGGTCACTCCATCTCAGAAAAGATAGATATTAGAAATGAAAAAGGTACAGAAAAGGGTCACAAAAATGGTTAAAGGTATGGAACAACTTCTATGTGAGGAGAGATTAAAAAGATTGGGACTACTCACCCTGGAAAAGAGATGACTAAAGAGGGATATGATAGAGGCCTATAAAGTCATGAAAGGTGTGGAGAAAGTGAATAAGGAAGCATTATTTACCCCTTTACATAATTTCATTGGGTGATCCCGTTTTTTCTGTTAGTAGGCAGCAAATTTGAAATAAATGAAAGGAAATACTTCTTCACACAATGCAGTCAACCTGGAAACTTGTTGCCAGAGGATGCTGTGAAGGCCAGAACTACAACCGGGTTAAAAAAAGAGTTAGGTAAGTTCATGGAGGTTAGGTCCATCAATGTCTATTAACTAAAATGGTCAAAGGTGCAACCCCATGCTCTGGGTGTCCTTAAGCCTCTGACTGCCAGAATCTGGGACTGAATGAAAAAGGTTGGATCACTTGATGATTGCTGTTCTGGTCATTCCTTTGAAGCATCTGGCATCGGCCATGGTTGGAAGACAGGATCCTAGGTTAGATGGACCATTGGTCTGATCCAGTATGGTTGTTCTTATGACCATGGTCTGACCCGTTATGGAAGCTCTTGTGTTCTCATATTACCATTTTCTCCGTAATCATGTGTTTATTTACTCGTATAAAAAAATGGTATTTGTGAGGGGATTCTTGGGCATCATACGTGGTTTTTGGAAAAACATTCCAAATGATTGGGTAATAAAATGGTAGGGAAGACTAGCCATCTTTTCAAGATGCTTGATTGCCTGAACTTGGAACAGACAAGCAAGATATGTAACTGCAGACTAGTCAGTTTTGACAATACATCAAGAACACTTGTTCTAAGTAGTCACCACCATTAGTGGAATACAATGCTATCATCTCAGATGCTACTCTTCTTGCCTATCTATTTTATATGATTATATATGGATAAAACAAACACTTTTTCTAAATAAGTTACAAGTATGGTTCTATTTAAGGTTAAAAGGGGATGGATAGATGCCCAAAGATGCTGAACTTCTCAATTAACATGCTTGCTGAGTCAAAGATGGGAGTTACTTTGATCTTGGTTCTTGCAAGATATAGGGGGAAAAGAAGCCTCTTATTAAAATTTCATGGGTTATAATTAATGATCTCTTTAATAAAATTGCCTCTAATATCTGTGAATCTTAGACGGACTGAGTCTACCTGCAGGGAGAATTTTCTTTGCAGAGATACATGGAGGATCATAAATTGCCCTGTTTTAGTAATTTATTGGGTCTTTGAGGGTCTAAAACTCCCTTTTTCTAAAGAGCAGAATTCAAGAGAAATGTCCTGCTCTAATGACATTAAATGTGGAAACATTAAAGAAGTTCTATAGAAGTGAATACCCTGCATATGATATGTCTCAGAAGCTTCAGGTATCTGGAAATTATATACAAGCTTCACTGTTCAGGAGGCCATCCAAAAAATCTTCAGAGTATCGTAATGCCCTGTTAAATTCCAAACCTACTATATAAGTTGGATAATAAAAAAAAACTATTCAGATGACTTTTAGAAAGAAAAGTCTCTGTGGAAATTAAATTTAATACCTCTCTCAGCAATTCCACTAAAAAAACATTTTTGAAATAATTTAGGAATAGGAACCCAATTGGAAGGAAGCTTTTTCAGTGAGCAGTTGTGATATGCCCTTAATCAGAAAAACTGTGTAAGGAAATCAGCTTGTACTTCCAAAACTTGGGTAAACAGTAGTGAATAAACTAGTAAGACATCCACATTTCTGAAATTATTTCCTGCTATTAAAATATATTACCTCTCTCTTATATCTGCTCTAATGTTTGTCAAAAATCCTCAGAAATCTCTTCTTATTAGCAAGATATAGTACAGGAAAATAAAATATGTGGCTCAAGGAGGATGGAAGATTTATGGAGGATTTTACTTATGGCAAGATGTGAAAAAATATATATTTCATTTTTTTAATGGGGCTAAGATAGTCATAGTTCTAGAACTGTGGCAGCTTTCAGAGTATAGAGAGAATAGAGTAAGGCACCTTTTTTACTATCCAGACTCTTTGACCAAATAATAAAAAAACACTGGTGCTAATTTGCATTTCTCAGTTACGTAAAACTTAAAGAACAGATTTTTTTTTTTTCTTTTTCTAATTATGTGAAATCCAAACAAACCAGTATGGTAGAAGTCAAGGAGTTTTTTCACTGTTACATCTCAAAGGCAATCAAAAGAATTATTATTCCATTTACTTTTTCATATTCATGTAGAATAAAGGGCTAGTTAGAACATGTGCCTATTCTCCTCTACAGATGGTAACTTGTGAAGAATTTACTCAGCACAGACAGAACGAGTCCATCCTAAAAAATTACTGTAAGTACTTGTACATTGTTTTGCATTATTAGCTAAATTTAGTGATTGTGAAAGCTCTGGAAATTGAAGTCCTCTATTTATCTATTCATTAAACAAGCAATGGCAGTGCAAACTTCTGCATGTAGCACCACCAGGTGTCCAGGAGAATCCCACCTGAAGGGATTACAGAGAAGTTTGTCCCTCATATTCACTCAGTTCTTGGGCTCCAAGCTGAGACTGTCAATAAGTGTGGCAATTATGGAGTTATTGTTTTTGTCCACAAGGACTGCCACCAACCAATTCATTTTACACCATCCAATGAACAGCCGTCAGATGCTAACAGTGTCCAGTCACTTCTGAGATGGCTGATTTTGAACCTCAGAGGCCAAAGGTGCACTGTAGCCCACTATTGATCCCCTGAGCCTGCCGGTCCCCATGAGTTAGTTTAAGCTATACGCTGACCTTTTCATTCAGCCTACCACTTTCTCAGAACTGTATCAAAGCTGGTAGCTGAAGTGGCAAACTAATCACTTGCATGTTGTGCATACTGCTGCAGGCATTGGTGTGATAAATTGTCCAATTTTACTAAGCAAGGTTGCTTGGATAAAAGACTCACAATAAGGGTATATACAGCTGTCTTTGTTACTAAACAATAACATGTCATGTTACTGTCTTTTTATAATTGTCATTACTACTCCAGGATAAAATTGTGTACCGTGAGAACTAAAAACTTTTAATTTGCTTAAATGTTTTAGATAACTTTTGAAGTAACAGCTGTCACAAAGGGCTGTATTTCCATTTGTTTACAAAAATGGGAAATCATTGCCATTTTGGTGCCCTAAGATTTGTAAAAAATACATATATAAACACAGAGTAGATTAACATGTAGAACCAATAGCGTTCGCACAGGCAGAGCTGCCTTGATTTAAATGGGAGTTACACACATGCGTCTTTATGTTGGCCTTATGTGTTAATCTACTCTCTAATTATTAAATGTGCTCCAGGCAACAATGGGAGCTATAAATGGTAACATAACTTGTAACCAACTTCCCCTAATACACACCTGTTTATAATATGTGGGCATTGTAGTTTGTTCTTCTTTGGAAATTTGTTGATGTGGAATTGGAGATCATTGCCACAGTATTGTTTGGTTTATGTGTATGCAAAATATAGTGGACATATTTTATCCTAGCAGCAATTAGAGAACAAAATTAAACCTGGACATGTACTGAAGCCCTAAATCACAAATTCCTATGCAATACATCAACTGGGGCAAGAAATTACTGTCATCCATTGGATGTCAGTGTTCCTTCATAACAAAGCACTTTGGAACATATAGTTCCACACTCATGCAGACATCACCCCCATGTTAAAGAAACAGACAAACTCAAAGTAGGCACAGACTCTATTTCAGGTTTCTGTGGCATTCATGTTGTGCACCACTGCTTGCTATCCAAAAAGTCAGTGACAGAAAATTATAGAAACTCAGTGAAATATGGAGCACAGTGTAGTATTTATTCCCAATGCTTAAGAAACCTTCATTCAATGCTAGCAATCTCCCCAACTACCAGTCTGTAGCAATCTAATTCTTTTTCTTGAGGAAGGTTATCAAGAAGGTGGTAGGAAGCCAACTTCTGCAGCATTGCAGACCTTTGAAGTCTTATTTCAGACCAAGACATGGTACAGGGAAAATTCTGGTCACAACAATTAATTATTCTTTTTGCTATGTGGAGAAAGATTTGTTGTCCATGCCAATATTGTTAGATATATCAACAATGTTCTTCATCTCTACCTTGCAGAGTAGACAGAGTTGTATTTGCTTTGCTCCTTTTTCATAGATAAACTGCTTTGGATGGCGATGGGCAGTTTTTGCTCATTATAATAAGGAAATAACTTACAGGATTTCTGGTACAAGACTCTCCTTTCTTTCCTGACCCCAGTCTCAACATAGGGCAGGGTTACTACCCATGTCACATTACAGGAATCAGTATTCACTAACTCCATTGGCTACTGTTAGTTGCCTTACCAAGTATAATACATGTACTCACAGGCCACTAGGAGACATCAGGAATATTATGGATAGGGGGATGGGTTCCTAACTCCCTTAGGAGCTATTGAAAATCCTGCCTTATGTGTGTCAAGTGCCATCAATATGTGGATGATACCCAGTTCTTCATTGCCTTCTAATCAAGTGCAAACAGAGCTGTTGCCTTGATGTTGCGATGTCTGAGAGAAATAAGGATGAGGCTCTTTTAGGTGCGGGATCTGGGGCTACTCCCAGTGGGGTGCAACTTCTATAACAACTGTCACAGTTTAGGCCAAAGCAAATAAATACAAAACCCCGTGATCCTTCAGCTGGGACTGCCTGGGTGGACTTCTTGATTTCTACGATTCCACATGGTCACAGGAGCTTCTCATGCAGAACATCTTTATCATCTATGCTAATGATTAATAGTTAATAAAATGTAACTGTGGAAACAACATTCTTTGAGCAATAGAAATATATGAGCATTTAGAACTGTTTTTCCCCAGTAGCAACTTTCCTAAGATTGCTGCTTGCTACAATCTGGGAATAGGCGACAGGATGAATCACTTGATGATTACCTGTTCTGTTCATTCCCTCTGAAGCACTTGGCATTGGCCAATGTCGGAAGACAGGATACTGGACTGAATGGACCATTGGTCTGACCCACTATTGCCATACTCATGTTCCTACGCCTGCCACAGCCACTTCCTCGGGACTATCCCAGCTCTGAAATACCTTTTTGTTTACAATATTTGGTTTTCTTGCCAGATACACCCAGAACTCTTATTGTTGGAAGATTTTGTACTCTCAAAGATAACTATTTTTAAAATTAATTCTTGTATGCTGATAGTCATTAACGTAGTTTAAATGTCTTTTTATTTTCGTAGACCCTAGTCCTCCAGCTCAAGCGCTAGTTCTGATGCACAGGGAAAGCATGACATGGAGAAGTCAAACAAGGGTCTACTGCAGCAGACTTGCACTAGGAAAACTGGGGAGAGTGGCACAGAGAATAGATACAAAGGTTCACAGAGGCACTGGCCTAACTAGACCTCAGGCTTTTAGCTGGAAGTTCCAACTTTCTGGTTCCACTAAAGTCCCTCCAACCTCACTGATAAAGTCTCTGGTTTTTGGCCAGCTGCCAAAGTGGGTAGGAGAGAGGGAATTGATGAATGGGGATTGAGTAGTAAGAGGCGATAGAGAATTGATGAGGCAGGATGGAGAAGAAACTGGAGAATTAATGGGGTGAATGGGGAGAAAGAATTGATGGTGGAGGGGGGATAATTGAGAGATCAGGAGGGAACTGATAAGGAAGAGAGGAGGATGGATGTCCTTTAGGGGAAGAGAATTAAAGGAGAGTGATATACTGTGAGGAGAGAGGGAGAATTGATAGATTAAAGGGTGAAACTGGTGGAATTTGATGGGGATGAATGGCTAGTAGATGGACATACGGTAAATTGACAGATTAGAGAGAGGAGATGTAGAGTGGGACACCTATTTTGGGAATACATGCAGATGAAATTGTATATAAATGTATATGCAAATTTAGGATTTCTGCTGACCCCCCTCAAGATAGGCCTGGGCTAACCTGACACGTATGGAGGTACTTAGAAGGCCATGGAATCTACAGCAAGCTAAGATAACATTAGCAATAGTGAAAGAGCTGCATGAGTATTCTGCATCCCAGGCCAGGATGTAGAGGAAAATCTGGACTATCTGAAACACACACAATGGGATTTCCTTGTGCAGAGCTCATATTCTTGGCCTATAGGCTGGAACCAGGATTTGTCCCTTATCTTTTTCAGTGCCTGAGGTGTCAAGGCAATGGGAGGGAGAGGAGACTGGTATGCAAGCAATGTTTGAGACCAAAGTTTTCTGCTTTATACACTAGACTCTGACAGCACTAAAGAATCTTTCAATGAAATCTTTTTACAAATAAGGTTTTTGGTGTAGAAAGGTTTGTGTGGATTTTATTTGCAATTCCATCATATGGCTTTAGCTAATATTATTAGAGCTGGTCAGGAAATACTTTGTGTTTCTGTGAAATTTTTTGATGCAGATGAAAACATTTTCTTTTGTGTGGAAATTTTTCTTCAAAAGTGTTCAGGTTTTTGTCGAAATAACACAACACAAAACAAAAAGTCCATGCCTCACAACTGAATAATTTTTGGCTGAATATTACTGAAAAATTCTCCCATGATCATGTGGAACAGAATTTTTAAAACTTCACCTTCAATACAAATATTTATGCAAGTCAGCAGAGATTTAGGGCTAGCCCCTGTTCAAAGTATTCAGTTTTAAAGCCTAGCCATAGTTTAGTTTTCAAACAAATTGTGTCAAAATGCTTTTCCACGTTACATTATTTTAAAAAGCATGAATATTGCTGAAATTTTCAGAAAAATTCTCCCTTGAAAAAATGGTAAGGACAATTTTACAAATAAGTGCATATAAAGAAAGTCCTGATACAAGGAATTGCAACCATCACTACTAAATGGCTGTTGTTATGCATACTTACAGGACTTCGTTATGCATTTTATTGACTTTGAATCTGTTTTGGTCTTTCACATAGAGAAACCCTTCATAGACCTTTTTTTTTTTTTAAAGGAAAGTTTATATTAAACTATAATTAAATCAGATAAAAAACACAGGCAGTAAAGTCAGAAAGATATAGTATTATATAGCTTCTCATACTCAGGCCCCATAAGACACCAGCTGAATGACTTATTGGGGCAGTTCATTTTGTATAGATATTTGGGGACTTCTAGCTTTGTGTTGGGCTCTCTAACTGACTCAGACTCATCTCTGAATTTGGTCCCAAGTGAATCTATAGCAGTGTAAACTAGTGTAATTTCAGACCCTTCAGCATGTAATTCCTTAGACTAAGGCCAGGTCTATACTAGAAACCTTTTGCCTGTATAGCAATGTCGGTTATGGGGCTGCTATTTGGGTGACATTTCTATACTGGCAAATTCCTTAGTGTAGACAAAGTTATAGCTGCATTAAAAATGCTTTTTTCTGGTATAGTTTATTTTACTCAGGGAACCAATATTAGCTACACCAGCAAAAATATGTTTTTTTCTAGTATAACTGTGTCTATGCCAAGAGGGTTTGCCAGTACAGCTATGCCATTATAGCTATATCATCAGACCTTTTTATAATGTAGATCTAACCTGAGCCAGATTGTTCACATCAATAAGTGGGTGTGAAGTCAGGGTTTAAGAGAGTCTAAATCACATGCTGAGAAGGCCAGAAGAAAGCATCAATAAACTCTGAATTTGGTCTGTACTCTGCCTGGCTATATATACCTGTAGAATTGATACGCAGGCATTCAGTCACTATTAGAGGAAAAGCTTCTTCAGTGTACAGTACTATTACAATGGTAAGAAAGAGAGGCAGCAATTATTCTTGCCATAAATATGAGGCTTTGAAGCCACCATTTTATTGAAATGCATTCCTAGTAACAAGAAGGTAAGCGTTACTATTGGTTTCAATATTTTTTAATATGGACTGAATCTGTTCTACACAGGATTTTAAAGGAATTTTATTTCAAAGGGTCAGGGCCAACTTCTGGTGTCATTTACAGTGGGGTGAATCCAGACCACCTTCAGTGAAGATCTTCATCAGCTTATCTGAGAGCAGAATTTGACCTCTATAATGTTTTCTGCAATTACAAAGAACAGACATTTCAGCTGGAAATTATATAGAGATGTATTTTTAAAAGAGATCCGATTCGATTTGTTGTAAAAATGTTTCTGTAGATTATAAAATACTAGAAAAGCAGCACCAACTGTGTGTAGTTTTAGCATAAATTAGGATGCTACACATGTTTCAATCTCTTGAGCCTCAAGACATTCCACTATGATAAAGGGCTGGTAGAGTTGTTAATAAAAAAACTTCTTTGCACATTGTGTATAAACTGCACAACCTTTGCTGTATCAACTTTATGCTCCAATAAACAAGACAATAATGACAAATTATCAAAGCAGGCCTCAGATGTGACCCTCAATTGGGAGAGCAGCAATTTAATGAAGACAAAAGCTAGGTGAAAGCTGCTAATATCATTTACTGATAAACAGATTTTCTCAAGAGGCTCCTAGCTCAATCCCCTGAGGACCCATAAACCTGCATAATTCCATTTAAAATATTGTGCAATTCACTAAATTAGTCTTTGAACATCCTTACTATCCAATTACAAAGCCCCAGCATGGACAGAATAATGAAATTTTTCAAACTGTGGAATGCATGTGGTCTTAACAAACTTATGACAAACACTGAAATTAGCTTTCAATTTTGAGGCCAATGTAGCCTCTTCCTAATGCTTCCAGTCAGAGTTATAACAATAAAACACTATTGCAACGGCTAGGCAGAATGTAAGAAAAATAAATCTTTGACTTATACAGAATTCTCAACACAGTCTACCTTCAGGAAAAAAAATCATAAGAACTTGAATGATGTTTTTGCATTTGCAAGCTATTTGGCCCGCTTAAAATCTAGTAAAAGCTTTACTGAATAAAGGGTACAAAATACCTCCTGGACAGTTTTATCTTCCAGGCAGGCAGAAAAAGGCGAGAGTTTCGGAAGTGAAATTTATTTCTGTTCAAGCATTGCAAGCTGCATTATTAAAGTCATTTGTCAAGGTTTGAATATTTCTGCCTGATTCACCATTAAATCGGCCCTCTAATTACCAACTTTGTCATGAAAAGCGGTTGGGCTGCTTCATTCACCAGAAAACTTCAATTCCTTAATAATAGCTTGGTTCATACTGGGGAGGGGCGGAACAGTTATGCTTAAAATTTAAAATGAATTGTATAGACAATGACATTTAAAAAAATACATTAACACTGAAGTCAAAAGCAACCTTGAGAATATTTAGAATTTATTTTTAATGAAAGATTTATTAATTTGGATGATAAACATTTTACTCTTTTAAAATGCAAATTCATTTATAGTGAATACATCGGAAATCAAAATGAATCCATATCACTAAGAGCAGCAAATATTCATTTAATCAAAAGCTTAGGGCCACAATTCTCAAAGCTCAAAGGCCTCAGGGCCATGTGCACAAATATTTGTGCAATAATGTGTCTAATTTGTGCATGTAATTACCATGATTTTGCATGCAGATTTGCTCACTGCCCTTGCAAATGGCCAAATAGATGTGTAACTGTGCATTCAGATATTTGATTGACTTGTGCAATTGTGGTAACTACGTGAGAATGTTAGGCACACAATTGTGAGTGGCTTTACCTATCTTTGCTACTTATATAGTGTCAATCATTACAGTATTTAAGCAGTGGGTCCCTGAGGATTGGAAAATTGAGTTGACAGCTTTCCCTCCAAACATACACGCATACAAATTTCTAAAAAAAAAATTGAATTTCATATATTTGATAAACAGAACATTATTCATTACAATTTGTTAATAGGTGGGGGGAATAGTTAAATATTTTAAATAATTTGGAATCCACTAAAAATGTATACTCTGTGTATACGTCTGCCTCTTTTTCTTCTTTCTATTTTTTTGGGTTTTAAATTACACTTTGGAAAATCTCAGAAGTTTCAGATGTGTTTGCACCCCAGAAATTTGGAGATTGATTCCTATCACTTTTGTCTGCAAAATGAAGCTGAGAGTTTTGCAAGAACAGGTTTATCTCAAGATACTTTGTTTTGCCTGTTTCTCATGAGATTGCTCTTTCTCTACTGCAGAACATAAGAATTTAAGATTTAGCATGCCAGCATAGACTAATAATCTTATCAACTCTGATCATCCCCTTCAGTTTTAGTCAATACAAAAAAACCCTCTTCGTAATGCACCCAACCCAAAGTTTTAAAACTTTGATAACAAATGTGAGGCTCTTAAATCTCTATTTAGATACTTAAGTGAATTGATTTTACACCGCACTCTCTAGTGGGATTTATGATTACTCAGCACCTTTGAAAATCAGGCCACTTATTCAGTTGTCTAAATATTTACCACTGCATCCTGCTCAGACTGTCTCTCAAATGCAGAAGGATATTCAAGTAATTCCAGCAGAACCATAAGAAGGTGCATCTGGATGTGAGATGATATGAGGAATCAAAGGAGAAGCAAACATTGTGAGAAGCCTCAGTCTACCATAGCCAGTAGCCAAAAGAAAGCACTAGAAGTGGCTGCGGTGATGGTGGTGGCAATAAAAGGACACATCTTGGACCAGGTAGTGGAAACCTGCAGAAAAGAGTGAGGAGGTGGTGTAGCTAGAAAGTGTAAAGTACAGAAAAAGGGAGAAGGTGGCAGCCGGAGAGTGAAAGATTCATTCTTAATCAATGACGCAATTCCATAAGCTGTGCATTATGGTCAATGCCCCAGACAAAGAACAATGTACTCCCTGCTCTGAGGAGCTGAAGCCATGAGAGCGTTGAATACAATGCATTAAAAAGACGCAATCAGATGTCCACAAAGGAATGAGTAGCTGAAATCACTTCCTGAAATAGTTAAGATTTTCAGAAACTTCTTAAAGGAGGAGAGGTCTTGTCAGACAGGAACTTGGAGATTGTTGAGGCAATTGGAGCAGCAAAGAAGAGAGTGAGAGGCAAAGGTGCTAACAGGAGAAGTAATGAAGAAGAGGAGTAAAGAGAGTGGGATGGGAAGCCTCTAGGAAAGAAAGGGGGGAGGTAGCAGAGAGAGAAAAGAAATCCAAATCTCAAAGGAGGGGGAGAAAGGGGCTCTTCAGGATTGCTGACTGTCCTTGTTTAGCATCAGCCCTATATGTGGCCCTTGTCCTGTGTCTTGCCGTATCTCTTCATGAAACACAAAGCATCCTCTTTTCTCCCCACAACACATCTGCAGGACAAAGTATTATAGAAGAAAGGGGCAGCGAAGCTTCACCTCTGCGTACTGGTTCATTGGAGCAGAGTAGCCAGCCAGAATAATACAGTGAGGTCACACTCTGCCATCTGGGCTACTGATGTAAAGGGTTAGGCAAAGTCAGGAACTGGACTATTATGAAGGAAAAAACACTCCAGACTACTTCACTTTACAACGTGACAAAAGTAAACCAGCAGCTTGAGGCCTAGATTCTCGAGCAGAGTAGCAGGGTGGGGATGGGCGTTGGGGGGAGGAGACTCAGAAGAAGGTACAAAATAGATCTTTGGGGCAAGGACTGGGATTTTCTATATGTTTGTGCAATGTCAAACAATGGGGCCCTGAACCTGATTGTTTTCTGGGTGCTACAGTAATATAAATAATAATAATAGGATGGAAGGAAGTCATTTTAAAAAATAATGCATAGCACCACCACTGTAAAAAATTAACATTTTTCGAATTAAATGATGAGCTTGCTTTTTAATATCAGCATTATAATAGACTGTACTATGAATCTCTTTATCATACCTAAAGCACTGTTAATTCATCTCTCATGAATATATTAGAACCGAGGGTTTTCCCATAGGCAAACACATCATACATATTTGCAAATGTCTTACATAATGATGCAAACACTCTGCATAGAGACTAGCTGTGTTACAGTAAAAGGGAGAAAACAGTTAAAAAAACAACAACTTCCATTCAATTTCATTAAATACTTAAATCACCAAAATAAAGTAAGTTCAATTTGCTGTATATAAATCTTCAAGGCAAGGAAAAGGCTGCTATTTAAATTTATACTTTAGTTTACAGTCAACTATTCATAATAAGGAGACAACCACTGTAGATGGAACTGATGATTTGTTAACACACAGATTGCTTAAAATAAAAGAACTCTTCACTTTGCTATTATACCTAACTGTGAATTCCCAAATATTTTCCTTTTTTGGAAACAATGTGACCTCCCTATTCTGTTTTAGGAAATCTCACTGACAGATCATTGCATGAAAATGAAATTGGGAATCACAGTTACAGCCACAGCCACAAAATAAATAGTAGTCATTTTATTTAGCTTGTTACCATCCAGTCTCATCTAAGAATATTACCTTAACGGGAGCCTCTGAATTCATGAAGAGTTACATAAGGGCCTTGTTGTCAGACATAAAAACAACCCATTTAGTGCCTGCTTTGCATCTACACAGGAAGTTTTCTTTCATTATTACCAGCTCCTAGCAGCTTATTATAGCCATTGTTTAATTTGTGCTCTGTTTTACAAATGACACTTGTACAGGCCTCTTGGGGCCTGATAGAAGTGTGGCTCTCCCCTTCCCTTGTGTCAATTCTTTTGTGAACCTTTATAATTAGCCACTTAACAAATTGAGGAAAATGAATCTCTGGTTGTAAAGTGCCGACTGGAGTTAAGTCAACCATATGACAGTCCAAACAGATATATAAAAAGTCCTTGCAGTCAGCTCTGTCCAAAGGGTTAACAAAACCTTTAGTACTAATAGGATAATACAGAAATGAGGTATGTGATCACCAAACTAAACTATCCAAATACATATTAGTGTGTTAGAAAATGCACAATGGTTTCAAAGTTTAATTGCTGCTGCTTTGTCATTCCACGGATTTCCCTGAGAGAAGCTCAGTAGGAAATTGCAGAAAGCAGCAGGTCACTTCTTATGAGTTTGCCTGCTCTAGTGAATCTTAGCAATAAGGTTTTACAGGGTGCAAGTCAGTGCAGAATCTGGCCCTAATCAACACAGAGAGAAACATGCTCCAGTCATACAGGAAGTCAAATTCCCAACAAAATACAAGGTGGTGAATTTCATACCATGAGTGTGAACAAACAATCAAATTTATATTGCAAATCCATAAATGGCAGGAATATAAATGTCAACTCTACATATTAGTCTAGTACTATTTTTAACTTTGTGGGAGGGCGATGTCAAGTCTGAACAAAAGCAATGAGTGAAATCCTGCCTGAAATTAATGTCAGAACTTCCCCTAACTTCAATGGGGCCAAACTTACCCAAATTTGGTTAAAGAAAAAAGAAGGGGGCAGGGGAAAGCATAGTAGGATCTTTATCTCCCATTGGGGCACCTAAGTGCTATTGTAATAGAAATAGTAACCATGTTCTATTTATTATTGTTATCTTCAGCAAAATTGTACAAAACCATGAGCTTTTTTATTTACTGCCACAGACACTAATTTAAAATGTTGTTTCTTGTTTATTTCTTGTAACAACTCACATTAATTCATTAAGGTTCTGGAAATCTAGGGCAATTACTTTCAAGTGGACTAGGTTCTGATCTAAAGGATAGACGTGTAATTCTTAAATAATTCCATTGAATTAACAGGGTTACTTTGGACTGACACAAAATAACTGAAATCAGAATCTGAACCACTGTTTTTAAGTGTCTATGTTATATAACTGCAAGCCTTTTCTCACGTAAAGAGTTAGTCAGGAATGTATGTGAGCGGTAGAAAGTAGGGTCAAGTGCACAAACACTCTCACCAGTCAGCAAAGGGCCTCAGGTTCTTAAACAGGGTGTTCTACCCCAAGCGGCAGAGAATCCTGAGTTACAGTACAATTTCTGGTAGCCACTTTTCATGGGAAAGGACCCTCCCCTGTCCTTAACTTCTAGATCACAAATTCCACTGTGGAGAATATGGGAGATATCTGTAATATTTTGTATGAATATGATATGTGCCTCAGTTTATCTGCTTAATATTAACTAAACAGAGTTAAATCAAAGGAAGCTGGGAGGGAAAACCAAGCAGAAAATGAAACAAGGAGAACTATGATATGAAAATACCAATGGTCATTTAGAGAACAATGGGAGATTTATAAATTGGGACATACCCACCTGCCTTGCTCTGGACAGGCTATCAGGTTTATTTTTCCCGGGCCCAAGCCTAAGATGAACAGAAAACTGAAATCTTTCTTCCTAGAAAAGTGTGGGGGTCAGTGGGCAGCAGCTACATGGAGTAAGAAAAACACAAAGAGAGGCAGAGAATGCTGCAGGGGATGTCTCTCTCTCCCAGAACAGAAACAGGGGTATTTGGGCTGAATGTAACTTACTAAAGCTTGCAAGGAAAGGGTAAAGGGTAAAAACCTGGGTGTGTAGGCCTTTGTTGTTTTCATTCACCTCTCTGATGTTATGTACCTTTGAGTGAATAAATAATACTTTGTTTTGATGAGGCTATTTTGAGTCACTTTAAATCAGCAGCACAGGATCCCACAGGGAAAGGTCTTGCAGATGCCAAATACAGATGGGCCTGTCAAGTTTTTCACAAGTGCTGTCTCCTGAAAACAGCATGTTGTACAGTGTCTGGTTTGGGTAGGGCACCTTTTCCCTTATGGACTGTGCCTGCTTCCACAGATCACTTGAAGGCACACACATGTCAGAGGAAGAATTAAGTAAAATAGATAATGAATTCTGTACATCATCTGAGCATATGTAAATAATTCTACCTTTATAAAGTTCTCTGGAATCCTTGAGGATGAAGGATGCTGTGTAAAGTAAGATATAATAATAATGAGCGATTATTGGGATCTAGACTGGTTCATTGGATTGGTAATGGGATAAGGAGCCTTCCACCTCTAAATCACCATTTGAAATCCATCTCTGATTATTAATAACCAAAAGTGACTATTGCCTTAGAGCTATTCAGCAACCTATGTAAAATGTTCTCCATCCATATCCTAGCAGAAGTGTCTACATCACAGAAACCTCCTCCACACTTATCATGTTGGCAGTCTCAGTAATGAAGTCAAGAATTAAATGAATATGGAGCTAACATCTAATTCCTAAAGGTGGTCCCTCCAGACAAGAGATGAGGCACTTCAGAAATGATATGATGAAGCTTCTACTGCTCCTATCTGTGTTGTACATTTTTTGTGGATGAAGAAAATTTCTGCCTCCCAGGCTGTCACTCTGGCATCTTTCAGGAAGACTTTCAACACACACATACACACGAGAAAAATCTTAACTTTATAGTACTCTTCATTTAAATATCGTATTGTTGCTTCATTGTAAATGCTGTAAAAGCTAGTTATATCTCATCTAATAATGCACTATACAAATAACTTAAAGTTACTGTGTATTGTTAATTCCCAGCGGCAAGTTGAAATTTTAAATATACTGGCCTGAAATACATGATCATGATGAATTGAAACAAATTAGACATATTACTCCATGTAGCAGGCGGTATTGATCTATTCTAAAATGCATTATTGGACCAATTTTAACACAGAAGAATCAAAGTAATTGATTAGCATCTGATGGAATGTGTCCTGCATCAATAGTTGAGTGTATTTTGAATGGCTCTCAGTATGCTGTTACAAGAACTGATGTGCAGTCTAATAAACATACTAATGCTAAGAAAAACAAGGAATTTTAATAGGACAAGTTAAAGGCCCAACAGTGAAAATATAGCATTTGTGTGTGTGTGTGTGTGTTTTTCCTTTCAACAAGACAGCTAAACATCTGGGGCATAATTCTTCTGTTCCTTACAGTGGTGTAAACCACAAATAATTTCAAGTCAATTGAGATATACTGGAATAAACCAGGTGTAAGAGAATAACTGGATCCTTATGTTTCTTTTCTCTCTGTTCAGCTACATCTAGTCTATTAATCCATATTATTTTTAGAACTAGTTTTACCTCGGAAAGAATGTGAAAAAACAACATTAAAAAAATCTACAGACCACAAAGTAACTCAAGAAATAGATCCCATAACCAAATCAATGTCCAAGAGAGAATTTTTCCTTTCTGAATATCAAGAATAAAAGCATTTAGAATATTCTTCAGTAAAATGGAGCAACAACCTACTCTAATGCAGAGCTATTTCAGAGTGTAACAGAAGATATCATCCTTTATCTTTCAATAGAACTAGTTTAAATGATCCTTTATATGTATATACAATAGCATCATAGGTGAGGTAAATGTATTCATTGTTTCCTACTGTTCGCAACCAAAGAAGCTATTGCTTTTGCTCATGATGTTGAAAATGAAAACAAAATCCTAGGTAAATGATTCAGAGACATCAACAGAAATCTATCATCAGTGGAATAAAGATCTTTAAACAGGATAATATATATAATTATTATATATATTATCCTGTTTAAAGATCTTATATATATATAATTATTATTATCCTGTTCATTCATATATATATGAATATATATATATATATATGTGTGTATCCTATTTATATATATAAAATATGTATTGCAGCTGTTTACCTAAAAACTCCAATACCTATCTATATTTTTAAAATGTATCCAGAAAAAGGATATTTGGACTAATATTGGTTGTATTTATTATTCAGCATACAGTCACTTTTACAGAAGTAGCTGATTTCTGCAGAGGGTATCTTTTGAATGAATGAGAATTCCTTGTGTATTATGTCAATTGGTAACGGTTATACATCTCTATTAGCCTAATTTGGGGGTCTACAGGATACGAAGAAGGAACGAAGAAAGCACCAAGCAACATATTTCACATATTATTCTATTTGCTGCCTCTTTTAAGCTCAATGCATACTAATGAAAGTGATCCAAACTATTCTTCTCTCCTCTCCTCACTTAACAAGCATAATAATAAATGAATATTTAAACTAGCCGCAAATATATTAAGTGGAAACAAATAGGTTTCATTTGTAACAAGTGCACACAGGTTAATTAACAAGAAGGAGCTTTTGTGTTGAAACAAGGCTCCCTGATGCTGTACATGCAGGTGCCGTTAAGGGCCAATTGAGCTCTATAGGATAATTATGAAGTACCATTGTGCTCTTCCGTTTGTTAACAAAGTGCTGCCTGCAATTTGCCTAAACCTATAAACCATCATCTGTGATCCTCTACAGCAATTAAGTGACAAACATCTTCTCATCTGAGACTTGGGAAAACAAAAGAGACATGATGGCGTTTAAGGAGCCAGATGGATATTTTAGAATGACAACTTTGACAGCCCCTCTTTCAATAACAAAATATAAAACAGGAACATATTCGGTGCTGTGTGTGTCTGTGTTTGTGTGTGTATGTGTGTGTGTGAGAGAGAGAGGAAGAACTCCAAATTATTAAGATGTGGGTGGATGTTAATAACTGTAGGCATGTACATTTGAACATCTCTTACAGCTCTGTTCAATCACTTTTTCCCTTTTTGTTGTAGCTTCACACATGATGAGTTTCTTTTTGTAAGTAGAAGTGTAAGACTTCCTTTTTCTAAGGAGAGGGCAAACCAACAGACAGAATGTTCTCCAGGGCATAAGTTACTAATTAGTTCTGAAAAAATAGTTTATATTAGAAAAATGATAAATCAGCACAAAGAGACACTTTAAAACAAGAGATCTACTCCTACAGGAAAGTAAAGTAATATATCTAGAAGTATTGAAGATATAATCTTTAAAAATGCTTCTGTAAGCTCAGCAATAATTCCAGAAGTTAATAACTTTATAAAAGAACAGCTGAATTAGTTCAATTAATTGTCTGTTTGGGAGAACCTCCAAAAACTTGTGGAAGCTCTTGTTTTTATAGTTAGGGATCTTCTGGGCATTTTGTTGCCTACATTAAATGATGTTGTCTAACTGATCTATGTAATTAGTTGAGCTAAAAGGCTATTCAGTAACATGAAAAAAACAAAACAATTATAAATGTATGAGTGTCACTATCTAGTCTACTTTTTTTCCCTTGCCAAAATAACAGCATTTATAAACGTTTTCTGAAACCATTTTGAAACTAAAGCTCAGTGTGTTTTAATATACTATCAGGTCAACAGCTCTCTTGAAAGAAAAAAAATCAACCGAGGGCCAAACAGTCAAACAGGCCTAATTAAGTACTCCAGGAGTAAAAGAAACACTCAGAGCACTAGAACAGACTTGACCCTTTTCTTTGTACTTCGCTGGGTTCCTGTATACCTTTGCCACTTTCCTCTGGATTTGTGTTTTTTATGAATTATTTAAAAACTGCAATTTCAGATCTACAATTAGTTTTCAAGGAAACAGAGACATGAGGAAATAATCATAACTTAAACAGCTTAAAAACTGCTTGATCTTGGCAGAATGCAAAATGCCAGAATTCTAGTCCCATAGAATTCATCTCTTGGTAAAGGTTTCATTAATCCTCGCTTGCTTTCTGGCCTTTGAGTTTTCTGTAATATATTGAATGTGAGCTGTAGGTTTAAACAATGACAAATCACAAAGATCAGAAAGGTGCATTCTGGGGTTAATTTTGTATTTTATGTGAAGGAATGTGAATGATCTCTCAGTCTTCACAAGAAAAATAAAGAGACCAGAAGATAATTGCTCTAGGCATGTTTTATTGTTGTGTAATGCTGTGGTGAGAGGCATCATTTGCGATGGGAAACCGATATTAGAATAAAAAATCTTATGTTCTTAGACTGTATTCTTATATTTGTTTTCCCACTGTTTTGTTTCTAATTATAATAAGTGTAAGGCTGACTATACTTGGATTATTCTGTGACACCCACTGGCTTGTCATGTTCCTCTTCAAAATGATCCAGGGTTCAAGTTCTGATGCACTGCATGCTCCTCTGTGTTGCCTTATCTGTTCCCTCAGGCCAGAATCTTCCCCTTCCCCCAAGAGTAGTATGGATCGTTTTCTTGAGGCTTAATCCTGTAGTCCCTGTTCAGGCACTCAGTAAGGTCCTCATCCAAAGCTCATTGAAGTCCATGGAAATATCTCTACTGATTTCAATGGGCTTTGGCTCAGCCCCTAATAACTTGTCATAACTATGCTGCTTGTTTTAGGTGTAATTTAGGTGCACTTTGACTTAAAAATGCCCAGGAAAATGGAAGGATGGCAGTATAAAGAAGTCAAAAGCATCTGTCAAGGCCATGCAATGCCTGGCGCTGTGTAATTTAAAGACATTATGGATGAAATCCTGGACCCACTGAATTCAATGGTAGTTTTGCTGTTGATTTCAATGGAGCCAGGATCTCATCCCAGGATTTTTATGATGTAGTTTAAAATGGCCATAATAATAATATAGGGCCAAAGTGTATGAAGCTAAATTAACCCATGTTCTGTTTGCCCAGTAAGTCCCTTTGAAGTAAATGGCACTATTCACATGAGTAAGGTGAGCAGGGTTTGACCCATACTATTCCCATATTTATTTATTAAATTCAATGTCATCTTACATAAAAAGTTTCTGGATTAGCTGTTTGGGTTCTTGGTGTTAAAAATAGTAATTAATATTATAGGCTTCAGTCTGATCCTGCATACATGGGTATTCAGCACTTCAGCACTTTTTAGGAGCCTGATCCTGCATTCCTTTTGCAACCAGAACTCCCACTGAAGTGGATTTTTTTTCAAGCTTTAACTTTCTGTATGGCCGGCCATCTGCCATAAATGGATTTGTGTTTGGAGATAAGCCTCCCCATTTCACACGAATCTGGCTCTGGTGGTTTGCAAAATCCAGGATTGAGAGTGAAGTAATTTAATGTGTGTGGTGTGCAAGGAACGCAGGACTGAGCTCCAAATAAAAAGATGGGATTTATGCTCATCTGCATGATTTACAGGTAGCAATAAGCTCACATATATCTGAAGCCAGACTGCAGCAACGCCTCTTTGCTCATTTTGGACATGGTGTTTACTAAAAATATTATGTATCCTGAGTTAGCATTGTTCGTATATTCCAATATCTTTCTTATCAATTTATGTACAAGTTAACATCTTATCACCTAGTTATTAAGTTCTTCTAAGCAGGGAATATTTCTTTATTTGTTCTGTAAAGTTTAAAGAATTATATAAGCAGTAATAATTCTTAGAAAAGAATATCTCCTAGCAAAATAGCTGAAAACATCACTTAACGAAATATGATTTAGAAGAACAACTGAAATAGCCTAGTAGAAGTGACAAATATGCTATCTAAAATATCTTTTCAGAATATAGTTTGCCATTCTATTCAAGTTATTTGTTAATTGCCAGTTACACAACTTCTATACTGTACTTAAGAGATTTGTTTTTCTTTGACTAAAAGTTTAAAAATACCAAACATTATTTTGTACTGGCTAGCCTTTTAAAAATGTTATATCCCATTAATTTATAAATACACTAAGTGTCACAGTCTATACAAAATAACTTTCAAACACTATGAAATAAAATACTGCTTACAACTGGAGGCTTTTAACCTAATTAGCGTAACTAGGCATAAAAAATAAATGATCAGAGACTATAATGTGAACAATAATTGAAAATAATGGCTATGTTTCAGAACTATGGAACTCAGACCATTGGTTTGTCTTATATTACTATGTTCTAAGAAAAAAGAACAGTAAATCAATGGGAAATAAGAACTGTAGATATTGGGGGGGGGGGGGGGGAATTCATGTAGACAGCATTCAGTCAAAATTACTCAAACTGAAGTTCAATATTTGAGTTTTATTTAGAGCTGTTTTCTGAACTGGATGGAAAATTCCTCTGCCAAGAAGAGCAATGGGCTAAGTATAGTAGTTCCAGAAAATGATAAGGAAGGAAGGTCAAGAAGTAGGAGCCTGAGTATTGCCCAGTGGAGGAGAAGCAATGGTAGCATGAGGAGAAGCAATGTTAGCAGGAAGGAGGCAAGCGAAAAGGCCTTTGGAAGAGGAAGAGCCAGACCTGCATAAGAGGCAGAGAAGCACAGAAGGAAAAGAAAGAGAGAAAGACTGGCTTAGGAAAAAAGGGAAGGAGAAAGTGGTGAGTATAGGAGTGGGAAGGGGGCAGAATGTCAGAATGGCAATGTGGAGAAAGAGGGAGGAGAAAACTTGATAAGTGATTGATGGTGAGAGAAAGGGGGAGGCCCAGGAAACAGACGGCCTGATCTAATTCCCATTTAAATGAATGGTAAAACTATTGACTTCAAGGATCAAGATCAGTGACTGATTGGGCATGAAAGGAAAGATGGGGCAAAATTAAGTAGTCAAAACATTATTCACCCAACTTGGAATTTGACCAGGATACTATGTTAAACATTTTCCCAAGCATTAGAATGTTGTGTTGAGATGTTACACACAACCGTATCATGCCGTCCCACCTGATTTAGCCATCTTCAAAGTACCAGACAGATGAATTACATTAACTTGAGTTGTATTTTTCTGATAAGAAGAGTGTAAGCACACTGAGCATTCAGAGGTTCATGGAAATTAGCAATGTGATAAGAGACAGTAAACTAACTATTCCATCCCGTCTGCATTTTCAGTATATACATTTGCCTCATAATATACCTTTCTCTCTTTGTCAGACACTACTATGAAATGTACATTTTCAAGAAATCATAAAAGTATATTTTTGTGACATGTCCCCAAGGAATATAATTCATTGCACAAGCAGCATCTTCCCTTCAAAATAGGTTTTGCATGAAGTGTTGATAAAGCTGTTTGCAAACAATACAAGTGCTGTCATCTACTTGATAACCAGAAGGTGGCATAATCTCTACATTGATTGAGGCCTGTCAGCCAAACTGCTGAGTGTAAAAAGCAGGTTTATTTGCAAGTGAAGTTGTTATCTGTGTTCTCAGGGTGATATAGTTGATTATACTTGCTGTTTTTGTCAGTTAAAATTCTATATCAGTGTTTCTCTTTCTATACCACCATTAAAATCTCTTTTCAGTTTTATATAATTTTAATATTGTATATTTTGAGTTACATTATAAATCCTATCTGCTAGCTGATCTGTATGTTTTCCTGAAAACTACTCAGACTGCTCTTTCCCTGATGTTTGGATCACACCAATTTCATATTAATTAGGGACCTGATCCTGCATCATTGAAATCAATGGGAATTTTGCAGTCTTGGAGAAACCAGCTCTCACTTTATTCCAGTGCACATCTATTGTTCACAAAGATACTTTTGGAGGTGGATTTAATTAGCTCTTAATAGATTCCACCCCACACATTTTAGATATATTTATATTTAGGGCAGGATTCTCTCCTACCTAAAGTGAGATGTAATGGAGTATCATTTCCATCATCTTCATTGGCTTCTCACCTGTTTCCAAATCCAATTAGGAATTGTTGGA
The DNA here is from genome assembly GCF_026122565.2 of Emydura macquarii macquarii. Classification (NCBI taxonomy): domain Eukaryota; kingdom Metazoa; phylum Chordata; order Testudines; family Chelidae; genus Emydura; species Emydura macquarii. The sequence continues at coordinate 41,618,493 of NW_027132610.1, read as the reverse complement.
CTAATTTCCAAAGCTTTCCATGTTCTAGCCTTCTTCTCTGATCCCATAGCCACCTGTTTCCCTTACTAGCTTCTTGCATCTTTCCTTCCTCATTGTAACTGGAATGCAACACGGTTCTGTATTTCTCACTGTATCTTTAGATACTTTGTATGAAATTTGCTATTTAAAAATAAATTGTGCTGAATGCTCAATGGCACAAACCATTTCCTATCTAAATATGGATTTGTTCATCTACTGATAAAGTTTAATCACCTTTGGATGGAACACACCAGCAACAGGACAGAAGTGATATCAATATTTTGATGTTGTGTGGAAAAGAGGTTGCTGTTTTGTATGGAAATTTGATTTCTGTGATTCCACTAATCTCAGCTGATGTGTGTCCTGAAGGACATATCCCTTGACAGTTACACCTTTTATAAAATAGGCACAATAATGATAATGGAACTATGGACTCACACAACTAATCCATAGCAAGATTGGGTTAGTTTGGTTTATTCTTCTTTATTTTTTATATATTTGGTGGAGAGAAGCCACTTGGGTTACAGCATTTTTATTAATTAAAAAACAAACAAACAACCCATATCACCAAAGAATAACTAAGAAGTATTTGTAATAATAACCGTATATTGTGATCCTTTCTTGTTGCCAACCCTTTCCTTCCACACCCTTTCTTTATTGTCATCCCTGGTGATGTTATGGCTAGTTTAGGCACTGACCTGTACTGGTGTGCTTGGCAGGTGCTGCAAAGGGTCCTCTCATACAAAGCTCAGAACAGAACCAAAACTTAGACTGTAAACTCCTTGAGTTAGGGTAGGAATCTGTCACTGTCAACAAGTGACATATGTAATTATGACACTAAGTAATAGCATAGGTGAGTTAGTTCACTGCATTGTGCCTCAGTTGCCTCATCTGTAAAATGAGGTTAATAATACTGATCTCCTTTGAAAGCACTATGTGAGAGCTAGGTGACATTTTTCATTATTATATAGGCTTTGTCAGAATCTGATTATTTCTGGATTCAACCTGGCAGAGAGGTAAAGAAACTGATCACTAGCTGCTTTTAATCCCATCTTTTCTATCCCTTTACTCTTTTGAGGAAACTAGGGAAGTAGAGGACTATTCTTAAATAAATGGAGATTGTCAAAAAATTCTAATTTCAATTTTTTTCCACACAATTTTTAATAAAAAATTTGAATTAAAAAAGCTTGATGACAGCTTTCATCAGCATCTTTTCTTTCTTTTTTTTTTTTTTTTTCGGATCAGCTAAATTGCTGCTTGATTTTTTTTGACATGTTGATAATACAGTGATCACTTTGAAAAAATATTGTAATTATTTTAATTGGCTTTTTAAGCAGCTCTGCTAACAGGAGACTACAATGAAAGAAAGCAAAAACCTATGTTTCCAATCCTGATGTTCACTCAAGAATAAAAAGAGGAAGAACAGTAAAATTACCTTGTCCATAATTAGTGAAGGAAACAAGACGACAATGTTGAAAATGACTTCATCTTCCAAGATCAGATAAAAGCAACCAGAAACATCATTTGAATAAACAGATAGAGATACTGACCTGAAGACTTCAAAAATTGCCTCACAAAGTTATTTTGCAGTTTTAGGTTACAAGTATAGGATGCTTGAGTCTATCAGAGATCTAATACAGCAAATGTTAGTGAGAGTGAGATTGAAAGAACCCAAGGGTGATCCCTGAAATCTGCCCATAATGAGTAAAACTTACAAGAGCATTTCTATGACTTAGAAATCTAAGTCTTATTTTCAAAAAGTACGTCTACACTGCAAAAAAAACTCCTGGACAGCGAGTCTCAGAGCTTAGGTCAATGGGTCTCCCGCTACAGGGCTAAAAAATAGCCGTGTAGACATTCAGGCTTGGGCTGAGCCTGAGATGTCCTGTCGAGAAGGGGAGTATCTCAGAGTCTGGGCTCAAGCCTGAGCCCAAACATATACACTGTTATTTTTAGCCATGGAGTGCAAGTCCTGTGAGCTCAAGGGTTTTTGATTTTTATTTGTCCTGTGTAAATGTACCCAGAGGGGCCTAAGTTCCACTGATTTTCAGTTAGGCTCCTAACTGCCATTTGTGACTTTGAAAAGCTCCCCCTTAATTGTCAAAGGACCAGCTTTTTAAAGGTAGTTAGGCTTCTAAGGATTCAGATGTGCCTAGGTGCCTAATTTCTAATTTTCATTTTGATTGATTTCAATGGAAATTAGTTGCCTTGATGCTCTTGAAAATTCCACTAATCATGCTGGCTGGAGAACAACAATTCCATGTAATGGAAAATGTTGAAGTTTTTAAATATATTTTTTTTCTGATACAGAACAAAAAAGAGACCTTCTAAAATTGTTCATGAAAACACCAGAGAGAGAGAGAGAGAGCAAAATACCCAATAGCCTGTTGGATAGGGTACTCACCTGGAATTTTTGCCCTAGGCACCAGGCTATTCTGATCTCTCTCATTTTGATCAGAAATTCCATCCTGGACCTGAGAAACTTTCCCCATTACATTTTCTATAGTAACTAATACATGTCCAGGAAACATTTCAGGTTTGCCAAAAAAGTTTTGCTGAAAATATTTTGACCAGCTGCACCCATTAGGTGTCTATTTGTATCTTTAGATGCCTAAGTACTTTAAAAATATGGCCATAGGCTCCTAAATCATTTAGGGCAAGGGGAACTTGAACGTCACAGCCCAAGTTAGGTGCCCAGGCTCCCAATGCTTTATATGAGGAGAGTTCAGGGCCTCAGAAGGGGATTCACAGAAGTCAGTAAGCTGAGTGGGCAGCCGCGTAAGCTAACCCATAGGAAATGCTGAGGAAAGATTGCCAAGGTAATCAGGTGCTTCCCGGCACTCAGCATTCACAGCCATGATCAGCCCCATAGGTGAAACAGGCAAGGGAATGCTTAGCCTGAAAATCCCACCAAGGTTTAGGTGCTCAGCATGCGCACCAGCAGCGGAAACGTAGGTATTTCCAGGATTAGGTGGCAGGATTAGGTGACAAACTTTGGAGACAGATACAAAACACTTCTCCTACTGACAAAGTTAAGTCTTGGTGTGGAACAGAGCAGCCCAGTGCAACGCTACACAACAGTTTATGTCAGAAATAGAAGGGCACTCACTAGGAACATAAGGTCCCTCACTCAGCACATTTTGTCTAGCATAGAAATACTATTTTGTTTTCACCACAGAACAAAACCCAAGAATCCTATTTTAAATGGTAGATCTCACTAATCTGTTAGAAAGGAGAAAGGTAAGGCTCACCTAATCAAAACTGACAGGCTTTTTACCCCCCCCAGTAGTCAAACCAATAGGATGAGGGACTCAAACTTTTGTTGCTGGATTTGGCTTTGTCTAATATTTAGTATTAAAGAAGATAAACTGATGGACTGGGCCACAGAAATCTAAATCAGGTTCACAGTCCACACTCATCTGAGGCATAAGAAAGCAATCACTGTCTTGCTTGCTATTTTTCAGAAACTTCATCAATAGTTGTGTGGACAGGAAGGCTAAGCTAGTTTAAGCAATTCAATAGGATTGACCAGTATTCCTGAATGTTAATAGATCTATTATGAAGAGGGTATATCATCTGCTCCCTTATTGACTGACTATTTTATTTTGTGTTTTTAAAATATGCATTCACTATATTCTTTGTTTGCAGCTACAATAATTAAAAACAATGTTAAAATAACAAAGTTGACAAAAATCAACAGAGAAAGGGACTTTCTCCCTGCAAAAAAACCCTCAACCAGTCAAACAGCTTTCTCCAAAACTGCTGAATAACAAATTGCCCCTGAAGATCAAAATTCTGGGCTCTGCTGAGCCAGTGGAGGAATGAACCCCAAAGGTGAGAGCTCTCTCTGACAACACTCTGGGTGAAGGATTTCACTCCGTCTTCATTTTCCCCAAGTGCAAATCTAGGCATAGAAATCTTAGCGAAACAATACCTAGCTGATCTTCTGGGTCAGAAGATATGTAGACTGGTGGTGTCGAAAGTAGCTCAGAGACCAAATATATAATGCTCCTTTATGGAAGACCACTAAGCCAGCAAATCACCACATTCCACAATAGCTGATGTTTTTGAGCAGTTTCCAAGATTGCCCCACCTAGAGTGCATTGCAGCAGTCAAATCTAGAGGTACCAAAAAACACAGGTCCTCTGGGATAGCTCATAAAGCTAGGCAAGTTCCTATTATCTGGCTGGCTAGGGCAACCAAAAATCAACATAATTATTGCCCTTCGGACTACGTGGAGATCTGCATTTAAAAATCATGTGTGCACTGACTGAGCAGCACGTAAAGCTGAAATGGAAAGCTGAATTGCTTCAGAGTTTCCAAATACATGTCCTTGAACAGCAGAAAAACAATGGAAGATTTGTCCCCGATGCCTGTTATTTTACTAAGTTCACCTACTGATTCCAATCAGCCACCCACTCCCTATGCTCCACTTCAGAAAGACTACACACATGTGTGACTACACAAAAAGTGGGCCAACTACATTTCCCTGTCTGATAACCAAATCTAAAATTCCCTTTTTCCTAAGTCACATAAATTTTCCTCCCTCACTTATGGTAGCTCCCATCTCAATAGTACCTCTAATACTGGATCTGTTGAGAAAAATTACAGTCCTTTCCTAGGTAGATCAGCTTTCTGCCTAGAAAATCCATTTAGATTTTGTTGTTGTAGACATAACAATATTCAGGGATGTTAAGTTCTTTTCAGTACAATGCATCAACAACAACATTTGTTTGCAAAATGGTTTGATCTTGATTTTTAGTCATCATATCACAGGTGTGTTTTCTGATGAAAATGCTTGCTTATACTCCCTTCTAATCCTTTTATTATGTACCTTAATTTTATGGTTAGCTGTCCTGAATGGATGTGTGTAGCAATAAGTTCCTACACTTCCTAATCTGCCATTGGTGGTGAACAAAATTCAGGATGGCATGCTTGACCTCTAACAGTTGGCTTTGGGAGGCAAGGCTTTCACTAAGACAAAGTACTGGAAAATAGAAACTTGGCTGCTAATACCAATTTTTTTGGAGGGAGAGAAAATATGAGGTACAAATTGATCAAGCATTTAAAGTTTCGTTGGGCACTTAAACAATCAGATGAACAGTTTCAAACAAAATTTGAGAAATTCAGAAAATACCTTCCTTACTTTCTGTTATCAGAGCACAGAATTTCAAATGTTCCTAGTGCTTTTGGGGTGACCAACTTGACTCAGTATAAGAGGGCTCTACATTTTCCAAAAGTGTTCAGCATCCAATTTCTGAAATTCAGGGCCTCTGGGCAACCAAAACCAGAGACAGCTCCAACCACTAGTCACTTTTAGAAAGCTAAGCCCAGTTATCTACATTGTACATATAGCAAGAAAGCTGAGAGATTATGTAAACTAGTGAACATCTCCATTACACCAACTAGTTATTCTAGAGCACTTGCGATTCCAATTATACTGTTTTAGTCCTCTCCCCCACATAGGAACATTAATTATCCCTCTCTCTACTGATTTAACATTGTTTCTCCATGTATACCACAAAAAGGACAAGCACAGTGGGATTTTACTCTACCTCAATTCACCCTCTCTCCTATGTTTGCTTCTCTACAGCATGTATCTGTTCTTTAAATTAAATGCTTCTCTATTTCTCTGGGAAGAGGAAGAGGAACATGAAGGGCGAGTTGATTAGTTTATTCAATTCAGCACCTCAGCAGCTGAAGCTATACATTATGGCCCCAGTCCAGCAAAGCACATGAGTTGATGTTTAACAGTAAGCTCATGATAGTCACATTAAATTCATTGGGACTACTCCCACATTTAAAGTTAAGCACATGCTCAAGTGCTTTTGCTGGATTAGGGCCTATTAGCAGCAGATGATATTGGAGATATCAGACAGTTCCAGAATTGTTAAAAGAGTGTTGAACATATGATGTTTTACCTACCTGTCCCCACTTCCTTTAGTTTTTATCATTCAGAGGGCAGGTAATGCCACCCACTTCTGATATCAAAGTACTCACTTTTGAAAAAGAAGAAGAGACGGGGAAAAGGAAGCCACTAGTTGGGGGCTCCTCCTGGTGTGACTGAGAATGGATGGCCCATATACTTTTTCTTTGGGAAATACTTGTTACATCCTGGCATAAGAAGAGGAGGGAGAGAAGAAAAATACTAACAAAATCCTTAAAATGAGGACAGGATTGATTTTACTGAGCTCTTTGGGATATCTAGTGAGACATCTGAGGTTTCAATGCTGGGAGAGGGCTGTATGTGTGTGCGCGCGTGTGTGTATGCATATACGTGTGCCCTCTTTTTCTCTCAACTACAGTATATACTGTCTCTAGGAGACTGACAATAGTTCTAATTGCTGACAAAAAGACACCAACGTTTAAAATTATTATTTTGTTAATATTAAATAAAAGGCGTTGGTGAAGTTGGGTATGTTTCTGAAGACTGAATCCATTAGGCCAAGGATGAATTGCTAGGAGCTGTTTGTTCAACTCATTGTGATGCACATATAACGAAAGTTATAATCACAGCAAGCTAGCCACAAAGATGTAATTATAACTATAGCACATACAAAGAATATACAATAGACTGACAAAGGGCACATGATTTACTCTATTTCCCTGAGTTATTGATAACCCTTAACTCATCAATAATTAGTGGGGGAAATGATGTATTCAGAGAATGGCTCTCTGTTCTGTTTATGAAACAGCACTTGATGATGAATGTGTTGCAAGAAGGCATGGCTGGGCACTCAGAACCATGGAGTTTTCTGTGAAGGTCTTTGCGGTCACTGGAAGAGAGCAGTGCCACTCTGTACCTATTCTGGAATGAATCTCTTCTGACTTTCTTTTCTGGAGTTGGTGACAATTTTCATCTACCAGAAAGTGGCAGGTGGGACTCTGTAACATTGCCTCAAGCTGCAGAAGCTAGTCAGGAAGAGAGCTGTCTTTTTCTGTATGAGACTGTCTTTGGCCAAAGCATGTTCTATTATTCTGGCTGGCAGGGCTCATTTCTTTATTGACCAACACATACAACATGATTAGCAGAGCTGGTGGAAAATTTTCTCATAGAACATTTATCCTTTGGAAAATATTATTTCAAATGAAATTGAAGCGTGTCATGGGAATATATCTATTTTGTCAAAATTTAAGATGAAAAATTATTGAAGTGCTTTGTTTTGGCTATGTTGATTCATCTTCTATGTCATTCACCGCTCAGATAAAGCAACAGGAATGGAGCAATTTTAAAAGAGACATGGAAAGAAAGACTGAGAAGAATGGAAGTGCACTCAAAGGGCACTTTCTCTTTGAAAATGAAAATCTGGCAGAGCACCAGGCACGTTCCTTGCATGGTGAACATACACTGTCATAGCAGCCCACCCAAGCTATGAGAAACATTAGCTCTAACCATGATTAGAATAGTGATATGGTCAAGTCTAATAAAAATAACAATATTTATTTTGTAGCATTCTTCATCTGCAGATCATGATTTGTTTTAGAAACATGAATTAATTAAGCCTCAGGGGATGATTATTATCCACATTTGACAGATGAAGTAACAATTCAAATTAAGGCACCAAAAGGTCTGATTTTGCAAAGTGCTGGACACTCATAATTTTCCTTGACTTCAGGATGCTGAGAATTTTGTACTAATGACTTACCCATGGTCACACAGTGAGAATCTGTGGTAGGTCTGGGAATAGAACTCTGAACTCATGATTGCTGGTGTTCACTTTGGAAAACCTTTCTTCAAAAACCTCCTGAGAATGAAATTCAGGTTCAGTTCATGACATTCTAATGGTGTGGTGAAAGGAAATCTCACTTCTGCAGCAAAGAAGAGTGGAAGTGTTAACAAACGAAGAAAAAATAAATGAGCTAAATTTCTTCCAACCTCCCTAAAGTTTTAATCTATATTTGGTTTGAGTCTTGAGAAACAATGAGTTCCTGCTTATTTTATCCAGGCCAATTCACATACAATTAAAAATAAATGAAAAGAACAAACTAAAGAGCCCAACAATTAAAATGATTATAAATCACTAAAGAATTGTAATGATTTTCTCCTCCAGTGGCTAGAAACAGGAAATCCAGTAAGTGTTCTACGGCTAGCTAATGGAGATTCTCCTTTAGCTCAAGTGGGAGCGCTGTTGCTTTGGGAGAGGAAGATTGTGATGTCTAGCTTAAAGGGATATAAGTGTTGCAATTCAGGTCCCAGATGAGAAAAAATTCCTCACATTGGTGTCCAATTAGTGATCTGATTCCTGGTGTTAAGTCTAATGCAATTTAGAATGCACCTGCTGAATAGTATGCATGCCAAATATAAACTGAACTGCTACAGCTCTTTGTCTTTGTTCACTGATAGCTGAATATTTTGTTACAGGGTAGGGAGTAGAGCTGGGTGCTAATGAGTAGTTGCGAACATTTGTGCGAATAAAACCTGCAGATTTCCTTCAATGTTTTTATTTGCTTTGCATGACAATCCACAAGAGTTAAATGTTTGTAAGAATATTGATGGAAGGAGAAAGTATTGAGAATACATATTACTAAAATTACTATTTTCAGTGCTGACACAATGTGTACTGGTGCTGTAAAGGATACAAAACGAGGTAATCCCTACCTCTATAGAGTTTAGATTTAAAATACAGTTAAAACAGGACACCCACAGAGTCCAAGAGGTCGGCATAGCCATCTTATTTTTATACAATTAACTCATTTCATGTGGAAAGAAATGAAAGTTGAGGAAGGATCATCATCTGAATAAGAATGGGGAACTTGCTTTTCAAACTTATATGCTTATAATGAGTTGATATGTTTCTCTGAGGGTACGTGCAATTGGATTATTTGTATGTATTTATTTAGATTCTAAAGAATTAAAAAGATGCCTGTTTAAGGCCCTAAGCTCCCTAATACATCAGTAATAAGATAGAAAAACCCCAAAGGTATTAAAGCAATAATTTCAACAGGAACTCAGCCAGCCTGCCACCTACCTACCTACCTTCCCACTCCCTCATCATTGTGGGAAGCATGCCTCAGCCTGCTGCCAAATCCCTTTCAAACAGGTGCCTTTTGCAGTGTTCCCAGAAGGTAATCAAATCTGAACTATCTTGGATATGTGTTGTGGGGTGGGGGAGAAAGAAGTTGCAGGGTCCCAGAGCATTCACAAAGAACACTCTGCCAGCAGTCCCCTTCATTTATAGTTAGAGAGATCCGACTTGGGCATCATGCTGAGTGCAGCTATGGCAGTATGGCACAGGGAGTAAGGTGATCCCTCAGGTTGGCTGGTCCCAGGCCATATAGGACTTTATAGGTCACAACCAATACCTTAAACTCCACCCAGCGATCATCAGACAGCTAATGCAGATCCTGGAATACTGGCATCATACACTCTCAGTGAGATGCCCTGCTCCATAAGGGACTACTGCACTTGGCACGAGCTCCAGTCTCCAAAGGACTTTAAGATGTAGCCCCCCTGTAGACCACATTGCAAAAGTCTAATCTTGAGGTGACCAAAAGCATGGAAAATACTGGCAAGGAAAAAGAAAGGCCATAAGCTTTGAACCAGACATAGATGGTAAAAAAACTGACTGCTATACTACTGCTATAATACGACCATCAAACAGCAGCTGCAGATCTGAAATCATCCCCAAGTTGTGAACCTTGATAGCAAACTAACTAAAAAGCAAACATAATTCTGGGATGTATTAGCAGGAGCGTTGTAAGCAAGACATGAGAAGTAATTCTGCTCTACTCCACGTTGATTAGGCCTCCACTGGAGTATTGAGTCCAGTTCGGGGAGCCACATTTCAGGAAAGATGGTGACAAATTGGAGAAAGTCCAGAGAAGAGCTACAAAAATAATCAAAGATCTAGAAAATGTGACCTATAAGGGAAGATTGAGAAAACTGGGTTTGTTTAGTCTGAAGAAGACTCAGAGGGCATGATAACAGTTTTCAAGTGCATAAAAGGTTGTTACCAGGAGGAGGGAGAAAAACTGTTTTCCTCCGAGGATAGGACAAGAAGCAATGGGCTTAAATTGCAGCAAGGGCGGTTTAGGTTGGACATTAGGAAAAACTTCCCAACTGTCAGGGTAGTTAAGCACTGGAATAAATTACCAAGGGAGGTGATGGAATCTCCATCACTGAAGATTTTGAAGAGCAGGTTAGACAAACTCCTGTCAGGGATGGTCTAGATAATACTTGGTCCTGTCTTGAGCACAGGGGATTGGACTAAATGACCTTTCAAGGTCCCTTCCAGTCCTACAGTTCTATGATTCCATGATTCTAAAGGTGGATGTGTTCCCTCAGTCAAAGGGACTGATATTACCACTGCCGTTCTTCCAGTTAATCCCTTCGGTCCCACTATATCATCTCTCTGTTGTCTGAGCTGAGCTTCAGCCAGCTCACTCTCATTCATGCTGCAGTCTCAGACAGACACTGTCTGAGATGCTGAACTGCATCGAGTGGGACAAAAAAGAGAATTAGATATCTCACTTACTATTCAGACTATGGGTACAGATACTAGTACTATGTCTGAATGGCTCATCAGACACACTTTAATTCAAAATGACCCCGGGAGGGCTGAGGGTCCTAGAGCCCCAGGCCCCAGCTCAAGTCCAAACATCTACACTGCAAAGTTATAGCTCCGCAGCCCTACCCCGAGTCAGCTGACCCAGGCCACTCACAGATGTAAAATTGCAGTGTAGACATACCCTGAGGGTGAAATTGTGGACTCACTGAAACCAATGGATGTTTTGCCATTGACTTTAGTAGAGCCAGGATGTCACCCTTGATGGTTGAGTGGTAGGTATCTACTCTGATAAACAAAAGTTTCTCTGTTCAAATCTTATAAAATGAACAAAGTCTGTGAAAGCCATTTATGATGGCTTTTGTCTTTTCACAACAAGATCCAATGGCTGGACCTGAAGACGGCAAAGTTCCAACTGGAATATGATACATATTTTTAACAGTACGTGTAATTAATTATTGGAACAGATTACCAAGGGATGTGTTAAATTTTCCAGCACTGGGTTGTGTTGCTGGAAGAAATATTCAGCCACAGTTATCAGTCAAGATGCAGAAGTATTGGGTGAGATCTTATGGCCTGTGTTATGCAGGAGGTCACACTAGATAATCATACTGATCCCTTCTGTTCAAAATCTATGAATATATGAATATTGCTATGAATGTATGATTCTAAGACAACATTTTTATCTTATCCAACTGTACATAATAATTTAGGAAAGTGCTCGTATTCACTGATAAGCAGGGAGACAGCAAGGGCTGGACACTATATCCTCCAAAAACGTAATGTATAATTATAATACTAGTTGGCAATGTTGAAATGAGAACTTTTTCATCCGTGCCTGTATATGGGATGCCAACAAAATATGCAATTCCTCCTTTATCATACGATTAGGACCAATAGTTGTCATTTTTGTTTTCTCACTTACCTTTGTGTAAAATGAAAAGGAATATGTTAATTAGCTGCACAAAATACAGCACATTAGCTTTGAGAAGCATCTTCTTTCTTTTAATTTCTGGACATCTTGTGATGAGCCACCCAGTACTGACTCAGCGGTGCTGGACCTTCACTTGGGGCCCAGAACTCTGCAGCTGCTGTAGTTCTACATTTGCCGAGAGCAATGTGCCAGCTGTCTCTGCCTGTATTACACCACAGTAATGTGAACAACTGGAAGCAATAACATGTCTCCCCATTTGCCTAACAATACCAACATGAACAATAATTTAGAAGACTGAAGATTTGTGCTGTAATTTAATAAACCCCATGCACATTTCTACAATTGAGTATCACATCTGTGCAATGGATCCTAGAAGTGTAATATTCTTTTATAAGGGACCATTAACCAATCTTAAGTTTATAGGTTTCCTTAAATCTTTTTCATCAGCTGTTAAACTACAGTAAAGAGAAAATTGCCTTTTATGAGACAAGGGATAGTAAAATACAAAGACTGTGATTAAACGTCAATCAATTAAGGATTATAATATAATAAAAATGCTGACTGATGATTAAAATGAGTACTTTCTGGGAGAAATTTATAAGCAATATTAAGAACTGTTTAAAAAAGTCAATAGAATAAACTCCACTTACATCTTATTATATATCAGGGACACTGTCCTAGATTGCACTATTTAGAGGGAAAAAGTGTTATTCTGACAAAAATACCTGTTGTTGATCTCTGTACTAAATAGAATACATCTCTGTCTCTCTTTTATTTTATTATACTCCTGACTCCTAGTTTTTAAATCCACTTCTGAATAAAGTAAGTAGTGGTGGGTATCTTAGTTTCAGCTGATGTCCAGCTACATGAATTTATTAAATAACATTTCATGAAAACAAGTTACAGATCATGTAGTTAACCATACAAACAAAAAAATTAATTCACAGAAAAGAACAAAGAGGATATCTAAAGTATAGGGGAAACTGTAAGCCTTGTATACACCTCCTTACTGCACCCACTTGTACTATCCATTATGGAAAATTCCTATGGATTAAACCAACTAGGTTCTATAGAAGTATAATAGGGATCTATAGAAACACAATAATTGAAAATGCTAAACTTTTTATAGGTTGTTTGAACCATCCAGAAAAATTCTATAGTGGAGATATAGTCTTTTGTTAAATTATATGGTGTGGCACAAGGGACCAATAGAAATGTTTTCATTTTCTGTGTATAGGATATTTTCATAAGGGAAACTCCATATATAATATACATCTATACTAGTTTTCACTTCCTCTGCTCCTGCTCCCATGCTGCTGAGTATCTCTGGAGAAAATCATATGACCAGACAGACTGTTTTCCACAACAGATTTGTTCTTTTCTCATTCAGTTTTGCCATCTTTCTGATCAACCAATACCTACTTCTCCATCCTCATTGAAACTAGCCACCCAAATTTGCCAATAAAACCATCTCTGATTTATAAAACTTTCCATTGCTTCTGTCTCCGTGCAGGATATTGCCAATAAGTTTCAATATTATGTCCTCTCACCTTGTTTCTTTTCCCCTGTTACTCTCTCTTTCTACTCCCCATCACTGACATGGAAGTTTCTTGCCTGCTTTCCTCATTTCACCACTACATCTATCTGAAAAATATCCTTGCCTCATGACCTCATTGTTCTCCTTCTCCCTTCCCCCTCTTTCTCTTTAACCTCTTATTTTTATTGGGTTCCCCTCACAAGGATATGGTCTCCAACATCTTTAAAAAAAAGTATCCTTGACTCCCATGTCCCTCATCACTTACCCCCATATCCCTGTCTTCCCATTCATCTCTAAACTAACTGAATGTGCTATCTACAATCTGTAGTCTCAAGCTCCTCTTTTCCACTCCATCCTTGATTCCTTTCAATCTGATTACTGTCCTCTGCTCTCCAGAAAAGCTGCTTTCATCAAAGTCTCCACTGGGATCTTGGCCAAATCTCAGGGCCTCTATTCCATTGTCATAGAATCATAGAATATTAGGGTTGGAAGAGGTCATCTAGTCCAACCCCCTGCTCAAAGCAGGACCAACTCCAACTAAATCATCCCAGCCAGGGCTTTGTCAAGCCGCACCATAAAAACCTTTAAGGATGGAGATTCCACCACCTCCCTAGGTAACCCATTCCAGTGCTTCACCAAACTCTTAGTGAAAAAGTTTTTCCTAATATCCACACTAGACCTTTCCCCATTGCAACTTGAGACCATTGCTCTTAGTTTTGTCATCTACTACCACTGAGAACAGCCTAACATCATTCTCCCTGGAACCCCCTTTCAGGTAGTTAAAAGCTGCTATCAAATCCCCCCTCATTCTCTTCTGCGGAATAAACAAGCCCAGTTCCTTCAGCTGCTCCTCATAAGTCATGTTCTCCAGCCCCCTAATCATTTTTCTTGCCCTCCTCTGGAATCTCTCCAATTTGTCCACGTACTTCCTGTAGTGGGGTGCCCAAAACTGGACATAATACTCCAAATGTGCCTCACCAGTGCTGAATACGGGGGAATAATCACTTTCCTCAATCTGCTGGCAATGCTCCTACTAATGCAGCCCAATATGCCAATAGGCTTCTTGGCAATAAGGGCACACTGTTGATTCATATCCTCTTGGATCTCTTGACTTTCTTTGACAGCATTAATCATGCCTTCCTCGAAATCTTGTCCTTCCTTGGCCTTCATTACTGCATCCCCTCCTGGCTCTTTTCTTAACTATCTGGTCATTCCTCTCCTCCCCACTTCATGTGGCTATCCTACAGGGCATTGTCTTTGACTCTCTCCTCTGTTTGCTCTACACCCTTTCTCTAGGTGACCTTGTCTGTTCACCCGGGTTCAGCTACCATCTGTATGTTGACATCTGATCAATTAACCTTTTCCATTCTTGGTTTGTTTCCCTCCATCAAATCCGACATGTCATCTTTTCACTCTGCATCTCCCCCTGGATATCATGCCATCAACTAACTTCAAGATGACAAAAAATGAACCCCGATGTCTTCCTTTGCAAGCCCTCTCCTTTCCCTCTTTTTCCTCCATCACTATTGACAACACCCACCATCTTCCCTGTGAATCAGGCCATAACTTGGATTTTATCTTTGACTCCACCTTCTCTCTCCAGACCCACAAATTGTAATAAATAATATTAATAACGTCAACAGTCAAACTTCATGCAGTTGGCTGAGTCAAGGACATGTGACCAAAAAAAGTTTTCTACTGTTCTCCATTTGGTGACACTATTGACTACCTGCTAACTGGTTAATATTTTTAAAAGTACTGAAACTCAAGTTGTAATATATTGACTAACATGCATGCATACCATTGTATTCTACTCTAGGAAAGCATATCAACTCAAATGTATGCAATGACATTGCCCTCTAATGGCCACTCTCCAAATAGGATATAAGACTTAACACTAACTGTTAATAGAAATTATTTTTAGCACATAAGTAAAAGCATATTTTTGGTGCAGGAGGCCATAATTTGACTAAGTGAATTTCCAGTTTGATCCAGAATTACATTTCCTAGATTCTTGAGAGTTCTATTTCATGTGTATGATTTAGCTTTGAAACGACAGTGATGTGTATATATGTGGCCATGTCCTGCTATAAAGGTTTTATTTTTTGTGAAAATTATTTTTCCTTCTGTTGAAAAATGATAATAAGCTCATCTGGTGCACGCTTTATTTCACAACTATACAGCAATAGTTTTTCCCTATAGAAATTAAGTCTGCTCCATATACAGTTTTCAGAGTCTATATATTATTGATTTCAATGGGAGCTTTGCAAATAGAGGTCTTGCAGGATCAGGCCTATATGTGTTTCATTTATAAAGATTACCACCTTTGATCAAACTTTAGTATATGTCTAGTATACAAAGACAGTACACAATGTCAAAAATGCAATTATATTGTAATAAGACTATACCACTACTTACAAACCCACTTTCTGTGGTAAGGTAAAAGCTGCTCTGACTCTGCCATGAATAAAAGCTTCTCTGAATGACCTCTCTCAACATCTATTTCTCACATTTTTAGCATCCCCTGACAGTGATAAGCTGTGAGAATTAACTTAATCTGATGCTACTTCTTGGAAGTCCTGCCAGAATTCCCCCAGGAGATTCCTTCAGTTCATTGAAGAATAATAGAAATAATAATGGTGTAATAAAGTAAAGGCAGAGAACTCTAGTCATCAATGTATGTATTATGTGCGTGTGTCTTGGTAGGATTGAATTGGCTGAATGGCATTCTTAAAAAGCAAAGGGCAGATTCCTGTGTTCCTTTTGCACCCAAAACCACATGTGACTTCAGTGGGAATTTGGGATGTGCAAAGAAGGCAATTCTTTAAATTCAGAGCCACGCAATGTAATTTTCTGCTTAACACAAACTGTAAGACACGGACTCCTTCCCTACACTCTCCACCAGATGGTTCCAATTGTTGAAGCTCTAGAATTTGTTTGATATTGCCTCAGAAGGTTCTACTGTCTAAAACAAGCTGCAGAGGGAAGCGTGTGTCAGTTGTGTGGTATTAAGATACATTGTTCTTGATGGGGGAGAATGAGTGTGCATGTGGGAGGTGATAGTGTTTAAAAAAAAACCCTTTATTTCATAGAGAAGAAAACTGAATTAATTTCCCGTCTGTTTCAATGTTATTATTCTTAGAAATTCAAGTTATAATGAGGATTTTATGTAGAAAATAAATAATAAGTGCCCTTTGTGAGATACAATATTGGCTTAATGGGGGAATAGTACTGCTAACATTTGGGTTACTTTCCACTGAATCCGATAAAAGATTTGTCACCAAGTCACATACCAGCTGTATTAAACTTGCATTGCTTCCTATATCCAATAGATACATTATGTCCAAATAATGCATTAATAATTTTATTCACTTTAAAATTAATACTTAGGACTGAAGTTAAAACTGGACTAAGGTTAAAATATGTTGGCATTTGCCCTAAATCAGAAAAAGTCCTCGGAAAGTGGATTACACACTGGATCAGTCTCTACATTCTTACTCTGTGGTCGTTTTTGCTGATGCAAGCCATGCTTTATCCAGCTATCACAGACGTTTTCCTCTGAAGATTGATGGCTGAACATGCTGCACCAGTAGTTATCCATCACACATGCCCATGGATGACCATGGCCTCTTCTCTGATCCAATTCTTATAGCAATTACATTTGGATCTTTGCCAACTACACAGTCCTGTTATGCCACCCACAGAGAATCAAAGACTTTGATTTTTTTTTCTTGCTTATTCTAGAATATTGTACTATTTCCAGCACACACAGGCTGAAAACTGGAACTGAACGCAAAGACTGAGATGCAGAAAGCAAACGATAGACTGTAGAGTCAGTACTTTATAGCGCGGCACTGTTTTACTTAGAGCCAAGTGGCACTGTTCTGACTGGAAATCCGGAGACTTTGGATTTATCCCTGGAAAACTGCCTTCAGAGAAACGAACGATGAACAAATACAAAAATGTGTTTTCCTGGAATGTTTCTTCTTTAAAATCTTCCCACCACCCACAAATGACACTGTTAGGACACATGCAGGCTCAGAGTTCAAATACTCCTTACTATCAGACCAGACTGTGAGTATTCGGAAATGTTTAAATTCAGTTTAAAGAGGCACAGAAATAAAATGTGCCTTGCCCTGGGTATTTGCATAAAGAACAGCAGACTAAATTTTAATCTATGATCCAAATTCAGAAGTGATGTGTATGGTAGTTTAAATATTACTCTCTCTCTTACATTAACTTTGACTCTTTTAGCCCTACTTACACCAAGTCACCACTTACATGAGTGACAAGAGAGTCTAAACTGGTGTACTATAACTTACATACCAAGGGGAAGGAAGAAAGTCTAAATAGGTATAAACTAAATGGGAATAAGTAACGAAATCTTCATATTATGAAAAGGGGTCTTAGTGTAAATGAGAATTCAACTCTATGTCTCTGTTGCATCTGACCCAGCTAGTGCTCTTGAATGCCTGGCCCAGCATATGAGACAGATTGGGGCACAGCTGAGAGCCAGCTGGCTGAAACTCAATCCAGATAAGATGAAGGAAGCAACTGGAAGCTACAACAGGGATGATTTCTCTAATTTTAATTTAGCTTGTGTGCCTGGCATTTGCGACTCATCTTTGCAAGATGGGTATAGCTCTAGATAGATATGTAAAAGCACTGTCCAAGAATGCTTGTTACCATCTACTTGCACAGGGGATTGCAATCATTTCTTTAGAATGCCGACCTTGCTGCCATGATCCATGCCTTTGTCACCTCAAGACTAGATCACTACAATGTGTTCTACATGGATCACAAGTTAAAAGAGTGACATTTTGTCTTCCAGACTGCCCTCTTTTCCTCAAGCTTCCTCTTCACCTCCTCTCCCTTTCCTCCAAGGCTCTCTCTATTATTTTTCTCCTTCATACCCATTTAGCGTAACAGATGTAGGAATTTAAACACAAAAAAGGGGTTTTCATTGATGACATCCCAGGTATTGGGAGTGGATTCAGGAGTGTGACATCAGAAACAACCAGCTAGTCATAATGAGGCTTTGGTAATCACTGCCCCCAACCAGATTCTAATACATTAATATTTTGACACCTGAAGGTTCATCATCTCTCAGAAAGTTCTTCAGTTCTTGCTTATCCTTTCAAGCCAAAGAGAGCCTAGAGACATTGTTATTGGAACATCACTACAGCAAACATGAGCGTTTAAGTTGTTGTTTTCTCTTTTTTTACTTATGCATAGCATAAGTTCTCATAATGGGAACATTTATTAAATATATATGTGATCCCTGGTTGCATATAACTGTACCTAATCAAAAATAGCCTTCAACTTTGCTATTGATTGGTAATACAGGTAGTATAATACAATACTTTTGCTTTCTCTTAATAATAATAATTAATAATAATTAATAATAAATAATTAATAAGTCTGGAGAAGTCATTCAACCTTACAAACAAAAGTCCACATTGTATTTCTTAAGTCTAGTTTATTAGTTTGTTATTAATTACATAAGAGATGAATGATGGTGAGATGAATTACTATAGTGAAAATTAACACTCTTTTGACTTGTGCTTCATAAAGAACTATACATTTCACCATTTTACTTCCTCTGCTAACTCCCAATTTGAGGAAAAACCCTCTGACACTCTTTCAGATTAAATCAAACTATAATGAAATAATTACTTGGTGACTCAATCAAGTCTAAAAGCAAAGCACAATGAAGAAAATGTCAGGCACATCTTCTTTAAAAAAAGAGAAAAAAACCACTGAAATCTTGCAGTAGATCTTTGGTGTCTCCAAATAACTGTACATAACACTTGACTGGAGCAGAATAAGACCGTTAAATAAAACATCACAGGTGTTTAAAACTGAAAGGTGAAGAGATAGGAAAAACACAAGCCTATTAAGGATCAATAACATAAATGTTCTAACAGATTGACCATTATTTTCCTGTTTTAAAACTTATTTAGAAAGACCTCCTCAGTGTTGTTTGGGAATGGTATGGTTACACTGTTGTAAAACACACATGGATGGATGGCTTAAACTGTGCTCTGCATACACTAGGTGAAATGTATCTATTGACTTACAAGCTGGATGCATGTGTCAAAATGCAATCCAGTATTTTTGTAATAATAGCTAGCAGTCATAGTTGTAAATTATTTATGGAGACTATTCAGTGCAAACAGGTTAGTGCACACATCCTCTTCAGCTTGACTGCCCTGGTTTTAGATCACTCAGACATTCAACTCCTTAGAGATCTGCTCTTATCACTGCAAACCCTAAAATGGTACCAAAACTGCAGTCATTTCAGCAACTCAAAGCAGCTCAGCCATTTGCCAAAGTTCCACGTCAAGGGTCAGTGAATAAACACCAGTTCTGTCCACCTCTTTCACACCCATCCTGGTCCTGGCAATGTAAGTTAATATCAGACATGAAGGGAGATCGATCTCCAGAGCTGAGACTCCACTGTGCTTTACTATCTTTGTGCAGAAACATGGAAGAATGTACATAGCAAAGGCCACAGATGATCTTAACACAAACTGACATTTCACTAATGCTGTGTTTCTGAAGCTGGGAAAAAGACAGTCATCCAATGAATACCACTGTTTCTATTTAAATAAATGTGGTATCCTATTGCAATGCAGCACACTGATTTCCCCCATACACAGAACTATTGAATTCCAGCTGCCAATTAGCATTTTGTCCTCACCGATCAATATAAGCAGCCACACCACCCTACAGTTTCATATAGGTTACTATATAATAGGTTATACTATAGGTTACCAACTTTTACATTTTAAGACCAAAAGGCAAGACAAAACCACTTCTGTCACGGAAAAAGGCCCAAGACCCTGTCTGCTGTGATAAGTACATAGTACATATAAACATTTCAATATAAATTAGCTTTCTTCTAAGATGATCAGAACTAGCAAGGGCTTTGCAAGGGCTATTTATGTTTTGAGTTATTATTCCTTTCATTTTAAAAATTAAAATAATGGTTGGCTCTAGCTATTTTTGGGCACCAGTTTACAGATGAATGTATTTACTAATACTGAGTCATGCCATGTAGATTTTCCTGCATAGGACTTTGGCAACTCTGAGTTTCCCTCTACAGAATTTTCTCTTCCCTTCAGAAGTGTAGATTTTGACCCTCACCATCCACAAAATGAGTATGAGGCAACACCTTTGAAGCAGAAAGATCTCACAATGCCCACAAGGGACACAAGCATCTGCACCGAGGCAGAGGGTCTCTGCGTGTCTCCTTGGACTCTACCACTTTACTATGGTGGCATGCTTCATGTGGTCCTTCCAGCTACCACTACAGATGCCTATGTCATCAAAATAGAAGGCTGGCTACTGGTCATTTGGTCATAGTACTTAGTTCATTAGCTTCTGAAAGATGGCAGCTGCCCCAGGGAGGCCGAACGGCATAGTGACAAATTGGTATAGGCCAAAGGGGGTAGAGAAGGCCATCTTTATTCATGACTTCTCCATCAGTGGGATCTGCCAGTAACCCTTTTTCAGGTCCAAGGTTGGAGTGTATTCATCAGTCCCCAGCCTCTCCAGCAGTTCATCCACCTGAGGCATTGGAGATGTGTCAAATGTGGATATTGTGTTGACCTTCTGAGAGTCTATACAAAATTGAGTCAAGCCATCTATTGTAGATACCAGCACGACAGAGCTCCTGCACCTGCTTGTGGGACGTCTCAATGACTCCTAGGGCTAGAATAGCCTGCAGTTCTTGGTGAACCATTCCCCATGTTCTTCTTGGCAGGGGTCAGTGGCTCTCCCAGACCTTTTGCCCTAGTTCTGTTGTAAAGTGGTGGTAGGTCAAATGTGTCTGTCCTGGGTAGAGTGAGAACACTGAAGGGAATGTCTGGACCAGTCATAGCAATTGTGACCATTGCTCAGGTCGTAGCTCTTCCCTCATTTGTACTGGGTCCGGATCTAGAGATCTTGGGGCCCTAGTTCTGGCTCGAGTGGATATGGTGTTATGAGTAGGCCCTCCTGAAATTTCCAACCTTTCTGATGTTGACATTTTATATATGTGCATCTCCTTTTGTTTTTGTGGTTGATGGATCTCATAGCTGACCGGCCCCACTCCCTTTACCTCAAATGGTCCTTGCCATCTGGCCAACAGTTCTGATTCGGAGCTTGGGAGTAACAACAGTTCCATATTGCTCGGTTCAAACTTGCGTAATTGGGTTCCTCTATTGTAGGCATGTTTCTGGCACTGCTGGGCTAGGCTTTTCTGAGATTTTCCTTTGCAAAACCTCCTAGTGTTTTTAGCCTTTTCCACAGCTGGAGCATGTTACACTTAGCCAGTAACCCTGAGTTCCGGTTCTTCCCAGGCTTCCCGAAGGAGGTCCAAAAATCCCATTGAGGCTGCCTCCCATACAGCAATTCAAATGGCAAAAATCTGGTGGAGGCCAGAGGGACCTCCTGTATGCTGAACAATAGAGGTGTTAGCAGTTGGTCCCAGTGTCAGGGGGTCTGAGGCCACAAATTTCCTCAGTATTGCCTTTAGCATTCCATTGAACTGCTCCACTTCTCTGTCTCTCTGTGGATGGTAGACTGATGTCTTGAGGGATTTAATCTTTAGCAACTCACATAACTCCTGCATCAGTCTCAGACCCACTGTCCATCAGTATTTCTCTGGATATCCTGATCTTCCCAAAGACCTTCATGAGTTCAGTTGCAATGGTGCGTTCGTGGAGGAGAATAGTCTCTGGGTATTGAGTTACATAATCCACTATCTCTAATATGTGATGATACCCTGATGCATTTTTCTCGAAGGATCCTATTAAGTCCATGCCTATTCATTCAAAGGATACCGTCACTAATTGGAAATGGACCAGGGGAGTCTTCAGCATTCTCTTGGGCCCCGTCAATTGGCAGTTGGGGCAAGAAGTGCAAAAATTTCACAACTCCTTATGCACCCCCTGCTAGAAGAACCTGATAACCTTTTCCAGAGTCTTTTCCCTCCCCAAATGTGTGGCACATGGCACCAAGTGAATTAGATGTAATACTTTCTGGTGGAATCTCTTGGGAACCAGGAGCTGAACCCATATCTCCTGGGTGTGGGGGTTCTGCGTCACCTGGTAACATTGTTCATCTTGGAGTTGGAAGTGAGGCCACTGTCTTAATCATTGGAATTCCACTTCCTCTCCATTGGATGTGGCTATCTGTTCCCATGTCCAGATTAAGGTTTGGTCCTCCTTCTGTTTCCTCACAGAATCCCCTTCCACTGTTAGCCATTTGATAATTATAGCTTTGAGTGCTCCTTGGTTAAGGGGTGCTTAGATCGGGTTTTCTGGTTTCAGGGTGGTACCATCTCCAGATATTCCATTTCATCATTAACTACAAGCACCATTGGCTTGCCTATTCCCATTGTTTCCAGGACGGGGCCGGCTTCCTCTTACTGGTCTCCACCCTACATCTTCAGGATCTCTCCGAAGTGTTTCCAGTCCTGACCCAACTCTCCGGGGTAAGCCAGGGTGGTGGACAACCCTGCACACCAAGTCTCCATGTGGTTCCCCACCTTCAGCTGTACTTACACCATGGCAGGGGCGAAAGGGTGGAGGAGTTGCACTGTATGTAAGAGAGCTCTATGATTGCTCTGAGTGCCAGTATGAAACTGGAGATAAGCCAGTTGAGAGTCTCTGGGTTAAGTTTAGAAGCAAGAACAATAAGGGTGATGTTGTGGTGGGTGTCTGTTACAGACCACCAGCCCAGGAGGATGAGGTAGATGAGGCTTTCTTCAGTCAACTAGGGAAAGTTTCCAGTTCACAGGACCTGATTCTCATGGGGGACTTCAATCATCCTGACATCTGCTGGAAGAGCAATACAGCAGAGCACAAACAATCCAGGAAGTTTTTGGATAGTGTTGCAGACAACTTCTTGGTGCAAGTGCTGGAGCAACCAACTAGTGGCCGTGC
The DNA here is from genome assembly GCF_026122565.2 of Emydura macquarii macquarii. Classification (NCBI taxonomy): domain Eukaryota; kingdom Metazoa; phylum Chordata; order Testudines; family Chelidae; genus Emydura; species Emydura macquarii. The sequence goes on along the minus strand of NW_027132610.1, from coordinate 41,595,567 downwards.
TTCTCTTGACTTGCTGCTCACAAACAGGGAAGATTTGGTAGGGGAAGTAGGAGTGGGTGACAACCTAGGCAGCAGTGACCATGAGATGGTCGAGTTCAGGATCCTGACAAAAGGAAGAAAGGAGAACAGCAGGATACGGACCATGGACTTCAGAAAAGTGGACTTTGACTCCCTCAGGGAGCTGATGGGCAGGATCTCCTGGAAGGCTAATATGAGGGGGAAAGGAATCCAGAGATCTGGCTGTATTTTAAAGAAAACTTATTGAGGGCACAGGAACAAACCATCCCAATGTGCAGAAAGAAAAGCAAATATGGTAGGCGTCCAGCTTGGCTTAACAAAGAAGTCTTTGGTGAACTTAAACACAAAAAAGAAGCTTACAAGAAGTGGAAGCTTGGTCAGATGACTAGGGAGGAGTATAAAAATGCTGCTCAAACATGCAGGAATGAAATCAGGAAGGCCAAAGCACAATTGGGGTTGCAGCTAGCAAGGGACGTGAAGGGGAACAAGAATGGTTTCTACAGGTATGTTACCAACAAGAGGAAGATTAGGGAAAGTGTGGGCCCCCTTACAGAATGGGGGAGGCAACCTAGTGACAGAGGATGTGGAGAAAGCTGAGGTACTCAATGCCTTTTTTGCCTCTGTCTTCACAGACAAGGCCAGCTCCCAGACTGCTGCACTGGGCGGCACAGAATGGGAAGGAGGTGAACATCCCGCTGTGCTGAAGGAACAGGTCCAAGACTATTTAGAAAGATTGGACATACAAAATTCTATGGGGCAGATGCAATGCACCCGAGGATGCTGAGGCAGTTGGCTGATGTGATTTCAGAGCCATTAGTTATTATCTTTGAAAGCTTGTGGCAACTGGTGGAGGTCCCTGATGACTGGAAAAAAGCAAATATAGTGCCCATCTTCAAAAAAGGGACGAAAGAGAATCCAGGGAACTACGGACCGGTCAGCCTCACCTCAATCCCTGGAAAAATCATGGAGCAGGTCCTCAAGGAATCCATTTTAAGGCACTTGGAAAAGAGGAAGGTGATCAGGAACAGTCAACATGGATTCACCAAGGGAAAGTCATGCCTGACCAACCTGATTGCTTTCTATAAAGAGGTGACTGGCTCTGTGGATGTGGGGAAAGCGGTGGACGTGATATACCTTGACCTTAGCAAAGCTTTTGATATGGTTTCTCACAGTATTCTTATCAGCAAGTTAAAGAAGTATGGGTTGGAAGAATGGACTATAAAATGGATAGAGAATTGGCTAGACCATAGGGCTCAATGAGTAGTGATCAATGGCTCCATGTCTAGCTGGCAGCCGGTCACAAGTGGAGTACCCCAGGGGTCGGTGCTGGGGCCGGTTTTGTTCAACATCTTCATTAATGATCTAGAGGATGGGGTAGATTGCACCCTCAGCAAGTTTGCAGATGACACTAAGCTAGGGGGAGTGGTAGATACCCTGGATGGTAGGGATAGAACACAGAAGGACCTAAACAAACTGGAGGATTGGGCCAAAAGAAATCTGATGAGGTTCAACAAGGACAATTGCAGAGTCCTGCACTTTGGACGGAACAATCCCATACACAGCTACAGATTGGGGACCGATAAGCTAGGCACCTGTTCTGCAGAAAAGGATCTGGGGGTTACAGTGGATAGGAAGCTGGATATGAGTCAGCAGTGTGCCCTGGTTGCCAAGAAGGCTAATAGCTTATTGGGCTGCCTTAGTAGAAGCATTGCCAGCAGATCGCAGGAAGTGATTATTCCCCTCTATTTGGCATTGGTGAGGCCACATTTGGAGTATTGGGTCCAGTTTTGGGCCCCCCACTACAAAAAGGATGTAGACAAGTTGGAGAGAGTCCAGCGGAGGGCAACAAAAATGATTAGGGGGATGGAGCACAAAAACTTATGAGGAGAGGCTGAGGGAACTAGGCTTGTTTAGTATGCAGAAGAGAAGAATGAGGGGAGAGGTGATAGCTGCCTTTAACGACTGAAAGGGGGTTCCAGGAAGATGGAGCTAGGCTGTTCTCAGTGGTGGCAGATGACAGAACAAGGAGCAACGGTCTCAAACTGCAGTGGGGGAGATCTAGGTTGGACATTAGGAAAAGGTTTTTCACTAGGAGAGTGGTGAAGCACTGGAATGGGTTACCTAGAGAGGTGGTGGAATCTCCATCTTTAGAGGTTTTTAAGCTGCGGCTTAACAAAACCATTGCTGGGATTATTTAGCTGAGGTTAGTCCTGCTTTGAGCAGGGGGTTGGACTAGATGACCTCCTGAGGTCCCTTCCAACTCTATGATTCTATGATTTTATGATATCCCTGTGGATATACTGCAAGTAGATGAAGTGCCCAATGTGTCATGGAACTCCACAAAGTTCTCCTATACTACTGTTTGGCTGCATCCTGAATCTACTAGGCCTGCTACCTCAGTTCCATTGACACATACCAGCACTATCATTTTATCTGGGCCCCATTTGCAAGCTCTGGTTTTGGTGGTCCATGCTTGTCCATAGCTGCAATCCAATAAGGGACATTTGCACCTAAAATGGCCTTTCTAACCACATTCAAAACAGCTTCCTACCAGGGTTGCTGTTGGATGCCCCTCTTCTGGGGATTGTACGGCTCCTGGTGGGGTGTGCCCGATCTCTTTCGAACGCTGGCCCCATCAAACCTTCTCCTCGGAGGCTTGGCCCCCCCCAGCCCTTGGGTTGGGACAGTCTCAAGAAGGGTGGTTGGGTCACCAAAATCTGTCCTTCAGTAGGGATTGGTGGTTTGAGATCAGTCGTCCTGGCCTTTGGTGTCAGAGAAGCTGGTTCTCCATCAGTCTCACTGCCTCTGGTGCTTCACTCAGTCTCATCTGCTGGCTGGACGAATCTGGATAAACTTCTCCAGCTCAATGTCTTCTACCACCTGAACTCCAGTCTGCTTCTTGGAGTTCAACCTGCGCCAAAACTGCTCTTTCAGGCACTGTGCCACAACCTGGGGTTGTGCCCTAGATGGAGACTTCTCCTTCTGGAAATGCTAGTGAAACATCTCTGTATTAATGTCTATATAGTCCAAGATGGCTGCTTTCACCCTGGTGCCTCTGTGGAGTCTAGGCCTCTGAAAGCTACTTGGGCGGGGCCACCCAAATATGGGACTATGAGGGTGTCCCAGTGTTCCAGTGACCTGGTTGAAGGTGACCCAGAAATCCTCTGGATTGTCCCTGGGGCCCATTTTTGTAAGTCAGATGGGCATCCCTGGGCTAAGAACATCAGTAGGGGACCGTGAGGCCGAGACATCGGATGCCCTTTGGGGCTGCAGGAATGTCGCTACTGCTGAAACAGAAGTTGTTGTTGTTCCTGGCGTTGTGCTGCCATTTCCCACAGTAGCTGTTACTGCTGCTGCTGTCGTTGTGATGGCTGCTGCTGCTGCAGGGTGACTATCTGTTGCAACAGCTGGCCTTGCTGTTGTTGCTGCTGGGCTGCCCACTGTTGTTATCTCTTGATCACCTACTCATTCTCAATGTATATTTCCACCCACCGGGCAAGTTTATTTGTTTAATTGTTCGTCCCTTGTCCTTCTAGCAGGACTGGGTCATTGTCTGTGTTCTCCGCAATTGTGATGGAGAGATGGCCCCTAGTGGTTGGAGCACTAGTTCGCTATCCCCCTTGTTGCTCCAGTCTGTGATTTGGCAGTAGCACCTACTGGTTCAAGTCTGTAGGTGGGCAGTAGAGGAACCCAGGTCCTCCCACTCCACTGGGTTACAACCCAGGGCCCTGGCCTGGCAGTTTATGTGTCACCTGGACAATGGTATCACTCAGCCTGCTCCCTGGGTCACTTCCTATTGTACCTCCCTTGCTTCTCCCGAAGCCCATTGGGGATCTGCCTTTTCTTCCCATTCACTCACAGGCTGGCACTCTGCTGTCTCTCTGGTGGCAGCCTGCAGTTCTGTCTTGGGGTCTGCTCCATGTGGTATGGGACTCCTGCTGTGTCCTTGTAGGAGCTTCCAGTGCAGGTCTGCCCCCTCGCGCTGACTGCCTTGACTGAGTTGGGCTGTGCCCTTTTAAGCTCCCCCTCTAATGCAAGCATGTCCAGCAGACATGGCGGGATGGAACCTCCTGAGGCCCTGCTCTGTAACCCTCTGTTTCCCACCGTGAGGTTTGTACATCCCATCACACCTCCCCATTGATGTAAGGCCATATATGGGATGTTTCTTCTACACTGACCAAGAGAAACTCTAAAGCAGATTTCCCAACAGAAATCCACCTGGAGCTGAGGAGATTATGCCATGGGGAGCAGCAGCTCCATGTGCTCACCCATGCTCCCATGCCCTATTGTCACAGGGCTAGGGTTTCCCAGGACTATTGTCTGGGGGAAGAATAAGCAGAGCTGATACTCTCTCTCCTTCATGGATTTGGCCGCATTTCTGTCATTATTTGCTATTCTGAAGACTGTGCAGTTAGTTAGTGAAAACTGTGCTTCCCAAATGAAAGCGTTAACAAGCAGTGACAGAACAGAAGTGTGCCTAATTAAAAATGCATACCAAGGCATAAAGACAGAGTACAAGGGTAAACAAATGGCAGCAAGAGCAGATTTGTTTGCAATAAATGTGGAGGCAATCACAACACAGAGTAATATGGGCATCACATAGAGAAGTGTTGGTAAAAATCTGATCTTTATTTCTTGGCCCCAGTCACATGACAGGGGTCAGGGTTACAAAGGGTTCTCTCCATCACAGGGCAGAGGTCAGTATCTGCTGCCCCCAAAATGTAAAAAAAATAATATTGACTGAAAAACAACACTATGAAGAAACACAGCCAGTTGTTACACACGTCAGGTGGCTAGGACCAAAAAATAAAGATATATCGCTTGTGCATTTCTGTGTGTCATACCTTTATTGCAGATGGGACAGGGAGACGGAATGAAGAGCAAAAATATAGCATGAGTACGTTTTGAGTTTTTTTCTAAAAAGGAAAAAAAGCCCACATAAAAGACAGTTGAAAAAATACTTTTTTCAGGAGTCTGGGGAGGGAGGGCGGGAGGGGGGAACAATTTTCAGGCATTCCTGGAACAGGATTCAAGAACAGTCATTTGTTGTTCATTGCTTTTAGTCCGAAAGTGGACAACACAATCAGAAAAATAAGAATTCTTCTCATTCATGCAGCATTCTGGCTTTTATTACCATATCACACTGTGAACCCACACTGCATTCCTTAGGCACCCCAAAGCACACACTGGCCTGAGTTTCTGACTCTGGCTTTCTGATTTGGATCTCCCCGTATTCCAGTGTAAAAAAGTTACTGTTGTGTAAAACGGCTGTAAACAAGAGCAAGATCAGCCCCAACATATTTTCCTGCTATTGCATCATTTTGACCCAGTTGTGCCTTCAGAATGTTCAGTCCTTAAGGCAGGGACTGGTTTAAACAACTCATTGTAAGGCATGGTGTAACATGCACACACAAACCTGTGTTCTGTGCAGCCCCAGAAGAGATGTGCCTCGTGAAACAGTCTCTCCTGGACCTCCCTCTGACCTGGCCTGGTCTACACTACCACCGGTGGTTGATGGGAGATATGCAAGCCACATAACTTAACTTGCGTATCTCCTGTCGACGTACTTACATGGATGTACCAAGGCATCTTCACGGTGCTGCACCAACAGGAGATGCCCTCCAGTTGATGCAGCCTTACTCGTTTCGGGGAAATGGATTACTGGCGCTGACTGGATAGACCATCTGGGATCGTTAGAGCGGATCAACATGACCCGCTCAATCGATGTTACTGCATCAATCACCGCGGAGCCCGTAGTGTAGACATACTTTCAGTGTCACTTTCCACCGCTCTCAGAACAGGCTTATGCCTATAAGGTACAAGCTAGCTAACATCTTCAAATGAATACATCCAAATACTGCACATGCCTACATTTTCAAAACGTCTAGCGATTTTGAGTGCCTCTATTTTTAGCTATCCAAGGTAAGATAACTTTAAGGGGCTTGATTTCGAGAAAGTCCTGAACATCTGCCCTCTAAAAATCACACCTCTTTGAAATGTCTTAAACAGAGGAGGTGGTTGGAGATTTTCCAACAGCTCCTTTTTTCTTTTGAAAATGCAGATTCACCAATAGTGAATTTTTTTATGGAAATGTGTTAATTTCATCAAAATTTCACTTAGAATTAAAAAAAATAGACTGGAGCAGTCTGATAAGGTAAAAATACTCTGTTTCAACCTTTTAAGAATGGAATGTTTTGGTTCTCTGTTTTGAAACAATTTTTCATTTAATATTTATATATATAAAATAAAAAGTTCAAATCTGAATGAAACATTTTGATTTTACAGAAACAAGACATTTCTATCAGTCTGAAATAAAAAATATTGGAATTTAGTTTTTCAGGAAATGAAAAAAAAAATCATTCAGTTTCAAAACAGAAAACCTTTCAGAATTTTGGAGTTTCTCATGAAATGGACAACCCATTTCCCACTGAGCTCTAGTCTTAATTTTTTTAGCTAAAAACTGAAATTTAAATCACAAGTTAATTTTGAAAATTGATGCCAGTTTTATACACTACTGAAGAATATTGGGTATTTTTCAGGAAGAAAACTGATCATGTTTAAAAGGGATGGGACATCAATGGCAGACTAAGAGGTGGCTGTTTGATATTGGAATTGGAAGTTTGGACACTTTTTACATTTTAGTAATGATGACAATGATAAACTGGTAGAGCTACCTAAAAGCAGTGATGTAGAGGTAAAAAAAGAAGTGGGTAAAATAATCTAAATTTTATATTCCCCATATGAGAAATGGGTAACTAGTTTATCCTTGACTAAACTAGTGCCTAAAAGCCAGAATGTAAGCAGACATCATAAGTTTCCACACATAGCTCTTGTACTACTGAAAGGCCATTTCTAAGATAAAAAAAAAAAAAAAAAACTCCAAAAAAAACAACCCCCCTCCACACTCTAAAAATCTGAGCAAACTGAAGCCTGATCCCCACAGACTGCATTCAGTCAATGCTTTCAGTAAAAGCAGCTCAACTGCATAAACTGAGTTGCATTATTGGAGATTTAATTTCTTTTAAACCAATCATTAAAGTCTTAAATTTTTATTTCACCATAGCAAGAACAATGTGCAATATGCCCAGAAGAGACTATGCAGCAAACAGTAATGCAAAAGACTAAAAAGGTTAATAACTTCAGCATGGGCTATCATTTCGTCAATAAGAGAACTATTCAGTGACCCTGTATTGGCGTGAACTCAGCATAATCGATTAACTTTGTCACGTAAACAGATCTGTCCCTTTGACTGCTGTGTAACTTGATCATTCTTCCTGTTCTTATTGACACTGTGAATAGAGAAATAATATACCCGTGATGTACCAGCTCTGACTGAAGAAACAGCTATTTAAAGACTGTGCTTCACTGGAAATGTCTATCATTCTTTATCACAGTTTTTTATCTTGTAAGGCAAAAAGGATGGAAAGCTGCAGCTTGGTACAGTATCAGACAATACAACAAAAGCACAAAATTTTGATATTTCTGATGAATTAGATGCAAAGCAACTGACAACCAAAGTAAAATAATTTTGTCTCTTATGTTACCTGACATGATTCCACATGAATGATTACATTCACAATAAATCATTGTTTATGTTGTTCTTTTTTGACATTTCTTAAGTTTTTTAAAAAAATAATGTAATTACTGAAACGATAATTTGAATGTAATTACTGCCATACACATTAATGTGCTCAAAGACACAATCTATGCAGGGTCATGAGATGGTGGTCTTAGATTAGCCTTGTATAGTTTATGTTACAGAAAAAAAAGGAGCTGGGGTGGAGGGAGAGAAAGCATTATTCTGCATAATTAGCAGTCTTAATTAAAAAATTGCCTAAGATATCAGCTGTAACACCGGCTTAACAAACCCCTAGGGCTAGCTGATAGATTCTACTGCATTCTGATTAAAACTGTATGAATCCAGAAACAGCCACCTGAATTCACTCTGTCAGGATGGACATGTGCTCCATGCTGGTGCCACATGATTATATTTGGTTCATTCAGCACATTTATTTTATTACAATACATGTGTTCTGGACTTTTAGCATACCACAAAACACACTAGCCAGCATGGTGAACAATTTACACTGAGTGCCTCATTTCATTGACTAATATGTAAAATCATCCAGAGACTGACCAAAACCAGAAATATTTTTCCAAATCTCTCAAACTCATGGAGTTTGGATAAATTGGTACCCAATGCAAAATCGTTATGGGTGTTGGTTTGGCTGAACAAAAATCTGATTGAGACTGTTTTGCTAAAGAAAATCATCTCAGGTTTGCCCAATTGTATTTCAAAGAAGGAAAAATCAAAATCAGAATTATTAAACTCAGATGTTCAGTGTTCAAATAAAATGAGACCTGGATCTAAACCCTTCCTTGGCATTACAACACCAAAACACTCCCATTTTTGCTCAGACTGAGTAATATCTTACATTAATAGAATGCACTTAATTCTAAAGAACAACACATTTCCTAAACAATGATGTGTAGGAATCACTTCACTCACCATTAAAATGCAACCACTTCTACGGAATGGATCAGGGGCTAACAGTGGACTGCAACAGAGCCCAACATTTTAGAAGAGTGAAGAATTTTCTGTTTTATTAAACCAGAGACTGAATTTAAGCAAGGTAGAATGTAATTACATAAACTGGAATTTAGCCAGAACACTATGGCTAAAATCCCGAAAAGGACAGTGCTTCCTTGATGGATATATATAATACCTCTAACAGCAATGAATTAGTTAAAAGATACAGTTGGAGACATAAAAAAAGGAGACAATTAGCTTTTTTGTAGCTTACTTAGGTTCTTTAGGGTTTATACTGCATTTAATAAAGCTAATGACTGCAAAGAGGAAATCAAAGAGGCTTTGTTCATTTAATAATGCACAATTAAACAGACTTTGTTTCTCTCCACTAGATTGATTGAAATTTGTGACAGAAGGAGGAGGATCCATAGATTCAGCTCTCTAGGGGCCAGACTGTGATACCATCACTCATATTCAGTAATACCGTACTCCGCTGGCTTCAATGGGACTACTCATGGTGTAAAATTCTATTTAGCAGGATTAGGTGACCCCTTTCCTTTCAGATATAGATCTTGACTCAGTCATCTGCATCTTTGTAACTTCTCTGTTAAACTGTTGCAAATGGCTCTAGCCTGGTATCTGTGAAGCCTGCCGAGTCCTTGCCTTGTCCAGAACGTATCTAGCTGCACCCTGAATTGGGTGAACTAAGAAGAATACCCTTGTGCTGTCCTGACCACATTGGCTCAGAATTGACTGCCTGGGGAAACTCAAGGTACTGGGTCACAATATTCAAAATGCTCAGCAGACTAGCCCAGGTTACTTTAAGGATTTTGTCATCATTTCTGACTCACCAGATATCCTCTGCTAATCTAGAATGCTGGGAATGTGATGACACAAAGATGATGCTTGTGCGTGCTGTAAATAGGATATCTCAGCAGCATGTCCATATATCTGGAATTTGCTCCCTATAGACACATAGGGAAGTACCACCCTGGACATATTTCAATAGTGGCGTGAGCTGCTCCACTTTATGCCTTTCTTTCCAACTGATCAGACTAGTAAATCTGCCTATCTGGGAAATAAGCTGTCTGGTGCATTTAATATTCTAGGAACAAATTTTGATGATTCTTGTTAAGATTAACTACATCATCATAAGAAATGATGCAGTGGGAGACAGGGAGAGTTAAAGAGGACATGTCCATGGAAAACACAACTTCCAAAAGATTCTATTCTGTGGAAAAATTCTGAACACACAAAGTTCTGAATGGATTGAAATGTTCTGCATGGTATTCTTCCATATGAAGTTGTAATGCTGTAAATTAAAGGCAAGTAGGAAATGTTAGAGTTCCTCTATCCATAAATAAAGGGCATGCAGGAAAAGTAGAAATCACCAAGAAAAATGACTGAAGGGTAAATCAATATGAGGTGAAAGGTCAACAAGCTGCCTGCTGTTAGTCTGCCAAAAAGTATTTAATAGGTTCATTTGATATTATTCACATATAAAAAAAATGCTGTGAGAGAGAGGCAGACAGTAATCTAACCTTTTTAGCTCGGTGAGATGAAATGCTTTTTTTGAGAAGTATACACTGATCTAAAAGTGGTATTTATCCCTAGAATTTTGACATCCCTTGAGGGTTAACCAGTATTGCAGATGCAATGACAGCCTTTCAATATAGATAAATTAGCTATTTTCTAGAGAGCTAATTCAGTTCTGTGAGCTACATTAATTTATCATATTTTAATTACTGTTTAAATTATACTAATTAAAATTAGAGATGTCAGTGGTACAAAATGTGTTATTCAATTATCTTTTCTAAGTTCTAGAATGCAGTATTTGCACTATCAGGTTTGTAACTGAACTTCATCCCTCTGACTCTAGTCTATGGGTTGTTTCTACAGTACTATTTTTTTCACAGGAAAGGGGTGAGCAAGACAGACTACTCAGAAGTGTACCAACTTTTAGCAACAAGCATGGGTTAAAGGAAAGTTCCAGTGAATTTAAATATTTGAGAGAAAAAATATTTCTAAGGAAGAATGGTCATCTCTTGCATATTTCAGATTGTTTCTCCATTTATTCTACCTGTTTGATTTCACTCCTCAGACTTCACTATATACTTCGAACCAGTCCTTGTCTCTGTGATGGTGAATTTTACTCTATGCTTTTCAATCAGCTGTTTAAAATCTCAGATTGATACAGATGTTAATGATTGTCTCTGTTTAGTTAAAATACAATGCTAATTACATTGCACAAATCTTCCATGAAAAGTTAACAACAACAACAACAACAACAACAGAAAATAGTCAAACAGAAATATAATTAATTGGACTGGGGCAGGATTCAAATAAATAAAGATTCTCAGATACAAAGACAAACAAAAGATAAAAAGATAAAAGGAAAAGTGTGGAAACCAACCATAAATTGCCAGGCGGAATAACAGCTGATGCATATGTAAACTCAGTTGATGATTTATTAAACTTAAGGCCAGCATTTTCAAACTTGGGTGATTCAAGTTAGGCACTTATATCCATACTTAGGTATCTACCTTTAAGTGGCTAAGTCAAAGGGGCTATAGATACTCAGCACATTTGATGATCAGTCTATTTTTAGATGTTTAAATATGGGTTCATCACTGACGTTTTGAATTAATTTTGGCCTAAATTGGCAGGGAAAAATGTGTCCTCCGTGTGCTTGCACAACTTTGCACACATCACAGCTTTCACAAAGCTAAAAACAATTGTGAGCAAAATCAGCTGGGAGGAAGAATTCAATAAGAAAAATGTGAATTATAATTGGGAATTAATTAAAAACACTTTACTAGATGCCCCAAAGTCACAATTCCACAACTGAGAAACAAGGCTGTACTGGTTAAAAACTGACCTGGTTTAGAGGGGAAGTGAAGGCAACTATAAAAATAAAAATAATATTATACAACAAAATGGAAGAAAGGGCAAGTTGATAGTCATGGTATAAATCAGATTATAGGAATGGTAGAAAATTAATAAGGGAAGCAAAGTGACAAGGAGAAATCTATGGAAAGCAGACTTAAGGACAAGGAGTTTTTTAAAAATATTTGAGGGTAAAAACAGATGATATTGTCTCATCATATGGTGTTGATAACACTCTTTCATTCCTCTTGTATCTTGGGAGGATGTTAAACAGAAGCTACTAAAGTTAAATATTTTAAAATCAACAAGTCCAGGTAACTTTCATTTAAGGGTTCTAAAAGTGCTGGCAGTCGGGGATCACTGGACCATTAATGCTGATTTTCAATAAGTCTTTGAGCATTGGGGAAGTTCCTGAAAACTGAAAGAAAGCTAATGTTGTGCCAATTTTTAAAAAGGGCATACAGGATGACCTGGGTAATTATAGGCCTTTCAGCATCAGCCCTGGGCAAGATAATGGATCTGATGATACAGGACTTGATTAATAAAGAATTAAAGAAGGGTAATATAATTAATGAAAATCACCATTGGTTTATGGATAATAGATCCTGCCAAACTAACTTGATATCTTTTTTTGATGAGATTGGAAATTTGGTTGATAAAGGTAATATCAACCATTTGATATTAATCATTAATGTAATATACTTATACTTCTGTAAGGTATTTGACTAGTGCTGCATAATATTTTGATTAAAATTAACATGGCACACATTAAATGAGTTAAAAACTGGCTAATTCATAGATCTCAAAGGTAATTGTAAACAGGGACTCATCATCAAGCAGGTGTGTTTCCAGGGGGGTCCTGCAGGGATTGGTTCTTGGTCCTGTACTATTTAACATTTTTATCAATGACCCTGAAGAAAATATAAAATCATCACTGATAAAGTTTGCAGATGACACAAAAGTTGGGGGAGTGGTAAATAATGAAGAGGACAGGTCACTGAGTCAGTGTGATTCGGATAGCTTGATAACGTGGGTGCAAGCAAACATTATCTAAATGTAAATGTATACATCTAGGAACAAAGAATGTACACCATACTTACCGGATGAGAGACTCTCACTTGGGAAGCAATGACTCTGAAAAGGATTTGGGGGTTATGTAGATAAACGGCTGTACTGAAATGAACTCTCAGTGCAACTTTGTGATCAAAAGGGCTAATGTGATCTTTGGATCCATAAACAGGGAAATCTTGAGTTAGAGTGAACAGGTTATTTTACCTATGTATCTGGCACAGGTGCTATCACTGCTGGAATACTGTATCCAGTTCTGATGCTCATAATTCAAGAAAGATATTGGTAAATTGGAGAGGGTTCAGAGAAAAGCCACAAGAATGATTAAAGGATTAGAAAACATGGCTTATAGAGATTGACTCAAGGAGCTCAATCTACTTAGTTTAACAAAGAGAAAGTTAAGGGGTGACTTGATTACAGTCTATAAATATCTACTTGGGGAACAAATATTTAATCTAGCAAAATATTTAATCTAGCAAAGAAAGGTATAACACAATTCAATGGCTGGAAGTTGAAGCTGGACAAATTCAGAGTGGAAATAAGGCATACATTTTTAATGGTGAGAGTAATTAACCATTAGAATAATTCACTAAGGATCATGGTGGATTCTCCATCATGGACAATTTTTAAGTCAAGACTGGATGTTTTTCTGAAAGCTACACTCTAGGAATTATTTTGGGGAAGTTCTATGGCCTGGTTATGCAGGAGGTCAGATGAAATGATCACAGTGGCCCCTTCTGATCTTGGAATCTATGAATCATTTGGGCATAATTTTCTTTCTGGTGTGGTCTAGTAGAAACAGTAGTGGACCTGGACTCAGGAGATCTGGGTTCTATTTCTGGCTCTGCCACTAGTCTCCTGGGTGATCTTGGCCAGGTCGCTTCTCCTCCCTATGTCTCAGTTTCCTCATCTGTAAAAAGGGGACAATGATAATGACCGTCCTTTGTAAACTGCTTTGAGATCTACCGATTTTAAAAAGTGCTACATCAGAACTAGTCATTATATTATTTTTATTTCTTCAATATCCTATTTATAAGAGAAAGTCCTGAGTAGTTGTTCAAACTGTATGACTGTATAAAATAATTGCATGAATTTGATTGTCTCTCTCTCTCTTCCATCCTTGGTATGTTTTAGATTGCAAATTCTTTGGGGGGTAGTGACCATGTCTACCTCTACATTTGTTTAGGGTCTTGCATGATGGGATTCCCTGTTCTACTCAGATCTTTGGGCACTACCAACATATTAATATCAAATAATGCTAACACACTGGAGAGATTCAAAGACTGGAGTGCCATGATCTGAACTACAGGTGGGATAGATGAATTTCTTGCTGTATTCCAGATACATTGGAAGGGAGACAGATGGGAACTAGTGAAGACAGAGAGGACAGCTGAGCTGTGTAGGAAGAAGCAGGAAGAGGAATTGGAAATGACAACAAGGTTATGAACTTAGAAGATAGAAAGGGTAGTGGTAGATTTGATAAGGGCTTAGCAGCAGATGGCACTGGATAGTAAATCTGAATGGTACCTTCATGTTAATACATTAGATTATTATATAACAGGTTATCCTATGGTACAACCAAGGCTCCAACAGTTTTTCCATAAATTTTGGGACAAATATTACAAGGATTAAATGGAGATATATTAGCTGAATGGTATTCCACTTATTTATTTATTTAGATTTCTACTAACTACATAAGACTCTGGGGACCCTTTACAAACTCTTAAAAATATCATTCACACAGACTCTGGCAATTGCCAGCTAAGAGCAATTTCCTGGCAGCAACACGAATGTAACAAACATTTAAGAATCCCCACCAATACAACCAATATAGGACTACCCTGTCTCACCCTTCTCCTAACTCCCGGCAGACCAGAAAGAAAAAAATGGCCCTTGTAGCATTCCCTGAATGTTAACAAGCATGGATTGGTACAAAACAGGGAATTCTAGCTACATAAAAGTGCATTTGGGTGACTTGCAGCCAGGAGCAAAGGAAACAAAATATTCATAAAATATTATTGAAGGATAGCGAAATGCGCTAAGGATACAGAACTGATTGCTGAAGGAATTTTGCTGTTCAAAGAAAGTTGCACCCACAGAGAGTTGGCAAATACCAATATTCCCAGACTGCGAGCTTTCCTGGCATGAGGAAAGTGCTATGGAGGAACATAATTTTAAAATAATAGACCAAATTCATTCCTCGCATAGGGATAAATTAGGTTTATCATCCTTTTTACACTCATACAAAGAATTGAGATCCATACCAAACAACATATTTTTAGGATTGCAGATTTTAATTTTTCTCCAGAAAGGTTATGTCTTCTATGTGGGAAAAGAACAACAATAACAAAAAACCAACAATCCCACCCCCCGCCTATGATTTACTGTTAGACTAACAATAAGTAAACCCAATACTAGCATACTATGGCCAGGTCTACACTACAAACTTACATCGGGATAACTATGTTGCTCAAGGGTGTGAAAAAATCCACGCCCCTGAGCAACATAGTATTACCAACCTAATCCCCGGTGCAGACAGCGCTATATCAACGGGAGAGCTTCTCCCGTCAACATAGATACCATCTCTTGTGGAGGTGGGTAAACTACGCCAATGGGCAAAACTCTCCCGTAAGCGTAGTAGTGTCTTCACTACTGACAGTGCAGCTTTTTAAGTGTAGACCTGCTCTGTGAATGAAAGATGGCATGTCAGAACTGTCTATCAGTTGTGCGTGTTGCCATTAATACCTTTGATTTGCACAGAGTTAGGATTTCAATTTTGTTTAATTTTTACTGCATGTCAATGAAGAATTAGGTCCAAATGATGAGTGCTTTTGAAAATCCCAACCAAAATTAATGGGAGTAAAAATGTTTGAAATAGAACATAGGAAAATTAACTCAAATACAAAAATTGCCAAAGTAACCAGGGCAGGTGAAGAGTATATAGTTCATTCTAAACTAGAGGGGCAAAGATATAAACTTTGGCAATCAAAAAATTAAGTAAGTGTGAACATACAGAGAAGAAAGTGTGAACAGTCATAAAGTTCCATTGGGGCTTTCCTTAGTGAGAAAAATCATCACATCATAAACCCTAAACAACACATCTACACAACGTGTAGGTTTCAAGATGAAGAGTTTCTTTGTGCCAGTTACGTTTTACACTAGAAGTTAAGGGGGAGATTTAGAATACATTTTTATAAGAAACATAGTTCGTGGTATTGCATGTGTTAGGGCCAAATGTGGCTTTGGGTACATACTTGTGGCTCCTACTGAAGTCAGTGGAACTCAGGCCTGTTCATGAAAGAACAAAATGTGGTTGAGAGATGTTACATGGCTGTAGGAAGGAACAGTTTATGAACAGTTGTTTTAGAATTATTATCATTTGTTTCACATCGCATTGGTTAACATTTTCACAAGCACCAAGTGATTTAGGCACCTTGGTTTGGATGCACAAAAGGAGTTAGTCTAAGTCCCTGTTTTAGTCACCTACATTCCATTTTGGGGACCTCTGTGATGCATGAAACTCCTGCTAAGCCCTTAGGCCCTCAACTCAGCGCCTAAGTTTTTGCAGTAGAAAGTCCCCTGGGCACCTATGTTTCACATATCCACTGCTGCTTCCCTGTAGGCCTCTGGACGCCTAACTCCTGCTTAGGTCAGAGATTCACAGGGGAAGACAGGTGTTCAGCCACATAAGTTGCATGTGGGGACCAATCCAGTAGGCTCCTCAGAAATTTTAGCCCTGTGGTTAGGGTATTCACCTGGCATATGGGAGACCACCGAGTTCCAGTCCCTCCCCTCCATCTGAGGGGAAGACGGAATTTGACTGGGATCTGTCACCTCTCAGGTGAGTTTTTTAACTATTGGAATATGGGATAATCTCATGTGGGCTACCTGAGTCTCTCCTGCTGAAGCTGTTGCATTCTGGATAAATAATTAGAGAGGCACTGGAGCAGAGGGACTGGATACTAGGTCTCCCATATCCTGGGTGAGCGCTCTAACTACCAGGCTTTAGAGTCATTCTCTGATTGTGTTCCTTTTGTGCATCCAGGCCTTAGGAACTAAGTCTCATTGAATGGTGGTAGGACTTAAGTTCCTAAGACTTTTATGAGAATGGCACTTAGGCTCTTAAGCCCCTTATATTTTAGTGCTCTTAGATGCTGGAATACTTTATTTTAAAATAATAAATTTAGATCTAGTCATATGCTATTCTTAGGCTTCTTAGTGCTTTTGATTCAGAGCTGTTTTAGGAATGCATATAAATATTTCATTTCAAGTAAGAAAAACATCTTTTTGGTAAAAAATACTGAAAGCCTTAGAGATCTCAGAAAGTGGAAGGGAGAGGGATTTTTTAACTTAACATTTGGTGATTTCAGAGGACTAAAGAAATATTAGTCAACACCATTTTTTTTCAATCTTGTATTGACCAAGTAAGAAATCAGTGCAAGTTTTCACAGAGGCCCATTACTGTATATTCCATTTACCCATGTAGAAACAGCCATCTCAGTGCTTAGTGGAGAGGAAAATGAACATTTAATTCCATAGGATGAAGAATCCCCTCATCGTACCATAGCTTGCTCATATTAATGCTCCTGATGCTGCTGCAGCTTCAGCATTTTCTGGTTCCCCCACACGGTATCAGGTTATCAGATGATGTGTCAAGGGGCACACTCTGAAGCTCCATATGCCATAATTAGGAAAATCTATTCCAGTCTCCAAAAGTCAGAGCCAGTGCTGCAGAAGGTCACCAAGTAATAACAACAGCAACTTTATGGCACTGGAATTTAGAAGGAAAAATCTTTCTCAAAAGTACATGAATGTAAAACAGTAACTTCTGTTCTGTTAACACCTGTAGATAATGTAAGAGGATCAAAGGAAATTACATTCACTGATGAGTGGTACTGTCTTTATGAAAGCTACAGTAAATTAATTTAAGAAAAGTATAACTGGAAAATGAGGCCAAACATACTAGAGCGTTTGGAAGTAGTGGGGGAAGGACACAAGAGCATGGAAGGGTCCGCCATCTGAGGTGCACTTGGCCAGCACATCCCATGGATGTGACTATGCAGAGTCCATCTCAAAGAATTCTGGTTACAAGTCAGTAACCTTAATTTGTCCACAGAGAATCATCATTGAATGGGGTTGTTTCTAGTGGGGGGTCTGCTATTTAACATTTTCATCAATGCTCTGGAAGTAAATATAAAATAATTGCTGATCAAATTTGCTCATAGCACAAAGATTTGTGGTGTGGTAAATAATGATGAGGACAAGTCAGTCATACGGAGCTTTCTGGATCATTTGGTAACCTGAACCCATGCCAATAAAATGCATTTCAATAGAGCCAACTGAAAAATTATACATTTACAACAGGGAATGCAGGTCCCCCCTACAAAACAAAGGACTGTATCCTGGAAGGCACAGACTCTGAAAAGGATTTAGGGGTCACAGAGGACAAGCAATTCAACATGAGTTCCCAGTGTGATGGAGTAGCAAAAAAGGCTGACTTGATCCTTGGAGGTATAAACAGAAGTAGTGAGTAGAAGCAGTGAGTTGATTTTACCTCTAAATATAGCATGATGAGACTGATACTGGAATAATGAGTCACAGTTCTGGTGTTGTCATTTTAAACAGGATGTTGAAAAATTAGAGAAGGTGCAGAAAAGAGCCACAAAAATTATTTGAAGGCTAGAGAAAATGCCGCACAGTGACAGACTAAAGGAGCTTAATGTATTTAGTTTAGCAAAAAAGAAGACTGAAACCTCACAAACGAGAAAATAATGGGTACTAAAGGGCTCTTTAATCTAGTGGAGAAAAAGCATAATAAGAACCAATGGCTAGAAGCTGAAGTCAAAAAAATTTAAATTAGAAATGAGACACACATTTTTAACAGTGAGGTAATTAACCTCAGGGACAAACTAACAAGGGAAATGATGGAATCTCCCCCTCGTGTCATCATATCAAGACTGGATGTCTCTCTGGAATATGTGTGTAGGAAGGCGCTGTGGCCTTCCTCGGAGCCTGGGCCCGAGAAAGGGTCGCGACGCCCTTGCTGGGCAAACAGGGCCCTACAGGCCAAACTGGCTGGAAACAGAGGGGTGAAGCCAAGGCAGGAAAGGGAACTATAAAAGGCCAGCCTAGCAGCTCAGTAGGGAGGAAGCTGCCGCCGGAGGCAGATGTGTCTTCTCAGAGGCGGTGGCCTAGGCCTGACCCAGGCCCAGCGGCTGTTTGGAGCAACTGCCCCAGCAAGTGGAGCATCCAAAACCTGCCCAGATTGCCAGGCCCGAGTGACTGGAGAGGGCTGCCGAGCCCTAGTGATTGGGTAGGGCCACCAGGCCCTAGTAGCTGCGAAGAGCCACCTGAGACTACTGGGTGGGAAAACACCCCCTGAGGTGGGCTCTGACCTGGAAGAGTTGCCCGACCTTGGGGACCCGCTGCAGCTGCCTGAGCTGGATGTACCGGAGGAAGCCCTGGAACCCTGTGACCTGGAGGAGCTCCCCTCTGCTGACAACCCAAAGGAGTTTCCAGACCTGTCGACGGTGAGGGACTTATGGGACTGCTGCTTGCCATCTACCCCAGCGACCTGGGGCAGGGTGGGAGGAAGTGGCCCAGGGACAGCCAACTAGCAAGTGGCTGAGTCATGGGCTAAACCCTGTCAGCATGTTGCAGCTGGAGCCCCGCTGACTCAATGGCAAACTGCCATGCCACTGATAGGGCCCTGGATTAGGACGCAGTGGAGCCGGGTGGGCCTGTGTCCCCCTCCCCCTTTCCCTAACCACTCCAGGAATGCTTGACACCCTCTGAGTTTGGAGACAGAGGATACTGAGCTCTACTAGCCCCATCTGCCTGCAAGGCCAGGGGCTCCAGACTATTTTGCTAGTCCCGCCTGTGGGAAGGCCGGGGGCTATTGACTGCCTCATCAGCCCTGCCCGGCTTGCAGGCCAGGGACTGTAAACTGCTTCGCTTGTCCCGCCTGCCTGAGGGCTGGGGGCACCAGACTACTTGCTAGCCCTGCCTGTGGGAAAGCTGGGCTACCATCCTCGCATCAGCCCTGCCCTATGGGAGGGCCAGAGGGCTACTGACCGGGAAAGAAGCTCGCCCCTCTGGGGGCCCGAGGCTAAAGACTTGTAACCAGCACTGTTTATTCCCCTAGAGGAAGGCACTGTGGCCTTTCTCGGAGACTGGGCCCGAGGAAGGATCGCAAAGCCCCAGCCAGACCATGCCACTGGCTTACAATGTGCTATAGCCATACACAAGTTATTGGGATCAATACTGGGGTAACTGAGTAAAGCTTAATGGTCTGTGGTATACAGGAGGTCAGACTAGATGATCTCATTATACATTCTGGCCTTAAAATCTATGAATCTCTGAATATTAAAGGAAATCATTTTGAAGACATAAACTGGAAAATGGGGGTTATAAGAAGTATTCCTGTGGTGATATTGAGAGCTTGGATTATCTGTTACTAAGAAAATTAAATTAAGCATTAATCTTTTCTCGGTGAGGAATATAGAATTTGCCATACCAAATCAGCCAGTTGATCTATCAAGTCCTATATCCTGTCTCCAGTACCTGCTAATACTTGCTGCTTTAGAGAAAGATTAAATCCCCATAAAATGCATCGGCCAATTTTGTAATGCCATTTAGATAGGGAGGAAAATATCCTTTCTAAACGACAGTGTGATCAGTTTATGCCTTGGGATGAGATTTGTCTTTTAACATACATAAAAATATTATTCTTTTTTGTTCTAGTTCTGCTAATATACACCTCTTTTCAGATGCACAATAGCAACGTACTCTTCTATTTGGGTATGTGATGGGGTGTACCAGGCATTTGCTGCCCCCTGGAAGAGGCCTCATCACTTTGGCATACCCTGCCCGAAGAAGGTATCCTGCTGGAAGGGACAAGCAGCAAATTCAGGCCCCCAGGGATCGGCTAGAGATGCCTCCCATGATCAGCTGACGGCAGAACCAGCAAGAGTTTGTCCTCTGGCATGTAGAAGGGCCGGGAGAAGATAGAGGATAATCAGGGCCAAAAATGCCAGATAAAAAAGTCTGACTGCTTCTACTAGGGATCAGTTGTGATGCTCTGCACCCCCATGTACACCCTTATGGTGTGATTGTATATTATTCATGTTCACCCTTAGAGTGTAATTGTCTATTATTTAATACAAAGTATGTCATGTAAGATGTTTCTGGAATGCTCATGACATACTGAACCTTATTACAGTAATGTTTATTGCAATGTCATATGTATGGTTATGAGGCTTTGCTATGTAATGTTCCCAAAAGTGTGTTTTTTAGCTTGAACCAGATTCAGGCAAAACCCTCCAAAAGCAGAGAGGTAGTTCATGCCTCACTAAGGAATGCATAAAACAAACCAGCTCTTCCAGGAACAAGAGACGAGCCTAAACATCAATAAGGGGATGCTCATCTGACTCAAGACATGGAGGGAGCCATACACGGACATTGTTTGTCACCTGACCTTGAAGAGGGGGATGAAGGAACATGTTGTAAAGGGGAGACATTTTGATGTTCTATCTCTCTCTTCCATCTCCATCTACAAACACCACCGAGCAACTGAAATGCTAACCCAGGGGAGAGCCTGGTTGGCGGCATCAACCAGAATCATCATGGTGAGAATCAGCAGAGGCCTGGTCTACACTGGCAATGGAGGTCGACGTAAAGTCGCTTACGTTGAACTCCTAAAGTATGCGTCTACACTGGCACGTTAGTTCCGTCAATTCAAAGTGTGGTAAAAATTGACCTAAATAAAACCACCTCCGTAAGTGGTGTAGTGCATAAATCGAACTTCATGGGTTGAATTTGCATCAGTGTAGGCAGAGCATAACATAAGTCGACATTATTGGCCTCTGGGACCTATCCCATAATGCCCCATTGTGACTTTTCTGGACATTCGCGTTCTGCTGTTATGTGGCCACGTAAACAGGAAATAGCTCCTCCCCTCAGTCCCTGGGAAATTTTGATTTTTCATTTCCTGTGTAGCCAGCATGGAGAGAGCTTTGTAGATGAACTCATCATGGCTATTGCATGGCCCAAACACACTCCAGCATGGAGTCAGCCAGAGGTCTTGGATCTCATCAGTCTGTGGGCAAAGAGTCCGTTCTGACTCTGCTCAGAGCCAGCAAAAGAAATTTAGATATATACGGGAAGACATCCCAGGGCATATTGGAGAAGAGACACAACAGGGATGCGCAGTAGTGCCGCGTGAAGATCAAAGAGCTACGTCAGGCATATCAGAAAGCTTGGGAAGCTAACAGCCATTCTGGCTCCGCGCCCAAAACATGCCATTTCTATGAGGAGCTGCATACAATTCTCGGCAGCGACCCCACCACAGTGCCGCCACGCAGCATCGATACCTCTGCTGAATCCCAGTGCAGGGAGAACGATGAGGACTTTGTGGACAAGGAGGAGGAGGAGGAGGAGGAAGGTACATGAGAATGGGTGTCCATTCTCCCAGACAGCCAGGACCTATCCCTGACCCCAAAGCAGTCCAGCAACACACAGTACAGCAGTAATGATTGTGATCCCAGGAAAGGCACATCTGATGAGTTTTTTCTTTTTTCTTTTTAGAGGTTATGTCCCTGATCCAACTTCTAAATGGCCTTTTTATTTGGAGGGGAGGGTATTTCTGGGTGTTAGCAAACTTCATTGGAGGATTGATACTTTTCCATGCCACACCGCAATGAAATGAGCCGGAATCATGGTGGCACACAGCATAGCAACATAAGGGCCAGGCCTGTACCCTGACGCTTGCAGCCACTCTTCCCTTTCCTCCTCCGTTACCTTCAGGAGACTGATGTCACTCATGGTCACCTAGGGAAGACAGCACATGTTTAAAGTACTCGAGCTATACAGTCAATCCCCTTTAGTTCTCTAGTTCCCTTTCTATGGGAATAGTGTGTCAGTTCAATAGTTGTCTGATGGCTTCTGATGCTACAATTCACGTGCGGTCGTGTCCTCTGATCATTTCTGCCCACCTCCTCCCAAACCGTTCCTCTGCATGTAACTGGGGAGCCCGGTGATCCCTCTCATAATTTTGGACTATGTTTTTTACCGCTAATTAAGCCTCTCTATAACAGATGAAAGGGCCCCTGGATTACCATCTCTGTAACGGCACTCTGACCCGACCCTTCTGAGATGTACAGAATGGAATGTGGGTCTGACTTAGCTTTGTGCACATGAAGGGGAGTACTTTTTACATTGTAGCAGTTGCTTCAGTTCTTTGGGTCTGCTAACAATGGTAATGTTGTGCTTTTATTGTCTTTCTGTAGACACCCTCAGCCTTGGCCCCCTCCCCCACCAGAACTGCTGCTGAAACACTTTCCCAGATCAGAAAGAGGGAAAAAAAATCACAGGGCGACATATTCGATGAGCTCATGAATGCCTCCATAGCTGCTGAGACAGATCTCAGAGCATGGAGGATGTCTTTGTCCCACAAACTGGATATGGATATGGAGCATAGAAGAGCTGCTCAGGAGCAGAGCGCAGTACACTGCAGCAGATGTTGCGTATTATGAGGGATCAGTCAGACATGCTCAGGCATCTTGTGGAGCTCCATGAAGAGTGGCGACAGGACAGAGTCCCTCTGCAGCCCCTCTAAAACGCTCCTCTGCCTAACACTTTATTGCTCTTCCCCAACCCCAAGCGGTCTAGGAGGAGACTGGGCAGGCTGCAATACATGGTGCACTCCACCCCGGTTGAGGCAAGCAGAAGGACGCAGCAGCTCCATTAAGATGTACAAGCAACCACACTTGCTCACATGTCACTTGAAACTATGATTTTACCCTCATTTCCCCCCTCCCAGCAATGTTCATAAATAAAATTTTTGAGTATTAAAAAGCATGTCTCTTTATTAATTCATAGCTTGGGTGGGGATAGAAGTGGAGGGTGCTGATATCGATGGTAGAGGGGAAAGGAAAGAAAGGCACAAAACATACAGACATTACTGCTGGTCATTTCAGAACCGGTTTTTCAATGCATTCCGAAGGCGAAGCACCCTGCAGTTGGCTCTGAGTGTATTGTTGGCATCTGGCTGCTCAAAATTTGCAGCCAGCCTTTCAGTCTCCACAGCCCAACCCTGGGGGAACTTTTCTTCCTTCGCTTCACACACATTATGAAGAATGCAGCACACAGCTATAACTGATGGGATGTTCTTTTCATTGATGTCTAGCCTAGTAAGAAGACATCTCCATCCGACCTTTAAACAGCCAAACGCTCATTCCATCACCATTCTGCAAGTGCTGAGCCTGTTATTAAAATTCTCCTTCTCATTGTCGAGGTGCACGGTGTAGGGCTTCATTTGCCAAGGGAGCAAGGGATAGGCAGGATCCCTCAGGATCACTATTGGCATTTCCACATCCTCGATGTTTATTTTTTGGTTTGGGAAGAAAGTGCCTGCCTGAATCTTCTTGAACAGACCTGAGTTCCTAAATATGTGTGCATCATGCATCTTTCCAGACCACCCCCACATTGATGTCGGTGAAACAACCCCTGTGATCCACAAGGGCCTGTCACACCATGGAAAAGTATCCCTTGCAGTTTATGAACTCTGTCGCAAGGTGGTCAGGTGCTAAGATTGGGATATGCGTCCCATCAATAG
The DNA here is from genome assembly GCF_026122565.2 of Emydura macquarii macquarii. Classification (NCBI taxonomy): domain Eukaryota; kingdom Metazoa; phylum Chordata; order Testudines; family Chelidae; genus Emydura; species Emydura macquarii. The sequence goes on along the minus strand of NW_027132610.1, from coordinate 41,571,451 downwards.
CCCCCCACAGTTTGGGAATCACATCGCGGCAAACCTGTCCAGTATGTCCTGCACATTTCCCAAAGTCACTAAGTTTCGTAGCAGAAGCCTATTGATGGCCCTGCACACTTGCATTACAGCAGCTCCCACTGTAGATTTACCAACTCCGAATTGATTCCCAACTGACTGGTAACAGTCAGGGGTTGCCAGATTCCACAGAGCGATGACAACTTGCTTCTCCACCGTCAGAGCTGGTCTCAAGTGAATATTCACGTGCTTCAGGGCTGCGGACAGCTCTGCGCAAAACTCAAAGAAAGTGGCCTTTTGCATACAAAAGTTCTGCAGCTACTGGCCATCATCCCACAGCTTCATTGCGATTTGATTCCACCAGTCTGTGCTTGTTTCCAAGGACCAGAACTGGTGCTCCACCGACTGCAGATGATGCATGACAGCCTGCAGCAATCGGGAATTGTTCCACTCTATGGCTTGTATGCAGGGCAACCTCAGTGACATCACTGTTGTCTGTATTCGGCTCTTCTCTCACCTTTGAAAATACTCCAGGATAAATCCCAAGGTATTTGTGATGTTCACAGTGATAGTGCAGAGTTGAGCAGGCTCCATGTCTTTGCAGCAATAAGTGGCATAAACAAATGGGAAAACCCGTTTCCTGTTTTTTTGGGGCAGGAAGGGAGGGAGAAGGAGCGTTGCATCAAGGGACAACGAGAATCTTCCCAACAGCCTCCAGTGCTAGCTGCACTGTGGGATAGCTACCCACAATGCACTGCTTTGAATGTCGACCCAAGCGTGGTGAGTGTGGACGTATAAGTCTGGTGCAAGGAACGTGGTGTGATCGCTCCTGCGACTTCTAAAATTCAGCGGGTGAAAGTTGATTTAAAGTAAAATGACTTCACTTTGCAGTGTAGACATATCCTAAGACTGTAAAGTTGCTGAAAATTTTACGCTTAGTTTAGAATGAGATTTGCCTTTTTATTTACTTTTGATCAAATCTGATCTGTTTTCCTCTGATTTATAATCATTTAAAATCTTTCTGTACTTAATACATTTGTTTATTTGTTTTATATAAAGCAGTGCATGTGGTTTAAGGTGTGTTAGAGGCTTCATTTTAAGGGACAAGGCTTGTGCATATCAATTTCGTTGATAAATTGACAAACCAATGACCTTGCAGTGTGCAGTGTGCAGCACTGAACATAGCAAGAAGGAAGTTCCTAGGGTTACATCTGGGACTGGGGGTGGTGGCTGGAGTCATACCATTGCATAATCCCATGAGTGGCTGGCTAGAGGGACTCATTGAGTTAGGATCAGCTTGCTTGCTGTAGGCTGTGCATGGGCTGACTCAGCAGCAGGGGTTCACACAGCAGGGCAGAGTAAAACACGCTTTAAGAGTGAGGAATTGGGGTGACACAGAGATACACCAGTACAGATTACAGAGAGGAATGTCACACCAGTTCTTGGTGAAGCCTGGACAGGGAAGGAAAGGTTTCCCTACCCTAACCATAGTAACTTGGCCTGGTCAAGGGTCTAACTTTGACTATATTTACCATTGGATCTCTATAATGGACAGTTGGCTATTTTGAATTCAGTTTCTGTTAACCCTGGAAGGGAACTGGATTGAGAGCTAGGACACAGAAGCGGCAGGCCATTACAGAACCAGGGAATGGGGTGCGGGGCGGGGGGAGCGGATGCGATAGAGTGGAAGTACCCTGCAATACCACATCCTGAAATGATGGTGTGCTCTGGTGGTGGTGAGGGCACACCAAGATATTATACTGTGACCATCACCAGATATCTGGGAACTTTCCAGTGATCTATTAGCTGACATTGCTAGTATCTCTCATGTGTGGTTATTTCCCCATTCTGAAAAACTGAAAATGATATACATATATATAATATATATTTTATTTGTACATCTATAAATTAATAGATTTTAAGACCAGAAGGTAGCATTATGATCCAGTAACCACCCCAAACACACCTAGAAACCTGTTATCTACAGCTAGGCACTCAGATACTACAGAATGTGCTGCAAGCAGAAAGTCTGGGTTACAAAATTTAACACACTTAAAACTGCCTTCACCAAACAAGGACACTCCATCAGAGAAGTAGATCTCATCATGGAACACACTGCCCAAATACCTGCTTCAATTCAGAAATAAAATCCCAACTGAACACGCACCCTAGTTGTCACCTCCCACTCCACATTGGAACCCATAAAGGGTATCATCAAACAACTACAACCCATACTTGATGGGGACCCCCATCCTGAAAGAAATCTTTCCTGAACCCCAACTTCTGGCCTTCAAACAACCCCCCAAACTCTCCAAGCTCATTACCAGAAGCAAGCTCCCCACACCCCAGGACATATCAACTCAAAGCAGCACCTGATCCTGCAGGAGCAACAGATGCAAAACCTGCAGACATATCTCCACTGCTACAATGATCAACACCCTACACAACACACCTTTCAAGATCCATGGGCACGGGAGGACTGGCCATCTGGCAGTTCTGGCAAATGCCAGAGGGCCAGTGCACTCAAGGGCTGGTGGGCTGGTTGGCCCACTGCGGAAGCCTTTCATTAGGCCCTCTAGCTGGGCCTGACCAAGTACGGTGGCCACTCCCCCCTCCCAGCCCTATCCCTTCCTTCCATCCCTCTCCCCCCACGTAGGCCCAGCGGCACCCTGGCCAGAGTGCAGTGGCCACTCCACTCCCCCTCCTAGCCCCGCCTTTCTCCCAAGTCCCACCGCGTGGACCCAGCAGTGGCGCCCTGGTTGGAGCACAGCACCTGCTCCCCCCAAGGCCCAGCGGCACCCTGGTCGGAGCACAGAGGCTGGTTCCCCCTCCCGATCTCACCCCTCTCCTACCACATGGGCCCAGCAGTGCCCTGGCCGGTGTGCTTTAAATGCCAGGGTTGATTTTTAGTCCCAGTACATCACTGTCCATGGGTCCTACACATGCCTGTCACACCATGTGGTATACCTCATCCAGTGCATTAAATGTCCCAATAACAACTATGTGGGTGAAAGCAGACAATGACTACACTCTCAAATGAATTTATAAAAGAAAATCATAAAAGACAAAAACATCCTATCATCTGTGGGTGAACACTTTTCACAAAGCAGTCACTCTGTATCTGACCTCTCAGTCCTCATCCTCAAAGGAAACCTGCACAGCACTTTCAAAAGACAAGTCTGGGAGCTTAAATTCATAACTCTGCTAACAAAGACACTGGATTTATCGTTTATTACAACAATCTGTAGTCCACAACCCCCCCCCATTTTTTTCCTATGACTGCAGAGGTGTTAATAGGCCACTCTACCTTGAATGGTCCTTTAGAATATGTACTAACTACTTATGCTAAACAACCTGTTTGTTCCATCTTGCATTTAGCTGTGATGATGGGAGTACCTTTCCCAGACCTGAAGAAGAGCTCTGTGAGGCTCAAAAGCTTGTACTCTCACCAACAGAAGCTGGTCCAATAAAAGATATTACCTCATCCATCTTGTCTCCATTTCAAAGACAGACTTGTATGCTCCAGTCCCCTGTATCATCACCTGTTGGAATTTCAGTCATGCATGGAGGTAAAAGGACAACTGAGAAGGCAACCAGCCCCACATTCAAAATGGAGTTTGCTGCCTAGCACAAATATCTAGCAGAATTCATAAGTGGTACATACCCAGATTCCCAAATCATCACACAACAATGTTGCAGTAGTACAACTAATACATGAAGGAGCTGGAAAACTAGAGCTTTTTATTAGGAATTGAGGAACACAGAGAAAAAGTTTGGGTATTTCTTCTCCATGGCTTCCTCTACAACCTTGATAAAGGAAAGCAAATCCCTGCCTGCTCCTGAAACATCAATGAAACCACTTTCCGTTTCCTACTGCCATTTGCAATAGGGCAGAGGCCATTTTCACTCTATTGTAACCCCCCTAATTTTGAGTGCTAGGACTATATATAAAAGAAGATTGTGGTTCAAATATAAATTTCTAATTCAACAGATTAGAATTTCATCCAGTTTCTATTGTATCTCTAACTTAAAAATACAATGGAGAAAAATTCCTTGCTGCAGTAATGCCATTGCAGCCAAATGGCGTTGTACCATGGAAGAGTTCAGTCTAATGAATTTTAAAAAGTAATTGTCTTTAAACCAGTCGTGTGGATATGGTAGCTTTGGAGAAATTAATCAACAGGTTTATAAAAGCCTTTTTGTTCATGTGTAAAAGATACCACAGTGAAACACAAGCAGATGTAGTGATCGCAGTTGAACAATGGCTGGAACACACACCCCTACAAGAAAGAATAGGCATCAGGTCTGGGAGAAGAAATATGTAGTTTATTTTTAAAAGATCAGGATTGGTATCTCTCAAGCGCAATCTCTCATATTTTTTATATTATTATGAAAGTGATTCTAATCCAGATGTGATTTGAAAGGAGAAAACATTGCTGTTAAAATCTTACTTGTTGCCAAAAAGCTATTATGAAAAGGGAAACCATTAGCACCATCCAAAATAATAACAGGGTAATAATGTACTGTTGCAATGGGTGAATTTCCATGTGTGGCTCTGGAATGATCTTCATTTAGTGTAAATAATAAACTATAACCCTTCAATCAAATATGGTCTTTTTCCATACACATGTATGACTGTTCAACATGTGGAAGCAAAACATATCATATATTCATATCCTGTGCATATAGGTTTTCTCTAATAGCTACCTAAGAATTAGAAGCTTAAATTACAATAGGACTCTATCATATACTCCTCATGGAGCCAAAATTCCTATTGGCTCTTTAATCCATCAAAAGTCAGGAAAAATATACATAATAGTACAAGATTCAGAAGCTTATACTATAAAACTAACTCTATACAGAGTAGTCTGTTTTCTATTTTTCAAAGTACTCCTTATTATAGTATATTGGTCAAAACGTATTACCTGTAATAAATGAATAATATACCTCTCAGTTATATATGTGTGTGTGTGTGAAATATTTTAAAAATACTATCTAAATGTAACTTCTGATGGCTACCAAAGAGTATGATGTACTTGAGCATATTGTTAAACAGAAAACTAGAAATAATGGTAAGAGATGTTATCAGTCGGATAATCAGATCACAGTAGGCCCACTTCATATTGTGTAGCAAATTTGTGTGATCAATGTGGACAAACCCAAATGGTCAAATATGATAGCTGCTCTGTTGAGGACTTACTGAGTTAGGCCTCAAACTAGAGCCAACCAGAGCTGGAGATTCACACTGATGTCAACGTGCCCAAGCATGGATCGATCTGCAGGAGCAGGGCCACTTAAAATTCTACTCAGGTTTTTTTAAAAAACTCCAGGATAAAAGCAAAAACTTTCTGTGGGATGGGAACAGACCATGACACAAGTGAAGGTAAATACAAAATGTTTTTAATTTGACAATCAACAACTGAGATTTCCTGGTCAATAATTTCAAGTTATTTATATTCCTCCTATTTTAGAACATCTGAGCATCTCCAATAGCTCTTTCCATATAAAGCATGCATAAATCTAATCTCAAAATATTATACAATGTTACTTGGACTATTTTATCCTAATTGTTCACTTCAGTCTCTCAAAGACAGGAATTAGAGTGCTTTGATGAGAAATAATGGTTGAATATATTGAGCTATACTAAAGATCTGCTAGTGAGTCTAAAATGAAATTACAACAATTTAAAATCATATAAAGAATGCATTGATCACCTGCAAACTAATTCAAATGCGTCCTAATAGAGAATGATGGGTGTTGGAAGTATGGGAATTAGGTTAATAGTTTGACGTATATTATTTGGCAGTATCGTAATACGAGATGCTATGTTACAGAAGTAGAGTTCAACAATAGGCTACCAACTGCATCAGAACTATGTTAGCTACATAATCTTTCTTCCATCAACAGGACTGTAAAGTCATTTGAAAATGAACTACCACAGTGCTTGGTTGTGCAAGACAGAGTTCCTTAAAAGGTTGAAAAGCTTGTGCTCCTTTTTCAAACACTGTTTTTTTGATAGGGAAAAAAATGAACACCCTATTTATAAAATAAATAGCAAAACTGAAGCGTTTAATGAGATAATGGAATAGATTCATATTTTAATAGAGGCTTGCCAGTAAGAGGTATATGAGATCACTACATAGGTGTTGCTGGTAAATAATATAGCAGTCCAGGGGTTTATTGTTGTTAAGTGTTTCTTTATTGCTGCCCATAGTTTGCTATTCTTATCTATAATTTTGTAATATACTTTTTAAAATAATAAAAACAATTTAAATTAAAAAGTAGGCTTTATTTTGATGACCAAAATGGGTGGTACCAGACATTTTTAATATATCTAGTTGATCTACTATTTTGGTTTGAGATATGCAGTCTGGTTACATCTGTGATATTTTCAAATGTCATGCACACACACATTCTCTTTCTCTCATATGTGCATACACACACAGATAGATGTAAACATACACTTACACATATATACACATGATATATCATTATACACATATGCAGTACATTTAATCAGATACCTGATCAATTTCCAGCATAGGGCAGATTGATGATGATGGTTTTTACATAATCACCGGAAACCCTCAATAGTACTTGATAATAATCAAAGCTTTAAATATAATAGCATGTAGGAATTGAATTGGCTCCAGAGAGCTAAGTCCTCAAGCCAATATTTAAAAATTAGAGTTGTTGTGTGAAGAGTGCTAAACTGGAGAACTGCCAGTTACTGAAAGATCAAACATAAGGTTGTGGTTGAGATTCTCCAGAGTGTCAGAATGAAGACAAGATTAACAATAGAATAATCTGAGAGGAACCACTGAAAAGTGGATGGGGTGGGAGCCTGAGTATTAAGCATCCTGCATTCTGTTTCCTGCTGTGACCCTAACTTGCTCTGCAATGTTGGATGAATCACTTAATTTCTCTGTGTCTCAATTTACTCAGGGTAAACTACCCTTCATGTCAAATGCTTTGATGTCAATAGATGAAAATACTAGGGGCAGATCCTCAGCTGTTGTAAATTGTCATAGTTCGATTATGGAGTTATGACAGTTTACAACAGCTGATTTGCCCCTTGATAACTACTAAGGCTCCAGTCTTGAAAAGATTTACGCACATGCTTAACTTTACACATTATAGTTAATCCCATTGAAGTTGATGGGACTACTCACAGTGCACAACATTGAGCACACATCTAAATCTTTGCAGGATTGGGCCCCTAATGTTAATAATCCAATTTATTTCTTTTGGAGAGAATTTCACTTGTTTTCCTCTGCTACAAAATTTAAACCCAAATGTCAGCAACCTGAGCTCCACTGCTGGGAAGCAGAATAGCTTTCCCATATCCTTCCCAAACCATCTAAAGGAAAAGAATTACCAGCAATTTGTACTCTAAATGGGTGCTCAGATTATTAAAAACAATGTGAAAATATTGAAAAGACATGCACATAGATGTGTGGAATTTAGTGAGTGAAAGGCAAATGCAAACATATCCTGTACAGTTTTTCTCTTGTCCACTTTTGGCATTTTTGCAATCCCAGAAAGTATTAAGGCTGTTTTCTGGTTTGCATTTTAGGAAAAGTGAGACCTTAAAGGGTGGATCTAATATTTCAAAATATCCACATGTATTTTGGTAGAGCATTAAAAGTAATGACTATGTATTTGTAAAATATCAAAGTAATTAATTTTTAGAATAAACTTGGAAATTTTCAGCCTTTCAGCTACTTCCTATTAATCCCTGCACTAACTTCAGATCTGGTAAATTCAATAAAAGCCAAATCCTGCCCTCAGGCACATGATCACAGCTGTCATTGACCTCAACAGGAACCATGCATATAAATCAAAGAGTAGATTTTAACCCTAGGGCCTGATCCAAAGCCCACTGAAGTCAATCAGAATCTTTTCATTAACTTCAATAGGCTTTGGATAAAGGCTTCAGAACTAGATAAAACAGAACCTTGAGAGGACATGGTTCATTTCTCTAAACACAGTATTGGGAATGAGCATCTTTGAGTTCAGTAATGCTGGCTCTGATGCTAGCTCCTCATTTATGAACTTGAGTGTATAGTCACTTACAGGGACACTGTTAGTTTGAAAACTATTATTCATCTTTAAAAAAAAAAATTAAAAGTAGTTTTGGGAACTATCCCCAGGTCTGAGTCTCTCTGCCAATTTCTATAACTCTTCAACTCAATATTCTTGCTCTATCAAATGTTTCACTCTCAACTTTTGTTGTGACCAAGATACACACAAACAACGAAGAAAACTCACTGCACAGGGAAACTATAAAAATGACTATACGCAAAGAGCTGTCAAATACAGAGTGCACAGACTGGGGGGAAAACAGAAAAAAAGTATTTTTTTTTTCTGTTTGCTTTCAGCTATTGCAATCTTAGATTATTACTTGTAACACTAGCAGGTACATTTTCAGGACAAACTTTTATTTTTAAATTGGTGGTGTCTTTACATTTTCTTCCTCAGTTCCCCTATATTTAAAATGGGGATACAAATAAAAATCAAAATAGGAAAGTAGTCAGGTTTAGTTAATAGTAAAGTGTTTTGGAAATCAAAAGTGCCATGAAGAGGCTAAAGTATTTTCTTCACTCCCTCCTTCGAATCATAAAACGATAGAATCATAAGATAAGAAGGGATCGCAAGGGTCATATAGTCTAACTCCCTGACAAGATGCAGGATTTGCTGTTGCTAAACCATCCAAGACAGATGGCTAGCCAGCCTCCTTTTGAAAACCTCTGGTGAAGGAACTTCCAAAACCTCCATAGGCTGCAGTCCTACTGTTCTTACAGTTAGGAAGTTTTTCTTGAGATGAATCTAAATCTGCTAATGCTGTCCTGCCCTCTGTGGCAAGAGAGAACAATTTTCTTAATCTTTTTTATGGCAGCCTTTCAAGGATTTGAAGCTCACTATCATGTACCCCCTTAATCTACTCTTTTCCAAACTAAACATACCCAGTTCCCTCAGCCATTGCTCATATGGCTTGCATTCCTTTGTTCATCTTTGTCGCTCACCTTTGGATCCTTTCCAGTTTCTCTACATTCTTTCTATACATTGGTGACCAAAATTGGACACAGTACTCCATTTTAGGCCTGAGTAGAGTGGTACTATCACCTCCCGTGACTTGCATGCTATGCCTCTGTTAATGCAACCTAAAATTGCATTTGCTTTTTTTGCAACAGCATCACATTGCTGACTCATGTTGAGGTTGTGATTCACCACAATTCCCAGATCCTTCTCAGCAGCGCTGCCAAGCCAGTTATCCCCCATCTGTAATCCTTCAATTACCTCCTCCAAAACTCATTCTCTTCAGATTAGCCTTCCAACCATGACCTCCACTTATCCACTCAGCCCTCATGAGTAAATTCTTCAAATGATAGCTTATCTCCAAAATAAATAAAATAATAATAATAATAAATAAAAAGATGAATCAGAAAGGTACATATGGAACAAAGCCCATCTCATGACCTTTACCATAACCCTCATCTTTTCATACTATGATCCCCATCAATTTGCCATCCACTGCTGTGCTATGTCTAATTTAGGCCTTAATCTTGCCAAGCAATCCACTCAAGTGGGCATATACTTATGTCTATATAGAAACCCATTGGTGCCAATAGGTCTCCATGTGGCTCTGCCCACTTGGATGCCTTTTCAGGATCAGTCAAGGGGCAACACGATTACAAGTGTTATGTCTTAAATTGGTTGGGGAGGGTGGGGTTATTATTTGTCTTCAGTGCCAAACACAACTATCGGACTATTTAAATAAATAATTTTTAGAATGATTTCCTCAATTTTGTTTACATTTACGCTACTAACGGTGATTACCCACTAAAAGCTGAACACTGCAAATGTTACCGCCTAATTGTTGCTAAAACCTGCAACATCAGGAAGGTGGATTGCTTCCTTGAAATACCGCAGAAATTTAATAATCTTTTTAAATATAAAAAATAGCCAGGATTGATGTTCTGTGGGGTTTTTCCTCTGGGAGACAAGGTGGGTGAGGTAGTATCTTTTATTGGAACAACTTCTGTTGGTGAGAGAGACAAGCTTTTGAGCCACACAGAGCTCTTCTCCAGGTCTGGAAAAGATACTCCGAGGTACTTCCCAGACCTGAAGAAGAGATCTGTTTGGCTCGAAAGCCTATCTCTCACCATGTGGGTCCAATGAAAAGTATTACCTCACCCACCTTGTCTTGCTAATATCCTGGGTCTGACATGGCTACAACTACAATGCATACAACAATGGGTTTTTCCCCTCTCATCCTTCAATTTTTACATCTAATTTTTACTTAACTTATGTAAAATATTTGTGCCAAATGATCATTTTTAAACGTTTTTGCGTCAACCTTTTCTCATTTACTAATATATTGTCATTTTTAGAGGGTTTTGGCTCCCACTGAAGATTAGCCATTAATTTCTCTGAAGCAAAATTGGCAGGTCTTGATTTTTATCACCGACTGGAAAGCACTGAACCAATTAGGCATATGGAGTCACATCCCAAAGTCCTTATTCACTCCTTATTCAGGCAAAACATTTTGTGTTCAAGGGGAGTTTTGTCTAGAAAAGGAAAGAAAGGTTATCAGGATTTGAGCTATGTATCTTGCAACTCAAAACCCACCCACCAGGTATATTAAGTTCTTGCCATCCTGACTGTTGTTACTGAGTAAAGGTATTTCCTTTTTCTGTGCTACAGTTAACGTTTCACCATCCTTTTCATATACTGTAATGCTTTACAATGAATAACTACTGCCTGAGAGCCTTATCCATGCAACATGTGATTGAAGTGCTCAAATATAACAAGTCTGAAAAATTTGTGGAAAAATTATGAAAAGACAACTCTTTAAAATGCTAAGGTTCAGTAAATAAAAAGCCTGTACATCTGAAGTGCAGGGAACTAATTCAATTTCTCTCTCAGTGAGACGGTTTTCTGTCAGATTCCAATCAGCAAATCAATAAATAAATCTATATGTAAATAAATAGAAAGGTAACCACTGTATTTACCTTGTTAAACACTAGAGATGGGCCAAAGCTCCTCCAAAGGATGGAGGCTTTAGAGGTCATTGTGGCAGAAGCAGCAATCACTTATGTGGGTTAAGTTGGTCAGAAACTTGGTATAAGTGGACACAAGTGGCAAAATAGTGTAACTTGCAGTGTTCAGCAATTAGTGCCAATATGGTGTGCAAAGTGAGTGTCACATTGATTTGGTATTCTGTGTGGATCAATCCAGTCCTTGGCATAATTCATTTAACTCACATTGAAGTCAACAAGAACAGTTTCTGCTTACATCAGGACAGAATTTGCTACCAAGAAATATGGTGATAAGCATGGCACAACAAAGTAGAGGATCTGTGTTATTTTATATCCCCCTCATTTGTTGTGTTTTTCATTTATACCTCTCCTTTAATCCCTACACATTTTATGTATTTGTGTGTTTTGTATGTCTGGTTCAAAACCTGAGACGAAGGTATGGAACCTGCATGGCCCTGATTCAGAAAAGCATTGACACAGATGCCTAACTTTAAACACATGCTTAAATCCTATTGAAGTTAAGCATATGCTTAAATGCTTTCCTTAATAGGAATATTCTCCTGAACTGGGGCCCATATAGGCGATGATTATAATTTGGATGCAAAGTTAACTTCACTCACCTGATGTCATACAAAAGGCTAGCTGTTCACCCACTGAGGAAAAATAATGTGCCTTAGTTCTCTGATGTAAGCAGAGCTACATTTTCTTAAAATCAAAAGTAATCTGTTTTACTTACCTATATTATTTTCATCAGTGGGGCCAAACTGTTATGATTATTAGCCCAATCTATTCTGGAGGAGCTAGGTCAAGGGTTGGGGAGCATGGCCAAACCATGTGCAATTATTTGAGTGACAGAAAAATTGGTCGAACATATTATTTGTGCTCAATGCCCAAATAATCTTAAAACAGAAAAAAGAAAAAGAAATATTCCTTATGTTGTTTTTGGAGTTCTGTCAAAGCACCATAGGCATATCCTATATAGTACTACAGCATCATAAGCTTCATTGACACTAAAGTCACATATCTCTAACCTAAGGGCCTGATTCTGCCACACTTCCTCAGCTAGCGCAGTACCATACTCCATGAAGAGTTCCACTGAGACCAAATGAGAAGAAATTTTAAAAGAACCACACCAAACACAAGGGTGACCACCTGGCTCCACTGACGTCAATGGGAGTTTTGGCTTTGACTTCAATTCAGAGTGTGAGAGAAAATTCTGACAGAAATAGGCTTTTACACCAGGAGTTTTGGAAGGAATAGGAATCCTCATGCTTAAGGGCATGAGAAACCTCTAACTAATGGGGATTGAAAGGATCTTTCCCTGGGGAAACAGGTTATTCTAACTACCTTCTGCAGGGTTTCTTGTACCTTCCTCTGGCACTGGCCATCGTGAGAGATAACAGTAGACTCCAGTGGTTTTTCTTGGCTCAGACCACCACACTGAGTTCAGGCTCAGACCGTCCTGTGTATGCTGCTCAGACCCTGCAGACACTTGTAATGTCCTCACAGAGAATAAGATGAGGAGGGAAGGCAAAGGGGTAGGAGAGGGGACAGAGGGAAAGGAATGGGGCTGGGAAGAGGAGAGAGAAGCAAGGCAGAATAATAGGGACAGAGACTAAGCCTCAGTCCAGCAAGCCCCAATACAGCAAAGCAATTGCTTATAGTTAGCAGATGCTTTAATGTTTTGCTGGACTAGAGCTAGAGTACTCAGCACCAGACAGGATTGTGCCTAGAAGTAGAAAAGAACAGGGAGGATATGCCAAAGAAGAGAAAAAACAGGAAGGAAATAGAAGGGAGGGGAAAATCATATAAAGAAAATCTAGCTTGGGGGAAGCAGTGGCTTGTCGGTGACTTAAAAGGGCTATTGCTTCAAGAACAGTTGATTCAGGGACCAGCACATGCAGGGCCCCCAATGTTGCCAACTCTCATGATTTTATCATGAGTCTTGCAATAGTCAGTGTTTTTTTCAAAGCTATGAGAATCTCAGCTTTCATTTTTTTTAAAAAGTAAAATTCTAGCTCCCACAGAAGCTTGAAAATGTGAACCAACTGCACCCTAAAGGTTCAGAAATTAGAAGACAAATGCAAATAACGCAACATTTATTTTTTTAAATCTCACAGTTTTTTTGCTCCTGCCTCGTGATTTTTGAATGTTTAGGGTTGGCAATACTGCATAATCACCTGACCAGAGAACAGAAAGAAAAAGAGAGCAGAAGCAAAAAAGATTAAGCCAAAACCAGGTGCCATTCCTGTGGCACTAGTATGAGTATTATTCAAACGTTGTTTGAGGGAGGAACCCTGGCTTATTCTCCCCACTCAGAGATGGAATGTCAAATACTCAATCCAGAAAAGTAAGTTTATCCCCTTGGCATCACTTTTCTCTGCTACATGCCCTCCCCCAAACTTTATTTTGAATGTCTTGCCATGGTCAATCTGTGGAACTCATTGCCAGGGGATGTTGTGAAGGCCAAAACTATAAATGGACAGAATTAGATAAACAGAATTAGATAAATTCATGAAGAATAGGGCCATCAATGGCTGTCAGTCAAGATGGTCAAGGATGCAACCCCTAAGCCTCTGAGTCCCAGATGATGGAACTTGATAGATCACTTGATGATTGCCCTATTCTGTTCATTCCCTTTGAAGCATATGGCATTGGCCACTGCTGGAAGACAGGATGCTGGGCTAGATGGACCATTGATCTGACCCAGTATGGCTAGTTTTATGTTCTTATGCCAATAGCTGGGTGTAGAATCTCTTTGCCAGGACTTTGAAGGTGAGCCTCCTGGTTTTAAGTAACTTCTAATTCCATTCTCCCTTCCAGGCTGTCAGTTAAAACATTTCAGTCAGATAGCTCAAGCGTGCATTCACTTCCACAACGGGTGTTATATCACTGATTATGTAATACACAACCCCTATCTCCACAAGAAAACTAATACCCCAATTGCAGTTTTGTATTAGAGACTGGTCCTACAAAAACTCTGGATTATCTCAACATCCCCAAACTTTGAAGCTGAATCCACACATTGCAATTTAGCACCATCTGTGTTATTTAGTTCTGAAAGTAGCATGAGCTTGATACGGAGAACAAAATATTCTTAGGGATGATTATCCCTGTATTTGGTGGTCTCTCAATTAGCCAAGCAAACTTGGCCAGTTCTTTAGTTCCAGGGGCTACATTTTTAGTTGGATGCACATTGAAAACTAGGAGCAGAAAGAAACTTCTTTGAACATTCATGGGATATTTTGCAGCTGATGTTCCTGAAAATTCATCACTAAGTCCCTGTGTGTTTCTTTTACATTTTCTTGGTTCTTTGCATATGACTCACCAGTGAATTATTCCAGTTTTTTGACTAGGTAATTCCACTGGTATCAATAGAGTTAAACTGGCATGAAACTTGAGAAACGTAATGGGGAATCTGACCACCTAATCTTGAGTTCACAGCTGGAAAATTTTTAAAAAATTAATTTTTATTTCTTTCAAATATTTTATCAAAGGAATTAAATTTGCAGCAGCATAGAAGAGCTAATAAGGGACTTTTATCCAGAGTAGCATCCATTCTTTTAGAAGAAAGCATTCAGTCTCCTATAAATGAAATGTCATGTTATTTTTAGATGAGGCTTTTTGCCAACAGTATCTAGAATAAGTAGATCAACACACGCTCTGATTATATTTAGCATAACAACCTTATTTAAAAATGTAAATGGTTATAGTTCTTCTTTAATGTCACTTGCAATAAGTCTACAGTGCGCCAATTCCCCAAGTATGGGTGCATTATTTAGCTCATAAATTTAAAAAGCCTTTAAAAAATGTTTACTGTTTACAAATAATAGTAAGCACAAGTTCAGTGTATGCTTTAAAAACATTATTTCTTTTGCTGGTTTGGGTAGAAAGATGTATTTTTATCAAAACTTCTTACAAACTTCTCATAAATATTTCTGCTGTTATATACAAGTTAGTATTCTCCTCTTTAAAGAAATCATGTCAGAGACCTAACACAAGCCATTGTCACGTATTAGAATTTGTGCCTATGGTATGCTGCAAGAAGGTGTCAATGTCAATGAATTAAATGGATAGACAATTTCATTGCAAAGGGGAACGTAATATACTGATCCCCCAGTACTTAGTGGAGGGGAGGCATGAGCGTGAGACATCTCTCAAAGTGGAGTTCTGCGTTGCCTTACCTCCCTACTTTAGAAGGTTCAGGAAGACTAGATCACTGGTCAATGCAAATTACTCCTGAGGCTGAAATGTGCCTTACTAAATTTTCTCGTGTGACCTCTCTTTATTTTTTTGAGGTTTTCAGCTGAAGAGCATTTCTACAGTGAACAGCATTCAATACATTCATACACTTAAGTACATCTAGTCCTTGCATGCTAGGTCCTTGAAAACCTCTTCATTTCCCACTGAGGAACCAGGACTCCTCAATGAGGCAGAATAATTACTATAAGGTCACATTCCATCTCAGCACTGATGCAGTCCAAATAAACTTCCAATATTGCTTTATCCCTTGCAGGAATAGGGCTTCTTGGGCAGGAATTATGTCACCAATGCTTGGGCTCACCAGGACCAAGCTAACCGTACTCGAAGTCTCAAAACTCTATGTTCAGATTGCAAAAGCAACTCCCCTCTTTTCTCAGATTTTTTCTCTGTGTCTCCTTACCTACAACATTGTAACAAGAGACATAACATCATAAACAGACATCAACAAGTATGCAAGTAAAGAGAGGCAAGAGTATCAATGGAAAACTGACCAGTAATCCAGATGGCCAATCAAGACTCATCATGGACGAGCAAATAGGAGAGCAAATGGCAGTCACAGAAGGATAGGAATTCAGATGGAGGCTACACGGTCTTTCATACTTTCATAATTTTATCACCAGTCTCATGATTTTTAATGTATTTCTTAAAGCTCCATCTCCTAGAAAAGAGACTTATTGAGAACCTCAGCTCTCCTTTATATGAAAAGTAAGCTTCTAGCCCTCATGGTTGTGGAGAAAAACTTGAAAATGTGAAGTGAATGAAGCTTAAGAGCTCCGAAGGCAGAAGGCAAATAAACAGACTCCAAACTCTATTTAAAAATATCTCATGGTTTTTAAGCCAGTCTCATGATTTTGGGAGCCTGTCATAATTTCTGAATATTGTAAAGTGGTAATACTGAATTCATGCAGACTCATTGGGTTCCAGCTGGGCTAGAACATCATTCAAACCAGTCTGCTGCTGAAAATGGGCCAATTGAATGAGAGAATGCTTCTGATGATCCTGCCCTCTGATTCCTGTCATCAAATCTGCCCTGTTCTTCCCCATCTTCCCACTGAGGAAAGAAGCTACATCAGAAGGAAATATATGCATTAGGCAAAACATTTTGGAGATTCATTTAGATGAGTCTAGAATTTTTTTTAATCCATCTACTGTTTCTAATGCCTAAATTATGTGGAAAGCTCAGCCTCCCATGGTGTGTGTAAAATCCCTTATTATTTCAGTTTTGTTAAGTTAAGGTAATTATGTTAAGTTTTGACAATGTGATTGACATAAAACTTAAAAGAGGTATTTAAAACTTCCATCAGCTAAAATTAAAAACCTTCCTTCCAAGGGTATCCTGGGTCAGATTAAAAGGCAGCAGTAATATAAATACACCCATACTCCATCACACAACAAATACATATTAACATCACATGTCAGGGGGCAAACAGAATATCATTTCTCTTTCGTTTTGATTTTTACACACTGAAGCCACATTCAAAGTGATAACAAGTGGGGAATGGGCAAAAATGTTTACTTAAAAGAAATAGTCTACCTGCAACTTGGCCCCGAACCTGAATCTGACCCAAAGCAAAGAGTTTTTTGGATTTCTTTGTTATTTGAAAAAGTTTATTAACTTTCCTACTCCATTATTTTTGCATTTTTGTGCATCGCTACACTTCTGGATTCCAGCCTGACTATAGCAATAAGCACTGGAAGTATCACAAGTATGTTTATTCTAGATATTCCCTGAACCTTCTGAGGTTTGCCCATTACTGGTGCAGAGAAGATATTTTGGGTGTAACAAAGTTCAGCAAACTAATGAAATTCAATTCAAATACAGATAACCAATAGTTATAGTGATAAATTCTGAATGTTTGCATCTTTAAAAAGACTAACAAATTCCTACAATTTTAGAAACCAATACCTAAAAATTAGGGATAATATTGTGTCATTCACGTTTTAGCACAATTTTTTATTGAAAACAAAGAGGAGTTCTACTTATACTCAGTGGAAGATATAGCTAGGGGAAGCTGCTTATTTTCACATTTCTTAACTAGAAATGCTTTTATTTCATTCAATTTCAAAAGATCAGAAGGATCGGTTAAACCTTGGATGAATCTGTGCCAAGAGAAATTGCAGGGAAATGTTCCGTACAAAAGAAAAAGAAAAGCTAGATATCCCTTTTCATTTTACAAGGCTTCTTCCTGTTGCTGTGAGGTTTGTAGAATTATAAGACCTTTGTGATACTGGTTGGAACTGCTGTGAGGTAATTATATGTAGTTATATAAAACAGGCTAATGCTAGCCAAGCAAATTGCCTAAAAGAAGGGGATGTATTCCTTGTTAAATGTTTTGTCATGATGACCATGCCCTTTATTTATCTCTAACACAACATGCTTATTCTGCCCCTATCTACTATATTCACCCTGCAAATTTATGAGGCTCTATTAATCTTCTGCCCTGCTGACGCTCTCTGTTGCAAAGTGTCAGCAGACTTTTGTACCTTGCTAATGTACAAAGGGCTTCCTATGAGTAATATCAGCATTTTGCCTTTTAATTGCACATATAATTTTTAGGTCTTATAGCTAATAAGGGAATTGAGACCACAGTTCATCATTGTCTCGAATGGTACTCCAGGGGTGTGGGGACTGTAGAAGCTCAGAGAAGAATATCGCTGTCCTGGTTCCAAGCAATAGTTTCTCTCATTATAGCAGCCCCATTCACACCACTATAGTTAAAGATCTGTCAGTGTTTCCATTATAAACCCCGCTTTTTTTTTCCTGGTTTTATAACTCAGCTGTAAAAATTTACTCCAGTATTAAAACTTAGTATACTTGGTCTCAACACAGGATATTTGTATTATTATTATCATCATTATGTTGTAATTATTATTATTACACA
Organism: Emydura macquarii macquarii; assembly: GCF_026122565.2. Taxonomy (NCBI): domain Eukaryota; kingdom Metazoa; phylum Chordata; order Testudines; family Chelidae; genus Emydura; species Emydura macquarii. The sequence continues at coordinate 41,553,258 of NW_027132610.1, read as the reverse complement.
TTTCAATAGAAGTTAGTTTTATTATTTTAGGGCTTTAGTATTGATAGTAGAACAGATGTTTTGTGATCAACTTGAAAATAGGCGTTTCTCTAATTGGAATTTTGTTGTTGATTTGTTCCCTCCTTCCCCTTCCAAAAAATTAAATGCCACGTTATTTAAATTGGAACGATGGGCATTATGACTTCTCATTTGCTTTTCCCACAGACTTTTACTATGAATTTTTTATGAGTATCCTTATCACCCAAAATCCATTGGAAATGAAATATAAACAATTAGCAGCATTCTTTTCGATACAGTGTTGGTATGAGAGAACAACATGGGTCTCGAATGCTGGCGATTAGGAGGCTATATACGGCATTTTGAAGTTAAATGTCTTATCTGCAAATAGGCAGTGAAAATTTTTAATCAGAATAGGCTATCAGAGAGTGGCATCAGTGGGAGCTGCGTGTGGGCAGAAGACATAGTGCAGTTTTGTACATAGTGCCTTGTGTGCATTAATGTTATTCTGCACAAATCCACAGAAGGATAAGAGGTCCAGGTGGATGTCTGATCCAGATCTTAGCATGGGTCATTAAAGCATTGCTTTAATAATATCTGCAGTCTTAGGTGGGTTTTGGCCAGGAAATTGACTTCTGAGGTGAGGTTTGAATCATTTTCTCAAGTGCTGGGGTTTGCCCCACCAGACTGATTGGAACAGGGAATGTTTTCTGCCCTTTAAAGTTCAGATATCAGGATATGTGTGGGGGACAAGAGCATCAGTGCAGACACTCAGCTTCCTTTGCTCTCTTGTTCATGATAGCACAGCTCCCTCAGGAGCCACACTACCATGTGGTCATGAGAGCGGCTGTAATTAAGCCTCTCTTGAAAGTGCTTTGTTGCCACGGAGGTGGAAGTTGCTGTTGGTTCAGAAACCTGCGCGGACCCAAGATGAGCATGTCACACAGATCGGTTGTTCGTCACCTTCCCCCAATCCCTTCCCCTTCTTTCTGTAGATCTCCATCGTGCTGAAAAGCTTGTACGAGGTCAACATGAGATCATACTAGCGAGTGCTCTCACTTCTGTTCCCTGGTTTTGTGCAAATTCCAATAGGATGGTTCCATTAGGGTTAACATGCTTGAAAGATGCTCACAGCCTGTACACTTTTTAGGGCTCACCCCATCACACTCTTCCATTCGGTAGTGAAATGATCTTTGATAATATTTCTCCATGACAGCAGTAGCATGTGGGGGTATCACTACAAAACAAGCTAATAACAGAAGTAAAAAAGAAAAAAAATATTTTAAAAGATCCATCTATTATACAAATAAAAGACAAGCACACCTTGATTTATAGGGTTATAATTTGATCTTAGAGGTCTGATGATTGTACAAACCACTCAGGCCTCACTCTTGTGGTTTTCATGTCTCCAGAACCACTCATTGGAATTCCAGCTCTGTAATTCAAAGCTGTCTGTTATTTACCATATATGTCATTTATCTTCAATCAGTGATAATAAGCATTTTGAACCTACAAAGTTAAATTTGATAGCATCAGATCTTTGGTGGGGAAAAAAAGATTAGTGCACCGTATGCTGCTTGTAAAAAGGTTTATCGCCAGCAAGAGACACATCATAAAGACATAACCAAATATTCATATAGGGTTAGAAACTTAATATAGAACACTGATGGGAAATGCAAATATTTCCATTTACTTCTCTAGGAAGAGTGCCCAAATGCCCTTCTCTGTATTTTCCATTACATAATATGTCTTTGTCATATCTCTTATACTGTTTTTGTGAAATAGTTCTAAATATTTTAATTATACCTTATACAAAAATGTTTTCACCATATTTCCTTTGTAAATGTCACCAGAATACTCCTCCCCCTCACTGAAAATGGTTATTCCAAATACATTCATTAATCTCAGAGTCATTTGAGGTTCTGGAATAAAATGTAAAATAAATAACTCCTCTAATTAAAAATAAAAATGACTTCAAAACTTCTGGAGGTTTATATTTCTTTAATCTATGAATTGTTTATTAACAACAATTATTTTTCCTGCACTGACAGGATGAACTATGCCTTCATTATTTCAGTCTTTCTGATTTCTCTTTTTTAAACCAGAAGTAAGTACTGCACACAGTAGGATTATCAAATGCACTTAAAACAAAGCTAGATTATATTAATTAGTGTTGTATGTGCACTTACAGTGGGTAATATAGTTCATCCTCTGGCACTTAGCTCATTAATTTCAAAATGTATGTTACTAAACCTCTCATCTTGGTTTTACTTAATTAAATTATTAAGATGAAACTTAATAAAATCAGAGGTTTTAAAATATCATTCCAGGCATAGCTACAATTAAGCGATCAAATATTCATAGTTTGTGGAAACTCAGCTAAGCAAGGCCACTCAGTTTTGTTCTGACTTATTCAAAACTGGACTTTCTCTTCTTCAATAAAATGATTTGTAAAGATAGAAAAGGAAATTAGTACATACCACTCTGAACAGATAGGTTAATTAAGGGTCAGTTTTTCAATCATATATACATAGTATAAAAATTAAATAATGTAGGCTAACAATATACTTCAAGCTAAACTGTTACTGCAGTATATTGCTGTACTCCAAAAAGTCCGGCATAACTATGAGTGACTGCCTATGTGTAGCTCTGCTGGAGAATGAATTAAGCACAGTTTAACCAATGGTGAGAGCTATTTTTCTTCAAACACCTTCCTGGAGCAAACAGTTTGCAGACTCGTGCCTAGGAGTGCATTTCATATGTAGAATATGTTCCATACAATCGTTGAATAAACAATGCACATTAGCTTTCTTACGTGTGGCCAATATGGAGCTCTCTCCTTCCATGGGATTTTACACATCTTCCACTTAACTCAAGAAATCCAAATAAAATGCAGTGCACCGAAACATTACCTGGACCCACCCTGGAAGATGCTATGTCTCTAATGCAATGGATGGATTACATACCTACCTATGTTGTACTGAAAGATTGTTATGGATGTAATAGGGATATAATATTCATTCTGATGCTAATCCAAGTACATGACAGTTTCAAAAAAAATCCTTCATATGTTTTATAGTTTCAGACACCATGTAAGAGAAGAAACAGTGGAAATTATTTACCCAAACGTGGAAGGGGATTGCAGTATTGGGTACATTTACACTGTAATCATGAATGTGACTGCAGCTCATGTAGACATACCTGAGCCAGTTTTAATCTAAATAGCTTGGGTACCAGAACAATGATGCCACGGCAGCATAGACTTCAGCGTGGACTGCACAGTCCCACCCCAAACCCTGGGTATTTACTCAGGCAGCCAGTCTACACTGATGCCCATGTTGCTGCTTCACTGCTCTGGTCCCCAAGCTAGCTAACCTGGGTACATTTACATGACCTGCAATCACACTCTGTGACTGCAGTGCAAACATACCGGTTGTGTGGAACTGTCTGTGGAATGCCTCTTGGTGAAGTGAAAGGGGCTGTCATACTGTGATCTTTGCACTGAGTGCTAAAAGGTGGTAAATGTCACACCCAGAAAAAAAACATTAAAAGAACATTATTAAGGTTGCAACGTCACACTCTCAAAAATTAGGAAATGCAGGAATTGTGATTGCCTCTGCAGCCTTAATTTGGCCCTGTTGTGTGTATGCATTGTGATACAGTTTAATTACATGACTGATTAGTAGGCATCCTTTGGTCTTGGTCTCCTTGGGTATGTGCCCCTGAGAAGTAAAAAAAGTTACATGATTACATACTACTTTTTCCACAGGATTCCTGTTTCATTCAGTGCACAGAATGGATGGGGATTCAGTCAATGAGCAGCTACTCACTTTGTTTTATCCGCATTGTTCAATGGGCAGTCTGAGGCCTTATTTACTGCACACTGTACAAACCTGGCTTGGAAGACAGAGGGTATGTTTACACTGCAATTGGACACCCACGACTGGCCTGTGCCACCTGATTCAGTCTCGCAGAGGTTGGACTAAGAGGCTGTTTAATTGTGCTGTAGACGTTCGGGTTTGGGCTGGAGCCCGAGCTCTGGGACCCTCCTATCTCACAGGGTCCCTACAGCCCAGGCCTCAGTCAAAGCCTAAACGTCTGTAGCACAAGTAAACAGCCCTTTAGCCTGAGCCCCATGAGCCGGAGTCAGCTGGCAGCAGCCAGCCACGGGATTTTAATTGCAGTATTGACATAACAGAATTATTATTTCCTTCAAGGGTTTCTCTATGGCTCTTATCACTATAGTATCTAAGCGCTTCACAGACATTCACAGCATTCACTGCTGTGAGGTAAGGGTGGATGGGGCACTGAGGCACAGAGAGTTTAAGGTCAAAAGTATCCACTAATTTTGGGTGCCCAGTTATGGGACCTGGTTTTTCAGAGTACTGAGCATTGTACAGGGTTTTACATGTTCAAAGCACTGCTCCCAGTGACTTCAATTACCAGGCTGGAGTGCTCAGCCCTTCTGCAAATCAGACCTGCTGGGCACGTAGAAACAAGAACATGCAATTAGTGACCACCTGTGAAAATTTTCCACTACTTTTGTTGTACAAGGCCGGAAAAACAATGAAACCACATTGGTCCAGCTGTGCTGGAGTCAGGACAGACTATACAGAGCCCATGTAAAAAGGGGGACTTCACCTCATGGAGCAGTGCTCCGCAATGGATCTCTCTACAGCAACTCAGCGGGTGGGCTGGGGCAGGCTGAGGCCAATGAATCCTTATACTATGTAGATCCACTGATCAAAATCTTAAGGGATCCTTAGTGCGAGATGGCCTCTAACACAGCCTAGATGTTGCATAAGTGGCTGCAGGATATCTGTACGCTGTCTCTGAATCCTGCATCTGAGTTGGGGGAGAAGATTCCATTCCTCTCCCTCTTCACTTTCCTCCCAAATCCCTATATTATTCTCCTGCATATGCCAGCTTGGCTTAGTGGATAAAATTGGCCCATCATTTATTATACTGAGATATGGTATGTTTTGTCTATCGGCATATGGGAGGTCTGCACTGGACAGCCAGAACAAGACACAGTAAAAAAAAAAAAATGCACAGAGGCAATAAACCATTTATGGGGCTAAATACGGATTAAGGCTCTGATTCCACAAGGTAATTAAGCATAGGCGTAACTTTAAGCAAGTGAGCAGTTCAACTGAAGTTTATGGGACTGTTCATCTGCTTACAGTTAGGCACATGCTTAGCTACCTTGCTGAATCAGGGTCTGAATGTGGATACTATTTACCAGAAGTGTAAAAATAGATACCCTGACCACAGCCAGATCTGCACACGCAGGTCTGCTCCGACAGAAATAGCAGTAGATCGGGCTGTTCTTAGGGAAAGAGCAGTCACCTAGTGGAGAAAAAATAGGTGTTTGCTGTGAGTTTAGGAAACTGTGAAAGACTGTTTTCTAACTACCAAAAAATTCTGCCTTCCATGTTTATTGTTACTTTCTGAGAATGGTTAGGTAAACTCCTAACATCCATAAGAGTAGAATAGCTCTGCGTGGAGAGTTAGTATGCTATAACTGACTCATTGTCTATTCATTTTAGATTGTTCCTACAGAGGATTTATAGAAACAATACCAAGGTGGCACTGAGGTGGCTATCAATGCTGTTTACAGACAATTTAAAGGAATAAACCTGCAGTTATGCCTGTGTTTGCTTTCCCTTGTGGTCTCCCTGCAACATGTTCTAATCCTATTGTGGCTTGATTGTTTCACAGCAAAGTGCTCCGCAGAGGCCTATAATTGGCACACAGGTTCAAATTAGATTGCTGTGTGTTTAGGAAAGCAGGGGTCATTTCACATCAGCACCACTCATTAAGAAGCAGAGTGCTAAGTTTTCTATTATAGAAAACTACATGTGTGTGTGTGTGTGTTTGGAAGGGAGGATTATATATACCTAAAAGAGAACAACACTGTAATCAACAATATGCGAAATCTGTTTGATAACAGAATATGTTAAACAGACACGCACATGTGGTTTGAGTAACACTGCATCTACCTGATTCTCTCACACAAATTCCTTTTTCCACTTGTAAATTTGGAGGCTGAAGTATTGGTCACCAGTGCCCTTGGTTTTGTGCATTTCAGTCAGACACTCAATAGTATTTGCATACCTGGGGCATTTAAGTTTTGAAATACTCCAGGCTCCATTCAGTGACCCTGTGCTCACAAATCAGAGGGAAGGGAAGCAAGCAGGGAGTTCTGGAATTCAGAACTGAGGCAGGTGGGCCCCAAAGTGAGGGAAACAATGTGAGAGGTCACTAAAGAGTAGAGGCTAGAAGGCCAGGATTGAGGGTGGGAGGGAGAGTTTGGAAGGCCTGGGGACAGAAACAGCTGCAATTCTGTGCCATGACAGAGCCTGTTCCATTTAGCAAACTCCCATGCTGAATACACTGGTCTAAGTCCTCTTGTTTCTAAAGCTATTCCACACCTCAGTATGTACTAGCATCCCAGTTAGCATATCCTCCCTACAATCCATCCCCAGCTTCTAAAATCCTTCCATGAGGACCTTGTTCCAATCCAACCCTTACACTGCTGAAAAGTGCCAAGAGATTTTAAAGTAAATGAACTCCAGCTCTGTCTCTCTCTCTCCCAGTCCCTGCATGAGGATTATTTTGTATATATGTGAATCAAAGAAGACACTGTTGTCTATGTGGAAAACAAGCATTGACTGAGTCTTCATTCTTACTTCCCCAGCCTATGGTATGCATGTTAAAGGCACGTGATAAAGATGCAACTATTAACTAAAGCCAGTTTCAAACCAAAGATGCTAATATAAATCAAACTTTTTTAAAAAAAATGTGTGCATGGACTTTGTGCAAGACTAACCACAGTGAAGGGGGAATTAGGAGCAGAGCAGCCCATCTGCATCCACCCTAGGAAAAAAGATGCATCCTTACCACATATTAGCTAAAGTGGGAAAATGCTAGTGATGACAAGGCAGTTTGTAGTTTTCACATGCATTAGAAGATCAAGGTAAACATTAGGGGGCAGCCTAGGGGTTACCTCAACCTGCTAATGTTAATACTGCTACTGCTTTATCCTCACTAGGATTTACCTCCTGTTAATGACCATGTGTTAGCTAATGCGTGGCAAGAACACACCTTTTTTCTTAGTGAAGATAAGATTCGGGAAACTTGCACCAAACACAGTGAGGGAACTGCTTCTTGTAATGTCACACCAGAATGAAAGGCAATGAGGTACCTGCATTGAGCAAAAGAGAGAGGATTTGAAGAAAATAATAGGGGGGTAATTTGGAATATTATAGACAGAAGTTTGGTTTTGTGAGGGTTTTTTAAGACCCAAATTATCACTTAACTCCAAAAGCAGCTCACAGATTTTAGGGAATATAACTAGGCTTTAAATGTCTTGTGTACTATTAGCAAGAAAGCTTCTTTTTTTTTTTTTTTTTTTAATTTAAGTATAGTATTTAGGGCTGGCTGTCTTACTATCATTGTAATGGTAGCTCCTGAACAGATCCTCCATTAGGTCACAAAGTTACTGCACTCTGGGTGATGAGAAAGGTATGTAGTTCTGGGGCTTATGGCCACAAATAGTGACTCCCTTGTAAATCTGGTTCTTTTGTTTTTGTCATCGGCCACAGGCAAGATAATGCACGAGGCAGCACATGTAATCCCACTGCACTACCGCAGAGATTTACTGTGGAAGGGCTTTGGTGATCCTGCTCCTCCTCGGCTACATTCAGAGACCTCATGATCATGGTGAGAAGGGACTACTAGCAGCCTGCTCCCCATTCTAGGAATAACAGGATCAGCCGCTTCTGACAGACTTGGTCTTGTTTGGATGTTTTTCACGTAAATCTCTTCACACTGAAATGAAGTAAAGGCCCACATGATTGGACACAGCCAGCAGGAAACCAACTGTTCACTTTCAAAAGTCAAACAAATGTTTTTGTGTTATACACACTGGGGCCAAGGGGATTCCCACCGGACCAGCCCCTGTGGGACTAACAAATGCATAGATGCCAGGCGGGGAGAGTTAAGGTTGAACACGCAGCCTTAGCTGGGGCATTTCCTGATTTTAGATGCTTAACTATGCAACATTGACATTTATAATGTATTTCCTTTAGATATGTCAAAAGAAAAAAAGATGAGGGATGAGGTAGGGAAGGGGGAATAAGGAACTTCCTTCTTTTGAACTCCCTCTGCTGCACAATGTAGGTGACTCAGGAGGGGTCTCTGTCCTACAAAGTTAGTACAAAAGTCCATAGCCCTTGTTTCCATTGGTGAGCAGTTATTCACAGGAATAGTCCCACTGGAGCCCGTGGAACAACTCAACATTGTAAGTGTAAAGCAGCCTTGCCTAGCACCTCCTGTACACAATTCGGTTTAATTAGCCTGGCAGGCATAGATAGTAAAGCCGTCTTTAGCTGTTCAATTTGGCACTAATACAGCAGAGCACTTAACTTTAAGTACACAAGTATTTGCATTGAAGTCAATGAGATTACTCACATGCTCAAAGTTAAACATATAATTAGGTGCTTTATGGGGTCAGGGACTTTATGGGTATGTCTACACTGCACACTAAACCCAGGTTCTGGCTCATGTTTGAGCCTGAGCCCACTTAGGTCCACATACAAATCAGTCTGACTTGGGTCAGCAAGCACTCAGAATCTCGGTCCTAGGACCCTGTTAGGGGGATGGGATCAGTGCCTGAGTCCTTCGGTGCCTTGGGTCCAAGCTCTGTCATTTTGGACAGTGGCCACAGCTCAAAGCACAGACACAAGTCAGAAGGTCTGCGTAATGCAGTATGGATGCCCTAGCATGGCTGTGAGACCTGGGACCAGCAATCATAAACCCAGGTTCTCAAGACAGTGTGGATGCTCAAGTGACATGGACAGTGAGTCCAAAAGCCCAGGTCCCACAGTCCCAGGCTTAGTGTGCAGTGTAGATTTACCTTATGAGTTTATAATAAACACGTAATGTGTACTTTGCATGCAATTTTCAAAGATTCAGAACACGGTGAAATAAAAACCATATTGCACCAAAATACTCAAAGGCAATTCCTGTTGATGAAGCTGGTACAAATTCTAGCTTTCTATCCCAAAGCTGTTTTGGCTGTAGTAATGTTCAAATACATTTTTTCATCCATTGTCTTTCTGGTGGTAAAAGTATATATTTTTCACACTTGAACTCAAAAATGGAAGAATATTTATTTTTCCCCTCTCAAACTTTCAAAAAACTATTCATCTTTGGGCAATGACAAAGCCTGGAAAATTTTATATTGAAAAGTGAAAGTTATGAGCAATTGGAAAAAGGTAAAGGGTAATAATGGTAACCATTATTCATCTTTAACTATAGCATGTGCTGCCATTCCCCAATAATCCATTAGTATCTTTTTCTAATGTGTTCTCTATATTCAATTCTTACATGATCTCCCCTCTTTTTAGTTTCCTTTAGAAATAAAGTGAAATGAAATTCGTATTCAAAACCATTGGATGCTGATGGCTTATGTACACCCATGTTCACTATTTAAAAAGATCTGTTACGTAACTACTTGGCCAACTAGTATACTTATGATAAATGACGGGTCAAAGAAAGTTCACACGTAATAACGCAAATCACAAATCAGTGTCTAGGAACAACACATATGAAATGATGTCTGAAACATCAATAACAATGTTTTGCCCTTATAATTATTATTAGCTTGATAATAGTCATTACTGACCTATCTTTTTTTCTGCTGATTTAGTAAAGTGCATCTAATAAGAAGTTGGGGTCAAACGTACAAACCAAATGACAATGCATTCCCAGGATATATAATGCCATTTCCAGTGATGTAATAAACAACTCACAGTGTTTTTCTCTCACCCTCCAAAATTAAGCCTAGTTGAGTAAAGTATGCCAACTGAAACCCTTTCAGTTCTTGCCTGAATGTAATACAAATCTCTCTGCCTCAATTTTAAAATGACAAACCACTCCTTGGAATAGAGAGGACTTAAGTGTAAAGCATGTTTTATTTCAGATGCCAATTAAAAATCAGTCTTTAAAGAAGTATCTGTATCTACCTAGATATAGACAGATATATAGTTATATCACACTAAATCCTTCCTATTGCAAGGCATTCATTGTAATTTTAACAAAAATCTGATTTTTTAAAAGAATAATTCAACTTTTTATGAGAATAAGGTATTCTATAATTTTAGACACTATATACATGTTTTAATACAAAGGAGATGATCTTATATTATACAATAAAGGGATGCTTGTTAATTTAGCAAAAATCATGATGCTTTTATCTATCTCTGTATTGATGGGATCCACAAAAAACAGCTCAGTCCCTTACTTAACCATGTTGGAGCCCACTCAAGCCATTGAGTTTCAAACTGCGGTAGTATTATTCTTTGATGTCTACAGCTTAGCAGCACAAAGCTGGTCTCCAAGCACTTACCTTCTATAAAGAAACGCCAAATGTTTGGCCTTTGGGCTGTAAATATTGTGTCACCATTGATTTTTAACATATAAAGTGTATTTTCCTGAATGTCAAGTATTCTCAAAGTGCAGGGACTCCCATGAGCATAAAGTGTAAGGAATTAGAGACAGTTTTAAAAAGAGGTACTACAAGCAAGCAAAGAAGAAAGGAATAGTCAGAAACAAGGGAAGGAAGAAATGAAAGAAAGTGTATGAACTTAGCCAAATATTGTGTTATCATTCATCTCTTAGATGAAAATGTTATCTTGGGAGAAGAATATCACATTGTCAGTCAAGAAGGGTGAATAGTGATGTTATCAATAAACCATAGGATATTTTGCTTTAAGGGGCTATGTATTTCACTTGTTACAGGAAATCTTTGCCAACTACATAGCAAGATTTGGTTATAAGATCAGACATTCTGCCTGTTTAAAGAAGGAAAAATGTACACAAATGGGAGAAGCAGCTGAAGTTTCACCAACTATTTGCTACTAATATTTTATTTTACCTAAGGATTTTGTTTATTGCCTTGGGATGTGTCAGAAGGCCAAATCCTGCAGATTGTAATCAGGTAAAACTCCCACTGAAGTCAGCGTTGGCAGGATTTAGCCCATGGAAATTTTTCTAGCAGTATTTCAAATTAATATTAATTTTCATACAAGTCTGTTGGAGGAGGGCAATGATACACAGCTGCCGCATCTCTGGGCCTCCTCCTCCTGTCTGCAATGCATGCAGAGGTGACGCATGGGGTGGGTGGGGGGCATGTGTGGTGGGTGGGGGGCAGATTTGCTGCTTGGCTTGCATTCAGCATGTTCACATGGACTGAGCATGCTCAGTAACACTTCTGAGCCTGCTGCCCTCACTTTGCCCCTCCCCCCCACTATCAGCAGGCACTGGTCATCTCTGCAGTCATTGATGCCCAATCCCACTGAGACCTCTCTCAGGGAGGGGACAGCGTCACAGAGGTGTCCAACACCCCTTTTTAATGCAGGATGAGATGTACGCTTCTCATGCAGCAAGATCTAGGGGGGTGAAATCCAGTTTGATGCCCTTTCATTGGGGAATTCCACTGATAACAAATGTCACTGTGGTGGAATGAAAACTGCTCATTGTGTCAAAACACGGTCTTGCTTTTGACATTTTTCAGAAGATACATGCACTGCACAATCATCACAAAGCTCTCAGTTGTGTCCAGCTCCTTCATTAACACCATCTATGTCGGCCATGTTTGATCAGCTAGGCACCAATTTATCTTAGAGGAGTCAAATGTGTTTTGTGAAGAGGGCTGCAATACATACTTAATTATGGCCCAGGGGACAAGTCTACAAAGTTAGAATCATAAACTACCCTCATTCCAGAGCATCTCCCCTCGATAACAATGGGTCTCGTCTTGCAAAATTCTACTGAGCACCTGCAACTCCAGTTGGCTTTAAATGGCACCACTTTCATTAACTGTTTTTTAATAGGAACAGGTCCTATCTTGGGCTGCACAGAGGAAATCAAATTTCACAGTGACTTAATGAATTCATAGGGTTAATCTGGGTTGTACAGGGTGCAAGCAAGTCCAGAATCACTCTACTTCTTCTAATACTGGCCCCCCGCTGTGCACCCCTTATTTGCATTGGTGAGCACTTACACAGATAGTCCCATTGAAACAAGTGGAAACATTCTGTTTTAGGCTTTAGATGACTTGCATCAGCATAGCTGAGCATCTCACCATCTTTAATGTATTTATTCCCACAACACATCTGTGAAGTAGAGAGGTGCTGTTACCCCCATTGTACAGATGGGGAACTGAGGCACAGAGAGGCTAGGGGACTTGCACAAGGTCACACAGGAAGTCTGTGGCAGAGCAGGATATTCAACCCAAGTATCCCAAATCCCAAACCAGTGCCCTGGTTACTGGAGCAGCCCTTCCTCTCTAACAATGGTCTCAGAATAAATTCTCCCCAACACAGGTAAAACTTGCACAAAATGATCCAATATTAAAATTTATTTTATAGATCTATATGAGAATACAGTTAAAACTAAAATAAAAACATACCTAGACATAAGTGTAGTTTCTAAGCTAGCCTTATACTCCGAGCAGGAATTGATGACAACAGATAAAGATAAATCAGGATTCAGATAGTCACCAGGTAAGATTTTATATTCTCTCCAAGAACCATCCTCACTCATCCTAAAGCACCAGGCACTATGCACAGGAATCCAGATTTTGATGGGTCCTTGCGTGGAGAGAGAAAAGACTCTCACTCCTTTGCATGGCCCACCTATGGGTCAATCTCCATAGCAGTCCCTGCTTGTTCCCTCTTCCCCTGTCAAACAAATCACCTGAACAGGAACAGGGAAGAGGCAGGGCTGGTTTCCACTTTTCCTTCTGCAGTGGTCTGGGGTTGCTTCCTAATGGATGGTACCAAATATGCTGGGAAACTCTGAAGAGACTGGGCTGGCTTGAAACACACATTCTTTTCTAGCACTCCCTGGGGCAGTGCACCTCTGCCCTGATTTCTGCATAGGCTGCATGTAAATCATTCAACCGATGCCAGGATGAATAATAGAAATGGTGCTTCGGAGTCACACCCTTGAATAGCAAACTAGACCCAGACTGAAGCAGATAAGTGATTCCCTCTGACTCTCAAGCAAATGTCCTTTAGCACCAGCACAGTAGAAGTTGCCTTGGCTTGCCATGCTGTTTCTTTTGATCATATACTCCACGTGCCACATCGAAAATAATGTGCAGGATACTACTTACTGGATGTGTAGATTCCTTTGAACTGCATTTTCAACAATCGTGTTTGCTAGACACACAAATAGTATCTTGAAGCCATTGCAATTCTATCTGTTTAAGGACATAGTCGATTTGCAGATCAACATTTTCTCAGAATACACATTTACACAAATAATGACTTTTTAATGCAAAACTTTCTTATAATACCCGGGCAGTTAAGCCAGTTTTCTTGTCAAGCTTGAGAGACTATTGATCTGAGTTCTGAAACATCTAAGAAGCACTTAAAAGTGTCTTTCTGGTAAATAATACCTCCTGAGAGATGAGGAGTACCTTCAACTCCCAACTTTGAGGGCATTTAGGTCTTCTCAGGAGGCACTAAGCACATTGCAGGATATAGCCCTACTATTGCTAATAACCTACTTATCATAACATTGAGAATCATACAGTTTTACTATGAAAGGCAAAGGTAGTACTATTTGGATTTAATCCCTTATGGATCATCCGGTCAGTATTTTTTGTAGATTTTCTCTACTTATGGGAATGTCTGTTTACTTAATATTTTGAATTGACTGAACAATTTTTAAAAAATAAAAATAATTTAACAACCTAGAATATACTTTATGTATTTTCCAATAATCAACATTCATATTTGTAAATATACTGCTATTTTTTCTCCTATATCTGACCAAGAGATTTTGACCTTTTCTTTGGGATGAGGATGTTGCTATCATAATCCAGGCCTTTATTCCTACAAAACTGGATTATTGCAATGTGTTCTATATGAAGCAAGTACACCTTAAATCTGAAGTGGCTTCTGATCTTTATTTGTAAGGAAGGTGGATGATGTATTCACTTCTTACAGTGATAATTAAATGCTTTCTATTGCATCAGCAAATAGGGAAGATGTTAAAATGCAGCTACTAAACGCAAACATTTTTCAAATTTGCTTGACCGGACAACTTGCTTCCAAGAGTTTTAAAAGAATTGGCCAAGAAGCTACTGAAACGTTGACATTGCTGTTCAACCACCTTGGAATACTAAGAAGTTCCAGAGGACTGGAAACAAGCATATGCTGCCCTCATATTTAAAAGGGTAAAAAAAGATGACCTGGGTAACAGTCCCAGAAAAAAAGCCCCAGAATAGCTGATACACAATGCAGTCAGTAAAGATTTAAAGGATGGTATAATATCTAATACAAATCAGCATGGTTTTTTAGCAAATAAGTATTGTCAAACAAACGATATAATTTTTTGAGGAGATTCCATATTTAGTTGATAAAAGTAACTGTGTTGACATTTATACTTGCACTTCTGTAGGGCACCTGACTTAGTCTGCATGAAGTCTGATAGAAAAAATAACACTATGCAAAATCAATGTAGTCCATATTAAATAGATTAAAAACTGACTAACAGAGATCTTAAAAAATAATTAAAGGGGAATCATTATTCAAGGGGACTATGTCTAATGGGCTCCCAATGGAATGTATGCTGAGTCCAATGCTATTAATATTTTTATCAGTTATCTGGAAGAAAACACAACTATTGTTGGCAAAGTTTACAGATGACACAAAATTGGTAGAGAGATTAATGATAAGGATACATCAGCTTTACAGAGCAATCTGGATCACTTGGTAAACTGGGCTCACCTGAAAAACATGCATTTTGCTGCAACTAAATGCAAGGTCACACATCTAGGAACAACAAATGCAGGCCACACTTACAGCTGGGAGACTGTATTTTGGAAAGTAGTGACCCTGAAAGCGACTTAGGAGTTGTGGTGGATAACCAACTCAACATGAGCTTGCAGTACATTGTGCTTACTAAGACAGTGAATGCAATCCTTGGATGTATAAGAATGAGAATACCAAGCAGAAGGGAGGTGCTACTATCACTGAATATGGCATTAATGAACGATTACGGGAATATTGTGTCCAATTCTGGGGTCCACCCTTTAAAAAGCCGACAAAAGTTGACAAATTGGAAAGGGTTGAGAAAAGACCTACAAGAATGATTTAAGGTCCGGAAAACATGCTTTAGAGAGAGGGAATAAAGAAGCTCTGTCTATTTAGCTTAACAAAAAGAAGCTTAAGAAGTGACTTGATAATTGTCTATAAGTACCTACATGGGGAACAGATTTCTAATAGTGGAGAACTCTCTAAATCTGGCAGACAAAGGCATAGCAAGACAAATTCAGAAATAAGGTGAAAATAATTAGAAATAAGGTACAAATTTTCAACAGTAGAGGGTTATTACTCATTGGAACTATTTGCCTAGGGATCACCTGAAGTCTTTAAATCAAGACTACATATCTTTCTAAAACTCATGCTCTAGCTTAACTAGAAGTTATCGTCTTTATGCAGGAATTACCGAGTGAAATTCTATGGCCTGTGTTATGCCGGAAATCAGACTAGATGATCATTCTGGTCCCTTCTGACCTTAAAATCTATGAAGTTATGAAAAGATGAAGAATGAGGCAACTGACTTATTAAGCTGTGAATCTTGCCAGGTCACAGGAGAGCAAATCTGCAGGGCTGCCTACTGGTACCTGGGTACAAATTAAGGTATTGATTTTGACCTCTGAAGGTCTAAATGGCTTAGGACCTATTTGAGACCCTGCATCTTTCTCCCTATTATACTGCCAGGAAAAGTACTCAAGCTGAATCCTCCTCAGTTTATAAAAGTTGCTAGTAGAGAGTGGGATCCTCAGCTTTGGAATTTACTTCCTTTGTTGGTGTGTAAACGCCTAGCACGGTAGACTTTCAGGGTGCACCAAAAGCCCATTCTTTTACCCACGCCTTTTGAGAAGCAGGCATATAATAAGGGTAAGGTGGTATTGACTGCGTTCTAATTTGCTCTCTAGGTTTGGGGTGAGAAATAGTTACTGGTTCAATTTTCTCTGTGCGATTGGTATTTGTGATTTATGGCAAAGGTATCTTGAGGTTAGGACAAGTGCTTTTTAAATATGTATTGCAAATTAAAAAAAAAGATACCAGTGACTCAAGTAGGAATTACTATTAGTTCTTCAGTAGCACCCAAAAACTGATTAAAAAATAAGGTTTTGCAGTAGGAGAAAAGGATATGAGCCAAAAACCCTAATCAGATAAAGAATTGAATGGTTTTATATAATGCAGCTCTCAGGTAACTCATTTAACTTGAGATCATTAACTTGAGATCTCTTATCTTTATTTCTCTCTCTTTGTTCCCCTCCCCTTTGGATAAAGTACAGATATTATATTGTACCCAGAGAGGTATTAATGTAGTACGGTAGTAAGTTTTAAAAATCTAAAATATATCTATTGATTGTCTTGAACTGTTTAATCTGCAAGTAGACACAGAGCCTTAAAACTGGCAATATATGTAAGATTTTTCTATCCTTGAATAGCAATTTGTTTTTGATTATGAATAATACATCTTGCTACAATAGTGCAGTCAGATACTAGTATAATTAGATACATTTCTGAGGTCTGCCTATGGTTCGTGCATCAAACACTGATCCTTCAGGCAGCCTTGTATACGTCTATAGGCTTGAGACGTTGGAGAAATGAACACAGCCATGCTAACAGTGCCCTCACTCCAGTTACAGACGTAAGATGACAGTGACTGCTCCAAGGCATACTAATTACAAAGTATTTAGCAGTCAATGTGTAGTATACACCTGCCAGAAGCAGGATTGGGGGAAACGTGACATCCCTATTTCTTATCTTACAAAGAACCTAGCTGAAAGGTAAGTTCTAAAGAGGCCAGTGACTGTACGAAACTGGATGTTACCACAGTTCAATTATGTCCTCATATTTCTCCCTCTTAATGTATATATGGCATTATTACTTAATGCTGTATCTTCAGAATAATCAGCCGTGTATCTTAACCAGTAGTATTATGGAGAGTATTACCAGGAGTTTGTATTTCAGCAATACAAACCTGAAGATAAAATGTACTACATTATGTATGCTGTACTCTTGTTTTTCTGCATGGTGGGTCCAATTCCAAACCAAAGTCCTAATTACCCTGAACTTTGCACAGAGGGGGTGCTTCTGAATCCAGACTCAAATTCTGGGGCTTCAGCTTATTTCTACAATGGAACAAATCCAAATTTTGGATCCAAACACTTCTTATCCAAATCCTATCCCCCAAATTCAAATTTTGCCTCTTGGGCCTATTTCTGACTACAAGAAACAGTACCACATGATTTAGGACCATCGAAGAAATAGATAGACCCCATCAAACTTTTTCCTACACATTATAGCATTTTTTTCAAATCTAATGATAGAATAACAGGATATTGTTAGAAGGCCCCTAAACATGACAACATATAATATTTATTAAAAAAAAAAAAAAAAACAGCAAAGAAGCAAGAAATCAGAGAGAACTGCCACAGATCTAGGGAGGAAAAAAGCCCTGTTGACTTGTAGCCAAGATTCACTAGCACCACACAAGGTGTGCAAAAAACAAGGAAACAAACAAATAAAAATTCAAATTGTGTCCCTGAAAATGTTCATTCTTATTGATTTGAGTCCCTATCAAAAAGTTGTTTTAAAACATTTGTTTTACTCAAATGTTTTACTCCAAAGAGTAAAAAGCAGAAGCCTGAGAGAAGAGAGAAGAAAATGAAAGGGAAACAGATTTAGTTGAAATGCCACAAGGAAGAAATCGCTTTTAGAACTCATATTAATACTTTGTCTTTATATAGCGCAGTACTTTAAAAAAAAATCCATAGAGCTTAGTGCTCTTTACAGAGATAAGTAGGCATTTTCACCTGTGTTTTACAGATGGGTAACTGAGGTACACAGCGATTAATTGACCTGCCCAAGGTCACAAAAGTCAGTGACAAACGCAGGTGTCCTGACTGTCCATTCCATGTTCAGTTCACACAGTTGCCACATAAATGCAAATCTATGCGATTATGGGGCTGAAGGCAGAAGCCTCTCACCCACCTCAGCCTGGTGTCTGAGAGGAAGGATTGGAGTCAGAGTGCCAGCCAGGTACAGTGGCTTGTTTGCAGAGACTCAGGAGCCTCCCTAACTCTCTTATGCATTTCTATAGCTCTCAAGGGCAGTGGGCTAGGGGCAAATAAAATAAAATAAAATAAAAGTTTTTTTTAAAAAGTGTGCATGCACATCATATCATCTCACCAATCCCTTGTCTCCATGTTGATAATAGAGATTGTAAAGTCTTTGGGACAGGAACCCATCTTATATTCCAAAACATACTAAAAATAAATAAAAGAGGGGGTCAACAATGGGAATTGGTCTTTAGGGGAAAATCCAGGGGGAAAAAACCCTACCACTGTTTTTTTAACGAAAATTTTCCTTTTTTCCCTCCCTTTCTCCCCTACACACCCTGCCACATTTTCTTGTTTTTCATTTTGACACTGATAAAGGGAGAAAGAAAATAAAAAGGAAAGACTGGGGAGGGAGAGGGAGCTGAAAAAAAATCAGTTTTCTGCCAAGAAACTTGAAAATTTTGAACAAAATGAAGAAGTTCACAGATAATTTTCATTTAGAATGCTGACTGAGCTCATTTCTCTTTCATTTGGGGGGAGGGAGGGAAGCCCTTTACATTGTAAAATGATTTCAAATGAAAATTTTCAACCAGCTCTAATAAATAACAGTAACGCACAATCGGCTATGTTCATCTGTCAGTAGAAAGTAAACAATTAACTAATATTATGTATCATGCTAGACTGAGACGTTGTTGTTGACTGTAATAGATGCTTATACAAACAAAGTTTATTACATGCTCTATTATATCCAGAATCAAACTGGCTGAAACCCAGCTGTCTGCACTGTCATTGAAGGGATATGCACTTCATTCAGGTTTGACATCGTTTTTATAAATCAGTTTTACTGGTGACATGTCCACACAGATACAAAGACACAGACATGCACCCTTGCAGGAAACAACCTGGATGACAGTGGGCCCAAACTGAAGTTTCCCTCAAGTCCTAGATCAGTCAAACTCCCAATGACTTGGGATAGGAGTTTTGCCTGAGAACAAACTGAATAAAGACTTCAAGATTTGGCCCATTATGAGCCCTTGCCCTTTTGGTTCAGGTTATATAATTTGATGCTGTGGTCTTACCTGCCTGTAGCTCCCACGCCATAGTGGGGAATTTAGGACTTCTTCTGAGGGGGAGAAGGTTTTGCCACATATATGTTATGCTGTTATCCCAAGGAGATGGAATAAAACAGCCTGATCCAATGCAGTGCATCTGCACCCTTCTGGCATGCAAGTGGCAGTCAGTCATGAACAACAGAGGATCTGTATCAGAGTCACTTATTCAAGGGAATAGGTCCTCATCCATAGAAACCACAAAACTTTAAAAAAAAAAAAAAAAAAAAAAAGAGTTTTATGTCAGGGAGTTGCATCACTACCTGGGGAAGAAGAACTCACACAAATTCTCTCTTTACTTCCTACGCTCTTCAACTTCCAATTCTGTTTGTTCATTCAGATCATTGCATTTGTTCTACAGCTTCACTGCATCGCTCTGGTGGCTATGGAGCGCAACGGGTGGAAAATCCCAGTTACAGATGTCAAAACATTGTAAAAAAAAAATCTTTATCAGAATAGCAGAGAGGGGTCCACAGCACTTCGGTCAATGGAGCACGGAGTTAACCCTGGGTATTTTTTTGTGGGATACTGCCACAGCTGCAGTCAGCAGAGGCATTTAAGATGGACCCACATCTGCATAAAAGAGAGGGGATTGCTGGCAGACCATTCTCTGTGAGGGTCCTTTACTCTCTCCTCTTCATCCGTCCAAGAACCCAAATCTGTTAATATTTAGGACACGCTGCAAGACCCATCTTTTTAGCAAGACTGCTGAAGAAGTCAGTGTTGTTAGGAGTGACTTATAGAGGAAGTGGGGCATTTGATTTTGAGGGGTGGGGGTGGGAAGGCTGCCTTGTAATTTATTGGTGTTATAAGTTATGGGGATGCTTTTTGATTTATTGTACTTTTGAGTATCCGTCTGAGGTGCCTCGAGTGTTCAGAGGAGTGCCTCTGGTTCTATAAATTTCCACCAAAAAAAAATCTTGAAAGTCCTGTTACAACCACAAGGCTTGAATAGCTTTATTTTGGTAAATGTGTTATCTATTGGCAGACTGTACCATTAGATTTCCACTGGATTTCTGAAAGCTAATAATGTAACTAAAAATTAGCTTCCCATATCCAGAAAGCCTAAGTAATGTCATACTCCAAAAGCACCATTTATCACTTATTAGGGGGAAAAACAATAAGCTGATGTCATTCGACTGACAAGTGTAGAGACTGATGTGAAGCTGCCATAAATATCCATGCGTAGAATCTGCCTCAAAGGCCTGAACCATCACAGTCAGGCATTCGTTTAAAGAGAGAGTTAAATGACTCTCCTGATGGTGCTGACATTGAGCATAATAACTGGAAACAAAACAGTTAAGTCCCTTTGAAGTCGATGGGCATTTGCCTGCATGCAGACCGCAGGATAGATATAGTAGAAAGACAACTATATGTGCTATATTACAAACCGAAGGTGCATTTTTCAGGGAAAGAAAACATTAAAAAAATGTTGACACCCACTCCATTACCTGGTCATTTTAAAAGGAATCTTTTAATTAAAATCTCTCTTTATGGAAGGATTTTCTGAGAGTCCTGAACCTGCCATAGCAATGCATCTGATTTTCCACAAAAATCTTGCCTAAAGTCCTGGAGATGCTAAAAAGATATGGGAATGCAAAGTACAGTATGTGCTCATAGTATTTCTTTTAATAAGTTCAGTACTGTGCACAAAAGACACACTAAATAAGAAGTTCCAGCACAAAAGTACTGTCTGTCTGCTCGTGTTGTTTCTCCAACTAAATATTTGATAGTTTAAAGTGTCTTTGTAGCCTAAGAGATATACTCTAGGATTTTGAGGGGGAAGTTCTATGGCCTGTTTTATACAGGAGGTCAGGCTAGATGATCACAGTGGCCCATTTTGGCCTGGAAATCTCTGAATCTAAACACTGAAACTTTAAGTAGGAAACATTAGTCCATGATCACTCATTAAAGCTTCTGTTTGACTGGAGGTTTTAGGAAAAAAAGAGGAAAACAAGAGCCAAAGACGAGACAGATATAAAATGTGTACCATGTAGTCTACAAGATAAGCTGTATTTTCAGGTTGGCTACAAAAGACAAAGTTCTACAATCTATTTAGAATATCTAAAGTCTTCCAATAATTTCTAAAAAAATTCCATACGAAAAGAATCATGAGCCACAAATGGTACCGTTTCCAGTCAAAATATCCTGGGATAAACTAACATCCTCTGCATATTAAATGGGATAGAGAAATATATTTTATTAAAGTTTGTGCTGCTGGTACCATTAGAAGATTTCTATAAATAATAACATCTTAGGATGTTTATAAGTGAGTAGATCCAAAGTACTAATGAAAGCAACACAACTGGAGAAAGTGAGCTCTATAAATGAAAAATGATGTTAATCTAACAATGGAAGTTTAGAAAAAGAAGGAAGAAACAAGATAAAGATTTCACTTTTACATGTGCTCAGCACGTCTTTTAAATATTAAAGGAAATATGGAGCAAACTGTTCTTGTATCCATGTAATTAAGATTATACAGTACATCATATGCTGACATGGCTCAGATTTTACACAGAAAAGAAAAGATTGGGAATTTAAAGCATAGTGACTCAGGTATACTGCAGTAAACTTGAAAGCAAGATTTGAAGGGCAATATTTTCATAGCTCTCTGTTCCACACAAAAAATCTGTTAAAGTACTTTGATCAGTTTTTGGCAATAACAATTTAAGACTTTCAAAAATGTTAGTACAGGTGCTAAAATTTATTTTGTTAATTGCTGGAATAATCAATAACTAATTTTCATTCTAAACGAGGGTCCTTCATGTGTCTTAAAGAACCCAAGAGAAGATCATTTGCATCTCAATAACAATCCCTAACAATGTCATGTCATTAAAATCCAAACTAGATCTCAATAATGTAGGTTAGTGACCAGTAAGGGAGTTATTACCTGGGTCAAGTCCTCTGGGGCTGCAATAGACCAACTGGTGAAAGCTTTGCTTGTGTGGATACTTCACAAAATAAGCATGTCCTCCCTTGTGAATTATCCCAGTATTTGGTGAGATGTCATTTTCTAAATGGACATATACTAGTACTATTTCAAGAGCTTGTGGCAGGTTCATAAGATGAAGGTCACACCAAGCAAAACAAAAACAGAGTAACATGCAATAGAGAGTTTTAAAAAAAAGCTCTGAAAACTTAACGTTATCACTTAGCTTCCATTAAAAATGTTTCTGTAAAAGATGGTAATTAGTAGAACTGGAACTCAAAGGTATATTAGCCTTACATACTAGCTAGAAACAGAGAGAGCCATAACTATTTTAAGATGCCTTTTTAACAATGCTTTTGTAATGCCAACACACTTGCTGATGATATTGAAATTTTTATGTTAATTAAACAACCCCTAACCACTCAGTACATTTCAGATATATACACT
The DNA here is from genome assembly GCF_026122565.2 of Emydura macquarii macquarii. NCBI lineage: Eukaryota > Metazoa > Chordata > Testudines > Chelidae > Emydura > Emydura macquarii. The sequence goes on along the minus strand of NW_027132610.1, from coordinate 41,530,616 downwards.
TTGTAATTACCTCCATTATTGAAATAGCTAGTCTGATTTATCCTTGCCACGGTAACATTCCAGCTTCTGTTACTTTTGTCTTTAGAAAAACATAGGTCCCAGCGAGGGAATATAAAACTATTACTGTAAATTAAATATTAAAGCTAACTTATTTTTGCATAAGAACCCTGTCAAATGATGGTGATAACTGTTCCTAAGATACAAACTTTTTTTGGGCCTCTTTTTTTTTTTAAGCTCAAATTAAAACCTAATTTTCAGCTCTTTTTGTAAATTTTATGTGGTTAGTGTGTATAGTTTTACTGATGGTAGCAGCTTAAGGGGAGCTATTATAGTCTTAGTTTAGTGATTAAGAAATACAACATTTGTTGAAGAGCTAGGCCTTTTAGTCTGGAATGGATTATCACTTGATCCTTCCTTAAGCATTTTTATACAGGAGTGCATTATCCTTGGAGCCACCCTGGGCTCAATGCCTCATTAACCTGGGTGTTAGATAAATCAAAGGCAGCCTCAGAGACAAAGATAAGCAAACTGCAGGCCAGCAAGACGATGATGTATGGATCCAGGAGGCTAATAGGAAAGTATTGACAGGAAAATGGTGTGCTTATCCTGCAATCACTGCATATTGCAATGAGAGCTCCCAAAAGCAGATGGGATACACTTTAGGGAATGCATGAGTATGAGATTGCTAGGCAGAAATGGATCCTTACATCTTAAATTCTTACAAGAACTTTGTTTGCAGCAGCACTTCCAGCTCAGCAGAGTGGTTAATAGCCAGGCAATGGCAAACTCCAGTGAATTTGTTTTAGGGATTGTTATTATTTTAAGATTGTAATATAAAAAGCAATGCTGAAATTTTCATATGTCAAAAATGTAAAAATAAATACACTTGGAAGAGAAAAAACACAGAACATCTGTGTGTGCCTGAAAAAAAAAACATATAGTATTAAGCATATGCAGTGAAAGCCTTTTGTGAAAATTAATGTGTCAGTTGTTAATACACTGCTAATAGGTAAGATGTGATTGACACCACACTTTGGATAACGGGTACCTTTTATGGGTTTTACCTGTTGCGTCTGAGTATTTGGGTTACCAAGGGTAAAAATTTCAAAGTGCCTAAGTGACTTTGGGGCCTAAGCCCCATTAACTATTGCTTAGAATCCTAAATCACAAATTATCCCAAGTTTTGTTGGGGTGTCTATCTTATTTTTCAGGATTTATTTAAGAACTGGTTCCATGAATTTATTCTGAGAGGAAAAATGTTGGTTCCCAGTAAGATCCTGATCAAAAGCCCATGAGGTCAATGGAAAGACTCCCAGTGACATCAATGATCTTTGAATTAAGTTCAGTATGAACACACAACTCCCCATGAAGTAAACTGGAGTTGTGAATATGTATCTGAGGACAGAAATTGGCTCTGGTGTGTTTTATTCTCTCACTTCTACTGGTTTCCACTGATCACATCTATTAGACTTTTTCTCTTAGACTTACATGTAACTCTTTTTTTCAAAATAACAGATGTCTTTATAATTAACTATTTCTGTTCTATAAACTTATTTTAGTCTGCTTTTATTTTCTCTCTGGAATTACTTTCTCTCTGATTATTCTCTTGGTTAACTCCCAGTGACTTCACTGGGAGCAGGATCAAGTGCAAAATCTATCTGCTTAACAGAGAGAGCATGGTTTTATATAATGGTATCTATTTTGAAAACACACGTCCAGATTCCCTGGCACATTCTGATTACTAACATATACTATATACTATATATATATATAAAACTATACATCATTCTGATGATGGTAAGAAGCCATACACCCAGCATAAGTGATTGGTTAAAATAGGTTTTTGGCTGCTTTGTATTGCTGAAGTGGTGCAATTAACCAGCACATTCAGTACACAAAGATGGATGGTGCTCATGAAATGCTGTGTAGTGAATGAGGTTGTTGTCTGAAGGACTCCTGCCTCACTGGCTGCAAAAGTTGGAGGTGTCTATTGAATGAGGCAGGGAATTACAGGAAGAAAAAGGATGGTCTCATGGTTAAGGAAATTGAATGCCACATTGGAGAACATAATTCTGTCCCTGCCTCTGCCACAGAGTTCCTATGTGATGCTGGACAAGTCACATAAACCAATACTTTTCACAGGTGGAGTCACACGTTGTTTGTTCCTCGTTTTATGAGCACTCATCTTGATACACCTGGGATCTGATTTGTTAAAATACTGCAGAGTTACAGCTGCACAGGGAAGTCAATGGGAGCTTCTGCCTTATCCCCTCATGTCCCCTCCAACCTGTCCTCTTCTTTACCCATCTTCCCTGCTTCTATCCCCCTGTATTCCTGTCATCCTCCAGCCTGTCCCTGTTAATCCTTCTAATAACCCGCTCGCACCTCAGCCTGCGCTCCACAATCTGTCCCTGATCCCCATTTGCTCCTTACTCCTCATCCAAGCCATGCTGCTTTCTCCTCCCCTCCATGCTAACTGGGCACTCAAGGCAGGGGGAGAGGAACACTGAGAGCATAGGAGAAAGAATCGCCCTGGTCTCTGTTCTAGTGCCTGGCACTATAGCAACCCCCAGCAGCCAAGAAGGAAGAACAATTAGAGAAAAGTCCTGCTTAACTTGAGCCTGGAGCACGCGCGCAGTGACCAATGTTACTTGCTCTGTGTGACTGGCACACACTGTTGTGTTCTGTTTAGTGTTCTGATGCAGGAGACCGAAGCCTGTGTCTGAGAAAGATGATTCTTTATTGAAGTAAAGAGCCAGGCTGTCCCCAGCATGTCAAACTAGGAGGGAGAGCCGCTAAAAAACCCAGCAGTGAAACCAGAGAGAGAACGGAGTAGCAGACTAGCTCTTAAAGAGACATGATCCTCACGTCTCCCCTTTGCAAGTAATGACACAGAGCTTTGCCATCAGCCACTTTTAATGACTAATAGCAGCACGTATACAATGGGGGAAAACCTCAGGAAACTCTTAACAATTTCCAGTGAGGCTTTGCACTACCCTATGACATCTTGGTGATCTGTGAGGCATCCCATTAGTGTCTACATTGTATTGTTCAATCTGTTTTTTTGTTTCTTCCTGTCCTTCTCTGGTTCAGACACTGTAGAGTTGGACATTGTCTCCTTGTCCTCCTTTCCTTTTGTGATGAGCGAAAGGTGCTTCCGATCCCATTTGTAGTCCGGACCTTCATTAGCGACCACTCCATCTGACCTAGGAGCTATCTCATAAGAGGCTTCTGTTTTTTGCATCCATGTTTTGTCATCATACAAGCGTACCCTCTCATGTGGTAGCAAAAGCCCTAGCTCCCATGACTAGGTCACCATACATCCAGATCTTCCCTTCTTTTATAGCTTCCTCCAGCTTTCTCGAACAATTGATGTTTGTGACCTAGGGGGAGGCACCCTCATTGATCAAGCAGTGTTCATTGCCAACATGCTTCCTCAGTGAAATCCCCACTGTATACAGTCTCAGGGATAGTGGATTCTCTCCTTGGTGGGTGTTAGTGAGCCATTAACACTGTCTGGCCACTCCACTGTTGTACCTGGAAGGCTGTTTGTGAGAGTTTCCTTTCCCACAGCATGTTTCAGTAATACATACATAGCAAAACTTCATAATTTCACATACATTGATAACGCATACAATCCAACCGGATATTAATGTTCAACAGAACAAGACTTTTAAAATGATACCTCACGATGCATACCTTGTTCAAAGCATCATAATTATATGACTGTGGTGAATATGGGGGTTCTGTGGTGGTGTTGTCAGACACAGAGTGTCACTCCCCTGCTCCGGCAATGTCCTCTTTCTGGGAATCTGAAATATGGTAACCATACCCGGGACCCTTTATCAGAATAATGTTTCTTTTATATTTGTCATTTATCCTATAAATATTCATGACCCTATTTTGTTTATTATCAATTGCTACAAAATCAGGTAATCTTGTTTCGATCTTCCTGGTAAAAAAAGCTCTGCTGGTGAAAAGCCATGTTTCAAAGGAGCTGCTTTATAATTTAGTAATGCCAGATAGGGGGCTGTGTTAGACTCCTCGACTTTATCGTAACACCATTTTCCACAAGGCCATTAGACTTAGATATCTTGGACGAGATGTAATGTGTCTAAACTCATATTCTCTTGAAAAATGTTGGAACTCATAACCATCATTTTATGGTCCACTGTCTGACGGGACCCCTTCTGGTATGCCACACCTGGCAAAGATACATTTGATACTTCCAATAACATGTTTTGCAGTAGTTTTCTCAAGTCTTGTTATTTATTAAAAGTGAGAATAATAATCCGTAACCAAAACATAATTCTTGCCAGAATAAATAAACAGAAATGTGCCTACACTGGATCAGGATGACAAACTTTCTTCATTTATCATCATAGGCTGTTTTGTTTGTATTTTTGGCATGTTTCATTAGCCTTAATGTTTATTTTTTTCTGAATCTGTATTCATTTGTGGACATTGTCACACTGGCTGGATTGGTGGGGGGGGCATTTAGTATATTGTTTGACATCAGTATATCGAACTCATAATAATTCATGGGAGATATGCCATGTCAGGTACTCTTAGAAAGGCTATAATGTGCTAAGTAAGATGATGATGTTTATGTTCATGTGTTATATGTGAGATGGAAGTTATGGATATGTTTGACATATCAGCATTTCAAATTGTGCTGTCTGGGTAACGACTCAGACAGGATGGCTGCAAAACAATGGCCCATTAAGACATTCCCAGGTGCAAAAGGCCTAGGGGGAGAAGCCAGGGATATACCTGATGAGTCAACAGGACTTGCCCATGTGACTCTGACTACTTGCCCATGTGACTCTGGACTCCATTTTGGTTCCTGTGAAATTCCACAGGCAGCATGCCTGATGAAGCACCAGGACTGGCCCATGTGACTCTGGACTCCATCTTAGTTCATGTAAAATTCCACAAGACAGCGTGGCCAGGGCCAGGGGGTATATAAGGCGGTGTCCTGGGAAACATTTTGTCTTTTGTTCCTGTTCAGCTACAGACACATACCTGCCTCTGGATCAATTCACCTGCAACTGAACCGAAGGACTAAGACCCATCCAGATACTGGATGTATACCAGAGGAACTGTACAAGCCTGCAAACTCCACAATTCTTCTAGAAACCTGATGTATATGGACTTTCAAATCATTTGTATGTATCTGATTGCTTTAATCCTTTAACATTTCTCTTATGGTTTATTTCTTTTTTTTTACAATAAACCTTTAATTTTAGTTACTAAAGGATTGGCTGGCAGCGTGGTATTTTGGGTAAGATCCAAACTCATATTGATCTGGTACTGTGGCTGACCCTCTGGGGTAAGAGGGAACCTTTTTAGTAAAGAGCATAAAGTTTAAATAACTGGTCTCTTTACTGGACCTAGTGGCTGAGTGGGAGCCAGAGGCTGGAATACAGTAAAGGGGGCTGTGTGTATTAGTGGACTGGCTTCTTGATAACCAGTTTGGGGGAATCAGAAGCATGGTTTGTGGCTGGTTGGGAAGTCTGGCTTCAGTGCCACCCACCGGTGCTGGGAGAATTTGCTCCCTTTTTACATTCTGCCCTGACCTTGGCATTTTCAGATGGCTGCCCTAGGCATGGAAGGGTCACAGACAATACAGAATACTGTTCTGTCATCGTCTGCCATCACTAAATCTTTCCCATGTTTGTAGTCTAATTTTAGATCATATAGCTGCAAATTGAAAGAATTAATCTCTAATTTAGAAGCTAATCCTTGTTTTCTTACTGACAGTGATCTGTGATCTGTTTCTGCAAACATAGATCTCTCATACAGGAAAACGTGGAACTTCTTGCATTCATTCACCAGAGCCAAAGCCACTTTTTCAGTGTTAGCATTGAGTTTTAGTTAAAGCTCTTGAACATATGCTACAGGCCTCCAATGCCACCTTACTTTTGAAGAAGTGCTGTCCCAAAACCTTACCTTGAGACATCTCTTGACAATTTGGTCTGACATTTGCTATCATAAAATTTAAGTACTGTAGCCTCTTTCAATAACTGCTTTAGCTTCTCAAACTCCTTCTTGTGACATGCCTCTCAAATCTGTTGATTATTTTTGAGTAATAATGTTCTTAGGTTCTTAGGTTTATCTGCCCGTGAACCTTTGTAGTCCTTCTTTATCTGTTGGAGATGACTTATTGGTAATCGCCTGTACCCTGCCTTAATCTATCTGTACCCCTTGCTTTTTTAATGTTTCACCCAAATATAGTATTTCTCTGACTCTAACTTTACAATTATGTTGATTTAATTTTAACTTCACTGAGCAAGCCCTTTCATAGTCTCTGGTCACGTTCCTCCATGGTACAGTTTCATATCAAAACATCATCAGTGTATACTTTGGAACCTTCATTGCCATCAAATATTTGCGGTTTAGTTCTGTGAAACACTTCACGTGCTGAGCGTGATCCAAGGCAATCTGCAAAAGCAGAATATCCCATATAGTGTGTCAAATGTGCACAAACACATGCTATTTTTCTATGGTGGAGCCTACCAAAAACCAGCTGATGCATCTAATGTGGAGAAATGCTTAGCCTGTTCCATTTCTTCAAAAAAAGTCTTCTCTCATGGGAATGAGAAAATGTTCCCTTTATATGTATTTATTGAGTTCCTTTGGGTCTAGGTATAGGCAAAGGTTTTTTTGTTTGTTTGTTTTTGGTTTGCTTTTTGGTTTTTTGCATGATAAATAGAGAATGAACCCACTCTGTGGGTTCCTCCAGTCTCTCAGAAATGCCTACAGCAACCAATTTACCTAGTTCCTCCTCAAATTTTTTTCTTAGAATCAGAGGAACATTAATTGTAGAATTAATGGACTCTGACAGCTCAATTTTATACTGTGTGGTCAGTTTCCTAATCCCCTCAAAGACATCCTGAAATTTATCTTCAATTTTTATTTACCCCTTTCCCTTTATAGCATATATTCTCTAAATAAGGCCTAATGCCTGACACGTCTTGAACCTTAGTATAGATACACATTTTCCTGGCACTATCACTTAATCACTAAACTTATTAGTATCACTGTAAACTTAATCTTTTCACGGTTATTTTTTACCTTTATCTCCAGCTTGCATTAACCAATAGTAGGAATCAGCTCACCATGGTAAGCTCGAAGCTTTATTTGCTTGCTCTGAATGCTTGTGGGGTTTTTTCAAGTCTTTTACAATGGAGCTTGGTATAACATTGGCTTGTGCATAAGTGTCCAATTAAAAAGTCAGAGAAGTTCCATTTGTTTCCAGAGCAATAGTCCAGTCATTTGATGCTGTTATTTCATGCAACATGCCTATGAAAAGTTCTTTGCTGTTGCTTGCACTGTAGCATTTGCAAACTCTTGATGTAACTTCTTGCATCTGTTGCAACATTATCCAAAGGCGGGACACTGTTGTGGTCTACGTCTGTTACCACACCAGATACATCTCTTTATGCTGTCTTCTACAGACTCTTTCTGATTGTATTTTGTAGACTTTTCCCTGGAATTTCTGTTCTGTTTCTGATCTTTTCTTGAGGATTTGTTATCCTGTCCACTATTTCAGCACCTTGCTTTCCCTCCAAATAGGGTGACCAATTAGCAAGTGTGAAAAATTGGGATGGGGGGGGGGATAAGGAGCCCATATATAACACAAAGCCCCAAATATCAGGACTGTCTCTATAAAATAGGACATCTGGTCACCCTACCTCCGAAAGTTCTAGCCTGGTCTGGTTGGTCTTTGTTGCTTGGCAGAAGCTAATTTCATTCTTTAGTTTGAGATCAGGATCCTTCAGCAATCTTTTTCTCAGCTGTCCATCTCTGATGAGCCCAATCACTGTCTGGTCTCTAATTAGGGGAGTCATCTGAAATTACACAATTGACTCAACACTCTGATGTCCTTTACAAATTCCTCAAATAATTCTCCCCCTTTTTTTTTTTGTAACCTCATATGAAATTATTCTCTCTCAAAAGTCTCATTTTTATTTTGAATGCAGAACTCCTCAAACCTTCAGAACAGAATCTCATAATCAGCCTGTTTTGCTTGGCTCAATTGCAGACTATTACAGACTTCCAGTGCCTCAGCCCCCACTATATTTAGAAAGATAGTTATCTTTTGCTTACTTGACTTCTTAATGCCTCCACTCTCCTGCATGTAAAGGCTGAAATGCTGCTTCAACCTCCTTCAGTGAGCCAATGCATGACTGGAAAGTTTCACCTCTGCTGGAACCCTTAGATGCTCCATTTTCTTTTATCCAGTGTTCATTCCAGGCGATCCAACCACTTATGTCCCACCACTTCTGGTACCATGTTGTGTTCTATTTAGTGTTCTGATGAAGGAGTCCAAATCCAGTGTATGAGAAAGATAATTCTCTATTGAAGTAAACAGCCAACCTGTACCAACATGTCTAACTAGAAGGGAGAACTGCTAAAAACCCAAAAGTGAAACCAGAGAGAGAGAGCGAAGTAGCATACTAGCACTTAAAAAGACATGATCGTCACACAGATCTCTCTGGAGGTAGAGTGCACTCAGTATAGAATCATAGAATATTAGAGTTGGAAGGGACCTCAGGAGGTCATCTAGTCCAACCCCCTGCTCAAAGCAGGACTAACCTCAGCTAAATCATTCCAGCCAGGGCTTTGTCAAGCCGCACCTTAAAAACCTCTAAAGATGGAGATTCCACCACCTCCCTAGGTAACCCATTCCAGTGCTTCACCAACCTCCTAGTGAAAAGTAGTACAGACTAGGAGTATAATGAGACTGGGAGGAAATAGACTGGGAGGATAATGCTGCCAGCTTCTAACAAACCTCTGCAGAGCATATACAATTGGTGATTTTCATGTGCTTATAATTTTGCAAAATTTGGATGGATTTTCCATAGAGACAGCAAAAGGCTCATTTCTGGACCCCGGCTTCCCCTACCCTGTCCTCCCCACCAAATTTCCAGTCCCTGCACCAAAACTTGGAGGTGCTAAAGGTTCTTAATAAAACAGTTGTCAGAATTTTAATGTTGGCAAAACAATGCATTTTTCCTAAATTTGTTCTCAGAAGTGGCTGAGCAGTTGTTGTTGAATTTTTGCAAAATAATTCAATCTCATGCAGAAAACCAATATAGAAAATTTCAGACCAAACAGTTGAAGTATGGGAAAGTTGCAAGCAGTAGGCAACTTAACTATAGGTTTAACTAGCTCTGCCTATAATTAACAAAGCTGCTATGCCTTGAAGGAGCTATATGTCTTTTAAAAGGCTTTTTATTTTCATCAAGCTCCTCTGAATCAATGGCTAAAGACAAACAACTGAGTGGGAATCAGCTTCAAAACCCTAATGGAAAAAAGTGCATATTATAAAATCTTTTAATATTTTCAGTTTTCAAAACTGAAATCCTTCCCCCTCCAGTTTATGATTTTTCAGTTTATGGTTCCTCCCCCCTCTTCTGTTATTTTTTACTCCTCTTTCAGTGGTAAAATTAAAATAAGGAAAGAGGGGGTGAGCAAGGAGAGGGGCCAGTTTTTTTAAAAAACTATCTTTTAGTTTTGGGAACAAAATTTTTTGTTTTAGAAATGAATTTTTTCTTCCAAAATTTTTTTCTCTGTTTTTAAGGCCATTTGTCATCAACAAATGTTTCAAATGAAAAATTTCAATCTGCTCTACTATGTGCTAATACATGCTCTGCACCGATGCCTCCAAAAGATCTCAGAGGACCTGTAAGTTCTGGGGAGCCAAATCTCCCTATTATTCAGCACACTCTCCTCTCCTCTGGTCCCATCCCACAAGTTAAATCTGCTGGATGGGTGATTGCCTCACAGCAGTTTGCAAACACTGACAATGTGAGGATTTGCCTCTAAACATTCTGTAACACTCTTTGCAGTTTTGGTTTTGATGTAAACAAAGTATTTTCTGCACTATAATATTGGACCTTTCTTCTCTCACTGCAATACTGCAAGTATAAAGTCTTCCTATTGTAAGCCGTAGTATGCTGTACAGTGCCTTGTTCCAAGCTCTAGCACCACCAGGCATGATGAAGGAAGTCCTAAAGAGCTCTGGAGTTAATTAAAGAAATTTGGTTATAGCATTTTAGGGTCAAATTTTCAAAGGTGCTCAACACTAACAGATCCCATTGATTCAACAGCAGCTGCTGGATTCTGATCAATTTTGAAACCCTGAGTACATCATTTAGATGCTTAAATGAAAGCTGAGCTCTTTTGAAAATCTGTCCCTAATTGTGGATGCTGGGTTAGCTCTTTTGACAAACTAACTCTTGAACTTTGTATTAATATTCCAGAGTTCTAGAGATATGATTTGAATAGAAGGGATGATATAGTATGTAGAACTGAATTTTCTAACCTGTAACTAATTATCAGACGGGTTTTTTTGTTTGTTTTTACCTCCAGGGAGGAACGTGCATCATTTATTTAAGGTTGTATCATAGTAAGTTTGTATTATTCAGGAACTAAACCGGCTACCAAACATAACTGAGAAGTTAAACAGAGTCTCACTTTATCACATATACTTCATGTACTAATGCAGAGTATTTTCAGTTAGTAGGACCTTCATATTCCTTTGTATTAGGAAGAGCAACACCAGCCAAACCACTTTCAAAAAGGAAATGTTTATTAATATTAAACTCAAAGAGCTAGACACTATTTTATTTATTTACTCACCCAGCCCAAGTAATTTTTTTTTTTTGACAGGCCAGTAAAATACCATTAGCTTTTTCATTATCATCCATCATTATAGCAAAGGACTGGAAAGTGTATTTTGTGCCTAAACTGGTAAGATTTCATGACAATTTTGCCAGACTGAACAAAACTTCTTAGTTATTTATAGCAATAACTACCCTACATTAACAGTGCTTATTAGTTATTTTGAACAGCTCACCTTAAAAAATATATCCTTAAACATTGCCAGCATACAGAGGGTGTCCTCTTTACAACAGCCTCCTTTGTTTTGATTTGTTTTTACTGCTTTATCTGAACTCCTACATTAGTCCAGGGAGCAGTTTGATTAATGTACATTCTAACGGGTACAAGGAACATTTACAGTCACGTAGTTATTCAGTAAAGCTGTAGGTATTCCATTCCCTCACTGGTAGTCCCTGTACCTTTAACAGCTTTCTCTTTATCTGTCGGCCCCTGCAGCCCACAGCTGTGCCTCTTGATGGCCTGATGGACTGGCTCTTGTACCCTGGGACCCAGGCAGGGTGCATCCATTACTCATTTGTGACAATAACCAATCGAGTAAGATGTAGAACTCAATTCCAGCAGAAAGACCTATAATGTTAGAGTCAGGAGGTTATCGCTGAGGGACTTGCACCTTGCTCCTTACCCCTCTTATCGAGAGCTTTACAGCCTCTGCTGGAGCAGCATCTTGTAAAGCTGAGGGCTGCAGATTTGGGGCCCAGATTAGCATACATCTTCCTAAATGGTACCACATTTAATTAAAAAGTAAATGTTGAGTAACATTTTTACTGGCTTGCAAGAAACCTTAAGCAGATAGTAGGCATATAGTAAAGCCTTTTACAATGAGAAGAGGAGGGAAACAATTTCCTTAACTCATGGGATTATAGCAGCTGACTCCTACTATTTTTGATCCCCCTCAGTGCCCCCATCTATAGCCAATGACATTTTAGAGGTGGGGCTATACACAAACACAGGTGTACTGGTATAACTATATATCACCAGAATACTGCATATGAATTTATTACTGGTGACAAATATTTTATTTAGGAGAGACAAACCATTTAATATAGCCAAAAAATTGCAGATTAATTCAGTAGAACTAATGCCACCTTTTGCAAAGTGTCCACAGGATTTTCATTTTTTACATGGCTTAAACAGTTTGTTGCTGGAATAAATACAGTGATCTTATCACAGAGCAGTTAGGTTTAAACTGACCATCCTTTGTTATACAACTGTCTCCACTTTTATCGGTTTTCATGTAAAAGGATACACTAGGATATATGGATTTCATTTTAGTATATTTTAATTAAATATGCTTTCTTCCATATTTCTATCTGGTTTTATTAGCAGTTTTTCAGCAGTTTTACAAGGACTTTAGCAATAATGCTTCAACTTACTGGCCTGAAAATTAGACTATAAGTACACTCATCAAATAAATTGTTTTCACATATATGCCCCAAATTTACCAGTGCAATTCACATTGACATCAGTACAAGTTCCATGGAAGATCTAAGGCATGAGATCCATGCAGGCAGAACTTTATGTCCCCATAAGGCTCATTGCACGATAAGGCCAAAAGCAGCATATAGTCCGTTGTTTCCTAACTTTGCGATTTCCCATTCAGGAACTTAAATTAGGTGAAAACTATTGTTTCAGTGCCAAAAAGTGAGGGAGTGTTTTCAGCTGAGGGAGTGTTTTCAGCAAAGGACTGAGGGGCCTACTCCAGACTGTCAATCAATCACAGTGACACCTAACTTCCCCATGCCTCAATCTACACATCACATAGTGTTAAAGGTAGCAGAAAAGTCAGAAAGAATGAAAATAGAGATACGGTCAAGTTTTAATAGAGCAGAAGGAGCAGAAGCCAGATTGTAGAGAATCAAGGAAAGAGTAAAATAATATTAAAGGCAGTGGGAGTAGACAGCATGTATGAGATGTTTACAGGAAAAGGGAAAGAACATGGTCACTGAAGATGGACAGGGCCAAGAGAGATTATGAAGATGGGGGAGATCATGATGTGTTTAAATGCAGAGGAAAACGTACTAGGGAGAGATTAAATATAAGAAAATAGGATGGGTCAAGAGAAGTCAAGATCAAGGAGACAGATTGAATACTTCGTGTCACAGAATTTAAGGCCAGAAGATCATCCAGTCTGACCTCCTGTATCTCACAGGCCACTAATACCACCCAGCACCTGCACATTAAACCCAACAATAGAAATTAGACAAAAATATTACAGCCCACAGGAGAGTAGACTATTATGTGCCACTGGTAGAGAATAGGAGGGACCGAGATGTACTAGCGCCCAAAGCCCCCCTCGCAATGGCAGGGAAATGATTAAGTTACATATACCCCAATAATCATGGCAAGTGATCCGTACCCACGCACTGAAAAAGGAAGGCAACCCACGCATCCCCCCAGGTTACTACCTATGATGTGGCCAGTGGTTACATTAAAGGGGGGAAATGGGAATGCAGCCTCTTCGGGGCTTGAAGAATTTCACCTTCCCCTCTTTGGCTGAGGAAGCAAGGGCTTATCAAGGCATCTAGAATGGGAGTAACAAGAGGAGACAGAGTCGGGCTGAGAAGTTTCCTGCCTGCAGCAGCTGATGTGAAAAGAGATCTCCCAACTCAAAAGTCCCTGACCTATGAATGTCTCCCTTCCAAATGGAAAGACAAATAATGCATAATGCCCAAATCTTGCGTTACTGGTCTTTTAAAAATGTTTTAGAATCTTCTAAAATGTAGGAAATGACATTAGGTATTAAGTAATCTTCTATGAAAGAACCACCCCTTTGGTTCCACCTTCCCTTGCAAACCTGGTCAGATCTAAATGGTAGCGTTTTTAGAAATGATGGTGGCAGTGGTACACAGCTGTGCACACGAATACATACACTTTAGCTTGCCTAGCTTTGAGCCAGCTAGCTATAGACCTTGCCTCCTTTTGGATGCACTTCTCATGTCTCGCAAGGTGCTCAGACACCACAGTGACAAATGTGTGTGGTTAAACACCTACACAGACAGAGCGTTCCCGGTCTCTTCCCCACACTGATTTCCATCATCACAAAGTGAAGCAAAACCTCATTCCCCAAGTAACACTGAATCCTTTGTTGTCTACCACGAGTGAGTTCCCATCTCCTGCCTTGATCTATTTTAACAACTATTCATGTCCAAAAATTATTTGACACTTCACAGGCAGAAACCAGGTTGGAGGAGAATAGTGTGGGGGAAAAGAACTTACACAGCTGGGTGGAATCACCAAGTCAATGGAATTCAGAAGTGTAACTTAGAGCAGAATTTGGCCACCCAGCAATAAAAAGTTTGGTTAATGTGACAATTTGTGGAATCTATCTGTACAATTTATGTATTGTCTGTGAGATTATAAACTCTCTCTATATTCATCTTTATCAAGCTGTAAACTCCATTTGAATATGGGTGTTAGTTACTTTCTCTGGTGCATCTTTACCTCTATGTTGGACTGGAATTCCAAAGGGGAGTGATACCGGGCTGACGATAAAGGGTCCTTATATCAGGATGGCCCTCTGTTTAATTACATATATCCTATACAATAGATTGGCTCCCATCCAGGAGAACTGGTTTGTGAAGAAAGAGGTTGCCTGGCAATGAAGTCACCTGGTAAGGGGCTGTGATCAAATGAGGAGGCTGATACATCAGTCACCTGACACAGGGACTGGAAGATTATAAAAGGGCAAGAAAGTTGAGTTGGAGTCTTCAGATATTTACATCAGCTCAAGCAGAGGGAAACTGCTGCAGAACCCTGATGAGGTGAGGGTGACGCTGCCTACCTGAACTCAGATGGTCCTCTGAGGGACTTCCAGGGGAAGGGTGTGCTAGAGTGAGGGGCATTGTGTTCAGGAAGTTTGCTGGTTTCTAAATTATCTGTATTTTCTTGTGCAACTATGTAAAGATCAATGGATGTGCTTTAGAATCTAGTGTGAAGTCTGTGCGTGCGTTATGTATTACACTTATCATTTGCCCCTGAGGAGTTAACCTATGGACCCAGTATGCCCACATGGCTGAAGTTCTGGGAGAGGGTGTTCTTAAGCAATGGAAGACTCTGAGGGGTCAGCATTAGTCCCTGAGATGAGGCAGTTGGACTCTGGGGTCTAAGCTTTCAGGAGGGGATGCTAGATAGGGGATTTATAGCCTGAGAGCATGACTAGAATCCTCAAGACATGGGCAGAGGTCTGGACTCCGTTCAGATTCCTGAGGCATAAAGCACCTGGGATCCAGTAGCTGGTTCCCTCTCAGCAGTCTGGTGAGTGCCCAAATGGGGACATTCTACTAGGTCTGTGACAGCATCCGAGAAAATCCTTAAGAAATATATTCTCATTCTCAGTGACAATTAGGGGGAAACAGCTTGAAGTCCCATGTAGCTCACACTTATTTAAGTAAGTTTAACCATGATAACCATGTGCTTTTGTGAATTAGAGTGCCACCATTTAACATGAGATGAATGGGCAATTATGCCCCTAAAGCTGCTTTTAGGTCAGCTGTAGATTTTCATTAGGTAAGCATATGAATATCAATTTAGTGATGAGGCAAACAAGTTCAGAGTCATGTGGTTAGAGCTGGTCATGTTGCTCCATTTTTCTAATGCAATTTATCATGAGTAATTTGAAGAAGTACACAAATAATTTTATAGCACTTTGTTTTTCATCATGTTTGCAATCAGTCATTAACTGTAATCTGAAGAGGCAAGGTATTTTAAAATACTGAGCCTGACTCTCCTCTCATTTACTTTGGTGTGAATCAGAAGTCTTTCCATTCTATTCAGTGAAGTCACACCAGCATAAAACCAGAATAACTGAGATCATAACCAGGCCATTTAAAACTGATCAGCTTATAATGGGAAACTAGCTTCACCCTTAACTTTAGACAAGCAAGCTCATCATAATGTTATTAATCATACAAATAACAGCAGCAATAACAGTACCTGGCACTTATATAGTGCATTTTTTCATTTTAGGATTCTAAAATGCCTTGCAATAGTTGATATTATCATCTCCATTTCAGAGATGGGGAAATTGAGTCACATGTGACTTGCCTAATGACTCACAGCAAGTTAAACAACAAGTCTCCTGAATCCCAGTCCTGTACTTTAATCACTAGACAAAAAGTTGAATGTATTATTGTTTATCATGTCCTTGGAAATTGTGTACTCTGACTGAATGAAACACCTTTATATAAAAAGGTGGCGTTATTTATAGATATACATTCATGATATAATTTTTTTCTTAGAAGTACTAAACATTAACTTTACGCTCTGCTCTGACTGATGGAACACATATAGCTGTACTGCCCCAGGGCACAAGAGAAAATGAATTGTGATTCAGAGTCACAGTTCCTCCCCTGTTTCCCCATTGCTCCTACGAGTATTAAGTCACTTCATTCCTATCATGGAGCAGCTTACTTTGCATTACATACCTGGCCAGCTACTCTGGACAGCGAGTAAGGAGGGCCAAATCAGGACTTCTCCCAGTGCCTGGTAAAATTCCCATTGACTTCAGTGGGAGCAGAGTCAGGAAGCTTCTGGAATTCTAAGCACTTTTGAAAATTCCACCCTAAAATTGTGAGTTTTAAAATATTCAAGTGTACACTAACAACTAATGGAGTAGATGTCTAATTAAGACCTACAGTATAGAATCAATCTCGTCTTCCTTAGGTTTCTGGCCTGGTATTAGGCTTTTCTGGGGTCTCTTCTTGAAAATAAAGAAAAAAGTGGATGCTTACTTTTACTGTGATAGTAACAAGAGTTAGTGCATGTGTGACCCAGCCATGCCTAGGGTAGCCACCTGAAAATGCCAAGGTCAGGGCAGGCTGTAAAAGGAGAGCAGATTCTCCCAGCACTGGTAGGTGACACTGAAATCAGACTTCTCAACCAGCCACAAACAGTGCTTCTGATTCCCCACAATGGTTATCAAGAAGCCAAAATAAAAATATACACAGCCCGCTTTACTGCATTTCAGTCTCTGGCTCCCAATCGGCCACTAAGTCCAGTAAAGAGACCAGTTATTTAAAACTCTATGCTCTTAACCAAAAAGGTTCCTCCTGACCCCAAAGGGTCAGCCACAGAACCAGATCAATATAAGTTTGGATTTTACCTAAAATACCATGCTGCCAGCCAATCCTTTACTAACTAAAACTAAAGGTTTATTATAAAAAGAAAGAAACAAGCTATAAGAGAAGTGTTAAAGGATTAAAGCAATCAGACAAATACAATTGATTTGAAAGTCCATATATATCAGGTTTCTAATAGAATTGTAGAGTTTGCAGGCTCATATAGTCCCTCTGGTATACATCCAGTACCTGGATGGGTCTCAGTCCTTTGTTTCACAACTTCAGTTCAGTTCAGTTGTAGATGAGTTGATGCAGAGGTAGGCTGGAGACTAAAGATGGAGTAAAGACAAAATGGATGTCATGTAGCTGCCTTTTATGTCCCTTGGCCTTGGCCATGCTACTTGTGGAATTTTACAGGAATAAAATGGAGTTCAGAGTCACATGAGTAAGTCCTATTGACTCATCAGATATATCCCTGGCTTCTCCTCCTGGGCCCCTTGTATCTGTGAATTTCTTAATGGGCCATTAAGCAGGCTAGTGCTGCAACCATCCTGTCTGGGGTGTCGCCCAGACACAGCACAATTTGAAATACAGATATATCAAACATATCCATAACTTCCATTACACATATAACACATGAACATAAATATCATCATCTTACTTAGCACATTATAGCCTTTCTAACAGTATCTGACACAGCATATCTCACATGAATTACTATGATTATGACATACTGATGTTAAATAATATAATGAATGCCCCCCCTCCCCCAATCCAGCCAGCGTGACAGCATGCAACAAATAAGAGTCTGTGTAGGTGTTTATAACACTATGGTATCTGAGCAGGAACAAAATTCCAAGTATACAATCAGGCCTGTATGAATTGCTAAAAGGCTGCATGCAAAAAAATCAGAAGACTCTTTGAATGGGATCTTGGTCCATGACTGGAGTTCGCGGGTGCTATGGTAATACAAATTTTAAAAAAATAGTCCAAAGCTTTCCAGGTGCACTAGTTTGAAGTTCAGCTGCTTTGTAGGCTGTATTTTTTAAAGGACTTTTATTGAAAGAGTTTGGCAAATCAAGAAGGAACAGATTCTGAATCTTATTTATTAGAGTAGGTCAAGATATAAGAGCTCTTCACAACGTGGTGGCAGAAAAGCTTTCAACAGCTCAGAGGTGGGCTACCTCTATTTTTCCATATGGAGACTCAAGCAAGAAGAACTAAACTAGTGGATTGGGTGGTTCCTAAGGTACGACAGCCTAGGAGAGTGAAGTTGATTAGGTACATACACTGAGGCAGCTTCTGGAAGTCTGTGTGGGTAAATACGTATGTAGAGAGTATGTAGATATGCAGTGTCCTCCATCAGGGATTGTGCAACTGATGAAATGCTCAAATACAAACAAATCTCAGTCTCTAATGTATTTCTATGCTTTCCCACATTGGATGCTTCTTATCATAGAATCAGAGAATCATCAGATAATCATAGAAGATTAAGGTTGGAAATTACCTCAGGATGTCATCTAGTCCAACCCCCTGCTCAGAGCAGGACCAACCCCAGTTGGGTTGACATCGCATTGTAGTCAAAAAGTAGAATTGGTCAAAATTTGAAATTTCTGACATTCTGAAGGAAAAAAAAATGTTTCAGATCAGAAAGAAAAGATGAAATTTTCAAATTTCCCATAACATGAAATTTCCAAAAGAAATTAACTTTGAGTGAATGTGAGTGTCTTGTTTTGATTTTTACTGTATTTTACTTATTTATATTTATATTTTTATTTTATATGATTTTTATTTGTATAGTATTATAATATAAAAGACCATCAAAAAATGCAAAACAAAATTTTGTTGAAATCAACACATTCCAACAGAATGTTTTGATTGTGACAAATTGGCATTTCTCTAGCACAGTTCATTATTTTTTTAAATTTGATCTTTCAGTGGATTCATAAGGCTGAATTTTTTATATCAAAATTATTTCCAAGGCATTGACATTGGTTTGATAAATAATGAAGCCAAATCCTGAAATCTTTACTCTGACAGAACTTCCACTGAAGTCATTAGGAGCTTTGCCTGAGTAAAGATTAAAGTCTGATCCAAAGCCTATTGAAGTCCAATTGACTTCAACAGACTTTGGATCAGGCCATAAGTAAAACTGAGTAAGGACTTCATTGTTTGGCACCTTGCTATTAAGATGGCATGCTAGGATTAAGGAGGAAGAGAAACTGCATGTTTTGAGAGGAAGCTCTTATTAAAAGAAAATGTATTTAATAATTGGCAATCAGGGAATATGGAAAATTTTCAGCAAAGTAAATTACTTTTTATAAGTGTTCTCCTTTTTTTAATTTGGCCCCAGAGAAAAACTCCATTCACCCCTCCTCTCCTCTGTCTCCCAGTTGTACATCAGTATTTAGCATGCTGTGAACTATTAAACCCAGTTATGCTGGTTTATATAGAAATGTACAGGGACTCGGTTCACCAAAATTTGATTTTCTGGATGAACAAATGACTACATAATTACATGTGCCCTTCCTGTTTTCTTTTCTCACTGTGCTATCTCCTAGTGTGTGTGTGTGTGTCTCTTCTTCCCTTCCATGCAATTTAGAGGTTAGATCACTTGCAGTGGCAAGTGAAGCAGCCTTGGCATTTAGTAAAATGGAAGTATTTCAGTAAGCCCACAGGATACTTGCCATCTACCACATACAGCAAACAGAGAATTTTTCCAGGATTTTTCAGAGCCAGTACAAGCCACAACCTATAGTGAAACATTGTTTAATGCCTCTTGAACTCCATACAGTGGTTTTAATGAAGCAACATTCATTTGTGTGTCATTCACAAAGAAATGAAACTTCCCTCCCCATTTTTAGTCTTTTCTTTCCAAATTTTATCATAACATTTTCTTTATAAATTAAATTGCTGGATTATTCCTTTTCATCAGTATCCTGACACCCAGCACCATTGTTCTTACAGAACAGAGGATCTCTTCCACAGAGATCTTCTTCTTAGTACCTGAGCTTTCAGATGCTCAAGCAGTGAAACCAGAAACCACATTAAACTCACCTGCTTTCAATTTCATTGTTACAAACTCAAACCCTAGACCAAATCTATCAAAAAGTTACACAGTATTCATGGACCTTCTGATTTTACCCTAGCTTTAAGTTTTCAGTAAACTTGGGATGACTTTTGACTTTTGGATCAAAATCACTTAAAAACATACTACGGCACCAACTTAAATACAAGTGTTTTTGACCAAAGAAAATGTTTGTACAAATTCCTCTGAAGCAGAGCCTTGATCATTCACTCCTCTATTGGCTTGGTATGGGTAAGCTAACACCATTTCACCTTTAAAATATACAAGTTATAAAGCATATATAAAGTATATATAGTTATATCCAGTGCACGTGGAAAACTGTGAACTATTATTATTATTACTATAATGGACCCTCGCTATAAAGCCCTTCACAACAGCAAACTGCAGGCTATAGCAAATGTATTCCTTGGATCCTACCTGCAGTCTTGCCAATCGTGGTGGGTGATGGAGAGGTCTGAGGCTGACAGGTCCTTTGGCCCAGGGCTGCGTCAAGGGGGCACAGTGCTCCTCTGGCCCGGGTCAAAAGGGGAAGGTAGAGAGCTCCTCTGGGCCTGCAGCCTTGGCTGGAAGGCAAAGAATTCTTCCATCCCCGGTGCCACAGTGGGGAGAGGGAGCTCCTCCAGCCCTGGGATCATGGCAGAAGTTGACATCGCTCCTCTGGCCCCAGAGGAGCTCTCTGTCCCCCACCTCCCCACGGCCCCAGAGCTGGAGGAGCTGTCCCTCCACTCTCTTGCTATAACGAACCCCTGGCTATACTGAACAAATGGCTTGGATCCCCAGGGGTTTGTTCTAGCAATGGTGTACAACAGTACCTACCGGCTCCAGCCATAGTCCAGAACCTCAGTGTACAAACACAGAAGCAAAAAGAGGTGGTCCTGGCCCCAAGGAGAAATGTGATTTATGTAGCTTAACTGGAGGACAAGCTCACGGTGCAAATTTAGGCCTCGAGCCTACAAAGATTTAAAGGTGTGTTTACTTTTAAGGATGTGAATGGTCCCACTGCGATCAAGGTACAATGCGTGTTCAGGCCAGATTAGCATATCAGCTCAGCATTCTTTTCTTAAAAAGAAGTTTCTATCCCTCATGGGTCTGAAGAAAAGCTTGGAGGGGGAAATGAGTCCAATGTAATTGACAGAGTTATGTCTGCATGAGTCTGCAGGAAGCCTGACATAACTCTAAGAAATGTTAAATGTCCCAGGCATAGCTGTGGGGTGTTCACTACAAGACCTACCACTTGGGAGGACCCCACCGTCCTAACTGTCTGTATGGCAGGAAGAGAAGAGTACAGCAGGCTCAGCTCATACGGCAATTCAGATATAGCCCAGCTGCTGCGGCAAGTATTTGGGTGGCCACTGATGCCACTCCTGCCTCTCTGATGGGGCTCCATGCGCCAAACCCATGCCTCTTTGGGAGGAGATAATGGAGCTCCATGACACTGCCACTCCAAGTGGGAGACCTGATCACAGGCCAGAGCCATGGAGGGGCCCCCCTCTCATGGTATGTCTAGGACCCCATATTGCCTTAATCCAGCTCTGTGCATGTGTATGTAGATAAACATATATGTGAGTCATGGCAGGATCAAAGCTTGGGAAAAAAAAGTAGAAATATGGACATATATCGTAAGCAACTTCAGCCTCTGCAGAGAGCTACTACAGTGCAGGATTTACAATTCCTTGTTTACAGCTAAACACCATAACATTTAAAATGTCAATGTGTGTGTGGGGGGGGGGGAGTTGGGAAAGAGGGAGGTTTCAAGAGCATATGACTGCCAGATAGCTTTCATCAGGCCAGAGGCCAGCTTTCATCAGGCCATAGGCAACTACAAAGGCACCATCAGCACAATTGCCTGTGGAGTTTTCTCTGGTGCCAGATCCTGCTGCTTTTCCTATAATATCTTCCTAGCTTTGCATCTAGAATCTCTGGCTGCCAATGAAACAGGAAGAGGAGGAGGAGAAGGAGGAACTGTCTCATGCACTTGAATAAATGCACGATCACCACTAAGTGTAGTATTTTATATCTTTATGGAGTAAGTGGTTTTGCAAAAGGACAAAACTAAAAATCTCAAAAACCTTTCTGCAGACCAAAGGTAGTGGCAGCTTTGATGCTTAATTTTTCTCAACATAAATATTTTTTTTATTGCCTTCAGTATTCCCACAAACCATTAGGCTAATGGACATAAGGCAATTGTTAAAGAGTAGCTTTAACTATTAGGCAGACTTATGTGTTTGCATGAATTTTGGTACTGCTGCTAACCAAGAACCAAACAACAATATTAGGTGTTTGTAATGTGCAACCGTTTCCCTGATTGATCCTGACACAGGTGCACCCATTGAGAATAGGGTTTACATGCTGAAAATGGCCAGAAGAACCCATGGTTTCAGGCTGTACACATTGCTCTTCCCTTAGCAGTGTCATAATTTTGCACCTGTGTTTGAAGTACTTTATTTTGTTTCTCTATGAAAAAGGCAAGAATGATGCTCAAACTGGGAACATCTGCTTTTGGGCTAACTTTGACTATTTTGTGATCTAACTATGGATTGGATTCATGTGATGGGCCAAATTTTGAAAACAGGACTCAACTTAGCCTTTATTTTTGTGTCTGTAATCAATTTGGGACATAATTAATTGTGAGTGCAAAACATTTAGGCTCCAATGTGCAAAAATAAAAGTGTTTAACTTTACTCTGGTGAGTACACCAATGAAGTGAATGGGACTACTCATATGCGTAAAGTTAAACAAATACATAAATGTTTGAAGGATCAGTGTCTCAGACTTTTAATTATATGTTTATACTTACAATCAGGTATTTGGATGTCTAACTGCTCGTGTTTGGACCCCTAACTAATTGTCCCTGTAGTTTTACTCCCACAATTGACTGCAACCTAAAAGTACAGGCAAAAAAAGAGAGAAAAATTCCCTTCCTTAAAGTGAACAAAAAATGTGTCTAGGATACATTTGCAACTTTTAAAATAAAAATAGAAGCTGTGAACAGATTTTGCTCTGAAAATGTCACCACAAAAACATAGTATCTATAGGGTATATGTACAGTAAAATATAATATAATATACACAGGGTACTTTTAGGATTCACAGAGGTTTGCAGACTATGGCTCAGAACAGTGCTTGACTGTAATCTTGCCATTCTATAACACTAGTTACATATTTTATTTTAAAATAAAAATAAATTCTGGGTTATAGTTAGCTTTAGAGAGTTTAGAAAAACATCTCTGATAAATTGACAGTACTGAATTTATCACTCAAACACGTGATGGAGTTACTCAAACTATGCAGGAAGTACATAATTAAAGATCATGCTAAGACCATTTTTAAAGTGGCTAATCAATCATTTAGGACAAATTCTATGCAAATTCTAAGGATAATAATATTATCACAATTATGTTGAAAATAAAAGTAAACATGTCATTCACTAAGAATGCATAGGTGTAATTTCAAATCTTTACTAATTCATGAAGTTTTCCAAAGAGTTAAATAAATATATTGTACTTTAGTATATGAAACAAACACATTTTATTGGTAAATTCGTAAATCAAAGATTTATAATTTAGATACATCCTGATTCTAAGTTTACTTACACCAGTTTTGCATGGCTGTAATATTGACTGAAATGGAATTGCTTTGAATTGATACTGGTGTAAGTGAGACAAAACTCAGACCTAATATTTTCCATAAGAAACACATTAATAAACTTATTTTAATGTACTAAATAGATATTGCAAAATTCAAATCAAAGTGCATCGTAATACTAAAATAGCACATGCAATTATTATTGGAGACTTGTTAATATGAAGAACATTAACTCTACCTAAAAAGGATTATACTATGAGACATTTGTTTTATTTTTATCAATTAGCTTAGTCTTTGATTTGAAATTCTGCACCCTCCAGCATCAAGAATGTGCCTTTTCTTTCCTTTAAACAAAGGATTATTCTTTTTCAAAACGGGTTTGTCTAGTTCTTTTATTGTTTTATGTCACACAGGGGAAAAATGCTTTTGAGGCATTACCTCTGAATTTAGCAGGGACGAGAGTTTACTGCTATATAATCATTAGTCAATGCAGTAGCTGAAACCTTAAACAAAAGAAAACAAACTACAAACAGGCAAGCATCCCCTAAAGGCACATCAGAACACCAGAGAGAGGAAGCATGGATTTCAAACACGGCTGCCCAAGCATGTGCTAAATATTGCTGCTCCTGACTTTAAACAGCACACCAAGGAATACAACATCACCTTCTAGTCTTCGAAAAAATACTGGGAAGCAGGAGAAAAAGATTGTTAAGGTTTTAGCAAATGCACTTTGCTTCTACTCTTTTTTGTGATTTCATGAAAATTATATTTCCGGACTAATAAAACCCTTCAGTATAAAGGAGTTCTATCATAAAGCTATTAGAAAGATATAATTAAACCTCAAGTGTCTTCTTTCATGATACATGCCTCACCATAACAAGCAAACTGCCTGATCCCTATGAACTGTCTCAAACAATTACAGCATTTATTGTGGTCATGAGCCACATGAAAGCTTTAGAAAAGATTTTTAGCATGGCACTCTGATTACAAACAAACGGATACACTAACACCAGGTTTGCTTTAATTTGCCTGCTCACCAGTCTTAGGTAATTGTATCTGCTTGGAAGAAGCTAATTAGGGCACTGTATTTCATATTGAAATATGGCCACATATTGTACAAATAAATACAATGTAATGAATCTAATTTATTCTATATATGAAAAGAGAATATAATTAATCTAACACAAATGAGGGACATTAAAATATGTTCTTTATACAGATTCTATTTTCTTAATAATTTTCCTAGTGAAACATTAACAGTGAATGCAGATTTTATTTGTTGGTGATAGCCAACATCACAATTGCTATGTTCATTTAAGCACTTACCAACTGAGAATAAATTGCAGGTCAATGGTTTGAATACTACCCACATCGTTAGTTACCCAAGACCTGATTCAAAGCCCATTGATATCATTGATATCAATGGGTTCTGGATCAGGCTCCCAAAGTGTGTCATGTGATGGCTGTTCAATGACCTATACGTTTATATGCTTAGGCCAGTTCCCTGAAGATTGATGTCCACATCACAAAAGCTACAGCCCAAAAATAACCAAGAAGAACTGCAAAAACAACGAGAGTCCTGTAGCACTTTAAAGGCTAACAAATTTAATTTCTGCAGGCATAAACTTTCGTGGGCTGTAACCCACTTTGTCAGATGTAAGGAATAGAAATCAGATAGGGGATATATATGTATATATACATATCCAAGGGTAAGGAACTGACCTTTGTTAGAAGTTGTTACATGGAGGTCACGAACAACTACTCTCTCACTCTTAGACGTGGGACCTCCAGTTCAAGGTTGAGGAACACTGGTGTGGAAGCCTGAGTTGTACCAGCTCTGTGAATAGAGGATTTCAGTCCAGGACTGTCAATAAGGCAAAATTCATGAGAACTAAATTTGCTATTTCGTTATTACCATTAAAAGTGAAAAGAAAATCAAGAAAAGACATCTGGAAAGCAGACTTTAGAGAAGATAGTTAGTGTCCTTAGATGTGTACAGGAGCCAGAATGCAGAAAGATAGGTGGACCTGAGAAAAGTGATTGAGAATAATTAAGAGTATAGGGTTATGATGATGGGAAATACAAAATGGCTCAAAAAAGATAGTCACAGAAAGAACAGCTATAGTTTTATGGCTTTAGTCACTAATTATTTATTTTGTTTTCAGCTTAACCTTAGAACCTTCAGAGAATATGGCAAAACAGAATAAAGTCCCACTTGCCAATTAGATCAACCTCTTCTGAGGTGAGATGGGGGAAGGGTAAGAAATCTGCAAGATTCCCTACCAGTTCCGCCCCTCCTCTTCCCCCCCCCCCCCCCCCCCGATTTCATTCCTGCTCCTGCAGAATGATAAGGGCCTTCTGCCTCCAGAAGGTATGGCTCTCAAGGGAACCTGCTAGAGGCAGAGGGTCACTCACATGGAGTCCCTATGGAGGCTCACTGCCCAGCAGTGTAACTTCATGGGAATCACAATGCCAGGATCATTCCTCCATCCCCTGCCCTGGAAACTCCCCTCCAACCAGGCTTCATTAACATTTCTGTAGATCCTACCGTGTGTCAATGCACAGTCTGCCCCTTTTGCACTTGCAGAGTCTAAGGCCAGACATCGTCATAGGCCTGAGAGGTGTGGAGGGGACCAGCAAAGCTGCAGAGATAGGTGACCTTCTTCCATGCAGAAAGGATGAAATCTAAATATAGATGCTCCCCTCCGTGGTTGGATTTCAGTGGGACAATCTGGCCCAAGGTAACTTTTGTTAAAAACATGATTCTTTTAAAATGTTCCTTATATAAACTGCAAAAAGCTTTGGTTCTCAAGAAGAGCCCTAAAGGGGACACAAACTGTACTCTGTACTTTACTACTTGAAAAACAGGCCTTTTTATTGGCTAATGATGTGGGATACGAGATATTTCATCTTTCATACAGTTATTTGACAGTGATGAATTTAATTCATTCTATCACATTGAATGATACATTTATATTCCGTATGTAGTTTAAAATTTCATCAATGATTAAAGTCCCTGCCGTTTTAATTATAATATGAAGAGAGCAGCTAGACCTTATTTGCAAAGAATAATGTACAAGTCAATAAATTTGGTGAGTACTCATGACTCTCATAAATAATAACTTCAGATGTATAACTACCTGTGGAGGGAAACTATATAATGAGGGTCCTTGTGTTAGTTTTCATGCACAATAAAGCCTGAAGTTCCATTATTTCTCAAAATGGCAACAGGCCTTCTTTTCTGTTTGCCAAAAATGAAACCAATGACCCTTCAAGGGTCTAATCATTTCATTTCAATAGACAACAGCAAATACTAGTCTGAATTTGGATTTATTTATTTCTCTTCATGTTCATTGCTAGTGGAAAAGATTTCCAGCCCTGAAGATTGAAGCCAACTATTGTCCCCCATGGGGCAAACCATATTCACCTCACCAAGGTAAAGACTCCCGATGGAGTCAATAGGAACTCTGAATAAGGCAAACAGTATTTGACGTAAGAAGTGTATTACATAGACAACAGCAGTGCCAGTTTTCCTATACTGCCTCCCCAGCACCCTGAATTATAGAGACCACTTTAGGTACCTCATGTTCATGAAAGGCCTAATCCAAAGCCCTTTAGAGTCAATAGAAAAATTTCCATTAGCTGGAATGAGATTTGGATTAGGCTCCAATTCTTTGGCCACTATGCTGGAACTACTCAAAAGGTCAATTGTGAGGTGGCTATCTGTTCACTGAGAATTAGAATGATACCTGTGAAAAACATTCCCATTAAAACTGTTTCCACCTTTCAATCACTCTACTAGAACCCAGGCATTGCAAAGGTGTTGGAAGGACCTGGCATGATCTTTACATCTACGAATATATGTGCTTAGTGAGTTAAAATAGGAGCTGAGGCATCAACCTTCACTCATTTATTTTGATGTTGTTAGTTTGAACTATTTAATATAGTGTAACACAATTTACTGTTTACTTTATTTTGGGGCCTTACATAAAAGGCTTACACAAACTGGTCCACAGCAAGAAATTTTTAGAACTAAGGTACTTTTAATTTTTTTCAAATCCAAAGCAGCATAAAAACTAAGTAAAAGGCTCTTTTGCCTTTTCCTAGTTAAAAATAGTCTATCTTGATCAGCTTTTGTTGAGAGAGAGAAAAAAACTCCTCCAGGCTCAAAACTCCTATGCCAAGAGGTAGCCCAAAGCAAATTAAACCAGATGAATTGTAAACTTCACAAATAAGGGGGTGTATAATGGAAACAATGACAGACCTTTAACTATAGTGGTGCTGACGGGGGCCACTATAACAAACTGCAACCTACAATCTCCTAGGGTTAATAAGACACCTGTCTTGAAACTAGCAGTCATATTGGTTTTCCAAGCTTGCCACAATACTTAAACTCTTGATGAAGTTCTTACTGTGCCAAAGGAACTTACTAACAAAGCCACTGAGTCAATTTAACCTAGTGAAACTGGACCCTGTAGACTGGGTTATCAGAGTTTTGTGTTGAGATAATTACAGCACTAAAGAGAGCATATGGGCTGTCAAGCCTGGCACATGGCCTGCACCAGCTGTTACCTGGGTGCTTTGGAAAACCTACTGAACAGCATTTTGGACACAGAACAGCTATATGTAAGTTTTCCAAGAGATCTAGTGGGAGTTCTTCATAATAAATTTATTTACTGTATAGGGGAGAATTACATCCAATAATATAACTGGAGTAAGTAACCTTAAATGTTGAAAGTAAAATATCACCAAATAAAAATCCTTAGTCAAAAAGAAGAGAGTAAACTGCAAGCCAAACGGAATACATTATCTGAAGAGCTAGCTATTGTTTGTCCCAACTTTTTAAATGTTACATTTAACTTCTTAAGATCTTTTTTGGAAAAAATTGCTATCCTCAAAACACCTGATATGCTCTGGGTTTCTAGGTCAATGGGAGCTGTCATGTTTTTGTTATTCCTTAAAAAACTACTTCAGAAGGGGCAGGTCTTCCAAAAGCAATGTCATAGCTATCAATAATCATTAATAATAACAATTACTATTGATCAGCTGTAATGCTCTTAGAAAACCTTCCTTTCTGAGGTAATATTACCAAGAATAATATTAACGTAGGATGGATCCAATTACTGAGAGAGAGAAAGAAAACACAGAGAAGAATAACTCCATCCATCACTGAATGCACCCATCTCTGGTGCAGAGCACAGCAACACCCACCCACACTATATATCATGTGAGGATAGAAAATTAAG
This sequence comes from Emydura macquarii macquarii, assembly GCF_026122565.2. Classification (NCBI taxonomy): domain Eukaryota; kingdom Metazoa; phylum Chordata; order Testudines; family Chelidae; genus Emydura; species Emydura macquarii. The sequence goes on along the minus strand of NW_027132610.1, from coordinate 41,501,950 downwards.
AACAACATATCCAGGTGGAAATTCATAAATCATATTAATTATTTAGGTAAGTAAAACGAATCATCCAAACTGGACTTCCTATGATGCAACATAATTCCTAGTAAAGATAAAATATCTGAGGGAATAACTTCTAGACATAACAAAAGCCAACATGTCATTGTGACAATATTGCATTTCTTGCACACCCAAAGCTCTCTCACTGTATTAGTGTTTTGGGAGCAAAAAGAATTGAAACAGCAGGCTCTGGGTCTAGTAGTTCTAACAGTAGCAATATTCTGAGAACTACCCTCAAGACCCTGGATACTGCACTTTTTCAAACCAAGTTCAACTAACTTCAGAAAGCTAAAGTCACTGAGGCACTGGCACTGAACAGTCTCATATAACCTGATCATGCTAAAACACTGATTCATCCTTTGGCATCACTGCTTTTAAAGAACTAACACAAATATATAGTTTTTATTTCATATCATTCAGTTTAAAATATGTACAATTTTATTTCAAAATTAACCTATGAGGAATTCAATATTTATTATCTTCCCTTATATAATTTTGGTCATTAGAATCAGAGTTATTCAAGATTTGTTCTTTTCTAATTTAAAAAAAAAAAGTGTCAACAGCATTACATGTAAAACAGGGCTTTTAATGAGTTTGTTTAATTAGTACTAATTTTCAGCATGTTAAATTCTTAACTTACCTTGGATGGTTTGTTTATAGATAAAAGTATTACTTATGCACAGAACAGTAAAAGTACCAACAACACTGGTATAGTACTTTTTTCAAAGGGAAATCTGCTTTCTTTAGCTCTATAAACACCATTCGACTGGAATGACAGTATTTTAGGGTTGAAAAATTCAGTTGTTAGATTTAAATTTTTAAAACCCATGCCTTAAAAACATTTAGGAAAACCAGTTGCATTACATCAAAGTAAGTGCATTACCACATTATATTTTGCAAGCTTTAGCAAATAAAAAATGCCCCAGAAGAATCTTAATTCTTATCTATGGAAAACATTAAACTGCTAAGCGCTAACAACTGGAATTAGTCCTTAAATCTCTAATGAGAATAATAAAACACGAGTGCAATTTGTGCTGTAACTTGATAAGGCCTGAATTTACTTGCTGTTAGTAAAAGTTCCTGATCCAGCAGTATGGCTTTTTACTCCCTGAGGTACAGGAAACAATATCTGTCCTTTAGGAGCATCCTCTGTGGTAAGCACTTCTTATCTGGGCTATCAAAGGACTGAGATAGCATGTAATATCTAGTAACAGCAGCTTTATGAGAAGATCCATTACTGATTTAAATCAGTCTAAAGCAGGTAGTTCTGTTTAACCCATTCAGAACAAAACTGATCTTCCATCAATGTAATCTACTCTATAAGAAACATGAACTATTTCTGCATTATTGGATGTAATACGCATCTACCTGAGTAGTAGCAAAAGTGAGGATGAAACATTGGAGGATGCTCCAAACCAAGAATATTGCACTTTTTTTTAAATAAAGGGTTGCTATCCTGCAAGAGACAATACTTTGAAACAGTGAAATCTAATTTCCTTGCAAATATTGATTCAAGACAAACCATGACACAATTTATGGAAAGCATTTACTAAGTCTATTTAAAATTAGCCTGATATCAATTTGGGGGAAAAAAAACTGTTTTCAAAAACATAAAAATATAATTACTGTTCATTTATGTATTTTAACAAAATACTTACTGGAACACCACCTCACATTTTATTTCAGTCACAGAGATTTTTTTATTCCAGGCAGTGCAAGACCTAAAAGTAACAATACTGCAACTTCCAGAAGTAAAAATAAAACATTAACTTTTCAATCAGTACTTTAGCATGCCACAGAAAATTACATTCCCACCTGTTTGGACTTTTTATGTATTAATGGGACTCCCCAAACTTAAATATATATCATGCCAAATAAATTTTACTTATATTTTTTTATAGAAATAGGAAATTAGACAGACAAGTACGGTTTCCATATATCTCACATACATTTAAACATACAGTATGATTTACTTGAACTATTAATCACAACTAATTATTATACCAATAATTAGTTAGATGATAAGAGTTTATAAGAAGGACTTTCTCGTTAGTGTTTAGAAATACTATATAAACTATACAACATAAACTATTAAACTCTCATATTGATAAAGCCCTTAAGATATGTGAAATGCCAAAGTCAACTACCCTCCAGAAAAAAAAAAATCAGATAAACAAAGTTCATATACACTAAGTAGAGACTATATTCACTGAAGATACACTGTTACTGCTAACTTTTATAGCAGTAGTTTTCATTGCCAAGAAAATCACACTAGTAGGTCACCTTCAGAAACTATTCCCTTAATGATTATGGGCTTGATTCTGTTCCCACACTGAAGTCAATGTGAGTTGACCCGTTGATTTCAATAGGGGTAAAATCAGAAAGTTCACAGGATCAAAGTGACATCTAATTAACATACTGCATTTGGATGATTTCCGAATTATCCTGTGGCATATTTTAGTGAAATCTTTCTTTACTCCTTGAATTATTTCTTTAATAATCCTTTTAATAGCAAATCAAATTATCATGTCATATTCTTCTAAACAACAAGCATGTCTCTCATATCAAAAATAATTTTTTCTGATCTCTATACTGTATTTAATTCTTGCACACCCAGGTCTCCCATTGACTGGAAGTTTGGGTGTGCAAGGTTTCCCAATCTTAGTTTAATCCCAATTTATTCCTTGACAAAAAACCATAAACCTGCAGGATATATTAAACGCACTAAAAAGACAGTGTTTCTGCTTGCTTCTGCATAGAAAGTCTATAGATCATACAAGAACTCCTATATATTTCAAAGAGATTTTAATTAATACAATTTGATAATATTTCTCACTGATTTATAAGGTAACATATTTACCAATACATTCATTTAAACATTTTCTGTTAAAAAGTATGGTTTAATTCCAATAATGGTTACCACAGTACTTTACATACAGTGAACTCTGACATAAACAAATTAGGTTGCATTTTATAACAGAAACATATTGAAACATTACTAAAGTACAGCAGTTTATATTCTTATGATATAGTTGAAAACAAGGGTTTCATTTCCCAGCTTCATAGAATACAGATTGAAATCTCTGTCTTTGCTCCTCCCTGTATTGATAGCTACATATTTCTTGACATAGTACACATATACTCTCCAGATTATTTTGCCTGAACATCTGAAAATGCCCAGTTGCAGAAGTGAGGATGACCACCTAAAAACTATAATCAGCCTATCCCTCTTGAGGAAACTGCACAGTAATTTGGTAAATTCCTTTCATGTAGAGACAGCATGTGATATACAGCTCTGTTTTTCCTTTTCACGACATAGAAAAAAATATCAAAAGAAATGCATAGATTTTAAAGTTTCAAAGAATGAGATGAAAAATAAAGACCTTTTACTTTTTGCAAGTTTAAAAAACTCACATGAAAAAGAGAAAAAAAAATGTATTGCTGGCTTATATAGAAATAGAAGTTTTGCTTTTTAGACTGTGTATGTTTTTTACACTTGTAAATTAAATTTGCCATCATTATGCAAGTTAAAACCAGGCCTAGGATTATACAATATAGTTTTTAGAGTATCCTGAGTTATCTGCAATAGTGATTTGTTAATCAAACTATGATAAACCTGAAGCAGACAGCAAAGAATTCTGCCAAGGGTGAAATCTTTCATTTAGATGTAATTTTAAAGAAATTGCATCACTGAATCTTATGAAAATCAAAGAACAGGGTTTTCTAATTGCCTTGGGATGGATATGCAAGTAGTTTAAATAGCTTTCACATTTCAGCTTTGACACACACATTCTTCTAAATGTATTTCTTTAAACGCATTGTCTTCTTGTCTGTCTACAGATATATAGGGACAGATTAACAGTACTATGTGTGCATACTTTTTGCATCATGCTGTATATATAACTGCACATTTCAAGGTTATAACTAAGGTTACAAAGAGGGAGTAAAGACATGACCATAGTTTCTTCAGTCTGATGATCCTATTTAGGTAACATACATAATCTAAACAATTTCCATTTTGTATATATTTATTAAGATTAGTAAACATAGTAAAATACTGCATCAAAGCATTATGCCAAAAACAACCAGAATCAATCTTCCCAGTGTGGAACAGGCAGCACTTGTTTAATTATCTGAAATAGGTTCTTTACAATCCTTGATCCATAATGCCAAATAACTAGCTCTGTGTATGAAAGCACAGATTCCTTCCATCTTTTTTTAAAAGGCCAAAACTAAATTACCATGCACAATATAGTCACATTAAACTTCCATTAATAGAGAGAGAGCAAAAATGAACCATTTGACATGATTTAGTAAGTCTTCTAGAACTTTGCTTCTCGGTCTAACTAACAACAGTTTATTTTATTAAAAGAAAATCTTAACTGCCTGATTTCAGCAGGATTGTTGCCAGATTTTATTCATTATACCACATCATTCAGATGTTCATTTTGAGCCAAACATGGCAATAACAAGTAATTCAGAAGGGCCTTGTAAAAAGGAAAAAAGTATAAAGTGTTACGTGAAACACTGTTTTAAAACTCTAAATAAGACAGCTGCAGTGCCACACTTCTCATTGAGACCATTATGCAGAAATGTGAAAGGAAAACCTAATCCAGTTATTACTTCTGTACCACACATATGAATTCAAAATAGACATCTTGCATATATCTAATGCTGCTCCTTTGGGTCTCTCGCTTAGAAGAGTTTATTATCTAAAACATTTATCCATCACTCCCTGTTAATTTTTTTTAAAACAAAGTAACGTTAATACTTCCACACAGTAAGAATGATAAGTAACAATATCGTGCAGGCTCCAAGTTAAATCTGGTTCAGACAGCGTAATAATGATGTCATTAAGGATCCTAGCTCAATGAGAATCAGACAGTACCATAGTACAGCTGCAGACATAAATCTGAAAGAACTTTTTTGGGTACATTCTCAGACTTACCTTGAGAAATATTTAGGAGCTCCAGCACTGTGAATTGAAAGAAATGCTCTCAAAGGGAGGTTTGCTGACTGAAGACACTGTGTAGGCCCTACAGGCACTCTCTTCTGCCATACAGGAAGAAACATTTTGTTAAATGAAGAAACTAAGAGAAATAATTTTAGAAGAAGTGCAAACCAGAAAACAAATAAACCTTAATACTATCACAAATAAATGAGAGTAAAGCAATTGTGGGACTGCTCAAAGCCTTTTTGCCTTGCTGAATGAAAGCAATCCCTAAGACTGAATGGGTAATGAGATCCTGGCTCCTGAGATTTTAGCTTTCTTAATCATGTTCATAATTAATTCAAGAACATTGATAATTTCATTACATTCTTTTTGTCTTATCAATAAATGATGTGCCTGCACTTTTGGTCCTGTGTACAGGGAGAGAGGAGATGCTTTGGGTAATATTGCACCAGGAATAGTGTATATATGTATACATACATATATATTTATGTATGATCCAGAATGGTGAAGTGGTAATTATTATCCTTGACCAGGCCTCTATTGTCAGAATATGAAGACAAGCAGCTACAAATAATTAATAAGCTTTTTTGCAAAAATGAAAAACCCTTTAAAGAAAAATATGCTGCAAGTAGAATTCCTCACTGAAACATATGCACATAAAGTAACACATATCTTCAGACAAACATTTTAAAAAGGGATTCTTGTGAACATGAAATGCAAATATTTGAAAACACCCCTCAAGAGCTTGTTTAAAAATATCATTTAAAAATCTTTAGCTCTTCTTTGTATTTCAGAAGAAAATGTGCCCTTTGGCTTGTCCTTCTAAAGGCATTTCCCGTATCACCTTACCTCTGATGCCAAGCTATACTCTCTCACACACACAGTAAAAGCTGTCTTTTTATGTTTTTAAACTAAGACGGAAAGCTCTGTCATTATCTGTCAGTCAATCATAAAAGGGGCAGTGCTTCTTTAGGAGTTTCTAGTCAGGCCTTCAGCATGCTCTAATTTATAGTGGAGTTGTGACTGGCCCCAGAATCAGGGGAATGAAAAGCGCTTACAGACACATTTGCACCCGTGCCCCTTAGCTGTAGAAAGACCTCCTCAGTCACAGGTCAGCATGTGAGCTTATGCTTCTTGATCTCTAACTCCCAAAATAATGTGAACAGGGAGAGGGCTCTCCCTGGCTTCTATGCAATTAAATGTATCCAAACACTCAGCCTGATGGGATCAATTGCTGTCATTCCTGACAGGGTTCAGAGAATTATCTGGTTGTCACAGTATGGTGTTTCCATTATAACTGAAAGTTAGTCTCTCCTGAGCTTAGTCAGGAGTTTTGCTAGAAGATCTATTGATTAGAAGAGAGGTCTTCAAACTGTGGGGCACACCCCCCTAGAGGGATACAGAGGAACGTTCAGGGGCGTATGGCCAGTCTCAGTGCCCAGATGGAGAACCACCTAGCCCTGCTCTCCTCTTGGCCCAGCCCGTGGCTTGGTCCCTGGTCATGGTGTGTGGCCTCAGCCCTTGGCCCCCTGTCGCAATGCTTGGTGGCCTCAGCCCCTGGCCCTGACCAACCGTGACTCCACTCCCAGCCCCAGCCCTTGGGTCTGACAGTGGCCCTGCTCCCACCCCGACAGGTGGGGTGGGGGGGACACGCAGACAGGGATAAGGGGGATGTGAGGTAAAAAGTTTGGGAACCACTGGATTAGAAGGCAAGTATTTTTCCCCAATACGTGGAGATGTTATCCTTTACTAAAGCAATCTTAAACCTGGGGCTACCTATCTATGTGTCTGAAATGGACTTTTAAGTGCTATGTAAATAATATTAAAGAAGAGCTTTGTGTAAGCTCAAAAGCTGGGCTCTCTCACCCACAGAAGTTGGTCCAATAAAAGATATTGCCTCACCCACCTTGTCTCTCTAAAATCCTGGGACCAACATGGTTACAACAACAGCTGTGAGTTTTGGTTCAAGGAAAACATGAACAGATCCATTATTATTATTATTGACCCTCACTGATCCAGTATTCACTCATCCATATGAGTCCAGAACTGCTCATCTTAGCCTATTTGTGATCATGGGTGTTTTTTCTTGCCAGCTGAGACAATCTACAAAGTGAATGATGGTCCCAAGGGAGCTCCTATACTGACCATGATCCATGATTTGGAATATGAGCACTTTTATGAGGGAATGGAAAGCATCTGTCATGATTTATAAGTTCACAACTTAATATATGGGAGTGTCCTTATTAACTTGCATAGAATCATGGACCTCAAAAACACTAAGAGAGAAATGGCGATCCAGTGGTTAACGTCATACCCTGGGACTCAAGAGATCCAGGTTCAGTCGCCTGTTCCACCACAGACTTCCTGTGTGGCCTTGGCAAGTCACTGAGACTATGTCTACACAGCCCAGAAAAACCCGGGGCTGACCCGTGTCAGCCAACTCTGGCTGTCAAGGCTCAGACTGTGGGGCTGCTTCGTTGCTGTGTAGACTTCCAGGCTCAGGCTGGAGCCTGAGATCTGGGACCCTCCTACCCTGCAGGGTCCTACAGACCAGGCTCCAGCTGGAGCCTGTAAGTCTACACAACATTTAAACAGCTCCGTAGCCCGAACCCTGAGAGCCTGAGTCAGCTGGCATGGGCCAGCCAGGGGTTTTTCCTTGCTATATAGACATACCCTGAGACTCTCTGCCTCAGTTCCCCATAGGTAAAATGGGGATAATAGCACTTCCCTACCACACAGGAGTGTTGTGAAAATAAACACATTAAAGATTATGAGGTGTTTAGATAATGGTAATGTGGGCCATATAAGAACCTAAGATGGATATGATCCAGTAGTACAGGTATCTCTGGTGGTATAATTTCATCCCAAATCTTTGGGTAGCAAGATATCCATAGATGCACAAAGAAAATAGTTTTATTAAAGACACATTAACTTAGACAAGTATTTGGGTTTGGTAGCTTGATCTGATTACAAGGCAAATAAGTCCAAAGGAGACACTGCAGAATCACTTAGTGAAGCAAGCTCTTGACTTTGACACTGATGTATGAGACATGGATGATCTATATACTGGGTGGCTTTATCAGTAAATCATTGACTTTCTTTACTTCCCTGAGGAGCCAGACCTGTCCCTGGAAGAAAACTCATTGTCAGACCCATGAGTGGGGGATTAATATTGACAAAACATTCAGTTTGGATTTGTTCTCACAGAAGTTTCATAAAATATAATTTAATAAACTAAAGGATATAGATTTAGTTCTTCCACTACATATTATTTCGCTGAGAGTACTAGGATCTGGATTTTCTTCTTGTTTTATTCATTTGTTATTTTACTAAAATAATTTCTTGGTGAATTTGACTGATGGGGTTTAATTCATAAACCAAATATTTTTCTGTGAAATGATGATTATCAAGTAAGCTTTTAGAAAAAAAGATTTCCCCTGTAATTTATAAAAAATAAATCTCCAGTAGCATGGATTAGCTGTATCATAACAAGGCAAGTATATCTTGAAAGTACATAACAAGTCCATCTTGAAAGGGAGAAACAATGCTAAAAGGGATCGTAGGATGACAAAAAATGGGATGAACCTGTGATCTATGTAACTGAAAAGAGATTAGGTCATTCTATTTCTTTATGTATTGCATTTTTAAGTGTAGAAGAGTTTCTCTGCCTTCTAAAGGGGATAGTGTGAAGCAGTGGCCATTTTGAGTTTCACTTTAAACACAGAATGTTGCTGAGTGAGTTATTATGTTCCTTTTTTCATGGTAACTTTTTTGGTACTTTCTTTGTCGGCTGGCTTTACCAAATCTGAAATAAAAGCCACATACACTATAAACCACATCCTTTTTTTGTGTATAATAAAACAGATCAATATATAAATTTTATGTTGATCCATAATTTATGCAGAACTTAGAAATACTAGTATTTCTTTCACTTGTGTTATAAAAACTTCAAGAGACTAACTGGTATAAACTGTAATTGTGCAGAAAATAGCTTAAGATGACACCCAGTAGACATGGATAATATTACTGAAAATAAGTTTCCAAAGGGATGAACACAATTTTGGAGAGGAATTTGATACAAATAGAATTTCCTTCAATATAAAAATGCATTTTTTAAATGTAATAATAATTATACTAACATTTATTGTTGCTAATGTAAATAAAATGCCACATGCCCCTCCTTGGTTGTGTATGGCACCAATGAAGACAAAATCAATTTTTCCCACAAAGCACACTTGTGTTTTTGGAATTACACACAAGACTCTAGCGTCATAGAATGAACTGATTGAATGATTTTATTTTTTGCCTTAATGTACCTCTACCAAGAAGTAGAAAGCCACTGCTAACTTTTTAAGTGAAAACTGAAACAAAAAAGCCATTTAACTCTCTGGCCACTGTTGCATTTTCTGTTATTCTCTTTTTCTCCTCATTTAGCACTGGGCCAACACTATTCCTGGTCTTCCTCTCTCCCCCCATGACCCTGGTATTTGTAAAATGCTTTTTTGTTCCCTATTATATCCCTAGTTAGTTTAATCTTGTTTTGTGCCTCGGCCATTCTAATTTTGTCCCTTTATGCTTGTGTTGTTTTTTTATATTCATCCTTTGTAATTTGACAGTTTCCACTTTTTGTAGGACTCTCTCTTGAGTTTCGGGTCATTGATTAAGACAGAATGGCCTCTTACCATACTTCCTATCTCTCCTGTGCATTGGTATAGTTTAATCTTGTGTCCTTAATTATGTCTCTTTAAAAGCTGCTAACTCTACTGAACTATTTTTTCCCCTTAGACTTGCTTTCCATAGGCTGTTACCTATCAATTCTCTGAGTTGCTAAAGTCTGCCTTCTTGAAGTCAATTTTCTTTATTCTGCTGTTTTCCCTCCTACCATACCTTAGAATCAGGAACTCTATCATTTCATGATCACTTGCATCCAAGATGCCTTCCATTTTCAGATTCTCAACAAGTTCCTCCCTGTTTGTCAGAATAAGGAGAGTAAAGGGTACTTACCAACTGGGAAAGAAAAATATAGCAAACAAACAGCAGCCAGTTCCAAAATGGCTATTATGGGGCTGCAGCTGTGTGTCTTTAACATATTTAAAGGGCCAGTAGTAAGGCATGTCAAAGGCATGTATGGAAAAGTTCCTATAAAAGAAGGCAACTCGACACTTAAAAGAGTTAATATGGACCAGGCAATCACTAAATAAATAAATAAATAAATAAATAAAAGGTCTTTCTTGGAGATAGACCGTTTTTAATCATGTGTAACATCCTTATATAACATTCCTTGTTTTAAATTTGAATTTCCATGAAAACAGAATCTTCATCCATGACCATGACATGGGAGCTTGCTAGTTATGGAGTCCATACAGGCTCAGATCTAGAGACTTCTCTCCTGTTCCACATCTTGTGTATCTTTCTGTGTCTTCACATTCTACACCCACCCATTCAAAGTCCATCTCCTTGGTAGGCAGGTGGTACAGACGCCCTTTGCTGTTCACTCCACCACCTATGATGCAGAGGTTCAACAGGACGGAGGATCTTTCATAGGCCTGAATTTTACAGTTAAGCCCATAGAAATATTCTGTGAAGTACTGAACACCTTCAATACTTACTGAAGTCAGTAGGAGTTGATGGTACTCAGCAACTCACAGGAAGCAACCATCACTATGCTATATCATTGTGTTTCATTTACTACGATGCTCTAGGTTTTATTGTCTAAACTTGATGCAATAGAAATGTAGCAGTTACCACTGTTACGTATTTCAGTAGTACTGAATCTGTCAAATACAATTTGATGAAATAAAGTATTGAGTGTTGTAGCAGTGTTGGTCCCAGGATATTAGAGAGACAAGGTGAGTGAGGTAATATCTTTTATTGGACCAAATTCTGTTGGTGAGAGAGACAAGCTTTTAAGCTCAAACGCTTGTCTCTATCACCAACCAAAATCAGTCCAATAAAATATATTACCTTACCTACATTGTCTCAGAAATATGGAATTATTCTTAATGTAAAACCTTAGAAAATCCAGAAACTGGGCTTGCATTGACCAATGCAAAGCCATGATTTAAATTTTAGACATGGAAAATCAGTGTCCCTGGTATCTGATTCATGGTTTTTTTTATCGGTGTATCCCATAGCATTGAAATTATTATCATTCATAATTTTAAACTTCACATAAAGAACAAATGTAAATCTCATCAAAGCTTAAAAACTTCTGTTAAATTTACTCTGTGCTTAAAAAAGGCTCTGTTAATGAATACTAAACTAGTCATTATCACAACATAAAATATTAAATTGATACATATAGTAGTTTTGTTTCTACTTGTTAGGACCTACTCAACTGACATTTGCTTGAAGTATTTTTAACACCAAAGACAATCAATAATTTTGAAGTCGCAGCAGCCAAAGACATCAAAGGCTTCTCAAAGTGAAAACATTTTAAAGAAAATGCTCCATTAAACTGTAGAAGTTCTTTTTTAAAGGGTTAAACATTAGAAATCTGAAATCTAACAGCAAAATTCTGTACTGTAACCCTCACTGCAGATCACAAGATCTCTCTTTATATGGGGAGAACTCGATCCGCTATCAGTGTCAAGGGAAGTTCTGCGCATGTACTGTAGGAGAGCAGAGTATCATCATCAGGATCCACCAGGATTGCCCACATAAATGTCACAATTAAGTTATACACAAACATGTATGAATCAATGCGAATATAAGAGGTGAGGAGCGTTCCTGTGCAGTAAAACATTTTACATAGGCCGCATTTAAATATGCAATTGCATATTTCACTGTAGTAACCCAAAGGAGCAGCTGGAGAGGGAGGAGGATAAATAGGAGAGGATAATATTGTGAAAGACAACAGGATGTGACTCAGAAGGGGATGATCAGCAGGGTCAAAAGCAACAGAAGGACGAGAAGGGCGTAAACGCCCCAAGACTTGTCCAGGAGGTGGAAATTAGAAACCTTTGTGAGAATGATTTCATTGGAGTGGAGAAGTCAGAAGCCTGAGTGAAGGGGATCCAGGATAGATATCAATAACTTTGTACATATGTCATAATCACTAATGATAACAATCATTTAAATTAAAAAAAAGCTGATTCAGAAAGAGTAGTAGTTAAGCATAAATACCTATGTGACGGGAAGCTAGATTTAGAATAATTTACATTTTAAAAGAAAAAGGAACATAAAAAGGTCCCAGCAGAGTCAACAAAATTCCAAATGCAATTTCATAACTTTGTTCAAAATAATAAACAGACAATATGCTGCTTTTGATTTAATTTGAATTGACAGCAAAAAATTCTCATTTACTGTCATTTGCTGCTTTATTGAGTAACTTATGGTTTGTTATCAGCTTTCTCAATTACTATATCATTCTGTACTCAAATAATGGACAAGTGACACATGCTATGAAAGCTGCATTTTGCTAAGAAACTATTTTCTTTGTCTGTAAAACCCTTGGCAGTATTTACATTTGAAATTAAACAGAACACCAAACATTGATTTTAATATGTCTAATGAAATCCAATTTGCCTCACGGAGTTAACGTTATGGAACATGCAATCCATGTACTTTATGTGCTAATTTCTCTGAAGCCAAAGTAGACGCATAATGATGCTACCAAAGATACCCATTTCTGATGGTTCTAATGTAACCCAATATTGTTGTTTCTGAAGCTTTATGCATGAAAATGCTACCAAAGAAGCAATGCATTTTTCTCATTAATTAGTGAATAATAGCTTGGCTTGAATCAAAATTCATTGGCTCACATTTACTGCTGCATTTGTTATTTCGGGGGGAGGGGAGATGGGGGACACAAAGGCCCATTTGTGGTCACTACTCTGTGTCAGCAACTCTTGTCAGACCTGACATACTTACTACGCGTCACGCACTGGTGTCATGCTATTTATTTAAAAGATAACATGTATTATATCATTTGAAAGCTAATATTATACTGGTCATTAATGTCACTGTGAAATGTTTGTAACAAGTCTGAAGGTGAAATTATGGCTTCTATCTGATATTATGTCCTGTAGTCGGTAAATAGACAAGTGACAAAACACGTTTCTTCTATATAAACGAGAAAGGAAATATGGTGGCAGATGCTCTGTCCATGAAAGAGGGCTCTGACTGCTGCCTCCAGGTCAGTCAGTGGCTAACCTTCCTGCAACTTTGTAAAGGGGGAGGTGTGGCGTATCAGATAATGAGGTTCAGCTGGCCTGACCAATTAAGTGTACCCCAATTCACTATGGTTACAATCTGTATCTAAAAGGTGTCATGTAATATGTCACTGGAAAATTAATAACTCACTGATCACTACGGTTCTTGCATGATATATGTATACGGTGTGTATTAAGAGTCATGAAAATATGCTGGAATGATGACTAAAAGTGTTTAAGCCAGGCATGCATGGGGTAATTGGTAAAAAGATCTGCCTTCAACAAAGGAATATGTATTTGCTTCTCTAACCAGCCCAGTCATCAGGCAGAGACAATAAAGGTCCATTTACATATTAGGTAAACAAAGCTATCAAGCTAACAATCAGGGGAGGAGACAGCTTCCATCAGTGGCGTAAGGAGGGGTAGGCAGGGGGACCAGGCCCCAGTGCGCCAGCTTGCGAGGGGGCGCGGGGCCGGCCCTTCAGGAATCGCAGGAGGCAGGGAGCGCAGGAGGCTCTGAGGGGTGCAGAGCCTCCTGCACCCTCCGCTCATCTAAAAGGCTGGCCCAGAGTGCACTTACCCCGCTCCAGCCCCGTAGCCTGGCACTGGCTCAGATGGGATGGCCTCTGCCCCCAGCCTGGGGAGGCCGGGCACACCCTTCATGATGCATAGGGAAGGGCAGGAGCAGAAATGGGAGCAGCCGCCCCTCAGCCTCCTGCGCCCCCCCCCTCCGCAAAGGGCCGACCCGGCGCCCCCCAGGCTGGGGGTTGAGGCCACCCCATGGCGACGGGTTGCAAGGCTGGAGTGGTGGGTAGGTGCAGGGGGGGTGCCGGGCTGGCCCTTGGTGACGGATGGAGGGTGCAGGAGGCTGAGGGGTGGCTGCTCCTGCTTCTGCTCCTGCACCCCCTCGCACACGTCATGAAGGGCTGGTCTGGCCCCCCCCCCCCCCCGAGGCCGTGGGATGAGGCCACCCCCATCCAAGCCACCGCCAGGCTGCAGGGCTGGAGTGGTGGGTAAGTGCTGGGGGGGAGGGTGCCGGGCCAGTCCTTCATGACAAGCAGGGTGTGGTGGGCGCAGGAAGCTCTCAGGGGCGCTCCTCAGCACCTCCCGCCCATGCATTGCGAAGGGCCAGCACAGCCCCTCTCCCCAGGCCGGGGGGTGAGGTCCTCCCATCGAAGCCAGTGCCGGGCTGCAGACTGCAGCAGGAGAGGCGGGCACCGCATGCCAGGTAAGTGCAAGGAGGGGGGAGCAGCAGAGACAAGCCTGCATTTGTGTCCCCCCACATAATTCCCCTCCCCTCTGGTACAGACCCCCCCTCGGGGCAGCTGGGGGGTGGCACCAGGACCCCTCCTGCACTGCACAGGGGGGCATGAGGCCTGGGGGGGCACAAATGTAGACTTGGTCCCTGGGCGCTGGAGACCCTCGGTACGCCACTGGCTTCTATCAGAGAAGAGAAACTATAAAGACAGGGATCTGTACTTCAAGTGATAAGTAAATTGAATCAACTGACTGTACACAGTATTGCTGTATTATAAGAGTTTATTGATTGAGATGTTTTATGAAAGCCTATGACACAGTGGTGATCGATATCGTTGTAAAATGCATGTTTTAACATTATATAGGAATTGTGGATGTTTGTTGATGGTGTGCTTCATCAAACAAAGGGGAAACAATCAGGAGGGAATGCCACAGCTATTTACCTGTCTCCTATGTAAACTGAGCATGGTGGAATCAAAACCATGGAAGCCCCATTTACATACAAGGGGGTGGGAAGCCCATAGGAAGGGAAAAATAGCATGAGATCATCCTGCCTCTTGAAATAAGGTCATTGAACTTTGGAAGATATAAGCAAGGACAGAAGCCATCTTTGGCATCCATTATTATACAGACGCAACGGAACAGATCTCTCTCAAGCGTAGAAAGATGGGTCCCGCAACCAAGTGGGCTGAAGTCTCTGGAAATTGATTATAGGTGAGAAACTGCTTCAGCAAGGATTCTTCACCTAGGAAGACAAGAGAAATCAGCCTCTTGTACTTCTGTGGAAGGTTCAAATGGAGGGAAAGTCAGCCATGGCTGAGACGAAGGAAGATTGGTGAGAAAAATCATCTTGAACAAAGCCTGTACCTTGATAGATTAAGTTTTAGACTTGTAAATGTGTGTTTTCACTTTTATTTGCTTGTAACCATCTCTACTTTTAGTTCTTTTATTTGGCATCCTTTCCCTATGCCCAGTCGTTAATACATATGTTTTATTTTTACTATAAGTCACCTCAATGCTATGTTTGAAGGGAAGGCTGTGTTTACTCCAGTTAAATTAATAAACTGTAATGTGCTTTTGTCTCCTTAAAGGAGCAATGAATCTTATTATTTCTCTGAACTGTCCAGGATTGAGCTAGCCCCACAGTTTTGGGGATTTGCAGGCCTGAAAGTTTGTTGGGGTCATCTTGTTTGTTGTAACCAAGGCTGGTGGAAACCAGAGTGGGGCTGGTGAACTGTAGACAGGCTCCTGGGGTCAGAGCTGCAGAACCAGGGCTGTCTAGCACACAGACACTGAGGGTGTGACCTGAATGCTTGTCTGTTGGCTTCAGGCATCCAACTTGTGAGCCACAGCAGCAGGGCATTTCAAGCACTCAGGGTTACAGGACAGGTAGTGACACAACTCCTCACTGGCCTGAATTGCACCCAGAACCCCGTGACACAGGGATCAACATTTTAAGTGCTTTGCACATGGAGTTCCTGTTGACTTCAGTGTGAGCTCCTTGTACTAAGCATTTGGAGGGTTGGAATGAATTTGCAGTGTAGTCCTGGCCTGAGAAGCTACAGATGAATGGACATAGTCATTGAACTATTCATTCACTCACACACCCATAAAGTTTGTCCCTCCTGAATAGGATTGTCCTACAAACATTCATTCAGTTCTTAATGCTGAAAGCAGGGCTGCTAACATCATGCATGTTAATTCGTATGTTGTAAATCTCATCCTGTGCCAGCAGGAAGAATCACTCCTCTGAAAAAAAAAAAAGCATGCTTCGGGTAAAAAATGAAAGTGTGCACTGCTAAGCTGGTCGCTGGCTCTAATGGATACAGGTGTGGTGCAGATATAATTGGATAAGTAGAACAAACAAAAAGAAGACATCAAACTATCTCGCCACCAACACAGGCTTGATCCTTTTGGGCTTTGCCTAGCCAAGTTTATATATCTCCATTGATAGTGATTCCAATACTTCCCAATGAGGTACGTATTGTTAGAAAGTACACTCTGGCCCCCAAACTAAATGATCACAGCTAAGTTTTATTCCACTGTTACTCATTAAAAAGCTAAATAAATGTTAGTGCTTATTGAAAGTGCTGGACTGACAATCTAGGAGGATTGTGGACTCTGTTCATCCACAAAATTAACATAGCATAACTAGTGAAGGTATATGAAACCAGTATGTATCAGCTCTGAACTAGACGAACCACCACTAGAGATAGTGACCTTTCATAGCTCATTCAGGGCCAGATCTAAAGCCCTTTGAAGTCAGTGGGAGTTTTGCAATTGGAGTGAGAGTCTTGCTATTGACTGAAGTGGGCTTTAGGTCAGGTCTTTAGACCTTGACCTGTCCCCTAAGGCCTGGTCTACACCTAAGTTTCATCAGTATAACTATTTTGGTTAAGAGCATGATTTTTTACTGACACAGTTATGCCATTAAAAAGTCCTAGCCTGGGTCTACACTATGGAGACTGTACCAGCATAGCTATGTTGGTGTAGCTATGCCAACATAACCCCATAGTATAGATGCAGCCTACAGCTGTAGCCATCAGTGTAGGAGCACCATCTCCCCAAACAAAGTTAGCTAGATCAACAGAAGCATTATTCCATCAACAAAGCTGGGTTTCCACTGGGAGTTAGATTAGGATAGCTATGTTGGTCAGGGGTGTGGTTTTTTCACACCCGTCACCAACATTGCTATGGTGACCTATCTTTGACGTATACCTGAGCCCTAGGGCTCGTCTATGCAGAAAAGTTACATTGGCACAGCTACATCTCTCAGGGGTGTGAAAAATCCACACCTCTGAGATATACAGTTTGCCAACCTAACCCCCTACGGAGACAGAGCTAAATGAATGGAAGAATTCTTCTGGTGACCTAGCTACCGCCTCTCATGAAGGTGGATTACCTATGCCAATGGAAGAACACATACACTAACTGTAGCAGTTTAAGCATAGGCATACCCTTAGTGTAGACACAATTATACCAGTAAGCTATACTGGTATAAGCAGATTTATACCAATAAAACTGTGTCTGCACTGGAGAGGGATTGCTACTTTAGCTATACTGGCAAAGTTAAATGGCAAAACTTTAAAGTGTAGAGAAGGCCTAAGACTGCCAAACATCCTAATTAGTGTCCACTTTGGTGGAAAATAGATGGTATAGATAGTTGCTCACTAAAAATATGGGGTGGGGAACATTTTCAAAAGCACATAATTGACTTTTAGTCTTTAAGATGCTACAGGACTCTCATTGTTTTTGCTGTATACAGACTAACACAGCTACCTCTCTGGAACTTTTCACCATGGAAGGCACTGAATTTAGCCATATGAAATGGAAATCTACCAACTTCATGAAAAAACTCGCACAGATACAGACAGACATCATCTTCCTCTCCAAGTGCAAACAAATGGACATCATAGCAAATGGACTGAAAGTGAAAAATCCATTACGATCAACATATTATACAGACTATGGTGAGAGATCGTGTCTCACACTCTCAAAAAAGCTATGGAACCACATGATCAGCATTCTGTACAGCAAACAGGAGAAGATCAAGAAAGAACTCTCAATTCTGGAAAATCTCATGAAAAGCCAAACTTCCACAGAAACTTCCAAGTGGCTGATCTTTACAAAAACAAGATGGACTATTTACAACACTGAGTTTGCTTCTCTACGGAGGAAAAAGGACTCTAAACTATGTAAGCTCCTACATGCCACAAAGGATCACAACTGTGATACACTTGACTCATCCAAAAATATTGTAAATCTATCCAGCTATACACTTAACCCAGCAGAAGAGTCTGTCTTGTCTCAGGGACTTTCTTTCTGCCCCACCACCCCCACACACATGATACAGTTCTGCAGTGACCTGGATTCCTACTTTCACCATCTCCGACTCAAGGAATATTTCCACCACACCACTGAACAACACACTAACACACAGATACCTTCCTACCAATGCTACAAGAAGAAGAATTCTTCATGGACTCCTCCTGATGGTCGAAACAACAAACTAGACTTTTACATAGTGTTTCCGCCGACATGCACAAGCTGAGATTGTAGACAAGCAACATTGCTTGCCCCATAACCTCATTAAGAAACTCCCTAAAGAAACACAGGAACAAATCTACATGGACACACCCCCTGAGCCCCAACCAGGGTTATTCTATCTGCTACCCAAGATCCACAAACCCGGGAATCCTGGACGCCCCATCATCTCAGGCATTGGCACTCTCACAGCAGGATTGTCAGGCTATGTGGACTCTCTCCTTAGGCCCTATGCCACCAGCACTCCTAGCTATTTTTGTGCTACCACTGACTTCCTAAGAAAGCTACAATCCATCGGTGATCTCCCAGAAAACGCCATCCTAGCCACTATGGATGTAGAAGCTCTCTACACCAACATTCTATACAAAGATGGACTACAAGCCATCAGGAACATTTTCCCTGATGATGATATGGCACACCTGGTAGCTGAACTATGTGACTTTGTCTTGACCCATAACTACTTCAGATTTGGAACGAATCTATACCTTCAAGCCAGTGGCACAGCTATGGGCACCCTCATGACCACACAGTATGCCAACATTTTTATGGCTGACCTAGAACATCGCTTCCTCGAAATTCGTCCCCAAGCACCTCTTCTTTACATTGATGACATTTTCATCATCTGGACCAAAGCCAGACGGGTACCCAGAAGTCACCTACTACAGGACAGACCCAACAAAGAAAACAACAGAACACCACTGGCCATCACCTACAGCCCCCAGCTAAAATCTCTCCAACACATCATTAAGGATCTACAACCTATCCTAGAAGATGATCCCTCACTCGCTCAAGCCTATCCTTGCTTACAGACAGCCTCCCAATTTGAAGCAATTACTCACCGGCAACCGTACACCATACAAGAAGAGCACTAACCCAGTAACCTATCCCTGCAACAAACCCCGTTGCCAACTCTGCCCTCACATCGATTCTAGTGACACCATCACAGGTCCTAACCACATCAGCCACACCATCAGGAGCTCATTCACCTACACATCTACTGATGTAATATATGCCATCATGTGCCAGCAATGCCTCTCTGCCATGTACATTGGCCAAACCGGACTGTCACTACACAAAAGAATAAATGGACACAAATCAGACATAAAAAATGGTAACATCCATAAGCCAGTAGGAGAGCATTTCAATCTTCCAGGACACTCTGTAGCTGACTTGAAAGTTGCCATACTTCAGCAAAAAAACCTACAAAAACAGACTTCAGCGAGAAACTGCAGAGGTGGAACTCATATGCAAACTTGACACAATCAGACTAGGTCTGAATAGGGACTTAGAATGGTTATCTCATTACAAGAAGTAATTGTCACTGTTCACACATTCTCACCTTCTAATCAATGGTTGTGAATAGGCCTCATCTACCCTAACTGAATTGACTTTGTTAGCGCTTGCCCTTTCCATTGTTATGTTTCTCACCCTTGTATGTATATATATACCTCCTATCTGTGGTTTCCACTTCATGCATCTGACGAAGTGGGTTGCAGCCCACGAAAGCTTATGTCTGCAGAAATTTGTTAGTCTTTAAGGTGCTACAGGACTCTCGTTATAATTGACTTAGGATGTGAAGTCCCATTTTCAAAAGTGATTTAAGAGTCTAAGTCCAATAGATTTTCAATTAAATATAGGCTCTTAAGTGCCTAAGTCACTTTTGAAAATGGGACTTAGGTGCTTATGATACTTTTATCCTAGACCTATTATTAATATTATTATTTGTATTTGGACTGTGGTAGCACCTAGGAGCCTCAGTTATGGACCAAGGCCCCATTGTACTTGGCCCTGTACATGCATGGAACAAAAAGGCAGCCCTGACTAACAAACTCATTCTCATATAAATGCTCTGAACGGCCACAAGATGGAAGAGTTTTCACCATTACCTCTAGTAATTAATCCCTCAATCAATCAAAACAATTCTTCTGTTTCTTTTACTTTCTAATGCCAATTTCATTTAAGTTCATTCTGGTTTTTCCTCAACTCTTAAGCAAAATATCCACAAAGACCAATTCAGAAGTATTATTATACATCTTTTATTCATTGTTCAGATTAAAAAGATTTTTAAGGAGCAAACTTCTTTCTTGTAAAAATGCTACTAAAATAAAAATATAAACAATTATTGGAAATATATGGTAATAGGAAACATTACATTTATTTCTTAAACAGCTTTATTGCTTTACTGTACACTTGGATAAAGATTTGTCTTCTATAGCTTTGACATAAGATCAGATTTATTTAGTTTATAGAAACAATTATTTTTCACTGTCAGCTACACAGAATTGTATTTGTTTAGCAGGTGTACTTTATCAAACATTATTCTGACAAAAATAATTTGTTTAAGTAAGTTTAGATCTCCTATTAAAGATATAGACTTCACTATTCATTATGATTTAATTCTCAAAAGCTTCTAATTTATCAAGCCTCTGTACTGTACATAAGTGGAACCACGTTCAAAAGAGAAACCTCACACATATCATGTTGCTGCCACTTGTGTGTTATTTACAGAAAATTGGTATTCTTCATCATTTTGGCATTATCGTTATCTTCAGTGCAGTGAAATACATCAGGCATGTAAGGGTGTGCCAGTGACTGCATGTGGTAGAATCTTTCAGAATGAAAGAAACTTTTTAAGTGTGGCCAATATAAATAGGAGGAAGTGTAGTTCCATATCCTGAGACCTGCACCAAGGTTGCTGATACATATTAATTGTTATGCATATTAATTTCTGCAACCAAGTCTTTGCCATTTTGTTTATAAGATTTCACTGTGGCAGGTACTGCCCAGTAACTTCCAGCACCCTTGAAACATGCACAGTTCACACGTGTGGCCATCATCATGTCTACCACAGTCACAACCATTAAAATCATATAGTCCTTGTGCTACAACCGTTTGTGAGTGAATCACATGAATGCCAAAACCTGTACATTTCTAATACCTAGCATATGCAATACAATGTACTCTTAATGGTGTCATCTTGCCCTATTCCATCACCTGTGTAGCTTTCCATGGAATGAAGGCTTGCACAGTTGTTGCATTGGTGTATCTAAGAGAGTTAAGTAGTAGTCAAAGGGCCTTATGCAAAGTCCTTTAAAAATCAACAGGAAACTTTCCATTGACTTCAGTGGGCTTTGGATCAGTGTCTCTTTGAAAACTATTTTCACTTGCAAGTGTGATGGCAGAGAAAGCAATGTGACTTTTTAATCTCTTGCTAGCTAAGTCATTTTCAAAAGTCATTTCAAACTTCTTCCTAGTAAAAATGCTACTAAAATAATTTTTTTTGTTGAAATGGCAGAGTGAAACCACAGGCACCAGCAAATCCAACAAGGTCAGCCTAAGCTTCACATTTTTCTGTCTCAGTTATCCAGAGTTCAACTGATGTCAGAGTTCTTGGGTTAAGTAGCTGCTACATGTGAGTAGATCCCTTATCAACCATTCTCAGATAGCTCAAGAGAGGAAAAGATGTCTCTTTGGCAGCTGCTGCATTTTCTCTGCCAATACAAGTACCAAACGATTAGCAGCACACCACAGAACAGAAACTGGGGCCACATCAATGATGCAGTAGCTGCATAATCCAAAAATAGTAGGAAATGTTGCTTGTTTTATGTTTTTCTCTTATCCATCTTTATATCCCACACATTTATTCACGTTCTAAGTTATATGGAATCCCATTCCCAATGATAGCAGCTGACTTTTGGACTTCTCTATCCTCCTTCCCACACCCAGTTTGTCTCTTAATGAATCCAGTCACTTCTTCATCCTTAGTATCACCAAGTTCACCCTTTCCTCACTGTCCCAATCCTAAAACCCTTGTCTGCACCTTGGGCATCTTTCACATTGATTATTGTAAACATCTCCTTCAGTCTTTCTCTCTCTACTGTACTGCTAAATTCATCTCTCTTGATGTTCTGACCATGTTATTCCTTCCTTGAATCTTTTACCTTTCTGTCTATCATTTATATCATCCAAGACCCTATTCCAGAAATTATCTTGCCCTCTTCTCCATCTCTGCTAATATTTCCTCTTCTCATACTCTATACTCTTTCCAGTCCTTCTGCCTTCTAACTTGTTTCTTCCCATCCTCAGTTTCATGCTCTCAAGCATGTTGCCTCTTTCGTCTAATTATTTAGACTGGTATCTGGTCAGCTATGGTTATCTGGGAAGCAAAATTCTAAATATCTCTTTGAAATCCAGTTCTTCCACAAATCCTTTCTACAGGGCAACTGCAATAGCTAAATGATATCAAATGTCATTTTCTGTGGATTCTTGGCTTACACACATATTTTTGACTATATCATCTGCTACCACCAGACCTGCAGTTCTATGAGAATATCAGATCCACAAATACTATTTGGGTACATCAGTGTTCCCTTTCCATATATTTTTATGAAGAACAGGAACAAAAGGGCCCAAGTATTATAGAAGCCTTCTGGGGAAGAAAATTAATTTTGCAGCGGAAGGCTTGTAAAGCACAGAAATAGCTTTTTATAATATTCTCTACATGGCAAACTAAAAAAGTTGTACCAGAGTTTTTTATGACATCTAGGTCCTGACCCTGAACCTTCAAAATCAATGAGAGCTTTGCTACAGACTTCAGTCAGCATTAGACCAACTCCCAAAAAGCTAATTTGGAGTATTTTAAATTAGTGTTACCAAGTCCCCTATTCAGGAAACGATCTTTATTCCGGACAGCACTTGAGCACTTGAGCACATTAAAGATGCTTAAGCAAATGCCTAGGAGTTGTCCTGAATCAGGCCCTAGCACTTACAATATATACCAAAAGTATGTTTAGTCACTAATCTGGTGTTACATTATGTGGCATAGACCTCCTGACATTCAAGGAAGGTATCTTCTTTTTTTCTTCTCTTCTGAGTAATAGATAAAATGTCTGTATCTCTCTCCCTACACATCTGTTTCCTGGTTTCTTACTAAATCTCTTATAATGAGAGTGGATTAGTTTAGTAAACAATATTTAATCCGTTCCTCTGTGTGCTGTCTTATGTTTCCCCCTTTCACTGTCTATTAAACATAAGCAGTGCTAGCACACTGGCGTGACTAAGACTAATAAGCTTTTCATTCTCATTCACAAAATGAGGCAATATGATATCGTTTCTTACAATGCTGATAAAATAGAAAAAGAAATTATTACTTTGCCTTTTGGCAGGTAGCTTATATTATGCACAAACAATTTTAAAAATGTTCTTTACATAAACATGTGTACAGCTGTGCACAAATAATACATCTTGTAAAAAAAAGACACGTATCATATTCATGTGGACTCTATTTACCATATGTTTTTTCTTTGAAACTTGATGCACATACAGCAATACAGACATTACTATGGCACCCATAAATAGTACACTTTGGCATAGCAGTGGCTAATTTTTGTTGAATGGAATTCTAAGCAAGTGGTCAGAGAGCCATTTTGACTTACATCTGAATAGGTAATTTGTGGCTAGCTTAGGGTTGTCATGGTTTTAATTAGTATAAATATATATAACTCCACCTGACTTAAGCCTGTGTGTACACTGAAGACATGCACACAGCAAAATATAAATACAACTGTGCACAAAAGAAGTGAGTTTTCATGAATATCTTAAGAAAAAATGTGGAATTTATTTATAGTGTATTTCACAGTTTGTCTAAATTCATCTGAAAGTTATTGTGACTTATATATCACTGATTTTATCCAAATGTCTACTGCTGGAGAATAATGGGATAACTGATTTATATGCCAATTACACTTCTAAATATGCATTTTATTTCAATGTTCTTGCACCGAAACTGCATCCTGTACCAGAGGTGTGATAAATCCCTGATTCTTAACTAATTTGTACAGAAATCTGACAATTTTGCCAAATTCATCTTAGTACAAATCTGCTTATGAAATGTAAACCACTCTGTATACATCATGGAACCATCTACAACATGTCCTGTAGGTTCCCTCCACAAGCCTCTGAGTACTGTCACATCCTCTCCAGCTTACTGCAGCTCCTGTCCCCACTACCATCCCTGACCCCTGACAGCACTTCTTTTCCAAGGTCACTGATGGGAAGCCTCAAGGAGTTGTAGGAGGCAAGGGAAGGTAATGAGGCGAAAAGATGCAGTAAATGGGAAAGAGAGAAGAGATGCACCAGGACGCTGTATCCCGGAGAAGGTTGCTGTCACATGTGGCTGCCATTTTAAGTATCCAGATCAGGCTTATGTTTCTAAAACTCTCCTTCTTTGTGTGTCCTAAAAAAAACTTGACAATGGTTAGGCAACTGGTATCTCTGCCTATCATGCTGACCAACATTGTCTTATTGTTTCCTTGCACTCACCTGTCTGTCTTTATCCATCTGTTGTCTCTTGTCTCAATGGGACCATGGTCCATGACTAGGTCTCCTAGGTGCTATACTTAGACAAATAATAAATAATAAAAATTATGAGATACATACTTAGACTAATGTGATAAAAGTGCTGTGAATATGTTGGGAGCAGTGGGAGAAGAGAGAAGATGTCTGTTCATAAAGGTGATAGAGCAGAAAGACTCATTTACCACATAAAGACTTCTGATAATAATCATTCACACAGACATTTTCTCTCTCCCTGACCTCATCAGATGCCAGAGGTTTATAAGAACCTCAGTAAACTAGAATCACTCCCACTCATTGTGGCGCCCTCCCTAACCTGCTTTCCCTCCCTACGCAATAGCAACTAGGTAGCACTTGTTGCTCTCAATGTGTTTGTAAGCATAGCTGGAAGGGAAGAAGTTGGTTCTGGATCTGTATTTGGTATCTAGTCCAAAGAATGTCCAGAACCCAACCAAAAGTGAACTCATTATGTCTCCCCAAAGTCAACATTTATTATGCTTATGGATGTGTCAATTTTCTTTCATTTTGATTTCCTCTCTCAGTCATATGATATATAGAAAGTTTCTAAGAAATAATTATGCAGGCCATTTGGTAATTAGGAATTACTTCTAGCAA
Source organism: Emydura macquarii macquarii (assembly GCF_026122565.2). Classification (NCBI taxonomy): domain Eukaryota; kingdom Metazoa; phylum Chordata; order Testudines; family Chelidae; genus Emydura; species Emydura macquarii. The sequence goes on along the minus strand of NW_027132610.1, from coordinate 41,476,519 downwards.
AGGTTAGTATATATTTAATAAATAACATTTTAATTTTGTGAGAAGGTAAAATTCCTGTCTGCATTTAAACAAAAGAGAAAGTTTTTAAAAAAACATCAACCTTGAAAAAATTGCCAGTACTGTCGCATAGAGATATTTGAAGATTCTAAATGAAAAAACTGTCAAAAACTGAGCAAACCAGCAGAAATTGTCACTGAATTCTACTAGGTGGATATTTCTAGGAGAGTTATACTGAACTGATAAACAAGGGCCAAATCTTGCTCACTATATTTTCCCAAATGTGAATACAAACTCTCAGTACAATGCTTGGAAAATAACAGTAGTTATGACATATGAGAAAATGTCTTTGACAAAACAAAACAAACCTCCCCCCCCCACACACACAACACACACACCACTGAATCGTGAAATACCATAAAATGTCACTGCTCAAATATCTTGTCAAAAGTCAACAGCTTAACCCAACTATGTCCTAGAATTTTTAAAGTTAAAGATGCAGGAGGGAGAGGAGAGAAAGACCTAGTAGATCATCCATCTCTTATTTCTCATTTCACTTAGAAAACTTATAATACCTTTTGGGTACAATAAGTTGTTCAAGTCTTTGCAGACCCAAAACTGACTCTCTCAGATTTCTCAGCTGTCTAAAATTTAGAGGCAATGTGATCTAGTGGTTAGGGGCCTCAACTGTGACTTAGGCTATGTCTACAGTGACAGCGGCAAAGTCGCCGCTGTCAGATCGACTTATCTGGATCGACTGAGCAGTCAGTGAAGACCCGCTCAGTCGATCCAGAAGACGATGTTATTAATCCACCCCTGCAAATGGCGCAGCGCTGCGTCAACGGGAACGCGGTTCCCATCAGCGCAGTGCAGTGAAAACGGCACGCAGAAGAGAAGCACAGCAGTCGACGGGAATTACACAAGTTCTTTGCATACTTTGCGTAACTCCCGTCGACTGCCGCCAAATTGCGGAGGTAAGTGTAAACCAAGCCTTAGGAGACCTGGTCTGTGGTTCTGCTACTGATGTGCTGTGTGATCTTGGACACAAGATCCCCCTTGCACCCTCTCTCTTTCTTGTCTATTTAGATTCTGTGCTCTTAAGAGTGGAGTGTATCTTTTACTATATGTTTGTATGGTGCCTGGCACTATGGGGATCCAGTCTTAATAAGGGCCTCTAGACAGATGCTATTGTAATACAAATAGTTAATAATATTTCAAGCACATTTATTCTATTGGCTTAGGTCTTAGATGAAACTAGAAATGGGATTTCTGTTTCAAAACATCTTATAACATTATCACTGCTGTCCTAGAGTACAATGTTACTATTAGCACTTACAGCATCCTATTTTTATTACTAATAGTGTCTGATACTGTAGTAATATTGCTAATAATATTTTTTTCACTCCTTTCTTTACACCCACATCCATAATTCTGTTCCACCACATTTTTGTTTCAAAAGAGGGACATCCTTCCAAATGAAGGAAGAGAAGTTATATTTCTTTAAGGATTGAATTATCTGTTATTTATATGTTTTCACTGTTACTTCAGATGGTAATCATCTCAGCATTTGAAGAACTATGGTGGTCTGTGTTCAAAAGATTAAACTGTGGATCTCCTGCCTTCTCCAGTGATGTCCTACCCTTTCTTTCCATTATGTTCTAAGTTGTTCTCTAGAGAGACTTGTTAGGGTTTTTTTTGTTTTGTTTTCTGTTTTTAATTTCCTTGCACATGTTAGCCTTAGCCATGTTAATTCTAGTTTTGGATTTCAGTACTATGCCTATGCACAGAAGAAGCATACTGTGTTAGTAATCAACTTTCTGTTGCCAATCCCTGCTTCCTTGGATATTTCATGCACAACTACAGTATTGGATGGCTTCTAATTTCTTTTGCCTTTGCACTATGAAAATATACCTATTAATGACTTTGCTCCCCCCCACTACAACCACCTGCCAAAGAAGACTTTCTACTGCTTGAATAATGAATGACACCACCTTAATTCCTAATCTGCTAACAAGAAGCACAGCCTCCTCACAGATTCCATTCTGTTTTTCAGTTAGAGCATCCAGAATGAAATGCTGTATTAATGTAACATTAAGGTTCCAAATTTAAACAGGAAAGCAAGGAAATGAAAAAAGTTACAGCTCTCAGGGCAACATTAATGTCGCAGCACTGCACACGTCTATACTTTCTGGTAGCTAGTTAGATTGTGAAAGGTGTGACTATAAATACATTCCCTTACTACCATGCTAAGGATCCTCTGCGACTTGACCACTGGTGCTGGCAGCTGCACAGGGAAATAACGTTTCCCATCTCCCTTCTAAGGAGCAGTTCTATCAGGCCTCAGGAACAGGAAAAAGTGTTAAGTCACTTCCCAGCCCACAGACAGTGTAGGTAGATAAGAGCAGAGTTCCAGGGCCTAGCAGAGTGACTGGGAGAGGGGGCTAACAAGAGATGTTGCTTTCACAAGCTGCACTAGCTCAAGTCAAACTTTCACAATACTGGGCTGCTGTATAAGGTCATAGCAGAGCCTTGAACTTACCCTGATTTTGAATGGGCTCCAGTTTCTATGCAAACTTTAACATAACCTTAACTGACAGCGATATCAGCGAAGTCATGGTGCTGTGATGGCACAGTGCTCTGATGATTATGCCATAACTTGTTACATAACAATCTCTCTGTCACATTCCAGGGTGCAATACAGACCAGGGAGAGATTGTGTTACCGCCTGTCCTGCAAATTTGAGTGCCTTACAATGCTCTGCTGTTGCAACTTCCACTGTGGGCCACTCACAAACAGCATGCAGGTCACACCCTGAGTGTCTGTGTATAGCTGCAATCCTGGTCCAGCAACTCTGAGCCCAGCAGCCTCACAGTGACATACCAGCCACACTTCAGCTTCCACCACCCCGGGTCACTAACTGCAAGGTGACTTCAACACACTCCCCGTCCCAAATTTTCCCCCAAACATGTTCAGCTCTCTCCTGAGCAGTTCAGGTATTAGAGGTCCATTGCCCCTATAAGGGGTCCATATCCAACAACCTGTTACTTTAAATGGCATTATCTAACAGCTCAGTTTAAACACAACACTGGATTAGTTTTAATTACTAAATAAAACAATTTTTTTTAACAGCAAAGAGATTATAAATGAGTACAACTATAAGGTGTTAAAGTCAGAAATGGTTACAAGAGAAATAAAGATAAAATGTTTCCTAGCAACTAAAACTTAACAAACTAGACTTGGTTCAAGGTAAAATCCTTACCGCATGTTCCCAGCAACATTGCTAACCAAATTTACATGTCAGAATCCAAAGTCAAAAGGCTTGTTGCTTTGTCTTCTTAGGAAAAAGAAAGAAAGAAAGAAAGAAAGAAAGAAAGAAAGTTAGTTAGTTAGTTAGTTCACTGGAATGTTTTTGGTTCTTACCTTTATACTCCAGTCAATGTTTGAAATGCATTTTCCTCAGGGTTCCCCTAGATAAAGTTCCTTGATGGTGTGAGGACGGAGACATGGAGTTTCATGGTGAAAGAGGTTCCGAGTTGTTGCTTGCTAAAATGCAAATCAATCTGTTTATACCGCCCTTCATTGCCAAAGAATGGTCACTTGACCAATGATTGTCAGTCAACTTTGATGACACCTGGCTAAAGGTATCAGCTTGTTCTTTGTCTTTGAGAAACTGGTTTAACCCCATGTGCTGTCCCAAGGAACCTGTTTACTACTCCTATGTAAGTTGAGATAAACACACATTCCCCTGTTTTGGATAGACCTGTTTAACATCTATGTGCGTTTGAACATTTTCTAAAAACATAATAACTTTACATATAATGTTGCTACATACATTTAACTGTGATATTAGTGACCAGTGAGTTGTTAGTTTTTAAATGATACTTCACAAGGCATAATTTTGTACAAAGATTATTACAATAGTGTATAGGGTGGGAATACAAGGGAGCATTTGGTCACACTATCCCAAAAACTGAGTGCAGGTTTGGGAGCAGATAGGGCTAATGCAAATGTGGGAACAGTACATGGAGGAGACCTTATTATCACAGGTACAGGGAACCATACAAGATAATCTGTTTTACTGTCTACCAGGAAGAATTAGGTTGGGTAGTTGTGGTTAGGCACCTCCTGATACCCTTGGGTAACAGATCTTGCTGGCCACCCACTGGATTGCTGTGTGGGGAATCCAAGCCTCTATGTCCCTGCATCTCTGGGTGATTTAAGTCTCCCTGGGTCTCAGAAGACTGCAGCACTGTTTCCTCCCTTGACCTAGGCACCAGTTTGCTACCCCTTCACTGAAATGGACCTCCTCAGCCCACCTGTTCTACATCCCCAGGACCAACGCTGACCCCCAAGATATCTTGGTTGCTTAAATACACTCTATTCCAGAACTCCACCCCAAGGACATGAAGCTTCTGCCTTACAGTTTAACTCTCTTATGGGGCATGCAGTAGTTGTGAAACACTTCATCCACAGGGACCCTTTGCCCATAGTCTAATACAAATATTGCTCTTTTACTTAATCCTGTAAAGCACAGGACAGTATAGACCATACAAAACAATAACTCCTACACACATTTCCCTGCCTCGGTTTCCTCAGCACTCTTTGGCATTCTTTGGGCTGGGGTCAGAGTCCCTTGGGTTGTCCAGAGTCCTTCCGCTTCAGTGATGCTTGTGGGCTGGAACACGGAATCTCTTTCCCCAAGGTCATCTTGCTTCCTCTGCCCTTGACCCCTTCCCCTGGGAGTTCTTGGGGCCTTCTGGTCTCAAGAAAGCGGGCAAGGCCTCCTCCCTAATGCAGGCCCCTACATGCTAGGTTGCTTCTCTCTTTTTGAGCTAGAGACAAAAATAGCCTTTGGAATCTCAGCCCAACATGGAAGCAAACAGGTCATAGAGAAGGCAGAAGGCTGCACATTCAAAATAGAGTTTATATCTTGGCAAAGATGCATAGAATTCATAATCTCACACAGAATTCATAAATTGGACAGATTACCAAACTGTCACACCTTGGACTTTCAGACCTTGTCTCTGTTTGATCAGGACACTAGGACACTAGGACTGCTGATGGCCAGTCAACAATTTATGTTAGGTTATTTCAACAGAGTTTGCATGTCTGGCCTTTAAACCGTATTATCAAGGTTTGCCTTTTCTTTACCAACCCTGAGTTATCTATAATAACTATTTAAATTCTATTTTTAAAATATTATTTTTAATGTCAATCATTTTTCTCATTGTTCAGAATAATTTCCTGGATTGGAAAAAGGACCTCAAGGTTTGGTTTGAGTTACAGAAATTTGCAGAACAGAAATTTTGTTCCTTTCAAAAATATCTAAAGTTTTATGGCATACATTTTTATAATAAGAAAATATATCTTTAAGAGCTATTAAATTGCATGCCTGGTTTTGAGAAGTACATGTGATGTCTGGAAACAAACTAAAGTTACCAGAAAATATTTTTTTTTCCAATTTCCACTTTACTCTGGCCATATGCTCAATTAACACAACATTTATAACAAAGGGCTGCATTTTCTCACTTCCACTGCAGGCAATTTTTAGGTGTTCTTATATTGAAAAAAATGTTGTAATTCACATGTGTTGCGTTTTATAAGCAGAGCAAATTTTGTCCTAGGCATTATTCTGAATAAACCAGGGAGAACCCTAAAGCCACTTGATTCTCCAAAGTGTTTCTGGTTCATTTTTTATTAATTTCCTTCTAAAGTTCCCATCTCTCAGTGGAACAAAGCATTTTCTTTTACTAAATGTCAAGATAGTGGGTAAAATTCACACTTGTGTAGAGAACCAGCACAAGGCCTATACAACACTTAAACTTAAGTCCTCAAAATCAAACATATGCGGGACTAAAGTGGTGCATGCAGAGAGGTGAATTTCACCCTGTCTGAATTGCTAAAGATTACCTAAGGATAGGCCTCCAGCATCCAATATAATGATGAGTAGGGTAAACTCAGTGCTGCCTCCATTCCTGCCTCACAACTAGAATTCATCTAACTCTCATCATTACCCAGTTGTTCCTGCAGCTGAATCACAATCTTCATTTGGACTTTGGACACAAGTGGCAGAGCTAGGCACCAATTTACAAATGGCAACGCCCATCAAGTGGGCATCTTTTTGTATCCATCATTTCTTTAAATTCAGGAGAAGATGTTCCTTTTGCATCAACAAATTGACTGTGCTTGCACAAAGCACGTCAATAACTTCCAGTGTTCAAAATGAAACTTTGCAAAACAAGGATCCAAGCACAGGTAGAAGAACAGAGATCACATTTGAACTGATGAGATTTTGAATCTGAAAATAACCTGAAATCTTTCCAGCAAACCAAGAAATGAGTAACAAAGAAACAAGAACAACTCATTAATTGTATGATGGGACTGCAGTTGTCCCATATGTCCAACATCTTATCCCCAAAACACTAGAGAAACTTATCCAAATCCAGTCGGAATGAATAAGATTGTATATAAACCTGAAGAAGGTGGCCAGTGTTCTCTTGGAGAAGCTATCAAACTGGCAGATTTGGCAGAGGGAACAGTGCCCTGGGAATGTGAAAAATGATCATGCCAGGTAAGGTTTTCCTATCTGAAATACATTGATATCTACCCATGTGCTAATCTCTCAGTGATGGATGTGCTCAAGTGAGAGCCTTTAGTGATCTCTCAAGGTCTTCATTTACCACAGAAGAGAAACAGATTTTTTAAAGAGGAGAAATAAATCTTCATGCTTCAGGGTATAAGCCAATCACTAAACTATTGGGGGCCAAGAAGAAACTCCCTCCCATCAATGAGCTTTGTCATAATTACCCAATATATGATTTCTTGCATCTTCTTCTGAAGTATCTGGTAGAGACAGGTTCCTGAACTAGATGGACCATTTGTCTGATCCAGTATGCTATAATAGTTCCTACAAAATAAGTACACGTATACATATATGAAACAACCGAAAATTGTGATTCCCCCTTTCAAGCTCCCCCAAAGTAATGATTGATTTATCAGTTCACCCTGTTATGATTTACTGGCACATTACACTTTTGTCTAGTTTATAAGTATTTCTTTAACAAATCTAGTGTTTTTTCTGGTGTATGCTGGTGCAGACAATAATAATGGCCAGCTTCTTGCAGCGCTTCTGTGCAGAAAACAAAAGAAAAAAAAAGTATATCAGATTTTTTTAAATGGCTATGGATAAAACATGCTCTAGGTATGAAGCTGTCCCTTTAATCTAGGACCTGATCCAAAACCTACTGAAATCAATGGAAGACTTTCCACTGACTTCCAAGAGCATTGGATTGTGTGCCAGTAGTTTTTTTATTTTTTTAATCTCAGCATATACTGGGGTTGTTGGGCTCTTCTGAAATAGTATTAGTATCATCCCAACATGTGAGAAGGCTTTTGGTTAACTCACATTCTGTGTGCAAAACTGAAAATGCTCATCAGAAAACTCTTCCCTTTGACTAAATAGTGAATGTAAGTGGGCTGCCATGCCCTGTTGATCAGCTGATGAATACAGTGCATAAAGTTCTATGCAACTGCTCCTCAAATTTTGCTGATGTTTAAATGTTGACCACTGTTGTTGACGGTTTTGGGCATGTTAGCATCTCCAGCTCCTCATGTGCTAATAAGAGGTAGCTCAATTTGAGTTCACGAGAGATGAAACTGCTGATGTGAAAAGGCACTGGCACAGAGTTGTTCTAGGGCACTGGAGCTTTGAAAGGAGAAAATGACACAGTAATGAAATATACTTTCCACTCCATCGATGCCCTGGAGCATATCGTACAAATGGAATAGGCAGAATCTGAAATACAAGTGAAGACTGTTGTTTTCTTAAAGATATAAAATAAAAAAGTCAGCCTGAGGAGTGTGAAGGATAAACCAGCTTTCCCTAGCATTCAAGGAGTGCATGTCTGAACTTGAGCATGCAAGAAGACCAGAGACTGGATATGTGACGGTGATGAAGAAAACAACAGTGTGGCATACCTGTCACTCATTTCTGACATCGAGCTACAGAGTTACAGACTGTATCACAGGTATCACTTGTAACAGCTTCCTTATGCATCTCTTCACTGCACAAAAAAAGCTACACTAGGTAACGTGACTCTTCCTCGTGCTGTACGAGACTATACGGAGTCTCCTCACCTCGAAGGGCAGTATTTTGAAGGTGGAGACTGGGAGTGAAGTTCTGAAACAGCCTTCCAACGGGAACAGTGGGGGCAAGAAACCTATCTGGCTTCAGAACTGAGCTTGATAAGTTTGTGAAGGGGATGGTATGATGTGACAGCCTGATTCGGCAATTGACTGATCTTTGACTACTAGCAGTAAATATGTCCAGTGGCCTGTGATGGGATGGGTTCTGAGTTACTACAGGGAATTCTTTCGGGGTGTCTGGCTGGTGAGTCTTGTCCACATGCTCAGGGTTTAACTGATCACCATATTTGGGATTGGGAAGGAATTTCCCCCAGGGCAGATTGGCAAAGGCCCTGGTGGGTTTTCGCCTTCCTCTGCAGCATGGAGTACAGCTCACTTACTGGTGGATTCCCTGCACCTTGAAGTCTTTAAATCATTGTTTGAGGACTTCAGTAACACAGTCTTAGGTTAGGGGGTTATTATTAGTGGGTAATAGGGTAATAGAGTGGGTAGGTGAGGTTCTGTGGCCTGTGTTGTGCAGGAGGTCAGACTAAATTATCATAATGGTCCCTTCTGACCTTATAGTCTATGAATCTAAATACCACTTACTTTGCATGCTGGTAGTGTTAGCTGTGTTAACAGTGGTAGCTGTAACACTCCTTTTTTACTTGTTCCAGATCTGAAGCCAATGAGTGTATAAAAAACTACATACCAAGAGGGATGCACATTTTTTACTGTCTGGGAAACTATCCCATACCCCTCTTTGACCTTTCTCTCAGACCCAGGCTGAAATTCTGGCCCTTTAGATGTTAGTGGCAAAGATCCCATTGATGTCAATAGAATCAGTATTTCACCCATGAAATCCAGTATAGGGAGGTAAGTCAAGGATTTGTTATCATACATAGGGTTTTCTTTGTGTGTGTTGGTAAAACCCAACATTTTCACACAGTGAGGAGTTGCATACGAAATATTTACTGAATATGTTTAAATACTGAGGACTGGGCTAACTTGCAATGGGTTGAACAGAAAGATTGTTTCCTTCATTTCTGTAAGTGTATTGGTCCCACTTATTTCCAAGGATACTATTCCCATCGCACCTTGTCTGTATAACCCACCTCCAACAACATAGGAGAAAAGTCTTCTCTAATGTGTTAGATAACTGAATTTTACAAATAACAGGTTATATTATTTACAAAGAAGTGCTCTTGGAGTTGTTTTCAATACATATCATAAAGAGAGCATAACCAATTTATGGTGAGGACTTTTACATTTTTTTTCATGTTGAACAGGAGAGATACACAGAGTGGAGGCTCTGCCTTTTGGAAACCAGAACATCCCACCATGACAAAAAGGAGAAAAATAAGATCAAAGTAAAATTAATTTCCTTTCATGTGCCCTTCACAGCTGTTCATTTGATATACAATAGCTCTTCGGGGTGAAGGATACATGCAGATCATCTTGAAGAGTTTTTCTCAAAATAAATTGTCATTCTCTAGTACTCTATGGTGGTCACTGGTCAGATGGTGGTAGATCCTTCACCTTTACAACTGACCTGAGCCAGGAGACCTGTATCAGTTTTAAAGAAGAAGAAGAAGGTGCATACCTAGCAGCCATGGTCTGCTGCTGCTGCTTTCTCCAAAACCGAAGGGAGGAGAAGAGCCTGTAGCCATCACAATAGGAAAAGAGTGGGAAAAGATACAGGAGCTACCAAGAAATCATAGTTGCCAGAACAGATGGAGTCAGGAGCTGCCTCATCTAGGAACTTCAGGGACAAAGCTATGCACAAATTCACAAAGTACTTTTGCCTTTTCTTCTGACACCATTGGCGCCCCCTCTGTCAAATGGTAGCAAATGTCTAGAGTCTTGCAAGTTGGCTTCCCATGTGGAGGAGAGACCAGTGATGTGGTGTTTAGGTATATTATAAGTGCAACTTGCTTTATTTATACACATACACTAATCTGACATGATCTGGTCAAACAGCATGCAGGGCAGTCTTTTCTTCCAGGAATCTCAGCTCAACACCAGTGCCTAGTTTCCAGGGAGCAACTCTGTCTTATGAATTATTCTAATCAGAGTCCAAGACAGGAAACACATTTTCCTGCTCCTACGCTCATAAAGCTGAATCTACACAAAAATATTGCACAACCCAAAACTAAAAACAACACAGCATATCTTCTGAAAAGTCAAAACTTGCTGTCACACAGTGCCAGTAGGTAATACCTGCCATAACAGTACTATAGTTGTTATAAAGATGGTGTATGGGTTCATGAATGCAATCATGATTGGAAGGTTTGCACATTACAATCTTTCTCTCTTCTCTTCAACACTAGGAAACAGTCTGAAGCCATTACTGTAGACTGTATAGCCTATCTTTTCACATTCCACTAGGGGCCTCCAAAGCAGGAGCAAGTCATAAGCGAGCAGCATGACAACAAAGAGAACTGGAGCAATTTCAAATTCTCACTGAGCACAGGGCAGTTAAGGTTACAGAGATCCAGCCCATTTGCATTTCTAATTTAGAACTGCCACTGTGTACATACAAATAGTACTCCTCATCACGCAGACAATATCAGTGGATTAAATGATTTTACTGCATCTGTCTCTTAAATTATTATATATGGAAAAAATACCTTTGAACTTACATCAAAAAAATAAATAAATAAAAGAAAGAGATTTACAAGATTTGTGCAATAAAAGAATAAACTATTTTCCATGGTTCTGGCAACATGTTCCTCCAGTCCTGATTCCATGTGCAGACAGGGCCAGAGGCGCAGAAACCAGCCCTGGAGAAGAAATGCAGAATTCCTCTATGTGCTCTTCTTGCCACACCAAACTCCCATCTGCATAGAAGGTTGGAGCAAAGCCTGAGAGCCCAGCTATTCAAGGGCAAAACTCTACCCCCATGTGTCAATGGGAGGAAGACTTTAGAAAGTGCCAAATCTCCAGGGGTATTAGGTGTTCAGCTGTCAATCAGGAGGAAGGGTAGACTGTCTGATAGTTTGGAGTCGCCGTGAGAAAGGAATTATTGAGTGTGTATTAGTATTAGATTAATAGATTCCAAGACCAGAAGGGACCACTGTGATCATCTAGTCCAATCTCTCGTATAACACAGGCCAAAGAACTTTCCGAAGATAATTCTTGAGCAGATCTTTTAGAAAAACATCCAGTCTTTACTGAAAATTGGCAGTCATGGAGACTTTGCCACAACCCTTGGTAAATTGTTCCAATGGATAATTACCCTCACTGTTAAAAAATGAAAACCTTATCTCCAGTCTGAATTTGTCTAGCTTCAGCTAGTAGCCATTGGAGCATTTTACACCTTTCTCTGTGAGATTGAAGAATTAAATAATTATTCAATATTTGTTCCCCACATAGATATTTATAGACTGTAATGAAGTCATCCCTTAATCTTCTCTTTGTTAGGCTACATAGACTGAGCTCCTTGAGTCTGTCACTATAAGGCAGGTTTTCCAATCTTTTAATCATTCTCATGATTCAGCTCTTCTCTGAACCCTCTCCAATTTTTCAAAACTCTTCTTGAATTGTGGACACCAGAACTGGGTATAATATTCCAGCAGCAGTTGCACCACTGCCAAATAGAGGTACAATAAACCTCTCTACTCCAACTTGAGATTCCCTTGTTTATGCATCCAAGATCCCACTGATCTTGCCACAAGATCCCACTGGGAGCTCACTTTCAGCAGATTATCCACCACAACCCCAAATCTTTTTCAGAGTCACTGCTTCCCAGGATAGTTTCCTGCTGTGTAAGTTCCTAGATGCACACATTTACATTTAGCCATATTAAAACACATTTTTTTTGCTTGCACACAGGTTACCAAGTGAACCAAATTGTTTTGTATTCGTGATCTGTCCTCTTCATTATTTACCACTCCCCCATTTTCTGTATCATCTGTAAACTCTATCAGTGATGCTTTTATGTTTTCTTCCAGATTATTGATAAAAATGTTAAATAGCATGGAGCCAAGAACAGATCCCTACACTACTCTACTAAAATACTAAAATACATCCACTTGATAATAATTCCCTTATTACAATTACATTTGAAGACTTATCACTTAACCAGCTTTTAATCATGTAATGTGTGCATGTTAATTTTATATCATTTTAGTTTTTCAATCAAAATGTCATGCAGTACCAAGTCAAACATCTAACAGTTGTATATTATTTCAACACTATTGCCTTTTTCAACCTAACTTGTAAGCACATAAAAAAATCAAGTTAATTTAACAGGATCTATTTTCCATAAACTCATGTTGATTGTCACTAATTACATTACTATTATTTAATTATTTATTAATGTAGTCCTCTGTCAGCCACTCCATTATCTTACCTGGGATCAATGTCAGACTGACAGTCCTATAATTACCCAGGTCATCCCGTTTACCCTTTTTACAATATTGGCACAACATTACCTTCTTCCAGTCTTCAGAAACTTCCCTAATGTTCCAAGACTTATTGAAAAATCAACATTAACAGTCAAGGAAGCTCATCAGCCAGCTCTTTTAAAACTCTTGGACACAAGTTATCTGAACCTGCTGATTTAAAAATGTCTAACTTTAGTAGCTAATGTTTAGCAGCTACAGAGATACTAGTGGAAAGGAAAGAGTGTTATCATCATCATATGACGAGACTACATCATCTTCTTTTTTTCCCAAATACAGAACAGAAAAATTTATTGAACACTTCTGCTTTTCTGCATTGTTATTGAGAATTCTACCATTTTCATCCAATAGTGGACCAATATCATTGCCGAATTCTCTTTGTTCTTAATATACTTTTAAAAGTCCTTCTTATTGTCCTTAACTCTGCTGGCCATAGATTTTCCCTTGTGTTCCTTTGCTTCCCGTATCAATTTTCTACAATTCCTAGCTTCTGTTTATATTCATTACTATCAGATTCCCCTTTCTTCCATTTTTATATATATTTTATATTCTTTTTATAGCTGCCATAACTTCCTCTCTAAACTGTTGTTTTTTAAAACAATATGGCCTTCCCCCTTGATTGTGGCTTTTGGGACATCTAGTAATGTGTTCTAAACAATTCCCAATTATCATTTACATTTTTATGGTTAAATTCTTCCTTCCAGCTGATTTGGCTCATAATTATTTTTAGCTTTGTAAAATTTGACTCTTTTAAAGCATATTATGATCACTTGTATCTAAGCTACCATTAATTTTTAGTTCTGTGATCAGGTGTGATTAGATGAGCACAAAGGCAAAAGGTAGATGTTGGGTGGTGACTGTGCTGGTATTAGCAATGCTGAGAAGCCTGGAAGACTAGTTGATAATGGTGGCAGATTGGAGTAGAAGGTGCCACATCAGGCAAACTTGCAGTGCATGGCTGGTCATCACACCTCAAAGAGGTCTAACAGGAGGCATGATGGGTGGAAGGAGGAGCACTGGGAAAGATTTTAGGTTGGGAGTGTGTACAGGCTGACTGAGATTGTGTGATTCTTGACCTGCAGTAAGCAGCTGATGCAAAAGAGGAAATATATTATTCAACTCTTTTCTGCCAGACAAGATCTGCAACTGCAGCCTAGCTACATATGGGTAACATCCACAATGTCCCTTTACCACCTAGCCCTGCCACCTGCCTGCACGTAGTAACATGGAATGGAAGTCTTTATGCCACAGCAGGCTTGGTATCTTTCAGCTTCATGAAGGGTGGCAGCTCCATTGTGGTTATAGATGAGGGTAAAATGTCAGACTCAGTTGCATAAATCAGCTTTTGAGCTAGTTCTTTCTTTTAGACTCTACAGAACAGTGAACTAGTAAGAAAGATCAAACATAATTCAGATGGTCTTTAACCCACCTCTGTATCATTGGATGCTAAACATCAGCATAATACTCAATTGTAAAAATTTCCATAGTTTTGTTGACTATCTGCTTTGACAAACATTTCATTTACTACAAAACTACCTTACCAATTAAGCATCTGAGAGAGGAATGGAACAATTTAAAAAAAAAAAGAAGCTGTGGGCAACATGCTGAAATACATTAGCATGGTTCCAGCTAAATTAGATAGCCAATAAATAAATCAGCATGGCACCAATATTATATATGATGAAATATTTTAAGGAACACAGGGCAAAGGAATAAAGTTATTAAAAATAAATGTACATTACTACAATGGTACATGCAAAGGGTCTCAACTGTATTAAAGCATATAAAAATAATGGAGAACAAAATTGAGTTTTGAGCACTGAGAGTTTCTACATTTGCTTATTTTTAATGTAGAATTCTTCTAGGTGTCTAAGGCAATATACTATGGTTTCATGTATAAATGAAGTAGCAAGGTACAGTAACTTTAAATTCAACTAGATTGAAATTAAAGTTTTGTTCCAAATGGAATTGAGTTGTGAAACATTCCTGTCAAAAATGTGTAGAGATCTAAATTTAAAATTATTGCTGGCAAAACAAACAGTACTTTACTGGTTGAAGCATGTAATTTGTTGAATTCAAATTTTTAAAGAATCCAAATTTTAAATAACTGCCCCACTGTAAGTCATCATTTTAACTTGTTAATTTGTTAGTAATATTTATTTGATATTTAGTTTAACATGTGAAATCCTTTTGAAAAAGCCACATTACAATTATTGATCAGACCTTTATATTAATGACTCTGATAATGAAGGCCAACATAAATGAAATATTTCTTTATCAAATAGAAAAAGATTTTAGCCATAGTTCCTCTGTTTTTATAAAAAGACTGAGTTTTACTAAGATAGCATTCACCACATCTCTTGGCTATTGTATTAAAATACACATCAAGAAGAAATGTTAAAAATCAAAAGTGACATTATTTTCCAGGATGCATCGCTAATAAAGTAACACAGGTTTTCATCCTGTATGAAACAGCTGGACCATGACGAGATCACATTAACACTAATTAAAAAGATATTTTTTGTGCAGTTTTTGTTAATCCAGCTTCATTGGACTCAAAAGGATTTTTGAAATCTGTAATAAAAGCTATTATGTAATCTTACCCTGATTCTCTTGCATAAGGGTAGTGTGAAATTTCCTTATAACCCAACGATATTTTCTTAAAATACTCGCCCAGTAAAATTAATATTAAGTTTTTACTATTATAGCTCTTTTTTTCAATATATGATCTTCATTTAATTAAAAAAAATTAAAGCTTTAATTTATTTTTGCTTGATGAACAAGAAAAATATAATATTAAAGGCAACATTTTGCAATGTTTCTCTTTCTCCCTCACTTTACTGGGTCCCTGTTGTTCCCAGTGTATAATTTGCAAAACATATTGCTTCAATACTTACAATGAGAGAGACGGCCCAGCTGTGGGAGGGAAAGGACAGCAGTCTCCAATATTACCATAATAATCTGCCTAAGGTCCCATGAGCCCTCTGGAGTATACAATTCTCTATACTGCAGGCCCCAGCTGGAGAATGTTCTCTTGACATGTATGCCAACCTTTGCCTGCAGGCAAAATAAAAAAAAAGGCAGAGAAGTAATCATGAAAATAAAAAATCTTGTCAACTGTGGTAGGATGCAGTTTCCATGTTTTTTTGCTCACGTAGGCAGGCATTGTGCTAACAAAACGATAGGAGACTTAAAACGACTGCAGCTGGTATGTGTTTAGCTGGGGAGCAAAAAACCAACCATCATGTGCCATGTTAATTCTGCAGTTCTAACACTGAGGAAAAAATGAGCAGTGATATTATATTACTGTCAATATGCATGACAGCTTTATTTACCTCTTCTTCCAAAGGCTGCTCATTTCAAGATTTAAATGGGAAAATGAAACCTTTAGTGTTGTGGCCAATTGCAAAGGGCCAAATTCTGAAGCATTTTCTTGCAATGATGAGCAGTTAGTTACTCACACAAATAGTCTTCTTGGGTTCAGTGGGACTAATCGAGGGAGTAACTGCACACCACTGTGAGGAGCATGCAACCTGGCCCAAAGAAACTTTTAAACACAATAGTCCAAAGTAAACCATGAAGAGAAAAAACAGCCACATCTAAAAAAATTCATCACATGTCCAAATGCTATTTGATCATCAGTTTCAAACTCAATTCAAGTCAAAGATCATGGGCCTTAGTCTGATTTGTTTCATTTAAGCAGATATAAATCAGGCCTTTACACCAGTATAAAGGAGATGACACTCTAGTGCAGTAGTTCCCAACCTGTGGCCCAGGGGCCAAAAGTGGCCTGCAGGGGCTTTCAAAGTGGCCCGCGGCTCCCCTCCTGCTGGCTGCAGAAGGGAGCCACTGCCTAAGGACCCAGGCAGAGCGTGTTTCCACAAGGCTAAAAGACTGGTGCAGGCTCCTTGATGCAGCCAAGGGGACAGGAGATCATTGCCCCCCTCCTCCAGGCTGTAGCAGAGAGCACAGGAAAGTGCTCCGCCTAAGTCCATAGGTGCTGGGGTCCTTGCTGGAGTCAGAGGGAGCGGAGCACTGATCTCCCGTCTTCCTGGATGCAGAAGGGAGCCACTTCCTAGGGACCCAGGTGGACTACACAGGGCTAGAGAACGCGTGCGATTTCCCTGCTGTAGCTAGTGAACTCCTTCCGTCTGGCTGAAGTGGTGGGAGGGGACTGCTGGCGGAGACTGGTGGCCCTTCAGGGTTGTAAAAATTATATCTGTGGCCCTTGAGCCGAAAAAGATTGGGAACCACTGCTCTAGTGCAATGTGTTCATATGTATAGAAAGAATGAAGGAGATATTTTGCAAAAAAAAAAAAAAAGGAGAAAAAGGTACAAGGGTGGGGAGGAGTGCTGAGTCTTTAAAAGTCGAACTGCCTGGTTTTGTTCTTTTTATTAATTATTATTATTATTATTTGCAATTTTAAACCCATGTAGCAGCAAAACAAGCTTTGAAATCTCTTATATATAGATATAGAAATCCCTATGTAAACTGTGTTGCCCCTACTTACAATAAATACTATATTGCTCCACCAGTAGCCCTGTGGATTTCAATAAGGCTGCTCACTGAGGAAGGTGCTCAACATAAGCGGATCATCATTTGGCACAAAATAATGAGCTACTTATTTTTAAGGACTCCAATTATTCTTTTTTTCCTCAAAATAATGAAAAATCTTTTCTCAAAACAAAAACAAAATCTGGTATGAATTAATTCGGACTATATTATCCACCAAATACACCCTGATGTCACTCCATCCAAACAAGTTAACCTTTTCTAGACTCTAAGGACCTGATTCTCCATTGCCTTGCCATTTGTGTAGTCCTTTACACCTGTGTAAATTGAAAGTGGGCGTAAAGAGCTAACAGATCCGAGAGGAGGTGTTTACACTTACTTCACACTTGTATGAATGAGGCACACAGGATTGTCCTGCTCCCACTGACAGCAATAGAAGTTTTTCCATTACTTTCTATCTGGCCCACTCTCCTGAGTTTCTGAGAAAAGTAATTCTTTAGGGAAATTAAAACACCTTTACGTCAAATCTGCTTTTCACCTATGGGAAAATCCTTCTAAAAAAATGTTCTTCCCCATTATCACATTTGCCTTTTCCTTTGCCCTCCTCCCCCTTTCGGGCCATCCAGAAGGAGCGATAACATATTTAGCTTGATAATTGCTTGTGAAGGATGTGTACAGTAGCAAGTTAAACAGTGTCATTTGTTGTTTAAAAGTAGAAGTCATTACTTAAGATGGATGAACTTGGGACAGACCCTGTTTGGCAGACAAGCAAGCTCATTCTTTATGTCTGCAAGGCTCACGGGCCAAGGGGAGTTTAATTGAAGACACTAGAGAGAATTTAAAATGAGGAGAAATTGAAAACAAAATAGAGTGTATATTACAAGTACTAGGTCTAGATTAAATAGCTCAAGAGACACTCGAAAGGGGTGTGTATGGAGGAGGGAATCATGAGCAGGGCCTATCTAGCCATCCTTTAACAGCTGGTAAAACAGGAAAACCACATCTGTGTTTGGCTACTTACAGCATGCTATTCCTGCCAAAGGGAGGGGACAAAGTACAGCTCTTGAAGTATGGTAACCAGGGTAGCCAGGCTTGCTGCCACTTTTGGCTGCGTTCAGCATATTGCCTAAGCACATACATTCCTCCAGGTTCCCACGGGGTCGAATGTAGGTGAACGAGACATGGTTGGTTCTTTTCCCTTTTTCTTACAAGCAAGTCCACCAGCCCTGTTCTATAGATTCTTCATTGCTCTGAGTGAGTATAGTGGGATGTATCTGAGATACATTTCTTGGAAACTTTTGGGGCTAAGGAAAGACCCATAGCTGAGTGAAAAGTCTCTCATATAAGACAAAACTGACCAATGGTCCAATCCTGCAAACACTACCAAGCATGTGTGTAGTCCCATCAAACTCACTAGGACTACACATGACAGTAAGCATCGGTTTAGTAGTAAATGTTTGTAGGATAAGAGGCTAAACTTCCCTATTAGGGCCAGATTCTATGAGGAATTAAACAATGTTTATTGGGAATTTTAAAAAGTATCCTCCCGGAGCTCTCATAGTCTCCTAACTACAGAATAACATGATTTGTTGTTGTTGTTTTGTTTTGTTTTGTTTTGGTTATAGGAGCAAAGGTAATTTTTTTTTCCTTTGGAGCCTATTTTCTTGAAAGTTAGATGGTTCTGTGGGACTTCACTAGGTAGAGTCTTAATGGGATGGATTTTCAAAGGTATTTAGGTGCAGATAGGTACGTAGTAGGATTTTCAAATATGGCTAGGTGCCTAACTCCCATTGAAAGCAAGGTACTTTTGAAAATCTCATGAGACATCTATCTCCATCTATAGGCACCTTGTGATGGGGCTTAATCCCCGTCACATCAAAGGCAAGGGAAGGAACCCCAAAGTCATTCTCTGTACCTGGGGGGCAGGTGTGATTCACTCATTGCCTCCTGCCCAGAGGAGATTGAGCTAGGCCTTATAAGGAGCTGTAGGAGCAGAAATGGGAAGAGATGAGCCAGGAGAGAGGCGGTAGGGAGTTCCCTCTCTCTCTCTGGGAAGTGCCTGGGGTAGCGAGGCTGAGGAAGGCTGCAGGGATAGAATTGATCCCTGTGATGGGCCCTGGAAAAGGGGAAAAATCCAGAGAGAGACTGCAGAAGAGGCAGGACTCTCCTATGGAGAGAAATCCATGGGGAGCAAATGAGGCTCCTCTGGGAGGGAGCCCTGAGGTAGGGTTGGTAAGTAGAAACAGAAGACTTCAGTAGCCCAACGGGTCAGAAGAATTATTCAGATTTATTTGGATTTGTCTGTGATACCCCAGAAGGGGTCTGAACTTTATGTGCCTTGGCCAGAGGGCCGAGCCATGGAGAGAGGCAGACGGCCTGCAGGAGGCACTGGAGCTGAGGATACCGGCAACCTTATGGATGGATGCAAGGGGGCGCTCTAAGGGTGAGTGTGCCCCCTCACAACCTAACTACCAATAAAAGTCTGGCCCAAAAGCTTTGTGACCTTCCAAACCCCTTTGTTTTCTCAATTTGCTTGAAAAGTGTTGTTTCTGAGCTCTGCAGTCTCTCATGGCTCTTGGCAGCAGAAAAGCTATCCCAAGGGCTCCAGCTACTGAAGCTGCTGAAGATGGCCGAGACCCTGACTGATCCCTTCAGGAAAGAGGTCAGCCTTCTGAATAAGAGCAATAGCAAAGGAAACCCAAAACATACATGAGCGGCACAGCAACTCGGGGATGAAGAGAGGCTATTGCTCTGCAGCTACCTCTTGAAAAGCTGCTCGGATCGTGCAGGCCACAGGAGTTACTAGAGCCCTGGGGCTGAAGAAACCTGTGTGTGTTGCCCCTGAGGAAGAGAAAGAGACCTGGGAGTTTGGCCAAACAAAACAAAACTGAAATTATCCACCTGAGGAGTGAATGTCTCCCCCGTCCATTCTCTGGAAGTGATCTGGAGAACTACTGCCCTACCCAATGTGAGGGCTCTTCCAATCCAAGTCAGCCATAGAGTCCAGCTGTCATAGAGTCTAACAAACCTAGTTCATAGAATCATAGAAGATTAGGGTTGGAAGGTCATCTAATCCAACCCCCTGCTCAAAGCACGACCAACCCCAACTAAATCATCCCAGCCAGGGCTTTGTCAAGCCAGGCCTTAGAGACCTCTAAGGATGGAGATTCCAGCACCTCCCCAGGTAGCCCATTCCAGTGCTTCACCACCCTCCTAGTGAAAAAGTTGCCACATCCTGGCTGGCTGGAGTGTTCAGGTTTGCCCCTGGAAAAAGAGCAGGCTTCAATAGCTGCAGAGTAACCTCTTGACAGAGGTAACAACTTCTGTGGCTGTGTGGTTTAGAAGGCAAATTTGGACTAGACAGAGCCCTCCATTTTTTAGCAGCTTTAATAAAAGAAGCAATTAAAGGCACTTGATTAGGCCTCAATTTCTACACTGTCACCATATTTCCTTATCTTGGATGGTTTTAAAAACACCGTAAATTGCTCTTCTGATGCTCAACTCAGACTCAGGGAGCAAGAAACCAATCAAGGGAATATGTGCTGCATGGAACAATCATCCAGCACAATGATTAGGAAAAGGATTGAGGGATGCCATTGAGGAATCATTGAAATTAAAAGTGAAAAAGGCAAAAGCTATACTACGGTGTGATGTATGAAGAGGAGAATATAAATGAAAAAGAGATGATATGCTACTATAATACAGTTGTTAAGCCCCATCTGAAATATGGTGTGAAGCAGTGGTCACCTTGTAAAGGATGCAGAATAAAGGGCATAAGGGGAGGCGGAAATAAGTCCAAAGAATCTAATTTATGAGAAAGGTTAAGGGCCTTATCCAAAGCCCATTGAAGTCAATAGAAAAACTCCCACTATTTTCAATGAGCTTTGAATCAAGCTCTAAAAGAGGAACTTATTTTTGTGTGAGAACAACATATATGAAAATTAGTGATTCCACTCACAATACAATAGTGGAAAATGCCTGCAGATAGATTAGATTAGAAATATTTTTTTTAAAAATACTATGAAGACCAATAAATAATATGACAGGTCTTTTTTTAAAAAATTAGTTAACAGGTTCAAAAATTAGGGAAGCTACTTAAAAGTCAGGAAATTAGAGGTAAGTAAGGGTCTCAGACAGAACCATTTCACAAACAGGATATTAAACACAAGTTACTAGGGAAGGTAGTTAAAATGCAAGGTATAAAAAAACCAAAAGACACAGCTTTGTTTCTGGAGAAGGAGGAGAATGAGGGGTGTTAAGAAAAACAGGAGGTGAGATTAATAAAAAGCGTGAAAAGAAAGTCATGTCAGGCCAGAGAGCCTTTTCTTTTACTGCATTGTTTAATAGCCCTCAATTTTACTTTCTCTTCTTCTCAGCTTCCCTGGTGCTGTCATCATGCTGGGCTCAGCTCACCTCCTCACGTTCAAAAATGAGATTATGACGCTGTGTGCTGGGTGCAAAAGGGAACATGACTATAATAATGCAGATTGATGCAGAGGGAGTCAGTTTTCCTTGGCAAACTGTTAACACAGATGCAAATCCTCACAGATGCTCAACTCAGCTTCCAGCTCAGACCAGCCCCTCTCCCCCTGCTCAGCTCTCATGTGGAGTTGAACAGTAAGGGAGATGCAACCTTAAACTGACAGAGCAGCTCATTTTGCTCCTTAGTCCCTTCCCTTCCTCTCCCGTAGGGAGTGTGTGCATCTGTCACACACACATTAAATTATTATTAACTATCATTTATTTTATTGGTATTGCAGCATCGCCTAAAGGCTGCAGTCAGGAATCAGGGCCCCATTGTGAGCTGTACAGACACATAACAGAAAGATTATCTCTGCTTCTAAATAACTAAGGCTACATCTAGACTGGTGCCTGAACATGGGTCCACGCACAAAGTCTCGGGTTCCTCGTTTCCCTCCTTTACATTCACAGAACTCCCCTGGGCCAAGGTTTCCGGTGCCAGTACAGGGTACAGGGTACACCCACTCCCCCCATCATGACATCCTGTACTGTACTGTACCCTGTACCCTGTAAAAACCTTAAAAACCTCTAAGGATGGAGATTCCACCACCTCCCTAGATAACCCATTCCAGTGCTTCACCACCCTCCTAGTGAAAAAGCTTTTCCTAATATCCAATCTAGACCTTCCCCACTGCAATTTGAGACCACTGCTCCTAGTTCCGCCATCTACTACCACTAAGAACAGCCTAACGTCATCCTCCCTGGAACCCACTTTCAGATAGTTAAAGGCTGCTATCAAATCCCTCTTCATTCTTCTCTTCTGCAGACTAAAGAAGCCTAGTTTCCTCAGCCTCTCCTCATAAGTCATGTGCTCCATCCTGCTAATCATTTTTCTTGCCCTCCTCTGGATTCTCTCCAATTTGTCCACATCCTTTCTGTAGTGGGGGGACCAAAACTGGACACAATACTCCAAATGTGGACTCACCAGTGTCAAATAGAGGGGAATAATCACTTCCCTCAAACTGCTACAATGCTCTTAATAATACAACCCCACATACCATTAGCATTCTTGGCAATAAGGGCACATTGTAGACTGTTATCCAGTTTCTTGTCCGTTGTAACCCGCAGATCCTTTTCTGCAGAACTGATGCCTAGCTAGTCGGTATTCAGTCTGTAGCAGTGCCTGTGATTCTTCCATCCTAAGTGCTGGACTCTGCACTTGTCCTTGTTGAATCTCATTAGATTTTTTTTGGTCCAATCCTCCAATTTGTCTAGGTCATTCTGTATCCTATCCCTACCCTCCAGGATATCTACCACTCCCCTGTGCTTAGTGTCATCTGCAAACTTGCTGATGGTGCAATCCACCGCATTCTCCAGATCATCAATGAAGATGTTGAACAAAACTGGCCCCAGCACCGACCCCTGGAACACTCCGCTGCCGACTAGACTGCCAACTAGACATCAAGCCGTTGATCACTACCCATTGAGCCTGATAATCTAGCCAGAATTCTATCCATCTTATAGTCTATTCATCCAGCCAACCCATACTTCTTTAACTTGCTGATAAGAATATTGGGGGAAACTGTATCAATAGCTTTGCTAAAGCCAAGGTATATCATGTCCACCGCTTTCCCCACATCCACAGAGCCAGTCATCTCATCATAGAAGGCAATGAGATTGGTCAGGCATGACTTGTCCTTCGTGAATCCATACTGATTGTTCCTGATTACCTTCCTCTCTTCCAAGTGCCTCAAAATGGATTCCTTGAGGACCTGCTCCATGATTTTTCCAGGGACTGAGGTGGGGCTGACCGCTCTGTAATTCCCCAGTTCCTCCTTCTTCCCTTTATTGAAGATGGGCACTATATTTGCCCTATTTTCTCAGTATGAATCAGGAGGCCTCCCCTGCTGCATCCCCCTCCTTCTGCTTCCTTGTGGTGTCCCACTTCCCCACTTACCTCCGAGCTTAGGTCCCCATCCCCCAGTGAACCTAGTTTAAACCCCTCCTCACTAGGTCATCAAGCCTGTCTGTGAAGATGCTCTTCCCTCTCTTCGTTAGGTGGATCCCATCTCTTCCTAGGAATCCATCTTCTTGGAACAAGAATTTGGTCGAAGAATCCAAAGCTTCACTTCTGCAATTCACTTCTGCAATTCAATAGTCTCTACCTGGGCCTTTTCCTTCAACAGGGAGGATGGATGAGAACACCACTTGCACCTCAAAGTCCTTTGTCCTCCTTCCCAGCACCATGTAGCCTGCAGTGATTTGCCCAAGGCCGTTCTTGGCAGCGTCATTGGTGCCCACGTGGAGAAGTAGGAAGGGGTAGCAGCCTGAAGGCTTGATAAGTCTCAGCAGACTTTCCGTCACATCCTGAATTCTAGCTCCAGGTAAGCAGCACACTTCTTGAGTTTCCGGTCCAGATGGCAGATGGATGACTCCGTCTCCCTTAGGAGGGTGTCCCCGAACACCACCACCCATCTCTTGCTCTTGGGAGTGGTGGTCGTGGAACCCCCATCACTAGGACAATGCATACAATGCCTTCTGACTGATGTAGCCTCCTTCTGATCCCTTCCGTCAGATGAATCTTCCAAACTATTCTCCACCACAGTACCTGTGCAGAGAGCCTGAAAACGATTGCTTCCCTCTATCTGCACTGGGTGTATACGGGTTCTCCTCTTTCTTCTAGAGCAGTGTTTCTTTAGGTAGCAAGTACCCCCTAACTTCTGAAAATTTTAATAAGTACCCCAACTCTCAATTTTCCACTCTGAGAAATACAACCTTTTTCCCCTTTACTGCCGGACGACTGTATTTCTCATAATGAGATAACCATTCCAAGTCCCTGTTCAGGCCCAACCCAATGGTTGGGATAACCCAATGGTTATCTCCTTACAAGAAGTAATTGTCACTGTTCACACATTCTCACCTTCTAATCAACGGTTGAGAATAGGCCTCATCTACCCTAACTGAATTGACTTTGTTAGCACTTGCCCTCCCCATTGTTATGTTTCTCACCCTTGGACTGTATATATATCTCCGATCTGTGGTTTCCACTTCATGCATCTGACGAAGTGGTTGCAGCCCACGAAAACTTATGCCTGCAGAAATTTGTTAGTCTTTGAGATGCTACAGGACTCTCATTGTTTTTGCTGTATACATACTAACACGGCTACCCCTCTGGAGCTTTTCACTCAATTAAAGTTCACGCTTCTTTGCTACACTGTGTAAAAGAGTCCTTTGAAGCTCATAAAATTTCCCAGAGTTTACACTGGACATGTCTCCCCACTAAAAATATTACATACAAGCCCACAATAATAGATAAACATTTATGTTTAATACAATGAGCCCCTAAGATACTTAATTCAATAAGGTTTGTCTAGGATACTGCAGTAAATTGCCATCTCTGTCACACAGTATATGCAAGAAACATAAAAATATAATTTAGATACAATGCCATTCAACTTCAGAAATAACTCATTTTCACTACAAAAAATAACTGGGACAACTACATCTTCTGTTGAACAGCTAAATCTGGGTTGCCTCTGGACAAGTCATCGTGTTTTGTCATATGTTCCTAGTCTACAGAAGGCTTATCCACACAAAGATCTGCACTAAAATAACAAAGGGTGTGAATTAAAACCAATGTAGTTATTTTGGTGCAAATCTGTGTGTGGGCCAGGGCAAAGACCAATTAATCTCATTCGGACAATTAAGAGAGAACAGGAAGAAATTGGTTGCAGTAGAGTAAATGTAGGCAAATATTATGAAGCATCGGGATTTGGGTACCTAATGTCCCTTTGATGCCTTTGAAGGTCTCAGCCTTAAACTTTAAGGCTTCAATCTTGCAATGACTGCACTGTGGCCAGGCAGAATCTGTTAACTTCATTTACTACTACCTGCCATACCTCTTTGACTTCAGTGCAGTACTGTGCAGATGCAAGGGTCCAGCTTTATGGAGTAACTTGCAGGATTGGGGTATAAAAAATTGAAAGAGTAGTGTGGCTGGTGTAATATTGCAGAGGAGGCACTGTTGCTGTTGTAGCAGTATAAATATTTCTCTTTTGCCTCTTAGGCCGGAATTCACAGAATGAAATTAGTCCTAGTGACTAGATTTCCATCACGAAGAGAACTGGCTCATGATGTTAGGAGCTACACCTTTAAAACATTAGAAAACAGCAGCGGGTGCAAAATTCAGCAGCCCACTTATTAAGCAGTGTTTCATGCAGACAGCACATGACACTTATGCTCTGTGATCTGCACTGCACTACAATGGCAGCCAATTGATTTCAAGGTGAAGTTTAAAGTGTTAGTCTTGACCTCTTCAACTTTAAACTGTCAGGTCTTGGCTCTCTGAGAGACTGCCTCTCACCCAGTGTCACCCAGTGACAGCGGTAATAATCTAAGATGCTCATGCTAATATTGTAGACCCCTCCTTCCCATGCTTCTGGTTAGACAGAAGGCTGCTGGGCCAGACATTCTTAGTGAGGGGACCCTGGAACTTGCTTCCCTTTGGTTCACCACAGCCTGTTGAACTTCAGGCCATGCTATCTACTGACTTCCAGGACTTGCTGCAAGAGTCACCTGTTCTCCCAGGTTTTTCCTGGGGAAGCAAGCTGCTAGTGCCAGTGGTGGATAGGAATTTATATTCTTTTATAGTGGGGAAAGTTTCTTGTGGGTTATTCTTGACATGTTGTGGCATGTTTATATCCTGTAGTGAATGGCAGGCGCAGTGGGGTGGCTGTTTTGTTTTAAGACTGGGAAGTCACTTTGACTCACTTTGAAGTCACCATTTTTCTTATGTATTTTGGTCTAATGTGTGTGTAGCCCCCTGGAATTATTAATAGGTAAAGTATATCGAAATAGATAAATAAATACAAAGTAGACGTTGTGTTGCTGTGAGACTGATGCCGGCAGCTGTCATACAAGGGTGGCTGCACTTCAGTGATTACACATTAGCTTAGCTGTGTAGTATAAAGCAGTTTGAGATCCCAGGTTAAAAAAAAAAAGGTTAGCGTGACTGGATGGTTTAGTCAGTGTAACATCTACCACATACTGCATATGCATGTAAAGAATACCTTATACTACAACACAAGAGTCATATAAAGAAGAACAGGAAAAAGATTTATGAGGTCATCTACTCCATCTCCCTGCCAACACGGTATTGTTCCCTACTGGAAATGGCTAGGAGTCAGGCTTCCATCCTTCAGAGACTATTCCACAGGCTTACAGATCTCACAGGCACAGCTTCTCCTGATGTTAATTCTGTATCTTTCTTCATTCCATCAAATTGCTCTTAATTCTTAGTTTTATTGTCCCATATCGGCCTAATTATTTCCCCTCCCTCCTTGGTTTTTACACTCTGTGATGGGGTGTATCAACCCCACACTGGAGAGGTGAGGGTTAACAAATTGCTCTGGACACAAAAGGCCATGCCTCTTTACCATTGTTGGGCGTGCTCCCAATGAACCGAGCATTCAAAAGGGAACAGCTCAGCTCAGTTGGGGCTGATTAAGAAGGAGAGCAGTTGTGTGCAACAGTCTCCTGCCAGGAAGCTGCCGAGACTCGAAGCCACCAGGGTTGAACCTCCTAGTTGCACCATGGGAAGCCAGCTGACTGTGGTAACTGAAAGGGATGACTTCTTGTTACCAGCAGAGGAACTGCTGGAGACAGAGCAGCGGGAACAACAGAGGAACCCCACATCCATCCCCGGAGACACTGCCAAAAGGACTGAGATGAGGGTAGGAAGAGACCCAGGGAACATGCTTGGGGATATTGGGATCTGAACCTGGGTACCTTGTTTTAAAGGGCCCTGGGCCAGAATCCTGTGGAATAGGATAGGATAGGCCCAGGTTCCCCTACCCCCCACACTCATGCCACTGAGTGATATTACTCCAGTGCTATTGCCGCTGCGCAAAGTAATCCCTGGAACCCCATTGTTGGGTGTAGTAACCTGGAGCATCACCATTAGGAGGCACTGTCTGCCCAGAGTGCCCAGCCAGCTCTGACACACATTTCAAATATTTTTAGATTTATGTTCCTTCTTTATTTTTGTTTTTTCAAGCTATAGATATTTGTCTCTTTTCACTTTTCTGCAACACTATAATCCCCACTACTAATTTTTTTATCAAAGCATAAAGGAATAAAGAGGTACAGAAGGGGAAAGGAAATAGGAAAGAAAGTAAGAGGGAAAGGGGATAAGGAATAGAAGCTGGACTTAAGAGAGGAAAAAGCAGAGTAAGGGAAGAAAAAAGAGGTGGATGGGTAAAGCTAATTTTTCTAGAGAATCCTGAGAACAAAAAATAAATGTTATAAGGTTAAAAATAAAGATTAGTCATTTTCTCTGCTCCTTTCATGGCTTTTATTGCTAAAAGTATACCTAATATATTACAATTATGGGTCTGATCCTGAAAACCCATAGCCATGCAATATCAATGAGATTACTTGTGTGATTTAGGATTACACATGAGTATGGTTGTACAGGTCAGCATCTGTAAATATCCATTATAAAATTCTACATGTTGAACCTTCTCCATCTTGGGACTTGAGTTTAGAATTTACAAAATTAATTGATGGTTCCATGTTTTGAGTTGAAATGACTGCTTGTTTTAAAATGTAGGTTAATTTATTGTAAAAGGAAAAAAAAAGATCAAAATGAAATATTTCAAAAATATTTAAACAAAACATTTCAATTGATTGAATCTGATTTTTTTTTGGTCAGTTTGTGAATGTGAACCACTGAATAGAGCTCTATTGGCCATGCCCAACATTTTCCAAAGTCGTTTGTGATTTTGGGTGCATTCTTTTTTGGTAGCCTAGTTTGAGACACCTATGCCCTGATTTTCAGAGATGCTGTGCACCACGACTCCAAGTGAAGTTTAAATTTGAGATGTCCAAAACTAGAAACCAACTTTGAAATGTCAATCCCATCTGTCTCTGAAGATGGTCCTTCGGGTTGTTACGAGAACTGGGACAAGAGTGAGTGATCAACAGACTTTGTTGGCTGATCCTCTGTTCAATGTTTTCCATTGAGATGAGTGGTCTTTCGTCCTCACAAATTTGGTAGTTCCTAGAGAGGGTTTTATTTTAGGAAAAACATTGGAGAAAAAATTGCATAAGTTACTGGTGTTTCTGTCAGAATGATTAAGTAAAATGACAAAGTGGACTAAGTAACATGAGTTTAGATGCATTGGGAAATAACAAACCTGAGTTCTGAAGACAAGATTCTGCTTGCTCCTTTATTTCCTGTTATAACAGCTATTCCAGAGTGCCACTGGATTTAGGCTTGAAAGAGGCTGCCAACCAACTTCTTCATGGAAGGAAATGATCTTTTGTGATGTCATGCAAAACACTGTCAATCACTATTTCCATTTGACATATTAGTCCTCAACCTGAGTAAAATTAGATGCATTAACAGCATTGCAGTCTCTGTAAAGATTCATTCTGGATCATAACCAGCATTGTCTGCTGGAAGACCCTCAGTCAAAAGACCACTCTCTTTCAAACACTTTTCCTTCGGCATTGCTTATCATTGAGGCTGGACCTGTTAAAAAGTTTTGAAAGAGCCATTCACCATGATGTACTCAGGTATTTAACAGTACTTTCCCAAAGCCAATACCCTTTCTTTTTTTTTTGGTTATGAAAGAATAGGATTAGTATATGACTGGAATCAGACTTTTTTATTCTGTCATAATGAATAAAAAAGTTAAATTTATTCTGAGAGGAACATAGTACAATAAAATAGAAAATGGGGCCACTTCTTTTCATCTGCTATGATGCTACCTAAAGGGACATCTGAGAAGGGCCCTAGAATCCTTTTATTATCTACAACTCCTGCTGTGCTTATTCAGTGAGGTACTTTTATTGTATGATTTTCTTACTGAACTTTGGCCATGAGAAATTCTTGGGTTGGGTCCCAGCAAGAAATCTGTTTGATTATTCTGGATACCTCTTTTCCTGTTCTTAAATATGATACTGTATAATATGTCATACAGATATAATAGACCACATATGTGAAGGTGTTAAATGCTACCGGTATGTGATAAATGATTTCATGTTACCTTTAATTAACTCATGCCCAATCCTTCTCCCACAGGATTTAATCTCACATTCCAAACTCCTGAGCAGCTTCAAGCAGCTGCTATTTATGTAAAATCAGCTTGTCAGAAAAAAGTCTATTTTTTCTCCCCCAAATGTGGATTTCCCCTCCCCCCATGACACCTGTCTAAGGCACAGCATGGGCAAAATGTACCAGTGACCAGTTTTCTGTGCATAAAATGTCAGGATTTTGAAATCTGAAAGTCTTTTAGACCTGCACAGCTAAAACCAGGAGTTTTATACACCCAGAAATTCCCAACTTTCCAATGGGAAGCACAGTTCATGCTTCTAAGCCCAGGAATTGCATGAAATAAGACTATAAAATTAAGAAATTTTACATCTAGAAAAACTATCTTAGATGACTTTACAGGTGGACAAATTCTAAAAAATACTGCAAACAACATTGTTTACGACCCTTAAAACATTTGTAAAATGGTTTCTCTGTAGCACATACAGAGCATGATTGGCTTGTGTGGAACAAATGTTTTATTAGCACTCATTTGGGATGACCTTCATAGCTTGCTTGGGACCTCACCATTGATTAGCAATGTGTCTATTCGAAATGCATGCTGACAAACCTTTATACCATGTCACCATGTCGTCTGTGTACATACAAGCTGATAGCAGTTTGGGAAGCCATAGCTATCAGCACCAGCATCTGTGGCATGTTCACTCACCATCAGCAATCTGACTTTTTAATGTTGAAACATCATTTAGCTTCATTATTTTAATCAAAGAAAGGAGCATGTTACCAACAAAGGGATACTTTTATCTTAAAGATTGATTTCTTCGACATAAATAGGCACATGTTAAGCCTCCTAGTAATATTGCTTATGATTTTTCAATGTATAGTGAAATCACAATGAAGTAATTGCAAGAGACCATAAACACTATGAATACTGATAGACCGGTCACATTAATGTTACCAGAACATAGTATAATTTGTGCTGGTTTAAAGGCTGTGGAAGAGCTATAATGATATTGCATGGACAGAATTCACTTTCCTTCTAGTGATGCTTTTCAACTAACTTTTTAACATTTCTCTATTATCAAACACACTCTAGTGCAACATATAACTGCATGTGAGGAAACCAGAGTGAAATCCAAATCCCGCTGAAGACATTGGCAAATCTATAGTTTCAAAACTCAGTGGAAACCTTTCCATTAAATGCAGTGGGCTTTGGATTAGTCTCCAAGGCCCCATTCAAGGAAAAAGCTTTGCTGGATCAGGGCCCTCGACAACAGCGTGCAACACTAAAATTCATGAAATTTTTGTAATCACTTAATTAAAAAAATGGTTATGGACATTTTCTTGGATAAATAGAACTGGTGATTTCAGATCTTCATTCTCCAAACTGGAAACTTCCTTACCCAATATAACCAA
This sequence comes from Emydura macquarii macquarii, assembly GCF_026122565.2. Taxonomy (NCBI): domain Eukaryota; kingdom Metazoa; phylum Chordata; order Testudines; family Chelidae; genus Emydura; species Emydura macquarii. Next base: position 41,445,546 of record NW_027132610.1, on the reverse strand, counting down.
TTGAGAAAGGAAACATATCATTTTTGTAAAGTATTATAATGGTGACAAGGGCCATATATTCACCTGGACAAACAGACAAACATGCATCTTGAACTCTATGAAATATATTGATATAATTAATTGATTTTCAGCCATTTATATATGACATTTTTGTGACCTCAGATAGAAAGGTCAAATTTTCAAATGGGATTTTTTTTCTGTACTTGCCAACCCATACTTAATGAGTATATTAAAATTTCAAAATTTTAGTTCCTTGGAAACATACAAACTAATTCTAACCATGTTACACCCCTTGCCAACCACACTTATTTAAAAATAATTGAAAAATAGAGGAATTGTATGATTTACAATAGGTAGGTACTGTACATATGTTGCCATGTTAGCAAAATACAGCACAGTATCCATATCTATACTTATAAAGATAGATGTGGTCTCGCTACCTGGTTATTAATATACGGTATCCTTTGCAGTAGTGGTCATTTAATGCAACCCTTTGTCTTTATAATTTATGTTTTAACTTTTGTAAACAGCACCTAGTTGCTATGGCTGGAGGCGCTGTATAAATCATTAAATAAATATATTTAACAATTTATATGAAGTCAAAAAGCAGGAAATCCCTATTTCCCTATTTAAATCCACTTGTGTGTACATCATTACCTTACTTTATTAACTTGCCAATATATGCACAGTATCTGTATACTCTGTGTAAGACTGGTCCCCTTTTTTTAATCATATATCTATTTAAGTCTGTGCCAAAACTCAGACAAATAAACACAAATTGCAACATGATGACATAGATACATTCTTTAAGTCACAGAATCAAGAGAAGCCTGTAATTAGACTCACAAAGTCATTATGTTTTGTTTATATTATAGTGGTGGCTAAAGGACCCCAAAAATCAGGGTCTCATTTTGCAAGGCTCTGTAGATAGTATGAGACAATCCCTTCCCCAGCATGCTTACAGTCTAAGGCACTAAAATAATGCCCTCCCCCCACCCCCTCATCTGCCATAAACACATCTAACTCTTGTAAACACATGATAATAATAAAACCCTAAATTACATAAATAAATAATAATAATAATAATAAATTACTCTTAACCGAGTAAGAAGCTAAGCCTTCCCCGGAGCAGCTGCCACCACACTCCCTGTGTGGCCCCGCTTCTTCCTGTCCCTCCTGGATGGAGGGTAATGGAGGCAGCGGCAGCTGGCAAGCTGGATGGGGCTGCTCCACTCCGGCTGGGCACCTGGATGGCATGGGGCTCGGGTGAGCTGCTCTGCTTCAGCCTGCGCAGAGCTCAAGGGAGCTGAGCCTGGCCAGCATGGGGTTCAGCGGGCTAAATGACCTCAATATTCCTGAAGCCTCACGGACCCCTTGTAATCTAAACCCTACAGAGTCCTAATAAAAAGCAAACACACTAATAGTATAAGATTACTCTTAACCCTCATTCTCAGTGGCATCAGTCAATGAGAGGAAAAGGCTACAGCTTATCTATATTTAACTATAAGCAAGGTTTCTCTCTGATTAATTGAATCATTAAACATGCAGATTCATTCATTGTATTAAATACTAGTTACTGCCTAGTATATTAATGAGTAAAATATAAAGCATGGATTAAATATAAAGTATCATTTCTTTGTCCATTACTTGCACTGTACACAACCACACACTTATTTCCCCGAAACAAAAAAAATGTGCAGATGTTCAACAAAGATCTGTGAATAGTCTGCAGAACAACTTGCAAAAATTTAATCTAGATTTAATTTGTTTAGGGATTTACCTATTATACGGTTTATTCCTGAATTTACAAAGGAACTGATCCAATACATCGTATATTCCTGTGTTGAAAGATGGTGTTTTTATTAAAATATTTTAGACAATGGTCCAAAAAAGGAAATTTTCACCCAAATATCTGCAAAATATTTTTGTAATGGGGGTTACTTATTCACTTCTTTTGTGAAACTCCATCAGTTGATAGGCAAAGATCTACACAAACAGATTGTGTGTCTACGCTCAAAATACGATGCTCTTCTTCTACTGAATTTCTATACTGCAAACTTTATTAAGAGAGGAAAAAAAGAGGGAAATGAAGTCAGATGTCACTCAAGGAAATTACAGTTCTGTGGAGGATAGTTTAGAGATGAGGCTTCGAGTTGCCATGCTGTGTTTTAAACAGCTGCCTACAGTTCTTGTCATTAATAATCAGTAAATAAGATCTGCAGGTGGGCATATAAGGCACCCTGAGCCAAGAAGCTGTAGCTAGAGCTTCTGTCTGGAAGATGGGTGGCCAGGCTCATTTGCACAACCCTGCTTACTTTTCCATGCAAAAGTGCGACCATGCTTAGCATAGCTTCAGGGAAGCTGCCACAACACAGGGAATGCTAATTACTGTAACCAACTGGCAATGATGCATCCAAAATTAAATGGTCTGTGACTGAGCAGATGAACAATTTTTATAGCCCTAAGTTCAGGGAACATAGATATTTTGTCAAATTAACAGACAGTCTAGTTGGTCTAAATAGGTGAGTTGAAGTATTTTAAGAGATGTGCCGTTCAGTTACCAATGTAAGTACAGTTCCCCCTGCGCTTTTAAGGGGGCCAACTGCATCTGAGGCAGCAAATTATTCATATTCACTACAATATTCATATTCTGTTATAGACAAAGGACACTTTTTATTTATTATTATTATTAATTAGTATTTGAATCTGCAACTTTGTCTCAGCCCTATTCAACAGTCCAGACTCAGACAAAATTCCCATTGAAGTCAGCAGAAGTTTGAGTCTGGAGAGCTGAATAAGTCCCACGGAGACTGACTCTGCAAGCCGCAGAGCACCTTCGGTGAGGTGCTGAGCACTCTCAGCTCCAAATGAAATTATTGGAGGAGAACCTGATAGGATCAAGGCCCTTGGTTAGCTGCATACAGATAGATTTTTGACAAGCTAATTCATGCAGAAGCCAAACATAACTGACAGAAGCCCCCGCTCTTTGCTGATCACTAAATTGATCACATTTACAAAGATGAATCATCCATGCATTCAAGCATAGACGTCTCCCTTATTTCAGCTTCCTGACACCCAATCTCATAACAATATGCACACAGAGGAGCTGCTATTATTCTCCTGTTTCCTGCCGTAGACACTCTTTTCTTTTCAAAAAGTTGCATGAAAAAAAAAAGGGGGGGGGGAGGAAATCATGTAAAACAAACCACAACAAATATGAATGTAAAAAATATTGCCTTTTGGAAAATATTTAGTGCCTTTACATAGAAGAAAAACTCCAAAATGCCATTTTACCATCGGAAGTGTATTTCTTTAAAAGATGCTGTATATTAAGTGAAGCTTATGGGTGGGGTGGCAGAGCATTTTTTTGCAGTAGACCTCATTTCTGGATTTCAATCTCTGCACAATTATGAATAAGCATGAGCCAGGCCACTTTTAGAAAGGGATGCAACATGCCCGTCTTTGTCCTTGTCTCTCCAACTGATAAATGGCCTCATCCAAAGCCTTTTGAAATTGACTACAATAGGCTTTAGATCAAATGCTAAGTATATTATCACAATCAGTTGGTCTGGTGCAGAGTTAGGTTCCAATCCTGAAAAATGAACTAGGCAAAGGAAGAAGGAGGTCTAGTGGACAGGACACTGGACTTGGACTCAGCCACACACTTCTTGCGTGATATTAGTTGAGGCATTTAATCTACTCACTTTCCACCTGTAAAATGGGGCTAATACTGCCATACCACAAAGGGCAGTTGTAAGAATAAAATCCATTAACGAGTGTGAGGCATTCAAATACTATGATGTCAAGGACTATATAAGTACTTAGGTAATGAGACAGAAGCAGACCTTGGGCCTACATGGCGCCCCAAACTCACCCACAGTTCTTTTTGCAGTCCAGGGCTTTAGTATATACAGTGATATAAGTCCTGTACATACCTTATAGCTATGTACATCCAGATTTAGAATGAGCTAGCTAGGCTTACAAAAGGCCTCAGCATCTAGCAGCTCCCACTGAGAACAATTTCAATGGTAGTTGGGCACCCTAACTATCTTGAGCTCCTTTGAAAACCTCAGTCATAGTGATGGGTAAACCTCAAAAGATGTGAAATTTGAATAGCTTCCTGATTTCCAACATTATGCTGGAAATCTTGTCTGAGCAGGCCTTCTTGTAGAATGTCCACTTCCTCCTGGAACACTTGAGAAGATGTAGAGGTCCATAAAAGTGAAAGTCAATGGGGAGAGCAGTGATCAGAACTTTGATTCTCTAAAAACTTTGAGCTGAGATTTGGTTCCGGTTTTGAGTGACAGTTCAGATCGATTCCTGTTTCTCCCAACTGATTCACCAATTTCCAGGTACACTCATGAAAATCTTCACCAAGTGGTCAGTCAATGCCATTGAAAATACAGACTTTTAGCCTTAAGTAACTAATAAGTAATAATAATAATAATAAAATAATAATAATATTGATACCTGCATGAAAGGCACAGGACACAGATACCCAATAGAAAGGAAGCTTTGCTGAGCTGGCAAAGAAGGGAGAAGCAGCTTTCTACAAGCCTCAGATGAGCAAGAGTCCAAACAGTCCAGAGATGAAGGATCTTTCCTTGAATCCATATTTATCACTTCTTCTGACGGAAAGGAAGCTGACAGTGTCTCTACCCAGGTGGGCTTTTCCTTTGATGGCAGTGAGTGAGGAGTGCACTTTGAGTCTCTGACCTCCAGTCATCACACACATAATGACTGTTTGCTTGAAATTATCACTTTTTCTGATAAAGTCCTTCATTAGCATTCCACAAGTGTTCTTTGATGGGTTATTTAGGTACAGAGGTATACACATTGTGACAGGGTTAGACCTGATGGCTACAGGAGGGTAGTAGAGGGGGTCTATATTAGCCCCAGAATGAGCAAATCCCTGTTCCCTGGGTGATCCAGCTGGGGCTACTCTGGGGCAGTTGGGCCAATTAGGCCAGCTGAGGCCAATCAAGGAGCTTGCTCCCAGTAGTTAAAAGCCTCCCTGTCAGGCAGACAGGGCCAGCTGGAAGGGAGTTAGGAGAGGGAGCGGAGCTGCGCTGCGCTGCGCTGCGCTGCGCTGCGCTGCGCTGCGCTGCGCGCGACGCGACGCGACGCGACGCGACATAGTAAGGCCCCAAAGGTACCAGAGACGATCAGGGGTACCTGTCTGGCTGCGGCCGGGGACCCAAGGCACAGGCCTGAGGGAGAACCCCTCCCCACCCAGTTCTGGGAAGCAGACGGCGAGCAGTGGGGCCAAGGAGAGGCAACCCGGGGAAGGAGTAAGTCACGGACGTTTGAAGGCTACTCCACACATTGTCCCTGGGTTGGGGCCTGGGGCAGAGGGAGGGACCGGGCCCCCCCTGCTCCCCCTCCCCACGGTGCGCCGTGGTTGTGGCCGAAGAGGGCACCATACCCAAGAGAGGGCTAGACTAGCCGCCCCCGCTACAACATGTAAATGTTTGCTGCTGCATCATAACAAGATACAGAGAAGAGAAAACAATGCAAGTAATGTCCCATTAGTTTTATGAAATCTAAACACCAAATATACTCTTATATCTTCAACAATCACTTTGATCTAAACTAATACACAAGTGAATTGGCCTGAATACACCCTGGCATGACCTGGTCTGCCAGCGTCACAACCTGTGTCTTGTTGCCTTGGGGATGGGACAGGTGCATCTTTACATTTACTCATTGTAAGGGAAACTGCATGCACACACCCGATGAAAGGGTCCTTCCCTTTCATCGTGCTTGTCTGTGCTCGGCTGATAGGACTGGCTAGACTGCAGTGGAGTCTCGAGTAGGTCATCTGGACCCCCTCACTTCATCTCTGTCCTTCTCTTCCTCCCCTTCCACCTCACTGTTCATGGCAGGAATCTCTGTCTTGGGCTCCTCCGAGGCACAATGGTTTGAGGCATGCCAGTGGCAGGTCTGTTGCTCAGAACCAGTTTGATTGCTGGCCTTATGGTATGCCTGATGCAGTTCCTTCATTTCCATGTAGCACTGCTGCTGATCCCTTTGTTCCTTTTTCGCCTGCATCCGCCGTGCAATGTTTTCATAGATGTCCACATTTCTATGGCTGATCTGTAGCTGTGCTTGCACAGTCTCTTCTCCCCACAGGCCCAGGAGTTCCAGCACCTCTAGTCTACTCCTGGCAGGCCACAATCCAGTATATGGAGCTGGCACAGCTGGTTGGGCAGTAACACAAAACAAGGGAGAGCTGCTAGGTGTGCTTGCCAAAATGGGCAATCAGGAAAAAACATTTAAAAAATATGCAGGGTGTTTTAAGTGGGGGGTGACTTCTAGTCTCCATGATCTCTGGGCAGTGGAGTTTACAACAGTGACCAGAATGGTCACTATTGCAGGGAATGGGCATTGTGAGACAGCTGCTGAAGTACTGGTAGGTTCAACATAGGTTACAGTGTCTACACTTGTACTGGGTCAACCTCAATAGGTCAACCATGGCTCAACGCAGTTCAGGGACCTGGTTTTATGTGTCACCATCTTGGGCACTTATGTTGGCTGGAGACACTTTAGTGATACAGACAAAACACAAAGCACTTCTTTTACATTTTTAACATGAAATCAACTGTAAAACGCTTCATAAAAGCCTCAGAAATTGGTATTAAGTCAGGCTAGTGCAATTCATGTGCAGGCATAGAAGGTATACAAGGAGACATAGACACATTTGCTTCACGAATTACAAAGGTAGAAAATGAACACATTCTATGTAATTAAAAGTTACTGCAGTAAAATCTATAGTTTCTTTTCTGCTTAGTCTTGTCTGCCAGAAAATACATATACGCAGCACAAGGTTACTCATTATAGAGCAAAAGTTAATATACCTCTGCTTTTTTTGGATTAACTCCTATCAAAATCCAGGGTGGACAGACAGTTCGTTCACTTTTCTCTGTCAGGCACAATGCACATACCAGATCTCATTAATATCCCTCTTATTTGGAGGATTTTTCTCACACACAGATTAGGTGGAACCAAGGCATAGAATCAGATCCTGATAGGAACAGGGATGTTTTCAGTTGATCTCTTATGCTTCCCCCTCCCACCCACAGTATCGGGAATACTGATGCCCCCTGAGCATACTGTCTCTGATTCTTCACACACTCTCACAAACTCCCACAGTAATACCCCCTGCACATACTGTCTCTAATATATCAGACCTAACCATTTTAGGGCTCCTTTCTTGAGAGGGTATGGAGGGCCTAGCATCATTTCAGATTAAACTGTATTCAAGGTGGTGGTTAAAAAACAAACAAACCAAGTTTAAGCTCCACTGTAGCAGTGCTCATCAACTTTCTATTTTAAGAAATCAGGATTACTGTTATGCCAAGTTGAGGAAGTTCCACCCAGGCATTTGGGCAAAATGTATGGTAAGTGAATTGTATACGTGGTTTGAGGATTAAGTCTCTGAAAATTAATTTGGATCCAAGGACCTGGAACAGCGTTTTTCAATCTTAGAAACACAAATATTAATCAGAAAATTATTCATTCTGTGTTTTACACCCACCAGTTCCAGTGAAAGTATGAAATGCAGTTGTGGGTCTATATGACTCCACTTGACATTAATGGGGTGGGATGCACAAGGACATGTTCTTGCAGACAATTTGAAACAGTGTCTTTTAGTTTTTCTGGACAGGGTTTGTATCAGAATAAATGTCTTGATGTAACTGATCTTTATTTCAGGTAATGTAGGTGAGGCTAGGGATTTTTTAGAGATGCAGAGGATATAGTCACTGCCTGCCCAAGCCACTTTAAATTCACTGTTCAAGTTAGATTTCATGGAATCATGATTAGGTTGTATCACATGCTTTTAGATTAATAGATTCATATAGATTAATATGAATGGAGGCCAGAAGGGACCACTGTGTTCATCTAGTCTGACCTTCTGTATAACATAACTTCTGCAAAATAATTCCTAGAGCACATATTTTAGAAAAAACATTCAACTAGAGAGGAGGAGAGAGGAACCAAACACACTGAATAAGGGGTCTCAGCACCTCCCCCATGGGGGTGGGGCTGGGACAGTAGCTGCATCCTCATAGCCTGCAACAAAGACTGTGCTCTGCGACAGAAGGGATGGATAAGAGTCCTGGCTGGCGAATGCAGGCCTCAGATCAGTTCCCTTCTGTGTTCTTCAACTGACTTCTGTCCCATGTCTTTTAAGGTTTATTAAATTCAATAGAACCAAAGCCAAAAAAAAAAAAAAAGGAGAAAGGGTTAATCAACAACATATGAACTGATTTAAATACAATTGCTTTTGTTGCACTATCACTAAGAACCAGCAGGATGTGCTATCTGCTGGAAGTTTCACACTTGAATGCTAAAATATCTCTTCTCCTTATCTAAGTCTAATCAATGGATACAATAACAAAATAGCTCATCTGCTGACTGCCCAACCCCTTACTTATGTGAAAACAAGGAGAATTCTGTAGCACCTTAAAGACTATCAAATTTCTGTGGGCATAAGCTTTTGTGGGCTGCAACCCACTTCGTCAGATGCATCTGGAACTTTTTACTTATGTGAGTATTCCTTACAAATGCAAATATTGCATAGGCAGACAGTGGGATCATTCCCATGACTCAGGGCAGCGGGGTCTCTGATAACTTCTTTCACTTGGGAACCGTATGACAAGAGTGGCCGACAGTTTCCATTAAAACAGGATCAGCCAGGTAATAGGCTTCGATTTCTGAACCTGATCAGGCGGAGTGGTGGGCCAGCCCCTCTCAGGACTGGGTCATAAGTCTGCCAAAAGGTGGCATTGGGCACAGTGACTGCATCACTGGCAAGCTACTCAAATTAATTTTAATAGAATTTTTAAAAATCATTTCAGCATAAACCACAATGTATGCGAGTGAGCGTAAATTAATAGAAAACTATCTTTCAAAAATGAAAAATAAATCTAATCTGAGATCAATATTTATGAAGCTGTGATTAACTGACTGATGACCAAATGATTACAAACCTCTGTCTGAGACATCTACTCAAATGTATTAGCTTTGATGAAAAAAAATGAGAAAAAATACAAACTGGGTCAATGAAAGAATGCATTCCTAATCAATTTTTAATAGCACTTAAGATTTTATGATTTTTTTAAACTTTCCTTTTAATAATTAATCAGAAAAATGAATCTAATTTAAACAAGGTGGGAGAAGGTGTTCTGTATCTGTTTGATGGTGTCCTTAATGAAGAAATTCAATTAGGGCTGGCTTTCCATTATAAAGCTGTTTGGTTAGATGGAGCACTCTGATTGGCTGATAGACATTTGAGACAAGCCAAATAAGTGAGGTGAACCATACGGCATGGCACAACTGTCTTGTTAAGATTTTATGCTGCTAACTTCACCTTCCAGTAACTCAGAAAAATGCACATGTTGTTCCTAACTTTTGTAGAAGTTTTATTTTGAGTGTTATGGTGCATTGTCTTGTTCCTCGGAAAATCCCAAGGGGCAAATCTTCAGCTGTTGTAAATTGTCAAAGCTTTGTTGGCTTCAGTGGAGCTCTGACAATTTATACCAACTGAGGATCTGTCCCCAAGAGGGTGATTATCTCATGATAACCCTATAGTCACTTACTCACTATAGTGTTCTGACTCACAGTGAACAGCACCTTACTCCATTATTTGCAGAGTAAGGCCCCAAACCTGCAATACATAAGCATGAGTAGTTTTTTGAAGTCAAGTTAGTCTTGGTAGGATCAAGGTCTGAAGTGTTATTCTGCATGAATAAAGGTATCAGAAATTCATAGAATCATAGAATATTAGAGTTGGAAGGGACCTCAGGAGGTCATCTAGTCCAACCCCCTGCTCAAAGCAGGACTAACCTCAGCTATATCATCCCAACCAGGGCTTTGTCAAGCCTCAGCTTAAAAACCTCTAAGGATGGAGATTCCACCACCTCCCTAGGTAACCCATTCCAGTGCTTCACCACCCTCCTAGTGAAAAATTTTTCCTAATGTCCAACCTAGACCTCCCGCCCTGCAACTTGAGACCGTTGCTCCTTGTTCTGTCATCTGCCACCACCGAGAACAGCCTAGTCCCATCCTCCCTGGAACCCCCTTTCAGGTAGTTAAAGGCAGCTATCAAATCCCCCCTCATTCTTCTCTTTTGCAGACTAAAGAAGCCTAGTTCCCTCAGCCTCTCCTCATAAGTCCTGTGCTCCAGCCCCCTAATAATTGACCCTCTTTTGTGTTGTATTGACTACTACATCAAGAAGAACTATAAGCAAGATAGTATTCTACCTGAAAAAGAAGAAATAGGGAAGATTCTGCCACCCTGACTCTCACTGAGTATTACATTATTCCATGAGTACATCCATTTTCTTCAGTGGGACTATTTGCCTGTGAAATAATCGTAGAACTTGCCCCATCACTTGTACTTATTTCTGGAACTTCCTTTCCCCCAAATAAATAAGGATCTAACATCACTCCTTCTTTTAATGTAACATCTACATCTAGGGCAGAGTTTGACGCATGCACAAAACCAGATGTGAATAAAGAAAACCAACCCCTCACCCCCCAGTGCTCTTACAAAACAGAAAAGAAAAAGAGCTGGCGTTTGTAGGGCTAGAGTGAGCTCTGATACCCACACATAGTCCCATGGATTTCTGTCATAATCCTGGATCTTTTATTTCCTTGTTAAACTACCATCTTATTTATAGCAAGAAAAATGAAAATACATCACAAGGACAGAATCAAGCTATCTGAAGAAAGTCATAAAATGCAAGCCAATTTGCATTGGTCTCCTGTAACACCTATTTTTTCTTCTTGTGGAATAGGATAAAGTGAACCAATGCTTACCCCAAGCAGGGGCAGGTGCAGGAATAAAAATTTGACCCCTTTTGTAGGACCTGCTGAGGTCCCATGGCCGGAGGAATTCGCTCTTTCCCCCGCTCCCTCCCCCACCGGAGGAGATGTCAGCTCACGCCCCAGCCAGAGGAACCTGCTCTCCCTGTGCAGCCCCAGGAGCTGCCTCTTCTCCCTCCTCCCCCGCAGCCTCAGGGCCAGAGGAACCAGCTCTTCCCCTGTAGCCTCGGGGCCAGAGGAACCAGCTCTTTCCCTGAAGCCATGGGGCCAGAGGAGCAAGCTCTCCTCCTGGGACCCAAGGAGCCGGCTGTCTCCCCAAGGTCTGGGGCCAGAGGAACCAGGTCTTCCACTGTGGGCCTCGGGTCAGAGGAACAGGCTCTTCCCCCATGCCCTGGGGCTGAAGGAACCGGCTCTCCCTACCCCGCAGCCACCCTGGACAGCTCGCCTCCTGCAGCCAGAGGAGCTGCCTCTCCCCTCCCCTCCCCCCAACCGGGCCGGAGGATCTGTCAGCTCCTGGAGGATTTCTGTGCCCGTAATTATTGGGGGGGAGGAGGTGTGCCCCTGCTTCTCCCCTTTGTGCATGCCCCTGACCCCAAGCATTATTATCTCCTGAGTCAGTCCCCCCCATCCCCCCCAAATCATGATATGTTCTTATGAGATTTTAAAAAATAATGCACTCATGGGTCTTTTTATTTGCCTGCTGGTGTTGCAATATTTAGAGTTCACATTTTCAAGCTCTTCTCCACAGCCACAAAGGCTAGAAATGTACTTTTGTTTTTAAAAGGAAGCTGATACTCCCAGGAGCTAGGTCTCTGAGAAAAACACCAAGGAGTGTGAGACCTGTGACCAAATCACAAGAGTTGGCAACACTACGTTACATGACATATTTATGAAGACATAAAGAGCAAATTTCTAAAGTTCTGACTTTGGGCTCTATGCTCCCCTTTGTACCTGTGTCCATGCAAGAGGAAGTTCTGCCTTCACGGACTTGGAAGAAGAGGGGTCAGGAGGAATTGGGGCTGGGGAGATAGCTGGACTCCTCCTAATTCACCCCGCCAAAAAATCACCTATGGAAGAGACTATCACAAATTACTACAGTCTGATACACGCATGTCATGTTTATAGAGCCCCAGGTTTTATCAAACTGTGCTGTTTCCCCGGCCACACTGCAGATCCCCCATTCATGGGAGCTAGGAGTTAACACAGCTAAGTGAACCACTGAAAGCTTGGCTTCTGAAGGAGCAGTGGACTCTGGGGGGGCCAGCAGATGTTGAGGAGTGGGGGGTCTGGGCAGCTGAGCAAAGGCAAAAAGCATTGCACAAGTGCCCCTTATCTCCTATGAATCCACTTAAGATCTGCAGAGATCTCAGGGGATTTTTAGGTTAAGCAGGTGGAATTTCCTATTTCTTCTGCAGGGGATAGGGTGGAGAACTCAGGCCCTCCCAATACCACTACCTATGGAAGAATTCCTGTGACAACTCTGCACAAGAACAAAGAGAATGGGGTCCTACTTAATCAAGTAAAATTATTCTCTTTGAGGGCAACCTTTGTTTGGTTTTGATGAAGAGTAAAAATGGAACATGATTTGCCCTATGGTTTCCTTGCAGTGTTCCATCCCTTCCCTAAATCTGTGTTCCTCTCCCTCCTTCTCCATCTCAAGCAGTCCTAATCTCTGTTAAAGATGAGCATGTTTGCATTATCACTTAGTATTAATGACTCATATTATAAATATTTATCATGCTAATTATTCTTAGGCTATACAGAAGCATGTCATTATTATTTCACTAATTTCTTGTTGCACCTATCACAGTGGCTCAGGCACTTTCATTACAATAAATAGATAAATAAAAACACAAAAAAGACCAAACAAAACCATTTAATCAAATGCTAAATGAAATAAAGGTACCTGCCATCCTCCCCTGAAGAGATGTTATGCACTAACTTTTTTCTGTTTAAAAAGCTTGATTTTTATGGGAAATATATATTTCCTATGGGCAACAGAACACTGATAATTCTTAAGTAGCTAGTTCAGTGTAATGAAAAACTTTTAAACATAAATGTGGGACTTACTATTCAGAGGAAGCATGCACTAATAGAAAGCACAATGGTGTAGGAGACCAAAATTTGTGAGTTCTAATCCTTGCCCTGTTACTTTGGAGCCTTGAGCAAGTCACAAAACCATCATGTGTCTCAGTTTCCCCATCTGTAAAACAGGATCAATCCTCCCCCACTTCACAGAACTTTACTGAGCATAAATGACTTGGGTACAGATCAATAGTTACATTTTTAGTCACGCAGGTTAAAACTTTATGCATAAAAAAGTTTGTGGGGTTTGGGGATTTTTTTTTTTTTTTTTTTGACAAAAATGGCCCATTTTCACCATTTAAAGTTTTTGTAAAACATTGCTGACTTTTGGAATGTTTTTTATTTATTTATTTATTTTTGCAAAGAGTTCAGCAACATTTTTAATTGATGTGCTTATCAAAAAATTATCAAAATCATTTTGAAAATTTCCATTTCCCAAAAATCTGGCTTTCAGTTAAAAGACATGGGTTTTTGGTAAATGAAAACTTTTGAGAGCAATTTTCATAACAATCTTGGTAAAAGGTATTGTGAAAAATCCACAAGAAACAAAGAGATAATGGGTTCATTCTGAATCTTACAGAATGGAAACAACTTTCATAATTCCACATTATTTCATGAAATCACTTTCCCATCTTTTGACCAGCTATAAATTTTAGACTCTATCTTGCCTTATTTTTGGAATAATCCCTGACAATGCTGAACAATACAGATGATACTAGAGAGGCTGGGTACAGCTCCTGTTGTCATTTCATATCAAAGTATTTTTCCTTCTGTCCTCACATAAATGGTTCAATCCTGCATTCCTTGCATACTCAAAACCCTCATTGACTTCAGTGGGAGGTTTAGGTACACAAGCTATGCAGGATCTGGCCCAAACTACTGTTAATTTCTATCATATATTCAGCACTAAGGTGGGTCTCCTGCTCTGTGCCCAGTCAAGGCATATAATTCATCCAGGAGGCACTTGTCAGAAGCCTAGGGCCCAATCTTGTTCCTATTGATGTCAATGGCAAAACTCCTATTAACTTTAGTGTTGCAGAACTGGATCCTAACTTTGAATACACTGGGCCCTATTCTTCACTCTCTAGCAGTTAATGTAGTCAGTTCTACTTGTGCACAATAACACATCAGCATCTTACACACACTTTGCACAGGTATAAGCAACACCACAGGATGTTGGGCAGTGGATAATCAAGCCCTGTGTGTCTGGAAGCAGGGTTCTCTCATTCCAAGAGCCCTATATTTGGAATTCACTCCCTTTGGGGGTGGGGGGGTTGCCTCAGACCCTGACCCTAAGCAACACTCACAACACAAGACAAGGTACACCTATTTTGTGTAGTATTTGAATAATTGCTTGTTTTGATCCTGTTTGTGTTTTAATTTTTGGAAGTTTAAGTGCCTGGCTGCTACAGCAAGAAGCAGTACAGAAAGAAGTGTTTTTAAAAAAAATCCTTGTAGGAAGGTGTGGCTGTTTAAGAGCTACACATTATACCAACAGAACTTCTCTATATTTCTGGCACTTCTCAATTACCTCAGTGTGAAAAGATTTAGTTGTCTTCATCTGAAGGGCTAATCACCTCCTCTTGTCCTACCCTGGCTTTTCATAGAGCTTTCAACAAAAGACCTTGGGCTCATGTCATAAATAACACTTCTGATATGTTTGGTGTAATGTGCCAAAAGGGCTTCTGGGACCTCAACCGCATTTAATAAAGTAAGTGATGAAATTAACGACTAAGGCCCCAGTCTTGCAAGTTGTTCCATGTTTTTTTTTTTTTTTAATACTCTTCCTCCACTTTTTAGCTGTGGATTTTTTAATGCCACTCTCTGAATCAAACGAAGTTTCACAGTTCTCCTGAGTGTTTTTTTCACTACCTAGAGTCCTCATGCTGGAGTATTTCAGCAGCCATTCCAAACATCCCTACACCTTTTCTTTTCTTTCCGTCCACTCTGCTCTCATTGAAAAATCATTGTCCCAACTCCCACTGACCCATGTTAACCAATTCTTCTGAGCCTGGACCCTTTAAATTCTTGTTCCCTGCTGCAACAGCAGCACTACATTTCTCATCTCTCCTAACCCTCCAGCTCCCAACTTCTTCTCATTCTCTCTCTGATCTCTCTCATACTACAGAATTAAATATTTTCCCTGCCCCAGAAGAGTTGGTAACACCATCCCATACATTTCATCTAAACCTCAGGCACTATTAGATCACAAATAAATGTTGAAGTATTTGTTCACTGTCTAAGCTTCCAACTATAGTAGAAATCTGCTAACTATATAAGTTTAACCTCTGTGCACAGAAAAATTATTCCTTTTAGCAGGTATTCAGAAAGAATAGCTTGCTCATTTTAGGAGCTATTTTTGGTTTAAAGACAAGATATTCATTTTAACCAATGTGTTCCTTTAACAGATCAGTTTCCTCTTACATATACTTTTTGGAAGTGGAGGAATTTTATTCCTCTGAAAGATTCACTGCATTATCAGGTATTTGTTGAAAAGGGTCTCACAGGTCAGTTGTAAGGCATGGTTTTTTATATTTGATTTCTCTTTCATGTGTTTTGGTCTTTTTGCTCTTTGTATGATCTGTTAACACTATTTCAATTAAAAAAAATTAAAAATAAGATAAATAAAAAGGTTTCTCTGCCTGTCTGTGCTTCTGTTTGGTGCATGGTAAATTAATTAATTTAACACATCTCTTATTTCAACTGTTATATTTAAAGCTGGTTTAACTGCAATAATAATATTTAGGTTTATATAGTCTGTGTTGTGATGATCATTAGAAACCTTTCCCATTTACCTCCAGGTCTTCAGTATTCAGACCACGGATAGTAGCAGTGTATTCCCCTAGAAGACAGCAACCTGCCTCAGTTAGTTATAATTAGAGTCAGGCCTAAATCAGAAAACCACACTTCCCAAAACCTGGGGAACGTTTGCATCTAGATCTGAATTTTATGGTTTGGGCCTATCCCTATAGTAATGAGTCCAAACCAGAAACCCAAATCCAAACAACCCTGCTTCTAGGGAAAGTTCAGATTTTGATCTGAACTTTGTGATGTGGGTCCTTTTCTCTCTCTTTTACAGAGTTGCTCCTACAGTTTTTTCTGGCAGAGAATCAATTTTGGAGACTGTGGGCCATATCCTTGAGTCCATCTGTACCACACTTAGTATAGAAACTAATGAGCAAGGAATGTGACTCTAAGCCACCCTTCTCCTCCTCTGATCCAGAGGCTGGCTGGGGGCTGATTCAATTTAGAGAGGTTTAAGTTTATCTCATCTTAATTTAACCCTGAAGTATGATAGCATTAAAAGTCCCATACACACCTGCAGATGCCAAGGATCATCAGAGCACAAGAAGCTCTGGCCCAGCCTCAAAGCACACCCCTTTTATTAGAAAGCTTTGTTTCAACATAGGTGGTTTAGAGCCACCTATGTTGACTTTATGACACCTGAGGATGCCCCTTGGCCAGGAAACTTCCCAGTTAAAACAGTTTTCTAGGAGATTCACATGGAGCATTGCAAAGCAACCACAAATGGGGGGTGGGAAGTGTCAAGGATCTGTCCCTGTTCATTTTTCTAAGGTCTAGTCCTGTAGACACTATTACTACTACTATTAACATAATTGTTTACTATTTTAAGGCCTGCTCTACACCTAGTTTTTGTACCCGTATAACTATTTCAATTAGAAGGGTGATGTTTTTACCAAAATAGTTATACCAAGACAAATTGTAGTGTGATGCAATTATAAAGGTGCCATATTCCAGTAGAATGTATTCCCCTTTCCCATATAGGAATAGCTATTTGGATAAAAACCACATTCATACTAATAGCTATACTGCTGTAAAGCAGCTGTATACTAACAACTGCATACATATACTGGAGTGGGAGGGGGCTATACTGTTTTAATTCAACTAAACTTTCATGTGTATACAAGCCCTAAATTATCCCACACTGATTATTCTTGATGATGTTTGTGAGATCAGATCCTTAGACTATAATCTCTTCAAGCCAGGGATTGTGTCTTCTTTTGTATCTTGTACAGAGCTGAGCACCCTGTGGGTAATTAATGTTAAGTAAAATAAAATAAAATAAATAAACAATAATAATGTATCATAATAATAATGTATTAAATAATAATAATAGGGTGAAAGAGGCTACACTACATTGCTATACCATTTTAAACCCCATTAACTGGCTCTGACTTTCATTCTCTTCTTGACCTTAGCTGTTCCATCTTCTGAGATGTATGGAAAGGTGGGTAACTAACATTTTTTCCAAAGGTTCCTTCTTCAACCCACTTCAAAGAATAGGTTAAAAATCAGACATTTTGGAGATAAATTCTACACCACCACCACCACCGAGTCCTGAGAGGTAGCCAGGAAAGCAATTGCTACTTGGGAAAATGGAAATCTCTCCATCTCACTGCCCTTCTGTGGGACTTGAAAAAGACTGCGCTGACCCGCCTGTCTAATACTCTGGCTTGCTAAGCCTTGGCCAGGGAGTCAAGATGCTGAGGGACTCCTGCACAGGCAGACCCAGCATGCACAAGGCACAACACGGGGAGGATCCTCCCTGGGAGAGGAGGAGACTGATGATCAGTGAATGCTGTTACACTGACAGGGGCGAGCAGCCTGCACTTTCCTAGCCCAACAGACCAGCCCTTGTTTAAAGGTGCAGGGGGCAAGGCTGACCCCCGGGACAGCGGCGTATGCAGCTGTGCACGCGCCGGCACTCAGCAGGCCCACGCCCTCCCTGCTCCGCCTCTCTTCTCCTGCAGGGGAACATTTCAAAAGCGCGATTTCGGTTGCCCGTGTTACGTTGGGGGGTTGGTCTCTCTGGCTTGCCGTACTCAGTGCTGGTGGGGGGGAGGGCTTCCTCTCTTGCTGCTTCTGCCGCTGCCGCTGTGCCGCCTGTGGAACTTCCGCGCTCGCGGGATTCGAAACGCCACAATGGCTCAGAACGTTCAGAATGTGACATTGTCTCTCACGCTGCCCATCACCTGCCACATTTGCTTGGGAAAGGTAATGCGGCGGCTAGGCAAAGCGAGCGAGGGATAGGGGCAGCTGCCTTGCACCTCCTCCTCTCCCCCCCCCCCCCAAATGTGCCCGGGGGCTGGAGTGGGGGAGGTTCACCTCGCGGGACTGCTGCTTTAAACCATGATCAGTGATTGGGCATGTGCCTGGGTTTAGCGTTGTCCCTTTAAAGAGGCTGCAGCTCCCAAAGTGGCACCGGAGAGAGACCGAGGGAAAAAGTTGGGGGGTGGTGATTATGCCCAGGCAGGGAAGGGGAGGTCCACGCTCGGTGGTGGTTGCCGAGCCGGGATCGTGACTAGTGGCGTTTTATTGCCGGCAAGTTTTATTGCCACCTTTCGGATTATGGGAAACCCGCGCTGCGCTCGTTAAAAGAAAAAAATCTCCAGTGCTGCGAGTTAACAGAGAGTGAGAGAGGAAATGGCCCTTCGGAGGACCAGCAGCCCCCAGACACGGTTTAACTTTCCCCCCCGAATGTGTGTGTGTGTTCAGGATAAAGAGGCTTTTTCTTGCTTGCCTGCTGAGGTCCGAGGACGTTTTAGAGTAATGTGTTTGAGTCTGGGAACTGTATGCTAAAGAATGGTTGAAACAAATATTTCAGGTGCTGGAGGTGGACCAGAGTAGATCAAACAACATGGAGCCAAATTCTAGTCCAGGTAGCTGAAAAATGTTTCATTTTTGTAAATGGAGTTCTTTTGGGCCAGAATCTCTTCCCTTGGTCCTGGAGATTGGGGAGGGCTGCTGCTGAAAGTTGGTATATTTCTTCACAGATTCATTTTTATGGTTCGTTGCTCCCCAAATTCAGTTTCTTTTCTGTTCTTTCCTCTCCTTCCTCCTCATAAAAGACTTTGTGAGGAGAGGCTATCATTAGAAAATAGTCTTTATGCTTAGGACTCTAACACTTGTTAGAGAAGAGGGTAGGGGAGGAGGGAGCCACTAATTAAGTGACAATGGGTCTTTTTTTGTTTGCAAGACCTCAGGGGGGATGAAGATGCCTGACATACAGAGTAGGTACAGCACAGGGGGATGACCATACTTATGCTGCTCACACTTGTTAAGTGATTCAGTTCTGACCTGGAGGGAGGAGAGAGTAGTTTTTTAACTTTATTGGGTTACCTGTTTGTTATTTTTTGAAACATTTATTCAGTGTCCATGGTTAGTCATTTCTTGGCCTTTCTGCTGAGATGCCAAGGATGCCAAACTATGATCTTGCTTCTGATTCTATGGATCCCTGCTTGCCAATAATGGAAGGAGACCTCAAGAAATCTGTGGCTGTGGTACAGAATGGCTTTTCTCCAAAATTGGCCCTTTATTCTTTAGAAGCTTTCCACAATACTTTAAGTTCTGCACATCTTACACCAAGATAAATGTGTTGACATTATAAATGGACCTGGTAGTAACCCTACAGTTAAAGATGCTTAATACTTTGAGACCGTGTAGCTTTACCAAACTTTAGCCATTCTGGATGAAACTTTCCATACTAAGTATTTGCTCTCAGCTACAAATTTTTGGAAAGTTTTTTAACAAAAACAGTTCAGAACTAAGAATAAGGTTAGGGGGGAAATATGTTGTTTTGCTAATGCAGAGAAAATATTTTCAGCTGTTTTGTTGAAAAGTTCTTGTGCCCGCATGCTTTTCAGTATGCGCTTGAAATTTGGCAGAGGGTCAGAGAGGTGCCTTTTGCTGTCCCGTGAAAATTAGTGCAGTGTATGGATGGTATGTGGTAAATCATACATGGAGCCATATATTTAGTGGTAAGTGTAAAAAGAAATATTTAATAGCTACCCAGTAACTGAACACCTGCCTCACTCTATGCACAGGACGGATGAAGTCCTGTGGAGAATAAATAGTGTGTGACCAAGTAATTAAAGATTGAATCATAATACATATGCACAGAGGGGTGGAATGGGGAATGAATTAAAGTTGTACAAGCAACCTCAATTCTGGAATTCCATAAGTTTTGAATGCCTGACATTGCAACTTTAATGTTGTTTTAATAATGAAATATTACAGTGTATTTAACTTTTATTTTACCTGTAAGCTGTGTTTTAACTGTGTCTCTTTGTTCTATGTTTGTACATTGCCTAGCACAATCGGGTCTTGGCCCATGACTAGGGCTCTTAGGTGCTACACTGATACTAGTTCTATTGTATTGATGGTTCTTGAATGTATTGCCAGCTGCCTGACTTTAGCTGTTGGAGACTTCATACTGTTTTCTTAACCACCCTTTGCAGAGAATCATCATTCTTTCAGTTTTATTTCTTCTCTATTGGCAAGGGGTCCAGAATATTGTTTCTACTTTTATTATCTAAAGGATTGACAGGTGCTTGGTCGCAATCCTTCATTCGTTGACGTCTATAATAATTTTTCTGTAGACTTCTGAGGATACGGCCCATGGCCTTAGTACATTTGCTACTCAGCTAATTATTTAAAAAAAATGTTCAAACACGTTGCTGTCAGAAAGCAGGGTGTAAAACAAACCTTAATTAAGCAACCGCTTAACTGTTTACCCATATGCTTTTCTTAGGGTTTTTTAAATTCTGATTGCTTAACTAAAGAAAAGAATTTGAGTTATATTAAGCTTTGTAGAATTTTATGAAATATCCTTAACAGCAGCTAATAGTATAGGTAAGGTCCTACCAAATTCATGATTCATTTTGGTCAATTTAAAATAGTCAATTTCACGGTTTTAGATGTTTACATCTGAAATTTCACCATGTTGTAACCATAGGGGTCCCAACTTAAAAAGGGACTGTGGGTGGGGGGGTCGTGGGATTGTCACCCTTCTGTACTGCTGCTGGCGGGGGCGCTTCCTTCAGAGCTGGGCTGTCAGCCAGCAGCCATGGAGCTTCCTGCAGTCAGGGACAGCCCTGGGAGGGGTCCCTACAGGGAATGAGGAAGTCCTGTCACTCCCCAGCCCAGCCCAGCATCTGGAGCCCAGCACACGGTAGGAGCCCCTGACTGGGGCACCCCACAGTCCTGCTCCTCCACTACAATAATCAGATATCACTGGAGAGATCAGATTTCGTCATCCCTGGTGTATTTTTCATGGCTGTGAATTTGGTAGGGCCCTAAGTACAAGATATAAGAAAACAAAAAATCACATTGGACTATGACTTAGCTAACAAAAACTAGAAAATTGATGGATACGCACGTTTTCAGGATCAAATCGCAACAAAAAAATCACATACTCAATCACTATAATGAAAAAATGACTTTATTTAGATTTTTGATTGAGTTCCTCAGATTGGAGCCTAATTTGTGTCATTTGAGCCTCCCTGGTTATCAACTCTGCTGTTGCTAACGCAAGAGGGGAATGGTGGGGGTGGAGGGAAGGGAGGACCATCCAAAGCTAAAGCATAAGGCAATATTGTCAATCACTTACATGCCAGTTCACCAAGATCTTCTTCCCAATGGCTCTATGGTGGTCAACCATTTTAACCTATTTTCCCACAAATTATATTAAAATCAGGCTCTGACTCCTAACTGTCTAGCATAAACTCCTACATTTATGATTGACTCTAAAGACTGAGTGCAGGTCAAGAGGCTTGTACACTTGATGTGTTTTCATGTCTATATGAAACCATTAACTAAGATAGACACTTGTGCAGTGTTCTGCAATCTCAGTGAACTGCAGTAACTTGTTCGGTTTCAAAGCTACTCTATGACAATCTTGATTGGAACCTGTTGCAAAACAAGGACTCTGTGACAATCTTTAAAGTACATACAAAAATATGTACTTCCTTACTAATTAGGTATCCAGTTTCAGGAAGTGATTGATTGATTTTGGGTCTGTGGGCTGCTTATCTTTGCTCAGACCTCTGCTTTCAGCTCAAATTTTTGTTCACCGCAGGAGTTGAGGCTACAAACACAGGTGGAGCAAAGGACGGCTACAACTATAGTCTTTTCCTGGCACATTAGCAAGCAATCCAAATCGCTGGAAAATAGAAAAAGACAGTTAAAGATATATATCGAAGATAGTTACTTGATGTCACCATGAGGACTCCCAGGTGGCCAGCCCAGCACCTCAGTCTTCTCCCTTCCAGGTGCCTTCAGCTTTCAGGAACCAATGTGCTTCAGGAGATGGCCATTTTATCCCATTTCTGCTGAGTGGTTCAGCTTGGTTTCTTTTCTTGGAGGTGCTGGTGCGGACCAGTCAGATATTGATCCAGGCCTCAAGACGTTTTGAATGTTCGGCACCCAAAATGAGAGGTGTCCTCTCTCACTGTACAGTCATCGCCTTCTGAGTTCTTGCAGCTGGGGCTGGAATTTTCCAGTCTCTTTGTGCAGCACATCTTGTCACACCAGCTTGTGTAAGACAAGGTAGGTCCTAATTGTTGGTACAACCATCTTGGGCTATACTGGCTGGATTGCTCTAGTCAACAACTTATTTCTGCAAATCGCTTTCTGTTGGCCCATTTACGTGCAGTGGATCCCTTGACCAACTTTGCAGTTATGCTTGCTCAAGTTGTGGTTTCTCCAGCAGTGCTCTGCTAGCTGCTGTAATGTCTGGTTTAAAGTCCACATAAGTTATACCAATGCCCTCCATATTCTTTGATGCTCTTTAAACTAGTTTTAGCAGTCCATTGCATAATAATGCAAAGTCACTTCAAGATCTGTTGTATACAGCTGTTCTGGCCTGCTAGAAAACATTTTCCATTTCTGTTCTTGTTTTAACAACAATGGTGGGGCCTCTTTTGTATGAATGAGTTGAGTCCATGCATTATTAATCAAACAGTTACATTTCTGATTAATCCACTCTGTGATCAAGTATCCTTATAAACACGATATTAGTTTCAGTTCCTTTTATTTACTCCCTCTGTCAGCACAGGTATATTTCACTATCTTGATAGCATAAGCGTGCTTGATTGCAAATATTAGCCTTACTACTTCACTTTGTCACTAAACTAACAGAAATCAACCTGGGCAGATTTAGACTTAGGGAAAAAGGGGTTGCATTTATTTCTCAACAGGATTGCTCATGAGATAAACCCTATAATTAAAGTTACAATATTTTGCCCAAACTTGTATCACTTATAGTTGACTTCCCTTTTTGCATGTAACTTCTTTAAATCATAATATTAGATTCCATCAAGTTCCCTGTTTTTTAGTACTGTATCTGACAACATGATATATTTTAATGTTTCATGTGAGTTCTTTTGTTCATTCACAGACAGGGAACAAGTCAGTTTATTTCAGTTGCATCAACATTCTTGTGAAAGGCTGCAGAGACTGTTTCCTCAGACAATCAGAAGAAATCATGCCTGTTAAACCTTGACTTTTTTTTTTTTTCCTTGAGCCCTCTGTCTTGTCTCTTCTAAACAGCCTTGTTGCGTGGGCAATTCATAGTACTAATTCAGACTTTGGGGCCTTAGTTACTACACTGTGACATGAATGTGCACAGGATTAGAAACTTCTAGTTAACTGTGGAAAGAGCGTGTCTGATAACGTAATCCACAGACATTTTGCATGGAAGAATGGTGGGATCACATAGCATATCTCAAACCTACCCAGATCAGCTATATTAAGAAAAAAAAATCATTAGAACAGGTTGAGGAATTGGACCCAAATAGATTTAAGCCGCAAGTTGTACTTGAATGATACTACCAAATAGTGTTATACTAAATATGTTCTTGGATAACAGAGCCAGCTACCAGAATAGACCTTTTATCGTTGCTAATATCACTTTCTTTGGATACCAAAGTACTTCCAAAAAGACCTGAAATGAAAGCAGTGTAAATCAGGAGCACAATGCACTAGACAGTACTAAAATGTAATTTGCTGTTTTCCTTAAGATGTTGTGATGTGATTATTCAGTCTTTACAAGTGTGTTCCCACTTCAGGTTTTTGGAAACCCGAAGTCTTGAAATGCATCTTGCTATTTAGGGATATGTATTTTTTATTAATTATTATCATGCTATAGCATTTTTAGTTTTCAGTCATTGGTAGCTGTGCAACTATTCTAAGGCTGCTTCTGAGTGAGAAGGAATGAGGGTGTATTAACAGGAGTGTTGTATGTAAGAAACGTGAGGTAATTGTCTCTCTCTACCTGGCACTGGTGAGGCCTCAGCTGGAATACTATGTCCAGTTCTTGGGACCACACTTCAGGAGAGATGTAGATAAATTAGAGAGAGTTCAGAGGAGAACAACAAAAAAACCCCAAAAAAACAATAAGAAACCCTGATGTATAAAGAAAGTGTTTAAAAACCAAAAAACTGGGCACATTTAGTCTTGAGAAAAGAAGACTATGGAGGGGACTGTTAAGAGCTGTTATAAAGAGGACTGTAATGTAATTGTTCTCCTTGTACACTAGAGATAGGACAAGAAGTAATGGGATTAATATGCGGCAAAGGAGATTTTAGGTTCGTTGTTAGGAAAATCTTTCTAATGATAAGGGTAATTAAGCTCTGGAATAGGTTTCCAAGGGAGATTTGTGGAATCCCCATCACTGGAAGTTTTTAAAAACAGGTTAGACAAACACCTATCAGGGATGATCTAGGTGTATTTGGTCCTGCCTCAGTTCAGGGGGCTGGAGTTGCTGTTTTCTTATGGTCCCTGCTAGTCCTATGTTTCTATGATTCTATGACAGCGAAAGAAGCTTCTTTTCTGGCTTATGTGGGGTAAAAGTAAGGTGAGACTGTTTGTAAAGAGATGTGCTAAGCAACCAGAGTACTTTAAGATTAAGATTTCTGGTTTTAGAACATTTATTGTAGCTAGGAAGTCATAGGGCTGGTCTAACCAGGAACTGGAACCAAAGTAACTAAATCAGTTTAAAGACTCAAGGTGGGTGAGGTAATATCTTTTATTGGATCAACTTCTTTTAGTGAAAGAGGCGGGCTTTTGAGCTACATGGAGCTCTTCTTCAGGCTTAGGCTAATAAATTGGTTCAATGAAAGAGATTACCTCACCCACCTTGTCTCTCTAATATCCTGGGACTAACAAGGCTACAACAACACTGCAAACAACAACAGAATAAATCAGTTATTTTGGCGTATGTTTGTGTGTGGACACTTACTTCATAAGAACGGCCATATTGGGTCAGACCAATGGTACATCTAGCCCAGTATCCTGTCTTCTGACAGTGGCCAATGCCAGATGCTTCAGAGGGAATGAACAGAACAGGTAATCATCAAGTGATCCATCCCCCATCACCCATTCCCAGCTCTCTGGCTAGGGCCATTTCGGAGCATGGTTTTGCATCCCTGCCCCTTCTGGCTAATAGCCATTGATAGACCTATCCTCCATGAACTTACCTAGTTCTTTTTTAACACCATTATAGTCTTGGCCTTCATGACATCATCTGGGAAAGAGTTCCACAGGTTGACTCTGTGTTTTGTGAAGAACTACTTCCTTTTGTTCGTTTTTAAACTTGCTGCCTATTCATTTCATTTGGTGACTCCCTAGTTCTTGTGTTATGAGAAGAAGTAACACTTCCTTATTTACTTTCTCCACACCAGTCATAATTTTATAGACCTCTATCATATCCCCCCTTGTCATTTCTGTTCCAAGCTGAAAAGTCCCAGTCTTACTAATCTCTCCTCATACCGAAACTGTTCCATAGCGCTAATCATTTTACTTGTCCTTTCTGTACCTTTTCCAGTTCCAATATATCTTTTTTTGAGCTGGGGTGACCAGATATGCATGCAATATTCAAGTTTTATAAAGAGGCAATATAATATTTTCTGTTTAATTAGTCATTAGGAAAGGGATAGATAATTAGTTGGTTTTTTTTTGACTGCCACTGCATATTGAGTGGATGTTTCCAGAGAACTATCTTCAGTGACTCCGAGATCTTTCTTGAGTGGTAACAGCTAATTTAGACCTTCGTTTTATATGTATAGTTGGGATTATGTTTTCTGATGTGCATTACTTTGCATTTATCAACACTGAATTTCATCTGCCATTTTGTTGTTCAGTCACTCAATTTTCAGTTGGGTATTTGATTTAACTTAATTGAATAATGAGAATAGATTAGGTTAAATGGCAAAAAGACCCTTTTAATCTGAAAGCAGTGTCTACATTTTAAGGGTGTGAATTAAAATAGGGTTAATTATTTGGACTCCACTTGTGTTGTGTTGTAGACAGGTCATTAGGTGTTCAGGAGTGTCATTTTGGAAATTCTTAAAGCAATGTTAATTGTCTAATACAATAAGGGTATGAGAGGTGAATTGGTGGATGCCCTGGCAGTAGTGGGGCTTGATTCTATTCCATCTGTGTTCATTGCTGAAACACCCATTGTTTTCAGTTTGTGTAGGATTAAGTTTATTGATATGATTACTACAAAACACGTCCAGTCTGGCTTTCAAATAAATTAATGCCTATCCTCTTTATTGTCTTCCTTTTTTCTTTCCCCGTTCCCCTCACTTTTCCATCTTTGTTATGACTTCCTTCTTAATGCAGCAAAGGAAAAAATCTTGAAAATGTACCTTTTTTTTAAATAAAAAACTCTTCCAGGTTTCTTTAATTCTTGTTTTGTTTGAACTTTGGTTTTAATTATTTCCTACTTGAGGCCCTTTAGTACCTGAAGCAATATCTAATCTAGTATTACTGGTCTATTTCCAAAGTAGCTATTTTGGATGGAGATAGAAGGTGATTTGTTTGTTTGTGTGTTTTTGTTTTTACTATCAAGTGAGTAGAAAGTCGTCTTAGAAGCACTGGTTTTCAGGGCTGGGGTTTAAGAGATTTGAGAGCGTGAGTTAGTTTTCTGAAATGTAGCCCAAACAGAAGTTTCAGTAACTGGTAAATATCATAGTGAAGTGCAGAATCTTTCTTGCACAGTTGGTTTTGAATACTGATGCTGTTTGTTTCCAAGCAGAATTTAAATTAATCAGAGAGAGAGTAAAATGTTGTTAGTAATACTTTCTAAACATTTATTTCTGTAAACCTGGTACTTGGTTGCTTTGGAAGGGAAAACATAAACATCTTGTTGAACTCAATGCGTTTGTGATCCAAAAATTTAAGTGAAACATTTTACGTAAATGTTCATGGTGCATAAGCTTTCTGATAGCCACCCTGTGCTATTTTGCAGCGTGTTGCACAACGGTATCATGCCTTTAGCAAGGGGAATGGCTTAGTGGTCCTTGGAACCACTGGTTGAAATCCCAGCTGGGTAGATTCAGCTCCTTATTCCTTCTGAAGTCTATTCCCATGCAGTTTACTCTCTGCAAGTGGGACTTAATCCTAGGTACTCCAGTGGCACTTCTTGCAAGAACACGGGTTTGACTTGTGCCAAAAAACCTCTCCCATTCTCTGTGAATCAGCTGTTGCTTGTCTTTAGGTGACCCTTGACCTAGAGGTGGCTGCATTTCAGTGGGGCTATCTGTATATAGTTTATGAAGTTCTTTGGGAGTTACTTTGAATGAAAAGTACTATATAATGTACATGAAATATGTCCTTTGTTCCATTTTACTGTTCAATTCAAATATATACTGAATGACAGTATATAATAGACTAAAAACAAATAAACTTAAAATAGCTTTAAAATATTTTACAATCTTTTTTTTTTAAAAAGGTCCGCCATCCGGTCATCTGTGTCAACAACCACGTGTTCTGCTCCATTTGTATCGATGTGTGGTTGAAGAACAATAGTCAGTGTCCAGCTTGCAGGATCCCTATCACCCCTGACAATCCCTGCAAGGAGATTATAGGTAAGGGCCAGTTAGCAAATATTGGAACATTATTTCAGTGGCTAAGAGATGAGACTCTTCCATGGTGAAAACATGCCCTAATGTTTTCCATACTATTTCTTGGGCACATTTGGAATAATCATTTATCAGTCTAGGCCATGATGTTTTAAAACACAATGCCTAAATGGGTGGCCTGACTTTTCAATGTGCTGACTACCCCACTTGGCTTCAATAACTCTTTGAAAGTATTGGCCAGAGAGTGCAATTGTTGGAAATGCACAGAGCCATTGTACATTCTGCCCGTGTATTGTGACCCCCAACCTAAGGAGAAAGCACCTAACAGGAATGCCAACTGGTTCAATACAAAGGCTGAAATAGACACTTTCTTTTCAGAAAAATTGAAGTTGAGGCTGAGTTGCAAAATTTGTCTGCACTTCCCAGAGTTTGGTAATGTTCTCATCTGGGTTTTTGTTGAGACTCATCTCTTATGTGTTTAAATATTTAACAAGCATATTTAATAAATAAAGTAGGCTTGATTACTAACTTTCTCGCAAAATTAACCATCCGTCTCTGTAATTGTAGATTTGATTACCCCTCCTCCCCCAGTCGATTTTAGCATTACAGTTTCCTCTAAAACAAAATTAGGAATCTAAAGTCACGTGGAGAAAACAATGTATTTTACTAACTTTGTATTTGGTCTGAAAAACAAACCAAGTAATAATACTGTTTATCTTGCATTCCTGTAGGGGGAACAAGTGAAAGTGAGCCTATATTTAGTCCTGTAGTCAGAAAACATCTTCGTAAAACCAGACTTGAACTGCTCCACAAAGAATATGAGGTAACAGCAAAGATAAAGTTAAAAGTTGTTCAGTTGGAAGATAACTTATGTACTACTCTTTCTTCTCTTTAATTTCTACACTTCCTTTTTAAGAAAAGTTTTATTTTGAATACACGCTAAAACTGAAATTTGTCTCCTAATCTCATTTTGAGTTTCAGTGTGGATTCATCTCCTAATCTAGATTTCAGGGTGGGATTTTCAGAAAAACTTGGTATTGGCTTACCCTGCTCCCACTGAAGTCAATAGGAATTTTATTATTAACTTCAGTGAGAGCAGGGTTAGGCCAAGGCTAAGCACTTAGAAAATCTCATCTGTAGACTTTATTTCCCCTTCCCCCACACACACTTTCATGTGACTGAAAATATTTTTAATGCGTTACTGTTAACTTGTCTCTTCCTGCTGCTGCACCCAGACAACCATGCCCAGAGGCACAAGAAGGTGGGCCTGTTCCAAAGAAATCCCTCCTGACCATGAAGGAAAAAACCTTTTAGTGAGACACTGTCAATTTGAATTTTTTGACATGGACTAATTTTTTAAAAAATGTACAGGGTTCTTCTAAAATGACAAAGCACTCAGTATAGCTTTCTGCTCCTTTCCTGATGTGAAAGATCTCTTATGAACAAGGGAGAGTGTGCAGGTCTGAGAGCAATACCAGGTATGCCTGGACCCACTTTCTCTGACCACCTCTATGCACATGGTTGCCTGCTGCTATCTCTTCAGATTTTGTAAGCCTGGTAGGAGCAGTATAGAGAGAGACGTTCCAAGTTCTAAACTCTTCCCTGACACCTG
Organism: Emydura macquarii macquarii; assembly: GCF_026122565.2. Lineage (NCBI taxonomy): Eukaryota > Metazoa > Chordata > Testudines > Chelidae > Emydura > Emydura macquarii. The sequence continues at coordinate 41,416,353 of NW_027132610.1, read as the reverse complement.
CAGTGATGTCTGAGTGAGGGAATAAGAGCAGGCAGAAACAGATGTGCTTCATCTGCTCCCAAGGGCTTTGGAAGAGCTCTGCAAGGGGAGCATCTCCCCAGAGGGCCAGCGGTGCAGCCCTGCCACCCAACAGCACTTGACTACAAACCTAGGGTCCAGGTTGAGTGGGAGAACGGCTGCACCCTCTTGGATTGGGTCAGCTCCCCTTCTCTTGTTCCTGGGGTCAGTTTAGGGGTGGCGGCATGCCCTGCTCTGGCCAGCTGCCACTGCCTCGCTGTGCTGTGAGGGCTGTGGGCTGGAGTGAGTGTGTCTGCTGAGGAGTGGCAGTGCCATTTCCTACACAGCACAGCAGGGGCTGGCAGTCGACAGGAGCAGGCGGCAGCTACTCAAGTTTGGCGGGGAAGGGTTGGGTCTGGTCGAAAGATGATGCAGCCTTCTTGGGTTGGGTGGGCTTGGGTCTGGGTCAGGCCTAAAAATTAGGCCCAAGCAGACCTCTAACCAGGGGATCCCTAATATGCCTGTCAGATCACCCCCAAATGTCAGTGCACTTGAGAATTTAAGGGAATAAATCTCTCTGAAAATCAATGAATAGCTTATCTGTCTAAAATGTGGAGGATCCAATGCAGAAGATCAAGTTATATTTTTTTTCATTCATGAATCAATGCAAGGCCTAGATTTTTTTTATGTGTGGGGATCCTCCTGTAGTCTTACTCCTATGTAGCAGTTAAGCCGTGCAAGAACGTGTGTGGTCAGCAGCATAGAGAGCACATGAACAGCTATTACCACGGGTATCAGGCACAAATAGGCTTTCCCATAACCCTCTTATTTCCACCCCCCATGTCCTTGTTTTTGGCACTTTGTAGAAGTCTACTCCCCCCCCCCCCCCCATGTCCTTGTCTCCAAACATGCAACTCAAAGTCTTTTGCTATGTCTTGGTCTCTCATAGAGTCTCTTCCCCATTTCTCATTCTTGAACAGCAGTAAATGAGGTAGCAGACAGTTCATATGAGCGCACTGTGTTGAGGCCAGCCGCCTCCCAAAATGTGCAGTAAAATGGATAATGCTTCACTGTGTAAAGTGTTCAATCCACATATAGTCTTATGCTCTTGCTATATGTAGACAGAGGCCATTCCTCTGCCCATAGCTGAAACCCTAAGCTATACTTCAGAATGTAGCCTTCCGCAACCTGTCCAGAGGTCAATCTGTCAGTGCACTTTGGAAAGTTCTTTAATGAATTCTTTATAGCCAAGGCACCTATCCTGGTGTGCAGAGGATCTCAACACGTAAAGCATTTAGAGAATTATATCGAGAGGTAATTGCAATTAATTCTTATATCTTTTTCTGGTTTGTTGCGTTTTTGTGCTTCCTGGGTTTGTAACGCTTTCAGGATGAAATAGAAACCTTGCAGAAAGAAGTGGAAGAGCTGAGAGGTAAAAATCTCAGCTTAGAATCGCAGCTGAAAACAGTTCTGGATCCTGGGGCCTTGGGTCTGTGTAACACAAATGAAGAAAGTCATCAGTCTACAGATGAGGCAAGCCGAGCTGGCCCAGAAACTGTGGAAGAATGGACCAAGAAACTTAAAGCTGCTAATGATATATATGAGGAAGTGAAAGATGATCTGGAAAAGTTAAAGGAGGTAACAAATGTCTGCTTCTCTAATCAAATAGGCAGTGTAATTGTTTAATAGGGGTGAGGGTTAGTCTGACTTTTTGAGTACCTCATAGCTCCAAAAGAAAGGGGGGGGAGTTGAATTCCTTTGACTGTTGGTATATTGTAGTATTTCTATATAGCAGGTGTCTGATGTTATTGTTTGTTCTAGTCAGTATTGCATGTGACTTTCAACTCGTCTGTCATTCCATGCCCCAGTCATTGGATTATGCTAGCACACATTTTCAGTATTGGGGACCAGAGTTTTCTGGCTTGCAATAATCTGTAGAACAGTGGTGCCCAAACTTTCTGGTTGTGCCCCTCCTTACCAGTAATGGAATCTATCTGCCCTCCCATCTCCCCTCGATTACTGCACAGTTGGCTCAGCAGAGACGCTTGGGCTGAAGGCGGGATGGGGGTAGACAGGGAATGAGGGTATAGCTGGCTTAGAGGTGGAGCAGGGCTGGAGCTGGCGTAGGGCCAGGGACCGTGGTGGCTGGGGCTAGGAGCTGAGCTGCGACCTGGGACAGAGCGAGGCTGGGTGGTGCTTCCTCCCCGCTGCTCCCCTCCCCCCAAACGTTCCTCCACGCACCCCCCCCCCCCTTGGGAGCACATCTCACAGTTTGGGGACCACTGCTATAGACTATATCTTTTTTACACCTTCAATTGCCAAAAACAGCCCAATTGTTTTAAACAGGTTTTGCCCTATTACCCTCCTTGATAGCTAATATTTTTGGTGCAGTTTTCTGAGACAGAGTAACTTAACCCTTTGACCAAGAAGACCTGAAGAAGATCTCTGTGTAGTTTGAATGTTTCTCTCTCTCACCAATAGGCGTTGGTCCAATAAAAGATATTAACTCGCCCACCTTGGCCCTTTGACCTAAAATAGATGTTTAGGACTAAAAAATCCTGTATTGGAAACTTTTAAACTTACTCTGCACTCTCTGCAGTACTTGGGAGCTATTTTGTTGATGCTTTTTAGGCTTTTTGAAGACAGTATAAAACAAAACTTGTGATTTGGAGGGGAAGAGAGACTAAGAATTTGGTGACTACAAATGTAAATATTGAAATCTTGTAAAACACACCCAAGGGCAAGGAGAATTGCCTAAAACAGTTTGAATAAGAATGAAATTTCAAAATGAATTTGAAGGACAAATTCAGGAAACTTAACTTGCATTTATTAGAGATGCTGCCTTTTATTTCTTCCATTTTTAATCTTGGATTGCCTCCTGGAAACTGAAGCTTTGGCATATTTAGGACATATTATCATTTTTACAGTATTAATACTAAGTCTTACCATTTGTAACCTTAAATGGCGGTATTTCCACACGGTTTATATAACTGAAAGCAGAATTTGGCTCTGATTAAATATGCTTTCAGTTACACTGATGCAAATCCAGAACAAGTCCACTAAGGGCAATGGAACTGCTCTGGATTCATACTGGTGTAACAACAGAATTTGGCCTTTTGAGTCTTTGCAGCATTTAAAATGAATAAATCCTTAGCATTAACGCTGTGAACAAACAAACAAAAGTAGCAGATTGTTTAGAGTCTTGTGCATAATACAAGGAATGGGGGGAAGACTGACTTTGATCACAGAATTTTTTTTATTTTTTTGAGGCTATAAATCACAATTTTAGCATTACATAATCTGTGTAGACATACTGCCATTGAAGGTTACGTATCAGGAGACTGCTGTATCCTCAATGTTCTCTCCAATTTATCAAGACTGAGCAGTTGTCAAAATGCAAGGAGTTTCTTCTCCCTGTTTTTAGGCCTTAGCATTAGTTGGAGACTTGGAAAAAAATGTAGTGTTTTAAACTTCTCTTGACATGAAGTATCTTGTTAACAAGACTGTCCACTGAACTGAGAAGAAGAAATTGACCTCAATTCAAAGAGCGAGCGAGGCGGTAAATCCAAGAGTCTTAATGTGAACATCATGGAAGCTATGCTGAAGGAAGACGGCAAATAGTTTGTCATAAAGGATTTACGTCCATAGGATAACTAAGCTTTTATTTTTATTTTTTTTTAATCAGAATAATCTTACTCTAGTTTGGAGGGAGAAAAGCTGTTCAACATTAGTTTTGCTGATACCTGCACATTGTAATGTTAATGTACTTAAAGCATTTAGTCATGTGGAAAAAAACATGGAATTGCCATTAGTACATCCCCTTAATGACTCTCTCTGCTAACGAACATAGCTCTGTTTATTTCCCTAGATAGGAGCCTTGCAGTGTATTTTGGGGATATAAATAAAAAATGTCTGTTCTCTATTCAGTTTTGCAAGCCATTTCCCAGGGTAATTTTTAAGTGGTGTCCCTATCTGAGGGCTGTTTCCTAGCTGCACTTTTCTAATGCTGTCTCTTTAAAAAGCGCAAACAGCTTGTCCTATAAATATTATAAGCCAGTTCTGTTTTACTGTATACATAATTATTTTTTCCCTTTTTTTTCCCTTAGGCAAATAAGAAACTGAGACTGGAAAATGGTGGCCTTGTGAGAGAGAATTTGCGACTGAAAGCTGAAGTTGATAGTAGATCGCCACAAAAGTATGTAAACATTTTAAAAGCGACAATATTTTGTTCAAAGACCATGTTTAAGTATTGTAGACCTTAGTTTAAAATTACAGTGCTGTATGTAATGCTGGGTACATGGCTTGAATATGGATTTGGAGTTTCCCTGTCCACAGACCTGGGTGTCAACTGCAATCTTAGCGAATAAATGTATTGTACAATCTCTGTAGTATTACCATTGCATTACCTAAGTAGTGCTATAGGACTGAATTAAACTTTCATTTTCAATAAATTTCACTTCTCTTTCAATCTGGCATCAGACTCTCTTTGGCAGAGCGGGTGGGATTATTACCAAGTGACCTGCCGCAATAGGTAGTTTTCCTTGGTTTGTATAGTGTGTGCTTCAGCTCCTTGTTCAGTCAAAACTCTGCAAATCCATGAAAGTTTTCCAGGTGAGTAAACGGCGCAGGATTAGGACTCTTAAGTTGCAACTTGTCATTACCAGAACTGACTTCTGCTTTAAATTTACCATTTTAAACAATTAAAACTTTGAGGACCATGACATCAAAAGGCAGGGATTGTCATGCTGACTGTACTTCTCTGCTGAGGTGTCGATCCCAGGCTCATCACTTCAGGCACTACAAGAAGTGTTTCTTCCCTTTCTGATTCCATTGGGTCTTTGGCAGATTCTGACAGGTCTCTTACCACTGCAGCGAAACTATTCCTAATTTCACCTCCAAGGTAACTAAGAAGAATCAGGCCGAAAGCTTTTTCACTGCTATTTTTTTCTTCCTTCACTGGCTTTGTGGTGTTACAGGAGAGTGAGCTGGCTTTCATTCTGGCTTACACGGCCAATAAATTATTCGCCAGTGTGAAATCCTCCTGTAGGTGAAGAGCCAGCACAAAGCCTATATGTCACGAAAGACTGAGAATGGAGCTTCTGCATGCACAAAGGTGAATTTGGGCCGAAAGTCTGATAATGTGTGAGACACTGAACATAGCTTCTATGGTTTGGGTTTGTTTTTTGGGGGGGAAGGTCCCTCCTTTTGCTGTGCCCCCGATCTCAGGTTGGTAATAAGCTGTGACTAAAAATACAGTTTACTGAGCAAATCCAGCAGAAATAATTGAGATGATAAACACTGAACCCCGCAATGTTACTTTAGGGTTTTTTGGTTTGTTTTATTATCCAGTAAACTGATTTATCTGAGCAATTACTTTCAGTGTATAAATAGATACTGTATGCAGAATCCTCAGAAAACAGTAAAGCATGTGGGAAGCCAGCTATTGTTGTCTGTAATGGCGTCTCATTCCAATCTAAGCTAAACATCTGCTTGAATATTCCAAATAGCAGTATATAAAATAGCAGTAATGACGCTTTTTAGTGATCTGTGGGAAGAACATCATGGAACTCAAACAATTAGTTTATGGAATAAATACCCTTATTGTTAATTTTCCCACAAAAAGTTTGTCATTGCTTATAGTGCCATGATTCCAAAGTAGAGGGCGCCTTAGAGCTAGTGAGAGTTTATGTATATATTGCCACCCAAGTCATCTTAGTGTGCTCAAGTTTTTTTAGCAAAGGAAACATTGATGGCAGCTGCAATGGAGATTTCTTTTTGAAAGATCCATTTGTAATATTGACTTTGTGCCTGTAACTTTATGGGCAAACACAACCTGCCTTCTTCTTTGGTTAATATAAGGCAGTTCTTGTGGTGATATTGTTGGCTTCCTTTCTTGCAATCCACAAGCACTGCTGAGGAATCCTAATGTCCTTAAAGTGAGTAAACTAGTAGCTCCACAGGCAAAGCCCCAAAGATCTAAAAGTATACTTGAAGGAAAATTCATCTTGACAGTATTTACTTTTTACCCAAAGCGAGAGATGTAGCTGGCCTATCGACCCAGAGTATTCTGTACTTTCTGACTAGTTAGATTCAAATTTGTTTTAACCAGCTCTATATCGGCTTATTAGGTATCCTTAGCCCTGAATATTTAATTCCTTCTGCTGCCAGTTAAAATTCCAGTCTGAGAAGCTTTCAGTAGCATCTGGAAGATAGTGGCATTAACAACACTGATTTTTTTTTTTCCCCCGTCCACTTTTCTCTCATGGTTTATCTTCCCAATTATTTTTAAAATTTAAGGTATTGTAATCTCTGAACTTTGACTGGGTAAAAATTTTTTTGCTTAATTCTAAAACAAACTTGGTTCATTTTCCCAAAATCTATAAACAAAACCTAATAAATGGAAATATTTTAATTATTATAAACAAAACCAAAACTTCTTTCAGTCTTTTTAAGGTCAATTGGATTGGTTTCCCACAGAGTGATCATGAAATTTCACCTGTAATGTGTCAGGAAGAGTCTAGGTATGTCCTGGAGAAAAATCCAAAATTGTTCATTTTTATTTGAATTAGCGTTCCAACTTCTCTAAACAAATTTCAGTGAGAAATTCAAAATGCTCCTCGCTTTGGCTAATTTGGGTAAAGATAGAAACTTGAGAGAGACTTGTGTCAGCAGTGAATTTTTTTCCCCCCAGAACTGGTAGGAATTTGTCTTCAAATACAGTGAGACTGTCCCTTACTCTTACAGATTCTGTATCCCTGCAGCAGCCTTCCTCCCCACCCCTCACCAAAAATAAAAGCTTCAAAAGGAAACACTGTTTTCCTAGTACAGTTTCTTGAGAACCTCGTGGCCTCGTGAATGGAAGACCCCCTAGTAAAAGGAAGTATGATAGGCCCGCAGTATGCAGTGTACCGAAGAGAATACCAGCCCTTTCTTTGGCTTTAAAACTAGATTCCCATCTCCCAGGCTTACAGCAAGAGTACTACTGAGAGAGTACTTGGAGACCAACTGCAGTGCACTTCCTCAATAGCCCTGAGAATGGATGTCGGGTATAACTCTCTCCTGAGCTTCTGTGTTGTGGGACAAAGTTCTGAGGAAAAATCTCAGCACTGTAGATCCAAAGGTCTTAATCTCCAGCAGCTGGGTCAAGACTTGCAAACCTTCTGGTCAGTTCTGTGGGGTGCCTCGTAAGACCTCCTCCTCCTTCCTTTGTGATATTCACCATCCTCGGACGCAAACTGTGACTGTCACTTAATTTTTTTGGAGAGGCTTTGCGCACAGTTGTCTAGCCTCTCCGACTTTCTTATGCCAAAAAGGAGGTTATTTTCAAATGAAGTCCAGATGGTTCTTGGAATCCAGCAAGCAGCCTTTTTGCTTCTTTCTGGACTCAGTTCAAATCCTACCTCTACAACTCAAAAATAAACAACTCTACTTCATGCAACAAATAAGGCTCAGCCACCCCTCATGGCATAAAGGAGACATACTACTTTTGTGTTAGGGATTGATCTAGTGGGGAAAGGGTGTGTGCATGTTATGTTGTGGATTGTAATAGGTGAGAGTACTACTTTCCAATATAATATCAATAAATTGATTTTTTTTTCCCCCAACAGGTTCAATATGTAAAATCTACAAGCATGTGTTTCTGTCCCATGCTAGATAGAATAGAATTTGAACAAGGGCTCTTCCAGACTTTCTGCTGTGAACCCTCAATGTCAGTTAATGGAAAGCAATGACAGGCTGTACCCCAGATGTTCCTCACCGGAACAAGGTTCCAGCATCTGTGCAAGTACTATTGCTTCAGAGTTCATGAAGCCGTATGCTTGATGGATATTGTTTTTTGGCCTGTCCTTGATCCTAGGGGTCGTCTCTGGACAAAGGGCAATAGCTATTGCCAATCAGTAGGAGGAGGAGTTGGGAATCACATCCTCAATGATCTCATCAGGGCTCTGTCCTTCCAGGAGTCTGTCTAGGAAACTCAGAATATTGCTGATGTTTCAGCCTCACAGTTGCTTGTTGAACTGGACAAGATTTTGCTGGTTCCCACGCCACATTTGCCTCATTTCAGGGCTGTTTTCCTAATCCAACCCCCTTGACCTCCTGGAGGAGAGGTACCAAGTTTAATTCCCCCATTCAGCTCCAGCTCAACAGTTTCCATCTCTTAATTCTTCGGATTATTCAGGCACTGTTAGTGGGCTTTCCTAAACTCCAGGCCTCTAGAGAGCTGTCTCTGAGGTCCATTAAGAAGAATCCAGGCACCTGCTCACCCACACGTCTGCCAGGTTCATCCGTTCCTTGTCCTTGGCTTTTGGCAATATAAACTCCTACATGGAGAGTAAACTCCTTTTCCGAACCCTCTGTGATAAGGGTGACAAAAGTCTAAATTCCTTACAGACTGTTATCATGTTTCCTTCTCATCAGTTAGTCATTCATACTCAAGCTACATATGTAACTTTTAAAATCTTTCCTTGTAAGTCAGTTCTTCTAGCCTCCAGTACTTTGTTATAGCTCTTACCTGAGCTCCCTCCAATTCCTAACATCTTGCTGTATTCCAAAAATGGTTGTACCTATGCCCTGTAGAGGCTGTTAACTCCCTGATCCATGATGTTTGGTCTATCTATGTATACAGCCCAGATTTGCATTGGCTTTTTTCCCCTTATTGCACTGCATGTTTTTCTTATTTGCTGTCTACTATTATTAAAAAGCTAGTGCAAGTCTCATTTGGTGTCACTGGTTTCCAGGTACCTCTTGTTCACTGAATATCTTTGTTCTATGTGTGTGGGGCCTTTTTTTTTTTTTTTGGCAAGCCAAAAACATTTTTTTTTTAATTCCTGTTTTCTGCATATTTCAAATGAGTCTTCTAGTATTTCTCGTACAGCTCGTGTTGTAATGCTACTTACAACTTGGTACCCGCTGGGAATTTCATATCGCTACTGGGTTAGAATGGCAATCTCAGAAGTTGTAATACATTTCTCCTGGCACCATCAAGGACCATTTTATAAGATCGGTATCAACACAATGATACAGAGATCCTCCCTTGCTTCAATCATTTGCAAAGGGGATGTATTGCTGCTTTTGGTCACGGAGCCCTGTAAACTGCTGTTGCTTTATTAACGTCTCTTTCCTCAGTTCTAATTCTTTTTCCTTCCTGCTTGCTGATTCCCAGTAGTCATGCACATTGATGGGATATTAGTGCATAAAAATGAGATCACTTCCTTTTCTACCTGCAAACTCTCCTTTTGCCGATACACTTCTAATATACTCAACCCCCACACTGAAGAGCCTCCCTAAAAAGTGAATGTTCTTGTTTATTGTTTAGCTTCAAACCTTGGATTGTCCTCTGGAAAAGGGAAATTCCTCTGGCCCCCCGTTCCCCAGTCGTCTTATAGCAAAGCATTCCAGTGCCCAAAAGCCTTCAGCCAGAGCTGGCATAATTTAATCTTATAAGGACGAGATTTGCTCTGTAACCAGCAAGATTGGTTTCAGGAGTTAGTAATTGGAAGACTAATTTACCTTTGAAGAAGAACATTTGGCCCCTTTTTCACATTTATATATTAAAATGTCACTACCCAGCTATTAACAACTACCGCCTGGCCAGTGCAGATCACTAATCTTGCTTTCAGTAGCTTCCATCCATGTGGTCCCGTGATACGCTAAGGAGGTCTTATTGCAGCATCCTCTTTCCTCTCATTCTGTACCTTTTCATGTTCATCCCACTGCCTGTTGCCTGTCTCCCTGGCTCACTTCCTGTTACACCCTCTCTTCTGTTGGTCTTGTGCTGTTTAGTCCCTTCTGGCCCCCCATAGTCTCTTTGTGTCTCCCGGGATTCCCATGTCTCCCTGCTTACTTCCCTCCCCCTTTTCCTGCTCTTCCTCTCCACCAGGGACACAAGTGAAGCCACCGCTGTCTAGAATTGTGGCAATGTAGCCTTCCATCCTTGGGGAGAAGGTGCGGCTGCTGAGTGAGGATAGTGTTGTCTCTTCGTGCCCTGCCCCAAAACCTGCTTCCTGCAACAGAGCAGCTCTTCTCCTCTATCATACCCCTCACCCTCTGTGACTAGAGGACAATTTAGCAGAGGAGCTGCCTCACCTGCATGCAGAGAGTTCTCCTCCCATCCGCCCCGAGCCATGCATTGGTCCATGGGCCCCCCCCGTCAAAATCTAGGAGCCCACAGGTTTCAGCAGCCCTAATAGCTAGCCCCAAACAGCTGCTATGGCATTAATAATTCCAGTGTGGTCTAAGTCTATTGTCATGGGCTTCGCAGGGTTTTGTAACGTATGCACCACATCCCCACCCCCTGTGGGAGATCTTTATGTTTCATGAGAATATATACTAGAGGGCTGTGGGGCTAGTTGCTATTTTGTTTTTGAATTTCCTGGCTTGTCACCTCAAAATCTCATGTCATTTTAGTGCTTTGTATGTGGTTAAAATACAAAGGGCTGGTTTGCTTCAGTAGTTTATTGTACCTACTTAGTTGTATAAGTTTAAACTAGGCACATATGGAGCTGAGGGCATCATTTGGCTTGTGGAACCACAGTCACGGATGGTGATGTGAAAAGGAAAGAATCTAAAGTGAGTTTGTCCAGGCTGGTAGTTAGAAAATAACTAATTTATTGACTTAAACTAAACAGACTTGATCTGGAGTTGGTGATGGACGATAAACATGAGAGTCTGGACTGCCTTTAGTTTTACATTGTCACTTTTCAGGGTGGGGACACACTTGGAATCTCACTTTGATTTAAATATGACAGGGCAATTGAATCTGCAAAGGAATGCCCGTTCTTGTTACTCAGATGAAATATTTACCACTGGTAACTTTTTGCAGAGGTAGATGAGGAACTGGCCATTAACTTCTGATTTAATTGTAGTAGTTTTTTCATGGATAAAACTCAACTGAGAGCTTGAGAGGGGGAGTGACTTTATGTATTTCTTTTGTGGGGGACCATGCACATAGGCCTCACTGGGCTGCCTGCCTTTTATGCCTGCTGGCGATCAAAGGATGAATATGAGACATAGGAATAGACTAGATACCGGCTTCCCTTATATATTACTGTTGGTTTTTTAACATTGAAAATATTGGAGACAGAGTTTCTCCAGAAGCAGTATTATCAGATGCTTGCCTCAATACATTCATGTTGCATATCTGCAGTCCTGTTGAGGGTTTCTCATGATAGCCACAAGCCAGCAAGTGATTCTCCTGAACGTGTCCAAACCCATCTTTACACTTGGCATGCTGGTTTGGAGCTCGGATGTCAAAGAGACTCTCCATTTTGTTTATCTTCAGATCTCAACTTCCTAATTAAGATGTGTATGTGTCTCTTTGGCTGCTTTACCCAAAATATTAATGTGTTCTGATTTGTCATCTGACATACAGGTTAATCACTAAAACCATGTAGCGCTTTTCCTGGCCATGGAGTAATTTACTTAAATAATTGAACTAATAGCTTGCTGGGGGAGAGAAAATATTATGGAGGCCTTGAAAATTTGGATTTTAAATGCACACAAGCTTCAAAGTAGGAGTAGAAAGTTGCTCTACTAATTTGATGCTTCATTGCAGATGTAACCATTTGTAGTTGGTCTGTATGATGCGTCTTTTTTTACTAAAAACACAAATTCCCAGACACGTCCCCCTACAACAATTAACATATTAGCAATGCTGTTTGGTTTTGAATGACATGCTTCATTTTTTCCTGAGGACACGTGTTCTAAAACTTCCACTTGAGAATACAATGCTTCCTCTTGGTAAGCAAATCTGAGGTTGTCACTAATGCTATTTGCATTAAATAAACATATTACACTTTTTTTCCATTAAAAAAATTGCCAGGTATGCATATAAATGTAAAACATGTTTAATTTTTATGTTAAATTGTCTGTTACAACAATCTGGAAAATCTTGCATACTCTGCATAAGCAATTTTCATTTCTCTCTGGTGATTACACTTAGCTTTTAAGCTAATCATGACTTCAGATGGTGGGTGGGTGTACTGGGGGAGGGAGAGTGCTGGAGAGAGAGAGAGACCATATCAGATGAGATGCTGAATCTCTTACGCTATTTTATACAGTGGCCTATACCGAAGTCTTCAGAGGAAGTAAAAATAAATACAGCACAGTGTCTCTGGCCTGGGAAACAGGGAAAAATCTTTCTTTATCCTTGCAGTTCTCAGATAAATCAAATATACCAGTGAGTTACCTCTATTTGAGCTTGAAATTAAAGGGAAAAACAAGCCAAGATAAGTTGACATATTGTATTTAATGGGACATGGTGAATTTTAAAATTAATCAGTTAAAAAACAAGTGAAAAGTGGCATTGGGTACTCCACCTATCTGAGTCTCCTGCCAGTTTTTGTGAATTTACAATCCATGTTAATATTTCTTTAAAAAAAAAAAACACTTCCCCCTCTCATATGCTATATGAAAGACCCACACATGGCAGAGTAACTGACTAACTTGTATAGGGAAAATGGTGAAACTGACTATATACAGAGTAAACAAAATTCAGATAGGGTGGTTGACTGTCTCCCTTTAAACACATGCCATAGCAAAGTTATTCCTTATTTACAAAGCAATGTATGGCTAAATATGGAAAGCTTGACTTGTACTGGTTTGTCGTTTTGAGATGAAAAGTTGGATTTGTAGCCAATTCCGTGGGAGGGTAAATCCCTGTTTCCTTTCTCTTGTCACACCATTGAGGTTGATGCTGTATCCAACTTCTTCAGGGGTTCGGCGCACCCTACGCTTCCTTAGGCTTTGGTTGTAATTGTTAGCGTACACCTCTGGAAAATCATTCAGCTAGTGTTCAGGGATCAGAATTCAAGAATCAAAATCTGGCTCAGTCCTTTGGTGGCAACACACATGTTGCTCTGTAGCAATGCCTCTGGCTATTTCAGAAATGATATTCACAGGCTGGGGATGCACCTGAATCCAGACCTCATTGGCCGGAGGGTTGTGATATGTGGAGCTGAGAAACAAAAGTTGCAGGGATGGGAAAGAGGTTCCTTCTGGCTCCGGAGAGCACCCGAGCAGTGAGGCACGGCTATGCAGTCTCTGTGCCTTGTAACTCTCTGCTGTAAGAGTGAATGTAAATTGCTTGTGCACAGGGGGGAGAAACCAGTAACCCAGCATAAATAAATGTCCTGGTTTTAAAGTGGCTGCAGGTTTTTCCCTCCTCATAATATCCGGACTTAATTAGTTTTCTTTCTGTAAATTGAAAGTTGCAGATGGAGCAGGAGATTCCCTTATGCCTACCTGTCAGTGGCAGGTTAGATTTGGGTAGGGCATGTAGATGATCTTCCCCAGAGGGCAGGTGAAGATTTCAAGTTTGGAAAAGTGTGTGAGAAGAGGGGTCTACACTGTTTCTTCTTTAACTTTTTTGCAAATGAAAATATGCTCTAGCTAGAAATCGTGCAAACACATTACATGCAACTCTTGAAGTCACAAACATCAATTTTGTATATTGGAATCCGGAAAGTAATTAGATTGACATTACAATGGTAAAACCTATAAAACAAGGAGCACTGAACTAAGTTAAAGTGCAGTCCATGTGAAGCCCAAGGAGAAGCTGGACATCTAAGATGAATGTAATTGAAATGATCCAAATAAGTATTTAAAACCACCTCTAAGGATTGTTACAATTTCTGAATTTCATATCGGCATTTTATATTTGACAAGGTGACATTGTGTAAGAAATGCATTGTAAAACACTGCTGTACTGTAGGAAAATGATTGAATGTAAATATTTCAAGATGTGGACCACCGTTCAAATGTTCCCATAAATCTTTGCCATTGTTTTAGGGGATAATTCTTCATGCATATTTGAGTTGAATTGATAGATCCAGGCCCTGGAAGGGTAATCTTCTGCTTGTTATTGCTTCACTATAACTTTGAGTGGTAGATGTGTTTCATGTATTCACCTCCACCTATACAATATGATTCTTTTTCATTACTAGCTGGTAACTACAATCATGAATGGGAGTATATTTTTACTTTCAAATTAACATGTTTGTTGACATAATTGTCTCTTCTTGAAATTAAATTAGGAAATGTATTTATGTCAAGAGGTGAAAAAAGGTAACACAAGTGAATCAATTCTTTCAACTTAATATTTTCTCTCTTCACATTTCTTGAAGGTTTGGTAGGTTTACAGCAGCTGCCCTTCAGTCCAAAGCAGAGCAGTGTGAACGTGAAACGAACCGTCTGAAAAAAGCACTGGAAAGAAGTGACAAATACATAGAAGAACTGGAGTGTCAGCTTTCAAAGCTGAAAGGATCAAGCGGAGAAACCCAAAATGTGAGTACTGTTAGTGAGAGAGCACTTTTCACAGATGATAAAGGAAGTGAAAGCAGTGAAGAAGACATTGCATCATTGAAAAGCCAAGTAGAAAGACTAGAGAAAAAGACTTCAACTACCAGCCAAAGTCCTGACAGTCTTGAGCGATTGACAAGTAATGGACTCGTAGACGGAGATGGCGCTTGCTCAAACTCTGCTAGTCAAGACAGTTCAGATGGGCCAGATGCACACTGTTGTCCGACAAACAAAGAACTATTTTCAGGGTGTCAAGATGTTCTCCTGGATATAGCTGCTACAAATATGGATGCCTGCTTAGAACAACAGTGGGATAAAGTTGAGGATTGTGCACCATATAAAGATGAAGAGCTTTATGAGCTTCCAGCACCATGTACGCCTTCTTTGTCTCTGAGTTGTCTCCAGTTAAACACCCCTGATATCAAAGAGAGTCCTCTCGTAAAACCAGAGAGTACAGGGAAGCCATCTGCCTTTCTAAGGAAACTGGAGTTTGATGATTTTTGTGACACATCAGATGATTGCAACAAAGATTCTCCAGAACATGGTGCAAACCCCTGTAACAGCCAAAAGAAGTTGACTTGTTTTACTTCAGCAAAACCAATGTTTTGGAATAGCTGCCCAACAAACTATGCTGAGAACTTAGATATTGAAGGTTCAGAGCAAAACGCAATCACTAGTCATTCATGCGAACCATTGGCAAAGTCCAGCGATAAGCATGAACTTCTTTTATCTAAAAGATTACATACTATCCGCTCTTCAGAAATGAACCGCACAAGAACATCCAGTGAGGCATCCATGGATGCTGCTTACCTTGATAAAATTTCTGAGTTGGACTCCATGATGTCTGAATCTGACAACAGCAAGAGTCCCTACTACAACTTTAAATCTTCTGACCTTGATAATCCTTCAAAGTCAACCCAGTGTTCTGAACTCCTGAAAGAATCAGAGAAGAAGCTGGAAGAAAGGAACAAACCAAACAGTGTAAAATGCCCTGAGTCAAGTGACCAATTGGTAGATTGGAAACCTGCTACATTTTCAATCCTCTCTCCCTCTGGACTAGACCTGAATGAACACTTCCCATTGTTTTCAGGCCGAAATTCAGAAACTAGTGAAACCAAACCTCAGAACTGTTTGTTTCAAAGAGAGCTTTCCCAAAGTTTTCTTTTCAGTAACTCACAAAGGTTATTTGAAGAACAAAAATTTGGTTCCTCTTTTTTAAAGATGTCATCCGAGATGCATAATCTTCACAACCAACTTCAATCTCCTTGGGCTTCTTCCTTTGTTCCTGAAAAGAAAAATAAGAGTGTCAATCAGTCAACCAAAAGAAAAATTCAGAGCAGCCTTTCTAGTGCTAGTCCCTCAAAAACTACTAAAAACTGACTCTTGTTGATTTGAAATTAGTCGTCTTAGTGCCAACATGAGAACATTTAATAGTTCCCAAGTGAGCTTGTTTTCTGGTGAGTTCCTTGTGACCTGATCCTGTCCATTTTGACCAAGTGAAAGCTGAATGTTCTCTGAGCACCCCACCCCATTTCACTTAGAGAAGAACCATTCAGCGCTTTCTTCTTTGATAGAAGTTTTTGTTTTGTAATTCCTTACATTTTTTTTTTTATTGTCAGGTTACATGATATTCTGCTTGAGCAGCAGTTACGTCATCCTTGAATATGACCAATTTTAAATGTTCCTGTGAAACCAACCCTTTATATGGGAAAGAACTTGCTTTTAAAAGTTTCATTTCCTATGCTACAAAGTAATGGTAATTCTTGTATTGCTGCTACTGGAAATAATGTTCACTTGCCATAAAGCACTGTACATTCTTGTTGTAAAACTTTGCTTTCAGAGGAAACTGCTGCTGCCGCTTAGACCTATTTGCATGGCACTATTCTATACTGAAACTGTAGTTGAAGTGTGTATATATTGTAGCTGCCTCGCTGTCTTTTCAGTGTTTCAGCATTTCAGTTAGCAAACATGTCTTCCTTAAAACTGAAAACACGGCTTGATTTTTTTTTTTTTTTTGGGAAGTTAAGCACAATTTTTAATTTAGTTTCCAGAAAGCATTGTTATTCAGACCATGTTCAGTACGCCTGTGTAGACCATAAAAATGGGTTTGTATGCTAATGACTTGTTTACCTAATGTGCACTGAACATTTTACATTAATACTGTACTGTTTTACATTAATACTGCATGCTTTTCTATGTGAATTGAATAAAAGATGTCATAAGCACTGTAATCTTTGATGTTGCCTCAAATATTGAACTAGCACAGGAAGAATTGGGGAAAGTTTCCTATTTTATAGTTTTGAAAACTGTATAAAACTTTTATAAAGACTTAAGTTAGAATTTTTTAATAAATTCACATTATCTTCCCCTTCCCTGTTAGATGCATTGCCATTCTGGTGTCAGCGTCAGTGCAATTGATGGAAATGGGTTTCAGCCTTTCTAGAGGTGACTCTTCCATTAAGTATTGCGTAGGTCAGCATAATCTGATGGTTTGCTACAGACAGGAGACCTAATTAAGCAACAAAGCAAGATTGGTCTCTTTGCATTACAATGTACTTTATTGTGTTTAAAATTAAATATGCTTTTTATCTTAGACATGGAATTGTCATTCTAAACGGACCCCATGATGGCATTTCTTACAAATGGGCAGATCATGTCTATCGATGGATCAAGCACAAGAAATCCATAAACTGCCTTTAGCCCACGTGATTAGAGGGATATACAACTGGAAACTCTTTGGACTAACATTTTAATAAAATATTGTAGTTCTGTCAACAATTGGACCTAGAATATATTTTGCATTTTCTGTGTGCATGTTTGGCGATAAGCATGGCTTTACTTTTGTACAATATCTGTTCCAGAACGGTCACCAATGCCGCAAACATACTATCCCAGCCCCAGGACAAGACTTCAGTCTATTCTTTGGCACTCCTTACTGTAGCGGATGTTGGTTTAATGCTCCAAGAAAAGGAATGTTCAATGTACAATCTTAATTTACACTGTTCAAAAGTTAAGGAGCCGTCCTGTTCTGGGCACCAATTCTGGCTATTCCCAGTTAATTATGTAAATCACAGGATTACTTTGTGTTAGCACTTTTTTCAGGGACCGTACTCACCTTTTTGTTCAAAATACCATTACACTGGTAGTAAATCATGCAAGTACACATCAGTTGCCAAATGCTGAGGTTAATTTTTATTTTTGGTTCTGTGTAGTTGTATGGCCAAGCTCTTGGGGTCTTAAAAATGTAAATTGTACATGTTTTACGCTTCATAACAATTCAGTGTGTTTTACATCATTTCATTTTAACTTCCAGTGATAGGATTAAGTAACAACAAGAATGGCAGCTGGTGTGTTTAACTGAAATCAAGTCAGACTATATGAAAATATGTATTGTTTGGGTAATCCTGGTTAATTTTTAAGCAGCATTTTTGATAGACACTGTTTAATTTTAGTCGTGCTACAGGGCAAATAGAAAAAGGTTCAGAACGAAAAAAAGTGGTAAATGGGCAAAGCTTTAAACTTGTATCCCTCTCTCTCTTCTCCACCGTTCTCTGCCCCCTGTACTCTGCAAATTGAAGTACATGCTTAACTTTTATGCACTTTTTAAGTAGTCCTAGTGCATGTGTACGCTGCAATTGAACACCCACTGCTGGCCCCTGTTTAACTGTGGTGTAGAGATTAGAACTCTGGCTGGAGCCTGGGCTCAGCTTGTCTCTCTCACCAACAGAAGATGAGCCAATAAAAGATATTACCTCACCCACCTTGTTTCTGTAAGACACCTCACACACAGAAGGATTGCTATATTGCTATTTAGTAATACATAAGTCTCTCCTTTGATTTAAAGTTTACAGAAAGGATTGGTGAAATGTACAGCCTCTACAGTCGATCACATACACTGAAACAACTTTTTCAGTACTAAAAACCATAAAATGTCTTACTTGTTTATAGGTTTTGTATTCTTCAGGCTTTTATTGCTGCACTCCTCTAATCTCTGTAATGTTTCACAAATAAATGTATTTAAATAAAAGTTAACCTTTGTTAAACTATTCTTACATTATAGTTATGTAGGACATGTAGACGCCATCTCTTTCACAAGATCTAATACAAATTAAATGCCTGCAGGCTTTGATCTAATGATGAAAATAGAGGGCCTGAAACTTACTAGGAAAACATTGTCCTTCTCAGCTGCTCCAAAGTTTTTTAAGACATTAGAACGGCCATACTGGCTCAGACCAATGGTCCCTCTAGCCCAGTATCCTGTCTTCTGACAGTGGCCAATGCCAGGTGCTTCAGAGGGAATGAATAGAACAGGTAATCATCAGTGATCCATCCAGACTCGGTCTTGCTGAAACAAGCTCCATTAAACTCTTTAATTGGGCTTTTGTATAATGGCAATCGGTAAATAGTAAGTTTTACTTGTAAAATAACTGCCTAATTGTGCTGGCTTATCGCATGAAACATCATGTCATTTCCAAATTTTAAACAACAGTGATGGAGATATCCCTGTTTCCTTTTCCTTTCCTGTTGTATAGGTAATACATGGCAATGTGGTTTGCAGAGAAGAGGTTGCCAGACCGCATCATTCGCACCAATCCTCTCCCTAGTCAATATAAAGAGTAACCTGTTTTCTCCCGTTTCTGTTCAAAAGTGGATATGTCACCTGTACCCTGAGGGAGCCTGGTTCTACTGATACTGTACAGCTGTGGTTTAGTGATGGGTGACTCCTGCAATGAATTGCTTACACTAGCACTGCTACTGGGGGAAGCTGAGGGGTTTTTTTCATTCCATTTTGCAGGTGTTTGCCTTTATAAAATAAAATTCTCAAAAAGAATTTGTACCAGTCAAAATTGTAGATTAATTTTCAAAAAGTAGTAAAGAATTGTGTTGGCTGTGAGTGAAAGTTGCCCATCCTGCTTCTTAACAATGGGGTTGAAAGTGCAGCCCTCAGATATCTGCTGTGTTCCCAAAAGTTCTTTGGAACACAGGCACAGATGATCTTACTCAACCGCTGTGGAGTGTGGTGTGTTAGAAGCTGGGTGACCTATGTTTACGTTCAGCTACATTTTTTAGGGCTGTGACTTCAATGTAGACCAACAAAGAACTTCAGGGGGTGAGGTTCCAATCTGTTCTTCTCTTGGTCTACCTACTGTTACGGCTGGTGCAGAGAGTGAGTACACGGATATACAGTGTAAGTAATGCATTTCAGATGCCTGGGTTAATACATTTTAGTCTTTGCTCTGCTTTTGTAGTGTTTGTATCAAGCCCTTCACTTGAATATATTTTACAGGCAGCTCTTCAGAAAAAGAGTTTTAGTGATAGGAAGGAGGGGAGAAACATAGCTGGCAAAGACCTCAGTCAGAGAAGGAGGGCTGGGTAGGATGGAAAAGGGAGTGGAGAAGAGCAACTCCCAGAGAAGCAAATAAAGTTTTGTTAGAATTATTTTTCCGGATTCTGGTACTTCTTACTTTAAGAGGGTCTCTTTGTAGTTTTCACATGGCTGTGTTCTTGCTGCCTAGCAAAAACCAGAATGCCTAGGGAGACCAGCAGAGAAATATAAAAATAGGACAGCCACACGTCTGTATCTTACAAATGTCAATGTATTCACTTAAAATGATGGCACTTTCTTTTTCTTTTTTTTTTTTAAATAACACCTAGATTAGAATTAAAAGGAGGTAGGTTCACTTGTGTTTCTAGTCAGTTTCATTTTTACACACACCTTAGTGCCTCAGTGTGGGCTACAGCCCTTCAAGAAATGAGTTGAGGTTTTTTAATTCCCTTGGAACTGCAAGGCCTGAAGCTTGGGAAATATTTTCCAATGTGCTTAAATGATGTAAAAACATAGTTTTAAATAATCCTTTTTAAATATGCCCCAAAATTACAGGCACGTATCCTCTGACAGAGCTAAGGGAAATCAACGGTGCTTGGAGGTAGGACCACATCTTTCTTCCCTCTCCCCCCTTTAATACAATTCCACCTTTCCTTCTCGAATACTATTCCTGGTGTTTAGTTTCCCCATTCAAAATACCACTTATGCAAAGAAAAAAGAAAATATCCATTTGTCGATGAGGTTCGATTTTTCTGCCTAGTATGTTCTCCCCAGTTTATCTAGAGCTGGTCTGACTGTAGCCCTGGACTAGCCTGGAGTGGATTCTACTTTTATTTGCAGTCACACACAGATAGGAAGGAGTTCCTTTATTCTCCGTCCCCATCCCTAAATCAGCAATGTCACTAAACCCAGCCCAGCTATCTACACCTTATATCAAAGGTGTAGCGCGCTGTCTAGATTTGGGCTGAAAGTTACTCTATACTCCTTGCATTTGCAGTAAACTTCCCTCCGTGGTGCTTTCATTAACTCTCGATAAGACCTCGGTTCTTTCCTCTGCTCCCCAACCCTTCCCAGACTCATGATCAGCACAGAAACCTTTTCTTTTTCTTCTTTTTTTTTTTTCCCCTTCCTTTCCACTGCTAACAAAACCTGGTGATTAAGACACGAAACTAACAAAGAGTTTTTCTTCCACCTTAACCTTGCACACAAACCTTTAACAAATTAATTAATCCTAATGAATTAACACTTCATTTATTTAAACGCGCTCCAGTTCATGAATTAAATTTTCATGCAGTGATTAAAGGCTGTTAAAATATGCATGATTTCGTTAAAATTTTATAATAAATCAGGGCAATGTGTTACATGACAAGGCAACTATTTCCCAGCCCCTCGGAACGTGCTTTGATTTGTGCAGAGACTTGGGAGGCGAGCGCATCGCTCTGTAGTTTGGCAACTGAACAGATCTCTGAGCGCGTCGAGATTTAACTTATGATCGACCTTCTCCCCCTACAAGCCCCTCTCTGAGTCGTGTCTTATGTAAGGAAACTAGCAGCTAACGATCGACACGGTAGCATCCTCTGAGGGAGTGCAATCAAAGTGAAATAAAAGTATTTAGTGGTCTGTTTGTATGAAATATATATATATATATATATATATATATATATACATATATAACATCAGCAATACATTGACCGCTGGTGCTTAAATGATGCTGAAAAGTAAAGTGATCGGCAGGCTTTATGCTGCAGGGCCTTCCCGGTTCGCTTTTTAATGAGAGTAGATCACTTAAAAAATAGTAACAAGAAACTTTAACAGAGACAACTAGAACTGCAATATTTTCCATTGGGCCTATAACTAGCTCCTCCAGCCTCGTTGTTCTCCCGAAAGGGGACGTTGGGAATTACCCTGGGACCTAACTCACAATCAAGAGTTTCAATTTTTAATATGACAACATTCTACACTTTGGCTGCAAAAGCAATTATTGCAGCCTCTACATCAGTAATTAGCAGGGCTTTGCTGATGTAAGGAAAGTCCTCGTTTGGGCATGGAAATACTTTTTGTGCATTCACCCATAGGGCTTTTTTTTTTTTTTTTTTTTTTTTTAAAGGTAGGTTAGTTTAATCATCTAAAGGGAAAATAGCTTGTATACTAAATGGGGTATTGACTTTCAGTAAACTTTACCAAATAACACATGTAGTGCAGGGTTTCTTTTTGTGCTACCACCAACAGGTAGGGAAATGTTAGGGCAGGGCGAAGAGAGCAAATAAAAAGTCAATCTAATTCTTGATATCAGAGATTAATACAGACTACTGTATGAGCCCCTAAGTGACTTTAAAAAAAAAAGTCAGAATATATAGCAAAGTATGAGGACATGTTCGTGCTTAACATCTCAAGCTTTAGTATATTCATCTTTTGGGAATGCTAAAAAGGGAAATCAAATACAATGGGTTACAGTAATTAATTTATAAATCGTTTTACTGTGGGAATAAGGGGTTTACTTTATTACTTTCTCGAGATAGGCAGCGCAGTCAATTAAGGAAATCTGCCTATTTCTTACATTTGAAACAGCAGAAAACTACTGGAGACAAGTAAATGCATTTTATAGATATATATACGTCCCTTTATTATGTTTGGCCATAAAAGTAGACCAACGGCATGGTCATATCTCCAGTGAACTTGCTCAGAGCTTGCAAGTTCATTACCATCAGTATTCATGAGCATGGAAGTACCCACTAGGAATAGGAATAACAGCGAATATTAAAATAAAATAAAATAAAATATATTACCAGGCCCGGGAGAGCTCCATACCTCTGCCACCCGACTTCCTGGAGAGAGAGAGAGTTTGTGTGAATAGGTATATGTATTTGGAGGTGTAGCCTGGGGCTCTGTTAGTGACTGTCAGAGAAACTGGAAACCCAAGAAGGGAAAGGGGTGACTGTGGACTGAGCAACAACTGAGTGGGGACGTATTCGCTCACAAAAGCCCGCAGACAGGGGCGTGGACTCTGAAGTGCGCAAACCCCCCCGGCTGGGTCCTGCGCCCATTGAAAGAAATGGTAGTTTTGCCGTTGAGGTCAGTGGAAGCAGGATCGGGCCCACCCGAGGCTGTCTCTGAGCAGCCGAATGAGGGCTGGGATTGAAACCCGCCATTTGAAACGTCCTCTCCTCCCCCTCCCCGCCCTTCCCCTCTTCACCGAAGCGGCCCAGGTCCTGCCAATGCGGTTTGGGTTCGGTTTTTGTTCAGCGAGTCCTTTTTTGTCCGCGGATCCGCAAGTGACTCCTGAGTTTAAAACAAAGGAGAAAGCCCCTTCCTTTCTGCACCTTCCACTCCCTCTCTGGGCACCTGGCAAGGAGCGTGAGTTGAACGGGGCTTAAACTTTGCAACTAAGTCCAGTGCCTGAAGCCTCCAACATAACAGAAAGAAGCACGGCCAAAGCGCTGGTCACGGAGGAGGATTATGCCTGCATGCACATGTAGCAGCAGTGAGTGGTACCAGGCCCGGATCAATTCCCTGTCTGTACAGATCTGGACCAGCAGCGTCAGTCAAACTGGAGGGACTGGCGCATGAGGCTGCATCGTGCCCAGTGTCAAGCGGGAACTGGCCAGCAAACCATCTCCTGGAAAGCCATGCTGGTGAGTCCCCTCACTCATAACGCACTTCTACTGCGTGGGATTTTTGCACCCTAAATACACCGATTGCGATAAAAGAGTGAACTGCGCCTCGCCTGCGATGCACGTGAGCACATCGACAGCCGGGTGTCGGGGCACGTCCGTCGGTGCTTGCCAGTCCGAGTCAGCTGGCAGGCCTTATAACCGAACGGTGCCCAGACATACTCTCCATTTGCCCCGCCCCCTGTGACAGAGGGAAGACCAACAAATGGCTTCGAGCCGATGTTAACGCCTGGTGGTGGGAGGAATCCTCGTCCCGAAGCCAGTCCTGACGTTCAAAGCCTTAATAACGTCCCTGTGGGGCTACATCTCAGGGTGAGATGATGAAGGTGCGGGAAGAAAGAGTCATCCCAGGCTTAGCTTTCCGAAGGGAAAAGAAAGAAATGGACTAAAAGGAACTTGAGTTGCTGGCCCACCTGGTAAACTAATTCCCTCTTAAGGCAAAAGCTCGCCCAGATCGACGTCTGCCGTAGCCTTTTCACCCGTGGCAGATAGGCTCCGGGCTATATTCTCTGCTTACAACCGTTAATAAATGCATTGGTTTGTGGCAAACCAAGCTGGCCTATCTACAATGCAGGCGCCATCTAGATGCGGTGCAATCCGTAGCATATGGCCGTATTTCCCAACCTGCCCAAACCGAGGGTGGTATTATTAATGACACTAAGGGCCTGGTGATTAATGGTCGAAGGCTCAAGGTCGAAAGATCACGGAAGGCTGGCGTAGACAGAAGAAGTTAAGGGTTTACCATCGGGAGCCTAGAATCCGCAGCGTGATGAGCAGACTCAGCATTTGTAGCCTAAGAGAAAGAAGGGTCGTGGCTCCGGCTCCCCGTGCAGATTTCATTATTGCTAGTGGGCTCTCTCTTTGTGTGCACTTCCCCACCACCACCACCTTCCTCTACACACAGGTTCCCTCCCTTCTCCCGCACGCCCTGCAAAAAAAGTCACAGTAGCTGATGAGTATAAGAAATAAAACTACCAAACACAGACGGGCCAGCCATGGCTAACTCTAGGTTTATCACCAGTGAAGTGTCCGTAGAACATGCCACGTGACATCTTGGCTTGAGGAAAGGGAAGAAAGCAAGACCATGGAATAATCCAGAGACAAAACATTTCCTTTTCTCCTGCTTGTATCATCACTTCATTTACACTGAGCGTTCCCTCCCCCTATACACGCTGGTGGGTTTACTTGGGTAGCGTTTCTGGCTAACCGGATACATTTGCCCGGCTCTGAGTGTTTCTGTCCTCAGTGTCAGGTAGGAAGCCCATTGTCTTTGTATCTCTGATTGTCTTACCATTATATATATATATTATATTGGCAAAGGAATGTGTGTTGTTTTCCATCAGGCTCCAGCACGCCTTCTCCATAAGCTTCTCACTTCAAAAACCAACCAAACAAAACACTGTCAAATTCAACATTGCCCCATTTGCAGATCCTCAGTTTACAAAACATGGCAGCTCAAAAGGTTAAAGTAAATCACGAAGTGTTAATAAAAACGTGTGAATTATTATTTTGTTCCTCTTACAGCATGGTTTCGATACAGGTCCCCCCCTTCAAACCAGAATGTGTCAATGTCTAGTTCACCCCCCTCCTAGATAAAGTTGCTTTCAGCAATCCCTGGGGACACAATAATGGATGGAGACCGGCTCCCTCTCGCACAAGTAATTGAACATTATTCTTTCTTTCTTCTCGGGCTGGATGAGAAACTGGAGAAAGCCATATGATGACAAATGTGAACTTTACCTGGGATTTTAATATGTGCTGTGTGTGTGTGCGCGGGGGAGGGGGGCATATGTATATATATGTGTTTGAATACATACAGGAATCTCAATGCATCAGAGATACAGCTATTCCGACACTCTTTAAAGATGACACATGGCAGATCGGTTATCAGATCCCTGCATCAAGCACTCGGCTGCTGTTTTCCTGGTGTCTGTCTTTAGCACTCCTGGAGCAGACGCGATAACATCTGGGCTATCACCCAAGATTCGCACGAGAGTGCCCCAGTGGACTGGCTTCACCTGTGCTATTCCCTTCGGATTCAAATTAATCCCAGTTGTTGATCATAACCGCGAGGGACACATTTGAAGGCTGATTAATTCAAGAGTTTTGCTGCCGCCAGTTTTAACTACATAGAGTTAATTTAAGACTTCCACTCTAAAAAAGATCGGGCCGTAACCCAAACTATTATTCATCAACATATTTGTGAATCATTGCTCTATTATTCCTTCCTAACCGTTTCATTTAAATGCAACCATGAAGCTGATGAGCCAAAAAAAAAAATAATTGCAATAATGTTAGTTTCCAGCCTATTTCTCCTTTTCTTTTCTTGCAGTAAGGTATGTGAAGGCGATTCAGACTTGTTACCCTGTGTTCTCGCTTCATAACAGGAACCAAACTACACGTTGTTCAGAAAAACAAAGCTTTGTAATTATTGTATGCTTCAAGTCATGCCGGAGTGAAACGTGGGTTTTCACGCGACGAAAGAAGAGGGATTTGCAGACTGCACTAAGGAAATGCACGATTTCATTTCAACAGTGTTTCCCGTGTAGGAAGCACATGCTCCTTGTGGGCTAAGTGGCTGTCACTAGCGGTGCCTGACACAATAATATTTGCAACAAAACTATATGGGGGGAAATGAAATTATACGGAAATCAATAGACCCTGACTGCTTCAAACAAATGTCTGTCACAATGATTGTTCTCAAGAAGCCTATTTATAATTCTTAAAAGTAGCAGGCTTAGGCTGAAAAAATGTGACTTTCTGTGTTGAGAGTCCTCGACAGAGACACACGTGTCTCTGTGAAGCTCTACACAGGAGCACGGGAAATTACATCTCTTTCTGTAGAACCTGTTTATTATTTTAAATAGTGATAACTCTGAGTTAACTAGGTATCAGGTGTAAGCCCAATTATGTCTGTATATTACACATACCGGCACCCAAGCACCCATCAACTCAGAGAGAACCATGCAGCCCTGCCCAACGCATTGTACTGCATGACAACATGTCAGACAGGTGCATGTGTACATGTATGTATACTATGCCCACATGCAGACGCGCACACAAACATAGACGCGCACGCTGGTGCATCTGTGTCCGATTAGAAAGGCGAGCAATGCGCATGTGTTGCAGCTACAGGTGTAGCACCTGCACTGTCCTTCCTGGTGGTCATTATAAGAGCAGCTCGCAAACTCCGGCACCGGCTAGACGTGCAAGTGCGCAAGGAGATGCAACAAGGCGCAGGGCGGGAGAGAGCCGAGCGGGGGGTGGGAGGGAGGAGGAGGAGGAGGAGGAGGAAGGGGGAGATAGCTGATGTCTATCAAAGCCGGAGCGCCAAGCTCTCGCGAGAGTCTGCGGGGCCGTAGCCACGAGATGTGGGGCTCAGGTGTAAGCAGAGCGCATCTCAGCCCCGGCGCTAGGATAGAGCAGACAGATAAGTGAGACCGAGCGGGCTGCAGGGAGGCTCACTGTGCGGTCATAGCGAGCGCCAAGCACCAGCAGCACCAGCAGCAGGATCTGCCTCTGCCCTCCCCCTCCTCCCCTCGTCCCCGGCAGGAGGAGAGCAGCCGGAGAGCACTTTTCCCCTTACTTCAGGAGTGTTTGTGGATTTACATGCCAAGCCTTCAAGATGATGTCCATGAACAGCAAACAGCCACATTTTGCCATGCATCCCACCCTCCCTGAGCACAAATACCCCTCGCTGCACTCCAGCTCGGAAGCAATAAGAAGAGCCTGTCTACCAACTCCACCGGTAAGGGGCAAGCGGCCGCAGCGCCCGCTTTCTCTCTCCCTCTTTCTCTCTCACACGGTCTTTCTCTCTCTCTCTCTCTCTCTTTCCTGTATGCTGCATGTATGTGTATGTGCATTAATAAAAAAAAAAACCGCTGCGAGGCACATTTTGACAAGCGGCGCTTAATGTTTTTTTCATGTCCTCCTCTGCAATCCTCTGAGCGCCTGTGATCTCTTTGGAGAGCGGTGTTCACACGAGTCCCCGACTTCATCCACTTTCCCGTATTCATTTTTATGACTCGGCCTCCGTCTGTGCGCTGGTGTTTTGACACAATTCCCCAGCTGAGAGTTACAGATCCATTTCTTCTCCTCCCTTCTTCTCCTCTTTCTTTTTCTTTGCCCCCTGCTCTCTTTCACTTTCCCCCCTTCCTGAGTCTCTCCTCTCCCTGCTCCCCTCCCCTCCTGACCCTGCTTCCTCTCCTCTTTTATTCCCATCCCGCTCCTGGTCTCCCCTCTATATTTTCTCTTCTACTCCCACTCCCTGGTTCCTCCCTTTTATTCTCCCCTCTCTGGGCTCCCCCGTTTTCTCACTCCCCTCTTCTTGGGCTACCCTCTCATTCTCTCATCTCCCTGGCTTGCTCCCCCTTTTACACTCCCTCCTGCCCTGTCTCCCCCACTGTCTCCCCTGCCCGATCACCCCCCCCCCCCCGCCCCGCCGCCCAACTTTATTCTCTTCTGTCTGCCCCCATTCACCTCCCCTCTCTCCTCGGCGTTTCCCCCTTTTATGATCCCCCTTCCCCGGCCTCCCCTTTTTCTCTCCCACCTCCACTCCCCCCCTCTCTCCTTTATTCCCCTCTTTATGCCCCCCTTCGCTCCCCCCCCCTTTTGTGTTGACTGCAGTTGCAGAGCAATATCTTCGCCAGCCTGGATGAGACCCTGCTGGCCCGGGCCGAGGCTTTGGCTGCCGTCGACATCGCCGTGTCCCAGGGCAAGAGCCACCCCTTCAAGCCGGACGCCACCTACCACACCATGAACAGCGTGCCGTGCACCTCCACCTCCACCGTGCCGCTGGCGCACCACCACCACCACCACCACCATCACCACCAGGCGCTGGAGCCCGGGGACCTGCTGGATCACATCACCTCCCCGTCGCTGGCGCTCATGGCCGGCGGCGGGGGGCACGAAGGGGCCGGCGGGGGCGGAGGCGGCGGCGGCGGCGGAGGAGGGGGAGGCGGCGGCGGCGGGGGGGGCTTGATCTCCACCTCGGCCCACCCCCACTCGCACATGCACGGCCTGGGCCACCTGTCGCACCCGGCCGCCATGAACATGCCCTCGGGCCTGCCCCACCCGGGGCTGGTGGCCGCTCACCACGGCGCGGCGGGGCAGGTGGCCTCGGCGGTGGTGGGGGCGGCCGGCCTGGCCTCCATCTGCGACTCGGACACGGACCCCCGCGAGCTGGAGGCCTTCGCCGAGCGCTTCAAGCAGAGGCGGATCAAGCTGGGCGTGACCCAGGCCGACGTGGGCTCGGCCCTGGCCAACCTGAAGATCCCCGGCGTGGGCTCGCTGAGCCAGAGCACCATCTGCCGCTTCGAGTCGCTCACCCTGTCCCACAACAACATGATCGCGCTCAAGCCCATCCTGCAGGCCTGGCTGGAGGAGGCCGAGGGCGCCCAGCGCGAGAAAATGAACAAGCCCGAGCTCTTCAACGGGGGCGAGAAGAAGCGCAAGCGGACTTCCATCGCCGCCCCGGAGAAGCGCTCCCTGGAGGCGTACTTCGCCGTGCAGCCCCGGCCCTCCTCCGAGAAGATCGCCGCCATCGCCGAGAAATTGGACCTGAAAAAGAACGTGGTGCGGGTTTGGTTTTGCAACCAGAGACAGAAGCAAAAAAGGATGAAATTTTCCGCCACCTACTAAAGCGACCGACCAACGCGCCAAGTTTCCATCCCCTGGAGTGTGGGCGAAGGGAGGGGGCAGGAGGGGGGCATTTGGGGCTGGGAGTGAAGGGAGGGAGATCCGGGGTGCGTGTGGGAGGGGAGAGTGTGGAAAAGGCAAGGGAGCTGGGGCTGGGGGAGCCAATGGACTTCTTGTTTGACCAGAGACACTCAAAATCTCCTGGGGACCAAGGAACAATGTGTGTGGGGGGGGGGGGGGGCGGGAGGGGAGGGGAAACAAACTTCTAATGGAAAAGAAACTAGAACAGCAAGAAGAAGAGCAAAGGTGCTCGAGAAATCCATGGGGGTCACTTCTGCAGGCTGATCCCCCCCCTTTACAAGAAGAGAGAGCGAGAACAACTACAGCGTAAACACACAGAGACACACACAAAACTTACCAATAAATACATTTAAAAAACCCTAAGTCACCAATTTTAAAAGAAAAACACACACACACACACACCCCAGAAGGTGAAACTGTTGGTGATGATGCTAGTTGTTTTTGTTTGGATCTCTTTTTGTTGTTTTGTTTTTAACTGTGTTTTTCATGAGGCTTCGTGATGGTTCTTCTCTGTGTTGCTGAAGGTTTGGGGAGGGATGTTTTTGGAGGCCGGCCGGCCCAGTTCGGTTCGGATGCCTCCGGAGGGAGAGACTTGTTTCACAAACACTAGCTAGCTGAGAGAAGGGCGTGAATGCCCAGACACAGGCTTTATATTCTGGGAAATATCCGCTTTCTTCTGCCCTCACTTCTGATATTGAAACCATGTTTATAGCTAGCCATATACAAAGTTATTTGCCCCTTTGTTCCTGTTCCTTCCTGTGCGTGCTTTGTGTTTATATCTAGAGCGAGAGATCCATATCTCTATAGAGGTATATCTAGATATAGATGCAATACATACGTTAGCTGTTCTACTGCCCTGGCTGCCCTGTTAACGTTAGAAGAAAACATGCTCTGAGTTATTAAGTCTCAGGGTTAAATGTCTCTGTCCTTCCCCTCTGGCACCTCTTCCAAATCTGTTGGAGAGGTTTAGCGGATTGCGTTGGTAGAAGGTTTCCTGTTAGTAAAAGGATTTATTTTACTGAGTAAGCAGGCGAAATCACCAATGTAAAGAGGCAGGATTTGAAGCCACATTTCTTTCTGCGGGGTCTGCATGTCGAGAGGGAAACATTTGGGTTTAAAGGTCGTTTATTGTAAATAATAAACGTTAGGTAGAAGGATTGTTTTGTATGGTTACATTTGCACTATCACAGTCGCCCAAATTGGAAAGCAAAGCAATTATTCCGTCTTTTTAAAGATAAAGGTGCATTATATCTCGGGGATTGGGGGAAAAACATAGAGATGGCCAGAGCTCTTTGGATAAAATACCAGATTTGTGCAAAAAAAAAAAACAAAAAACAAAAAACAAACATTAATTGGGTCTGGTGTTATGGGAAAGGCTTTAAAAACGAGGCATTTCTGAAAAGAAAACCTTACTGTTTCAAACAAACAAACAAAAAAGACTGAAATCATGCATGACCTAAAAAAAAAAGGCACAGAAAGATCCGTGATAAGGTCTCGCTGTTATTTATTTATTTAATTTATTTATTTATTTAATTATTTTGTGTATCATTGTTTGCAGCGCAAACATTCTATGCATTTTGAAACTGAGCACTAAAATAGAGTAGCTTCTGGTAGAACCTTTTGTGGATGGTGTAATTTCACAGTTTACTGCCTGTTTTCACCGAAAACACAAACATTCTTACCGCGTTCTTGTATTTAGATTTTTTTTTTTTTTTAAAAAAGGAAGATGATTGTAAATATTTTCTTTATTGCAACACAGACATACACAACAATGGTTACAAACTGCAACCACGTGTGGATCCTGAAATGTCTCACTGAATTATCTACCTGTCCATGTATGTTTGCTGAGCTTTCTCCTTGGTTGTGTCTTTACGATGTTCCTTTTTTTATTTCTATCAGAAATATTTCTGAAACACAAAATACAACAGGGAGATGCGTCCCAGCACACTTACAAATAAAACAAACATGAAAACAGAATAGTTTGTTATTGGGTGCATCTTTTTTATTTATTTCTGAGATACGGCTGATAAATTCAAGGGATAGCCGTTAGACAAATACTAATTCTACCAAAAAATAAAAGAATAAAAATAGTGAGAGATGTATTTTTCTGCTAAATTCAGAAATCATTACTTTGAGATAGCTCTTATGTGAAAATCGGTGCTCTGAATAAATTTAACTATATATTAGCTGCGTGTGTTTCTTGAAGTTTATTCTATAACTGCAGAAAATATAAATCAAAGTAAAATTAAAAAGGACTTCTGAAGTATTTCTTTTCAGTTTGCTGGAAAGGATTATGCACCTACAAAATATGTGTAAGGGGGAAAAAAAAGCTTGGTGGTTTCAGGTTTATATGTTGTTCTGACTGGCCTAATTGCACTTAATTATGTAACAAAATATTTTATTTTTATTTTGTGTTAATAAATATGAAAATCATAAACTGATCTCTCCTTACGTTGTAAATGCAAATGGTTCATTAGGAACGTATAGGATGCCACCTACTGCTTCAAGTGATCAAAGAACCTCTTTCTTTTCTGATGACCTGTGACTAGATCAGATGCCAAATGTAAAAAAATTACTTAATAGCTGGGATTATTTTTTCTGTAGACATATTTTAGCCAAATCTTTTTAATTTCGCCGGTAAATCTGTGAATCAAGACACTTACGTGATGTTCAAAAAAGAATAATATGTTTAAAAAAGCTGTGATTTTAAGCAACTGTTGATGTTAAAATAAAAAGCACTAAAGGTATTTTTAAAAATTATATATATAGATCTCGTCCACCGGAAATTGACTTGTTTCTGTTGTTATTAACTTGAAATGTCATCAGAATTTTTAATAAATGCATTTGTAAAATATTATTTTATAGAAAAAGATTACCGGATATCATTTTTGGAGAGTCAGGAATGAACAAATAAAATAAATTGTAAACGTTTTTTTTTAATCTCCCCCCAAACTGAAATGTTACAGGACAACACATTTGTATTATACAACAATGACCAATGTATGTATTGAAAAGTAAGAAGTTTGTTTTGTATTAAGTACAATCCTTACCGACTACAAAGAAAAAACTACGTTAATAAAACAGATAATGAAAAATAACAGCTTTGCAAAGTTTCCTATTTTTCTTATGGTAGGAAACTGTGCAAAACCGGAATGTTCTGCTTTCTGTTGAATGGATCTGAATATTTCACGAGAGAATAGCAAAGACTGAAAAAGGCCTTTTTAAGCAGCTCCCTGAAAATAGCTGGGGTGCGGTGGGAGGGAGTAGTGTGCACGGACAGGTCGCACAAGGACCGTTTAAACTTTTTGCTTCTTAAAAAGGCTGAAGAGGGAGAAAATTCATTCCAATATATTGTCAAGAAATATGTAATCCCCTGAGCCGGGAATTCAAGTTTGTTGCTAAAAAGTTAGAATTATTCTCCATGCTGGAAAATGTTGCAGATCTATTCTAGAATATACAACCTAATATCTTCAGAACTTCCACTCAGTTCAGAACCTGTGACCCCTGCCATGGAAGGGTGAGGAAACTTTGGTACCGTAGTCTCTTTAGTTTCATATTTTTCACATTTCCTATTTCTTGTCGATTTCCTGGTCTGATTTCCCAGCCAACTCCTTAAGACCTAGCCTGACTTCTGGAATTTCTGTTTAACACTTGTTCTCCAATTGCTTTCAACTTAGATTAGACCATCATAAATGAATAATAGACATCCACTGCCATGATAGTATTGATTTTTACTCTCCTGTGATATTAAGACTAATTCGGTCCTGGTTCAACAAGTAAAAAGCTCCCCAGAAGGAGAATGAAGTGTCCTACAAGCAGAGTTTTTATGGTTTATATCGCCCCCCGCCCCCACGCATTCCCTCTTCCCTCCAAACAGAGACAGATTTGTCGAAAGATAATTATTTTAACTCTGACGGACTTGATCGCGTGAAGCTGATACTGCTGCTGCCCTCTGTTATTCTGGCTTTTCCCAAACGATTTTAAATCCCTCCAGTTATTTAGCTCTTGCTTTGCAGCCGATGTCTTTTTTAAAGCTTATATTATATTTACCTGCTGATTCGAAAAGAGGAGAAAAGCTTAATTGACTTTAAAATAGCAGCAGCCGAATTCCAATTCGCATGGGGACCTATTTCCACCTGCGAGACAAGCGTATTATTATCAGTAATTATGCTATTTAATAGTTGATAAAATATTAGAGTTCCTTGCTGCCTAGGCCCCTTCTCCGTCCTCAGTATAAATGGGCCCTATGCCAGAAGAGCGATGGTTCTGCAGAGCCGTGTTCGATCACGTGCACTACAAAAGGATTGCTGCAAATACAATTACAGAGCCGCCTTTAATAATTCATGGGCTGAGATTTAGAAAATTAATAAAATGAATTATAACAAGAGGCTAATTAAAAACTTTAGTAATTGTTGTCAAGACAGCTTGATGGGAGGCATGCTGCACAAAACCCCCTGCTTTTGGAAAACATTTTTCTTGGAGAACCTGGGACGTGAAACAGACTGGGTTTGTCGTCCGAGCCGTTTGGATTGTTAGGTCGCTGTAGGTCATCTGGACGGGGATTTGATTCGAGTGTGAAAAAGAGCACGCGGGAATCTATCACCTGGCGAATCAAAAAGTTCCACACTGTAAAGTTAACCTAAGAATAGCAGCTCCCATATGAATATTTGATTGAGCAAACAGACAACAACAACAGAGCGCGAAGGGTTTCTACACGGGCAGAGGCAGGCACACACGTGTGGCTAGGCACAAAGGTTTGCACCATTAGAATACAAAAAGGATTTGGACACAAAGGGCCGGAACTTTCAGTCCCTGCTCAACCATCGGTTACGGTCTGTTGTATGCGTGCTCGGAGAGTTTTAGAAGTGAATCATGTACACACAGCCATCCATCGCGCCAGACGTTGGGCTGAGGAAGGGCTGCAGGGTACACCCGGCGTAATGTTAAGCATTTGATTTGTAGACCGCCAAAGTCAATGAAAGTCAGTGTTAAGATGCCACCTCAGCCTTAACTTGCCCTTTGTGATTAGGCGCTGCAGGGGAGCTAATGTTGCTCCACTGACACACTACCGAGGCAAAAGGGAGCGGATTTGCTCTTTGTGTAACTCAGCTGAAAACGATGGAATTACACCAGGAATTCATTTGGCCCAAGCAGGCCACTAATGGCTGTATCCCTGTCTTTAACTAAATCACTTTTGCTTTTATTGGTTTAAACAGGACTTTAACCTTGGTTTAACACGGATCTGAGTTTTAATGTCCTTTGTTTTTGTTTACCGGTGGGAACGAAATACAGAAGAAGCAGCAGCTCACTTGAAGTATACAAGAGCCACTTTTAAAGCTCTCAGATCGTTGACACCGGGGTAACGGATCTGAAGGCGCCCTTTCCAGTCTATTGAGGCAACGCAGACTTTTGGAGAATCTTAATCCGTGGATTACTGGCGTGATAGATCTTAATGGTTTCTTGCAGGCTATTGTGTCAATGCGAATTTATTGACATTTAAACTGAAGATCCCTGTCTGGCAGTTTAATGACTGAGCACATGAACAGAAATTTGCATATGCAAAAATATGCTGCACAAGTTATGCACTATATCTCCTGCCCAAAATCCTTATGGTAAATAGTTGCTGTGCATACTAGTCCCTCTTGCAACATTATTATGAGTCTTTACACTTTCTTTATCTAAATACCCAAAGGCATCACTGATTATGGGTAAAGGGAATTGCTTTTAAAATACATGTGTTTTTGTTTGTTTTGTAAAAGACTCCTAAAATAATAATAATAATAATTAATTAATAAACCTGATGCCGCAAAATGTCTATCATTTACCATTTTATAGATTCAAGTGGCCAAAGTAACTTAAACCAAATTTGGTAAATAAAAAGAAATACTATTTTGATACGTTGCAGATAGATTGTAGTTCGGA
Source organism: Emydura macquarii macquarii (assembly GCF_026122565.2). Taxonomy (NCBI): domain Eukaryota; kingdom Metazoa; phylum Chordata; order Testudines; family Chelidae; genus Emydura; species Emydura macquarii. Next base: position 41,381,424 of record NW_027132610.1, on the reverse strand, counting down.
GCTGATTTTTCAATCAGGTAATAAAACTCTAAAAATAGATTCTTACATTGGAAATGCTGACCGAGCCTCTGACTAGAAAGGGCCTGGCATACTAAGATGTACTAAGATTGAGTTATAAACCTCCAAAAAATGAGGTTTAATGTTGGAAATGCTGACAAGCACTAAACTGCAGAGCTGAGGAATACTGCTGCAAGTATCTACACATATAGATAAAGAGAGGGACAGATGTATGCACACGTACCTACCTCGGAAGAAAGCAAGCAAGCTAAAAGGTGTAAGCTAAAATGCTAAAATCCCTACTTTTTCATTTTTAAAAAGATGTTTCCCGAGGAAAGGATAGCATGTCAGCATGAATACGTCTTTGTACACGGCTGCTTAAGAAGACAAGACACCTATATACATAACTTAGTCCTTGATTATGGTCATTATGTAAACGGAATTACTAGCAAAAGTTTGTTTGGTAACTAATTATCCCACAATCTCTGCCTCTCTTCCCTTCAGCATAATGTATACAAACTTTTATACACATGGATCAGAATAAAACAAAGTGTTGACAGCATCCAGCAGTGGAAATTCACTTACACAAGACTTTTTCTCACTGAAGTGTTGACAATAAACATTTAATGAAGGCAGAGACTTGGATGTCTCCAGACAGTGTCAGAATACTTTAAACAGACCATTAGCATGGCTTCTTCTACTTCAAACAGAGCACACTATACCATAACATTATAAAAATACAAAGTATGAAACAAATAATCTGTTTATACAGATATTTTAAGCTGTTTTCACCAGTTCTGACATCCCCTGTATTTAGTAACAGAAACTTACTCGGTTCAGATTACTCGCGCTTAAAAAATGTTAAATACAGTTAATGCAATATTAATCGCCCTTTGGTGATATAAAATGCAATATTTTCAGGCAGCTATCGAGCTTTTCTAGAGGAAGAGCTGATGAAAACAGTCACAGCTGAATAGTGGAGGGAAAAAAGCTCTGTATTTATTGCTTTTGTTTGGCTTTTGGCTACAGAGACGGGAACATTCTAATGGGGTAAGGACATTTATTTTATCTGCAATCTATTGCTGCTAGAGCAGGAGTGGCAGATGGGGTTTGGTGTTATATTCACAGAGTAATTTAGAGCAAATCCTAATAACTAATAATGATTTATGTTAATTTCAATCACTTAGGTGACTTTATTAAAGCAGTGCTGTAAAAGAAAAAGAATAGCTGGAGAGGCAATCTGTACCTAACTGAAACCGAACCGCGTGCTTAAAAACAGAATTAGGTTGCTTTAATGGGTGACACTGAAAATTGTGACACGCTGAAGGCAGTGATTATGACTATTATTCAGATACGATACAGGACACTCTTTTGAGATTGTACAGATCTCGTTTCTTAAATGACGTGCCCCATGTAGAAAGCCCAGCTACCTGAGAGATTAAAATAGTCTCATATTTATGATGCAAAATGTATTGATTGTGTTAAAGGAATGTGTTATTTTAATGTGTTGGGTTATTATTACGTCCTGGCGGAATAAATGGTAACACCCCCAAAGTACTGTATGCAAAACTTTTATTACGGGCTACGTAAATGTATGGAAATCTCCGATTCTGTATCTACATCCTTAAAGCATAACATCGGATTTATTCCTCACTGGGAATCTCCAGTTAGTCAGCTAGGATTTTGTATTATCATAAATAAATGGCTGTTTCCAAGAATCATTTGCATTTTCCCCTACCGTCTTCAGTCCCATTACAAACTGGTAATATTGGCACCTACACACCTAGTCTTAAGTGCACTGAAATGAGAGATGTTTCCAAAGGAGAAGGAACCGACTCGTGCTATTCTGCATAGGAGCAGTTTGATGTACAGGAGAGGAGTACTTACAATATTTTGAAAGGGAGGGTGCTCTTAGCTCCTGGCAATTTACTTTCTCAGCTACCTTTATGCGTTTTTCCGCCTTAAGGCATACAGTCTGAAAGTAAAACAACATCAAAGCTCCTTATTAACACTATTTTCCTGAAATCAGAAGATGAAGCTACCTGGAACGTTTAATCTGGTGTTAGCGTTTATTTTCCAACAAAACAGCCAGAACAAAGTTCAAAAGAGATAGGGCATTTATCTACGGGAGATTAAAAGGAAAGGAAAAGTGCAAGGAGTGATTTATGCTTCTGTCAAAACGCTGAAATGGATTAAATAAACCTTACGTTTGCTGCATTCTCTGCTACTGTATTGTGGACTGTAAATTCCGCCTCCAAACAACGGGTTAGAAATATACAGCAATTAACTCCTCTCAGCCCATTGCAAAGCACTCTGTCCTAAGAGAGTTTCCCCAACTTTTAAGTTATTTGCAGAAGATTGTCTGTTTTTGTCTCCGATATGTTACTGCATTTTAAATGTGACCGTGTTCCATAAAAAAATCACTTCCGCGTTGTCTGTAGTGTCAGTTTTATTTATAGCAAATACTGTTTTTTTTCTGGTTAAAAATAAATCCATATTTTAAGGGGTGGAGCTGATGTTGATGTCTCTTACAATGACCACATCTGCAAGCGGTACAGCTATCTCAGTTAATACTGCTAGCATAAAAGGACTTCGAACTCGTGTATGCATGTGTTTTTTGAACTATGGGATAGTGCTCATGAACTCGATGCAGGCAGTATCCAAGTGTGAGTGTGTACATATATGTGTGTGTAAATATATATATACAGAGAGAGAGAGAGAATGTATATAGCTTTAAATGTATCCAGTGCAATACATAATAAGACACAGACACGAATTTAACATATGGAACGGGGTGCATCTTTGTTGCGAAAGTTCATTAGTGTTCTGCCCTAGTGCTTCAGCACCAGGAACAGCTCCCTTAAAATTGAAGAGTGATGCATTATTGAAAGACTATATCAAACAGCTCTGGGGTGCAGCCTTTCTGTGCTGGGCTCTAGATGAAGTCTGACTGTCTGACTGCACAGAAGCCTCTAATATGTTAATGGCCGTAGGGGATGCCTAAGGTACCATCTCAAGCTGCTTCGCACACCATATGTCAGGCCGTTAGCCACATGGATCTATTAATCAAAGGGAGAGCGAGAGCGAGCTTTTAATACTCCACCCGATTTTACTACATTCTTTCTCCTTTCATTTTCTCCAGTATAAAGCACAAAACTACGGCGAAGAGAAAGATGTAATTCTCTTTTGATCCACCCCTTTATAGACCCCTTTACAGTTAGCGTTAAGGAGAGCATGGTACATTTCCTCTGGTAAGGTTTAGCTTAAAACTACTGATCAACTCCTTCGACAAAGAAGATCTGCATCCACCAACACAACAGAACCCTTGTTTCCTACAGCAGCTACCTCCGAAGGAAAGTATTTTAATAGCAATCTGGATATAACCTACTTTTTAAAAAGGGGCAGTTATAAATCTGACTGACCTTCCGCTCTGTCCTTCAAATACCAAATATTCTGTTGTAACATGTTGTTTATTTAGTTTGTTTGCTCTACAGTGAATAAAATGATTGAGCCCACACTTTTGCCCCAAAGTGCTCTGGGAAAAAGTATGTCAGTCTTTCCAGTCCAATAAGTAGAGTGGTCCAAAAGAGAAGAAAAACAGCACCCTATACTTTTCAACATTGAAAATACTTTTAACTTTGAAAACAACTGGCAAAATGTAGAGGAGAGAAATTTCTAGTACATGTTGCTATTTATTGCTATAAAGCAGCGTTCCCATAAATACGCCCATTATTCGGGGAAAAATAGCTGTGTATCCATGCATCTAGCCTGCTTGATTTGTACACGAGAGTATATACGAGCTCCTTTTTCTGAGGAAAAGCGAGACTCTTGCTCTGAACATGTATTTTTAGAAAACTTTTGGATGAGCGGGTATCCACACCCAAACTCGCACACGGTCCTCATAAATAACGTTACTCACATCATGTACCTGACGTAGGTAGAAAGCACAGCCCATCAATAGTCATGTAATAATTCCACCACCTTTACACTTTTTCTTTTCTCTGATGATGAATGAGAGGCCACATACCTTTTGCTCTTGCTTGTTCTGAAAAAAGTTTTTCAAAATCCAGTGTAGCCAAAATATGTTATTGAAGGACACTGAATCTCAGGAATAGTACGTTATTACGTGGAGGAAGACGACGGAATCTCTTCCATATGCCATATAATGTAGTAGAAGCGGAAAGATTAGCTTTCCTCTTTATGAATGTGTGCACACAGACAAAATATGCAAAACACACACATTGGGTAGGTTCTAAAATACCCAGAGAGAAGTTTAGTACATTTGCCATTTAAGACACCCAGGGGGATAGGGAAAACATCTAGAAACTATATTTATAATAGGACTATAGAAAAACACACCATAATATATCTAATTAAAATACTATATATTAGTACCGTATACTGCAGAGAGACAGCTTTGCGTGGGGAAACATTTGGGGCAATTTCTGATGCACAGTGCAGAGCACATATTGTGTATACAGTACAGTATGCTGAAGTCAAGCCTAAAAGACAAAGTTAACTCCTGATATTTTTCCTCCTTGGTCTGACACATGATTAGTGGATCTTGTGCTTAGAAGTAAAGTTATTTAGGTGACCGGCTTTAAGAACACGTTTCATTTATAAAGATATGACTTAACCAGTAATAGTCTGCAAAACTGTGAAAGCATAGCCAAGCAATATATTACATCAAGATGGAGATAAATAGATGGGCTGAGATTCAGTGATTCTGCATTTCAGTCTACCTTGCTATAGAAAGGCGCTTATTACTTTCAAATTTTGGTGCACACACTAACCATCATTTCCTTCCCTCTAGTTAAAAGGTAACCCATATATCTACTGCTTTGGGTTTCCAAAGACTCGTAACTTAATTCCTTCAGGCTATTCATCAGCACAGTAATTAAACTAGCAAATAGATGTAAATAAAGTGAAATTGGTTTCATGACAGATGAGCCAAAGAGGCCTCTGACATGAAACAAGCCAGGACAATAATTATTTCTGCAGCGGGCTCTATGAGGAAGTCCATCTGGATTTATTAGGTGCTGCTAGTTGTTTGCTGGGAGCAGGCAAGACAAGAGAATCCACGTTAATTTGACAGGATTTTTTTGCATCCTAAATAGGTTACAGAACTATAAATCTAGAATTAACTTTATCAAAACTATAAGTAGGCCTAAATCTGTACCCAGCATAAAAACACTCTTCAATCAAAATAATTTATTAACCAGAAATGGGCTAATAAAACCATTTATTTTTCCAGTGCTCACTGAGTGTCTACATTAGAATCCAGGTCTTCACATATTCCCGACCAAATTATAATCCGGATTGTTTTGGTGGCCAATATATGTTCCACTTCGTGGAAAGAGTCTTACTTTTTAAAACAAATACAGCAGCAGCAATATAGTGACAACAGGGTTTGGGGAGTTTTTAAGAGCTGCTCTTTCAAAACATCATTGGCAATTATAGGCTCAGCTAAATGAAATCGGGTAGGCATCTGCTTCCACCTTTCTGTGAAGGCAAAGTTTATATCCAGAGAAAAATAGGGAAGCACAAAGATTCAAGGAAATTGGGGGGCTTGGACTCAACAAGGCTCAAGTGTAATTGGAGCCATCAGGTCCAGCATGGAGTGGAAGTAATATACAGAATAAATAAAAAAGGGCTTTCACAGCAGGTGCAGATTAGTTCCTTTTCCCTTGAAAAGATTAGAAACTGACTGCTTTATGCTTAAACGTACTCTCAATTATTTAAGCGCCCCTTCGTGATTAGCAAGTAAAAGTAATGCTCCAAAGCGCTGAAGAAATGAAGCAAGAATAACATTGCTTTCCCACAGCTCACGTAGGTTTTCCAGCACAGTGGCTAGCTCCCTGCCGGCTAACAACATTCATACAGGGGAACCCACTCCGATACATTCACCTGTAAGGCGGGGGAGGCGAGAAAGGAGGGAGGCAATTTGAGCGTGAAAAATGCCGCTATCTCCCAGCCTGGGAGAACATAATTCTTTCATAGGCGATTTAGACCTGGGAAAAGAATTTCCCTGTATGCTGAACCCTCAAATCCACTCTACCGACAAAAGCTTTAACATGTTCTCAAAGGATGGGGGGGGGGGGGTGTTACAGGATCCTCTGTTACACCACAGCAGTATAGTAGAGTTCAGATCTTATGCAATGTTGTCCTAATAAAGAAACACACATTTGACATCCTCTCTGTAGGGCGTGTGGGTAATTTTAAAGCCGGAGAGGGATTCTAAAGGAATTTATTTCCCTTTCTCTCTGACTCTCTCTCTTTTAACAAGCACAGAAGGCTAATTATTTAAAAGTTCATGTAAAATTATAAGACATAGCCCAGTCCTTTAATTAGAATACAGTATGAATAGGGGTAGCATATGGAGGAGAATGTCAAGAAGAGGGTGCCAGGGGCAGATCCAAGGAAATCTGTATTCATTTCTGCCTCCTATTTGTTCAGTAATCTCTACCATCATAACTAAATCTTGGAGCATTGATGTAGTTCGAGTTGTTGTTGACTCAACGTCAAAATTCAATCACTGGGGGTTTTGCATCAGCCGGGCTACTTATTTGTCTAATAAATCCGTCATTTTGTAAGAAAAATATTTGAGCAGCCGTACTTGACCTCTTGGTATCCACAAGTCACATTTATTTCTACCAGTTTACAAATGCAAAATGGAGATGATCATCTAATGCCTCCAGGTACTGTGTATCTGATTGGATTTTAGATGGAAATGTCTATTTTAAATACCCTGTGATTAAATTGTACATATAATAGAATTCATGCCTTTCAGAAGGAATCCTGATTTGAAACTTAAAATCCTGTCGGTTTTTTTTTTAAATAATAGTTAATCATAAATTGTTTTGTCTGATTATTTGTTAAACCCAATTTGTAGGGGTTTATTAAAGCCGGATCTTTTTCACTAGAAAACTTATTCTGACCCTGGAATATTTCTGATTGAAATATTCACACACAGAAGTACATTTGTATGAGATACCTATTATGTGATGCTCCACATTGGGGGATTTATTGCGTTGATTTTAATGTGCAGTTACTAAAAGGGGGGCTAGGTTGCAAAAGTTTGTTTAGAGTGTAAGGAAATAACTGTTGCCATGGGACTTTCATTCTAAGCCAAAAACAAGATCGTTCTCCTAAAGGGACGAATCTCTTATCTGTGAGGGCGAATGAATGAATTCACCTCAAAGAGCCAAATCCTGACGCTTTACTCCACTTCAGCGCTGATGATTTCACAGGGACTGATCGCGTCGAGGCGGGGGCATAGGAACCCTCTCCCATACAGAGCCCATCGTCCCATTTGGAGTTGGTTTCTAAAGGACATATTTTTAAAACAATAACTGGCTCATTTACCCCGATCGGTTAGTGCAGGGGGTGATCAAGAACAAGAGAGGCAGCGAACCCATTGGCACAACTTCGTAGTTAACCCTTGATCCTGCAACACTGCCCTCGGCTCGACGCTTGGGGATCCGGCTCATGACAAAGAGTCGGGGTCTCAGTCGGTCAGACTGGCCTCTCTCAAAACGCCAGTCCGAACGAGACGCGCCCCCACACTTCTGGACTCAGCGCTGCGGAGGATGCCGAGCCCATTTGAAGGCGGCTTGCTCACAGTCCAGCCCGGGGCGAGAGGTTTGAGGAGCTCTCCCTGAACGCCAGGCTGGCCGGTTGTCTTCTTTCGACTTTTCAAGGCCACCTCTCCCTGGTTTGATTTGCAAAAGGGCCGCCCAGGTTTAGCCCAAGCCTGTGGAAGAATAAGAGGCAACCTCCGATTTTAGCTGTATGCCACTGACGGGTCCGGCCCTGATTCCTCCCTTCCGCGCTCCGGAGTCAATCCCGCAAAGCCGGCGTTGCTATTGAAGGAACCCGGTGGATCAGAGAGGGCTGAAAAGCCCGCGGATGTACTGCCTTTCCCTCGTGGTGTTTTCAGGGAAGGAGCCCAAGGCTGCCCAGCCCAGCCATTAGCCTAGGGTGAGTCTCACGTGCCCCGCAGGGTCCTTGGTGGCTCTGGGCTCAGGGGGAGATTCTGTGAGCTCTGCGCGGAGGGGCCACAACAGCAGCTCCTTCGCGGTGCCCAGCTCAGCTCGCCACGGGCGTGCCTGTGCCCGGGAGCGAGGGCAGCCTGCTACAGTGCGGGTTGTTTGCCCTCTCTCCCTCCCCGCCCGGGGTCGGTGTCAGTGCAAGGGGCTGCCGCGTGCATAGGCCGAGGGCAGGTCTGGAAAACCAGCGCCCCCGAGCGCCGCCCTGGGTTTGTCTCTTCTCCTCCAGGGGGCGCCAGCGGACTGCCGCCGGCGGCCGGTCGCAGCGGGCCGAGTGCCTCGAGACAAGGCAGCCGCGGAGTAGGCCGGCCGCCGTTCTCAGGACAAGTCTCCAACCCGAACCGCTCTCTCGATCGCCCCCAGGCACCGCCCGGGTGCAGGTTGCAAAGGGGAACCACCCCACCCCGCTCGTGCGGGGCATCGGACCGGCTCCAGCTGTGCCGAGGCCAGCAGTTGCGGCTGGAAGCGAGCCCAGGATTGTCAGGCCGGCTTTGCAAAGCCCGTCAATCAAAAGAGCTGTGAATCCGCACACGCCACTGCACAACAACCCAGCCTTCCGCTGCGTGGGTTGCCAGAACCCCGTGGCCTCGAGTGTGGGCTAATCTGACCCACACAAATAATCCTAACTCACTAGCCTAGCGCCACTGAAATCGGCTGGGTGCAGGAGTAAGGAGGATGCGCACACAACGGGCTGGCTTTGGGAGTGTTTGCGCACACAACGTATAACGAGTGTGCTGCCAGGATTCTCAGACCTGGAGGCGAATTCCCGTCACATCAAAAATAACAAAGATCGCTATCAAAGGAGAATATTTTGGTCAAGAACTTCTGCCGAAACTTCTTTATGCACCACGGCGAGATCGGGGAGGGGGAGTAATAACCTACACATCCAACGAAGTTCTTAGCAAGTGCCATCCTATCTTTGTCCTGCTCTGCCATGGTATTGAACTGTTGAGGTGTATGTAGGAAAACCTAGCCTCTTGCTGGGAGACTGAGCGCTCCTCGGGTACCAGGGATTACTTTTACAGTCTAGTAGGTCACTCCTAGGTCACTAGTAGTACAGTCTAGTAGGTCACTCCCGTTTTAAAATAGTTTCAAGCTTCCACTTATGATAAATATTCGAAATCCTGAGGTATGCAGGAGTCCAGAGTCACTCGCCCAGACGTGGCATGCTGGATCCTTTGTAGATCTGTTTAATTTGATTGTAATTGAGAGGATAGAAAGTGAAGTAAACATGTACTTCTGTTACATTTAGCACTATTGACGGCATGTATATGAACAGTTGTAAAATCTTCTTTAAAGGGGGCAAATTCAAAAGCTGCACAGGCAGTCTCAGAATTTAGCTTTTTGCTTTAAATAATCGCTCCATACTGCCAACACGCCATTCATTCCCAGCTGATTTACTTTCCAAAGTCTTTTTTGGGACTTTTCCCTGCATTCTTCTCTTCAGCAACTTGTGGGACAATGATCTGGAGGGTCTAGGATAAATAGACATAGTCTGACTTGTTTTCAGTCAAAGCGCAGAAAATCAGTACGTTCATGTTAAAACAAGTCATTGATGATTATTGCCATGTCATTGAAGGGAGTCAATATCACTTTACCTGATGCCTTGTATCAATATAATAGCTAGAGTAGGAGCCATATTCTAGCTCAATCTCAATTTGGCATTCAGTTTCAAATGACAAGTATCAGTTGTGAATTCTTTAACTAGACACCTAATACAATGGAGGGGGAAAAGGTGAAATATTTCAGCATACTGAAAATATTAATATTGGCCTGTAGAAATGAACATACTAGGCTGTAGTTATTAACAACTTATAGAGGCTTAAATCAATATCAATTAATTTAATTATGATTTCTAATTGCATTATGCATGATCAATTTGACACACTGCATTAAAGATAATTAGAGAAGGATGCCAGTCACTAATCATTCCCCTAATAGCTTAATGAAAAGGGATGTCATATTTTACCTGTGGGGTAAATCTGTAAAAGAATATAAATGCTTATTTTTCAGTAGAAAGTGTGGGGAAATTATTATACTTTTTAATAGATATTTTAACGACTATACTGTAAATGTATAATGAAATTCTATTTTTATTTTACGTGGTCTTGGTTAAGTATTTATTAGTGTTGATTAAAGTGCTGGGGTGTTGTTATAGGACCATTTATTGGGAACTTGAATGAAGACTAACTTTTATGTAAAAATATCATGCTGTCCTCAGACGCTTGTGCCAAGAGGTCACAGTAGATGGAGTTTCTAACTTAGCATAATGGCTTTAACATTTCCATGACATCATCAGGGAACCTGAAAAGGAGTCTAAGGATAATCAGAGTGGTCATTCAGAAGACCAGTAAATATTTTATGAGGATATATAGAAGACAGGAAAGAAGGTGGTCAGAAAGGTGAATCTGTATTGCTTAGTGCTCTGTGAAGAAGGTTTTTCACTTGATACCAATTTTGATTGAAACTCTGTACATTGTTAATAAAAGAGACTGAGCCTGACCCTTGGAAAGCCAAACTCCAATTTGCTTTTAGTTGATATTTAAATATATTTGTATTCATTGTAGCTGTTAGAGTGTAGTGATTATTTTTCTCCAGGCATGTATCTTACTTTTTTAGATCCACCTATGGAGGCACACGATTGTGTGTTCATACTTCTGGCTGTGCTCTGTTACTCAGTGCATTCCCACACTAGGTGTAAAAGATGATTTATTGTTAAATTGACAGCAACAACAATAAATGGATATTTGTTGAGAATGGTAACAGGATTATGCCAGTGGATTAATTGAATATGCTGCCTCATTTGATTCCTTTTATTCCCACACCTTTGACGAATAACAGAAGCATTTTTTATGACATACAGACATACGTCTTGGTTGGAATCAGCATGGAGCTGGAGTTTTAAAAGAACTATATGCAATAAGGGAAACAGATTTGGTTTAAACAGAAATAAATAATAGTATTTAACACCAAACCTTATCACAACCAGGTTTGTTTAAGAATGTTCATTCTTTTACAGCCCATCAATTCCCACAAAGTGGTCAGCACCCTTAGCGATTCTATTACTTCCAGTGGCATTGATGCATGAATAAGAAGTGGGTAGGACATGCTGGACTGGGCCTTACAATTGTTATTTATTGGCACAGAAGTGTAACTTTTTCTAATGTAACGTTACCAGGAAAATTGTAATCATGGTTTTGAAATGCAAATACAGGAAGGCTGAGGCAGTAAATGATTGCAGGGATATTGAGACACTGGGGGATTTGTAACTTTTCTGCTGTTAATAAACTCCCAGTAAAAAGTACACAGCAGAACAGTTGTTTTTCAGATTCCATAGAGAGAAAGTATAAATAGAAATGGGCTCATGTTACAGCTCACTTCATAATCATTCCTAAATATTCCAAATGCAAGTAGGACAAATTGCAACAACAGCTTGGTCAGAGCTGAGTTATTCATAGCCCTAGATGATGTGCCATGATTTCACATCCCCAGCCCAAATTCAGTTTTCAGACCTGAAACCCACAGGGCCCGAACCTTCAGTCCTTGTTCAGCCAAAATTCCCATTAGGTTTAATCCTGTACCCCTGAAAAGCTAAAGTAACTTGGACTTACGCAGGGAATTTCTTCTGGGTTTGGTGGTAATGCTGTTCCCCCAACCACCCAAGCCAGACATGGGGCACCAATGCAGCTTAGATATCAAGGTGACAGACACCTTAAAAATACCTGAAGCAGATAGATGGCAATGGTTACTATAGCACATAGGGGGTAGTAACAGCCATAGCTGCCGGGACTCTTCTACATGTCTGAATCTGGGCAGTGAGTTAACTGTCATGCCCCCTTCTCTACCTAACCTAGACCACATACATTGGAGGGAATATCTATGTGTCACTGCTTCATAGTATGCAGGGAGTGTGGAGACATGGTTTTCTCCATGGCCAAAGAACCCATAAAGGAAGAACTTAGTCCATTGCATTTAGTCGATTTGCCTGATTAAGGGCAGGAAGCCTGTATATACGCACTTTCATGTGGTTAATTTTATTTGTGGAAGGTGAAATTCACCCCTGCACATAGGGCACTTAAGCACCACCTAAGCCACACAGAAGCCCTATTTTGAGCAGCTAATGTGGGAATAAAATGTTGTTTAGACTGCATGTTGGCCCTCTGCACAAGGGTTAATGTCACTCTGGGCTCACAACTCTTAAAAAAAGCCAACGTTTTAAAAAAATAGTAGTTTTAGTTAAATGAATCTAATCCCATTCAACCTTCAATTGGAGCTATCGAGCACTCAGCACTTTTGAAAATCTGGTTATTTATTGAGGAGCCTAAATATGGATTTAGGAGTTTGACTTTAAGGACACATTTTTGAAAATCTTGGTCTAAGTGTTTTTGATGCCCAGCACAAAGTCAGTTTTGTTTCTAAAAACAAACAAACAAACAAACAGCTCCAGCTCCAGCTCCAGCTCCAGCTCCATCTCCTTTAAACAGTTTATTTTCCAGAAATTTTGTATTAGTTGACTATCAAATTATGGCTCCCCCTTTTCCTGTCTTATATTTGCATAGTTACTGAGTATTGCAGAGTAATTGTTTTTGGCAAGTGCATTAGCAGAAACTTTAATAAAGTCTTTGTTTTTTAAAGCTTCAACATTAAAGCGGCAGTTTTGCTCCATGGTAAAAGGGCTAAGTACATTTTTATCAGCGGTACATTTTAGAAGTATTCAGATAGGATAATTGTGTCTGACCATCTTGTCATACTAATCCTGGTGGTGAACGGCAGTGCTCTGTGTGTGAATATGTTTGATTGCAACTCAACCATTTTTGAAAATTAAAAATACACCCAGACTGTACTACATTATAAACTAATTGGACATCATGTCTCATGATTTAATGTAAATGTACAGCACTGTGTTAGAGACAATTTTTAATAATATGAAGCGGTAATGGTGAAGACCCTCTTCTATCTGAGAAGGTCTCTTTAGCAGCCAAGGGAGACTGAGGAGCATCTAATTAATTATTAATATTGGGGCAGAGTTGTGCTTATTTTTAGTATCTAAAACATTGTTAATAAGTCTCAGTTTGGCACTGAAAATATTAGTCACATTGCCCTTGTCTCACCTATTTAACCCTGATTGCAATGTTTAAGTAAATACTAATGCTGCTCATTTGTATTAGATATTTGAGACAAAAAAAATCTGTATAGTAAAGAGATCTAGGGTGTATGTGGTGAGTGCAACCTGGTTCACATCCACTACACTGAATCCAGGTAAAGAAATTGTAGCAACCAAATATTTTGTCTAATTGAACTCCTGATTTTGTCTGTATTAGAACTGTGTATGATGCAGGAGGCCGAACAAAGAAAGTGAAAGAACGCAGAGCATATACATATCTACATAAAAATGTAGAAACATTAAAAAATAAATTGGATTAGGAAATAGATGAATATAATGACCTTCCTTACTCTCAATCATATGCTGCCAGCTAAGTGTTTGAGTCTGAAAAATTGCACTAATGAAGCTATTTGAAGGCTTTTGTGGACAACTGCTTCCTCTTTGAAGATTAAATGAATGATGTTGATGTGATTAATCTTAGTACAGGGAGTGATGCAGCAGCCAGAAAATACCTTGGTGATTTTCATAATTAAACTGAATCAACATTTCAAAGAAATGCCAGTGTTATCACTTGTATATTAGAATTACATTCATTAGACAGAAGAAACAAATAATTTGAGCAAACAAGATTTTCCTTTTGGTGTACTGAGACTTCTGTCATGTCTCAGAGTCTCTTACTATAAATCATCATTACTGTTTAATTTTAGCCTTGCTTTTCAGTTACTTGTTTTCTGTTTATTTTTTCCTTAACAGTCCTAATGATTCATAGTTATTTGCTTCCTGCTTACTTATTTTCAGTGCCAAATAGCTTCTCTCAGTCTTCAGCTTAAAGTTGGTTGTCCGGTTACTTTCGGATAGTGTTTCAATTGTCATTGAAAAATGATGTAAAAACTCACTGGTTTATACTGTTAATGGAAGGAGACATCCCAGCAAGAGCTCTATAGAGAATGGAACAAGCCCCACAATGTACAAGAAATAGAAGGGTCAAGAGGCTTCTCACAAGACCAAAACCACAAAGAATATATCACCACAATCCATGGAGATAACACTGTGAGCAAGACTCTGCCACTCTTACTCATGCTGAGTTACTCCATGAATAGTCCCACTGATTTCAATGCACCTGCTTGGGGGAAAAGGTACTATTTAGTTTAAATAAGGGTAGCAGAATCTGGCCCTTTATGATTCGTTTAAATGTTTTATCAATAACGTTGCATGGTCTTTTATAATATAAAGTTAAAAGATTTCAATAACATAATGTATAGAGTATTTGGTAAGGTAAGAAACATAACGTATAAGACATCCTTTCCAACACACACATACGCACACACTGAACTTGCAAAGCTGTCAAATTGTTTTGGTAGGACAACAACCAAAACACAGCCTCCCTTTCTTAATACAAGTGAAAGTGAAGGCCTGGGGTTAATGATTGCTGCATCAATAAAATTCAGTGTATTACTCCTTCTATCACCACTTTAAATTATTTTAAAGGTTTCTCTGTGACTTTTGGTAACCCTGATATTTACAGTGTACTTCTAGTCATTGCACAATCTTTCCCTTCACAGTTGTTTAATAGAGAAAAAGAAATGACTTCTTTAGCTTAGTGGATAAAGAACTAGCCTTTCACCTCCAGGACCCCAATTTTAGTCCATCCTGCAATCTTAAGTGAAATGAGTTTGGTGGTCTCCACACAATCTCTAGTGCACAATAATCATCATTGCTGAACTATAGTTTTACCCTGAATTCCGCTTAAGAGCAGCTCAGAGCTGACAAGGCATGAATTCTGAATGGAGAGATACACCCAACAACTCCAAGGAAAGTATTTCTGTGATAGTGTCGAACTGTGTTGTAGAGAAAACATTCTTCTCACCTTCTCTATCCACCAACGCTTTCACTTTTCCATGTCTTTCTAGTTATATTATCCCTGCCTAACTCAACCAGCCACCTCCCCCAAAATTGTAAAACTAATCTGGTGTTTGTTACCATCATGTTTATTGCTCTGCTTATGCATTATAGCGCTTTTCCCTATCGTGTGTCTATTGGGGGCATGCCTACACTGCAGCTGGGCATATGCTTCCCAGTGCAGGTAGACAGACATGCACTAGGTCTGCTCAGACTACCGTACTAAAAATAAAAATGTTTCTAACAGCCATAGGTGGCGGCTCAGGCTAGCCACCTAAGTATATAGCCCGTAGGTCAGGCAGGTTTGTATTTGGGTGAGTAGCCCATGCTGTCACCCACACCGCCATGGCTACACTGCTATTACTGGCATCTGAGCTCAAGCAGAGTTAGGGTGTGCCTGTGTATCTGCGCTGGGAAGCACGCTCCTAGCTGCAGAGTAGACAAACCCTTTGATTGTAAGTTCTTTGGATCAAGGACTCTCTACTAAGAAGTGTTTGTTCAGTGCCTAGCACAATGGGGCCCTATTCTGAATTACTCCCTAGGCACTACCATAATAAACATGATAAATAACAATCATAAGACATCTGTACGGTTGCTGCTCCAAGTATGTGCTGTAATGTAATGACCGAACTGGAATCTGATGGAATTCTTGAGGTAACTGATTTCATATGCATATCTATTATGCAAGCAATCCTATACATAGGGTGACCAGATGTCCCGATTTTATAGGGACAGTCTCAATATTTGGGGCTTTGTCTTATATAGGCACCTATTACCTCCCACCCTCTGGTCATCCTACCTACGCATAGCTATTGCCTGTTAAATTAGTGGTAAGACCTGAAGATGATAGTTCCCATGTTCAGGATAGTGGATTGCCCATTTGAAAAAAAGCCTCATATTAAGATGAATAGAATCAGCCGTGTTCAGTTGCAAATGTATTTTGTAATTATAATTTGCACGTGATTTAATACAGTGACAAATTATTTAGGAAGACTTGACATTCATTTAGTTGCTTCTCAACCCCCATCAGTTATGACAGTGGAACTACAGTAGAAGGAAAAAGCATGATTATCTGGTACTGATAAGGAGTAGTGAGGGAAATAGCTTATTGGCTGTTAATAGAAGAAGTGGAATTTTTTAAGCAGTGTTGGGCTCAAATCCAGCAATGGGTCTAATACCCCACACTTATGAAATGGGGAGAGTTTAAGATCAAAATATGGATCCAAATCAGGTTGGTATCTCTACAACGGACTAAACCAATTCTGTGGATCTGATCAACCCATAACTGTGGGAAATCCTGATCCAGATCCATATTTTGATACTAAGGCTCATCTCTGGTTTTGAGCTATGTTTAAAAAGAGCATGGGAATCAATGAGGCAGAGGGATGGTAAGTACTGCTCATGGCACAGATGGTGCAGAAAAAGCAGCAATGGATGGATTTTGAGTGGGAGAGCTTGTCTACGCTAGAAAGTTGTACTGTTTTAACTGTACCTGTATAGTGTGGATGCAGTTCTACTGATATAATGGTGCTTTATATCAGTACAGCTCTTGCTGCAGAGGAAGGGAAATAAGCTATACTGATATAAGGCCCCTTCATACTACAGTACCTGCATCTATATGAGGGCATTTACTGCTATAACTCTATCACATCCCTGACCAAAATAATTATACTGGGAAAAATTTCAAGTTATACCTGGCAAGAGACTGGGTAAATGACCCATTAATTGAGTCGTGAAAGACATGAAAGAATGAAAGGCTAGTACAGAAAGTGACATCTCTAAGTGAGAATGGAGAAGAAATTCACAGCAATGTGCTGAACATACTGTGGCTACAGGGAACATGTCTCTAATAGTAATGATCTGCAGGTTATATGAAAAAGGTGTAATGTATTTTTAGGTGATTTTGGTTATCTTGTTCTATGTAGCAGTGGGTAGGACAGACTAAACAAATACAAGCGATTATAATCTTACGTGGTTTTTTTTAATGATCTGTTTAAAAATTTCAGTGTCATTTCCTCCCCTTTCTTCATTTAACCTAATATTGCAGCCAATTGCTCTCTTTGGGTCAGATTTCCTTAAGTGACCTGGTGGTCTACCACAGAGTCCTTGTGTCAAATTCCACCTTTACTTGCCCTTGTGGAACCCCGCTGACTTCACTGTAACCCCCCACCCCAGAGACAGACAGAGAGCTTAGTGGAGGGGCTTGAGCTGACAGTGTCCAGGTTTAACTGACAGGGTCTATATCCAGGAAATTTTCAGACAAGAGTCTTTGAACTTGAAATTTGCTTCTCCCATTGGTCCAACACAGATAAATCTATTGACCTTCTGGGCAATGGCAAGGTCTATTTGTTTCTCCAGGCTTTTGAGAAATTGATAGGATAGGAAGTATAAGAACATAAGAATGGCCATACTGTGTCAGACCAATGGTCCATCTAACCCCGTATTGGTGCCTGATGCTTCAGAGGTAATGAACAGAACAGGGCAATTATTGAGTGATCCATCCCCTGTTGTCCAGTCCCAGCTTCTGGCAGTCGGATGCTTAAGGAAACCCAGAGAATGCAGTTGCGTCCCTGACCTTCGTGGCTAACAGCCATTGATGAGCTTATCTCCAGGATCTTATGTCATTCTTTTTAAAACCCAGTTATACTTTTGGCCCCACAACATTCCCTGGCAATGAGTTCCACAGGCTGATTGTGTGTTGTGTGAAGACGTACCTCCTCACATTTGTTTTAAATTTGCAATTTATTTCATTGGGATAGCTATTACTTCAAGGGGGTGGTATTTACTATTCCCAATATTGGCTTGGGGTGAAGAGAAGTCATCATCTGTTACTGGTTCAATTGTGAGTTTTGTTATAAACTTTAATGTATATGTACCCAGACTGCATTTTTAAAAATCCAAATTTAACAACTACAATGATAATAATGAATAGTAATAATTCCAAAACCAAACACTCTTTAAAAACAGTTAAGGTTGCTGAGTAAGAAAACAGAAAATTCTAATACTTGAGCTAAAGGAAGAATTCTATTGGCTGTTATCAATAGAAACACTTTTATGTTATTTTTAAGTAGCAGCCAACCATGAGAGCTCAGCAATCTTAGACATATATCTAGGGCCTGATCCAAAGCCTGCTGAAGTAAAACAAGTGAAAAGAGGGACTTAGAATGAAACACTCAGGAAACATTAACTATAGCTATTCCTAGTGTGTTTCCCTCCTTTGGGAGACAGAATGATTGACTAGAGGATAGAAACATTCTGAAATTCTCCTTTCAGTCTCGTTCTCATCTCAGCTGCTAACGCTGATCTTCCACAGCTCTGGCCTGGCTGCAGCTTTCAGCACTGATGCAACACTGAGAATAACAGTATAGCAGAAGCTTTAAGTAATTCCTAATTTAGTTATATTTAAAAAAGAAAGGAAGGAAAGAACAAATGAGAAATCAGCAAGCATGTCAGGTCACAGGAGAAGGTTGGAAGTGCTGGAGTGTACAGGAGTAGTGTATCTCTGAAGACACCGTTGGCATTTTTTCTTTAGCATTTCAGCCCTGCCATGACATCTCAGATTTATTTTTTAATTAACCCCCAAATTGGGAGGTGCTCACTGTTTCTGCTATGTAGCTTTTAATTAAAAGTGAAAGTAAGATACTGTTCAGTCTGCAAAAGGAAGCTCTGAAACCCAGAGATGAGTGGCAGAGAGCAAAAAAGCAAGGGAATTTATATGGGAACAATGTTAACTACGAACCCAGGTGTCTGAGAAGGGTGTAATAGGCTGAAGAAGAAGGACACTACCCCACATCCTGAAACTAGAGTGCAAAAGCAGCCAAAGTCCCTCTGCATCACTCTCAGGTGGTGGTAGGGTCATTGGATGATGATGATGGTGATGATTCCAATATTCAAAGACATAAGGCCTGCAATGGAGAGTTTATTATCCAATTATAGACAAGGTGAACCAATGGAGTGTAACAAATGGTATCAAGTAATGGGGGAGGGTGGAGCTTACTATAAACTCCCATAGTAGGCTTGTGAAGTGCAGAACTTGATAGTTCCATTATGTTTAAATTATCTCACTCACCTATTGTAATTAAAAAAAATTCTGTGTAATCCCTTCCTCTAGCGGCCCATCACTGACTCACTGCCATCTTCCACACTGGTCTATGTGGGGCCAATGTGAACCTCCCCTGGATAGTATATAGGCATGGCAGAGGCCTTCTTGTGTTGTTACTCCACCTCCAACTCCACCTGCACAGTGTCAGTCCAGCATTTATGTGGTGCAGAGGGCTTTGAACAGCCCTATTCCCAAACCAGGAGAATTTCATTCCTAGAGAGGAGAGTGAAAAGGGAATAGAACCATATTTTTAAAAGGGTCTTCTGCATCTTTTGTATCGTTTTGATGGTCTCCCATTGTGCTTCAGCCAACCCTTGAAAACCTGTGCTGTATCCACTAGAATGGATTGAATGGGATTCCCTTTTAGACCCACTCTTTATTATGTTTCTTGTGTTGCTCTTTAATCAGTTGCTTTTGAGACTTGTGAGAGACTTCCTCCTTTTTCTGAATCTGAGCAGGCTGCCTACACAGAATTTCCAGGCCATAGAAGACCAAGGGTCCTATCCTGCACCCCTGAAGTCAATGGGAGATTTATTATTATTATTTGTTATCTGTATTATGGTAGCACTTAGGAGATTCAGTCACAGATCAGGCCCTAATGAACTAGGCATTGTCTAAATACATTTCAAAGAGACAGTTCCAGACCCAAAGAGCTTATAGTAAAAGTTTTACCACTGACTAGTGGAAGCTGAACTGGCCCCCAAACCAAGAAATCAAAGCCAGGCCTCCTATATGGCATTTTAAAAGCCCTACCACTAGGTCACCAGTCCAACAATGTATTTGCTGTTCATTTTAAAATGAGTAAACAGTTATTTACAAAATACAAATATCTCAGTACACACACTGCCCAACCCTGAAGTCCTTACTCCACACTTCATATTAGTCCTTGCGAAGAAAAATGTCCAGTTGATTTATGTGAGAAATGTCCAAGTAAGGACAAAAAGACGTCATTTGAAAAGTGGAAACCAGTCCACTTGATGACAAAAGAAAGAAAGAAAAAGTATGGCAGGTAAGCTATAAGATGGAATTTACTGGGCTAAGATGGAATTTGAAAAGCAATACCTGATGCCATAAACAAGAAATAAGATCTAAATGTAAGTATATGAGAAGTAGAACATGCACCAGAGTCAGTGGATTCACAGAACTGTTAACAAGTAAATTGAGTAATCAAGCCAGGGGAGGATGTTGCAGAGTCACTAAACAACTTTACAACAATATTCTTCCCAGAGAATGATGGAGAGATACATATACCTGAGATACCCTTTGCAGGTACTAAAGATGAGGCACCATCAGAGACTGGAATGTCAAAAGAGGAGGCATTAGAATATACTGAGAATTTGAATTCCATTAAGTCATTATGGGCCTGATTTCCATTGACTTGTTCAGTGAGCTTTGCATCAGGCCCCATACTCAGATGTTATTCACTAAGAGATCTGAAGGAGCTTAAGAATTAGGTGGCCAGTTTGCTAGAAAACATATGTAATCTGACATTAAAATCAGTTATTATGTCAAAGGACTAGAATTTAGTCAATGTTGTACCTAGCTTTTAAAATTCCAGACCAATGAATTTTATTTCTCTATGAGGACAATTGGCCGAAACTATAATTAAAACTAGCATTATAAAATACCTATGAGCTTGCTAAGAAATTTCAGTGTGGCTTCCCTAAAAGAAAATAATCTCTCTCTAGTCTATGAGACTTCTTTCAGTGAGTTTATAAAATAGGGAATAAAGAAGCAGTAATAAGCAAAGGACCTGATTCTTGTTACATTTACATCCATTTTAAAACTCCCTTTCATGGCTAGTGTGACTTTCAGTGGCCTTAGAACAAACAAACACATGACAGATGTGTAGTCACATTACTTAATGCACCTCTGGAAGGCGCTCAGATATTATGATAATGAATTCTGTGTAAAAATGTATATAGAATAGAATACAGTAGTGCGAATGATCCATATTTTATCTGAACTTTCAGAAAAACTAATTGTTCATAGGTTAGACGCAAAATTATCTTATGGTTTGGAAAATGGTTAAGAGGTAGAAAACAAAGAGAAGGATCAATGGTCAAATTTCAACCTGTAAAATGGTTAGTAAGGAGAGCTTTAGGGCTCTAACCTAGGACCAGTCTTGTTTAATATATTTATAAATGAACCAAAACAATGGGTGAACAAGGGGATGGCAGAATTTGCAGATGACACAAGATTATTTAGGTTAGTTAAGACTGAGAAGATTATGTGGGCCTTCAAAAGAGCCTAGCAAAGGTAAGCAACTGGGTGAGCACAATGACAGATACAATTCAGCGAAGCAATGAATTTATAAGTCTTGATTATGATCTTACACAAATTTTACATTAGTATAACTCCACTGACTTTAATGAGCTTACTTCTGATTTACTCTGATAACAATTAGATCATGATTAGGCAAATGTAGCTTGATTCATCTCTCATTTACACTGGCATAAATCAGGAATATCCACTGACGTCCATGTGCTATACTAATAGCAAAGTGGTGTAGGCGGGAGGAGAATCAGGTCCATATAGTTTATTAGGTAAGTGATACTTAATTTTTTTTCTTTTGATTGTGTCTGAGTTAAATACAACTGTAGCCCATAGAGCTAGCTTAGCCTTTTATTTTACTTAGCAGCAACACAAGGAACCTTGTGTTACACAGTCTTGGATAATTTGCAGGTGGATAAATCTGAGTTGCTAGTTGTTGCAATTTTATCATGAGGCTTGCAGTGTGGAGGCTTTCTTTCAGACTGCTTGCAATTATGTGAGCAGCTGCTGACAATTTACAAATTTTAGGCTGATCTGATCTGTTGTAGCCTCTGCTCATGAAAGGCTGCTGGCATGTTTGTCAGTTGAGAAGTGCTGCTGTGGTGTCCTTTGCATTTCCTTCAATCCCTGCTTTGTGTTTCTGCAGGGCAGAAAGCAGCCTACCTTGGACAGAAAAAGTAATTGAGAAGCAGCTGATTGGTACCAGTGGATTCCCACTAGTATAATCCCACCCTCCATTTAATGCTGCATTACAAGCTACAGTTTGACAAAGCCCTGGCTAGGATGATTTAGCTAAGGTTAGTCCTGCTTTGAGTAGGAGGTTGGACTAGATGACCTTCTGAGGTCCCTTCCAACTCTATATTCTACGAAGGGGATGTTTATGGAGAGAATTTAGAAACCCAAGACTTTTAGTCCTCAAGATCTTCATCCACCAGAGAAGGAGGATGGCAGCCTATTTCAGGTACTTCCTGTCTGTGCCAAAAGTAGGCTTCTACTTACTTCCCTGTGAATCTTCCTGACTGGTTCGGAAGGCACTTAGTGTTTGTAGCAGAAAAGGTCTAGGGCAGGTATTGCAGAGTGCTGGATGAAAGAGAGCAATAGGGACAGCTGGAGGGTGCTGGGGATAGAGGAGAAAGACCAAGAGTGGGGAAGCAGGAGACTGCAAAATACCAGGAGAACAGGGAACTGGAGAAGGCAAAGATGCTATTCAGAGGATCAGAGAGGGAAGGTGGACTACCATGTCCTCCAGCTGGAAAAATATGTATATTCAAATATGGGGTGAGGGACACTTTCCTCAAATAGTTCAATCATAAGATGACAGTAATAATAATAAAATAAAATTAAAATCAGATTTTTTTCTGGTCTCTCTTCCCCCTACCCTTTTGACTTCCACAAATTTTTTGAATTCTTAGGCGTGGTGATGCTGGAATATTAAACTGCAAAACTAACTGAATTCAAGATTCATATAGTGAGTATTTTCATTAAACTCACCTGTGTGGGCATTTGATATGAGACTTTTGGTGCCTCTGATGTCACAGATTGATGGTGATGAGTAGGTAAATTAGATGAGTTTAGATTAGACAAATAGAAATATGCCATCTGGGATGTCTTTAGTAAACTAGGAAGAGCCAATGAATTAACAAAGAGGGGGAAATATATTTTCTTTTATTTGGTCAAATTTATTTCTGTGTTGCTGAATGTCTCAAACAAGTTCGATAGTGGGACTTACCAATATAGAAGTATGGAATTAACTCCATTTTTATTTTAGCTCTGCTACTCATCTTTAAAGCCTGTGGCATTTTTTAGCATGGTGTTTAGTGGCTATTTAAAATCCAGCTGCTCTGACTTTGCTGTCAAACTAGTTGAAGTTGATGTGGCAAGGGAGAAGTTGGACTTTACAAAAAATGCTGTCATCAGAAAGAGCTGTTACTATGCCAGATTGTTTTTCTAGTGACAGCACAAATATGCAGGAATGGGTGCCATGTCATACAATAGTTGGAGTCTTGGTAAGAAAGACCAGAGTCCTAAATCTAGTAGTATTGATGGAAAGTAGCAACTCTGAAAGGATAGCCAGCAATACTTCTCAACAACTGAGGTCATCATATGAAGTATCCAATCAAAACTACAGGAGAATTTTCGGTAGAGAGGATGTAACTAATTAAGTTAGAATTTGGCCTGGATCATATCTGGTTCTCTTTGCCATTTGGGAAAATATAGACATTGAATAATTTTTGTGTATATATTAGATATTTAGAAGGTGATTGTCACACTCTCTAAGCACTTTTTGATTAAAGAAAAATAATATAACCCAAATGCAGCTGTAATGAGACAATAGTAAGGCTTAAGAAATGTTTTCTTTGTGGGCTGTCTGAAGTTTCTATTTCCTCTTTACATTGTTCACTATCACTTTCAGGGTTGTGGTGTCAGCATCCATAGCATAATCAAAACTCCTGACATTTTGGAGGCAATCCTGAGAGACTGAAACGCCCCCAAAGTCTGCGCCCCAGGCTAAAGCAGTTAGATAGATATCACTAGGTCAGGAGGTGCTGATATCTCTACTCCCACAAAAAGGGCAATGAATTTTTAATGCCCACAAGTTCTGAGGATCTCAGCTATATTTCTCTTCCAAAACATATAACCCTCCAACAACTCAGAGCTTCTGAACACCATTTTTGGTAATTGAACAACAGTCATAATTTCTGCAGCAATCCAAGACATTCTTGGAATATGCCTATCCAAGTATTACCCAAGGCTAATACATAACAACAATAATAATGCTTCATTTATGAGGTAGTGCAACTTTGAAGAGTTAAAGACTGGTGCCATAATGTTGTGTTGGGGAAGATGACTACACAAACAGACTACGAATAACCAACAAATGGGATTAAAAAATGGGCCATGTGTCATGGTACGCATGGATGGTATTATATCAGACCATTATGTTTTTGATGGGGGAGAAATGAGGATTCCACAAAGAACATCAGTTTTCAGATCTTCGGCTGTTGTAAACTGGAGAAGCTCCACTGGAGTCAACAGAGCTGTGCTGATTTACAGCAGGGAGGCTCTGGTCTAATAGTTCATCCTTTCTCTTAATACTTACTTTTTCTGACTTCCTCTTTAAATCCATGCTTCCTGTTTTCTCTTCCAGTGCTCTGTTCAGTTTGGTCCCTGAGCTCATCTCTGCTCTTGAGCCTCACCCCTACATCCAAGCTGCTCAGCTACCAGTCCCCTTTATTTCCTTCTCTCACTCTTGTGTTTGTGCTTCCTTCCATTGAGGCTGCTGTGCCAGATCTGATCAGGTTCACCAGCCTTCTTCTCCTTCTCTTGTGTAGCCTATACAACACACTCCTTTCTATTATGTATTGTTACTAAAAATGAATAAGTAAATAAATAATTTAAAAAAATTACTCTGTCCTGCCTGGTCCTGTGAACTTTCCATCCTCAAGCATCCAGCACACCATCTTCTACTGTTTTGTTGGTTTTGGTAAGGACATCCTCAGCTGATGTTAATTATCATAGTTCCATTCAAATTAATGGAGCTATGACAATTCACACTAGCTGCTTGAGGATATGTGACTTCTTTGTTCTGTTCAGCATTGGCACTCAGCAAATACTGTAATAAAAAGAGTAATATTTGAGTGTGAACTTCCAGAATGATAGATTTTGTTTTTAAATTAACACCACAATTACTTAAAGGGCTCTCATATTATTTTAAATGTAGTTCAGAGCCTAAGTTTATTTTCTTTGAAAAAATACATTTACTCATATCTCAGTGTAGCTGTCTATAGAGGTTACACAGCAAATTTTATTTCCTATCTCTGTTCCCCTGCTACTGAAATGCATAACCTCCTTTTCTGACCTAAATACATTTGTGCTGGACTTCAAGATTCAGAACATCTGTCTACAGTCTTCAAATTAGGACCTCGGGAGGCCCATTTTTGCTGCTTATCATATATTACAAACCACAACGGAAGCCATGTGCAAATTCAGTTCCCTTACAGATTGTCTTACTGTCAATGACAGCTTTTTGCACTTTCATTACCACCATCCTTCTAGCACATTCAGATACTGTATTTTCACCCTTGGATTCAATGACAAGGAGATTGCCGTACTGAAATATTCAACTGGATCAGTATGTTAGCTTTGTTTAACATATCTTTATAAAGGTGTAAAACCATGTTTTATATTTAAGCTTCTCAGTGCAAGGGACACTAGTACATCATCCCATTCTGGACTAGGCTTTGTTACTCACTGTGCATTAATAATACACAGAGAGACATATATGCTGTGTATATATATATACACAATGTGTGCATGTGATTAAATAATGTACAAGGTAGATCATTCTTTTATAGATCAAATAGTTTTTTAATAGAAATAAAGAGAGCCCAAGAGAATGTAAGATTTACTTTTTTACTTACTAAATGTATTCTCTTAGGCCCTAATTCAGGAAAGCACTTAAGCATGTATTTAACTTTAAGCATCTGCTTTCCTGAATTGGAGACTTCTACAGATAACTAGATACATTCAGTACTGTGAATAATTCAACTGTGCTTTAATTGAGTTCTCAGTACATTATAATATTTGAGAAAAATATGAACATGAATGACAGATCCAGATGTGTGATGATGAGGAACTAAAGGTGGGGGATAGCTAGGATGGTAGTTGTGAAAATGAAAGACCTGGTCAGAAGTAGGTATTAAGTAGATGAGGGCCAGGCATGCTCCACACAAACAGATCTGTGAGAGCATCCCAGTCCTGGTCTACAGCACTTTTCCTGACCTTTTATATAGCAAACACTATGAACTGTGCCATGTTATGTGGCAGGTTTATGACTATTGATAGACATCCTATAAATTGATTCTATAAATAAATAAAACCAAAGTACTTATGCTAAGAAAAAATACATACATATTTCCTGTATATATGTAATCTCTTCCTTTCTTGTTCACTTGTTCTCTCTTTAGCTCGCTAAAAGTAGTGATTCAAATAAGCTGATTTTCCTTGTCTCAAAATTTTGAAGTACATTTAAACACAAAAATGTACAATAAATGGAAATCTTAATAACTATGTCTCACCTGCGACATACGTTTATCACTTTGAAGGGAAAAGAAAATGAATCTTTCCCCCAGTCTACACTGTTAATCAAATATCACAAATGTCTCAGTCCATTGGTTTTTTTTGTAACATATAATTCAAGTGAGCATTTTCTTGCAGCACTCTACAGAGATTTTGAATAACGTATTTATTATTCAAAGGAAAAACACGGAAGAAATCTGCGATGAACATAGAAAAAATGCTTTTTTCTAGTTTTTCTTGTGGAACAATTTTCTCTTCTCAAATTCCGAGGAATCTTGCTTTGCTCTGATTATTTAAAAAAAGCACCAGTTCATCTGATTGGACAGAAAGACTGGAATGGGGATACAAATGGCTGCTGAGAGGGAGCATTGTTCTGACTCACTTCCTTGCCAGCATGGACAGTCTTCAAGCTGCCATACTTCCTATAATATGGTGCAAAGAAAGTGAAGTTGCAGTAGCAGCCACAGTAGGATAGGAGTGATTCATTTGGACCTTCTGTGGTGACTGGGATGCCTGTTGGGGGGCTAGTTAAACTACTGCCCCATCTGAACAAAGCTTTTTTTGCAAGCCTTTATTCTGACTGATGTCAATCAAATCCAGGGTGGTTGATTGCTTAATGGGTGCTCTGATAGGCAGGGGACTGTGCCAGTACCCCCCATCTATACAGAGAAGAAGGCAGGGATACAGTAATGGGATGAATCCAGTGGAGCAACAGTCCCTTTTCTGACAGCCAGGAGAGGAAAAAGGAGTGCAGCACAGATGAAGCAAAAGTTGGCAGTAGCTTTTTGGTGACTGGGCCGTCTAGTGAAGGGTGAGCTGTGGAGCAGCCACATACAAAAAAGTGGGAGGTGGAGGGTACTGAGAATGCATTAGTGCCATACCCACCTTGAGGGGCACTAAAACAAGAGAGTAAAAGTTTTGGGGACAGGTAAATTTGTCCTGCTCCTTTGTACGTTCATCACTGTTGGCATTTCAGGGCAGTCTGGAGCTTTTAAGGGAACTTTCTCCTGGTTCTCCATGACTGTGTTTGAAAATAGGTGGAAAGAACTGCAGGTGAGGGCAGCAGTGACTCCTTCTTTTCTTTATAGCCACATAACACCACAGCAAACTCCACCTGCTATTTACCCTGTTTTTTCCACTCAGGGTTTTCTGTATTCGCCCGCCACTCTTCCGGTGGCTTGGGTTGCCAGGTGCCCTGCCTGCTCCCCCCCAGTTCCCTTTTCCCCCCCACTTTAAAAACAGTTGTTTGCACCATGCAAACAGCAATATGAGCCAAAATGGTAGATGAGTGAAGATTGGGGGCAGTAGCAAATAGGTCACTTCAGTATGCAAACAGGAACATATATTTGATGAGAAAATCACATTTAACAAGTATTTGGGCTTAGACACTGGAAAAATACAGTTTCAGTGTTTGCAGTTCTCTCCTTGAAACACAGCACACCCTGATGTCTTTAAAAGCATGCAATAAATCAGTTACTAGCACTGTATACATGCCAAGCAAATGACAGAGGAAATGCTTTCTGGGTACAACAGCATGCAGCAATAGCTTCAATGAAAACATCTATTGCACGTTTCAGGCGCAGCAACATGCAGCACTCACAGTCTAGCAGAGCTAACAGTGTAAAGCACAGTTCACTAACAGAAAGGCAAGGCACTTTGATACAAGACCATTCAGCGATTTGAGTAAACACCATGCGCACATTTCTGGTTTACAGCATGGCTATGTAGCAAGAACACTCTGAGGGCTATGGCTTACAGCTGCAGAAGCCTGTTGATTTTGACACGGACTTTCCTGCTGTCTGCTGGCAGTATTTCACAGAAATTTTGGATCAAGTGATACTTTCTTTTTGCCCTCATATTACAGGGCATTGTAAATGTGTCCTCCATTGCATGATGGAGGTAGGGATGGGATACAGAAGGATCTAAACAAATTGGAGGATTGGGCCAAAAGAAATCTGATGAAGTTTAACAAGGACAAATGCAGAGTCCTGCACTTAGGATGGAAGAATCCCATGCACAGCTACAGACTGGGGACTGATGAGCTAGGTAGCAGTTCTGCAGAAAAGGACTGGGGGGTTACAGTGGATAAGAAGCTGGAGATGAGTCAGCAGTGTGCCCTGGTTGTCAAGAAGGCTAATAGCATATTGGGCTGCATTAGTGGGAGCATTGCCAGCAGATCGCGGGAAGTGATTATTCCCCTCTATTCGGCATTGGTGAGGCTGCATTTGGAGTATTGTGTCCAGTTTTGGGCCCCCCACTACAAAAAGGATGTGGACAAGTTGGAGAGAGTCCAGCAAAGGGCAACAAAAATGATTAGGGGGCTGGAGCACAAGACTTATGAGGAGAGGCTGAGGGAACTAGGCTTGTTTAGTCTGCAGAAGAGAAGAATGAGGGGGGATTTGACTTTAACTACCTGAAAGGGGGTTCCAGGGAGGATGGAGCTAGGCTGTTCTCAGTGGTGGCAGATGACAGAACAAGAAGCAACAGTCTCAAGTTGCAGTTGAGGAGGTCTAGGTTGGACATTAGGAAAAAGTTTTTCACTAGGAGGGTGATGAAGCACTGGAATGGGTTACCTAGGGAGGTGGTGGAATCTCCATCTTTAGAGGTTTTTAAGCTGCGGCTTGACAAAACGCTCACTGGGATGATATAGCTGAGGTTAGTCCTGCTTTGAGCAGGGGGTTGGACTAGATGACCTCCTGAGGTCCCTTCCAACACTATGATTCTATGACTCTATGATGGGATACATTTTCATGCTATTCTATGAGCACTTTTGGGAGGGCAGGATCACCCTGGAAGACAGTTTTTCAGTACATTTTCTCGGATGACCTCTATTCTTCTGAAAGAGAACCATCCTCTGCCATTTGAAGATCCTCCTAAGGGATATATATCCTCTAGAGACATGACTGCTGGAAACACAGCAAACTGGATTTATTATATTTGGCCCTTGCATACATTATACCTTTCCCTTCCTCCCAACTTTTTCCCACTTGCACAAGTTCAGCTAAATGATGAACTTGCCTGGCACTTAGAAAACTACTCACTATCCTGAAGCCAGGGGACTGGCTGCTGATGAAAATATTTTTGACGTTTTGGTATAAGAGAAAAAGTAAGGAATTGCAGATCTGACTCTTCGCTATGGGGGTGAAGGACAGGCGGTGGGAGGTTTGGCTGGAGTGGCAGAGAACAGATGTCCTTCTGGTTCCTGGCCAGTTTGGGGTGGGATGGGAGGAGTTACTCTATCCTGCCTTGTCATCCTAATGAGTGGGTAATGCTTGGGCAGTCTTACTATACCTCATCCCCGATCTGACTGGTCATCTTGAAGGCTATGGGGTCCTCCTATTGGCCAATCTACCCGATGTCCCTAGCCAGGGAAAGGGGTGAAGGTTTAAAACATTCTTCCTGGGTGCAGGGACGCTCCTTTTCTTTCTCAATTCCCCCATCAACAATTTCGTGTAGTAGGCAGGCTGGCCCCTAAAATGTTTCTTGGAACAAAGGGCTTAGACATCTAAGCTGGCTAACTCCAGGAGAGGGATTTCCATCTGATCGCTAGTAGAGATAGCAGTCCAGACTTAGGTGCCTAACTCCATGAGAAGGGCAAGGATTAGGACACATCCCTCTCCTCAGCATCTCATCTGTCTAGTTTAAACAGCTCCCTGACTAGCATGATGGCTTTTGTGTGTACCTATTTTCAGGTACCTATCTCTCCACATTCATTGTAGAGGGAACCTAAGTGCCTAACTCATAGCTTGTGGATCCCAGTGATTTTCAAAGTGCCTTCCTCTTCTTTGTATGGTGATGTAAATATAAAGCAACAACTGTAATTTTACATTCAGATGGTTAAGCCAGATAATTGCATCTGGAGTAGCAGAATGTATTTCTGTGATGCCTCCTTTGTGTTTGTGATTCGGGCATTGAGTTGTTATATGGTCTGTTCTGGGTGACCACAGTCATGCATTGGAGAGTCTTTAATTTTCCATTTGTGCATCAAGTATCTGCATCTGCCATGGTTTATGTGGATACGGTTTGGGGTCACCCATGAACTTTATGGGAGATCAAAGCCAAGGATCTTCTGCGTTGGGTCTTTTATGAGGTGTCTATTTGTAACTTCTTGTGAACGCCATTTGGCTTTCCAACCTTCATCAGAGTTGAAGTTGCATTGTTGAAGGTTAAATGCATGGGTCCAAAAGGGCTTATGCGACTTCAAGGAGTGGTGAGGGATGTTGCTAAGGTCTGGTGGATGGGAAGATGTTCGTTTTCCACGATCCTCTGGAATTGCTAAAGGGTTGTGGCATCATGGTGAATGGATGGGGTGCCTAAAATGTAGGCATTGCAATGCTCAGTGTCACAATGCCTAAATCCCTGTGGAACCAAGCAAAGCATCAAAAGCATAAGGTGAACAATGTATCCCATCTCAGACTGTGTTTCACCTACACACACCTTCACAGACCCAAGACGTTTTCTTCTCTATCTGTAAATAGCAAATCAAATGATGGACTATTTTCAAAATAGTATTTTGAGATCTACCCTAACAGCCCTGCTTTTAGCAGTAGTTACAGTTCTCCCTTCAGGGTGGCAGCCTCTCTGCCTCAAGCTCCCACACTTCTGAAATTTGACTCCCTGTGTGTCTCATATATGATGTGCAGTATACCACAAGTAAACATAATGTGAGTGAGATATTTCTTGGCACAATCAGGTCGTGTCATGAGACCTCTCCACCTACCCTTACGTCTGCCAAAAATACAGTCCCCCTGCAGTTACTTGGGTAACTTCTCCCTGTAGTTAAACTGTCCAGATTGCTGTGTGTGGTTTCATGAAGAAAAGGGGGTAGGCTGGATCACCCAGGGTACAAATTAAGACAGCAAGATTTGAGGAAAAAGTTCCCTGTGCAGCTTTTTGGACAGTCCAAAAATTATGCATATTCTGACATCATCCAACGTTAATTTCTGTAAATATGCCCTGGTAAGCCCCCAAGGCCTGCAGCTCCATTGAAAAGTAGCCCATCTGGTTGATGTCTTCAGAGGCTAGATGAATAGGGCCCAAAATTGTTACATGGATCATCTATAATATTCCCACAGTTAGGGAACCCCAGCTTCTCAAATCCATCAATTGGTTCCTGCACATTGCACAGTGTCATATCTCTGTGCAACAGAACATGTTGAATTGCCTTCCAAATCTCCCTCACAATCACCTCAACTATGGATTTTCCTTTGCCAAACTGGTTCACCACTGACCAATATAGTAGATAGTGAGAACCTAAAACACAAGGCCTGGTATGATGGGTTAGGGCCTGAGGCTTGGGCCTGAGGCCTGAGCCAAGGCAGCAGTTAAGCCCTGTGATTATGAAGCAAAGTTAGCAGAAATCAGAAATCACAAAAACTGGCGAGAACAGAGCTGGAATTGCAAAAATACACATTCCTAAAGAAATACTAGGCACAGAACACGCAAGCACATTCTAGAACATCCTGATACCAGGAATGGGACAAGCTCATTCCTCAAAGATAACAAGGACATACTGCCCCCTCCAAGGTCAAAATAACAATATGATAAAGATGTTTTAATTGAACCATTCTGTACAAAGTAAAGGTGGTATTTTGCCACGTCAGAAGGTGGCAACTACACACATCAAAGAGGCAATATGAAACTTGTTTGTATAAGTATATAAAAGAGGGTCTCAAAGGGAGTGTCTTTGTCTGGCCGACTGAGAAACGGAAAGCCCCACCGTTTACTAAGCAGGTCCATTACCACGGGCGTACATGGATTAAGTATACTTGTAGCATGTATAGGGCGCTTTATTGGCAATAAGCCTGGCCTGGTGCCTTCGTTATTGAAACGGATCTCTGGTCTTATTGGGTAATTCAATCGTGGTTTGCTGTATTGGCTTTCTGCACAGAGCGTGGACAGCACACACACTGGGAAAACACACACAGCCAACAGATAACAACAAGAAGTAGCAATCTGGGATAGCAAACTTCCATATTGAACTCTCTTTTCCACAGTAAGGCATTCTCATTCTGGTGTTCTGGTGCTGCAGGATCTAAGTAATCTCAGCACACAACACAAAGAATGTGGCCTTCCACTTCCGAACTTCTGGAGCCACTGCTGATCATCCCAGCTCTCCAAAATAATCTGGACCCACCAGTTAGAGCTTGTTGTCCCAGCCCCAAAACATGGCTCCACTCAGTGCAATGCCTCTGAGAATCAATCAGACAGGAGTTCCTGAGTGGCATCAAAGCATGTATTTTCCTTTGGTTACTCCCTCTGCCTGTGGATTCACTTAGCTTGTACATCGGGATCGGATCATGGGCCTGTCCTGTATAACCAGATCTACTTTCCTGTCAAAACAATGGATATGAGCTCTGCATTCCTCTGTGCTTCATCCATGTTGGTGATCAGAAGTTTGGAAATGGGTGATCAGTTGAATTCTAGCCTACAGCAGAAGGGATGATGGGTGTTTGATCCCCTATTCCTACTGTTCCCTTGGATGCCAGCAGATATGTCCCACAATATGCTGCAAAACTTTCCCTGAATGCAATGAATCTGGCAATAGTGCAGAGGATCCTGGAATACTTAACCACACTGTCCCATGCTTACATCAGTGCCATTATGTGGACACAAGCAATGTTGCTTCCAGTGGTGCAAATGCAACAGTGCAAAGACACTCAACCAAAATAGTTGCATCAATTTAACTAAACAATACAATGTATGCTGACAAAACTTCTGCATGCAGACCAGCCAAAAGAGACGACCAAGTGTGGGATTTTCCCTTTGAAAAAGCTCTTTACAAAGGAAAAACAAACAGCAGATAAAGGTTAAAATGAAGGTTAATTTTCTTTAAATTTCAAATGCTCTGTTTTTCTTTCTTTTTATGTGTATATCAAACAGCTGAAGAGTGTTATGGTTTCTGTAATGGGAGCACACCAGCCTGGATCATTATTGTAAAACAAGGGTTCTAAGTGCATCTTAACACCTTTGGGGCCAACATTCCCTAAAACCTTAGGATATGTCTACACTGCTTTTAAAAACCCATGGTTGGCCCATGTCAGCTGATTTGGGTTCCTGGGGCTCAGGCTAAGGGGCTGTTTAATTGCAGTGAAGATGTTCGGGCTTGGATTGGAGCCCGGGAACTAGGACTCAAACATCTACACCATAATTAAACAGCCCCTTAGCCTGAGCCCCAGGAGCCCAAATCAGCTGACATGGGCCAACCATGGGTTTTTAAAAGCAGTGTAGAGCCTGAGTCAGCTGGCATGGGCCAACCGCGGATGTCTAACTGCAGTGTAGACATACCTTAGAGAACAACAGGTTCCCCTGCCACCCATCCCCCTGTTATCTCCTGGAGTAGGTCTAAACTCAGATTTGTGACCAGAATGAATTGTTCCATTGAGGATTGCAGTGCATTGTCCCATGGACATTATTTTGCTGTTCTCCCTTTAATTACAGGACTAGAACTGTAGCGGTAACAGCTTTGTGTATGTTACTGGTGCGTTTGTCTATATTTTCTCATATGTAGTGTTGTTGTAGCCATGTTGGTCCCAGAATATTAGAGAGACAAGGTGGGTGAGATAATATCTTTTATTGGACCACCTTCTGTTAGTAAGAGAGACAAGCTTACACAAAGCTCTTCTTCAGATCTGGGAAATGTACTCAGAGTGTCACAGCTAAATACAATATGGAACAGATTGTTTAGCATAAGTAGTTAACATGTCTTTCAAGGGACATTCAAGGTGAAGTGGCCTGTTAACATCTGTCCAGTCATGCGACGGGAGTGATCTGAAAGGGTTAGAGGACTAGTGGGTTGTAATAAGCCATAAATCCAGTGTGTCTCTTCAGTCCATGATTTTTAGTGTTTAGCAAAGTTCCAAATTTAAGCTCCTAGGCTCGTCATTTGAAGGTATTGTGCAGGTTTCCTTTGAGGATGAGGACTGAGAGGTCTGATGTAGAGCGATCACGTTGTGAAAAGTGTTCACCCACAGGTGATCTGGGGTTTTTGTCTTTTGCCATGTTATTATTTATCAAAGCGGCATCAAGAACCTGCCAGAACAACAGATGCAAAACCTGCAGACACATCTCCACTGCTACAATGATTAACACCCCCCCACAACAGACCTTTCAAGATCCCTGGGTCCTACACATACCTATCATAATAGGTGGTATACCTCAGCCAGTGCACTAAATGCCCCAATAATAGTTATGTGGGTGAAAAGAGACAATCACTATGCTTTTGAATGAACTAACCCAGAAAAATGGTAAAAGACAACAACAACATATCACCTGTGAGTGAACACCTTTCACCTACCCTACGTACATACTTGGGCGACTAGACCCTCCTGCTGCTCGCGCTGCTGTGGCTACACTTCTATTGTTAGCCTGATAGCTTGATCTGAGCTAGTATGGGTATGTCTATCTGAGCTGGAAATCACACCTTTAGCTCCAGTGTAACAGTATGCTTCAGGTCACCACTCACACTTGTCCTTTAAAGGTGTATCACATCCAGTCATTCATCGATGGAAAGCTTTTTAGGGCAGGAAGAATCTAGTATTGCTTTGTGGGTGCAAAAATAAGTAATCTTTTCAGTTTTATGTACTTAGTTTCATGTTCCTCAGTCCAGTTCTATTAAACCAGTTAGACCAGCAATTTTCTCATATGCTGTTACTGATGCTTTGCCCAAGAATGTCATCATACCTAAGAAACTCTGTAAGTCTATTTTGTTTTGGTTTGATTTTGGTCTGGTCATTTGTAGGACGATTTGTATTTTTTCAGGCTGTATCCTGACACTGCTTTCTGATGGAAATTCCCCCAAATCAGAAGTTCTTTTATAGACATGATGCTTTACATTGTTCACATTCATTCCCTTATACCTGGCAATCAGCACAGTTCACAAAAGCCATGCATGTTCTCAATCTGTGGTACCTAAATGAAATGCAAATATCATCTGTGTACAGCTTGCTAATGTCACTGCCAATTAGATGTTGCTGCACGTGTATAATTCAGGTGCAGAGCTAATTCTAAAAATAGCTATTTTGAAACAGTGCCTGCTGAAAGACATGTTGAATGTCCACTATTGAATGTCTGCTATTCCAAATAGGAGGAATTTGCCAAACAGATGTGATGTGCCCAGAATGATGTGGTTATCCACCATCTCTCCCAGGAAGCCACATCTGGCATATATGCTTTGTGCTTTAGAGAGGAACACAGAAATCCAGATTTTTTTTTCCTACTATCACACGGAAGCGTGTACTTCTCAGCTCTTTCATTTACAGCTCTTGATATGAGGCACTGCCATTCATTCTTCAGTCTGAAGCAGCCACCCCCTTATATTATCAGTTCATGCCAATATATTCTCGCCGCAGTGCTGTAAAATCTGTCCACTCTTTGTAAAATGAGTTCTTTTCAAAGAAACCAGAAACCATTAGCTAGATTCTTCTTTCCACTTCAGTCTTTCTATGCCATTCTCGTGATGTAAATGGGATGGAAAAGCAATGGAAGTGTCCCCTGGGGAATACCTTCTGTGTAGAGGGGTTAGCTGGAGAACGTACAGCTGATGGAACAGTTTTATGTTGCTATTTTACTCCCTACCCTACCATAGCCCCAAGGCTGCGAGGGGACTTGTTGGGAAGGGAAGAGAGCACATGGCCAGGGTGTAGTGTGCACCTGCTATTCTCAGTTACACACATGGGCTCCTTAAACATTAAAATGAAGTATGATTGTTCACATTGCAGGAGCACTTAAAATGTGACAGATACTGCACAGACACAGTCCTTGCCCCAGAAAGCTTCCATTCTAATCGTGGACATAGTTCAACTAGTGAGAGTTACAACTGTAGATGGGGAAAGCAGAAGAATGTGTGGAGAGGGAGCTACAAAAATTACATTGTTGTGATACAATTTATTGATTGATTTACTTGCACCAGCACCCACCATGTACTAGATGCTTTCCAAACACTTATGGACAATCTTTGCTCTGAAGAGCTCACAAGCTAAGGACTGAGGTAAGAGGGAAAAGAATAACAATAGGTAACTTCTATGCAATTTGTATATGTGCCAACTTAATTCACATGGGCAGGCTGGCAGAAGTTTGGTCTTGTATGAGCAGCTAAAACATGGATAGGGTAGGGGCCTTGTGGATGAGACTGGACTGTGCACCCTGTGCATGAAAGAAGGCAAGGACTTGATTATTTTGGCAGAGCAGTGAGCATGTGCGGGATCTACGTGGCAAAGCTTGACAAAGAAAGATAAGTAGGGAGGAAGGGAGTTATGGCGGCTTATATTTGGTACAGTATCAGATGTGAACACAGTGGAGGGACTCAAAAGAGGGAGTTACAGGATCAAACTGAAACGCAAAGACATTAAAGTGAGCAGCAGCATTTTGTATGCACTGACAGAGGAAAATATATATGAAGTTTTGTGTATCCCCCGCAACATTAATGCAATCAAGGTTACCTGTACTGTTGTTAATCTTGCCCTCTGATAAAGCTTCATCTTATAACTACATCTATATCTAATCTATCTTTCTCGTGTATATGTGTGTGTGTGAATAAATGTTATAGTTTTAAACAGCAATATAAAAAAATAAACTAAAACATTATAGTCCTAATTCTATAAAGGTAGATGATAGATTTTTATGTCTGCCTTCAGATGGAATAAACCTCTTTATATAGAACTTGATTGTCAAATTTATGCTAATAGAAATTATAGTAACATTTTATGCATAAGGGTCATTTTAAAATGATTTAAGAATGGGTCTAAATGTCTTTCTTATTTGGTATTAATAGGTAAGTGTGATATCTCACATAGTAAAAACAGGAGGTGGCTAATGTAGAAAACATGCTATAGATTTTTTTAAAGTGTGGTGTTAGTTATAATTAAGTATTTCTATATAGCCTCTATGAGGATTTAATCAGTATTCCACTTTAAATGGGAACCACCAAACCCTACCAGTATCCTATTTTCAATTAAATGTATCAATCCTAATAATCAAATAACTAAATTATAAATTCTGTAAATGTCCATAGTGCGATCTTATTGGTGGTAATATACTTCAAAACCACTAGTAGGTTTTTATAAAATGTTTGTTTTTCTCACAATATTTATGACAAAAAAAATTATTTATTCCAGATCATTTAATAGGTAGATCATAGAAATCATATTAACATTACATCTATAAACAAATGGATTACCTACAGTTAACAGCCTTTGATTTGCCCTTTCTGACAAACGGACAATGTCCAAGGCATCATATTTCCCATCCCTCTGAAATAAAGAAACATAGCTGTATGAACATTAAATATTATATTCATATTATAACATCTCCTGGATTTGATTAGATTAGATCTGATGAAATTCAGTTTTACACATGAGTTTATTTCAGATTCCCCAAAATCCATCCAGGTATATAGATTCTTACAGTGGGGTCTATTCCCATATTATCTATGCATTTAATATACTCATGGACCAAATACTGAAAAATCAGTGGACTATACAAGCAGTATATTTTTTTTCATAAAAATCCATTGGAACCAGCTTTTAATTTATTTTAAAAATTGAGAATTTGAATGTGCTACAGTACGGAAGGTTGGGTATTGATTTGAACTTGGACCTTTGCTTTCGCATTCATGGGGCTGGGAGCATCATTGTGGTAATTCTTTCCACTACCTTGAGGAATTTCTGCCATTGCTTCAGGCGGCATCTCCTACTAGTTGTACAGGAAGAGAAAAAGATCTATCTCTTGGAGTTGTGGCAA
Organism: Emydura macquarii macquarii; assembly: GCF_026122565.2. Lineage (NCBI taxonomy): Eukaryota > Metazoa > Chordata > Testudines > Chelidae > Emydura > Emydura macquarii. The sequence goes on along the minus strand of NW_027132610.1, from coordinate 41,343,182 downwards.
AGGAGCTGTGGATATCACAGGATAGGTCTTCAGAACATGTTGGAGATGTAGAACAGCCTCCTGTTTTGGTAGGAATAGTCCTGGGAGAATTTGGCAGGTAAGGGGGTGGTCTAAAAATGGGATAAACATGATGTCCTTTAAAAAGTCCTGAGGTTACTGCCCTGCCCTGGCACACTATCACATGTGCTCAGATACCACATTGATTAGTGTGACATAAGAACCTAAACAGAAAAGAAGAGACAAATACTATGTTGTCCCTGGGGACTGGCTTGCTTATAGACCGATCAATATGAGGAGGGACAAGTCCACAGGGAAGCTAGCAAAATAGAAGCAAATCAGACATTTCCCCCCCTTTCCCACCCATCTCAGGGTTGACAGTATGAAAATAAAAGAAGATGATCGCAGTCCAAAAAATCCATCCTGTGCTGGCAAACAACATTGAAACACTCAATAACTTTCCATATCTCCCCTCCTATTACTCCCTTTCCTCATACTCAACTCTCTAAAGTCACATTACATACTTATCTTCACTGAGTCCAGTAGAACTTAGCTCTCCCCCTGTTCAGTGTAGGCCAGATTCTGAGAAGGGTTGAATTTCCTTCACTTCCATTAAAATTAATTGGAGTGAAGAGTTTCCAGAATGTTCTAGGACTGGACAATTAGCTAGAAACTTATGTCACCGTCTTTGTGAAGCCCACTGCAAAGGCAGCTTGCCACTTTCAAAACTACACAAAGAATAATTTTTTCTTTCCTTATGTTTCATATTTTAGTTCATTGAATAACAGTAAAAACCTGTACTGCAATAAGTGGCTTTTGCAATTGATTTAGTGCTCAGCTTCACTTAATCAATTGCAGCAGATGTTTATTACTTGGTATACTACAGTAGTAGAGATGATCATTTACACTGAAACAACTTTAACCCAACTCTGTGTGCCATCTTGGTGTTAGATAACAACTCCTTTTATAACTATGTTTTCCAGGACTGTGGAATAAGCATCGTATCGTGTTTTGTGTTCCCCGGAAAAAGGAAAATTGGAGTAAATTGCATGGTGACCTATTTTTGTGAAAATAAAATAGAGCAGATCACATATGTTTGCAACATATAAAGTATATTAATATTTATGAGAGAACCTTTATTTTAAATATAACTTTTATAAATATTTTAGGTTTGGTGGTGGATCACCTTCCTAATTTAAAATTAAGTTACTTACATTTTAATTAAACTAATTCTAATGAAAACAATTAGCATTGGTTATTGATAAGCTTAACTGAGGGTAATAGTCTCATGTTATTTCTACCAGATGATAGTGATGAAAAAAATGAATAATAAACAAACCTGAAACTAGCAAAAATGATATTTTTCCATAATTTCTGACTTTAATGTCTTCAAAACATTTAAAATAGTGATGAATTGAGTTCCATAGTCAAAACATCTCTTTTGTAAGGAAACATGAATCAGAATATAATTTTTAAGCTTAGCTATGTTTATATGCATGAGTGATTATTGCATAAGGAGATTAATAATAAATCACAGAGAGATTTATAAATAAGTTATCCATGGGAAACTCAGCTAGTGCTGCCAATTTACTTTTTTACTTTGTACACATTGGATTATCATTAAACTATTTAGTTATAAACTATTTAGCAATTAATTCCATATGTTGTTATTTTATGGATCTGTCTAAGACGTGGCGAACCACACACCTACAGTACACTTTTGCACAGGTGAATAACTTTATTCATATGGGTAGTCTCACTGATGTGAACAGAACTGCTCACCTGAGTAAAGTTACTCACATATGTGTTTGCAGGATTGGATCCAGTTCCCAAGGAAGTCGATAAGATTCTTGCCATTGGCTTGAGTAGGAACGGCATCAAGCCTTAAGTCAATAGCAACATACTGCTTTGCATTGTTGTCTTTAGTTACCATTAGTGGCTTCATTACCCTTCTGCATTTAAAAACATCACTTTTCATGTTTCAGTTTTAACACAAAGTGCCCTAATTATGTGGCGCTGATAAGAAATAGTATGTGAGCTTATATGATCTTGGACTAGACGAAGTATGCATAGCATTGTATCCAAGTCAAAGTAATGTTATTTTTAAAATAGTAACAGTGGGTGATTATCAAAAAGGCATAATGTATATTTTTATAGGATATATCAGTCTAGGAATTTTTTCAAACAACATAAAAGAAATCTAGCATACTATGTTAGGGAATGTACATGTAAATAATGTAACATAAATTGTTTCCATGGTTATAACATGTTGAGAAAAAGACAAAGAAAATGGGAAGGCTTTTTAAACATAGATCTACATGGCACAGCTGGTATACCATATGATGAAAAGTCAACAGTGGAACTATTAGCAGGCATTACGGACCCTAGGTATGGATCTGGACTCCCATCATAAAACTTGTGTTGATACATCTACTGATTGCAGTGCTTGACTGTTGTGTCATATTATCCTCTGCCTTTCCTACTCCCTCACTTCAGGGGATATCAACACTAGTAATCATCAGGCAAGGCTCAATTGATTATCTTCAAAATTTTCTCCTGCTATTGACCGTAATGGAAAAAAATTGTGCCTCTGAATTATTCAGAATGAAAACATACACAGTAGAAATCGATAAGGCACATCTGATATTAAAGACAAATTAAAGCAGGCAGTATAAGGTGGCTTGAGGCACCTGCTACATACAAAGAAGAAAGCATTTTAGAGATAAAAAAAATGTTCTTTTTTTCTTTCTTTCTTTGGTATCATATTACAGCTGTCAAAATTCTTCAAAATAAACTTCTCTATGAATTAAGACATTAAGGGTTTCTTTTCAACCAGTTCTTTGTAAATGCTGGAATTTAACTTTAGACTCTTGCACAATAATTTCTTCTTTATATCCCCCACAGTCTTTTTAACTTAACTGTAACATGCCATGCTGGAGGGATAAAATTATAGAAAAATGTTCAGGTCAGAAAAATCACATTAACAAATATCTAAAGCAAGGCACTAAGCCTCTAAAGAATTTTAAAGTGCTACAGATTAAACTAGTGAAGAAAAATGTTTCTCTCTTTCAAAAATATCTAATATTTTAACAGTGGGAGAATGTGTTTCTAACTTGAATTACAAACATAAATTCATCTTTTAAAAATCTGAGAGCTGGGTGGCCCACTTCCTTTTGTAGGGAGGTTGTGGGCCTTGATCGTTTGATCATGTACATTTTTTACTTCTGAAATTCTGATTTGAACCAAACGTTGTCTGGATAGATCTCTAGAGCGAATGAACACATCACCAAGCCATCCTTTGCTGAGCATGGATTCATGCTACTAGTGTTTGATACGATCAGTATTTTCTCTTTTGGTGGGTCACATTATGCACAAGATGAACTTCTTAGGGACTACTGAAAGTGGTGTCAAAAGTTGAGCTTGAAATGATTGACAGAGCGTAGGAAAATATGTGGGCTACAGCTGACAATATCATTCCCGAGCTAAATGTTTTCGGTATTAACAACCAATATTCTGATTCTGCACTGGCTTACATAGTTCTATGCCAGTGTAATTTCACTATCTTCTTTGGAGCTACTCCTGATTTGCCCTAGTATGAGTGAGAAAAGAATCTGTTCTACTAATGCTACAAAATAAAAGCAAAGTTAAACAAATGTCTTCAGAAGAATCAGGCCCTTTAAAAATCTGAAAATGCAGAGACCTGCTATTGTAATAATTTACACTCACTGGAGAATATATCTTTCCCATCTGGAGTCCCTTTGATTTCAAAGAGAGAGTGTTTTCAGCTTTGGAACCTGTTCCCATCCTTGGTTCAAAATAGCCCAAGTCCATTGACATTCATGACACTCTGTAAGACATATCTTTTTACTCAGGCTTCTGGGGACAGACTGACTTGTAAAAGGAGCTGTGGTTTGTCTGGGAGGGGAGAGATTTGCAGGATTTCTGTTGTGAGTCAATTTCTGTTGGAGGATGTGGGTAGGTTTAGCTGCTGGGATCAGCTGATTTGTTTGTTGTAATTTACTTCATGAGGAGGCAGATTTTCAAAGGTAGTAAGCATCTAAAGCTGCAGATAGGTATCTCGTAGGATTTTCAAAAGCATCTCAGCAGGTTAGATGCCTAACTCCTATTGATTTCAATGGGAATTAGGCCCCTAACAAACTTAGACCCTTTTGAATATTCCTTTAAGTGCCTATCTCCATCATAGGGAACCTAAATACCTTTGAAAATCTGGACATTAGGTGCTTAGAACTCTAGATAGGAGCCTTTCATTTGTTTCCTTTTATACACTGAAATAATAATAATTTCCAATTCCACTATGCAAATTTATTCCCTTAACAGACAGAGATATTCCTAGCAGAGTGTAGGCTGCAGACTTCAATTCCAGAGTTTGAACATGCCAATAATTTGTGGTGTTTGAATCCAGAGTGTTGGCTCAGGCCCATCTCCAATCACAGTTTAACCAGAGTTCAAGAGAGTTTGGAGAGCAGCTGTAGAAAAAGGCATGCCATACTGGTAATGTGTGGCTGTCAGTTTCCTCTTCATGCCCTTGCTTGAGGCTGCCTTTGTTGCTTATTTCTTTGTCAGAAATGTAATCATGTGTCATGCTTACACTATGGCATCTCTGTGACAAATTGTTTCCAAAATTTATGCCACTGTGTTTAGCACACTCTCAAAAATAGGTCTCTGTTTGTTTACCACTCCACCAGTCATTCTAACTGTTCCTTTTAAATTGTGACTAAACTGTATGTTCATGCTACTTAAGGAAAAATATCACACAGTACTGACTTGACCCAATGATAGGGAATTACATAGAATTCCTGTTGATGCAAATGAGAATTCTGTCTGTTGAACCAGGATAAAATATTACTTGTTTTCTAGAGCTTTTTTAAACCTAGTGAAAATTGTTATGCAAAGCTTCATGTGATAATATTTTATGCAATTTCACATCATGGAGATCTATTTCTTCCTTGAGAGAGACAAAGAAGATGAGGTAATGGTGAAATGTTCATGTTTTCTATGTAAATCCACTTTTGCTCATAAAGGGAGGGTCTGTACAAAGCCGAGCTTCTACACAAGCATCACATTATTATTGCCATACTATTTTACAGCTCCTTGATCGTGATCATAGTTCTGGTTGGTTTTTGCGTCAAAACACTAGTGTTTATACATTAAAGTCTGCATCTCCTATGTTACAGATTGATACTCCCTATTTATACAGCCTGAGAACAGTTCCCTTTTCCCAATATTTGATCTTTTTCAGGAAACTGTATTCCTTTGTAAAATAGTAAGACAAGTAATAATGAATAATGATACAGTGATATTTATTTAGACTGTCAAAGACTGGAAAAATAAATTAAATGTGAAAGAATATAAAAAGACAGTAGCATAGGTAAGTGCAGGTGACAATAAAAAGATGGCCCCAGATCCTTAGCTTCTTATAATTCACTTTTGCACTAGTACATTGGCACAAAGGACTTAAAGATGATCCTGGCTATCTGATATGAGGGGCAAGAAGACAAGAAAAGGGCACGGCAGGGCAGGATGTGATCCAGGGATCCTGGATAATACACTTGCTCTTTAAGAATTATTTTCATAAGGGAATCTCTGAATGGCAACAGTCAGTGTTGCTAGCTCTTTGCCACCAGCTCCTGGCCCTGCAACATAGTGGGTGTTCCAGTGGCAAGCCAGGAATAGGAGGTGATAGTTTGACTGGAGCATTCTGTGCGTCAGTGACCCTAGCCTGGTGACTGATGCTGTTGTACCTGGTTTCCAGTTGCTCTTGGGATCGGGGAAGAATGGCATCTCCCCCTTTTGGTACTCCAAACAAAACTCAGGCATAAAAAAGCCTAATAATGTAAAGTTCAGAAATCACAGAAATTAAAAGTTGATCGTTTCCTAGCTATAGTACTAATCATTCAGAAACTTCCAGAAATTGGCACTACTGCTTCTGGCCTAGAGGAATATAGTAGCCTAGACCTCTCTATGCCAGGCCAGGAATACACAGACACTAGGAGTATAGCTACACTGAAAATATTATAGCAGCCCAGATGCAGTGCAGCAGCTGAGCCACTGTAGTGCTTCAGTATAGACAATACCTATGCCGATGGAGGGATTCTCCCCTTGGCACAGGTAATCCACCCCCCAGAAAGCTGGTAGCTAAGTCAGAGGAAGAATTCTTTCTTCGACCAAGCACTGTCTACACCAAGGGTTAGGTTGGCATAATTATGTCTCTCAGTGGTGTGGATTTTTCACTTCCCTGAGAGACATAGCTATGCCGATGTAAGTTCCCAGTGTAGACCAGCCCTTGGACTGTGATGCTAGCAGAACAAGAACTCTGAGCTTTCTAACAGGAGTGGCTGGGTATCTACTGTGGAACAAAGTCTAGTAACATGAGGCTTAGACACCACAGACTATAAAAATGCATCAGTAATAACTTGGAGAATTCTAGAAAATAGGACTACTACCCTAAGGAAATGTAGGCTTGTGCTAAAAGTCCTGCCAGACTGCAGTGTGAGGAGAAGTAATTAACAACGAACAACAACATTCTTCCTACAAATTGTAACTTTAAGAACATAAAATGTTCAAAGCTTCTGGCGTATAATAGTCTAACAGACACAAGAATTGAGGGCTGGTGTAGGGGAGAAGGGTGGTGTTAGCACAATAAATATAGCTTCCCTCCATATTCAAAATATCTTCTCTGACCTTCCTGAGCACATGAGGTAGGCTTAGCCATTCAGCAAAAGTGAAGAAAGACCATGTCATGTGACTAATCCAAGTTTAAAATTCAAAATGTGAAAAGCTCTGTGGTCAACTCCCTCAAAATCTAGATGGCGTAAACATTTGTAGCCTATTGCCAGAGGTTCTGGATAGGAAAAATAGGCCATTTCTGTACATTTTTCATAAAAGTTTTGGAGATAAAAAAAATTTAATAAAACACTGCATATTGGATGAGACAACTTAAATGAAAATAAAAGGGTCTGACTCTGAGTACTGTTCACTTTCAAATAAACTATTTTGTAATGCTCTAGCAGTCACGGTTCAGACAGATTTGCTGATATGATCAATCCTGTTCTACCTATTCACTACTATTCTGTACCTGGAAATGAGACTGCCAAGCATCCAGTAACTTTATATGTTCATAAATGGGGAACAGGATTTTGACAAATAGGTGTCAATCCAACAAATCACATCAAATAAGTTTTCAGTTCTGACCTATAATGCAATTTGAACTCAGATGTCTAGAATGGAATGAACTAGATATAGAAAATCTAAGTAGTAGGTTTGTTGAATCATATTTGAGAAAAATATTGTGTGATTAGTAGGTTATTGTTTACATTTAAAAGTTTGGATGACTACTAAACTGTGAGGTAAAATATTAGGATATTTAAAATTATGTTCATCTCTCTATGCTAAAAAGTTTAATATCAGACATATGCAAGCACTGGGGTGGGGAGGGAGAGCTAAATTGAATAAACATAAATCAAAGCTTTACTTTTATCACTATCATGCACAGTGTTTTGGAATACTTTTAATACATGATGTCCAGAAAGAAAGAACAGCTAAATAGATCTATTGGTAGAATGTCAAAAACAGATGGGGAGTAAAAATTGATCTTGGACAGAAACCAAAACATGGGATCAGCAGTTTAGTCATTCTGAGTTACAGCATTAGCTAGAACTGGCAATAAGAAACATACAAGTACAGAGGCAATTGCAATTAAAAAAAATCCTTCTGAAGAAGATTTGGCTTAACTTCATATGTTAGTAGTTTTGATGACTTAACTGAACTCAGAACAGATACAGTAATTCTTGTGAACATGCTTTATCCTACTATGGTCCTAAGCGCCACATATTTCTTGCTCTGAAGTCAGTACCCTTTAGATGACGTAGTTTTCTTTTAATCCTGAGCCAGGTAACTTAATTACTAATTCAAAGAATAAGTGAGGAGATCACTTCATGGTGAGAATTAGCTTTAAATGAATATTATGCTTGTGTGACTTTTCATGACTTCCAACAAAGCTGCACATGAAAGTTTATATCATAAACTAACAATTCTCTATCCTGTGATTAAAGGGCACTTGATGACCTCGTGAACCACCTTTTAGACTTCCAGTGCTTCTGGCTTTAATATTCTGTGCTAGATTCACAGAGCTCTTCTACATATGCTAAGCATTCAATCCTGAAGGCTCCACTTCATCATCAGGTAATTAGTATTTTCATTAACTTGCTTATTGTCAAGGAAAATGAGCCTTGATCATCTAATTTTTCCTCAATGAGTTGAATATTGTAATATATCTATAATTAATGTGTTTTATGCCACAAACGTGTAATGGAGTGGAAATCTGAGCCTGCTCCCAGCAGTCACTGTCAGTAAATGTTTGATGAATAAACAGAGACTTTCTAATGGGAAATGGTGGCAACTTTTATAAGCAGACACAATAAAGACTTTATTAACATACTTAAGAAGCATTCTGGGAAATAGAATTGAATGCATTATTACTGTAGGCTCCTTTTGTGAAAAGTAAATTTTACTGTCCCCATAACAAATGTTTGCTTGTTTGATGTAAGTTGTAGTGTCATTCTTTTATGGAGCATCTTACAATGCAATTTTGTGAAGTATTTTAAATTAGTTACATATTCCCTATAGATCTGCGATTTCAAAAAACAAACAAAAAACGAACGAACAGAAAACCCTCTGAAATTTGAATAAACTAATCATTTGCCCACCTGGGTGCGGTAGAAAGAGAAGGAGGGAAACAACTGCAGGATTTCAATGGGAAAACCCAACGCAGGTGGTCAGAGGACGAACAGCATTTGAGATAAAAAGGTAGATAATTTGCAATGCATCTAGTTAAACATAAATAGGGTAAATACCTCCTTAAAATGTATGAATTAACATCTTCAGGTGGAATTTGAGCATATTATGAACCAGATGTACTGGAGTCATGAATACCTCTAAACTGGTCAGGCACCTAGTTAGTGGCACCTGGACCACCTCCAGAGAGTGTATATATTTAAAACAAAACATTTATGGCCTGATCTGCAGAGATGTGGAGCACACACAACTCCTGTTGAAGTCAATGCCAGCTGCAGGTGCTCAACACCTCTAAAAATCAAGCCCTTAAAGTCTGCAGTAGGAAGAGTGGCTATTTTAAGCACTTTTTTATTTTAGTAAGCACAAACTGTCTATTCCCACTGCAGACCATATCTAGGGATTTGAAAGTTGTACAAGAAAGGTCCAAGTTCTCCATTCAGATTTGCATATAATTAAGCAGGCTTCTGAAGGACTGATATAAAGGGGAAGATAGAAGTGGGGTCAGGACAGAGATCACTAAGCTGGCAATAGGGAATGTTTGCCCAAGGAGAAAATTAGAGAGGTTAAAATGGTAAGGCTGGTTTGAGGTCATATGGGACCCACTCTGCAAACCCTGAAATAACCTCCACAAGACTGGGAAAATGACATCCATTTCTAAGGTCTGTGCTCATTAAGAGGTACTCAGATCTGGCTATATGGGGCCATAGATACCGCCTACCCAGCCATAAGGGTGGCTAAGCTACCTTTCTGATATGCACACCACAAAGACCCACAAAATAATTCTTTCCGGGGCCTCCAGGTTTAGCACAGACCCTACTCCACGTCCTCCAGAACACTGCAAATAATCTTGCCCTGTAATGGGCAAAAATACTATCCAAAGTATACTTTGTAGCACTTATTGTACAATCAAGAACAAAAACACTGACCTTCTCCTTATTATTTTTATAAATTAAATTACTGAGATTACTTTAGAAAGGACATCAGGGGATTATAAATGAGATCTAAAAGTGGACAATGGGTAACTTTCAGGACTTCAAATCCTTTTTTATTTTAAAACATAAAACCTTTGATTTAGAATGGAATTTTAAAAATAGATAGGATTAGGGTTTTCTTGGGATAATCAGGTGATCAATTTCTTCTTCTTTACAGTGTCTATTGTGCACCTTACCTGGGAAGCATGAGTAAAAACTTACTGGGATATGCTCCCTGATCAGTGAGGAGGAGAAAAATAATTTTTTTCTCCAGGGGTGTATTTGAGTTCTATAATTCAATATGCCCCGAATTAAATGCCTCATACAGGGAGTCACAAAGAGTCCGAACCCAGTCCCTCCCATCCCTCATACCTGCAGTGGGGCATACAGAACTGCTGTTAGTCCTCTGAGCTGGATTGGCAAAGCTTGAGGGGCATGGAGGTGTGGACTTCAATTTAATTAACTCTCTATTGCCAACTCAGTTCCCCAACTCACTTCTACAAAACTCTTTGGACTTTGTGTGTGTGTGTGTGTGTGTGTGTGTGTGTGTGTGTGTGTGTGTGTGTGTGTGTGTGTGTGTGTGTGTGTGTGTGTGTGTGTGTGTGTGTGTGTGTGTGTGTGTGTGTAGCTTCCACAGCAGACTGCTTTTCATTCAAAAGTGTTTTGGCCTGTATCTCCTTGCCTCCTGAGGTTTGTATACCTTGCAGGGAATTCTCTGCTGGATCAGTCAAGCCACATACTGGATTTCTTAAAAGATCTATGTAATTTCTGATTTAAAATAACAGGGACTGGTGAGAAGATTGGAAGGAAGGGGCCTACATAAAGAAATAGGTGCTGAATGGAGCTACATCGTACTAGGCTGTTTTGGTTCCCTGGTTCAGCTCGCATGGTTTTATGGTGCTCTATTAGAACTGGTTGGAAGATTTTTTTCTAAAACAAACAATGAACTTTTAGACCAAAAAACTAAATTAAAAAACTTTTGGCCCCAAACTGAAAACTGAACATTTTGATTTGGAAATGCTGCCACCATGCCTCACAGAAATTGAAGTTCAGATGCTTCATGTCCCCATTCTTTCCTATACACCAGGTTCCCTGGCTGGACCACATTTCCCATGGTGCACCATGGTCTTCCTGAGCCACTGTGGTGCATCACGAAAATGCCTGGTGCCTTCTGACCACACCTATGTTCTTTGAGCAGGATTGGACCCTACACACAAGTAAGGGGAGGAATGCCTATCTTCCCTCAGTTTGTGAATCACTAGCAGAGACAGACATCTCTTTCCAGCCCAGATTTAGGAGTCGAAATCCACAAAAGGGATTTATATCTAACTGTGTCTCCAGACAGATATGTGTCTGGAAACTGGAATGGAGAGAAAAATACCACTGTCATGGTAGTTGTGATAATAAATGCTTTCTTTTAGCACACACCCCTCTTGTCAGCATCTCCAATTGGCTGGTTTAGGTGGCTCCCCACTTAACATGCTGGCTTTTGTGGATCCCATTCTAAGGCACCTCTCTCTCCCCATTCCTTGTACAGGGAGCCCAGGCATCCAAGTCAGGCTTTGTGGATCACTGTGTTGTTGCAGTGATTTTCTAGTTGTCTAAAACTGAGGCACTGTGATGCTAAGCATCACAACTCCCAAGTGTCTTTGTGGACATGGGCCTATGTATTTACGATATTTACTTAAATTTGTTTTAAAAAAAGATATGTCATCCAACACCTAGAAAACCTGGGAGTAAACCCCAAAATAAATTTACATTTGATATCTAGGGGAGTTGTATTATGATTATAGATACATAGCTTGACCCTATTGTCACTGAAATCAATGGGAGCTTTATCGTTGATTTCAATGTAAAGCAGCGGTAGTGTTACTTAGGTACTGTGGCTAAAAAATTCAAACTTGGGTACCAAAACTTAGATCTATGTTTAGACACCTATATAACAGGCCCAAATTTCAGAGCAGACTCAGCTCTCATTGAAGCTGATAGGAGTTGCACATATTTTGTGCTTGAAAAATAATTAAGGTACTTTTTGTAATACTTACTTATTTAAGAAACTTGAATAGAAAAAAGTTTTTAAAAAGCCTTTTCTTTCCCCATGTTGGGTGAAATTCTTGCCCCATTGAAGGTTTACAATTGAGTGCAGTAGGGTGAGGATTTTCCCTGTTTTCTCCATTTCTGATGTACTGGTTATCCTGTTCTTTGAGTATATGTACATCAGAACTCTGTAATGGCTTTTTGGCAGCATATTTGATAGAATGATTTAGTAACTGTTTATTAATTTATTTTGCCTTATACTTCAGTGGTTCTTTGTATTATTTTATGTGTAATGCATAAAGAGTGAAGAAAAATCATGAACGTATTTTAAAGGCCATAGTTAGCTCTTTATGGCAATAAGATAATAATATTTAATTATATTTCTCTTCTCCTCTAATACTACTGAAATAGCAGACAACAAATCACATTAAGTTTAACAACAGAAACTAGGGGGGAAATTAATTTTGCCATTAGACTGGGATAACTCCATTGAAGTCATTTGAGTTTATCTATTTTTACATATCATTAGTGAGACCAAAATTGGCCTAGTATCCTTTAAAAATATAAAAAATTCTTCCGTGAGATGGGTCACAGACTCCATTAATTTTACACATTTTTTCCAAAATCAGTTGGGTGCTGAATTTTTATGTAAGTTTTGTTTTCACCAAAAACTGATGTTTGCCTATATTTCCAATTCAGCTTTAAAAAGATGTTAAATTGGTTAAAAGACACAAACATTGAAAATACTGCCTCAAGATTATGTGGATGACTTTTAAGGAAAACCTTAGTTAGAGACAACCGCCCCCGCATCCCCCAAATTATCAAAAGACAAAGGTACTAGTAACATGATGCTTTATATTTCACTGGATAAAGATAGGAGAGAGAGAAAGAGGTTGGCAAAATAATGCATATAGAGGCCAGATATCTGTGTCCTGAGGCCATCAGATGCTTCCCTAATGGACTACAGTACGCATAAAAATAATTAATCATGCAGAGAAGGTACTGCTGGGGTTAGTACTGAGGTCTTCAGCTTTTAATGGAAATGCTTTATGATTGAGTTAGAAGAAAAACTTCCTTAGTTCAAGCAGTGGGATATTTGTCATACTTAACTCATAATAGTTTAGGAGTACAATAAAATATCAGACATGGTTCAGCACTTTTATTTCTTGGGGTATTAAAACTATATATAATACAAGAAAAGCAGAAGTATAAAATGAACCACTTTGCACAGTAGTATGCTCAAATTTCAGTAGGAGGAACACTTAAGAGGCTAAACTCAGACTCTCTGGGGTCATATTTGTTCCCCCACTAAAGATACATCTTTCTGAATAATCTCTCTGTTACATTCATTTTAAAAATGTGGTGTGTCTGCTATCTGGTTGTTTGATAGGTTGTTGAGTTACAGTAGAATCTGATGGCTTCTCTGTTTATTTTTTGTTAAGGTGCTCATCTAAAAATATAACTTTAAAGAGTGGTTTAAGATCCCCTGTCAGTAACATAAAGATATATATTAAACACAAAGCCTACGACTACACTGCACACCACTGGTGATGGTGTGGAGTGCATGCACAGCTACACGCCACAATGAAAAGCAGGCTGTGTTCACATTGCTGTGTAGCTATGTGTCAGTGAAAGGCTGCAGCCTTTTCCCTCTGCCTACCCTCTGCCAGAACCTTTCCCTATGGCAGGGAAAGGCTCTGGCCACTCCCTGCGGAGGAGCCTTTGCCGGCTGCTAAAAAATAGCGGTATAAACAGGGGGACACTGCTTGGACATGGAGAGAGCTATGTAGAGTACATATCCACAGGGCTCAGGTGTGTTTTTACCCACCTACGCAGTGCCTCACCTTCTACACTGCTATTTTTACCCATGCTCGGGAGCGCGTATAGCGTATGTACATTACAAGCTGGCATAAAGTGTGTGCAGTGTAGACATGCTGAAAGGAAGCAATGTTAAAAGAACATTTTTAAGGTCGCAAAGGCAAGCACTCACAGTTTAGGCAATGCTAGTATTCAGATTGCTTGTGCGGATGCATTATGATACAATGTTTAATTACATGATCACATACTATTTTTCCATAGGATCCCTGCCTCTCTCTCTCTCACACTGAGTGCTGGTTTTGGGAAATATCAGTGGTGTCCAGAATGACCCATGTTTTCAAACTAATTTTAGGGACTTTGGAGGCGGTACTTAATTTGTTAATAAAGCCGATCTGAATAGATGCAGGATAAGTTTCCTTATATTACTTTGCTAAATAATAACTTAGAAGCAAGTATTTACCTTATTAATGAGCTTGCTGAAGTACAGTGAATGTAGCACTCTTGCTCCTCCACCCACCCCCTCCAAATTTGAGAGAATGGCGTTGTGACCTGGTGCACAGGGGTCATAGCACTGCTTAAGTTTGGCCTGGCCAAAAAGTGTTGGGTCATAGCCTGGGCTCCCCCCTGCTGCCCCACTTCCAGCTCCATGGCCTATGCTGATGCACATGTGTGGCTGACACTTATGATTCTGAATAATGGAGTTGAGCTTTTGAATTTTGCATAAATGAGTGGGGGTTTTGTTATTTTACTGCAGGAGACAACATTATTAAAATCAGGAATCAGGAGGTTTTTGGTTGTCAACAGGACATAGCAGGAGACTTGGCCAGTATGGTGTAGTCTAAATGTTAGATGTAGGTGCCTCAGCACCTTTGTGGATCTGGACCATGGATCATGCATGAAATTGAGCAGTGCTTCTTTTGGAATGGGAGTGAGAGTTTGAAGGAGCAGGGTAGGATGCCCATGAGCTGATGGTGACATTTCTCTATCTTCAAGTGTTTCCTATAGAACTTATCACTACAGTATGCAAACACACCCTAGGTAAATTAGATCTGCTGTGTGAGATTGCTCTTAGACATCATGGATTTTCTCTATTCCCTGAGTAAAGGAGATTTTTCCTGAAGAATAATTATCCCTCGCCTACCATCACCCATGCTAGTTCTGTCAAAGAGGAGGACCTTGCTGCATGCCCTGAAGGTGCTATTACTCTAGATTGGTCCAGTATCTCCTTGAACCAGTTCCATAGCTGAACACCATCCACAAAAATGCTTTATCTTTGTGTCTCACACTTCATCCCGAACTTCATAAACTAACTTGTCCCAGGGGTGTGCAGCTGCCTAAGCCAGGTATGCAAGTATGATGTAATGAAGTCCTGATCCACTGATTGCACTGACGTTTAGGACTAAGTCTTGGAACTAGCAACGTAAGGATAAACAGAAGGGATTTAGCAGCGGGATTAGAGTTCAGGAGCGTTGCAATCATGGCAACTCATTCTGTTGAGAAGTTGGGTAGGCACATTCTGCGCAAGTTGGAAGATTCCTGCCATTGCTTCTCCATTCAGGTGAAGATTCTTTGAATTGCAGCCATTCAATGTGCAGGTGATGAATAGCTGGTTCCCTGTGGAAAGATGCTTCTCTGGGAAGAGGGATGCAGTGCTAAATCATGCTAAAAGTGGAAGAATATTTTTGTTTGTATTTCGCCATTGATGCTACCTGTTCATCTGAATTTAGTGATGAGTCAAATGGGACACTGAGGCATGACATGTCTTTGACTAACAGGGGGCTAGATTCTTTTAGTGAAAGGGAAGGACAATATCTAGGTTAGATCTTCAGTGTGTTTCCCCCTCGGACCAGTATCACCTTGATCTTGTTCAGGGTCAGATTGAGACAGCTGTTCTTCATGTGGGAACAAACCTTTTGATATAGTCTACTTTAATTTAGGAAAATCCCAGTAGTTTCATGGTAATACTACAGTCCACAAATCCCATGGAATTCCAAACATGCACAATTCATGTGATGGAGATTCTTCAGGGTAAGAAGAAAAGGAGACAATGTTATGTTCTTACCCAACCACCCCATCTTCTGACAGATTTTAGTTTAAAGGACAGATTCTTCTTAGGACACAAGTGGTCTGGGGGGTTGCAAGACTGTGAGATTCCATTCAGGAAACATTAACACTGCAATTAAACACTCGCAGCTGGCCTATGTCAGCTGATTTGGGTTTGCGGGGCTGTAAAATTGCAGCGTAGATGTTCAGGTTTGGGCTGGAGCCAGGGCTTTGGGACCCTCCCCTCTTTCAGGCTCTCAGAGCTCAGACTCCAGCCAAGCCTGAATGTCTACACTGCAGTTTTACAGCCCACAGCCCGAGCCCTGCAAGCCAGAATCAGCTGACATGGGCCAGCTGCGGGTGTTTAATTGCGGTGGAGACATATCCAAAGAGATCTGTGCCCTACATCCCATTTTTAATTAGTTTATTTTTCTCTAAATTTACCCTTCTTTGTATTTCTATTATACATATTTTCTTCTATGCTTCTATTGACCTTTGATTTTCTTATTTCTGAAATGATATAATCAACTCTTGACAGCATAGTTCTTAAATGTCCCCTTCCTTGGCTTTTTCCTCACAGGTTGCGTCATGATAATGATCCACAGCTGGTCTGCATCAGAAGAAATGAGAAGATGGCTAGAGGCAGTAGCTTCATTCCAAATTGGACCAGCTATAGCATAAAGAATTTTTGAAGTCTGAATCTACTAGTAAGCTGCTGAGGCCTGGGAGGCCTAGCCAGTGGGTGGAACAGGATCTCGCCTGGTGGTTCTGGTGGCAGTTCAGGTAAAGACAAGCGAAGATCTAGGGATCAGGCATCGTTCCAAGGGTGAAGCCAAAGTCAGAACCAGGGTCAGAAGCTTAAGCCGAAGGGTAAGCCAGAGCTATAGTTAGAGATGTAACCAGGGGGTCAGAGCCAGGAGTTAGAAACCAAAACAGACAGGGAGGCTGGGGCTGGGACTGGAGCAAGGCAAGAGCAGGAAGTGGAAGTGAGAACAGGATAAGCATAGCAATGGGCGTAGTAAACACTGTGTAGTTGCTGTGCTACTGCACTGCTCAAGAAGCAGACCTCTGGCTTCCCTACCCAATCAAGAAGTGCAACCATTTGGAGAGGGGTCATTGGGCCTAGCTGGGCTTGCTGGGTTGCCTAGTGACCAAGCTAGGAGCCAGCTGTGCCCCTGACATTACTGCTGTGCAAGCAGGAAAGTGTCCTTCACCTCTGTCAAAGGTTCCATAAAGTCCTGAGCAGTGGAACTATTCCAGTTAGCAAAGGGATACACACATATTTGGAGCTTCTAATGAAACTGCTGATATTCTTTCTTGTTTAAGGTTGGTGGCACTGATGCTGAAGAAATGCCTTGTGCAACCTAGGAGTTTCATGGACATTTGTTTATCAAAGGTGCAGGGAGTACTGAAGAAGCTGAATGACCCTTGAGCGTGGTAGGATTTTTATGTTTGTCTTGGTAGGATCAGTGTTTTTCTGATTATATCTATTTTGGGAGGATATAGAGCGTCTATATAGAGTATAATTGATCCCAACAAAGTATATTCTTTTTCTCTTGCTATCCTTTAAAAAAAGAAAACCAAACCAAAACGAAAGCTTGGTCTTCAAAGTGGTTTATGAGTAAATTGTTCCCTCCCCCTCTCTCCCCCCAAAAAATGGACGTCTCCCTAGTCCTGTTTAGAGTTTAAAAAAGAACTGGTGTTCAGGCTAGGCAAATGAAGGAAGTTATGGAAACCCATCATGCACCATACTAAGGGCATTTTAGTAGCTCTGGGTCATATGTTAGAAATAAATTAGCAGAAAAAAAGAGAAGTAGGTCAGCATATATTGATACCTGCATGTAAAACTGAAAAACAAGTGCTCCCTGGAAGTGAAAAATAGAATCTCATTATAGAATGTCAAGCTTCTTTAATTAGATAAAAGGGACATGAGATGGGACTGGCAGCAGTGGAGCAAGGAAGATTAGGCCTTCCAGTTCTCCCATGGAAGCAGACAAAAGGAGCTCCCAGGCCCACCCCGGCACCACCTCATGGGACAGGAACCCCAGTCCACCTCCTTGGGGCAACCAATACAAAGGTCCATATCACCCTGGAGGAAGGGTTTTGTCAGCTATGGCAGGAGAAGTTATAGGAGTGTAACTTCATAGTCTTGGGGCTGTCTCACAAATGACAGTAATACTGTGTCAATAGGCCCTATCCACATGACGTCTGCTCAGAGGGAGATGTGGGGAGGAGACTAGGAGATGGGCTAGGAATTGCATTGTGGAGGAAGGAGGAAGAGGAAAAGTGAGGAGTAACTGGGTCTGAGGTGACTGAACTATGATAGGAAGCAACGAGGGCTTGACCTTGTGCCCATATAAATCAATCAGGATGCAGAATCAGACCCTGAGTGAATTAAGAAGAGCTGGGAAGAAAGGGAGGAAGAAAAGGGGGATCTATGGGACAAGTCATATGCTTAAAGCTAAGTTTATGCCTAAGTGTTTACGTTATCGGACCCTTACATTGTAAGCACTTTGGAGTCCTCATTTTATGATTGCAAAGAACCTAATACACATTTACATCCTATAAACATGAATAATATATGCACCCAATTTACTGAGGATGTAACTGGGATTTGATTGTAGAAAAAAATTGTAGTTATTTACGTTCATTACTAGATATTTTGGATTTATAAAGGAGATGCTAAAGGTCTAATCAAGCAGTGAAATTCCATTGTGATCAAGGGTGTAAATCAGTGTGAGAGAGAATGAGGTCTAATGTCTGCATGTCAAAGCTGTAGCACTGCGATGGACTGGTTGGAGCAGCAGTGACTAGGAGAAGGAACACACCCTGGTGGTTAGTGTCAAGGTGGCACAATTTACTGAAAATCAGATTGCCAAGTACAAAAAATCTTCCATAACTTTCCTACATATCAATACTATGGATTGATTTATATCGGACCTTTCTTTAGCAAAGCTCTTTATAGAATTACAAACTATTAAAGCTGAGTGAATAATTCAGAACGAGTAACTTATTCAATGAATTTAACCTCTCTGCTCATAAAATGGCCACAAAGAGATCACTACTGCCTTAATTATTCAATGAATTTTTTAGTGAACTTTTTAATGCTATGGATTGATCACAAACAATGCTTTGCAAATATTTTCTAGCCAGCTTCTTTTGGGTCCTGATTTAACAAGGTGCTTAAGCATGTTACTAAACTTAAGCACACGAGCAGTGCCACTAAGATCAGGTGACTACTCAAATCCATAAAGTTAGTCATGTACTTAAGTACCTTTCTGAATTGTGGCCTTAGTTAATTATGATTCATCATAAGTCTTCTGGTATTTTCTTCCAGGACTGGATGACTGCAAGTTCAGCAGTATTCAGGTGTACTAATGCAAAGTTCTTTTCCCATGGTTACTCATGTACATAGCTTCCAAATGGGACTGTTTATGCTGGTATAACTTAGTTCCTTAAATGTTGGTGTAAAATGGACACACAAGATGCAAAACCCATTTTTTGAGCAAATTCACTGAAAAACTTGACTGAACATCTAGAGAAGTTTTGCACTATACATCCAGATCTACAAACACTATCGCTATAAGGATAATTTCACTTCATTGGCATTGCATTTCAATCACCTCTGCAGGAGAAAGGAAATGGGTATTATAACAGTAAATTCCACAATTGATTAGGGAAGGTATTCTTCTCCTAATTAAAATGAAAGGGAAATGTAGGTTTCATTAATTTTGGGAATGGAATAAAGTCTGCAAGCTTTAGGATGTATATACTGCAGCTTTAGGATATTCCTTTTGTTTCACTATATTTAAACTCCCGTCATCATCAGTCCTTGGCCTATTCTCCTTTATGTTATGACTTTTTTTCAACTGCTTCAGATATGCTTAATACACCAGCTATATGGAGAAAAATGCACTTCCACTGCAGCTCTATTTACTAGGTAGTGGGCCATTCCTTTGAAAGTACTGTGCCAACTTTCCAATGAACCCTTACAACTGCATTCTACTGCAGCAGCAAACAGAAGAGAGGAGTTAATGCATTCTGGATCTGCTACTGAGTGTGTGTGTTAGAGCATCCCAGTGTTAATACCCCGAGCATTGCAGCAAATTAATAATTTACCCATAAAAGCACAAGGCAGTCTTTAAACATAGCCATTTAAAACAAGATAACAATATCTATAGATTTTTAAAGGTGAACTGAATTTAATATAAATTGTAAGTCTAAAATTCTACTTTCAGATCTGTACTGAGCTTCCAATTGGAGAACAGAATATTGGAATCTAGATATTCAGGTGGCTCCAGAAGAGTAATTTTGCTCTAAGAGAGCAAAAACTGTTTTTAGCTTTAAGGAAAAGACCTCAAACTCAATAACCTAAATTAAAACGTCTTCCATGCAATATGAAGACCCATCTGGCAAAAATATTGTATTAATATAGACATCAAGTTAATATTACTTACTTTATGAAGAAGTTTAAACTGATCCAATCAAATCATAATGATCATTTAAGGAAATAGCGGGAATACTCAACATTCCTAAAATACAGGCCAGTTATGGTAATGTGTCATTCTTGCCCTGTTGAGGTACAACAATCCCCCTACCTTCATAGTATTTAAATAGAGAATTAGAGCATACTGAATGCACTTCAGATGGCTAACAAATTTTATGAGTATAAGTGTGCTTCTCAGATGTATATTTATATTGTTGTGCACAGAATAATGTGTCTTCAGGGTCCTATTGAAAAAAAGCTGTCAAGCTTAACTGAGTTATCCTTTAAATATATCTTTCCATAAATAAATTAAAAAACCTTTCCTTTGGCTTGATTGGAAGATACGGGGTGGGGAAATAAAAACAAGTGATATGCAAACTGGTTCTCAAAAAGTAAGTGCTTGTGAATGTGGAAAATGTGAAGCTTTGGAATACTTTCCTTTGCTATCTGCTTTAGACTTATGAAAAATTCGGAGTCCAGACATGCCCGGTCACTGGCATTCATCTAATAAACTAATGTTTCTCGCCACACATCACCACAGCAATGTTTGTTATGTGGAAGAACTCCACCAAAGTACTTTCCCCAAAGAAGCAGCCTGATACAGGTAGTAGGAAATGAACAAACTTTTGTCTTTTAATGCAGTATATGTAATAGCACTTTGTACTCAGACAGGTCCCAATTCAGGAAAGCACATAAGCTCATGATCAACTGTAAGTATGTGCTTAAATCCATTCCTATTCAGGAAAACACTTTAGCATAAGCCCATGTTTCACTCAACAATAAACACGTGCTTAAAGTTATGCAAATGCATAAATGCTTTTCTCAATCAGTGCCATAGAGGCTTTCATCTGTCTCCAAGTTCTCTTACTGACACTGATTAAAATGCCTCACAAAACACCTGAGGCATATGGAAATATTATTAATCCCATTTTACAGGCAGATAAACTGAGGCACAGAGAGGTTAAAGCTAAAAATGTCAAACTTGGGATCTTACAATTTTGTACTTAAATCCATATTTAGACATCTCCATTGGTGGCCTGATTTTCAAAGGTGCTGAGCACACAGCTCCACTGGCTTCAAAGGGCTCCCTCGTGTCCCAGTTTATCTCCCTCATGGGTCTTCAGGGGGCACTGGGTGGCTGCTCTTTCATTTTAGGGTTTTGGTGGGATTGCCCAGTATAGGCTGCTGTTTTTCACAAACCATAAAGTACCATGTGATGTGAATGGAGAGGGACAGAAAGTGCCTGCCTCCACACAGGAGCAGGGAAAACACTCCCAGAGAGAGACTGAAAGGAAAGCACAGAAACTGAAGAGAGAAGGGACAAAAATAATAAAAGGAAGGAGGATAGAGAGCCACAAAAAGAATGGGCATATGGCAATGGAGAAATGAGGAAGAGAGTGAAAGAAAGTGGGAGAAGGAAGGAAAGGATGGGAATAATCATTGTGCCACAGCAAACTTTGCTAGAAACTGGAAAGTTCTTTGTATTTGCCTCACCTGCTTTCTTCTGACAATAATGAATGTGTGGAAGCATAAGGCCAAATTATACTCTTAGTTACACTTTTGTAAATCCATTGGGCCAAATTAACAACAGGCACAAGCAAATGTGACTTCATTGACTTCAATTATGATATTTTTTTATTTCATATTTATAGTCCATTAGCACCTAAAGGCCCTAATAGGACCAGGATCCCATTGTGCTAGGTGCTGCATAAACACTTTAAAAGACACAAAGAATTCATGGAATTACACTGGTGTAACTGAAGACAAAATTTGTTCCATTTAAAACATTCTCTGTTTCTGAGAATTTATCTCTGCTTATCTACTTTCTGAGAGAAACAAGTTAGGTGAGATAATTTCTTTTACTGGATCAGCTTCTGTTGGTGAAAGCTTCTTCCTTCCACCAACAGAAGCTAGTCCAATAAAAGATATTACCTTGTCTCTCTCATACCCTGGGACCAGCATGGCTGCAAAAGACTGTAAATATCTCCTTTCTGTTTACTGCCAACAAGGCTGATATAATCAAAGTTATCCACAGAGAGATCATTAATATGATTAATTTGTAGTCCTTCTGCTGGCTAGATGGTCAGCAGGACAGCAGCAGAGCAAAAATAGTATCGAGTCATACAAAAACAATGACTTTTAAAAAAATTGCCCTCTAACTGGAGGATTAAAAGCACTAAATGGAATCTAGAGATTATTCCTCACCAAATTATAAGAACATTAAAATGAAGTAAATGTAATTTATTTTGGATTCATTCCTGAACATGTTTCTCTGATGCTATGGGTGTTTGTCTCTTCTGTGCCAGCCCCTTTGATTTGCTTTCTGTTTTCTTATACATGTTCTTTGTTGTTATGACATTTATGCCAACATTTTAAAAAAATAATGTAAAGGCTGGATAGATAGTACCACTATATTCCTCATAAGCACAGAATAAGAACTTGTTTCTGACATCCTAACTGGTAACAAAATAATTCAGTATAACAAACTTCAACATACAAGACTGTTTCCATTAGAAACTTCTGGTTTAGCCGTTCATATTCTTCTCAGAAAATGAAATGGTCCATTTTTTATCTCAAGCCAAATATTAGGGTTTTTTTGGCATGTTTGAGGGAAATCTGTTGTTTTTCTAAGTTATTGCTGAGAGAAAGAGAATGAAAAAAAGACTTTTTTTTTTGTTGATTTCCTCAGCAGCAGTTTAAAAGATGGATGAATAATAGAAACCCTCCAATGTTTCTAGTATTTAGCGAGGAAAAGTTAATGGAACTTTGAAAGGAATAATTATGAATTTATTAAGTTTTACAATTTGCTTTCTAGCAAATTCTTTCAAATACTGTGGAGTATTTAGCCACTAAAGAATTTGTACAGTTATATTGCTCTTGTAACCCAATTCCTAACTCAGATAAAGAACTCCTTCTCACACCCAGGGACTGATTCTCCATTGCCCTGCACCCTGTACTCATTTTTGCCAATACAAAATGTGTGTAAAATAGAACTATTTTGATTTGGTATGGTTTACATCCACATTGCTCTGAATTCGCACTGGTGGAAATGACTATACAAAGGTGAAGGGCAACAGAGTCAGGACCACACTCTGTATAACCTGCAAACACTATATGTATTCAGTAGGAATTACTATTACTTTCCCTACAATTAAGTTATGTGATGCAGTGCAGCACTATGGAGTGCGAAGATCCTTATTCAAATCCATAGTACCTAGTGGCCTAATGCATAGAAGAAGGGACCTTTGATGGGGCATTGGCCCCACACTGGCCTCTAAGGAATTAATAGAGCCCTAGGGAGGCTGCACAGGAGATAGTCAATTGGACAGCAGCTGAGAGGAACAGCCAATCAGGGCCAGGCAGGCCAATATAAGAAGAGCTGCAGGGCAGAGCAGGGTCAATTACTACCTGGAGCTCAAGGAGGGAGGATTGGGTGTTTGGCAGGCAGGAGGAAGCAGCAAGCACCCTGGGTGGAGCATTGCTGCTAGCAGGGACCGGGGGAGCTAGAGAGAGCTCCTGGCTGGCTGCTGGGATTCACAGGCTGAGGCCAAAAAGAATGGGTGAAGAAGCTGCTGGAGCCATGGGGAAATGGCCCAGGGAAAGGTACTGAGCATTTGGAGGGGATGCAGCATGTGGCTGCCATCTACACGGTCACTGGGCCAGGACTCAGAGCAGTGGGTGGGCCTAAGTCCCCACCGCCCAGTCACCACTTAGGAAGTGGCGGGGCAGTTGGAATGCAACACTAGCTGGAGCATAGATTGTGCCACGGCCAGAGGGCTGTGTCATGAAGAGGATAACCCTAACTGTGCCACGGTTCTTGGAGTGACCTGGGTCCAGGAGCAGAAGTGACAGCAGGGGGAGGCACCATCAAGAGAGGTACCGACCTGCAGAGCTAATCCCCAAGATGACCAGCAGGTGGCATCAGCATGATGAGTGAGCCCCGTCACAGGATCTCAAAAAGAAACTCTCCCCAGTAGTGTCATGACCCACACATTTCACAAGATGCACTGAAAAACTTAGAGCTACACCTTCCACTATTCTCCTCCTATCTCTCTGGAAGGTTCTTAAAGGCAATTAATTATATTATATTATATTATATTTTATATTTATTATACTTCATACATGTATTACTGAGGTGCCCAGGAGTCCTAGTCATGGACCAGGCTCCATTGAGCTAGGTGCTGCACAAACACAGAACTGAACGAATATATAAATGTAAGGAATGAACTCTTCCTCCAGAATTCTCTACCTTCTGAATGAACCAATGATCAAAGCAGAGCACAGTTGTCAATGCCCAGGGTAGCTGGCCCTCTGAGGCTGAGGAGACTGTCTTGTAGAAAAAGCTGGAATTATGCCAGAAAGAAAAGGCAAGTCTCCTTCAGAAAAAAGATCAGATGGGCAGCAAAGTATACCAGCCAGCTGTAGACAAGGTCACTGCAGCTGACAAGGTCGAAGCAGCAACCATGGCACAACTCAACAGGACCAAAAGGCAGTAGGTAGCTTTGCAAGAGCTAGAGGAAATACTGTCTTATTTTCATCGAGAATTAGTCTGCATTGCTGGAAGGAAGTGGTTAAAGTATCCACGTCTTGGCTGACATTCCCTTCAAACCTGTGGAAATCATTTCCAGCAGCAGCAACACTACAGACATCATAAGTCTACACGTACTTCTCAGCCTGCATTTCAGGAAGATTGTAGTATATATATTGAACAAATGGAGAGCCAAAACTGACCCTTGTGGAAGACCATTGCCTTTGCCACATTTAAGGCAACTGATTTTCTCCCTGACTTGCAAGATGAAGCTTCAGTTGCTAATCATTTATTGGAAGAACCATAGCAATGGTCTACAAAGAATAACGTGCAGCAACTTGGCAGTCAGCTCAATGTGCCATGCAGTGTCGTAGTCTGCTGTCAGATCAACAAGAACTGCACCAACTTTCTTTCCTGACTGAAATGCATCTTTGATGCCTTGAGTCAAAGTACTTGACCGTGGGTGCATCAGCCCTCCTGAATCCAACCTGAATGCAAGGTAGCTGATGATTGACTACCTCATTAATCCATATCAGAATCAGTCTCTCCAGCAGCTTTTCGGTAACACACAGCAGTGAAATTGGTCTGTAGCTCTTTGGGTCTGCCAATGGTTCTCTGGCTTGGGAACAGCTACAACCTTTTCTCTGCTCTACACTTTTCGGCTATTTCAGACCTGGGTACAATGAAGCCAGCTTTTTGTGACTGATCCAAAGTGAGAGACGGACTTCTTGTGGATGTTATCTGCACCAGGAGCCTTGTTAGGCTGCAGTTGATGAATAATAGCCAGATGGAGCTCTTGATCAGTGAAAGAAGCCATCAAGTTCGTGTCTATATTTGGAGACTGCCATCTCTCAGCAGCCACCATTTTAACTGCATGGCTGAAAACTTTGTCTCAGTGAGGCCTGGTTTCCTCCCCATATTGTGACTGTGGTGCAGCATTTCAGATAACGACTTGTCTGGTGCAAGGGTGCCCAACCCAAGATCTGGAGGGTGGTCTACAATGGCCTTGTAGGCCGTTGGTGCAGTTCATCCAACAAATGATTAGTTTCGTCCTCCAAGTCAGGGAGAAAATTAGAGGCCATCCTCTGGTTACGGAACCTGGACATCAAGCTCTGACATCTGCATATGAGAGAGACAGAGAAAGATAAGCATGCACAAGAAGGACCTGAAGTACAAAAGAGACGGCTGAGGCCCCTCTCTCTGACCAGAGATTTGGAAACAACTGTACAAGACCTTAATCAAAGGGAAGCTAAAACAAGTCCAGCCTAAATGTAAAGATGAATCTCTCAAGGGAGGAGAATAAAAGTGATTCTTCATGGGATAATGTGACACACAAAGTGATGTGGGCCCCCAAGAGGGTCAGAAAAGGGCTCTCCTAAGCTCTTTACTGAAGGCCATAAGTAAAAAGATGTAATGGGTAATAGTTAGAAACCCTAATGGGGAGTTAAACTGGATGAAGGATGACACTGTTTCCAAAGAGTGTGCCTGCAAATGTATCTTGGTAGGCTGCACCTGAGGAGACTGAGAAACAGCCTTATGTAAATTTGCCAATTGTGAGAGCCCAGTGCTGCTGTTGATTACTTCTGATGTGGTCAGAGGACTAGACTTATGAGATGTGAAACTTGTTTTGAATTATGATGTACCAAAGTCTATGGAACAGTTTGTTCACCACACAACTGACATAGGAATTTAAGGAATATTTCTTCTAATATCATTGCACTTCACTGACGAGAATAGAAAAATGGCTAAAGGGCTTGCAGACTTCCTTAAGTCAGCCGAACAAGAAGTGCTCCCCTGACTGGAAGAAATTATTATGGGAGATGTATAGGCTTGCAGCCCTAGAGAAGGTGATTAATAAGGTCACTCAGATTTAATCCATACAGGCATGGGCAGATACTGATTCTTGCCTTGGGAAGGGAATATGTCATGAGGTATGTGACGCTGGCTGGATTAAGGGGGCCCTTGAGGTGTATTCAGGAGCTTTGATTACTCCCTTCTACACCAATCTCACGTTGGGGGTGTCACACTGGCTGGATTGGGGGGGGCATTTATTATGTTGTTTAACATCAATACGTCATAATCATAGTAATTCATGTGAGAGATGCCATGTCAGGTACCGTTAAAAAGACTATAATGTGCTAAGTAAGATGATAATGTTTATGTTCATGTTATGTGTGTAATGGAAGTTATGGATATGTTTTTATCTGTATTTCAATTTGTACTGTGTTTCTGGGTGACACCCCAGACAGAGTGGCTGCAGCACTAGTCTGCTTAATGGCCCATTAAGGAAATTCACAGGTACAATGGACCCAGGGGGAGAAGCCAGGGATGTACCTGATGAGTCACCAGGAATTACTCCTGTGACCCTGGACTCCATCTTATTCCTGTAAATTTCCAAAAACATCATGGCAAAGGCCAAGGGACATAAAAGGCAGCTGAACCACATCCATTTTGTCTTCAGTCTTCAGCCTACCTCTGGATCAACTCTTCTACAACTGACCTGAAGCTGTGAAACAAAGGACTGAAACCCATCCAGGTACTGGATATACACCAGAGGAACTATACAAGCCTGCAAACTCCACAGTTCTACTAGAAACCTGATATATATGGACTTTCCAGTTATTTGTATGTATGTGATTACTTTAATCGTTTAACATTTCTCTTGTAGTTTGTTTCTTTCTTTTTATAAGTTACTAAAGGTTTGGCTGGCAGTGTGGTATTTTGGGTAAGATCCAAACTTATATTGCTCTGGTACTGTGGCTGACCCTTTGGGGTCAGGAGAAACCTTTTTGGTAAAGAGCATAGGGTTTAAATAACTGTTTTCTTTACTGGACCTAGAGGCTGATTGAGAGCCAGAGACTGAAATGCAGTGAAGGCAGCTGTGTATATTTTTATTTTGGCTTCTTGATAACCAGTGTGGGGAATCAGAAGCACTGTTTGTGGCTGGTTGGGAAGTCTGACTTCAGTGTCACCCACCAGTGCTGGGAGAATCTGCTCTCCTTTTACAGCCTGCCCTGACCTTGGCATTTTCAGGTGGCTACCCTACGCATGGACAGGTCACAGGATAGCTGGCCCTCTTAGGAGGTCAGGCACGCAGACTACCAGTGTCAGGCTCCACTAAGGAGAACGAGCCAACCCATATCCACCTGTAAGTACTTAATTGCCTAGGTGGCTGGAAGGCAGTTAATTAGTTAAGGAACACGGGGGCTTAGTCAGGAGGCCCTGGAATAGAAGAAGCTCCTGAGAAGAGAGACCTCTCCAGGAGCTGATTAGAAGCTGGGAGAAGGTGCTTCTGGAGAGAAGAGGTTTGCAGTGAGAGGAGCAGTCCCATAGAGAAAGTGGTGCCAGGGAAGTGACAGAAACAGAACAGGAGAATGAATTGGGTATGGGACGTCCTGGGGAGGCACTAGGGATTTACTCAGCAAAGAACAATGAACTGCCAGGGGGAAGAGTGCCAGCAGAACATTCTGCAGAGGTGGCAGGGACGGTAGGTTTTGCTTATGTTTTGTGGTGTTCTTCTCTGTTAAATAAATGAGACCTTCCAAGAGTGTGTTTTTAAGTACCAGAAAGGCCTGCTTAGACTTATGTGTACTCTGGGTGAGGGGAAATTAAGACAGGGCTCACCTGTGGTATCATACCCAACTGCAAGGGGGTGCACCGGGATGACTTCCATGTTGTAGCACCGTGGTAAGCTTGACACTGCACTCAGTTTGACAAGAGATGCAAAAGGAATTTGGTGAGCCCGTGGCTCACAGAATTCGTGCCCTGGAGGGCTATTTGACCACTTTTTTTTCCTAATTCTTGAAGATGAGCACATATGAGGCGGTCCATTTATATGAATGTAGATTTTTAACTCTTCAGGGGACTGTCTCTTAATTATGTTTGTACAGTGCCTACCACAATGGACCACTGGCCTCTAGATGAAACTGCAGTACAAATTATAAATAATAATAATACTGTGGGCTCTTTGGTTCATCCAGTGTCCCTGAGCTGCCCTGTTCTTTTCTACTTAATTTAACTATTCTTTCTATCTCTGGTATTTATTGGATGTTCATCACCACAGTATCATTCCTATTCAGCTTTGGTCCCATTAAACAATGTTCTTGTTCCTGAGTCCCACAAGGCACCCTTTACTAGGTATCGATATCAAGTGAGGTTCGCTGGTTTCAGCAGTGTTTGCTGGAGGTTCTGCAGCTATTGCATTACTATATAAATGCCCTTATATCCCATGCCCTTTCTCACTAGACTTGCATCTGTAGCTGCGCTTTTCTGTGGGAGGATTGCAAGTAGCTGTATTGCTTCTATTGAGCAAATGTTTTTCCCTGTCATTTCTTTTGGCAAAGGGACCTGTGTATTAAGGGCAAACATTTAACAGCCTAGCTAGATGTTGACAATGCTATAAATCTGCAACATGAGCAAATTGATATTGCAATGAGAAACTTAGCTTTTACATTTCCTGTTTTTTGGGGATTTCTTTTATGTTGAAATTTGCAACCTTTAAATGGCATTTATACACAATATTTTTCCATTTAATAGCTTTATGGCTCATTATCCTTTGCAGTCTCTTTAGCTGTCTACTCTTGTTTTCTCTCCCCCTGCTTATATCCGATAAAGACCATTAGACCCCACACGGAATCTTCAGGATATCTTCACTAGCATCATAGGTGTGACCTCCCAGAAAAGCCTAGGAACAGAGGAACAAGAGAACCTGGAGCTAGAGAAGAAATGCTTCAGACTGTTATAAAAGGATTCATATCAAATGTCACTGAAATCTTACAAAAATATTAACAATGAAAATGTATCATAATTGGAAGCAGAAATAGTAAATCATTCGCCATATGTAAGTGCATTCTCAGAGCTATAAAAACCCAAGTGAAATTTATCTCACACTGCATATTGGATCTGTCACGGTGGTCCTCAAATGATCATGTTACTATCTTCGAGACATTTTGTTAGATATGAAGGAAAGATTATCGAGAGAGAGTGTGGCTCATTAGTAAGTATAGCATGAAAGCTACATAAAGGAATTAGCATTTATATTATTTATTATATTGTTTTCATCCTCCCATCCCCCCTTCTTTTTAATTTTTTTCCCCTCTCTTGGATTTTTCTAACCTGACACTGAGCAGATCCTTGCACATTAAACTTAGATCTGCTTCAAAGTGGATTAAAAACAGTTCTGCTAACATTATGTTCAGTGGACGACAAATTGTACAGCTTCACATAGTATTATTTGTGTTAAAAGCTATTATGTAAATACATTGGGTTATATAAGCTTAAATAATATGACACAGGAATGCAAAGATAGGACATACATACAGATCTATTAAAATGATGCTTTGTGAATACAGTCCTTAATAGAAAATTGCATATTCTCACTCAAAGGCAGAAAAGATATCATATGTCTATTTTAGTGGTTATGTCCTGAAATGGTGCACTTATTCCTTTTATAATATTTTCAAATAAATACATATGGGACCAGTCAGATGTCAACAGTGGCACTGAAAAGAGTATGAATTAGTCACACTGGCACACAGGGCTCTGGAACAATGAACAGTGCTCTGGAAGACCCTTGAATGCAAGCCTATTTGCCTCTTAATCCAAATGAATAATTAATTATAATTATCATGCTGCAGTTATTATCTGTGATAATAATATATCCGTAAGGTGAATAAATTCAATCTGCTACTATGCAGAAATGGCAACTCATAATATTCTTAAGAAATACAGATATAATTATCGGTATTAACGGTCAAGAAAAAAAAGATTTTTATATAAAGAATTACAGCCAAAGGTCTAATGTAAAGTGAAACTGAATTCTATTGCATGATGTTTATTCTTTAGTTGTGATTCCTGTGACACCAGTTTGCAATCCTTTTACTGCTTATATTCTAGAAGCCATTCAGTGAAAGCTGAAACATGCATATGTTCATTACAAGCTGGCCATATCATCTTCATCAGCCCACCACTAAAAGATGGTTAAGTTGGGCTTAAGATCCTGCAAATAGTCACGGGAAAGCTTGTCAATAGGGGACTGGTGTGGGTTGCTCAGTATACTGACAATTTCCTCAGCTATGTAACTTCCAACTATTAAAACAAAAATCAGTAAAACCAAATAAAACATCAAAAAGGGCATGTATGTTTTTGAACCTCTTGTGCATACACATGCTTATTTTTGAAAATACTTTAAATGTGCTGTCAAGTAAACAGGATTATAGGCGATCACATTTAATCAGAGCTCCCTCAGCAGCCTTGTTATGACAATGGAAAATGGTGGGGAATGGGGACAGGGGAAAACAGAGGAACAACTGCCCTCCCATTATTTGTGAAAATGAATTTGTCTTTTTATTCTGACCAGGGGGTTTCTTAATGATACAATTGTCTCCTTTACAGGTTATTTACATATAATTATGATAGCAATACATAGAGGATGAAAGCTTGGAGATTTGAAATTAACACTGACCCTTTAACTCACACTACTGAGGTTTGGTTTTTTCCTCCACTTTTCATAATATGAGTCAGGGACTGGATTACTCAGGGGATTGGTAATGAGATGTAGAGTTTTTCACCTCTGGGTCACTGCTTCAAATCTGGCCCAGGTTGGTAGTAACCAAAATTCATTATCATCTGCTAACTGTTCAGAGGCCTATGTGAAATGAATTGATGGTCTCTTAGTCTAGTTTCTAGTGGACAAATGTCCACAGAACCATCTACATTAATTAGCACTTTTATAAAGCTGGAATTTGCATCTTGGAATTTGTCATTTGAAAGATGACATCCAGGGGTAACTTCCTAGATGTAATTCTGTAATCTTTTGGTACCGAGTTCTAGGGTAGGAACTGGAAGGTGACAGGAATAATAAAATGTAAAAAAGTCAGTAGGAGGCTGCATTATTAATCACTTTAAGTTGAATTTAGGCTGCCAGCTCAGTGGGTGAGCTCCATAGAAGGAAGAGTAGATATTATTGACATTACCATAGAGACTAGAACCCTTAGTCATGGACCAGGACCACATGATGCTAGGTGCTGTACAAACACGGAATAAAAAGATGGTCCCTGCCTCAGAGAGCTAAATATAAGACAAGAGACAGCACATGGATAAAAACAGATGGGAAAGTACAAGGAAACAATGAGACAATATTGGTTAGCACAATAGACAGTGGTCTCAGCCCACCAGTAGCCCAGCCATTGTCACATTGAAAATGAGAGTTTTAAGAAGGGCTTTGAAGGAAGATAATGAGGTAGCTTTGTGGATATTTATGGGAAGCTTCTTCCAAATGTGCGGTACAGCATGGTAGAAGGAACAAAAACTTGTTTGAAAATTTAGTAAGTGGGAGATGAAGGCTGAATTCATGGGCTGATCAGAGGCAGGAGTCAACATCTTGAGAGATAACAGGAAGGGTAAGGATAAGCTGTGAAGGGTCTTGAAAGTAAAGACAAGTAGCTTACATTTGATGCAGTAGAGGAGAGGGTGTCAGTAGAGGGATGGAGAGAAAGGGATGACAAGTTCAAAGTGATGGGCTACGAAAATGATCTTTGCAGCAATATTCTAAATGGATATGAGTGGGCCAAGGTTGCATTTGTCAAGGCCAGAGAGAAGGATATTGCAATAACTGAGATATGAGATGATGAGAGTCTGGATGAAAGTTTTAGCTGTGTGAATGCACAGGAAAGGCCTAGAAAAAAAATCTGCAAGACATAGATATAGGCTATGTCTATACTATGGGGACCATAGTTATGCAAGCATAGCCTCATAAAGTAGACGCAGTGACCTGGAAGAAACTATAAAATTATCACTGATAAAGTTTGCAGATGACAAAAAAATTGGGGGGATGGCAAATAATTAAGAGGACAGGTTCCTGATACAGAGTGATCTGGGTTGCTTGGTAAGCTGGCTGAAAGCAAACAATATGTGTTTTAACACAACTAAATGTAAATGCACACATCTAGGAACAAATAATGTAAGGCATACTTACACAATGGGGACTCTATCCTGGGAAGCAGTGATTCGAAAAAGATTTGGGGATCATGGTAGATAATCAGCTGAACATGAGCTCCCAGTGTGATGCTTAGGCCAAAAGGGCTAATGCAATACTTGGATGCATAAAGAGGAGAATCTTGAGTAGGAGTAGACAGGTTAATTTACCACTGTATTTGGCACGGTGCGACTGCTGCTGGAATATTGTGTCCAGTTCTGGTGTTTACTATTCAAGAAGGCTGTTGATAAATTACAGAAGGTTCAGAGAAGAGCCACAAGAATGATTAAAGGATTAGAAGATATGCCCGATAGTGATAGATTCAAAATGCTCAATCTATTTGGCTTAGCAAAGAGAAGGTTAAGGGGTGATTTGGTTACAGTCTAAGTACATACATGGGTTTAGCGGCCAGGAGGTGTGGCCTCCCTCGAAGACTGACAGCGAAGGAGGGCCAAACCCCCTATGAGGGGCAGAACCCGGAAGTCCACACCCACCTGACTGGAAGCAAAGAGGGAAGACAGGAAGGGGAAGTATAAAGGGCGTGCCCTTCAGCTCAGTTGGGAGTAAGCGGCCGGGGGAGAAGGACATCCCACTCTGGGTGCTGGGCCCTGATCCTGACCGCTACCCGAGGAGAAGCTGCTGGGGCTACCTACCACCTGGAGCTCTGAGGAGTGGCCAGAATTGCTTGAACCCTGCGACTTGAAAGAACTGTGAGAGTTACCTACCTCCAGCGAACCTGAAGAGATACCTTGACCCTGTGACCTAGAGGATCTGCCATCCACTGGTGACCTTGAGGAGTTGCCAGACCTGCCACTGGTTGATGATATTGAGAGGCTGTGGAGCTTCCCTCTAGCCAAGTACCCTGAGGTGACCAAGAGTGACTTTGAGAGCCAGGTACTCCAGGGAAAGGAGGGAAGGAAGGAGCCCATGGAATCCAGATGACAGGCTTGTTATGTTGTGGCCTATAGACAAGCCAGTGAGTTTTGTCTCAGTGGTGAGACACCGCGCCACTGCTAGGGCCCTGGGGTGGGACACAGTGGAGTCAGGTCGGCCTGCTTCCCCCTTTCCCCCTTACCACCCGAACCCTGGGGTGATTGCCTCTCGGCCTGTATGGCTGCCTTGGCCTTAGATTGGTCGCTTGCACTGCCTAAGGCTATAGACTGTTTACATTGCCTGCCCCTCCCTCCCTGGGGGCTTGGCTTTAGACTGTTTGATCTCCCTGCCTTGAGCTAGAGATTGTTCACTGGGCCTGCCCGATCCTTACTGAAGGCCTGGACCACAGACTGCTTGCTCGCCAGCCTGAGGGTTGGGGTCTAGGGCTTTGGGATTGCCCAGCAAGGCCGAAGAGGCCCAGAACTGCTAATTTCTCCCCTTTAGCTGAAGCCTCCAAGCAGGAAATAGCAGCCAGGAGGTGTGGCCTCCCTCAGAGATTGACAGTGGGGGAGGGCCATCACCCCTCCCTTCCCCCCCCACACACACCCAGGCCGGGGATCGTTTACCATGTGGAACGAATATTTGATAATGGCCTCTTCAATATAGCAGAGATAGGTGTAACATGATAGACAAATTCAAACTGGAAATAAGGCATAAATGTTTAACAGTGAGGTTAATTAACCATTGGAACAACTTGCCAAGCTTCATGGTGGACTCTCCATCACTGACAATTTTAAAATCAGGACTGGATATTTTTCAACAAGATATGCTAGGAATTATTTTGAGGGAAGTTCTCTGGTCTGTGTTATATAAGAGGTCAAACTAGATGATCACAATTGGAATCCAAGAACCACTGTGTGATCCAGGTGGAGACTATGAGAGAAAGAGAGGTCTCCATAAAAGAAGGCAGTTGCAGAGGCAACATCAGATGAAGGGATCAAGGTCTGTGAGAGCCTGGAGCTGGAGGGAGCAAGATATGAAGAGGTCGTGGATGGTTTGAACTTTTTTGAGATCTGGGAACCCACAAATCTTGTGAATGTGGTGACAAGCACCTTAGGAAAGACATGGAAAGCAAATTGGATAACAGCTAGAAGGATCAGGATAAGTGAGATCTACACAGCTCTGTGTGAGACCTTATCTACACACAGATTTGCACCAGTTTAGTTAAAATGATTAAACTGGTGCAAACCCCAGTGTAGATACTTTTTCTTTTACTCAGAGAAGCTTATTCATTTTAGCATAGACCTGTTCCTAATTGATTTAAACTAAACTGAAATAAGCCTGGTTTAAACTGGTGCAACTCTGTGCATAGAAAAGACCTATGTCTGGAAGGTGATGGGAAAAGAGTTTACGCTGACTGGAAGTTACTTAAGGCCAAATTTTGCCCTCAGTTTTGCACCAAGAATTCCTATTGATTTCTGTAAGAGTGGCACACATGCAGTGAGGGAGAGAATCTGGCCCTTAGAGTAAAGGATGCATTTTGGTTTATCTGGCACACATTGTTCCTGTTCTTTTGATACCATTGCTAAGTGTGTAAATTCATCCTTTGTTTGCTGTTGGATTGTTGCTTATTGATAAAGGGTATAGAAAGAGATACCGTATTTCCCCATGTATAAGATGCACCTTAATTTTGGGGCCCGAAATTTGAAAATAAATGTATTACGGTACATCACCGGTAAGTACCACTGTCTAAGACGCACCCAGTTTTTAGACCCCAAATTTTTCGAAAAAAGGTGCGTCTTATACATGGGGAAATACGGTAAGTGGCCTAATTTAGTCTGCCCTTGAGAGAGATTACATAAAACCTAAGAAGTACAAGGGAGTTCCTCTCTGCATTGAAAAGCTATAAACAAACTGAGTGAAAATGGTGGTGTTATACTTATCAAAGAATCCCTCTCAAACATCCCTTTGTGCAGATGGATTCAGCACTTGTAGGAGATGTATGTGATAGGCATCTTCTTTGGCCTCAGAAGCACAAAGGACACAATAGGCATATATAGACAGAGCTTCCCTTTCACCCTGCTAGCCTTTTCTTCAAGGCAGAATAGTAGCACATTAAGAAAACAATGGAGGGAAGTGTTCTTTGCTGCTGCCTATATGGTATGTGTTCTCTGAAGAAACAGATTTTGGTGTTCTGCACTCTCAGAACAGCACCTTTCACAAACACTATATTCCCATAAGAAGTTATATAAATTAATGACACATTGTAAACCCTTGGGTGGAAGGATTTTGATTTACTATATGTTTGTACAGCACCTAGCACAATAGGGCTGTGATATGGCCTCTTGACATCACTACAGTATAAATAATAAATACCTTTTTTCCTTGAGGAGCACCAGATTATTGAGGGGGGATGGGAGGTCAGGCAAAGGGGGTGGAAATGCAGAAAACAACAATAGAGGATGGAGGAAAAGCTGCATGACTCAGGAACTATCTTGTCTCCCATCATAGACATATTCCTGAAACTGAAGGCAGCTCCTGGAAACCCATCCACTTTGCTTTCCTGCATCATTGGTGGCCCCAAATACAATGACAGTTGATCAGCTCATATGCATAAGATACTAAGACAAAAAGAGATAATAATAACCAGGACTGAGAAAGACGCTCCTTAGGTGGCATCTGTGTGCTGAATGTGGCCTGAGGTGACATGGAGGAAAGGATGCTCACTGGACAATCCATTAAGAGTGGGGACGCTACGAAATAAAGGATAGGAACCACTGACAGAGGGTTCAGTTTATCTGGCATGAAAGGGGCACCACTTCAGCCCCTTATTTGTCTTCTGAAGGAGGGGGAAGATATAGACTGAATGGCTTGTGTATAGGAGTGTCCTCATCTCCTGCACGTGTCTCAGATCAAACTGGTACAGAGGGTGGAATTGTGGATTGGCTGGGGTCAAGGCTACTGGATCCATGATTACTCAGATCCAGTGACTCAAAATCCCTGCACAAGGAATGCAGGGGCCCAGGCCTGTGGCGGTTATTTCACTCCATACGCTAAGTAGCAGCCACAGAAGGACTGGGCTGCAGACTCACAGCCACATTGTCCTGGGTTGGGGAACTGGTGGATTTTGATACCCCACCCTTCAAAACCCACATGCCCCAACCTGGGGCAAGCCCACACGAACAAAGATTGATGGCTCTCAATCCCTTCAGGTGACATGAGTTCACCTACTGCTGCACATATATAGCCTTCAACCAATACACAGATTTCCCATTGATGTCAATGGGAGTTATGTGCAGATGAAAAACGGTATATACCCCAGAACACCAGCATTAATTTTGAATTTTTATTGCTTTGGTTGCCTTGTGTCACAAACTTAACAGTAACTGTAACCCTTTTTATTTCCTTTCCTCGGGATTATTAAATTCTCTTTTATAGGAGGTTGTAAAATGTATTGTATAGGATTTATCAGGAAGACTGGAATGGCTTCTCTGGACCTCTTTCAAGATCTTTTGCACATGCATATTTAAGCAGGTTCTGTCTTAACATGTTACATGTCTGAAGCTATATATTTTTTTATATCTATCTTCTTCTACGGCACCCAGTGCTGTGGTACCTGAGTGCCTTTTATATTTTCAAAGTATTTGATCCCCTGGGTAAGGATATCATTTATTTATATTTAAAAATACATTTCAGAACATTTTGGTTGTGCTAGCTAAAGGTGCCCTTGGGCAGATTTCTTTAATAATAGACCTTTTTATTGCTGATGCAAATGATTAATAAAGTACTTTACAAACCAGATTCCACACCATAACAAATGAGAAAGAAAGAAGTAAGGGTAGGTGTACATGTGAATAAGGGAGGTAAATCTTTCTAGGTGGAGAATTTTAGTATCAGTGCCTATTTAGGCCCATATCCTGCAAACACCTATTTGTGTGCTTAACTTTAATACAGTGAGAAGTCCCTTAGGACATAAGCATTTTCAGGATCAGGACTTTACTTCTGAATATTTTCCCTGAGACAACATTTAAAGTTAGCTGTTCCAGCAATACCTTTCCCCTTTATAAATCCAAACTTCTACAGTAGAGGAAACTACAGTCATTCATTGGTTCAATACACCATTTATTTCACTTGGGAAGTTTTAATGGGTGTCTCTATGACTTATTCATGATACAGCTAGAAGTTTTATTCATCAGCTCTGAACAATCCCCTTAGATGTTTCACTCTTACCACCAAAAATATATTTGCCTATACACACCCCAACCCTAGATACTTTGGGAGCACGCTCCTTCTGCTATGCCAGGCAGAGGGGAAAAGAATAGGTCAGAAAAGGCCTGAAGCATGTTCTGGGGAGCAGAGAAGAGCAGAAATTTTGTATTACCTATGTCTACACTTACAAGTTTACAGCGGCACAGCTGTACTGATATAGCTGTGCCACTGTAAGAGCACTCGTGGAGAGAGCTCTCCCATCGACATAGTAAAACCAGCTCAATGAGTGGTGGTAGCTCCCACCGACATAGCACTGCGTACAAAAACACTTATACTGGCAAAACTTATGTCATTCAGGGGTGTGATTTTTTTCACACCCCCGAGTAACAAAAGTTTTGCTGACATAAGTGCTAGTGTAGACAGGGCCTTGCAAAATTAGATGAATATTTTTCATTTTGTTTAAAAAAAATTGTTTTGTTTTATTTTGTTTTGTCTATGTCTCTCACCCTCACCCCCACTCTCACCACTTTTCCACTAGAAAGCTGTGATTAAAAAAAAATTAAGAAGGGAGAGAAAGTAACATTTTCTCTCAGTTGTTTTTCCTCCCTTGTTACTCTCCCCCTCCCCCCCCAGATAAAAACACACTTTTACACCGGGGGTGGAAGGAAGGGCAGAGAAAAAATGTAAGAAAAATGGAGGTGCGGGAAGAAAAGAAACGAAAAAAGGAAAAAAATAATGAGAGTTAAACTAAACGAAAACATTTTATCTGATTTTTTTTTTTGCAAGAAAAACTTATTCAACCAACCCTAAATGTATGAATTTCCATTAGATTTCACACTTGCAACCCCACCACTTTAGAGAGCTGAGCAGCGTGCAACTGATAGGAGACAGAAAAGGGAGAACTCTAACAGCGGCTTACAGCCTTTCTTAGAATTTAAATTGAGTTTAATAATTTTGTGTTACATGGTAATTTAATTTTGTATTAAGCTACCATGGGTTCCCCTCCTGTTGCTACAGTGTCAAGTTCAACAGGCTCCACGGGAAGAGCTTAGCTGGGGAAACACTGCACACGGGGTCTGCAGAAGTCTGGTGTCTTTTCCGAACCTAAGGCTCTCCAGTCTTTCCAGGAATCATTCCTTCCCACTTTTGCACTCTCCTAAGAGGAAGCTTTATGGAGCTCACCTCTTCTGAGTTTTCTTAGCAACTTTTCCTTTCTTAGGTGGCTTTCAGTGGGAGATTTGTCCTTATCCTCCATCTCATGATCCCCCTCCACCCTCTCCATCAAACTCACCATTATCATGTCAAAACCAGAGAGAATTACAATTAAGAATAATTCTCTGGGTTGTTTTTTTTTTAATATCTAAACTCTTTGGCAGATAAAGCATCCTAATCCTCTTCAACTTCCAGAAAGATTCCTTATCAGCTATCTAATGTTTCTATACTGCTCATTGATTTATCAATACACAGTTAACAAGCAATAATGCCACATTCAGAGATAATCATCACACAAGAAATGACCTGCCAGAGTAAAAGACACAATCAAAGAGAGGCAACCTAACAGAAAATGACCAGACCACTAGATCTTTGTGAGCCCTTTGCACAGAAGCCTAATGACACATGAAACCTGAGTTCAGTCTGTTGGAGATACAGCACAGAACCGGCAGCCTAGGAGGAAGAGGAGTCTGAAGTGGCCTTAAGCCATCTTTGTACCACCCAGGCTCTGGTGCAGGGGCAAATGCAACTACAGGTGTAAATTAGAGCAGCTTCCTCAGGGCTCCTATGGGCTGTGTCACAAATATAATTTCCACCAAAATTTTTTGCAGGAAAAATGATCATGTTCCAACCAGCGCTAGACAGGTTATTATTCGAGCTAAGTGAATAATTTGTATAAACAATTTATTTAACAAATTTTGCTCCTTCCTATTTGCATACTTTGGAATTATAAAACAACTATTTCTGTAGTATATAGTATGATACGCAAAATAAAAAGGAAACCCTTAGTTACACTAATGAGATGTTGAGTGGAGCCTTTGCTCTGCTGCAGTACTTTGCTTTTTCTATTTCATGCTCTGACATTTCCTCTGCCTTGGTTCAGAAAAACACTTAAGCATGTGCTTAACTAAAAGCATGTGAGTAATCATCCTATCCCTATTCAGCAGAGCACTTAAGTAAGCAGACCTCAAGCCCATGTTTGAAGTTAAATATTTGCATAAATACTTTCTGAATAGGGATAGGATTGTTTACATACTTGAAATTAAGCATATGCTTAAGTGCTTTGCTGAATCAGGGCCTATATGACAAGCAAAAAGAGTGCCTCTTTCCACCATTCAGGGCCAGCAGAAATGAAAGCTAACTAAGGATGATAGGATGAGGAAGTGAATTATCTAGTGATCATGCTAATGAAGGTGATGATTATTTAATGGAAACCATTAAAGGAAAAACAGAAATAGTTTTAACTGATCGTGAATCATTTTTATGCTGGAAAAACACAAACAGTCTAGTGTAGTATTAGCATGTTACATATCTTACAAATAAAAAATGAGCTTTTTTTTTTTATATGAAGATAAAGATCAAACATATAATGAATGATTTTTCCAAAATCTGTTTTTTAAAAAAAAAAAAAAAAAAAAAAGCTATTCCAGAGAGATACAACTTGGTTGCTTCAGGGTGAAATTTGGGGCCCTGATGCTGAGGGGAGCCAGTGAGCACTACTGTAATACAAATAACACATATTACTAATTAATACAATTTTGATTTAATGTTCAGAATGATTACAACATGCTCATTCTTCTTTTTATGTTTCTTATTATCTATGGCTTTCAGTTATTTTAACACACACTGTTCTTCTACTGTATTTTGTCAGTGGGGTGCCAGGGACAGGAAGAATGTTGGCACTTTAAGAGGACACTGGCAGAGTTAGTAGGACTGCCAATTACTATTTTATTTTTAAGGTCCTAGTAACTTTTTGCAACTGCTTTGTTACTCCTCAGTAATATCTTCATAAAATGCTTCTACATCACAGCGGTGGTACATAACAGACTGCGAAGCACTTTCCCTTATGACTAACTCTTCCCAATACAAGGTTGCCCTGCGGTTGTTTTTCTCAGGGTCTTTCTGTAGGTGGCCCTTTAAATGTGGCATTGCCAAAGAGCTCCAGCCCTAAAGTGGCCATTTTGAAACTGGCTCCTGCTTGCTGCATCTTCCTGACTTCCAGCTGGTAAGTAAGTATTTGTAACTTCTTTTATGTTTTTTTTTTTTTTTTTTTTTTTTTAAACTTTCCTGGCACATTTTTTATAGCAAAACAATCCTGTAGTGACACACAAAGTCCATTTACAGTGGAGGGGCAAACATTTTTCAGAGGAAATTCCTAAAGAGATATATGCAATGAGTGTTCTTTACTATTAAAAGATGAACCTTTACAGTGCCTTTTTAAAAGCTAAACTTTCTCTGATCCCTTTATCATTCCAGGAAGCAGCAATTCTTAATCAAATATCAGAACTGATTTAGAGGAATATATTATAATATCTGTGTCCAGCCCCAAATATTCATACAATATTGGGCTAGTCAGAAATCTATTATCCTCTTTCTTTTCTAAGATTTTTTTTAAAAGTAACTTCCTTTGGAGACATAAATGATGGGCAGTGGGGTTTCTCCCTCAATTGCCCTTAGAGAACTGGTCCTCTGTAAGTATGGGGCTGGGAGGATGGAACAATATGGCCTGTATTTCCCATCTCCTTTTCCTTTTCTGCCTTCTCCTTCACAAGAAATAACATGTTAGAAGTAATAGAAAAAAGTTTACTCCTAATGTACCTTTAAACTTTTCTCTAATATTGATGTAGGCCAATTTTGTAGTTTAATTTCCAATAGCCATGATATGAACATATTATTGCTGAAAAACCATGCAGTTATGTTTCTCTTACAGTTGGTATCTTTGTTACTTTAAAGTGCTGTGAAAAGAGCTGGTGTGACAGCAATGGAGACTGAAATCCCCAGTTTATCCACAGAGTGGATAACAATGTGGGCAGGCCCACCAATAGCTCCAGACCCCAGGGCAGAACAGTCAATTGTCCCCCTAGAAAGGGATGGCTGAGGGCTGAGTGGGCTTCTGCCAGAAGTTTTTACTTATTTATTATGTGCCATGCAGGTTCCTGGGTGGCTGAGGAGGCGGTATCTGCAGGGAAGGGGCAGAGAGTGCGAGTGGCAGGAGTCTTGGGGGAAAAGGGGTCCGTGGAGGAGAGGAGGATACATATCTATCCTCCCATCTGCCCGGGCCCTTTTAAATTGCAAGGCTCCTGGACAATTGCCTCCTTTGCCTTCTGCCCCCCGCTCGTCGGCAGGCCTGAATGTAGGCAATGAAAGCTACCCCACCACAGTGTCTCAAATACAACCTAAAGGAGCTGCCTCTAAATATGAGGGGTTGGTTTAGTATTTGTGTCCTGTCAGTCCTTGTCAGTCTGTATGGTGATAGTGACACCAAAGGTGCTGTTAGTGGTGCTGCTTTCTTGTGATGTGGAGACCTGTTTCCTGGAAACTAGACTGGGACCATCCTGTATCTTCATTAATATCATGGCAGAGGTTTATTCATTTGCATTTTGGTATATTATATTCTTGTCTTTTTTATGTATTGCATTGTTGTATACTCTGAACCATGATCAATAATTGCAATTTAACAAAGCTTTCAAAACCTCTGTTTTAGATCCTAGACTATCAGTGCAGACAATGGTTTCAGAAACTTGTAATCAGATACTGAACCATTCGCTGCTAGTCACCAGTCAAAATCTAGCCAGTGATATTTAGGTGAACAAAGGCTCAGCTTGCTTGAGCACCTAGGAGTTTGACATGCTTCTCTTTTTAGAAGGGAAATCATCTCTTAGCATCAATGGCCAGCACCTTGTTCCCTTCCTTAGTGAGTCTGGCAAAGAGTGGGCAAATGGGACTTGAAGCCACTTTTATTTTTCCAAAATGCTGGAGCTGATTTGGGCCAAGTTGGCCCCCTGACTTTGCAATGACTGGGGTGTGGGCGGTCAGGCATTGTGGCCATAGCCATGGGTCAAAACTGAAGACAGCATCAGGTACCAAGATTAAAGTCAGAGATGGAGATGGTGTCAAGTGCCAGATTGGGGGTTAGAGC
Source organism: Emydura macquarii macquarii (assembly GCF_026122565.2). NCBI lineage: Eukaryota > Metazoa > Chordata > Testudines > Chelidae > Emydura > Emydura macquarii. The sequence continues at coordinate 41,300,300 of NW_027132610.1, read as the reverse complement.
TAGAAACAGCACCAGCGGTAAAGCAGAGGAGCAGGGACCTAGAGTAGGGTAGAAACTGGGAGTAGACAGGAATCTGGGATAGGAGGACAGGAACCAAGAGCAGATAGGTATGCAGGGCACAGGAGTCAGGTAAGCAGCAGGGGTCCATAGTAGCACCCACCCAAGAATTCCTCTAGTTGCTCAGACAACTTCCTGTTGTTATTTCCTAATCTATATAGAGTCCTTCAGGCAATCCTGGGGCTGGATGTTTCCTCCAACTGGGAGCTTTGGGGCAGTTTCCCACATTCCTTCTGGACTGAGTTCCTCATGGGGCAATTGGAGATAGCATGGCCCTGTTTGCAACAGTAGTAGCACAAGCTAAGGCATTGCCAGCACTCTCTTCTGAGGGGTGAGTTGCCAGAGGTTTAGGTCCACCTGCATTGGTTCAATTGGTTGGTGGAATACAGTAGTGGGGGACGTAGTCATGGCACCCCTCTTTTTTTCCCCCCATCGCTCATGTAGATGATTGTCAAACCAGATGACAAGCTCTTTGAAGGCATCCAGACCCGTTGGAACCTGAACTTGGGACAGTGTGTCCTTAACCTCATTCTGCAAGCCCTATCAAAGCTGATATAACTGGGCCGCCTCATTCCATCCTGTGTCTGATATGAAACAATGGAAGTGCACTACATAGGCAGTGGTTTGGCCTGACGCCTGTTGGAATTTCCATAGGGTGGCTTCAGTGGTAAGGGTCCTTGAAGATGTTCAATATTGCCCACCGAAGACATCCCAGTTAGACAGAACCAGACTTCTGGCTTCCTACAGGGAAAAGGCACTGTCCAATGGCTCCCCTGTCAGCAGGCTGACTACCAGGCCTACCTTGATGTGGTCAGAAGCTTACACCTGTGGGCAAAGTAAGAACAAGAGATGGCACTGTTTCATGAAGACTTGGGAATTTGGAGCGGCTCCCATTGAAGGACTCAGGCAGAGGGTCAGTGGGTCCCTGCTAGGGAACAGCACAGCCAGACAAGCATGGAGTGCAGCATTTTCTGTGTGGCATTGATGAACATGATCTCACAATGCCTGATTCTCAGTGGCCAGCTCTGTGTTCTGCACCTGGAGAGCTCAGTTGTCTGCCTGGAGATGGGTTACTTGCTTATGCAATACAGATGCCCCGTCTGCTACAGGGAGCTCTGCTGGGAGGTTAATGGTGGTCTGAGCAAGCTGAAATAAATGGTGAGGTCAGGTCTAGTCAGAGCCTGAGTCACACACCTAGCTGAAGGTCAAAGACAGAGGCAAAGTCAGGAACCAAGATGAAGGTCAGAGCCGGCTACAGCATCAGGGGTAAGGTGCAGAAACAGGGACCTAGAGTAGGGCAGGACAGCAGGAAAAGGGAGTAGATGGGAATCTGGAATAGGAGGACAGGAACCAGGAGCAGGCAGGGAAGCAGGGGTCAGGAGTTAAAGTGAGCAGGAGGGGTCTGTAGTAGCAGCCAGCCATGGATTCTTCTAGTTGTCCAGAAAACTTCCTGTTGTTACTTCCTGGTTTATATTGAGTCCCTCAGCCAATTGGGCGGCTGGATGTTTTTCCCAATTAGGAGCTGGGGGGGCAGGAGATGGTCCTCTGTAAACTAACCCTTTGATAGACCCTTTCCTAGTGAGCTGCTGGGTGATGGTTGTCATCTGGGCCCAGGGTTTGAGGCCCGAGATCCCTCACAAACTTAAGCTGGAGTGTTTTGTAGGCTCCTCTAACATTCACTTGTACCCTGTGGTCCCAAAGGATTGTACAGCAGCCTTAGGGATCCTGAGGCCAGGCTCTCTTTTCTCCAGATACACCTCCTGTGCCTGCAGTCAGCAGAAGGGTTATGTAGGGTTCCTGCATGAGGTGGGTATCCTCAACTGGCCAGTTCATCTGGCTTTAGGGTTAATTTGTGCCACCAGAGCAGCATAAAGCAGCTGAAGTATAGCAGAGAATTGGGGCACAAAGATAATAGGGACTTTGGACATATCTAAATAAAATTTCATGCCTAGAACAATGGAGCCCCAATCCTAGTTGGGCCTTTTGTGGTAAACTGTAATATAAATAATAACAATAAAGATTGCAGCAGAGCCCTGAGCACACTGACTCAAGAGGATATTAAGATATAAATGGAAGAAGAACTGAACCGTGTTTGAATTAAAATGCATTTATATGTAAATATAAACATTTGATATTGGATTTTCAAAAACACTCAGAGTTGGCGTAACTCTTATTCCCATTGATGTCATTGATAAAACTCTCATTGGCCTTAATGATAGAGTTAGACCAACACTGAGCACTTTTGAACACAGGTTTTATGTAGATCTCTACGTGTCCAACCAAGGGAAGTCAATATCATTATCCCCTTTTTAGAGATTGAGAAAATGAGGCACAGAGAGGTGAAATGATGTGCTCAAAGTCACCAGTGGGCCAACACTGGGACTAGAACCCAAATCTCCTGATTCCCCATCTAGGGCCCTAGCCTTGAGGCCACACAACCTATCAGGTCTAGGAGCTAACAAAATTTAAAAAAATATTTTCTATTCATGTTTAACATTGTACTCTATATACACCATGGTATGTGGCCACTCTTACATTTTGATCTTCCTAACCTTTTGTTTGTCTCTAAATATTCTGTATCAGCAGGATGCAACAGTTGTCTTACACTTTGAATTTTCCATAACTACCAATAACAGAGGGAATAAATGAAATTATATCCAATTACTTGTATTTATAACTACAGTTTACAAATAATCATTTTACCTAGTGGTGAAGAGAGGCCCCATTCCGTCACTCTTGTGAACTTCAAGGCACTGCCTTAGGACCATATATGGATAGTGTCTCTTCTCTTGTGTTTCAGTGACACATCTTTGCTTCTGAGAGGAAATATGTGTAAAGAAGAAAAATGTACTTCAGAAAAGAAGTGACATTTTCTGGCTCATCCCAAAATGATTTGAACACTGAAGAGTGAAAATGTCTTTTGTTACCTTCTAGGTCCAAAATAAAAGAATATCTCTGATCCCTTTTGGAGATACAATATTTCATTTCTTCATTTGGGTAAATTCCACTTCTATAGTCCCAACAATCACTGATGCTGAATAACTAGCTGAGTACATGAGTCAGATACAGATCTGTGGGGAAGAGGCCAGATACCCTTATAAGTAAAACTTTAATAAATTCAATTATTCCGTTGTTACTACGTTAGAAGAGTCCATTTCTTCTAATACAGAAGTTGCCTGAAAAAAATCATATTAAACTATTGACAGTGGTAACAGCAAAGTTTAAATAATTGTCTCACAAACACAAAAAACTCTTTTCTTTTGGTGAATTGTAAGTATAATTCAACTCTAAGGAGCAGCCCATCTCCTCCTATTCTAAGCTAAGAATTATCTCAGCCATTTGAATAATTTACACATCCAGGCAAATCATGCCCTAAAATTCACCCAATTGTAAACCCCGGTCATATACCCAAAATGACTATGCTGAAGAATGTATACTCAACAATATAACTCCGTGTTACAGAAAAGGTTTTTATACTTCTCTTAAACCATATGTTTTATTTGAAAAGGTGCTCATGATGGATGCTGGATTGACTGCACAAACAGTAATCTCCCCAAATTGTAGCTATTTACTCTATGTCTTCACTACGAGCTAGGGGTGCGATTCCCACCTCAGATACACATGCTCACATTAGCTCAGTGAGAGCTAGTGGAAGTGTAAATAGTTGTATAGCCATTGCAGCATGAGCAGCAGCAGCAGCAGCAGCTTGGGTTAGCTGTACTGAGTACAAATCTGCCTGAAACTGGTGGGTTATTTAATGTAGACTTTTTGTGTGTGTGCAATAGATAAGGCTGGTAATGCTGCCTATTGAGGTTGCCAATAATTTCCCCATTAGAAGGCCCTGTTTTCAGATGCTCATAACTTTTTTTCCAAACTCTAACCATTTGAGCGGAAATGTTATATGGCAGGTGTCTGCCTCAGGCTGGATTTTTTATGAACATTTCAGCCAAAACAGTTGATCAGTTTCAGAGAATGAGGCTAGGAACAAATGCATTGTTTTGCCCATGTTAAAAATTGTGGCCACCTTTGCTTTTAAAAGCTAAAGCGTTACCATGCTTTGGAGCACAGATTTGAAATTTGGCAAGTGGTGGCCTTTGTGTCAGGGATGTGCCTTTTGCTCTCCCTGTGACAATTGGCTCAAATTTGGCCAAGTTAGAAGCTTTTGAAAAATCACAGTTGGCACATGTTCTCACTAGAGACTTCTTCAATTTTAGAAGCTAAAATCTCCAAAGAGTCTATTCTCACTGAGCGTGTTTGATCCTCCCTCAGCTCCTAATGACCAGACTGTGCATGTGTCATTCCCCCGGGGTCACAGAGCATGCCCCTGTCTATGGCTATGGCAGTGAAGCCAAACTTTTCCTATAACTGCTGCTCCCAACTGCTGAGCTGCTCTGGCCTGGGCACCACAAATGAGAGCAGGGAACTTGTCTTTCCTGTGCTCTCAGTAACTTTCCTGCTGGCACCCAGGCAGCGAAGAAGAGGAAGCTATCTGATTTGGATGCAGAAGGGCCAAAAGGCAGACCAAGGTGGAGGGAAAGGAGTAGATTGGGATCAGGAGTCTGGTGAGACTGGAACCGGACTGGGGTGGGGAGCTGCACGTTAAAGTATGTAAGAGATTGGAACTGGGAGCCAAGCAGAAAGGAAAGACTTAGACTAGGAACTGGGGGCGGGGAGGGGAGGCAAGAACTGATTAGGCAAGAAGTCTGGGACAAAATTAGTGAGGGAAACAGGGTGGAGACTGGGACCCAATTGGTTGGTGGGGGGAGAACAGTGAAATCAGACAAGGAACATGAGAGGGGAAGAGACTGGGACAAGATGAACAAGGAGACTGGGACTAGAAGCAGAGGGTGGTAATAAATGCAGGGGCTGAGTGGGGAGACAGATCTGACATGTTATTGAGTCTGGGAAGAGAACTAGCACTAAGTGGGCAAATAAACTAGCACAAAGAAATCAGGGAGTGTGGAAAATAGGATAAGAAGTCAGGGAAGAGATGAGGGGGACACTGAGTTTGGATGAGGAGCTAGGGAAAGGAGACTGGACAAAGATCCAGAGGGAGGGAGAGGGGAGAGACAGTTTGGATGAGGAGGTGGGAGGGGGAACTGGGACTATCTGGGCAAGGGAACTGGGAAGAAGGAGTTGGGGTGGGAAGAGGGGAACCAGAACTGGCAGGAAGACATGGATGGGAATGAGAGGACTTAGACAGTGAGCCCAGAGGGTTAGACTAAGACAGTCTGGGCAAGGACACTGGACAGAGGAGCCTGAAGAGTGGAGATTGGGACTGGGACAAGGAACCAAGGATAGGAAAGAGAGAAGACTAGGTCACGGAGTGGTTGCAGGTATTGGGGCAGAAGGAGTAAAACCTGGGGGAAATGGTCAGCAGAGGCTGTGTCCAGGACCTGGAACAGAACCCAAGATTCATGAATCTCACCATTCCTTTGCTGATACCTGTGAAATGCATTGTGTGGATGCTGAAAAATTGGAGAGGGTTCCAAGCAGAGCTACAAGAATGATTAAAGGATTTGAAAACATGCCTTAGAGAGAGAGACTGAAGGAGCCCAGTCAGCATAGTTTATCAAAGAGAAGTGTAAGCAGGATCTGAATGAGCTCTCTCCTGACAGCCAGTGATGAACTGGGGCAAAAAGACTTCAGGAGCAGACTGTATTTGCATAAACACACCTACTCTGCTTAGGTGCTAGGTAAATGGAGCTTCTTTGCCTAAGTGATCAATTTCAGCTGGTTTTGACTTGCAATTAATTTTACAATTGAATGTAGGAGTAATGAAATATTATTATCCTTACTGTGTGAGTAAAGGGCAACAGAACTGTACTTAGCATGCCCTGATTGAGGGGTCACCCTAAATTAAAACTCACTTATTAAGCAGGGATAAGGAAAAGAGCAGGGGTGGGGGAAGAGATGTTTTTACCTGGTGGTGTGGAATGTGCTTAAAGATTCCTAGATACCATTTTACCTTCTTCTGCAGCATTTAAAGATAGAGCTAAATAGATTATATTGAAAGTCTATTGTTTCTATTCATTGATTATCAGAGTTGAATCACTGATGAGCAGGTTTAGGAGCTAAACCTTAAACCTGGTGTGGGAGCAGTGTTGTAGAGAAAGGCAATGCAGAGGCAGCAAAGCAGTGAGGTACTCTGTCCCCAGTGAAATCATGAGGAAACTGGCCTTAGAGAACATGGCATCACAGAAGTGGCAATCAGCAGCAGAGTAAACAACGGCAGCAATGGCGAGCTGTGGCAGAGATAGCAGCAGCAGAAATAAGGCGTATACAGTAACAGCAGTCACATTTCTCGACACACCCCTTTCTTTCAGGCATGGGAGATGAACCCACGTGAACAAACCTTTGAACTCTGGGTCTTTGCTGACAACCAACTGTGAGTGGGGTGCAGCAGAGGGAAGGGGGACTGACGTGTTAGAGGGATTCATTTGTTGGACTTTCACACCACCAGGTGGGAACCTCAGGCAAGGGACATTGCCCAGTGGGTGGGTGTTTGCTTATGGTTACATGCTTTTGAATCGTGGTTGTGGTGTTCTCACAAATTAGTGCTGTTTTCCCTTTCCTTTTTAATATAACTTTTGTTATACATATACTCAGTGCTTGCGAGTGAGGTAATATTGCCTCTTAGAGGTGAGTGTTTAGTTTTCCCAGATTACTGGGTGGGTCTTGAGCTGGTTCTGTTTGGTATTGTTAAGAGGAACCCCTAGATATTGAACCTGGCTGTTGTTGCTGCCAACACCACCTGAAAGAAGCAGTATAGAAGGTTAAAGGTGGCTTGATCACAGTCTATAGGGAACTAGGCATGTTTAGTCTGCAGAGAAGAAGAATGGGGTGAGGGATTTGAAAGTGGCCTTCAACTACCTGAAAGGGGGGTTCCAGGGAGGATGGAGCTAGGCTGTTCTCAGGGGTGGAGATGACAGAACAAGGAGCAATGGTCCCAAATTGTAGTGAGGGAGGTTGGATATTAGGAAAATCTTTTTCACTAGGAGGGTGGTGAAGCATTGGAATGGGTTGCCTAGGAAGGTGGTGGAATCTGCATCCTTAGAGGTTTTTAAGGCCCGGCTTGACAAATCCGTGGCTGGGATGATTTAGATGGGGTTGGTCCTGCTTTGAGCGGGAGATTGGGCTAGATGACCTCCTGAGGTCCCTTCCAACTCTAATCTTCTATGATCCTATAAGTACCTACATGGGGAACAGATATTTGATAATAGTCACACATTGAACTATGAACCTAGGGAGTCGGGACCGCTCTGCAGTGACCCTTTCAGGTCCACACTGGTACTGCAGGCACTCACTGCCTCAGTCTGCAAGGTTTGGCTGCCTGCTTGGGAAATGTAAGCTTGGCATCAGTCTGTAAACAATCAAGTAACAAAAAATAGCAGCTTAGGATTTGGCCTTTAAACAAAGAGAAAAACCTTCAAAATGCAAGTGCTTAGTTGCAGCACTTAAGGCAAGATCCTGACCTGGGGCAGGGTTTTGGGTAACCATGAAGAACTCCTCTGCCCCAGTCTTACCCAACTTGGCCCCTGAGCAAAAGCAGGTAAGCCTTCTTCACTGGTCAGCTGGTTATTGAATGCTCAGTATTGCCTCCTGGCCCTTCTAGGCATCTGGAGGACTGTCTTGCTGGTTGCCCCGTGTGAATGGATTTTCCTTGGGTGTAGAGTGTCCAGGTACTGATTCCTCCAGCATAGGGCAGGAAAGCCTGATAGACTCCATCACAGAACCACACATTGAATAATGAGGAAAAAACTGAATGCTGAATAGCTGCTCATTGAGCACTATCCATTCTGTGCACTGAATAAGGCAAGGCTCCTGTGCAAAAAGTAGTCTGTGATCATGTCATTCAAGAATGTATCATAATGCATACTTGGAATTTGCTATGAGAGTTTTGTAACTGCTCATTTGAGTCACATGATATTGTTTTTGTTCTCTAATTGGTTGATCTTTAGAAACTAGTTCATTTCTGCATGAAATACATTTTATTTCTTTATTTGGTTAATCATGGTTATGGGTCTGAAATTTGCTTTCTGTGAACACTTATATGAACAAAATTTTGGTCATAAGAATTTTTCGCAATACTACATAGCAGTATCATAAAGGGATATGAATAAGGTGAACTGAAATAGCTTCTAATTTGGTAATGCATTTTAGTGTCAGATTTTTTTTTATTGTCTGATCAGCTTTCCTTAAAAGTACCCCAAATTTATCTTCTTCTTTTTGGTGTCACAGATACCCATTCTGTGTCTCTGCATTGCAAAAGACAGAAAAGTAAACTATTCATGCTGACAAGAAGTGGATCACACTGAAGAACAAAACTGCAGATTTTATTTCCTTTATTTTATTACTTTCTTTTATAATAATACAAGAATAGTAATACTTTGCTTCTACATTGCGCATTTTAGCAACAGTTTTTCAAGTGTTTTGCAAACACGTCAATTAATACTCACAATACCCTTTATTAGGAGGTAGGACCTATGTTACAGATAGAGAAAGAGTCACAGAAAACTTAAGTTGCCCATGGTGCGATGGTACATCTGAGGTAGAACCAGAAGGAGGACCTATATCTCACCTACAGTCTGCTCTAACCACTGGAGAAGAGCTGCCTGGGCTAGATCAGGCCTCCATAGTGTTTGTAAGTAGCTTCAACAACATATTTAAATTATACTAAATCTAAGGACTTGTCTACCCACAGAAATTACACCAATTTAACTAAATCATTCTCTAAATTGATCTAGTTGAATTGGTGAAACCCACTGGAGTGGACATTCTTAAATCAGTTTCTAAATCAATTTTGTAAAATCCGTGTCTACACAAAGGAAATTCACCAGTTCAAGTACATGGATTTAGAAACTGATTTAGATAAATCAGTGCAGTGTCTATTTGTCAATCAGGTGTAAGTTTTCATTAAATAAATAAAAAAAAGAAATAAGTCTTCTAGACTTCATGGTTGCAGAATAATTCTTCCAAATGCAGAGCAAGTGTAACTAATAGATGTTGTCTGTAGACAGCCTGAAACAATGGCACTGAGTGATGTGAACTCTCCTAATCCATAATCTAATTTGGGGTGTTTAATTTAAAGCCTAATGATGACACTTTACATGTCATTATGTAACTCTTCCTTTGCCGATTATTTCATATGAAGGGATATAGAATGGTATGAGAATAAAGTCGAAAGTGGGTGAAAATCATTTGTTGGTTCAGGGAATGAAATTCAGAGGGAAGAAAGAAAAAGATACACAATCATAGGTAACAGAGAGAGAAACGGGGGAAAAAGGATGGAGAAAAACACAGGGCAGTACTAGTGCTGGTCCTAAAGATCAGCATATCTTCTTATTGAGCACTGCTGATTACAATTTCATAAATAATGATGATGATAACTCAAAGTTTAGTTATTAGATAGCTAATAGCCTCCCCTTTGTGCAAACCTCCCATCCATCATGAATGGAGGGTAGCATGGGGTTCTAAATTTATACCCAGGCCCAAAGATGATAATTAAAAATGGAAACCACACTCTCCAAAAATGATCCTAACGTACCTATACTAGAGGTATTCCCGCCCTCATTTCTTAAAGGTAGACTGCAGCTAGGTTTGTTTTTTCCTGTAATATATACATATTGCTTGTATGGAGTGAAAAGCTAACTCCTTGTGCCACAGACTGAATATTAATACTATATAAAAGCATCTTAATTTTATGGGTTTATTTTTGCCATGCCAATCATGTGATGTGCACATATGGTGAGAAAAGGCGAGAGGTTGGGTTTGCTGACGCCATGTGAACAGGCTTTCTCAGAAGATTTTGAGCACCTTGTGATTTTGACTCTGTCAGAAATATACTGAAAACAGCATTTGTTGCAGTATTTTGACATTTTATGGATAAAACCAGAAAATGTAGGCATTAGAGATTTGAATATCCTGAGGGATCAGAAAGGTTTGACTGGAGAAATAGGAAAGGCTCTATGAGGCTTTAAGTGGACTAGTTTGCTCTTCTTCATCCCAGTCTTCTTGAACAGATTATTGCCACAGTTGTCCATAGGGATTATAGAGGATAATTTACAAAAATGTCTTAATTTTCTGTATTGGCACTACAGATGAGCAAACCAGTTGGGGAAAAATAAGAAACTGGAATTTTCACTCATCCTACAGATGAAATGTGGACCTTTTTTGGAGGTTTGAGAAAGGTTCAGGGGGTCTCCCTTATGACTTCACTGCCCTTTATCCTTTATGAACAGACTTTATGATTTGTTCTCCAGTTGTGGGTCCTCTTTGGGTGAGTTGTAATGGAATATCCTCTTTTAGTGAGGAGGCCAGGCAGCTAATATACTGTAAAAACAGAAGCTGTGTAGTGTATACTTTTAACCACTCTGTTGGGCCCTGCAGTAATGGCTCTTCTCAGTTTAAGGATCACTGTAGAGTCACCATGTTTCTTGAGCTCCAGAGCTCAGTCAGAATTTCTGTAGTGCTAGAGTCTATTACATCTTGTACGCCGGGGTTCTGTACTGCGAGCCATGGCAATTTGGGACATCCTATCATCCCTACATGGGACCTGTCAGTAAAGAACTGGATGTACTATTCAAGCAGCAGATCACTTAGGTAGGAAAATTCAAATTCTATTGTGAAGGAGGGATACAAAAGTATTATGTGAAGGGGGTGGCTTCATAACGTTGTGAAATTCTGATAATATTCAGATAAGTATTTGAACATTTGGGTGGTTATATTAACGAAACTGCCAAACTTTTTGAGGTTCACCCATCATAGATTAGTGCCTGAAATTTTAAATAACCATCGCCATCTGGTCTGTTATGGCCTGTAATGTCAAAATCTCCTTAGAGGCTTCTTCAAAGCCATTATTAATCCAAATGTGATTGTCACACATGCATACAAAGAGCTGAATTTTCCAATCCACAATGCCTGTCTCTGCAAACTGGAATAAGTTGTGTTTGAGATGCTGTGAAAAATGCCTCCATGCCAAATATTTGATCAACTTGTATTTTCCTCCCTTGCAAAAAGTTCATATCCTCTGCATGTGTGATAACAAGATCTCCAAAGAGGGGTTTGGTTTGTCCAAATTAATAAATTATTCTACTGTGTGAAAAAGGCTGATTTGGGGGCAAATTATTAAACATAATTTATTCTATGCCCTTGCTGGAATAACTTGCACTCCTGAGCCTCCTCAGATGTGTAGTCAATAGGGAGCTGTCTGGCTACATGAGTCTTTTATACATCTTTCAGCTAGATCAGAGATTCAAGTGCAAAATCCAGCACTTGCGGAGATCGTGTGAATTAGTGATGCTCCCGGGAGGATCAGAGGTCCATAAAGCAATGAATGGATTACAATGCTATATAAATATAGTATTTTCTTCTGTATCAGAGGTAATCATGCTCCAATATTTTTCAAGTTCTTTATCAGAAAACTGTATTTATCTTGCTCAGCACAGTAGAAGCACCACTCAGTATTATAAATTCTGGAATGTTTTTTGGGAGAAAAATGGTTTTAATGCTAATTCTAATTAAAAACGTTTTCAACTACTTTTCAGAATTTATTCATGCTGGGAAGGGTTTCTTATCCTTAAAACCTTCACACTTCTGGGCTAAGCAATGGATACAGTATTTTTTCAATTAGTTGCATAGTGGTAATTTAAGTTTATCAGTTCTATACCTACCTGAAATGTTTTAAATGGGGACCAAGGAAAAGGTGAAGGTTTTGACCCTAGTTGAGTTTATCAGGAGAGTATAGCAGGGAGTTGTTGGGATAATTGGACTACAAATATATCCTAACTGTAAAAAGTGAGTGAAAGTTCATAAATTGTCATAATGTGTTATATTAAATTGTTTAAGAAGGGATGGAAGAAAGAAACAGAAAGACTGAAATAATTTCAACAGAAATGGTTTTACTGATACCATTCAAGGATTGTGTTAAAATTATAACTGGCAAACCAAAGGAACAGAGGTCTGGAAATTAATGAACCAAAATATGTGTGTTGGAAATTTGGCCTATTGGTAGACAAAATAATGAAAGTATTTTGCCTAACACTCCATTTTGGGGTTCTTAAAAAGAGACTTTGAGGGGAACAGTAGGCTATACTGATGCTGGCTGACTGCCACATCCCTGAGATCCTGAGACCCCGGACCTTCTTCATCCTAATCCTGAGAGATGTCCCAACCAGACTAAATCAGAGGGAGTGAACCTCTATTGGCTCCAGTTAAATCCAAAATACCACCTAGGATGTAAGACTTTGTCTCCTCCCTACCTTCGCCCCTGATGTCCTTGTCCGTCCCTACCTTATCTCTTCTCTTTCCTGTCTCTCTCCTTTTTCCTTCTGTTTGATAAGAGACTGGTTTAACCACACAAAGTGGCACATTTAGCAAACTGCCATAAGCCAGTGACTGGAAAGGCAGCTAAATGTAATGCTCTAAACAGCCCGACAAGGCATCAAGTTTGCTAAGTCTTGGAGTGGCTGAAAAAACCGTGTGCTGTGTCTGTGTTTTTCTGGCAGTGAGGTTGCAAATGAAGGTCAACACTAGAGACAGAAGCTTCATTTTCTGTCTTTGCTGTTCTTTTCTTTCCCCATTTGTGTGTATTTGTCTCTTTTTTTTTTTTCTTTTTTTTTTGGAAATGAGATTGGACTTTAACAAACGACAGCTCCAGTCCATCTCTACTAACTTCTTCTCTTTTCCCCTGAAGGGCAGTTATTAGTTTTTAACACCATACAAGAGAGTCAAACAGGGGAGTGGAGAGTTCCTTTCCATCCTTTCTCTGGCAAAAGGGAAAGGGAGCAAGGGATGTTGTTAAAACGAAAGCCTTATTTAATACTTGACGTTTCAAATGTGTTAACTGTTCTTCCTTCTTTTTTCTGAATCTTCAATAAGAGGCTTAAGGGATTTTTAATAGTGTTTGCCATGGGACTAAGCAGGCTGAGGTCTCTATATACCAACCCCAAACCTTGTTTAAAATTGTTTTGTGTTGAACAGTGACAGGATTATGTTAACACCTTTGATTCTTTGGGTCCATATATTCCATCTAATTCAATACAACTTTGTTATACAGCAGGCAAGCATTTGCAGATGGTTCAAGAATGAAGTTAAGTGAGAAAAGCTGTTAAGAGAAGAAGCAGAACTGGATGAGAATCCAAAATGAGAATGGTTGTTCTGCTCACACATATTTTTTTAAATATAAGTAATTGTTATGTAACCTGTAATCTGGCACTGTCATCCCATTAGATACCACAAGATAAAAAGGATTGGGTTAAAGTAGGTCAGTATCTGGATGGGAGACATTCAAAACCCCAAAGTAATCAGGGTTGATGATTGAATCAATGCAATAATTTATACTACCATATTTACGCTGATGACTTGACAGGTCCAACTTTCCATTTCTGACTTGCCTCCCTCCATCCAATCCCACTGTTCAGCTGGTTTCTCTGACATCTTCTCATTGTTGACTTAAATGTCCAGGCCAGGTCGAGGGCAGCAAGACCTAATGGTCAGAGCCAGAGTCCATAGTCAGGAGTTGAGAGTCAGCTGGGCTGGGATACTGGGAGATCAGAACCTCAAGTTGGTAACCCAGAGGCAGGGTGGGTCAGAGACAGTATATAAACCAGAGATCAGAATCACAAGTCAGAGGTCAGGAACCAAGCCATGTCAGGACACCAGGAAATCAAGCTGTGAGCAGGAGCAGGAACAGGGTGAATCCAGTTGTTTGGTTTAAGTAGGGCCTACAGGCCAAACGGCTGCTCTGGGACTCTGCCAATGGGATCTTAGGGGCAGAACCTCAAGCTGGGGCTGGGCTTAATGGGTCCTGGGTCAGTAGTTGTCAGCAGGGTGCCAAGTGGAGGGTTGAAGCATGGCTGCTCCTTTGAACCCCATGGATCTGGCTTCTAGGCCCATTGATCATGACCTCAACCACACCCCTACAGGTGCCCTCTGGGTGACATGGGTCCAGGATTCTCAGGGTGACTCCTATGGAAGGCCAGGATGGGAGCATGAACATTCTTTTCTGGCTCCCAAGAGCCAGAATCTGGGCCATAGGCTTTTCAGTGTGATGCTGGCTGGATTGGGGGACCATTTATGGTATTATTTAACATCAATATTTCAAAATGACAATAATTCATATGAGATAGGTTATAATTTGCTAAGTATGATGATAAGGTTTATGTGCATGTTTCATGTTTTCATTGGGAGTTATGGATATGTTTGTATCTGTATTTCAATTTGTGCTGTGTTTCTGGGCGACTCCCCAGACAGGATGGCAGCAGCAGTAAACTACTTAACGGCTCATTAAGGAAACTCACAGGTACAATGGGCCCGGGGAGAAAAGCTGGGGCTACACCTGATGAGTCACCAGTCACTCATGTGACCCTGGACTCCATCTTATTTCTGTAAATTTCCACAAGCAGCATGGCAAAGGCCAAGGGACATAAAAGGCAGCTGCACCACATCCATTTTGTCTTCAGTTAGTCTTCAGTCTTCATCTACCTCTGTATCAACTACTCATCTACAACTGAAAAGCTGTGAAACAAAGGACTGAGACCCATCCAGGTACTTGATGTATACCAGAGGGACTATACAAGCCTGAAAACTCCACAATTCTACTGAAAACCTGATATATGGACTTTCAAATCATTTGCATGTATATGATTGATTTAATCATTTAACACTTATCTTATAATTTGTTTCTTTCCTTTTATAATAATCCTTTAGTTTTAGTTACTAAAGGATTGGCTGGCAGCGTGGTATTTTGGGTAAGATCCAAACTTATATTGATGTGGTACTGTGGCTGACCCTTTGGGGTCAGGAGAAACCTTTTGGGTAAAGAGCATAGAGTTTTAAATAACTGATCTCTTTACTGGACCTAGTGGCTGATTGGGAGCCAGAGACTGAAATGCAGTAAAGGGTGCTGTGTGTATTTTGTTTTAGTTTCTTGATAACCAGTGTGGGGAATCAGAAGCACAGTTTGTGGCTGGTTGGGAAGTCTGACTTCAGTGTCACCCACCAGTGCTGGGAGAATCTGCTCTCCTTTTACAGCCTGCCCTGACCTTGGCATTTTCAGGTGGCTACCCTAGGAACAGACAGATCACACCCAGTCAATCAGGCATTTATATCGTTGGCACTTGTACTGGCAGGTTGAGTTGGCATGGCCAGGTTTGTCACAGTAGAAGCACAGGTGGTGCTGATGGCACCGTTCTTTGTCTTCAGGGGTGAGCCACTTATGAGTGAGATTGGCTTGCATGGGTTGGGCGTGCAATACAGAAGGTGAGATCTTAGTACGTGGGTAGAGGGACTACAGGGAACCTCTTTTCTCCTCTCTTCATTCTTACAGCCAATTGTCCATGCAGATGGCAAGGTCCACAAGAGCATCTAGGCCCATAGGCATCTCTACGGGAGCCAGTTCATCTCTGATGTCTTCCTGCAAGCCCTGCCGGAACTGGTACAGCTGTGCTGCTTCATTCCATGCAGTATCCGCTCTGAGGTGGCGGAAGTGTGTCACATAGGAGGTAACTATGCTTGGCCCCTGCTGGAGTCTCCTCAGGGTGGCCTTGGCCATTCGAGCTCAGTCCTGGTCATCGTAAGATGATTGATATAAACTGAAGAAAGTCATCCCACTTAGACAGCACTGGGCTATGGCCTTCCAGCAGCAGGGAATCCCAGTCTAGCACGTCTCCTGTTAGCAGGCTGATTACCAACGCCACCCTGGACTGGTCAGAGGCATAGATTCTGGGACACATCAGGAACAGACAACAGTATTCGTTCATGAAGCCCTGGAACCACCAGCGGTTCCCTTTCAGGCAAAAGTATTGCAGGCCCCTGTTCAGGGCAATGCACTGCAGGTGGTGCTCTCAGCATGCATTCTTGGTGCTGCTGATTTTCCCTCGTCAGCTGCATGACTTGGGCCTGCGGGGCCTGATTATCCACATGGATGTGGAGGGCCCATTCGGATGAGTCCAATCCTTCTGGTGGAGGTGGCAGTGTGGTAGAGTCCATCCTTCTTGCACGGGCTCAGTCCCATAGGGTTATTGTGGTCCAAACATATGTCAAAGCTGGGCTGTAGGCAGCCAGACAGAGTGGTAAGAGCCAGAGTCCACAGTGAGGAGTCAAGCGTCAGCCCTCTAAAAGCGGGAAAGAATTAAGATTCTGAATGACAGTTCTCCCACATTGCCCTATCAATGACCCAAACATTGGTCTGAAAGCACCTCTCTCTAGAACTGAGTGGAAGTTCAGTCTCCATGTCTGCTTAGTCCTGAATATCCCCAGAGCAGGCACTAACCATCTAAGTACATGTACAAGTTGGGGCCTGCTTTTATGGGTGGCTGGGAGTCATGCTGCATATCCTGAAATTCCACTGACCTGCTAGGAAGCACTCGCCACCTTGTATCTCATAGGTTAATGCTTCTTGTATGGATTTTGATCAGATAACCATATTAGGCTGCTTCATGGGAATCTGAAATCTCTAGCCATAGCATTTTACTTTTTTTTTTTTTTTTTTAAATATATGAGTGATCCTCTGTTTCCATATAATTTTTTGGGAAGGTATACCTAATACGTCCTCCTGCCACTTATGCAGATTAACATTTTCATGTTTAGTTCAAACACTTACACCTTCTCTCGGTGGAGTAAGGAGTTATTTTTAGTGAGAGTAACTTTTATTATCTTCGTAAAGTATTTTCAATTTCAGATACCTCCTCACAATAATATTCTATAACAGGTTCTATAAAAGTTTAAGTGGTTGTTGTTATAAAGTTCATAACTGACAAAATGTAAGTGATGTAAAGTTCAGGGATGAAATGATTTCTCTCTTGTGTTTTGCCACTGGTCTCACTAAACTAAAGGCCAAATTTTCCCTCAGATGCTCACAGGCAGCTCCTACTGACTTCAATGTGTGCACACAGAACAGAATTTAGCCTTCAGCTATTTCACTGTCTGTGAGGTTTTTTCTTTTTATTTTACTGTTGAAGGTAGTGGATCTGGTTCTGATCTATGCTATACAGGGGTGTCAATCCACTGATCTCCATAGTTATCTTTGAGTAAAGCCAGTGAGAGATCAGCATCAAGGTAAAAAAGACAAGCTAGTTTAGGGCCCAATTCTGCCTTTGCTCATACTAAGAAGTATCTCTCATTAAATAGTCCCATTGGCATCAATGGAGCTACATGAAGACTAAAGAAATTCTCGACCTTAGTAAGGATGACAGTCCCAGCCCCTTAATGTTGATGCAGTCTAAGTATTTTCATTGGCTGAGCCAAGAGTGTGACTGAAGTTTACAGGGAAGAGCCTTATTCTGAGCACACTTACACTGATTTTACTCCACTGTAGCTCCCTTAACACCAGTGAAGCTAATCCATATTTACACTGGTGTTGAGTGAGATCAATAAGGACCAAAGTATTTACAAGTCTTTTCAGTGCAGCCAACGGAATCCTTCATGTAAGAGGGTGAGTATTAATGCTCTACGTATTAGTGGTAGCAAGGGAAACCAGTGGGGGATACAATAGGTAGAATTACCAAAAACAGCACAGTCACACGTAATTTACAGCTTCCTGCACCAGCTAAGCCTCCTGCCCCCCAAGTGAAGGAAGGCACATCTAGTGCTGTCACTGCTACCCTCTGCTAAAGCTTCTGCCAGCAACATTGGTGCATGTCCCCACAACCAGTGTGGGAACACTTCCCTTCCAGACAACAATGCCCACCCTTTGAGTGGTGCCGATCACCTGGAAAGGAGAAGTTGCAACTGATTTCCTGCAAGTTTCTAAGCATTATCAGTGGCATCAGTGGGAGTTAAGGGTGCTCAGCCTCGCAGGACTGGGCTCCCAAATCACATTACTTTTGTTCCTTTCCCCTGACCCGTGTCTATGCTTTGTCTAATTTATATTGTAATCTCTTTGGGGAAAGGACTTTTCTTAATTCATGTCAATAAACTGAGAATGATCTACTTAAAATGTCAGTGTTACAAGAACAGCACATGGGTACTATGACTTGACTGTGCTTTTCACATAGCATGTCCATCCTGCATGAAGATTGCATGCAATGGCCCAGAGCCTAGTCTGTGCTGAGGCCACTGAGTGTTGCACTGCCAGAGATGATGGACCATACAAAGGAGCCTCCAAATGGCATATTTAAATGTTCCTTCTTCCCATAGCCATCAGAGAGGCAAAGGGAGGAGAAGAAATAAAAGGTGGAAGGTTAATGGAGCAGGGTAAAATACTCACAAATTAACTTGATTTATTCTAGTTTTTTGAAGCCTCAAGTAACATATGTAAGTGGAGCTGCAAGAGCTCAGAAGAACCTTCCTGTATTGCAAAGCAAAACAATGTTAAAAAAACCAAGAAACAAAAAATCCTCCATATTTCTTCAGCCTCTAGCTTAGCTCTCACTGTGGGAAATCTTGCAGGGAAGAGATTAATCACTGTTATTTAGTATCACTGCTGGTTACTCCAGAATGGCAACTATCTGTAAGGCAGCAGATGCATTCCTTCTCTAATATGGCACCAAGCGTACGGTGAATGTACCATAATGTGAATATGCCAAAGAGCTTTCAGGTTTGCCAGGGCTCACTATTGACCATCAGATGCTGGAAGCAATTCATTCAGCATGTGAGAGGCCTTTAGTTCTGGGAGAATAGAACATAGAGTCATCCCCCCCCCTTATTTTTATCTTAAGGAGGAAACAAGCTGTATCTTACAAACTAAGCTCACTCCTGAGCTATTCTCTCCAGAAGTAGCTCTCCAACTTTTTCACATTATGGGAACACCTCCCACATTAGAAATTTTGTCATGGACACTTCCACTCCCCATGCTTGATCTCAGTCTTTGCTGTGCCAGCTATAGAGCTTGGTTTCCTAATAAAGCATTCTAGGACAAAATTAAAGAGACAAAATTAAGAGAAACTTGCTTTAATGTGGCGGTTACATGGTTATTTGGTTACATCCTATATTTTGTTGTTTATTTCCTCTCCCTTAGTGTAGGGCTTCGCATTTAGTAACCCTAAATCTTCCCTTGTTACTTGCACTCCCTTCTGCTAATCTCTCCAGTTTACTTTCAGATTGGTTATTTCCTTCTCTGTGTTTGTTGCTGTAAACATTTTGGTGTCAATAATAAATTAGCTCATGCCTGAATTTACAATGCTGAAATACTCTACAAAGAAGAGATGTATTAAACAGAGTAGGTCCTGAGCAGCAAATCAGGCATGGAGAATAGTACAAGGAGTGCTGCTTGCAGATAGACACATGTACAAGGTTCTAGGACGACAGGACCATCTTTTTCCCTGAATTCGCTATTCTTCACTATTGATATGTTCTTCAGAGCCTACAGATCAAGGACCACAGTTCAGAACACTTTTTTCCAGGAAAGTTGATGGCTTTATAAAAGTTAAATATCTTTTAATGACCTCATTCACAGAAGCCTTCATCTACTTTCCCTTTCTTCAAAAGTACCTGAGTGGGGGGACATATTGAGTACAAAATACTTTTGATTATTACAGCTGAATAGACAATGTTGCACATTGTTTTGTGCGCATTCGCAGTTGTCACAGATATTGGAAAAAATGGAAGAGCAAATTGTCTGAAGAAGATACTTACTACCAGAGGGATGGGGGAAGGGGGCAAACAGAAGTGGTAAGTCCAATCAGAGGTCTTCATCTCCAACCACTACCACCAACACCACCACGAGAACATTCCATGTAAAATGGGTAGCTGACTACTTAATTTGCCCTAGAGGAACTGCTACAACAAAAAGAAACTGGTTGTTGGGTAAGTGGTGGTAAGACACTCAATCAAACTTTTTAAACCTTCCAAAAGGTTCAAGTTTAGGTTTGGGGTGAAGGATAGGTGAATTGGTATCTCCATCCCTATCTTTAAATGGAACAATAAGGAAAGGAAGAGGTGTAGGAAAGGATTAATTAAAATATCAGTAGTCAACAAGTTTCAGGTGTTGGAACCTTCATGTGAATTTTAGGGTGGAAGTGTACACCACAGGAAAATGAAGGAGAAAGCCGAAGAGTGAAATAAAAAAAGAGACGTACTAATAGCAGGAGACTTGACTATGTGCTCTTTGAATAGCTACTCCTCTAAAAAGAACCGAGCTAACAAGACAGTGATTTGTCTCCTGGGTCAAAGGTTAAGAATTGATATTGAGAGGGCTGATAAGTTAATCAAGAGAATTGGCAAAGAGCCTGAGTAGAAAAAAAATGATAAGAGAAAGACAGTCAGAGTACTTAAAACAGTGGCTGAGACAGTTTGCTGAAGAATTGATACAAGAAGATACACAATTTTATTTTCTGATGCTGTGGTGACATGTAGCAAGTGGTTCAAAAGGCATGTGAGAGATGGGAGAGTAACAAGGAGAGTGGACTGACTTAATGTGTCCTTACCATGTTTACCAGGAAAGAATCAGCTATAGACAGAGCTATTGCTTTCAGCAGACACAATTTCTTGCTATAACACAACCTCGTATAACACCTTCAACAGTTCAAGATGTTACCAGTTGCTGTTAAAAATGAAAAGTTCCCCAACAGAAAAATTGGGTTTAATTTAGTGGTTAGATAGTTTGTCCAGGTCTGAAAATTTGGAATGGAAAGACAAATGGAGATTATTCTTATTATTAAACTACAGAGCACGTATATCTAGGGGATAGAAAAAGGAATGCAGAATGATGCACCACATCATTGGCTGCAGCTCACCTGTATGCTAATAAAGAAGATGGCTGCTAACATGAGGCCCAAACTGATATAATGCTGTATGGTCACAGATGAAGTCAGTTAAAGGAGTTCAGTAAATTGTAGGATTGGGCCCAGGGAAAATGAACTTGCCAGTGTTTTAGATGAGTGTGTCCTACCCCTTTACAACAGAGAGAGTGTTGGGTGATGTAGTGACATTAGCGTGAATGTGCTGATAGGCTCATCAGCTGGCATTCTGTAGCTCTGAGGAGCTGAGTGACAGCAGGATGGGTGACTGAGAAAAGGAAAAGTTTTGTTTATGCCTGAGTTTTGTGTTTAGTTATGGGTGTAGGTTTTCCATGTTGTGCTGAGAATGTGAGAGGCCTGTGAATGTGAAACTTCTGTGGGGTACATATGTAATGTTACAAATCCTAACCCATCTGTCTGTGTACTTCTAGAATCACAGAAATGTACTGCTTGAAGAGACCTCAAGAGGTCAAGTCCAGCCCCTGTGGTGAGGAAGGACCAAGTAAACTTAAACCTTCCCTGACAGGTGTTTGTCTGCTCTTAAAGACTTTCAATGACAGGGATTCCACAACCTCCCTTTCAAAGCCTATGCCAGAGCTTAACTACCCTTATAGTTTTAGAGTGATAAGGTGGGTGAGATAATATCTTTTATTGGACCAGCTAATATCCCAGGACTAACACAGCTGCAACAACACTGCAAACAACTTATAGTTTTAGAATGTTTTTCCTAATATTTAAAGTAAATCTCCCTGGCAGAAGATTAAGCCCATTATCTCTTATCCTACCTTTGGTGGACATGGAGAAAAACTGAGCACCGTTCATATTATAACAGCCCTTAACATAATTGAAGACTGTTATCAGGTTCTCTCCCAGTCTTCTTTTCTCAGGACTAAAGATGCCCAATTTTTTAACCTTTCCTCGTAGGTCAGGCTTTCTAAACTTTTTATCATTTTTGTTGCTCTCCACAGGATTCTCAAATTAATCAACATCTTTCCAAAAGTATGATGTCCAGAATTAGACACTGTATTGCAACTGAGGCCTCACCAGTGCCAAATAGAACAGAACAAATACCTCCCATATCTTACATGAGATGCTCTTGTTAATACACACCAGAATGATATTACCCTGTTATACAACATGGTAATTCTCATTATTGATTATTTTTATTTTATTTGTATTCTGTTCCACTTTATGTAATACTAGTTAGCATATGTCATTTAGGCATGCCTCATGACCTGCCAAAGCCCAAACATGGGACACAGTATGTGAAAAACACTGACAAATTATTCAGGCAGTATACTTAAAATGCTTGGGATTCAGACCTTTCTATGTAAGTCATCATTCTGGATTTCTGATGTAAATAGCTTTTAATAATAAAAGTAAGGAGACGTCAACTTTTTTGGAATGTAAGTAACTTTGGGATTAAAATGAATGATGTCTCTTGAAATTCATAGATTCAAAAGCCAGAAGGGCCCATTCTGATCATCCAGTCCGACTTCCTGTATAATACAGGCCATAGAACTTCCCCACAATAATTCCTAGAGCAGATCTTTTAGAAAAACATCCAATCTTCATTTTAAAATGGTCAGTGATGGAGAATCCATCACGACCCTTGGTAAATTGTTCCAATGGTTAATTACCCTCACTGGTAAAAATTTAAGCCTTATTTCCAGTCTGAATTTGTCTAACTTCAGCTTCCAGCCAATGGATCATGTTATACCTTTCTCTGATCGATTGAAGAGACCATTATCAAGTATTTGTTCCCCAGGTACATATTTATAGACTGTAATCAAATCACACCGTAACCTTCTCTTTGTTAAGTTAAATAGATTGATTTCCTTGGGTCTATCACTATAAGGTATGTTTTCTAATCCTTTAATCATTCTTGTGGATATTCTCTGAACCCTCTCCAGTTTATCAACATCTTCCTTGTATACACCAGAACTGGACACAGTAGTCCAGCAATAGTTACACCAGTGCCAAATATAGAGGTAAAATAATCTCTGTGATTTGAGATTCCCCAGTTTATGAATCCTGGGATTGCATTAGCTCTTTCGGCCACAGCGTCACCCTGGGAGCTAATTATTCACCACATCCCCGAATTGTTTTTCAAAGTTTCTGCTTCCCAGGATAGCATCCCTCATCATGTAGGTATAGCCTACATTCTTTGTTTCTAGAAGTGTATATTTACAGTTAGACATATTAAAATGCATATTATTTGCTTGCACCCAAGCAATCCAGATTGGACCTGACTGAGAGGTACATAGGTATGATAAGACTTTTCCATTTTGTGTTTAACAACTTTCTATGCTAGTGAAATCTCTTGTATGAATTTCTTTTATAGCTTCTGAAGCACAAATAGTATATATTTGGTGACGTGATTGTTCAAATTTCGAACACTGGATTTTGTCACTCTGAGACACTATCAAGCACCAGATTAGTTTGACAATTGTAGAAACTCTTACACTGTGTTTCCTATCTGAGAGACTTCTAAAATACTTTGCACACCCTTAATAAGAACACTTTGAATGGCAGTGTAGCTGATGTCTAAGTAAGTGATGTGTGAGATGTCTCAGGAGGTCTTTCCCTGCTTGTATATAGGTCAGAGCATGTGTTGTATCATTTTAATAATTTTAATGTAATAAAGATATAACTCAGACAAAATAATACTATGTTTATATGCATATTATGTTTTAAATCTCATGTATGCAAAATAGTATTTTACAATCCTCATACATACAAGAACCAAGGTTTCATAGTTACAGAAAATTATATAATAAGCAGTGGTGACTGTGTAGACAATTTAGCTTGTAAACTGTGTTTAGAGTAACTGTAAGAAGCAACATGTTTTCAGATAAGAGATACTTATAAGAAAACAGAAACTTTGATCATGAAGAATTTTAATTTCTCAGATACTTACTGGGATAACAAGTATGCAAAATCTGTTAGATGGGGAACATGTTTCCAGAGGCAGTGCATAATTGCTTACTTAAATCAGTTTATTGACTGAACTTCATGATCAGAGGCTCTTCTCTACCTAGAGTTAGGAAATTAGCTCATTGTGATAAATAAAATTGAGTTGACCTAGGGATCACAAATTAGCAATATAACCATATACAAAAACAATAACAGGAAGGAAGCAATACAAATTGTTTTGTCTCTGTGAAAGTTTTGTGGACATGTAAAATGCTGTCAGGAATTTTGAAGAAGGTCACTTTAGATAAATTAATGAGGCTTTGACAGGAAAATAAACACTGTCATTATCATGTCACAATATGAATTACTAACACCTTCAAATCCAGTAGAAACAGTAGCTCATGGTAACACAAACCACTGAGAGATCTTGATGGAAATGACATGAACTTTCATGACTGTGTGGGAAACCTAGTGCAGAAAAATGGGAATTATTTAAGAAACAGCTGGACATGCTGCAGTTACAATTCATTCAGGCTAAGTCTCAACAGGGGGAATGTAATACAGACCAATGTGGTTAAACAGAATGACAATAACAACATTTTTAAATGTCTGTTTTGGGAAGTGGGAAGATTTTTAAATATAATATTAAAAAGCAGCAGCAGTTAAAAAGATAATTAGAGGAACAAAAAGAGATACTGGCTGTCAGGTTACAGAAAATATTTCAAGTAAGAATAAAGGGTTTCCTCACATACAATATATTTGCAGTAGACAGGACGTAAAAGAAAACTGATCACAAAAACTGACAGTGGGTACTAAAGACACCGTAAGAAAATGAGAATTTAAAGTAAGAAAACATGGAAGTGAGAGCTTTCCTTTACTGTTCGTTCTTCTGTCTTTATAGAGGTGGAATACAAGGGAGAGTTATTTTAAGATTAAGTCTGATTCTACATCTGTTGAAGTCAATGGGAGTTTTGCGACTGATTTCAATGAGATTGAAATTGGTCCAATGTCCTGCTCACCTTACTTACGTGAGGGTGCCTCTGATTTCAATGGGACTGTTTGTGTGAATAAACCAATCAGGGTTTGACTCACAGTTAAGCAGTATAAAACAGCATGAGCTACTATGATACAATCCAGAGTAGTGAGGTACAGAGTTTCATTGCCTCTGGGGAGGCACATTGCCTCTCAAAACTCCTGGGCACTGCAATGAAAGCACCATTTAACCTTCTGTGCAGCAGTTAAATTCTATTTTGCGCTGTTTGTATTAGAGCTTTCAAACCAGACTACTAACGATGATTGGAAACTGCAGGTGAGAGGAATAGCATACTTAGGGCCTGATTGTGCAATACCATTTTTCACTGGAGTAGTTGCATTGTTCTCAGTGGCATTACTTGGATGAATAATAGTTTGCATGATCAAGCCCATAATCTGAATGCAGATTTCTTAAGTGTTTCACCATAGGTCATTACACATAGGTATTACACATTCACTAATAATAACACAGCATTGCTGAAAAGGCGTGAAACCAGAAAATGCAGAATTGACCTGACTGGAAATTACCATCCTTTCGAGGAGTGTAACAGGAAATAGTTTCTCACATGGCTTTCCATATGTGCTCCTTATCTACTGCAAGTAAATTTTTCTAAAGGAAGTCCTCCTTTTGTACTTGCATTGCTCAGCCCAACTCCGAATTATGAGCACAAACGTGGGATCTTGATTCTTGGACCTCTAATTAGTGCCTGATTGCAGATACAGATGAGAAAGTTAGAGATACAAGTCTCCTGGTTGGTGCTGGCAATTCATTTTTGGGTACAAATTTCAAGAGCACAGACTGCATCCAAGAGAGAAGTTCTCCAGCCTCTTAAAGAAAATTCCCCAAAATGTCTTGAGCAAGATGTTACCTAGGGAGTACACTAGGGATTGACTCAAGGAGAGGTTTTTTGTATATATATTAGAGAGAGCGAGGAATAACATGAGAATTTCAAATGTAAAATATCTAATTTCTGTTGACATTCCCAAACTAGAGATGTAGCAAACAATGAGGAACAGGGGCAGCCAGAAATAGTCCAGTGTGAAGCAGATGTAAAGATACAAAGAAAATGTGATGCAGCCAATGAAAGAAATAATGTAAGTGCAAGCTCAAAGAAGCAATATTATTATTGTACACAGCCCAGGTTAGATCTAATTCAGACTGCTGAATTCAGTTTTTGACACATTTTCATATAAAGAATATTATAGCCCTGAGAAGCTGCAGTGTGGAGCAAGGCATATTTGTTTTGAGTACAACTGTTGAGATTTATTCTTTGTGTCACAACTGCTGAAGCATTGGGTGTAGTGCTGTTCCAAGAATCTGGTGCTGCTTCTATTGGTTTTTGATTCAGAACTCCATTTTTAAAGGTTGCCTTTTGAATACATAGTTGCTATTTCTTATATAACTCATTAGAAATAGTTTCATAAGACTGAATGAATTGAAATATCAGATATGTATCTGGGCACCTAAATTCATAGGAATTTCTGAGTTAAATTATATGCCTGTGTTATGCAGGAGGTCAGAGTAGATGATCATAATAGCTCATTATAGCCTTAAAATCTATAACTAAGGAAATGTACATTTATTGTTAAAGAGAATCTAACTGTGTTCATTTCCAGAATTGCACACCATCACTGTCCCTTTTCTTATTAGCATACTGCATGATTCATATTTTCTCTCCATGTCAATACAAAACCAATTTTACAATTTGGTGCTAGTGGGCACTGTGCCTAAGGAGTTGCGGTCGTTCAGTTGAGAAATAAAATCACCGACTGCTTGTGGCCATAAAATTACCCTGGCACTTGTCTGAAGACAAAGATGTTAACTAGAGTGGGGCATAATTTTTTTCTGTAGAATATTTAGACAAAAATGGAAAATTTTGACTTCTCAGTCAAAAATCAATACCTGAAATATTTTGTCTGAAAAACTAAATATTTTGATTTGGGAATGTCACTACAGTGGCATGGGAATTGTTGTTTGGGTGGCTCGTGCTCTGATTCTTTCTAGGCCAGGCTTCTTGGTCCGACTATATCTCACCTCTGGGTGAGGGGAAGACGGTTACATCATGGGAGTCCAATGGTCACAATGTGCCATGGGGGATGAAGTCAGGCTGGTGAGCCCAGCTATAAGAAAGAATGGAGGCATGAAGCAACTGACCCACAGCTCCCATGAGACACAGTGGTGGCATATCCAAATTTAAAATGTCAGTTTTTGGCAATGTTTTGATATTGAGGGGAAAAACTAAAACTTTTCCATTTTTAGGCATTCACTTGTCTAATGAAAAACTGAAATTTTCTGCAGAAAGCTATCATTGCTTTCCTGTACATTTGCACAATTTAACCTCTGAAGTAATAAACTATGATCTACTTTTTTACAGTATTCATCATGGTTGTATCTAAGTGCTGCTGCTGTTTAGTCTTTTATTCAACAGCAGTTATTTTATAGAGAAATCTGACAGTAGCTCTACCTTTTAGGTAAGAGCATAGCCTTTGGCATGATTAGTCCAATAACAGCACAGAATTCTTGTTGTGTTAATAAGTACCAAAAGAATGAATCATGAATAACATTTTGCCCCAATAGTATTTAAAGGAATAGAATAGTTAATAGCTACTTATTATAATGCAGTCTTCTCTTTTCTGAGGCATAATATAGACAATCCTTTGTTTCTAAGAATGGTAGCAGATGTGCCCACATGCCCTCCATTAAATTACTCTTATGATAATAAGACTTTGTAAAGGATAAAATTATGTCCATCTTGTTGGCTTATCCTCTTGATGGGCCTATATCGGTGTTCAATGAGTTGTTTGCTTTCTAAGAAAGGAGAGCCCTGAAACCTGACAAAGGGAGAAAAACAAACACTTTAAAAAAATAAAGTAAATCTGACAATACAGCAGAGCCTAGATAAGAACACCAGGCCAGACGGACACAAAGCTTTCTGTAAGTAGGAAATCATGTCTATTCCACTGCGTACTCACTGCGATAAAAGTAGCATTGGAAAACTTTTATTCAATAAGAAACCTTCAGAAATTCAGACTGTCTGCATTTTGCTTGAACTGCCACATAAATGCATGTTGTTGAAACATAACTTTAAATAGCTTATGAAGACATCCCTATGAATTCAAAATTACTGTACTTGCAGAAAAAGGCAACAATATCCTTTTGTAAATCCTTTAATCATAAGCATTAAAGAATAGTTCTTCAGAGAATCGCAGGCTGCTGACTAAAGTTTACATTTTCTTGAGTTGCTTTTGGTGCTGCTAGCTATTTTTCTCATATACATGATGATGATGTGAAGTGACACTTGCACCTGTTGTCACCTTCTTATGGTAATTAGCATAGTGCCCTAAGTGGTAGCAGGGCCATCACATCCAAACATAAGCCATTAACATATTGCAGCTGTCATCAGTAGGGAAAGCTAATGGAGTTAGTGGATTTGCACACTACTGCATACCTTGGCTCAGCTAGCTTAACTCCCCATATTGGGGTCATTGGGGATGGGAGAAATAAATGTGGGATGTAGCCAGTCAGGAGTGAAAGAATACATTTTACTGCAGGTTTACTTTCATGTATTATGCATGTCCTTCAAGGTCACTGCATGATCATTTATAAGATTTTAATGAGATATCAAAGTGGAAAGAACGGAATGTAATTAATGTGATCTTATTGAAAAGATCCAGGTATGAAATAGCACAACTGTATGATGCGGTCAACAAAAAGCAGGACCAGTATAGAAAAGCAAAAGATCATATGGGAAAATTTTGGCCTAATTCAGACTTTTCAACAGTAGTGTAGATGCTTAGCATCCTGTCACTTATTCTTTCCAGCTGACAAACCAAATAATGGGAAGAATTAAAGAAGACGACATTCCAGGGCTTGTCTTTGAATTCTTGAGTATGTGCATTTTCATTCTTAAGGGATAAACAGACTATCTTATAGTTGAAAGTCTGCTGTTCCTGCCGTAATGTGACTTTACTGGACTATTTTCAAAAATATTATATATTACTCATTTTTCTCTTACTGAAAGGGTTTGCCTTTGTGGTCCCTTGGAGCTTGTGACTGCAGGTCCATACTAATTTGGGGAACCAAGAAATATAAATTAAAACTGTCGCTTGTTTTTTAAAGTTAGTTTCTAGCCCCTTTACTGTGTGAAGATATCCTTGGACATATAAACTGATATACACTCATCAATATGGTTGAAATGTGCACTGATTTTTCCCAAAGATTACAGATTATTCAGTTCCCTAACAGCTACCTAAGGCTTGGTTTTAGGTCGAGAAAAAAAAACATGGCTACATAACTCTTTTGAGAAGTTCCTAGATCAAGTTCATACTTCTAGTCATATCATTGATTGCACCATGGCTTTTACAATCCCTACTACATGCCTGCCTGAATCTGAGTAGCTAGCATAACCTCTGGCCAGAAAGGGGGAGCAGCTCAATAGAATGAAAGGCAGTATGGTCTAGCAAAGTAAGCAAGCAGCTAATTTCACCCTCAGACTGACTCCTCTATGGCAGTTAAGTCATACAGGCCAACATTTTCCAATGTGAGTAGCTAGAGTTAGGCACCTAAATGCAGAGGTTTTAAATCAGACACCCAGACTTGACAATGTTGACAATATCATCACCACTAGAAAATGTAAATTTCAACGCAAAGAGTAGACTGCAGGAGGCACCCACACACCTGTGCTGTACTACACTTTTTCTTGACCAGGCCCATTACTGCAACTTCTGTAGAATATAGCTGTTTGAAACATAAAACTGATCAAAGCCTACTCGAGGCCTTAAGTGAATCAAGGAACTCCCTCAAGATTTGTAGAACATGCAGTTTTCAAAGCCTAAAGTACAACAGTTGAATTCATGCACAAAAAATTAGAAAATATGAACATTCTCAGTTTGAGTTGCTACAAATTTTCACAATTAGAACTGGTTGGAAAAAGGTCTCTTTCACAACCTCCCCTGCAAAAAAACACCATACAACTTTGAAAGCCAACTTTGTTTGGTTTGATTTATTTTTAAGCTTTTCACTGAACATTTTTCCCCCCCCAAAAAATGTCATTTTCTTTTGGTGGTAGAAAAACATTCCCTCACTTTTAAACTTTTTTTTCCACTGAGGTTAAAAAAAAAAAAAAAAAATGGGGAGAAAAAAAAGTGAGGCAAAGTAGAATTATTCCCACCAAAAAATAAATGCATATTTTAGAAAATTTTAAATTATGAAAAAAATTGATTTTTTTGCCAAAAAAGGGGGAATTTTGAAGTAATCAAAACATTTCAATTTAATCAAAACGTCATTTTTCAACTTTTTTTTTTTTTTGAATGAAAGGTTTTGACCATCCCTATTTCCAATAGTTTAACAGTTAGTGAAGGTGTTTGTTCTCAAAGTTATTTTATCTGCAGGATGAGCAGGCTTTCAAGGTGAGAACCTGAGATGCTGGTTCTGGGGAAGAATAGTTCCTGGGGGTGTGGACAGCATTAGTGGGGGGAGGGGAGGTGTGCACATGAAAATTTGGTAGCTGGGCAAAGGGGAAAAGAGAAAAGATTGTTTATTCCTCCCTCATATAGTTTTGATGCTTTTTGTTTTCCCCTTCCTTTTCTGTTTTCTCTTTCCTCGTACTTAGCCTTCTCTCCTTTCCTCCTTTAATATCTCCTCCATAGGCCCTGCTCATTCTTTGCTCCTGACTTCCTTATTCATCCTTTCAGTCACATCCACTCTGAGTGTTTTATCTGCCTCTTCGCTTCTCCTTCCCCAATATTCTGCTTCCTGTGATAGAGGGGAGAAGACCACTAGTTTGGACAGCTGCTCCTAGTCTAGTTCTGTTGACACTTGCATATGGTGGTGATGCAAGTAAGCTTAATCTGAGTTCATAACTTGTTGTAGTGCCCAGGGGAAGGCTTCCAGAAGGACAGACCGACAATATGATTTTAGGATAGACTTGGGGTGGGCCCTGAGGTGCAGGAGGGCCAACCCAGGCTGCTGCCAGTTTCATCAGCTCAGCTGACTAGCAACTCCCTCTGGTGGTCAGTCTGCTGGAGTAAAAAACCCAGGACAAATAGTTGTTTTCTGTTAAGCCAATAAGGACATGCCCTGAAAACAAGGATGTTGCCAGTTTTCAGGAGCATACAGTTACCCTGCTTCTTTTTATAAACTGAGTTTGAGTTTTTCATTTACATTAATGCAGTGTGGAGTGTCAGAATGATAGAGGCAAGGGACAGTAATTTTTAGAGTGGTCAGGTAGCAAAATATTTGGCAGATGTGGCAAAAATGTATGCCAGCCTTCCAATTTATACTGTAGCCAGGAATGACCACACCAAACTTTAAAAATGCAGTCATTTGGGGGAAACCTAACTAATCCTGAGCATGGAAAATAAAACCATTTAAAATGCATGAAAGCACCCATTTATAAAAGGTTAAATTCCCCTAAGCTATGAAAGAAAAACATCCTATGAAGACTTAGGAAAGGCAGTAAACAACGGTGGCAAGTGACAGGAATTGATCCTTCTTTTCTGTCTCTGTCATGTGTCTAAATTCTATTTCCACCATTTCTAGGATTCTATGAGGAAAAAACGAGGGAGGGATATGGAAGAGAGTGAGCTGAGGCAGGACTATGGCCCGGGGGCAATGATACCTGGGTCTTTGACTTTTCTTCAATTAGTAGGCCTCCCTGCTGGACTGTGAGATGTGCATCTAACTGGGGACTTGGACGGTTGCAAGGTATTGATTAGCTATAATGTGAAGTCAAATCTGAATAAAAAAGCATTGTGATCAAAAGGCTTTCATTGGAGACAGCATGCCCTCTATGTCAAGGGTCTGCAAATTCTGATGAGCTCTGTTTCCTTTTTTGTCTGAGGGAGATTTCCTTGGTTTACTCATAAAGGCTCTCTTGATAGGAAAGTCCAGTGGGCCCTCTGTCAAAAAAGCTGATGTCTCAGATTTGACAGGTGCTTGTTAGTTTTTTCATCCCAGATCACTCAACATGCGCAGAAAACTAGAAAAGACAATTGCTAATAATGCTGTGCTTCAAGTAGACTGCCTTGTCATTTTCCCTGGGAAACTCACTGATTCAATCACCTGCTCTAAAGTAAAGCAAAAAACCAAAATACCCCATGCAGATTGCTTCCTTCCTAAAGAGAAAGCACAGCAGATAGTCAGACACAGACTTGGACTTTCAACGGATTTCACTGGCTCCTTTTATTTTTAAATACAAATGAATTAAGGGATCAACCTTTCAGACCCTAACTCACAGAGGGCTGGATTCTGCCCCCAGCACACATTGAGAAGTACTTCATGCTGACAATAGTCCCATTGATTTCAGTGGGATTTCTCATGGAGTAAGGTACTGCTCATTGTGAGCCAGAGTGGCAGAATTTGGTATGTAAATATTCTCGTTGTTTGTCCTTTGGGGTTTGCAATCAATGGGACTGCTCAAGTAACTAAGTAAGGATTTGGAAGCATGGTTAACAAACATTATTTCCAAGTAGAGGTGGCATATGATTATCTTGCTTCATGTATTGCAGTTAATAACTCTAAACCCCAATGCTATAATGTGCAACAACAGCCAAGGTACTATAGCTGCATAGGGACTGTGGTTTAAACCTATACCTATCTCATGGTTTCACTGGTACCTAGTAGACTGGGGAGATCATTGGAGAAAACAAATAATCATTTTTTCAGTAATATAACACTATTTCACTATCCAAAACACATTTATAAACATGCTGAACTGCCCATTTCTGGATATTTGAGAGTCAGTTAGAGAGAGGTCTGTATTAGTAAAGTGACTGTTTAAATTAGGATATTATAAACAATGTACTTCAATTGAAATACCTTCTCCTTGCTTTTCACTGAAAACATTACTTGCTTCTGAGAAGTTATTCATTCCATAAATCAGCCAGAAAAATTTATTTCAGGTTTACAAACCATGAATTAATCACCCTCTAATGATTAGCTGGGGTGATGCTGTTGTTTCTCATTGTCATTCAGCACCATTGCCTTTGTGTGAAGGAGAATCCAAAAACAAACACAGGAAGATGGGATGAAGGAGAAGGGGAAAAATCAGTGAAAAGACCATCATTTTTTTAATTTTGCTTCTCTAGCGTGTTGATTCTTATTGCAACCTGAGTGAGGAAATTAGCATGCAGTTCACTCTGCAGATGAAGCAGCTATGACATCCATGTTATTTTGCCATCCAATGTTCATTTTTGCAGTGGCCAGGTGCCACCACTGTTATGTAGTGTAATCCCTCACAGATATTTTACACACATGCAAAACACACACACACACACACACATTAAGGTGTTTGGAAGAAGCAGAGAGAGAGAGAGAAAAGAGGAGATTTTTGGCTTCATCCAAACCTGGACAAAAGAAGATAAGGAGCCCATAAAACAAACATCCATAATTGTGCTGCCAATACTCTAGTACACAGAAGTAGGAATGCAGGGGTTTGGATGATGTGGCTTGTGGTGCCTATCAGCAATGCTTTCCACTATAGTAGAGGCATGCTCGGATGGACTTGAGACTGGCCCTTTCCCTTCTATACACCAGCGAATGGATGGGGAGCTTCATGGAGTGTGAAGCACTTCCTTCACTCTTCAGACAGGCACAGCAAGTTTTTGTGTGCTCAGCTCACTCTTCTGGTTACTCCTGTAGGCCTTCAAACTCCACTGTTCAGGTATTGCCCGTTCTGCCCCTTCCCAGCATGGCTCAAGGTTGTAAAAGCATAATGGAGCCCAAAATATTTTTTGCTGCAATATATTCACGGTAAATGTCTATTACAGCACTTAGGCACCAAAGGCTGTGCATTAGTAGGCTATTAGTGAATACTGAGAGTGCTCCAGTAGCCTTCTAATGCACATGCTGCAGTGGCCATTACAGAATATATGACTCATTCATTTTACATTCATTTTACATTTATTTTACATTTTTAAAAACCCTTTTAAAAACCCTTTTGCACAGGCTTTAGGAATGTATCTTTCCACTATGAAAAGTAGTCCCTATAAAAGTGGATAAAAGAAAACCGTATGCAAAGGTATTAAACAACCATATTTGATTCTCTTCAATATATTTGATGGTTGCTAATTATTTCTTATCTTTTCTTTCTTTTCTTATGGTTCCCCAGACTGTATTGGACCCTTATCCTCCTTTTCCTGTCCCACAGAAACCCAGCTGCCCTTTCAGTAGCTATTTATGGTCAGGCTACTATTTCCAACTTACTTTTGTTAATAAAAATTAATTTGGAATATAGAACAGCTGCCAATGTATCTTTCACATTAGTAAGTGGGTTAAAAGTGTCTGAAAAGATTCATGAATTGATGCTGAAAGAGAAGCTCTGGGTCTTTGGAGGTGGAAGCTGTTAAATCTTCTCAGTTAGTCCCCCATTACTACCTCTCTTCACCTACCAACCCTATAGGAAGTCTAATCTTTGCTTATCCTTCACCCATTATCTTTTCCCCTTCTATTGGATACAGTGAGCAAAGATGTGTGTGCGTATGCGTGTGTGTGTGTGTGCGTGCATAAGTGATAGAGAACCAGTTGTGTCCTTCTGGAAGTTGATCCAGGGCTTGGGTCATAATTATAAATTTCCAAACCGTCAAGAAGAATAAAGCTTTGGACAATCACTGTCCTCAGCCATACTTCCATGTTTAATAATCTAAGTATGAACAGTACCAACATATAGGGTCTTATAATGGCAATCATCACCATAATATTGGAATGCCAAACTAATGGTGAGTGGCATCTCCTGAGGTGCCCTATGGAAATGTTCTGGAGAAAGAATGTTTAGGAAATGGATAGGAAAAATATTGAAGTTTATAAAATATATGGCAGGGGATCATGTGAAGATCATATTCTCCTGGAAAAACAATTGTATGTGAGAGAGTACCATTTAAGTGCTTAAGCCATTTTTTGAAATATAGGGTAGTTTAAATATACCAGTATATGGAATCAGACAATCCAATACTGAGTAAAACTGACAATGAAGGAATATTCAATGTTATGTTACAGGCTCTGAAAACATAGCAAATGTCAGAAATTCTTCTTTTAAAGAGTCCTCACTCTTGTTCAATAACTTCAGCTGTCAGAGCACAGAGCTGTATCAAAAGGAGTTTCATAGAATCAAAAGGTTTGTTTCTTAGCAACTCTGTCAACAAATTTTAAATTGCTGCATATCAGGGTTGTTCCATAATCATTTGCATGCAAGATTTGTAAACACGAGTTTTCATTGTGCATCCTGTTGTCATGGCTGGTGGGGAAGCAAAGGGGGGCAAATGTTCCAGGGAAGGGGCAGTATAGGTTTCAGAGCTAAGGAAATGATCAAAAATGTGTTTTTAAGTTGCTCACTTTACTAAAATATAATCTACTTCACTCTGCTCATGAAATAGCAGCAGCAAAAACCACGATAACAAACATTGCAATAGTCCATTAGATTTAAATATCATTTGCAATATTTTGCAGTTTAAGACAAAGATTTTGAATCTTAACCTGATGGCAAAATACAATGTGGGCCAGATTATGTCTGTTTGCGAAAACCTTTTGATTCTGTGTGTTCTCAGAAAAGAAGGGATGTGTATCACTTACTTTAGTTTTTTATTTTATTTTTTAAATGCCTATGGTGAATGACACTGAAGTGACATACTTTATTTAATGTAATAAACTTTATTTCCTAAGATTTATAGAATTATCTTATCACATGTGTCTGGCAGCTCATATCTAAAATCTCAGCTCACTTCATATATGTTATAGATCTAATATTTTTATTTATAAAGTTGTTCCAAGAATCCTCAATTTTGACTGGGGCCCCATTCAACAAGGCACTGTGCCTTAAAGACCGTATAATCTAAATAGACAAGAGAAAGGGTTAGAAGAAAAACAGGCACAAACTGGTGAACTGGCTTGCCCAAGTTCACACCGTAGGGCTATGGCAGAGTCAAGAATAGATGAAGGTCTCCTAACTCCCAGCCTTGTGGCCTACGCCATAGCTTATGCTTTCTTGACGTTTCTAGTGTGATGCACTAGAACTTCCCATTCCTCACAACTCACTTGCTTTATTCTTCAGGACATAGGCACCGGCCGCCTGCAAAGTGAACATTTTAAATATACCCTCTCACGGTAGCCCTGAGAAGGGATTGACTGAATGTGTGCCTAGGCCAGGATTTCACATATGAATGAACACATGGGTTTACATTCCACATAGAGACTTCGCTAGTGAGCACTGCAGTAAGACCAGTAGATTTTACAGCACAGCACAAAAACTGTGCCTCATTCAGCCTGTACCTGAAGGTGCTCATAATGGCAGGAAAACATTGTCACGTTCTGTATCATTTTATCACTGTGCACCATTAAGCAGGGGAGAACAGAGCATACATTTGTGGAGTCTGTTGGTCAAATTATGAGCTACAGTACAAATGATGCATCCCCTGTTGAAGGCAGGGACAAGTGACTGATGGCAAGCTCCATCACCTGACTGTTACAAGCCACAATAAAAGAAGGTCTATAGGAAAAGCACAAAACTGAACACACTTGACAAAAGAGAAAAAGATATGATCATTCTAACAGTTCCCTGTTAACCAGATGCTATCAGAAGACAGTTAATATTTAATGGAGCTAGGTGGCACAGTAGAACAATACAATCATTTTTCAACTTTGGAATCCAAATTTGGCTCAGGTCAAAAGTGAAAATATTTTTGGTGTATCCCTGCCTACTCTCCAGTGACATTTTCTCTGCATCATGCAGTAATTGTCCTCCTTGGAGCAAATGGAGGGTTCCTATCATGCTCCTGAGAGGTTCTGAACGTCATCAGCTTTCAGCACCTGGCAGAATCAACCCAGAAACAGGAAGTAGTGCAGATTTTAATTGAGGAGTAAAGGCAGAGCTATACAAAGAGGTTTGCATAGATATGGTCTTTGCTAGGACTGTCTCCAGCTAATGGTATTAGTCCCTCACTTTAATGAGCACTTAAATATCATCAGTTTTTCCAAACCAGAAACAAAGTGAATATTTTAATGTATATTTGCAGACAGATATTACCAGTTCAAAATGAAAGTGTATTAGTTATTGTGATTACTTCATATTCAAATCTGATTTTTACATTGCAACCTTCTGAAAATCACTGTAACCTCCCCTTTGCTTGATGGCTCAAAAACATCTAGAAGGAGAATTAAAAAGACAATAATGCTGAGTGCTATCTTATTCTTTATTAATAAGTAGTATTTAATTTACGATGGACTTAGGGAAACATGGATGGACATGACATTTTATTTTTATTGCCCACACTAAATGTGCTGCTGTAGTTATGAAAGAAAACACAGGTGAAACAGGAAGACATGCATTCGTAGAATGTAAAAGCTCTGATATAACGGTAATTTTTAAGAATGGCTACCCTGCTTTTGAACATTATTTTCAGGGTTTTATGAACAGAGAGGCGGTCCCTCAATATCTGGCATATGTCTTGTTCCATGACAGGTAACAATGTTGATTGCCTGGCCAATGGTGCATATGAAACTCAACATAACAGCAGACCAGTACAAACATTTACTGACCCTCTGAATATGACAAATGATGGTGCTTGTTCAGAACTCTCTTTGAAATCATACCCAAAGGATAAACCATCATGTGGACATTCAGATATTACAATGATGAAAACTATAGCTGTAAGAAATGCCTATGAATAAAATCTGTCCAAGTGGCACCTGATCAAACTGACTGGGTTATACAGAGCAGTTATTCTCTTTAGTACAATCTCCTTTTATAACTTTACGTAAGCCATCACATCACTGCTGAACCCAAGTTCCCATAGCCACCACCTCTATGCTGCAATACAACTAAAATCTGCCACTAATTTCAAAGCCATCGATGATGAAAGAGTGAATTTTTCATCCTATTAGAGGAACTCTCTGTAAGGGCAACATTGTATCTGTTTTCAATTAATTTGCCACTTTTGGCAGCTTTCTGCCTATACTGGTAATTGACATTTCTTCCTTTGGCTTGGTTGTGCTGCATGTTTAAAGCAACTGCGCTTAAGTATTTATGCTCACAGTTGTTGTTTCCTTGCCATCTGCAGTGCCCTTTGTTAATTTAATAAATTCATAGATTCATAGATTATAAGGAAAGAAAGGACCATTGTGTACATCTAGTCTGACTTCCTGCATAACCCAGATCATAGGACTTCCCTGAATTAATTCTAGTTTGAACTAGAGCAGATCTTTTAGAAAAAACATCTAATCTTGATTTTAAAGTTTCCAATGAAGATGAATCCACAACTCACTGCTGGTAAATTGTTCCGATGATTAATTACATACGTTGTTAAAATTTTTCATCTTATTTCCGATCTGAATTTGTCTAGCTTCAACTTCCAGCCATTGGATCTTGTTTTATCTTTGTCACATAAATTGAAGAGCCCTCTATTATCCAATTACTGCTCCCCATGTAGGTATTTATAGACTGTGACCAAGTCACCCCTTAACCTTCTCTTTGAGAAACTAAACAGATTGAGCTTTTTGAGTCTAACACTGTATAGCATGTTTTCCAATCCTTTAACCATTCTCGTGGCTCTTCTATGAACTCTCTCCAATTTTTCAATATCCTTTTTGAATTGTGGTCACCAGAGGTAATATAAACTTTCCACTCCTATTTGATATTCTCCTGTTTAAACATCTAAGGATCACATTGGTCCTTTTGACCACTATGTTGCACTTGGAGCTGATTACTCACCATGACCCCCAAATCTTTTTCAGAATTACTGTCTCCCAAGATAGTCTCCCATCTTGTAACTGCAGCTTGCCTTTTTTGTTCCTAGATGTATAACTTTACATTTGGCCATATTAACATGCATATTGTTTGATTGTGCCCGGCTTCTGTATCATTGACCTGTCCTCCTCTTTATGTACCACTCCAACATTAATGTCATCTGTAATTTTTATCAATAATAATTTTGTTTTATGTTGATAAAAATGTTAATAACATAGAGCCAAGAACCAATCCCTGCAGCACCCCAAAAGTAATTCCTCTGCTCAGTGACTGTTTTCCATTTGCGATGATACTGTGAGACTAACTGGTTAGCAAGTTTTCAATCCCTTTAATACGTGCCATATTGAATTTTTATTTTTTCAGTTTTAATCACAATATCACATGGTATTCAGTCAAATGCTTTGCAGAAGTCTCTTTTGGGCACCAGCTGTATTATTTAGGATATGGCAGTTACTCACAGTGATGATGAATGTTCATTATATGCAAATCCACAGATAATTCTCTGGCCCTCTTTTAGCAGAACTGCAGACCACTATTGTTCCTGAGAGTGGCATGTATAATTACAATAGTATCTGGATTTGTGAACACTGTGCAACATTTTCCTGAGTATTTTTTCCACATTGCATATGACTGACAAATCATAAATCCAGATGGTGACTGTCTCAGCTACATCAGGAATTTGCTCCCTTTTAGTGTTGTTTTTTTAATATTAAAACGTCTCTTTCTTGAGATGCTGGAGCCTCCGCAGACCCACTCCTGAGCAGGGATTTGGCCAGTGGATCCATGAAGTTGCAATTACTCCCCTGCTCTACTGAACATATCAATCTCCCTTATCCTCACCTGAAAGGGAAGCTTCATGGAATACAGGGCATGTGAAGGCTCCTGCACTGTCTCTACGTGCCCTGTCCCTTCATGTTGTAAAACTTTCAGTTCCACTGCATGTGGGATTTTACAATGCCCTTACTGGGCTGAAGGATTTGACCCTTAGAAAACACTGCATTCTGAACTGAGATAGCATTAAACTTCTCCCTATATATATATTCAGTCTGTTTCAGAAGTATTATATAACTTGGGAAGTAGAAGACTTATACTTCCAGTTATCTGAATATTTTTCCAAATACAGATGAGCAGAGGAGGCAATGTTTGGATCCAATCTAGACCCAGGCTGGAATCAGAGTTAGACTAGATCTTGTGGTTAGATTTGATGGGTAATCTGTGCTAAAATTTGGATTAGATGGCATTAAAATCTCATCAACTGGTCTCAGATTTCTGCCATTTTAAATGTTCCTGACTTTGGATGCATCCAATTGGGACCCAGAAGATTAGGCTCGTTCCAGTTTTGGATCCAAACCAGAATCACAATATTAGGGATGGTTTTGCATCTGGAGATTTTAATCTGAATCATTATCCTCTAATTAAAAATTCTAGTTCTGGCTCAGCCCTGGTTCCAAGATATGTTGACATGTATTTTTCCCTGCTTCCTTTGCTGTTCTGGGTGTCTTCACATAAGAACATAAAAATGACCATACAGGGTCAGAACAATGGTCCATCTAGCCCAGTATCCTGTCTTCCAACAGTGGCCAATACCAAGGGCTTCAGAGGGAATTAACAGAACAGGTAATCATCCACTCCCAGCTTCTGGCAGTCAGAGGCTAGGGACACCCAGAGCATGAGGTTACATCCCTGACCATCTTGGCTAATAGCCTTTGACAGTCTATCCTCCATGAACATTTATCTAATTCTTTTTTGAACCATGATATGGTTTTGGCCTTCACAACATCTCCTGGCAATGAGTTCCACAGGTTGACTGTGCATTGTGTGAAGAAGTACTTCCTTTTGTTTGTTTGAAACCTGCCACCTATTAATTTAACTGGATGACCCCTGATTCTTGTGTTATGCAAAGGGGTAAATAACACTTCCTTATTCTCTTTCTTTACACCATTCATGATTTTATAGATCTTAATTTAGATTATATAGATTTAACCCTTTTTGAAAAGTAGATGTGTGAATTGTGATGTCTTTTACACTTGGATCATCTGTGTTTGCAGCTGCAAGTGGCATGAGAACAGCTCCTTTTTATTGAAAGCTTATCATTTCAAATTTCCCCACTAAAGACATTGTAATGATGTAACAGACGCAACCTGCTGATAATATGCCAGTAAAGTGCTGTTTGAAATCATTTCCACATGCAATCTGTTTTATAATCCAACATGGTGATCTAAACCTCATCATAACGCAGCTATGCTATACACCATAAACCTATGGGGTTTGTGGATCATAACCTAAAATTTAAACAATGCAAGGCTTCTACCTGGGTATTTTGCACATGATACATCCATGAAGTCGTGTGCCCAGTTCTTGATAATTTTTGGACTATCTTTGGCTGCTTGGGCTTGTTCTTTTCCATAGAATAGATTAATATTGCTAAAGGAGCTTTAATAAAAAGCTATAATTTAGCCCTAAAATTCAACCACAATAACTCAGAAGCAGTGCCATTTCAAACTTGATTCCTAGTCTATTGTTGAGTCCTTCCCCCCCCACATTCTCTTAAATGCCTTTTAGATTGTTCATCTACTAGTATACAGTTATTATAGGTCTTCCACAGAGCCTTGGGGCCTAAACCCATCTTTTGGATCTATTATATCATAAGTGCTGTCCCCAGAATCCATTCCATTATTCATAATACCCAAGAGTGGAGGATTCACACATTACTACATGCCGTTGGGTTGGACATTTTTGTGCCATATGAAAAGGTTATCTGAATTCTCTTGGGTCATCTTGCTAGATTAGCACTGAGGGAATCGAGGCATTGTCCTTTTAATATTTTCTTTTTTTCTGTGCTGTATCGGCATTGTTTCACCCTCTCAGAATATGCCATCCACCTAGAGCATGTGGATAAAAGAGGCCTGAGCACACTCTGAGCCTGATTCTGCAAGTTTTACTCAGATAAAACACTTACATGGGAATTTTGCCAGTGAGGGTTGGGCAGGATCAGACCCTGAATCCCTCACTTCAAACCCCATCCTCTATCTTCCTCACTAGTTTACTTACTCTTACATTCAAAGGTCCATTTAATTGAATTTCATTCATCTGCTAGGCTGACAATAATGACCATTTTGTAGGGACAAGCATGTTACTATTAATGATCAATTAATAAATGGAAATAAGAAGTTAACTATAACTCTCATTGGCCTCATAGGATATGTCTACATGCACACTAAACCCAGGCTCTGACTTAGATTTAAGCCCAAGCCTCCCTCTCAGTCTGACTTGGGTCCACAAGCATTCAGGACCCAGGTCCTAGGAACTTGCCAGGGTTACAACCCAAGTCCCTTTGTGACTCAGGTCCAAGTCCTGCCATTTTGTAGTGTGGGCACAGGTCATGCCACAGAGCCAAGTCAGAAGGTCTGCATAGTGCAGGATGGATGCATTAGCATGGCTGTGAGACGTAGGCCCAGCAATTATAAACCCAGGTTTACAGTGCAGCATGGATGCTGAAGTGTGGGCTTGGAAACCCTGAGTCCGCAAGCCCGGGTCTTACAGATCTAGATGTAGTGTGCACTGTAAACATACCCATAGTCATCTCAGAACTCCCCACTGCTTTTCATTACAGGAGCAATTGTCCCATTTCTCTTCCACTATAATTCTTCACACCCAGATAACATTTTCCATTTTCAAAGATAATAAATACATTTATTCTAATTAAATAAATTAGTATATTAAATACATCAAATGAACTACTAAATTAGACAGATTCTCCTATGGCTATCTGATTTGGTGAAGCTGACATAAACTCCTTATTGACTCTATTAATGAATCCACCTCCAGTCACAAATTTGTATGCAAACTGTCATGGGAACTCTGGCATAAGCCACATTTTCCCACTACCTATGGCAGTCATCTACAATAGCTGAAGGAAAGAATCACTTGGTGAAAGCAGCTGCTGCCCTGCCCCTCCAGCCACTGAGTTTCAAGCTACTGCTACCTGGTATGCAGCACTGAATAAATCTTCACTCCCTCAAACTCAATTGCAAATATAAATTGAACAAAAGAAACAAAATTGTCAAGACAAACATTTCAACAAAATGCTTTTATCAGGGATTTGAGGATTTTCAGAAAGCCTTTGACAATGTCCGTCATCAAAGGTTCTTAAGCAAAATAAGCAGTCATAGGATGAGAGGGAGGGCCTCTCCTGGATAAATAACTGGTTAAAAGATAAGAAACAAAGGGTAGGAATAAATGGTCAGTTTTCAGAATGGACAGATGTAAATAGTAGTGTCCCTCAGGGGTCTGTCCTGGGACCAGTACTGTTCAATATATTCATAAATTCTTTGGAAAAAGGGGTAAACAGTGAGGTGGCAAAATGTGCAAATAATACAAAACTACTCAAGATAGTTAAGTCCAAAGCAGACTGCAAAGAGTTACAAAGGGATCTCACAAAATTGGGTCATGGTAACGAAATGGCAGATGAAATTCAATATTGATAAATGCAAAATAATGCACATTGGAAAACATAATCCTGACTGTACAAATAAAATAATGGGGTCTAAATTAGCTGTTACTACCCAAAAAAGAGATCTTATAGTCATTGTGGATAGTTCTCTGAAAACATCCACTCAGTGTGCAGCGGCAGTCAAAAAAAAAGCTAGCAGAATATTGGGAATCATTAGAAAAGGGATAGACAATAAGACAGAAAATATTTTATTGCCTCTTTATAATACTTGAATACTGCGTGCAGATCTGGTCACTCCATCTCAAAAAGGTACATTGTAACTGGAATCGCTACAGAAAAGGGCAACTAAAAGGATGAGGGGTATGGAAAAGCTTCCATATGAGGAGAGATTAATAAGACTGGGACTTTTCATCTTAGAAAAATAGATGACTAAGGGGGGATATGATAGAGGTCTATAAAATCAAGACTGATGTGGAGAAAGTAAATAAAGGAAGTGTTATTTACTCCTTCTCGTAACACAAAAACTAGGGGTAACCAAATGAAATTAATAGGCAGCAGGTTTAAAATGAACAAAAGGAAGTATTTCTTCACACCACACACTGTCAACCTGTGGAATTCCTTGCCAGAGGATGTTTTGAAGGCCAAGACTATAATGGGTTCCGAAAAGAACTAAATAATTTCATGGAGGATAGGACCATCAATGGCTATTAGCCAGGATAGGCAGGGATTGCTGTTTTCCAGAAGCTGGGAATGGCCAAAGGGATGGATCTCTTGATAACTACCTGTTCTATTCCTTCCCTCTGATGCACCTGGCATTATCCACTGTCAGAAGACAGGATATTGGGATAGATGGACCATTGGTCTGACCCAATATGGCAATTCTTATGTTCTTATATATTTAACCTAAACAGTTCTTCTACAGGAATTAGCACTGAATCCTCTTGACATGATGTGAACTGCATGACTGCAGCAAAAGGGGGGCATGGACCACTGTGCCACTATTTATATAGTACACATTAGGAGCCTGTAATCTGCCAATTACTGCTTAGCATCCTTCAAGCTATGCCAAGTCTGTTGGGCCTAACACTCCACTGTCACTTAAAACAAGGTTTCAGTTGCAGAAAATAAAAATCTTTCAGAAGGTTTGTTATTAGTAACTTTGCTTCTGACAGAAGTTTACAATCCAGATGACTTCTAACTACCTAATTTTCTCTTGCAATTTTTTTGGTGCACAGTCGTTTGCAATTTTTATTCTTATTTTGTTTGTTTTTTCTTGTGAAGAAATTATCTGCACAATGATTTGATGAAGTAAATATAATATATCTATACATTTTGTTCCAGGATTATAGAATATAAATAAATAATATATTAAATTCCTTTTTAATGAAACAATAGACATAAAACGGATGAAGAATTTTTAGCTAATTGTACATAGTTTTGTATCACTGATGAAGACAAGTGTGTCCTTGTTGTTTGTCCAAAGTTACTGAAGTCTTTTATCTAATGCTAAAACACTCAGAGGTGTATTTTGTAGGAGTATAAAGCATTTAATTCTGAATATTTGTAGAACTGCTGGCAGTATTTGTTAACCAGAGTAGAGAGGAGTACTTACAACAGGAAAACTTTCCTAAACAGGTGATGTTAGCAGAATCAATCAGAATGTTTATAATTGGCAACAGTGACAAAAACACCATTCCTCATGGTTACCTTCTAATTTTCTTTTAAATTTACATAAATTAAACATTGTGGAATTGTGTTTTTAAGCCATATGGTGCTACTGAAGGGAAGAAACATGAGACTCTCTCGTATTCAAGTGTCAGCAGTATGTTTTCTTAATGTGAAATGAATGTTTGAGCTTATTACACTAATACAGGCCTGCCATGTCTTTAAATTTATTGCTC
This sequence comes from Emydura macquarii macquarii, assembly GCF_026122565.2. NCBI lineage: Eukaryota > Metazoa > Chordata > Testudines > Chelidae > Emydura > Emydura macquarii. Next base: position 41,255,527 of record NW_027132610.1, on the reverse strand, counting down.
TAAATCAGTGGAGTCATTGTCATTATTAGGCCAGTTGCTATTCAATACTAAAAAGCATTCATTAGTTACAAATGACAGAAATGGTACTATGCTATAGATTTTTTTTTTATTGTTGTCCTGAGTCTCTACATCCTTTGCAAGGGAGTAATGAGATAAGAGTTAAATGAAAAGTCAATGAGAATTTTATTGCAATGTGGTGGCAATCACTGTATGATAGCAGAGTTTGAGCTCATTTTCCCGGTTTTGTGATATGTATAACAATTTAAAGGCAATATGGCTATACATAGTTTTTGCAGGTAATTAGTGCATGTGCCTTTAACATTACCTAAAAGAATTAAATTTAAAACAAGTTGACTTTGTTGCAAACGTTAGGATTAATTGTCTCCCTTTATATTTTATTTTGCTTTTTTGCACCCAAATGACTTGTTTTATTTGGGACCCAATATCAAAGGGTCAGAGCAACACCTTGGTGTGAGTTAATGTCTCTCACGTCAGCTCTTTAATGTGTTTTTACAGGGCCAGATTTTCAAAAGATCTGATGCTGGAATTTTCAAAAGAGCTGAGTTAGACACTCCACTTCCATAGGAATTCTGAGGAGCCGGCTACCTGACTCCCATAGGTTTCATTAAAATTCCCAACCTTAGCTACCATTTTGACATGTAAATGAAGAAGCCAGACTTTGAAAAGCAATCCATACTCAGAAGCTCCGTTTGTTTTCAATGGGAGCTGCTAGGTGATGAATCTTTTTTACAATATGTTCACAACATTTAGTCTGGAAGTTGAATCCTTCTGAAATTTGGGCCAATAACCATCACATAAAGACACTATTCCAGGGAGACTGCTGTTTTAACAGTTAGCAGCAGCTAAAAAGGATTGGCTGATTTCATATCACGTGTTAGGTTAACAATATTCAAACCTTGCTCTTCATCATTTAAAAAAGATGCTCCATTTCTCCCCTGAGCTGCCTGCCTGCTCTGCTTTTCTTTTTAGATTTCTATTAAAATAATGCAACATCCAGCTGTACATTTCTGCCAACAGAATATTAACATGATGACATGATAATCAAAACAGCAAGTGCACCATAGCATTATATATATTTTTAAACACTATGATTCTTTGAGAGGAGAAACTTCTTAAACTGAATCTTCAAAGAAAAATGTATTGCCACCAAAATAATAGGGTTTTTTGTTTTGTTTTTTGTTTTTTTTTTTTTTAATCAAAGAGCTCAAAGCTTATTAGTGAAACGTTAAGTTCTGAAGATCTGGGCAAGTTACATTTAAAGAAGGAAAAGAGGAATGCACTGTTCTTTTTGAGTTTTAAAACTGACATAATTCTATTAGCAAAATATTAAAGGGGAAAACATTAGAGAAAATATATCACATCCTTGGTAGCCTTCCCCACCCCCTATTCTTTTCTGAACTAGTATGATACAAAAGGCTCTTTTAATAAAAATGAACCACTGGGGTATACGGTTAATAATTAATCCTGCAAATCTTTATCATACAGCAGTCCCTTTAAATATGAAGAATTATACTAGCTATATTTTTTCAGTATTTAGGACCAAATCCTTAAAATCTCTACTCATATGAGTAGTCCTTATTCAGGTGAGCAGTGCCTTTGACGTCAGTGAGTATCGATTTGCAAAACTGGGCCTTAAATCCAAATACTGAAAAAATGTAGCTATTTTTTTTAATGCAAAAACATGTGGTGCTTTAAAATGACAAAAACAAAAAACAAAGAAACCCCCAAAAATCCTACCTTTAAATGATTAAAAAAACCCACAACTTTTTTTCTACAGAAGCTGCTGCTGAAATAAGTAAAATAAATAGATTTTGTCCAATATATAAAATCCTCTCTAAAACCCTTTTTCCATGGAGAGTCCAAGTTGTCTTGAATCTTCCATTTCTAACTCTTAAGTCAATTTGCAGGAGGTGGTGTGTAAAAGCACTTTAGTAGGGAAAAGCAGCAATCTCAATGCATCAAAGTTAGGTGGTAGCGAGGTTATCGCTCCGTGAAAATCACATAAACATTCCACATATGAAATATTATTCATCAGGGCAAAACCCTCTAAGGGTTTCAAAGATGACAATGGTGTCATGAAACCTTTTTTGAAAAGGGAAAAATATATTCCACTGCTAAGATTGATTCTGTAGCCATGTAGCAGGCAGTGCGGCGAGGTAAGGAATGAACATAATTGAGAAGAGAATTAGCAAACCTTAAATATCTGCTGCTGCAATATCATTACCCATAAACTTGCCCTTTTTCCACTCTCTTTTCCCCAAAGACTGACATCCCATAACTGCACTGAAAAAGAATGTGTTCTTTCGAACAGCTAAATCAACAAGGTCTCACATGAGTAGTGCTGAGTGGTGTGGTTGACTGATTTCATGAAAAACTAATCATGTATTCATCATTGAGATCAAACACTTCCAAGTAATTATTATCAAAACCAATCTGATAAGACCTGAAGAAGTGGCATTGCTGATCTAATCAGAGGTAGAACAGAAATAGTTCTCCCAGCTTTTGTGAAGCTCAGTTAGGGAAGCACAAAACTGTAATTGTATTTTATAATTATGAGAAAGTTGTCACACTGTAATCAATTATTTCAAATCAATCATAACAATTTTAACTTGACTGGTTATGTATAAGAACATACATTTACAGATTGACTTTTTCACATATGGATATTTTAATACCACAAGATGGTGATGGCTGAGAAACAAAACAAACCAAAACCCCCCGCCAAAAAGAATAAACAAACATCAGGCAAGTTTTCTGAATAAAAGCAAGAGCAGTGGGCTTACCAAGTGTAAGATAGCAATTTTAGATATGTATTTCTCTAAATTCCTCATATCATGTTGACATCCTTTTTATATCACAATCAAATCATGCAGTATAGTTTTTAATACAATGTCATTATAACACTAGGAGTCTCAGAGATTGTCTAATTTTTAATAACATTCTTGATTATAATTTTTAAATATAACCTACATTTAGGAAATGTCAGAAAAAAAAATAGAAAAATTAAGTAGTAACCTTTATATACTGGAAATTCATTAACAGATCATTATAATATGCGAATCCTGGAATTCTTTATCTACTCACCTCTCATCTGGTTCTCATTTTGAGAGACATCACTCATTTTAGCCCCAAAGTTCCCCACAAATTTGCTGCCCCTCACTTTTATTGTTGAAAATTTAGATCAGAAATAAAGAATCATAAAGTTGAAATTATGGAAACAGTGATTAATGCTAAAGGAATGAACACCATGGAATTAATGTTTTCTGCCTGTAAAATTTGTTGGTATCCCTTATTGTGGATTCTTATAATGCTCTGTGCCCCACATTAAGACCATGGCAGGCTGAGAGGCATCTTCACAGGAGTAGCTATTATTCATGTAAATAGTTCCATTTTCTTGAGTAAGGGGTTGAAGAACTGGGCCCTAGATTAGGATAATTTTGCTGGCATATGAATTTTTGATCCTCTATAAAGTGGTTACATTTGTAGTTACAATTTAAAATGCAGAAAGATTCTTGTTTTAAAGTTGGCTGCCAACATATAAAAGACAAAAAAATAAAAAATAAATAGTAGCTCTCTTTAAAATGGAAATCTTTCTTTCAATAAATTCTATTCTGCTGCTCTTATTCATGATGACTAATAGGTAGTTACCTCATGAATAATCCTATTGAAATGATAGGGAGAACTTGCAGAGTGAGTATCTATTTAGCCTGGGTAGGAATGGCAGAATCTGGCCCAGTATAGGAATTAAATTATTTCCCAGCTGGCTGTTCCATTGTTTTCACATAAATCTTAAAACAGAAAAGAGGGAGACCAGGCAGGCAGCTCAATGGAGAAATGGAACATCTTTTTTTTTTCTTTCTTTTTCAGTTGATAAAGACAAAGTTTGAATATGGTTAACCCAAAATATTACATAAATTCAGCATTTTCTAGTTAGCTGCTACTAACTGTCAAAGTACCTGGCTCTTTAGAACAGAACCCTTATGTGATGGTTGTTGGCTAGATTTTTCAGAAGAATTCAGCTTCCAATTTGGTGCTCTAAATAAAATGGTGAGATTTCAAAAGAACTCAGCACCCAGCTGTTTCCACTGTTCTTAGTAAATTCTCAGCGGCAGCTATTGGGAAATGAACTCTTGAAAAACTGATCCCAGTTGAGGGTGCTGAACACTTTTGATAATCTGACCTTTACTTTTTTTTTACACCGTAAATTGTGGGGGAGGTATATTTTGAATGAGCACTGAGAATTATGACATCCATAAAAATGAAGTTCTATGTGACTCGGTAAAATGTTTAGGAAAGTTATCTCTTCTGTGAAAATTTATGCCACTTTGGAGAGACATAATTTCTGTTGGCTCCACTGATTGCAAGTGTCAATGAGATGGGAAATCACTCAGTCAAAGGATAAATCTCAGCAACCTTACTAGTGACATTAGGGAAGAATATGCTTTCACTCAAAGAGCTTTCTGATAAAAAGCTTGGTGCCTCTTGATAGGTACAGCATGCACATCTCTGTCTTAGGGACTGTACCATTCTAAAATATTACAGCTTCCGCAACACTACACAATGCATAAAAACTGAACTTTATTACATCAGACCTATTTAAATACTTTGTATTTATTTTAATAAATAGGTCAAAATGATTGTTACGCCACATAGGCCAAGTAGTTTTTTGACTTTGATACATAATGTATAAATCATGTCTCCATGGTTAAGGGCCCTAATTGATTTTTAGTTGAATATTAGAGACATTAAAGAACATTTCTATCCAATAATGCATAGCCTGGTGTTTGTTTGCAAACATGAAATGCTATTTTCAGGAATAAAACATTTTCGGAAAGGAAACCTAGGCAATGAACTAGATTCTTCCAGCCTCACTCATGTTGGGTAGCTCCTTTCTTAGTGATCAATTCCAGCAAAATCAATAGACCTATTTTGCAGAGTAAGGTTTTACTCAGTTGTGAGTAAGGTTAGCAGAAACCAACTCAATATTAGTGTGTTAAAACCATTTATTTCATCCATCATCACACATCGAACACCTGCTGTGTTTAAGACTTTTGCAGTTAATACATTGAAGAGAACACACAATTCTGTTCATTTTATAGCCATTTCTTTTTAAAATACATAGTTCCATTAAAATCTCCCTTCCTTCCCCTTGATTGTTTCCAGCTCTTGCTGTGTTATGTCATTTAAAAACCACTTTTTAGCTGTATGTAAGGGCCATGCACATGTTTAATGCTGGATGTATAATAACATATGTATGGGGCTTTCCAATTTTGAGTTCATTGTAACCTTGTTCAATAACTATTTAATAAATTTTATCTCAATAATCCCATTTGAATCTATAGTTTAGATTGACAGCCCCTGCATGAAACCCAAGTCCCTCAAAGCTCTTCAGCACGTAATTAACTTTGGTACGCCCATTAATACATCCATTGATTTCAAAGGCCTGATCCAGAGCCCTAACTGCACAAGTTGATGGAGAGAGACAAGCCATTGTTCCATGTTAGCACCTGACTCTGATGCCAGCTTCCCCAAGAGAATGCAGTGCAGCGGTGAAGGCACACAAGCCAGCAGAGCTGACCCCATGCAAAGATGAAACTGCGGCTGCAACATACACAGCCCAAGTATCCAAGTTGGAATTGTGACCAAGTCAGCCAGGATTCCCTCTGAAGCTCTTACTGCAGAATTGTTCCTCTACTCTCACAATTCATGACCATCCCTTGAAACCACAATGCAGGACTCTCCCTTCTGTCTTCACATATCAGTTTTTTGGACATGATTAAAGTTCAGAACCTCTCTGTATCTGATACGGTTGATATTGTTATGAATAAGGATCTTTATGCTCAGTCAAACCAGTGTCAGTACACTGATTAGAAACCTGGCTGCAGTCTTGGCAGAGAAGGCAAGGACTGAAGGGTCATGAAGACTGAACTAGCCCTCTCATCCCTACAAGAAAGGACCTCTAAGTCAGGGTTCAGGCACCTTGCCAGGGCAGCATGGGGCAAACTAGTGTTGTCTCTGTTCTGTAGATTGAGGACTTCACTCTCCAAGGCTGCTAATCCAGGACCTCTCAAAACTACTAATTTCACCCAAAATGTTTAAGAAATCGCTTGATTTGTGCATGTGCATGTAATAGTGGCTATGATGTTTTAGGCATAACCGGGCAAAGCCTGCACCTCTATGCAAAGCTCTAGTGAATGGGCCTTTGATGGGTAATCTCCACTGGGGGGCAGAAGGGATGGTATCCTCTCCTGTCACACAGCCAAGCAGCAGCACAGATGTTTTACAGTCACTGCAGTCCTCTAACATCTGGGTTTTGTTCAAAGGATCTGCACCTTTGCAGATGCATGGGCCCCACCACTGGACTTACTCATTCCCAAGCCATCCTTCTGCCCCTCCACAGAGAAAGCAGCCATGGAACATTGCTCTATGCACCATGCAAAGTCTTCTCACTTGGTCCATCTATGGCTTATGCACTCTCCCCTTGTGGATGTATTTGGAGGCTTCTGTAGCCAAGAAGGAGATCAGGTTACTGTTTACTCTACAGTGAACAAAGGATTTTTTGGAGAGAATTCCAGAAAACTCCAACCACAGTCCTGCATCTACCAAAAACAACAGCAAAACTCTCATTGATTTCCATGGGGGCATGACCAAACTTTTCAAGTTGATACTATATCATGGTCTTCCAGGTTTAGGGTTGACCTTGCAGCTGCTCCACATACTATTGATTTCAGCTCTAACCATAAGCCAGAAAAAGAAAGGATGGTCTTGTAGACAAGGCATTGGTTTGGGATTCAGGAGATCTAGGTTCACTTTCCCTCTCTGCCAAAGACTGGCTGGGTATATCTACACAGCATTTTGAGCCCGTGGCAGCAAGCCTCCCAGCATAAAGCAATAGGCTTGAGCTTGTGAGCACTCTAAAAATAGCCATGAAGTTGCATCTTGGGCTGGAGCTTGGGCTCTGAAGCTGACATACATACCCTCTGTGTCCCTAGACAAATCATTTACCCTGTCTGTGCCTTTGCAGCCTCTCTGTAGAGAGGAGATAATGCTTCTTTTCTCCCACGCTTTATCTGGCATGTCTATTTAGATGTAACCTCTTTAGGGCAAGGACTGTCTTTAATATGTGTTTGTTATGTGCTTCGCACAATGGGGCCCTGTTCTGAGTTAGGATTTCTAGGTGCTACTGTAATACAAATAAATAATACAAATAACATTTTAAAACATATATCCACAAAGATTTCTAGTCTATCTAAATCAGCAACACTTAGGAAACGTTTAGTTGTGAAATCCTTGGGATTAGAAAGGTTGGCACTAGGAGTTCTGGGGCATTTTGCACCTTCAAGAACCATAAAACATCTAAGGAATCATATCAAATCTTCAGATTTAAAACGTATTAGCCAACAGATTATTGTTTTTGCCTGTCATGCATTTAGTTTACTGCTACTGCACACTGTGAACAATAGACGTACCGTACAGTAACTCTGCAAAGGGGATTGCAATATCTGTTAGAGTAATTTTTCCGTTTTAATGGGATTTTTACAACAGCAATGTTTTTTCAATAACTTTTCTGCTGAATAAAATCACTTTATGATACTCTGGTAAGAGCCAGGATTAATGACGTACTGGTTTAGTACAGTTCTTATCAACAAGTGAAGATGAAAAGGTTGTCAAAAATGTATCCTTCTTGCAGATTAAAAGATTATTTCCTGATGTATATTCACAAAGAAAATCAATGTGAAAGTCACCGTACACTATGTGCAAGGTGTGGGTTTTAGGATGGCGTGAGATTCTATCTATCTGTCTATGTCTGTCTATCAAGTATTTATAGAGCACTAATCACCATAGTATCCAGGCACTGGTTTACAGAGAGACAGACAGCATGCATTCTTCCATCCCTAAACATGTGCATATTAAAATATCCCTCTTAATCTCCCTTCTTTCAGCTTCTTGTGAATATCTTGCCTATTAGTTCCATTGCACTGTGGCATGAAGCTTCTACTTTCTGTTGTTTCCCCCTTCTTTTACATTTAGCCTGCAATCATTTAAAAATCTAGTTCTGGTACAGTAGCTGCATTTTCTTAACATGGCACTCCCAAGTGTTCCCTTTCATTACAGACAGGCTACGTTGCTGAGAACACATGAGAATAAGCTTGGTCTATGGAGAACAGCTACAAGTAAAAATAAGACAAACAATGCGAGAAAGCTTTAAAACGTGGAGCGTGTCAGAAGTAAAGAGGAGTTGGTTACTCTTTGGGGTGCGGTGTAGGGAGCTCAGAAGGAGAATTGATTGACAGGAAAAAGAGAACAGACAAATAATAACACACCCTAAAGGACATACATGAGAAAAGATTTGTAATAGAAGAAATGTAAAGAGAGAAGGTGCAAAGAGAAATGCTAAAAATATTTTGATGCTCAAAAACAGAGAGAATTGAACATCTTAGGAAGGAAGGGGAGGGAGAGGAAACACATTGGTATAAAACTTTGCTCCTCATTTGAATGTTAACTGTGGAGCTGGTTGAAAAAAATTTCCATGAAAAGTCTTTTGTTAAAAAAAACTTTTTTTAAAAAAATGTCAGTATTCTTGAAGGTTCTTTTACTTTTTTCAAAAATTTCTGTGATATTTTTAATCAGTATTTTTATTCAAATATTATAGAAATGTGTATGAAAATTGTTTCTGAAACCATTATTGAAATGCTTTGTTGGCTATAATCCCGATTCTCAGCATGCCACTTTCAGTGAATATATGGATAACTATTTTTTTAAATGATAATTTCAATACAAATATCAATAATAAACATTATGGAAAACAGATCTTTTTTAATTCAGTGCCATGGAAACAGGAAAATTTCAATTTCTTAGCAATTTTTTCCCGTTTGTTGATCAGCTCTATTAATAAGAATCTACAAAGAAAAAAGAAAAGAACAGTCTGCAATTCCCCTATTAGTTTAGAGAAATGTGTCCCCTGAGTTGGCACTGTTCTTACATTCATGTGGATTTTCTGTTACACCAAAAAAATAATTGCTGTTGGGAGGCATTCTTAGGGCACAAAGAGAGAAAAATCTACCAACACTTACAGTTAAGAGAAACAAACAAACAAAACAAATAAACCACCTTACTGTTCCATCATTGCTAGCTGAGTTTGCACTGCAAATATCAAGCTGTCAGTGCTCGATTAAGACAACCTTGCGCCCTGGGCACACCATAACAGGAGGCCCCTGACTGCCCTTCCTCCTCTAACTGGAGTGCCAATGGGACCGTCCTCCCAGAGAGGAAGTGGCAGTGGCACTTCCTATCCTTCCTGTCCCCACAGGAATGTCAGCAGGGGAATCCCTTGTTCCCCCCAACCCCAGAGAGGAAGGTGGCAGCATGGAGGGCCACTAATACTTATTCCAGAAGTGGGATGTACCTTCTGGAGTGAGTGGGTTGGGCTTGCTGCACTCTTATCTTCCTAACCTACACAAAGTTCTCTGCTGAGGTTGTGCTGGTGGGACCACCCAGAGCAAGCGGGTCTTGGAGTTAACACTCCATTGAGAGGCATAGGGAAGTTTACTCCTCCCAGAGGTATTATTTCAGGCAAATGTCCCTGAATCAGTTACACTTGGTCACATTTTCCCCAACTACAAGGTCTAGGGACCTATTTTTGTTTTTGTATGTTCGTTAATGAAAGGTAAGATTCTGACTTAATCACCTGATTCCAGGAACTGGGGCCTATAGTGCTTATGCCTTAATTTGGCCTTGAAGTATTTGGTGTGGTTTCAGTGAGCAGCAACATGGAAATCTAGTAGCAGATTTCACATACTAAGAGCATCAGCTGGATTTAAGAAAACCATATTACTTTATAGGCAGTAAAGCAGCAGATAACACCAACTCAGGATGCATAAAGATAGTCCAAAAGTAGAAGGTTTATATGTGTAAAATACTATGCCCAGCTTCTCATTGTGAGGAAAGGATCAGCAAACACACATTAAATGGTTTAGGAAAAAGTCATAATGTGGGATAGAGGTCACAAATGTTTGACGAAAGTACAGATTGTGACAGCACTCAATATGTGTGGGTTTGTGTATCATTTGTCACCAACATTTCAGATCACGTCTGAATCCCTGACATTGTTCTTTTGTAGCTTTATGCCTTGTTTGAAGGGGTGGAACAAGTCAGGAGATAGAATCATCTTGAAACTGGAATGTGAAAGGTACTTTTGCACAATGTGCCATAAATCCAGGAGAAGATTCTGAATGTCATTCATCATCACAGACTACAGCTAAGGAGCAAATAACATACGTATGAGACATAGTACTGATTAAGGCTCCAAAGCTCTTAAGCAGATGATTATTTTTAAAGATATCTTTAACTTGGATTAATGTCAATGGGATTTAAGCACATGCCTAAAATTAAGCATATACTTAAGCACTTTTCTGAACCGAAGCCTCAGAAAAGCCCATACTGATTCTAAGGCCTTGTCTACACTAATACTTATGCTGGCAAAACTATTGTCACTCAGGGATATGCAAAAACACACAAGCACTGGGCTCAGGCTGGAGCCCAGGCTGGAGGGCAAAGCTCCAGCTCAAGCCTGGAAGTCTACACAGCCATGAAACAGCCCTGAGCCCTATGAGCCTGAGTTGACTGGGACAGTCTAGCCAAGGGTTATTCTTTGCTGTGTAGCCATACCCTAAACGAACCCTGGAAGGATAGCACATATTGGTGGTGAAACCTCCATCCTTAGAGGTTTTAAGGCCTGGCTTTGACAAAGCCCTGGCTGGGATGATTTAGTTGGGGATGGGTCCTGCTTTGAGCAGGGGGTTGGAGTAGATGACCTGCAGAAGTCCCTTCCAAACCTAATCTTCTATGATTCTATGATATTAAAAAGCAAACAAGTTAAAATAGAGATGCAGTTGTCAGTATGAAGACTGCACTTAGTGAATGCAATGAACACAAGTACACATCATCTCCTAAGAAGTAGTGATCACACTGCTGTATTGTTAATGATTGTGTCTTTCTGTATGGAGATGAAAATGAGCACTTTATTGCTGCCTTTATCAGTTCATTCTTGTATCTTGCCCTTTTTTTCCAGTGGTTCCTTTTCTCTAGGCACCATACATGTGAAGGGAAAACTATCGACTTTATAGTTCAAACAGAAATTGTTTACACTAAAGAATCACCTCCAAAGTCCTCTCACCTACGTTTAATTTTGTTATCATTAATAATAATAATTAATAATACCCAGATCTTATATAGCACTTTTCATCCACAGATCTCAGGGTACTTTACAATTAATCATATTTATTACAATGCATCTTCCAAATCACATTTATTTTATCTCAGGGAAAGATTTTCTAAATATAGCCAAAGAAATATGTAATTTCAATTGATATGGAAAAATCTGACATTATTTTCACATGAATAATAGAAAAAAAATGTACATACATTGTGTATGTACGATATATGGCTATATCTATCTATATGATTGCTATTTCTATATAGCCATATTGGCCTGTTAATTTTTGTATATTTTTTAGCTTTTTAACATTTTTTCTAGTGAAATGAAATTAAACTACAAACTCCCTTTACTTGTGTAAAGTTAAACCAACTCTGAACCCAATTTTAGCAGACTGATAGATTAACTCTATGCACAAGTATGTTTATTTCACTATTTTTGCAAAGCTGTTCATTGCCTGCTTTTTCACACTTCAGTGCAGTGTCTCCTATCAACTAGAGATTCTTCAGTAGGACAGAGCCATTTATGCACTTCCGTTTTCTGTAATGAATCACAGATTCCACATGACAAAGCGTGATAGAAGAAGGCAGCACAGTTTAGAAGCCTAGTGAATGTGCATATAAAAATATGAAGAAACAACTTGTAAGTTGGAACTGGTACGGTTACATTATTCGGTGTATCCTCTTTGAATAAAATTCACAAACAGTATGCTCATTGTAAAACTACATGTGCTGTATTTAATACTCACTGACGTGACACTTAACAAACAGTCTTGAACTGAGCTCTATTTGCATTTGATTTCTGTCACAGCTTGAGAAAAAAGTCTGTTGCTTTCATGTGCCTTTTCTTTTTTACACTCAGCCAACGAAGCATGAGTGTCCCCCCGCAGGCAGAACGAAAAGCATCTTGCCCTTTAAGAGGTCTTGAACCCCTTTCTCTACATGTTTATAATGTACCCCAATGTTCAATCACTTTCCCTCCCAATAGAGATAAGACAGGAATTGGGTTTTTTTAAGAGCTATTGAATGTTTTGTGAAGTTTCACAGAGCATAAAACACAAAGGTCCCAATCTTGAATAAATGAACAAATGTCTGCGTAAAAGGCCTTGCCTTGCCTGAGACTTCAAGGGAACTGACAGGATAGAATCCTCAACCGGAATAGAATTAATCCCAGGGCACCAATGACTACTGCTGGATTGGAGGAAAGTAGTACACATTGCTGACTGCTCCTTTTCTTTGTTGGGTTTGGGACACGTGGATTCATGCTGTGTATGGACTCGCTAGCCACAGCCCTCCCAGCTCATCCACTTCCCCCTCAGTGATGCCTGACAAACGTCTCCTGCAGAGGTCTCATCCACAGTACACTAAATGGTGTTGAACCTAGCACACCTGCATAAGTGAGATCAAGATTTAGCAGATTGTTTTTTAGATGTGTCTATCTCCATAATCCTGAAGCATTAGAACAATCCAGGGTGCTCAGTGACTCTGAATTCCACTCTGCCTCCTCTGTGGAGCAATGAGCTAGTGTTAGTAAGTAGTACACTGTATGATGACAGAAAACTAATCATATGCAAAGGATGACTGACTCAATAGTGGCTAGAGGCTTTCGTTGTCTAGTTCTTTAGCCCTATGATTCTGTATTACATTTGATGTGTTACATAAGAAGAGAAATGTGTGTCAAAGATACTTTTTACATTATGCTTTCTTAGGTTCCTATACCTAATAATAGCTTGCAGCTTGTTGGACTTTTTAACTGAAGTCACTCTGAGTCTGCTAATAGGGTGCTAGAAATCATCAAGGTTAGCATGAATATGATCTTAACAGAAAAGCTGCTGTTTAAACTTTTAAAAAATCAGAGTATTGAAGTCTTTAAAGCTCAGCTTTAATAACAAAAATGGCTTTTTGTAAAGACTACTCTTTGAGTCATGTCACTTTCTAGTGGCTTGTCAAAGGAGACAGAATGACTCAGACTGAAGTGTCTTCCGTGAAGTGCCTGCTATGAAATTCTTCTAGGCTTTAGGGGATACCCATGGTTCTAAAGCATTTAATTAATGTATACATTTTTAATTCTGACAAGGTTTTTCCCACCCCTTCTTTTTGTATCGTGGAATGGCTAGTGTTGCTATACAAAGCAGGAACGGGGATTCAATCAGTGGTTCACCCCTCTGGCTGGTTTTCTATTCGTTGGCTTGTCAGGAGCTGGACAAATTGAAAATGCTCAGAGACTGGCAATGTTCCCTTCGCCAAAGATGAGTGCCTTGTGACGGACCTGAACTACTTAGGACACAGACTCAGTAGCTGGCTCCACAAGATTTCCCAAGAACAATTAGGATCAATTAGAAAATCCCTCTCTGTAGCACTTGCGTTTGTTGCTGAGTCACATGGCATTTGCCTGTAAGGAAATGGCACTAGACTAGACCTTCTGTTAGAGCCCCATATATCTGGGATGTCTTCCTGGACTCATTTGTTTAGAATAATAAACAACAAAATATAGGCTAAAAGAAAAGAGTTGGAAAAACACGATGCTTATCTTTATATTAGCCAGGACTCATTTAATACAACACAACCCACTCATTTTTTCTAGGCCAGATAAAGAAGTCCTCAGGCAAATAATCTGTCCACTTAATAATTCAGTTCCTGTACATATGGAGACCCATTTTCTGAGACAAAATTGAACAGGTTTCTGTTAAATTGAATATTCTTTTCTCTCACACCAAATTACCAGCCTGACTCTGCAGTCCTTGCACAGGCAAAATTTTCGCTGACATTAATGGGAGTTTGGCGTCTGTATGGCGGGACTGGGCCATCACTTAACAGGTATTAATGCACTAGGGCCCTGAATTTTAAAGGCATGTAGGTATTGTTTTGCTCAGCATTGCAAGACCTAAGGCCCAGATCCTCAAAGGTATATAGGCACTTAACCCTATTAACTTTAGTGGGAGTTAGGTGCCTAAATATCTTTGAGGACTTGAGCCTAAGTAATTTAGATGGCTAAGTCTCATTTTCAAAAGTGACATAAGCCTTTAGGATACAAAGGCCATCACTCTTAAGTGCCTAAGTCAATTTAAAAATGGGACTTAGCTGTCTAAATCACTTAAGCTTTGCAACACTAAGCAGAACAAAGCCTAAATACCTTTACAAATGTGGGCTTAGATCCTCAACTGGTGTAAATCAGGGTAACTCTGTTGATTTAAACAGTAAGGATATCAGTAGAGCTACTCAATTTATACTATTTGAGTATCTGGCCCAGGGTCTGCAGTTCAGTCAGGCCCTGATTCAGCAAGATACTTAAGCATGTGCATGACTTTTAAGCACGTGATTTGTCAAAACAATTGTGTGCTTGCTTAAGTACATTGTTGAATTGGGCCCCTCACTATTACATAAGTGTAGCATTTTAAATGGTCTTTCTGAATCCACATTTGCTAACCTCCCAGACATTCAAGTGTAAAATCACTTTTAGCAGCCAATTTTCATTTCGAATTCTGATTACTGAGAGCAAAAGAATGCTTTTGTAATTGATGCAATATTTATTTAAACTACTAAAGTGACACTGCTAAGAGTGAGAAGTGTTTATAGATATTATTATTCAAAAGTTTTGGCAGAATATTCTTCTTCACAATGGGACAATGTAAAAAATACAGATTCTGTAATTTACTGAGTTCTAGCTTTAAAATATGTTGCTTCTTTTATTTACAAATCTGACAGTTTGCAGGTCCCAGATGAAAGAGTCATTTTTAGTTGTAAAGTTTCAGTGATAAAATATTTGACTGCTTCTTAATTAGATTTAAGATTTCTCTGATTCTGTGAATTCTCTTTGTAACAGGAATATGTTTTCCATTCCATGTATTTTCTGGTGTTTCCAATTTTATCTTGAATTTCCAAAGTCTTAATCTATAAAAAAATTACCCAATTTTATTCCAAAAGAAGAGCTGTTGATTTAAAGAGCTACTGAAAGCTGGAAACAGTTTATGAGAAACTTTAAATTTGTGCATCTTATCATCTTTGTTGATAGTTAAGATTAGATTAAATTAGATGGATAGATATAGATATAAATTTGGAACCCATATTATATTTTGTTAAAGGATCTGAAACGATCAGCATGCATGGAAGGTAGTCTGTCTGCTGTGGAAGGCTTGAATGCCTATAGGTCATCCCTAGGGGATATACTGTATATAATCACCACCAGCAAGTTCACACTTTGTGCAAATATAAGCCCTGTTACACTGAGGTAAAATGGATACGCTCTGTCATTTTCTTATATCTATCTCTATAGTTTTGGTGGGTAATATAGATAGATTATTGCAATGTGTGTATATGGATGTGTATATAGAATGTATGATGGGCCTGAACTGTGAAGTTTGGATTCAAAACCATCTCTTAACATCCACAAATCAAGATGTTTGGATCTAGGGTTCTGGTCTGAGCCAGTCTCTGAGATATTTCATATGCTATTCCAGCCCACAGGACTTACACTTAGTTCCCTGCACAAAACCTGATTAATCAGGCTTTGTGCTGTGAGGGGTGAATTTTACTTTATGTGTATTTTGGTATATATTAAAAGGAATTTAATGTTTTAATTAATCCATAACGCAGAAGACTTGAGGTGAAATCCTGATCCCATTGAATTCAGTGGAAAAACTCCCTTTGATTTCAGTGGGACCAAGATTTCATCCTTGTTTGGTTTTTTTTGTTTTTTAATTCTTAATTATTTAGAACAATTACATATATTAGAAATGTATTACGCCTTCTGATGCTCAATCTTCCCTGACACATGCAGCAAAGCAATGGTGACAGCAGATGAAGTAAAAGAAAATCAGCTAAGGAAAGATGAGCATGTGAGTGAATTCTGCTGCCATTTGATCACTTTGCGACATAGTTGTGAGGGAAAAGAATATTGTCCAATTTATTATTATATTTCTAAGAAAATACTTATTAGAAGATAAGTTGCTCCAATTTAAAAGCCATGGTGTTCTGCACAGTATGCAGATGTCTAGCACCAGGATTCTTCAGGACAAATTTCAGTTTAAAAGCATTGCCTGGGACATATTCAGATGTTAATCTAAGGAAACAATTAGTAGAAATACAATTAATTAGTTTATAACACCGTAATCATTGGATCTTATAAGAGAAAGATCTGTGGACAGCTTTCACAACACGGTGCATAGGTGTTTCATGTGAGTATATACCTTATATGAGTACAGACCTCATTCTACTTTCACTGAAATCAATGGAGGTTTGCCATTGACTGTAATGGCGGCTGGGTTAGGCCCTATTTGAATATGTATGGATGGTCGAGTGTATGTGTTTGTACATGTCATCCCCATACAAGAAGGTACCTTGTTTCACCTACAATAACAAACTTTTAGTTTACTCATATTCTATTATCTGATTAAAGTTTTGTTTGAACTAGTTACTGTTATGATCTCTAACCATGCAGAAATCCAAACACCTTAGCAGAGATGAAGAGCTTTAGCTAATTATCATCAGAATAATATCAGTTACTAGATACTTGGGCCTTACCAACACTACTAACATCAGCTGCTAGATACACAGGCCTGACCCTGTTATAGCCACTAATGTGTCTGCACCAATACAAATTGAACCCACTTGGCTGTATGTGTTATGTGTCCCCCTAATTGTATTTAGTTATTTTGTGCTGAACGTTTGTGCCAGAGCACTCAGAGCTTTAGATAGGTGCCTCTCTTTATTACGATATAAATCCAAATTAATATTATGATATAAATCCAGATAAATTAATTGTGAAATGATGTTTTAATGTATACCAAAGTCAAGGTTGTACATGTGTACACAATGTATATCCACATATATCACCCAATAAGCCAGATTTACAGACTCACTGATGACAAATTTTCTTTTTTTCGAGGCAGTTCTGCATCTATCTTATAGAGCCCGAATTACCATAGCATTTGATCATCTCACTATATTTAGCCTTACAAAGGCTGTGTGAGGCGGGGAATTATTATTATCCCCATTTTACAAATGGGGACCAGAGAGACACACTGATCCTTGAACTTGCACAAAACTCCCATGTTCAAGGTTTCCACACTACCCACTGTACAATCTTTTTTTCTCCCATTTTAGGGATGTTTGGATATAAATAGATTCCTTTGTTTTATATATTAATTTGCCCCATCTACAACTGAAATCCTGTGCTTGTGATATCACAGTTGGTTGCTATGGAAATTATTATAATCCCACAAAGAGAGGATTGTGACTTTAGGTGAGGGGCAGCTGAATTCATAAGAAGCAAATAATGTTTTCATGCAAATATAATATTTTATGTCCCTAATAATAAAAATGATAGAACAAAACCAGAAGCTACATGACACACAGACAGAGTGTTTCTCACTAGAATATTTTTCAAAGTTTTCCAGAAGGCATCAGTTGATCTTTAAGCAACTTGTTTAGTACAGGGCTCCAATAGGAACATTACAAAAATGCCCCTCTTCTGCCTATAATTAGACTAATCATGTAGCTGAAGTCTTGAATTTGTGCAGTTTCTCATTAGCCAGAATGTTAGTCCTCTTCAATTTGTGGCAAGAAAAAAGCTCCATGAAAGTAATTTGCACATAAACTCCTACACTCTAATTGCTCCTTAGCTCCAAATTCCCTCTTTTTTGAAGTGTAATATTTCACCACCTTTTTAAAATATATAAATCTGTTTGTTGTAAAAATAAATAAAAAGGGGCAAAAAGATCTTGAATACAAAGTGATTCTTAGATTTGGATAACAGTGTATCAGATTATTTGGAAATTCCCTTGCTGCACTGTCAGGAGAGCAAGTTGTGGAAAGTTATGCCTAGTGGTCAGAGCACTGGTTGGCATCCAAATGACAGAGCCCTAGGTCGAGGCAGAGTCTGAGCCAGGGGTCAGAGCTGAAGATCAGAATCAAAATCAGATTCCAAATGCCAAAGCCAAGGGTCAAGACAGAGCTGGAGCAAGGAATCAGAGCCAAGGGTAAGAATCAGATTATCTGGAGTCAGGGAAGGCAGGAGCGGGGCTGGGAGTGAGGCAAGCACAGGCAGGCAGAGAATCCACAGCTGTGTGCATTGAGTAGTCACTGATCTTCTGAAGTTGCTGGGTTTAAGAGCAAGCCACCTGAATGCCTTAACCAATCACATGGCTCTGCTGTGGCCCAGCGGCGCTGATTGGCTTCCTGGTGTCTGGGCAGCAGGGGAATAATTTTTATAGTGGGGTTGCTGATGATGGATGTATTTGGTGTTTGTTATATCATATATTTGGTGTTTGTTATTACTACTTCAAACCAGGGGGTTCAGCAGCACCCCTAGTTCCAACACCACTGCTGGGCAAGCACAGCTACAGGCCTCTTTCCTGACATGCTCTTGGTAACTGTTGTTTAAGAAAGTCAGACATAATTGTGGTAGTGTTAGTGGCGTATGAAGCCTAGTGGAGGTGCTTTAGTCTTTAACATATATACTCACCTATTTAATTTTTAAATGAGAGTTTGAAAAGAAGTGTTTTGTCATCTACTCCCCCTTTCGATGCAAAATGGTGTATCTTCTGGCACTTTACACTAGAAACAGCATTGATAATCATGGGAATATTGGGATTAAGATGGACATCTCCCTTTGCTTTCTATTATGCTGAGTTTTGGAGTTGTGAGGCTTCAACCCTATGGGTCAAGGAATGTCTTTTTTTACATCTGTGTACAGCAGCTTGCACAATTAAGCCCTGATCCTTGATTGAGACCTCTAAGCAGTACTGTAATATAAATAATAATCAAGTTAAAGGAAAATAATTGATTAATGTAATAATTGTATTCAACCGCTTACATTTCAGTGGTTTGTATTGCATACATGGGATCACTAAGTATCTAAAAATCAAGTGCGTACCCTGTAGCAGCTGTTATCTCTGAAATTACATTACAGTCACAGAAGGGAGTATTATAGATAACACATATTAGTACTAGTGATACTAATTCATCCTCCTTGGATTGGAGTCAGTAGGGAGTATATGGCTGATATTCTTCAAATTACAGTGATTAGTTGAGTATTAACTATCTTCTGAGTAATGCAATGAATTGGCACCTTGAGGAATGATGGTATTGGTATTCCTCAGTCACGACTAGCCAGTCTTCTGATATGCAACAGATAAGGGAACCAAACATTCTCTTGCATCCTTGGAATGTGTTCTCATTATTTACTCTTGTTACATTCACTGAATCTATGCACAGATTCTCAGTGCTCAACAAGTGGCGAAAATCTTACCAAATATCTTACGTTTTAGCAATAGTAAGATATTTAGTTTCTTTATGACTCTGTAAGGTTCCCTCCAAAATAGTCAGGTTTGTGGGTTTTGGTTTTTTTTTTCCCCGTCTTTTCCTTTTTTTCAGGTGCCTGGCATAAGATGTCAACTGCTTGGGCAAGGGTCTCTGATATTTCAGATTGTTTCAACATCAAGTCTCAGGAAAGTATGAGTTTAGATCAGTGACAGAGCCAGGTTTTGCAACCAGGGTGCAATAGCTCAGTGACTCTCAACCTTTCCATATTACTATACCCCTTTCCGAAGGCTGATTTGTCTTGTGTACCCCTAATTTTCACCTCACTTAAAAACTACTTGTTTACAAAATCAGACATAAAAACACAGAAGTGTCACAGCACATTATTATTGAAAAATTGCTTATTTTCTTATTTTTAACCATATAATTATAAAATAAATCAACTGGAATATAAATATTGTACAGTAGAAGCTCAAAGATATGAACACCTCAGGAATGGAGGTTGTTCATAACTCTGAAATGTTCTGAACAAAACATTATGGTACAGTACCCTGCAGTCAGTGTTTTCCAGCTGAGGCTGGAAGAGATCTCTGTAAAGGTGGCATCTGGCAGCACTGCCTGATTTGCAAGCAGCTCCCTGCCTTATTCCTGTTTCTTGCCTTTGGGCTGAACTGGGGAGGCCTGCCCCGCACCCTCGTCACTACAAGCCGCAGCCCTCAGCCACCTCTCCCCAAGGCTCGCCCTGCTCTGTGCACTGCCTGCTGCGCTCCAGAGGCAGCATGTGGCAAGGGGTTGGCACCAGTCTGCTGCCAATGCCCCTCTCTCTCCTGCCCCTTTCACTCCCAGAGGTTCAGCCATGACCCAGGAGTGCACCCATGGGCAAAGCATGGATTATATTGATGCATAGGCTGTGGCCCTTTAAAACTCCTCCAGAGCACAGCCTCTGGTTCCCACTCCAGGCCAAGATTTGGCTGCAATAGCAGTAGCTCTCAGCAGCTCAGTCTTTCCCCAGGCTCTTGTCCCCCTCCTGAGGAGGAGAGGGTATTTCTGCTCTTCATGCTCCAGTCAGGTTGCTTTGGGCTGGCAGCAGGAGCTCACAGTAATGCCTGCGAACCTCAGCATCTTCACCTTCTACCTGTAAGCAGCTGCCCCTCACATGGCAAGTGGAGTTGGAGACAGGAAACCCACATGTGCTGACCTTTAAGATGCATTACAGGCACAGTATAATGCACTACTGTATTTGCTTTTTTTTTTTTCCCCTCCGTTGCTGCCTGATTGCTTACTCCCAGTTTCACATGGTGCTTGGTTGACCGGTCAGTTTGTAACTCTGGTGTTCCTATGTTTGAGGTTCTAGTGTACTTACGTTTCAGTGTTTACTATGTAGAGCAGTATAAACAAGTAATGGTCTGTATTAAATTTTAGTTTGTACTGATTTTGCTAGTGCTTTTTATGTAGCCTGTTGTAAAACTAAGCAAATATCTAGATGAGTTGATGTACCCCCTGGAAGACCTGGAAGTACATTTACCCCTGGTTGAGAACAACTGCAATAGGTCACTGCAGTGGAGCTAGATAGTGAGCCTGCCCCACTCTCACACAGCAGTGATGGCTTCTGTCTCACAGGGCTAGGCCCAGCTCTCGCTACTGCACCTGGTGCATAGGGTAGTTGCGCCATTCAGGTTTGACTCAGCTGCCCCTCTTTCATGACAGAGGAGTGGCTAGGACAAATTTGAGTGAGTGGCATTGTGACATGACGCACAGGATCACAATGCCATGCAATTCCATCTGCCACATCACAATGTCACAATGGAGCTGCCACTGCCAGTTGGGGCATGCTCATTCTCCATTCTCTACATACACCTGAAGGCCACTGGAGGCGTACTCCCTGTCCTACACCACTAGTTTAAATAGTCCAAAATTAATTTAAAAGAGGAGAAATGCCATTTACCATTAGATGCGAAAACATCACAATGTGTCTTCCTAGTCCTGTCTCACTGGTCTTTAATAAGTCACTTTCAGCACTGAACTAATGTTGTGGTTTACTTTCTCCACGTTGTCATTCCTTGCAGGATGGGTATTACTTGTCCTCATCATTGGTTATATATAGTTTTGGGCAAATCCATACAATAGCTTTGGGTCAGATTCCTTCCCCTGAGGCAGCTTTGTTGGCCAAATTGCAATGCAACATATTTCATTAATGCATTTGTCATCGTTTCAGTCCTTTTATCTCTCACAGTTTGTGGCACTGTGTACTTTGAGAAGGTATCATCCACCACCAGCAGACACCAAACTGCACATGTTTTTTCCAGTAAAGGCCTTTTCAAGTCAATCATTATGAGCTGCCAGGCTTTGCTGGGTTGAAGGAAGCTTTTCCCATTCTTGCTGGTGTTTTTTTTCATCTGACATATAAGAGAGAAGTGCATTTGTAGTCAGTGACACCTGCAGCAATATATACATTGTGCTTGGTGCATACCAGAGCTTGGGTTGCTGGCAGTGGGATAAGGCTGCGAAGGCCCTCAGTGGCAGTGAGCTGGCAGTGAGGAGAAGTAGCACTGGTAACCCCACTACCCGTTCAGTTTTGGCCCCACAGCCCTCTATCATAAAGGAGAATGGGGAGGGACCAAAACTCAGTCGTTACATTGTGACTGGCACATGGTAGTTGCAGTGCCACTCAGGTTTGGGTTCCACCGGACGGAGAGGCTCTAGGCCCTTAGAGTGTGAGGGGTGGTGGCAAGTACTGAACCTTCTTGCCACTGCTGTGGGGCAGGCTCCTGTACTAGGGCTCCCCCAGGGGACTTTCACAGCTTCACCCCACTTCCAGCAGCCCATGCCCCCTCAGCTCTGCCCACAAGCCTCACTCAGTGACAGCCTATAGACCAGCTACAAGTAAGGGAATTTGCAGTGTGTGCCCGCTCGGGGAAGCTGGCTGGGAGACGGTGGGGAACCCTGGCAGGTGCAGACATAAAATCATAGACTATTAGGGATGGAAGGGACCTCAGGAGTTCATCTCAAAGCAGGACCAACCCCAACTAAATCATCCCAGCCAGGGCTTTGTAAAGCTGAGCCTTAAAAAACCTCTAAGGATGGAGATTCCACCACCTCTTTAGGTAACCCATTCCAGTGCTTCACCACCCTCCTAGTGGAAAACTTTTTCCTAATATCCAACCTAAACCTCCCCCCCTGCAACTTGAGACCATTGCTCCTTGTTCTGTCATCTACTACCATTGAGAACAGCCTAGCTCCATCCTCCCTGGAAATCAAATTCCCCCTCATTCTCTTTTGCAGACTAAACAAGCCTAGTTCCCTCAGCCTCTCCTCATAAGTCATGTGCACCAGACCCCTAATAATTTTGTTGCCCTCTGCTGGACTCTTTCGAGTTTGTCCACATCCTTCCTGTAGAGGGGGGACCAAAACGTGACACAGTACTCCAAATCTGGTCTCTCCAGTGCTGAATAGAGGGGAATAATCACTTCCCTCAATTTGCTGGCAATGCTCCTACTAATGCAGCCCAATATGCTGTTAGCCTTCTTGGCAATAAGGGCACACTGGTGACTCATATCCAGCTTTTTGTCCACTGTAACCTTCAGGTCCTTTTCTGCTGCCTAGTCAGTCAGTCCCCATCTGTAGCAGTGCATGGGATTCTTCTGTCCTAAATGCAGGACTCTGCACTTGTCCTTGTTGAATCTCATCAGATTTCTTTTGGCCCAATCCTCCAGTTTCTCTAGGTCACTCTATATCCTATCCCTACCTTCCAGGGTATCTACCACTTCCCCCTGCTTATTGGCATCTGCAAACTTGGTGAGGGTGCAATCCATCGCATCATCCAGATCATTAATGAAGATGTTGAACAAAACTGGCCCCAGGACCACTGGGGCACTCTGCTTGATACTGGCTGCCAACTAGACATTGAACCATTGATCACTACCCATTGAGCCCAATGACCTAGCCAGCTTTCTATCCACCTTATAGTCCATTCATCCAACTCAAACTTCTCTAACTTGCTGGCAAGAATATTGTGAGAGACTGTATCAAACATTTTACTAAAGTCAAGATATATCACATCCACCACTTTTCCAACATCCACAGAGCCAGACATCTCATCATAGAAGGCAATCAGGTTGGTCAGGCATGACTTGCCCTTAGTGAATCCATGTTGACTGTTCCTGATCACCTTCCTCTCTTCCAAGTGCCTCAAAATGGATACCTTGAGGACCTGCTCCATCATTTTTCCTGGGACTAAGATTAGGCTGACTGCTCTGTAGTTCCACAGATTTCCTTCTTCCATTTTTTGAAGATGGGTACTATATTTGCCTTTTTCCAATCATCCAGGACCTCTCCCAATCACCACGAGTTTTCAAAGATAATAGTAAATGGCTCTGCAATCACATCAGCCAACTCCCTCAGCACCCTTGGATGCATTGCATCTGGCCCTATGAATTTGTGCATGTCCATCTTGTACATGCTCAGACATGTACTTGTACATACCCGGACACGTAGAGCTTCAGTTGTGCATACTATGTGAAAAATGTCTGGGGATGCCCCCTTGTTTTTTACTGTAATTCTTAACTTCTTTGTCTCTATCCACACAGAAGGATCAGCTCAGATGCTACTTTAATGTATGAAGGGAAACAAATGAAGCAGTCTGAGTATGTGAGGACAGCTTCACTGCTGAAGACTATGATTAGATATCCATGAAATATCACGAGAGTCATTATCAGTCCAAAAATTGTTCTCTGTAACTGAAACAGTCTATAGAGCATCATGAAGAAGGTTGTTGGGTTTGGATTGTTTTGCAGTTTCTTTTGCTATATCAATCTGATGGGATCCAGGTACCAAATTAAAACTATTGTAATATCTAATATTTTTAATCTGATATAGTGTGGCTGCTATATTAGGAAGTGAGCGGCTCTTATTAACTGTCTTATAGCTAAGTCCTCGGTAATCAGCACATACCCATGACTCTGCATTAAATTCTGACAATTCTGATTGGACATGCCTAATATCTTCCAGTTGAGTAACCTTCTCTTTTACTGTTACCAGCTCTGGCAGGAGATTCAGCTGTGGCTCCTGCATTACTGGGATAATCTCTGATTTTATAGGATGTGATGGATCTGCAAAGCAGGGGAGCATAACTCCCATCAGCCCATTCCCCTCTGCACTTCCCTTTTCCCTAATGCAGGAAGAGGCTGGGCTCTTTTTGACTGTGGGAACTGTATGGCATCAGGGAGCTGGGGAGAAGCCCCAGGAACTGTGGATGGAGCTGTGTGTGGAACAGGCTGACTGCTGGATGATACAGCTGGATGCCGGTCTGTATGAGACTTATAGGGGAGCAGCAGCTGCTGAGCAGTGAGCCAGTGCAAAGAGGCTCCAATGAGAGAGACCAGCTGAGCCTGTCTTGGAAACCCACAAGCTCCTATTTGCTTGAATGGAGACTTGACTCTCAGTTGGATTTTCCCAGGGACCCAAACAAGAACTTCTACTACTCAGGTTGAACTGTAACTGTTTAAGCCTCTGTGTCTAGAATATCTGCAGCCTTTCCCCTTCCTGCCAGCCTTTTTATTTAGCCATGTGCCCAAGTGGTTACCAACGTGCATTACTTTGCATTTATCAACCCTGATTTTCATCTGCCATTTTGTTGTCAAGTCACCTGGTTTTGTGCGATACCTTTGTAACTCTTTGCAGTCTGCTTTGGACTTACCCTCTTTTTCCAGATCATTTATGAACATGTTGAAGAGCACTGGTCCTAGTACAAACCCCTGGGGGGGGGACACCACTATTTACTTCTCTACATTCTGAAAATCTATCATTTATTCACAGGTTCAAACTAGAGCTGAGCAAGAAGTGGTTTTCAATCCACAAAATGTTTTACGATTTCAGTATGTTTCCTATTCTGCATCAGAATGGAACTGAGACCTTTGGAAAATTGTGTGTGGGAGTACAAGTGTGAATGCATAAGGACACATAATAGCCTGCTGATTAGGGCACTCACATGAGTGTGGGAGATCCAGCTTCAAGTTCCTGTCCTGCCATTCTCTGATCTCCTGGGTGAGTGCTTTAGCTCTTGAGTTATTGGCTAGGCTGATTCTCTTTCAGTGTCTCCTGTTGAAGCTGTTCCATTTAGAATAAATGATTAAATATTCATTGCAATAGAGACATGGACCTGAGTCTCCCACATGAGTGCCTTAACCACTGGGCTATTCTCTCTCTCTCTCTCTCTCTCTCTCTCTCTCTCTCTCATATCAGCTTTGCTTCAAACACCCCCAGAGATCAACTGCGGCCATATGTTATGTTTAGAGATAGAAGAGCATGATGATATAGCTTAAGGTCAACTTTACTCCAAGCCGCCAGAGAATGGAGCTCTTCTCTGTCTAGCTGGTGGCATGGTGGGACTGCCTCTGGGCTGAAGATTTGCCTTTCTGCCTGATACACACGTCCACCAAACAACATCTAGCAAACATGGTTTTAGAAAATTCCACTGGAAATCATGTAATGGACTCTGATAAAGTCTACCCCAGCCTAAGAAATATTTGACACTACAGAAAGGTCTGTTCAGTATGCAGAGATTCTATGGTTAGTGGAAGTTATACATACTTCGCTGCTTGAAAGGGATGATGATTAATAATTACTAATATAAATTCGTATAGAAATTATTTTCCCTGTCAGCACTGGGTGATCTCCACATCAAATTTAAAGCAAACTCTGCTTCCAGCGTCAAAATCCTGGAGTATTTTGGGCCATAGTTTTATTCAGTATATTATTTTCCTTCAGCAGAAGATCATGCAGTTTTCACATTAAGTTTTTACATAGAATTCCATTATTGCTTGCTGTTGGACATAGGCACCTTTCTGCACTGATAAAGAGACATATTTGAAGTGATGCAGGAAAAGGTGTGCTAGACAGTCTTTGTAAAGCACACAAATAAATGTTAGGAGCTCACCTTCCTGACATAAGTACTTTGCTGCCTTCTCATCTGATCAGTCATTCACAGAGTTTAAGTTTAAAGTCTATTAAATCCTCCTGAATTCCATAATCATCTGCACAGATAGTAAATTGCTTCTCAGACAAGAGTGCCTTAATCTATTTGAAGCCACTGCCTGCCATCAGTCGTGATATTTGCTGCTTCAGATAAACCATACTTTACTGGTAACACTACAAGTCATAAGCAGGAACAAACACAGAGAGATGGAACAGAAGCCCTCATCAAGAACTTCTTACTAGGCCACCCGTAATGCATGCAGGCAGTATATGGTAGACATACAGAGCCACTTGTTGTTGGAAGCACTATTTGCATTTATCAGTGAAATATTTTCTTACGAGCTTGTCCAGTCATTTGAAATATCTAAAGTGAAAGGAAGGTGGTGCGACCAAATGTCCTGATTTTATAAGGACAGTCCCGATATCAGGGCTTTTTCTTATGTGGGCACCTATTACCCCTCACCCCATCCTGATTTTTCACACTTGCTAACTGCACCCTAAAGGGAGGAGGGAATCACACAAGATCCTTCCTTCCCTTTATTCCCATGACAAGCATAAATTCTCCAGAAAGCTTTCTAACCTTAAAAAGGACAAATCATGATCCAGAAGAGGTATTACGGTATCATGATCTTCCAAAATAAGGTATCTTCCAAAATAAAGTAGATAGTACATAAAGAATGGTGGAGTTTGCTCAGCTCTCCCCTCAAGACATAAGAGGACAAAGGAGAGTGGATTACAGCAGGTGTTTCTCAAACTGGGGAGCCCGATGCAAAAGGGGATCGCAAGACTATTATAGGGGAGTCATGAGAATGAGAGCTGCTGACTGGGCAGCCTGAAGGCAGAGCCGCCAGCAACAGCGCAGAAATGAGGGTGGTATGGTATGTGAGGGGGTCGCCACAGCCTAAAATATTTTCAAAGTGGATTCCAGCAAAAAAAGTTTGAGAACCCCTGGATTAGAGGGAAGTGACTGGCATCTGAGTCTAGCGCCAGAAGAGTTGCCATGACAGGTAAAAAGTAAGAGAGAGAGTGAATGTGTATGTGTGAGGCATAGATTAAGTGTACAGTCCCTATTTGAACCTCCTCATTTCATCTCCATTTTGGATTTGTGTCTAAATCCCCTAATCAACCATTTCAGAGCATCACAAAAGGTTAGGTTGGGTTCAGATGAAAGTTCCTGAGGTGCTAGGAATAGAAAGTTGTGGAATTCTTTTTAATTGATTCAATTGTACCAGATTATGTTTCATATTATACAACTTCCTGACGAAAAGGAGAACGGTGGACAGTTCATCCGCATGTTATTTTACAAGCTGCCACTCAGACCACTACATTTAAAACATTTTTCTCCTGTACGTGATGTTCACATATTGTGGCCAGGAGTGCAACAGAAATGCCTATGAATCTGTGGTTCTCAGACTCTAGTCCAGCTGGCTGGTTACAGAGTGCTTGCTCCTCCTGCTTGTTTCCAGCTGCTAAATTTATTAAAAGACATTAATACCTTTTTCTTTTCCATGTAACCTGTAGTTGCCCCAGGGTTGTTGTGTGATCACAAATGAGAAGGGACTCTAGTAACATGTAGTCTGCACTTGGGCAAGTATGTATCTAAATAAACAGATAAAAATAATGCAAAATGGACTGAAGAAACCATATCTCCGTCTTACAAAAGCCTAGCATTCTTTATAAGTCCAATCTTTGGTTTCTTTCCTTTACTATTAGTGA
This sequence comes from Emydura macquarii macquarii, assembly GCF_026122565.2. Taxonomy (NCBI): domain Eukaryota; kingdom Metazoa; phylum Chordata; order Testudines; family Chelidae; genus Emydura; species Emydura macquarii. The sequence continues at coordinate 41,227,345 of NW_027132610.1, read as the reverse complement.
TAATAGGCCAAACTCATCCCTGGTGTAGCTCCACTGAAGCCAATTAAGTTATTTCAGGGAAGAATTTGGCCCATTGTGCTTTTCAGGAACCTAACAAACAATAAATGGCACATCTTTGTCACTGTTTCAACTTGAATGCTATTCAGAGGAGGGAAGCACAATACATCTTTGTCTTCCTCCTGCTAATAACACACAGCGTAGGTCATCTGCATCATTAACATTTGCAGCTGATGCATTTGCCTAGTCGGGATACACATCTTGGAACTGTACAGTCCTACTCATTGTTTTCAAAACCTTGATTTTTTCTTAGCATTATCATCACCCAAATGTATTTAAAGATGAAACTATTAGGAACACAATTGGTGAATTAATGTCATGAGGACTGCTGCTGGCAGCTCATCAATTTTTGATATGCCACTCAGACAAATGAAACATAAGCCACCCAGAACAAGGAGACCTTTTGACACTTCAAAGAAAACCCCTATGGGTGGTTTCCTCTTGAAGCCCCACTAAACTGGCTCGATCTCCTCAGCTGGAAGCTGCCAATGTCTCATTAACCCCTAAACAGGCCCTGCATGAGCTTTTCTTTTCAGCTCTAATTATGCCATGCACTCCTGTTATGCTGTACTGAATTGCAACACTGTCACCAGCACATTATAAACATCCACCCTAATTGAAAAGCAGATTAGACTCTCGTGTTAATTAGCCAACAAGCCCGCCCACTTGCATGCATTATGATTGCCTCTTAAATACTGAGGATGTTGAAATCCCTCAGAAAGACAAGGCAGACTTAATTGCAATAACCTGCAAATTAAGTTTAATTTACTTTAAATTTACCGGTTTAGCAGGCTCATTTGATGGTGTTAATGTTCTAGCAAATTAATTATCTGAATTAGTCATGCCTGGTGGAGTTTTGCAGCAGAATACATTGTACAGTGGCCTATTAATAACAGACAAACAGGACAGGATTAATGAGAAGATTATGCTAAAGTTCTTTTTTAAAAACAAGGATCTTGCTTGAATTCAAATATAATCACCAAAGTGCAAATACAGACACAGAATATAAACAAACTGAAATTTATTATACTCTATGGCATGCCATCTAAGAGAAACAGTAAAACATTACCAGTGAAATATTTGATAGAAGGAGGCCTCTTCTATGCACTCAAGTAGATCACTTCTCACAGCAAACCATTTCCCATTAACTGGTGTCTCTATACCAGACTTCAAATATGTAAGTGCTTTTGAGAGTACTTGTACTACACAGAGAGAGCTGATAAATAAATTAGAAATAACATCTCATACGTTAATTCCATAGTCCACTTTGTGGCTTATGAGGCAATGAGATTGCTTTTTTGTATTCAGTTGCTAACCACTGTCTCTGCTGTAGTTAATAAATAAATAAATAATAGTCCTATACCAAGATATAGCTGCAAGTAAACAGGGAAAGGATCCCCCTTGCTTTTCTCTGTCCCCTACAGAAATACAATAGGGGGGGGAACCCTCTAATTGCCTTTGGAATGGCTTTCAAAATAATTGGCCCTGTAAACAATGTCGAAGTGGAATCATTCAGCCTGCAGAAAATGTTGGATGACACTGCTGGGGAAATAGAGATGGAAGTGACAAATATCCATTTTATCTGGCTCTTATAGGGAAAGTTTAGACTGATTACTTGCTAAGTGTTGCCTCTTCCGTTAGGTTCTGCAGCCACCCAAAACATAATGCAATATAGCTTAACTCTAAAGTCTCTGTGGTGGAAAGAAAATGCCTCCGGGGGTCCACAAAATAATCCTTGGTGAGTTTGAACTGAATGCAATTGAATTTAAAATCTCAGATTATTGATTGGAATCTGGCTGTCAAAGCCATCATTTGCTGTGGGTAGTCAATGCTTTTGTCAACATCTATTCAAGCAGCTTTCATGTCATGGTGCACTGTGCCCAGCGAAAGACCCAACATTTGCATCATTCCTGCATGTATTGTATCTCGTATAAAATAAAAATGCCACTACTTGGAAAGAAAGACTGAACACGTTTCTTAAGAACAAATTATCTTGTTAAAAAAAAAGAAAGGTTTGGTGGAAAAAATATGCATAGTTGCTTTGTGGGACGTATTTTAATTTTTGAAGAAAAAAGCCTGCAATAAAAAAAAGTTTCATTTTTTTATTTGTGTGTATGTATCATATTATAGACCCTTGCATCTAGACTTGTTTTCCCACCCACCTCTCTCTCTCTCTCTCTCTCTCTCTCTCTCTCTCTCTCTCAGATAAAATTACAGTTTGCAGCACTAAATAAAACTGGCATAAAAGAGGCATTATTAAAATTTGGCAGAAAAAAGGACAATAACAGCATACAGTCATTTTACTTTAAAAAGCTTGTTCATGAAGGGTTGAAATGACTTTAGTAAGAACCTCTATGGAATAGAAAATACACCATGAAGAAAATGGATTTCTGTGACACATAAACAAAAGGCAAATGACTAATATATTTACATATAACATGTGGTGTATTCATTGCACACCATGGTGACAGAATTGTTTATTTCATTTATAATTTATACAGCAAAACCTTATTATATGTGTAACTAATTTGCCTGATGATAATATACAATGGGAGATGAGGCTTCCATTATATTCTGTCATTAAGAACAAAAGATTTTCATTTGTTAGTTAATTTTTCCCCCCTTGCTTCCCTTCCCATAGCATACACCATACACACTTACGTTTCTTTTAAATCATGGTGACATTGAGGTAAGAAGAAAGTAGCAATGAACTTCTGAAAAAAACAAAAAACCCACACACATCTGCTTTAAATAGTCCTCACTTCTGGAGTGCTGTATGATATCAGCAATGACAATATACAAAGAACCTTTCACAGGTGATGTGTACATACCATACAAAATAAAAAAGGAATGTCAAAATAAATATAGGCTCTAGAAGAGCTTTTTCTCTGAAAAAAATTTCAAACATATACTAGAAGCAGCATTAGAATGTGTGACTAGACAGTTCATCTCAGACTACTCTCAGACTACAGGGAGCGGGTGGGAGTGTGGTGATGAGGGAATTATCTTGATATATTTTCCACTGTGGCACACAAGACAGTGTGAGCCTCTAAAAGAAATTGTTATCACCAAGACAGTAATTCCCCTCTATGGTGAGTGTATTACAGAGGGAGTAGAAGTCTGCAAAATATTCCAGAACAGAAATATTTGCTTCCTATGCTAAACCACTTATAATCTTGAGTTAATTCAAATATAATCATCACAGTACAAATACTGGGATATAAACACATATACAAGTGTGTATTTCAGATATGTTCATCTTCCTTTGTTGCACCTTGGAAAAGAAAAATCCACCTTTGTGAATTTGTAAAGACATAGCTACCTAATAACTGCCAATTCCCTTCTGAATTTTCATTGCAAAAATCATTCCAGTCTAGGGAATGGGAAGGGAAGAGGGAAATGCTTTTAAACAATAAAATGTATTTTCCTGAAGCTTGGAGCTGTCAGACTTCATTCACTATAATAGACCCTGACAGTTCACGGCCACTCTTAAAAACTGTGTGAAGCATTTGTAGTTGCAAATGAGTGTGTTAATAACATAGAAGGACTTTATTTGGATGAAGTGAGAACTGCAGTGAACCTGGGCATGTAGCACCAAAACCTTTTACTACCTAAATTAATGTACTGTGCAAATATCTCTGTACTGACACCCCAGCAGTCCATTTGATAAAAGTCAGAGCTGTGTGCATCAAAGCCTTAGTGAGTTCAACTTAAATGCTGACAAGGCTGTAAGTTCAAAAAATTGCTAAGAAAGTGAAGCTTAGCATGCCAGCAGTGAGAATGTAATGTACAGTGCACAGGTATGGAAAGTTTTTAGAGCTATTTTGTCTGGACAGGGCTGAGGTAGAGAATCATAACCCTGGTGACAGTGTCACTTCACTGCATTAACTCCCATAGGCTCTATTACAGGAGGAGCCAAGAGACTGGAACTGAGGTTTACTATGAGAAAGTGCCACGGTAGATCAAAAGGCAACAAAGAAGGCGTAAGTAATGTAAAAGAGAAGAGGGAATTGCAAAACTACACATAAGAGTTAGGCAATTTTCCCTTCTGTGAAGGGTACAAAAATAGTGCCTTGCTAACTTTGTTTTTCCATAGGTTTTCAACATGTTCATTACTGGCCTAGAGCAAGGTGGCTAAGTTTGTTTCTGACATCCATACTGGAAATATCATGACCAGAGATCATCTTCAGGAGGATATGGATGCGTTAGGTGAGTAGTCTGCAAAATGGCTGATGTGATGGAATTTCGGCGCAAGCAAATGAACAGGTTGCTTTTGCTTTCTAAAATCATGAAGTCATTTATTTATCTTTAGTCACCTGTTATCTGCTAGTCACTGTTGTATCTAGGCACATAGAAATGAAGTGTTGCTACCTAAATAATTGAAGGTATGTCTACACTGCTGGGGCTGCACGGATCGATGCAGCTGGATCAATTGAGCAGGCAGTGGAGACCCACTCAATTGATCCTGGAAGTGCTCTCTGGTAGACGCAATAAATCCACCCCCCTGAAAAGAGTACTGGAGGGCATTTCCCGTCAACACAGCGCAGTAGGGACGCTGAGGTAAGGGGATGTTAGTAAGTCGACAGGAGATATGCAAGCTACATGTGTAGCTTGTGTATCTCCCATCGACAGCTGCTGGCAAGTGTAGACTGGGCCTGAGTGTACCTAAGAATGAAAAGGACAAAAGGCTCTTGTTTAGACACCTAAATAAGGACCAGATTTTGCGAAGAGCTCAGCTCCTATTGTGACACCTATTTTCCAAAGAGCTCAGCACCCAATTGGCAACCAAAGTGCTGGGCTGTTTGGAAAATCTTGCCACTTATTCTAGTGCCTAAATGAAAGCTGAACTCTTTGGAAAATCTGGCCCCTTGAAATGCAAGTAAACTGGTACATGAAGATGAGACTACATTGTTCAATCATAGCAAAGTAGTTCAATAAGATCCTCAGCTGAATTTCAAGGCTTATTATTAGATGATAAGCTCTTTGGGACTGGGACCATGTCATCTATTGAGTTTGTACTGTGCCTCGCACAGTAGGGTCCCAGTCCTGATCAAGGCTTCTGGGTACTTCAGGTCACCTGAAGAAAAGCTTTGTGTAAGCTCGAAAGTCTGGCTCACTCACCAACAGAAGTGGGTCCAATAAAAGATATTACCTCACCCACCTTGTCTCTCTAATATCCTGGGACTAGCACAGCTACAACACTGCATTCTTAGTTGTGTGGTTTTTCAAATATAAATTGTCTCCGTAACATCTGCAGATGATGGGCTTCCTCCCTGCACACAAGACTCTCACCTTGGAGGTGCCTGCTACATATAGGCAGCCAGGCAAAGATTCTCCATTCTTTCTATTATTGTCCAAGAGGCAGGAGGGGTAGGTCTTTCCCCCAATCAACAGTGCATCTCACAGTCTCATTTCACTCATTTGACTCATTTCACCTTTTACTGCCCCTTAACATTGTCATCTGTGACTGTTCAATAGAGTCTTCCTTGATGGTAGGTAACTGGTCACTCTCTGGGAAATTCTGTAGAGGACCCATGCGCACATGATCCTTGATGGTGGAGGAGATGACATCTGGGGCCATGTGTCCCAGAGTCCTGGATCCAGGGGTGGAGGGAGGAGCCTTCCCTCTCTTAACCTTCAGACCTGTGAGTGTGTGACACCAGCAATCAAAATGTATGACAAATGACCAAACCATGGAAATCTGCATTTTGTTTTATGCTTCACCATAATTGATGGATTATAATTTTTTTAACTAAAACCGTGTTTTAAAGGATATTTTCCTCACTGTGCAAATTAAACAAACAATGTTTTAAGAAAGAAAATCGGAAATGCAAATTATATTATATGCTACCTTAAGGGCCCTCCCCACATGAGTCATCAGAAAGCTTTCAATTTGGGTTTTTCCATTGATCACTATCAGCTGTTATGTGGAGCAGTCACTACTGGGGGACTTGGCATAAATTTTGGCAGTGGGTTACAAAGTATTTGTTAGACAGCAAGAAAATATTGGTGACCAGGAAATATGGGCTCTACCCCTGACTTGTGAGTAGAATGTGGTAAGAATGTGGTAATGTGTTAAGAGATAGGCTAACCAAAGCACATTGGTTTGGTCTATTAATTTGAATAGCAGTGTCGCTGAGTGACTAAAATGTAGGCCTGCCACATTACAGATCTGAGTTCCATCGTAACACTCTCTGAAATAACCTCTCTTAATTTACTTGATTGGTAATACTTGACTGCTTAGATCACTTGGGACCTCTGAGCAGAGAATGTGGGGTCTAAGATAGCCCTGATATTCAGGTGTTGCTGAGTCTCTCCTTCCTGAAATTTCACATAGGGTTCTAGCCTGCCGTGCACTGGGAAAAGGGAGATGATGTGTGGAACAACATCAACAAGGGGTTGTAAAGGGAAAATGAGGATGAGTAAGTTTTAGCCAGTGGTGAGAGGATGCTGAAGTATCTAGAGGAGGAACTGGTTGAGTAAAATGGGAGCAGCAGGAGATGGGGCCAAAAGGTAAGGAAAGTAACAAGTTTTCAGTTACCTTTAAAACACTGAGCAAAGACCATCCATTAGGATCAAGTAGGGTATATCCCACACAATCAATTGAATGTGGAAACATTCCTATGCCATGGTATGATGAGACTCTCAAGTACTGAGAGACTGATCCTTCCTTCTTATTTATGTTTCTATTGTGTAGCAGGTAAATATTTTATTCTACAATTTAATTAGAGGGCCAGCTCCATCACTGAATAACTAGGAAAATTAATCCTAGAGCAAAGTATATGATGATGCAGACTACATATCCACACGGGAAGAATAAAGCCCAAAAATATTAACATATTGGTGGCAAGTAATTATGTACCAAATATGACCTAATTGAAAGGTGTTGGACTCTGAGGGTTTTCCATATCACCTGTTTGGCTGATTGGTTTGATTTGGAGGTGGGGGATTGAGGTGATAGTACATTCCCACACCCCTGCTTCAGATTTTCCATACAGATTGATGGATCACAAGATGCCAATGGCATTCTAGACTTTGAATATTAACTCTAGTCCATAACTTATCCTACAGCATGAAGAAAAATATATCATGAACACAGTATTGCTGGCTCTCTTAATTTTACTGTGAGTCTCATGATATTTGGTCATCTTAAGATCACAGGTCCTGGTTTCACATGATTATGGGAGAATCTCCACTTTCATTTGAAAAAAGTGAGTTTGTCATCGTGATGGTTGTGAAGAAAAGCTTAAAAATGTGACAAGACTGTACCTAAAGATCCAAAAACTAGAAAATGGACAATCCCCCTCAACTGTATTATTATTAGAAAAACTCATGACCTTTAAGCCAATCTCATAATTTTTGAACTCTTGAGGTTGGCAATGGTGTGAACTGGGTGGCTTTTCTCCTCTAGAATATTTCAGAAATTGAAATAAAGCTACGGGTAGCTGGCCAATTATGCCACATGTATAAATTGTTATCAGCAATATCAATAGATGCTTCCTAAGTCTAAACTCAGTACAATAAGCTCTTATTTAAGGTATTGCAGAGATGCCTACTGTTTGGGGAAGGGAGAGTATGAGTGGATAAGAAGGGACATGGCTTTAATGAAGATCTTGATAAGTCTTCCCCCCACCCCTTCTACCTCACAGAGAGACATGGATCCATTTTAATTTAATTCTTTGCATCTACTTGATCTGTGAGGGATCAGATTATGTGGTCAGGGTGTGTGAAAATCCACAGGTACAGGATCATGGAAAGTCACAAAAGTGTCTATAATTTGCTTTTTCCTGCAGGTTAAACCTCTTTCTATGTAATTATTAGTGCCCATTTGGCAAATAAATAGCCAGGTACAACAACCAGTTTCCAATGGCAGATGTAATGTAGTTGAGATGACAGACTGCTCTCAGGTTTATATTCTACAATCGGTCTATATGCCAACCTCCATCTATGGTGGAACTTCCAAGGGAGTAGCATGCACATCCAGCACCACGTGACCCTCAGCTGAGATACACAAGGTAAGTAGACGATCTAAACAAGCCACTACACTCAGAGGATGAAATCCACACTTGCCCACTCTGTGGGTGCAGAGGCTGACCACAGCTTTGTTCTCTGGCTGGGCATCAAACCTGCAGAGCCCTAAGTGAAGCGGTCAATGGCTCTGCAGTTTATGATCTGAGTATCACCACTGTCAGCATATAAATGATATAGACTGATATATACATTTATTAATATACCAGACTCCCAGACTCCAGTGGGTTAAAGGCACCATAATTCTATGGTATTACTTGCCTGTCTGACTTTTCTGTTTTGGAAGTTAGCCAGGGAGAGAAAGAAAAGGGATGTGTACACACCATAGATTAAACCCTAATAAAAAAATTGTATCCAGCCAAAGCTTGCCCTTAAACTACAGCCTGAGTAACTCCTATTTCCTCAATAACCACTGAAGGGGTAACTCCTTGGCACTGGGAATAGTGAAACTCAGACAGCAAGGATCCTCTTTGCTCCCATCTCTTCACTTCTTGGGCAGTTCTGAAAAATTGTCTGTAGATCAAATTGTTTTATTTTGAAGATTTTACAGCCTTGGGCCACAATGTTACCTTGTTTGGGGTTTTCCTGCATCAAGTCTAGAAAACTCCTAGATTTCTATCTGGGGAGTTTCCTCTGAATCATTCTATTGGGAGGTGTGATTTGTCCATTGTAATATGATGAGTGGAACTGGAGAAAGAGAATCAGGTTTTAGGAGGGACCTTGTGTGGTCTGACACCCTACACTCAGAAATGCAAGCCTATCCAAACTAACACACAAACTCTGGAGCTTCAGTATGTAACACTGAACTCTCAGCAGGCTTAATAAAGATCTCTTTCCTACAGCTCTGCCTGCTTCCTGCATCACTTATGCTAATGAAACACCTTCTTCCTCAAAGAACTGCCTTCTAAAACTGTCGGGGTAATGAAGACTCAGTGCCTCAACTCAACACTCTATGCTGTTCTGTTTTGTATAGGTTCTTATACTGTGCTCATCACTGTTGTGTCTGAGCACCTCTCTTTGCTCTCTGGTTTCCCAGAGCAGCACAGTTCCTCTTAGAAACAAGCTGCCATGTTGGTTTGATCACTATTCACTTTTGGGTACATTTCCAATGTATCCTGTAGCTGTTCTCTGTCTCTTCCTTTCCACCCATTTCCTGCCAATATCAGATCCCCTGCTATGTGAAGAGACTCTTTGGTAGTTGAAGTGGGAAGGGGGAATGCATTAGATCCACTGTTCTTCCACCACTGTAGGTTTCTTGCCACAATTGGCATTCCCCTCTATAGAGGGTAACGTATGACCTGTGGAAAACAAGAGCATCAGACAGTACATAAGAATGGCCATCCTGGGTCAGACCAATGGTTCATCTAGCTTAGTATCCTGTCTTCTGACAGTAGCCAATGCCAGGTACTTCAGAAGGCATGACTAGAACACGTAATCACCAAGTGATCCATCCCGTTGGCCATTCCCAGCCTCTGGCAAACAGTAGTCCCTGCCTATCCTGGCTAATAGCCATTGATGGATCTATCCTCCATGAACTTATCTAGTTCTTTTTTTAAACCCGTTATAGTCTTGGTCTTCACAACAGCCTCTGGCAAGGAGTTCCACAGGTTGACGTGCAATGTGTAAAAAAATACTTTCTTTTATTTGTTTTAAACCTGCTGCCTATTAATTTCATTTGGTAACCCCTAGTTTTTGTGTTATGAGAAGGAGTAAATAATACTTCCTTATTTACTTTCTCCACGCCAGTCATGATTTTATAGATCTCTATCATATCCCCCCCGTAGTCGTTTCTTTTCCAAGCTGAAAAGTCCCAGTCTTATTAATCTTTCCTCATATGGAAGCTTTTCCATACCCCTCATCCTTTTAGTTGCCCTTTTCTGTACTTTTTCAAATTCCAATATATATTTTTTTTCGATGGTGCGACCAGATCTGCACACAGTATTCAAGATGTGAACCTACCATGAATTTATAAAGAGGCAATATGATATTTTCTGTATTATTATGTATCCCTTTCCTAATGATTTCCAACATTGATAGCTTTTTTGAATTGCCACTATCTTGAGTAGTTTTCTATCATCTGCAAATTTTGCCACCTCACTGTTTACCCCTTTTTTCCAAATCATTTATTAATATGTTGAACAGAACTGGTCCCAGTATAGATCACTATTTATCTCTCTCCATTCTGAAAACTGACCATTTATTCCTACCCTTTGTTTCCTATCTTTTAACCAGTTACTGTTCCAAGAGAGGATCTTTCCTCTTATCCCTTGACCGCTTACTTTGTTCTGGTGAGGGATCTTGTCAAAGGCTTTCTGAAAATCTAAGTACACTATATCCACTGGATCACTCTTGTCCACATGCTTGTTAACCCCCTCAAAGAATTCTTGTATATTGGTGAGGCATGATTTCCCTTTGCAAAAACCATTTTGACTCTTCCCCTAACAAATCATATTCATCTATGTGTCTGATAATTCTGTTCTTTACTATAATTTCAACCAATTTGCCTCTGGAGCCTTTTTTAAAAATTGGTGTCACATTAGGTATCCTCCAGTCTTCTGGTACAAAAGCTGATTTAAACGATAGGTTACATACCACAGTTAGTAGTTCTGCAATTTCACATTTGAGTTCCTTCAGAACTCTTGGGTGGATAGCATCTGGTCCTTGTGACTTATACTGTTTAATTTATCAATTAATTCCAAAACCTCCTCTAATGCCACCTCAATCTGGGACAGTTCCTTAGATTTGTCACCTAAAAAAAAGGACTCAGGTTTAGGAATCTCCCTCACATTCTCATCCGTGAAGACAGATGCAAAAAAAAAATCATTGTTTCTCCGTAATAGCCTTCTCTTCCTTGAGTGCTCCTTTAACATCTCGATCATCCAGTGGCCCCACTGGTTGTTTAGTAGGCTTCCTGCTTCTGATGTACTAAAAAAAATGTTTGCTGTTACTTTTTGAGTCTTTGGCCAGCTGTTCTTCAGATTCTTTTTTGGCCTTCGTAATTATATTTTTACACTTCACTTTCCAGAGTTTATGCTCCTTTCTCTTTTCCTCACTAGGATTTAATTTCCACTTTTTAAAGGAAGCCTTTTGCCTCTAACTGCTTCTTTTGTTCTGTTGTTTAGCCATGGTGACACTCTTTTGGTTCTCTAATTGTGTTTTTTAATTTGGGGTATACATTTAAATTGAGCCTCTATTATGGTAACATTGGCATGTGCAAAAGCACCCAATATTTTGAGTTTCTGTCCTGCAGACCTTTTATTAGCTGTGATACCTTAGTACAAAAGGAAGAGTAGCAGCTATACACTAAAGTTCATGGCTTTCATTTGATTTATCAGATACAAAGGAGTACAATATATTTCTTAAGCAATGTATGAAGATTTTGCCACGTGGTGCCATCTGCCTTTAATGGGAAATGTGCAGCTAAATTCTTGTACACCATTTGAAAAATATATTCAGAACAACTTCATGTACTAGAAGATGTGGGAGTAATGCTGAAACCTCACTGGGCTCTCAGTATATCCGAATGGTTAACATATTTTTATGTAAAAGCATATACTTGAAGTAAATGGCTTCAAGCTGTGTACTATGCAGACAACAAATACGCAAGCAATGAAAACAAAGGCAGAAAGACACTTGGATTGCATTTTATATTGACAAAATGGAGCCAGATGTCATAAGGAATTGAAAATGAGATGTGAAGCCTTTCACCTTTAGGTCACTGGTGTGAGTCCAGTTGGTGTCAATAGTAATCAAAATGTGGCCTGCATGAGTTGGTGATTTCAGTCCAGTTCCTTTTGGCCAGGTGTTCTAATACTAAAAACAATCATCACAACTGGCATTGCATTCTAGTCTGACCAGAAATGGGCTTCAAGACTTAGCTACTCAAATGCCATGAAGAAGTGGTCTGTCCACAAAGAGGATTGAGGCACATTGTGGGGATGTTGTGTTGGTTGTGTTGTACCTGTTTTGTGGATAAACAAAAGTCTTTCTACTGCTGTCAAATCAGCTATAAATTCTTTTAACATATAAACTCTTTTAAAACAGTAAATTCTCTTAAAAAAAAAAAAAACACAGCCTGCGCTCACATAGGCCACAAGGAAGAATGTGCAGTCAGTTTATCATTTCTCTGGCACAGGATTTATTGTTCCTAATAATTTAGAATGTGGTCATAAACCAACATCTAGCTTTTCTGAGTTTATTTTCCATGATGCTCCCTGAATATCTCTGTTCCCTTTCAGTGGACTAATCAGTCCTTTTTATTAGATGTGACTGTATTTTCACAATCCTGTTGGGCTGGATAGATTCTCTATAGTTTGATAATAAAAATATGTACTAATGGCTCTCATTGCTCTTGATTTCTCACATGAAGAGGGAGAAAGAGAGAGTGGGCATTATTTACCCATAGGTAAAGTAAAAACTATAAAGGTAAAAGGCTTTTCTATGCAATATACCATTCAAATGCAATAAGCCCTGAGATGCTTATTTTAGTAAACGAATCTGTCACACTGAGCCAAGTAAGGGAGCCATCTATTACTATGCTATAAATGTTAAGAATCCTATTTAGAGCCTTTATCTCTGAAGAAAAAGTAATTTTAGCTGATATTTGTATGAGACCAATGATGATACCTCACTAAGTAGTGTACAGACATTACAATTGTAGTTTGCCCAATTCTTTTTCACTGGTCATCAGGGAAATTTATCTAAAGCAACCCCAAAACATAGATATGTTTGCATCATATTAATAAGAGGAAAAGCAAGGTGGCTGCCAATTGGCAGCAGAGTGTGTGTTGGTGGTTTGATAAGGATACTAAAGAGTTTATGATGTGACAGATGTTTCACTACACTATTGTGAAATGAATAGATTATGAGAAGTAATTAGATGTACATTGGAATCAATGCTGTTATCATCGAGGCCTTCGGGCGATGCAATAGATGAGAGTCATGGCAGCAGGTGGTCCAATGGCTCGGAGACAGGAAGACACACCGCAGGAGACTGAGTGACAGGTTTCACAGATCCAGGGGGTGAGAGATCTGAGCTATTGCCTGCATTTGTAATCTTTACTCATGTATAAATAATAACAACTACACTATTGACTTCATATGCTATGTCATAGCCTCTGTTCCCTCTCCCCCCCCAACACACACACACTCGAACTGTTTTCCTCCGTTAAAGTTACTCATATTTTAATGTTGTTTTATATATATATGTATTCATCCCTTTGAAATAATTGCCAACTTGCTCCTTTTTTTATTAAAGCACTTTAATAAGTAAGAAAACGAATGCCTGTTTTGAATACAATACAGTGAATACTATGCTATCCATTGCACATAAACCTCTGTGCTTTCCATAGCAGTTGTATCAGAAACTGAACTGCAGTATACATGCTTCTCATTATGCAGCTATTTTTTTTTAAGATTTCCTTAATGTTAGCTGTTTGACCATCATGTAAAGATACTCCTCTTCTGGTGTTTAAATTTCTTTTGCAGATGAATTGGCAAGGTATGTCATCAAGCTAGAGGAAAACATACGGAGCCTGCTGATTTCGAAGGGGAAGATTTTGATTCCTGGCACAGCCGCCATACTCAGATATTAGCAGTGATCTGGCCTGAACATTGAGTGTTACTCTCTTAAGCAAAACAGACAGAGGGAATGAAGGATAATAACATTAGAGACCTTAAGTAACTGATCCGCGCACACATCTTCTGCCTCTGCAAGTGGTTTATATTACAGGAGGCTGCTGTGGGAAGCCCTTTGGTGCTGCTGCATGTCAGTACCCACCTGCAGGTATTTTCTGTGAGTTCTTTTATTTTATTTTTGAGGGGAATGACAAAGGGATAAAAAGGAATATTGAAACATTAAAATGTGTGTTTCTGTGTAAACATAAATGCTTATGCTCTTTCCTAGAGATATAGGAATATTTATATAAATAGGTATAGAGATACACATGCATATATATTTTAAACATCTAATATAAATACATGATGTTGTGTGGTGTGTCAGCCTTACACACAAATAGGGGAGCCATGCAAGTCATATAGATAAGCTCATAAAGATAAAACTTTTACACCACAACTGTGTCCAGTCGGGAAGCTGGGAATCTCTACTTTCTCTTGGTATGACACCCACATTTCTATCTCTGCAAGACTATCCATCATGACTTCAGATCAATGCAATGTCAGAAGTAGGCAAAACACGAAAGAAAAGAAGAGCCCAGGAAAAGGTGGGTGATAAGAGCTTAGATAGCACTCCCAGGCCCAGAGCCTCAAAGGTATTTCAGTGGGAGTTAGGCACCTAAATACCTTTGAGAATCTGGGCCTCGGATCTTCACTGCCCACTCGCTCACTTTCTATGTTATTCTATATAGGGTTTTATTCTTTATTCATCACAGTAGCATGAGCGACAGCCAATAGTGCATTAAGCAACGTGACTAACATCCATCATGTGCTTGTTGTCTCATCCTCTCCCCAGGGGGATAAGTATGTGCAGTGTTTTGTTTTGAATTCTTTTGTGTAACACACACACACACACACACACACACACACACACACACACACACACACACACTGCTATACATTTATCTTAGAGAAGGCAGATCAAAGAAATTCACCTTGCACTTGGAGTGGAAGGTGGTGACATTTGTGATCGTCTCTATTTCCTGTGTGGGTTCCTGTCCCGGGATGGCCCCTGAGAAAGCCATGTCTCCTGCACAGACAAGCTTTAGGGTTATAGTATAAAGTTCCATTGTGCTAGAGGAGTTTTCAACCAGGGTCTTCATCCTGGAGCTTTAGTCAATCTCCTGGCTCGCCAGCCGGTTCAGATACTTACTTCCACCAAGAAGGAAAAGTAGATAGGGTTCCACAGCTAACTCCCCTCACCACAGACTGCCTGAATTCCAGTCTATTAAAACTTTGTCTGACTTGCCAAAAGAGAGGACACATATAAACTGGCTGTAGTTTGTGAGAATCCCAGTGGCTGCCTTTGGAATGTTATTTACATTTAGTTAGCTTGGTTTCAAGAGAAGCCCTAGGATCGGGGCTTCTTTTGTACAAATGCAAGTAAACATCGTGAGACCTGCAACTTAGGCTTTCTTTGTTTGAAGAGGTGTTTATAATAAACCCACCCCTTACTATTACCTTGTTTTATGACGTGATTCTGTGTCCCTCAGTTTGTGAATGACTGGTTTTCTGATTCTTTAACTGGGCCTGATTTTCAGAAAGTGCTGAGTGCCCACACCTTTAAGGGCTCTCGGTTAGATACCCAAAAGTCATAGTAACTCAAATCACCACTTCCTTTGAAAATCTTGGCCATCAGCTGTGCAGCCACCTACAAAGTCACATGGGACCTCAGGGGAGTTGTGGATTGGGAAAACCAATTTGAGTTGTGGCAGGCAAGAAAACCATTTTATTACTTAACTGTTAATCTTACTGATGGTCAGTTTGCTTTGCTGATAATTTCTTTTTGAATTCTTTTGTTCCTATTCTCTCCAAATTATCTTCACCTTCAGGGATTCTGGAAAATGAGATCTTACTCAACAATTTTCAGACTGAATTACTGGTCCAATTCCAGCACTGGTGTAGGCAGAAACAATTCCACTAGGCACAATGGAGTCACTCCTGTTTACATCAGGACTGAATTTGGCCCATTGATTTTTTAGAGTCTTGAGTAAACTATACTGCATATTGAAAGTGTTCTTGGGACAGGTTGGTAACCATGGCCAAATTCACCCTGGGTGTAAGTATATATAACACAATTAAAAATAATGTGTACGTTGCTTAGAGTGTACAAATATATATGGCATCTAATGTGATGCTTAGCGAGGGAAATACTCTGTCTCAATAGGAATTTAAAGAACCTAGTTATAAATCCTAGTACTCTGACACAGACAGATATATACCTTCACCTCTCTCATGATATTATCACCAGACCTTCAACATCTATCTTCCTGCTTCTATCCATGTCACTTGGGGCCAAATCCCATTAACTAGACCTCGGGGCAAAGCCAAACCCCTGAAAGAAGGAGGCTCACTCTCCAGTCAGGAATTGAATTGCTGGGGGACACTTCCTCAGCATCTCAGGTTCAATGAGAAGAATGGGCTTGCCCTTACTCCTGAAGCCTCCAAGGCCAGCTAGCCAACAGGGTGCCACAAAGGAGT
The DNA here is from genome assembly GCF_026122565.2 of Emydura macquarii macquarii. NCBI lineage: Eukaryota > Metazoa > Chordata > Testudines > Chelidae > Emydura > Emydura macquarii. Next base: position 41,211,106 of record NW_027132610.1, on the reverse strand, counting down.
GCAGAGCCTGACAGCCCCTCCTCAACTCCTTCCTCTTCCTCATCCTCATTCCCTTTCCCCTCCCTTCCCCCTGCCAATTAGGACACATCAGCAGTAACCTCACCTGTAGTGCTAGACTTCAGTAGCTCCCCCTTCTTTCCCACACATGGATGTCAGTCACCCCCTTTTGTCTGTTTGTCATCCATTACTCATCTATCTTCTTCCCCATTGCCTCCCTTTTCCTCTCCTTCTGTCCTCCATCCTACCTCTTTCCTCTTCTCTTCCTTCCTTTTTTGCTCCTAACTTCTCATCTCTTACCTACCAGATCACTTCATCCTTCTACTCTTATCCCATCCACACATGCCTATCCTAAATAATAGTTTAACAAAACCCAGAATAGAATTGAATAATATAACTGAGAATTGTGTATATGTAACTGTAATAACCACATAAATAACCTCATTACTGTAACCGTCATTCTTTCATCATGCTACCCTCTGTTGGATGATCTACTTATGTTTTGTCTATTCTTAAATTTTAAGCTATTTGTGTCTCTTACACATTCTATAAAGTGCCTCACACACATTTTAGAAGCTGTATAAAATAACAAAGAATAGTAACCAATAAAGATAAACTGTCAGATTAGGTACTAGGATGATTATGGAATTACAATTTTAGGGATATATCTTCTTGGATGATAAATTCTTTGGGGACAGGGAGAGTGTTTTCCTAAATATTCATGTACTGTTTCACCTAATATTTATTGAACTCTGGGCAACACCATAATAGAAATACTAAATACTAACAATACAATAATGGTAGTTCTTCTATGATTGAGGTTGCAAGACTTCCGTTGTAAGCGTGATTTTGACTTCCTTAGCATCCCTGAACTTCTTAGACAAAGCTTCTGTCTAGAGGGAAATTTCATTTGCACGAGACTTTGACATTAATTACACAAGCCATTTCTGAGTTACTGAGCAATAATAATTAATAAATAGCTGCTCTGGCAGGCTTTGCAATAGTGGTTGCTTTTCTTCCTGTTTGTAAAATATTGTAAAGTTTTTTGTCCAGTCCTAATTCACAGTTGACTTGTTCTTAAAAATGTTTCCTATACCCTAATTTTCAAAGAAAGCTAGTACATAGGCTACTTTTACCACAATGCCCTTTTTTATTTATAAAAAGTGATGTCCATATGTATTATTGATGTGGGAGTTCTTGTAAACATTACAAACTCTGCTCTACGTATTCTAAGCCTTTATTTAAAATCAAGTCTCTACCCTTTTCATTGCATACTTTGGCTGTTCATCCCATGCCCTACACTTTAACTTTTCCATTCTTCATTAGTCAAAGGCTACATCTATTTTTATGGTAGTAGCAAGATAATAGAACTCAGTGTTAGAAGCACATGGGAGGTGAACAGATATTGGAGGTGCATGTGCATAGCACCAAGATACTAGAACAGAATGCTAACATCCTAATACTAATGTGATCACATTTACTTCCTAAGATGACTTTCTTTGTGCAGGCACAGGCTTCTCTCTCTTTCTCTGTAAAATAAATATAAGTGATGAAGAAATATGTGTCTCCATAAAAACCCCTAATACTATACATAAATATCAGACAATGTTGTAACAGTAAGAGAGGTTACCCACCATGTAAGATACATGCCAAATGAATATGTTCAGAGTGTGTTACACATGCAGAACCTGATTACTTGTGCATCTCCATGACTCATCATGTCTTATTTTAGAATAAATAATATTATCTGTTCTAAACAACTGATGTAAATACCTTGGGTTGGAAACATTTAAACTATGATGTTTTGATCTGCTCTGAAACTTAAACTGAAGAAAAACAACTTCTGGTTGTGTCAAAGGTTTCAATACAACAGTATGGAAATGCCTCTTGCATTCAGATTTCAACAAATCAGTTTTTCTTTTTTGTATCTGATGTGCTGTATTCTCCAGTGAGCTTGAAAGCAAATAACTTCAACTAGCATTTTATTAATGTGTTTGGTTCTCAGTCCAGGGAAGTAGCAGGAGGACACTGATATCCCTAGAAGGTTTTCCACAGTACAATTCATCTTAAATCCCACGTATATCTGAGTATTGACTTAGCTTAAACAAGTAGATACAGTAATGCTACAAGAATACATGAATTCTAATATTTATTGTACCACCATGGCAAGGAGAGCACCTGACTTATACCAATTAGGAGCTGCTCCAAAAGAAACAAAGTGAGCAGCCACAAAAAGAGACATTTTAAGAAATGAATGAAGTCAGCAAAGAAATGCTGAATTTTCCATCATAAGGAACAAAAGGAGTTGTGTTTACATTCCTTAGTTACTGAGACTGCAGGAACTTAACTGATTTGTTCGACTTATTCCTACAGTTCTCTTGCTAATGGAAGATTTGGACTTATTTTTTCTTTCTTTCTTTCTTTTTTTTTTTCTTCCTCTTTATGGACTGTAAGTGAAGAGTTGTTTTCTTTTTATAGTAATCTGCACTCAAGCAAACAGAAGATGTTATGATATGGGATATACTGTCTTTAATTTGTTAAACTGTTCCCCCTCCCGCAATTCAAAACTGGTGATAACTTGTGAAAAGTTGTTCTGTAAACTTAATAATGAATTGTTGGAGTATAACTGTATTATAATATTAAATGATCCATGGGAATTTTAAAAGAACTTGAGCTATATTTGATTTAAGGGATAGTGCTGCAATATGAGATGCATGAAAAGTGCTCTTCAATAGATGCTGCTGTAATTACAAAAAGACCTATAGTAAAACCAGTACAGCCAATGATAAAACCTACCTTTGGGCAAAAGCTTTGCCTCCCACTTATACCTGAGATCAAATAAGGTGAAAAAATTCTCACTGATTGTTTGAGACTGAAGTGAAAATATGTTTAAATATCTGCCTAGAGTGATATGATATAAATCAGAGTCTATTTTCATGTCTCCCTTGTAAATCCGGCATAACTCCACTGAAGTCAATGGAGTCCAACTGATGTAAGAAAGTGTAGACCAGGCTCAAGCAAAAGTTCATTTTTAATTCAAGAGCATATAATGTATTTCAAATTGTAGGACCGGAGTATAAATCTCAATTAAAAGACATTTCTTTTGTTTATTCTAAAAAAGTTATAGGATATTTAATTCCCAGCAATCAAGATTTAATAACAACAAATACGTGCTAATAAAAGTGGTCAATTTATCAGGATCATTTAAGTAAACATAGGAATTTCTTACACAGGAACTGCTAATAGAGGCTATATTAAAGAGTATAAACAAATCTCGAAACATGCTAATCAAGGTAAGAGCCATGTGTACAAAACAAATGGAGTCTTCCTCACCTTTGACTTGAGAAAATAAAAAAGAAAGCATTGTCTTTAATCCAATTTACTTTGGATTTAATCTCCAAAACAAGGCTAGCCTGCTAATTCCCAATTATAATGGCACATGCAATCAGAGTCCTCATTAACAAAGACTGACTATATTGTCTATGAGGAGTGAAAATCTGAAATGCAAATTCAGCAAATCAAAACATTAAATGAGCTCTACCCAAGATGCTTAGAGTTCCTGCCAGGGCAGTGCATGCTGGCCCACACCTGCCCTGAATTCTCCCTCCAGCTGAATGTTCCAGTCTTTGCCTCCTAATTGACCTGTTTATGATCTCTGCTACAATTAACATATGCTTATTAGTAATGGCTGGTTAAAGATTTCAAACTGCCACAGTTTACAAAGTCTAATAGAGATGGCACACCACAGGAAATATGAGGCCGCTGGTTCCCTCATCAGCAACGTCTTAGTGGTTTGGTTTCATTAAATAGAAATTAGATCATTTTTCACATCATCCAATGACTGAAAATCTGCACATAAAATGGTTTACGGCTCTTGATGCACTAACTGTGAATCTGATTTTTCTCCCCTTTAACCAAATGCTTAGTAGCCATGAAAAAAGGCTTAACCTGATTAAAATGAGGAAAATATGCTCACAATATGTAACAACAAATTCCCTAAACAATACCATAGTCACTAATACAGGGTTTAGTTTGAATTTGGAAAACAGAATTATTTTTTTGTTGTTGTTGTCAGAAATATCTCTGGCCTTAATTCAGGAAAAGGTATTTATTCAAGAGAACACTTAAGTACATGGCTGGGAGTTAAGCATGTGCTTAAGTGCTTTCTTACATTTTATATGAGGTCATGACAAGTGCTCATTAAGGTTGTGGAAGTGTCACATCGGTGATAGTTACTCATATAACAAATAATATATTCTAACCATGTGATTTGACAGACTAGCCATTCTCAACTTTTTCTCTATCTTTAATACCATTCACTATTGCAAATCTCCATTTACAGGAGCTAGTGGTCAACAAATGCATCATTTCCACCCAGTTTAATTCTGCTTCAATAGCAGTACAATTCTAAGGCAATTATTGCTTTTCCTTCTGATACTACTTCATTAGTAATTTTCATTATATAAGGTTTCTAGCTCACTGTATTTATTTTTTTTCTGCGTGTCTTTAACCATATTATAGCTCATTTTTAAGAACAGAAATGGATGTTTCATGGTTGTTTTCCCCACCTTCAATTATACAAAATATTTATTCTCCTCTGAAGACTCTTACTGCCAGAGTCCCAGTGAATAAGAAAGCCTGCCTTTCTGTTCCTTCCCTGCACACACAATGTTTTCAACACACAATGTTTATCACATTGCACCTACTGTTTGTGTAGGAGTCCAATCCTCCTCCCAAATTAAATCAATGACAAAATCCTATTGATTTCCTGGGAATCAGAATTGGTTCTCTGTATTACTTTAAAGCTAACCTCAAATTTTGTACCTTATTAAAAAACTTATTTTCAACTGTGTGTATCTTAAAACAAGAGGTCTGATTGTATTGTAGGTGTATTATGTTTGGTGTTTTACAAACACACCACCAAGCACACTCAGTACACTCAAAAGTTTACAATTGAACTCAGGCAAACAGGGAGAAAAAGATTAGGCATGAGGAAGCGGATGGATAGAAGTGGACAATAGATTAATGCTTAAATCCTCAGTGGCGGTTGTGGGCTTTATTGAGGGATCTGAAGGAGGAGGAGGTTGCAGCATGGTACATAGGAAAAGGGACATGAGTACAGGTGTAAAGGGTGAAAAAGATATAAATTAAGGGGTGGAAGAAAGAGATGAAGGGAGCCCTAACATCATGTTTTCAGATGTTCTCTAAGAATAGCAGTAGGTCTTACACCACTTCATTTATGGATACCCTTTTTTCCTGGTGCTACCCCAGTAGACTTTCCACCTTCATTCTAAGGCTAATGCAGAACAGGTAGAATTAAATTTTCTGTTGGCATAACTAATTGACATCAATGGAGTTACACCAGCAGAGAATTTGGCCCAGAGTCTCTAAAAGTACACTAGCCCTTTATGTCTCAGTTTCCTGGTCTTTAGAATCAATCTTATAGTTCATCCAGTGTAGGTAAATGAAAATAGTCCATGGCTAAATACAGAATTAACAACATTCTCTGTAGTGTGCGGAAACTTTGGTTACATTTACTGTTATCTGATCCTGTACACAAGTACCCTTTTTACCTGCTTTTTCACTTAGCAGTACAAGTTGAGAAACATACAGATTCCACATTCGCTTTTCAGAAACCACTAACCAAGTATATAATTTTCGCTCTCTGGCTTCTCCAGCCATGTGAAAGAGATACATAACATGTGAAAAAGAATGCAAAGTAGAGAGATGAAGTGTAGCAGCTTGAGGACAGGTCTAGAAGCCAGGAGGGAGCTCCTGATATTTAATCCCAGCTCTATAATGATTTCCTTTGTAGTCTTGAGGTAAATCATTGAATTTCTCCACCTAGATTTCCCTATTTGTAAATTGGTGTGATAATATCTACCTTACAGCGGTAATGTGAGAATTAATTAATTAACGTTTGCAAAGCACTTTGAAGATGGAAAATACTATTTAAAAGAAGAGCCAGGTATATTGACGCACTCCAGTTTGATTCCACTTGTGTTTTGGTTGCTCAGACCTTCTATCTGATTGCTTCTATTTCTAACACTTGCTTATATGTTGTTATACTACAGCACCAATGGTGCCATTGTTCTTGCATTTTTTAACCTTTCCTGTACCATAGTTAATTTTCTCATATATCATTTCCCACTGAAGTCTGTTTAAAAAATATCAGCTTCTCCTATATGCCATGAAGAATATGACCAACAAAAATTGATTAAATTACCTGCCATAAAAATATGACCCACCCACCACTTTTGCCAGTTATTCCTTGGCTTGCAGTAGTCTATTCTGATGTGAAAGTGCTTTATGGGTGAAGTGAATAGCTGCGAGTACAGAGTTCTGCATCCTAGTTTTTTCTAACTTCTAATCCCATATAAACCCCTCTGCTTTCTTTGATATAGTTAACCAGACTTTCAACCTGCTCAGAAGCACATTATAGCTAGTTGCCCTAGCATTTACTCAGTACAAGGCTCCCAACTGGTAATCTTAGTAACCTGCAGGTCACTTTCAAGATTCAGATTCTGATTCTTGTACATGCTTCTTACAAGACAAGAAGAAAGTAAAAACAAAAAGTGTATACTCAACCTGTTTCAGTGCCTTGGGATTAAATCTGGGAAAAGACAATGTTATTGGCTTGGTCAAAAAATACATGGTTAAAAAGCTCTAGTAGTGTATAAACCACTATTGATTTATTTCGTTTTAAATGAACTTGGGCTCAAAAAAGTGTTCAGAGCCTCCCATAATTTAACAAATGTGTCTGGATATTTTAAAACACCAAGTGCCAGACAATGCAGTTGCTAATTGCTTTTTTGCTTTTTTTTTTTGGTTTTGCTTTTAGCTGAGCCTTTCTTATGTGAAAGAGGTTGTAGTGGTGTTCAGGAAAAGTGCAATGCAAGGGATAAAACAAAAAGGTGCAGTAGCTGCAATACATGGCATGCACCAAGGGGCCAGCAGACACTAACTTTTAAATTAAAATGAACTTTTTGTTTAGTAATACAAATATTACTAAAAGAAATAGAGAAAACTTGCACCTGATAAATCAGCGTAGACTGACATTTTAATTAATTTTCATCTCAGCTTGTGCTTTTTAGTGAAAAGGACACTTTCTTACAAATTTATTTTAAATATTGTAAATGTAAATTATAATCTGAACATGAAATAAAGTAGGTTTCACTTCATATATCAAGAAAGCCCTTAAAATTAAAATAGACGTAAAATAGCACTTATAACTGTCTCTTAGATGAAAACATTTTTGTGCTGATAATAGAATATATTAAATTCATAAAGTCAAATTCTGCACCGAGAAGTATAGGCACAGCTCCCAATGAAGTCCATGCTACCATCAAATATGTTTCTAAGAGCACAATTTGGCCCATATAACTTTTTATTAATATATAAACAAAAATATGATAAATAAAAGCCAATGAGCTTAATCCTTTAATCCATGAATATTTACGGAGTAATCATCTAATATTGAAATGGCTTTTTTTCCACTCAAACACTACAATGTAAGTGCAGTTTCACTATAAAGGAGAGGCCTTACCTGGAAAAAAAAACCCTCTTTTGCTCCTGGGTATGGGGGCAAAATGATCTTGTAGTTAAATCACTGAACTGGGGCTAAGGAGATCTAGGTTCTCTTTCAGGTTCTTCCCAGACTTCCTCTCTGACCTGGGGCAAGTTATGTGCTAGAGTCTAATCTGAAGGGATATTGAAATCAATGGAAGCTGAGGATGTTCAGACCCTTGGTTTCTCTGGCCCAGATCCATAATGGGATATCTGTGCCTAAATCACAGATTTAGGTGCCACTGTGATTCACAAAATTCCTACTCTGCTGTTTCCTAATCCTGTTAGTGCCTAAAGTCACTCAGAGTTTAAATTTCTGCTTTAAAAGTTCCTTAGGTGCCTAAGTTTCTGCCTCTGGAGACATGCACAATGCCTCACTCTAGGTGTTTGGGAGCTATCTTACACATGCACCAGTGGGATCCTCAGATCTAGTGAAGGTAGGTCCAAATCGCCTGTAAAGCCTGATCTGGTATATGTGCTTTGAACACACCTACTGGATCAGGTCCTATTCAAAGTCTAGTAGGAGAAGGAGCTGGCGGTAGTGCTCACCTTATAACTTTTAGCCCAGTGGTTAGCGCACTCATCTGGGATGTGGAAACCCAGGTTCAATTCCCCCATTTGCCTCATGGGGAAAAAGGATTTGAACAGGGGTCTTCTAAAGAGAATGGCATAACAACTGAGCTATGGCATATTCTGATGTAAGGGCTTCCCTCAAACTCTCCAGTAGAAGCTGTTCTGCTGTTGATAAATGCTTAAATAGTCACTGGGCCAGAGATAGTATGCCAGGAAGAATGGCTCTGGAGTCTAGTGGTTATGGCAGCTACCTGGGAGATTTAGGGTCCAGTCCTGCTCTTCCAATTTCATTTCATTATTCAGTCCAAAGTGGAATATCTTCAAAAGAATACACTGAGGGTATATAACAGGATGTTGCATGGCCTAGTGCTTGGAGCACTCACGTGAGAGGTGGGAAACCCCTGTTTAAATCTTTTCTCCCCATCAGGCAAAGCAGGAATTGAATCTGAATTACCTACATCTCATGTGAGTGTTCTAAAAGTTATAAAGGAAGCAGCACCAGCACTGCCTCCTCCAACAGTTCTCACAAGTAGCTTAGGCTCCTAAACTGCTTGACTCCAGAAAGGGGGTTCCTGGCTGTGAATCACAAACAGATAGGAGCCTCTTGGCAGCCCAGATTTAAGTACCTGTCTCTGTGAGGGGGCAGAGCTTTGGCCATATCCTCCACTCAGCATCTCCCATTGATTAATTTAGGCAGGTCTCTGCATGCTGGCTTTAGAGTATCCCATTCTCTAGGTGCCCATTCATTATACTGAGAGTCTGGGCGCCAAACATGGAGTTTGTGGATTCCACTAATTTTTCTAGATGCTTAAAAGCTATGCGCTGCCACTCCTAAATCCCTTTGTGGATCCAGACCATGTTGCCTCAATTCCCCATCTATAAAATGAGGATAATAAATGTCTGTGCAATGTTCAGATACTCAGATGTTGGCCATATGAGTACCTAGCTATTTTCATGCTCTGCAGTTGCTGTGGAAACTGGCACCTGGACAAGTGCTTGCCTGTCTATAAAAGGGGAACAGTTGTACCAAGTTCTAGCTCCTGTACACTACCTAATGAGAACAACTACAGCAGTGTGTAAACTCTGTGATTCTTCCTTACTCCTCATGTTATGTGTAGGGGCAATTTCTCTTCACCTGCCCCCCGGCCCCCTTCTTGGGTTGGATTGTCAGGTGGCTGACAATTGCTATATTCCAAGGAGATTAGCAAAATGTAACCCACTGATAATGAAATGACACTGCACTGTAAGAAGACTTTAACTCCACTTCTAATGGAAGCATTATAATCTATCATTAAAATACAAATTTGCATCTTTTGTGTAATGCAGCTCATGTGCAATAAATATGATATTTATTTTGTAATGTTAATTACTGCTACAAAGGGCTATCTCTTTTGAACTCTAATGAATACAAATTCCTCCTGGTATGTGGAACTTTCATACAATAGGTATAGTCATTTAATTGCAGCCATTATAGCATATCAAGTCAATGCCATGCTGCATATATACATGAAATGTTCATAGGGAAAACAATTATTACATTTTGGGAAAACTGAATCTTCTCCCTAGTCGCTGTTTTATATATAGATAGATAGATGAAGATAGATATAGTTATAGATATAAATAAAACTTCCAAAAATAATAGGAGGAAAAAACAACTTTTGCTACCTTTTCTTCAAATTGATGTAAACCTTGTGCTGTAGAGCTTGGGGAGGGAAGAAAGAAGGCAGCAAAGGAAACGACTAGTTCTATTTGCTTTCACCTTAAGTAACCTAAAACTGCTTAGATGGATTTTATTTTTACTAGTTTAGTTTAAAAATATATAAAAGAAGAATCACTCCTGGGATTTGACTTTGTATGCCAAGCTCATGCCTGGAAATAGAATTTTAAAAATAGAAAGTCTTGTATCTGTTGTAGAATAAATGGTGCTACTTTAATAAGTACCCTTGGAATGCAAATGAATCCTGCAAACATTATGATAAAATGTTATCAAAATGAAGGAACAAAAAAGTGATATAGAAATTGATGTATTTATTATTACTCTTGTTTCATAATTGTAATTATTTCTGTACCTATGATGTCTTTTCCAACTTTTTAGTTTCATAGTACCACTTCTGAAATTATGAGATGTAATTTGGGGGTATTAAATAAATATGCAATGTCACTTTTTTTTCAAGAGTAGCAGAGGTTTGTTAAAATTCCATTCTGCCCTACCAGTATTTCTCAATTGAGAAAGCTCTCTTTGTTAATGCAGCCAAGAACAACTCTATTCATTTTCACTGTCCATAACACACAAAAGGGCAGCTATTACACCATTTCCCCAAAAACAATGTTTGACCTCAACACCTTCACAGCTGTTATTGTTATGTGTTTATATGGTGTCAGCATCTATGGATGACAGAGAGAGTCAGGGAGCAGGGCTGCACTGTGCTAGTCACTGTACATACACACAATAAAAAGATGGTCCCCTACCCCAAATGCTACAGTGTAGGTATAATTTATTGTTTATTATTTGTATTGTGGTAGCACTTAGGAGTACCACAAAACAAAAAGATCTGCCCTAGCCCAAAGAGCTTTTATCCAAGTTACTCTTTGTCTGACAAGTTTTAGGGAAAGTCATCTTTCTTATGTAGGCACCCTTTACTAGAGAGACCTCTGAATTTAATTGGGAGTGTTCCAGTTGGCAAGGTCCTGAGTGTTGCAAGGCATCATTAGAGACTACACCTCCCATGATACTTTGGGGAAGTGAGAGAGAGATTTCCACTTCCAGGGGATGCAGGTAGAACCTTGCGTGGATACAAAATTTGCATCCACATCCAATCCACGATCCGCAAAAATGATCCCCGGATACTTGCATCCACATCTGCGGTTATAAAGCGACTGTTTGCGGATCTGCAGGGCTCTAGATGCAAACCAGGAGCTGCTGCCAAACTGCTGCTAAAAAAGCCAAAAGCTGCTGCTGAGAGTCTGCTGGGGCTTTGACCAAACAGGGAGCCTCAGAGCCTGTTGCTGTGCCCAGAACTGACTGTGTTTGGTCTGCAGCGAAGGCAGAGTGAGTAACTGCCACCCTTGAATGGTCTTCATCTAACCAGAATCCAGGGTTGCTGACAGCCGGTTAAAACAACTCTAATCATCGGTGGGGGCGAACAGCTTGGAATGATTCCAAATTAGAATTTTCCAGAGGGGGAGCCGATTCACTGCACCAACCAGGTGCTGTCCCCAGCTGTCCCCAAATCTTCAAGTGGGCCCACGCAAACAGGTGTTTAGAACTCTGAAACCCAGAGGGGTGGGGTAAATGGTGATAGTGTAAACGCAAGTTAAATTAGTTTCATTTATTACTCTAAACTGTATTTGTCAGTTGATTTATCAGACTGCCCCCTGCTGATTTAAAGTAGTTGTGACATTTAATCTCAGCCAGTTATACCATGTTTTCTTAACTTGTTAAGTAAAGGTTTGTTAACTCTAATCTAAGAGTATACTAGGTGTATATTGTTTATAATTGGTACTTTTGAGTTAGACCCATTGCATAGATTAGCTCAGGTTTATTCCTGGAGGCTTCCAAGGCCTGCCAATGTGTGTGCATAGGACCCAGCCAGGTGGGGCATTGCCAATTTTAATTTCCTTTACAGGTAAAAGGACTGCAGCAGAGGGGTGGACAGAGGATCCCCACCTATCCAACATCACCACTGGGATACTCAGGATCTCCTTTCCTGACAACAACATCAGGTGTCTGAGCACAAAGTTGAGTGTTGCCTGCTCCTGAGTAACCCAGGGAGGAAAGGGAGATTACACTTATCTCTCCAACCACTTTGTCAGTCATAGCATCCTGGAGTCATCCAGCCTGACTTCCATGTCTCCTGAATAGCATTTGAAATGCTCTCCTAAGTGTGGGCATTGACCTCCCACTCTCCCCTGGTCATGACTTATGTAACTAGCTATGTTCCATGACCTCAGAGCAAAACTTGACTCTGCCATCATCTTGTTTGAATGCCTCAAGCATTACACCCCTAGTCCAAAATTAAAAATTGTATTTTATTATAAAATTGTGTGAAGTGATTTTCTTTCTGTTCAGTATGGGTGTGCACAGTTGCTGTCCACTCATTACATGATCATACCCATGTTTCAGTGGTACATGGAATGATCCCAATATGCAAGATATGTATATTCCTATGAATATTTTTGCAGGTGTTAAACTTTGGATTAATTTGTACCCACATGAATTTAGCACATATGAATATTTCTTATGTGCCTAATCGCATAGTTAGCAAAGCTAATTTCAGATGCATAGGCATGCATCATATTGTAAAGTATTATACAAAACATATAGTTGTTTTTGATTAAGTATGCATCTCAGATAAGAAAAGAGCTGTGTATTATTACTGAGATACAAAACATAGGTTTTTCATACCAGTAGAAACTATTAGTCCATTAAACCTGATATCCTGCCTCTAGCAATGATCAATACTTGATGCACCAGTGAAAGGTCACAACCTCACATAATTCACCTGAACAAATGTGCAATGGGGGAACAAGTCCTTCCTGACTCTGTGGCAACTGGCTTATGTCTTGAATCATGAGATATGATTATTGGTGTTAGCATGTTGTAACAAAAAAGTTATTAATATTTTTTTAAAGGTAACAGTTGTATTTTACTCACTGATCTCCAATAACAGTGACTACCACATGCCTATTATGTTATGTATATAGTATTATTTACTTCTTGTATAGTGCTTAGTCATCCACAGATTCTCAAAGAACAACAAAGGTAAATATCTTTATTTCCATTTTTGGTAGATTAGGAAATTGAGGCACAGAGATATGAAGTGACTTGTCCAAGGTCAAGTAGCACATCAGTGCCAAAGCCAGTAATAGAACCAAGTCTCCTAATTTCTAGTCTAATGTGCTATTCACTAGCCACATTGCCTTCTAAGAAATAAGTAGCATCTTTGCTTGCTTTTACATTTACTTACCATAATTTATTTGGGGGACATCTTTTTTCTCATATTATGGGGCAGAATAGAAAGTAGGGACTGTTAGATTTTCACTATGTGCTTCATAAACATACGGACTCCAGTTAAGCCTTGTATAAGTATCTCAGTGATAGATAGATAGGTTAGATAGTAAAGGTAAGGCTTTGTTTAAAATGTAGACTAGCATTTGTTTTTTTCATTTTAAAAAATGGTTCCGTTTTCTTCTCAATTCTTTACACAGGGGTGACAAACGGGCAACTATAGTTCTAGGAATGCCTCCCTTTTTGCCACATGCACCGCAGCTTTCTTTCTCGCTGTGCAACTCAGAAAAGCAGCACACAAACTGCATTTAATATTTGCTCCCAGAGTTCAGTTCTGCAAAGGGGAAATTGTGTATCGTTTAAATATGTTTCTCTACTGATATTTTAAATGATATCCAATTGACCTCATAAATGTCTTATGAGACCAAACAAACTCCACAGTCTTCACAAAAACTGTCACCACTCCCAACCCCTTTTGTCCTGAGGCGGCTCTGGCATGATGCCATAAAACATTCGTATTGATATTTTGTGGCATTCAGATTGTTCAGTACCTAGCCTAAGCAACAGGAAACAGGAGTATTAATACAATCTGGCCATGTCACTGCTAATTATTCCAATATAACCTAAATTTACAGCACACGACATATGTGATATGAATTGGCAACAAGCATCAAAACCTTTGCTTGACATTCTCATGTAAACCTAGCGGGCATTTAGCTAGCATTTTGTGTGAGGTATTTTTACAGAGAGACATAAGAAATGCAGCAAAACTTCTGTACAATTTTATCATTCCCTATACCATTCACTAGTACTTGTTTATTGTCAATAGTGGATTTTATTGTGGCAAAAAATTTATTTCCTATAATGCTTTATAATTTTAACTGGGTAAACTCATAAATGCATTGCAAGTGTCAGGGAACAGCTAAACCAAGCACAAGTTAACAACAGTAATTCAATTTAAAGCTGTGCCTGTGGTTTTGTGAATGCAAAGCAATTTCCTTCCAAATGTGGAAAACAAAACCTATTTGACAGAGGCCTCCCTACTATTCTTGTACTTGAAAACTTATCGAGTGTCTGGGGAAATGTGTGCTTGAAATTCAGGCATGATTCATGTGTCACTAAAGGCGAAGATCCAATGTGCTATGGAAATTTTTTGATGCATATTATGAGCTGCTGTTTGCCGTAGTGTCTGGGTAATCCTGCTTCATTTATAGGAGGGTCATTTCAGCTGCACTGTCAACAGCATGGGATGATTGGGTCACCTCGCCCTTGAAAATTATGTAAAAGCTGTCAAATGGGCAGGATTATAGGCACATTAAAGATGCTTTAAGATTTCATGACTATAAATATTAGTGAAGAAGATTTAAAGGCAAATTTGTCATCTGTAGATGCACATATTTCTACAGCCTTGTGTTAAGGTATTACAGTGTTTTCAGCAACATTTTATGAGACAATTGTTAAGTGTTTTGTGGAGCAGCAGTTGGTAGCTTTATCTGGTTAGCTTATGAACCAGAAAATAAGCAACATTTAAAACAGAAAAAATAGTTGAATCTTATTTATCATCTTTCCCTAAGTGAGCATTCACCACCTTTTTCCCAGCAAAACAATTCAAGTAGATCAACACAATCACTTTGTGTTTGAAGGGCCAGTTTATTAAAAGCCATTATAATGATAAAGACTGTTTTTTCATTATGGTACCAATTATGAAAAGCCTTGCTTGGGAGTAATAATGTGGCAATTCATTTTGGGTAGTGTTTACTTTTAAGTTGTGAACATTTTATTATAGTGTTTGGGACGATTGCTCTTATTTATCATACATTATGAAACCTGTGGGCATCTCCAGCATAAATAGAAGATACTGGGAGCCCCTAAATATTTCACAGCTCCGTGGTATTTTTGAAAGATGAGAACAGCATTTTTAGACCTATTCCTTGCCAGCCTTCATTTCCATTCAGCTAAATGCTCTAAAGCTCTCACAAAAAGAAGCGGATATGGTACAGATCCTCTCTCCTTTCTGGAGAAACAATACAAATCCTCACGGAAGAGTATCTGATGGCTTTCCTCACAATTCTTTAGTCTATGTCAAATATCCTTTCGGGGTTTGATCCAAAGTCCACTAAAGCCCATGGAAAGTCTCCCACTAATTTCAATGAGCTTTGAATAAGCTCCTTGTTGAGCCATCCTTGTATCTTTTTTTTTTTTTCTGTAACTCACAAGTCTAGGTCAGAGGGCAGCACTTTATGGAAGACAACGTGCACACTATCGCTAGTACCTCAGCAGAGCGTGTCCCTCAGTTTGCTATTATAAATATGGGTTATGGAGAGCGAATGCATTAAATGTGCACAGAACTGTTAGGCAACAGTGTGTTTGTTTTCTCCAAGCTTCATGAAGCTTTGCCCCTTGTTTTTAAATTCCCCATTGAGTTTAATGAATGGCTAATCTCTGATTAACTTCAATAGGAGCAGGATAAGAGCCAAGATCTGTTAGTTCAAACACAGCAAATGGCCTTGACTACGCTTATCAATGTTTCACTGAACAGAGTTTCAGGGTCCTACACAGCCAGTTGCAAGTTGTTTTTTCCGATACAAATTTTGCGAGGCACTTCTCAGGATAAAGTCTTGCATTGCACAGTTTTATTAGTGACATGAGGAATAATTTTCCTTTGGCTTGTGGTTAAATTACTTGTTACAGACGAATCCATATTGGGGATTATGAACCGCTGTAGAAATTTCTGTAATTTTTTTTCTCTCATTTCATACTATTTTGGATCTTGGGTTACTGAGCTTTTTTCTAAAGTCATTATCAAACGTTGTTCACTTCTGTTCTCTTCCCGACTGGTTTCAAATATACTGGAATGAAGAAATATACCTTAATATCGCCTCTTTTGGAACTTATATTGGCCTTAAAATTGAGTTTTGTGTATAGATCACCTACAGAGTTGGGTCTTCGAAAGGATATTTTCACAATGAAGCAAATTTAAAAACAGAGATTTTATATATATAATCCCCATTATGGATCCTCCTGGAACAAGTTATTTAACCAAAATCCAAAGGAAAACAAATATATATATATAAATGTGTAATTTTTTTATATAATCTCTGTTTTTAAGTTTGTTTCAGTGTGAAAATATCCTGATATAAATACATGCACACATATTTTGGTGCATTTATACACACACACACACACACACACACACACACATTTATTTTGCTGGTATTTTAGTGTTCCTTTTTACTAAAGACATTAATAGTTCAATAATTGGCCTTCCCCATCACAAAAAGCTTCTCTGGTTAATTATGCAGTTCAGAATTACAGAGTTCCATATTTTACAAGTATATTTCAGAGATCCTCTTATCTTGTTCAGTAGCATTATTATTTTTATTTTTTTCAGAAGATGACACACATCCACTGATTCTCACCATTCTCCTACAGACTGGTCAGTGGTGTTCTGTCAGTATTTCATAAGAAAAGTCCTAGCAGCAGACAGTGCAATGTATCTCTCCACAGTGAAGTCAAATAGACAGTGAACCAAGAAAATTTGAGATTAACATAAATTATGAATTTCCAGAACATTCCTGATAAATTCTGCAACCTTGTCCCAGAATTAGTGAGCACCATGAAATCCCATAACTAATGCGAAGACTCAATTTCAATATTACATTTCATATGTATATCATCACTTCTACTATTTATTTTGTGCATACTTTCTGGAGTCATCCATATTCTATGAATAACATTAAATGTAAGCATTTGGTGTTTTACATTGATGGAGTTTGTTTTTGTTTGATTACATATCTCAATCCATTCTTCATCACAGAATTGATCCAGATCCTTTTTGCGCTTGATCTTACCTTTCTTCTTCCCTGAATTTATTCAGTCTAAAATGATATCAACTGGAGATTTTTTCTGTGCTCTTTATTCATAATTAAAATCTGATATTCTAAAGGATTGAAATTAGGGGTGCAACAATGTCTCAAATTATTTACCTACCATAGATAATGTCTTATTTGTAAATACCCATAGAAGTGTTGTTTTGGAGAATGGCATGTACCTCATTAATCTTTCAAAGGACATAAATATTCCTTCATTATATCCTTGAGAATCATAATGCCAAATTCATCCCAAAATTAATAGAGGTTGCCCCCAAGGGCCTCAGGGAATCAAGGGTTGTTAAATAAGTGGACAAATAGGAGATACTCTCTGGACAGTTTTAAATTGCTTAAGGATATTATGCCATGTGTTAGTGGCATAATCCTCAGTAAATTCCCTAACAGCATTCCTATTCAGTACTGAAAGAACATTTCCGTCTTCGTATGGTGGCAGCAAATTTTGTCCAATGTTAGACAGATCATTTTCTGATAGATAAAGATGAGTCCCTATACTCCTGTGCCCAAGTCATCAAAACGAGGGGGCAGATCCTCAGCTGGTGTATGCTGTCACAGCTTCATTGTAACAATTTCTACCAGTTAAGGATCTGCACCATGTGTAGCCCAGAATCATTAGGCTGGTACTGCTAAGCTTTCTCTGTAGTTTTGAGGCCAGGAAAATGAATGCATTGTTCTGTCTAGTCTTCGGAAGGGTACATTTGAAAAGGTAAATGTTGAAAATCATCCCTTTTTATATAATATTCATTTTATCAAAGGGAATTCAAGCTATAGTTGATAAGAATACAAATTCCATCTTTCCTTTGTTTTTTGTTTCTTGAGTTAGTGGAGAAATATCTGAAGCCTGGTCTACACACCAATTTTGTACTGGTTTAACTATTTGGGTTAGGGATGTGAATTTTTACTGAAATAGTTATAATGGTACAACCCCTAGTGTGGATGCAGTTATACCAATATTAAAGTTCCTTTAACCAATAAAATGTATTCCCCTTCTCTTATGGGAATAAGGATATCAATACAAGCAAATTTATACTGGTACAGATGCATCCACTCTTGCAGGGGAGGGAGGGAGGGATGTTGTACTGCTTTACTTATACCAGTATACTATACTAGTTAACTATACTTCGGGTATGATTAAAGAGGTACAACTTTTGAGAGTATACAAACCCTAAAGGATTAGGTCGTGTATTCTACAGAAGAACTATATACCTAACTGGTTAAATTTATCAGCTACCCATGTACATGAGTAACTCCTGTACTATTTCTTGTGATGTGAGATTTCTAACAAGCAGTTGTACGCAGAACCCCAATGATTTCAATGATGATATAGTTCTTTATACTTGATTAAAATAGTGTTTTTCTTTTTTCTTTTGACGTGACTCTGTAAAACGACAGGTATCTACTTATATAGAGCTTTTTCCTGGATCTGGGCCTGAAAGGGTAAATTATGGATGTTTTCTAGTTAAATCACAAGCCTCAAAATTGACCAAATGTCTCTATGATATTTATTTACTAGGAGTTAGGTGAGCTGTAGACTTCAGGGGTAAGATCTTCAGCTGGTGTAAGTTGATGTAACTCTATCAAAGTCAATGGAGCTTTGTCCATTTACCCCAACTGAGGATCTCACCTTTGACGTCTAGAGCTCACCTAACTCCTAGTAGATACAACAAAACCAAAAACTAAGGGTATATTCACCAGGATGCTCTGGCTATCCTGTGGTGTCGAAGCTGCCGGAGTGTGCCCATGACTCTGGCCCTTTGTTTAAAAAAATTGCTACAGTTACTAAGACACACATTATTTAAATGAAGTCATGAACAAATATATTTTCAGCACAGCTACCTTACCTCTGAGCTGTGTACTGCTATTTTTTTTTAAAAATGTGTTATTTTTTTTGTTTGATTTCCATTTCTAAATATTTTGAGGGGCATTGTTAAATGGGAAATATTATTAGTCAATACAGTAATTTTTTGTAAAATACTTAGAATTAATACTTCTTGAGAATAATGTTTTCTAGGGAGTGTAAAAGGAAATTAATATATAAACAACTTGAGATAAAAATCTACATATATCTAGTGTTGCCTTTGAGGCTGATAAATATGTGTTATTAATGTATATTTATATAGCACCAGATTCACTGGTATAGTCTAGCTGCTTTGCATTACCTTATTGAAGGAAAGCAGTTGTGTACTTGGTTTCATATAAGGGGGATCAAAATCATCTTTGGAATGAGACTGTGGTTGTAACTTTAATTATGGAAAGGATATCCCTTCCTGAGGATAATAATCTGACTTCAGAAGCAAAATGATTGCTGCCTCCCTATGGGAATCTGGGAGCGATCCTCTCTCAAAAGCTTGGTGACATAGTCCTATAAGCATGATGTGATTTCAGATTTAAATGTATTTAAAAATTCTATAGTAAATCCATTGGGGGCCTCAGCTTTTTCCGCTTTCTAACGCAAATACTGCTGCCTTAATTCCATTCTCTACCATGGGAATCTGCAACATTCTTTCTGTTCTTGTGTCAGTCGGATCTGCTGACAATACAAATCTGATGAAGGAACTGGGTTTTAATGTTTGTTGAGAGGTATGTAAATTGGCATAATAATGGCTGAATAACTCTCTGATTCTCCAGGGTGAGGACAAATTTGGCCTTTAAGAGTCCACATTTGCAGTGTTAGTCTGGATCCCTGTTATTTATTTAACATCCAGACTAGAGCTTGTTTTATGAATATTCTATTTAAAATATGGAAGTTCCCTTTCAAGTTTTTGCAAAAGACTAAGTCTTAAATCCTCAGATTTCTCATTTAACTCCTTGAGACCATATGTTGACTAGCTTGTCCTCAGAACTCATTTAAAGACTTGAGTAAATTTAGTACCTTTTTTTGTCTCTGATTTAAAAAAATGTAAGATGAATAACCATTCCATGGGAATACTTCAGAGAAGCAAGTCAAGACAGATGTTCTACCCTTGTATTAAAATGGCTCACCAACCCAACCTGCCCTGTAGAGATTTCTGTTGGCAAAAATAAATACAAAATAAGAGGAAAAGGAGACGAGAACCATGCACACATATGCACACATGTAATATTTCAGGTGTAAAAATATATCCTCATGCCACAAATACCCAGAAGTTCTTGTGCATCCTCATGAATCCTTTACATTAATACAATCTTCTTCAGCCAAAATCAATAATCCAAAATATCTCAGCAGAACAGACCATTCATATACAAATTCTTTACAACTTGGCCCAGCATGCTAAGTAGAGATGATATTTATCCAAGACCTGTTCTCTTTTTTTCTTAGCAAGAGGAGAAAGCCCTGCAAAGCACTTGATATTTGTATTCCAGAGATTATCATCAAAAGTCATCCACATAAAGAAATCCCTTCAACATGAAGAAATCAACAACCCTCAATCAAAGTAAACCGAGAGCGAGAGGCCAAAGAGGGCCTTCTTGAATATTCAGATGTTAACTAAGTGTCTTTGTGAAATTCTCCATAAATTCACATGAGGTTTTAAAGCCTACTATATTCCATGAGGATTTTATTAATATGATTCCAGCCAAATGGATTACGTCTTCATGATTTGTGAAAATAACTTTTTTTCTGGCAAAATCTAATCTCAATTTAGGAATGTAAATTGTAGCTTAGCCCAAGTTTCTCTGGCAGGAGGAAGTCAATGTTGGTACTTAAATAGTTATTTTGCCAAGGTCTGTGGCAGCCCTCACAACCCTATTCTGGTATAGAACACAGTAGAAAATAACTGTCCTTGTACTTTGTCCTGAAGTATTTTTCTGGCTAGTAACCTAATGTGCTCTAAAAATTTTCAGTGAAGAAAAAGTATCGAGTCTCAAATACATATTTGGAGGAAATCTATGTTTCCTGATTTGGTGCCCTCATGTAATTTCCAGTAGGTCTTACTGCAATAATATGAGACTATTTTCCATATTGTCCATCCTGTCTTTATGCTATTTTAATCTCCTTTCTTGCTCAAGCATAGTTCTGGAGGTGCACAGGTTCATTTAAAGGCTGCTTATGTGTGATCCCAAGAGTGGTCCGGTTTGTTTCTCAGTTTGCTTCGCATTATTTGTAATTTTTGCTTAAAATGACTATTTGCTCCCTTAAAACTTTAGTGCCAGCATGACTTGCTTTGGGAGCAATGCACTCCTCACTTTCCTCTTTGGAGACTGAGGCCATACAGTCAAGGGAAGGTGTGAAAGGAAGATGGTGGCTTGAGCTCTGGAATCAGGGTTCCTTTTAATTTTTGTTTTGGTTGTTCTAGTGGATCTAGTTCCATTGAAGGCATCTAGAATCTCTCTCTGCCGTCTTGCGGGTATTAGCTTTTTGCTTAATCAGGATAATTGGAGGATGAGGTGAAGGGCAGAAGAGAACTGGTGTTTCCCTTCTTCTGCATGCACAGGGCCAAATGGGCTCTATCCTCTTGTTTTGGGATTTTTTTTAAGGGAGATTTTTTTCCTTTTTTATTCTTCTCTTCCTTTGAACAACAAAATCCCAGCCTTGTGAATCTTCTCGCTCACTCTCTGACTCCTGCTGTCACATCCGCTGCTGCTATTCATCCTTAACTGCTTTGAACGGGATAACTCCTCCAGCACATTGATTAAGCCCAGGAAGCATTAGTGACCAGCAATTCAGTCCATTGGGTTGTTATTGACTCTGACAGACAAATTTGTTTCTCCAGTGTTCTGTGAAGGTGGTACAGCCAACAAGGCAATTGAAGTGTTGCCACCCTACTTGTGTTCTGCATTTTTTATGGACTGCCCAACTCCAAAATACTTGGATGTATGCATTATAAAAATGGAGATAATTAGAATGCCAGATACACCCAGCTTGAGCCAAAGATAATTAACACTAAAAGTTCCAAATCAAAGAACACACACACACACATACACATGACAAGTAAATACATTCCAAATTAGAAGGAAGTTTGAAGATTTCTTTGAATATTAGTATGTGGTCACAGTGACACTTTGTGTTCATTGCTAGGGAATGCACTCTAGTGAACCACTGAAGTATGTGTGCTTGAGTTGACATCTATTATCTAATAAACATAGTAATCAATCAGTCACATGATGTTTGCAGCCAGAGAGTCTTTGTTAAGACCGCTATCAACAAATAAAGCAAGACCTAGAAATCATAAAAAGAAACTGAAGGTATAGTAGATCACACCATGGAACACAGTTAACTTGAAAAGAAATGTATACACACCATACCCTGCTAAAACACTGATAATGCATGTACTAAAATGTAAATCTTCCGCTATTCAATGGCATGTGATTCCCCCCACACTCATCTCTCTCTCTCTCTCTGTCAACGGCTCTTACATTTGTGATGCTGCTAACCTCTATTATATATTTCCATTCAAGTAACATATAGTCACATAATTAGGATGTTCCCGGGAACATTAGGAACAGAAATATTAAAGTTGCTCAGGCAGTGTCTTCATGTTACCCTACAATCAGAGTTAAACATAATTCCACCAGAGTGTTTTGCTGCTAATTCTGACTAAAACCTTTGCTGCTTTTTCCTCCTTTGTGTTTGACATTTGACCAGTCACATCACATGGCATCAGATGATGTAGCAAATTACAGGAATGCATGTCTGGGATCATATCTGCAACTGGACAAATACCATGTGGAAGTTTTACTTTCATTCTAGTTTTACTTTACCCTCCCTAAAATACCACTTGGTTTCAGCACGTGTCAAAATTATTTCTCCTCCAACTACACCTTATATCTGATTACTGGCTTCAGGCAAGGAATCAGGATTTTTACACACTGTGAGCCTGACTCCCCACTGTCCAGCACATTGTACACTCATTTACACTGGTCAGAGTGGGCCAGATTCATCAGTGCATTCTGGCTTCTTTGTACTGCCCTGGTGATGCAATGCATCATGCGACACTAAGAACTTCTCAGTGCCAACCAGCAAGAGAGTTACAAGAATATTCTGATCCTGGGACATACATCCTGGTTCAGCAAAGAAAGCCATGTGACGTCTCAAATGAAAGCCAAGGTCTCGCTGGTAATTAACACCATTCTGAAATGTGCGTACAGAAGTTATGTAAGGAGTTAGGTATGTATTCTGAAAATATGATCCTAAAGTCTGTATCAAGGCCATGGTGACGATCAGGCTTTTCTGTTAGACAGAAGCTCTGTAGTCACCTGTCTCTCTGTCAACAGGTAAATTAAGCATCGTAAGCCAACACAATGGGAGCCCCATTTATATATGAAGTCAATAGGGGGCGGACGTGACATCAACAGAGAGGCAGCATGCTGGAGAATAAGCTACAGGGGGTTATTTTGACTCTGGGTACAAACAATGCACTTTCAGGGATATTAGGAGAAGATTAGGAAGATGTCTCGTTATCCTGCACCTAGGAAGTAATCAGGAAGTGCGATTACATTCAGGAAAACAGGATCACAACCTGTC
Source organism: Emydura macquarii macquarii (assembly GCF_026122565.2). NCBI lineage: Eukaryota > Metazoa > Chordata > Testudines > Chelidae > Emydura > Emydura macquarii. Next base: position 41,187,633 of record NW_027132610.1, on the reverse strand, counting down.
CTGGCTGAAACCATGCAAAGCTGAGATAAACTGTTTTAGACAGAAGGTTCGTCTGCAATGTTTAGTCTCTAGAAAGCAAGTTATGATTTGGTTTTATATATAACCTATTATTTCCATAATTCTTATTGATTATCTCTTGAATTGTGAATCTTTGATAATAAAGTTGTTGTTTTCACTATAAATATATTTCAGCGTTATGGTGTTATGTGAACAGCTGATCCTGAGTTGAATCATTCAAGCTAGTGTGTATGCAATTCCCTTGGGGACAGCAGATCTGATATTTCTGTGTGTGTTCAGTGGGTAAGGGGCTGGACGCTACAGGGAACAGTTCAAAGACGCTTGGATACACCTATTGTTAACTGGTAAGGCGAAGTAAAGTCTGGCATAGCCTAGAGGAGATTGTTTTGGATGGCTACAAGTGGTGCTGACACCCAGTGGAGCTGGTGGAGCTAACATCCACTTACGTAGAAGCAAGTGGCCCTCTTGCTGGAGGCAGGGAGGTAACAAGGTGACTCACAGTCCTGAGTATCCCCAAAACCGTCACACAACCGTACACCCGAAGGGGAACCAATCACAGAGAGCCCAGTTAAGTCACCTTGACAACTGCTCTGCAGCACTAAAGTGGTGCCAAGAGCTAAAGTGCATGAGTGAATCTGGCCTTCATTCAAGCTGTGTGTTGATTTTAAAACTGAAATTTGCACAATGGATATATTATTTGAAGCGGGTATTCAAGAAAACTCCATTTTGTTTCCATAAAGGCAAAGCCTTTTGTTTTCTTGCCGCTCTTTTTAGTGACTCTGGCTCTTGTTTATGGTGATGTCACAAACCTTGGGAGCGTCCTCCTGCACTTTACATAAAGAGGTGTAAAAATATACCTCTCCTTAGTTTAGTCTGTTGAAATATAGTGGCAACAATTTACAGTGTATACCTGGGTACAGTATGCTCATGGAGGGTGAAATCCTGGCCCAACTGAAGTCAATGGCAAAACCCCATTGAGTTCAATGGGACCAAGATTTCTACCTTATACTCCCAGACAGCTAAAATTCTACCTCTCCTCCAGGGTGAATTCCACTGGAAGTTACTGACATCAGTGGGAGGTTTTTCACTGGTAGTTGGGCCAAGATTTCACTCTCAGTGAGTTCCTGTGAAAAAAAGGTTCCCTTTTTGCAAGACAGGTGGAATTTTAAACCTGCAGCACAGCAGAAATACAACAGGACACAGATGCTAGTGGGGTGGCACAAGTGTAAATGAGAGGAGAACTTGACCCAATGCATTTATCATGCAAGTACTTTTCAAATATTTTCTTCTTTATGCCATGTACCCAGCCTTGTATGAATGCAACATTTCTAGGTATCTGTCTGTACAAAGAACCTACACACTACAGATGGGAAAATGCATATGGACTGGGGTATGAAAGTTCTTTTAATAACACCTTGAGAGGGTAATCTATACTTGTTCCACATGCAGAAGTTCCATTGATGACAATCAGATTATTGTGTGCATGGATCAAGGGCATTGTGTAGCCCTTAGTAGTGTACTATTTAAAATATTTTAGCTGTTATATGTTTACACACTTTGGTAGTGGGAAAGTAGAAAAAACAGCCATAAAATATCACTTATTATTTGTAATGCACTCCCTTTCTTTATTATTATTATTATTATTTTATTATTTTATTTAGCTTAAGGTGATATTATTTGGGATGCCTCAGAGTAATCAGTCCCAGAATTCTTGCTGATAAGAACTGGCTCTCTGTGTGATTGGTATTGGCTTTTTAAAAACAAAATAGCTGAAAACTTTTTTTTTAAAATGAACAAACTGTGCAGTGGTTGTTACGGCCTTGCAACAACAAACCAGTGCTCCATTTTTATCAGCCTGGGTGCACATGTACAATAATGTTGCCCCCTGCTGTGCCTATCTGCTCCTTATTTGTAAGCAGACAGTGTACTGAAATTTACAAGATTCTTTCTGATCATTTTAGAGAGCTTTGGCCCTGTTTTCTCTGCACAGGATATGAGTAACTCCTATTGACTTCAATAAGAGTTATTCATAACTTACAGCAGGAGAATAGGGTCCCTGGATTCTTTTAATACACTAGCTGCTCAAAAGAATTCAAGCCCAGATGCTGCAAGCTGCTCCACACAGACAGCACTCTGTGCCCATCAGGAGAAAGGACTCTTGCATGTCTGGGGCCAAAGTGTAATGTGGAACAAGGAGAAATGTTATTTGTTTGTGCATATTCAAGTAACAGATATACAGAAACCTTGGAAACTGGCAGCGAGGGTGGCATGGACAAAATAAGACACAATCTTAGCCCGAAGAGCATACTGTATGAATAGACAAATAAAACAATCAAGTCACATAATATGCCAAGCAATCAGGAAGCTGATCTATCACAAAATAATGCATTTTAAGATATTCATATATATCCAAGTACCAGAGATCCAAACCCCAGCTGGTATGTTGAAGGTTGCCTGTGTGCCATTAAAACTCTTATCAATCAAAATCCATAAAAGACAAAAGGAGGTGTGGGGGTGGAGGGAAACGATGATGGGGAGAGCAAAAGACAGAATAAAACCAGGGAAGAAGGGAGGGAAGGATATATAGGGAGAACAATAAGTCTATGTTCTGGAAAAAATCATGCTTGAACCCTATGCAACTAGGTTATTTTACATTTTAGTTCATTTTTAATTTTTCAAGTTTCATGACCCCAAAACACAATTTTCTTGTGCTTTTCTTTGCACTCTTCATTTTAGTTTACCTAGCCTTTGGCATGTGAACCTAGTGTACATGACTGGACATTATTTTAATGTTTTTATAGAAAGATGGTGTCTTTTCCTTAAACTCGTCCGAATTGGTCAGATTCTTAGGGAAAATATTACACTATATGTATTTGCAATCCACAGAAAACAAATGGTTTACATTAAAGTTCACATACTGGAATTCCTTGCAGCAAAATTAGTTACTCATACATTCCTGAAGTACTTGTATGGTAAATGAAGTCCACATAGGCTAGACACACTGGATGTATAGTATAAACCTATTTTTATTGTTTCTCCTACCCAGCTGCTAAAAGTCCTTCTTCAGGAGTTTATACTTTACTTTATAAGAAGTGGCAAGAATCCCCTTAACATAATATATCTTATCAAGTCAATAATATACTTCAAAGTTAGAACATTATCTTGGTGACATCAGTCTTGTGACTGATTTGATCTATATCTCAAATTCTTAATTCATCCTCCTTCCTTCCTGTTTGGTCATCTTGCCTTCATTTATTAAAGAAAAAAGAGAATGACTAGCACAATCATTGTAAGGGACAGTAGACAATATAAATGCTGCCAGAAGGGAAAGATGCTGAATAAATCATAGGGGTGCATATAGCAATATCTAGTTAAGGTTGCCTAATATTTCCCATTATAAGACCCTGTTGTGAGTTGCATATAACTTTGCCAAACTTTAACCATTCAGGCTCAAATTTTCTTTGTCAGGTGTCCACCTCAAGTTGATTTTTTGTGAATTTAAACTAAAATGGTTCAACATTTCTAAAAGTGAAATTAAGGGAAAATATATTTTGCCCATGTTACATTTTTTTTACAGCCATTCAGTTGAGATATTTTATCACCTCCATGCTTTGTAACAGGGACTTGACATTTGGCAGGGAGGTCTCCCTCCTGCTAGGGATGTGCCTTTTTCCATCTCCATGAAAATCCACCCAAATTTGACTAAGTTATAAACCTTTGAAAAATCTCAGTTCACACATGCTCAATAGGGACATGTTAGCATATAGCAGCTAAATTCCCTGAATATTCCATCTTCACTGAGCATGGTCCAACGCCTCTCAATTCCTTTATGTGACTGATCTAGGCATATGCCATTCTCATAGAAAGACTGAGAATGATCCAGCTTGGGGCTGCAAGGGCAGATCAGGATGTTCCCTACAATTACTCCTCCTGCAGTTATTACTGTCTCTTATTCTTTCTGTGCTCCCTTTGTTAGAGCCCAGGCAGTGTGGAGAAAAAGGAAAAAGCAACTGAACTCAAATGCAAGGGGATGAGATGTTCTATGCGGGATAGAGGTAGAATTTTAGTGGGAGTGAGAATAGGAGCCTGGGGGGAAGGAGGTTAGAAGCAGGAGCCAGGAGGGAGGACAGCACAGGAGCAGGTTGGGAATAGGAACAAAAAATGGGGAAGGACAGGAGCAGAGCATGGAGGATAGTAGTAAAGGAGGTGGGAGAAAGGCAGGACAAAATGGGGAGGCAGGGGCAGAAGCAGAAGGAGACTGTAGGATAACCGTAAAGGGGATGGGAGGTGGAATGGGGCAGAAGCAGGGAAGATGACATGGGCAAGATCTTGCAATTTAATGACTGTTTCAATTTCACAAAGCTGAAAACAATTATAAGCCAAATCAGCTGGAAGGAAGAGTTTAATCAGAAAAATGTGAATGATGATTGAGAATTGTTTAAGAAAACTTTACTAGATGCCCCCAAAAAGTCACAATCTCACAGTCAATAAAGGCCATATTCATTTTTTAAAATGACCAGGTTTACAGGGAAGTGAATGCAGCTATAAAAATTAAAACACTATATATAAAAAGTAGAAGAAAGAGGCAGTTGATAGTACTGGATATAAATCAGAAGCTAGGAGCTGTAGAAAATTGATAAGAGAAGCAAGGGGACACAAGGAGTAATCTAGGGCCAACAGAGTTTAGGACAATAAGAAAGAATTTAAAATACATTAGGAACAAAAAGAATCTGGACAATGGTATTGGACCATTACTAGATAGAAATGATAGAATTATCAATACTATTAATGCAGAAAAAGCTGAAGTCTTCAATAAATATTTCTGTTCTATATTTGGGAAAAAACAGAAGATGTAGTGTCATCATACGATGCTGATAACACTCTTTCCATTCCACTCGTGTTTCAGGAAGATGCTAAGCAGCAGCTACTAAAGTTAGACACTTAAAAATTGGCAGATCCAGATAACTGTAATTCAAGAGTGTTAAAAGAGCTGGTTGAGGAACTCTCTTGACTATTGATGTTGTCTTGGAACACTAGGGAAGTTCCAGAAGACTAGAAGAAAGCTAATATTGTGCCTATATTAAAAAGGATAAACATGATGACGTGGATAATTATAGACTTGTCTGACTTTAATCCTGGGCAATATACTGGAGCAGCTGATACAGGACTTGATAAGAGGGATAATATAATTAATGCCAGTCAACATGCGCTCTTGGAAAATAGATCCTGTTAAATTAACTTGATATGTTTTTTGATGGGATTACAATTTTGGTTGATGAAGGTAATAGTGTTAATGAAAACACTTAGACTTCCATAAGATGTTTGACTGGGAACCGCATAAGCATTTTGATTAAAAAAACTAGAATGATATAAAATTAACATGGCACACATTAAATGGATTAAAAGCTGGCAAGCTGATAGGTCTCAAAATGTAATTGTAAAAAGGGAATCATCGTTCAACAGGCGTGTTTCTAGTGGGGTCCTGCAGGGATAGTTTCTTTGGCCCTACATAATCTAACATTTTAATCAATAACTAGGAAGAACACACAAATTCATTACTGATAAAGTTTGCAGATGACACAGAAATTGGGGAAGTGGTAAATAATGAAGCAGACAGGTCACTAATACAGAGTGATCTGGATCTCTTGCTCAACTGGGTGTGACCTAAAAATGTGTGTTTTAATATTGCTTAATGTAAATGTATATATCTAGGAACAAAGAATGTATACTTACACAACGGGGAACTCTATCCTGGAAGCAGTGACTGTGAAAAAGATTTGTAGCCATAGTGGATAATCAGCTGAACATGAGCTCTAAGTGCAACTCTGTGGCCAAAAGGGCAAATGCATAAACTGGAGAATCCTGTGTAGGAGTAAAAAAGTTATTTTATCATTATATTTGGCACTGGCACGATTGCTGCTAGAATATGGTTCTGGTGTCCAAAATTCAAGATGGATGTTGAAAAATTGGAGAGGGTTAAGAGAAGAATGGTAAGAATGATTAAAAGAACTAGAAAACCTGCCTTATAGTGATAGATGTATGGAGCTCAATCAATTGAGAGAAGGTTAAGGGGTGACTTGTTCACAGTCTATAAGCACCTACATGGGGAACAAATATTTAATAATAGGCTCTTCAATCTAGGCAAGAAAGGTATCACATGCTCCAATGGCTGGAAATTGAAGCTAGACAAATTCAGACTGGAAATAAGGCGTACATTTTTAACAGTGAGAGTGGTTGACCATTGGAACCATTTACATGGGGTCATGGTGGATTCTCCATCACTGGCAATTTTTAAATCAAGATTGAATGTTTTTCTAATAAATATGATCTAGGAATTATTTCGGAGAACATCTATGATCTGTGTTATGCAGGAGGTCAGACTAGATGATCACAATGGTCCCTTCGGGCCTTGGAATCTATGAATAATGCACAAGAAGGGGCTAAATTAAGGTTACACTGACAACCTTAATTCTGGAATTTCCTAATTTTTAAAGGCTTGAGTTTGCAACTTTAATGTTCTTTTGGCATAGATTTTTGGAAGTAGTTATATAGTATAGGGCATGAGAACTGTAACTGATGGGGAGTATATACGGATGAGTGCTAGCTGCTAGGAAAGGGGAAAGTCTGAAAGATAGTATACAAATACAGTGCATGAAGCGTGGGAGTAGTAAAACTACTGGAAGAAGGGGAGAGTTTGGGGATAATTACTGGGAAGAGAAGGAAGGAGGATATTAAAGTTTAATTGGCATGAATTGTAGGACAGCAAAGCCAACAGCGTGAGTTCCAGTAGAACTTCTATGTCGTGCCACGCCATCAGAAATTCTGTATCTCAGAAAACTATGTTAGCAATGTTTTAGAGAGTTTTAAAAACACGGTGTTTCATAGCCCTCTGCCTGAAGTTTGGCTTTATTTGATTCCGTGGCTTCACTGGGAGCGCACAGTACAGTTCAGGAGGGATGGTGCATAAATGGCTTCTGCTGTCTCTAGGTCCTAAACTAGCTGTATGCAGGGCTGCTCACAGTTACGCTGATTACCAGTGTCCCATGGGATCGATGGGGAGAGGGATCAGTAGGGCACAGGAAAGCTCCAGTCCATGCTCCCTTTACTCCAGCCATGCCCTCTATGCAGGCAGCAGGGCAGGGGTTGGCATGGGAATGCTCTGCTGGCTGTGCATTTCCCAAGAAGGATCTTCTGCTTCACAAGGATGATTTTCCCAGGGCTGGTTATGTTGGCTTTAGGGCAGACTTCATCAGCAGTGCTGCACAGCACTCCTGGTTCTGGGACCTTGTGATCAGGTCTAAGAGAGAGAATTATAACTATTCCGTTTTAGAAATAATTAAAAATTACCAGGACAGATTTTCCATGTATAATAATAGGCCTGCTGTCTTGAGACCTTCCAGTACTTCCAACAAGAGCTTCAGGTCCCATTTGAAAGCTAGGAATTTTCCTTTTTCAATAGTACACAGGTTCTATGTACAGCCATGGGGTCACTTCCTCAGGCTGTTGTGACTTGGGGAGCACGTTGCTTCTTCATATGCAAAGGAAAGAATGAAACTTTTTTTTTTAATGGCAGCTGTCTGAAGCCGCTCAGAGATTGAGAATGTTAGACCAAGCAGAGGAGGTCTGAGAAAAAAGTGCAGGGAAGGCAACTAAAGTCATGTGACAAATATAACTTATTACATGGCTTTGTGAATTATCATTGCCCAGATGTCATCTGTCCATTCACATGCAAGCACTATGCTTTGTGAACCTGTGCTCTCTTCACTAACCCATATTGACTGGGATTTATTCTAAGTAATATTATTAACTTCTGATCAGTTTCAAACAGCCACCAGCTTTGTTAGTTTGTTTTTTAATTATGCTAAACAAATGTTTCCTTCTCCTCTGTTCACCCATTCCAACACATGAAAATACCCCTCCTGACACTTGTCCACACAAATGACACAGGCCTGAAGGCCAGCCAGGCAATATTCAGTCCCCAGACGGTTACTAGTTTAAGCCCTCATACCTTGCAAACCATCAGGACTAGTAAAGGGAAGCTGACAGTTTTAGAAAGCCAGGAAATTCCTACTTTCAAATACTTTGTGGGAGTTTTCTGTGGTGAATGTACCTATCTCTGTGTGGAAATGGATTTGTGAGAGAGAAACACATGGCAGGAGTGGTGTGATATAAAGATTTTTTTTCCCAATCCCACCAGTCCCCATCCATGCGGTCTGGGTAGGAAGGAAATGATCCAGTCCCTTCTTTGCCATTGCCACATGGACCACAGAGAGAGGGGCTGGATGTATTTTTCATCTTCGTCCACCAACGTATTGCAAGAGAGCATTGGGATGTCTCATGGATCTTCTTTCACCCACCCTCAAACTGTTGGCCATGTTTCAAACATTCCAGAAGCAATATCTTGAAATGTGTGGTGGAGTGGAGATCAGCACTGAGTTGCTGCCCTCACGCTCCATTGTGTTAGGTAGGCCGTAAGTTCAGCGCCTGATTCCCATCAGAAGTTCTCTGGGCTCCTGACTAGCAGTCTTTGCCCATGGTGTTGTGGGCCAGACACATGTGAAAGGAGTTAACTGTGGTAGCCTATTGGAGGCAGATATGCACTAAAACAACATTGTGGAAGGGAAATGCCTGGGGTATGACTGCTTGAGGGGAGGGAAGGAAATAAAGAATCCATTTATGAGTTTTTAAATGTAGAGTGATTGCCTTAATCTTCGAACCATAATTTAAAAATCACTTTCTCTTCCTAGTCTTCTGCTTTATTTTTCCTCTTTGCAAGCCACTTCACTCCTTTTAAATCTAAAATTAAAGCAGCTGTTATTTCACTCCATTGTCAATGGTTTACATCAGAAATTCTGAGTTGTGAGAGAAAATGTTATAGAAATATTAAACGTCATCATTTTAAACCACAGCATTTTACATTTAAACCACTTTATCTTGAGCTTGCTACTCTAGTGGTTTTCACTATGCCCCTCATTTTGACTTTAATTGAGAAATACTTTGCTCTGTGCTTATTACAGTATTTGCAGTTAACCTTCTGCACTCAAAACATGGTCTAAAAGGATTATCTGTAGGAGACAACATAGTCTTGTTGTTTTTTCTCTATGTATTTATATTTCTCGAATCACTATAATAAAGAAAATTGAATTCAGCTTTAAACTAAATGATAAAATAAATGTGTCACTATCACTTGGCAATAAAATGTGAAAAGCAATTGTATTGGAATTCTGCAGAGGAAGCTCATCCCTCTGCTCAACTAAGTTGTTGCAATAATTAGTGAATATGTTTAAATGGGTTTATAGATTATAAGCTCTTTGAAGCAGAGATTCTCTTTTTGTTTTGTATTTGGGATCTTGGTCCATGATTGGAGCAACTAAGTGCTACCACAATACAATGAAATAATAATTAATAATAATGAGTAAAGTTCCTGAATTTTATAGTTGGCATGGGCTTTTTGGATTGAGGGCACCTTTTGAAATATGAGAACTGACATTTTGTGGCATTCTTCATTTAGGGTGCGATTTTCAGAAGAACCCAACGGATGATATTGCTCAATTCCTACTGAAAGTCAATGGGATGTGGGTGCCTAAGTTCCCTAGAAGAAGCTTTAAAAATTTCACCCTATCTAGATGCTGGTCTCACCTAGTGATGCTCCCTGGTTTGGGATTGTTTATTCTTTTCGGGCTTTCAGGTGCTGAAGTGCAGAGCAGAGCAATAGTTCATTTTGCAATACTCATTTACCATATGAGGCAAATTCTGCTGTCCCTTAAGGATGGTCACAAAAGATGGTCTGAAGCTTGGGTGGCTGCCAACGTACTAAAAAAAATCTAATTGATGATCCAGCTGTGCAAATGCTGGTCTTCTCCTCCCCCGGCACATGTGGATAGCTCTAAACCATATCTGCACCTGACATGGAGATGGGCATACTGTCTCCATAGATGGAAAGTGAGGGAATCACCCAACTGTGACTGTGTCATGGTGCAAACTGTCGGACTCATCACGGATGATTGCTCAATCCATGCTTATCTTGGAGGTGTCTCAGCCATTCATATGGCTACCCCTTCTGTTCTCGACTGAATAAAAGACCTTAAGATTCAGCTGTAGTCAACCATTGCTTTCTCTTTTCACTATCACCATTCAAAAGAAGAAGACTGCTTTGTCTTACACCAGAGATTAGGAGCAGAATTTGGCCCTTCACGTATAATTTTTGCTTGCTCTTTATCCTAACTTAACCTTTTGTTACGGCATACATTAATTTCTATTATGGAGTTCTGGGAGTGCATTGTTGACCGACACATTGACAGCTCGTGTCTTTGAAAGGTTGCTATCGTTTCCTGAGTGCTGAGACATACATACAACTGAGGTGGGGGGGCGAGAGATTTAGTTTGCTCTCTTGCCTAGTACACATCAGGAGTGTGGCCCTGAAAGGGATAGAACTTCCCTTGTTGGGGGAAACAGTTTAGGGTATTAACCTTATGTTGGGCAGAGTTCACTCTTCTCGCCTTCTAATCATTGTCAATTATTATTATTATTACAGTGCTTTATGTATGCGTGGTGAGTCTTTTTCTGTTGTGGTTATTCTGTGCAATCTCGGATAAGACACTCAATTTCTTTGAACCTCAGTTTCTCCATCTGTATAATGAGGATAATGATAATTATCTTCTTTTGTAAAGTGCTTTGATGTCTACGAATGGGAAAGCTTTATATAAGTGCCAAGGAATGCTTGGTATGGTTCTTATCTAGATTAGACATGGTACAGAGAGGGAGGGAACTGGGGTGTAACACAAAAAAAAAATGTGACTTGATCTGAGATCTTGTCTACCCAGGGAAACTCAGGAATGTTAATCTGAATCAACTAAAGGTATGAATTTAAAGTGGATTAGGTAAACTGCATTAAACCCTGTGGGGAATTAAAGTGGCTTTAATTCATTTTATTTTAGGTCTGTTTTAAACAGTTTTAGTGCTGTTTTAAACATTTCTACGTTAACGCGTACTAGAGAACCGTTAGTATACACCAGCAGGGTCTACACAGACCAATTAATGTGCAATATGTTAGTGCTTTTTAGAAATCACTTCCACATGATGTGAATGTTGCATATACCACCTGCAAGGCATCAAAGTCAGTGTAGGCTGTGGATGCTCTGCCTCATATGGTATCAGACCTAAATAAAATTTCTCTTAGACTATTGCTGTTCATTTATTATCTTGTCATATCCTGTAGCAATGTTTCATTTTAAAACACTTGGGTTAAAGAGCAATTATACTCCTTAATTACAAATTGGTGCCAAATTTTGTAGCCTAGCATGTGAATTTTAGAGCCTTAATCTTGATATCTAAGGAGGATCACAGGATTACAATGTTGGGATTGCAATGAGGATATCTCACATTTCACCATTTCCTGTTGTTTGTACAATCTTTGAACCTGACCCAGCACCCTATGCACAGGGAAAACTCTCATTGAAGTCAGTTCTGAGTAAGAATTGCAAGATCAGGCCCTTTTTCACAAGTAGGAAGTGTCATCAGAACTTAAATTGTTCATGCAAACCATAAAAGAAATTAACAAGCAATGTTGCTTCATAATATTGTCTAATTCTGTTTATTTTCCAGTCATCTTCTCCCCTCTTTTTATGGCCTCAGCAATCTATGATGAAGAGGCATAAAGATCACCCAATCAAAAAAAATGAAAGCCATTGGGGTAAAAACTAGAATGGAGTAGTGTAGTTTTTGGAGATTAAACTGGGTATTAATATTCTAGTGTCGTCTTCTTGCACAAAGATGAAAAGGAAAACAGGAAATGATATAGTGCAAATCTTTTCTCGTGGCAACAATGAAAATAGGAAATACAGCAGTTAAACTTAACCCATTCACATTACAATTGTTGTATTATACTCTGGTGGCCTGTATCTTATACCGTGCTTTGGCTTTCACAAAGTAATGTGATTATAATCAATTTGGACTTGGGTTGCTGTCATGCATTCCCTAGCGAGGCTCCAGCATCTTGACCACAAATTTCAAAATAACTGCACAAAGTGATGATAAAAAGTGGATTTTTCTGCCAGAACTAATGGGTGTTCACGGATGAGTCTTTCCATTTTTTTGCACAGCATACGCTGTTCATAAATAATGTCAGAATTGGGCCAAGTCTTCTTATGAAAGGTGGTCATTTAATGTAAGTAAATCCACATTAAATATTGAAGATCTGAAAAAAGCTGCCTTTTCACAGAGGTCACTTTTAAGTGAAGGAAACAACAATGCTTGTGTGGATGGCCAGCCTTGCACTGGATGACACAGAGTTAATGGCTCATAGAGAGCATATACATGTTTTTAAAGATGTTTTATTGCTTACAAAAGGAAGTAGTCTAGAGAGACTGGATACATAAACTGGCTCCAGCCAGCTGCGGCTGTCAGACTAGGAAGGATCCTGTTCAATTAGTGTTGTAAAATAAAATACTTTGTAAAGGAAATAAACACTATGAGAGCTAAGATTCATGCTTTCAAATATACACAAGGTTTGAATTTTTAATTAGAGCTGCTAATTACAGTCATCAGAAAGCAGAACAGAATAGATTTTACCTTACATTTAGCAGACAAGCCTTCAACCCCAGTGTATTTTTCAATTTCATTAATATTTTATGAAAATGGCCCTTGCAGCTTCAGCCTATTCTGTGCCTCCTACGAAAACTGCCCCACATTATGGATGCCAATGCCTTTAAGCCATGTGCATTAGTGAGATGACAAAATGCAAAACAGCATCTTGTCAACCATTGCATCAATTGATTCTATTAGATAGTGTAAAAACAGTTGGGTGTGAGTTATAATCTAGCTGACACTAATGATGAAACAAGACACTGGCTTGGAGCAGCCATTAGCTATGAGCCAGAAATTAATGCTTCTAATATTTTTGAACAAATTAACCTTAATGAACTGGCCATGCATATACTGTAGTATATACTGATAAGTCAATTAGTAGGAGAACAGGGGTTATGTATATAGAGAGATATATAAAAAGATGTATGAATATGTAGTTCTGCGTACACAGAATGGCATAATAAACAGTGATACAGTAAATTAGTAATCTTTTGATACATTACAGCTCTAAGTTACAAGGGTCTAGATTTCTAATGAATTTCATTGAAATCCTGCCTTCAAAAGTGTCAGTAAGCAAATGTCATGAATTTCAGTGTGTTGTGATGCCATGGACCTACCAGAGCAGTGGAGTGTTAATATAATCAGCTTGGATCTGCTCATACCTAAACATTTAGGGGTGAGGTTATTTAGGTTCCTGAATTCTACATTTACTGATCAATAAACTACAGTGATTTCCCTCTCTATTTCTCACTGTCTGTAAGCATTTCCTGATGCAGAATCCTACATGCTTCAAACCCAGCAACTCTATATAAAGGGTATCTACTGTTTTTAAAATGACAGTGCTAAACTGAAGTCCTAAATTCTAGAAACCCATTTACAAGCAACCTAGAAAACCCAAATGGCTAATTTATAAAAGAGCAGAAAACAAAGGTAAGGTACTTGCCAACAATAGTTTGTTGGTTTAACTTTGACTTGCTTTCCTGGAAAAGAAGAAAACAGAATTTTCAATGTGAACTGTCAGCCCTACTTATGACAGAGCCTCACTAGCTAGAAATTCAGAGTTCTTCCTCCATTGGCAGAATGATGTAAAGAAAACCACCAAACAGAATTCTTTCAAGTTTCAACTACAACTCTACTTAAATAATTTACTTTTTAGTTTTACTCAGACTATTCTTTTTAAACTTGGTTGACATTTTCGTTGACAAGCACACTTTACTGCACAAGATCAGTGGGGAAATTGGCAGGGGAAAAAAAAGCCTGCCTCTGCTGAAAGAGAGAATGACTGTCTTGCCTTTGGGAAAATAGTGCTGGCACTGACCCTTTCTGAAGCCAATAACAATGGGTAAATCAGTCAATACAAGTAAAATATTTGGTTGCTTACAATGTTTCCTTTTTATATAAGAAGTAAACAAGGGGCTGTTTAGCTAACATTTTAAAATCAACCTGGCAATAAAAATGTTGGTTGTGAACATAAAGCCTTTAAATTCATCCATTAGCAGCTAATAAATAATATTATTAAATCAGTGAAAACTTAAACATTTCAAACATTCCATTATGAACTACTGGCAGCTGCAGTTAAAACTAGAGGAGGGCAAAAAAAATGATGTGGAAATAACATGTTAAGTGTAGCTTCTGGTTTCCAAGATCTCTGGCTTTCATAATTCAATATTTATGATGCTACTTAGTTACCAAAATAGAAGGCAGAAAGACAATAGAGCTGTTTAGGAAATTCATATCTATTTGGATTATAAACTGAATGACTGACCCATGCTTCCTGAGTATCTTTAGTTTAAGACAAACTAAAAGGGTCTACAGTAACATATCGAGAAATCTTTCCATAGTGTTCTGTTTTCAAGAAATAAATGAAATAACATTGCTATCTGAGCATGAGAGCGGTGGCTTCCATTACCAACACGCATTCATTCTGATACTTTTGGGGAAACGTATTTTAAAGCATTTATAGCAATGTTAAATAGTAAACGTGCGTGGGCCAGTTTCATCCTTGGTGAGCCGTAATTGAGTTGAAGGCAATGCAGTTACCTCTAGGATTGGGGGTTTTTTTTGGCTCAGAGCTCATGGAAGGAATTTTAGAATGCAGTGTGACCTTGAGGAGCGGGCACTGGACTGGGAGTCAGAGCCCATGGGTTTTCCTTCTGGCTCTGCCACTGACTTAAGCAAGTCACTTCCCTGTACTGTGCCTCTGTTTCCCCTCGGTTGTCTTTTCTATTTCAGTTGTAAACTCTTTCGGACAAGGACTGTCTCGTAATACGGCTGAAATCCTGGCCCCACTAAAGTCAATGGGAGTTGTGCCATGTATTTCAATGAGGCTAGGATGTTTGCACAACACATCGCAAAAAGGGGCCTCAAATCCATGTTTGGGCCTCTAGGCAACATTGTAATACAAATAATAATAATTAAGATAAGATTTTGTACCACGAAAATCAGTGATGAAACTGAAGCAAATAATTCAAACTAACTTTATCTGCCACCCACACTGCAGATTTCTTTGACCAAATATTCCTGAATAACTGCCTCCAAAATAGGCACACAAAGCAGCATTACTATTTGCCCATGTTCTGAATGTCAGCAGCCTGCCCGAACATTGATCATTCCTGTTAGTTGTGCATTATTCTGTACACAAATGGATGAGTAGTTCCCGTTGTTGGCTTAGGGGCACAAATGTGCGAACTACTCTAAAATGCAATGTCATTCCATGACTTCTATTGTGGAAACCATTGGAAGAATAGCTTCTCTGTGGGTTTTGAGTTGGTAACCAGAATCAAGGTGGAAACTTCCATCATATGGTCTTCCTGCATGTTTGCTGGTCTATGCCTATGCATATATGACAACCAGAGTTTGGCCCCTTAGCCACACTGCAATTCATTGTATGCACAGGACTTCCATTGCACTGAGAATTCACATCTGCATAATATGCTGTGCAGGTCAGAGAGCAAAATGTAGCCATCAACATTACACTTCATTGTCCTCGTGGGGTGACAGGAAGAAAGATCCCAGAAGTTTTGAGCCTGATGAGATCAACATCCTTTGCAAGATGCCTGTATCTTAAGCTTCAGTTTATTATGCTCCAAATCCTGTAGTCTTTATTTAGTTCTTACTCAGTCCTTACTGAAGAAAATGTCACACTTAAGTCAAAGGAAGGCTTGTCTGAGTAAAAAAATTAAGTAGTGACTTCAAGATTTGTCCCAATATTTTAATATATTTTGTTCAAGTATAATTTTTTGCACTAGCATCCAGTTTCAGTTTGGGCACTATGTGTTTTAAATGGTCTTCAGTGAAAATTCAATTTAAAAAAAAAATGTCCATGAGAGTAACATTTATTCTACATATTAGACACTGCTTCTGTGTTCTCTAGTCTGAGCTTTAAAAAAAAAAAAATACCACTGCCAATCCAGCAGAGCTTATCTGGAAAAGGTAAGATACCCCTTGAAGGCTGTATGACTGATTCCACTGTGACCCTCTGAAATGTGGAACCACCACTGGAGTTATACTGTCTGAGGGTGGGGTGAGAAGACTGAGACCAAGGGCCTCAGTAAGTGGTTTCTTGGGGACTTCCCTGGTAGTGGGTCTCTTATGTTCTCCCCTCCTGTTAGCAAATATAAAAACCCTGTATGAAGCTGTAGAAGTTCCACAGACTCATTGAGGCAGATGGAGCTTGTCAATTCCCTTGGGAGGTGGGAGTGGCTCCCTGGGAGGAGGAAATTAGGGAGCAAGGGGCAGCCAAACTTAAAGAGGAAGGTCAGGCTGAGGGTCTTACAGCATGTTGTGTTATTGTTTTTGAGTTACAAATCAAGCCAAACCCCACAAAGGGGGTGAGTTTTGGCACTAACTTAGAGTCTTTGCACTCTCTTGAGGAGAGGATTAGGAACTCAGTTTATTCATAGCCAGAATCCACACAGATCCCTGATATACTTTGTGGGCTGACCCCTCAACCCATTGTGCAGGGAGGGAAGAGGTTTCTGTCCTTGAGATGGAGCAATTAGAGAGGATTTTTCCTTATGGAATTTCCTTCCTCTTAAGACCCTTCAACAGATTTTACCAGAAGAAGGGACAGCCTGGTCTACAGTCATTTCCTTCTGTAACTCTTGAGGGGGAAATGTTGTATCTTAAAGAGGATTCAACCCTTGCAGTCTTTTTGAGACTTTAATCAGGCCACGTTCCCTTGGAAGTCAGTGGTAGTGTGCTCACCAGACCTTTGCAGGATTGGGGCTTTAGTGTTCAGAAGGAGCAATAAAATAATAATTCCATATCCCATTATTCTAAATAGGCCTGGGTTCAAGCTACAAAATTCAGATCTGGATCTGCATCTGCATTTCAAACACTCAAAAACCAGGATTGTTCATATCTGACATGCTTATCTGGACCCATCTCTAGTTCTAAGAAGTTTCCCTCCATCATTCGGGATTTCAAGCTTCAATCTTTGGTGCCCACAACTCCTGTTAACTTCAATAGGAATTGAAGGAACTCAGTTCATCACTGGGTCAATTCCTTTGTGAGGATATTTAGCTAAAATACAGTGTTAATTACATGTTAAAATAACAACTAGGTACTTTGTTCAACTCTTAGAACCCCACAAAGAATAATAAATCTTCAGCTGTTTCATTTTTAACTCACTTCTTTAACACTTATTATGCCATTCCTTAAATAAATTCCCACTCCATGTTTCCTAGAGGAATATTGTGCGATATATGCTCGTTGATACCTGTCATGTACATATAAGTAATTCTGTAGAGCCATTTTTTTATATTTTACTTTATATCACTGTGTGGGCTAAATCCTAAAGTCCATACTTACAGACTCACTAAATTATGCCTATATTCACAGCCCTGAGAAGAGTGCAGTGTGGAGCCCCACGATTCAATTCAGTGAGAATTTATTGGCATGACAAGCTACAGAATTGTTACTAAAATACAAGGAAAAAGTCATACCCCTCAGGTATCAGTCAGGAATAGATGCAATCCATACAGGACAGGATTACACACTGTGTTTAAGGTTGGAGTCCTTGTGTTCATTTGCCATTACTGTCAATTCTGGATCTAGTGGCAGCTTGCTACGTATCACACAGACACTTCATGAAAAGCTTGTGCTTCATCAAGACCCAATCCATCTCCCACTTCCCCAATGCACAGGAGGAGTGGACTCTGGACTGTTCACATGTATCCCGGACCGCAGATGATCCACTGAATTTGGTTCCCTCAGTGTACTAATTTAATTTGATACATACACGCTATAGACAAAAACTAGAGAAGTAAAATGATACAGCCAGAGGGGTGAGAAAAGTTAAGGGGGCAGGTCCTGAGGTTTCAGCCCTAGAAAAGGTGGAGGGGGGATGCCCTGGAGTTACACCCAAGCTTGGGATTGAGGGACCAAACCAAGGTAAAAAAGGAAAGAGGCCTTTCCCATTCAAATATCACATTATCTTCTTACTGCTAATCTCCAAAAAGTTTGGACTGGCTAAGTAGGCCTGGGACCTTCCCAGGCATCAGCAGCATCTGCGAAAGGCAGTGCATGAGGCACCGTGCTCATCTGCTCCTTAATGGTTTGGAGGAGGAGCAAACATGCACATCACCTTGCCTGTTGAGACTCCTTACAGTATGGCGCTTCCTCTCACCAAGCGATTTGCAGTATGTTGTTGCAGTATTTTTGGTGTTAGGTGTTTGGGAGCTGCTCACATTCTTCATAAATATTCCATGTTTATGTTCCATGTAAATACCAAGAGAGTGAGGGAGGCCAGAACAAGCCCTAAGATGGTCAATGTAATAGAACAATGCAACCTGTTCCCAGTGGTGCATCAGGCCTGCTCAGAAGAGCTGGGGTGGGGACTTGATTATGACTCCACTTACTCCTTCCCTTTTAGAGTAATATGAAACCCAAAGGGGTGAGTTTGTTGTGAGAGAGCTAGAAAAGGCAGGACAGTGCTTGTCCTTGAACCTTGTGCAGGGTGCACAAAAGAGGGTTACACTTCTTGTTCTTCACTTTGCCACACTCCATGCAACAGCCAGGGACAACATGGAGCTTAGTCATTATTCAGGCAAACTATCAAAAATCAGTAGGAGTTTTCCTGAATAAGGACTTTAGGATTTGGACCTACATGAGCCATGAATGCTGAAAAAGGTGGTCTTAATCCTCTGTGCCCTGCTCAGGCAGAACTCCCATTGACTTTAACCTGAGTTTTGCCTGTATAACGAAGTAAGGCGCTCAAGTCTAGCACCAGTGTCAATAAATGGTGTACCTTCTATAACTCAAGGACTCTACATCTCCTTTACTACTGAAATATGCATTCATGGCACACATCGAATCATTACTGCCCATCTGAAAGAGATATTTGAACTGAAAGAAGGAATATGATATTACAGCACAGCCCCACTGGATAGCCAAAGGTGCCAGTCACAAATGAAGAACAGAAAACTGATGTCCTTTCTCAGGCAAACTCCCATTGAAATCAGTGGGAGTTTTTCCTGTGTATGATCTGAATATAAACTGAGTAAGAACTGTAGAATTTAGCTGAAAGTGCATGAGGGACAGGACCATTGCTTTTATGCAAATATGACTACAAATATTAGAGAGACTATATTGCATTATAGCATTTGAAAAAATTGTCCTTGAATGCTGTCTAGAAAGCTTCATTTGTAATCAATATCCCATTCAAAGAATAGAAAAATGTACGCGCAAGTAATGTAATTTAAAAACAACAAAGAAGGTTGAATTTTTCAAATAATCAGTGGAAGAATCATTTTTATAGTGTTTCCTATGTAATTAATGCCAGTCCTATTTAGCCAATGTAAAATACTCATTAGCAATTACTTAACTATACATATATTAAAGCTTAATTAGTAAATAAATTAAGCATATAATTAATTGCTTTAATCAGTAAGCTTTTAATATTGTAATTATCACTTGATACATTAGGGCATGTTAAGAATACTTTTTGCCAAAAAAATACATTGTTAATTAATCATTAAAACTTATCTTACTACATGCTCATTAATGATTTATTACAGATGCTGGGCCATATTCTTCTCTCAGTTACAGCAGAGCTAGCTCCGTTGAAGTCAACAGAGCTTCACTGCTATAAATAAGAGGAGAGTTTGATCCTGTTATTTTAAATTTGAAGTGTTACTCAGAGTTCACTGGCATAGATAGAATTCCTTAGCTTATTGCTCGGTTTAATATGACACTAGCCTGTTTAGCTGTAAGCTTGTTCTAGGCATGTTTTACTCACCTTCATTCCCAAGCTGAATAGCCATGTACTATTGTAGCTAGGGCAGAGGAATGGGACGCAGGAGACCTGTGTTTTATTTCCAGCCTGGACACTGACAAGCTGTGTGAACTTGGGCAAGTCGCTTCACCTCTCTGTACCTGTTTCCCATTTCACCCTTTGTCTGTGTTGTTTGTTTAGATTAAAGGCTCTTCAGGCAGTGACTATGTCTTACTATGTGTATGTATAACACCTAGCACAATGGGCCCCCAATCTTAGATGAAGCCTCTAGGCAGTACCAGAGTACGAAAATAAGTTATAATAATGGACAATAGTAGAAATGGAATGGTTCTGCTGTGGGTTGGGTGTCAAGTGACAGGGATCCTGGACAAAAGCATAATTCTGAGGCTGATGTGGTATCTGTGGAATGGTTGTCCTGGCATACCACAGACTTGAAGGCATTTTGCCTTCCCCTCCAACCCAGATGGAATCCCTCAATGCACAGCCTAATTCCCCAAACCCAGATTCTTCTCTCAGACACATTGATGTAAATCTGGAGTAAATACACTTGAGTCAAGGGTATTGCTCTGGATTCACACTGGTGTAACTGTGTAACAGAATCTGACCTTCAGGCTGTCCACTGAGTCTATGATTTGGCCTCATTTAGAATATGAGCCTTGCAGCTTTTTAGTTTTGGAATATGAAGTCCAGTTTTTGTGACTGTGAACCATAGAATATGGAGTTAGCCCGCTTGATGGTAACATTTCTTCTATTGGTAAAAGTTGATAGAACTTATGTTTCTTTTGTTGTGATGGAAGCAATGACTTTATTTTTAGATGGATGTTTAGGGCACTTATTACGTCCAAGTTGTTGCACAGGATCTGACCTGAAGTCTCTAAATGAAAAGTAAAAACAACGAGAGTTCTGTAGCTCTTTAAAGACTAACAAATTTAATTTCAGTAGGCATAAGCTTTTGTGGGTTGCACCCCACTTCCTCAGATGCAGTTGGTAGAAATAATATAGCAAATACAGGCAACATATATATGGTAGGCAACATATACATATCCAAAGGCATAGACAACAATGGGGTAGGTGGATGAAAAAAAACTTCAAAAACAGACTTCAAGGAGAAACTGCTGAGTTAGCCATTTCAAATCTCTGTTTAAACCCAGTTTGAATGTGTCAAGTTTGCAGATAATTTCTATCTCATTTCAAGAAGTAAGTTGCTCTGATCACCCATTCTCATCTCCTACTCAGTGGTTGTAATTAGGCCTCAAGTACCTGGCTTTCATCCACCTACCCCATTGTTGTCTATGCTTTTGGATATGTATATGTTGCCTACCATATACATGTTGCCTGTATTTGCTATATTATTTCTACCAACTGCATCTGAGGAAGTGGGGAGCAACCCATGAAAGCTTATGCCTACTGAAATTAAATTTGTTAGTCTTTAAAGTGCTACAGAACTCTTGTTGTTTTTGCTGTATACGGACTAACATGGCTACCCCTCTGGAACTCTTCTAAATGAAAAGTAGTTATATCTTTATTTCTATTTTTTTTTTGGCAGGCTCTGGGCCAAGCTCTGTAAGTAAGCAAATCTTGGTGTCCATACTAAGAAAACAAATACCTCCCAAAACACACATGCACACACTTTCTTTCTTTCTTTCTTGACTGGTCCAGGATGAAAGAAAGAAAAAAAGAAAATATAGGAATTTATTTTCTTAGCATGGACACCAAGATTTGAATGAAGTCTTACAAAGTTAAATTCAGAGCATGCAAAAAATGAAGAAATAAAGACAGAATAAAGCTAAAATTACTTTTCATTATTACTGTTTCATGCTAACAAATTTTTAAGCGATTATATTGTAGGGTGAAGCAGAGACAGTGTTTCAGTGCATTAAAGAGAATATGATTTGATTATCAGAAGCACTAGTTAAATAAAGGAAAATATAATTACAGCAGTGGAATCATCTGTGACTTCTGGCATTTCGATCTGTTCACTAGATAAAGGGGCTCTTCCTTCAGACTGTTTTGCATTGAGGGAAAGAACAGGGACCATGGGAACTATGGAAAAGCTGTTTGATCATGTTAACCAATTTCTAGAGTACCTGCAACATGAAAACAAGCTAATCTATAATACACATAGCTTCTGTTGATTTCTATACTGGGCATATACTTTTACATGGTGTGTTATAATAAGCATTTTCTAGAGAGTAGGGTCTATGGGCCCCATGATACCCTCTGCTTCCACCAGTGAAAGGAAGCCAAAAATAGATGAACTGGCAAGTGGAGTTCTATAACAGGGAGGGCAAGTTATACCAGCTCTGATGGATTCTTTCTCCCCCCCAAACAAGTTACTAAACAAGCTTGGCCCTCAGTCCCATGAAGCCATCCTCCAGGGCAAGCTTCAGTGCAGCCTTCAGGTCAAGGCAGCTGCTGACAGCACAGCTCTTGCAAAAGTTGTGCTGGCCAAGTGTGGCAAGGTGTTTTGGAGGGGGTGGGGGGCAGATAGTAATCTGAGAGTCTCCATGGGTTTTGAATATCTCTCCTCCCCCATCAATGAGTGAACAATGCAAATCCTCTTCCCACCTCTGCATGATGGAGGAATGCAAAAGGAAATTCCTGAGCTGACTCTTGTGGAGTTGAAGAAAAGAAAGTAGCCCTATGGAAATGCTCCTCTCCAGTTACAATTAATAATTTTTGTGTCTTTGTAGTATATACCTCTGTGGCTTGTGCTTCTGATGGGACATTTTTGTGACGTAACTCTTGCTATACGAAAGTGTAACATAAAAATACATTATCCTCTCCCAAAGGCACCTTATGCCACCTACAGGTACCATGTGCATAGATGCTGTCAGAAAAAAACAGCTTCCCAACACACAGAGCTGAAGGTAACATTTCACAACATCTCTAAATGCATTTTTTTAAAAATTGGTTTCAGCACATGTGCAAAAGATGTGCAAAAAGCAGCTATAATAAAGAACGGTTTTTAAACACAGAATGGTTAGTACAACATAAATGACAATATAGCTACAAGGCTTCTGGTCTTATGAGCCTCATACTTCTCACTTTACTCACACAAAAAAATCCCATTTAAGCCAATGGGACAATTCACCTGGGTAAAGAGAGCCAGGATTCATACTCTGTGTAGCGTTTGTTAATATAGATTATCATTATCTATGTAGACAGATTAATGTTTTTAAAAAACGTAGCTAAAAATTGAGTTATTTGTTTCATGAAAAATTATTGGCATCCTCCCTTTTCTTTTTAAACAAAATTGGCTGTCATTATGCCAGTTATAATGGGGAAACTATTTTAATTTTACAGTTCAAGTCCTCTTAATAAATTTAGACTTTAGCTTCCCAATCCGTAAAATGAGGAGAATAATACTTACCTTCTTCGTAAAGCACTTTGAGATCTATTGATGCGAAGTTTCATATAAGAGCCAGGTATTATTATTCTTATATGATAAAAGATTAAATCAGTCTAGCTAAACTGGTGCAAACCCTTAATGTAGATGCACTTAAACTAGTTTAAATTATGTTTAAATTGTTTTGGCTTAATTCGGTAATTTTCCAACCTGCTAAACCGAATTAAGTGAGAGTTAAGTGTATGTACATGAGGGGTTTACACCAGTTTAACAAGATTGATTTAAAATCAATTTAGTTAAATCAGTGCAACTTTTCTCCTACAGACAAGGCTTAAGAGATGCAGAAGTTTTCAAATTTTATTCTATTATTAAAACACCAACTTTTTAATTTTTATTTTAAACTTTTTAATTCAATTGAAATTGACATAGCTACCATTGCAAAGCAACTCTTAAGCAACTTAGTGGTACATAGCTATGAAACGGGTCCATTTTGTTTCTATGTCTACTGGACCTGTAAAATTTCAAAGAGCTCTCTGTGTGCAGAACTCAGCAGCCATTTTGTTCTCAGAAGTTGCTGTGTACACACACTCTGCTCTCTCTGGTGAAGATTTTATTTTTGTTTTTCCTTGTATTTTTCCTTAATCTAAAAAAAGAATAATCTTAGATTGATACTACATATTTTTCCCCTGTAGTTTATTGAAGCATAACAGTACATCCTGTTAAGACAAGTATCCCAACTGGACTTTGACTTGTCTCTTGAAATGTGAAACTGCCATTGCTCTTGGAGTCTGCTGGGCCAAAATTTCAGAGTTCTGCTGAGGTCATAGTTTGAAGCAAAATAGTTTTATTAATAATCATTGCACCTATATAACCACAGATGTCATCAGTTGAGCCAATAAGGAAAACAACTGTAAACTTAAGAAGAGAACCATTTTATACCTACCCTTGTCACTACATGCACTGGAAAGGAACCATACTGGCCCTTTTTTTAGCTAGTAATGTTTAATG
This sequence comes from Emydura macquarii macquarii, assembly GCF_026122565.2. NCBI lineage: Eukaryota > Metazoa > Chordata > Testudines > Chelidae > Emydura > Emydura macquarii. Next base: position 41,163,436 of record NW_027132610.1, on the reverse strand, counting down.
TAGTAAGACAGGAATAAGCAGAGTAGAAAGCACCTGTCAGCTCTATTTCCCACTCTCCTTGATTAGCATGAAACATTAATAGGGCTCTCAGAAATTCTGGTCTGAAATGGGCTTTGCCTGAAATCTTGTCTGTCTTTACTGCACAAAAGCTGCTGTCATTAAAAAAGGGCAGATAACTAAAGAAGACTCTTTCTTGAAATTTATACCATTTTTTCATACAATGACAAATTATTTTAATAATAGGAATTGCACACGCTGCCATTTGTGTAATGTTTCCCATAAAATTCCCCCATTAAATTTGCTCCTCTACTTGACTCATCTTTTTTTTTTTTTTTTAAATGACACACACAAAATGATACATCATGCTTTCTTACAAAGAATTGAAAATGAACATACTGTAATGGGTTAACATACGTTTTAATAAAATTTTCATTGTTGCACATTTCACTTTTCAGTACTGAGAGCCAGGGCTGTATCAGTAACCCCAGGCGATGCCTAAGGATAAAACAAATCATATGGTAGTGAACTATTTTCACCTATTTATCTTTCTACTGAAAATATATTCATAAATACAAAATGAAGCTAAGATATGTAGCCAGTAAACCTGTACATAACAAAGATATGCCCTAGTGTTTGTATTCTATAGTTTTTTATAATATACTATCTACATTTCTAAGATCCTTGAGCTTATGTTTTTTATTTGTTATGTACATAGTATGTAACTGAGCCATTTTAATTTTTTTTCCAAAAATTGCCAATAACAAATAATTGAATCTATATGGGTAAACAAAATCTTAATTCACAACATGTTGTGGGGTTTAAAACAGGAGCCAAAAATATGTGCACATCTGTTTATCTAGAGGCTGGAGTTTTCAGGTGTAGAAACTTTTGTTTTGGGTTGTATATAGATATTTGTGTGTAGAGAATGTATTAGTT